>NC_139243.1:66021646-68655646 GCF_977018435.1 Lepisma saccharinum
TGCTACCCACAAATCGTGTAACCATTCTGCGCTTATTTACGTATTTCCTTATGGAAAATTGAAAAAAATAATGGAATTTGTGCACATTTATCGAACTGAAATTGCATAAATGTGTCATGTACTCAAAGTTTCATAAAGTAAGTTCACATCTACTGCATGTTTTCCGGCAAATTTTTGTCCTAAAACGTTATATTGAACAAAATGCAAAAAAGCCCATGTTAAATTTAAGCGCTTTCCATGGCGACCTTCGCCAAACTCCACCGCCCTCTTAATGTACTTTCTTTAATATTTTCAGAAGGTAGATGTTTCCATTGATATTACTTGGAAGTGTGCAGCAGAGAGACAGTTTTTGGATAACCATGTCAAGAGTATCCAAAGAGGCTTTTCCAGGCAAAGATGAAGTGATTATGAGGAACTGCAGGAAGTTTTGAGAAGTAAGTGCCATGGACAGACTACATACTCACAAAGACAAGGGCTTGCAGGAAAAAGCCATATTTTGAGAACTGTGTTTGTAACTTACAAAATGTAAAAATTGAATTTCTTGTTTGATGCCATGTGTCTATAACATGAATCAGAATCAGTTGATCACTTTTCCTTGCCTTTAGTTAGGGCTGTAGGTTTTTTATTTTCCAGCTTCAGGTATACTTGATTGTTGCTGATGTTGTAAAGAAGTAAGTGCTATCCATTGTATTGTCATTTCTAACAAACCAGCAGTATTGGAGCAGACACATTATGTAAATATCTCCTAAAAAAAATAAAACTCTAATTATGCAACTTAGAAACAAAACTAAATACATATGTTCAAGAATTTGTTCTGATTTAAAATTTTCAATTAGCTATAAATCAAAAAATTACCCTTAACTAGAAGCCCAAAATATGTTATAATGGTGGGGCAGTTAATTTTGGCAGTCATTTTGATTATACAATTTTGTTTCTTTCTCTTGTGCATGCTTGCAATGTCATGTCATGTACCGGATTATCAGTCTCACTGCGATGAAATTTCATTCTCTTAGGGTGGACCCAATTTGAGGTTTTTTCTTTTTCTTCACTAAGTGTTTCTTTCTAAATGAACTTCAAGAAGCCTATCCTTGGTTAATGGCTCATTTAGTAATTTGTCTTCATTATTTTTATGGCTTTTCTGTGAAATGGAAATGTCATCAGCACTCACATCATCTTGTCCCAAGCATCATCTTTCCGAGATGTCATGTTGTTTATTCTTTTATTTTTAGATCTTGCATGAACATTTTCATTTGTTGCCTCATGCTTATTTGATCCTTTACCTTCCTCATGCTTTTTCACTTCCACAAGCACCCTCGGTGCTTTCTGAAGTCTGGCATTTTCCCAAATTCCTCTCCAATTTTCAATAAGGGATTATTTCTTATCCAGAGCAAACATCTTGTTCATCTCCATTGCACTATGTTTCTGTTCTCAATAAACAAAGAATTTCTTTACATCATTACATCAGATTTATCTTGCCATATCAATGGACAGTTTGTGAAAACATCTGAAAAGAAAAATACCGGATATTAGAATCAATATACTAACACTCCGATGTACATTATACAGTACAAATTATGTTGGTTCATTGATTTGTTTATTTTACTTTGCTTTTTGTGCCACTTTTGGCTACTTTGCGAAGATGAGGATGAGTGATGATATGATGAAATTAATGGACACCCACAAATATTCATGCCCAGGCCGGGTTTTGAACCTGGCCCCCCTGGTGTCGTAGCATGATGTGCTCACCACACTGCCATGGGGGCTGGTAGTACAAATGTACCACTCTTATTTTTACTTTTAAATAATACTACATAAATAGATAAACTGAATCAACTCAGTTCTACAACATTGTATTTCTTATTTTTCCTTAAAGGTTAATTGTTCTATGTAATTTGACCAAATGTAGATGGTCTGGGATTTGCAATCAAGGATAATTATGAGAAACAGGGAAATTTGTTTCTGAAGTATCTTCTAATGTTTTTCAGTTTTTGTATTGCTTGTAATAGTAATTAATCATGTTGCATTGATCTAATTTTATCAGATCTGATTTGCATGCACACTAATGAGCTTGTAACGTGTTATGTAAACCATGTTTGTAAAATGTACATTGTGGGCAAAAAACACTTTCTGTTTTATTTTAAATAAATAAAAATGAGATATTACGCACAATATTATTTACTTCCTCATTGACGGTGAAAATTTACATTGTACAGTATTCCTATGTGTTAAAAATAGATGAGATTTAATAAATTTTTTATATCTGGAATGATCATATACTTAAGGTGGTGATAAAGTTACTGATGGATGCACATCTGGAAATAAAGGACCCTTATTGCCATAATGTGACACATTGCACTACCTTTGTGTGTACCAGTGGCGTAGCGTTATAGTACGCCCGTACGCCCGGCGTTCCCAGATTTAAAATTTCAAAAATGCTTAAATGCTGTGATTATGAAGTAAAATGTGACTAATTTCATTTGACCTTCATGGCATTATAATGGCTATTTTTCGCGATCAGCTTGCAACGCTCCACTCTCAACACTCGTTCTAGCATCTCTTTTCAATGCCTTTCCCGGCCGGACGCCGAGCAGGTTCGGCGTACAGAACTCCTATATTCCTTGCTGCCTTTATGGAGGGAAAGCTTCCATTTCTACAGCACGCGCGTAAATGGGCTCTCTTACGCCAGCGTACGAGAGGTCTACCGTGATTGGTTCATGTGACCCTTCCTGCCTTCTGAAGCAGACCACAGCGGCAGAATTCCTACCCGGTTCTACGCATGCAACTCGTGCTATGTGATGCTACAATACGCAATATTGACTGACGTAACTTTACCAATCTCAAATATACTGCTTCTTAATGGCCACTGCATTGTATAATTTATCGCACGAACAGCAATGTGTATTAGAAACTGAAAGATCAACACAGTTTTTGTCAAATAAGTTGGTGAAGTCCTCGTGGTAGAAATTCAGCCTGTGGCTGGCTGCTCTACCACTTAACCCACAAAACTATTAATTTTTTATTGTATTTTTTCGTTATTATCTAACTACTTAATATTGTGTGAATGGAAATGTTTAGCATTCATTTGAAAACTCTTAACATCGAATGGTCTCTGGAGAAAATAATTTAAAATGTTTATCAGCATTCTCAAGATGTAATAAACAGTGGTCTGAATTACTAATCGGCACTGTTACATCAGTAGAGTGTACGATATTTGGATCATCCACTCTGCTTTTCACAGTGCGCCAAGACGACAGAGGTCCCTGGTTCGAATCCCGGCGTGAGCACGGGTGTTCTTTGTGAGTGTCCCCTTCATCAATATCATCACTCATATTCATATTCGCAATTAACCAAAAGTGGTAGAAAAGCGAAGTAAAATAAACCAAATCAATCAGTAGTTGGATCGCCCACAACAATGACGTCTACTGTTGTGCAGAGGCGCTTGTGATTCAGGTAGGTTTTTAATGACTTGCGTCATGTAGAAAGATATAAAAAAAGGTATAGAACACCAGATTTCAAAACATCTGTGGCATAGTGAGGCATCTAATTTTCTAGCTAAAACATGCAATGATGATGTTTTATTGAAAACCCAGCTTACTTCAGGCAAATAATACCTGTGGCGACTAATACCATAAGTAAATTATTAAGCAAGAAAGGGCCGACTCTTCCTTCGGACTTGGCGTTCCCACCCGAAATGTCAATGCTACGCCACTGGTGTGTACGAGTTGTAGGAGGAGCAATTATGGGAAAATTCGTGTGTACACACACATATAAGGTCACGTGGGGCTCAATTTTTTTATTGCACATGCCCTTTCACACTGTACCAATCATGACTATGAGGATGAATGATTGCTAAACAGTGGTCTGATTCATCAAAATCGGTACCCAGTATTCTAAAATATTGGAACCTTGATTAATTACTGATAAGGCTAGTTATAAGCTTGAGATGGAAATTTCATGTTAAATCGATTGATTGAGTTTGTGTTTTAAATCCACTTTATGCACAGTAAGGCTAATTGGGACTGGACAGTTCAAAGAGGGATCCAAACCACTGTGTGATTTCTCTTCATTTTGGATAGATGCAAGACAGATATGGAGTCACTTGCAATAATGTTTAATGTGTGTCGATGGTCTCAAACGGTATTTATCGAATTGATAAAGAACAATACATTTTTATGCATTCTTATGTAAAAAAAAAAGGTAAAGTTCCCCATGCAAAGGGCACCATGCCACGAAGGAAACATTAGTGGACGGAGTAATTCTATGCATTACAAATGATTTATGGGTTTAATATTTACACAGTGGTGAGGAAATAAAGGGGGAACCACCAAAGGAAGCCTGCCTACTTTCAGGAGCAGGTGCTTATGTCCTGGTGCCTTTAAAATAAATGAAGATGTCATTTTCCATTGAAAGACTTTTCCCCTGTATATTTTATTTTTGTAACTTTGTTTCAAAATAATTTAATTACAATAGTAATACAATAATAGTAGAACATAATTTTTGACCAAGTTTGTTGTAGTTTCCAGGACAGGTTTGGTTTTCATAGTAATTTGTATATTTTTATTATTAATTGGGTGGTACAAGAATAATATGGAAAAGAAAAGATAAATAGATTGGTGAGGAAGCATTAATTACAATGAAATGAATTTGAATTTGGAAGCTGAATCTGTTTAGTCAGATTTAATTATGCTGTGACTATTTGTCTACAAATTTCATGATAAGATGAGTAATTTGGATACTCTGCATTTATTGTTATCATTATGTTCGAGGTTCAAGATGGAATGTTTGATGTAGTGTGAGAGAAGGAATAAATGAAAAAAAATGATGCAATATATTAAAAGCATATAAATATTTATATAATTAGGAGATAAGTAAGTAAATGTTAAAGCAAACTATACTAAATGGTAAATATTATATTATTGATTTGTCTCTTACGCTAGGTTGAAGAAAGTCATTGGATTCCCCGGTTTCAACTCTGAAACGAACTAATCATGGAAAAGAGAGTACAGACTGGTATATATACGGCATCAGGGGGGCTTCTCGGATCATTCGCTGACTGTAGCCTTTGTCATGAAGAAGTGGAAGGAAAGGTGACACTGCAGCAATGCATCACGCAGTGGAAGACCCAAGAGATTGGACGACTGGGAGAGGAGAGTGCTGAAGAAGGAGATTCGGAAAAACAGGACCTGTCTGATGCATTAGATTGCAGAAGAGTTTCAAAGTGAGACCAATTTGACTGTTTCGACCAAGACACTTCGCAAGGAGGCCTATGTGCTCTGTTATCATGGTCCAGCCGCTGCCCACAAACCCCAGATAACAAAAAACAATAAACAGCAGACTACAGAAACAGGACGGTGGAGCAATTAATCACGCTTCACACTGTTTCGATCAGAGGAGAGTGTGGGTATGGCGATTACATGGAGAACGTCTGTTACCAGATTATGTAGTGTCCACAGTGAAATATGGTGGTGGCGGCATCATGTTCTGGGGTTGTTTCAGCTGGCATGGCATGGGTCCACTGGTACCGGTGTATGACCAAATGATGTCTGCGTCCTACTGAGAGATTCTAGAGAACTCCATGCTCCCAATGTTGTGGCGTTTCTATGGAAACTAAGAATGTGTGTTCCAGGACGATAATGAGACTTATGTTTCCAGGGCTACCATGGAGTGATATGCAGAAAATGTCGCCAGACTGGATTGGCCTGCTCAGAGCCCTGACCTCAACCCTATCGAACATCTATGGGATGAACTGGATCGCAGATTGAGGTCTCACCCTTCTAATCTTCCAGGGTTGGTGACACTACTGCAGGAGGAATGGCAGAATATCTTACTTGGTGTACTACACGACCTTGTGGCCAGTTTAACACGACGAGTGGCTGCTGTTATCACTGCCAAAGGCGGGCCAACCTCATATTGATTGCAAGAAAACTGATGGTATCTGCTGAAACGTGGTGTCAAATGACTTTCTTCCACATGGTGTATAATGATAATATATTTTATGTAGAAGAAAAGAAAAAAACAAATGAAAAGTTATATTATTGTAATCATTGATGGAGTCTTTGTTAATTTCCATCTTATTTTCTGTTTAAAACATTTTAGTAGGAGGAGAGTTTGTGAAGGAAGTTCAGTTGAGGGGTCAAGGTAGAGAGTGTTTGCTGGGAACACTCAGCATGAAGAGTATTCTACCAGAATGTTCTTTGGTAGAAGTTCTTTCCTGGGATGCCTGAGGAGGTTTGATAACACCCCCTGGTAACATCAGGAAGGAAAAGGGAAGTTAGATATGATGAGGGTTTAAGGATAGGTTTTCCTGTTGCTCTGTGTGCTGCCTCACTCTCTCCAATAACTTGTGCTGCACTCCTGTTGTCACCCTCATATTATTCGTAGTCTTGCTGTGATCTCTTCACGTCCCTCCGAAGCGATGTAGTTTTTTTCTTTCTGCTCATTCTTTTTGGAGTCTCCCAAGTGTTCCGGTCTACGAGTGGTTGTAATCATTTGCTCTGGCAGCAATGCGCTTAATCATCTCAATCTTCTTGGTTCTTGCATGGCTTCAGGTTGTGACGGTCTGTGCTTCTGGTAGTTGTTGGGCAGGTTCCTCGCTGATTATTTTCAGCTCAACTGTTGATTCTTCATCTGCTAGTGTTTTCAGTGTTTCCCATTGTTTAGATTTTATTTGGTAGGTGGTATTGTATTTTTTCCTTTTTTAATTTGATTTGAGGTGTTTTTTTTCATTCAATTTGCCCTTTAGGATTACAATGTCTTATTTGCTGTGATTTGTAATTTTGCAGACTCGCACCATTCAGCGAAAGAGTTTAAAGTGGTCGTTGCTTTTTCTTCAATTTGCCTTCTAGAATTTGCTACAACCAATATAATTACATCGTCTACGTATGAAACTGTTTTTTTTTCACTTCTGCCCGACGCGGCATTGTAATCAAGGGATCCCAGGTTCGATATCCTATGGAGGCACATAGTGGTTCGGATCCCACTTTAAACTGTAATTCCAGTCCCGATTAGCCTTCCTGTGCATAAACTGGACTTAAAACACCAACTCTATCAACTTCTTGGATGATTGTCATTTTCCACGGCTGATTCTAGATTTGTTCCAAAGTTCTGGCACTAACATTCAACCCTGTGTGCACCCTGTAGTTACAATTAAGTTGTTACTCCTTAAGTTTACTTTCCTATTTATGCAGTATCGAGTGTTAGTTTGAGGCTTGTTTCTAATTTCGTCCCCAGTCATGTTCCTAAATTTGTTTTGAGTTTGCCATGTTCAACTAATTATGTTCACTTGTGCAATGAAATTTTTGTAAGTAATACGAATATCTTGGCAAATCGTTATTACTATATTTTCCCAAACTTGTTTTGGGGACTAAATTAGGCGCGCTTTCTTTGGTTTTGCAATATGTGAGTACTTTTGAATTTTTTTGTTAGTACTAACAATTGATTATACAGGCGCTTTGACTTTGTTTTAAGGTAAAGAGATAGTTGACGAAGGTAAAATTTTGGAGCTCTTACGTAATTTAATATGGTCTCCAGGTAAGCTAAAGTGACTAGGGGACGATAGTTGGGTCCCCTACTTTACTAATAATTTATTTTTCCAATATCCTGAATTCAAGCAACAGCAATCACTACTATACAATGTGCTAAGAAAGTGCCATGTCCAATTCCCAACTTCTATCATCACATTATTATCACAACTGCCATTAGATATAATGTGGATACTATATGGATATGCCAGGAGATGCAAAATACTCATTTAAATATATGATTTTAAAAATACGTAAAGCAATCAAACCACAGTTGGGGAAAACCATGTGGAGTGTGACATAAAAAGTGAAAACAATATAGTGATTCAGTACATGTGACCAAAGTTGACATAACTCGACGGGTCAAGAAGAGGAGGAGGTTAATTTTGCAGCAAGTTTTCACATATATAGACCCTAACGTGCACACAGAATGTAGTTGAGCTGCAAGACTGGCATGGGAGATGCTGAGCACCATTCTAGACTGGATTAATACATAAAACCTGCTCCAAACCTAACCTGTGATGGGGCTTAGGACAGATCGAAAATTCCCTCCACAGATCACATATTCTGATAAACAGGTATCCTACATGACAGTTAGACATCCTACTGAGTGGACCATCATGGTTCTTTTCTCTTACCATGATGTAGAAAATCTACAATTAAGGCCGTCATGCTGTTCGTCCAAGCGTGGCAGTTTCTCCCCCTTTTTTTTCCCCGAAGAGAAGTTTCCCACCATTTACTTACAATGAAGAGAAGAACAGTTTTATATTTTCCCCTGAACTATTGGACTTAGACCTTTAAATTTTTAAGGGACATTACTGAAAGGCATATTTCATGGTCCGTAAATGCAATGTTTGTGTATCGCATATGGGTTGATACTTTGTTTTATTTACATTAAGTTTGACTACACTGTTTCAAAATGTCTTTAGCAAGCGCAGTCAACCTATTCCCTTTACATGTGAGGACTCTTCCCTGGTGGTTGGCGCGTGTACTTTCCTTTTTTGACCATTTCGGCAGGGTTGGAGAGGGGAGGGGGTGCGAAAGACCCAACCGCTTTTGGCATTCCATAGAATCATTGGACAAGAATATACCGTATTTACGCGTGTATAATGCACACTTTTTTCAAAATTTTTGCCCCCCAAAACTGTGGTGCGTATTATGCACGGAATAATTCGGACAGCCAAAATGAAATCACACATTTTTTTTTCACTATGTCAGTGCGTATAACATGTATATATCTACAAATTGTTTTTCTTTAGCAATAATAATTCTAAAAAATAATTTTTAAAGGTGAAATGGCAGTTTTCCATGAGTTTTCACTTAGTATTGGAACGTTTTGTGAGATCGGGAAAGGCAGCACCGTTCTGGCGGCATTCAAACACGCGCCTCCCGTCACATGGGAGGCGTATCAAGCGGAGAAATAACTTTCACAAAAATTGATTTCGCCTTAGAAACTGTCATGAACAGAGATAAATAAGTCTTTTCCACTCATTTTATTTGCACTCATTCCCTTCGTAAGCACACTACCGCTCGCTAGTGGGTCTGATCTAAAAATAAACACCAGACCACGCTTCAGTGATATCCAATAACACTTGACCTCTGCCCTCCCATCCCCCAAGTGCACCAATCTTCATTGTGATTTCGTTTGCTCTTGGATACGTGAAAGGAGATCAAATATGCTTGGATGTTATTTTAAATCGACCTTGTAGCAGACAAGTTCCGGTAACCGCTTTCATTCAAAACGTGTTCTTTGTTCCCTGTAACACTTTCATAAAGAAGCGAAACTGTTAGAGATAATCACAGCCACATAGGTCCATCCAGGTTTCCGCAAAATTTTAACTTGATCTTACGTGCATCATAACTCCCGTTTACCACTTCATACATTTTCATAACTGTGCTGATGTCCTAATATTTGCCAAAAGTGTTCCGTTGGCCGAGTGACTTCTCCCTCTTTTCTTCTCAGCAAACGTTTAGGGTTGGGGGGAGGGGTATGCCGATTGTTTCCTTGCTCGTGTGTGCACACAGGCTGATTACAGGTGAGAGTAGAAGTGGACCGCTCTTCCTTTCCTTTGACTTCTAAAGTGGGCAGCCAGTCCTGGATGCATTATTGAAAACTAACAAAGACCATAGGATAAATAAAAAAAAGCGCCCCCCATCCCCTTATTTACGATGTACTTTACGCAGCCGAACCAGAACGAAATTTACAGCCCTACTTTTTTTTGTGCCTAGAAAGGTAAGATCTTCCGAGAGATCTTATCTTACCAGTTCATCTGGTAACAGAAATGTCCTAACTTCCATCCATCTTGTTCGATATTCCTGTTACTTGAAAACTTTTGATCACCATTTCCAGGGAGATGGAGTTCCATGCCTCACAAACCCATTCACAATCGGCAGCGACGCACGTTTCACCCTCCCGCTTGATGCGAATTCATGCTGCATTGATGTCATCCATCTATTGTAAGCATCATAGACTGCGATCTTGAACGGGCGGGTGATAACTTTGTTCCCTCTCCTACGAAAAGCCTAACATCTGGAAGTTCAAGGTCGCGTGGTGAATGCAATAGCTGCGAAAGCAAGGAAAAAGGTAGTTTTTGTGATCTACTGATTAATTTTAAATGAAATACGTAAATGTTAGTCCGACACTAAGAAAGCAATTTCTGGGACCTGAATTGTACTGTGCATTATATACGAGATAATTTCTTTTGTTGCTTTTCCCCATCAAAAACGAGGGTGCGTATTATACACGCACGCACATTATACACGCGTAAATATGGTAGTCATCAGTCTGCCTTCCCATTGTATACCACGGCACGGCACGTTTCAATTTCTGAATTCAAACGACACTGAGCTTAACTATTTAAAAATGCTTTGTTGGTAAGAACAGAGAGCCGGAAAAATTCCAACCACTTCCAGGGATCGAACCCGAATCTCCCACGTTGTTGTCAGACACCCTCCTACCAGACCACTGCAGCTTCTTGGATGAGTTCCACACTATGATTATGTAAATATATTGTCTTGTTTTTATGGATTTTCTTCACACTTAGGAAGCACCTTGTTGACTAGACAATTATTTCGGGCAAAAATTTAAAATACCGGACCCCTCTTCGATTTTTGTAATATTTCACGCACTCACTAATTGAGGCCTCCTAATCATGAATTTGAAGTTAAAATTTGGGGGTCACGTGTAGAAATTGCAAAATAAGCAAAATTGAGAGGAAATTTTGTCGTTACAGTGCTACGAAACTAACATTTTTTTATCGGTCCTTGATCGCAATTGGCCCATGAACCATTCTCGGTAAGGCTAGGCTACGCAAACATAGTTAAAATTTGGGGTCGTAGAACCATGTACGGGTAGCCCCAGAAACCATTCACAGTTAGGCTAGGTTAGGGAAGCATAGTTAAAATTTGGAGTCATAGTAATATCAGGAATATATAAATTTCGTTCTAAAACTTAAAATATTGCAATAACCATTGTTTTCGTGGAGAAATACAAGGTTTCTGTTCAGGTCACGGACAACTCAATTTAGCTTATATTGCAATTTCTACACGTGACCCCCAAATTTTAAATTCAAATTCGTGATTAGGAGGCCTCAATTAGTGAGGATGCGAAATATTACAAAAATTGGGGAGGGGTCTGGTATTGTAAATTCGCTCCTTATCTTGTAACAAAAGAACAAAAATATTCTCCCTAGAATTTAAGAATTTTTGAGTACTATTATTTAATTGTAATATAATTAAGCCTTGTTTCCATATTATAAACACTATTTTGCTGACCAAGGCAGTTTATTAAGATAAAAAACACTTAACAGGTAACGTTTCAACCCTGTATTTTTTATCTTAATAAACTGCCTTGGTCAGCAAATTAGTGTTTTTATTATTTAATTAAAGTATAATAAAACAATGGTAATGTGAATTTGGAGAAAGTTTTACAAATAACCCCCCCCCCCTTCATGAAATTCTGCGTACGCTACTGACACATAATAAAGTATTAAAATTAATCTCAAACGTTCGACATCATTAACTTGTGAAAGCACACAAATATTAATGCATTAATCGTGGCGAGTCTGGCTTGATAAAGATAAAATTGTCTCGCACACAAAAAAATAAAAAAAAATTGAGCAACAAAAATGTACTATCTTTTAGGCATTTGTTAGCACATGATTTATTTTAACCTTAAGGGGGGGTTGAGGGAGTGCTGTCAGGTGCACCATCACTATCTTTTCTATTTTTCAACTGAATTTTTATGAAAAAATGAAAATAAATTACATTGTTCCCTACGGCGTTCTCAATATTTCTGTATTTCCTTCGTTCATAAAAACCTAAATGTAATGCAAGGAGGACGCAAAATGCATTAGGTGAGCCTATCGGGCGTCATCTTTGAATGCGTGTTATTGGACACACTCATGACAGTGACAGTGTAGAATAGGTTGGCAATGATAGTAATTTTTGTAATGATTATCATTAATAAACAATTTCCCATCTATAAACAAAAACAGCATTAATAAAAATAAGTTTTTAGTGAGTTTTAGCGAATGGTAAAATATGTGTGATACACTCGTGCAATTCTATTGGTTATTTTTTATTAATGATTGTATTTTTTGTAATTATAATTAGTTAATAAATAACTGCACATATTGTTGATATAACAAAACTGTTTTGGACTTTAGTGATAAAAAAATGTCGACCTGTGAGCCCCCTTCTGGTAAGCAAGTTTCTCTTACAGCACCAGTAAGGTAGGGTTAATTATAATTAGCACAATAATAGTAATGAAGATATTAATAGATTAATCATGGTGATTCTGACTTGCATCAAGTTAAAATCGCCACAAAAAAAAATGAGGAACAGAAATGTACTACTATCTTTTAGGCATTCGTTAGCGCACGATTTATTTTGATGAGAACCCAAGTTGAAATGAAGATATAATTAATTACTCTTGCCGATTCTGGGTTGAAATCAACATCGTCCACAGGTTTTTTCCTCGTGGGAGAAGATTTCATGTCTTGCCCTTCAGTCTTAGCTTCATTATTATTATTATTGTTGCTCTCGAAATCATAAAATTCAAATTGAATTGAAAATTTGGCATGTATACAAGTTCAGGTTCGAGCCTACTATTTAAAAAGAAACTTAATTCGCCTTGCTTTCTTTTCATATTTTCATAAACACCAATCACTTTGTTGATGAACAGTCTTTTTTAAAACTTTTTTACAATGCACAGATATCAAATAGTAGTGGTGTGCAGGATCCTGAAACGTCGGGACCAAGATCGGAAAAAAAAATTCCCGTCCCGATCCCAACTTTGGGAAATGATTTCCCGACTTTTCGGGATCCTGAGCAGTTGGGAAATACCGAATGGTCATTTTAAAGGTAGTTAATTATCGACGTTTTCTGCATTGCAAGTGTCTGGAACTTATCGGAAATTGTTTGTTTTTATTCCAGAAGAGCAAAAACAATCACTTAAGTTGAAAATGATGTGTAGTATTAGAGATTTTCACAGCTTCGGGTAATTTCAAACATTTCCCGACTTTGTAGGAAAATGGCGAATTTTTCCTGTCCTTAATGTCGGAATTAAAAAAAATTCTGTCCCGCACACCCCCAACAAATAGATCACTTAATCTCATTTACTTCATGGTTTCTATGATCTATGTTTTTACGTGAAAAAAAGTAGAGGAAAGTACGTGAATATTTAATAGGTTTGTAACAAGTTGAGGACTAAAAGTGGTAAACGTAAGTGCCAAAAATGAAAGTGTTGGGAAACTGCATCGTTCCGAACATCAGTCCATAAGAACGTCCACACTAGTGACCTCTTTACATGCCCTTTTTACTACTTAGAGAACTACCAGCCACTTTTCACGTTTACCACATTATAAAGCATGGCACATTGCACAGTTTGACGTGGAAAACGGTGTTTGAATTATTGTGGCACTTACAGCGTTTACCAATTTTAGTCTTCAGTTCATTAAATTTAGTTGCATCGAACCAGGTACTACCACAGGAAGTGGTCTTGCAGAAGATGGGAAGGGAACCAATTTTTTCACCAGAGTTGGAAAAACAATTTGCGTAATATCTCATTATGGATATCAAAAGTTTTGTTGGAGTGCTACCTCTCGCTCCTGTCTCATCTACCTCTGATGTTTTGTACTATAACTTCTGCTCACAATGATATCGCTTCAACGTCACCTACACCTAGTACATCTGGTGATGAAAGTAAATCCATGCTTGGTTTTTCCAGTGCCAATTGTATAATTGAGGTGGTTCCGAAAATGTTGGGTCTACAACAACCCCCCCCCCCTCCTTTCCCGTAGATCCTGTAGATAATCTTTTAGATTTTCAGAAACAGGATACTTCATAATTACTTTTCTTTGAATTTATCTAAAAAGTTATGGATTAATATTCTGTGTTATAAGCCCTTCTTTGTTCATTTCCTGTGGTATTTGAAGCACTTTTACTGATAGATTTTTTTTTTATTTTTTACAATTTCACTTCCTTTCTTTCGTTGTTTCTTTGGTTCCTGTTCTTAAGGTAACTGAATGGTGGATACTCTCAGAAACATATGAAAGTGTAACATGTATTTTTGCAGTACTAAAATACGCCACATTCAGGCACGTATCCACAAATATGTTTCGGAGGGGGGGGGGGGATCCGAACCAAGTGTCTCAGGAATAATAATAATTGTAATAATAATAATGTTTAAATTAAAATTCTTATATTAAATAAAATTAATATTAATTACAATACATAAACAGCCGAGAAATTCTAAAGGGTCTTATTTAAAATAGGCTAATTCTTGATATGTTCTGCACAATGATTGTGTGAAATTTCTTGAAATAAGTGTTTATTGTAGAAGTGCAAAAACAATCACTAGAAGGGGAAATCGTGTGTACAATTTGAGATTTTCACTGCATCTGGAAATTTCAGAAATTTCCAGTTTCGGAAATTTCCCAATGTGAAGAATTTTTTCAGGTGCGAACGCCAGGATTATTAGTATTTTCTTAACAATCCCTTCCCGCACACCCCTAATTACGACACTCAACATGATTGTAATCTTTATTGTGAAAAAGTTCTCTTATTACTTTGTTGAACATGGCAATTAATTACTTACCTGCTGTAACAGACAGCCTGTAAATTGCAGAAAATAATATTCTTTGTAATAAAATATTGCTATAAATTCACCATTCGAATTACATAAAACATTTTCCAGATATCTCCTCCTCATGCGGATGCCCTTGCGTGGTGCAATATATTTTTAATGCGCACACTAACACACTATAACGCATTCATTTTAACTAGTAACAAAAAGGTAATAAAATTTATCACATGATAGTAATAAGACTTCAACCCCCTTTGCTCATCCATCGCTACAGGCTCGCTGTAGATTCAGTCCAAATGAGACTATCTGTGCATAAAGTGGACTTAAAAGAAAAAAACAAATGAATCAATGGACAATGTGTCTTTACCGGGGATTGAACCTGGGACCTCTCGATTACAGGGGGACACTGAGCTATTGGGAAGGATCTTTGTAATGTCCTTCCAAACCACAAAGGCAAACGAGTAGACCTGCAACCTCGACCCCTTCAGTTCTATTTATCTTAGTCACTAACTAAACTTGATAGAAATTCCTAGCTCCAGGATTCTCGAAATCACTTTTAGTTGAACTCTATGACGAAGTGCTTTCTGTTGTACTACTACGAAATCTGTGAAGAGAGAAGAACATTACTGCGCTGTAAGGTAAGTTTTCTCTTTTAAAATCATACTTATAAATGTTTATTTCATGTGTACATATAATTTTTGGGGAACCGCTTATGTTCTTTTGAAATTTTGAAATCGTTAATACTTTTAACACAAATAACAGTATGTAATCCAACCCCACCCCAGGCCCTGTCAGTACTTTAGTGTCTCAAAAAAGAGGGTGTGCAGATCTAGGCATGATGTCATTTACATTGAGTGCTGTTAAAAGGGTCGCACAATGATTGATTTTGAGTCGCTTTTCTACCACTGCCACTTTGGCTAATCGCGACGATGAGAATGAGTTATGAAATATGAAACTGATGAAGAGACACTCACGAATGACACTTGTGCACAGGCAGGGATTAGAAACTGGGATCTTTGGTGCTGCAGCGCATTTTTGCTAACCACTACGCCACGAAAGTCTGAGAGTTACATATTGAATACCAACTCCAAGATGAAAAGTGCAATGTCCATCAATAGTATTGATGTTGTGGTCTACATGCTCCAAAATTAACTGAATGTATTACGTTTTAACTAACGATGGTTAGGAATGTATTGTAGCAGATATCTAGTAATGTAATAGTCTGTTTCACTGTATGATTCAGTGAGACGATACAGAATATCAATAAGCTGTTTTGATTCATATCGTGTATGAAGGTCGATGCAGAGATCAATTACAGAACACTGGTGAATACAAAAACAATATTCCTGGGACTAGGTTTTTTCAAGGAGCTGATCTAAGTATGCATCCCAAAGTTATTTAGTTCGAATTCTGAGTAAGCCATAGATGTGTGTTGTTCCATAATCTATTCCATCACTTCATCTGTCATCCTCATCATCGCTCCTGACCAAAGAAGTAGAAAACCGACGTAAAATAATAAAAATACAGTCAGTTCATGTGAATGATAGGATTATGCCTTCAATGAAAACCACACGTGCTTTCTTCTTTCAATGTACTTTGCCTTGTATTTATTTCATCGAAGTTAGCCTAACGGTGACATAAATATGTATATCGTCCGATTAATGAAGACTTGAAAGGGCACGTTTATCCCAGTACTTGACCCCAATACGAAAATTAGTTTTTGTGCCTCGGCCCACTAGACTTGCAGTAGGGTAACCAGACGTCCTGATTTTCGCAGGACAGTCCTTTATTTGAGGGTTATGTCCTGCAGTCTGCGATGCTACTCCAAAAATCCAAATATGTCCTATTTTTCAACAGTATCCTGCGAAATGTCCCGCCAAATATCCAGACGAATTGTATACCTCTGTGAAACTGTTAGCACCTTTTAAATGAATAGTATTGTATGATTGGTGGACTACAATGTGATCCTCCCAACTAGATCCGAGGGATCCGCTGACCAACGACAGGTGCGGTCCTCCATTCATATTGGGGGTTAGGCGTAGAGCTGACAACTCTGCACTGTAAAAAGACATGTCAAGAAACTGCAATATGAGGCCATGGATGTTCCCAAAGGTAAAATATTCCGGAGGTAAAATAGTTCCTCATTCGGATCTCCGGGTGGGGACTACTTTGGGAGGTCCCTGGACTAAGGATAAGATCTACATTAGGAATAAGGATATTAAATTAGGCACCTGAAATCTTCTGAGACTTTACCGGCCTGGGGCATTTCAGTGTACAGTTAATGAGATAGTTAAGTATAAATTAGATGTAGTAGCTGTCCAGGAAGTTAGGTGGCCAGGAGAAGGGAATTGTAAAACTAAAAATTATACTTTTTTCTATGGTGGTACTGAAAATCATAATTTTGGAACAGGCTTTTATAAATAATAGAATTATCTCGGCTCTTAAAACAGTAGAATTTATTAATGATACGATATCATATGCAGTTTTACAGGGTAGGTGGTGTAAAATTATTTTAATAAACATACATGCACCAACAGAAGATAAAGATGATGATACTAAAGATGATTTTTATACAGAGTTGGAACAGGTCTTTGATAAATTTTCTCAGTATGATATGAAAATTCTGTTAGGTGACTGTAATGCACAGATTGGCAAAGAAGAGACATTTAAACCCACGATTCGTAAAGAAAGTCTTCATGAATTAAGTAATGATAATGGTATAAGATTGATTACTTTTGCAACCTCAAATAATTTAATTGTGAAAAGTACCACATAAAGATATCCATAAATATAGCTGGTCTTCTCCAGATGGTAAAACTCATAATCAGATAGATCATGTTCTCATTGATAAGAGAAGGCATACTAGTATAATTGACGTTCGTACACATAGAGGTGCTGACTGTGCCAGTGAACATTATTTAGTAATTGCTAAATTAAGAGAAAGACTCGCAGTGATAATTCATAAGCAACAAAATCTAAAATTTCTAAAATTTAATACAGGAAAGTTTGCTGATGAAAGAATTAAGAAAGATTACCAAATTAAACTGTCAAATAGATTCGATGTTTTGCAGGATTTAAATGATGATGAAAATATAAATGAAACAGACGTAAATAAGAATTGGGAGCACATACATAATGCAATAGAATCAGCAGCTAAAGAAAGTATAGGATACCATAAAGCAAGAAAAAGTAAGCCATGGTTTGATAATGAATGTCATAATCTAATAGAAATAAGAAATCAGGCTAGATGTAGGTGGTTAAATAACTCTGATGATGATACAAATCTAAGCAATTTTAATAGAATAAAGGGAGAAGTTAACCGCACGTTTAGAAGTAAAAAAAGTGATTACTTGAAAAGCAAAATTTATGAAATTGAAACAAACAGCAAAAACAAAAATATCAGAGTTTTATATAAAGGTGTAAATGAATTTATAAAGGGGTGGCAACCTAAAGTAAACTTGATAAAAGATAGACTGTGATTTTCTAGCTGACCCAAGCGATATTCTAAATAGATGGAAGTACTCCTTTAATGACCTTTTAAATGTTCATGTAGGAGATAAATCAGATGTAAATGAAGTACACACAGCAGAACCTTTAGTTCCAGAACGTAATTTGACTGAAGTTAAAAATGCTATTAAAAGCTAAAGAATAACAAAGCACCTGGTATTGATTTAATACCAGCTGAGTTAATTAAATATGGTGGAAATTCGTTAACATGTCAAATTCATAAATTAATTTGCTTAATATGGAATAAAGAAGAAATCCCTCAACAGTGGAAAGAATCCATAATTGTTCCTGTGTTTAAGAAAGGTGATAAAATGAACTGCAATAATTACCGTGGAATTTCTCTACTCTCAACAACATATAAAATTACTTACGTGATGATTTCACACTTCCACGTTGCACAATTTAATTTTTCAATCCTATTAATTTCGAAGCACCACTGTCGTCATTCAGAAAAAGGTAAGGCGTTTGAAGTGGAGATGGTACCACGTCACTGCATTGTTTGTTCCCGGGCGGCGGTAGTTGTGCAATGCGGAAGTGTGAAATCATCACGTAAGTAATCTTAAACCGTGTTTACCGCAACCATCATGAACATATAAAATATTATCTAACATTATTTTAACAAGACTAACCCCATATGCTAATGAAATTATAGGTGGTTATCAATGTGGATTTAAATGTAACATGCCCGACCCTGTGGCCGAGTGGTTAGCACATCGCGCTGCGACGCCAAGGGTCCCGGGTTCGAATCCCGGTCGGGCTTGGTTGTTTATGAATGTCCATTCATCAATTTCATCATTTCATCACTCATCCCCATCTTCGCAAATTAGCCAAGAGGCACAAAACGCAAAGTAAAATAAACTAAATCAAACAATCAATCAATCAATTAAATGTAACAGATCAACTATAGATCAAATTTTTCACATCAGACAGACACTTGAAAAAAAGTGGGAATATAATCAAAATGTCCATCAGCTATTCATTGATTTCGAAAAAGCATATGATTCGGTCGAAAGAGATAAACTGTATAATATATTAGTAGAGTTTGGAATACCTAAGAAGCTTGTTAGTATGATAAAAGTATGCACCAGTGAAACAGAAAGTAAAATTCGTGTGGGTATTAATGTGTCTGACAAATTTACAATTCATGATGGGTTAAAAGAAGGAGATGCATTATCTACATTGCTCTTTAATTTTGCCTTAGAATATGCTGTTAGGAAGGTAAAAGAAACTAAAGGAGGACTAAAATTAAATGGCGTGACTCGGTTGTTAGCATATGCAGATGGTGTAGACTTATTAGGGGATGATATAAATACAATTAAGAATAATGCTAAAATATTTTTCAAAACTGCTAAAGAGATAGGTTTGGAAATTAACAAAGAGAAAACTAAATATATGCTTACAGGTCAAAACCAAGTGTTAGGTAATAATCAAAATCTAATTATTGATAACAACTCGTTTGAACCAGTTTCCAAATTCAAATACTTAGGAGTAATATTAACAAATGAAAATTATATTAAAGAGGAAATAAAAAGTAGGCTTAATTCAATAAATGCATGTTACTTCTCTCTTCATAAATTTTTGTCTTCTCGGTTAATATCTAAGAAACTAAAAGTTAAAATATACAAAACAGTAATTTTGCCTGTAGTATTATATGGGTGTGAAATTTGGTCCCTTACATTGAAAGAGGAACATAAATTGAGAGTATTTGAAAATAAGATCCTTAGGAAAATATTTGGACCTAAAAGGGATGAGGAGACAGGTGAGTGGAGAAGGTTACATAATTTTGAACTACATAATTTGTATTCATGTCCAGATATTATTAGAATGATTAAATCAAGAAGACTTAGGTGGGCAGGCCATGCGGCACGAATGGGAGAGGAATGAGGAGTTCACAGGATTCTTGTTGGGAAACCCGATGGTAAGAGACCTGTAGAAAGGCCAAGACGAAAATGGAGGGACAACATTGAGATAGACCTAAAGGAAATCGGTAGGGATGGAAAAGAGTATATAGATCTTGCTCAAGATAGAGACAGATGGAAGGTCTGTGTTGCTGCAGCCATGAACCTTCGGGTTTGAGAAGGCTAATGAGTTAGTTAGTTAGTTAATATTGTTAGTTTGCAAAGAAATACTTGTAGATCTAAAACTTTTCACTCTCGCTTCGCTTGCGACCTTGGTCTTACTGTAAAGCTTATATTTATTGCTTGGAAACAGAAATTACATGCAGACTCTTCATAATATGATATGCAAGGTACCGGGTGGAGTGATGACAAAGTATATGCTGGGACGCTTTCAAAATTAAAAATAGCCTAATTATGGGATTTGCATGTTTGATGCATTGATGAGATGATTAATACAGCTGCAGCAAGAGACAAATATATTCTCAGTATTAATATTTTAATAGCTATTATTTTACAATGTATGGATCTTTGGTAAGAAAGGAAGGTTTAATAAGAAGGAACGAAAAAGAGAAATGAAAAAGGAAATATACAAGAAGGGAAAGGGAAGACCTCCGTGAACGAGTGGTTGAACGCTAGGATGCCAGGAGTCGAATCTCAGCCTGCGCATGGATGTTCTTTGTGAGTGTCCATTCATGAACTTTAATAATATCATCACTCACATTCATTGTTGCAATTAGCCGAAAGTGACTAAGGTGACGTTAGATAATACAAATAAAATAAAGAAGAAAACATATCAAAAAATATTGTGTAATATTTCAGGAGACATATAAGCAGCGTGACTTTTTCATTCCTAAAGGTGGGAGGGGGGGTTCACTTGATCTTGTGTTCTTTTAGTTACAGCAATCACCCCCATACGCATCCATGGATGTCCTGCTTTTCATTTCAGAAAATCTGGTTCTGGTCATCCTAGCTGCAGGGACATGAATTGTGAACTAAGTTCTTTCATATCTCAGAGTCCATGGCTGGCAAAGACCAACAAGGCTGTTTTCGAGAACACAGTTCACCCCTATCCCCTCCTCCTACAAAACAGATGACCGACTGCCTGCTGGATTCTCAGAACCTGTTTACCCTGGCTGAAAATGAGGAAGACGGAGCTATTAAGTTTCAGCAATTGAGACCATTTCACAGGCAGTTCTACTCTGTTGCCAAACTTAATGTAAATAAAACCAAGTATCGATCTATTTGTGATACAAGAAATTTGAATTTACGGACCATAAAATACACCTTTCCATAATGTCCCTTAAAAATCTGAAGGTCGCAAGTCCAATAGTTCAGGAGAAAATGTAAAATTGATCTTTTCTTCAATGTAAGTATATGAGGGAAACTCCTCTCTCTTCGGAAAAGGGGGTGGGGGAAGGGGAGAAAGTGCCGTGCTTGAATGAGAGGCATAATTTCCCCTTAATGTCATGAATAGTGACCTATGATAAATTGTTCAGTAAAAGCAGAGAAAGAAATGAGGACAAATAGAAACTGCAAACCTTTTATCAAACAACAATATTATGTTAATCAGTAGGGCCTGGTAATTTGTTATATTTTTTATTTGGCATATCTTTACGTATCTGATGAAAATCAGCCAACATAGACGAACTTGATAAGGCATATTTTGATATATTTTACCAATTTTGTATTTTTACAACATTTTTCTTCAATTTTCTCAAAAAAAGACATATTTCTGTATAATATCGTAATTGTCTTCCAGATAATTGTTTTGTAATTTATTCTTTGTACTTTTAGTACAATGGATAGTTTATATTACCGATGGCAGGATACGGAAATTAAGGACGAAGAAATTTAAAGCATGACATATTTTCTTACCAACTAGTACGGAACAATAATACCCCTCCCCCTCCTTTCTTTTATAGAACCAAATTGAGGAAAAATGTTCTCGGTCATTGTTGTGCTGCAGGCAGGAAGTAAACAAGTTTCAATTGTTCTCATTTCTTTACCTTTCTTTTGCTTCTCACAACAATCAGTCAAAAGTAAAAATAGTATTCAGTACCTTGAGTTCCTATTCTATAAGCTATCGAGTGTGAGAGTTTCAAGATCACTTATCGTTTGAGCCAGGCACATACCAGTGTGTTACAGTTGGAGTGAATGGAATGCCTTGAACAGGAACCTCAGCAGCAACATTGTAAGTGCATTGTGGAATGGAAACGTATTTAGTGTAAGTTGTTCTGACGAATAGTTTGTAGTCTCTTTCTGAAATTCACATTCCTTAAAATCCTCGTAAAATGTTGTTTGTGAATTGATTGCTGCCACAAAATATGTGTATTGTGGAACGGAAATAATATTGAGTGTAACATGTCCTGACAAATATTTTGTAGGCTGCTTTTTAGATTCTATATAGTTAGGAGATCTGCCTTAAAACGTTTGTGTATTGATTGCCTAGATTTACCAGAGCTGTAGCAAGCTGCCAATTATGAGGTGTAAGTTGACAGTAGTAAATGAAACTTAGGATAACTGAAGTGAACCTCATGATATTTTCAGTATTTTTCAACTACATTCTTTGGTTAAAGAAATTCTGACTTCAATTAATACACCACCATAGTCGATCTTCCTTGGAAGATACTGAATTCCTGTACATCTCTGTTCCATATCAATCTTCGAACGCTTTGATATAGTCCATCATTCATTTGTCCTCGTCTGTTTACATCCTCATCTATTCTTCCACTTCTCTCAATTACGATTCCACTATACCCTCAACTCTTCTGTGTCCATCTTTATTCTTGGTACATTTCTGGCTCTTTTTCTTGTTATTACCACCTCACTGTTTTCTGCACTGAATTTCATTCCTGCTCATCTAATTTCCTCATTCCAAATATCAAGCTGTCTCTGTACTACTTCTTCCCTGTCTACCCATATTACTAAGTCATCAGCAAACAACAGGGCCTTCATCCCATCTCCACCTCTTCATTAATTGCATCCATTGTAATTATAAAGAGCAGTGGGAAAAGAGCACTTCTCTGTTTTAGTCCATTAGTTATACTGAACCACTACGTTCTTCCCACTGGTGTCTTTACAAAGCTCTGGTTGGCCTTGTATGAGTTCTGCATACACTCTCTCTCTTCCTTGACTCCCCTATCTTAGAACCTTCGAAATCTTTGTGCTACCCACGTTATCATATGCCTTTTTTATATCTAGGACTGCTATAATCAAATCATTTGCATACTCATAGTGCCCTTCCTGTAATTGCCTTATGGTGAATATCAGATCTATTGTTGATCTGCCTCTTCTAAATCCATACTGTTCCTCTCTCATGCTCAGCTCTGTTACTTCCCTTATTCTTTCCTCTAATATTTTCTCATACACCTTTGCAGAGTGGCTGATTAATGTTATTTCTATGAAGTTTTGACATTCCTTTCTGTCAACCATCTTGAACATGGGAGCTATTAGTCCCTTTGTCCAATCACTTGGCACTTCTCTCTGTTGCCACACTGTTTTCAACACTTTGTACAACTACTGCACACCAATCACTCCTGCTCCCTAGTATCATTTCCACTGGCACTTCATCTACTCCAGGTGCTCTAACTTTCTTCATTCTCTTCAGAGTTTTCTTCACTTCTTTCCATGTGAGATTCACTTTTTCCACCACCCACTTGTCCCATTCTGTTTACCTTCTCATCTATACAGTAAAGTAAAAAGTAATCATCTCATATGGGGCTCACGCCTTCACAATATATGCAGATAAAAACTACTATTCATTAATATGAGGGTTACTGCTATTTATGTATCCGGAATGGGCAACACTAATGTTGATAGGTAACATCTAATATATCT
This sequence comes from Lepisma saccharinum, assembly GCF_977018435.1. NCBI lineage: Eukaryota > Metazoa > Arthropoda > Insecta > Zygentoma > Lepismatidae > Lepisma > Lepisma saccharinum. The sequence goes on from NC_139243.1 coordinate 66,045,496, forward strand.
ATCGTAAAGTTGGACATTTCTATGGTATATGTACCTAGAACGTTGTGCTTATGGTTGCTATTTTTGTTTGTTCCAGGGACTTGAAAATTTCATTGGAGGCCAACAATGGAATTAACTCAAGAACATTTTTGAGCAATGATTTTATACAACTTTCGACGTGGATTATCTCAACAACAGTGCATCGATCAACTCACTTTGACTTTTGGCGATGAAGCACCACTCAAAAGCGCTGTATATCACTGGTTTAGTGAATTCAATCGTGGCCATTGTTTGCTCACGGACGAATCTAAAGAAGGCCGTCCAAAAGAGGTTGCTGTGCCAGAAAACATTGATGCTGTGCGAGAACTGAGAATGCAAGATGGTCATGTGGCATATCGTGAGATTGAAGCATCCCTGGGCATTAGTATGACTAGCATACATAAGATATTGCATGAATATTTAGCCGTGAAGCAGATTTGTTTGCTTTGGTTTGAGTTGGTGTTTTAAGTCCACTTTATGCACAGTAAGGCTAATCGGGACTGGACCTACAGTTTAAAGTGGAATCCGAACCACTTGTGCCTCCACCGGGTATCGAACCCGGGACCCCTTGATTACAAGGCGAGGACGCTACCACTGCGCCATCCTGGAGACCCACAGATTTGTTTGCGTCGGATCCCGCATAATTTGACAATCGCTCAAAAAAAGGCTTGTGTCGATTGGTGCAAACAAATACTCACAAAATACAATCATGGTGCTTCAAAAGCTGTGTATAACATCTACACAGGTGACGAATCTTGGATCTATGCATATGAGCCTGTAAGCAAACAGCAGTCGACGGTGTGTGTGCTCCAAGATGAGCCAAACCTAACAAAAGTTGTTCCTGAAAGAAGCACTTCGAAGCAAATGGTCACCTTTTTTTTTTTTTTTTTGCTTCTCTAGTGGCTACAGTGCCACTAGAGAATCGTAGAACCATCGATTCTGAATGGTACACAACCATTTGTTTGCAAGAAGTCTTTGGGGAAATCAGAAAAACAACCAGCGACGCAGGATCATTCTTCACCATGACAATGCAAGTTGTCACACATCGATCCAAACGACTCAGTATTTGACCGGTGAAAACATTGAATTGATGGGTCATCTGCCGTATAGCCCTGATTTAGCACCCAATGATTTCTTTTTGTTCCCGTCCGTGAAGAATAAGCTACGTGGTCAACGATTTTCGATGCCAGAAAAAGCGATTGATGCGTTCAAAATGCATGTTTTCGAGATACATCAATCGGAATGGACAAAGTGCTATGAGAATTGGTTCAAACGTATGCAGAAGTGCATCGATCATCATGGAGAATATTTTGAAAAAAAATAAAACCATTTTCAATTATACACATTTTTTTTTTTGTTTCTTATTCCGGATACATAAATAGCAACCCCCATACTAATGATACACTTCAAAGCTCATGTAGTGATAAGAACATTTATTTCTGAACAATATCTAAGTAAAAGAAAATTCCAAAAGGTACAGTGCAGCTGCGTATTGGAAAAAAAATCTGCTGGTGCAGAACTTGGTTCAAAACTCATAAAAAGGAACTCTACTAGATCAATATACAGAGTGACCACTCTAGGATCATGAAAAAATTCAAGTATAATTCCCAGTTTTCAAGGCAAACTTTTCATAAATTCAAGGGTACAAGCAGATGGTTTCTCTATTTCAAAATTATGTATTACCACCTTTCACCATACACACACAAAAACAAACATATATATTAACAAAATAATGGGTCTGTGTGATTCCATTGAATCAAAATATTCTAATTTAATTCAACGAAACAGTATGGTGTGTATATATATTATTTAATATATTCAATTTAAGATGTGGAGTTTACATTTGCCATTTCACATACTCAGGCTTCAAATACATGTACAAACAGAAGTCATACATGTTATGGAATATACTATTCTATGAAATTTTTTTAATTGTAAAAGATTTCCAAGGCAAATTTACACAATCAACTTCATCATATCTTGCAATAATCTCTGTCAGATTGTTCTGCAAAGGGCACTAATGAAGTACACGTATTGAGAGAGAATTCTGTAATATTTTCGATGCAGCTTTCCTTTCTTTTCTTCCTTGATAAAAATAAAAGCTGAACTGTGAAAAACTTAGCTCTGGGCATTTCTAAATGTATGAATTCATTTGGATTTACAGAAGTTGCAATCTTTACATAGAATTCATGCATAATTAGCCACCCTGATTTAGTATAGTTGTTGCAGAAAACATATATTTTTCAGTATGTATAAATGTTCTGAACGTGAATAATTGTTACAGTGTTGTGCCATCACGATCAAAGGGGGAAGGGGACAACAAGATTATTGGAAGTTGTCTCAACTCTGTCCTAATTATATTCAATAAATCTGAGGCTCAAGTAAAGTATTCAATCATTTTGTTGAAATATTTATGCAGAAACTACACATGAACGCTATGGGAATATAAAATTGATAATTTTGGTTACATGCTGCCTTTTATTTTTGTGTGCAGGTCACATATTTTTCCATTTGATTCCTTTGCTATGAAGTCTCACATGTACATGTATATCTTCATGGGTAAAATCTACGTTCAAAATTAAACAATTAAAAGTATTATCTTTTTGATGTGAAACCTAATTTGCACATAATATATGGAACTTTAATGTTGGGATTTAAAAGATTCTTCATTGTGATGAATACTTGAAACTTTGTTTCAACATCAATCTTTTGAAGTATTCCCAATAAAATAAATTACACAGTCATATATAGTGTTGTATTACAAAAAGACAGGATATTACATACAGAGTGCAAAAAATATAAAACAAAACATATAATTTTAAGGTTCTGCCAGTTCACATGAACCAGTGAAATTATATGTTGATTTCTCAAGAATGGAAATTTTTTAAATATATTACATGTTATAACTGACAGAATTCTTCAGCATGCATAAAACAATATATTCATTCTGATTCACTCAGAGTAACTCTAAAACAAACCCAAACTTGATCACAAAATCTGTGTGATTCAAAAGTGTGCAACCACCCATACAATTTCTTCACATATCAATGTACACGAAGGGAACCATATGAAGTAACTGGAAGACCTCTTGCATCATCCCAATCCAACATCTTGAATTTAACTTAACTTCTTCAGATGGGAATAGGGGGCAAGTGAAGCATCAAAATCGTGTGAAATTTTCTCACAAAGAGAATGGTGAAATCCATTTTACAATGCCTTTAATCATTTCAATTTACTCAATGATTAGAATAAAGACTGCCATTGTTACATGCATGCTATTCATCAATGTTTGTTCCTTGTTATGCAGTGAACCAAGATGCCACTGATCAAAGAGCACATTGACACTAGCTTACATCGTGCTGGACAGAGTGCAAGGAAAGATGCAGATCTCTTCAACTGCAGACACACTGCCAGGTGGCCAGCCAATTGTTTGTAGCACAATGGCGAAACTCGTCCACAAATTGATGCAAAGGAAAAGTTTTTGTGGTGGTCACTATGAAGCTGCAGCCATGGTTTTGGCATTGCTTGTGAAATCAGTTCTGTAGGAATGCTGATATTGTTGATATTGAGAAGCGCATCTAGGAGGAAAGTCAAATAACGAAAATTAAATTGATCTATTTTAAGTTCACATTAAATGTTACAATATTAATTTTTCTTAGTGCGTCAGCTGCGGGTGAGAGAAAGATCTTCTTACGACCTACATCAGTGGTTTCTAAATGTAATTATAACATGTTGTATTATGTAATCTGTTGAAATGTGATCATGCGTATATAGGTGACAATATGCACAGATCAGGTCAATAAAAATCCCTATCCATAATGTTCACAATGTACAGGTGAAAGTGCCTGCTGTGACTGCTTCCTTCTCTGTTTTGTATCTTGGATAAGGAATAGGCATAAGAAATGGTTTTGTCTGTTAAAATTCAAACATCAGTATTATATTTCAATTACTGGTGGCATGTTTGAAAGCATGGATGAGATGCCTGCAGGATATAGAGACATTCCTCCTGATGTGCAGACAATTGATTCTGATAATGTATATGTCAAAATCCTAAAGCATGTGAGATGTGTACAGTCAATAGATTGCTATTTACAAATCCATTTAGAAACACTGATGATATGATTTCTAAACATTCAATACAGATCACTCTTTGCAATACTTCCTTAATGATTTTTGTTTGGTGTGTAATCTCCTTACCTGCATAATAACTTTATGTTTGCAGACAAAATATTTTATTCAAATTAAACAATTAATATATTTTGTTTCATGTGTGCGTCACCACATGTACTCTGAAGTTATCTTTACAGGAAATGTCACAAATACAGTTTCTCCTTGAGATGACACATCCTCATATGTCTATTAATCTTATCTTTCCAGCCAAAATATATGTTACAAATTGAACAATTGAAAGGCTTCTCTTTAGTGTGATCAGCCATATGTACACTAAGTTCTCCTTTACGTAGAAATTTTTTATTGCAAATTGAACAATTGAAAAGCTTCTCTCCACTGTGACCCCTCTTATGCTTATTAAGATAATCTTTAGAGTCAAAATCTTTGTTGCAAATTGAACAATTGAAAGGATTCGCTATTAAGTGAACATTCATATGTACACTAAGATCTCCTTTACGGGCAAAATATTTATTGCAAATTGAACAATTGAATGGCTTATCTTCAATGCGACATCTCACATGATCCTTAAGATGACATTTACGGCCAAAATCCTTGTTGCAAATTGAACAACTGAATGGCTTATCTTCAGTGTGACATCTCACATGCTCATTAAAATGACCTTTACAGGCAAAATCCTTGTTGCAAATTGAACAGTTGAAAGGTTTCTCTTTAGTGTGGACTCTCACATGCTAATTAAGTTTATCTTCACAGGAAAAGTATTTATTGCAAATTCAACAATTAAGAGAGTTCTCTTTTGAGTGAACTTTCATATGTTTCCGAAGATCTCCTTTACGGGCAAAATATTTATTGCAAATTGAACAATTGAAAGGCTTCTCTCCAGTGTGACCCCTCACATGCACACTAAGATTAACTTTATAAGTAAAATTTTTGTTGCAAATTGAACAATTGAAAGGCTTCTCTCCAGTGTGAACCCTCACATGCTCAGTAAGAAGACACTTATATGCAAAATCTTTGTTGCAAATTGAACAATTGAAAGGCTTCTCTCCAGTGTGAACCCTCACATGCGCATAAAGATAAACTTTACTGGCAAAATCTTTGTTGCAAATTGAACAATTGAAAGGTTTCTCTCCAGTGTGACCCCTCACATGCAAATTAAGATTAACTTTAGAGGCAAAACCTTTGTTGCAAATTGAACAAATGAAAGGATTCTCTTTAGTGTGAACAGTCATATGTACACTAAGATCTCCTTTACGGGCAAAATATTTATTGCAAATTGAACAATTGAAAGGCTTCTCTTTACTGTGAACAGTCATATGTACACTAAGTTCTCCTTTACGGACAAAATTTTTATTGCAAATTGAACACTTGAAAGGCTTATCTCCAGTATGACGTCTCACATGTTCATTAAAATAACATTTACGGGTAAAGCCTTTGTTGCAAATTGAACAATTGAATGGCTTATCTTCAGTGTGACATCTCACATGCTCATTAAGATGACATTTACGGCCAAAATCCTTGTTGCAAATTGTACAACTGAATGGCTTATCTTCAGTGTGACATCTCACATGCTCATTAAAATGACTTTTACGGGCAAAATCCTTGTTGCAAATTGAACAATTGAAAGGTTTCTCTTTAGTGTGGACTCTCACATGCTCATTAAGTTTATCTTCACAGGAAAAATATTTATTGCAAATTGAACAATTAAGAGGGTTCTCTTTTGAGTGAACTTTCATATGTTTCCGAAGATCTCCTTTACGGGCAAAATATTTATTGCAAATTGAACAATTGAAAGGCTTCTCTTTTGTGTGAACTCTCACATGCTCATTAAGATAAATTTTATGGGCAAAATTTTTGTTGCAAATTGAACAATTGAAAGGCTTCTCTCCAGTGTGACCCCTCACATGCAGATTAAGATTAACTTTAGAGGCAAAACCTTTCTTGCAAATTGAACAAATGAAAGGTTTCTCTTTAGTGTGAACAGTCATATGTACACTAAGCCCTCCTTTACGGGCAAATTTTTTATTGCAAATTGAACAATTGAAAGGCTTCTCTTTAGTGTGGACTCTCACATTGTCATTACGATGACCTTCTCGGGAAAAATATTTATTGCAAATTGAACAATTAAAAGGATTCTCTTTTGAGTGAACTTTCATATGCTTCCGAATATCTCCTTTACAGGCAAAATATTTATTGCAAATTGAACAATTGAAAGGCTTCTCTTTTGTGTGCACTCTCACATGCTCATTAAGATAAATTTTATGGGCAAAATCCCTGTTGCAAATTGAACAAGTAAAATGTCTCCCTTGTGTGGGAACACTCATAAATGTATTACGCTCAGCTTCTTGGACAAAAGTTTTCTTGGAAACTGGACAATTAAAAAACATCTGGGGTTCATGGGGTATCAAATCTCTTTTGTCAGGGAAAGTGTTGTTGGAAATGGGGGCTATACATTGATTTCTCCTGTTATTAGGCTTGGAACCATCAACATGTGCCTTGCTTGCAAGGGTTTTTGTTGCAGGTTCAGCCTCGAATTTTTCTTCTCTACTGACACATTCTGTAATTTCTTTTGGCTGCTCTTGTTCTTTTAATTTTCCCTCAGACACTGGCAAATGTGGAACTGACCTTGGAACATCTTGTACCAGTTCTTCCACATAGTTCTCGATCAGGTAGCTGAAAAAAATATGATAGAAATGTAGTTTCAGTTTCTGAGTAAATAATGAGAATGACTTACATGTGCAAATCAATGAAAAGAAAGGAGAGTAGAATAGACTGTTGATGGGGATGTACACATGAAAAGGTAAATACATGTATATTATTATGTAGAATGTTCAGCGAAAAATGCAGCCTCGACCAGGACTCGAAGCCAGGTCTCTGGCGTTCCATGCTATTGCTCTACCACTGAGTTACTGAGCTGGCCTGACTTCGCCTGATTTTTTACTTCCACTGTTTTATCTGTGTGGAATCATGTCGACTCTGAATTTTTCGCTTAATGTTCTGCGTAGTACATCTCCTGTGTGTGCCTAATTTAATGTATATTATTCCTGCAGGAATGAATACATAACATTTTTTTACCATTTAGTCAAAAAATATTCATATTTTTGCTGTAATTTTCATTTGGTTGGCCATAAAGCTTGGAGCAATAGTGTGACAATATGTTGTCATTTCCTCGCACATTTACATTCATTCAATCTTACTTTTCTTCTTCTTTCTGTTACAGGGTAAAAAAGAGTTACTACAACCATATCTACTTGTGACCAGATATGTCCATTTGACTTAGAGCTGCCACTGCACACTGTCAAAGCTCGAGGTCAAACTCCATGATCACATGCCCTCAGCCTCTGAACTCCCATCTTGGTCTCATCCCTCTCTTAGTGCTCAAGGTAGACCCCTGGTCTTACATGAACTCACACTTGTAAGTCTCTTGCAGGCTGGGGACCAATCTCTGGAAGCTGAACATTGGCAAGAGTAATTCATTCACAGTAGTCAGAATTGGGGGATGCCTCAAGTAATTCAGAAAGTGATTTAAGTGTTGTATTCACCTGACATTTTCAGCCACACTATGTCCACTCCAATAAAATTTATTAGGCACAAGTACACGTTACCGTTCACCCTTCTCTTTCCTTTGATTTGGTGTTTTAAGTCCACTTATTGCACAGTAAGGCTAACTGGGACTGGACCTACAGTTTAAAGTGGGATCTGAACCACTATGTGCCTTCACCGGACCCCTTGATTACAATACAGCGACGCTACCTCTGCACTATCATGGAAGCCTACAATGCTTTCAAGATTGTAATTCCTTGTACACATAAATGCCATAGAAATTACCAATTGCTTCTATAAATATTCTCTACATATTTACAGGTACAAGTTTCCTGGGTAAGTGTAACAATTTTTCTCATGAGATTTCGGCCAGTGCATGAGACCATGGCCACCTTCCATCATGAGAAATTTGGGAAGCTATGAATGAGTACTATAACACAGTCATGGAGACCTACAACAACAACTGGGCGTTTGTTGTGCTGACCACACAACATATCATAGCTGGTTGGATGATCGCCCACCTCTGCTGAGGCATGTGGGAGTGAGCCAGGCAGTCATTAAGTAGGTTCTCAACTTTATGGGCTGTTACACAACAAGTTTAGAAAAAAAGCAACTGCAATCAATGAATTTTTTTGTATAAAAAGGCCAAAATTTAATCATTTTTGAAGATATTATCAATGTACATTAATATTTCGATTTGGTGTCTGTTGCCATTGAGAGTCATATGTTAATAATAACGGAACCTATTATTTTGTAAGTACAAATGCTAAGCAATTATTTTGAATATCCACATGGTTGGTTTATTTCTTAAGCAGAAGTAGTAAATCATCCATCACATAGAACAAAGTGTATTTTTTGTAAACGTAGATGTAGCAGTAGAAAAGCTATATTTTTGGAAGATTAGCTGTAGCTGTAGATAAGCTACTTTTAAAGTATAGCCTTCTGATTATTTCTAATATATTTGTTCAATACTGATGCAGTACCAAAGCACAAATAGTGACAGAAAAAATAAAATGCTATCTACTCTAACTTTTATATTAATGAGATACAATTAAATTTAGTATACAAAAATTCATAAAAATTAAAAGTGTGCTGTATTTGATGAAAGGATGAACCTAGATTTATAGCTCAGTGCAGGTGCGAGTGCATAGAGCTTTAGTTATACCATTCAAAATTGGACAGGCCAGGTTCCGGACATATTACTGAATGTAAATGCTGAAACTAAAAAGCCATGGAATCTTGCCACCTTTTGGTAAGGTGATACTCAACTTTGGGCTAGGAAGAAATAAAGGAGTCACTTGGTGGAGTTTATTGCCTCTGTGATCTGTAAAAATTGTTCTTAATATGCTAAACAGTGATATATATATTGTATTATGTAATCTGCTGAAATATTATCATGTGTACATAGGTGACAATATGCATAGCTCATGAGAATAAAATCCCAATCCACAATGGTCACAATGTAAAGGTGAAACTTCCTGCTATGACAGGTTCCTTCTCTGTTTTGTATCTGTCGTGTATGTATGGAGAGGTTAATTCATGCACATGCGTAGGTCCTTCGTGATATAAAGATTAACACGAGGATACAAAATAACAACGATTTAATAATAAACTTACAAGACCATTTGAATTGAAGTGAATTGAATTGACTTTATTGCTGGGCGAAGTTCAGCTGTTGCTGGTCAACCACCTAACCCCAAAAAGTACAGATAAAAATAAAATTAAAATAAAAGTAAAGATTACAAAGAAATTGAACAAGAAAGTACAATAAAATACAAATGGAATAAAATTCCATACAATAGAGCATATTAAAATAAAAATTAATATAAAGTTCAAGATTACAAAGAAATGAAACAAGGAAGTACAATAAAATACAATAGGAATAAAATCATATACAATGGAACAATATTAGCAGTGAATTAGATAATAAAGTAATTGAAGTGGACAAAGTTGATAGTAAGATAAAAATAAATTCTGGCAACTCAGTATTTTTCATTATTCATATGTTGATTTACCCTGCTTCTGATCGTTGATCAGCGATTCATGGAACATATCACGAAAATGTCTGAAGTTTTGCTGTTTGGTGAGATTTCGTAGTGCATTCCAGGCCATGGGTGCTGCATAGCTGAAAGATGGCTGATAAGCTGAAGTTCTGCAACGAGGTAAGCTGAAACTGGCAGCGTTTCTGGTTGAATGCGAAATAATTTTGCTTCAAAGTTTAATTTCGAAAAGAGGTAGTTTGCGCTTTTGATATTAATTATGTTGCTCAGTGTACAAAACAAGTGCAGTTTTCTCCTTCGTGCCATGGAGAGGATTCCATGCTCATTAAGCACAGGAAGAATGCGTTCACACTTTCTTGTTCTATATACATATCTAATGCATGCGTTTTGAACTTTCTGTGTTTTTATTGCAAGCTTTGTGTTATTCTTAGCCTATAAATGACATCACAGTAGTTAAATAGGAGGAAATAAGAGACTGCACAAGGTTTAATTTTATCTTAGGCAAGAGGAAGTCTACCAGAAGATAGAGGCTTTTTAATATTGAATATGCCTTGCCACATTGTTGTATCACATGCTCAGACCAATCAAGCTGCTGGTTCATGATCAGTCCTAGGTTTTTTTACTGTTTGAGAAAATTTAATACGCTGTGTGTGTAGAATTATTTTGTATCCATTGATGTCAATATGTTCCAATGAAGGTAAACATTGATTTGTTTGAATTTATTACTAATTCATTAGAAGCGCACCAATCGCTTATGTTCTTCAAATCTTGGTTTAAAATTGCGACCGCGCCCTGTAATTTTGATATACGTGTGGATATACACAATTGAGTGTCCTCGGCATAATATTGAACGTTGCATATTTTCACTGACGTGACTAAATCAGCAGCCGAAAGCGTGACAAGCAACGGACCAAGGATCGAGTCGTACGTGAAGTGGAGAAGATAGCCCGGCTGTCTAAACCCATTGTTTTCTTCCGCTAAGATAAGATTCGAACCACCTAAGTGCTGTAGGCGAGAATTTATAATAATGAAGCTTGGCTAGAAGGAGCTTATGCGGTAGAGTATCAAAGGCTTTTCTAATGTTGAGCACCAGTAGTTGTACGTTAGATTGATCCATCGAGTTAAAAATGTTGTCGGTTACTTTTAAGAGTGCCATTTGTGTGCTATGGAGAGGGCGAAAATTGGATTGCTGCCAGGCAAGGATATGAAATTTGTCAATATGCTTTCGAATTTGATCATTTGCAATTTTTTCAATGACTTTTGAAAGCACAGGCAGAATGCTGATGGGCCGCAAGTCATTCACAGGAACCGGGTTCTGTTTTTTAGGGATGGGAATTACCGTTGCCTCCTTCCAAGAATCAGGTGAACTGCTCGTGAAGAGTGAGTAGTTATTTTTTTTTGCATTAGCGGTTGGAGGATATGATGAAGAGAGAGCATTATTATTTCTATTGATACGTCATCGGATCCAGATGCATTTGATTGGATTTTGTATATTGCTTTCCTGATGCGAGAACCATGCACCTCACAGAAACGCCTCTACACCGTGGTCGAAACTGCGGGTGTAACATTTCTCACATTGCTGTGAGACTAGCTCTTGGTTAATTTCCATTTTGGAGGATACCTTTACGAAATGGTAGTTCAGTATGTTTGCATCATTTAATGCAGGTGGAAGGTTCTCGATTTTGTTTTTCCTGCCATATCTCACGCTTCGCAAGTGTTGCTAAATGTGTTTCAAATCATTGGATGAATTTACGATGTATTCAAAATACGCCTTTTCTTCTTGTCTTACGACTTCAGGTGTGCGGGATCCCGAAAAGTCGGGACCGGGATCGGGGAAAAAAATTCCTGTCCCGATCCTGACTTCGGGAAATGACTTCCTGACTTTTCAGGATCCCGAGCAGTCTGGAAATGGTCATTTTAAAAAGTTGTTAATTCTCGACGTTTTCTACATTGCAAGTGTCTAAAACTTACCGGAAATTGTTTGTTTTTATTCCGGAAATGCAAAAACAATCACTTAAGTCGAAAATGACATGTAAAATTCGAAAGTTTTAGAGCTTTGGGAAATTTCGAGCATTTTCTGTCCCAAAAGTTTCCCGACTTTGTCGGAAAATTGGCGAATCTTTCCCGTCCTGATCCCGAGCCCCCCCCAAAAAAAATCTGTCCCGCACACCCCTACTTACGACTGAAGTAGCCAAGCTATGCAATGTCTTGTATTCGATCCAATGGTCAGGATTATTTGGTCGTTTAAATTTTAGCAGTACATTATCTGTAATCCAGGGTACTTTTCGTTTTGTTGCGTGACCTGTTTTCAGGGGAGCGTGTTTACGAAACACTTTAATCAATTTCTCCGTACCTTGTCGTCAATGTTTTCATAGTGCATCACAGGATTCCAGTCGATGCTCTCTAGATCTTCATTCAGAGCATCCTTCACTATTTCACTGTAGTCCCTGTATGTGAACGTTCTGCTCTTGCTTTGTGATTTGCCGCAATGTAAAGTGAGACATGCTAAAGAGTGGTTAGAATTACTGACTGGTACCGTAACACAGTTAATAATATCACTTACATTATTCACAAATATTAGATCAATGAGCATTCTAATACAGGCGTTTATTCGTGATTTAAGATTTAGGAGAGGTTAAACTGATTAACAAGTGACTGAACATAGGAAGTATCGAGTTCATTTGGTTTCAAGAAATCTACATTAAAGTTGCCTAAAACCAAACCACTAGATGATGGACTTTGTGGTTAGGGTTATCAGACGTCCAGTTTTTCCCGTACATGTCCTACATTTTAGCCTTATGTCTGGCGTCCGGGAGGAATTTGAAAAATATCATAAATGTCCTACATTTTGAGCATCACATAATATTAATTAGGAACACAAGTAACAGAAAAAAATCATGCAAGTTACAAGTCTATGGACTGAGGTTCCAAACTCAATAGTGAAATTTATCTTGATTCAGTCATTACACAAAAAGAAAGAAACTTGTCCTGCTATTAAACAAATGGGAAAATGGAAGCAATTAATGAACAAAGTTTTGGGACCACTTTCTGGTAATGTCACTGTTCAATGCCTCAGCAGAATCTCTTGCCTTAGGGTTTATACTGATGGAACAAGGTGTTGCCCATTCTTATTCAATATAATTTGATTGTAAAGGATGGGTATAGAGAACAAAGTTATTCAGGAAGTCTGCCAGTCAAGAAAGTCATAGAAGTCAAGAAAAAGTAAAGAAATCAACAAGTGGGTCAAGAAGTCAATAAAAAGGCAAAAAAATATTCTTGTGGTCAAGAATTTTTGCTATTGATTGGTTGATTTAGTTTATTTTACTTCACTTTTTCTGTCCCTTTGGCTAATCGCGAAGATGAGGATGAATGGGTGGTAAGATAAGATGGATGAAGGGACAGTAAAAAAAAACATATAGGGACAACTGACACAAGCCCCACATAAGATTGTACTAGCTGTGAGTCCAGGTGCTAAAGCCTCGCACAGTTCAGGATGCAGTAATGCGAGAAAGCAGATCTAATTCTCTTCTTAAATTCAGCTTCAGTTTTCATCTTAACTGGCCCTCTGGTAAAGGTTTTCATTAAATAAATATTTATTTTCTTAATTACTAATTTCCAACTTTACCTAAGTAGGGGTCGAATAAATAAACGTTAATAAAAACGGAAAAAAGTCTAGAAAAATGTCCAGAAAAAGTTAAGATTTCTGGATGTATTATTTTGGTAGACAACCTGTTATTGGACTAAAAACTACCCAAGATGAAACTTCTGGAACCATTTTAAATTACGGTAATTGCTGAATATTTGTTTGCCATTACAGGTCCTAATTCAAATGTTGAGAGAGTACTTTCATTACCATCACCACAACAGACTCACGAGAAAAGTTAGTTTTTCATAAAGTCCGTAAAATGTTTGGTACTGGTCCCAATAATTTCAAAGAGTTTGACTGTTCACTCTAACATATATACTGGGTGATTTTTAGCTTGACACAATGAAATATCTCGAAAAGTACGCATCTGATGAAAAAAAGTTCTGAATGAAATTTGTTCATCTCGAAGGGGCTCATCCAATGATGCCAAACTCTACCCCCAACACTACCTCCTGGGGGTGGGGTGAGGGGCAACTGTAAAGTCTCAAATGGGAACTCCCATTTTTTATTGGAGATTCGGATTCTCCAGACAAAAATACATAGGTTTTGTCTGAAACTGTATTTTTGGATTTGTGATAGCTGGCGCTGTAATCGTAAAAAGTAAGATTTGGAGTAATTCTTGAGAAATACACTGTCCTCTTCGTCAGGCTTCGTGGCAGATTACGCTGTGTCTGACCAGGAAACAAGGTGTAATGGTTTGTAAGATAAAACATACGGTCCTGAAACATGCTCGGCAATCTATTAAAAACGAGGTTAACCAAATATGAAACTGTAAAACGTCGAAGAAAGGGAATGTAGAGGGAAGATGGGTAAAGATATTTAAAAAAATGGAAGAAGATAAAAACAAATAGGCTTGAATGTAACAAAAGAAATGACACGAGCGTTCATGATGGTAGGGGAGTTCCAAGGTGGAGGGATGACATAATAATGCACGAGTAGCGGGGAAAAGGAGGGGGAGGGAGGAAGCAAGTGGGTGGGGCCAGTACCAGCCATCGGCAGCACATTAGCTGTGAAGACGACTAACTCGACGATCCATTCCACGGAAGTGTGATTGTTTATTTTCACATGGTCAAAGGTTTTTATGGAGCTTTGAATCTTCAACGTTTTACAGTTTTATAAGTGGTTAACAACGTTTTGAACAGATTGCCGAGCATGTTTCAAATACTAAATATTTAGTATTACGTAAAAAAAAATAATTGACAATTACTTACGGTGAATACAGTTGCTTTGTTATTTTTTTCAACCCATGATGCAACAGCCTGTGAAGGACAGTGCCTACCAACTGACTGCCAGCTTCACTCCCACATGCCTAGCAGAGGTGATATCCAACCAGTTACGGGATGATGTGTGCACAACACAATAAACCCCCAGTCATTGTTATACGTCTCCATGACCAGGCAATAGTCAGGTCGAGCACTACGTGCAGACAGTGAAAACAAAGCTAGACTGTGCTGTACGGGAGCAATTGAATAAGAATTCACATGTCAACTCTGAAGAATTATTGCAGAGAGTATTGGTGGCTTAGAGAAGCGAATATGACGCATCAGGTGACAAAATGCCAGAGCAAATGATATTTTCCTACATTCTGAGGAATAAATTTGATGCCCAAATGGAAGAAATAATAGATCTAAACTATGAAAGGGATAAAGCAGAAGAAGAAAAGGTGAACCAAAGAGGCAATTTTGTATGGGTTATGCTACCATTTAGGGACAAGAGGAATGCTATGAGGTATGTCAAGGGAAAAAATATAGCACGAACAAGCAAAGTTACATGGCTGGTGAATGTTGAAGGTAGAAACCGAGTCGTGCATGAAGATCAGTTGAAGTGGATACAAGACAAGAAAGATAGATATCGTGGTGGAAGTCAGAAGATGGAGGAGGATAATGATGAACAAGTACATGTGCCAGGCACATCAGTTTTCGACAATGAAGACTTATTGATCGTTGGAAGAAATGAAAACGATAACAGTAGTACAGTGCGAGCTGAAATTTCAAAGCCAGGCGACCAGCCGTCTATGTCATATTCAGATAATTCCTTTAGCCTATAGCAGCAGCAACATCAACAGCAGCAGCAGTACAAAAGGTCCTTTTGACAAAGAAAACTGCCAGATAGACTGAGCTATAAGTAAATCAAATAAAGAAGAGGGGGGGAATGTTAAGTGTGCATAATATATGAATCTACATTCAATTGTTTGGAAAGTTGTTTATGATGAGATTATGTGTCAAGCTATAAACTATAAATATGGTCACCTTTTGAAAACAAGGAAACCTATAAATCAGCTCATCAAACTTTCCTAACATTAAAAATATGTATAATAATAATAATATTAAATTCATGCATTCTAGTTTTTGGACTTTTAACCACTGTTATTTTTTAAAGATATTTACCTACGTTTCAGAGGCTGAATCTGCCTCCGTCTTCAGGGTAGCGTGTAGTCTGATAGATCACATAAATGGTTTCCTAGATGGATTACCCTTGGTAGCCTTGGCTCCACCAAGTCTGTCGGTAACAAGGACCTCTATATACAAAAAATTGCCAGGTAAGATTATCAGTGGCCCAGGCTCCACTTTGTCAGATGACCATGTCAAGGTCACGATCAAGGCTTCGTGTGGCACCGTTAGGTTTCCACCTTGATCTCCGGGGTCTGGACCGCCCTGGATTCCATGTTGATGTAAAGGGATGGATAATAAACCTTTTCGAGCAAGGCCTCATCTCCAGGAAGCTATCAACTCGCAGCAAGCCACCTACCAGCCTGTTGAGTGAGATGAGTCAAGGCAAAATGGATAATAAACCTTTTCCTGCTCCCACAAAAATAGGCAATAATTAGGCTGGAGAGTTCAATGAACTAACCGATCTCCAATTACGCAGAGGTAATGATCAGGCTGGAAAGTTCATACGAACTAACTGATCACTGATCTTACTGATTTTGTTGTTGACGTAAAGCGGGGTTGGTGTGCAATGTGTATGAATAGTCTATAGAGACTATGTGTGAGATCTTATGTGTGTGGAGGGATAGTGTGCAAATTGTGTACTCTGGTCCCGTTGTTGGTTGCAATTTTTGTAGTTTGTATTTCTGTACAATTTGTTCACTGTTTTTTAGTGTTTATGTTGTGTTCTGTGGGCAAATGTATGACATGTGGATGCGTTGGTGTAGTGCTGTCTTCTATTGTTTTTTGAAAACGTTTCTGACTAATGGTGTCCATATTGGTCTGATCTCTAGGCTGGGTTGGCTGATCGGTTCTGTTCTTGTTGTCATATGCGATGCTTCCTTGAATTTTCTGCTGTAGCCATTTTCTTCCCTGTTTATTATCTGTGTTTTATCCCATTGTATTCTGTGGCTGTTTTCCCAGGCATGGGTCGCTAGTTTGGATCTCTCAAAGTATCCCAGCCTGAGGTTTGCTTTGTGTTCCCCCACCCTCGCTGCAACCTGAACAAGCTGAGGAACTCAGATGGGAGATCAAAAAAGCCATCGAAAAACCACCATAGCTCTCACACAATAACATCACTCAACAGGAGATAACAGCCATCACAAACCTCAAAAAGAACAGAAAGATTACAATACTCCCAGCAGACAAAGACAACTGCACAGTTGTAGTCGACGCAACAGCATACCAAGAAAACCTCAAACAGTTAGTTAACAATGATAGCTACACCCAACTAAAAAAGGACCCTACTCCAACAATAGAAAGAAAGGTACAAGCAACTGTAAGAAAAATGAAGAAAGACATACCTGAAAACATAAGAAAGAAAATCAATCCATATGATAGCAAACCTCCTCACATGTATGGACTACCAAAAATTCACAAAACAGACATACCACTTCGTTCTATCGTTAGCACTAAGGACTCACCATACTACAACCTGGCTAAATTTCTACTACCAGCACTCACCCTCCTCGCAGGAAACACAACAACACACATAAAAAAAACACAGAACATTTCATTCAACGTATCCAAGGGATACAACTCACTGGAAATGAAATTCTGGTCAGCTTTGACATAGTTTGCCTGTTCACCAACGTACCAATAAATGAAACATTGCAAATCATACAGGGGAAACTCCTAGAACATGACACCACACTAGGAAATCTAAAACCTGAACAAATAATGCAAATGCTCAACCTCTGCTTGACCACTACATTCTTCCAAATAGATTGATTGATTGATTTAAAATTTCTGGGTGCGTCGGCACTTAAGGCCATTTCACACCCTTCAATGTATACGGGGAAATATCCCCTTATCTAAAATTCTGACTGAAAATTTAAAAAAGGGGTGCAAATAGCCCCTTGGGAAAAACTAAAAGTGCAAGGTTGTAAAAAGACCTGCACGAGACAAACACAACACATTAAAAAGTCAGAAGAAACAAATTAAAAACCTCCTTACAGATGGTGGAAAAGTCCAGCTCTTCGCAAGAAACTAAAAACATTTGTTAAAATACTGCTGTCATCGTCATCACCCAAGACGGATGACAAACAGCTGGAAAGGTTAAAAGATCGACACATTCAACGAGAATTTGTCGAATGCTTAATACAACATTACAAACACGACACAACGGAGGGTCCAGCCCTTGCAGGAGGTGACCATGCGTTAGACGGCTGTGTCCTAGATGCATGCGGGTAAAAATAACTTTTTCTCGCCAAGAGGGACGGGACGAGGAACGC
Source organism: Lepisma saccharinum (assembly GCF_977018435.1). Lineage (NCBI taxonomy): Eukaryota > Metazoa > Arthropoda > Insecta > Zygentoma > Lepismatidae > Lepisma > Lepisma saccharinum. The sequence goes on from NC_139243.1 coordinate 66,063,491, forward strand.
CAAGCACACATGGTGGGCTTAACAGCGTGAAGCTTGTTCCCCATTTCCGCATCCCACTTGGCCTGCCAAGTGTCAAGAAGGCGACAACAGAACACATTCTGCAGGTCGCTAGCTGGCAAAAGGTGGACGAGAACGTCGCCATCTGCATCAGCAGACTTGGCGGCAGCATCAGCTGCTTCATTCCCCTGAATACCCACGTGGCTAGGGACCCAACAGAAATGTACATCGGCACTGGCAGATAAGAACACAAGCCGTCTGAATATGCGTTGCGCTACTGGATGCCGGGAATACGGCGAATCCAAAGACTGCAACACGCTGGTCGAATCGCAGCACACATGAACTTTCTTCATACCATTGACGTCTGCAAAGTCCAGTGCCTTTAGAATGGCGTACAACTCTGCCGTATAGATGTAGCGAGTAACTGCAACTTTGAGATGAAGGCGCAACCAACTGATTCAACTGTCTTGGACCCATCCGTGTAAAACACATTAAAATTGGGGTGCTTCGCACGAAGTTCTAAAAACCGTTGCTGGTATACAACCATTGGTGTTTCTGCCTTTGGAATGGCAGTCAGAGAGAAATCGATAGAAGGTGCAGGAAACTCCCAGGTCGGGAGAGGCGGAATGAGTGGAGAGATGCCAGAAAGATCACTGTCAACACCAAGTGCTGACAGGATCTCGTCTGCACGAACACCAAATGGTCTAGTGACACTAGGGTGGAGCCGATACCTTGCCAGTCTACTCTCGTCTGAGATGGTGTGAAATGAAGGATGTGAAGGCATCGAGCGAGGGTGGAGGAAGTAGTTCACTACCAGCCACTGTCTTCGCAGAGACAGCGACGGCTCAGATGCCACTACGTACAAACTGGACTGGTCCGAAAGGCACCAGAGCACACACGTATACCAGCATGGTGGATGGTGTCTAAGATGCGAAGTCTAGATGGGCGGGCAGAAGAATGCACAACACATCTATAATCAAGCTTCGACCTGATGAGTGCACGGTACAGGCGAAGCAGTACCGTCCTATCAGCACCCTAGGAAGTATGAGACAAAACACGTAAAAGGTTCAGAACTCGAAGACAAGAGAACTTTAACTGGCGAAGGTGAGGTAGCAATGTTAATTTCTTATCGAAAATGAGGCCCAGGAAGCTGACCTCATTCACGAAGCACAGGGAAGATTTCCCCATGTTCAGGTCAGGATCTACATGACATGTATGCTGACGACAAAAGTGGACACACACGGATTTCTTGGATGAGAAGGTGAAACCTGTTTGGGAGGACCACTCAACCAAACGGTTTATCGTCAGTTGGAGTTGACGAGAAGCTGATGCGATATTCCGTGAGCGACAAAAGATCGTGAGGTCATCTACATAAAGGAGGCCATGTACGGGGGAAAGAATGTTTGCCATAACACTGTTCACTGCTATGGCAAACAGAGTCACACTTAATACGCTTGCCTGCGGGACACCATTCTCTTGTTCGTGAAGATCCGAAAAGGAGTTTCCAACACGTACGCGGAAAAAGCGACCTGATAAAATGTTTTGAATAAAGTACGCCATATGGCCACGGACGCCCCAAGAATGGAGCTGCTTTATGGTGCCAAAGCGCCACGTTGTGTCATATGCTTTTTGGAGGTCAAAGAAAACTGCAACTAAATGTTCCTTGTTGAGGAATGCGTTCTGAATATGTGTTTCCAGCTGAACCAGATGGTCCAGTGTGGAACGGTTGGAGCGAAAACCACATTGAAAATTACTTATCAATGAGTTTTCCTCCAAAAACCAGGTGAGACGCTTGTTGATCATGTGGTCCATCAACTTGCACACACAGCTAGTTAAGGCAATAGGCCTATAACTCGAGGCTGTGGTGCGTTGTTTACCTGGTTTCAGGATGGGAACAATAATAGCTTCTTCACAGGAAGTGGGGTCCTCCAACCAAAGCCTGTTGAATACCGCCAAAAGGAAATATTTTGCTCCAATGGGCAGATGACGAAGCATCTCATAGTGGATCTTGTCCCACTCCAGGAGCTGTATTCTTAGAATCTCGAAGCACCTGATCGAACTCCCATTCAGTGAATGGAGAGTTGTATGGCTCGGTGTTATGACTTCGAAAAACCAGAGGGAGTCGTTCCTGACGGTCCCTCTCACGGCGGAAAAGTGGTTCATAATTTTCAGAGCTAGACGCATCAGAAAACTGCGTGGCCAAGATATTAGCTATGTCTCCGGAATCGGTGTACAACGTCCCATCGTGCTCCAGAGCGCTCAGAGAAGTAGATGCACCCCCTGGATGCGACGTACTTTGGTCCAAACGGCTTTCGACGAAGCCTGCTTCGTCAGAGAAGACACGTATTGGACCCAGCAATCCTTCTTACTGGCTCGAATGAGCCGACGGGCATGAGCACGCTTAATGCGGAACTGCTCGAGGTTTGCGGCAGTGTGGTTACTATTGAATCGATCTAGGGCATGATTGCTGTCCTTGATGGCTGCACTGACCTCCTCCGTCCACCAGGGGACTGGGCGTCGCCTCGCAGGTCCACTGGGATGTGGAATGGGGGTGAGTGCAGCATCATGCACTCGTGACACAAAGATATCTAAGGCGTCGATTGGTGGTAAAGTCAACAAAAGATCGACTTCAAGGTCCACTGCACGCTCGATGGCACCCCAATCGGCCCTGAGATGACAGTGAGGGTGTTGTTCATGTGAGTGCTGAAGATGTTCAAGAGTAAGAAAGAGTGGGAAGTGATCACTCCCACAGAGATCAGCGTGAAAGCTCCAAGATGTGGTAGGAGCAAGGCTGGGACTGCAGAAGGACAAGTCCAATGCAGAATGTGTGCCTGAGGAAGGAATGACATATGTGGGAGTCCCATCATTCAGCAACGTTAAACGTGACGCCTCACGGAATTGATCTACGATTTGACCCCGGAGCTCTGTACGAACGGAGCCCCACAAACGATGGTAAGAATTAAAATCGCCCAAAAGAACTACAGGAGACGGAAGTTGTTCGAATAAAGTAAGGAGGTATTCAAGAGAGAATCGCCCCTCCCTTGTGATGTAGACACAGCACTCAGATATTGGCTGTGGTAGATGGACCCGCATGGCGACAGCTTGGAGGGGGGGGTGGTGAGAAAGATTGGCGTTGAGTGGATGGTATCTCGAACACCGATTGCAACACCACTGTGAGCACGACGACCCTCAGGAAGCATGTCGGTGCGGTAAAGCGTGTATCCGTTCAGAATCAGTGATTCATTTGGGCGAAAACGTGTCTCTTGGAGACATATGATGGCAGGGTCAAATTCGGATATTAGAATTTGCAGTTCCTCGAGATGCGTACGGAAACCGTTAAGGTTCCATTGGAGACAATAAGCCATAGCTGTAGGTAAGATTGTTACCTTTTAAGGCATACTCTATTTCTAGGCCCTGTCACCTTGATAAATTCTTCATCCGCGACCTCGTCCTGTATCATGTCCTCGGGTAAGGACACAGAGGGCGAAGGGGATGAAGAAGGGGCAGTGGGGGCGGGTGCTTTTAGCGCCCGCCGAGCAGCTTTCAGCTGTGCTTTAAGTTTCAGGTTGGTCGATGCCACCCTGACTGGAGAGCTACTGGACTTGAGTAAATATTCTTTGCTATGCACCTGCTTGAACTTCTCTGTGGAGCGAGGAGTGGTTGCTGGTTTCCTTCAAGCAGAGCGAGCTACTCCGGGAAGTGTTGTTGTTTGGGTGGACACGTCGCTGGTTTGTACACCTACACTGTGACGGGTAAGAGCAGCTGCAGCAGCGGTAGCGAATGGCACAGTTAAAGTAGTGCGTACACTTTAGCGGATACATTGCTTGGCTTCACCAGCAGAGATTTTCTCTGTGACAACCAACTCTCTGATTTTCTTCTCTTGTTGGAAAGAGGGGCAGTCAAGATGCCAGACTGGGTGCTCGCCTTGACAATTAATGCATTTAGGACCAGAAGAACAAGGTTCGGTCCCATGATCAGGCAAACTACCCTTACCACAAAGGGCGGTAGTGGCCTTGCAGGAAGGCTGAGTGTGCCCAAAGTGCTGGCAATTGAAACACCGCATTGGGTTAGGGATGTACGGCCGGGCTCAAATATCCAGCCTGTACCCTATCTGGGAGAGTGGTCGTTTGGAAGGTCAGTATAATGGAAGCAGTTGGAACAAGTTCTCTGGACTTTCGTGTCTTTATTCGCTGCACTGCGGTGACATGTTGGTCTGAAAGTGCTTCAAGAATCTCTTCCTCCTCAGCATTTAGCGGATCCCAGTGGCGAATCACACCTTTACTACTGTTAAGTTGACGATAGGGTTCAACATTAACAGGGAAGTCGCCCAAGGATCTTAGTTTTAGAAGGTTGTTTGTCTGGCGATCTGTGCTGGTCTGGATAAGTAGACTCCCGTTTCTCAGCTCCTTTATTTCTGGAACATCTGAACCAGCTGCATAGTCTAGCTGTTTCTTGATAAGAAACGGTGACAAGTCCTTCAATGTAGCAGCTCCATGTTTCTTGGTTGTTGCAGATTCATCGTCGGTCTTCTGAATAATACTAATCACAAGATAACGTGGCACGTTACTTGTCTTTTCCAATAATTGAAGCGGGCTCGAAGGCCACGCTCGTTTTGGGGGTTTTCCCCCGTTTGAGTTGTTTTTTGTATCCATATACAAAAGTGTTTGTTATAGGAGGGTCCATAAATTGTCACCTCGACATGCCCTCTATGCCGAGGAAGGCCTGCCCCCAAAAATGAAGGCTACTCGAAAACCAAACTGAAATCCCCAAGGCCACGTTCGCGACTGCACCTATCCCTGCAGCCAACACTTTCCCATCGGCATGTGCAACTAACACCTTGGGATAGTTTTTTTTTATCGAGGTAGTCTCCTCTAGCAGGACCCTTAGTTATAGGGAGGTCAACGGAATGGAGATGAATGATGAGATGGAATTGTGAAAATGTGAGATGTGGATATGAAGGATGTATGAAATGATAAAATGAAAATGGCCTCCCTACTAAGCCCCTTCACCCCGTCAAGGCAGTCCTACATGGAGGGGGATACTTCCAAATAGACGACATATTCTATCAAAAAAAGAAAGCATGGCCATGGGATCTCCTCTATCTCCTATAGTCAGCAATATCTAAATGGAACATTTCAAAGAAATAGCTTTCACCACACACCACCTCAAACCGTCCACCTGGTTCAGGTACGTAGACGACACTTTTGTGGTCTGGCCACATGGGGAACACAGGTTGCCCATCTTTCTGCAACACCTAAACAGCCTAAGACCCACAATCCAATTCACCATGGAAGTGGAAAAAACAGAACTATACCCTTTCTAGATGTACTAGTTACAAGGCAAAACCACACCCTTTCCACAAAAGTGTACAGAAAACCTACCCATACAGGACAATATCTAAACTTCCTCTCCAACCACCCCAAGTCCAAAAAAACCGGCATAGTAAAAACACTCGTGCACCGAGCAAAAACCATATGTAAAACCGAACAGGACCTTACCAATGAAAGAGAAATCACTCTACAAAGATCTCAAAACCAATAACTATCCACACAAAATAATAAACCCCATAATATGGACAAAAGAAACAATAGACCCACTTCCAAAAGAAAAACCACTGGCCATGATCCACACACCATACATAAAAGGAATATCAAAAAGAATCCAAAAAATAACCAAGAAATATAACATCAGAACTACATTCCACTCCAAGAACACACTCCGACATAAAAACAAAAAACGTAATCTGCAGCATGCCATGTGAATGCAGGAGGGAATACATTGGGGAAACATGCAGACCACTTGAAGCGAGGGTGGGGGAACACAAAGCAAACCTCAGGCTGGGATACTTTGAAAGATCCAAACTAGCGACCCATGCCTGGGAAAACAGCCACAGAATACAATGGGATAAAACACAGATAATAAACAGGGAAGAAAATGGCTACAGCAGAAATTCAAGGAAGCATCGTATATGACAACAACAACAGAACCGATCAGCCAACCCAGTCTAGTGATCAGACCAATATGGACACCATTAGTCAGAAACTTTTTCAAAAAACAATAGATGGCAGCACTACACCTGCACATCCACATGCCATACATTTACCCACAGAACACAACATAAACACTAAAAAACAGTGAACAAATTGTACAAAAATACAAATTACAAAAGTTGCAAACAACAACAGGACCAGAGTTAACAATTCACACACTATCAATCCACACACATAAGATCTCACGCATAGTCTCTATAGACTATTCATACACATTGCACACCAACCCCGCTTTACATCAACATGCAATCCAGGGTCGTCCAGTCGCTGGAGATCAAGGTGAAAACCTAACAGTGCCACATGAAGCCTTGATCTTGACATGGTCATCTGACAAAGTGGAGCCTGGGCCACTGATAACCTTACCTGGCATTTTTTTTGTATATAGAGGTCCTTGTGACCGACAGACGTGGTGGAGCCTAGGCCACCAAGAATAATCATCCTAGGCAATCATTTATGTGATCTATCACACTACACGTTACCCTGAAGATGGAGGCAGATTCAGCCTCTGAAATGTAGGTAAATATCTAAAAAATAACTGGTTAAAAGTCCAAAAACTAGAATAAATCACCACTGATTAGATACAAAGAAGAAATAAATTCATGATTTGTTTCTCTCACAACATAAATTGTGTACAAGGTTTTGTTGCACTACTGATTTTATCAATAATTTGGTACACCTCAGAAAACAAGTCAAAAGACGAAAATTATGATTATCAATTCTAAGTTCAAATTTAATGCTATGATAATAATTTCTCTCAGAACATCAGTGAAGGAAGAAGTACAGCTTGAGTTTTTTTCTTTCTTGAGGGACACATCTATGCAATCTGCGGTATGAATCTTGTGTCACATAAGAACTATAACCATGTGTCCACAGGAGACATTGAGTTGGCAGTATGTGCAGCTCAGAGGCATGAAATCTTTAACTAAAATGGTTAAAATGTACAGGTGAGTGTTACAGCAGCTTCCTTCTTTACTTGGTTTCTTGGTTAAAGAATAAGCATTAGATAAGGTTTGCTCTGTTAAAAATCCAGCATGGCTTTATTCTTCAACTTCTGGTGAGCTGATTGAAAGTATGGGCGAGATCCCTGCTGGATAATAAAGACATTCCTGTCATGTGTAGATATCAACAATTAATATTGATAATACCAAGATCCTACAGCAAGTGAGATGTGCACAGACTCAAGAGGTTTCAATTTAGAAACATTGATGGTGAGACCCCTAAAAATTCAACAGATCACTGTCTGTCAAATCAATACTTCACTGCTATGAAACCTCCCCATATGTCTACTAAAGTTACCTACCCTGCCAAAACAATTTATGCAAACTCAACAATTAAAAGATTACTCTTGACTGTGAAGCTTCATGTGTATATTAAGTACAAGTATATCTCCAAACCAAACATTTTCCTAAAACAACAATGGAAAAGCTTCTCTTTAGTGTGAATGCTCAAATGTACATTCAGTCGACACTTACAGGTAAAACCTTCATCGCATATTGAACATTTGAAATGATTTTCTTTAGAGCAAACACTCATATGAACATTACAATCTCCTTTGCGGACAAAATCTTTGTTGCAAATTGAACAATTGAAAGCCTTTTCTTTAGTATGAATGAACTCATGCACTTTAAGACCATCTTTGTAGGCAAAAGCTTTGTTCCAAATTGAAAAATTAAAAGGTTTCTCTTTGGTGTGAAGCTTCATACGTAAACTAAGACCTCCTTTACGGGTAAAATCTTTTTTGCAAATTGCACAATTGAAAGGCTTCTCTTCGGTGTGAAGCCTCATATGTATACTAAGATCTCCTTTACGGGTAAAATCTGTTTTACAAATTGTACAATTGAAAGGCTTCCCTTCGGTGTGAAACCTCATATGTATATTAAGATCTCCTTTACGGGGAAAATCTTTTTTGCAAATTGCACAATGGAAAGGCTTCTTTTTATTGTGAACCGTAAAATCTTTTTTGCAAATTGCACAATTGAAAGGCTTCTCTTTGGTGTGAAGCCTCATATATATACTAAGATCTCCTTTACAGGTAAAATCTTTTTTGCAAATTGTACAATTGAAAGGCTTCCCTTCGGTGTGAAACCTCATACGTATATTAAGATCTCCTTTACGGGTAAAATCTTTTTTGCAAATTGCACAATTGAAAGGCTTCCCTAAGGTGTGAAACCTCATATGTATACTAAGATCTCCTTTATGGGTAAAATCTTTTTTGCAAATTGTACAATTGAAAGGTTTCTCTTCGGTGTGAAGCCTCATATGTATACTAAGATCTCATTTGCAGGTAAAATCTTCTTTGCAAATTACACAATTGAAAGGCTTCTCTTTATTGTGAACCGTCATATGCTCATTAAGATGACCTTGATGGGAAAACTTTTTGTTACAATTTGAACAATTAAAAGGTTTTTCTTTGGTGTGAAAACTCATACGTATGCTAAGATCTCCTTTACGGTTAAAATCTTTTTTGCAAATTGTACAATTGAAAGGCTTCCCTTCTGTGTGAAACCTCATATGTACACTAAGATCTCCTTTACGGGTAAATTCTTTTTTTTAGCAAATTGCACAAATGAAAGGCTTCCCTTCGGTGTGGAACCTCATATGTATACTAAGATCTCCTTTACGGGTAAAATCTTTTTTGCAAATTGTACAATTGAAAGGCTTCCCTAAGGTGTGAAACCTCATATGTATACTAAGATCTCCTTTACGGGTAAATTCTTTTTTGCAAATTGTACAATTGAAAGGCTTCTCTTCGGTGTGAAGCCTCATATGTATACTAAGATCTCATTTACAGGTAAAATCTTTTTTGCAAATTACACAATTGAAAGGCTTCTCTTTATTGTGAACCGTCATATGCTCATTAAGATGACCTTGATGGGAAAACTTTTTATTACAAACTGAACAATTAAAAGGTTTTTCTTTGGTGTGAAAACCCATACGTATGCTAAGATCTCCTTTACGGTTAAAATCTTCTTTGCAAATTTCACAATTGAAAGGCTTCTCTTTGGTGAGAAGCCTCATATGTAAACTAAGACCTTCTTTACTAGTAAAAGTAAAAAAGAGGCTTTTTCCGTGCCTTTTTTGGCTGGGTTTTCTTGGCTTCTTTCTCCAGTGTGTTTAAAATCAATGAAAATACATTATTTGGCTGTATTTATCTTATTTCACAGCTTTAATTTATCTCTCAACTGTAAAAATATGCCCTAATCTAAATTCAAATTACAACTTTCGAAATGGAATCCATAGCTAGACATAAGCAGTTTGCAAAAATGACAACAGTTTAGAAGGTAGGGGTGCGGGGATTGTCAGGTATTAACATGGCTGTGGTACGAGCTGTCAGGCCTTCAGGGGGGCTGCGGGTGTGGACGAAGTCCTGGATTTTGTTGAGGTGTTCGGCGGATAGGTCAACTTAATACCTGACAATCAACGCACCCCCACCTTCTATCTATTGCCCAAAATTTACAAATCTGGCAACCCTGGTAGACCCATTGTGTCCAGCTATAACTCACCCACAGAAAGAATCTCAGCCTTTGTTGACTCCCATCTCCAGCGTCTTGTGAAAGCTCTGCCCTCGTACCTCCATGACACCAACCACTTCCTCCAGAAAATTAGCACCCTTCCACCATTGCCCCCAAATACCATCCATGCCACCATCGGTCACTTCCCTCTACACCAACATACCCCACTCCCATGGCCTCCGCTCCATAGAATTCTACCTTAATAGCAGACTCAAACCTCACAACCCCAGCACCACCTAGCCCACCTTGTCCTCACTTGTAACAATTTCACATTTGAAAACCAAAATTTCCTACAGATCCGATTTACAGCCAAGGTTCCAGAACGGGCCCATCCTATGCAAACCTCTTCATGGGCAAACTTGAGCAAGAGTTCTTGGCTGCCCAACCTCTCCTCTTCGACGACATCTTCATGCTCTGGACACATGGAGAACCATCCTTGTCAGCCTTCCTGGACCAACTTAACCACTTCCGTTCCCTAAAATTCACCTGGCTGCACTCCCCAAAACCAGTTCACCTTCCTGAATGTGGATGTGCACATCGAGGGAGGACACCTGACTACCTCCATCCACATAAAACCCACCAACCACATGCAATATGTACACTTCTCCAGCTCCCACCCGTTCCACACAAAAAAAAAAACATTCTATTCTCTCTGGCCCTCAGGGGACAGCACCTGAACACTTCACCCACCTCCCGCCAGAATTATAACCTCCGCCTACACCATACTCTGGTTAACCATGGATATCCCTCCATCCTGGTCACCAAGCAAATATTGCGAGCTGCCTCACACACCACTACCACCAAGAAACCTGCTGCCACCAACCCACCTGCACTCATCGCCCAATATCATCCCCACCTCAACAAAATCAGGCACACACTACACTCTCTTCTACCAATTCTCCACAGTGATCCTGAAACCAAAAACATATTTCCCGACAAACCCAGAGTAGTTTTCAAACGTGCCCCCCCCCCAACCTCCAAAACATCCTTGTCCACAACACTCCTTCACCACACATCCAACACTCCCCTGCCCATAAATGCAACTACCCCAGGTGCAAGACCTGCCCCATCCTCATTACCTCTCACACCCTCCAGGTGCACACGGCCACTGGCAAATTTACCCTCCATCCCAAGGGGATCTGCCATGTCTCAAACCTAATCTACATCCTCACCTGCAACATCTGTGATGATTTTTACCTGGGGGAAACATCTACTGTCCTCAACCTCCGCATCAATAACCACCGCTCCTCCACCCACAACCTGGACTTCACTGTCGCCGTCCACACCAACCACCACAACATCCCTTTCAATGACTGCTTCTGGGTACCGATCATCCATCTCCTACCCCAACCAGCCAACACCTCTGTTCGTAAAATATGGGAGAGGGCCTATATATCGGCCATGAGTGCAACCACTCCACCTGGCCTAAACAAGGCCAACCAGTAATGTCCCTATCTTAACAGACCTCATCCCACCCTCCCAAAATACCTCATCCCTCCGTCCCTCCCAACCCATCCCGCCTACTCACAGTTTCCGATGAGCCTGGTGATGAAAGTGTTTTTTTTTTTTTCGTTCTACACACCACTTCTTCTTCGATGGGGACCTGGCAACTCTGCAGGGCCCCAACTTCCGGTTCCATCTCTTTCTCCTCACATCAATGATGCTATGAAGTTAGTGAAAATTTTGAATTTTTCTACTGTCCGGTGAGTGTTTCCTTTTGCCTTCTTTGATTTTTACTTAGCCCTTTTGGCCCTCCTTGTTTTTATCCATGGGTGACTGGTAATTAGATGTATTCCCTGAAAGGGGTTAAAGTAGAGACAATTTGCAATAAATTTGACCATATGATACCCCTTCCAAAAATTAGTAGTTTTCGAGATAAACGAATTTCAATTGTTTTTTTTTAAAAAACGACAATTTTCCACATAAAAATATGAATTGAGAAAAATGTGCTCATTGTGTGGAACTTATTTCAGTGTTTTCTGATAGCTAACAAATAAGTGGTTCATTGAAAAAAAAGGTTTTCCCAAATAACAATCACATGTACGTAACGGGTGGGTCTAAACTTACAAGTGATGATAAAAAAATGCACTCTTAGTTTACTTGGCAACGTATTAATAACAAAAATGATATGACACGAAGCATACAAATTACTTAAATTGTGTCATCTGCTATCCAACAAGGTACAAATGTTGCTAACATTCACATTTGTGTACATATCATTTTTGTTATTAATACGTTGCCAAGTAAACTAAGAGTGCATTTTTTTATCATCACTTGTAAGTTTAGACCCACCCGTTACTTACATGTAATTGTTATTTGGGAAAACTTTTTTTTTTCAACGAACCACAGTAGGTGTGCCGGGCCGGTTCAACGCCCGAAAATGAGGCTCGGTGAGGCTCGCCTTAATGGATTTCTCTCGTAAGGCATGAGCCTCATTTTCTTGCGGTGTTGCCAACTTCTTACTTGAAAAAATCACCAAGGTTTTTTTTTTGGGTCTAACCTAACCTAAAGCAAGGAGCTGGCAACACTGCTTGAGGCTTGTTTTAATGGTTTGCTCTTGTAAGGCATAAGCCTTATTTTCTCGCAGTGTGGCCAACATCTTACTTGAAAAAATCACCAAGGTTTTTTTTGGTCTAATCTAACCTAAAGCAAGGAGCTGGCAATCTTGTGTGCTTGCAGTGTTGCCAACACTTTACTCGAAAAAATCACCAAGGTTTTTATTTTGGTCTAACCTAACCTAAAGCAAGGAGCTGGCAACTTTGCTTGAGGTCTGCCTTACAGTGCATAAAGCAATTTGCCAACCTACTGGTACTTTTGCCATAGCTTTTTTACAAAAAAAAGAGAGAGAGGAGAAAAAGAGAGAGAGAGGGAAGAGTTAAACAACCGACAGTATTACCAACACCTACCTACAGCCCTTTTTTCTTACTTGGCAAGGGCTACCTTGCTTGAGGCTTAGCCAATTTATATACTGATGTAACATACACACACTGGGCAAGAAGAGCCGGCAACAAATATATACTGCCGTAAAAGAGAGAGAGGGATGGATGGATGGATGGCAACACAGTATGTGTGTGTGTGTGTGTGTGTATAATATGTAGTATTATTAACTAGAGTGTGTTGGCAACCCACCTGCAACTAAAAAAGATAGAGATACCAACATTGCTGTAAGATGAAGAGGGAGAGAAACCTAGAGCTGGCAACAGTGGTGAGCGAATACGCATTATTTCCAAGTTCTGGGTGCCAATGTATATCGTGACCTTTGTAAACCTCTCTCGGGGGAACGATGTGCCACACACGCGCGCGTGCGCGCACCTGTATTGTGACGCAAACAAACAAATAATAATTGTTGTTTTTTAGGATGCCTGGCCCCTAACCCCGCCAGGGTGCGTGGTGCCCAACCCAAAAAGGTTCTAACGGCTGCGGCTCTAGATAACCACACCTCTGTAGAGTTTCACGTGTTTTTTTTTTTCTCAAACTTCCATGAAACCCTACAGAGGACCTCCGTAATGCATGCAACGTGTACTAACGACTCTAGTGTTATTTTGATGTTGTAATATTTTTGGATATAGAGTTTTATTGTGAGATATAGATAAAAATAATTATGTTTATTATAATATTTTTTTGATGAAGATGGAGAATGTATGTGTGTGTGTTACAAATAAAGTTGCATGCTTTTTTTCTAGTGTGTGTGTATGTGTTTTTGATGTTTCGACAGCATCTGAAACGATAAAAAAAGAAAAAATTTTATTGTTAATTTTCTCGTGTAAAAAAACAACAACAAATTTTTTTTGTGCAAATTTTCTGATTTGTCTCTTGTGCTATAGTGCAAAAAAGATATTGTAACTGATAACTGATGAAATTAACATTTGTAACTGATCTGAACTAGTGAAATTTGTATTGTGCTATTGTAACTGATTGTGCTAGTACAAAAAATTTCTTATTTGTGCAAGAAAAAATATTAAACATGTTAAAACTGCTCTGTGACCCTCTCGTTCTTCACGTCGTGGACGAAGGACTTCTCTGCAATCAGGATGACGCTGCACACGGTGTCCTCGGGCAAGGCTTCGTGGAACTCGCAGACGACCTTGATGTTGGTTCGATCGTAGACCACCACCTGCTTTCTCTTAGATGTGTTGATGACGAACATGGGTCTGCGGGTTTTGAATTCGCTGGGCGTGTAGTACATGTCCATGCTTCCCTCGGTCACGCGTTTGAAAGAGGTGTAAGCTTCGTAAAGTTTGAGGTAATCGTCTTTGGTCATGTCGAGGTTGTAATTCTCGCGCGGGAAGACTTCGTTGCGTCCATTCTTCAGATAAACGTTCTTGATCTTGCAGTCGTCGAACTTGCTGGAATCTTTTTCCTGGTTGTTATCGCGCCCGGTCTGAAAGAGCACTACGACGAAATCTGGCATGTCGAACTGTATGTTGTTGAACTGTGTCGTCACGTCGAATTCCATGTGACTTCCCGACGCCATCTTCTGCACGCACTGGTAACCGTGAAAGTGAATCGGTACCTGCGGACTCTTCAAGATCTCCGCTTTGTACTTGAGGGCGTAGTTTGTTTCGTATTCAACGATCGGCATTCTCAATTCCATGCTCCGGATGACGCACTTGGCCGCTTCGGGTAATGTGTTGGCTATCGGCGTGCCGTTGGCGTTCAAGTTGGTGTATCGCATCAGTGCGTTGTTGTCGTTGGCCGCTCTTCGAAACGTGACGCGCAGTCCTCCCTTCCACACGATCTCCTTGTAGTCCGAGAAGAATCCCGGCAGCAGACGCATGGGAAAGAGCACCGTGTGATTTCTAGTCGATATTTTGGTCCCCGCTTCGAATCCTCCCGCCTGGTAGTATGCTGCGTCTGTTTTGGATAATTTCAAAGTTCCCACTGCCGTCGACGTGATGCCTGGATAGTCTATTCTGTCTATGACGGTGTTGTGTTTCCTCACCTCCACCTGCGAGAACAGGTGAGGCACGAAGTTGTCCACGAGTATCAAATTTGCATTGGGCGGAAATGCGTCTCCGCTTTCCTTCTTCACCACGTCGAATTGAAGGTAGAGGTCAGCTCTGTGAGGATGAACGAACCCATCCCCTACGTCCACGTCGTATTCGATCTCCCGGTTCGCTTCGTTCAAATTGGCGAACGTGCGACGGTTGGGAGGGAAAGATTGCAATTCGTAACTTTCGATTTGCTCCATTTTTACTATGCGTGTTATTTATTATACGTTGATCTCCACGATGGCAGTGGTCGTTGCACCTGCGAAATCCACCACGTCTCCTTTCTCGTTTGTCACCACCAACTCTATGTCGTCTATGCGGTTGCGGCATACTGGAAAATAGATCGGCGAAGAGGGTGTGTAGATGATCGGTTCCATGAATTCGGAACTGGGTTTGAACGTGGCTATGATTCCTGTTTGCTTGTGACTTCCCAGCAACCCCCCGTCCGTGGATTTCGTGATCATGCCTTCCGCCACGTTACAGTGAACGTTCAGAGTCTCTATGGCCAGAAATTTAGGAATGTTGGTTGCCGTATGCTTGATGCCAGCTTCGAGTTTGGTGTCGTTCTCGAAACCTAAAAGTTCTCCCATGGTGCCCAGGTCCACGGTCTCCGTCGCCGACACGATTTCCACTCTGTGCGTGACCGAATTTTGAGAAAGGTACGTGCCTTTGGGTAACTGAGCTTGCAAAGTGGAAAGATTGTATTGGCCTGGCGTGACGACGATGTGTTCGCTTCCGACACTAATTTTGTTGTTGTGCTGCGTGACGTTAGGTATGAGGTACATGCTGTAGAATGCACGCAGAGCTACGGATTTAGGATAGACGATGTCGTCGTGCAGCGTGAGTTTCAAGATTGAAGATTCGCTCGTGAGATGGAACACGCCCATCGTATTTAAGATTCCACAATGCTTTCTGAAAATGTTCCACCGACGGGTTATTTATTTTAGACATGTATGCGAGAACGGAAAGGCATAGGTGGCCGCAGTTAACATCGGTGAAACCCTGGATGCGTTTGTCATTGTAGTAGAGGTTGGCAACACTGAGATACTTCACCAACCTGGCAGGTGGTGTGCCACCGAACGAATCGAAAACAAATGCATTGTTATCGTCAATTTTGAGGTAGCATATCCAATGTGTACCAGGATTTTTGTAACTGTCCACGCCATACTCCTTTTTCTTCACAGCAGAGGGTAGAGAATCGGACATGAAAACACCCCTGAAGTTCTTTATTCCCAACAGTTCGATCAGAGATTCAATATCGAAGTTGGACAGGGCTTCTTCTTTTTTTTATATTTCTTCAAAGCATCGAGGTTGCTTTTTTGTTTTTTGGTTATACCTTTCCCCTTCTTCTCCATAGCCAGGTTGTGACGTTTCTGTTCTTCCAATTCTGCCTTGTTCTTCTTCGAGTCGATGACGGTTTTCGCGATGGCGGCGCTACCGCCGGCCAAACTTCCAACGGCCCCCAAAGCTGCCAGGATGGCTGGGATGCTGAATATGAAACCTCCGATCTTTTGCTGTTTCCGCGAACGCTGCAAGCGTCTCAATTGAGGTGTGCTGAGAAGTAATTTCATTCCGTGTCCTTTCGTCAAGCAAGAACGTTTCTTCTCGCGTTGTTTCTTGGTGAGTAAACCATCGAGGGCACCTAGATTTTTCAGATTGGAGTATGGTATCTGGTACACGACACCTTTGGCCTTCATGTTGATGCTCTATATGTTATCTTCACGGTATGTTATTTATATATATGTTCTGAGATTTTTTTTGTTTTGTGTAATTTTTTTTCGGTATGTTATTTATATATAAATGTTCTGAGATTTTTTTTTGTTCCGTATAATTTTTTTTCAAGAATATACTCCGCGCAGAACCGTTACACAAATTCTATTACGTGCTTTGTTTTCTTACCAAGAAGTTCCTTTGTACCCTTGTACACGATTTGAGTTTTGTTCTCGATTAAAATAGCTAGCTTCTCGTCGGATAACATGTTAGCGTATCGATCTGGTAAAAATAGACTGTATTGTGCGTTGAGCAACAGACGCGCCTTGGGACCATACTGGGTAGAAACAATTGAACCGGAAGTTATCGTGTAAGGTTTGTCCACTTCCAATTCCTGAATTTTTACATATTCGACTGATGAATTTAGCATTTGTTTTAATGCTTGGGCGTCTAGTGATTGTTTACTCATTTTTTTATAAGATGGCAAACACAACTGGAGTTTTTTTTTTTTACGTAGTGTTATTTATATACCGAAGAAATTTTTTTCACGGTTCGAGAAATTTTTTTATTTCTACACACCCCATCCAAATTTTTGTTTCGTGTTCATGGCGATGGTGGTGCCCAGTGCTGCAATTCTTTCTCCCAGCGATGCGTCTCTGCTGACGAATCTTTCGAAAGCTGCGTGCTCTAACTTTCTGTCTGCTTCGTGACGTGCATCCAGATCGGTGCGAGTGGTGTTGTAGGCGATGTCGTGATCTTTGCATGCGGCGTCCAACGGATTCACACCCTTGTCTCCTCTCTCCAATCTTTTCTCGAGTTTGGTACCCGGTCCGCAGTACTGGTAGCCGGGTAAATGCATCTCGAAAGGTAACTTGTTGATGATGTCGTTCACGAGTCCTTTTCCTTCGGCCACGTTCCAGAATCTCGGAGGCAGCTTGTTGATAATTTTAATGAGGTAACCTATGCCCTTGTCGTCGTTCACGATGAAGTTGGAAAGTTTTGTGCTGATCATGTCCACAATTCCTATCTTCTCGTTGTAGAAATTACGATTGCCTGCATTCTCCTCTCCTGCAATAACCAACAATCGGTCTATGAGCTTGCGCACGTCGTCCACCCACACAAACTCTTTGGGCAGGGTGTTGTAGAGTTTGACGCCGCTGCCTGTTTTCACCTGGTTCCAAATCGGTTTGATGAGATTTCTGTACTTCTCACCGCTGCTGGATTTGACCCTATTCTGCGAGGCGTCGTTGTTCTGGTATAAGGCATCCGTCATGATCAAAATTTCCTTGTAACTCTGGTAATCTTCGTCGGTGTAATCTTTCGGCTGCTTTTTGGCAACGAGTTCCCACAGTCCCACCGTACCCGGATACCTGTTCCAACTATCCTTCTCGCCTAAATTAACTTTAATGTCGTTACCTTCGAAGCTCACCTTCGATTTTCCAATCTTCCAAACCACACCGCCGCCTTCGTTGCTCTCCATGCTCGGATACAATCCGAACACTTCATCCTTGTCGAATTTCCCCGTGCTCAGGTAGTCTCGTGCCAAAGGTCCCAACTCGATCTTATCCAAAGACGACGGCGTGCTACCTATGGCTCGACGTCGTGCCGGTACGTCCTTCAGTTCGAACGGCGTCGAAGGAATGCTCGAAATGGGCGTGGGTACGGTGTAACTTTTAGCTGCAAGTGGTACGAGTTCGTTGATCAAATTTTTATTTTGTTCCGTGACGCCTTTAATTTCATTACCTAGATCGCTGATGGCGTCGATCACAGGTTGATCTTGACGTTTCTTCTCTTCGTAGAATCCGCGATTCTCGGATTTCCAACCTTTGAAACGTTTCGCGAGGTAATCGCGAAGCTTGAGATTTTCGTCTTCGATTTTTCGTTTCGTCATAGCGTTATTTATACACGTCGTTTCTCACAACGTTGCAACGTTTAGAAAGTCGTTGATTTTGTTTCTGTATTTTCCGTCGTTGGGTTTCCTCGTCATGTCGATCGTCGCGAATCCGAAATCGTCAATGTTCCAACAGTGGGAGCAGCAGCGTTCCGAAAATTGATTGTAGTTCATGTCTCCGCCTACGTAGTCATCGTACCCGTGCTTGAGGTTGGTGTGATCTTGACGAAACAAACATATGAAATTAGCGTTGTCGCGTACTAACTGTTTTGGAATTTTGGAAAACGTTTGAGCTAAGAAGAAGCAATCTATTCCTTTGTGACGACCTTGCGTGAAAAAATTGCGAATTTCATTTTGATTTTCCAGGATGACATCGTCGAACACAACGACTGAATTTTCACGACAATCGTCGAGTGGCTTTATTTCCGAAGAGAACGTTGCAATGTCTAGACCATCGTACAGTTTCATCAGTTGCTGGTATTTGGATTGCTCCAAACTTTTCGAGAACATGTACAGGTGCCTGTTCTTCCAATCTAACCAATTCGGTGCGAGGAGAAAATTGTCCACGAGCAGTGTTGTTTTCCCACACCCCGAAGGACCTACGATCAGACAGCGGATGCTGTCGGGAAGCAACTCGCCGTTCTTTTTTTTTGTTTGACTTTCCGAATCCGGTAGACGCTTCACCACGTTCCACGTACTCACAAGATCACTTCGTTCGCGTCGATCCAACTCTTTTCCGGAAGTCCCAGCCATTTGACAAACAGTTTGTCGCCTTTCCTACGCAATACTTTCTCGATGAGGTACGTGTTGGGATGTTTTGTTTTAGAGAGTTCCTCTTCGTAAAATCTTCTTTTCAAAATCTCGCCGCTACTATCTTTTATTATATACGTGTGTCGGTTTCCGGGTAAAACTCGAACCACCGTAAAAAGTTCCGTGCTCCAATTTTTTGTGAACCCCTTCTCGAAGGTGCGTTTGAATTTGCTGATCCTCACCTGGTCTCCAATTTTGAATTTTGATTTCTTGGTAGTCGTGGGAGTGTACTTTGGACAGTAAACTGTAGAAATTAAACGCTGCTCGTCAGATTTCGTAACGTCAGCTGGCTTCATGCCTATCGTTCTGTGTACCGTATCATTATAGGTGTCGACGAGTTCCGTCAGTATGTCGACCCATTTGTAATTTCCTCGAAGCGTGAATCGTTTCCACATGTGTGTTTTCAAGGTTCGATTAAATCTTTCCACGATGCTGGCTTTGATGTGACTGAAGGTTGAATAATGTCGAATGTCATGTTTTTGAATAAACTTTTGGAATACGGCATTGTAAAATTCCTTCCCCTTGTCTGTTTGCAAAAACCGAGGTTGTCTGTCGCTTTCGCGAAAAATTGTCTTGAATGCTTCTGTGACGCACGTTCCTGTTTTGGCTTTCAAAGGTAGAGCCCATGCGAATTTCGAAAACGTGTCTATGACGGTGAGGAGGTACTTGTTGCCCTTGTTCAATTTATGCACATTTTTTAGATTGCCGCTACTCATCTCCACGAGGTCACTTTGCCAGAGGTCATCGATTCCCTTGGTTACCACAGCTAAACGTTTGTAGTTGCGGCGTGCAGGTTTATGCAATTCTTCGACGATGGCTTGCCTAGACATTTTTTTAGAGATTACGTTTGAAGAGAAGCACCAGCGTGATGGGATTCAAAGAGGGTGGCACTTCGCTCGTGTTTTGAATGATCAGCTTATCGCCGGCACTCACGTCAAAAACGGTAAGATCTTCGTCTTCGTGTATTTCATATATGTTGCGCGTTTCGTTCCAACGTGCCAGAGGAATGTTTCCTGCTTTCTGGACACCACGATTCGATATCAAGGTCATGGTGGGAACGCTAGCTTTTCTACCGTGAGACCAGTACGAAAATTCATTTATCTGAATCGTGCCATCGAGGAGAAACTTGTAGTACGGATGATAAGGATGTAACATGTACAGTTTGTTACCTTCGACGAACGTGGAGATTCTCTGTTGATTGGGTACGCTGTTGATTTCGATGGCTTGCAGAGAATGCAGTTTAGCGAATTTAGTATCGACGCTAACGAGGTTGCTGTGAAGCTGTCCCAGTGTATTTTGTACGGGCAACAAATATTCGACTATGGTATCCGTTACTGTAGAAAATGACGGTTTGATTTTCACTTCCACGTTCATCTGCTTGAAGTTTTCGTTGAGTTCTTGTAATTTGGCACCGAAAGAGGCCAGCGTCGATTCCTGCGTGGATTCCAGCACTCCAACTTGATCTCTGATGTTGACGACGATACTCTGAAGGTTCTCGACTTGATTCAATTTCGAACTTTTCTCGGTAAGATCGTTCACGATGCTTCGCATCTCGGTAAACTGCGTGTGAAGGTCGGCGACGCTCTGCGAAGTGGGCAGCGTCGACACCAGCGAAGCAAGTTCGTCTCGAATCTGTTCCACGTTCGCCGTTTCCGTTTCTAGTCGTTTCAGCATACGTGATATGCTCCTTTTCAAAGCGTGTAATTCTTTTGAGGTGGGGAGATTGGCCACCCTACTCTCGAGATCGCTCAATGAACTTTTGACGTCGCTCGAATCGGATAGTGCCGTCACGGCCGTTTTCAATTTTTCCAAATCTTCGCTCGAAGGTACGCTCGTCCGTAACGATTCCAAGTCACCCTGTATGTTGTCCAGTACGTGATGAAAATGAGCAAGGTTCGATTCGACGTTCAAATTTTCTAAATATTCGATCTTCTGCTGAACCGTGCTCAACGTGTCTTGTATGCTCGTCAACGCACTTGCTTCAGCGTGAATATTTTTAATTTCTTCGTTGATCAACTCCAGAGACGCCTGAAGCGTAGCGATGGTGGTTTGAATGTGTTCGAAATCTTGATAAGTCTCCAATTGAATTTTTATGTTCGCGACGCTTTTGCCGATGACCTGCAGTTCGTCTGACGATGGTAGGTTCGTCATGGTATCTTCCAAAGTCTGTAACTTGGATTTAATTTCTTCCAACGTGCTGGCGAATTCTTCTTGTAATTTGGAAACAACAACATGCAAGCGTTCTACATCAATATCTTTCACGACGGTTTGAAGTTCAGAGAAATTCTTTTCGATTGCCGAAGTTCGTTCTTCGATTTCGAGTTTCAATTTTTCCAAATCTTCATTTTTCGATTGAAATTGCTGCAATTTGAGCAAATCATTTTGAAGCTTATCCACGCTCAACTGTATATTTTGAACGTTGTCGTAAGAAGGTACGTCGACATAATTTTTTATGAGCGTTTTCAGTTCGGAATCGATTTTCAGAATGGGGTCGAGACATTGCGTTTGGAGCGTAGCGATCTCCGACTCTAAACTTTTGTTTAAGGTCTCCTGCAAAGCGATCAAATCGCTCCTCAACTTTTTAATTCGGACGTCCAACATGAGAATCTCTTCTGCATGGTCTACACGTTTGGTGTGGCCGAAAATGTCGTTAGGCATTTTGGTTAACGGTTATTTATAATAGGATAGACGATTCGTAATTCTACGAAGAGAGGAATGAGTTTGTCGTAATCTCCTAGAAGTTCCACGTATAAACAATCTCCTGCAGAAACATCGTACGTAATGTTAGAAAGCATCTTGTCGTGCTTGATTCGAAAAATGTTCTTGCCGGTAGATATTTTGATTTCGCCTACGTTTTCCGGATTCACGGTGATTTGAAGTTTTCCATCGATCGGAATTTCGTAAAAATGTAAATTGTTGTTGAAGACGTAAAACATCTTGCCCACATCGTCATCCAATTTCGTCCAAATGCTGTTAAGGTGAACAATCAGTAGACCATTGAGTTTAGTTAACATGGAAGGTAGAAATTCATGATCTGTTGTCGCGCGGTGTACAGTCTCCATGTTGGTTTGTTTTCGGAAACCAAGGAGATTCATAGGTATGCTGGTTATTTAAGAATACGGTCAAAGTTTTTTGTAATGACAGTCAGTGTTTTTTTTTTGTAATGACTAACAAAATGATTTTTTTTTGTTTTTTTTTGTTTTTTTTTATGAATCTTCTGTTGAAGATGGGCATATGTTGCAGGTTTTGCTTTCTGCTAAGCGATAGTGCCCCCACGGCAGTGTGTGGATTCCGCATTGGAGAACGCACCTCTTGTCGTCGTTGGGATCCAGGGCAATCTTCCTCACTTTATTGGTGGTCAACACATGGTCGACGCTCTGGATGCGCTGTTCTGCTCTTAGAACCGACGACCTGGTCTTGAGGCAATCCACGAAGTCCTCGAATGTGAGATGCTCCCGAACCACCTGTCTGCCGACACCCTTGGCCTTCTTGGTAACGCTGCCCTCGGCTTTGATGGTATAGGCCTTGGCGCGAAGACCTGCAAACTCAAGAATCACGTCTCCGTCCTTCTCATCTTTGAGTTTGCCAGGCACCTTCTTGTTTCGGGCCAGGATATCGTACTGGTTCGGCTGGGGATAGCCCGAGGTGTCGAAGAGGTTAACCAAAGATGGAACTGTGGCTATATCCCCGTATGCGTCGGCTGAGCGAACGTGGTACACCAAGCTGTCCGTGTCCGTGTAGAGAAGCGAGATGTTGTGGCCGTAGTGTGGACGTAATATGTCGTAGTACGTCTCGAACATGTGGAGCTTGCTCAGATCCAGAACCATGGCTCCCACATAGATGGGCTTGTCGAGTAGCACCTTACCTTGCTTCATGTGAATCAGAGCCAGCTGCTCGTTGTAGATTGTTCGAGACTTGAACAATGGACTCGCGACAAGCTGACGACATCGCTCTTTCCTCGTCACCAATTTTATGTCCACGCGATTCCGTACATTCTCCATGGTCTTGCCAAACACTGCATTATTCATAAGCTTGAAGAAATCCTTATCAAGCTCGGACGTGGCTGCTGTACGATGTTCAGTGTTGACTTCAATATATGGAGGCAACCATGGAGAATGCTCGAACTTGAGGATGCGGTGAACTGCGTGGACTGTGACCCCTTGCTGCATCAACCACCGGAGATTCTGGTAGTGAAGGACGTAATTCTTCTTGGGTTCGAAATCCATGACGAGCTTCGTCTGGTTGGAATCGGGTGGACACTTGAACTCGGGTGCAGGGGGAAGATCGCAGAACAAATCCTGTAGTTTCTCGGAGAACTCAAGGTCCACCTCGGCGAAAAATCCACATTCCGAATCGTCGAAACCTTCAACGTCAAATTTGGAAGGATCAGCCCACTCGAAGCCTCTAAAAGGGAGTGGCTGCATCATGGAGTGCCCGTACAAGTTATTCACGTCCGTGTGCATGATGTAGCTCGACGGTTGGGTGGAGTCGTAGCCAGTAGCCATGTGATGGTTGTTGGCGCGCGCGTGCCGTTGCGACACCTGGACCATTCCACCCCGGATAGCGCGTTCCACAAACAGCACCATGTCCACGTCCGAAAGAAGCTCCAGCTTGATTTTCGTCACCAGAAACATGGCTGACCACGCCAGTCCGGGGAGACTATAGAAGTAGGCGGGATCCAGGTGGTAGATCTTCATTGCGGTCGCCCGGAACACGTCGGCGAGGAGCGTCACATCAAGTTTGAGGTAGGCGTCGTGGTAGTTTCCGAGAGTTCGACAACCCAGCTCGCGCCACATGGACTGGGCGTGGTGATATTCTTCGTCGGTGATGTTCGAGCCTCGTAGCTGACTGTAGAACTTCGCCTGGGGAGGTAGCGACGTCTCCGCAAACTTGGTAGAGTCGGTGACGTATTCGTAGGGGTAGACCCCCTTACGCCTGAAGAGACCGGCGTCCAAGTTTGGAAAATTTGCAGAGGTAATAAGCATTTGCTCGTTGCTGAGTTTTTTCGTCAGGGCATCGAGGCTGGCCGGGAGAAACCTCAGGGAGTCGAGGAAGCGAAGCTCGACGGTAGAGCATGATTCTGGGATTCGAACCCACTTGCTCACACTGATGTAACGCTCCTCATTCTCGGCGAGAACGTTGATTTGCATGTTGTCGTACCCAAGATGTTTGATCAGGTGGTGAAAGTCGTACCCCGAGCCATTGTGAAAAAACACAGGGATGAAGCGCGGGTCCCAGGCCCTGCGGTTGCAATCGTTGCACCAAGGACCAACGTACCTACCATTAAAGTGATCGTGGTGACGGACTTTATGATTGTTGGCGGTGTACTCCTTGACGCAGACAGGGCAAACGATGGCCTCGTTGTGTCTGCGTTGATCGTCGGGGGACAGTGGGAGCATAGGCTTGGGGGTCAACAATACCTTCCCTATCTCGTTGGCTTCCACAACCATTTTCTCGAGGAAGTGTTTGGCTGCGTCGGGACCACGGTACACGTAGAGCTCGGGGGCGATGTGTTGGTCTCGTCGCACCACAACATATGCAAAACTGGATGCCTCGTGGAGTTGGTAAGGGGTGGTGGAAGAAACTTCAGGATCGGGATCGCAAGTGGACAGGGGTTTGAGGAAGGCCTCGAAATCCGCGATGATGATAGCGGGGTGCTCCACCATGGCACCGTGCATGTGGAAACACTCCACGGTGCCAGGTTCGGGCAAGTCTGCCACCCCCGGTTCGTTGGCATTGCAGTAGAGCTTGTGGTTAGCGAGCTTCTCGGCAGCGATGTTGGGACCTCTGATGCGTTGATAATCCTGCTGTTCTCGATTATCAAAAATAGACAAGCACCTGCGACAAACTTCTTTGTGGTGTTCGTGTTTGCTTGTTTGGCTCGAAACAAGCCGAGAGAGCGAGCGAATGAGGGTGTAGTGATGGCGAGTTTCATCCTTGATAAGCAGAAGGTGAATTTCCTGCGCACCGTCGTCGTCTACGTCGCTCACCCGGATAGGGTACACCACATTTTCGTCAGTGAGGCCATAAACGTTGATGGCCAACCGCGGGTTGTGTGTGTGGGCCTCAAACTTGCGAATGTCCGAGACCTCCACCGGGTAGTCGATCCCAGCAATGGCATCTTCCAGCTCTGGCTCGTAGGGTAGGTAGTGGTTAACTCGGTGTGGATGGTTTTTCCAGTGGACAGGGTGCAATGCTGCAAGCACAGACCAGAGAAAGCACTTGGCGTCACTGTTCTGAATGTTCAGGACAGCCTTCTTTGCCGCAATGGCAGGTGGTAAGGGAACGTAGCTGGACGCGGAGAGAGGCACAAACTTGGAAAGTTTGACGCGCAGTTCGTGAGGCTTCCCACACAGCGAACCCCCCGAGCCCTTGGCTTGATGTTCTTCTTGCTTTGCCACCAGCTCCTCGACAAACTTGTTGTAGATGTCCTCGAGGTTGTCGACATCCGCCAGATGCAGCGTCTTCGCCTTGGTGTTGTGGCAGAAGCTGTAAATTTCATCAGACGGCTTCTTGTACCAGCAACGAAGCGATGCGTAGAATTTGGTGGAGTGCGTTGCAAGCGTATCGCCGAGGATGGAAATAATTTGGGCTTGCACGTTCTCCAAAAAGCTACGCACGTCGCATGAGTCCTCCGAAGTAAGGGGAAAGTTCTCTAATAAACGCTGGAAAGCAGACTGGTTCGCTTTTATCGCTGGCTTGACGCGTTTGGCGGGTGGTGCATTGATGGAGGCTGTTTCTGCCTTCCTCTTGGTAGAGGTCGAAGGCTGGGACCCAGATGTATTTTTGCTTAGACAAATAAGCTTATGCTTCTTGACATACGCAATTGTAATGTATTTATTGCATCCGGAACACAGTTCGGTGGCAGCCAAATGCTTGCCTGGCACGCAGGTGCGACAATGTCATTCAAAATTTTTGTTTGATATAGTTTTTTTGCACACAGGGCAACTTTTCATGGAGCGCATTTTTTCGGGGTATGTTTATTTATATGTGATCTGTTGGTGGTAGAGTGTTTACAAAACAAAAAATGTCTTATGAGAAAAATTTTCTAAGTTAATTCTAATTGGTGTTAGTTTGAGGGGTTTATTTATATATGGGTAGTGTTGTCTTCCTCAAATATGTGCTTTAATCAACCCTATAAAAAAAATTAAAAAAATATATAAGAAAAATATGATTGTAGATAGAAAAAAAAAAACACAATAAATATTGTATGCATGTGTAATTCTATTTAGTTTATTTTTGCTAGACACAAATCTTCTTCAGATTTTATTGCCCACTAATATATTTTTCTACCAATCTAATAGAGGTGTGAAACTATGAAAATATTCTTGTTTATATATATTCTTTTGTTTTGGCTGATATAATAGCAAATATATATATATAGTTATTTTGAAATTCTAAAATTTTCAGGTATACTTATTTTTTACATGCAAACATACATCATAAAAAATTACACAATCGTATTTTTTTTCCATATACATATTTTTTATTTTCAGAAAACAAAATTATTTTCGATCTCCATTTTTTTAAAAAATTTATTTGTGTTTATAGTATTTGTCGGGCAATAGCAGATAAGACAAGAATAGGTTTTCTACGACCCATACTTTACAAGTTACAAAACAACTTAGAAATTACATCTTGAAATTTTAATTTAAAATAACTCAAAAACAGTAAGCACTAATCATTATGTTTCCAATAGGTTGTAGAGTACCTTCAATTTTTTATCAAATATCATTAAAATTTTCGAATTAGAGTAAAAACTAAGCCGGCAAATCAAGTTTCTCAAAAAATAAAAAAATTGTCTGTATTTCCAAAACTTGAGGGGGTGGAATCGATTTTATTTGCTAGTCGAATAGTTTTCGTCGAATCCTATCCAACAAACCTAAAATCATCATCCTAGTTCAATTAGGAGCCGAGAAAATCAATGTCTTGGAAAACGTCTTAAGATTTTTGTCTTAAGAAAATTTTCTTGACAGACCGGAAGTAACATCTTGAGATACCGGAAGTCGATTTTCTTAAAGATTAAGATATTTGTCTTAAGACATTTTCCAAGACATTGATTTTCTCGGCTCCTATGGGGCCTAGAACCATGTAACTTTGGTCTATGTATATACCAGTACTTGCCCGACCCTGTGGCCGAGTGGTTAGCACATCACGCTACGACGCCAAGGGTCCCGGGTTCAAATCCCGGTCAGGTATGGTTGTTTGTGAATATCCATTTTCATCAATTTCATCACTCATCCCCATCTTCGCAAATTAGCCAAGAGGCACAAAACACGAAGTTAAAATAAACTAAATCAATCAATCAATCAATCATTAAGTTCCGTGTTGCAATCATAAAATTAAATTTTAATTAACTTTTTTTTTTCTATCCATCTCTCAAATCTATGGCCGTGTCCGGATTGGCAAGCACTCCGTCCCGTTCTCCCCCGTTGCTCTCGCGTGCCGTCGAAGTCACGTCCAAGTCGTCCGAATCTACATGTCCCCTTGTAGTACTGTTGTCACTTTTCCTGCCAGGTGTCAGCCCGAACTTCACCCACCGCACTCTGGGGCGCAGGCGCATCGCACGGAAGCAGAAGGCAGACGCCAAACAAACATGACAATGATTTCCACCTATTTACTACTCATATTAAAAAAGTAACACGCTATTTCATCATTTACAATTTTTCTACATTCAGTATTATCGATAAAATGTTAAAGTATAACTGAGTTTTATATCCTCTAATCAGTAAATGTTGTCTGTACAAAGTGAAAGTTAGAATATGGCTGCCAAGCGCAGCATCACAGCAAGTTCAAGCATGCATCTGTCGCACCTCTCTACTCTCCCCTCCGACTCCACGTCTGCCGCAAATTCGGACAACGGAGGTTGGCTGAGTCCCCGGATGGAACGGTGCTCTAGGTGACATCTGCTGCCGATTCGGACGCGGCCTATATAGCCTGTTCATATTTGGCATGTCGACCATTTTGTTTACGTAGCAAAAAAAATCTCAAGCCATTTTTTGTGAATGTTCGTTGTAGCCATAAGTATATTTGGATATAATTGCCGGATTTTATTTAACTTTAGGTTTAAAAATCAATAAGCATGCATAAAAAAAAAAACTAAATATTTTAAATAAATAAGATTCGAATAACTATGTACTTTCCACTAGCCTTTGCGATAGCACAGCAATAACCTTGTAATTAAAAATTCGATACCCGCACAAATAGTTCTTGAAACTGTAGGTCCAGTCCCGATTAGCCTTACTGTACATAAAGTAAACTTAAAACATCAAATCAATCAGTACTTCCACTAGCCTCTGCGATGGCACAGCAATAGTTTTGTAATTAAAAGTTCGATACCCGCACAAGTGGTTCTTGAAACTGTAGGTCCAGTCCCGATTAGCCTTACTGTACATAAAGTAAACTTAAAACATCAAATCAATCAGTACTTCCACTAGCCTCTGCGATGGCACAGCAATAGTTTTGTAATTAAAAGTTCGATACCCGCACAAGTGGTTCTTGAAACTGTAGGTCCAGTCCCGATTAGCCTTACTGTACATAAAGTAAACTTAAAACATCAAATCAATCAGTACTTCCACTAGCCTCTGCGATGGCACAGCAATAGTTTTGTAATTAAAAGTTCGATACCCGCACAAGTGGTTCTTGAAACTGTAGGTCCAGTCCCGATTAGCCTTACTGTACATAAAGTAAACTTAAAACATCAAATCAATCAGTACTTCCACTAGCCTCTGCGATGGCACAGCAATAGTTTTGTAATTAAAAGTTCGATACCCGCACAAGTGGTTCTTGAAACTGTAGGTCCAGTCCCGATTAGCCTTACTGTACATAAAGTAAACTTAAAACATCAAATCAATCAGTACTTCCACTAGCCTCTGCGATGGCACAGCAATAGTTTTGTAATTAAAAGTTCGATACCCGCACAAGTGGTTCTTGAAACTGTAGGTCCAGTCCCGATTAGCCTTACTGTACATAAAGTAAACTTAAAACATCAAATCAATCAGTACTTCCACTAGCCTCTGCGATGGCACAGCAATAGTTTTGTAATTAAAAGTTCGATACCCGCACAAGTGGTTCTTGAAACTGTAGGTCCAGTCCCGATTAGCCTTACTGTACATAAAGTAAACTTAAAACATCAAATCAATCAGTACTTCCACTAGCCTCTGCGATGGCACAACAATAGCCTTGTAATTAAAAGTTCGATACCCACATAAATAGTTCTTGAAACTGTAGGTCCAGTCCCAATTAGTCTTACTGTGCATAAAGTGGACTTAAAACATCAAATCAATCAGTACTTCCACTAGATATCAAAAACACGCAACTCTCCTTCATTTTTTCTTGCCTTCCTCTAACAATTTAACACATTTATTTTTTGAAATATGCCCCGCACACATATTTCCTACCTACCAACAACAGCACACAGAAAAAAAAAGATATTCCAGCTACCAAGATGCATGCTTCAAATATACTTATAAACCAAAGCCAACTCATGCAAGCTAAAAAAAAACAAAGTTACTTACTTTTGGAAAATACTGCAGAAATGCTTTTCACTAACTTTCAAAATAAAACAGAACTTTTTACACCAGTGCTTTAAGTTTTATACGGTTTTCTAATGAGGTCAAAAGTGAAATGTTAGCCAACGCAACGTGGACCAATAGAAATCCGAGACAATCTGCTCTAGAATATTCTTCCCCCACATTTCAGCCACATCATTCACAAGTTAACTTCCTGCCCCCTACTGACGTATACAATACACAGGATGTTAACTCCCATCATCCCAAGGCCTATGTATTGTTGAATTTGTGTCATTGCGTCAACATTGATAGCACACACAGAGAGAAGAGGGAACAAAATTGTAGTTTTTCTAGATGTGTTTGCGTCACAATACAGAAATAAAAAGAAGTATGTACGTGTGTGTGCGTGTGCAGCACATCGTTCCCCCGAGAGAGGTTTACAAAGGTCACGATATACATTGGCACCCAGAACTTGGAAATAATGCGTATTCGCTCACCACTGTTGCCAGCTCTAGGTTTCTCTCCCTCTTCATCTTACAGCAATGTTGGTATCTCTATCTTTTTTAGTTGCAGGTGGGTTGCCAACACACTCTAGTTAATAATACTACATATTATACACACACACACCCACACACATACTGTGTTGCCATCCATCCATCCATCCCTCTCTCTCTTTTACGGCAGTATATATTTGTTGCCGGCTCTTCTTGCCCAGTGTGTGTATGTTACATCAGTATATAAATTGGCTAAGCCTCAAGCAAGGTAGCCCTTGCCAAGTAAGAAAAAAGGGCTGTAGGTAGGTGTTGGTAATACTGTCGGTTGTTTAACTCTTCCCTCTCTCTCTTTTTCTCCTCTCTCTCTTTTTTTTTGTAAAAAAGCTATGGCAAAAGTACCAGTAGGTTGGCAAATTGCTTTATGCACTGTAAGGCAGACCTCAAGCAAAGTTGCCAGCTCCTTGCTTTAGGTTAGGTTAGACCAAAATAAAAACCTTGGTGATTTTTTCGAGTAAAGTGTTGGCAAAACTGCAAGCACACAAGATTGCCAGCTCCTTGCTTTAGGTTAGATTAGACCAAAAAAAACCTTGGTGATTTTTTCAAGTAAGATGTTGGCCACACTGCGAGAAAATAAGGCTTATGCCTTACAAGAGCAAACCATTAAAACAAGCCTCAAGCAGTGTTGCCAGCTCCTTGCTTTAGGTTAGGTTAGACCCAAAAAAAAACCTTGGTGATTTTTTCAAGTAAGAAGTTGGCAACACTGCAAGAAAATGAGGCTCATGCCTTACGAGAGAAATCCATTAAGGCGAGCCTCATTTTCGGGCGTTGAACCGGCCCGGCACACCTACTAACCACTTATTTGTTAGCTTCAGAAAATGCTGAAAAAAGTTCCATATAATGAGCAGTTTTTTCTCAATTCATCTTTTTATGTGGAAATTTGTCACTTTTAAACAAAAACAATTGAAATTCGATTATCTCGAAAACTACTAATTTTCAGACGGGGTATCATATGGTCAAATTTATTGCAAATTGTCTCTACTTTAACCCCTTTCAGGGAATACATCTAATTACCAGTCACCCTGTATATATATATTGATGCGTTCACTGGTTTCAATTACTAAAACTACAGGGATCGTTACTGTGAACGCTTTAGGGGTCAGATGGTAGAGCTAGGTTACGTTTTTGGTCCCCATACAATCTCGCTGACAGGCTTCTGGCAGGGAGTGGAATGATTTCAAGGGATGTAGACGACGTACATCTTACCTCTCGGCCAAGCGGTTGAGTGTGGACGTCAGGTGACAGAGCACGGAGTCCTGAGTTCGACTGCCCACGGTCTTCTTGCCCGTGGCTGGCGACGAAGCACACGCTGGTCTTGGAGTATTGGCCCTAGGAAAGGCGCCGGGACGATGGTCTGACCGACGGCTACAAGTTGTAGCCCGTGGTGCTGAAGATAGTCAACTCGCGAATGTACTGCGGTTGTCTTTAGGCGAAAGCTTTGTCTCGGTTTCCCGAGCCGGGCTGCGACCTGTAAGGTGCCAAGGTCTTCGCCTGGTAGCTGGTATTCTTCTGGTGGTCCTTGAATTCTGAGACTTGACTGAGCCCCAAATTCTGGTGCTTAGGTCTTTTAAGCTGATGGCAAATACTTCCTAGCTGCTTGGACAGCACTTCCGTATGTGCCAGCCGAAGACGGGCTTGAACCCGGTAGTATCGAAGAATGCCGTGGCTCCTGACGTCATGTGTTTCCGCTATTTGTGGAATGTTAACTTGTGTTGTAAATTGTCGCTTAACCGAGCACCGATGTCTTACCTGTTTACCTTTTTTACAGAGTCTCCCTTGAATCGTTCCACAATATATATATATATATATATATATATATATATATATATATATAGTAAATAAAATCTAATAGCATAGTTTTCAATGTTTGACTTGTTTGTTGAGTACACTTTATGCACAGATAGGATCATTGGGACCGGACCAACAGTTTAAAGTGGGATCCTTACCACTATGCAATGTGCCTCAACCGAGTATCGAACCTCGGATTCCTTGATTACAAGGTAATGATGTTAACTCTACGCCATGGGGAAGGCAATTTGAATATTTGGATTTGCACATAAAGGAAAAGAAAAAGAGGAAATCTTGCTACATATGTTAACACACTTAATCAAATGTATCCTTGAGTATACAGTTTCTTCTTCAACTATGCCTATAAACAAAAATCTAGTATCAAACTCCTTTACATTTGTATTTGGCATAAAATATTTGTATTCTGGCTCTCAACTTGGTCGTGGAACAAGATGTGGTGTATTTTGGTCCCCTAGTGTAGTGGTTCTCAACCATTGTGAGACCACAGCATGGTCATTCATTTTTTAAAAGTTAATGTGCTGCTCAAAACATTCTAATTTGTATTTTGTTTAACTTTAGACATTAATATGCACAATTGAAAATAAGTATTAATAAATAATGGAATATGATATATGTCTAGGCTTGTTGACAAATATAAAGTTTTGTTTAAAATACTTGGCAACCATTCATGTCAGCCTGCCATTTGAGAGACACTGTCCTGGTACATTGTGGCTCCGAAATTTGAGGCAGAGATTCACCATAAATGGTATTTTTTTTAAAAATCTGGCTTTCTGGCAGTAAAATTTTGTTTCTTTAAGCCCACTTTATGCTCATACACATTAATTGGTGTTGGACCTACAGCTTAAAATGGGACTTGAACCACTGTACTTTCATTGGAGATTGAACCTGGAACCCGTTGATTACAAGGTGACAATATTACTTGATGCCATCGGGAAACTTGTAGCCAGGGGAGGGGCCATGCTCCCATCTCCTCCTCGAGCAATGTGAACCTTTAATAAAAGTCACAATAACAACATTGACGATTTCTCAAGTTTTTAAAAATATCGATTTTGTCCTTGTATATATTAATATTGCAATATTGGTAGTTTTAGTTTGTACAACCATTGATGCAAGGCAACCAGTTGCACCAATTTAATCCCTGTCCCAGCTTTTTTTAAGTGACTATGTGTTTCAGAATGTCGGGTTGGGAGGGGAGAAAGGTCGATTTCTCCAGTTACTTTGGACCATAATACTGCAACTCTACAATTGCATGTTTAGTTCTAGTCCTACTCCAACAGCATTTTGCTGATCACTGTGGCAGAGTGGTTATAAAGCATGCCATGATGCCAGGAGTTCCGGGTTTGAATTCCAGCCTGGGTATGGGCGATGTTTTGTGCATTGTTCGTGTGTATTTTCGTTCATCAATTTCATCATATCGTCACAATTAGACTTGGCAGAAAAGTGATGTAAAATAACCTAATTCAATCAGCCTTGTCCACATTTTTGGACCTCCCCCTCTCTCAAGGATGTATTTTGGGTACCTGGAATCCACATCACCACAACCCCAAAAGACTTTTGAAAATGCTAACTAACTAACTCTCTAGCCTTCTTAAACCCGAAGGTTCATGGCTGCAGCAACACAGGCCTTCCATCTGTCCCTATCTTGAGCAAGATATATATACTCTTTTCCATCCCTACCGATTTCCTTTAGATCTATCTCAACGTTGTCCCTCCATCTTCGTCTTGGCCTTCCTATAGGTCTCTTACAATCAGGTTTCCTAACAAGAATCCTATAAACTCCTCTTTCCTCTACATTTCGTGCCACATGGCTTCTTGCTTTAATTATTCGGTAACATTATCGTATGAGGGAAACGGATTCCTTCAAATTTCCATCAAATTTACAGGAGGAAGTAGGTATGGAAATCATTTTCTTTAGCGTTGTGGAAGTTCCTGAATGTAGATTTGATCCATTTTAATGTGAATGTGTGTTGTTTGCTGCAAAAATCTCTGTCCGACATGCTGCTTCTTATCCCGCCATTTGCTCTCTGCACAAGAGTGCAATGTTCCGTGTGTTAAGATGATGCAACCCCGTAGCCAGTGTTTCAGACTCACCGTGTTTTCGCTAGAACATGACGTGTCAAGTATTTTTAATTTTTATTTTTTAACTATGCTTGCCTAACCTAACCTTATGGAAAATGGTTTTTGGGGCTAACGTGAATGGTTTTTGGAGCTAACGTGAATGGTTTTTGGGGCTAACGTGAATGGTGTGTGAGGCTAAAACGTCAATGGTTTGCGACGTATTAGCATAATTTCAAATCCGGGCACGAAAGTAGATATTTTCCGGTGAACGAGGTTGCAACACTGCATAAATCGACAAAACACTCTCAGAAAGCCCCCTAAATGAGTACGCTATCACGGCCATAATGTGTTGCAGATTCGAAACAACAAGTAACACTAAGTACTCGTAAATCTAAGAAATAGACATTGATATGCATTATTTCAGTTTAGGAAATGTTCCACATTCGAAAATAACACGTTAGCAATGTAAAGAAGTCCGAAATATATGATTCATAGGTGTTTCCCTCATACGATAATAGTACCAATTATTCTAATAATATCTGGAGATGAATACAAATTATGTAGTTCTAAATTATGTAACCTTCTCCACTCACCTGTCTCCTCATCCCTTTTAGGTCCAAAGATTTTCCTAAGGATCTTATTTTCAAATACTCTCAATTTGTGTTCCTCTTTCAATGTAAGGGACTAAGTTTCACACCCATATAATACTATAGGCAAAATTACTGTTTTGTATATTTTAACTTTTAGTTTCTTAGATATTAAACGAGAAGACAAAAGTATATGAAGAGAGAAGTAACATGCATTGCCTGAACTGAGCCTACTTTTTATTTCCTCTTTAATATAATTTTCATTTGTTAATATTACTCCTAAGTATTTGAATTTGGAAACTGGTTCAAACGAGTTGTTATCAATAATTATATTTTCACTATTACCTAACACTTGTTTTCGGTCTGTAAGCATATATTTAGTTCTCTCTTTGTTCACTTCCAAACCTATCTCTTTAGCAGTTTTGAAAAATATTTTAGAATTATTCTTAATTGTATTTATATCATCCCCTAATAAGTCTACATCATCTGCATATGCTATCAACTGAGTCACACCATTTAATTTTAGTCCTTCGTTAGTTTCTTTTACCTTCCTAACAGCATATTCTAAGGCAAAATTAAAGAGCAATGGAGATAATGCATCTCCTTGTTTTAACCCATCATGAATTGTAAATTTGTCAGACATATTAATACCCACACGAATTTTACTTTCTCTTTCACTGGTGCAAATTTTTATCATACTAACAAGCTTCTTAGGTATTCCAAACTCTACTAATATATTATATAATTTATCTCTTTTGACCGAATCATATGCTTTTTTGAAACCAATGAATAGGTGATGGCCATTTTGATTATATTCCCACTTTTTTTCAAGTGTCTGTCTAATGTGAAAAATTTGATCTGTAGTTGATCTGTTATGTTTAAATCCTCATTGATAATCACCTATAATTTCATTAGCATATGGGGTTAGTCTTGTTAGAAGAATGTTAGATAATATATTATATGTTTTTGAGAGTAGAGAAATTACACGGTAGTTATTGCAGTTCATTTTATCACCTTTTTTAAACACAGGAACAATTATGGATTCTTTCCACTGTTGAGGGATTTCTTCTTTATTCCATATTAAACAAATTAATTTATGAATTTGACATATTAACGAATTTCCACCATATTTAATTAACTCAGCTGGTATTAAATCAATGCCTGGTGCTTTGTTATTCTCTAGCCTTTTACTAGCATCTTTAACTTCAGTCAAGTTAGGTTCTGCAATTAAAGGTTCAGCTGTGTGCACTTCATTTACTTCTGATTTATCTCCTACATGAACATTTAAAAGGTCTTTAAAGTAGTTCTTCCATCTATTTAGAATATCGTTTCGGTCAGCTAGAAAATCACCGTCTTTATCTTTTATCAAGTTTACTTTAGGTTGCCACCCCTTTCTAAATTCATTTACACCTTTATATAAATCTCTGATATTTTTGGTTTTGCTGTTTGTTTCAATTTCATTAATTTTGCTTTTCAAGTAATCTATTTTTTTACTTCTAAACGTGTGATTAACTTCTCGCTTTATTCTATTATAATAGCTTAGATTTTTATCATCAGAGTTATTTAACCACCTAAGTTTAGCCTGATTTCTTATTTCTATTAGATTATGACATTCATTATCAAACCATGGCTTACTTTTTCTTGGTTATGGTATCCTATATTTTCTTTAGCTGCTGATTCTATTGCATTACGTATGTCCTCCCAATTCTTATTTACATCTGTCTCATTTATATTTTCATCATCATTTAAATCCTGCAAAACATGAAATCTATTTGACAGTTTAATTTGGTAATCTTTCTTAATTCTTTCATCAGCAAATTTTCCTGTATTAAATTTTATAACTTTCAGATTGCATCTGATTTATCACTGAGAGTCTTTCTCTTAATTTAGCAATAACTAAATAATGGTCACTGGCACAGTCAGCACCTCTATGCAAATGAACGTAAATCATACTAGTATGCCTTATCATATCAATGAGAAAATGATCTATCTGATTATGAGTTTTACCATCTGGAGAAGACCAGGTATATTTACGGATATCTTTATGTTTAAAAGTTGTACTTTTCACAATTAAATTCTTTGAGTAATCAATCTTATACCATTATCATTACTTAATTCATGAAGACTTTATTTACCAATCGTGGGTTTAAATGTCTCTTCTTTGCCAATCTGTGCATTACAGTCACCTAACAGAATTTTCATATCATACTGAGAAAATTTATCAAAGACCTGTTCTAACTCTGCATAAAAATCATCTTTAGTATAATCATATTTATCTTCCGTTGGTGCATGTATGTTTATTAAAATAATTTTACACCACCTACCCTGTAAAACTGCATATGATATCCTTATCATTAATGAATTTTACTGTTTTAAGAGCCGAGATAATTCTATTATTTATGAAAAAGCCTGTTCCAAAATTATGATTTTCAGTACCACCATAGAAAAAAGTATAATTTTTAGTTTTACAATTCCCTTCTCCTGGCCACCTAACTTCCTGGACAGCTACTACATCTAATTTATACTTAACGATCTCATTAACTGTACACTGAAATGCCCCAGGCCGGTAAAGGCTCAGAACATTCCAGGTGCCTAATTTAATATCCTTATTCCTAATGTAGATCTTATCCTTAGTCTACATTAGGAATAAGGATATTAAATTACGCACCTGGAATGTTCTGAGCCTTTACCAGCCTGGGACATAAATAATGAAAATATACTTGTTTAGCATTTGTTGTTATACTTGCAATTGAGGGTTATTTACTTTTATCGAACTTATTGGAAGGCAAGGATTATATTGAGATCATATGGCTTTGAAGGACCGGGTCAAAGAAGATTTATGCACACTACTACTTACGAATAAAATATTAATCAGAAACTTTGCTTTTCATCAACTAGATCTAACATCCTTTTTTCTCATTCAATAAATATTCATAACTGTGTGTCTTTGACATTTCGCTACAGCTACATTTCTTCTCAGCATTTTGAGATAAATTTTGAATGTGGCAACAGCATTAAAAAAATCGACAATAACACTTACTTTTGCAGGAGGTTCATAAAGACAAAATCTATTACACAGAAATACAGATAATGTAGATTATAAATATCTTGATATCACAGTATAAGTATCCACGTAATTCATTTCATTAGTATCTTAATAATTCTAATATCCAGATAACTAACTGACATATATATATATATTCCTGCTAACAGCTACTTTCTTTGAGATTTTGGGAAAATGCCTCATTTGTGGCACCCCTGAAAAAAAAATACCTAGTTTGCGCCACCCCGGAACATATATTGTGGATATCCCTAGTATAAGAGGCAGCAAAATGTCATTAATTACTGAAACACAACTTGCAGTGCAAAAAGGAGCGATCAATTTTTCACTAGAATGACAGCAATAGTGACAGCCAATCAATGGCTCAGTATGTTAACAGAACTCTCGGATTTACACTCGGATCAGTTTTCTCAATATATTTCCCTTTAGCTTTTCTGTTACTTTTGCTTATCATGACAATGAAGATCAATCCTTTATTTAGTAATTATCTTATCTACAGTCAAGGGGTCCCGGGTTCGATACACGGTGGAGGCACATAGTGGTTCGGATCCCACTATAAATTGTAGGTCCAGTCCCGATTGGCCTTACTGTGCATAAAGTGGACTTAAAACAAAAAAGTCAATCAAACAATCTTATCTAGAGTAGCTTTCTGCCATTTTGGCTAATGTAAGAACGAGGGAGAATGATGAAAGATGATGAGAATGGTGGAGCAGGAGGATCCCATCCTCCAGGCGTCTTTCCTAGTTTTTATTTGGAGTCCACTTTATACACAGATAAGCAAATCAAGACTGGTTTCGAACCACTATGTGACTTAACTCAATATTTATTCTAAAGGAAAATATGTTTATATATAAATGTAAATATTTCTACCAAATTTTATTTGCTTATAGTTGTAATCATTAATTTTGTGTCATCCTAATTGCAATACTCGTATATCAAATTTGAATTGGTCTGCCGCTTACATAGGTACGTTATTCTCAAACACTATATTGAAAATAAGTAACTGAAGGAACACTGCTTTCAACATTACCGAATAACGGGACATGATAATAAATAGAGGACTAAAAGTGCGAAATGTTGTAAGTGCCAAAAGTGAAAGTGTTGGGAAATCACATCATTAATCAGCCCGTAAGAAAGTGCACACTCGTGACCTCTTTACACACCCTTTGAACTACTTAGAGGGCTACCAGCCACATTTCACAGTCTAACGTGGAAAACGGTGTTTGAATTATTGTGGCACTCACAGTCTTTACCAATGTTAGTCTTCAATAACAGAATTCATTCAACTATCATACTAGGGACTTCTTTGGAATATCCATGTGGTTGTTAATTTTTTTTATGCAAAAGTAGCGGAAAAGTAGTGAAGTAGTGAACAGGAGTAGCATAGCGAGCTACTTTTTGGAAAATGTAGCTGAAGCGAAGCTACATTTCGGAAGAGTAGCTGTAGCTGTAGCGAAGTTACTTTTAAAATGTAGCGTTCTGATCACTGGGTATATCTCTATTCTTATACCTTCATTTTACTAACCAATTCATGTAATAATAACAATAAAGTATTCATTAATTTATGCATTATGAATAGACCTATCAATTATATTATTTTTATTTGTATAAAACATTCAATTTGAACTTTTGGTCTTTAACAGACCGCATCTCTTCATAATGGAATTTTCAGTGTAAAGCCGTGTTTGCATTATCTTTCCTGAGATTCCGGAATAATTCATATCAGCGGATTTTTACATCCGCTGAAGATAGCAGGTGACATTTGCTTGAAGGGAGTTCTTCCCAGCTTCTTTCATACTCAGGTCCTTCTTTAAAGTAAATAGACTATCGAGTTATGGCACCCGGGCTCCCAGATTCGAGTCATGCCTTTCGCATGATACGACTCAGACTCCTTGGTTGACAGGCTGTCAGTCAGTGACTGTGAAAACATGCCGAACTCTTTAACACTATTGCACTGACTGAAACATGACTCACTCCCCCACCCCATTCCATTAGCAATCTTGTTCTTTGAAAAGGAAACACTGCATTTGTCTGATTTCAGGAACAGATAGTTTTGCCTTTGAAAACCCATGTTTAGGGTACAGAATTGAAGAACAGGAGTGATATTCAGAACATAGGCAGAATGAAATTATACTATTGATTAATGCTAATGATACACTTCAAAGCTCATGTAGCGATAAGAACATTTATCTAGTAAAAAAAAAAAAAAATCCAAAAGGTACAGTGCAGCTGGGTATTGGCAAAAAAAAAAATGGGCCTGTGAGATTCCATTGAATCCATAAATTCTAATTTAATTCAATGAAACGGTATTGTGTATACAAGGTGGTGCAAAAGTCAGTTTAAACAAAACGGACATTGATAATAGTATTATGACAGTGTATGTGCTTCTTGTGCTAAGTAATATTTCCTAGGTATACAGCCGGACCCTGTGGCCGAGTGGTTAGCACATCGTGCTGCGATGCCAAGGGTTCCGGGTTCGAATCCCGCTCGAACTTGGTTGTTTGTGAATGTCCATTCATCAATTTCATCACTCATCCCCATCTTCGCAAATTAGCCAAGAGACACAAAACGCGAAGTAAAATAAACTAAATCAATCAATCCTAGGTATAGAGTTGATAACATTGTAGTGTGTCACTGGCAGCAGTGCACTCGTTATTCTTTTGTCAACAGTTGAGTCTTTGGCTTGTTGTAGTGTGGTTGTTTGTTGTTTGCAAGCAAGTTCTGGTCTGTGACATGTTGAAAACTGCAATGGAACATAAGTACACAACAGAACAGGGTGTTGTTACTTGAATTGTCAAGGATATGGTATACTCATCAACACCGACAGACTTGGATGCACTGAAAGAGACAATTATTAATGTGTTTCATGTCATCAACAATGATACAAGTTTACTGCATTGTATTTGCAATTCTGTTCATAGTTGCACACAATGAATTGCAAACAATGGAGGACAGTTTGAACAAACCACTGAAACTGGAATTTGTGTTGGATGAACTGATTTTTGTACCACCCTGTATATACTATTTAATATATTCAACTTAAGGTGAGGAGTTTACATTTGCCATTTCACATACTCAGGCTTGAAATACATCTATGAACAGAAGTAATAAATGTCCAACAATCAAATATGCTGACCAAGGCAGAATTTATATTATTTTAAAACATAAACGTTACGTTTCAACCTTCTAGCATCGTCTTCTTCAGACTCTGTACCAAGTACAAATGGAATAAGGCACAAAACAGGAAGATATATATACACAAAAATCACTCCCCTCCAGACACAAGTATATTAGAAAGTTGTTTATCTGGAACTTTCCTTTCCAGGTGTTCCAGCAGGTGGCCTTCTTCTCTCAACTGTTGTTTCACCTGACAGGTGATTTCGATAAACATATCCTTTCATCTGGAAAGTAGTTGGACTCCTTATCTCATGCTCTTTTTCCTTATCCATCCTTTCTTCATCTCTCTTCCATCTTTTCTCCTCCTTTCCTCTCGTGCTTTCCACTCTTTCTAACACCTTCTTCCATTCTTTGTTTATCTTCAGTCCCCCATTCCAGTTCATTGTCTCTTCTTCCCCTATCTTCTCCATTTCCTTGCAGAGAGGGTCCGACAGGTGGGCGAGGAAGCACCCACCCCAAAATTCCTCTCCCCACCTGATCAAGTAAAGACATAAGGGTTCAGAAAAACATGATTGCTTGAATAAAATAAAAGTATATATTCTTGTTCCGACTTCATGCACATTTTTCTTATGAAAATTGTCAATACTAAAAATGTTCTCAAATTATTCTAAGAAATTTCCCTGTTTTTGGATTTACATTAGTTTACTGAGTAAGATAAAAAAAATCGTTTGAAAATTTGTTGTTGAAATGATGGATAAAACCTGCCAGTCTTATCTCTGATCTAAACTGATCCAGTTAACACGTTTTCGAAGGTGGGGGGAGTACAAAGTAATGCAGGTTAATAGAAATATCTTAAAACAACATATCATGCAATCAAAACACCTTCTTCCCTTCCCTATGCCGAAAAAATTGTCCACATGTCTGAAAAACAGAATTATTTTGTCACCTCCTTTTTCGACCACTTTCTTTTCCCATTCATTCATTACCAATTCAGCCAATGCTGGGCCTAGGCTACAGCCTATATTCAGTCCTTCACTCATTAAAATTATTTTAACCCTCATTTTACTGTAACCGTTGTTCCAAATGGTACCTTATTTCATTTGTACTTGTTACAGAGTCTGAAGAAGACCTAGCTAGAAGGTTGAAACGTAACGTTTAGTTTATGATTTAAAATAAAATATATTTTGCTTAGGTCAGCATATATGATTTTTGGTTATCATGGAAACAAGGCTTAATGGTGGTGTCATAAATGTTACGGAATATGCTATTCTACGAAAATTGTTAATTGTATAAGAATTTCAAACTCAAATTTACACAATCAACTTCCTGATATCTTGCAATCATCTGTCTGTCAGATAAATTGTTGTTCAAAGGGCACTAACAAAGTAAATGTATTGAGAGAAAATTCTGTTATATTTTCAATGCAGCTTTCCATTCTATCCTTCCTAGATAAAAATAAAAGCTGAACTTTGAAAAACTTACCTCGGTGCATTTTTAAATGTATGAATTCATTTGGATTTACAATAGTTGAAATTTATTACATATAATTCATGAAAAAATAAATATGCTGACCAAGGCAGTAATTTTTTTATTAAAGACATAAACTAAACGTAACGTTTCAACCTTCTAGCAAGGTATTATGTTGCTAGAAGGTTGAAACGTTACGTGTAGTTTATGTTTTTAATAAAATAAATTACTGTCTTGGTCAGCATATTTATTTTTTCAAAATAATGGAAACAAGGCTTAATGGTGTTATATAATTCATGCATAATTAGCCACCCTGAATTTGTATATTTGCTGCAGAAAACATATATTTCAGTATGTATAAATATTCTGAACATGTATAATTGTAGTACCATCACAATCACAGGGAAGGGGGACTATAAGATTATTGGAAGTAGTCTCAACTCTGTCCTAATTATGATATTCAATAAATCTGAGGCTCAAGTAAAGTATTCATTCATTTCGTTGAAACTTCTTTAGAGAAACTACAAATGAAAGCCAAAGGAAGATAAAATTTATATTTTTTGTATTATGTCGTCCTTTTTTCTTGTGTGCAGGTCACATTTTTTCAATTTGAATTTCCATTGCTATGAAGTCTCACATGTATATTAAGTGTCTTCATAAGGAAAATCTATGTTCAAAATTAAACAATTAAAAGTATTATCTTTGATAAAAAAAGATAAAAGTAAAGTGCTCTCCTGTGCTTAGCACTACGCCATGCAGGTGTATAGGGGCTTGTGGGGGTAACGCCCCACACTTTCTTGATCCGGTCATGAGTGGGGGTGATGTGATCAGCATCATGCCCCAGACTGCCTTTACCTCCAGGGTTTCCCCCAGGTACCCATGTCATTCGACGCTGGGTGGGCGCCGGAGCCGCTTCCAACGTTAGAAAAGTTCCCGGATTTGAACCGGCCGGGGATTGAACCTGGGATCTTGAGCATGGTAGTCAGACGCATTACCGACTGAGCCACCGCGGCTTTGATGTGAAACCTAATATGCAAATAATATATGGAACTTTAATGTTGAGATTTAAAAGATTCTTCATTGCGATGAATACTTATAACTATGTTTCAACATCAATTTTTTGGAGTATTCACAATAAAATAAATAACACAGTTATATATATTGTTTTATTATAAAAAGACAGGATATTACATACAGAGCGCAAAATATAAAACAAAACATATAATTTTAAGGTTCTGCCAGTTTGTATGAACCAGTGAAATTATATGGTGATTTCTCAAGAATGGATTTTTTTTTAAAATATATTACTTGTTATAACTTACAGAATTCTTCAACATGCATAAAACAATATATTCATTCTGATTAACTATCAGTGTGATTCAAAAGTGTGGAATCACTCATATAATTTCTTCAGATATCAATATACATGAATGGAACCATATGAAGTAACTGGAAGACCAAAGGCTTCATCCCAGAGGTAGGTTACAAACCTAATCCAATATCTTGAATTCAACTTAACTTCTTCAGATCGGAATACACGAAAAGTGACAGATCAAAATCATGTGAAATTTTCTGGCAAATGGTGAAATCTATTTAACAATGTCTTTAATCATTTTCAATTTACTCAGTGTTAAGGATAAAGCCTGCCATTGTTATGTGCATGTCCTTGTTATTCAGTGAACAAACATGCCATTGATCAAAGAGCACACTGACACTAGCTTACATTGTGGTGCACAGAGTGCAAGGAAAGTTGCAGATCTCTTCATCTGCAGACACATTGAGAGGTGGCCAGCAAATTGTTCGTAGCGCAGTGGTGAAACTCGTCCACAGTAACATGCCAAAGGTGGGGGGGGGGGGGGTGCTTATAACACCCCCATTCTCCCAGTATGTCTTAACAAAAAAAGAATGTTAAAAGTAG
The DNA here is from genome assembly GCF_977018435.1 of Lepisma saccharinum. Taxonomy (NCBI): domain Eukaryota; kingdom Metazoa; phylum Arthropoda; class Insecta; order Zygentoma; family Lepismatidae; genus Lepisma; species Lepisma saccharinum. The sequence goes on from NC_139243.1 coordinate 66,107,531, forward strand.
GAAAATATGACAAAATGAAGGCTACCAAAAGAAATTATATGTAAATCCTCCCTTTCGAAAATCCTGGGGATGCCACTGCTCATGCACAAACTGATGCGAAGGGAAAGTGTGTGTGGTGGTCACTATGAAGCAGCAACCATGGTTCTGGCATTGCTTGTGAAAAAAGTTCAGTAGGAATGATGATATTGTTGATATTTAGAGGCACATCTGGGAAAAAGTCAAAAGATGAAAATTAAATTCATCAATTTAAAGTTCAATTTAAATGTTACAATGTTAATTTTCTTAAGTGAGAGAAACATCTTTTTACAAGCTACATCCAGAGTTACCACGCAAACTCCAAATCCATTTTCCCTGTGATTTCCCTGAGTTTTCCAGAATCCTCATATTTTTCCAGAGTATTGAATGTAAAGTAAATGACTACTATAATTTTACAATGACCTCCATTTCCCCTCATAGCCATACCATCCTCACCTTCTTTATTACTGTTGTTTTCTGATGTAAATGACAAAACTAGTTCAATTATTAAATTAAAATACACTTCTTTGTATGTAATTAAGAACAAAGATGACCAGTTTTCTAGAACTTTAAACAACTCTGAAACAATTTCTAACATATCTGATATAGAACATTGAAATATTTTCACACTTTTCATAGATGTTTATAAATGGATACAATATCAATTAATCTGTAATGCATACAATAATAGTTAAGACAAACAAATTATTGGAATTTTTTTTGTTTGTTTGTTTATGTTTTGTTCTTTTTTGCTGTGGAAGAGTCGCTGTGCTACTGTTCTGATATAAGTGGTCCCTTTAGTGCAATTGGCTTTCAGTACGAACCAAAACAGTGGCGTTTATTCATGGACAGTTCCAAAAGTAGTCTGAAGCCAGTTAATTTACAAAGGCAACCAGTATCCTTCAATTTCAGTCACATACTCCATACATTTGAAGGAAAGTTAATCAAGTGTGAAGTTGATGTTGGATAAAATCCAATATCATGAACACCAGTGGGACATATGTAGTGATTTCAAAACAATTGGTTTTCTTCTTGGGTTACAAAGTGGGTATACAGAGTATTCTTGTTTTCTCTGTCTCTGGGACACTACGAGCAAACTGTGTGACCTGAAAGAACAGAGCTAATTCCAGGAAAACAAAATGTGATAAGCACAGCTTTAGTGCCCAGAGAGAAGATTCTCCTACCAACGCTGCACATTAAACGGAGTTTGGCAAAACAATTTGTGACAGCATTGGATAGTGAGTCAGTGTGAGTCAATACATAAAAAAAATCCTAATCTGTCAGAGGCAAAAATTGTGGGTGGCATTTTTACAGGACCACAGATTTGTTTCATGCTAAATAGTAATGAACTTAAACAAAATATGACCGAGCTGGAAAGAAATGCTTGGAAGGCCTTCCACAACTTGAAGGGATTTCTTGTCCACAACAGAAGTGAAGCTCTTTACGATCAAGTTAAGACACTAATTGATAGATATAGAGCACTAAGCTGTAGAATGTCTGTAAAATTACACATGCTTCATTCCCATCTTGATTTCTTTTGGCATAATTTGGGAGAGATAAGCAAGGAACACAGCGAACACTTTCCAAAGGAATTCAATTCATGAAAGGCAGATACCAGGGAAGATGGGACTGTGCCATGATGGGCGATTACATTTGGGATTAGTTCATGACGAAGGGGAAGGAACTGTTTCTCAAAAAAGACAACAAACAAGAAATATTCACTCTTGAGCATGTTGTCACATAAGATGAACTAAATTAAGGGACTGATGTGTAATATTAATGTATTCTGTTCATTTCATTGTATTGCTTTAGCTATTTTTCATTGTTATACTGTTCATTATATATGTAATTTACTGGGTACTGACTGTACTGTGTTTGTAATTTAATGTTTTTCTACATAATACATATGGCATATAGGCGACACGTTGCACTTTGAATAAATAATAATAAACGACATATATTATCCGAAAAACTGACATTACAGCAAAACCAATGCCATATTAGTGTTCAGCGGATCCAAATTATGAAAACAAGACTGAAAAATATACATAAGCAGAAAGTTCATGAAAATTTGTAGACCAGTGTAATCAAAATCTAATTATTGATAACAACTCTTTTGAAACAGTTTCCAAATTCAAATACTTAGGAGTAATATTAACAAATGAAAATTATATTAAAGAGGAAATAAAAAGTAGGCTTAATTCAGGAAATGCATGTTACTTCTCTCTTCATAAACTTTTGTCTTCTCGTTTAATATCAAAGAAACTAAAAGTTAAAATATACAAAACAGTTTTTTTGCCTGTAGTATTATATGGATGTGAAACTTGGTCCCTTACATTGAAAGAGGAACATAAATTGAGAGTATTTGAAAATAAGATCCTTAGGAAAATCTTTGGACCTAAAAGGGATGAAGAGACAGGTGAGTGGAGAAGGTTACATAATTTAGAACTACATAATTTGTATTCATGTACAGATATTATTAGAATAATTAAATCAAGAAGACTTAGGTGGGCAGGCCATGTGGCACGAATGGGAGAGGAAAGAGGAGTTTACAGGATTTTTGTTGGGAAACCTGATGGTAAGAGACCTGTAGGAAGGCCAAGACGAAGATGGAGGGACAACATTGAGATGGACCTTAAGGAAATCGGTAGGGATGGAAAAGAGTATATAGATCTTGCTCAAGATAGGGACAGATGGAAGGGTTGTGTTGCTGCAGCCATGAACCTTCAGGTTTAAGAAGGCTAGAGAGTTAGTTAGTTGGTAATGATTCTCTTTACTGTGAAACCTCTCATACTAACTATGATGAACCTTGCGGGTAAAAATCTTTGTTGTAAATTGAACAATTGAAAAGCTTCCATTTTGAGTGAACATTCATATGTACACTAAGATCTCCTTTATGGACAAAATTATTATTGCAAATTTAACAATTGAAAGGTTTATCTTTAGTGTGAATACTCACATGCACATAAAGATGATCCTTACGGGCAAAACCTTTGTTGCAAATTCAACAATTGAAAGGTTTCTCTTTGGAGTGAATATTCATATGTACACTAAGATCTCTTTTACGGACAAAATTTTTATTGCAAATTGAACAATTGAAAGGCTTCTCTCCATTGTGAACCCTCACATGCTCAGTAAGATGAACTTTACGGGCAAAACCTTTGTTGCAAATTGAACAATTGAAAGGCTTCTCTTTTGAGTGAACATTCATATGTACACTAAGATCTCCTTTACGGACAAAATTTTTATTGCAAATTGAACAATTGAAAGGCTTCTCTCCATTGTGAACCCTCATATGCTCAGTAAGATGAACTTTACGGGCAAAACCTTTGTTGCAAATTGAACAATTGAAAGGCTTCTCTTTTGAGTGAACATTCATATGTACACTAAGATCTCCTTTACGGGCAAAATTTTTATTGCAAATTGAACAATTGAAAGGCTTCTCTCCAGTGTGAAGCCTCACATGCGCATTAAGATGAACTTTATGGGCAAAATCTAGCTTGCAAACTGTACAACTGAAAGGTTTCTCTTTAGTGTGAACAGTCATATGTATACTAAGATGATCTTTACGGGCAAAACCTTTGTTGCAAATTGAACAATTGAAAGGTTTCTCTTTTGAGTGAACATTCATATGTACACTAAGATCTCCTTTACGGACAAAATTTTTATTGCAAATTGAACAATTGAAAGGCTTCTCTCCAGTGTGACCCCTCACATGCGCCCTAAGATTAACTTTAAAGACAAAACCTTTGTTGCAAATTGAACAATTGAAATGCTTCTTTCCAGTGTGAACCCTCACATGCTGAGTAAGATGATACTTATATGCAAAATCTTTGTTGCAAATTGAACAATTGAAAGGCTTCTCTCCAGTGTGAAGCCTCACATGCTCAGTAAGATGATACTTATATGCAAAATCTTTGTTGCAAATTGAACAATTGAAAGGCTTCTCGCGAGTGTGAAGCCTCACATGTGCATTAAGTTTAACTTTACGGGCAAAAGCTTTGTTGCAAATTGAACAATTGAAAGGTTTCTCTTTTGAGTGAACATTCATATGTACACAAAGATATCTCTTACGTACAAAATTTTTATTGCAAATTGAACAATTGAAAGGTTTCTCTTTTGAGTGAACATTCATATGTACACGAAGATATCTCTTACGTACAAAATTTTTATTGCAAATTGAACAATTGAAAGGCTTCTCTTTAGTGTGAACAGTCATATGTACACTAAGTTCTCCTTTACGGGCAAAATTTTTATTGCAAATTGAACAATTGAAAGGTTTCTCTTTAGTGTGAACTCTCACATGCTCGTTAAGATGATCTTCACGGGAAAAATATTTATTGCAAATTGAACAATTAAAAGGATTCTCTTTTGAGTGAACTTTCATATGTTTCCCAAGATCTTTTTTACGGGCAAAATATTTATTGCAAATTGAACAATTGAAAGGCTTCTCTCCAGTGTGGACTCTCACATGCTCATTAAGGTAAACTTTACGGGCAAAATACTTGTTGCAAATTGAACAAGTAAAATGTCTCTCTTGTGTGGGAACACTCATAAATGTATTATGCTCAGCTTCATGGACAAAAGATTTCTTGGAAACTGAACAATTAAAAATCCTCTGTGGTTCATGGGTTATCAAACCTCCTTTGTCAGGGTAAGTGTTGTTGGAAATTGGGACTATACATTTCTTTCTCCTGTTATTAGGCTTAGAACTATCAACATGTGCCTTTCTTGCAAGGATTTTTGTTGCAGGTCTAGCCTCTAATTTTTCTTCTCTACTAATACATTCTGTAATTTCTTTTGGCTGCTCTTGTTCTCTTAAGTTTCCTGCAGACACTGGCAAATTTGGAACTGACCTTGGGACATCTTGTACCTGTTCTTCCACATAGTTCTCGATCAGGTAGCTGAAAAAAATATGATACAAATGTAGTTTCACACTCTAAGTAAATAATGAGAATGACACATGTACAAATGAATGAAAAGAAAGGAGAGAAGAATAGACTTTTGACTGGGATGTACTCATGAAAATGTTCATACATGTATATTATTATGTAGAATGTTCAGCGAAAAATGTATCGTCAACCAGGACTCGAAACCACGACTCTGGCGTTCCATGCCATTGCTCTACCACTGAGCTACCGAGCCGGCCTGACTTCGCCTGATTTTTTGCATCCACTGTTTTATCTGTGTGGAATCCTGTCGAGAGTGCATTTTTACTTAAATTTCTACATAGTACATCTCCTATGTGTGCCTAATTTAATGTGTATTATTCCTGCAAGAATGAATACATAATTTTTTTTTTACCACTTAGTCAAAAAGTATTCATGTTTTTGCTGTAATTTTCATTAGGCTGCCCATAAAGCTTGGTGCAGATCAATAGTGTGACAATATGTTGTCATTGCCTCTCACATTTACATTCACTCATTCTTTTTTTTTTTCTGTTTCAGGGTAAACAAGAGTTACTACATCCATATCTACTTTTGACCAGAGATGCCCATTTGACTAAAGGCTGCCACTGCACAGTGTCAAAGCTCAAGGTCAACCCAGTCGGGGGGTTAAACATTTGTAAGAGTAATTCATTCACAGTAGTCGGAAATGCCTCAAATAATTCAGAAAATAATTTAGGTTCTATATTTGCCTCAAGTAGTAGTATTGATCCCAGCCAAGCTCGGTCGCTATTTAATATTCGCAATTAATTTGCACGTACTTATAACTAATTTGCACGGGTTTTAATTAATTTGCACGTACTTAGAATTCATTTGCAAGTACTTAGAGTACTTTACATTTATGTATTTGCATGTTTATAACTTTTATGAATATATAATTATTTATTTTATGAAAAATATGTATATAGACGGTAATTAGAGGTACTAAACGCTATGCATATGGTTTTATATTCATTACTGCAAAGTATGTAACGTATCAATCGATAATATTAATGTTTATAATATTGAAAATAAGTTTTTATGGTTTATGAACCGCTATGAAAGGTGGTAATGGGTGTAGGTTCAGGTCCAATTACGATTGGGGACGGTCCCGGTATTCGAACCCGCGATATGTAATATTATTAATTAGTACTATGTAATAATTTCATTATGTTATAAAAGACGGTGGTTTCACACGCTAGACAGAATACGGTCTCCAAATCTCGACTCGGCTCTGATGCCAGACAGAGAGAATGAATTAATATTCCGCGCAGGTAGACGAGAAAGGAATTTGGGGAGTGTGCGTTCAAGGTCAAATGACGTCAGAACGCCAGGACAAAGAAGGAACCCGATTGACCAATCAGAGAACGCGTCGGTAGGTTTTCAGAACCGGTTTTTTTTTTCAAGGTTAACCAGTACGCAAGAACAGGAGAAAGGTATGCAATGCCGTAGGGCAGGGGAGGGATTCAACCAGACAACAAAGGATGACTGAGAATGCGCAGCAATGGTCAAATCTCTGAAGCTATGCGTCGCTTGTAGAACCGGTTTCCGCCGCCAATTAATATTCCGCTCAGGGTTGCCCTAAGGCACAGGACGCTTTAGCGAGGTTTTTGGATACCCAATTAGATTGGAGCGAGAACTTTACTTTGAACAAGGAGAACGAAGCGTAGGGGTTTATTATATGTACTAGGAAAAAGGGAGACCTATCAGGGACTGGGCCTACAGTTTTCACTATTTGCTTTTATCACGGGGTATCGAACCTAGGACTCTTTAATTATTGATTTAGGTAGTAAATGTATGTTACTGTGTGCTATTTAACTTAATTTTGAGTTTATTTTTTTACCAAACTTTGACTTTATGTCAAACATTTTCACAGCTTATTTTTATTTTTACAAAAATAACACTATTTGTACTATTCAGGCAACATTTTTTATTAAATTTTGGACTCACAAAGACATTTTTTCAACTTTTAACTTATTATTTTACAACTTGATATTAATTTTTTACAAAAATAACACTATTTGTACTATTCAGGAAAGACTTTTAGTTACATTTTCGACACACTAAGTGTGTGTTCTCAACTTCTATCTGTTTATTAGGCTTATTATTACTCAAATAACACAATTTCAGCTGTTCAGGCAACATTTTTTATTAAATTTTGGATTCACAAAAAGACATTTTCTAAACTTTTAACTTATTATTTTACAATTTTATGTTAATTTTTACCAAAATAACACTATTTATACTATTCAGGCAACATTTTTTCATTAATTTTGGATTCACAAAGACATTTTTTCAACTTTTAACTTATTATTTTACAACTTTATGTTAATTTTTACCAAAATAACACTTTTTATACTATTCAGGCAACATTTTTTCATTAAATTCTGGATTCACAAAGACATTTTTTACAACTTTTTAACTTATTATTTTACAACTTTATGTTAATTTTTACCAAAATAACACTATTTATACTATTCAGGCAATATTTTTTCATTAAATTCTGGATTCACAAAGACATTTTTTTTTCAACTTTTAACTTATTATTTTACAACTTTATACCTATTTTTACCAAAATAACACTATTTATACTATTCAGGCAACATTTTTTCATTAAATTCTGGATTCACAAAGACATTTTTTTCAACTTTTAACTTATTATTTTACAACTTTATACCTATTTTTACCAAAATAACACTATTTATACTATTCAGGCAACATTTTTTCATTAAATTCTGGATTCACAAAGACATTTTTTTCAACTTTTAACTTATTATTTTACAACTTTATACCTATTTTTACCAAAATAACACTATTTATACTATTCAGGAAAGAATTTTAGTTATATTTTCGACACACGAAGTGTGTGTTCTCAACTTTTATTTGTTTATTTCACAAGTTTAGCCTAATATTTACTCAAATAACACAATTCAAATGTGTTTTCAATTAAATTTTGTACACACGAAGTGTGTTTTGTCAAGTTTTACCCTTTATTTTTCAATTTTATGCTTATTTTACCAAAGTAAGACCTTTTAGTCTATTCAAGAAAGAGTTTTCAATTATATTTTGGATGCAAAAGTATGTTTTGGCAAGTTCTACCCTTTTATTTTACAAGTTTAGGCTTATTATTACTCAAATAACAACGAAAGTTTGTTTATTTTAGAGTTTGCTGAGTATTTTGTTACTGTTGTACTAGGTAAAAGTTTTCTAAATATATCAGATAGGGCTCTGTATATTTTTGTTTTTGCTATTTTGGAGATGATGCGATCAGCACCACTCTTCATCTGCTTTTTTATTTTATGTACCCTAATATTATTTTGAGGCTTAGTGAATTCTAGAACCTATTTATGCAGGAGAGAGGGCTTGAAAATTTTGATCTCAGATAACCCACAACTATTTGTCAGAGTATTTTAAAGGATATTTTATACTTATTATGGGCCACTAGAATATCTAAGCTTGCTTAATTTTAATGCCTGTAACGCTGTTATTGTATTTCTAGCTAAGGCTTACTGGATAAAGTACACGAAATGTTTAACATTTCGACTATTTGCCAAATTTTTTGTGTAACGAAAATTATTGTGTGTCTATAAAGACTGAAATCCTTTTACCGAGGGGTCCACAACTGGACGCTTACCAACATTGTTTCTTTTCTTTTTAAATATAACCATTTATCAATATATTGACAATTCACAGGACAAGACGAAGTTCACACACGACTGACTATATGAACCATAGGTCCATTTGCTAAACTTTTTTCTATGCTAGAAGAATAATTTAGCCTTATAGCCTTTTTCAAGGTATTTTTGAAGTATTACTGGTGTTTGGGTGCATCAACATTTGGGTTATTTCCATTTGGTTTATTATACGAGGCTACAATCACTATCTGAACACTGAAATCCTCAGATTGAAACTAAAAGCTTAGGCTGTAACTAGGGATTTAGTATGTATAGCGACAATTTATAGGACAACACGAACTTTACAAAGGATTGTAGGTGACGTAGGATCACACGCCAGAGCTTTGTTAACCTGCAAGAAGCATTTACAGCTAATATTACGAGGAAATGAGGTTGATTTTTTACTGTTTCACAAGAATGCTATCTTTTATACACCCAATATTTGCTTTTTCAAGTAACTACTTGTACCAGAAGCACTTACAGGCCAACTCTAACTAGACTTTGACTTATTCTATATCAGGTGCTAAATTTATAAAGAACTATGATTGTGTATATTTCTGAGGAAGTACGCAAAAGCAGATTACCCGATTAAAGTATCTGAAAAACAGATTTTTCTATGTAAGTATATTTTTATTGACTGGATTATTTAACAGATCAAACAGGAAGACTGCAAAATTCATTAAAGGTAGTTCTATAGTATAGGTGGTTTCAGAGATATAAAAAGAACAAATATAAGATTTCGCTTTTTTTGCTTCTGAGGCTAATCGCGACGCTAAGGGTAAATGGCGAGGAAATGTAACGGAGGAGAAACAGTCCCAAAAGTTATGGGCTGCATGTAAGTTAATACCACAGAGATATTACAGTAGGTGTAGGTTCTACCACCAGAACATTTCTATTATAATAATACTGGTTATGCTGTACTGTTAGCTAAAGATGCTGATATTTGAGAAACTTAAAAGGTTATTTGCAAAATTTTAGATAAATAATAATCTGTTAGACTGTAAACATATTTTATATCCATTCTGCAAAAGACCCGATGACAAAATTTAAAAATTGTTATCGCCCAGACAGGGACTCGAACCCTGGACAGATAGGTTAAAAGCCTAACGCTATACCAACTAAGCTATCTGGGCACAAGGTATTCTTTTCTTGAAAAGTTAGTTATGTTAAGAAATATATTGAAACACTTGAGAACACTCTTGGTCTGGTTCGACAGAGAAGGAGACAACATTTCCAAATTTTTACAGACTGGGTGTATTTTTCCACTATAGAGGCCTTCACTATATGTAATTCGAAACGCTAAAGTTCAGCTAGCTTCCAAAATTGAGGTAAAGATTGTGTTTGGCGAGATTAACAACTTACAATTATATCCAGTTACGGACAAATAAAGCTAAAACTCTCAGATTTACTGTACTAGCCAAGTTTTAGTAACATTTTCCTTCACTATAGTACTAATACCAAAGAAATAGGTATATTTTATTTATAATTTGACAAAATGTACTAGTATTTAATTCACAAAGTTAGGTAAAAAACAGTATTTTTAAAAAATATTGTTACTGCCTTCAAATTTTATGTTATTTAGCCACTAACAACTGGTTTACACTGTTTGACATTCTTTAAATAGGAAAAGAAGGAATTATTTGTTTAGTATTTTTACTAGTTTATATTTATTTAAGAAAACAATTCTACAGTTTAACTTAATTTTAACAAATTGTTACTAATTTATACATCAAAGTTATGTTATTTAGAGTGTATGAAGGCGTATAAAGTTAATATTTGTACTTATCAGTTCAACTAACAATTATATTTTACACACAAAAGATAATGTTTACAGTTAAATTATTTGAATCAGAGAATAATATTTTACAGTAATTGATTCATTCAGCACTAGTCAGTACTTTTATGCATCAGAAAGTTTTCTTAATTTTCTATTACGCATGCTATTTTGGGCTATTCTTAAAATGTATTTCTAAGGCAAACTGGTTTAATTTTCTGCTTATAATGCAAAGTTGACAGTTTTCGCACAATGCATTGTACATTTGATATATTCTCTACTTACAATCCAAATATAATGCTTATTTAATGTATAACTAACTAATTCTCTAGCCTTCTTAAACCCGAATGTTCATGGGTGCAGCAACACATGCCTTTCATCTGTCCCTGTCCTGAGCAAGATCTATATACTCCTTTCCTTCCCTACCAATTTCCTTTAGGTCCATCTCTACATTATCCCTCCATCTTTGTTTGGTCTTCCTATTGGTCTTTTACCGTCAGGTTTCCCAACAAGAATCCTGTATACTCTTCTTTCCTCTCCCATTCGTACCACATGATCTACACACCTAAGTCTTCTTGATTTAATTATTCTAATAATATCTGGGTATGAATACAAATTATGTACTTCCAAATTATGTAACCTTCTCCACTCATCTGTCTCCTCATCTGTTTTAGGCCCAAATATTTTCCTAAGGATCTTATTTTCAAATACTCTCAATTTATGTTCCTTTTTCAATGTAAGGGACCAAGTTCATTTACTGTATTTAACTTTTATTTTTTTGTAATTAACAAAAATTAAAAGTTTATACTGTAGTTATTATATCTTTTTCTATCACCTTATTTTGAAATTAATATTATTAGGTATAGTCTTTGATTTATAACTATATTGCTTTTTTATCAATTTATCTAAGAGTACACGCAGACAAACACATGTGTACACACTTTTATGTAAATAGATATGCCTTTTTTCAATATTTTAGTATGAAGATTGCACTTTAGCTATTTAAGCAAGGGTAGGAAAGGTAGGATTTCTGAGAATTTGTTGCAGGATTTTGTTGTCCAAGTATAGATGAGAACTGAGCTGGGAGACTGTTTTGAACCTTTTCATGAGAGTTTGCATGTGAACTGTATGCAAATTGAGCACTATTGACTGTGCATGCTTCTAAGTTTTGCTGTTATTTTACATCAAGTCTGTGAGACTGTAGTCAGTTTTCCCATTTCAAGTAGTTTTTATTGATTGTATTTGTATATGTTGTGGGGACTTAGCAGTTTTATGTTATGAGGCACTTTGTTGTAGAATATTTTTACATGATTGTTTTGAGATATTGAGTGTCTGCTGTTTTACTTGTAATTATTTTCCTTCTTGTGTTGTGTATTTGACTATATTTTGTCCAAGTTCGTATTATTTAGAATAATTGTTATTGACTTGTAGATGTAGGGAGTAATAATCCTTTGCAAGATGCCCTATACTTTAGTCTGAACATTATTCTTAGTGTTCACTTTTGAAGCCTTAGTATTCTGGTAGTATTATTAATGTAGAGGTAAATTAGGCTGAAACGTAGGCATTTTTTCTGATAAATTATACTCACTTAGTTGTTTCACCAGGTAGAAGTTGCATGATGGTTTACTGCTGATGATGTTAATTTGCTCTTCTTATGTACTACGTATGATGTAGCTTACTTGAGTAACTGGAATTTTCTACTGAAAAAAGGATTGCTTGTCTATTTTATTCCTATGTTGTTGAGTTTGTCCATAAGCAAGCCATGTTTTTACTCTATTCTATGCCTTGGAAGAATCTAGTTATATTGTGTTTGCAGTTTTATGCTTCTCTAAGGTTTCAGCTATGTAGTTTTTAAACTGTGCTATGGCTTAACTATTGATTTCTTTTTCTGGATGCCATGTTGGTTCTGTGTATTCCTTTTGCTGCTTGAATTTGACTTAGGTTGTTTGCTTTTTTTCTTAGATCTTTATTTGTTTATTTGTTCAGTATTTTTTATTTTTGAATTTTAATTACTTTAATTTTACATTAACATATTTTACTTTAACAACAAAAGAATTTACTCTAGTATAAAAACTTCTACTAACAAAAATACTATTATAACTTTTAATTTTAGAAAATTGTATTTTTAAAACTTTAACTTTAAGCAAACACAATATATCTAGATTCTTCCAAGGCATAGAATAGAGTAAAAACATGGCTTGCTTATGGACAAACTCAACAACATAGGAATAAAATAGACAAGCAATCCTTTTTTCAGTAGAAAATTCCAGTTACTCAAGTAAGCTACATCATACGTAGTACATAAGAAGAGCAAATTAACATCATCAGCAGTAAACCATCATGCAACTTCTACCTGGTGAAACAACTAAGTGAGTATAATTTATCAGAAAAAATGCCTACGTTTCAGCCTAATTTACCTCTACATTAATAATACTACCAGAATACTAAGGCTTCAAAAGTGAACACTAAGAATAATGTTCAGACTAAAGTATAGGGCATCTTGCAAAGGATTATTACTCCCTACATCTACAAGTCAATAACAATTATTCTAAATAATACGAACTTGGACAAAATATAGTCAAATACACAACACAAGAAGGAAAATAATTACAAGTAAAACAGCAGACACTCAATATCTCAAAACAATCATGTAAAAATATTCTACAACAAAGTGCCTCATAACATAAAACTGCTAAGTCCCCACAACATATACAAATACAATCAATAAAAACTACTTGAAATGGGAAAACTGACTACAGTCTCACAGACTTGATGTAAAATAACAGCAAAACTTAGAAGCATGCACAGTCAATAGTGCTCAATTTGCATACAGTTCACATGCAAACTCTCATGAAAAGGTTCAAAACAGTCTCCCAGCTCAGTTCTCATCTATACTTGGACAACAAAATCCTGCAACAAATTCTCAGAAATCCTACCTTTCCTACCCTTGCTTAAATAGCTAAAGTGCAATCTTCATACTAAAATATTGAAAAAAGGCATATCTATTTACATAAAAGTGTGTACACATGTGTTTGTCTGCGTGTACTCTTAGATAAATTGATAAAAAAGCAATATAGTTATAAATCAAAGACTATACCTAATAATATTAATTTCAAAATAAGGTGATAGAAAAAGATATAATAACTACAGTATAAACTTTTAATTTTTGTTAATTACAAAAAAATAAAAGTTAAATACAGTAAATGAACTTGGTCCCTTACATTGAAAAAGGAACATAAATTGAGAGTATTTGAAAATAAGATCCTTAGGAAAATATTTGGGCCTAAAACAGATGAGGAGACAGATGAGTGGAGAAGGTTACATAATTTGGAAGTACATAATTTGTATTCATACCCAGATATTATTAGAATAATTAAATCAAGAAGACTTAGGTGTGTAGATCATGTGGTACGAATGGGAGAGGAAAGAAGAGTATACAGGATTCTTGTTGGGAAACCTGACGGTAAAAGACCAATAGGAAGACCAAACAAAGATGGAGGGATAATGTAGAGATGGACCTAAAGGAAATTGGTAGGGAAGGAAAGGAGTATATAGATCTTGCTCAGGACAGGGACAGATGAAAGGCATGTGTTGCTGCACCCATGAACATTCGGGTTTAAGAAGGCTAGAGAATTAGTTAGTTATACATTAAATAAGCATTATATTTGGATTGTAAGTAGAGAATATATCAAATGTACAATGCATTGTGCGAAAACTGTCAACTTTGCATTATAAGCAGAAAATTAAACCAGTTTGCCTTAGAAATACATTTTAAGAATAGCCCAAAATAGCATGCGTAATAGAAAATTAAGAAAACTTTCTGATGCATAAAAGTACTGACTAGTGCTGAATGAATCAATTACTGTAAAATATTATTCTCTGATTCAAATAATTTAACTGTAAACATTATCTTTTGTGTGTAAAATATAATTGTTAGTTGAACTGATAAGTACAAATATTAACTTTATACGCCTTCATACACTCTAAATAACATAACTTTGATGTATAAATTAGTAACAATTTGTTAAAATTAAGTTAAACTGTAGAATTGTTTTCTTAAATAAATATAAACTAGTAAAAATACTAAACAAATAATTCCTTCTTTTCCTATTTAAAGAATGTCAAACAGTGTAAACCAGTTGTTAGTGGCTAAATAACATAAAATTTGAAGGCAGTAACAATATTTTTTAAAAATACTGTTTTTTACCTAACTTTGTGAATTAAATACTAGTACATTTTGTCAAATTATAAATAAAATATACCTATTTCTTTGGTATTAGTACTATAGTGAAGGAAAATGTTACTAAAACTTGGCTAGTACAGTAAATCTGAGAGTTTTAGCTTTATTTGTCCGTAACTGGATATAATTGTAAGTTGTTAATCTCGCCAAACACAATCTTTACCTCAATTTTGGAAGCTAGCTGAACTTTAGCGTTTCGAATTACATATAGTGAAGGCCTCTATAGTGGAAAAATACACCCAGTCTGTAAAAATTTGGAAATGTTGTCTCCTTCTCTGTCGAACCAGACCAAGAGTGTTCTCAAGTGTTTCAATATATTTCTTAACATAACTAACTTTTCAAGAAAAGAATACCTTGTGCCCAGATAGCTTAGTTGGTATAGCGTTAGGCTTTTAACCTATCTGTCCAGGGTTCGAGTCCCTGTCTGGGCGATAACAATTTTTAAATTTTGTCATCGGGTCTTTTGCAGAATGGATATAAAATATGTTTACAGTCTAACAGATTATTATTTATCTAAAATTTTGCAAATAACCTTTTAAGTTTCTCAAATATCAGCATCTTTAGCTAACAGTACAGCATAACCAGTATTATTATAATAGAAATGTTCTGGTGGTAGAACCTACACCTACTGTAATATCTCTGTGGTATTAACTTACATGCAGCCCATAACTTTTGGGACTGTTTCTCCTCCGTTACATTTCCTCGCCATTTACCCTTAGCGTCGCGATTAGCCTCAGAAGCAAAAAAAGCGAAATCTTATATTTGTTCTTTTTATATCTCTGAAACCACCTATACTATAGAACTACCTTTAATGAATTTTGCAGTCTTCCTGTTTGATCTGTTAAATAATCCAGTCAATAAAAATATACTTACATAGAAAAATCTGTTTTTCAGATACTTTAATCGGGTAATCTGCTTTTGCGTACTTCCTCAGAAATATACACAATCATAGTTCTTTATAAATTTAGCACCTGATATAGAATAAGTCAAAGTCTAGTTAGAGTTGGCCTGTAAGTGCTTCTGGTACAAGTAGTTACTTGAAAAAGCAAATATTGGGTGTATAAAAGATAGCATTCTTGTGAAACAGTAAAAAATCAACCTCATTTCCTCGTAATATTAGCTGTAAATGCTTCTTGCAGGTTAACAAAGCTCTGGCGTGTGATCCTACGTCACCTACAATCCTTTGTAAAGTTCGTGTTGTCCTATAAATTGTCGCTATACATACTAAATCCCTAGTTACAGCCTAAGCTTTTAGTTTCAATCTGAGGATTTCAGTGTTCAGATAGTGATTGTAGCCTCGTATAATAAACCAAATGGAAATAACCCAAATGTTGATGCACCCAAACACCAGTAATACTTCAAAAATACCTTGAAAAAGGCTATAAGGCTAAATTATTCTTCTAGCATAGAAAAAAGTTTAGCAAATGGACCTATGGTTCATATAGTCAGTCGTGTGTGAACTTCGTCTTGTCCTGTGAATTGTCAATATATTGATAAATGGTTATATTTAAAAAGAAAAGAAACAATGTTGGTAAGCGTCCAGTTGTGGACCCCTCGGTAAAAGGATTTCAGTCTTTATAGACACACAATAATTTTCGTTACACAAAAAATTTGGCAAATAGTCGAAATGTTAAACATTTCGTGTACTTTATCCAGTAAGCCTTAGCTAGAAATACAATAACAGCGTTACAGGCATTAAAATTAAGCAAGCTTAGATATTCTAGTGGCCCATAATAAGTATAAAATATCCTTTAAAATACTCTGACAAATAGTTGTGGGTTATCTGAGATCAAAATTTTCAAGCCCTCTCTCCTGCATAAATAGGTTCTAGAATTCACTAAGCCTCAAAATAATATTAGGGTACATAAAATAAAAAAGCAGATGAAGAGTGGTGCTGATCGCATCATCTCCAAAATAGCAAAAACAAAAATATACAGAGCCCTATCTGATATATTTAGAAAACTTTTACCTAGTACAACAGTAACAAAATACTCAGCAAACTCTAAAATAAACAAACTTTCGTTGTTATTTGAGTAATAATAAGCCTAAACTTGTAAAATAAAAGGGTAGAACTTGCCAAAACATACTTTTGCATCCAAAATATAATTGAAAACTCTTTCTTGAATAGACTAAAAGGTCTTACTTTGGTAAAATAAGCATAAAATTGAAAAATAAAGGGTAAAACTTGACAAAACACACTTCGTGTGTACAAAATTTAATTGAAAACACATTTGAATTGTGTTATTTGAGTAAATATTAGGCTAAACTTGTGAAATAAACAAATAAAAGTTGAGAACACACACTTCGTGTGTCGAAAATATAACTAAAAGTCTTTCCTGAATAGTATAAATAGTGTTATTTGAATAATAATAAACCTAAACTTGTAAAATAAACAGATAGAAGTTGAGAACACACACCTTGTGTGTCGAAAATGTAACTAAAATTCTTTCCTGAATAGTATAAATAGTGTTATTTTGGTAAAAATAGGTATAAAGTTGTAAAATAATAAGTTAAAAGTTGAAAAAAATGTCTTTGTGAATCCAGAATTTAATGAAAAAATGTTGCCTGAATAGTATAAATAGTGTTATTTTGGTAAAAATAGGTATAAAGTTGTAAAATAATAAGTTAAAAGTTGAAAAAAAAATGTCTTTGTGAATCCAGAATTTAATGAAAAAATATTGCCTGAATAGTATAAATAGTGTTATTTTGGTAAAAATTAACATAAAGTTGTAAAATAATAAGTTAAAAAGTTGTAAAAAATGTCTTTGTGAATCCAGAATTTAATGAAAAAATGTTGCCTGAATAGTATAAAAAGTGTTATTTTGGTAAAAATTAACATAAAGTTGTAAAATAATAAGTTAAAAGTTGAAAAAATGTCTTTGTGAATCCAAAATTAATGAAAAAATGTTGCCTGAATAGTATAAATAGTGTTATTTTGGTAAAAATTAACATAAAATTGTAAAATAATAAGTTAAAAGTTTAGAAAATGTCTTTTTGTGAATCCAAAATTTAATAAAAAATGTTGCCTGAACAGCTGAAATTGTGTTATTTGAGTAATAATAAGCCTAATAAACAGATAGAAGTTGAGAACACACACTTAGTGTGTCGAAAATGTAACTAAAAGTCTTTCCTGAATAGTACAAATAGTGTTATTTTTGTAAAAAATTAATATCAAGTTGTAAAATAATAAGTTAAAAGTTGAAAAAATGTCTTTGTGAGTCCAAAATTTAATAAAAAATGTTGCCTGAATAGTACAAATAGTGTTATTTTTGTAAAAATAAAAATAAGCTGTGAAAATGTTTGACATAAAGTCAAAGTTTGGTAAAAAAATAAACTCAAAATTAAGTTAAATAGCACACAGTAACATACATTTACTACCTAAATCAATAATTAAAGAGTCCTAGGTTCGATACCCCGTGATAAAAGCAAATAGTGAAAACTGTAGGCCCAGTCCCTGATAGGTCTCCCTTTTTCCTAGTACATATAATAAACCCCTACGCTTCGTTCTCCTTGTTCAAAGTAAAGTTCTCGCTCCAATCTAATTGGGTATCCAAAAACCTCGCTAAAGCGTCCTGTGCCTTAGGGCAACCCTGAGCGGAATATTAATTGGCGGCGGAAACCGGTTCTACAAGCGACGCATAGCTTCAGAGATTTGACCATTGCTGCGCATTCTCAGTCATCCTTTGTTGTCTGGTTGAATCCCTCCCCTGCCCTACGGCATTGCATACCTTTCTCCTGTTCTTGCGTACTGGTTAACCTTGAAAAAAAAAACCGGTTCTGAAAACCTACCGACGCGTTCTCTGATTGGTCAATCGGGTTCCTTCTTTGTCCTGGCGTTCTGACGTCATTTGACCTTGAACGCACACTCCCCAAATTCCTTTCTCGTCTACCTGCGCGGAATATTAATTCATTCTCTCTGTCTGGCATCAGAGCCGAGTCGAGATTTGGAGACCGTATTCTGTCTAGCGTGTGAAACCACCGTCTTTTATAACATAATGAAATTATTACATAGTACTAATTAATAATATTACATATCGCGGGTTCGAATACCGGGACCGTCCCCAATCGTAATTGGACCTGAACCTACACCCATTACCACCTTTCATAGCGGTTCATAAACCATAAAAACTTATTTTCAATATTATAAACATTAATATTATCGATTGATACGTTACATACTTTGCAGTAATGAATATAAAACCATATGCATAGCGTTTAGTACCTCTAATTACCGTCTATATACATATTTTTCATAAAATAAATAATTATATATTCATAAAAGTTATAAACATGCAAATACATAAATGTAAAGTACTCTAAGTACTTGCAAATGAATTCTAAGTACGTGCAAATTAATTAAAACCCGTGCAAATTAGTTATAAGTACGTGCAAATTAATTGCGAATATTAAATAGCGACCGAGCTTGGCTGGGATCAATACTACTGCCTCACATTTTCAGCCACACTATGTCCATTCATTGAATTGTATTTTAAGTCCACTTTATGCACAGTAAGGCTACTTGGGACTGGACCTACAGTTTAATGTGGCATCCGAACCACTATGTGTCTCCAGCGGGTACCGAACCTGGGACCCCTTGATTACAAGGCAAGGACGCTACCACTTCACCATTGGGGAGGCCCACCCTATGTCCACTCCAATAAAAGTTATTAGGCACAAACACATGTTTACGTCCCTTTCATTACAATGCTTTCAAGATTGTAATTCCTTGTAAAGATGAATGCCATAGAAAATACAAATTGCTTGTATAAATATTATCTACATATATGGGTTAAGTCATAAGTCATGGAAATTATTATTTTTTTTTTCGTGAACTGGGGACAACACAAAAAATCTAAGATATACGTTTAAAAGTGTATGGAATGTACTTTTGACGAAGCCACCAGATGAAGTCTGGATGCAGGAGACTCTCGTAGGGAAGAAGCAAAACACACGACTTTGGACAAAAGTGTTTTATTTAGGCAGTTAACACTCTGCTCCATATGAAGGCCTCCACCAACCTCACCACTGTTTGATAGGGCACAACATGCACACCCAGTGCTTCCCGTAGCTCTGTATGGCATTCCCGTGCATTTCTATCATGGAGAACTGCTATTTTAACATACGAATGTTGCTCCTGCTTCATTACCTCCATTTGCGAATGCTGTCACTCACCGACTGATTTTGTGTGGATGCTTACTACCCCACTGTTGTTCACGTACACCATCTGGTGGCTTCTTTCGAAAGTACATTCCATACACTTTCAAATGCATATCTATTTGGTGTCTGTTGCTGTTTAAGATTGTATGTAATTTTGCCTTCCGCTACTCATTTGTTTTCTTTTTACTCCCACTGCGAACCTCTTGTGAGCAAGCAGGATTCTGGGAGCGTGATATAGCAAAGCGACATGGTGCACGTCGGCTCGTGGCAGCAGGAAGGACATTTTCAATTAGCCTGTCAGTTGTGGGTTTTTGTATTCATCAGTGTGTGTGCAAACGTTTTACTATTATTGTATGTACATAGTATGTCAGTTCATTAAAGGACTTGTATGAAATCAAATTTGTTGCTGTGTACGTGGTTCCAGCCCTATGGTAAAGCGTCCAAGATGGCGTAAGCCCCAGAGTGAATAGTATCTTTTCTTGGTGCTACCGGGATGGATTCTTCAGACAATTATGGTCCTCTGCATTCCGGATATAGTGACAGTTTGTATTTCGTGCATTGAGCTGTGATCATCAGTTGTAAATATTTATTTGTGACAGTGCTAACTGTGAGCGTGTTACAGCTGAGATAGTGTTTTTAGTTTGCACACGTACTGTGTTTTCCGCACTTTCGTAATGGACATTGTTTCAATGCGCATTTTGCAGTGACCTTGAACTCGGTTGCAATAGCATTGGAATCAATCGTCATGGCACAGTTAAATCAGACGTTTCAGGAACTCTCGTTTCGTCGTATGATGCAATTTTTACTATGCTTTCATCTACAGTTGTGTGACTAGATATTGTCTTTCTTTGCAAACGCATGAAGCAATATGTTACGACCTTACTTATTTTGTAACTTTGCAATTCCATGTTAAAAGAGAAATTGATATAGTGTTACCTCGAGTTCTTGTTAATGTCTATGATACTACATATTGTGACGCAAATATGAATGTGCCAATCAAGGCTTTGTTGAACTAATGTATTAACCTTCCTGTAACAATCTAATGAAGTCAGCTCGCTTAAGACAACGGGCATTTATTATGATGTAAATATAGATTTACCAATCAAAGATTATCAATGTTTGATGAACTAACCTAATTGTAATTAAATAATGGCGGAACATTTAAATTTGTATAATTCCAAAATGTAAGATTTTATCAACGTTAAGGAAATAATTGTTTACTCAAATGGATATGTAAACTTTCTTTGTAAATTATTAATTGCCAAACTATGTATTTTTCAAATATCTTTCTGTTGTAATTTGGAGTATTGTAATAAGAAATTACCTAAAGACAGGTGTTCGAGGTTGGAACTTTGGGTATAAATATGAAGTAGTTTGGTCCGTAAGGGGGTCTGTTCTGGTGTCAGTCTAGGAAGAAGTGAATAGGTGCAAGCCGCTCTTCTGTAAAACCTAGACTGGCCAAATAGGAACGGTCTAATCTAGGAAGAAGTGAATAGGTGTATGCCGCTCTTCTGTAAAACCTAGGTTAGCCGAATGGGATATAAGTTCCAATTTAGGAAGAAGTGAATAGGTGCAAGCCGCTCTTCTGTAAAAACCTAAATTGGCCATCTCGGGTGATAACTCCAAGTCTAGGAAGAAGTGAATAGGTGTATGCCGCTCTTCTGTAAAACCTAGGTTTGGGCCACCCTAGTTTGACCTTTCTAGTAAGTTTGAAATTATCTATTAACAATTGATCTCCAAGTTCCAGTTATGAATTACCTAACCACTGGCTGTAAGTACTCAAGCAGTAAATAAACATTTCATTAAAACTTCACGACGTTGGTTGGATTTGTTCTGCACCTACCCTGAAGATAGGTTTCAGTGTAGACCCTTAGAGCCTCAATGCTCCCGGCTATAGGAGTAAAGGGTGAGGAAAGTTACTAGGAACGTAACAGATCCTTTTTGGCGCCCATCTTGATGGCCACGACAGTATAGAACTTCAACCACCGACGTTGGATACCTAACAGATTCTTCTTGGCGTACAACGTAGAGGCTCGACAATTGAAGAATCCAGCCAGACGAGTATTACGGAAGAGGTCGTCGCTAGAATCGAAGTTGCAGTAGCACCGTAGAAGCTGAAGAATCCTGACCACTGCAGTTGAAGAAGATGACCAACGACGAGTAGAAGATTCCTATAAGAAACAATAACTTGAAGACTTCATTAGTTTGATAAGGTTCTTAAAGAAAAAGGACTTACATTTTAAAAGTGTGAAAACTCTAATATTAGTATTTAGTTATGTAAAAAAGGTATTTAAGGGGGGAACAAAGAAAATTAACCATGGTGACCTTCAAGTGCTGCTCTGATGACTCCAAGTCGGAAGAAGGAACAGTCAAATGTCAAGGATGCGAGTGTTTGTTCCACTTGAGTTGTTTGAATATGGATGCCACGAGTGAAGATGTTGATAGAACTAGTTTTAAATGCCAAGGTTTTCAAAACAAATCTGAATCTGCTAACCAAATGATAGATTTATTGAAAACATGGAGACAAGAAGATGAAGAGAAAAGACAGAAAGATGAAGAGAAGAGACAGAAAGAAAGACAAGAAGATGAAGAGAAGAGACAGAAAGAAAGACGAGAAGATGAAGAGAAGAGACAGAAAGAAAGACAAGAAGATGAAGAAAAAAGACAGAAGGATGAAGAAAAGAGACGGAAAGAAAGAGAAGAAGACACTAAAAAGAAGAGAGAATTAATAGAGGAAGTAAGATTAGAGTGTAAGATCAATAAGAATGAGTTACAAAAAACTGTAGAAGAATGCCAAATGGGAATGAGGGCTGAAATGGAAGAATTTAAAGAAGTAATGAGTCAAGAAGTGAAAGATCAGATAGAAGCAACCCAGAAAGCCTTATTGGAAGAAATAGATGAAGAAAAAGTCAGAGGAAAACAAAAGAAACTGAATTAACAAGCTTATTTGAAAGTTTAAGGCTTGAAACTACCAAGAGCTTGATGGAAGAAAAACAGCAAAGAAGAAAGGAAATGGAAGACGAAATAAAGGAAGTACAATGGCAATTTCATAAAACTTCTAGTGAAATAGATTCTTTAGCCATGAAATTAGAACGCCTACCTTTGAGTGCTAATTCAGTAGACCAAAGTCAGAGGATTCACTCTGCCAATTTGGCCACTCCTATCGCTAGTGTATCTAAGAGGAGGTATACTGCAAGAAGTAACCTCTCATCCTCTAGTGCTACGTCCGACGAAGGTTCAGAGTTGAATAGAAGCCGACGCTCGAAGAAAGTGAAGAAGTCACAAGAATTCTTCGATCACCTTTCAGAAGAAGAGACTAACAACAGAGTTAGGAAATCCAAGTGTCAGAATTTTAGACTGGCAGATATAAAAGCCTTAGAGAAGTTTTCTGGAGAAATAAATTCAGTCTCGGCCCAACGATACATCGAAAGTTTAAAGACCTAGCTACATATAATGCAAGTTTCAGAATTTTACAGGTTGAAAATTTTACCTTCCTTAATGACAGGAAAGGCCAAATCCTGGTTTATAGCAAATGAAAGGAAGTGGAAGAGTTTTGATCAGTTCTGTTATGCATTTCGAAAGCAGTATGCTTCTTTAGAGGCTAAACAACGAGAAATGCAGCTGTTAAGGAATAAGAAATTTCAGAGGCCCCTTGGATTAACGTTAGAAGAATACTGCTGGGAAGTCTATGGAAACTACTGCAATCTGGTGGAAGTAGTAAGTCAAGGTGAAGTCTTGCATTTGATAATCAGCCAACTTCCGGTGAAAGTTCGACAACTGGTATTGACTCGAGATCCAAAAACCATGGAACAACTAGCAAATTATCTTAGTCGATATGAAGCTTCCGAACAACTGGAGATAAGTAGGGGAGATAACCTCAAGATAGAAGACCGAAGGCAGTTTCAACCCTGAGTTAGGCAGACTCAAATAGTTTCGTCTAGATTTAACAACGAAAGTGAAGAAGTGACCAGAACACCTCAGAATCCTAATAGGAACAATAATAAAAACCAAAGGGGTTACCAAGGGCAGAATTTCTACAGCAACGGCAATAGAAGTCAACCATATAGACAACCATCGAATCAATCCCGTTTACCCAACAACCACTTCAATAGAAATTCCAATACAAAGGAAATCTCCTGCAAAACTGAAGAAGTCCCGACTGAGTTAAATCCTGTCGCTCCAGCTTGGGAAGGTTCAATGCTCCTAAATCAAAATTTAAACCAACCCTCGTTGTAAATGAAGCTCTCTCATTTACAATGGAAGGGAAAACTGTATCGGAAAAAAATGAGAGTACCGACAATTTCCTCACCAAAGGTTTTTTAGAAGTATTGCATTTAGAATTAGAAGTCGAAAATGAAGAATGGAAAAAGATAGAAGAACCTGAACTTAGGGGAATATTGTTGTCCAGGAAACCAGAAATTATCGCCCAAATTTTAGGATTGAAAATAAAGTGTACTCTAGATACAGAGAGTGAATACACTACGATAAATTATAAAGTCTGGCTTAAGTTGTGAGACAGATTACCAGGACTTAAACTTAAAAGATGTTCTGAAAAAATGTTATTGAATTTTACTAGAAAGGGAAACTCTAGGATAATGGTATATAGGCAGATTCATTCTAAAATACGAGAATATGTATTTGAAGACTCAGTATATATAGTCCGAGATTTGGATAAGGACCTAGTATTGGGAAAGCCGTTCATGAAAAGGCACATGGCGAGCTTAGAAGCAGGAAGACAGAGATTTTACATAATAAAAGATGGACAGTTAGTAGAAGAGGACCTAAGAGAAGAGAAAGAACTTATAAACAGATCCCAGGGAACTGAGGATGTTTCCATTAAGCCGAGTAAGCATTATTGCTTAGTAAGCCAAGGAGAGGCTACCAGGGGAAAAGGTTGATTCCCTTACTCTTCAAGGATAGAAGAGAAATTGTTGTAACAATTTAAAGGAAGAAATTGTTATTTAAGAGGCTGAGTCCTCATAGCGTTAACAAAAATGGCTTAAATTGTAAACGTTTATAAGAAAGGTCAGATTTGATGAAGAATGGTTTAATGTTCAAGAAATGTGAGAATATCTAATATTACTGTTGTACAGTAACATTAAAGGGTCATTAACTAATACTGAATGGTCTAGCCTGTAAGAATGATTTGATGTTACTTTTGTGCTGCGCAAATAAAAAATGGTCGAAAATGTTATAAGTCTTGAGAAAGGAATAAGAACTAAAGAGAGAATTAGAATTTCCTATTATGTAAAAGATAAAGTTTGAGATGATTACCATATCAAAGGTTTGGAAAAGAATAATTCATAATTATTATGTGGATAAACTGAAAAGTATGAGATTTAAAGCCAAATTGTTTATGAATAGGCTTATTACATAAACAATATTAGATATTCAAAGGAAATATTTGTCCAAATTTTGAACTTGAACATGTAACAAAGAAGCTTTATTGTTTACTGTAAACTTCTCATAACAAAGATGATTGATCTGTAACTGATATGACTGAATAAGTCAACATTAATTTCTGTGTTACTTTCAATAATTCGAAAGGCTTGTGATGTTGGATTTGTTTGTTAAATCATTAAAACTGATGTGTTGAATTAAAACAAATTTTCTAATTAACCCAAGTGTGTTAAAGATTTCAGATATGGGTTACTAACAAAAGTTAATTTGAAAAAAAAGAAGAAGAAAGGAGTTTAAAAAGTTGTGATCAAATATTTCTCTTTCATGTAATAACGTTTGAGAATTGTATGATATGTTGATTTAATTGTTCTATTTAAAATTTGAATACAACATTGTATTTAAGAAATGTACTTAATTGAAAAGCTAACCATATGATTTCTAGTGTGTTGTTATAAATGTTGATAAAGCATTAATATTTGGGAAACAATATAATTATTAGTTCTACTGAACTAATCATTTAATTTGAAATAATAAACCCAATTGCTATATCAAAACTTTATACTCAAATGAACATAAATGTAAGTTTATTGGGATTAAAATAAAAAATTAAAAAATGTATAAGAAAGGCAGAGTTTAGAGAAAGAAAAATTTGTTTACTTTCGTTTCTCAAATTTTCCTTTAAACTACAGAGGGGGGAACCTGTTACGACCTTACTTATTTTGTAACTTTGCAATTCCATGTTAAAGAGAAATTGATATAGTGTTACCTCGAGTTCTTGTTAATGTCTATGATACTACATGTTGTGATGCAAATATGAACGCGCCAATCAAGGAGTTGTTAAACTAATGTATTAACCTTCCTGTAACAATCTAATGAAGTCAGTTCGCTTAAGACAACGGGCATTTATTATGATGTAAATATAGATTTACCAATCAAAGATTATCAATGTTTGATGAACTAACCTAATTGTAATTAAATAATGGCGGAACATTTAAATTTGTATAATTCCAAAATGTAAGATTTTATCAACGTTAAGGAAATAATTGTTAACTCAAATGGATATGTAAACTTTCTTTGTAAATTATTAATTGCCAAACTATGTATTTTTCAAATATCTTTCTGTTGTAATTTGGAGTATTGTAATAAGAAATTACCTAAAGACAGGTGTTCGGGGCTGGAACTTTGGGTATAAATATGAAGTAGTTTGGTCCGTAAGGGGGTCTGTTCTGGTGTCAGTCTAGGAAGAAGTGAATAGGTGCAAGCCGCTCTTCTGTAAAACCTAGACTGGCCAAATAGGAATGGTCTAATCTAGGAAGACGTGAATAGGTGTATGCCGCTCTTCTGTAAAACCTAGGTTAGCCGAATGGGATATAAGTTCCAATTTAGGAAGAAGTGAATAGGTGCAAGCCGCTCTTCTGTAAAAACCTAAATTGGCCATCTCGGGTGATAACTCCAAGTCTAGGAAGAAGTGAATAGGTGTATGCCGCTCTTCTGTAAAACCTAGGTTTGGGCCACCCTAGTTTGACCTTTCTAGTAAGTTTGAAATTATCTATTAACAATTGATCTCCAAGTTCCAGTTATGAATTACCTAACCACTGGCTGTAAGTACTCAAGCAGTAAATAAACATTTCATTAAAACTTCACGACGTTGGTTGGATTTGTTCTGCACCTACCCTGAAGATAGGTTTCAGTGTAGACCCTTAGAGCCTCAATGCTCCCGGCTATAGGAGTAAAGGGTGAGGAAAGTTACTAGGAACGTAACAAACAGCTGACCTTGAACTTTTCTCCAGCTCTTCAAGATTTTGTTGGAATCAATAATGAAGCTCTGCAGAGAGAAACACAATCAACAATCAGCTTCCCGTGAAGTGTTTTAGCTGCGGCAGCGGTGAGTACAAAGGTCTGGTTTCCTACAACATTACTTTTCTTATTGTTTCATAGTTCCTTGCATTCTTGTGTTTATTTCTGCATTCAGTTTCATTTCTCAGCAAGCATGGCAAATGTAAGAGCATTAATCAAAGATAGAAGCTTGCTCAAGGGGAAACTTACACTTATAATCGTTTGTCAGTACTTATAACCAATCCTCAGCAAAAATACAGCAAATAAAAACCTGCATGGAACATGTAAATGCTATCTGGAGTAAACTGGAAGGCATGCTTGACACAATAGAATCAGAAACACCCGAGGGTGAGCATGACGTGGAAAAGAATGAAATCGAAGAAATGTATTTAGATTTAAAATCACAAATGCAAATATTAATTGACAACCATGAAAAAGCAACATGTGTAGAAAAAAAATGTGTATCTAAAACTTCAAATATGCAGGTGAAACTGCCGGCGATTGCATTACCAGCCTCCCCGATGGCAAAGTGGTAGCGTCCTCGCCTTGTAATCAAGGGGTCCCGGGTTCGATACCCGCTGGAGGCACATAGTAGTTCGGATCCCACTTTAAACTGTAGGTCCAGTCCCGATTAGCCTTACTGTGCATAAAGTGGACTTAAAACACCAAATCAATCCAATTGCATTACCACATTTTAGCGGTAATTACACACAGTGGGTGTCTTTCAAAGAGACGTTTGTGTCGCTGATACACAACAATGTAGATATTTCAAATGTTCAGAAGTTTCAGTATTTACGCGTATCATTGAAAGGCGAGGCCTTGCATCTAATTCAGAACTTAACAATGACAGAAGCAAATTACACTATTGCTTGGGAGCAACTCAATGAACGATATGACAATAAAAGGATGATTGCAGCATCACATGTAAATGATATTTTATATATCAATCCAGTTGTAAAAGAGAATTGTCAGGAACTTTGCGCATTTACAAACACTACAGTTAGCTATATTTCAGCACTCAAACTGTTAACTGAGGACATGTCGTTAGCTGACATAATTTTAGTTCAGCATTTTGTTTCAAATCTTGATCCTGCAGCAAGAAGAGCATTTAAACTACAAAGTAATGATACTGAATTTAGCACATTAGATCAGCTTTTTAGTTTTCTAGAGCACAGATGAGAGGCTCTTGAAAAGATCAATCCAGTTACGAATGAAAGTAACAAAGTAGCAACAAAATCATCTACAAATATGAACAAACAGTACAGTGATAAATGTCAACAATCTTCGAAGTCATATGTTACAAATAGATTCTTCATTGTGCATGTTTTGTAAAGCAAACAAACATCGCTTATTTTCCTGGGAAGCCTTCAAGTTCAATCTCACAAAAGTACAATTTTTTACGTGAGAATCGTGTATGTTTTAACTGTCTCAGCAGCAATAATCACGTCTCGCCACAGTGTAAATATGGAGCATGCAAACGAAGTAAATAAAATACTACAGCCAAAGAGATGGCAGGAGAAGAGGCACCAAGGAGACTCCGGGCACATTTCTCCAGCTGATACGGGAACTCCAGCCAGGCAGACCAGATGACAGAAGAAGAGGCCAGGATGAGCTACTATTCCAAGATGACTAGGCAATGAGGGCGGCACAAAATTATTACCAACCGTACTCCTGAGCCACTCGATGCCCGAGTTAGCAGTTGGAAGAGGGAAGAAGATGCCATGGACACCAAATGAAGCAGCGAGGGCACAACGCACTTGCCCAGAGCCAATCCAGGCAGGAGGAGAAGCAGCAGAAGATAACTAAAGCTATGGGAGAAAGAGAGAGGCAGGCAGACTTGATAATAAGAGGCAGATGTGACCTGAACACTTAAGTCTACGGGTGCTAGGGTTACATTCTGACCTAAGTTAACATCGTAAGGCAAGACACATCAGAAGTCCTGCAGGAGGCAACGCAACAGCTAGCTGAAAAATTTGCTTCACTACATTTCAGCAAATTTTATTCGGGAGCAGGGGGATGTATAACCGAGGTGCCAATTACAACTTCCAATCTCCATCGGTCTTTCTACGCTTTCCCCCAAGATCTTATTTTTCTGCTCTCTGAGAAGAAACCCAGCTGCCTCGAGAAACCAGCGTTCTTTCCCATGAAGCCCCGCATATATCACCACCACTACTCCAAGGTGAAGGAAACAGTGTGTCCGGCAATAAACTCCCATATCTGTCCCATACAAATTCATCTAAACTCTGGCTCACGTCAAGATAATTTCAAGCCCAGATGGAGCCTATCACGGAACTTCGAGCATTTTAAAATTTAAAACCACCAAGAAGACTTTTTCCCTCGTTTAAACAAAGATCCTTGGTTTTCGAGAGAGTTTGCAGGTGGCCAGGCTCGGAATCGAGACAATCACCCCACACATGTCGGCCTGGACGAGACGTCATATATTCCACGAAGGCTCGGCTCAGTGACAGCGAAGTGACAAGTGTAAATAGTATGAGATTTTGAACATCAACCCCGCCAGAACATTTCTCTTCGTATCTCTTCGCTTCAGTGGGATTTTGGCAGCCAAGGAAGACATAACTTTAACGAAGTGTCCGAGTTGGGAGCGATATAAATTGAGCTGTGAGCAATTAAATTTAATTGGAACATGGTACTTTTCTTCCTCGAGATCAGCTTTCAAACAAGGTGCTATTGTGTTTTTATGCTAAGCGATTCTCACCCTTATCACCCCCATGTGTGACGATTCTCGCCCTTACATGCAGAAGTGACCACGTGAGGGCAGAGCTAAAAGTTCAACGACCAATAGAGTGAAGGACAATTCTCCCGGGAACGAAAAGAAAAGACCAAGTAAGGACTTGGCAAACGCAGTTCGGTATTCACTTTTAAGAGAGACAGTTTTAGAACATACACAGTTAAAGCTTTCAGCACCTTTGTAGGTCAGAGAGAAACTGTTTTATCTTCTCTGGACCAAGTTTAGACTCCTAGCTTTGTGATTTCAAACTTCTTTAACTTAACTGGTTAGGCTATGGTGCTTGAGACATAGCGTTTATGTACGTATAACGCCGACCATCAGCGGTCTGCGCTGCTAACTTGTTTTGACCCGGTGCATTATGGGTCCGCGAGTGTTTTGTCTTGTGTAGATGAGCGACCAGAGGTTGTAAGTATTTCAACAGTAATGTATTAAATTATGTCATAACGTGTTTCAGTGTTCTGATTTCTGATTTTTCAATTTTTGATTCCTACATGTAAAAACAACATTTGGCTTGTAAACGAAGACCGATGAACAAGGAACTTCATCGTCCTTTTCCATCGGCCGAACTTTTTGGACCGTAGACACGACGCGTAGTACAGTGTCTAATTCTAATTCTAGTGGTACATTTTAAATCACATTACATGAAAGAACACCCATGCTTTAATTAACTAAAAACCCTGGTTCGAACCCAAAATTCCCCCCTTTTATTTTTAATTATTGTTATAGGCTGCAGGGAGTGACATCACTCATAGTAACAGCTGAGCTCACGGCCACAGGGAGTCACATCGCTCATGATAACAGCTGCAACAACTTTCTGTAGGACCACAGCTTCCTGTCGTTACTGACCTTACTTCTGGCAAGGTTAAATAGAATGCACGTGGACAGTGATGACTTTCGATGATGCAATCCACAATGCTTCCTGTCGTGAACCGCACCCATCTAAGGTGACTAAGTTCACTGGATCTATGTACATGCAAATTGTGCATGTTACAACGTGGGTGAGAGTTTTGTATATCCTCACAGGGCTGACTTGTATATTACATTTGAAACAGTAAAAAAATGAAAATAATGAGGCATTTCCCCTGGTGCAAACATAAAACTAGTAGATAATTTTGTACCACACTTGTTCTCTCAAGTTGAAAAATTTAGATACCTTTCAGCAAGATGCTATTTGTCGCCATATTTACTTTTATTATAGAAGAAAAGATCATCCCACTGTTTGGAAACTTCATGTTTCATTGAAAAATTCAGGACTTTTTCAAGGTGGGGAAACATCTTTAAGGACAGTCATAAAATATCTGGGATTCTCATACAAAAAACTTAATGGACACAAAATAAATTAAAGTATGGAGGCATATGGGGATGTGGAGGTAGGGATCCACATTCTCGACCTCGACCTAGGCCATATTATGGAGGTGATGAGGTGATGTGGTTCACCAACCACCTTTACCTCAGGTTTGCCCCAGGTACTCACTTGGGCTGAGTCGACCCCGGAGCTGCTTGGGATGTTTGAAAAAGTTCCACAAACCACCATGGGTCTCCCGTGTGAAAGTCAGATACCCCACCAACTGGACTTTGTGCAATTTAGTTGCGGTCTAATTGAAAGATGGGCAGACTTTTAACGCAACTTCGGAAAGAAATGGTTATTGCAAGTGTATATATTCAGTATTTTCAGAATGAATTGAAAAGGTAACCTGTAAACAATGCTCGTTTCGTTAATTCGTTCATAATGTAAGGAAAATGGAAATGAAGAAAGAAAACAATAACACATTTCATCATTGTTGTTCCCTTTTTATAATACGTTTTCCTCAACACAATGTCAGATGGCCGCACTGCGTACCGTACCGTACCGTACCGCATGATATGGCAACACCGTGACACGTGTTCCTTCAGCTCTCAATACCAAACTAATTTTGAGGCAGGTTTAATGTTAAATCTTTGAAATTATATATGTATGTGCGTAATATGCAAATATAAGTATTTAAAGCAAATTAATTTTTGTCATGCTCAAAATAACATTCCATTTCCATTAAATAGTCTTATCTATCCGAATCTTTCCAGACGTTATCAGTGAGTACATCGGCATCAGCAAACTTTCAGCTTCATCATATCACTAGTCTTTATAAACCTATTGGATGCCAATTCTGGTTTGAAACTTATTTTTTGTACTTCTAAGCTCTAATTTTAAAGTGATGTTTTCAGAATCGGTTTTTGTCAAGTGATGCATTTTTAATATGGCATTACTCAAGTTTGGGAATAGAGTGACAAAACAACAAACAACCAGAAGTTGTTGCATAATGTTTCAAGTTTCAAGATTCATTAATTCTTTCCCTTTGTAATAAAATGTAAAATGTTATTGAGTACGTGATATTTTTCCAAGAAAAATGCTTGTTTGTATTTCAATCTTTCAGAAAAACATGCACTCTTCATATAACCAGGTTCTGGAAGCCATTAAGAGGTGCTATCGTGAAGGAGTTCATGAAAACTAAATCACATATTGAAGTTACCCTTCAGTCAGTGCTAGACCATAGTAAGTATGACCTGAACACAAGCAGGGGGCCAAGAAGAGAGATTACAAGACACAGACATTTACTTCCTTTCCCTTGTGTCACTTCAGATACACTATGAATCGAAGAAACTGAGAAGTTGCTCTTTGTCAAAACTTTCAATTTTTAAAGACAATCAAAGTAATAAAATTTCATGCAATACCTAAAACACATAAAAAAATATGAATAATGAAGCTAAGTTACCTGAAATACCGTGCGTTCATTTCGATCTTCAGCCGAGAGATCGGGACAAGCGTGACGGGCGGCGCTGACGGAGATGCCGACATTTGCGGCCTGTAATGTCCGCTTATTTTTATGGACATATGCATACATTCATATAAATATTGCAAAACGAGCACTAACCTGTGTTATAAGAGTACGGTTTTAATTTTAGTAGCTTAGTAGCTGTATGTGCTGATGATTTTGACACGTCCATCTCACGGCGTAGAGGTTTGTTTGGAGAACGTTCTAACGCTGCACCAATTTCATCGAGTTTTGCTTCGGTTAGAATCCGTCGTTTTTGCTTAGGTGTTTTAAAATTTAACGATCCAGTTTCTCGTAATTTGGAGAACGTTCTAACGCTGCACCAATTTCATCGAGTTTTGCTTCGGTTAGAATCCATCGTTTTTGCTTAGGTGTTTTAAAATTTAACGATCCAGTTTCTCGTAATTTAAGGACAAGATGTCTAACTGTATCTCCATGTGAAGGTGAAACGCCTAGGAATTTCTGTACAAATTGCCTACACACGTCTCGACACGAGTCTGTTTTCACGTAAGTGTCATACATAAGAATTCTTTATTCTAATGTGAACCTTGCGGCTGGCATTCCAATCGTCTCACTGACACAACACACATACACAACACACATACACACTGCAATAACACAAACAAGTAACGGCAAGTAACCAAGAATATCACTCTTGCGCACAGTACGAAATTAACATGCTCTTGGTTTACATCTGCTCGCCACTATATTCACAGCTCTGTCTTCATCTAGTCACGAAGGAACAAAAAACTCGAGCTCGGAGATTTCGGATTGCAAGGAAGCTCACGAACACCATTGACTTTTAACGGTTTTGTCTGCAGCGTAATCTTGATACAGTGTTGCACATTCGAAACCTCCAAACGATCGACACAAAACTCTTTCAAGGATATAAACTTAAGCAGGACATTACTGGTCAAAACTATGATTAAAATGTTTCATTATCTGTGGCTCTTAACATCGTTTCTAAAGTGTATTTCTTTGTGTATATAAGGGCAGAACTTGGATGAATTACAGATGATGAATTATAACACAGGTTAGCGCTCGTTTTGCAATATTTATATGAATGTATGCATATGTCCATTAAAAATAAGCGGTCATTACAGGACGCAAATGTCGGCATCTCCGTCAGCGCCGCCCGGCACGCTTCTCCCGATCTCTCGGCTGAAGATCGAAATGGACGCACGGTATTTAGACAAAGTTGAAAATGTCTTCAGATTGAGAAATAGTAAACAAGTCAGCATTCACCTCTTTCCAATTCAATGATTCGAGAACAAATGTAGTGCTGGCAGCTGGCAAGTTGCTTCTCCCTGCTTCTGTTCTTTGCTTTGCAGATGAAAGTGTCAAGGTACACTCGCGCATGGGCTGGACAAAGAGTGATGGAATACTTGGCATGGAAATGCGAAGTTTAACAATACCAGACCATCGAGTTGTAGACACCATCAAAATTGGTTTCGGAAAAAGCATAATGTTGTCGATAGTCAGTCTGGCTTTAGGCAACTAACCACAGACGTGGTTGTATGTATTTAATTCAGAGTGAGGAAAAGAACATATCTAACTGATCGTTCTACATTTTTTTAGATTGCGACCTACCTCCAGATTAGGGATGAACACACTAACTAACTAACTAACTCTCTAGCCTTCTTAAACCCGAAGGTTCATGGCTGCAACAACACAGGCCTTCCATCTGTCCCTATCTTGAGCAAGATCTATATACTCTTTTCCATCCCTACCGATTTCCTTTAGGTCCATCTCAATTCTGTCCCTCCATCTTCGTCTTGGCCTTCCTACAGGTCTCTTACCATCTGGTTTCCCAACAAGAATCCTGTAAACTCCTTTTTCCTCTCCCATTCGTGCAACATGGCCTGCCCACCTAAGTCTTCTTGATTTAATTATTCTAATAATATCTGGACATGAGTACAAATTATGTAGTTCTAAATTATGTAACCTTCTCCACTTACCTGTCTCCTCATCCCTTTTAGGTCCAAAGATTTTCCTAAGGATCTTATTTTCAAATACTCTCAATTTATGTTCCTCTTTCAATGTAAGGGACCAAGTCTCACACCCATATAATGCTACAGGCAAAATTACTGTTTTGTATATTTTAACTTTTAGCTTCTTAGATATTAAACGAGAAGACAAAAGTTTATGAAGAGAGAAGTAACATGCATTTCCTGAATTAAGCCTACTTTTTATTTCCTCTTTAATATAATTTTCATTTGTTAATATTACTCCTAAGTATTTGAATTTGGAAACTGGTTCAAACGAGTTGTTATCAATAATTAGATTTTGATTATTACCTAACACTTGGTTTCGGCCTGTAAGCATATATTTAGTTTTCTCTTTGTTAACTTCCAAACCTATCTCTTTAGCAGTTTTAGCATTATTCTTAATTGTATTCACATCATCCCCCAGTAAGTCTACATCATCTGCATATGCTAACAACTGAGTCACACCATTTAATTTTAGTCCTTCTTTAGTTTCTTTTACCTTCCTTACAGCATATTCTAAGGCAAAATTAAAGAGCAATGGAGATAATGCATCTCCTTGTTTTAACCCATCATGAATTGTATATTTGTCAGACATATTAATACCCACACGAATTTTACTTTCTGTTTCACTGGTGCATATTTTTATCATACTACCAAGCTTCTTAGGTATTCCAAACTCTACTAATATATTATATAATTTATCTCTTTTGACCGAATCATATGCTTTTTTAAATCAATGAATAGCTGATGGACATTTTGATTATATTCTCACTTTATTTCAAGTGTCTGTCTGATGTGAAAAATTTGATCTGTAGTTGATCTGTTACGTTTAAATCCACATTGATAATCACCTATAATTTCATTAGCATATGGGGTTAGTCTTGTTAGAAGAATGTTAGATAATATTTTATATGTTGTTGAGAGTAGAGAAATTCCACGGTAATTATTGCAGTTCATTTTATCACCTTTTTTAAACACAGGAACAATTATGGATTCTTTCCACTGTTGAGGGATTTCTTCTTTATTCCATATTAAACAAATTAATTTATGAATTTGACATATTAATGAATTTCCACCATATTTAATTAACTCGGCTGGTATTAAATCAATGCCAGGTGCTTTGTTATTCTTTAGCATTTTAATAGCATCTTTAACTAGCTAGAAAATCACCGTCTTTATCTTTTATCAAGTTTACTTTAGGTTGCCACCCCTTTCTAAATTCATTTATACCTTTATATAAATCTCTGATATTTTTATTTTTGCTGTTTGTTTCAATTTCGTTAATTTTGCTTTTCAAGTAATCTCTTTTTTTACTTCTAAACGTGCAGTTAACTTCTCGCTTTATTCTATTATAATTGCTTAGATTTGTATCATCCGAGTTATTTAACCACCTAAGTCTAGCCTGATTTCTTATTTCTAATAGATTATGACATTCATTATCAAACCATGGCTTACTTTTTCTTGGTTTATGGTATCCTATACTTTCTTTAGCTGCTGATTCTATTGCATTACGTATGTGCTTCCAATTCTTATTTACGTCTGTTTCATTTATATTTTCATCATCATTTAAATCCTGCAAAACATCAAATCTATTTGACAATTTAATTTGGTAATCTTTCTTATTTATATCATCAGCAAACTTTCCTGTATCAAATTTTATAACTTTTAGATTTTGTTGCTTATGATTTATCACTGAGAGTCTTTCTCTTAATTTAAGAGAAATTATTATATTTTATATTATTAAATTTATAATTATTATAAAGAAATAATTTAAGGGATGGACACACAAACCAGATAATGGAGATCCATATTTCAAATAATCCAATATCCATTTTGGTTGCAACAGATAATTTGGATATCCAAATATTGGATTGATTGGATTGATTTGTTGTTTTAAGTCCACTTTATGCACAGTAAGGCTAATCGGGACTGGACCTACAGTCTAAAGTGGGATCCGAACCACTTGTGCCTCCACCGGGTGGATATCCAAATATTCAGATAATTTAGATAGTAGAGATCTGATGGGCAATTTGTAGGAAATCTGTACAGTAACATATGAATATGATTAATAAAGGTATTGCATAGCCCTTAAAATGGATAAATGGTAAAACTGCCTGGATAATGCACACAATAAGATATTTGGACATTTTGGATATTTGGATAATCCAGACAATTCATATATTTCAATATCAGAATATCCGATATCTGAATATTTGATATCCAGATTAAAAAATATCCAATATCCAGATTTGGCTATCCCTATTCCAGATCGCACTAGTATAGTGCAGAAGGTAGAGCTATCAGTCTGCCATCTATGTGCGTAATACAAACAAATACATAATGTGAATGAGTATGTCTTGCATTTTAAGCAATGAGAAATAAATGTGTGACGGACAGAATTTCTAAATTTATTAAAATTAATTATGACATAAGTCCATAATTGTTACAATTTACAGGGTGAATATTTCAAATGTTATATTATAAAATGCACATATGTGACTGTAAAATCATGTGCAAAAATCCCTAGGAGGAGGATAAAAATCAAAATTGCAAACCTACAAAGGAATATAATATGCCTGATCAAAAGTAAAAACTATGGAAGCAGATTTCCATGTCCCGTGAAGTACTCCAATGTCAAGTCAAAGGCTGTGAGGTTAAATCCCATGCTGCTGTACCTCTTACCCAATTCCGTTGCTACAGTTAAAACAGCATTACAGATACATTTTCATAGTCAAGTGCATACAAAAATAAATGTGATATTGTCATGAAATTATCAACTAACATGGAAATCAAATTTGTCTTTTTCGCCAGATGACTTACCTCAAATGCAATGAAGCAAGTTTATCAAACACCCTTACTTATTGACTGGACTGACAGACAGCCCACAAGGGTGCCTGCATCCTTTCACAATTGTTTATTGTTCCTTAGTCTAAGGGCACAGTGAAAGGTGGGTAGTGTTGGCTTGGAAACTAAATGGTAAGTGGTGGAGTAAAATAAGTGCCATCCTAGAATCTAGCAAATAACTGTCAATCATGAAGAACTTACTCCTCTCAAAATTTGTATAGAAAACTCCTTTCCTTTGACAGTCCACATTGGGGTCTCACGATGGGCATAGCCCGCAGTGCACTTAACCCAGGAGAGGTTGCACGGGTCACCATGACCCGCATCTAAGTTTTCTTTCTTTACAATTCCGTTAGGGTCTGCAATAAGCGATTGGTACTTGTAGTAGCTTCCTACCTTCTGTTGTCCTTTACCCCCCTGCAGACGATCTTTAGTTTGCGTTCAGGTGTCAGCAGGAAAGGGTGTGTGTGGGTCACAGTGACCCACAGTGACCGTTAACGTTTGTGCAAATAGTCAACGCTCAGTTTGTTGCAGTAGCATGCATTGTTGCATCATGCATTGTTTTAATTTCGGTGTGATGGATCCAAAAGCTATAGATCGAATTCGTCGTATGCTGAACGAAGTGGTGTCAGAAGACGAAGAAGGCCAAGAGTTAGGAAGTGACGGGAGCGAAATTGAAAGTGAAGTTGACGGGGAAGAAGAAAAAAAGAGATAATGAAAAGCATGACACTGACACAGAACAAAGTGACACTAACGATGAAGATGGAAGTGGTGATGATGCTACGTCAGAAGATGACATTCCTTTACTCGAGAGAGGTTACTTCATTGGGAAGAATGGGACCAAGTGGAAGAGGACTGAGCCTTCTCAATCATTGCCCACAAGATGCCACCACACCGGTGAAAGCGTGGCAGTGTTTTTTTACTGATCCAATACTGCAGAAGATAGTGGATTACACAAATAAGTATATTGAAGTTTCAAAAGCTAATTACTCTCGTGAAAGAGATGTAAAATGTACCAATTTGGTTTAGATGAAAGCCCTTCTAGGACTTTTGTATTTGGCTGGTGTGTTGAAGACATCACACGTGCTTATTGATGAGTTGTGGAGTATTGATTGAACAGGAATCAGTTTTAATACGGCGGAAAATATTCCACAATTTCCCTCATTCCCATTTCGGTATGCAGTGCATCATGGTTTTGTTTAAGAGTGTTGATTGTAAAAACGGCCGCTAGAGGGACGTATTGCACGATCGCCCATTAACCACTTTAGCTGAGAACTCGTACTGGACATGCCTTTGAGAACACACACGTACTGTACTTCGACTCACAGCATCATCAGTCGTTCCCCTCTTCGATCACAATGTGCTGGATAAAGTGACTTAAGTTTTATCATCGGTTTCGGAACAGAAGAGCATGGACAAGGAAAATTCATTGTTGAAGTGAGTGCCTTTCTTACATGATGCCTCAGGGAAGTATTGTGTTTACTGAAATGTCATTCTGGAGCAATGAAGGAAGGAAGGAAGCATAAGACAGCACGATGCTTTTACCGTGGCCCAATACTACGATTTTGTGGCCAACGATTATGGACGTTTTTGGACTTTTGGATTTGTCGTATTTCTTGGAAGCGGCATGCATGTGGATTCTTAATGAAGAGGTATTTGGCAACGCAGGAACTGTTTAAACACCTTGATGTCTCGAGTTGAATGGAAGTTGCGTCTTTTGTAACAAGGTATTAAGAAGAATTTTAATTCGTATCCAAAAAGAACGGTCGTAGAGTTTGGATTCTTACGTCGTGGGAATGCATTGATGTTACAGATTCTTATGTCGTGGAAATGCATTGATGTTACGGATTCTTACGTTGTGGGAATGCATTGATGTTATGAAGGAGAAGAAGATCGACAGAAATATTGGTTGTTTGGACGCATTCAACGCAGCTGTTTCCTAAGGTGCAGGAAGACTCAAACGTGGAACGGCAAGCAGTGGAATTTGAGGAACGTGCTTTTGCAACACAAAAAAACCATTAGAACGATTCTTCACTCTTCAAGAACTCTCACCATGTGTGGTCAATGACGAATGAGTAGAGGCACATATTTTTGGTAAATAAAAAAGCAAAATTTCGGTACAAAAACAGTCAATTTTGGGTTCAAAAGCGGTAAATAAAATGAAATTTCAATGTTATAGCGGTGAAAAAGTTGTATATAAAAATACATTTTGGGTTTAAAAAATATTAATATCATCCCAAATTTGATTAAAAACTGCACTATTACATAAAATAAACATATCCCTTCTAATAGCACATTAAATCATTACCAGAATATTAAGTTTATTCCTGCATAAAGGAGTCAATTTTTGCTTCTCAAATATTTACAGCAGAATTAATCAATTCTCCATGAAATGCATAACTCACAGGATGCTTCAGACTTCAGAAAGTGTTGCGTTGGTATATAGATGGTAAATTTCGTCTTTAAGTCTATTTCGCATTTTGCAGTTCATTTCGCATAATTTCGTGACAAAATAGGGTAGGAAAATGCACCTCACACCTTTCAGAAACATGAAAAATTAACATTAGAACGTGTTATTTCACATTTCATGTTTTCGTCAAAAACCAAATATGCATGCCTCTACGAATGAGTTATGTACATTTCTTAGATAGTGAATTTACAGTGATTTATTGACATAACAAAGGGGAGTATGAACTGCTTTTGTGCATAGACTTACATTTGTTTTTGAGGATCAAAAAGCACGAGTGGCTGAGTCGCTTGTTAAATTTCTGCAAGTACAAGTTGATACTTACATATTCAACATAGGGAATGAACAGTTGTGGATGCTTGTCCCCCATCGACAATTGTGTTTTATCACGTTGAAGTTAGATTGTCCTTGCGAACATTGATTGCATTCATGAACAACTGAAGGTAAAAATGGTTGCCGTTGTTAAAAATTGCAACTAGCATAAACATCAATCTCGCCCCCATAGACAAACCACTAAAGGAGAAATGTTAACTCAATGTTAAATTCTGTGGATTTCGTCACTCCATGACGTCACTGGTGACACTAGTGACATCTAGCAAAGATTTTAAGGAACTACTTGTTTCTCAATGCTCACGCTAGATGGCAGGCCTCAGGTCTGACAAAGGGGGCGACGTGGAGGGGTAGGCTAGAAAGAAACTTCGTTTTATTTGAAATTCAAATGTTTGTGTACTTCTGCTATACAGCTTTTAAATAACCTACTGTGACTATGATCTTCCCTTCAATGCAAACATAAGAATAAACTTCTTTGCAGGTGTAGATTACGATAACAAGTGTGGACTAAACACTAAACAGCACACACTCGTTGCAATTGTTTATGGGTCCCAAAACAAAGCAGACTCCCTGCAACACGCGTTACCATCCTTGTCGAACTGACCGAGCGAGCCTGTCTGGGATGGTCATTTCAAATTCAAACCCGTGTGTTGGCCCAGTGTTGCAATCTTTCCCCACAGAAAATGAGCTAAGCACTGGATATATAATATATAGAATATATTATACTGGTTATATAATAAATATTCATGTCAAGTGCTATGTAATGTAAGTTTTACATTATGTCCCATAAGCAAATATCAATGATTGAAATGATGCGCCTCCCTGATGGCGTAGTGGTGATGTAATGTAATGAACGTGTGTCGGGTTCAATACCTGTTGGAAGCACGAAGTGTACATTTCTAGATGTACCGAGCGAGCGAGCCAGTTCGGGATGGTGATTTCAAATTCAAATACGTGTGTTGACCGAGTGTTGCAATCTCTCCCCACAGGAAATGAGCTAAGTACTGGATGGTAAATCCGTTATATAATAAAAATTTATGTCAAGTGCTATGTAATACAAGTTTTACATTATGTCCAATAAGGAGTCCTGGTGAAACCTGCATTTTTCGCCAACACCAAGGCTCGACCAAACATCCCATAGCTAACATTTTCTACTTTTGCTATGGGTGTCTGACCGAGATATCTGTGGAATGTCCATATGTATTAAAATAGAGACAGGTGATGGATACTTTGTGTAAATATTCCTAGCCAGGGTTACCTTCACCTTCACCAGCCAGTCGTACACCCACACACATATCGCTCTCCACTTCGAGCACATACTGATTCAGATCCTACTTTAACCTACAGGGCCAGTCCCGATTAGCATATCTGTGCATGTGGGTTTAAACCCAAAACTCGTGAAACACTTTGTTGCACTGGAACGAAAACACACGTTGTTAATTGTGAAAATTTCTGGAGACCTTCCTACAAACATTCCATTTAACTAGCATCAGGAATTGTATGTTGTGGTTGGAGTCACTGCCTGTCGCCTAGGTCTGCCATCTAGTTTAGAAAATTGAAACAGAAGGCAAATAGTTCCTCAAAATCTTCCATAGATGTCACTAGCATTGAAAAGCATATGAAGGGAACAAAATACGTCATGAAGTTTCACCCACATGCTCTTCCCCTTATTCTTTCCATAGAAGAGCACGAGTTATATCAATAATTAAAGTTTGCCAAAATATCTGAATGTCAAGAAACTATTAAAATGAGATCAATCAAGTAAATTTTGGCAAGGTTTGTTAACTGTATTTTGAAGTTGTGATAAATGACACTGGGTCGTCTGACTAACTTAATATTGTTCTTAGTTCTTGTATTGTTGATAATAGCCATTACTTCGTTGCGTCAGCTATTATAATAAAACTATTAACTAGTTAAACTAAAAATCTGTTGTTGTTTGTTATCCTACAATAACATTTTGTTTCTTTACTCTAACAAGATTCTATGATTATTGAATGGGTTCATTTCAGGCATTAATTATGAGGCATTTTTAAGTCAAGTCACTAGAAGGGGTGAT
Source organism: Lepisma saccharinum (assembly GCF_977018435.1). NCBI lineage: Eukaryota > Metazoa > Arthropoda > Insecta > Zygentoma > Lepismatidae > Lepisma > Lepisma saccharinum. The sequence continues at coordinate 66,149,793 of NC_139243.1, forward strand.
TTTGTGTTTCTCTTTCACTTAGTGTTTATGCAGAGGATTGTGCATGATTGGTGAATGGATGATTTCTACATGATTGAAAATTGACAAGTTGCATTAGAGATTTTGTTCTTGAGGGTACAGCAGTGGCGTACTGGTTCAATTGCCCCTAGAGATTGTTTCTGGGTCTTGGTTTGCTTATATATTCAAGAAAGCTCTTCTAGCATTCATGGAGTGTTACAGTGTAAAATCTCACTAAATGCTGTCTTCCTGGTGTGTTTATGATGAAAGGATGATACCAAATGCTTCACAGAAATTATAACTGAGCCAGGCGTGGCAAAATTTGCTGAGGTTAAACAAGAATGCCAGCAAGGAGAGGGGAGGAAGGGGGGTTGAGTTTTGATGCACAATCCATGCAGGTCACTCATAAAAATAATATCACAGAGGCAAATGTTGAAAAAAAATGTTTAGACATTTGTAGGGTTACCAGACGTCCGTTTTTTCCTGAGCATGTCCTACATTTAAGCCTTGTGTTCTGCTTCTGGGAGGAATTTGAAAAATATCATAAATGTCCTACATTTTCAGCATCCCATAATATTATTTATGGAAATAGGTGTTCGAGTTAAACAAAGAAAAATCTTGCAATTTGCAAGTCTATGGACTGCACCAAAGAGCATGTATAACAAGAGGCCTCAATCGGGCTCGAGAAGCATCGTATGTAAATGACTAGTAGTTTGGCCACATAAATTTATTTATTTAAAACTAAGAATCATGTAAATTTGTGCGTTCGTGTGTAATACTAATCTCAATTACATGTTAGTGTTTGTGTTTCATCAGCGCGAAGAACGAGAATATGCAAACTTAGCTGATTCGTAATGTTGATTACATGGATGTTGGCCGTGTAACTGCTAATGTTCCTTTACTTAACAATAATAAAATGTTGATTGCAATTTGTATATCTGCATTATTGTGCATCCGTTGCCGGAAATTATGAAGCTCAAAGCATGAACGTCGTGTTTTTACTTCCTAGCCATAGAGTATATTCAGTTGATTCTTCAATAACGCATTATGTTCCAGTTTACAAGTATTATGTGCACTATGATAAACATGACATGAAATAAATATAATGTCCATTAATGAAATTTTGCTAGTTCATCCAATTTTAATAACCTATTTGTACCTTTGTACTCAGTGTGAACAATGGATGTTAAATTTTCCCCTTGTAGAATATTTGTCAAAAAACAGCTAGATCTTTATGGTTATTGCGATGTAGTTAATGAACTTATAAAAAATGTGTACATGTGTCACAACAAAATTTAAGGTATCTGGAAATGTAAAAGAAATTCAGTAAGTAAGTTCATAAAGTGAAAATCTCCTATTTAAAGAATAACAATTCGTGCCCTTGCACAGATCAGCAACTTATTTACATACTCAGACTCGAAATACATCTACAAACACAAGTCACACAAATGTTATGGTATATATTTTAACCTGCGAAAAATTTTTAATTGTGTAAGAATTTCAAACTCAAATCTACCTAATGATCTTCAAGAAATCTTATCTTGCAATAATCATCCATCTGTCAGATTGCTCTAGAATTAATTAAACAAATTAAACAGATCGAGAGAATTCTGTTTTATTTTTCACACAACAATATTTTCCTTCCTCGATAAAAATGAAAACTCAAATGTGAAAATCTCGCCTCAGGGCATTTATCAATATGTATAAATTCAATAGGATTTGGATTAATAAAAGTTGCAATTTTTCACGTCTACAGAGAAAAAATCATGCAGAAATCACGCATAATTCCCAGAGCCAATAATTCATGCAGAATTCCTGGAATTCAAGGAATTCCCAGTGAGTCTCCTTGAGTTGAAAACAACGCAAGCATTTAAATGCCTCATGCTTACTTTGTGGCAGTTGGTAGTGCTTTATTGTTAACATATTATAATTGTGAATGCAAGGTCAAGAGAAAGATGAAAAGACAAGACAGACAGCTTTTTATTCAAGAAAATAATGAGTGGGTAAATATCCAAACAAACTATCGTGAATTTTTAGTAAATGTTTCACATAAGAAATACAGCAATAATTTTTACTTATTTCTGGCTCCCTTATGCTGCAATGGGGCCTCCTGCCTGTATATTATGCCCATTGGCTGCAATTGGGTTCCAAAACTGGAGGGGGAGGGGCAAAGTGCCAACACTGGGGGGGGGGGCAATAACAGTTTACTTTCCCTAGATACATAAGGGTTAGCATAGTGCGGGAGCAAGAATGGCAAACATCACTGGTTACTCCTATATTGACGTATTCATTCAAATTATAATGTTTAACTAGAATTTAAAGCCAGATAAAAACCAAATGTTTTAATATTATTGCAATCAGTTTTATTTCGTTTTCCATCTTTTTCCTCACTTCTGTTTATTAATTTTTTTGCATAAGCTCCATGGGATGCGAGGCCCCTTCAGGCACAAGGGCCCGGGTGGTCACCCACTTTGCCCACCCCTTGCTACGCCACTGGCTGTGAATGGCTCTGAAGTCAGTTGCAAAAAATCCGGATTTTTTGAATGTATGGTTTTCTTTTCTTCCCCCTATAGTATTTCACTTCCAGCTTTAGTTGTGAGTTTAGAGGTATGTAATGAAAAATTTTGTAAAAGAAGTCAAAAGGAAACCAACAAACAGCCATGGAAAAAACAGTTTCCCCCCATTTCCCAAAAAACCTTTTTTCCAGATAATTTTCAACTCTACCTACAGGAACGATATTCCTGTGACAAAATTTTCTGAAATGAGGCTACAGGAAGGAGACCATACTGCAACACATCATTTACACATCAAAATCCGTAGCGGTGATTGGGTGCCAAAACTGGGGGGGGGGGGGGGAGGGGGAAGCAAAAGGACAGTTTAATTTTTCCTTGTAAACAAGGAACATTTGGAGGTCATAATGTAGATCAAAAAGTGGGTGGGAGGGGGGGGGCAACTGCCCCACCATGCTCCCCTAGTTGCCCCCTCCCTACTGATCAGTAGTTCTGAACTATTCCACCTCTCTGCATTTTCTTCAATTTGAACACTGCATTTCAGTGAAACACCACAAATCCTGTATTTTGCACCAAAATTGGGAATCCTGAGTGGATCGAATGCAACCCTTGCTACACTACTGGACCAGTAACACATGACTGCATTTAGCACACCATATTTCCAAAACTATTAATAATACTTCTAGATCTGTTTCTATTTCATTAATATACTATTGATTTTATGACATGCTCGAATAATGAAATAAATTGTAAAAATGATTTTTCTGAAACGTTTGTGTTATAGAAGTCAGGCCCTGGCATTGGCTTTGTGAATGCAAATAGTTTGAAATTTGCAGGTAACCATGAAAAAATACCACTTTTGAACATGTCACCATCATATTTAAAAAGTGCCTGCCTGGAATGCCCAGTTCTCAAAAGGTTCATTGGAAAAGCACGTGTGCATTCTTAGAGCATTTTCTGTACTACTTGTCCTTAAACTTGTATGCAAGAGTTCGTTTGAGTTTTATGTTTTAAATCCACTTTAAGTATATTAGGGGTAATTGAGACTGGACCTACACAGTCCAGGTGCCAAATGGGAAAGCTTAACTTGAAGTATCAATAAAATGTTTTGACTGATTTTGAAAGCTTATGTTATGTACATTTCAGATCCGATTGATGCCGCACTGTCAACCTTAAGTGATTTGAGTAATTCAAGATGGCGTCCAATTTCTCAGTAACCAATGGTCGTAAACAGAAAATCTTTTTTAGTTTTGATCCTCATTAGATGCACTACAAAAAAGATTGTGAATAGTTTCTCACTAATGTTAGTACTTCTATCGTAATTTAAAAACAAATCCTTAAAATATGTAATTTTTCTAGCACCTTTTGAAGTTTTTGCCTTGTAACAATAAAAAAAAGATTTTCTCTTTGCAACCATTGGTTACCGAGATATAGGTCATTAACTGCATAGTCTGCCATATTGGACGCCATCTTGAATTACTCAAATTGCTCAAGGTTGACAGACAGGCATCAATCAGATCTGAAATGTACGTAACAAAAGCTTCCAAAAACAGTCAAAACATTTTATTCATACCTTAAAACAAGGTTATGCCACTTTTTGGCATTTGGCACCCGGACTAACAGTTTGGAGTGGAATCCAAAATGCTGTGTAGCTCCACAAGCCAGGACCCTTTATTACAAGGTGACATGTGTGTTCCAAGAATATGTAGAACTGTACAAATGTATTCACTCAATCATAGCGTACATGATTAGATCAAATACTTAATTGGCAAATTTAATGACCTAAATGTACTTTTTTTTAAGAAGGAAGTCATAGAGATTAAAATGAATATCAGTTTGGAATTTCGAAACAAGCTGCGTCATCTGGCATGTAGCGATAGCAATGCCAGATGTATTGAATTTTACACCTAGAAGTGAAATTTCGGTGAGAAATTATAATTTATGATTTTCCTTGTAAATATATGGTCCCGCACCATGGCTGTGCAGTCTAAGGTGCCATGCTTTGCACTCAGGCTACGAGATGTGCACAGGTTTGAGTCTCATAGGGAAAACGTAACAAGAGATTTCGGCCCATGTGTGGGACTGGTGGCCACGCACCATCGTGAGGAAATTGGGGAGTTACAAATGAGTATCATAACTCTATCATTGAAACCTACAGCAAAGACTGGTTGGTTGATCTCCCACCTTGGGAGAAGGTATTGAGTAGGATCAGATGGGAGTGAGGCCAACAGTTGGTGGTAGACCTGGGCCCTCAATGGGCTCTTGCACCATGTTTTACATAAATATGTGGCCAATATTAGGCACCTGACCAGGGCTCGAAAAATCCCGGTCACCAGGGCGACTAAAATTTTCATCCTGGAGACTGATCTTTTGCTGTATTATGTACGAAATTTTGAAGATTCTTTATTCTTTATTTCCGTGGACAAGGTTCAGCCTGAGGCTGTTCTGCCATCTAACCCGAGTCATGGAGTATGGCTGTTGGAGAATTATCTCTAGAAACTAACCACGATATATCTTTTTATATATTCTTGTATTCGCAAATAACAGAACTTTTCTCTTGCTCATTTTGCTAATGCATTTGTTTTTATATAACCAATTGCTTATTTTGTGTATATCCAGTGCTTTAAAAAACCTGCACTCCCATTGGTCAGTTCATATCGGGTGCGGTGCCTAGTTGCCGCCATCTTTGCGCGGTAGCTTACTTCCGCCAGTGTTCGTGCAGAAGTCACTCCGGCAACAGCCGAAAGTCACCGCGTTGCATATATTCATCAAAAAACGTAAGCCTAACATGGTTACGTTTCATTCAGCATATCAGTGAAGTGCAGTGATATGTAGTTCAGTTTCACAGGAACATTACAGTGCTGATATCATTCAGTGAAGAACTAGTGACGTGTTATTGTAACACCGGCTTCCAATTTCATATAAACAGTTTACTGAGGCAGGAGTGCAGGACAGTGTAATTACATGTTATGTGTACATATTTATTATTAATATAACGTTATAGTTTTAGTAAGTGCCTTCATTTTCTTTACACCTTATGAAGATCGCGGTGAACTCAGCTCTATGGTGATACAATCCATTCCAGGGAGACAATCAGGGTCCTACCGGGCAGCAAACGCATTCATTTATGGTCCTCCGCAGGCCACGATCTCCTTTGTATTGAACATGAGGTACGTTACCATCAGTGAGTTTAGTGACATTGTGTTGTGCAAACACTATTTTCAAGTACAGTAACTACAAGTTGTTGAAAACATTACATCATTCGTTGTACAGCGCGAGATATTTTCCACGTGGCTGAAGGACGATCGGGACTTCCCCGACCGACAGCGCTCTCGCTGTTCGCTTGTCAGTGAATTTTCACACTCCACTCCCTTCTCCTCTCCTGCTGTATGAGGAACAGTCGGCGACCAGTGACATGACGTCATACACCCGTGGTGTGTCCCTGAGTTATTTTTAGACTGCAGTTTTCTGTTCCTTCACGGGACTGGCTTTTTCGTTCGTTTTCGTGCGGAGAACGTATAGCGGAGAGTTGCATCAAGCAGCCCACGCGTGGAGACGTGACATCACCATAGCGACCGTGAATCAGCTGTTCGAGTACCCGCAGTGTTGCAGCCTAACCAGGATTTCAGATGCCCAGATGGTCCAGTGAATGCCAGATCGGTGAGTACAACAGTGTTTGGTTCAATATTTCCTCACTTTTTCCTTTCATTTCAATACGTATTGATTTGTCCCTCCCACTTTGAGGCATGGCAGACTTAGCACATCTTCTAAAGCAACGTGCAGCCTACAGGGGGCAAATAACGAGATTGCAGTCGTATATTTGCAGTGTTGATCCAGAGGCGCCGAACGTTCAACAGATCAAGGTTCGGCTGGAGCAACTGAACACATTATGGCCCAAGTTAGAAGAAATTCAGGATTGCATTGAATTTGAAGCCACAGACGATGAACACACGGCAGTTCGAGAGACAATCGAACTTTCATATTTCGATCTCAAGTTGCAGATGCTAACATTAATTGAGGGAAATCATTCACAGACGGCGCGGAAAATGAACACAGGGCTTTGTGCAAGTCTCAAGTCAAGTGGCCATTAATAGAGCTTCCACATTTCAGTGGAAATTACACCCAATGGGTATCATTCAAAGATACATTTTCTTCGCTCATACATGATAATTCGGATATTTCAGATATTCAGAAATTCCAGTATTTACGTGTCGCACTGAAGGGTGAGGCATTGCAAATCATTGAAAGCATACCAATTACAGCATCCAACTATGGTGTAGCATGGAAACAACTCCAAGACCGTTTTGACAACAAGCATCTCATAGCTGCTTCACACGTCAATGATATTTTGCATATAAAACCAGTGTCGAGAGAAAACGCAGAAGAGTTGCGAGCGTTCACAAACACAGCAATCAGTTCCATCTCAGCGCTAAAATTATTAGCAGGAGATAGTTCATTATCAGATATAGTGTTAGTTCAACATCTTACTTCTCAGCTTGATGCCACCACACGAAAAGCTTTTGAACGTCAAACACAGAAGCAGCCCAGTAAATCCAGAAGTAAATCGGCAGTAGGCGATGATACTCGTTTTCAGGATAATGATGCCCAGACTAAAGCAACATATTGTTCTGTCAAGAACAGAGAAACTTCGCAAGTTCTCCTAGCCACAGCAGTCATAAAAATCAAGAACGCATACGGCGAGTGGCTCCCATGTCGTGCACTTTTGGATGGAGCCTCGCAGAGTAATATTATGACAGAGCATCTTGCTCAGCAGCTACGCATCAAGAAACAAAAACGCCGAATTCCAATCCAAGTGATAAATGAAGCTACAGTGCAAGCCTTTCACACCATGGAGACGCAGATTAAATCCAGCATAAGTGGATTCACCATGGATATATCTTGTTCCATCTTGCCAAACATCACACTTGCTCGAAACTTCCACATGGGGAATTCCGAGTGACATACATTTAGCAGACCCTAGCTTCCATACACCTGGCAACATTGACCTACTTCTGTCTGCAGATGTGTCGAGAAGGTCGATACACAGTCAAGCTACCCTTGAAGAAGGACAGATCCGTTCTTGGAGATTCTCTGCAAACAGCGATTTCACGATTTAACCAATTATAAACAAGACTTGATCGGAACATGGAATTGAAAAGAGAGTACACAGAATTCATGGTCGAGTACCAACAACTCAAACACATCCAACCAATTGGGACATTGGAAGATATATCCAGAGACAAGGAGGCAAGGTACTACATTCCACATCACTGTGTGATCAAGGAATCAAGCAAAACTACACGTTAAGAGTGGTTTTTGATGGAAGCTCGCCAAGAACGACGGGGGAATCATTGAACAGTATACAGATGATTGGTCCCACGAATTGTTTTCAATCCTGCTCAGATTTCGTAGTCACTGACTGCAGACACGGCTAAAATGTATAGGCAAATTAACATGCATTCAGAAGACAGACCACTTCAATGCATCTTATGGAGAGCATCACATGACGAACCGATCCATGTTTACAGTTTGAACACAGTCACTTATGGATTAACTTCAAGTTCATTCTTGGCCACAAGATGCCTCAAACAGTTGGCAGAAGATGAATCATCAAATTTCACAGTAGCCACTCATGTCTTAACATATGACTTCTACGTTGACGATTTTCTGGGAGGAAATCATTGCATTGAAGGTGCAATAAAGCTGCGTGAAAGTCTCACAGAATTATTCCAGAAGGGAGGATTCAATCTACGTAAATGGTGCTCCAATAGCAAGGCAGTGTTGCAATCTATTCCAGAAGAATTGAAGGCAGTACAGGACCTAGTGCAATTCGACACAGAAGGCACAAAAACATTAGGAATTTCATGGCGCCCATCCACGGACGAATTTCTTATGGACAGCAAGGTCGCCACAACAGTGGATGTAGGCTCGTTGAAGATCTTCTCAAAGCGCCAAGTTGCCAGCATAATTGCACAAGTGTTCGATCCAATCGGACTAATATCGCCAGTGGTGATCACATACAAGTCATTCCTGCAGCAGTTATGGCTCCACAATGTAGGATGGGATGATCCGCTCCCTATAGATTTGCAGAAAACATGGCGTCGTCTTCATTCGCAGCTCACATGTATTAACGAAGTAAAAGTACCACGGTTCGTTTTGGCTCCAGGAGACATACATAAAGTTCAAATTCACGGTTTCTCTGATGCATCAGAGAGAAACTATGGCAGTGTTCTCTTCGTGAGATCAATTGATTCAGAGGGTCACATAAGTGTGAACTTATTGTGTTCAAAGTCCAAGGTGGCTCCGGTGAAGAGAACCACTCTTCCACATTTGGAATTATGTGCGGCAGTTCTACTAGCCAAACTGGTACACAAAGCATTGACCATACTGCATCTATGTATAGACACCATTTACCTATGGACCGACTCAAAAATCGTCCTAGCTTGGCTGGCGTCACCAGCCAGTAAATGGAAACCTTTTGTTGCCAACCGAGTTGCTATGGTACAGGAACTCACACAAGTCAGTGATTGGAAGCACGTTCCGTCAAAAGACAATCCTGCAGATCTGATCTCACGAGGAGTCGATGGAAAAACTATCAGATCACTTCAGCTTTGGTGGCACGGACCCACCTGGCTCCAAGAAGATGAGACACAGTGGCCATCATCCAGTTTAGCATTCCGTCCAGACGACAACACTATTCCAGAGCAGCGTAAGGTAGCAGCTACCACATTGGTCACTCATGTAACAACTGAAGAAGAAATCATATCTAGATATTCAAGTTTATCCAAGCTACTGAGAGTAGTGTCACTCTGCAAAAGGTTCATCAGCAATTGCAGAAACTCAAGAGAGAAAAGGAGTGAAGACCTTACCACCTTTGAAATTCAAGGCGCCACACTTGTCTGCATCAAGATAACATAACGTGCATTCTTCTCTCAGGAAATCAAAGATTTGTCTGACAAGCAGCAAGTACACAACACAAGCATTTTGAGGAACCTTCATCCATTTCTCGACAATGAAAAAGTAATTCGTGTCGGAGGAAGATTGGAAAACAGTGAATTGGAGTTTCAAAGCAAACATCAAATTATTCTTCATCCGAAGAGTCATTTCGCGAAAATTCTGATAGCATCAGAACACAAGAGACTTATGCATGCTGGTCCACAGCTTCTCATATCATCACTTCGTGAGAAATACTGGATACCTCGCATACGACAGGTGGTCAAACAGATCATTCACCAGTGCAACATATGCTATCGTTTGAAGGCTTCAGCCGCCCAGCAGCTGATGGGGCAGTTACCCTCCAGTAGAGTGAGACCCAGCAAGGCATTCCATCACGTAGGCGTTGATTACGCAGGGCCATACAACATCAAGACTGGAGCTGCAAGAAGCAGATCCACAAGAAAATGCTACATTGCAGTTTTCACTTGTCTTGCCACAAGGGCAATTCATCTAGAGATTGTCTCAGACTTGACATCACAAGCCTTCATCGCAGCTCTACTACGCTTCACCGCGAGATGAGGAAAGTGTGCAAGTATTTTTAGCGACAATGCTACGACGTTCCATGGTGCTAAAAATGAATTGCAGGAATTACGTAAACTCTTTCAATCACAAGAGTTCAACAAGGACATCAACAGATTTGCAGCAGAAGAGAATTTCCAATGGAAGTATTCTCCACCACGCAGTCCATCATTCAGCGGGAAGTGCAGTGAAGTCTATGAAATACCATCTTCGCAGAGTAGCAGGAAAGGCCGTGCTAACATACGAAGAACTAGTAACTCTGCTATGCCAAATAGAGGCCTGCCTCAACTCCCATCCTCTTTCCACACTCCCTGATTCTCATGATGAATTCAGCTACATTACCCTTGGTCATTTTCTTATTGGAGGTCCTCTAACCTCATTTCCTGAACCAAACATTACAGATCTGGCTGCCAACAGATTATCCAGATGGCAGCGCATACAGCAGTTCCAGCAGCGAGTGTGGAGCAAGTGGTCTCAGGACTACCTACATAGTCTGCAGCAGCGACAGAAATGGACAGCCGTTCAGTCGAATTTGAAGCCTGGCACACCAGTGCTATTGAAGGAGGACAATATTCCACCACTCTCGTGGAGAGTCGGCATAATCCAAGAAGTGTTTCCAGGAAGGGATAGCGTAGTTACCATTCGTACTAGAGACGGAGTCTACAAGAGAGCATTAAGCAAAATTGTGCCTTTACCACAATGGGAAGAAGACGCTCCATGAGCTAAAGCATTGACAATATATCCCCTAGTGTTAGGTTGGATGTGAACATTCCAACGGGGGGAAGTATGTTGGAAAATTATCTCTAGAAACTAACCACGATATATCTTTTTATATATTCTTGTATTCGCAAATAACAGAGCTTTTCTCTTGCTCATTTTGCTAATGCATTTGTTTTTATATAACCAATTGCTTATTTTGTGTATATCCAGTGCTTTAAAAAACCTGCACTCCCATTGGTCAGTTCATATCGGGTGCGGTGCCTAGTTGCCGCCATCTTTGCGCGGTAGCTTACTTCCGCCAGTGTTCGTGCAGAAGTCACTCCGGCAACAGCCGAAAGTCACCGTGTTGCGGAAATTCATCAAAAAACGTAAGCCTAACATGGTTACGTTTCATTCAGCATATCAGTGAAGTGCAGTGATATGTAGTTCAGTTTCACAGGAACATTACAGTGCTGATAAGTGCCTTCATTTTCTTTACACCTTATGAAGATCGCGGTGAACTCAGCTATATGTTGATACAATCCATTCCAGGGAGACAATCAGGGTCCTACCGGGCAGCAAACGCATTCAATGGCCAATATTTAAGCACATGTTGCGTGCATGTGTTGACAAAATTTCGACCTGCTAGTGTTGCCATTTACAGAGGATATGTACCAAAATGGCAATTTTTCATCACTCAACCCAGAAAATCGCCCGTCAAAAATCAATCAAATGCTGCACATGATCAATATTGGTCGCAAATGACAAGATTGACATGGCATCAGACATCTAAGTATGACCCTTTGATAATTTCTTACATATTTTTCTCATTCAAAAATGCATTTCTGGAAAAATTTTAACACTGCCTTTCGCCAGTTATTAATTTATCTAATTTTCTGTGTGGCGTAAACTGATAATTTTTTAGCATTGAAAAATATCTCAATGGATGAGGCTTTATAATGCAGAAAACCTGGTTTAAATATCTCTTACGCTTTTCAAGATATACATTTTTAAAGTTTTGGTTGGGCGACTTTTGAAACACCATATGCACAATTGCTAGTAGGTGGTTTCCTGGCAACTGATATTCAGAGCTGGCACCTAGCTCTGAAGAAGATTTTTCGAACACTGCACATGGCGTTTGTGTATGTTGACAAAACTTTGGCTCCGTAGTCTTTTCTATAAGCTCTAATAAGTCTTGATTCCCCAATTGGTCAAAGAAACATTTTTCCTCCCTGCCAACTGGGTGTATTGTAAATTATTTCACTGTCATCTAAATACTGTGGTCTTATGCTTTGTTTGTGTTCATTATCAATGTGACTATACATTCATTCCTTGTAACAGTTACTCAATTTACAATTTTGAGTCTGGACCGTATGTTTCTTTATTGTGTTACTGCTAAAATTCAGTGGTTACAACAAACAGTGCTATAAGAACATGGCAATAAAATGTACTGGAAGATTAAATATTAATATTATTAAAAATAGCCACTGAAGTGTGAAAACGAAAATTGTGGATGATATTGGTCAGTGTGCTCTGTCATTCATGCAGTACTTCCCTTGTTTCACACACACACACACACACACACACACATATGTAAATGATTGGATTTATACTTGCTTCAGTGATTTTTGGATGGAGGGGGAAATACTGGTCAAAATTGTAAAGTCAAGTTATATGCTTCAGTCTGGTTGCAGAAGTTATTACTAAAAACAAGTTTCATATTTCATTTGCACAAATGAAAAATTTCAGTTTGTATAAATAAATCAAAATGAAGTGCAAAAATTGTGAGTTCTATAGTTAAGGTGGTTTGAATTATCGGATCAGATTTTGGTTATAACCATCACATGAAGAGAGAATAAAACAGTTTAGTTTCATGAGGTAAAATTATAATCTAGACAGTACAGTGGGATCCATGAGTATTACCGAGCAAATTGTCCATAACTTATTTTCACTAATATTTCTCTTTCAGCCTGTGTGATTTTAAGCGATGGATTTTTATGTATGCTGGTGCAGAAGTTGCCAGCAGCTTGTTTTGAGTTTTCATTTCATTCTTGAAGCTCTTATTGGGTCAAATAGAGTGCACGAACATGGTGATGAACAATTTGCACGGTAATACTCATGGATCCTACTGTACATATAGGTATAATGTCCACAAAATGAAACTTGCTAGAATGCACAAGACTACATCAGCAACGCCCTTTCTGCATTCACAACTAAGCATGTAATGTCACAATGTGGTATCTCATCTCCAGTGTGCACAGTTTTGCTTAAAACATTGATAACAACATTTATGTTGTTTGGCATGGTGTTATGCATGCTGCGCCAAACTTAATTTTTTAACAAATTTAAATATTATAAGGGGAAACGCCACATCACATCTCATCTTGCAAGTGTATAATTCCACTGTCAGGCAACCAAAATATGGAACGGTTCCAACTGCTTTGATTTTTTTAAAATTCTCCCAGCAGAAAGACTAATTATCATAGAATTTTGGAAATCATTGTCACACGAAATTTGAAACTTTCTTAAAGAAGCACGCTTTGATTCTAAAAAAAAAGTTATTGATGCTGATTGATTGAATTGTTGTTTTAAATCCACTTTATGCTCAGCAAGCTAATCGGGACTCAACCTACAGTTTAAAGGACCTGAACCAGTATGTGCCTCCACCGGGTATTGAACCCAGGACACCTTGATTAGAAGTCGATGATTTTACTACTACGCCATAGGGGAGGTGCTTCATTTATGATGAAAAATAAAAACATAAAATTTACCTTACGGAAGCATGCGTGCTTCCCATGGAGAAGGTATTCTTCGACAAGCGACAGTTACTATGGTAGACTAGTGGGAATGAATGTAGAAGCAAATCAGAACCTTAGTAGAATGCATTTGGGGACTTTATTTTAATTCTAAAACTTCCCAGTAAGTGTTAACAAACATAAATCGAAAACAAACCATCTAAATATTGCATTCGTAGCATGATGAAATCACAATAAAAGAAAAGGAACTTGGACCCAAAATATGCACAAGCGGTGTAACCTCAAGGGGATGGGGAAAGGCAGGGGACATTACTCCCAATTGGCCCTTTATTCCTAAAAAGAAAATGAAGGCAGGAAAGGATGACAAAATGAGGGCTGACAATCAAAAAAGTATATCCAAAAATTCTGGATACACCACTCTACACATGGCTTGATCCCATAAAAAAAAAGGCATCAAATGGCACGAAATTTCAGAGGACTATAAATTCCAAACTAGAATTGATATTCCAAAAGCAAAAATAAATCCTATGGGTTCTTATATATGTCTAAGGATATAATGTAACAAATTTTATCCCAATCTGACATGGTGGGGTGGACACTTCTGGAGAATCTTGTATTGAATGACCAGTAACCCTGCAGCACTGGTGGCACAATAGAGAAATTACATGAATCATAATCTACAAGCAATAAGGTCCAATTTTGAACCTTAGTACTGCCATGCTCAATTTCAATCCTTGTACTAAAATTTTCTTCACCTACCTTTCTGCAGGATCTGCCACTTCTCCTTCCACCTCATCAGGATTCTCTACAGAATACTTCATGTCTTGATCTTCACTTAAAATTAATTCACCATTGTCACTGTCCTCAAATGGCATTTTTGTAACAAGTTGTCCATGATAACATGGATAAAATCCTTCACTTTCATGAACATTTTGCCCACTAGGAACTTCCTGATTTCTGCCTTCAAATTGAATCCAACTATCACCGCCCACATTTTCCACTTTACAAACTGAAATTTCTTTCATGTACTCACTCGATAGTTTGCTGTCAACAGAAGCATCCTCTATGCACTCATTAGATGGTTTGATGTCAACAGAAGCATCCTGTATGCAATGATTAGATGGTTTGATGTCAACAGAGATATCAACATCAGGAGGCTCCTTGAATGATTCTGTTTCAGTCTTGACACATGACTCATCCAGAAGCCACACATTCTCCAGAGATGTTTGTTCACAAACTAATGGATCGGCACTTTCTGATTCAGACTTTATGAACACTTCCACAAGAGACAAACCCATGTCAGACACTTGAACAGCCATATTTTCTTCACAATCATCAGACGAGGATGCAGAAGCCTTCTGAAAGACAATCACAAACAGTGTGGATTAAAGTTATGATCTTTAATTTAAATGTCTTTTTTACATCTTATAAAAAAAATAATCAGTTTTTTTTTTTATTTATGAGGCTCAGTCCATAAATAACGAGGCAGAGGATATTTCACAGTACTTATGTAACGTCCCTCAGAAGTATTGTCTGCCACTGTTAGGCATTTATCCCATTGTGACACAAGTCGCAAAATGGCATGCTCGTAGAACTCCTTTGGCTGCTGTTGGAAACAACTGGACACGTACTCCTTGACGTCATCGTCCAATTTAAACTGTTGTCTCCGCAGTATTTTTTTGAGCTCACCGAACATGTGGAAGTCACACGGGGACAGATCTGGACTATAGAGAGAGGACTTCCCACTTTAATGTTTTCACATTCCTTTGTTGTGTTGGCTGTGTGTGGTTTAGCATTGTCGTGCAATAGGCAGGGTTGGCATTTTGCCTAGGTTTCTTCGAAAAAACCCAACCCAGGTAGGTTTCTTTTTTCAGAAAAAACCTGGGTTTTATTGGGATTTTCAAGGTTATATTTAAAAATATATATATATCTTCAGAATGAAATACAATATTCCCCTAGTAGTAATGTCTCATAACATTTAATTTGTATTGCTTTATAACCTGTCCCAACTCTCTGTGGAGCAAGCGAACAAGAACAAGTCTCTGCACAAGTAGTAAAGTGAGATGGCTCCATCAATGAACACTGGAGAGAGAAATGGATTGCCTGGAAAGGAGTAAGCGACTGCAGTTACCAGCCTTCACAGCAGCATGTACTGCTCTGTTGAGACCACTCTATTTCCTTCCCTTTTCTGATGCTATGAGCACCCTTGCTCCAGAGACAATTGTCACAAGGAATAGTTAATTAATATTTCTGTTCTAAAATATTTGTCCAACAACTTGATTCAACTCTTCCTGGATGGTGCAATAGTTAATGCTGTTGTTTTGTGTGATCAGTTTCCAGGGTTGAATTCCCTGAGGAGGCACATACTTTGGTGTATCCAAAATCAAATTAACGGGGGGGAGTACAGAACATATCATTACCAGTATTTTCTTTCTTTCTGGAAGTCAACAACGGTACTCTACACTGCCACCTGATTATAGGGGAGGACTAATAACATTTTATTCTAACAAGAGAAATGCCTACAATGCCAGAGGTCCTGGGTTCGAATCCCAGCTTGGGCATGGATGTTTGTGAGTGTCCATTCATCAATTTCATGACATCATCACTCATCCCCATCTTCGCAAATAAGCCAAAAGTGGCACAAAAAGATAAGTAAAATAAAGTAAATCAATCAATCAAATCCATTCTGAACTTCAGTTTATGAAACAAATTATTTTGTGAATGCAGTGTTGGACATATGTTGGAATGAATTATGCTACAAACACATTTTTTTCTAATTAATTCATACGCATAGACCATTCAATAATCCAAAAATACTATGTAACACAATGTTTTAAATCTGCTTCAATACAGTTTGTTCACAGTTTATCACAGTTGTGTTTTCCCATTATTTTTCTGGACTTTTCAAGCATAAATACCTCCTCCATGTATTAACCATGCCAAATTATAAGTTAGTCGTTTCTAATTGTCTGGCTGATTTCATCCAAATGGAATACCTTATACATCTTCCAAAATATCTATCTAGCATTAATGCTAAATCAGAAACGGAATGAGTAATTACTCCTGCTATATCGAGAAAACTTGCAAATACAATCATACCAAAAGGCGAACACCTTCCACAAGTTGCCTTTATTCCAACTACTCCACAATAACTTTCAAATGCTATGAGAATGGCAATTCTCATGGTCAAAACATTGGTGACCTCCAATTTGGTCACAACAATCCCAAAACATGCACTATATTTCAAAACATTTATTGTCAAATTATAGCTTAAGAAAAGCCCTAATTCTTAAGACTCTATTCTTAATCTCCAAAAATGTAGTTTAGACTGAGATTTGAAAGTGACATCAGAATTTGGAATCTACCTCAGCATAAGAAAAATCCGTTTTTTATCTACACTCTTGAAATACTTTGAACAAATGCAAATGCAAAACAGAGCCATTCCCTAGGTGTATGTAGTTGGACTAATTTAAACTAAGAACCTCTAAATTTGCTGCAGTTATTGTGGTCTCAAAATTGGTGACTTAACCCCAACCTTCATAAAACACACACACTACATGACACTTAAAACTCAAGTGATGCTGTAAACAAGGTTCGAAAAATCCCAGTCGCCAAGTCGACTAAAAATTTCAGCCTGGCGACTGTGATCTTTGCTGTAATATTGCCATTCTTTTAAGTTTGCATGTACGAAATTTTGAAGATTCTAAGTTCAAATTGCAGTACAACGTCAGTTAGCAAATGAGTTTTTTGAAAAACTCAATATGCTGACCAAGGCAGAAATTTATTTTATTTTAAAAAATAAACTAAACTTAACGTTTCAACCTTCTAGCAAGGTCTTCTTCAGACTCTGTACTCTTGCTAGAAGGTTGAAACGTTAAGTTTAGTTTTTTTTTAAATAAAATAAATTTCTCCCTTGGTCGGCATATCGAGTTTTTCACATATCACAGAAACAAGGCTTAATGGTGTTGTAATATTTTTATCAATGTTGTGAACATTTCATAGAATCTGCAACTATTCCTTACTCTTTGCCCCCACTCCCTCATTTTCTGCTTTCTCACATGATTTAGCAATGTTTTCCATACAGTCATGCTCAACTTCTTATAGTATGCACAATTGCCAGCAGGTGGTTTCCTGGTGCCTGATTTTCATAACTGGCGCCTAGCTCTGATGAAGATTTTTCGACCACTGGCTGTAACATTGCTGAGACTTGTGTTTCTTAAAGTACGAAAATATAAAATAGTCAAATATGAGCATTATTTAAAGTTCTCGCAAGACATGTTAAACCAGTCTGTCGTCTACTATCTTTAAACATGGTGACCAATTTTTCTCAGATACAATGTGAGACCAATCCTTTACGTTATATTGCAACCATAAACAGTGCAACTCAAAATTTTTGCATTTATGGCCGTTATCAAAAATAGGATGTGTGTGATCTTACCAATTACCACCACTCCTATCATAAGCTAAGAAATATTATTTTAAACGTTTTACTGCAAAATTGCGGACCAATGAAATCTTTAAAATTACTCAGTTTAATTCCTTATACTCTGAAAATGTATTCTAGAAAGCTTTGAAAAAAAAATTTAAAAAATAAAAAACATTGTACAGCATAGCATAGCAACATGCAGAAAATAAGTTTTTCATCCACCATCTTGAAACAAATTGTTGAATTTGGTTCACAAGTTTCCTAGCTGCAGAAATAACTTCACCTAAATTATTCTAAATTATAGCAGTTATCATGGTCATTAAATAGATGACTTATCCCTCTCTGCCCATCCACCCTAATTCATGCTCCTCCTAAATCATGCACCAAATTTTGGTAATTTTATTGTCAAATTATGGTGCAAGTACATAATACTCCTTAAGTTTTGTGCACAAAGCTGATATTTTGGTAATTATGAAGATGCATGACTTACATGAGTATAGAGCTCCTAACCAGACATAAATAACATTTTACTGCATAGGCAAGCAACCCATTAGGATCAGAAATGACAAAAATAATTTAAAGTGTGTTCCAAGTTAATTATGCCACAATTAACGACATTTCAATAAAATGTACTCAATTCTCCCTTGTAATGTTTAAACATGCAAAAATTTATTTTATTAATTGAACGTCACAGTTGAAACTATGATCTGCCACTATTGTTTCCCCTCACATAAGGAAGTAACAGATAACCAAAGTACTCCCACATTTCAAAATTATAAGCTTTGTTCAACTATGCTGCATCAATAAATGCAAAGGTTTTATCTAAAAATTTCAGACACTGTTTCTATTTTGTTTCTTAGATGTATAATATTTTTATTTGTGTTAAAAGTCCATTTCTAGCATGATTTGAGGATAAAAGCCTGAAAAAAACAACTGTGACTTGTACTACAGTACTACATTCATTATTTTTAGTATTTAAAGCACTGCTAAGCCTTTTCTTTACAAGTTTTCCAAAAAAAATTCACAATCGTAGAACATCACAAATATTTAAAGCAATAATTTACATTTTCTGAAAAAACAGACAAAAATAAAACACTTTTTGTCTGGTTTTTGGGGTGTTTTTTCAAGGTGGGTTTTTCTAAAAACAAACGCATGGGGAAAACTGGGATGCCCACCCGGGCCGACCCCGGCAATAGGACGACATTGCAGGACTCATTGAGAACACACTTTATGGAACATCAACGTGTCCTTGATGATTGTGTGGGCCCTACCATGACTAAGCCCCACTGATGCTGAAATGTCATCCACTGATATATGACAGTCTGTCCGCATGAGCTCATCCACCTGCATAACATGCTGGTCTGTGACACACTTTCGTGCCCCACTCTTCGTGTCCTTTGCGAAAGTGTTTGTTTCACTCCTGCACCCTTGACTGGGAAATACAGTGCACCCCATATATTCTTTCCATTTGTCGATGGATTTCACCACTGCCTACACTTTCCGCTGTCAAGAAGGGCACAACTCCCCACTGCTCCTCTTTGGATGTCTCCATTACGCGTCGAAGTCAAACACGGAATGACTGGACATGGCCACTACTCACTTAGCAGCATACCTTGGCAGACACGTAACGCCATCTAGCGGGAAAACATGCGTGAATCAGTTTTGCCACACCTGCACCTCCATTTCGGGCCCGTCGACCCATTTCTAACTACCATAGTTTTGGTGTAATATCCTCTGCCTCATTATTTATTGCCTGAGCCTAATAAATCACAGGTCGTTAAAGAAAAACACCACACAAACTTCTGCACACTGCATGCCTTAAGACTTTCTAAAGCAAAAAGGATGTGAGGTTTGATACACCCTAGTGGATACAGGGGGGGCAAAAAAATTGGCTATAACCAAATGTAGCACCTCTTTTGAATGTCAACTGTGGAGTGCACTATAGTAAAGTCCCCCATGCATATTGCATATGCAATTAAGGCACATTTAGGGGAAGAAGATGTGGGGGATAGAGCTACACATTCTCGATCTTGGTTCATTATGGAGGTGATGTGATCAGTACCATTCTCCAGCTGCCTTTACCCCCCCCCCCCCCCCCAGGTACCTATCCAGGGTGGCTACAAACAAGCAGAAATTAAATTCCCTGACTTTTCCAGGTTTTCCAGGACAAAATTTACATTTTTCCCTGACAATTATAAACCAAATCCATGTTTTTGCAAATGGAAATTAGAAAGTCATACAGATCCAGGTATGTATTGTATTAAGTACCCATATTAGCTTTCAAGAAATTGACTTCATTTCTCTATAATTTGCATTCAAACTGCAAAATAGTGAGTTTGGAAAATTATTGCAATTCACAAGCTAGGGAGGGATTACGTGATTTTTTTTATATGCAGAGAGTTTTCAATAAAATATTTGATTATTTTTAAAGTTACGGCTAAATGAGATTAGAGTGAATAGTAATGGATGAAACAAGAAATTTTGTAATGTTGGTATCTCCACTGAGGTTTGAAAACCTCTGATTGCAAGATCCATGAATGCGGACTTATTCATTGATGCATAAACCTACTTCTCTTTTATTTATAAAACAAACAACTTAACAAACAAAATGAAGTGTCATATTTCCTTCATTATCAATGGGATGTCTCCTTCAGTACAAAAATTCACAGTATATCCAAGTGAAATACTGTGAAACTGGATACACGCAGTTATCCCATTATTGCTAGCGAAAATAGTATATAGGAACGTATTAAAAATTTAACATAAGCAATTTATACACTATGTGGAAGAAAGTCATTGGACACCCCGATTTCAACTCTGAAATGAACTCTTCATGGAAAAGAGAGTACAGACGGGTATATATACAGCAGCAGGAGGCTTCTCAGATCATTCGCTGATAAAATGATGGACAGGAAAGAGCTCAGCATGTTTCAAAGAGGGATCATAGTAGGCTGCTCCATAGGAGGCATGACTATACGTAGCATGGCTGATGGCCGACAGGTCCCTAAATCAACTGTAGCCTTTGTTACACTGCAACAATGCACCACGAGTGGAAGACCCACGAAATTGGACGACCGGGACAAGAGAGTGCTGAAGAGGGAGATTACGAAAAACAGGACCCGCCCGATGCATTCGATTGCAGAAGAGTTTCAAAGTGCGACCAATTTGACTGTTTCGACCAAGACACTTCGCTAGGAGGCCCATGCGCTCGGTTATCATGGTCGAGCCGCTGCCCACAAACCCCTGATAACAAAAAACAATAAACGGCAGAGATTACGCTGGTGTAAAGAGCGGAGAAACTGGACGATGGAGCAATGGCAGAAGGTCCTATGGAGCGATGAATCACGCTTCACACTGTTTCGATCAGATGGGAGAGTGTGGGTATGACGATTACCCAGAGAACGTCTGTTACCCGAGTGTGTAGTGCCCACAGTGAAATATGGTGGTGGCGGCATCATGTTCTGGGGTTGTTTCAGCTGGCATGGTGCGGGTCCACTGGTACCAGTGTATGGCCACATGACGTCTGCATCCTACCGAGATATTCTCGACAACTCCATGCTCCCCACGTTGTGGTGTTTCTATGGAAATGAAGAATGTGTGTTCCAGGACGATAATGCGACTTGTCATGTTTCCATGGCTACCATGGAGTGATATGCAGAAAATAATGTCACCCGACTGGATTTGCCTGCTCAGAGCCCTGATCTCAACCCTATCGATCATCTATGGGACGAACTGGAGCGCCGATTGAGATCACGATTGTCTCGCTCTTCTACACTTCCAGGGTTGGTGACTGAACTGCAGGAGGAATGGCGGAATATCCCACTCGGTGTACTACACGACCTTGTGGCCAGTTTACCATGAAGAGTGGCTGCTGTTATCGCTGCCAAAGGCGGACCGACCTCCTATTGATTGCAAGAAAACTCATGGTATCCGCTGACATGTGGTGTCCAATGACTTTCTTCCACATAGTGTAGAAGGGGAATCTACTGCACTGTACAGGTGCCTGATTTAGCTAATCAAATATTAAAACAGGAACATGCTATTGATAACAACTTCCAAAAGTTTATACATCAGGGCATCCAGGAAAAGTTCCAATGGCGTTTGTAAGTGACGCTAGTGGTTGGAGTGCGACCTGCATATGTAGGCAGGAAAAGTGGTTGTAATCTTGTGGAGTCGCAGCATAGCCTTTTAGGACAGTTCTAGGTTAAAGATGACAACTCTCATACAATCTCCCACCGACTGTGAGGTACATGTGGTAATCAGATTGTTGCACGCTCAGAATACGTCATATAGCCACCAGCAATTGTGTGAGGTGTACAGGCCGGCCATCGTGAGCGAAGTATGGTCAGACAATGGTGCAGACAATTCACGTAAGGCCAATCCAATGTGCACAACCCCATACAGCTGAGTACAGAGTACATTTGGGGTCTTTTGCATCACATCATGAGAGATCTTGGACCACAGTTCCAGCTTTGAATGTACAGACTTTCATCTTTTTGTTCAGCTGAAGAGGTTTCTGGCAGGACAAGGTTTTGACAGTTACACTACTGAAGTACAAATAGTTCCAGTCTTTGCTGTGAGACACACATATAAAATTTAGTGCCATGCTACAACAAATGCCAGAACAAGGGTAGTGATTATGCCAAAATTAGGTTAGGAGTCACTAAATAATACAATAAATTACTACTGATATTCTTCCTTATTTATGCCTAAACAGTATGGACCTTGATTTTTTGTTATCTTTGGTGTTATTATTATTATTTGTTTACTATTTGATGTTATTTTTCCCAAATTCACATTTTCATTTTATCGCATTTTCTGGAAAATATACCTAAAATTATACCTTCATGGTGTTTTTAACCTATCGTTTTCAATTGTAAGTCACATGGCCTATGCCTGTTCGTGAGAGTTTGATACCTTGGAAGTTATTTTCCATACCTCCCTCTTTCATTTTAAGGTAAAGGGATTTTTTCCTCGTATATACTAAAGAGTGCAAAATGGCCTCATACGGCGACGCGCCCAAAAATTTTAAATCAATCTCATGTGACAGATGCCAATATATTATGGCACCAAAAATTGGCATTATCTTCTTTTGACTTTCTTAGTGTTAAGTTTCCAAAATTTGCATTTTTATTTTATAACATACCAAAACTTATAAAGGGTTTCCCAATAATGATTGATTTTGATTGATTTGGTGTTTTAAGTACACTTTATGCAGAGTAAGGCTAATCGGGACTGGACCTACGGTTTAAAGTGGGATCCGGAACATGGACCACAGTGTGCCTCCACCGGGTATCAAACCTGGGACCTCTGTGTTACAAGGTGACAACGCTACCACTGCACCACCGGGGAGGCTGGTTTTCCAATACGAATGATATGATTTTGAAATAAACTGGCAACTATGCTTCAAATATTATAACTGTCACTAGTTGTCATTTGTGTTTAGTATACTGTGACAATTCATCATGGCTAAATACACGCTTCAAGAATGTTTGGTTATTATCCAAAAAGGACCATCTTAAGTGCTGTGACTTTGCTGCTTGGGCTTTAGAGCAACTTGAAACTGATCATAATTTTGGACAAAAAATTATCTTAGATGAAGCTCATTTATGGTTAAGTGGATACATTAACAAACAAAATTGTCATTTTTGGTGTAAAATCAATCCACAAGATATTCACGAGTCACCCTTGCATCCGCAAAAGGTCACTGTATGGTGTGTTTTATGGCATGGTGTCATAATCGGACTATTTTTTAATTTTTTTTTCCAGAACGAGGTAGATGTAGTTACAGTGACTAGTGAGCAGTTAAAAGATTTTTTGTGGCCTAATTTAGATAAAATTGATTTGGAGGACATGTGGTTTCAACAAGACGGTGCCACATGTCAAACTGCTTATGCCACTATCAATGTATTGCAAGAACAGTTTGGTGAAAGGATAATTTCAAGGAATGCAATTGTTAGTTGGCCTCCAAGAAGTTGTGATTTAACTCCTTTAGATTGCTTTTCGTGGGGTTAGTTGAAATCTATAGTCTATGCAAACAGACCACAGACCCTTGATGCATTAAGATTGATAACACTGTTAAGCCTTGTTTCCATGTTAATAAAACATTAAAATGCTGACCAAGGCAAACTTTTATAGTATAAAAATATACATACAAATGTAACGTCTGAAGAAGACCCTGTCAGAGGGTGGAAACGTTAAGTTTTTATGTATATTTTTATGCTATAAAAGTTTGCCTTGGTCAGCATTTTAATGTTTTATTAAGATTGAACATCGAACGCTGCATTCGTGACATTAGGCTGGAGTTATTGCACAAAGTCATCCAAAATTGTGTTCACCGAATTCACTCGTATGCACGAAGTCGAGGTGAACACTTAAATGATGTGTTATTCAAAACATAATGTAATAAACTATGCTTCAAAATAATATAAAAGGTTTGGTTGTGTCTGAAATAGTTTTTATTTTATTTCATTGTAAAATCATATCGCTCTTATTGGAAAACCCTATACTTCCATTCTGCTTTTAAACTATCACTTTAAATTGTAGGTCACATGGTGAGCACTATATCTCCACCAAAATCACACCACTTGTCGCGACAAATAGTGATGATCCGGCTAACATGTTACGGTAGATACAAATATCGTGGGAAATATGTGATTTAATGTGGCTGTCGGAATTATTCCATGTATAATATGCACTACAGTTTTCTCTTGGCTAAAATGTTGGAAAACTTGTGTGTTCTATATACACACATGGCAATTTTTGTTTCTTTAAGCCTAAAAAAGTAAAACTGTTGGCTTTCACTGTATTTTTCGTCATTGAAGCACATTTTTTAAAATTCGTCAGAAACGCCAACAATTCACATTTTATGCCAAATTGCATTATTTCGCAAATTTGAACAGGTGAAAAATGTGTCCAGACATCACTGCACATTCATAAACACTACTTTGCAGAAAATAATATATTTCACTGTTATCGTGTTTGCGAAAAATCAAGGTCATTACTAAGTGGAACTTACTTTCCTGGATGCCCCTCGTATAAATCAGTAGATGAAAAGTGAAAGTTTATCAGGGCTAGCAGAGAAACATCGGTTACTAAAGATAGTGATACGCTTTTAGGATTTAATGATTTGAGTAATTATGATATTAAAATATTTATGAATTTATTATTAGTATTTTATTTCTTAACATTGGACATAAACATCACTCAGTGACAGATTAATAACCATCTCTCATGACAGGACAAAGTAGGTCGTGATAGCACTTGTCAATTTTTTATAACATTTACCAATGCATATTTCAGTTTCACTTTTTCGTGATATTGTTCAACATATATGTCCCGATTTGCTGGTTTCTTTTTGACATCAAAGAATAGTGCAATGCCATTGTAAACGTACTTGTGTAAACCCAGTATTACACCTGGATGATGAAAGAAAGCCTTCGTATGCATTGCTACACTAAATAAGGTTAAATGAGCCAGAAGAGTAATAAAATTCCAGCAGCATATTTGCAGTGGTGAAGCAGACGAAGGCTTTCATTTATATATGCGAATTTTGTTGGATGCCCTGATACTAACATATCCCTTTTACAGTGGTTCTTCAAGAAAGTATACATGATTCCATTATTAGTAACAGCAGGTGTAAAAATAATACTTTTAATTTCTTAGAAATACATATATTACCACCCCACGAGCAAATAAGGGTTGACTGTATTTTTTTGTACATCAGAACACCTTCAAGAAAAAAAAATAGCTTTACCTCAAAGCCCATCTCTCTTCTCTGCTTCTCTTCTGCAGATGATGGGTTTTCATTCAGAAGGTTTTCCAATTCAGAAGACATGTTATGGAAGTCCTGCAAGATTATCTGGTTTGTCTATGCATGGATAGCACACAAACTTTGGAAAAACTGTCATCCTCTGAAAATTAGAATGAAGAAAACCGAAGTCATAAGTAGGGTAGATTAGGAACATGGTTATTTAAATACTGGGTAGCTAAATAAAATTTGGGTAAATACAGGGTATTTATGAAAATTATAGTCATCTACCAAGAACAGCCATAGCTCAGTTCGTAGAGCATCTGGCTATCACATGGAAGACCTAAGCTCATTCCAGCACAGGTGATCTGCAAAAGGGAAAATTTTCCCTGTTTCTGCATAGCTCTGAGGTTGACCCAGACTCGTATAAATCAGTACCTGGAGGACAACCCCGAAGGGTAAAGGCAGCCAGGCAGGATGCTAATCACCATCACAACTATGGCTATGATCAAGAATATGTGGAGCTCTATACCTTCACTCACCCCCTGTGCCTTCACATCATGTGTTATCTACTTCAAAAGTAGATATTTATTACAAATTAAATGTTGGCTTTATATTTTGTCTTGAGACAAAAATATAAACATTCCTCTTTGCAATTGCTACAGTTGAACATTTGGATTCCCTACCAAACTTGTAACATTTATTGTAAACTGCATTTTTAAATTATACAAAGCTTTGTATATTTCTATTCCTATTATATTTTGGTCATTCCAGTTATATATTGCATGTCCTTTCCTAGCTACATCCACATCTCTTATTCAGTATGGCCACTATAGGACAATGATAAAATATAAGTATAATTCCTGGTTTAAGGCAAACTTTCCAAAAATCCAAGGGTATAAACAGATGTTTTCTCTATTTCAACCTTAAATATCACCACCTCTCACCCTCCCACAAATATAATTAACAATCTAAAGGGTCTGTGTGATTAAAGGCCAACACACACATCTCTGCCGTGGTGCAGATCACAATTTTAATTTCATCTCCCTGCCTCTTAGCATCACATGTTCTACCCTGCTCGCCATTCTTGCCAATTGTCATGCCATTCCTGGACACACTAATGCAAAAATAATTGACAACAATTGAATAGCGCTCCAGCTTATGGCTCACACTGTTCAACAGGGAGATTAATTTGGAAATATAGCATGATGAAATGGTTGATTCTTTTATGCAGTGCATTTTCAATGGCTAGTTAGTAACTAGTGTGGCTAACTGTATTAATGAAGCACTATCACAGAAGGACAAAGACAAAGTGACTGTGAGTTTTGTTGGATTGGAAGCACCATAATATTATTTTAAGTACTTGACCGGTTTGATGTGTGTGTGTATTGCATGTGTATGAGAGTGTTTGGTTAGTGAACATTGAATTCCATAATGCCTCCAGTACTATTGTTCATACTTCATCATTTTAGAATTGCTCAAAAGAAATAAATGATGTGGATGCATGAGCATTTCTGTGTTTCAACTCTCGGCTCCATCACATGTTCTTGTAGGAATTGTACGAAGGAAGGAAGCTGGTATTTTTGCTGCTTAATGCGATGCATATTGTTTTCTGTGTTAAAATTGGCATGCTTTGATGGCAAGTTCATAACAAGAATAATCTACGAGGCTTATTGTCTGGTGGCAATATATGTACTTGTTATTATTTTCTTCCTATTCTTGTTATTGTTTGTAAATGTACAACAAAGACAGCCGACTGTTGTCCATCATATAGAGGCAATAATACTGCTTAAGTAGACACGTTCGCAGTGCAGGTTATTAGTTCTCAAACCAGTGGTAGTGTCAGTCGTATATCAGATGTCGTTGCAGTTCCAGCACCAGTGTGGATGGGCTTATTGGGAGTGAACAGTTAAAATGCCACCAGGCCAATTAATGCAATGGAAAAATAATACATTGTTTACTTTATTTGAAGTCACACAAATAATGAATCACTATGAAGAAGTCTTCTTTGCATCATTTTGGGTAATTTTACGCATGTGCCAGTCCAAATTTAGCAAAGTTTTAGTCCATATGTATGTACATATAAAGCAACTTGTTAGCACATATTAATCCTAGCCCTCGTTATAATGCATCACGTTTAAAACTCAATGTTTATATAGAGCTGAGTTCTCTAATTTCCTTGTTCTACGAGCAGATGTGCCTCAGTGCATTGTAGCGATTTTTCTATCGAACAGATTAGCAACACTGGTTCTCCCGTTACACTGCACCGACCATGGAAGAGATATGTGTGTCGGCCTATACAATGTATCCACTAAATACTAATTCAATTAATTGGCATACGTATACACACACACATATATATATTCATATATAATATTTAATTTCAGGTGCGGAGTAGTTTACATTTGCCATTTCACTTGTTCATGCTCGAAATACATACATCTACAAACATAAGTCACAAATGTTAAGGAATACATTAATCAACAAAAAAAATGTTAATTGTATAAGAATTTAAAATTCTAATTTTCATTTTTTTTAAATTAATTTGCGGTATTTCCAGTGGTACTCTAAAAATTGGTAGAGTGTCCTGCAGGCCAATATTTTAAATATTAATAAAATGACACTTTATTAAATTGTGAGTGTGGCATCAAGCACCCATGACCGATCGCAGGTTGTTACGAAACAAACACATTCAAAGAAAATAACTGGGCTTGTGAATCTAGTAAAACCAGTTATTTTAGAGGCTTATGGGATGCTCTAGGCGAAAGCGCAGGCACAGCGTTTTGTTTAGAGAAGGTTTCCACATGGCATCCAATAGAAGGAATGTTCTTAATGGCAAAAATAAACACTACTGCGGACACTGTTACTCATTTTAATCACATTCTGAGAACAGTTGAGGCACACTCATCTTGTGCATGTTGATTCATATCGGTATCTGTTAAAATTATAATACATTTTTGAACTAGTTCAGTTTGAATCCATGAAACACACATGTTGTCTGCAAGCAGCACACGATTCTCACTGAACAAACAAGCCTACTGGCTTGTGTGTTTGGTGAATCTCATTCTTGCATGAAATACACAGAATGCGACTTTTGGGGCAGAATAATGAATCTCACGAAATGCACTGGGATAGCCAGTTAGCATAACTCGTTTAACGCGTTAAACTCGTGCGACTTTTGGAATGGGCCCTATACTCTTGAAAAAGAAAAGATGGAGCATATGAAAGTTTCAAGCAATGAGGGAGCATTTATCTTAAGTGATCAAATGTATCAGTGCCCTAGTCAACGGAATGAAGACTTTATGATAGAACAGGGGTTCCCAAACTGTTTCGTTTCATGACACCCTTAGTTTTGAAGATACTTCTGTAGCTCCCCAAGTCAGAATGTAAGCCTATCTAGCACTTGCAAGGCTCAGTTAGTGTAGTTTGGTTGCTTGCCTTAAGTTGAAAAAATAAACACATAATTCAAATTCAGAAACATTTTACATGTAAAAAGTACTAAATAAGCACATATTTGGAAGTGTCATTTCAGTGAAATTATTGGAACATTTCGTGACACCCCTGTAAGCCACTTTGATAGAATATTTTTGAAAGTATTTTTCTGAACATATACATGTAGTCAATTTGCAACTATGTGAGTAGTGAAACTTTTAGTTTGGTTGTGTTTATATGATTAATACGGGTTCCATTTCTGCATCAGAAGTATGAAATGTACACTATATAATTACAAGCAAAATTGTACTAAATGTAGACAGGAATGGTATTTTTGGGAGTCATACTAGTTACACCCCTGTTTTGGATGTAATACAGAATTTGTGAAGTAGTACAGAATGTAGTTTCTCTTTCCCCCTGCTGAACTTTCATCAATTATTTGAGATTATCATTTGAGGCTCCTAGGAAGTTTTGTGCTCAAGGCCAGATCAAGATGTGATCAGGTGTTTAAAGAATTTAGGGGCATTATTCTACTGCTAGGAGACCTAAAGGTGACCTACTTAATCTAACAATGAAAAGATTTCAGAATATTTTATTACTACCAAGAGCCCTAAACCTAACCTGACTAACAATAACAAAAACATTTAGGAGTGAAATAATACTCCTTCACATCCCATGCATGTAAAATAAGATGGTAGCAGCAGTCTGTATCTAAGACAACAGTAAATGAATGATTGCTTGCAAACAATCAGATAGAAGTGCATGGGAGGGAAAAATTGTTCTCCAGAAAAAGTGTAGTAAGTAGTCACGAAACCTCTGAAGTATGTGTTAACAGACATAATTAGAAATCAAACCATGTAAAATACCACAGTGGTCTAGTCGGTAAGGACCAGCCCCCCGTGACGGAGTGATTAGCACATCGTGCTACAATGCCAGGGGTCCCGGCTTTGAATCCAGGTCTGGGCATGAATGTTTGTGAGTGTTCATTCATCAATTTCATCATATCATCACTCATCCCCATCTTCAGAAATTAGCCAAAAATGGCACAAAAAGCATTTGACTGTCACGTGGGAGACCTGGGTTCAATTTCCAGGGTGGGTGACCAAAGTCGGAATTTTTCTGTCCTTGTCCCTGCAAAAAGTGGTTCTGGAGCTTGCCTGGGGTACCTGGAGGCAACCTTCGGAGATAAAAGCAGATGGAGCATAGTGTTGGTCACATCACCTCCAAAACAGCAGAGATTGAAAATGTGTCGGGTCCTACCGCCACATCCCCTAAATGTACCTTCATGGCATAGTGCTACGCAAGGGGGATTTACCTTTTACCTCACTACGTAAAAATTCAGTGGCCATGAAAGAATTGGAATTAAACAATAGGCACTTGGACAGGCAGATGATGCTGATAATGATAAAGATCTTGCTGAGGCTGAAATTCAGTTGCTGGTGCTGAAAATAATTACCATATTTACTCATGTATAATGCGAACTTTTTTCCAAAATTTTTGCTCCCAAAAACTGTGGTGCGTATTATGCACGCGATAATTCGAACAGCCAACGTGAAACCGTACAGGGTCATTCCATGATTTTGGGACACTTGCATTGATTTTTCATGTTTACAGAACCCTATCTTGTTATATATCGTTGGAAAGCTTAAATCCTGCAGATTCTGAATATGGCAACAGTATTCCATTCAAGATAACGACACTAATGTGAAATGCGGTTGGAATAAGTTCATCACCAAATGAAGGAACATTCTGATATCTATGGTGCTTTGGATGAAAGGAAAGATAAGGAAAGACAAAACAATAATTAAAATGTAGTACTGGCCAAATAATAATATATATATATGGAGTGTGTAAATGCCTTAATGGAAGAAATCTTGTGCTGCTAACTGCTAGTTTGAAGGTCCTGAATGTGCCTCGTATAAATGTTACATTAGTCACAGAAAAATGTATATATTTTGAAGTTCTTTTAGAAAAAGTAAAGAAGGAATGAGCAAAACCATGTATAAAAGTTTGAAGGCCATTTCACATGATTTTTCACTTTGTAATGTAATGTTCTGCGACACCAAGAAAAGCAGTGCAACTGTGGCAAAATTCGAGCATGCACCTTTCGTCACATGGGATGCATATCAGCAGTATTTGTAGAGGGAGAAATAATAGCAAATAACTTCCTGAGCACTGCAAATCCATAATATAATTTTGATATCGCTTTCTACTATTATAGAATAAATAAGGTGGTTAAAGAGTGAAAGCTTTGGGATGCTAAACACAGTGGGGGGAGAATGGGGAGGTGGCATGGGTTGGAGACTTATTGTTTATACTCGAGGACATTCTCCTCTTGGTCCACATAGCAATAGATGACTCATTGAATAGGTGAGGTTATTCACTCTTGATAAGCATAGCAATAGCTTTATGACCTACAACTAAGAAAGCCATTTCTTGAAACTGGATTGTACTGTGCATTATATACGAAATATAATTTTTTGTAACTTTTACCCATGGAAAACCAGGGTGCGCATTATCCATGCACGTGCACTATACACGCATAAATACGGTATACTCCTTTTTTGTCATGTTACACATGTTGGTTTAATTCTGTTAGAATTTCGACAGTTTCTTGGTTGTATCTCTCTTGATTTTCTGCCGCTTTTTACTAATCATGATGATAACAATGAGTGATGATTAGATGAAATTGATAAAGGCACAGACCAAGTTTTGAACCTGAAATGTTTTGGGATTAAAAGCCAAACAATTGATATGCTTGGCCACAGAGTCAGCAAAATTGACTTTCGATACAAATTGGAAACATGCTTGTCATGAGGATCCTGATATATATAGGAATATCATTCAGCATATTGTTGCCATATACCATATAGGCCCCTACATGGCTGTGTTTGTAGTTCATACGTGATCCATGTGCATTTACACAATGCACAATTGCAAACATAAACTTTCATATTTTTGCATTTCTTAGCATTTACACATGGTTCTACACATTTTGAATGTGCATGCAACTGGTTCAGACACATAAATATTGTGGAAGTATTTCACGATAGAAGTACGTGGGCCATATATCATAACTAAATACATCAGATATTCGAGATTCTGCATTGCAAAAAAAAATTATGTTATGTAAAACATGCAAAAAAATTGCAAAAAAAATTCAACATAAATTAGATTGGTACATTTGGTCACCAGCACTACATGGGTAACGGTTTCGAAAGTTGAATGATTTTATCAACGTTTTTACACATTGTACAATGTGTATGTATAGTATGGGATGTATTTTCATTATTTATGAAATGAGAACTTATTATGTGCAGAAAAAAATGTTATGCATTCTTCTTTTTTTCCAAATATAAAATATATAATGATTAAATAACAAATATTTGCTCACGCTCTATCTCTCACTCTAGTTTTAGTAGCGTTTTATTTACATACAGTAGCTCATGGCCTCCAATGAAAACACTTGAGTAAGCATGTATTTATTTGGGCAAGAGAACAAGTGTTCTTATTGTTGTTGTTGATTAGGTTTATTTTACTTCGCTTTTCTGCCACACTTGGTTATCTCGAAAATGAGGATGAGAGTGAAATATGATGGAAATGATGAAGGCCGGGATTCGAACACATGACGAGTGTTGTACTCCGCAGTGAATAATGAAGTGAAAAATGTATTCCAAAACTAAAAAACCAAATGAATATGATTGAAGACACTACAAAAATGTGTGTATTGTTACCTGTTTATCCCCTTAAATATATTGATTTTTTGCCACCTACCATCACTTTCTCTAGCTGTATAGATTTAATCACAATAAGTAGGTAATGAACTTAAGTCATGAGGGCAATCATAAACAGAGGACTCTGGACTCCAGATTTCACAGTGGCCTGCAGATGTACTTGGAGAAAATTTTTTGTATTTGTATTTTCTTTCTGTTGATTAAATTAAATGGGTGAAGGGTGGATACAAAGAGATGCTTATGCACAGGCTAGGACTTGAACTTGTATCCTTTAGTAACGAGATCGTGAGATGGAGAAATAAGGGAAATCAAGCAATGCAAAATTTTTGAAAAAAAGTTAATCATACACAAAGATGGTGTTTCAAAAACTTGTTGAAAATTATCACTGGGGGAAAATGCAGTTTGCTTTGCCGATACCCACGTATCTGAATGGTTAGTCCTTTCCTCTAGGGAATGCACGGTAGTAGATTTTTTATTTGCTTTATTTTACTTTGCTTCTTGTGCCACTTTTGACTAATTTGCGAAGATGGGGATGACTGATGACATGATGAGTGGACATCACAAATATTCATGCCCATGCAGGGGTTTGAATCTGGGGCCCCTGGTGTCTTAGTGCAATGTGTTACAAGGACAAGTGGTACCCAGTGGAGTCATATAGTGGTTCAGTTCCCACTTTAAACTGTAGGCCCAGTCCCGATAAGCCTTTCTGTACATAAAGTGGACTTAATATAGCCAAATCAACCAACCGTGGGGGAGTGGTTATCACAGTGCACTATGACACTAGGAGTTCCAGGTTCGAACCCCCACCTGGGGATGGGCGTTCTTTGTGTTTGTCCCTTCCTTAATTATATCTTATCATCTTCGCGATTAACCAAATGTGACAAAAAATCGACGCTAAGTAACAAAAAATAAATCATTGATTGATTGTTAGATTTGGTTTATTTTACTTCGCTTTAATGCCACTTTTGGCTAATCGCAAAGATGATAAATTGATGAAGGGACACACACACAAAGAACACCCATGGCAAGCCGGGATCTCTGGCTTAGTAGTCAAATGAAATAGTTTTATATTTTCGAAAGGCGGTGGGAGTTATGTGTACTTTCTTTAGAAATACTGGGTGCTAAAGTGTGTGTGCATGTGTGTGTGTGGGGGGAGGGGTGTTATCACCCACACCAACCACCTTTCGACACCCCTCGAATTGCTACACCAAGTATCAAGGTCACCGCACCTCACTGATGTTAACAGATGTAAATCGCAATCGAATCGAACCATGTAAAAATTGCTGGTATGAATGAAGAATATAGAGAATGTCTCCAATTTCGTTAATATTTGGTATACTAACTACATTTGGCCTTCTAATCACGAATCTGTTGTTGAAATGCCGCAGTCATGTGTAAAAATTGTTTACTTACGTCTAGTCTACATGTGGGTACCAGTTTCATAGATCGGAGACACATTAAAATAGGATATTTTGTTTCTCGCATGGTTCGTACTTACCAATTGTGTATTGCAGAACATAGTTCATGGTGCCACTATGCTTTTAACACGAAAACAAACACTTTTTCTACTA
This sequence comes from Lepisma saccharinum, assembly GCF_977018435.1. Lineage (NCBI taxonomy): Eukaryota > Metazoa > Arthropoda > Insecta > Zygentoma > Lepismatidae > Lepisma > Lepisma saccharinum. The sequence goes on from NC_139243.1 coordinate 66,184,183, forward strand.
AAATAACGCATTTTTCTAAGTGCTACAGAACGCACGTAACGGTGCGATATCGCTTACTTTGCGAATGTTATCGCTTCTTTTGTTTTCGAATATCAGTGTTTTCCAACCTTCTTCACCAAAAAATACCTACTATCGTGTTCGTCATGAGTGCAAATTGTACATTATGAATGGGTAGCTGACGGATAGCCCTACGAACCATTCCGATAAGGTTAATTAGGCAAGCAAAGTTACAAAAAAAGGGGGGGTTGGAAACACTCACATGATTTCCCAGTCAAATAGATACCACGATGAAAGAAAATACCTCGACTAACGTTAGAGAAACTCATTTCCGTAAGTAGTTTCTTCTGTAAAAATGAAGAAATGTGTCTCCGATGTATGAAACTGTTACCCTATATATGTTGCAAAATTACATTCTTCATTACCGCATTCATTCTCCATAAGTAAACATAACAGCCATCTTTGATGATATGAAAATGTGACGTTCAACATTTGTTGCGCTTACAGCATTGCCACACTGTTCCTTTGTTACTTGCAGATAATTAGTTGTTGTGTTGCACTTGTAGAACATTATTTATTCGTTGAAGCATGGTGGAGCATAGGGGTGATAAAATTCTTAATGTGCAAGATTTACTTAAGTGGAGTGCAGAGGAGGATGGACGTGGGTTTATTACGAAATTGATGGATTTCGGTGTTTTACCCAATGAGGGGGTTTACATAGGTTTGGCAAAGGTGTTCGAGCATTCTTCTAAAAAAATGGCATTTTTTGCAGTGAGGAAGTAGTGCTACACAACTTATATTTTGTAACAACATGTGCTCATTGGGAAAAGATTTAACTGATATCTCGACGAAACATTTTCCGGTAAGCTTAGAGTAAATAAGTATCTTGAATTTCGTTAATATTTGGTATATTAACTACTTTTTGCCTTCTGATCAGTACATTATGCACGGGTAGCCCAATGAATTATGCACGGTTAGCACAACAAACTATTGATGGATAGCCCCAAAAACCAATGACGAAAAGCCCCACAAACCATTTCCGGCAAGGTTAGGTTAGGCAAGCATAGTTATAATTTTGTTCACAAAACAATGTGTTACAGATATTTTTTTAAAAAAATTGAAATTAAATCCGCTTTTTTCATGATTTCCAGACGTAACCGTGATATTTCAACAACAGATTCGTGATTAGAAAGCAAAATTTAGTTACTATACCAAACATTAACGAAATTGGAGACATTCTCTATATTCTTCATTCGCTCCAAATTGCATTCGTAGCAATTAAATCGCAATAAAACAAAAGGACTGCAGAACATTGGCTGCTTTTTCCTCTAAATAGACGAACAAAATTTATATCCCCTGAAAGTACGTACCTTCTACTTCCATTTTCCGGTGTTACTTTTCCGATTACTATTATATTATTGCACGTAAAAAATGTTTTTCCTGCTGCTAAAAGCAATGCATTTCTCCATTCGTTCGCATCTATATTGTTCACGCACAGTTGCTGTCATTTGTTTAGGGGTCTTCCTGTCCGCACAAGAGTTTTCCTACCTTGTGTTCCGACGTCAGACGAGGAATGCCTACGAGGTTAGGTTAGGTTTCATTAGCACAAATGTAATGAAAAATTATTCTTTGGACTAAGAGAACTAAACCAAGCTAGCCTAAAATAAAAATGCTTTTTCCTGTGACGTCAGAACACAAGGTTGCTCAAGTGTTGTGTGGTAAGTGAGACCCTTCATTTCGCTGATTTCGAGTTGATTTGTCGCTCCGGATTCCACCCACCATGCAGAGTTTCTTTCATTATTTCAGACGAGGAATGCTTACAAGGTTAGACCTGTTAGTTGATTGATTGATTGATTTAGTTTATTTTACTTCGCGTTTTGTGCCTCTTGGCTAATTTGCGAAGATGGGGATGAGTGATGAAATGATGAATGGACATTCACAAACAACCAAGCCCGACCGGGATTCGAACCCGGGACCCTTGGCGTCGCAGCGCGATGTGCTAACCACTCGGCCACAGGGTCGGGCATTAGACCTGTTAGGTTGGGTTCCAATAGCATAAATACAATGAGAAAGGTTTTTCCTGCTACTAAAAGCAACACATTTCTCTAATCATTCGCGTCCATATTGTTTACGCACAGTTACTTTCATTATCTCGATGAGGAATGCCTACAAGGTTAGGTTTCATTAGCATAAATCAGTGGCATGCCCAAGGAGGTTTGGGGGGTTCTAACCCCCGCCCCCCTTTGGCCCAGTATTCCTAAAAAAAAAAAAAAGATCAAATGCAGGAAAAAATGGCAAAATGGCGCTGACTACTAAAAAATTTATATCTAACCCCCTCCTTTCGAAAATCCAGGGCACGCCACTGGCAAATAAATACAATGACAAATTATTATTCAGGCTAAGAGAACTAAACCTAGCTACCTAACAACGTAGGCATTTTTTGCTTTCACTGGATTTGTGCAGGAATGTGCACCAAACTTCACTACAGAATGCTGCAGAACAAGAAATAATAATTTTTTATCTAAGTGACAACATTTTTTGTAAAGCGACAACATTATGCCATTGTTTCCATTATGTACCTGCAGATGGCGTGAGCGTCGAAAGTCACGTGGTCTCGACAGTGTTTCCAAACATGCCTTTTTTACGAGATTTTTTTCTCTTTTTTTAACTATGCTTACCTAACCTAACCTAACCTTGCCGGAAATGGTCCATGAGGCTATCGTGAATGGTTTTTGGGGCTATCATGAATGGTTCTTGTGGCTATCGTGAATGGTTTTTAGGGCTATCGTGAATGGTTTTTTGGGGCTATCCTTCAATGGTTTGTGGGGCTATCATGAATGTTTTTTTGGATATCGTCAATTGTTTTTGGTGCTATCCATCAATGGTTTGTGGGGGCTATTATGAATATTTTTTGGGGCTATCGTGGTTTTTTGCAGCTATCCGTAAATGGATTGTGATGACATAATGAACACGGAAGTAGGTATTTTTTGGTTAAGAAGGTTGGGTAATTATGCGATATCGCCCGAACACCTCTAGCTCGTTAATTTGAGCATCCATATTTACCTATTCTGCATTCCAGAAGATTCTTTAAGATGAAGTTATGCCTCTTTCTATAAAACAGTGTCAACTTTTCATGTTACGAGTCATTTGTTGTCTTTCTTGTTCCCCTTGGGTAACAGACAATATGACGACTGCACGCCATATTGTATGTTACCCAAGCGGAACAAGGAAGACAAATAATGACTCATAACATGAAAAGTTGACACTATTTTATAGGGTAAACATCGATGATGAAATTAACTAAATAAACGAGCTAGAGGTGTTCAGGCGATATCCCATAATTACCACATTACCAAAAAATTATGGGTAACACTTTACTATACCGGAGACGGATTTCTTCAAATTTACAGGAGAAAGTACTTACGCAAATCATTTTCTGTAGTGTTGTTGATGTTCGGGAATGTAGTTTTGATCCATTTTAATGCGAATACATGTGGTTTTCTACGAAAATCTCTCTCCGACGAGCTATTGCTGCTACTGCCATTTGCTTTCTGCAAGAGAGCACAATACGCTCTCGTATGATGGTCAGTATATGCTAAATTGAGCGAAAGGAGTGCTAATGGAACCTAACCTAACAGGCCTAACCTAACCTAGTAGGCATACCTCGTCCCCGTGATGGTTCGTGGGGCTATCGTGAATTTTTGGGCTAACGTCAATGGTTTTGGGAACTGCCCGTGGATGGTTTATGGGAAATAAGGAACAACAGTAAGTACTCGTTAATGTAAGAAATATACATTATTTTCGTTAGAAATTCATTATTTCACCTAAAGAAATGTTCCGCAATGCAGAATAGTACGTTAGCAATGTAAAAAATTGCGAAATAAATCATTGATAGGTGTCTCCGGTATAGTAAAGTAGTACCAAATTATGAACCGTGTTCCTCCTAAGCAGCCCATATTCTGCAGTCTTACCGAATTATATTACACCCAAAGTATATACCACTGAAGATGCTAATTTTCTTAAACGGGATCAAAATAAACAGCCTTACACAACTCCATGCGTTGGAGGTAATTGATGCTGTTTCTTGGCTGACACCGCCTATCCTTTTGTGTTGAAGGTAAACATAAACAAGAGAGATGAAGAAACAAAACAGTAACCAAAGCGCCAAAATTGCTGCAGAGTTGCCAGATCAAAATTAGAAAAGTCCTTCCTTCTGGATATGACGTCGGTCGAAAGTAGAATGGCTAAATCCGGAACTACTTCAAGTCTGTGGCTCTGTTCATAGGTACAGTGGGATCCATGAGTATTACAGTCCACCACCACCACCAGTTATTATTGTCCACCACCTTGTTCGTACACTTTACTTGACCCAATAAGAGCTTAAAAAATTAAAAGAAAACTCAAAACATGCTGTTGACAACTTCTGCTCCAGCATACATAAAAATCCATCTTTTAAAAACACACAGGATGTAAGAGAAGAATTAATGAAAATGGCCATGGACAATTTGCCGTGCAATACTAGTGGATCGCACTGTACTAGAAGTGCTTCTAATGTGTGGAAATGTATGTGTACGAACATTTTAATATGCAACGTGATTTCTATGGTGAAAGACAAGTGTTTGAAACGTGGGGGAAACAACGAGTACTCAGTTTTATCATGGTGCTACGTCCTCTGGTCTTGTACACTCGTTTGCTTGGCGCTTTCGAACTGCGCTAGGTGACGTCACTTCCGTCAAGACTGTACTTCAAGTATGTACTTTGTACCTTTTGGACACAGCCTTAGGAATTCGAAATCCGGATTGACTCCGAAATTCGGATTCTCCGTTTTTTTACTATTAGGATTCCGGATTTGGCCATTCTACTTTAGAAGGAAGGACTTTTCTAATTTTGATTTGGCAACTCTGCGGCAATTTTGGCGCTTTGGTTACTCTTTTGTTTCTTCATTTCTCTTGTTTATGTTTACCTCGAACACATGGAGTTGTGTAAGGCTGGTTATTTTATTCCCGTGTAAGAAAATTAGTACCGTCAGTGGTATATACTTTGGGTGTAATGTAATTCCACAGCGTATCAGTGCCAGGGGTTATGCAGAATTTTTCATGCATGTGTGTTTTAGAGGGGTGAAATTAACATTGAATTCAAGCTGGAAGAGAGCGAATCCTAAAACCAAAAGGACCCAATTTCCTTTTGTTTTATTGCGATTTAATTGCTACGAATGCAATTTGGAGCGAATGAAGAATGTAGAGAATGTCTCCAGTTTCGTTAATATTTTGTATAGTAACTAAATTTTGCCTTCTAATCACGAATCTGGGTATTACCAGAATCTGTTGTTGTCACGTCTGGAAATCGTGAATAAAGCTTATATAATTTGAATTTTTGGTACTAATCTGATATTCCCCGGACAGATTTCTTCATTTTTACAGAATAAACTACTTACGGTAATAAGTTCCTGTAGCATTGTCTAACATATGGAAGGTGTTTTGTGTGATGTGGGAATGTTTCATACCAGAAATTCAACCATTCATGCATAGCCCCACGAACCATTCATACATAGCCCCATGAACCGTTTTCGGTAAGGTTAGGTTAGGTAGGGTCACGTATAGGTTACAATAGTTAAAAATTGGTTTCGAAAAAATTATGCATCGCCCCACACACCATTCTCGCATAGCCCCACGAACCATTGACACATAGCCACACAAACCATTTGCGGAAACATACGTTCTTCAGTTACAAAAACACACTTTTTTTTAAAAAAAAAAAAATGCAATTACTTTGATCAAAAAAACTTAAATACACGTTAAAGAATGTTCCGCGAAGAAGATAGGTAAGTACAAATGTTAAAAATTGACAAAATGAAGAAGTTATAGGTATCCGGGGAATATCAGATTTTTACCGAATTTTTTTCATACATCGGAGACACATTTCTTCAATTTTACACAAGAAACTACTTACGGAAATGAGTTTCTCCAAATTTTACAACGTTCATCAAGGTATTTTGTTTCATCGTGGAAAATATTTGCCGGGAAATCATGTATTTTTCAAGAGAAATATCTCACCGATGCACAATTGCCATTGACTTTCATTTGCTTGCCCTACGACAATCAGATGCTAGCGTACGTTTGATGATGTAAGTCCATGTCAGTGTTTCAACCCCCATTTTTTTTTTTTTACAATGCTTGCCTAACCAAACCTAACCTAACCTTATCGGAAATGGTCCGTGGGGCTATTCGTGAATGGTTCGTGAAACTATCGGCCAGCTACCGTGCATAATGTATAATTTCCAATGGTGACGAACACGATAGTAGGTATTTTTCAGTGAAGAAGGTTGAAACACTACATACCCACAACGTGAGTCAAGATGTGCCGGCCATATTGTGTGTTCCAGAAGCAAAGAAAGGAATAATAATAATAATAAAAAAAAACACTCAGAATGTGAAAAATTGCGTTTGTTTTCATGTAAATAGCATAATGGCACCTTGAACAATGTTCTGCAATACACACTTCGTAAGTACGAACCATGCAAAACAGAAAGTATGCAATTTTAATGTGTCTCCGATCTATGAAACTGGTACCTTTTTTCTTTAAAATCTGTAACGCATTGTTTTACGAACAAAATTATAACTGATCTTGCCTAACCTTCGTGGGGCTTTTCGTCAATGGTTTTTGGGGCTATCCGTCAATAGTTTGTTGGGCTAACCATGCATAATGTACTGATCAGAAGGCAAAAATTAGTTAATATACCAAATATTAACAAAATTCAAGATACTTATTTACTCTAAGCTTACCGGAGAAAGATTCCTGGAGATATCAGTTAAATCTTTTTCCAATGAGCACATGTTGTTACAAAATATAAGTTGCGTAGCACTACTTCCTCACTGCGCAAAATGCCATTTTTCTAGACGAACGCTCGAACACCATTGCCAAACGTATGTAAATCCCTTCATTGGGTAAAACACCAAAATCTATCAATTTCGTAATTAGCCCACGTCCATCCTCCTCCGCACTCCACTTAAGTAAATCTTGCACACTAACAATTTTATCACACCTCTGCTCCTCCATGCTTCAAACAATAAAGTTCTTCGAGTGCAACACAACAACTAATGCTCTGCAAGTAAGGAAGGAACAGTGTGGCAATGCTGTAGACAGAGCAACAAATGTTGAACATCACATTTTCATATCATCAAAGATGGCTGTTATGTTCAAGTATGGAGAATGAATGCGGTAATGAAGAATGTAATTTTGTATCATATATAGACGTAATTAAACAATTTTTACTCGTGACCATGGCATTTCAACAACAGATTCGTGATTAGCAAGCCAAATGTAGTTAGTATACCAAATATTAACGAAATTGGAGACATTCTCTATATTCTTAATTCATACCAGCAATTTTTACATGGTTCGATTCGATTGCAGTGACCTTGACACTTGGTGTAGCAATCCGAGGGGTGCCAAAGGGTGGTTGGTGTGGGTGATAACCCCCCCCCCCACACACACACACACTTTAGCACCCAGTATTTGTAATGGAAGTACACGTAACTCCCACCGCCTTTTGAAAATAGGAAACTATTTCATTTGACTACTAAGCCAGAGATCCCGGCTTGCCATGGGTGTTCTTTGTGTGTGTGTGTGCCTTCTTCAATTTATCATCTGTCACATTTGGTTAATCGCGAAGATGATACGATATAATTAAGGAAAGGACAAACACAAAGAACACCCATCCCCAGGTGGGAGTTCGAACCCGGAACTCCTGGTTTCATAGTGCACTGTGATAACCACTCCCCCACGGTTGGTTGATTTGGTGTATTAAGCCCACTTTATGTACAGAAAGGCTAATTGGGACTGGCCCTACAGTTTAAAGTGGGAACCACTGTGCCTCCACTGGGTAACGCTGGTCCTCGTAGCACATCAATTATGCTAAGACACCAGGGGCCCCAGATTCAAATCCCGGCATGGGCATGGATGTTTGTGAGTGTCCATTCATCAATTTCATCATGTCATCACTCATCCCCATCTTCACAAATTAGTCAAAAGTGGTACAAGAAGTGAAGTAAAATAAAGCAAATAAATAATCCACTGGCTTGCATTCCCTAGAGGAAAGGGCTAACCATTCGGATATGTGGGTATCCGTAAAGCAAACTGCATTTTCCCCCAGTGATAATGTTCAATTGGTTTTTGAAACACCATCTTTGTGTATGATTAACTTTTTTTCAAAAATTTTGCATTGCTTGATTTCCCTTATTTCTCCATCTCACGATCTCATTACTGAAAGATCAGAGTTCAAGCCCTGACCTGTGCATGTGCGTCTCTTTGTATCCACCCTTCACCCATTTAATTTAATCAACATTCATTGTCATGACAGAAGTTAGGTAAAGTGATGGCAGAGCAATGCTAACTATAAGAATATACAAATAATTTTCTCCAAGTGCATCTGCAGGGCACTGTGAAATCTGGAGTCCAGAGTCCTCTGTTTATGATTGTCCTCATGGCTTAAGTTCATTAGCTACTTATTGTGATTAAATCTATACAGCTAGGAAAAGTGATGGGAGGTGGCAAAGTTTAAATATATTTAAGGGAAAAAACAGGTAACAATACACACCTTTTTGTATTTTCTTCAATCATATTCATTTAGGTTTTTGAGTTTTGGAATAATTTTTTCATTTCATTATTCACTGCAGAGTACAACACACAGGAACAAGAATGCGAGCTCATCACCTGTTCGAATCCCGGCCTTCATCATTTCCATCATATATCACTCTCATCCTCATTTTCGCGCTAACCAAGTGTGGCAGAAAAGCGAAGTAAAATAAACCTAATCAACAACAACAATATGAACACTCATTCTCTTGCCCAAATAAATACATGTTTACTCAGTTGTTTTCATTGGAAGCCAAGAGCTACTATATGTAAATAAAAGGCTACATAACTAGAGTGAGAGAGATAGAGCATGAGCAAATATTTGTTATTTAATCATTATGTATTCCATATTTGGAAAAAAAGAAAAGAAAGCATAACATCAACATTTGAAACAGTTACCCATGTAGGGCTGGTGACCAAATGTACCCCTCTAAATTTATGTTGATTTTTTTTCAATTAATATATGTTCATGTTTTACATAACATAAAATTTGTTCACAGAATTTGTTTGCAGAATCTTGAATATCTGATGTATTTAGTCATGATATTTGGCCCGCGTACTTCTATCGTGAAATCCTTCCACAATTTTTGTGTGTCTGAACCAGTTGCATGCACATTCAAAATGTGTAGGACCATGTGTAAATGCTAAGAAATGCAAAAATATGAAAGTTTATGTTTGCAATTGTGCATTGTGTAAATGTACATGGATCACGTATGAACTACAAACACACCCCATGTAGGGGCCTATATGGTATATGGCAACAATATGCTGAATGATATATCTGAATATATCAGCATCCTCATTACAAGCATGTTTCCAATTTGTATCGAAGGTCAATTTTGCTGACTCTGTGGCCAAGCATATCAATTGGTTGGCTTTTAATCCCATCAACAAAATTTTCAGTTACGAAACATGGTCTGTACCGTTATCAATCACATCTGATCATCACTCATCCTCATCATCATGATTAGTAAAGAGCGGCAGAAAATCAACAGTGATACAACCAAGAAATTGTCGAAATTCTAACAGAATTAAAGCAACATGTGTAACCTGACAAAAAAAAAGTATAATTATTTTCAGCACCAGCAACTGAATTTCAGTTGCAGCAAGATCTTTATCATTATCAGCATCTGCCTGTCCAAGTGCCTAATGTTTAATTCCAATTCTTTCATGCCACTGCATTTTTACGTAGTGAGGTAAAAGGTAAAGCCCCCTTGCGTAGCACTATGCCATGAAGGCACATTTAGGGGATGTGGGGGTAGGACCCGACACATTTTCGATCTCTGCTCTTTTGGAGGTGATGTGACCAGCACTATGCTCCATCTGCATTTATCTCCGAAGGTTGCCTCCAGGTACCCCAGGCAATCCCCAGAACCACTTTTCGCAGGGACAAGGACAGAAAAATTCCGACCTTGGTCACCTACCCTGGAAACTGAAGCCGGGTCTCCCACGTGACACTCAAATGCCTTACCAACTAGAATGTGAGTGACTTGCTTTTTGTGCCATTTTTGGCTAATTTCCGAATATGGGGATGAGTGATGATATGATGAAATTGATGAATGAACACTCACAAACATTCATGCCTAGACCTGGATTCAAAGCTGGGACCCCTGGCATTGTAGCACGATGTGCTAATCACTCCGTCACAGGGGCTGGTCCTTACCGACTAGACCGCTGTGGTATTTTACATGGTTTGATTTCTGATTATGTTTGTTAACACATACTTCAGAGGTTTCGTGACTAGTTGCTACACTTTTTCTGGAGAAAAATTTTCCCTTCCCAAGCACTTCTATCTGATTGTTTGCAAGCAGTCATTCATTTACTGTTGCCTTAGATACAGAATGCTGCTACGATCTTATTTCACATGCATGGGATGTGAAGGAGTATTATTTCACTCCTAAATATTTTTGTTATTGTTAGTCAGGTTAGGCTTAGGGCTCTTGGTATTAATAAAATATTCTGAAATCCTTTGATTGTTAGATTAGGTGGGTCACCTTTAGGTCTCCTAGTAGTAGAATAATACCCCTAAATTCTTTAAACACCTGCTCACATCTTGATATGACCTTGAGCACAGAACTTGCTAGGAGCCTCACATGATAATCTGCAAATAATTGATGAAAGTTCAGCAGGGGGAAAGAGAAACTACATTCCGTACTACTTCACAAATTCTGTATTACATCCAAAACAGGGGTGTAACTAGTATGACTCCCAAAAATACCATTCCTGTCTACATTTAGTACAATTTTGCTTGTAATTATATAGTGTACATTTCATACTTCTGATGCAGAAATGCAACCCATATTAACCATGTAAACAAAACCAAACTAAAAGTTTCACTACTCACATGGTTGCAAATTGACTACACATTATGTACAAAAAAATCCTTTCCAAAATATTCTATCAAAGTGGCTTAGAGGGGTGTCGTGAAGTGTTCCAATACTTTCACTGAAATGACACTTCCAAATATGTGCTTATTTAGTACTTTTTACATGTAAAATGTTTCTGAATTTGAAATATGTGTTTATTTTTTCAACTTAAGGCAAGCAACCAAACTACACTAATTGAGCCTTGCAAGTGGTAATTATGCTTACATTCTGACTTGGGCACTGCAGAAGTATCTTGAAACAATAAGGGTGTCATGAAACGAAACAGTTTGGGAACCCCTGTTCTATCATAAAGTCTTCATTCCGTTGACTAGGTCACTGATACATTTGATCACTTAAGATAAATGCTCCCTTATTGCTTGAAACTTTCATAGGCTCCATCTTTTCTTTTTCAAGAGTATAGGGCCCGTTCCGAAAGTTGCACAAGTTTAACGTGTTAAACGAGTTATGGTAATTGGCTATCCCAGTGCATTTCGTGAGATTCATTATTCTGCCCCAAAAGTCGCATTCTGTGTATTTCATGCAAGAATGAGATTCACCAAACACACAAGCCAGTAGGCTTGTTTGTTCAGTGAGAATCGTTTACTGGTTGCAGACAACATGTGTGCTTGATGGATTCAAACTGAACTAGTTCAAAAATGTATTATAATTTTAACAGATACCGATATGAATCAACATGCACAAGATGAGTGTGCCTCAACTGTTCTTAGAATGTGATTAAAATGAGTAACAGTGTCCGCAGTAGTGTTTATTTTTGCCATTAAGAACATTCTTTCTACTGGATGTCATGTGGAAACCTTCTCTAAACAAAACGCTGTGCCTGCGCTTTCGCCTAGAGCATCCCATAAGCCTCTAAAATAACTGGTTTTACTAGATTCACAAGCCCAGTTATTTTCTTTGAATGTGTTTGTTTCGTAACAACCTGCGATCGGTCATGGGTGCATGATGTCACACTCACAATTTAATAAAGTGTCATTTTATTAATATTTAAAATATTGGCCTGCAGGACACTCTACCAACTTTTAGAGTACCACTGGAAATACAACAAATTAATTTTAAAAAATTAAAATTTGATTTTAAATTCTTATACAATTAACAATTTTTTTGTTGATTAATGCATTCCTTAACATTTGTGACTTGTGTTTGTCGATGTATGTATTTCGAGCATGAACAAGTGAAATGGCAAATGTAAACTACTCCGCACCTGAAATTAAATATTATATATGAATAAATATATATATATATATATATGTGTGTGTGTGTGTATGTGTGTGTGTGTGTGGGCCCGACCCTGTGGCTGAGTGGTTAGCACATCGCGCTGCGACGCCAAGGGTCACGGGTTCGATTCCCGGTCGGGCTTGGTTGTTTGTGAATGTCCATTCATCAATTTCATCATTTCATCACTCATCCCCATCTTCGCAAATTAGCCAAGAGGCACAAAACGCGAAGTAAAATAAACTAAATCAATCAATCAATCAATGTGTGTGTGTGTGTATACGTATGCCATTTAATTGAATTAGTATTTTGTGGATACGTTGTATAGGCCGACACACATATCTCTGCCGTGATCAGTGCAGTGTAATGCGAGAACCAATGTTGCTAATCTGTTCGATAGAAAAATCGCTACAATGCACTGAGGCACATCTGCTCGTAGAACAAGGAAATTAGAGAACTCAGTTCTATATAAACATTGAGTTTTAAACGCCATGCATTATAACGAGGGCTAGGATTAATATGTGCTAACAAGTTGCTTTATATGTACATACATATGGACTAAAACTTCGTTAAATTTGGACTAGCACATGCGTAAAATTACCCAAAATGATGCAAAGAAGACGTCATAGTGATTCATTATTTGTTTGATTTCAAATAAAGTAAGCAATGTATTATTTTTCCATTGCATTAATTGGCCTGGTGGCATTTTAACTGTTCAATCCCAATAAGCCCATCCACACTGGTGCTGAAACTGCAATGACATGTGATATACGACTGACACTACCACTGGTTTGAGAACTAATAACCTGCACTGCGAACATTTTAAACCTCAACAATAGGACCACAAACACTTCTCCTTATGCAGTATTATTGCCTCTCTGTGCTGGGCGACAGTCGGCTGCCTTTGTTGTACATTTACAAATGATGCTGGCTTCCGCAATAACAACAAGAATAAGAAGAAAAGAATAACAAGTACATATATTGCCACCAGACAATAAGACTCGTAGATTTTTCTTTTGTTATGAACTTGCCATCAAAGCATGCCAATTTTAACACAGAAAACAATATGCATCGCATTAAGCAGCAAAAATACCAGCTTCCTTCCTTCATACAATTCCTACAAGAACATGTGATGGAGCCGAGAGTTGAAACACAGAAATGCTCATGCATCCACATAATTTATTTCTTTTGAGCAATTCTAAAATGATGAAGTATGAACAATAGTACTGGAGGCATTATGGAATTCAATGTTCACTAACCAAACACTCACATACACATGCAATACACACACACATCAAACCGGTCAAGTACTTAAAATAATATTATGGTGCTTCCAATCCAACAAAACTCACAGTCACTTTGTCTTTGTCCTTCTGTGATAGTGCTTCATTAATACAGTTGTCCACACTAGTTACTAACTAGCCATTGAAAATGCACTGCATAAGAGAAGCAACCATTTCATCATGCTATATTTCCAAATTAATCTCCCTGTTGAACAGTATGAGCCATAAGCTGGAGTGCTATTCAATTGTTTTCAATTATGCTTGCATTAGTGTGTCCAGGAATGGAATGTCAATTGGCAACAATGGCGAGCAGGGTAGAACGTGTGATGCTAAGAGGCAGGGAGTTGAAACGAAAATTGTGATCTGCACCACGGCAGAGATGTGTGTATCGGCCTTTAATCACGCAGACCCTTTAGATTGTTAATTATATTTGTGGGAGGGTGAGAGGTGGTGATATTTAAGGTTGAAATAGAGGAAACATCTGCTTATACCCTTGAATTTTTTGAAAGTTCGCCTTAAACCAGGAATTATACTTGTATTTTATCATGGTCCAATATTGGCCATACTGAGTAAGAGATGTGAATGTAGCTAGGAAAGTGAGGACATGCAATATATAACTGGAATGACCAAAATATAATAGGAATAGAAATATACAAAGCTTTGTATAATATAAAAATGCAGTTTACAATAAATTTTACAAGTTTGGTAAGGAATGCAGATGTTCAACTGTAGCAATTGCAAAGAGGAATGTTTATATTTTTGTCTCAAGGCAAAATATAAAGGGAACATTTAATTTGTAATGAAAAATCTACTTTTGAGGTAGATAACTAAAAAAGAAAGAAAGGCAAATGTAACCCTCTTTCTGTTTGTTGTGCACATGCTGTGAAGGCAAATGGGGTGTGTGAAGATATAGAGCTCCACATATTCTTGATCATAGCCATAGCCTTTACCCTCCAGGTACTGATTTATATGAGTCTGGGTGAACCTCAGAGCAATGCAGAAACAGGGAAAATTTTCCCTTTTGCAGATCACCTGTCTTGGAATGAGCTTAGGTCTTCCAAGTGCTAGCCAGATGCTCTACGTACTGAGCTATGGCTGTTCTTGGTAGATGACTATAATTTTCATAAATACCCTGTATTTACCCAAATTTTATTTAGCTACCCAGTATTTAAATAACCATGTTCCTAATCTACCCTACTTATGACTTCGGTTTTCTTCATTCTAATTTTCAGAGGATGACAGTTTTTCCAAAGTTTGTGTGCTATCCATGCATAGACAAACCAGATAATCTTGCAGGACTTCCATAACATGTCTTCTGAATTGGAAAACCTTCTGAATGAAAACCCATCATCTGCAGAAGAGAAGCAGAGAAGGGAGATGGGCTTTGAGGTAAAGCTATTTTTTTTTCTTGAAGGAGTTGTGATGTACAAAAAATACCGTCAACCCTTATTTGATAATATACATATTTTTAAGAAATTAAAAGTATTATTTTTACACGTGCTGTTACTAATAATGGAATCATGTATACTTTCTTGAAGAACCACTGTGAAAGGGATATGTTAGTATCAGGGCATCCAACAAAATTCGCATGTATAAATGGAAGCCTTCATCTGCTTCACCACTGCAAATATGCTGCTGGAATTTTATACTCTTCTAGCTCATTTAACCTTATTTAGTGTAGCAATGCATACGAAGGCTTTCTTTCATCATCCAGGTGTAATACTGGGTTTACACAAGTACGTTTACAATGACATTGCACTATTCTTTGATATCAAAAAGAATCCAGCAAATCGGGAAATATAAGTTGAACAATATCACGAAAAAGTGAAACAGAAATATCCATTGGTAAATGTTATAAAAAATTGACAAGTGCTATCACGACCCCCTTTGTCCTGTTGTGGGAGATGGTTATTAATCTGTCACTGAGTGATGTTTATGTCCAATGTTATGAAATAAAATACTATAATAAATTCGTAAATATTTTAATATCATAATTACTCAAATCATTAAATCCTAAAAGTATATCACTATCTTTAGTAACTGATGTTTCTCTGCCAGCCCTGCTAAACTTTCACTTTTCATCTACTGATTTATATGAGGGGCATCCAGAAAGTGAATTCCACTTATTAATGACCTTGATTTTTCGGAAACGCGATAACAGTGAAAAATATTATTTGCTGCAAAGTAGTGTTTATGAATGTGCAGTGATGTCTGCACACATTTTTCACCTGTTCAAAATAGCGAAATAATGCAAATTTGGCATAAAATGTGAATTGTTGGCATTTCTCACGAATTTTAAAAAATGTGCTTCAACGACGAAAAATACAGTGAAATCCAACATTTTTTACTTTTTTAGGCTTAAAGAAACAAAATTTGCCATGTGTGTATATAGAACACACAAATTTTCCAACATTTTATCCAAGAGAAAACTGTAATGCATGTTATACATGGAATAATTCCGACAGCCACATTAAATCACATATTTCCCACAATTTTTGTATCTACCGTAACATGGGAGCCGCATCATCAGTATTTGTCGCGATAAGTGGTGTGATTTTGGCGGAGATAGAGTGCTCACCTACCGCCACAGGGGAGTCATAACATCGGCATTTGTCGAGTGAGAAATAATGGAAAATCTGTTACAACATATCAAGCTATCACGAAAATACGCAGACCATGTGACCTACAATTAAAAATGATAGTTTAAAAGCAGAATGGAAGTATAGGGTTTTTCAATAAGAACAATATGATTTTACAATGAAATAAAATAAAAACTATTTCAGATACAACCAAACTTTTATATTATTTTGAAGCATAGTTTATTACATTATGTTTTGAATAACACATCTTTTAAGTGTCCACCTCGACTTCGTGCACACGAGTGAATTCGATGAACACAATTTTCGATGACTGTGCAATAACTCCAGCCTAATGTCACGAATGCAGCGTTTGATGTTCAATCTTAATAAAACATTAAAATGCTGACTAAGGCAAACTTTTATAGCATAAAAATATACATAAAAACTTAACGTTTCCACCCTCTAACAGGGTCTTCTTCAGACGAAACTTCACAACAGTTTGTTGTGAACAACGTTACATTTTTATGTATATTTTTATACTATAAAAGTTTGCCTTGGTCAGCATTTTAATGTTTTATTAACATGGAAACAAGGCTTAACAGTGTTATCAATCTTCATGCATCAAGGGTCCGTGGTCTGTTTGCATAGACTATAGATTTCAACTAACCCCACAAAAAGCAATCTAAAGGAGTTAAATCACAACTTCTTGGAGGCCAACTAACAATTGCATTCCTTGAAATTATCCTTTCACCAAACTGTTCTTGCTATACATTGATAGTGGCATTAGCAGTTTGACAGCATTTTGTAGGTTTGGTGTGTATTACTCACAATTCCAGAATATAAAAAAAGACATTAAAAACTGTACTTACGTATGTATGTTTTTTCTATTTTCCTTTCTGTAGAAGGACGTTTCGGAGATTAACTATCCCCTTCTTCAGGTTCGTATGAAAAAACTAGGTACTTAGCGTAGTACCACGTCGAAATGTAATATAAGGATTGTGGATAAGGGGTCGTGTAGATACATTTAAAATATTATATCCTCGCCCTAGAGGTATATAAAAAGCTCGTCGTTCACTAAAAAGACTTGCACAATAAACCTATTCTCATGTTAAAAATGTTAAAAAACTAAATTTTGTCCTGGAAAACCTGGAAAAGTCAGGGAATTTAATTTCTGCTTGTTTGTAGCCACCCTGGATAGGTACCTGGGTGTAAAGGCAGCTGGAGAATTGTGCTGATCACATCACCTCCATAGTGAACCAAGATCGAGAATGTGTGTAGCTTTATCCCCCACATCTTCTTCCCCTAAATGTGCCTTAATTGCATGTGCAATATGCATGGAGGACTTTACTATAGCCACACTTGACATTCAAAACAGGTGCTACATCTGGTTATAGCCAATTATCTTTGCCCCTGTATACCAAATCTCACATCCCCTTTCTTTTAGAAAGTCTAAGGCATACAGTGTGCAGAAGTTTGTGTGGTGTTTTTCTTTAATGACCTGCGATTTATTAGGCTCAGTCAATAAATAATGAGGCAGAGGATATTACACCAAAACTATGGTAGCTGGAAATGGGTCGATGGGCCTGAAATGGAGGTGCAGGTGTGACAAAACTGATTTGCACATGTTTTCCCGCTACATGGCGTTACGTGTCTGGCAAGGTATGCGCAAAGGCTGCTAACTGAGCAGCGGCCGTGTCCAGTCATTCCGTGTTTGACTGCGACGTGTAATGGAGACATCCAAAGAGGAGCAGCGGGGTGTTGTGGGCTTCTTGACAGCGGAAGGTGTAGGGTGTCATGAAATCCATCGACAAATGGAAAGGATATATGGGGTGCACTGTATGTCCCGGGCAAGAGTGAAGTAGTGGAACAAACGCTTTCACGAAGGACACGCGGAGTGGGCACCAAAGTGTGTCACAGACCAGCATGTTATGCAGGTGGATGAGCTCATCAAGACAGACAGTCATATATCAGTGGATTACATTTCAGCATCAGTGGGGCTTAGTCATGGTACTGCCCACACAATCATTAAGGACATGATGTTCCGTAAAGTGTGCGCTCAATGGGTCCCGCAATGTCGTCCTATTGCCAGAGTGGCCCCATCCCAGTTTTCTCCATGCGTTTGTTTTTAGAAAAACGCACCAAAAAACAGACAAAAAGTGTTTTCTGTTGGGTTTTTTTCTTCAGAAAATGTAAATTATTGCTTTAAATACTTGTGACGTTCTACGATTGTCAATTTTTTTTGGAAAACTTGTAATGAAAGGCTTAGCAGAGCTTTAAATACTAAAAATAATGAATGTAGTACTGTAGTACAAGTCACAGTTGGTTCTTTCAGGCTTTTATCCTCAAATCATGCTAGAAATGGACTTTTAACACAAATAAAAATATTATACATCTAAGAAACAAAATAGAAAAAGTGTCAGAAATTTTTAGATAAAACCTTTGCATTTATTGATGCAGCATAGTTGAACAAAAGCTTATAATTTTGAAATGTGGGAGCACTTTGGTTATCTGTTACTTCCTTATGTGAGGGGAAATGATAGTGGCAGATCATAGTTTCAACTGTGACGTTCAATTAATAAAATAAATTTTTGCATGTTTAAACATTACAAGGGAGAATTGAATACATTTTATTGAAATGTCGTTAAATCTGGCATAATTAACTTGGAACACACTTTAAATGATTTTTGTCATTTCTCATCCGAATGGGTTGCTTGCCTATGCAGTAAAATGTTATTTATGTCTGGTTAGGAGCTCTATACCCATGTAAGTCGTGCATCTTCATAATTACCATAATATCAGCTTTGTGCACAAAACTTAAGGAGTATTATGTACTTGCACCATAATTTGACAATAAAATTATCAAAATATGGTGCATGATTTAGGAGGAGCATGAGTTAGGGTGGATGGGCAGAGAGGGATAAGTCATCTATTTAATGACCATGATAACTGCTGTAAATTTAGAATAATTTAGGTGAAGTTATTTCTGCAACTAGAAAACTTGTGAACCAAATTGAACAATTTGTTTCAAGATGGTGGATGGAAAATTTATTTTCTACATGTTGCTATGCTATGCTCTACAATGTTTTTTCTTTTTTTTTTCAAAACTGTCTAGAATACATTTTCAGAGTATAAGGAATTAAACTGAATTTTAGAGATTTCATTGGTCCGCAATTTTGCAGCAAAACTTTTAAAATAATATGTTTTAGCTTATGAGAGGAGTGGTGGTAAAAGGTAAGATCACACACGTTCTATTTTTGATAACTGCCATAAATGCAAAGCTTTTGAGTTGCACTGTTTATAGTTGCAATATAACTTAAAGGATTGGTCTCACATTGTATCTGAGAAAAATTGGTCACCATGTTTAAAGATAGTAGACGACAGACTGGTTTAACATGTCTTGCGAGAACTTTAAATAATGCTCATATTTGACTATTTTATATTTTCGTACTTTAAGAAACACAAGTCTCAGCAATGTTACAGCCAGTGCTTGAAAAATCTTCATCAGAGCTAGGCGCCAGCTCTGAAATTCAGGCGCCAGGAAACCAAATGCTGGCAATTGCGCATACTATAAGAAGTTGAGCATCACTGTATTGAAAACATTGCTAAATCATGTGAGAAAGCAGAAAATTAGAGGTTGGGGGACAAAGAGTGAGGAATAGTTACTGATTCTATGAAATGTTCACAACATTGATAAAAAAATCATACCACCATTAAGCCTTGTTTCCATGATATGAAAAACTCAATATGCTAACCTTCTATCAAGGTCTTTTGTACTTGGTGCAGAGTCTGAAGAAGACCTTGCTAGAAAGTTGAAACGTTAAGTTTAGTTTGTTTTTTTAAATAAAATAAATTTCTGCCTTGGTCAGCATATTGAGTTTTTCAAAAAAAATCATTTGCTAACTTATGCTGTACAGCAATTTGAACTTAGAATCTTCAAAAATTCGTACATGCAAACTTAAAAGAATGGCAATATTACAGCAAAGATCACAGTCGCCAGGCTGAAATTGTTAGTCGCCATGGCGACCTGCCAACTGGGATTTTTCGAGCCTTGGTTACAGCATCACTTGAGTTTTAAGTTTTTAATAAAAACTGTGTCATGTAGTGTGTGTGTTTTATGAAGGTTGGGGTTAAGTCACCAATTTTGAGACCACAATAACTGCAGCAAATTTAGAGGTTCTTAGTTTAAATTAGTCCAACTACATACACCTAGGGAATGGCTCTGTCTTGCATTTGCATTTGTTTAAAGCATTTCAAGAGTGTAGATAAAAAACGGATTTTTCTTATGCTGAGGTAGATTCCAAATTCTGATGACATTTTCAAATCTCTGCCTAAACTACATTTTTGGAGATTATGAAAAGAGTCTTAAGAATTTTTGGGCTTTTCTTAAGCTATAATTTGACAATAAATGTTTTGAAATATAGTGCATGTTTTGGGATCGTTGTGACCAAATTGGAGGTCACCAATGTTTTGACCATGAGAATTGCCATTCTCATAGCATTTGAAAGTTATTGCGGAGTAGTTGGAATAATGCCAACTTATGGAATGATTGCATTTGCAACTTTTCTTGATCAAGCAGGAGTAATTACTCATTCCGTTTCTGATTCAGCATTAATGCTAGCCAGATATTTTGGAAGATGTATAAGGTATTCCATTTGGATGAAATTAGTCAGACAATTAAAAAAGACAAACTTATAATTTGGCATGGTTAATACATGGGGGAGGTATTTATGCTTGAAAAGTCCAGAAAAATAATAGGAAAAAGCAACTGTGAACAAACTATATTGAAGCAGATTTAAACATTGTGTTACATAGTATTTTTGGATTATTGAATGGTCTATTCATATGAATAAATTAGAAAATAATGTGTTTGTAACATAATTCATTCCAACATATGTATGCATTCACAAAATAATTTGTTTCATAAACTGAAGTTCAGAATGGATTTGATTGATTGATTTACTTTATTTTACTTTTCTTTTTGTGCCACTTTTGGCTAATTTGCGAAGATGGGGATGAGTGATGATGTGATGAAATTGATGAATGGACACTCACAAACATCCATGCCCAGGCTGGGATTCGAACCCAGGACCTCTGGCATTGTAGGCATTTCTCTTGTTAGAATAAAATATTATTAGTCCTCGCCTATAATAAAGTGGCAGTATGGAGTACCATTGTTGACTACCAGAAGGAAAAGAAGCATTGGTAATTCCACATTTTGTACTCCCACCTGTTAATTTGATTCGTGGATACACCAAAGTATGTGCCTCTTCAAGGAATGCAACCCTGAAAACTGATCACAAAGCAACAGCATTAACTATTACACCATCCAGGAAGAGTTGAATCAAGTTGTTGGACAAATATTTTAGAACAGAAATGTTAAATAACTATTCCCTGTGACAATTTTCTCTGGAGCAAGGGTGTGCATAGCATGAGAAAAGGGAAGGAAATAGAGTGGTCAGAGCAAAGCATTACATGCTGCTGTGAAGGTTGGTAACTGCAGTCGCTTACTCCTCTCCAGGCAATCCATTTCTCTCTCCAGTGTTCATTGGTGGAGCCATCTCACGTTACTACTTGCGCAGAGACTTGTTTTTTTTCGCTTTTTCCAGAGAGAGTTGGGACAGGGTATAAAGCAATACAAATGAAATGTTATGATACATTACTACTAAGGGAATTATGTATTTCATTCTTAAGATATATATTTTTAAATATAACCTTACAAATCCAAATAAAACCCAGCTTTTATCAGGTTTTATCTGAAAAAAGAAAGAAAACCCACCTGGGCTTTTTTTTTAAAGAAACCTAGGCAAAATATCAACCCTGCCTATTGCACGACAATACTAAACCACACACAGCCAACACAACAAAGGAATGTCTGAAAACATTCAAGTGGGAAGTCCTCTCTCTATAGTCCAGATCTGTCCCCCATGTGACTTCCACATCTTTGGTGAGCTCAAAAAAGCACTGCGGAGACAACAGTTTCAATCAGACCATGACACCAAGGAGTAAATGTCCAGTTGGTGCCAACAGCAGCCAAAGGAGTTCTACGAGCATGCCATTTTGCAACTAGAGTCACAATGGGATAAGTGCCTAACAGTGGCAGACAATACTTCTCAGGGGCGTTACGTAAGTACTGTGAAATATCCTCTGCCTCGTTATTTATTGACTGAGCCTCATAAATAAAAAATCTGATAATTTTTTGTATAAAAAGTAAAAAAGACATTTAAATTAAAGATCATAATTTTTAATCCACACTGCTTGTGATTGTCTTTCAGAAGGGTTCTGCATCCTTATCTGATGATTGTGAAGAAAATTTGGCTCTTCAAGTGTCTGACACAGGTTTCTCTCCTGTGGAAGTGCTCATAAAGTCTGAATCAGAAAGTGCCGATCCATTAGTTTGTGAACAAACATCTCTGGAGAATGTGTGGCTTCCGGATGAGTCATGTGTCAAGACTGAAACTGAATCATTCAAGGAGCCTCCTGATATTGATATCTCTGTTGACATCAAACCATCTGATCAGTGCATGCAGGATGCTTGTGTTGACATCAAACAATCTAAGCAGTGCATACAGGATGCTTCCGTTGATATCAAACCATCTAATCAGTGCATACAGGATGCTTCTGTTTATATCAAACCATCTAATGAGTGCATACAGGATGCTTCTGTTGACATCAAACTATCGAGTGAGTACATGAAAGAAACTTCAGATTGTAAAGTGGAAAGTGTAAGTGGTGATAGTTGGATTCAATTTGAAGGCAGAAATCAGGAAGTTCCTAGTGGGCAAAATGTTCATAAAAGTGAAGGATTTTATCCATGTTATCATGGACAACTTGTTAAAAAAATGCCAACTGAGGACAGTGACAATGGTGAATTAATTTTAAGTGAAGATCAAGACATGAAGTATTCTGTAGAGAATCCTGATGAGGTGGAAGGTGAAGTGGCAGATCCTGCACAAAGGTAGGTGAAGAAAATTTTAGTACAAGGATTGAAAATGAGCATGGCAGTACTAAGGTTCAAAATTGGACCTTATTGCTTGTAGATTATGATTCATTGTTCCACCAGTGCTGCAGGGTTACTTGTCATTCAATACAAGATTCTCCAGAAGTGTCCACCCCACCATGTCAGATTGGGATAAAATTTGTTACATTATATCCTTAGACATAAATAAGAACCGTTAGGATTTATTTTTGCTTTTGGAATATCAATTCTAGTTTGGAATTTATAGTCCTCTGAAATTTCGTGCCATTTGATGCCTTTTTTTTTATGGGATCAAGCCATGTGTAGAGTGGTGTATCCAGGATTGGAAGTGGGAGGGGGGTTATACATACTTTTTTGATAGTCAGCCCTCATTTTGTCATCCTTTCCTGCCTTTATTTTCTTTTTAGGAATAAAGGGCCAAACGGGAGCAATGTCCCCTGCCTTTCCCCATCCCCCTGAGGTTACACAGCATGTGCATATTTTGGGCCCAAGTTCCTTTTTTTTTTATTGTGATTTCATGATGCTACAAATGCAATATTTACATGGTTCGTTTTCGATTTATGTTTGTTAACACATACTGGGGAGTTTTAGCGATTACTTAAGATTTTGTTAAATATATGCTTTCGTGGTTAGGTTAGGTTTGGTTTTCTTAGCATTAAAATAAAGTCCCCAAATGCATTCTACGTACTAAGGTTCTGATTTGCTTCTACATTCATTCCCACTATGTCGCTTGTCACCGAAGAATATCTTGTCCATGGGAAGCACGCATGCTTGTGTAAGGTAATTTTTAAGTTTTATTTTTCAACATAAATAAAGCGCCTCCCCTATGGCGTAGTGGTAACATCATCGACTTGTAATCAAGGTGTCCTGGGTTCCATATCCGGTGGAGGCACATAGTGATTCAGATCCCACTTTAAACTGTAGATCCAGTCCCGATTAGCTTACTGTGCATAAAGTGGATTTTAAACAACAATTCAATCAATCAACATCAATAACTTTTTTTTAGAATCCAAACGTGCTTCTTTAAGAAAGTTTCAAATTTCGTGAGACAATGATTTCCAAAATTCTACGATAATTAGTCTTTCTGCTAGGAGAATTTAAAAAAAAAATCATAAAACAATTGGAACTGTTACCTTTAAAATAGTTAAAAAATTAAGTTTGATGCAGCATGCATATCACCATGCCAAACAGCATAAATGTTGTTATCAATGTGTTAAGCAAAACTGTGCACACTCAAGATGAGATACCACATTGTGGCATTAAATGCGTAGTTTTGAATTCGGAACGGGCATTGCTGGTGTAGTCTTGTGCATTCTAGCTCTAGCAAGTTTCATTTTGTGGACATTATGCCTATATGTACAGTAGGATCCATGAGTATGACCATGCAAATTGTTCATCACCATGTTCGTGCACTCTATTTGACCCAATAAGAGCTTCAAGAATAAAAAGAAAACTCAAAACAATCTGTTGACAACTTCTGCACCAGCATACATAAAAATCCATCACTTAAAATCACACAGGCTGAAAGAGAAATATTAATGAAAATAAGTCATAGACAATTTGCTCGATAATACTCATGGATCCCACTGTACTGTCTAGATTATAATTTTACCTCATGAAACTAACCTGTTTTCTTCTCTCTTCATGTGATGGTTATAACCAAAATCTTATCAGATAACTCAAACCACCTTAACTATAGGACTCACAATTTGTGCACTTCATTTTGATTTATTTATCCAATTCTCAAACAAACTGAAATTTTGCATATTGTGCAAATGGAATATGAAACTTGTTTTTAGTAATAACTAAATAACTGACAGAGCACATTGATCAATGTCATCCACAGTTTTCGTTTTCACACTTCGGTGGCTATTTTTAATAATATTAATATTTAATCTTCCAGTACATTTTATTGCCATGTTCTTATAGCACTGATTGTTGTAACCACTGAATTTTAGCAGTAGCACAATAAAGAAACTACGGTCCAGACTCAAAATTGTAAATTGAGTAACTGTTACAAGCAATGAATGTGTAATCATGTTGATAATGAACACAAACTAAGCATAAGCCCACAGTATTGAGATGACAGTGAAATATTTTACAATGCACCCAGTTTGGCAGGGAGGAAAAATGTTTCTTTGACCAATTGGGGAATCAAGACTTAGTAGAGCTTATAGAAAACACTACGGAGCCAAAGTTTTGTCAACATACACAAACGTCATGTGCAGTGTTCGAAAAATCTTCTTCAGAGCTCGGTGCCAGCTCTGAATATCAGGTACCAGGAAACCACCTACTAGCAATTGTGCATATGGTGTTTCAAAAGTCGCGCAACCAAAACTTTAAAAATGTATATCTTGAAAAGCATAAAAGATATTTAAACCGGGTTTTCTGCATTATAAAGCCTCATCCATTGAAATATTTTTCAACGCTAAAAAATTATCAGTTTACGCCACACAGAAAATTAGATAAATTAATAACTGGCGAAAGGCAGTGTTAAAATTTTTCCAGAAATGCATTTTTGAATGAGTAAAATTGTAAGAAATTATCAAAGGGTCATACT
Organism: Lepisma saccharinum; assembly: GCF_977018435.1. NCBI lineage: Eukaryota > Metazoa > Arthropoda > Insecta > Zygentoma > Lepismatidae > Lepisma > Lepisma saccharinum. The sequence continues at coordinate 66,209,811 of NC_139243.1, forward strand.
TAGATGTCTGATGCCATGTCAATCTTGTCATTTGCGACCAATATTGATCATGTGCAGCATTTGATTGATTTTTGACTGGAGATTTTCTGGGTTGAGTGGTGAAAAAGTGCCATTTTGGTACATATCATCCGTAAATGGCAACACTAGCAGGTCGAAATTTTGTCAACAGATGCACACAACATGTGCTTAAATATTGTCCATACTCCAGGACACGGGTTAGATGGCAGAACAGCCTCAGGCTGAACCTCGCCCACGGAAATAAAGAATCTTCAAAATTTCGTACATAATACAGCAAAAGATCACAGTCACCAGGCTGAAAATTTTAGTCGCCCTGGCGACCGGGATTTTTCGAGCCCTGGTCATGTGCCTAATATTGGCCATATATTTATATAAAACATGGTGCAACAGCCCATTGAGGGCCCAGGCCTACCAGCAACTTTTGGCCTCACTCCCACCTGATCCTACTCAATACCTTCTCCCAAAGTGGGAGATCAACCAACCAGTCTTTGCTGTAGGTTTCCATGACAGAGTTACGATACTCATTTGTAACTCCCCAATTTCCTCAAGATGGTGCGTGGCCACCGGTACCATACATGGGCCGAAATCTCTTGTTACGTTTTCCCTATGAGACTCAAACCTGTGAACATCTCGTAGCCTGAGCGCAAAGCATGGCACCTTAGACTGCACAGCCATGGTGCGGGACCATATAGTATTTACAAGGAAAATCATAAATTATAATTTCTCACCGAAATTTCACTTCTAGGTGTAAAATTCAATACATCTGGCATTGCTATCGCTACATGCCAGATGACGTAGCTTGTTTCGAAATTCCAAACTCATATTCATTTCAATCTCTATGACTTCCTTTTTTTAAAAAAAGTACATTTTGGCCATTAAATGTGCCAATTAAGTATTTGATCTAATCATGTACGCTATGATTGAGTGAATAAATTTGTACAGTTGTACATATTCTTGGAACACACTTGCATGCAAGGACCTACCCAGTGGTTACATGTCACCTTGTAATAAAGGGGTCCTGGGTTCAATACCTTGTGGAGGCGCACAGCATTTTGGATTCCACTCCAAACTGTTAGTCCGGGTGCCAAATGCCAAAAAGTGGCATAACCTTGTTTTAAGGTATGAATAAAATGTTTTGACTGTTTTTGAAAGCTTTTGTTACGTACATTTCAGATCCGATTGATGCCAGTCTGTCAACCTTGAGCAATTTGAGTAATTCAAGATGGCGTCTAATATGGCAGACTATGCAGTTAATGACCTATATCTCGGTAACCAATGGTTGCAAAGAGAAAATCTTTTTTTATTCTTGTTACAAGGCAAAAACTTCAGAAAGTGCTAGAAAAATTACATATTTTAAGGATTAGTTTTTAAATTACGGAAGAAGTACTAACATTAGTGAGAAACTATACACAATCTTTTTTGTAGTGCATCTAATGAGGATCAAAACTAAAAAAGATTTTCTGTTTACGACCATTGGTTACTGAGATATTGGACGGCATCTTGAATTACTCAAATCACTAAAGGTTGACAGTGTGGCATCAATCGGATCTGAAATGTACATAACATAAGCTTTCAAAATCAGTCAAAATATTTTATTCATACCTCAAGTCAAGCTTTCCCATTTGGCACCTGGACTGTGTAGGTCTCAATTACCCCTAATATACATAAAGTGGATTTAAAACATAAAACTCAAACGAACTCTTGCATACAAGTTTAAGGACAAGTGGTACAGAAAATGCTCTAAGAATGCACACGTGTTTTTCCAATGAACCTTTTGAGAACTGGGCATTCCAGGCAGGCACTTTTTAAATATGATGGTGACATGTTCAAAAGTGGTATTTTGTCATGATTGCCTGCAAATTTCAAACTATTTGCATTCACAAAGCCAATGCCAGAGCATGACTTCTATAACAAAAACCTTTCAGAAAAATCATTTTTACAATGTATTTCATTATTCGAGCATGTCATAAAATCAATAGTATATTAATGAAATAGAACCAGATCTAGAAGTATCATTAACAGTTTTGAAAATATGGTGTGTTAAATGCAGTCATGTGTTACTGGTCCAGTAGTGTAGCAAGGGTTGCATTCGATCCACTCAGGATTCCCAATTTTGGTGCAAAATATAGGATTTGTGGTTTTTCATTGAAATGCAGTGTTCAAATTGAAGAAAATGCAGAGAGTTGGAATAGGTCAGAACTACTGATCAGTAGGGAGGGGGCAACTAGGGGAGCATGGTGGGGCAGTTGCCCCCCCCCTCCCACCCACTTTTTGATCTGCATTATGACCTCTTAATGCTAAGCCTTGTTTACAAGAAAAAATTAAACTCCTTTTGCTTCCCCCTCCCCCCTCAGTTTTGGCACCCAATCACCGCTACGGATTTTAATGTGTAAATGATGTGTTGCATTATGGTCTCCTTCCTGTAGCCTCATTTCAGAAAATTTTGTCACAGGAATATCGTTCCTGTAGGTAGAGTTGAAAATTATCTGGAAAAAAGGCTTTTTGGGAGTTGGGGGGAAACTGTTTTTTCCATGGCTGTTTGTTGGTTTCCTTTAGACTTGTTTTGAAAATTTTTTCATTACATACCTCTAAACTCACAACTAAAGCTGGAAGTGAAATACTATAGGGGTAAGAAAAGAAAACCATACATTCAAAAATCCGGATTTTTTGCAACTGACTTTAGAGCCATTCACAGCCAGTGGCATAGCAAGGGGTGGGCGAAGTGGCGACTACATGGGCCCTCGTGCCTGAAGGGGCCTCGCATCCCATGTAGCTTACGGGAAAAATTTAATAAATAGAAGTGAGAAAAAAGATGGAAAATGAAATAAAACTGAGTGCAATAATATTAAAACATTTTGTTTTTATCTGGCTTTAAATTCTAGTTAAACATTATAATTTGAATGAATACGTCAATACAGGAGTAACGAGTGGTGTCGATTAAGGGGCATCCCATTTTGCCATTTTTGCTCCCGCACTATGCTAAATCTAGGGAAAGTAAACTGTTATTGCTCCCCAGTTTTGGCACCTTGCCCCCCCCCCTCAAGTTTTTGAACCCAATTGCCGCCACTGGGCATAACATACAGGCAGGAGGTCCCAAAGTGTAAGGAAGCCAGAAATAAGTAAAAATTATTGCCGTATTTCTCATGTGAAACATTTACTAAAAATTCATGATAGCTTGTTTGGATATTTACCCATTCATTAATTTCTTGAATAAAATGCTGTTTGTCTTGTCTTTTCATGTTTCTCTTGACCTTGCATTCCCAATTATAATATGTTAACAATAAAGCACTACCAACTGCCACGAAGTAAGCATGAGGCATTTAAATGCTTGCATTGTTTTCAACTCAAGGAGGGTTTGGATAAAATTAGTTCAGGGTGGCTACTCACTGGGAATTCCAGGAATTCTGCATGAATTATTGGCTCTGGGAATTATGCGTGAATTCTGCTTGAATTTTTCTCCGTAGACGTGAAAAATTGCAACTTTTATTAATCCAAATCCTATTGAATTTATACATATTGATAAATGCCCTTAGGCGAGATTTTCACAGTCGAGTTTTCATTTTTATCGAGGAAGAAAAATAATGTTGTGTGAAAAATAAAACAGAATTCTCTCGATCTGTCTACTTTGTTACTGCCCTTTCTAGAGCAATCTGACAGATGGATGATTATTGCAAGATAAGATTTCTTGAAGATCATTAGGTAGATTTGATTTTGAAATTCTTACACAATTAACAATTTTTTGCAGGTTAAAATATATACCATAACATTTGTGTGACTTGTGTTTGTAGATGTATTTCGAGTCTGAGTATGTAAATAAGTTGCTGATCTGTGCAAGAGCACGGATTGTTATTCTTTAAATAGGAGATTTTCACTTCATGAACTTATTTACAGAATTTCTTTTACATTTCCAGATACCTTAAATTTTGTTATGTGACACATGTACACATTTTTTATAAGTTCATTAACTACATCGCAATAACCATAAAGATCTAGCTGTTTTTGACAAATATTCGACAAGGGGAAACTATAACATCCATTGTTCACACTGAGTACAAAGGTACAAATAGGTTATTAAAATTGAATGAAGTTGCAAAATTTCATTAATGGACATTATATTTATTTCATGTCATGTTTATCATAGTGCACTTAATACTTGTAAACTGGAAAGTAATGCATTATTGAAGAAGCAACTGATTATACTCTATGGCTAGGAAATAAAAACACGACCTTCACACTTTGAACTGCACAATTTCCGGCATCGTATGCACAATAATGCAGATATACAAATTGCAATCAACATTATTATTATTGTTAAGTAAAGGAACATTAGCAGTTACACGGCCGACATCCATGTAATCAACATTACGAATCAGCTAAGTTTGCAAATTCTCGTTCTTCGCGCTGATGAAACACAAACACTAACATGTAATTGTGGTTAGTATTACACACGAATGACAAATTTACATGATTCTTAGTTTTAAATAAATAAATTTACGTGGCCAAACTACTAGTCATTTACATACGATGCCTCTCGAGCCCGATTGAGGCCTGTTGTTATACATGCTCTTTGGTGCAGTCCATAGACTTGCAAATTGCATGATTTTTCTTTGTTTAACTCAAACACCTATTTCCATAAATAATATTATGGGATGCTGAAAATGTAGGACATTTACGATATTTTTCAAATTGTTCCCAGATGCAGAACATACGGCTTAAATGTAGGACATGCCAAGGAAAAAACGGACGTCTGGTAACCCTACAAATGTCTAAACATTTTTTTTTCCAACAATTGCCTCAGTGATATTATTTTTATGAGTGACCTTCATGGATTGTGCATCAAAACTCAACCCCCCTTCCTCCCCTCTCCTTGCTGACATTCTTGTTTAACCTCAGCAAATTTTGCCATGCCTGGCTCCATTATAATTACTGAGAAGCATTTGGTATCATCCTTTCATCATAAACAAACCAGGAAGACAGCATTTAGTGAGATTTTACACTGTAACACTCCATACATGCTAGAAGAGCTTTTTTGAATATATAAGCAAACCTAATTTCTTACTGTCATGCTCATTTTCAGTCTGACTGGAATGGGCCCAGTAGGATTTCAGTGGCCACAATGCAGGTATATGTAGGGTAGTGGGTGGAGTACATCATCAAGCAATCGGTGACACTGATCTACCTACCAAACAATTATATAGTAATGTACTATAATATCTTCACACGCATATATGCTTGTACAGTCACGGACACTGCTGGCTTGTAATGAATACGTTGACTTTCAATGGAATCGTTACAAGCCGGCAGTGTCCGTGACTGTACCTATTTGAACATTATGTACTGACATGTTCCATACCATGTGTGGAAAACAACCACTGTACAATGGTCAAAGGAATGAAATAAATCATACATCATATGAATGTGTAGCAGCAGCCAATCATGGCCATTTGTTGCAGATCATAAATATTGTTCGTAGTAAAATATTACGGGATACTACAGGGTACACAATATCTTTATGACTGGAAAAAGCAAACTGTAATGTGCTAGGTGGGCAATATAGATTTATAATGGAACTGCACACGCGGTCCTGAACGATGAAGTTTCCGGAAGGACCACCCACAGGTCGGAATGCAGGAGGACACACAGTCATATAAAGACAACTGTGAAAAACAGAACTACTCTTGGTGACGTCGCATTCAGCTTTTATAACTGAGCTTGTTGACACCCATCGGATCACACTCCCCTGAAAATGATTGGTGGGCAGAAAGGGCCAGAAATAGCCTTCAAGGTCAGCCACCAGTTGGAGTTGTTTTCAGTATAGTAATCACAAAAGTCGCTAAGTAGGAAGCTAATGATGCATTATTACATATTGCTTCAGTCTCTAACGAGAACCAAGACCCAGAAACAATCTCTAGGGGCAATTGAACCAGTACGCCACTGCTGTGCCCTCAAGAACAAAATCTCTAATGCAACATGTCAATTTTCAATCACGCAGAAATCATCCATTCACCAATCATGCACAATCCTCTGCATAAACACTAAGTGAAAGAGAAACACAAAATCACCCCTTCTAGTGACCACTTAAAAATGCCTCATAATTAACGCCTGATATGAACCCATTCAATAATCATAGAATCTTGTTAGAGTAAAGAAACAAAATGTTATTGTAGGATAACGAACAACAACGGATTTTTAGTTTAACTAGTTAATAGTTTTATTATAATAGCTGACGCAATGAAGTAATGGCTATTATCAACAGTACAAGAACCAAGAACAATATTAAGTTAGTCAGACGACCCAGTGTCAATTATTACAACTTCAAAATACAGTTAACAAACCTTGCCAAAATTTACTTCATTGATCTCATTTTAATAGTTTCTTGAATATATATATTTCTTGAATACAATTTATTTCGAGAGCACTTAAAATTAAAAGATAAATTAAATATAAGAGGAGGGTGGTGTCCGTCAACTGGTAGGAGCGGAAATGTTAGTTTTTAAAACATTAATATGGTCTTTAACATTGGTTAACACTAGATCCAAAGTTTTATTGTTATTATTTTTATGTCATTGATACTACTTAAATCCAATAAATTCATAAAATCATTAAGTGCATTTGCGATATTTCCACACCGCGTAAGATCAGTATGTGAATCCAATATTGTTAGGATATTAAAATGTCCAATAATAAATGTATTACCATTATAAGAGATATACACCCTTTCTAACAAGAAATATAGGATTAAATATTTATCCAATTTAGTATCAGGAGGAATATACAATGATATAAATAAATAACTTTTGACGTCATAACTTATACGCAAAAATACAATTTCTATACAATCAACTGACATCTCAATACATTTTACGCAAATAGTTTCCCAGATGACGACCAACACACCTCCCCCTCCTTTTTGTTTGATCTTGTCTATATATCTGATACCTATTGTCTAATAGTTCTGAATTTTGAACATCACTTGTCAGCCAAGATTCCGTAAGATCAATGATATCATAATCAGTTGCTAAGACAGCCAAGTGCAACTCAGTTAATTTGGTATTCACACCCCTTACATTTTGATAATAGCATAATAAGTTATTGTTCTCCATTGGCGGCATTGCTATAACTTGACAAGTTTAATAACAAGATGCTGTAAATAGCTGTTGCGCAGCTCACAGCACATTTCCCCACTCCATTCTCCGCAGCGATGTTGGTTCGCAGTGTTGCAACCTGGAGGGAGCGGAATGGTCTGAGGATTTTCATCGAAATTTGTATTTGCTTTTTCGTGGGCTGTTTTCTACCTGTCGGAGTACAGAACTTCAGCTCACCTTTCGCCAACGACTCTTTTCCTTCCTTTAAAACTAGAACTCCCCGATGGCACAGTGGTAGCGTCGTCGCCTTGTAATCAAGGGATCCTGGGTTTGATTCCTGGTGGAGGCACATAGTGGTTCGGATCCCACTTTAAACTGTACATCCAGTCCCGATTAGCCTTACTGTGCATAAAGTGGACTTACAACGAGAAATCAATCCCATCCAATTCTTTTAAAACTTGAGAAACCATCCATTTAGACACTCCCGTGGCGGTGCTTGTGGACTCGACAACATTATACTTAAGTTTATATAAGTCCATCTGATTTCGCAAATATGTTCAAACATTTTAAACAATTTCTCTGGCCTGTCCTCTAAGGGGCTTTCCAGAGCAGATTGTGGATTTCATTGGACCCGGCATGATTTGATTTTTGCATTTCAAAAATATGCAGCCAAGAGTAAAGAGCAAGAACATTTCAGTGCTTTAAAAAAGAACACAGGCAAGCGTGTTATCAGATTGCCTCCTCGTAGTGATTGCTGTATGATAAACAAAGTAACCCCCACCCGTGCTCGATGTCGCATTCAGAAAATGAAGTCATTCGCCAAGTAGTTTCTTTTCGTTATAAACGTTAACGTGCGTATGTAATACTACAGTTTACGATCCGCGCACCGCATGCATTTTCAAAGACCGGATTAAATCAAATGAACCACTGATAAACTATATGAGCCAGCACCGACAATCTACACAGTAAAAACAATTTGTCATATTTGTTTGAGCTTAATTTTGCTGAGTTGGCACCACTCGTAGTCTCAAGGCCAGACCAGCACGTAGAAGAGTGGTGGGGAGGATGAAGTAATAGGAAGTGCTCCGCAGTGATCTGCGCATATCGGGACTTAACTTGTCAGGCTATAATTAGGGCATGCACGTCATCCACACTGTTTAAAATGTACACCTTTCTAAGCTTAATAGTCCCTGGCATGTCAATCCAAACATAAGCAAAGTTCTTATCTCTCTTTACTTTCCTGGCTTCATTAAATATTTGTTTACGACGTTTTGTTAAATTTTGGTTAATATAAATCAAACTACCTGTACTATAACCCAAATCACAATTCCGTAATGTCTTTTTAGTTTTCTTTTTTCCCAACAAATTATCCCTATCTACGTGTTTAACAAATTTCACCATGTCTATTTGATAATCCAATGCTCGATCAACATCCTTCACTATTTGCATTGTATCCTCATTAGCCTGACAAGGAATGCCATGAAGTTCCAATTGCGTGTCCCTTCATTCATACTTCCATTTATCGGGAAGTTTCCTGATGGCTGCAGAGAACCACTCACTTGGAGTAGAGTTGCACCACTCATGGACAGCAATCTGGAGTTCTTCATTAGATTGAAAGTGTCGACCACGCAATGCGTCCTTCATTTTGTCGAACAGTGCATAATCCGAGGGGGCTAAATCCGGTGATTTTGCATGATGTGGGAGCACCGTAAATCCCATTGTTGCCAATGCCTCCTGTGTATGCCGGATCGTATGTGGCTTCGCATTGTCATGCTGAAGAATCACCCCGAGAGCCCATTTTCCTTGCCCCCTCTGCTGAATTCTGTGTCGCAACTTTCGTAGAGTTTCACAGTAGCTGTCGCTGTTTACAATTTGATTAGTGGGAAGCCAGTCCACCAGCAAAATTCCATCTTCATCCCAGAAAACTGTACTCATTTGCTTTTTGGGAGTGAGAGTCTGTTGAGTTTTTTTGGAGCGTGGACTTCCAGTGTGTTTCCATTCCATGCATTGCCTTCTTTTCTCTGGAGTTTCGAAGAGGAACCAAGATTCATCGCCAGTCACCAGTCTTTTGAAAATATGTTCTCTGTCTGGGTTGTAACGGCGCAACAAGTCTCTGCACATGTCCACTCGCTGTTGTTTCTGCTGATCCGTCAGATCGCGAGGCACCCACAGAGCACAAATTTTCCTCATTTGCATAACCTCATGAATGAATGCGTGCAGAGTTGCTCGCCCAAAACAAGTTTCATGTTGCAGTTGTTCAATTGTTACACGTCAACCTCCCATAATCAAGTTGGAAACACTTTGGATTGCTGCTGGGCTACGCGTTTACCTTGGGCGACCACTGCTGACACCTTTGTCCACAATTTCGTTTCCCCTTTTCAAATTTTGAACCCGCTGAAACATTGTACTCCGTGAAGGTGCTGATCCACCACAAACTGCCACAAGTCGGCGATAAATTTCGGATGCCGAAACACCCTCTCTAAACAGTCCACCACTGATCACGAGAATCACCTTCCATTTCGTAGCTTGTCCACATATTCACTCACACCCGTTCACATTATGAGTCAGCAATTCTCTGGTAGTGGCGCTAGCAGACCCATCTTGTGGTGGAATGTAGAACTATGTCTGACCGTTAAGCAAAACTAAGTTCGCTTGACATATCGTAACGAACGGTGAAGTTCGTCGGATCTTACCAGGAGGTTAACCAATTAATCAATGGGTGATGTAAGTTACTCATCATTCATCCACTGATGAGAGCACTCGTCATTGGCATGACGAGTTAACGCTTGGCAATGTGAAAGGTACAAATAAAACTAAGGAACTAAACTGCAGAAAAGACAATGGTCACTCGTTGGGTTTTGTGAATCTTTGAACCTGAATCATGGCTGGGTGTTAGGATAATTACCTGTCTATCTGATGAATTAGGCTGAATAGAATATACGAAGTCCTCTGTTGGCTTCTCAATTTGTCGACTAGAGCGTCGTCTCACTTCTGCCCTACTGCTCTCCTAACCACTTCTCCCTTCTCAACTCCAATCCAAAAGTCAGTCCCCTCTCAGCTTGTCTCACCTCTATATCACTAGGCCATCGAGCTCTTCCTCCATGCCGAATCGTGTTTTTTAATTGCCACTATGCAAACCGCCGACTCCATAGGCAGAAGAAACTACCTGTTTCCTGAATGCTCAGGAGGTTTGTATAGCACAACACTGTGCATTGTTTACATGTCTCAGAGGCTGAGACAACTGAGAAAAACAAGTGAATGCCCCGGTCAACGTGAAGCATTCATAGAGACTTTATAAAATAAACATATAATCTTAGGGATTGATACGTTCTACCGCCGTGGAGAAAATTTTCCATGTTGAAAATTTAAAAGTCAAATCGCAAAGCTTGACATGACCCAGGTTCGCCAATTCCATATATTTTTTAAGAAAAACAAACATCCAAAATATAAAAAACAACAAAACATAGCTTTCTTTTGATTTCCTAACCAAAAAAATAAATATTCCATTCCCTAAAACATTACAATCGATAATAACAAGTACGCACGTCGATATGATATAAAAACAATATTATGTATGATTATATGACTAGTAATTATAAAAGTTCATGTCATTAGATGATATAACTTGCGATGTAACACAATTGTGCGTACGTAAATGTTTTGATGTTGAATTGCTTATTCCTACGGGTCGCAAGCGCTTGGTCATTAGTCTGTTGTCCATCGCCAGGCAAATGGCCGAAGTGTTTTCGCAAGGAAAACCCATAGTTCACAATGTTTCTGTGAATTTGAGCCCGATGTGGACCCTTCAAATACGTTTTAAAAATGAAACAAAGTTTATAAGTAAGTACACGAAAGCGTGGATTGTCACATATGTAAGTAAAATCGTAAATAGGCATGTAAAACATATGAAGAAATAGACGTAATACCTAGCATTGAATTCGAAGGGTAGACAAGTGTTCACTGTAACATTATCACAATATAAACATCTCATTGTTTCTGCATGTAGAAAAGCCTGGGTACACCAAAATATAATATGTTTGGTGAATGTATAGCCACTTCACTTATGACCAAACGAAAGGAAAATATTGGTATGCACTGTTTATATCAAATCTTCCCTTCGTTGCAAGCCAAATAAGCTTCTTCAAATATATGAACTGTCAATGGCTATCTTGCTTATTCCTATGTACGATTATAAAATATTCGATGCACATAATTATTTACACTGAATAATAAAACTGTTGCAGGCAAAAAACCCTTGATATAACGTTCGATTCCTTGACTATGTTATTATGTACACTGTAGTATATATAGCTTTGTATTTATATAGCCTTGTAAATACTGATGTATAACTGCACAAAGAAAAAAAATCTTGCAAGTGTCCACCAACTGTCTGCTCTGATTGTAATCATCAGAAAAATGTCCTGTGTACAAGTGTGTTGCTTACTATGTTCCATGTTGGTGAAACAAAAAATAACTGCTTGGAAGAAACATATGCATAAAACACTGGCATACTAAAGCATACTTCCTGAAATGTTCGAAAGTGCTGTAGGAATGTTTTTACTTGCATATTCGTTTGGTTATTCATTGTGAAAATTTCTTCTTAAAAAAAATTATATACACTAGTTGTTGCTAGCGCTGGTTAATTGGCACAACTGGCGCTTGTCGCCTCCTTGTAGTATGATGTGAACTATAATGCATGTTAAAAACTGGCTAGCATGCATGGTACGGAACTGAACATGTGAAGAAAGGCTATGGAAAAGTATTCTTTCCCATAATGCATGGTAAATATCCACATAAATACACATGGTATGAGCTTGCATGTGTATGTGTGGGAAAACACTGTAGCACAATTTGAACAATAACTCCGTAATTATTGTTGTAACAAAAAAACTGCTGCTTGTGGGATATATGTTTTCTCTGCTTCTTTTCTTTGTATTGCTTGTCTTCTTGACTTAGTTTGGGGCAATAAAAAAGGTGTAATAAATTACCTGTAGAACTTGGGAGATGGGGAAAAATGTTGTCCCGACTGCAAACAGTGTGGAGGGAAATTTTATCTGGTTCCTTCACTAGGTGTCGTTGATAGTCTGTAATCCACTAAACTGGGAAATTCATGGTTGAATACAGCCTTCCTGGTAAAAATGTAGTCCTCTTGTAGTATTACTTAGGAATGTCTGCATGCCTCCCTCAAGTTGTTGGTGACGAGTCTCTCCGTATGGTAGTTGACTGCTTCTGCGGAGGTCTTTCAAAAAAAATGCCCATGATTGGTGTAGGCATTGCTCGTCCACGTCGTTGCATATAGACAGGTTAGGTTAAATAAGAGGAAAATTATAATAATGAAAAGAAACTGCTTAGGATAGGTGTATTTAATTCCGGTATGAACACAAAACCAAACTCATTCCATTGCCTTTTCTTAAGATTAAATTAAATTAAATTGCCTCATCAAGATAAAGATATGATTAAAATAAATTGATTAAATAACTGCCATAACTCTTTGAAAATAAATAAGGAAAATTTAAAATAAAATATACAACCGTAATAAAAATATTAATGTCCATGATTGATGTGTTGCCTTAAATTATAAAATATTACTGTGCTCCTCTGAATGTACCTGTCTTGCAAGTTGATGGTGCTTATAAAAATAATACCCAAATGCTGCGGTTAATAATAAATTCGAAATAATAAAAACTAATATAGATATGGGCAAAGGGTTTAAAACTAATTCCTGAAATGAAATGCCCTTACTAACAGATTGATTAAGTTGCTTTAAGGCAAGTTCAAGCGGAGTCCATTGGGGAATAGTAAAATCAGATAAATTCTTTGGAATATTAAGTGGTAATTCAACTTCCTTCATTTTTACCTGTTCAAAAGCTAGAATTCTTGTATGTAAAATTTGTTGATCCACAATAATCAGAGAAAATCCTGATAATTAAAAAATATAGATTGCCCCTCGTTAATCTGAATTGATCTGTGGGTGTTCAAATTATTTTTCAAATTCTGAATAACAATAAATTGACCTGAGCCTGATATTAAAATACCATTACGTGTTCTAATAAACTGAAATAATTTGTTGTCAGTAATAGACTTCTCTTCAAAGTTACAAAATTTAAAATTATTATAAAATAAGTCTTACAAGCATGTTCTGAATTTTGTTTAAATTTTAAAAAAATGATGTTGTGAACCCTTAAAAAAAAAATATATATATATAAAATTCGAGTTGCGCAAAGCAAGCTATTAGCGTCCTAAGAGGTTGCTTTGGCAAGCCTCTAATGGCCTCCTGTAAATAATAGTACGGTGCAATTTGCTACTTCTGACTTTCGTTGAAACTCCAGGCGGTAACAAATATAGCATCAGGGAATCAAAAAGAGTCAAATTCAAATTTTATTCACAATAAGGATAGTAAAAAACTTTCTCAATTCCAAGTTTTCTTTAAACAAAAGAGATTTAACCACTCAAAACTTCTCGAGTCCGCCGTATACTTCAAATCACTTGGTCTTATAGACAGACCCGCCGCGGAAAAAATATACTTGACTCATATAAGAATGGTGCGTCAATCCCTTAGGTTTGTCCAAACAAAATAGATCGGGAATAGTTATGCAATATATTAAAATATAAATACAAATTACTAGTTATTACCTACTGTACTAAAATTAACACAAAGTTAATCAGTAAGAAGTAATGAATTTATCGCTGCATCGTCGAATAAGGTGCAAATTGGGTAAGTGAGATAAATTTCCTAATAATAAATAATAATAATAATGATAATAAATTCTCAAATTATAACATTTGTGGTAAACCACACTGTTAAAATTTGGAAAGGCTAACGGTGCCGTGGCGACTTTGCTGCACATGCTTTTGCTAATCACCGAGGCTTAGCCCGGGCATCTTGCTGAAAAATTTTGATTAATCTATGTGCATAAAATGCTAAAATTGCCCTTTTATAAAAATTTCCCTGATTTCTATCGAAATTTTGTTTGACTTTATCCTGATTCTATTCTATCAAATGCAAGTCGATTTCCCAAAAAAATTACTTACTATAAATATCTTTATAAACGGTAAAATTTTGCGAGAACAACTCAAAAAAAAAATTCGTCTTGTTGTTCCTTTGTTAATATTATTAGTCGTGATTAATCTTAAGTGCATAAATGCGACGTTTTATTGCAAAATTTATCTATGTAAAACAAAATATTCCTAACATTGTTAATATGAAATTCTATCATGAAAATCAAATTCTGATGGCTATATCCTTAACTAAACTGGTCCCATAAAAATTTAACGAGCAAACGCCACTGGTTCGAAAAAAATATGCAGTCTAAATTTTTCGTAGTCGTTTCCATGGTAATTCTTTCTGAGCTTCTAACGTGCTCTGGAAGACGTCAACGCGGAGAAAAGAATTTGCTGACATCAGATATTCAAAGTTTTTGCAAAGTTGCATTTTTGTGGTCGCTGGAATTAACTGAGCTTTCTCTACAGCGACAGCGAGAAAGCTTGCAGGCTCGCTGGCGTGTTCGGCGACTTCGGGTACAGTTCGGGTGCCGTCGGAATAGTGGAGTGGGGGCATCGTTGCTTCGAGCAATGGGCAAAGGTAACATTCCAACGGGCGGAGGAAGAAAATGAAGCTCTATGATTCGCTGACTCGCTGAGTGACGCGTGAATGTTGACAAAACTTTAAAATTATTACGAACAAGGTTTAGTAAGAGCTGCGAGAATCTAAATGAAGTCAAGGACTTTGAAATGACGTCATAGGCGGAATGGAGATAGAGCGTGTCAGCGTGGCTACAAAACTCGAACACTTCCGTGATCGCATAATAACAAAACTTGGGAAGGTGCTAGCAAAATAAAAGACTAATGAACCTTGCATAAAATACAATCAGACCTCAAAAATGGATTATAACTTAAAATTTAAAACATAATAAATATAATAGAAATTCTAGGCAAACGTATAATCGTAAACAATATGATCAGTAAAAGATACAACAGGTTCGGAAACCTGAGAATTTGACTTAGTTTCTGCTTTCTGAATGAAACTTGGAACTTTCTCGACTTGTGCTGTTGACTGATTTACAAATAAATCTTTAACTTTTACAATTGGCTGGACACAGGGTGAACTAATCAATTCACTCTCAATTTTGCGGCTGTTTTGAACAAAACTTGGACCCTTGCGTACGGCAAACTTCTGAACTCTATCTTTAACAGATACAACATTCTTCGGCAAATCTAAAGCGTCGTCTTTGGTGACTAATATTTTTTGGGATGAATCTCGAACTTCTTCTTGTACACTATGCTGAATAATAACGGATTGGGGGAGGGGAGGCGGCATTGGCGGGTGAATTGTTTTCAATGGTACCATTTCAACCATTGATGCAACGTCCTCGTAAAGCTGGTCCATGGATGGTGAATCATTTTTAAGTTCACGTAACGCTAATTCGTTGGTACACTCATGGTCATAAGTAATAGATTTCTTGCGTTGACATTGACAGTAACAAATTATGAATATTATAAAAATACTAATAATAAATGTTGCTAATAATAAACTTGTAATAATATTATGAGGATAGTCAAAGGACTTTTTCAACAGATAAATAAAATTTGAAGCTTTTACGTGTGGAAGAAATCCGTTTAACATAACTAAAATCGCAATGATTTTCATGTTGCTTAGGCAACAAAACAAACAGTTCTTCAAAACTAACACGTACTTTAAGCCTGCCTAGTTTAAATTAATAAGTATTTTAACTCAACTTAATTATTTCTGATTCTAGGCTCAATTTATCTGCTTAATTTATTTATTTAAAATTATTTATTTATTCTTTAAATTTTTAGCACTGTTTAACTTATCTTATTTTAAATTTTACTGCAAACTTATCTTATTTAATTTCAGGTGTTATCTTTATTTTTAAATACTTAAAATCAATCGAACCGTACTGAGGTACAAGGTAAAGGAAAAATTGAGACTGATTTACTCCTGACTACCTGAAATAAAATAATAATTATTATTTATGCGATCTTTAAATGCATTAAAATACTAACATCACTAAAACTTGAAGAATCTTTAATTCTCTCAACTCATTCTAAAATGTGCTTAGCATATTATTGTGGCAAAGCTTGAAACTAAAACCGTTGTGGTTTAACCATAATCATTCTGCGATGGCAGAATGGATTTCCAGGATTTTGGTTGCAATCCAATATCCGAATGAAAATACTTGTTATTGGGGCGCAAAAAATCTTGACGTCGACGTCTACATATTCATAAAAATAAATATTCTCATTAACTGGCGCTTAAAATAAACTTTGCCAATATAATTATCTACCTTCTTCTGACGTGTAACTATAAATTTTTAGTGATGTACTTGCTGAGCTAGTATTTTTAATACTGCAAAAAACGTTTTGTGCCTAAGGCACATTAATAAATAATAATTCTGCTTTTATTTAACATTATTAGTGCCATTTTATTATAAATTATTATTATGTCACGCGAGTGGATTTAAAATATTAGACCTGTTTCACTTTAATAAATACCGTAACTTGGAGCAAAATTTGCAATATTTATGTTTTAAAATTTTACACAATCTACATTTCAAAGTTTTTAACATTCGAAGCTACAACGTGCTAAGGATAAATATTCTACTGTCAAACAAAACAATGTTTCGGACAGGGAAAAAAAATATAAATATATAATAACAAAAAAAATCTCATTAATATGTGAGAAAGATCCACGCCGTGTAATGCTCTCATAATTCTCTTCTAGTTATTCAAATTAAGTTGGCTGTGCCTAACTGTGCTTAATTCATAAGTATATGTATATATGTGTACGGACTCATTCTTGTCACTACTGCTTACCTGTGTACGGACATCTCTCGTCACTGCAGCCTATTTATACATCTATTACTTCTCAACTAGAACTTTTAATTAATCGGGCAGTTTATATCCTAAATCACGGTACGCCACTCAAACTATATAATAATAGGGGACATTAAATATACAGCGTGCCCAGGTATATAATTAGCGTTTCGTTTCTTTACATGTTAACAGGAATTGAAAATTTTGAGGCAATGTATTCGTAATTTAAGGTAACATAAGGCAAGTGACTATCTCGTATAAACTTGACTATCTTCTTAATCTAAGCTCCCTTCATAAGGTGCTAGGAAGCTTCAGTAATTAAGAATATAAATGAGTGGTCCTCGGGGCCGTATTCGTTCCCAAAACTATATATGTATAAAAATGTAATATCCTCGTTGCAATAATCTTAGCAGTTATAGTTCAAGCATTCTAAATCATTTATAAGTTACGGTCAGTTTTAAACAAAATTTAAATTCAACTTTTAAGGAATTTCAATTAATAATAATAACAAAAACAAAATATTGACTCAAACAAGCATAGTCTCTGCTATGACTCGTTAAAATGCACATAGTGCCACCGAGTCAGAGTCAATAAACTCTAATTTATTTTCCTCATTCATGAATAATTTTAAAATCCACTTTTAATCCACGTTTTTAATTAATTAAAATGTTAAGGATAAAAAATCGTTTACTGTTTACTGTAGCTTACTGCATCCTCATAACCAACGTTGTAATAATTTTCGTATCCAAAATCATGTAAAAATTTACTACCTTTTACGTTCTAAATTCACTGTCAACGCAAGAAACCATCAAATCTAAATGCCTTATTCTCTTACCTTATTTAAAATTCTGGGAATGGTAAAAATTTCCCAGGTGGGAATTCTGTCGTAGCCATGGTACCGGGTTCGCAAATGAACCACAGTGCAACCAGGAGCGGATTGATAGGGAAACGTCCTCGAACGTCCCTGAGCCGACCGCATTTTTGGCAAAGTGTGGCTGCCTAAAACCCGACATCGAACCTTCCGCCATGCGGAATGCCGGACGCTCCTGATACCAAAGCGCCAGCCCGACGCGGGTAACCGCGACGGAGCTAGGGCGCAGTTTCCTCCGCATTTACATTTCGCTGATTACCGACCCAGACTTGAGGTCGATAAATTTCATCGCATTCATCCTCATGTTAGACTAAACATCTATCATGGCATATAAATTCTTCTCCCATTAATGTTAAAAAAAAAAACTTTAAGCCCTATGTATTTTCAAAATGAACTATGGCAAGGACATACTAAAAAAACTAAACAAGTTATCAAAATTTTGGGGTGGGATTAATTTTAAACTGGTTATAAGAATTAATCTTTCAATTTTCATTTAGTTCATGGTGAAATAAATGAAAATCCCATCACCTCGACCACGTAACGATTTTTTCGGTGGGGTTGAATTTTAAACTGGTTGACAAACTCTTTTCATTTCTGAAAAAATGAAAAGGCCCGCTAATCTCCACCACGTAACGAACTATTTTCTCATCCCATTTCGAAAAAATGCATGAGAAGCACAGCAAATCCACCACGTAACAAGCTGTGAAGTTCGTGGGATCTTACCAAGAGGTTAACCACTTAATCAATGGGTGATGTAAGTTACTCATCATTCATCCTCTGATGGGAGCACTCGTCATTGGCATGACGAGTTAACGCTTGGCAATGCGAAAGGTACAAATAAAACTAAGGAACTAAACTGCAGAAAAGACAATGGTCACTCGTTGGGTTTTGTGAATCTTTGAACCTGAATCATGGCTGGGTGTTAGGATAATTACCTGTCTATCTGATGAATTAGGCTGAATAGAATATACAAAGTCCTCTGTTGGCTTCTCAATTTGTCGACTAGAGCGTCGTCTCACTTCTGCCCTACTGCTCTCCTAACCACTTCTCCCTTCTCAACTCCAATCCAAAAGTCAGTCCCCTCTCAGCTTGTCTCACCTCTATATCACTAGGCCATCGAGCTCTTCCTCCATGCCGAATCGTGTTTTTTAATTGCCACTATGCAAACCGTCGACTCCATAGGCAGAAGAAACTACCTGTTTCCTGAATGCTCAGGAGGTTTGTATAGCACAACACTGTGCATTGTTTACATGCCTCAGAGGCTGAGACAACTGAGAAAAACAAGTGAATGCCCTGGTCAACGTGAAGCATTCAGAGAGACTTTATAAAATAAACATATAATCTTAGGGATTGATACGATATCTTATTTGCAACAGTGCAGTGTTGCCAGTCTGATTCATTTCCAAACGACCCAAGTAACACTTTTGCTAAGATTCTCCATGACTCTTCAAAAGCTTAGTATTCTCATCTAGTTTTTCATTAGCAAGATTCAACGATTTTCCCAGATCTTCTTCAATTGTTTTTTGAGATAGCTTTAATGTTTCTATTTCGTTCTGAATTACTAACTATAAATGATACACTTCCTGCATTGCTGGACAATCATTTGACAACAAAACCGGGGTTTAAGTTGTTAAACTTGATCTTCGAGCTTTATCACACTGCTTGCAGTGCCATATTTGGTTTGAATCCTGTAAGAATTCGATATTGTTTTCAGTAAAGGCAGCACATGCTCCATGGAAAACACCAGCACAAGATCCACACTTCACTTTTAAATTTTGATCTTGCCGAGTAATTGGCTTAGAACATTTCTTACAAAGTCCCATGTTTGTACTAATATTCACACACACTACTACCAAGAAAACAATAAATACAAGTTCAGTTTAATGTCTGTTAATAATTGACGATAATTGAAAACATAATCGAAGAAGAAAAAATCAGGCAAAAAATAATCGAGAAAAATAATCAAATGATTGTGTGACTCCTCCACCATATAGTTGCCAATATAAGAGCTGGTAATCTTGCTAAGCATGAGACTCTGTTCTATTCTATGACTAGGTTTGTTTACATTGAGCAGTTCAACCTTAAATTAGCTAATTCAATTTATATAGTTCATTCTTCCACTGTCCAGCTTCATAATTACATAAACAGAGTACTTACGTGAAAGAAATCACTATAATCTTCAGTTCCATATTATTAATAAACACTGAAAAGTTTATCCAAAGGCAGAGCACAATTACAACCCATTAACATCACGCCATGGCCAGTGTTGTTACTGGTAAAAGTAGTCCAATTGGATCAAATATCTGTGCAATAACACTGGCTACTTGACGTTTGGTTGGTTTGTGTGACATCATGTTAACAGACTTTGTTCCAATGTTAATCATGAAAGTGTCTGCCGAGGGATATCATGAAACTCCTAGAGTTTTCACACCCTCTGTATGAAAATGAATAAGATTTTGAGTCTCTCTCAGTGATTCTTGAATAGCATCGAGTACTTCAGTGCTTTTGGAGCACCACTTTCGTAAAATGAATCCTCCTGTTTTCAGAAGTTCTGATAAAGTTGTAACGCACCTTGCACTCTACTGCTTCCTCCAATGTAATCATCAACATAAAAATCAAACTGTAACACTTGAGATGCGTGTGGAAAGTTAGCTGCTTCATCTTCAGCCAACTGCTTCAGACATCTGGTTGCTAAAAGGCACTTGATGTAAGCCCATACGAGACCGTATTTAACTGAAATACTCTTATGATTTCATGAGGAGAGTTTCTCCACAGAATGCATTGTAGTGGCCTGTCATCTGGATGTATATCTCATTCTATACATTTTTGCTATATCAGAAACCAATGCCACCTTGTGAGTTCGGAATCTCAGAACAATGGAAAAAAATCTTCTTGTATGGTAGGTCCAACCATTTGTATGCTATTTATTGGTTCACCACTCTTGATGGTGAGCTCCCATAAAAAACAACACATATTTTCGTTGTACTAGAATCCTTGAAAACACAATGATGAGAAATGTAAAATTTTTTGCTGTCATTTGTTTGTACATCATTTAAATTTCCTATGGGTTCCATGTGCCCCAGCTGGTAATATTCTTGCATGAATTCTATATAATTAACCTTTAATTGTGGTTGATGTTGAAGCCTCGTTTCTAATTGGTGAAAGCGAGTTAATGCAGAGTGTGAGGAGTCACCTAACACTGAACGATCCTTACATAATGGCAGCCTGACCATATAACGGCCACTTTCATCTCTTGTTATGTTTTGCTGAAAATGTTGCTCGCAAGCAATTTCTTGTGTGGATTGCAGTTTCATATGAAGCTGTTCTATTTCCCAGAACCGTTCCAATTGAAAGCTGAGAGAATCTTCTTTCCTCGTGAAAAATGACCTAGTAACACTGTTGCTTGAAGACGTCGCTGGAATTTTCCCTGCAATAATCCATCCAAACTCTGTGTCTTGCAGAATGGGGAAATTTCCTGGTCTTGTTCTCTTTTCAGGCTCTATGATGGCAAAGAAAATCTATGCTGCACCAAGCAGAATGTGTATTTTGCCCGGCGAGCAAAAGTTTGGATCTGCTAAACGAATATCTGTTGGAATGTTCCATTCAGAAGCATCAACCCTTTCTGAAGGCATTAGTCCTGTGATGGTTGGCAACACTGAGCACAAAATACTTGTCGTAAATTTGCTATAATAAGATGTGAGAGGGATCTCTACTGAGTGACTCGATTCAGCTGACGAATTGTTGATTCCCTGATTGGGAAGCCGATGCTTTACCTTTCGAAGATGATTACCTTGAACAACATCTTCAATAATGAAATTATTCTGACTCGCCACATCCAAGAGAGCAAGACAATTGACCCAATTGCAGCTATATCTTGTACTTGAACAATTGCCATAACAAGTCACACTTGTGACGTAGTTTTTTGTTTAATTGAACAATAAGAAACTTGAGGTGCTTGATCTGAATGCTGTGAAGAATCACTTGTATTGTTTACTATCAATGTATTCACGTGACCTCCAGATGACGCTTCACGACACTGGTAGTTTACATTGGATGTACCTTCATCTACATGAAGTAAAGTACTATGCTTCTGTTTACTTCGTTTGCATGCTCCATATTTACACTGTGGCGAGACGTGATTATTGCTGCTGAGACAGTTAAAACATACACGATTCTCACGTAAAAAATTGTACTTTTGTGAGATTGAACTTGAAGGCTTCGCAGGAAAATAAGCGATGTTTGTTTGCTTTACAAAACATGCACAATGAAGAATCAGTTTGTAACATATGACTTCGAAGATTGTTGACATTTATCACTGTACTGTTTGTTCATATTTGTAGATGATTTTGTTGCTACTTTGTTACTTTCATTCGTAACTGGATTGATCTTTTCAAGAGCCTGGCATCTGTGCTCTAGAAAACTAAAAAGCTGATGTAATGTGCTAAATTCAGTATCATTACTTTCTAGTTTAAATGCTCTTCTTGCTGCAGGATCAAGATTTGAAACAAAATGCTGAACTAAAATTATGTCAGCTAACGACATGTCCTCAGTTATCAGTTTGAGTGCTGAAATATAGCTAACTGTAGTGTTTTTAAATGCGCGAAGTTCCTGACAATTCTCTTTTACAACTGGATTGATATATAAAATATCATTTACATGTGATGCTGCAATCATCCTTTTATTGTCGTATCGTTCATTGAGTTGCTCCCAAGCAATAGTGTAATTTGCTTCTGTCAGTGTTAAGTTCTGAATTAGATGCAAGGCCTCGCCTTTCAATGATACGCGTAAATACTGAAACTTCTGAACATTTGAAATATCTACATTGTTGTGTATCAGCAACACAAATGTGTCATTGAAAGACACCCACTGCGTGTAATTACCGCTAAAATGTGGTAATGCAATTGCCGGCAGTTTCACCTGCATATTTGAAGTTTTAGATACACATTTGTTTTCTACACATGTTGCTTTTTCATGGTTGTCAATTAATGTTTGCATTTGTGATTTTAAATCTAAATACATTTCTTCGATTTCATTCTTTTCCACGTCATGCTCACCCTCGGGTGTTTCTGATTCTATTGTGTCAAGCATGCCTTCCAGTTTACTCCATATAGCATTTACATGTTCCATGCGGGTTTTTATTTGTTGTATTTTTGCTGAGGATTCGTCATAAGTACTGACATACGATTGTATAAGTGTAAGTTTACCCTTGAGCGAGCTTCTATCTTTGATTAATGCTCTTACATTTGCCATGCTTGCTGAGAAACGAAACTGAATGCAGAAATAAACACAACAATGCAAGGAACTATGAAACAATAAGAAAATAATGTTGTAGGAAACCAGACCTTTGTACTCACCGCTCCCGCAGCTAAAACACTTCACGGGAAGCTGATTGTTGATTGTGTTTCTCTCTGCAGAGCTTCATTATTGATTCCAACAAAATCTTGAAGAGCTGAAGAAAAGTTCAAGGTCAGCTGTTTGTTACGTTCCTAGTAACTTTCCTCACCCTTTACTCCTATAGCCGGGAGCATTGAGGCTCTAAGGGTCTACACTGAAACCTATCTTCAGTGTAGGTGCAGAACAAATCCAACCAACGTCGTGAAGTTTTAATGAAATGTTTATTTACTGCTTGAGTACTTACAGCCAGTGGTTAGGTAATTCATAACTGGAACTTGGAGATCAATTGTTAATAGATAATTTCAAACTTACTAGAAAGGTCAAACTAGGGTGGCCCAAACCTAGGTTTTACAGAAGAGCGGCATACACCTATTCACTTCTTCCTAGACTTGGAGTTATCACCCGAGATGGCCAATTTAGGTTTTTACAGAAGAGCGGCTTGCACCTATTCACTTCTTCCTAAATTGGAACTTATATCCCATTCGGCTAACCTAGGTTTTACAGAAGAGCGGCATACACCTATTCACTTCTTCCTAGATTAGACCGTTCCTATTTGGCCAGTCTAGGTTTTACAGAAGAGCGGCTTGCACCTATTCACTTCTTCCTAGACTGACACCAGAACAGACCCCCTTACGCACCAAACTACTTCGTATTTATACCCAAAGTTCCAGCCTCGAACACCTGTCTTTAGGTAATTTCTTATTACAATACTCCAAATTACAACAGAAAGATATTTGAAAAATACATAGTTTGGCAATTAATAATTTAAAAAGAAAGTTTACATATCCATTTGAGTTAACAATTATTTCCTTAACGTTGATAAAATCTTACATTTTGGAATTATACAAATTTAAATGTTCCGCCATTATTTAATTACAATTAGGTTAGTTCATCAAACATTGATAATCTTTGATTGGTAAATCTATATTTACATCATAATAAATGCCCGTTGTCTTAAGCGAGCTGACTCCATTAGATTGTTACAGGAAGGTTAATACATTAGTTCAACAACGCCTTGATTGGCGCGTTCATATTTGCGTCACAACATGTAGTATCATAGACATTAACAAGAACTCGAGGTAACACTATATCAATTTCTCTTTTAACATGGAATTGCAAAGTTCCAAAATAAGTAAGGTCGTAACAGGTTCCCCCCTCTGTAGTTTAAAGGAAAATTTGAGAAACGAAAGTGAAACAAATTTTTCTTTCTCTAAACTCTTTGCCTTTCTTATACATTTTTTTTATTTTTTATTTTTAATCCCAATAAACTTACATTTATGTTCATTTGAGTATAAAGTTTTTGATATAGCAATTGGGTTTATTATTTCAAATTAAATGATTAGTTCAGTAGAACTAATAATTATATTGTTTCCCAAATATTAATGCTTTATCAACATTTATAACAACACACTAGAAATCATATGGTTAGCTTTTCAATTAAGTACATTTCTTAAATACAATGTTATATTCAAATTTTAAAGAGAACAATTAAATCAACATATCATACAATTCTCAAACGTTATTACATGAAAGAGAAATATTTGATCACAACTTTTTAAACTCCTTTCTTCTTCTTCTTCTTTTTTTTCAAATTAACTTTTGTTAGTAACCCATATCTGAAATCTTTAACACACTTGGGTTAATTAGAAAATTAGTTTTTAATTCAACACAACAGTTTTAATGATTTAACAAACAAATCCAATATCACAAGCCTTTCGAATTATTGAAAATAACACAGAAATTAATGTTGACTTATTCAGTCATATCAGTTACAGATCAATCATCTTTGTTATGAGAAGTTTACAGTAAACAATAAAGCTTCTTTGTTACATGTTCAAGTTCAAAATTAGGACAAATATTTCCTTTGAATATCTAATCTTGTTTATGTAATAAACAATTTGGCTTTAAATCTCATACTTTTCAGTTTATCCACATAATAATTATGAATTATTCTTTTCCAAACCTTTGATATGGTAATCATCTCAAACTTTATCTTTACATATTAGGAAATTCTAATTCTCTCATTAGTTCTTATTCCTTTCTCAAGACTTAGCCCTTATAACATTTTCGACCATTTTTTATTTGCGCAGCACAAAAGTAACATCAAAAATATACTCATTCTTACAGGCTAGACCATTCAGTATTAGTTAATGACCCTTTAATGTTACTGTACAACAGTAATATTAGAGATTCTCACATTTCTTGAACATTAAACCATTCTTCATCAAATCTGACCTTTCTTATAAACGTTTACAATTTAAGCCATTTTTGCTAACGCTATGAGGACTCAGCCTCTTAAATAACAATTTCTTCCTTTAAATTGTTACAACAATTTCTCTTCTATCCTCGAAGCGTAAGGGAATCAACCTTTTCCCCTGCTAGCCTTTCCTTGGCTTACCAAGCAATAATGCTTACTCGGCTTATGGAAACATCCTCAGTTCCCTGGGATCTGTTTATAAGGTCTTTCTCTTCTCTTAGGTCCTCTTCTACTAACTGTCCATCTTTTATTATGTAAAATCTCTGTCTTCCTGCTTCTAAGCTCGCCATGTGCCTTTTCATGAACGGCTTTCCCAATACTAGGTCCTTATCCAAATCTCGGACTATATATACTGAGTCTACAAATACATATTCTCGTATTTTAAAACGGATCTGCCTATATACCATTATCCTAGCGTTTCCCTTTCTAGTAAAATTCAATAACATTTTTTCAGAACATCTTTTAAGTTTAAGTCCTGGTAATCTGTCTCGCAACTTAAGCCAGACTTTATAATTTATCATAGTGTATTCACTCTCTGTATCTCGAGTACACTTTATTTTCAATCCTAAAATTTGGGCGATAATTTCTGGTTTCCTGGACAACAATATTCCCCTAAGTTCAGGTTCTTCTATCTTTTTCCATTCTTCATTTTCAACTTCTAATTCTAAATGCAATACTTCTAAAAAATCTTCGGTGAGGAAATTGTCGGTACTCTCATTTTTTTCCGATACAGTTTTCCCTTCCATTGTAAATGAGAGAGCTTCATTTACAGCGAGGGTTGGTTTAAATTTTGATTTAGGAGCATTGAACCTTCCCAAGCTGGAGTGACAGGATATAACTCAGTCGGGACTTCTTCAGTTCGGCAGGAGATTTCCTTTGTATTGGAATTTCTATTGAAGTGGTAGTTGGGTAAACGGGATTGATTCGATGGTTGTCTATATGGTTGACTTTTATTGCCGTTGCTGTAGAAATTCTGCCCTTGGTAACCCCTTTGGTTTTTATTATTGTTCCTATTACGATTCTGAGGTGTTCTGGTCGCTTCTTCACATTTGTTGTTAAATCTAGACGAAACTATTTGAGTCTGCCTAACTCTGGGTTGAAACTGCCTTCGGTCTTCTATCTTGAAGTTATCTCCCCTACTTATCTCCAGTTGTTCAGAAGCTTCATATCGACTAAGATAATTTGCTAGTTGTTCCATGGTTTTTGGATCTCGAGTCAATACCAGTTGTCGAACTTTCACCGGAAGTTGGCTGATTATCAAATGCAAGACTTCACCTTGACTTACTACTTCCACCAGATTGCAGTAGTTTCCATAGACTTCCCAGCAGTATTCTTCTAACGTTAGTCCAAGGGACCTCTGAAATTTCTTATTCCTTAACAGCTGCATTTCTCGTTGTTTAGCCTCTAAAGAAGCATACTGCTTTCGAAATGCATAACAGAACTGATCAAAACTCTTCCACTTCCTTTCATTTGCTGTAAACCAGGATTTGGCCTTTCCTGTCATTAAGGAAGGTAAAATTTTCAACCTGTAAAATTCTGAAACTTGCATTATATCTAGATAGGTCTTTAAACTTTCGATGTATCGTTGGTCCGAGACTGAATTTATTTCTCCAGAAAACTTCTCTAAGGCTTTTATATCTGCCAGTCTAAAATTCTGACACTTGGATTTCCTAACTCTGTTGTTAGTCTCTTCTTCTGAAAGGTGATCGAAGAATTGTTGTGACTTCTTCACTTTCTTCGAGCGTCGGCTTCTATTCAACTCCGAACCTTCGTCGGACGTAACCTGAGAGTATGAGAGGTTACTTCTTTCAGTATACCTCCTCTTAGATACACTAGCGATAGGAGTGGCCAAATTGGCAGAGTGAATCCTCTGATTTTGGTCTACTGAATTAGCACTCAAAGGTAGGCGTTCTAATTTCATGGCTAAAGAATCTATTTCACTAGAAGTTTTATGAAATTGCCATTGTACTTCCTTTATTTCGTCTTCCATTTCCTTTCTTCTTTGCTGTTTTTCTTCCATCAAGCTCTTGGTAGTTTCCAGCCTTAAACTTTCAAATAAGCTTGTTAATTCAGTTTCTTTTGTTTTCCTCTGACTTTTTTCTTCATATATTTCTTCCAATAAGGCTTTCTGGGTTGCTTCTATCTGATCTTTCACTTCTTGACTCGTTACTTCTTTAAATTCTTCCATTTCGGCCCTCATTCCCAGTTGGCATTCTTCTACAGTTTTTTGTAACTCATTCTTATTCATCTTACACTCTAATCTTACTTCCTCTATTAATTCTCTCATCTTTTTACTATCTTCTTCTCTTTCTTTCTGTCTCTTTTCTTCATCCTTCTGTCTTTTTTCTTCATCTTCTTGTCTTTCTTTCTGTCTCTTCATCTTCTCGTCTTTCTTTCTGTCTCTTCTCCATCATTCTGTCTTTTCTCTTCATCTTCTTGTCTTTCTTTCTGTCTCTTCTCTTCATCTTTCTGTCTTTTCTCTTTATCTTCTTGTCTCCACGTTTTCAATAAATCTATCATTTGGTTAGCAGATGCAGATTTGTTTTGAAAACCTTGGCATTTAAAACTAGTTCTATCAACATCTTCACTCGTGGCATCCATATTCAAACAACTCAAGTGGAACAAACACTCGCATCCTTGACATTTGACTGTTCCTTCTTCGGACTTGGAGTCATCAGAGCAGCACTTGAAGGTCACCATGGTTAATTTTCTTTGTTGTACGCCAAGAAGAATCTGTTAGGTATCCAACGTCGGTGGTTGAAGTTCTATACTGTCGTGGCCATCACGATGGGCTCCAAAAAGGATCTGTTACGTTCCTAGTAACTTTCCTCACCCTTTACTCCTATAGCCGGGAGCATTGAGGCTCTAAGGGTCTACACTGAAACCTATCTTCAGTGTAGGTGCAGAACAAATCCAACCAAAACGTCGTGAAGTTTTAATGAAATGTTTATTTACTGCTTGAGTACTTACAGCCAGTGGTTAGGTAATTCATAACTGGAACTTGGAGATCAATTGTTAATAGATAATTTCAAACTTACTAGAAAGGTCAAACTAGGGTGGCCCAAACCTAGGTTTTACAGAAGAGCGGCATACACCTATTCACTTCTTCCTAGACTTGGAGTTATCACCCGAGATGGCCAATTTAGGTTTTTACAGAAGAGCGGCTTGCACCTATTCACTTCTTCCTAAATTGGAACTTATATCCCATTCGGCTAACCTAGGTTTTACAGAAGAGCGGCATACACCTATTCACTTCTTCCTAGATTAGACCGTTCCTATTTGGCCAGTCTAGGTTTTACAGAAGAGCGGCTTGCACCTATTCACTTCTTCCTAGACTGACACCAGAACAGACCCCCTTACGCACCAAACTACTTCGTATTTATACCCAAAGTTCCAGCCTCGAACACCTGTCTTTAGGTAATTTCTTATTACAATACTCCAAATTACAACAGAAAGATATTTGAAAAATACATAGTTTGGCAATTAATAATTTAAAAAGAAAGTTTACATATCCATTTGAGTTAACAATTATTTCCTTAACGTTGATAAAATCTTACATTTTGGAATTATACAAATTTAAATGTTCCGCCATTATTTAATTACAATTAGGTTAGTTCATCAAACATTGATAATCTTTGATTGGTAAATCTATATTTACATCATAATAAATGCCCGTTGTCTTAAGCGAGCTGACTCCATTAGATTGTTACAGGAAGGTTAATACATTAGTTCAACAACGCCTTGATTGGCGCGTTCATATTTGCGTCACAACATGTAGTATCATAGACATTAACAAGAACTCGAGGTAACACTATATCAATTTCTCTTTTAATATGGAATTGTAAAGTTCCAAAATAAGTAAGGTCGTAACATGTTGCTTCATGCGTTCGCAAAGAAAGACAATATCTAGTCACACAACTGTAGACGAAAGCGTAGGAAAAATTGCGTCATACGACGAAACGAGAGTTCCTGAAACATGTGATTTAACTGTGCCATGACGATTGATTCCAATGCTATCGCAACCGAGTTCAAGGTCACTGGAAAATGCACATTGAAACAATGTCCATTACGAAAGTGCGGAAAACACTGTATGTGTGCAAACTAAAAACACTATTTCAGCTGTAACACGCTCACAGTTAGCACTGTCACAAATAAATATTTACAACTGATGATCACAGCTCAATGCACGAAACACAAACTGTCACTATATCCGGAATGCAGAGGACCATAATTGTCTGAAGAATCCTTCACGGTAGCACCAAGAAAAGATACTATTCACTCTGGGGCTTACGCCATCTTGGACGCTTTACCATAGGGCTGGAACCACGTACACAGCAACAAATTTGATTTCATATAGGTTCTTTAATGAACTGACATACTATATACAATAATAGTAAAAGTTTGCACACACACTGATGAATACAAAAACCCACAACTGACAGGCTAAATGAAAATGTCCTTCCTGCTGCCACGAGCCGACATGCACCATGTCGCTTTGCTATATCACACTCCCAGAATCCTGCTTGCTCACAAGAGGTTCGCAGTGGGAGTAAAAAGAAAACAAATGAGTAGCGGAAGGCAAAATTACATACAATCTTAAACAGCAACAGACACCAAATAGATATGCATTTGAAAGTGTATGGAATGTACTTTCCAAAGAAGCCACCAGATGGTGTATGTGAACAACGGTGGGGTAGTAAGCATCCACACAAAATAAGTCAGTGAGTGACAGCATTCGAAAATGGAGGTAATGAAGCAGGAGCAACATTCGTATGTTAAAATATCAGTTCTCCATGATAGAAATGCACGGGAATGCCATACAGAGCTACGGGAAGCACTGGGTGTGCATGTTGTGCCCTATCAAACAGTGGTGAGGTTGGTGGAGGCCTTCATATGGAGCAGAGTGTTAACTGCCTAAATAAAACACTGTTGTCCAAAGTCGTGTGTTCTGCCTCTTCCCTACGAGAGTCTCCTGCATCCAGACTTCATCTGCTGGCTTCTTCAAAAGTACATTCCATACACTTTCAAACGTATATCTTAGATTTTTTGTGTTGTCCCCAGTTCACGAAAAAAAAAAAATAATAATAATAATAACTTCCATGACTTATGACTTAACCCACATATGTAGATAATATTTATACAAGCAATTTGTAATTTCTATGGCATTCATCTTTACAAGGAATTACAATCTTGAAAGCATTGTAATGAAAGAGACGTAAACATATGTTTGTGCCTAATAAATTTTATTGGAGTGGACATAGGGTGGGCCTCCCCGATGGTGCAGTGGTAGCGTCCTTCCTTGTAATCAAGGGGTCCCGGGTTCGGTACCCGCTGGAGGCACATAGTGGTTCGGATCCCACATTAAACTGTAGGTCCAGTCCCAAGTAGCCTTACTGTGCATAAAGTGGACTTAAAATACCAATTCAATGAATGGACATAGTGTGGCTAAAAATGTGAGGCAAATATAACACCTAAATTATTTTCTGAATTATTTGAGGCATTTCCGACTACTGTGAATGAATTACTCTTACAAATGTTTAACCCCCCGACTGGTTCGCAGCCTGCAAGACACTTATGAGTGTGAGGTCATGTAAGACCAGGAGTCGACCTTGAGCACTGAGAGTGAAGGTGAGGCCTAAATGGAGTTCAGAGGCTGAGGCCATGTGAGGCTGGAGGTTGACCTTGAGTTTTGACACTGTGCAATGGCTGCCTTTAGTCAAATGGGCATCTCTGGTCGAAAGTAGATATGGATGTAGTAACTCTTGTTTACCCTGCAACAGAAAAAAAAAGAATGACTGAATGTAAATGTGAGAAACAATGACAACATATTGTCACACTATTGATCTGCACCAAGCTTTATGGCCAGCCTAATGAAAATTACAGCAAAAATATGAATACTTTTTGACTAAGTGGTAAAAGAAATATTATGTATTCATTCTTGCAGGAATAATACACATTAAATTAGGCACACATAGGAGATGTACTATGTAGGAATTTAAGTAAAAATGCACTCTCGACAGGAATCCACACAGATAAAACAGTGGATGCAAAAAATCTGGCGAAGTCAGGCCGGCTCGGTAGCTCAGTGGTAGAGCAATGGCATGGAACGCCAGAGTCGTGGTTTCGAGTCCTGGTTGACGATACATTTTTCGCTGAACATTCTACATAATAATATACATGTATGAACATTTTCATGAGTACATCCCAGTCAAAAGTCTATTCTTCTCTCCTTTCTTTTCATTCATTTGTACATGTGTCATTCTCATTATTTACTTAGAGTGTGAAACTACATTTGTATCATATTTTTTTCAGCTACCTGATCGAGAACTATGTGGATGAACAGGTACGAGATGTCCCAAGGTCAGTTCCAAATTTGCCAGTGTCTGCAGCAAACTTAAGAGAACAAGAGCAGCCAAAAGAAATTACAGAATGTATTAGTAGAGAAGAAAAATTAGAGGCTAGACCTGCAACAAACATCCTTGCAAGAAAGGCACATGTTGATAGTTCTAAGCCTAATAACAGGAGAAAAAAATGTATAGTCCCCATCTCCAAAAACACTTTCCCTGACAAAGGAGGTTTGATAACCCATGAACGACAGATGATTTTTAATTGTTCAGTTTCCAAGAAATCTTTTGTCCATGAAGCTGAGCATAATACATTTATGAGTGTTCCCACACAACAAAGACATTTTACTTGTTCAATTTGCAACAAGTATTTTGCCCGTAAACTTTATCTTAATGAGCATGTGAGAGCTCACACTGGAGAGAAGCGTTTCAATTGTTCAATTTGCAATAAAAATT
Source organism: Lepisma saccharinum (assembly GCF_977018435.1). NCBI lineage: Eukaryota > Metazoa > Arthropoda > Insecta > Zygentoma > Lepismatidae > Lepisma > Lepisma saccharinum. The sequence goes on from NC_139243.1 coordinate 66,242,070, forward strand.
TTGTCCGTAAGAGATATCTTCGTGTACATATGAATGTTCACTCAAAAGAGAAACCTTTCAATTGTTCAATTTGCAGCAAAGGCTTTGCCCGTAAAGTTAATCTTAATGCACATGTGAGGCTTCACACTGGAGAGAAGCCTTTCAATTGTTCAATTTGCAACAAAGATTTTGCATATAAGTATCATCTTACTGAGCATGTGAGGGTTCACACTGGAGAGAAGAATTTCAATTGTTCAATTTGCAACAAAGGTTTTGTCTCTAAAGTTAATCTTAGGGCGCATGTGAGGGGTCACACTGGAGAGAAGCCTTTCAATTGTTCAATTTGCAATAAAAATTTTGTCCGTAAAAGAGATCTTAGTGTACATATGAATGTTCACTCAAAAGAGAAACCTTTCAATTGTTCAATTTGCAACAAAGGTTTTGCCCGTAAAGATCATATTAGTGTACATATGACTGTTCACACTAAAGAGAAACCTTTCAATTGTACAGTTTCCAAGCTAGATTTTGCCCATAAAGTTCATTTTAATGCGCATGTGAGGCTTCACACTGGAAAGAAGCCTTTCAATTGTTCAATTTGCGACAAAGATTTTGTATCTAAGTATAATCTTACTGAGCATGGGAGGGTTCACACTGGAGAGAAGCGTTTCAATTGTTCAATTTGCAACAAAGGTTTTGCCTCTAAGGTTAATCTTAGGGAGCATGTGAGAGGTCACACTGGAGAGAAGCCTTTCAATTGTTCAATTTGCAATAAAAATTTTGTCCGTAAGAGAGATCTTAGTGTACATATGAATGTTCACTCAATAGAGAAGCCTTTCAATTGTTCAATTTGCAACAAAGGTTTTGCCCGTAAAGTTAATCTTAATGCGCATGTGAGGCTTCACACTGGAGAGAAGCCTTTCAATTGTTCAATTTGCAACAAAGGTTTTGCCTCTAAGGTTAATCTTAGGGAGCATGTGAGAGGTCACACTGGAGAGAAGCCTTTCAATTGTTCAATTTGCAATAAAAATTTTGTCCGTAAGAGAGATCTTAGTGTACATATGAATGTTCACTCAATAGAGAAGCCTTTCAATTGTTCAATTTGCAACAAAGGTTTTGCCCGTAAAGTTAATCTTAATGCGCATGTGAGGCTTCACACTGGAGAGAAGCCTTTCAATTGTTCAATTTGCAACAAAGGTTTTGCCCGTAAAGTTAATCTTAATGTGCTTGTGAGGCTTCACACTGGAGAGAAGCCTTTCAATGGTTCAATTTGCAAGAAAGATTTTGCATATAAGTATCATCTTACTGAGCATGTGAGGGTTCACAATGGAGAGAAGCCTTTCAATTGTTCAATTTGCAATAAAAAAAATTTCCGTAAAAGAGATCTTAGTGTACATATGAATATTCACTCAAAAGAGAAACCTTTCAATTGTTGAATTTGCAACAAATGTTTTGCCCATAAAGATCATCTTAGTGTACATATGACTGTTCACACTAAAGAGAAACCTTTCAATTGTACAGTTTGCAAGCTATATTTTGCCCATAAAGTTCATCTTAATGCACATATGAGGGGTCACACTGGAGAGAATCCTTGTTGTTCAATTTGCAACAAAGATTTTGCCCGTAAGGATCATCTTTATGAGCATGTGAGTATTCACGCTAAAGATAAACCTTTCAATTGTAAAATTGCAGTAATAATTTTGTCCATAAAGGAGATCTTAGTGTACATATGAATGTTCACTCAAAATGGAAGCTTTTCAATTGTTCAATTTACAACAAACATTTTTACCCGCAAGGTTCATCATAGTTAGTATGTGAGGTTTCACAGTAAAGAGAATCATTACCAACTAACTAACTCTCTAGCCTTCTTAAACCCGAAGGTTCATGGCTGCAGCAACACAACCCTTCCATCTGTCCCTATCTTGAGCAAGATCTCTATACTCTTTTCCATCCCTACCGATTTCCTTTAGGTCCATATCAGTTTTGTCCCTCCATCTTCGTCTTGGCCTTCCTACAGGTCTCTTACCATCAGGTTTCCCAACAAGAATCCTGTAAACTCCTCTTTCCTCTCCCATTCATGCCACATGGCCTGCCCACCTAAGTCTTCTTGATTTAATTATTCTAATAATATCTGGACATGAATACAAATTATGTAGTTCTAAATTTTGTAACCTTCTCCACTCACCCGTTTCATCCCTTTTAGGTCCAGATATTTTTCTAAGGATCTTATTTTCAAGTACTCTTAATTTAGGATCCTCTTTCAATGTAAGGTACCAAGTTTCACACCCATATAATACTACAGGCAAAATTACTGTTTTGTATATTTTAACTTTTAGATTCTTAGATATTAAACGAGAAGACAAAAGTTTATGAAGAGAGAAGTAACATGCATTTCCTGAATTAAGCCTACTTTTTATTTCCTCTTTAATATAATTTTCATTTGTTAATATTACTCCTAAATATTTGAATTTGAAAACTGGTTCAAACGAGTTGTTATCAATAATTAGATTTTGATTATTACCTAACACTTGGTTTCGACCTGTAAGCATATATTTAGTTTTCTCATTGTTAACTTCCAAACCTATCTCTTTAGCAGTTTTGAAAAATATTTTAGCATTATTCTTAATTGTATTCACATGATCACCCAGTAAGTCTACATCATCTGCATATGCTAACAACTGAGTCATACCATTTAATTTTAGTCCTTCTTTAGTTTCTTTTACCTTCCTAACAGAATATTCTAAGGCAAAATTAAAGAGCAATGGAGATAATGCATCTCCATGTTTTAACCCATCACGAATTGTAAATTTGTCAGACACATTAATACCCACACGAATTTTACTTTCTGTTTCACTGGTGCATACTTTTATCATACTAACAAGCTTCTTAGGTATTCCAAACTCTACTAATATATTATATAAGTTATCTCTTTTGACCGAATCATATGGTTTTTTGAAATCAATGAATAGCTGATGGACATTTTGATTATATTCCCACTTTTTTTCAAGTGTCTGTCTGATGTGAAAAATTAGTTCTCTTACGTTTAAATCCACATTGATAATCACCTATAATTTCATTAGCATATGGGGTTAGTCTTGTTAAAAGAATGTTAGACAATATTTTGTATGTTGTTTTGAGTAGAGAAATTCCAAGGTAATTATTGCAGTTCATTTTATCACCTTTTTTTAAACACAGGAACAATTATGGATTCTTTCCACTGTTGAGGGATTTCTTCTTTATTCCATATTAAACAAATTAATTTATGAATTTGACATATTAACGAATTTCCACCATATGTAATTCACTCAGCTGGTATTAAATCAATGCCAGGTGCTTTGTTATTCTTTAGCCTTTTAATAGCATCTTTAACTTCAGTCAAGTTAGGTTCTGGAACTAAAGTTTCTGCTGTGTGTACTTCATTTACTTCTGATTTATCTCCTACATTGACATTTAAAAGGTCATTAAAGTAGTTCTTCCATCTATTTATCTAGAAAATCTCCATCTTTATCTTTTATTAAGTTTACGTTAGGTTGCCACCCCTTTCTATACTCATTTACACCTTTATATAAATCTCTGATATTTTTATTTTTGCTGTTTGTTTCAATTTTGTTAATTTTGCTTTTCAAGTAATCTCTCTTTTTACTTCTAAACGTGCAGTTAACTTCTCGCTTTATTCTATTATAATTGCTTAGATTTGTATCATCAGAATTATTTAACCACCTAAGTCTAACCTGATTTCTTATTTCTATTAGATTATGACATTCAATATGAAACCATGATTTACTTTTTCTTGGCTTATGATATCCTATACTTTCTTTAGCTGCTGATTCTATTGCATTACGTATGTGCTCCCAATTCTTATTTACGTCTGTCTGATTTATATTTTCATCATCATTTAAATCCTGCAAAACACGAATTGTATTTTACAGTTTAATTTGGTAATCTTTCTTAATTCTTTCATCAGCAAACTTTCCTGTATCAAATTTTAGAACTTTTAGATTTTGTTGCTTATGATTTATCACTGAGAGTCTTTCTCTTAATTTAGCAATTACTAAATAATGGTCACTGACACAGTCAGCACCTCTATGCGAATGAACGTCAGTTATACTAGTATGCCTTCTCTTATCAATGAGAATGTGATCTATCTGATTATGAGTTTTACCATCTGGAGAAGACCAGGTATATTTATGGATATCTTTATGTTTAAAAGGGGTACTTTTCACAATTAAATTCTTTGAGGTTGCAAAAGTAATCAATCTTATACTATTATCATTACTTAATTCATGAAGACTTTCTTTACCAATCGTGGGTTTAAATGTCTCTTCTTTGCCTATCTGTGCATTACAGTCACATAACAGAATTTTCATATCATACTGAGAAAATTTATCAAAGACCTGTTCTAACTCTGTATAAAAATCATCTTTAGTATTATCATCTTTATCTTCTGTTGGTGCATGTATGTTTATTAAAATAATTTTACACCACCTACCCTGTAAAACTGCATATGATATCCTGTCATTAATAAATTCTACTGTTTTAAGAGCCAAGATAATTCTATTATTTATGAAAAAGCCTGTTCCAAAATTATGATTTTCCGTACCACCATAGAAAAAAGTATAATTTTTAGTTTTACAATTCCCTTCTCCTGGTCACCTAACTTCCTGGACAGCTACTACATCTAATTTATACTTAACTATCTCATTAACTGTACACTGAAATGCCCCAGGCCGGTAAAGGCTCAGAAGATTTCAGGTGCCTAATTTAATATCCTTATTCCTAATGTAGATCTTATCCTTAGTCCAGGGACCTCCCAAAGTAGTCCCCACCCGGAGATCCGAATGGGGGACTATTTTACCTCCGTAATATTTTACCTTGGGAACATCCATGGCCTTAAATTGCTGTTTCTTGACATGTCTTTTTACAGTGCAGAGTTGTCTGCTCTACGCCTAACCCCAATATGAATGTAGGAACTACTACACAAGACAAACACAAACACATTAGACTACACAACTACTACACAAGACACACACAAACACATCACAACTATAACACAATATAAACACAAACACACCACAACTATTACACAATATAAACACAAACACACTACACACCACAACTACTACACAGGACAAACGGAAACAAATTAGACAGCCTTGAAAAATTTTCAAAACTTTCGTAATGGTGGGTGTGGGTAACGCACAAAATCTTTGTACAGTGTGTCCAAAGAGGCACAAAAGAAGTATGACTTCACAAGATACAACTGGACAATATTTTAAGGCAATAGTATCCAACATGTCAAGTTCAAGATCATATATAGACTGTCCATTGCATTCTCAAAAGAATAGTTGTTCTGTGTTCCCACGAGAATAACAAACGAAGTTATATCTCCCTGTTTTGTGAAAGAAAGAGGAGAATAAGTAGAAGTGACGAAAGGAAATAGGAAGAAGTACTTTTATTAAGAAGACAGTATGTCCAACGCACAGACATAAAATACAATTTTAGTAGTTGTTGTTTGCTCTAAAATATGCAAGATTTTCATATATATGATTCATGCAATATGCATAAGTATCCGGGCCCTGTTAATGGCAATCTCTGTACTGGGAATTGTGTCACAGGGAAATTTTTAATTTAGTTTGAGGATACTTTTCATCAGATAGTGTTTATAGTCTGGAGGGAAAAGTGCTTTATTTAAGTGTATGCACTTGTGGTAAAGTGGCACTCATCGCTTTGATGTAAAATCTCTCTGCCTTGCAATCTAAGGGTCCAAATAAGTTTCACTTCCATGACACAGACATTCCAGTTGTATGAAGCCAACTGGGTGTTACCCACAGCCTCAATAAATCGTAACTGACCCTTGTTACCTTAATCAAAGACTTATTGTCAGCTTTAGATTTTATGGTGAGGAGAGAAGGAACAGTGTTGCTAATTTAATCTAACATTAATTGATGATTTATTGTTACTTTCCGAGGTCTTGGGATCAGAGTAAGCATATGCTTGCTTGCCATCGGGGGAGTGAGGGTTGGCTAAGGCCATACCCATACTACGAGGAGGGAACCCACAAGAAACTGGAATTTTGTAATAAAAAAACTGTGTATTTATTTTTAGGTGTTACAAATTTAATCTCCTTTGAAGTACTGTCTATTTGATGCAATGCACTGGTCTATATGTGATTTTCACTTTTCAAAGCAATCTTAAAAGTAATGCCTCCGTCGTTTTTTTCTTCACCTCTTCCACATCTGCAAAACTTTTTCCTTTGAGCCTTTTTTCATTCAGGGGAATAAAAAGAAGTCTCACAGAGCGAGATCAGGTGAATATGGGGGGTGGATAAACTGGGTCATGCTGTTTTTGGTTAAAAATTGTTTCGCACTCAAGGCTTTGTGTGCTGGCACGTTGTTGTGGTGAAACCAGGACTCCCCACTTTGCCACAACTCGGCGCGTTTTCATTTCACCGTGTCATGCAAATGTTTCAGACAAATCAACAAGTTCATTGATTGTTCTGAGATGGTCTTCCAAGATGAGTTCATCCGTTCAGGAGGTCTAGGGTGGTCATGAGCGAGGTTGGTCTGCAAGTGACAAATCACCATTCCTGAAGCAGGAAAACCACTTGTAAACTTGTTTTTACCCACAGCAGCTTCCTTGAAAGCTGTTTCAAGTATTAGAAATGTTTTCCCTTTCAAGTATTAGAAATGTTTTCCCTAACAGAAAACAGAATTTCAAAGTAGTGTTATTCAAACTTTTCAGCCATCACAAAAACGACGAACAAGCGAGAGGAGCTTAACAAAAAAAAATACCAATTACCAATTGTTCAATTTTCAATAAATATTTTGCACGTGGAAGAGATCTTAGTGTATACATATAAATGTTCACGAAAAGGGTAGCGTTTTAATTGTTCAATTTTCAACAAAGGTTATGGTCCTAAGGATCGACTTAATGTGCATGTGAGCATTCACAGTACAGAGAAGCTTTTCCGTTGTTGAATTTGCTAAGATGTTCTGTCTGGACGTATACACTTCATGTACACATGAACAGGGTGGCGACAGACCTGGAAAACCGGGAAAAGTCAGGGAATTTGAGGTGTAAAAAAAGTCCGGGAAATGCCTGGGAATTTTGTCTTGATTGACCTTTTCTTGTTGTTGTTTAAGACTGAACTCTGCACAGGAACAGGAAATCTTATTGTCTCAACTTGTAGGCCCCTTTTATGCACAACACAACCACAGTGCCGGAAGCCAGTGGTGGCAGGAGGAGAGAGAGAGAGAGAGAGAGAGAGAAATTTCCGGAGGGGCAGAAAAATATTAAGCCTCTAAATATTACGTGGAAATTGCATTGAATTGTCATTTTTTCTTGTCCACATGGGGGTAGTAAGGGGATAGAACTATCAACAGATGGAGGGGATGGGAGCAGGTGGCGCCATCCGATTGTTGAATGTGCAGTGATATCTGGACACATTTTTTGCCCGTTCGAAATATCGAATAATGCGAATGTGGCATAAAATGTTGGCGTTTTTAGCGATTTTTTTTTAAAAAATGTCCTAAAACAACGAGAAATTCCATGAAATCCAACATTCTTGTCCTTTCTAGGCCATGTTTGTGTACATAGAACGTGCAAGTTTTCCAACATTTTATTCAAGAGTAAACTATAATGCTTGTTATATGTACATGGAATAATTCTGACAGCCACATTAAATATTGTATTTCCCACGATTTTTTTCAACTTCTATCAAAACCATTGCATCATAGAGCAAAGTGACAGGGTTCTAACAGGAGATCGAGTGCGTATCTACCGTCACACGGGAGCCACATCTTCAGTATTTGTCGCGCGAGATATTTTTGAATTACCAAGGTAGCTAGGTGCGCACCACCAGCATTTGTCGAGCGAGAAATAATGGAGCTCAGTCGTTAGGGCATCTGACTACTATGCGAGAGACCCGGGGTCAATCCCCTGCAGGGAAGAACGGGGATCTTTTCCACATATTCAAACTGCTCCGACGCCCACCCAGCGTCATATGAAGCGGGGACTTGGAGGAAATTTTGAGGGATGAAGGTAGCTAGGAGCATGGTGCTGATCACACCACCACACCTTCAGCCGTGATCAAGAAAGTGTGAAGCCTTAACTCCACACCCCTATACACCTTCATGGCAAAGTGCAGGGGAGCATTTACTTCCTCAAAACTCTGTTCCAACGTATCAAACTGTCACGAAAATACATAGGCCATGTGACCTACAATTTAAATAATAGTTTAAAAGCACAATGGAGTATGAAATTTTGGTATATTTGGCAGAGAAATGTTCTAAAACAAAAACGCAAATTTTGGGAAATGTAACACTAACAAGTCAAAAAAAGATAATGCCAATTTTTGGTGCCATAATATATCGGTATCTGTCACATGAGATTGATTGATTTAATTTTTTTGTCTCTCACCTGAAGTGATTCTTATGGTCATTATGCACCCTTCAGTATATATGGGGAAAATTCCATTATTTACAATCCTTACCTTAAAATTAAAAAGGGGTATGGAAAATAACTTTCCCAAAATAACTTTCAATATACCAAACTCGCACAAAGAGGCGTAGGCCATGTGACTTATAATTTGAAACAGTAGTTTAGAAACTCCATGAAGGTATAATTTCAGATATTTGCCAGAAAATGTGCTAAAATGAAAATGTGAATTTTGGGAAAAATAACACTGAATAGTAAAAAAATAAAACATAAAAAAACACCAATTTGAAGAAAAAAATAAAAAAAATGAAGATCCCTACCGATTAGGCATAAATAAAACAAGAATATCAGTTGTAATTTATTGCATTAGTAACGGTGAGTCCTAACATAAGTTTTGGCTTAATAGCCACCGTTGTTCTAACATTTGTCATTGCATGGCACTAAATTTTGTATGCCCATGGCATATGTGTCTGACAGCAAAGACTGGAACTATCTGTACCGCAGTGTAGCTGTCAAATCCTTGTCCTGCAAGAAACCTCTTCAGTTAAACAAAGAGATGAAAGTCTGTACATGCAAGGCCAGGGCTGTACAGGGAGTGGTCCAAGATCTCTCACCTGAAGTGATGCAAAGGGCCCGCTTGTACTCACCTGTATGCGGTTGTGCACATTCGATTGGCCTTCCGTGAATTATCTGCACCATCGTCTGACCATACTATCATTCTCGACGTCCAGTCTGCACACCTCACATGATTGCTGGTGGCTCTGTGCCAGATTCTGAGCATGCAAAAATCTGATTACTACACGTAGGCTACATCGCAGTCTGTGGGAGACTGTATGAGAGATGCAATCTTTAACCTAGAACTGTCCTAAAACGGCTGCATTGCAACTGTGCCAGATTACAGCTACATGCAACTTCTTTCTGCATGCATGTGTGATTCGCTCTCCGACACTAGTGCTGCGTATAGGCACCATTGAAACTTTTTTCAGGATGCCCCTCATATATGAACTTTCAGAAGCTGTTATTAACAGTGTGTTTTTGTTTTATTGTGTGGTTAGCTAAATCATGTACCTATAAAATGCAATTCTATAAATTCCTTGCGTTAAATTTCTAATACCTACATACCTTTTTCATCAGCAATAACGGTATAACTGCATGTTGTCAGTTTCACAGTACATACTTCACTTGGATATACTGTACTGAAGCAGAAATCCCATTGATAATGTAAGGAAATATGACACTTTCTCTTGTACAATTCAATTGTTTCACTTATATGCAAGAGTTAAGTTGTTTGCTTTACAGAGAAGAGAGAAGTAGCTTTATGCATCGAAAAATGAGTCTGCACTGCTTCTTGCAAGCAGAGGGTTTCAAACCTCAGTGGAAATATCAGCATACAATACCGAGAATGGATAAGGAAACTGATAAATTACAAATTGTATTTTTTAATCAGTAACTCTTCACTCTTACGTTATTTCGTCGTAACTTTAAAAATAATCAAGTATTTTATTTTAAACTTACTGCATATGATTAAATTCCGTAATCATTCCCTAGTTTGTGAATTGTAATAATTTTTCAAATTCACTATTTTGCTGTTTGAATTCAATCATAGAGAATAGAGAAATTAAGTCAATTTCATAGAAGATAATATTGGTACTTAACAAACCCATACCTGGATCTGTATGAGTTTATTATTTCCATTTGCAAAAACATCGATTTAGTTTAGTTTCTAATTGTCAGGGGAAAATATAAATTTTGTCCTAGAAAACCTGGAAAAGTCAGGGAATTTCATTTCTACTTGTTTTTAGCCACCCTGATGAAGCTTGACAGTCAAGATGTTTTGGGATTGAAAGACGTCTTAATTCGGATATGTGCATTCATGCTAAAGAGAAACCTTTTAATTGTTCAATTTGTAACAGTTGTTTTGGTTGGAAAGATAAGTTTAATAGACATATGAGGATGTTTCCTCTCAAGGAGAAACTGAATTTGTGACAAGATTTTCCTGTAAAGATAACTTCCGAGTACATATGGGGAGACACAAATGAAACAGTACTCTATTAATCCTTTAATTTGAATCAAATATTTTCTCTGCAAACAAAGTTATTGTGTACATGAGGAGATTACACACCAAACAGAATTCATTAAGGAAGTATTGCATGCTGGAAATATTTATTTGTGTTAAATTTTTAGAAATCATACCGCCAGTGTTTCTAAATGGATTTCTAAATAGAATTCTAAATAGAAATCTCTTGATTGTGTGCATCTCACATGCTTTAGGATCTGGACATCTGCATTATCAGAATCAATTGTCTGTACATCAGGAGGAACGTCTCTATATCCAGCAGGGATCTCATCCGTGCCTTCAAACATGCCACCAGTAGTTGAAAGACAATACCGATACTTGATTTTTAACAGAGCAAACCATTTGTTATGTCTATTTTTTATCCAAGATACAAGACAGAGAAGAAAACAGTCACAGCAGGCTCTTTCACCTGTACATTGTGAGCATTATGGATAAGGATTTTATTGGCCTGAGCTGTGCACATTGTACACATGATCATATTTCAGCAGATTCCATAATACAACATGTTAAAATGAAATTCGAAATCCACTGATTGCTTGTAAAAAGATGTTTCTCTCACTTAAGAAAATTAACATTGTAACATTTAAATTGAACTTTATATTGATGAATTTAATTTTCATCTTTTGACTTTTTCCCAGATGTGCCTCTAAATATCAACAATATCAGCATTTGTACAGAACTTTTTACACAAGCAATGCCAGAACCATGGTTGCTGCTTCATAGCCACACACACTTTCCCTTCGCATCAATTTGTGCACGAGCAGTGGCATCCCCAGGATTTTCGAAAGGGAAGAGTTACATATACTTTCTTTTGGTAGCCCTCATTTTGTCATATTTTCCTACTTTTAACTTTTTTTTTTAAGACATACTGGGAGAAAGGGGGTGTTATAACCACCCCCCCATCCCCTTTGGCATGCCACTGTGGACGAGTTTCACCACTGCGCTATGAACAGTTGGCTGGGCCACCTCTCAATGTGTCTGCAGATGAAGAGATCTGTAACTTTCCTTGCACTCTGTGCACCACAGTGTAAGCTAGTGTCAATGTGCTCTTTGATCAATGGCATGTTTGTTCACTGCATAACAAGGAATAAACATTGATGATTAGCATGCACATAACAATGGCAGGCTTTATCCTCAACACTGAGTAAATTGAAAATGATTAAATACATTGTTAAATGGATTTCACCATTTGCCAGAAAATTTCACATGATTTTGATCTGTCACTTTTCGCGTATTCCAATTTGAAGAAGTTAAGTTGAATTCAAGATATTGGATTAGGTTTGTAACATACCTCTGGGATGAAGCCTTTGTTCTTCCAGTTACTTCATATGGTTCCATTCATGTAAGAAATTATATGGGTGATTCCACACTTTTGAATCACACTGATAGTTAATCAGAATGAATATATTGTTTTATGCATGTTGAAGAATTCTGTAAGTTATAACAAGTAATATATTTAAAAAAAAATCCATTCTTCAGAAATCACCATATAATTTCACTGGTTCATATGAACTGGCAGAACCTTAAAATTATATGTTTTGTTTTATATTTTGCACTCCGTATGTAATATCCTGTCTTTTTATAATAAAACAATATATATAACTGTGTTATTTATTTTGTTGTGAATACTCAAAAAAAATGTTGTTGAAACATAGTTATAAGTATTCATCACAATGAAGAACCATTTAAATCCCAACATTAAAGTTCCATATATTATTTGCATATTAGGTTTCACATCAAAGATAATACTTTTAATTGTTTAATTTTGAACATAGAATTTAACCATGAAGATATTTGATATACATATGAGACTTCATAGCAATGGAAATTCAAATGGAAAAAATGTGACGTGCACACAAGAAAGAAGGACAACATGATACAAAAAATATCAATTTTATCTTCCTTTGGCTTTCATGTGTAGTTTATCTAAAGAAGTTTCAACGAAATAAATGAATACTTTACTTGAGCCTCAGATTTTTTGAATATCATAATTAGGACAGAGTTGAGACTACTTCCAATAATCTTATAGTCCCCCTTCCCTGTGATTATGATGGTACTGCAATTATACATGTTCAGAATATTTATACATAATGAAATATATGTTTTCTGCAGCAAATATTCCAATTCAGGGTGGCTAATTATGCATGAATTCAATGTAATAAATTGCAACTATTGTAAATCCAAATGAATTCATACATTTACAAATGCCCCGAGGTAAGTTTTTCAAAGTTCAGCTTTTACTTTTATCTAGGAAGGATAGAAAGGAAAGCTGCATCGAAAATATAACAGAATTTTCTCTCAATACATTTACTTTGTTAGTGCCCTTTGCGCAACAATTTATCTGACAGACAGATTATTGCAAGATATCATGAAGTTCATTGTGTAAATTTGAGTTTGAAATTCTTATACAATTAACAATTTTCGTAGAATAGCATATTCCGTAACATTTATGACAACACCATTAAGCCTTGTTTCCATGATAACCAAAAATCATATATGCTGACCTAGGCAAAATTTATTTTATTTTATATCATAAACTAAACGTTACGTTTCAACCTTCTAGCAAGATCTTCTTCAGACGCTGTACCAAGTACAAATGAAATAAGGTACCATTCGGAGCAACGGTTACAGTAAAATGAGGGTTAAAATAATGTTAATGAGTGAAGGACTGAATATAGGCTGTAGCCTAGGCCCAGCATTGGCTGAATTGGTAATGAATGAATGGGAAAAGAAAGTGGTCGAAAAAGGAGGTGATAAAATAATTCTGTTTTTCAGACATGTGGACAATTGTTTTCGCATATGGAAGGGAAGAAGATGTTTTGATTGCATGATAGGTTGTTTTAAGATATTTCTATTAACCTGCATTACTTTGTACTCCCCACCTTCGAAAACATGTTAACTGGATCAGTTTAAATCAGAGATAAGATTGACAGGTATTATCCATCATTTCATCAACAAATTTTCAAACGATTTTCCTTATCTTAATCAGTAAACTAATGTAAATCCAATAACAGGGAAATTTCTTAGAATAATTTGAGAACCTTTTTAGTATTTACAATTTTCATAAGAAAAATGTGCACGAAGTCAGAACAAGAATGTATACTTTTATTTTATTCAAGCAATCATGTTTTTCTGAACCCTTATGTCTTTACTTGATTAGGTAGGCAGAGGAATTTTAGGATGGGTGCTTCCTCGCCCACCTGTCGCACCCTCCTTGCAAGGAATTAGAGAAGATAGGGGAAGAAGAGACAATGAACTGGAATGGGGGACTGAAGATAAACAAAAAATGGAAGAAGGTGTTAGAAAGAGTGAATAGGACAAGAGGGAAGGAGGAGAAAAGATGGAAGAGGGATGAAAAAAGAAAGGATAAGGAAAAAGAGCACGAGATAAGGAGTCCAACTACTTTCCAGATGAAAGGATATGTTTATCGAAATCGCCCGTCAGGTGAAACAACATTTGAGAGGAGAAGGCCACCTGCTGGAACTCCTGGAAAGGAATGTTCCAGATAAACAACTATCTAATATACTTTTGTCTGGAAGAGAGTGATTTTTGTGTATATATATATCTTCCTGTTTTGTACCTTATTCTATTTGTACTTGGTACAGAGTCTGAAGAAGACCTTGCTATAAGGTTAAAATATAACATTTAGTTTACGTTTTAAAATAATATAAATTCTGCCTTGGTCATCATATTTGATTGTTGGACATTTATGACTTTTGTTCATAGATGTATTTCAAGCGTGGGTATGTGAAATGGCAAGTGTAAAATCCTCACCTTAAATTTAATATATTAAATAATATATACAGGGTGGTGCAAAAGTCAGTTCACCCATACACAAATTCCAGTTTCAGTGGTTTTGTTCAAAATGTCCTCCATTGTTTGCAACGATCATCAGAATTGCAAATACCATGCAGTAAACTTGTATCATTGTTGATGACATGAAACGCATTGATAATTGAGTCTTTCAGTGCATCCAAGTCTGCCGGTGATGATGAGTATACCATATCCTTGACAATTCAAGTAACAATACCCTGTTTTGTTGTGTACTTATGTGCCATTCCAGTTTTCAACATGTCACAGACCAGAACTTGCTTGCAAACAACAAACAACCACACTACAACAAGCCAGAGACTCAACTGTTGACAAAAGAATAACGAGTGCACTACTGCCAGTGTCACACGACAATGTTACGAACTGTATACCTAGGAAATATTACTTAGCACAAGAAGCACATACACTATCGCAATACTATTATCAATGTGCTTTTTGGTTAAACTAACTGTTGCACCACCCTGTATACACAATACCGTTTCATTGAATTAAATTAGAATTTATGGATTCAATGTAATCTCACAAGCCCATTATTTTGTTAATATATGTGTGTGTGTTTGTATGTGAATGGTGAAAGGTGGTAATATATAATGTTGAAATAGAGAAAGGATCTGTTTGTAGCCTTGAATTTTTGAAAAGTTTGCCTTATGAACTGGGAATTATACTTGAATTTTATCATGATCCTAGAGTGGCCACCCTGTGTGCCAATCTAGTAGAATTCCTCTTTATCACTTTGGAACCAAGATCTGCACCAGCAGATTTTTTTGCCAATACCCAGCTGCACTGTATTTTTTGGAATTTTCTTTTACTCGGAGATAAATGTTCTTATCGCTACATGAGCTTTGAAGTATATCATTAGCATTAATCAATAGTATAATTTCATTCTGCCTATATCAAGAAGGGGAAGTCCCATATTAGATGCATAGTTTTTAAAATAAACTATTTTCTGAATATCACTCCTGTTCTTCAATTCTGTACCCTAAACATGGGTTTTCAAAGGCAAAATGATCTGTTCCTGAAATCAGACAAATGCAGTGAGTTTCCTTTTCTAAGAAAAGGATTGCTAATGGAATTGGGTGGGGGAGTGAGTCATGTTTCAGTCAGTGCAATAGTGTTAAATAGTTCGGCATGTGTTCACATTCACTAACTGACAGCCTGTGAACCAAGGAGTCTGCTATAGAGCCTAAGCATAAGGTTTCAATAAGTGGAACTTAGTTCTGATTGTAGTAAAAATAAGCCTCGTATGATACAGTATAACAGACACAAATAAACTCTGGTATTAATCAAACACTCAAGAAAGTCAGTAGTTCTTGAAAGAAATCCTGTAAGACTAAATAACAACATAGAAAACAATTATTTTTCACAAATCTTTTATTATTTGCACTAAAATACATTACATATTGGTAATTTTAGTATTGTACCAAGATACAAGTCTTTGTACATTTCTGAATGCACAACCTTGTTCTGATGGAGGCGAAGTATCAGAATGATACTTGCACAATCCTCCTTGAAACATATACAAATTTCTAAGGACAGTTTGCACTTTGCAAATCTACAATATTATACATATTGAACAAATCTTTGAGAAGTTTGGATTTTTCTTCTCCCTTGCAATGGAAAGTTGCACCTTGACAGTTCAAATTTCTAATTACACTACGAACATAGTACATTCACATCCCAGAGGAGTATCGTAGGATAAAGCATGAGTACTTTCTTTCACCCAATGGGATTCATTATTGTCTTTGAAATATTCTGGTACTCGTACAAGAGCATAATACACAGTATCCAAATTTGTAGAACTAACACATATCTCACGCAATATAAATGTATTATTGTACATAAAACCTTGTGCATCAGTAATATATTGCGCCATTTTTACTTGAGATATTTAGAAAAAAAATTTTGTTAACCCTGGGCAAGCTCCGCTTCACGTATAGGGGCTATAAGAGTTCGAAATCATTTGAA
Source organism: Lepisma saccharinum (assembly GCF_977018435.1). NCBI lineage: Eukaryota > Metazoa > Arthropoda > Insecta > Zygentoma > Lepismatidae > Lepisma > Lepisma saccharinum. The sequence continues at coordinate 66,258,355 of NC_139243.1, forward strand.
ATTTCACGCAACGCACTGTAAAAGTCTCTGTATCCTGTCGATTCTTCCTGTGCCTTCAAAGCATCAGCTACATTTTCATGGTTAGCAAGATAAAAAAAAAATATGGCTTGTATTGTTCGGATCCTGCAGATAACACTGTAGTCTCTCGCACATCCACTCTACACAATTCTGGCATTCATTCACTCCGCATTCCTCTTGGCAAATTATAAAACAATCGGAGAGTTTAACTTCATCTTTACCGCGGACATCCTCGCACTTGTAAAAATGTTTAATAAAGCAATCGTGGGCTAGTTGTTTGCCTTCCTTTGAATAACATCCCAGCATGTAATGTACTTGTAAGGAGTATACTTTTTCAAAGCCTCCAGCAAGCAATCCTTATCGATATAATCGAAGAAACATGGACATATAAATACCAAATCACTCATCTCCCTGGTGACCTGCTCAATAACGTGAGTTTTTACTATTCGTTTCTTCCAATCAAATAATTATCGGCCCTTTAGTTCTTTGCAGAGTACTTCACAACTGCTTCTCAGATGGAACCTGCAACAATAAGAATTCATGTTGTTAGTATTATTTTCTTATATTTTTTGTATAATATTTAAAAAAAACATCGCAGTGACAAAAGATTGGGGGTCCCCAACTACCTGCGTTGGGATATCAATGGAAACCTCCCGTCCTAGCATGGCAAAGCACCTGAAATATCTGTTCCATTCTCCTACCACTGAAAAAATAGGCTTGCCCACCCCAATTTGATTCAGTATGTTGTGAGCAGTCTCACAAAACAAGGTCTCATCAGAATATGGTTAATCATTGTAAATAACTACCCTCTCGCAAAAGTTGTAATATGCGTTAATAATATCGTCTGAAGAAGGGTAAAATGGGTTAAAATGGATTCGGCAGTACTCACCGCACTGATGTTGGCCCTGGAGCTGGAAGCCATTCTTCATTTGTACGTTGAATTAAGAGAGAGGAAAGAGAGAGAGAGAGAGAGAACCTGGAACAATAACAATACGTATTGTTAGTGTTATTTTCTAATATTTTTTGTATAATATTTTCAAAAATAATGTAAAACGCTTAAACTTCGTTTCCATGGCAGTTACAAACAACTTGAAATAAAGAATAGTGCACAAGAAAAGATACTTACCAAGTTAAAAAGCCTTTAGTTACACTGCAACAAATCATTCACGCTAAAATCAGCACATCTTTCAAGCCAAACACTTGAGAACTCTCTTGGACCGCTTCGTCTTCCGCTCGTTATTTATAGATTCTTAGACAAAAGACCCATCAATATGAATATTATTTTTCATTGCTATTCTCTGATTGGTTGATTCATTTATTAAAAACCTTCTCTGATTGGTTAATATTTTCTAGCCTCTGCCCAGGACCCTTCGAGCTCCTTCGCCAGCTACACAAAATGGCAGAGAAGAGGTAATGTTTCATCAGTGAACATTTATTTGCTATTTATTTATTTTACCCTCATTTCAGCTAATTTTCTAAGATTTTTATAGTAAAAAAATATATTTTTTTTTCAAAGCTCAACTCATAGGGGGCAAAATTTATTTTTTGAGCCTATATCAGTATATTTTAAGCATATATTTACAATTATTACATTTTTTAAGAGAAATAGATATATTGATAGTGATTTTGAGTTATTTTACAATGCTGTACAGCACTGTATAGTGCTGCGTATATAATTATTTCTCAAATGTGTGTATATTCTGATTAATTTTTTATGTCTGAAAATGTAGATACTGTTTTCTTTTAAGTTATGAGTGCTGCAGTGCTATGTAGTGTATATAAAATTATTTCTCAAATGTACTATAATATATTCTGTTTAATTTGTACGTCTGAGAATGTACATGTGAGCATTTTTTAGAAACAAAGCAAAAAGGCTATATATAAAAATATATATGCACTTTGGTATGTAGAATACTAATAACATATAAATTTGTAATTATTTTTTTTATTAAATATAAATTGTTCTAACATAATTTTGAAAAAAAATGAATATATAAAACCAAAGAATTTTTTAAAGATAAAAATTAAATATTGTAGAGATATGGAGACCATTAGACCGAGAAAACCTCGTCATGTTAATATTCACACTTGTTTATTTCCTGAACTTGTCCGACCAGCGAGTGATCCCAAGAATGCGCTAACTTGTAACTTCCGTAAAAACCAGGAACTGGAAAGACAAACGCGTGGATCTAAACAGGATCTACCGCGTTTGAAAGGTTTAACAACCTTTCGACGCCTAGAATGATAAAAGCAAGCTCCCACCCGGAGCTAGCTCTCTTTTGATTCTGACACTCATCGACGCTACATGGATAACTAGTCCAATTACAACACGTTACACTGCTAACTACGACGATGGAACACGGAGTTACCGCTGCCTAGCATGCTACAAGGCGCAAGGGATCGCTTGGCTTGGTGAACTGAGGGTCGCTGGATAGAACCTTGGAACTGTCACGATTCGGTCTGCGAGAAGCATTAGGACAAGACAACACACACATCTACCAGGTATGAACAAGCGTGAATAACCTTTTACACCAACTTTCCATATCTCTACCCTCCTACGGAGCAGGTTCAGCCATCAAACATTATTAAGCTCTACCTAAATGTTTAAATGAAACTTCCCTGTACCTCTCTAACCCCAGGAAAACGGGGTCACAACATGGTGGAGTTGCTTCAGGCACTTTTTGCAATTGCGTACCCTCCTGTACGAATTGCTTTACATTAAATTATTCCCTCCCACCCCTCCCTCCCACTTTGGGAGCATTTTTAAAGTAAATTTTTAATAATTCCAATTCATACTCCCACAAAACGCGTAAGATGCGTCAGACCCAGTGACAATTTTGTGTATTACCTTATGGAAAACAACCCCTCTTTTTCTTTTATGCCGAGCCCCCCCCCTTTTTCAACAAAAATCTAGTTCTTCTGCATAACATGTATTCAAGCATCATTCACACAGGAATGAGAACACTTGCTTATACTTCTTTGACCAGCGATATATTAATGACATAAATAACTGTATAACCATACTTTCATTTGTTCTTTGGTCAGCACGACGAACCTTCGTTTATGAATACGTCACAGATAGCGTTGCACGAACACCTAGATTCCTCCCTCGACCAAATCATAGAGTTAGCAACTGCAATCACGGCAAATCCAATAAATTCACGACCTTTAACCCCAATTCCCTCCCCTCCACTAACACGGTTAAGGTCTGCTAATAGAAATTACCCTCAATTTGTCCTTGGACTACAAACACCCAACAAAAACCAACCCCAGCCCTTAGCAAGTACCCCAGGTGAAGTTCCTACTCCCTCTAAAGGTACTAATAACTCTGATCACTTAACTGTAGAAATTCCCACGACTAACATGGCCACCCAAATTCCAACTGCATTCTATCCGGCACCATTTAGCGGAAATGACCCTAAGGACATTGATTCATTTTTCCTCAAGTTTCAAAATGTAGCACACGCCGCAGGATGGTCGGAAGCTAAGCGTAAAGAGATGTTACCTTTATTTTTGACGGACACCGCTTTAACTTATTTTCATGACATACAGAAACGACCCAATTTTGTAGACTTGACATACACCCATATCAAAGACGAGCTAAGTACGCTATTTAAGGGTTCATACTTGTCAGCAGATCCTGTACAGATAATTCTCCAAAGAAAACAGGTGGTAAGCGAGCCCATTCACACCTACGTTATTGCTAAAAAGGCATTAGTCCAGCAATACTTCCCGAACGCCACTGAAGAACGAACTCTCTCTTACATCATCACGGGACTGCGAGCCAAATACATTGGCTGTTTAACCAACAAGCATTTTGCTAGAACAGAAGAATTAATTGCCCACCTACAGAATTTCGAACGCCAGCAGTCATTAATTAATTCCCGTATGTTGGAAGAGAAATTGGAAGTTGATCAGGCCATCGCTCAGGCAAGCTTATCCCAGACATTCACCCCGTCACCACTTCACAGATGTTCGCATGCACAGGTCTATTCCCCCCTCCTTAGTAATTCTCACACCTTGACTCAGCACTTTGTACCATACAACCAGTGTCCATTTCCTTCTCTCCCACCATTGACACATCACGTCCAAAGTCCACAGTCCAATCCGGCTCTCGAAAACAGTTCCCACACAGTGTATCAAGGAATGTATCATATACCGAGTTCTGATAGCGCCCGCTGCGCGGCGACACCAGCTGTACCCAGAGTAGAACACGCTCAAAATGCCGCCTCTGGTGACGAAATAAACAAACTTTCGTCACAAATCTCGACCTTAGCTCTGCACTCAACCGAAGACGCGAGTTCTCTCTTCAATTTTTGTTCAAATGTGTTGGAATTTGCGAAAACGGCTAATCAAAACGCACATAACAGAGGTTTCAACAAGGGGAATACTAACTCTTCTTACAGAAATAATAATAATTCTAGAGCTAATCACAGAGGTAATTATAGATCGAACTCAAGAGGCCAGTTCAGAAGTAATGGTAACAAGAGGTTTCAACGTCGAGATCAGGCTAATCGCGACGATGCAAATACCTCAGCCTGCAAGTTTTGTGGTCGTTATAATCACGAAAGCGACAACTGCTTTTACAAACCACAACGAGACAGTGTTTTAAACTAAAATCGTCTTCGACTTGCAGGAACGAAATCGAAGATAATAGCAGATTAGATAAAGTTCCTATAATTGAGAGAAATGGCCTATACTTTATTAATAGTAGCATACAAGGAAAACAGGTAGATTTACTTATTGATGTGGGTTCCCAAATCTCAATTTATCCTTCCCATCTTCTCCCTATTGAAAGAAAAACATACAAAGTACAATCCACAATCCAAGGTGTGTCCGGATCGAAACTGAGTGTGTCTGAAATTGTCGTTCTTCCTATCATAATTGGAAAGCGTAAATATTCGCACCCATTTAGAATAGTAGATTCAATTAACGTCCCTCCCCTTTTAGGAAATGACTTTTTACGAACGCAGAGGTGCGAAATGTCATTAAAAGACAATACAATAACTCTTTGTCATTTAGGACGTACTCCTAATTATAGTATTTTAAGATCAAAGTACAAGACTCACCAGCTGTCGCATGACATATTTACCCAAATTGAAAATGCAAATGTGTATGAGGGAAAAGCTACCCTTTCAAACACAGTTCAGTTAAGTCCACGATCCAAGACTTATATCAATTTGAGCATCACCACTACAACACCTAATACCCATAAGCCTGTACTTTTTACACCATCTGCTTCCTTTATGAGCCAGCATCCAGTAGTCCTTCCCAATGCTGCAGTAAACCCGCAGTCACCTGTCATTCACATACACAACCCTACGGAAACCACAATCACTTTGGAAAGTGACACAATAGTAGGCGAAATATCGACATGTGAAATTTTAACTGACGTTACTTCCGCTTGGGAAAAAAGTGACGATGTTGCATTTTCATACTCTTGTAATGAAAATACTACAGTAAAGCAACAACTTAGTGAAAGTCAAAAGAAATTTGACCCCTCCCTCCTCACAGTTAACCCTGATATTCCCCGAGAAGAAAGAGAAAAAATCCTAAAGCTCGCATACACGTATGCAGATATTTTTCTCTGGCCAGGGGATAAATTGACGAAAACTAATGTTTTGGAATACGATATCAAACTGACAGACGACACCCCAGTGTATGCCAAAACCTACCCTATTCCTTTTCATTACCGAGAACCCATGAAACAGGAAGTTCAGAAGTTACTAGACCAAGGTGTTATAGAACGCTGTGAAGGGAGTCCCTATCGACACCCAGTCCTATTAGTTAAGAAACCCAATGGGACTTACCGTTTTATTTCTGATTTGAGAGCGCTTAATGACATAATAGCTCCGATTTCCTTGCAATCCCCAGACATAAAAACCATCATGACAGAGATGGCTGGAAAGAAATATTACTCAATTTTAGATATGTCCAGTGCATTTTTTCAGGTTGGATTAACAGAACGTTCTAAAGACATTACCGCCTTTTCTATTAACAATCTGGGTAGTTTTAGGTATGCTAGGTTATGCCAGGGATTGAAAACATCCCCCGGCGTAATGAATCGCGTAAGCGAACTTGCCCTTAGCGGAATAGACAGTTCAGAACTTTCTGTTTACACTGATGATATTATTATTTACAGTTCAAATCTCCCACACATGCTTAACATACTGGACAGAGTGTTTCAAAAGTTACGAACAGCATCCCTTAAATTATCACCCTCTAAGTGTAGGCTAGCTTTTACCGAAGTTAAAGTTCTTGGTAATTTGGTATCTCAAAAGGGAGTTAAGATTTCAGAACACATTCTTAAAGCTATTTTGGAATATCCCACCCCTACCACCAAACGCAAGCTTCGAAGTTTTCTAGGACTTGTGAATTTCATTCGACGATTTGTGCAAGGTTTTGCAGGACCAACAGAATGTTTATTTAAGCTTCTTAAAAAGAATGTTAAGTTTCAATGGACTGATGAACACCAGAAAAGCTTCGAAACACTGAAAGAAATGATCACGTCCGCCCCTATCCTCCGCCCTTATGACCCTAAACGCCCCTCATATGTATACATTGATGCGAGCGGAATTGGCATCGGAGGATCGCTGTTACAGCCTGATGACGAAGGAAATTTACATCCATGTGCCTATTGTTCACGAGCCTTAACAGACACAGAGAAAAGAGCTGACACATTTTCACTTGAAATTGCAGGTGCATATTATGTATTGAAAACTTTCAAATTTTTTCTTATGAATCAACATTTTGTGGTTCTCACAGACAATAAAGCCTTATCTTATCTTCGTTCAACTAAACACCATAGTTCTATTTTAGGAAGAAGAGCCCTTTATTTTCAGAATTTTGATTTCGAAATAAGGCATGTCAGCGCTAGTAAAAATGAACTTGCGGATGCACTCTCCCGTGCAAGTTTACCGCTTGACAAGACTAATCATGACAAGAAAGATGATGATGATGATGATGACTTATTTTTTCATCAAGTATTTCATGCACAAGCAGCAGATTTTGATATTAGTTCAGAACAACGTAAAGACCCCTATTTCAGAGACATTATTGATGTATTAGAAAACAAAGATAAAGCTAGTGACCCTAAACTAGAAAAGCTTTCGTATTCTTATGTACTCAAAAATGGAGTCTTATACAGGACTAATAAAATCAAAACTGGTAATAGGGATAGACTTTGTATTCCTCATGCAGTAAGAAATCAAGTTTTCGACCTTATTCATGCACACAAAATGAATGGAAGTCACCAAGGTGCTCAAAAGACATATAATTTAATGCTTATGCGCTACTTCTTCCCAAATATGAAGAAATTTGTGTACGATAAGGTTAGACATTGCATCCCTTGTCAGATATCAAAGAAACCACAAGGTTCTAAACCGCATACGCTGCAAACATTTCAACCAGCCCAAATTCCTTTCCAACGAATCCATATTGACGTATGTGGTCCTTTAGTCTCTTCAAAAACGCACAAATACAAATATTTCCTATCAGTAGTCGATAGTTGTACAAGGTACGTAATTACAGCTCCTTTGGCTAATCACGATGCACAAAACATAGCAACAGCCCTAGTTGAGAAAGTCTTTTTAGTCCATGGCATCCCAGAAACGATCTATTTAGATCGTTCAACACCCAATTCAAGTTTACTCTTACGAGAGTTAGCCAATATTACAGGTGTACAACTAAAATATGTAGATACTTGTGCCCATTTCACGAATGGATTAGTTGAGAGTTCATTTAGTTACTTAAAGAAAGCTATGAGAGTCTTTGTGTTAGAAAAGAAAGCTTCGTGGTGTGATTATTTGGCTAGCGCAGCGTTTAGCCACAACGTTACAATCCATTCTGGATCCCTCCAGAGCCCGTATTTTACTTTATTTGGCTACAACCCAAGGATCTTAGCTGACGCTGTCCTTCCTTCGAACCCCGACAATGTTTCCCAGACGAACGCACAGAGACTTGAACTCCTGACTTCCATACGTAAGACAGCACATGACAACTTGAACAAGCGTTACGAACAGCAGAAAAAGTACGTAGACAGCACTTCTAGGAAAATACAGTACTCACCAGGACAACATGTATGGATTCTAGATGCCACTCCAACTCCAGGCGTGTCAAAAGCTTTTGCGTCCTCTTATAAGTACAAAGGAACTATTCTTCGTAAAGTTAACGAGAATTCCTACGAGGTAACTTACATCGACGGGAGAAGTAAGCAAAAGACTGACACTATCACTATTTCTAGACTTAAAGCCCGCTACGACTAGTGCCATGATAACCCCACTAACATTCATTAACACGCCATTCCGTTGTCACTCGCTTTAGCCTCCTCGCTCCTCGTTGTGTACATTGCACATGCATGATCCAGCATTTTCTCACGCTCATCCACTTCCCCCCCCCCCTTACACTCCTCGTGCACGCACTGCATTTCTGCGTTAGAACGAACTCATTTTTATTTTTAATACAACATGGTTATTTTTATTTTTAACAAGATCAGAATTACAGAATGCTATCTCAATCGTCGGAACATTTATAATACATCTCTTGCCTAATAATTTATTTTTTTTTACAGATATTTTAATGTTATTTTATAATTTGCGTTTAAACGCATAGTAATAGTCAGAACATATCACTTAGCTGATTTGACTAATAAGTACTTAGTGTGTTTATGATCCGAACTAGCAAATATTTTTTTCCCCCATTTGCTGGTACATATACGCTCAAATGAAGAAAAAAGTACAAAGAAATAAAGAAAGAACGAATGAACTAAGATAGAACAAGATCAATGATTTAAAGAACAAATGAACTGCGTAGAACTTTGCTTGAACATTTGGCTTTTTGGCCATAGCAATTTTTTTTATTTACGCTCAGGTGTACCGCGAACTGCTTCTTTGAAAGCTGCAATGCACTAAATATGTTAATAAAGCATATAATAAAATAGGCAAATGTTCCCAATCTTTCCTTTAATTTTATAGTTCAAATATTGATAGCATACAACATGGTATAGCTCATATCCCATGAAATTAAAACCTACTGTATTTTTCAATGAACTGTTACACAAATCTATTACTTACTCTTTCTCACTTCTTTTTCAATTTTTTTTTTATTAGCAGCGAATCGAAGGCGCTTAAACCTTTGTCCACAATACACGTAAAATTCTTGCAATTGTTTTTATAAACGACATTTACACATATTACAGAAGGAAATGTCTCGTAATCACTTAGTTCGTTCTATTATCGCTGAATTCTCCTTTCTTTTCTCATTTCATTCCCGGCTAAGCCGAATATTCAAATTCCCCCCCCCCCCGTTGCGCCCCGGCGAACTTTCCTTACAACATGGAATTATTCCACCTACTCCCCCCCCCCCGTTGCCCCGGCGAACTTTTCTTCAGGTAAACCTGTTAATCATAAACAGGCCCCCTTAAAAACTCTACATCATACAAGTAATAACGCCCCTTCGCCGTCATTCAAATTAGATATTACCTCCCCTCCCCCCCAAAATAATTCACCAGTTTTAACTGAAAGTCCCTTTTCAATCGATTTTATAACCCGTCATCACTTATTGTAAAATCTGCTCCACTACCTTTTGCTTTTCCTAATTTTCCCTTTTTTGCGCTTGTTTCATTATCTCATCGCCATGGATGTTATTGGACCCATGACGACCACCGGCTTGTACCATCGAGCGACAGACCTAGGCTCATCGCAGAGACTAACAACGATCTTGTGGAGTTCCAGCACCAACCAGGACCCGTTCCCGTCTGGATCCCATGGCTGATTTTTCCATCTTCCACGCCGCGACCCAGATGTGGAGCGCTTTACCCAGGACGTCTCTTGACCCAAAGCGCCATCGCAAATTTGACTTCCAGACTCAACTTCGCTGACGTCACGGCGATCTTCATCGACAGGCCCCGCCCACTGAGTGCATTGTGCTCTTGTTTACTGACGACACATAATACTTATTGTTATCTTACATCGGCTACAAGTGTTCCGGTGCTCAGCTACTTCAAGTACCGTAAGGCACACGCAATCAATACAAACATATGTCATTTACAGTGCCAAAGTTTGTGCCCATGAATGCTACCCATATTGGATTAGAGATACGTCTCTTTCTTTTGTGTTTTTTTTTTATCGTCAGCTGCACAGCACGTCCAGCCTATGGCGGCATGCAGTTTACAGTGTTGCCATAATAACATACCTCAAATCTCCACCCAGCATTGTGTACGTTCCGCCGAGTGTACTTTGAACTCAGCAAACAGTAAATACAACCGCTTGCGGTTCCCGGCGTTTCTTCACACTGTGCTGACATATGTGTTTTTATTATTGTGCTCTCATCACTCAAACAAAACTAGTTCAGTGTCACAACGTCCCAACTTATGTAATTATTTTATCCATGCCTCAGAACTTAGTTATTTGTGCTCGTACTTTTTGAGTTTATAAGAGGCTATAACCTACAGTTTTCATTTTTTTTCTCTACGTGTTTTTATATTTTTTTTTCAACGGTGTTTGGTGCCACGATATGATATGACTCTTCTGGTGATTACAATTTTTTTTTTTTACGGTGATGTGTTTCTTCTAGTGATTGGTTTACTGTATTGGTCTTCTACACGTTTGATTTGTTAATAAATCCTAATTTTTAAATATAATCTACTCCGGACGAAGTAGTCGACCATCTTAGAGTGGCTCGATTATTTCAACAAGGGGAATGTAGAGATATGGAGACCATTAGACCGAGAAAACCTCGTCATGTTAATATTCACACTTGTTTATTTCCTGAACTTGTCCGACCAGCGAGTGATCCCAAGAATGCGCTAACTTGTAACTTCCGTAAAAACCAGGAACTGGAAAGACAAACGCGTGGATCTAAACAGGATCTACCGCGTTTGAAAGGTTTAACAACCTTTCGACGCCTAGAATGATAAAAGCAAGCTCCCACCCGGAGCTAGCTCTCTTTTGATTCTGACACTCATCGACGCTACATGGATAACTAGTCCAATTACAACACGTTACACTGCTAACTACGACGATGGAACACGGAGTTACCGCTGCCTAGCATGCTACAAGGCGCAAGGGATCGCTTGGCTTGGTGAACTGAGGGTCGCTGGATAGAACCTTGGAACTGTCACGATTCGGTCTGCGAGAAGCATTAGGACAAGACAACACACACATCTACCAGGTATGAACAAGCGTGAATAACCTTTTACACCAACTTTCCATATCTCTACCCTCCTACGGAGCAGGTTCAGCCATCAAACATTATTAAGCTCTACCTAAATGTTTAAATGAAACTTCCCTGTACCTCTCTAACCCCAGGAAAACGGGGTCACAACAATATATAAAACCAAAACATTTTTTTAAAAAAATATATATAATTATATATATACAAATTATATAAAAGAATAACAAAAAATGAATCACAGAAACCAAAAACAAAAATAATTGTATACAAAAAAATATACCACATCAGACATAAATGATGAAGACTCAGATATTCCAAATTTTCTATCTAAACTGAAACAAAAAATATAGATGCAATTCAAAATAAACTTAAAATATGTTCTCTCAAAATATATTTTAATCTATTCTCTATGTATATAAATTCTCATAGTGAAAAAGAACAACACATTTATCGTACCCGTGAGTTAATTTTACACAAGAGTGATATTCGTTCTTTGTATGATATTTATGAAAAAAATTGTAAAGAACTTTACTCAAAAGAAAAAAGTTCCAAGGAAGAGGTTCGGGTTGGTCACTTTGTGATACAAACCATAAACTTGAATTGAAAATAGCAAAATATGTCCCCCTTGGGGATCTAGTTATATTAAATTACCTGACGACATAATAAACAAGAATGCTGTAATAAATATTCAAGATAAAGACAATAAATGTTTTTTATGGTGTCTCATAGCTCATTTTCATCCAGCATCTAACAATAAATATCGTATCTCTAATTACAATTATCCTGAATATATAGAAGAGTCTAAAAAAATATGTCAGGCATAAAATATCGAGTAGATATCTCAGATATTAGTAAATTTGAAAAACAATATAAAGAACACTACAATCAACCAATAGATGGGCAAGTTTATGGTATTGATAAAAAGAATACAATTTATCCACTGCGTCACTATCCAGCAGAAGGTTTTACACGTGTTATACTTTTATTATATGCTACAGAGAGAAACAAGAAACATTATTGTCTCATACAGGGTCTAGGATGATTGGTACATAGCCAAATAACATCAAATCATGGTAAAATAACAATATGTGATTGATGCTTGTCAAAATTTGATGGAAGAGGTGGGAAAACATGTGAAGAGAAATTAAAGGAACATATTAAATATTGTTCTCTCCACCCTCCTGGGACTTATGATGTTTCATCCAAATGTGTAAAATTTAGTATTTTCAAATCATTGGTAAAACAACCAATAGTAATTTACACAGATTTTGAAACAATACCAGAACCAATGGCAACATGTTTCCCAGATTCGAATGCATCAAGTACATCAAATATAGCTAAACATAAAGCATGTGGTTTTGCACTAAAATTAGTAAACACTTATGAAAAAAATGATTCAGAACTATATTTTTATTGAGGTGAAGATGCAGACCAAAAATGTATTCAAAAACTTCGAGAGTGGGGTGAAAAGTATGGTCCAATCTTATATAATGATGAAATACCAATGAACCCTTTTACACCAGAACAACAACAGGAATATGATAATACTTTAAGTTGCAGATAATGTAATATTTTATTTCTGATAGTGAAAAAAAGAAACACCCCAACCATTTTAATGGAGAATATATCTATACAATTTGTAATTCATGTAACTTGAAAATACAGAAACCTAGCTTCATTCTAGTATTCTAGTATTTATTCACAATTTGCAAAATTTTGATGCACATTTATTTATCAAAGAATTAGGATATGATACAGAAAATATCAATATTATACCACGCAGTAAAGATAAATATATTACCATAGAGAAAACTATCGAATTAGAAAATGGAAAAAAAGTTGTTCTTAGATTCTTAGATTCATATCAATTTTTATCTAGTAGTTTAGCTACTCTGGTGAGCCATTTAACCAACGTGGAATTTGTTCGCACAAAATAATATTTTGGTGAGGATAAGATGGAATTGTTGAAAAGAAAAGGGGTCTACCCATATGATCACATGGATGATTTTGAAAAATTTAAAGAGACACAGTTACCATTGATAGATAAATTTTATGACAAACTTCAGGATGAAGAATGTAGCGAGGAAGATTATCAATGTGCACAGAGAGTCTGGAAAAAACTAGATTGGAAAACAATGGGAGATTATCATGACAACTACTTGATTTTGGATACTCTCCAGTTGGCTGAAGTTTTCGAAATTTTTCGAGATCGTTGTTTTAAATTATATGAACTAGATCCTGTATTTATGTACACAACACCCGGTTTATCCTGGCAGGCCATGCTTTTAAATACAAAAGTTGAAATTGGTCTCATCAACGATATTAATCAGTTCATGTTTGTTGAATCTGCTAAACGTGGTGGTATAGTGCAGTGTCCTTTAAGATATGCAAAAGCAAACAATAAATATTTACCTAACTATGATCCTAGCAAACTATCTAAATACATATTTTATATTGATATGAACAATTTATATGGTTATGCGATGACTCAATCACTGCCAATTGGTAATTACAAATGGATGAGCAAGAAAGAACTTGAAGACAGGGATTTCTTAAACTGGTCTGAAGATCATCCAAAAGGTTGTCTACTGGAAGTTGATTTAGAATATCCATCAGATCTCCATGACAAACACCACGGATTAGCTATGGCACCAGTTTCTCAGAAAGTCCCAGGTACAAAGGAAACAAAATTGATATTATCTTTAAAAAATATATATATATGTGTGTGCTTCACTATCGAATGTTGCAATATTACTTGGAGCAAGGTATGGAACTTACTAAAATCCATAAGGGTTAAAATTTGACCAAGAAAAATGGTTAGCTCAATATATTATGAAAAATACAAACAATCGAATACAACCAAATTCTAAAGTTGAAAAAAATCTTTTTTAAATTAATAATTAACTCTATATCTGGAAAATGTACAGAAAACAGAAGAAACCGAGTAAGGTGTAATTTGGTATGCAATCCAAAAAACTCAAGAAACTCATTGCCGATCCTACATACAAAGTTTTTACAAGAATTACAGATGATTTAACTCTTATTGAAAGATCCAATAACAAAGTAATGTGTGATTCACCAATAGCTGTGGGTGTTGCAGTTCTAGAATTAGGTAAATTAGAAATGTATGAATTTCATTATGATATTATGAAACCTATATACAAAAATAAAATTGAAATATCATACATGGATACTGATAGTTTTGTGTACGTGATAGAAACACCCGATTTGTACAGTGATTTGCTTTCTATGAAAGAATATTTTGACTTTAGCAATTATCCAGAAAGTCATCCATTATATACCCTCGAAAATCAGATGATCCCTGGGAAAATGAAAGATGAGGCAGCAGGGTTCATAACAACAGAATCTGCTGGTCCAAGACCAAAAATGTATTGCCTAAATATTCATTTCAAAGAAGAAATTAAAAGAGCCAAGGGTGTAAGTCGATCATGTACAAGAGAACTTACAATGGAAGATTTTAAAGAATGTTTATTTGAAAAGAATACAAGAAACATGTCTTCATATCATCTCACTAGCAAATTGGATGGTGTGCATACAATAAAAAGAAACAAAATAGCCCTTAATGGGAAGATAATAAATTGCAAATATTAGATTGCAATGTCCATACTAGAGAATATGGACATTATAACACAAGTAAACATTGTGATAAATGTAAGTTTAGCATGAACAGGGGAACTTACAATGAAAGATTTAAAAAAATATTTATTTAACTAGCAAATTACCTAGTGTTTATACTACAAAAAATCAAGTAGCTCTTGATAATAATAATAATAATAAATTGCAAATATTAGATTGCAATGTCCATACTAAAGAATATGGACACTATAACACAAGTAAACATTGTGATAAATGTTCATGAATTAAAAAATTGATATAAATATTAATATTATTATTTAATATTTTTGTTATTTATTGTAATATCTATTTGAGTTAGGTGGTGGTAGAGTAGCCTAAGGCTAAGATTTTGCTCTAAAATAAATAAAAATATATTGTATTATATTGCATTATACATATTAGTATTAAATAGTATAAAAATTAAAATTGTTCTACTACTCTTTCATTCTTTACATCATATATGTATGATTTCTCTACAATTAAAATTGCATTGCATACTGTATTTTCAGCTAAAGTTTCATGAAACTCGCATATTAACTCAATATTTGTTCGATCATTAATAACTACCAATTTTCTTTTTGATGCATTTATTAAAAACATTGGGCTGTGAATTATAAACTCATCTGGATTATAATACATATCTATGTTACCTTCAGTCACCCTTTTAAATGCACTACAAGCTTCATACAACTTTAAATAATCTTGTTCTGTAATGTTTAAATTGTAATTTTCACGAGGGAATACTTCATTTCTACCATTCTTCAAATACACATTTTTTAACTTTACAATTATCAAACTGGCTGCTATCCTTTTCCTGATTGTCGTCTGTCCCTGTCTGAAACAACACAGCTACAAACTCGGGCATGTTGTATTGTAAAGATTGAAACTGATTCGTAATGTCAAATTCAAAGAATTTACCCTCTACCGGTTTTTGGATACATTGATAAGTATAAAGATGTATCAGAATTTGGAGATTTTTCAAAATGTTGGCTTTGTATTTGAGAGCATAATTGGACTCATATTCAATTATAGGCATTCGCAACTCCATAGACTGGATCACAAATTTCACAGCGTCGGGTAAACTAGCTACATTCGCTGTTCCATCTGCATTTAAAGTTTTGTATCTCATGATAGCATTATAATGATTGGGTGATCTGCTAAATATAACACTCAAACCTCCTTTCCGCATAATTTCTTTATAATCAGAGAAAAATCCAAATAGCAATCTCATAGGGAACAGTACTGTGTGACTTTGTTTTAATTTTTGTTCCAGCTTCAAACCCACCAACTTTATAATATGCACTTTCTGATTTGGACAACTTCAATGTCCCCACCGTAGTAGATGTAATTCCAGGACAATCAATCCTGTCAATGACTGTACAATGCTTCCTAATTTCAATTTGTGAGAATAAGAATGGAACAAAATTATCTGTAAGTTTTATATTAGCAGTAGCTGGATATTCTTCACCATTACTTTGTTTTACAATATGAAATTTTATATGCAGATCTGATCTATCTGGATGAATGAACCCGTCCCCTATTGTAATGTCAAATTGAATATCCTTATTCGGTTCATTGAGGTTAGCAAATGTCCTCCTGTTTGGAGGGAAGGACTGTAATTCATAACTCTCGATATTTTCCATCTTCGTATTTATTTATATATTTTAAATATTAATTTCTATTATCGCAGTGGTATTAGCACCAGCAAAATCAATGATCTCATTTTTCTCATTCGTAATTGTTATCTCTATGTAATTAACTTTATCAATAGAAACAGGGAAATAGACTGGTGGGATTGGGGAATAGAAGATAGGTTCCATAAATTCTGAATTTGGTTTAAATGTTGCAATGATACCTGTCTCCTTGTGGCTACCAATCGAATTTTCTTCTGCTTTGATAATCATACCTTTGGCAATATTACAGTGAATATTCAATGTTTCTATAGCTAGGAATATTGGTATAAATTTACCTATGTGCCTAACACTAGGTTGTAATTTCCTATTGTTTTCGAATCATAGAAGTTCCCCCATAGTAGATAAGTCCACTGTTTCTTTGGTGGAGACAATCTCCACTCTGTGTGTAACAGAATTTTGAGATAGCAATACCGTGTTAGGAAGTTCAGATTGTTAAGTAGATAAGTTATATTTATTTATTTATTCCTTGTTTTGGATGGCGAAGTTAAGGCACAAGCCTTTTCTTCCACTTAACCATCTCTACATTACATTTTATAAATTGATTTTTATAGCTAACTGTATGTTAAGTACATAAAAAACTAAATATTTAAGATACCAAGAAATGAAATCTATAAAAAAACTAAGAACATTGAGATACAAAAAAAAGAAAAACACAAGAAAAAATAAAAGAGAAAGACGGAAAAAAACATAAAAAATAAAGACAAAAATACATACACACTAAGTAAAAAAAATACACGTAAAACATAAACACACACGCAACAAACATAGTCAAATTACAGAAAAAGTCGGTGGGTGTTGGTCCTACCAGTTTACATGAAGGTTTAATTTTATTTCCCTTTTTTCAGTTCTGGTAAGTTGACTCCAGAAGATGATTTGTTAATTTTGATTTGAATTGGAGAAGAGAAGAAGAGTTTCTTATGTCGTTGGGGAGGTCGTTCCAGGCTCTGGTAGCAATGACCGTTAAGGAATTTCCATAAAACGTTGTCTTGTGGGAGGGAATGGCCAGCAGAGAGTTGTCTCTCGAACGGGTGGCAAAGGTGTGTGCTGAACTTAGGGGTTGAAATCGAGAAAGTAGGTAGGACGGCTCTCGCGAGTTTACTATTTTGTAGAGCGCTGTAAGATCGTGAAAGCGGCGGCGAGTGGAAAGGTCGAACCAGCCTACGTCCTTGAAAGCCGGGGTCAGGTGGTCAAAATATTTGATATTATAAATGTAGCGCACACATGCATTTTGTATTCGCTGTAGACGTCTTGCTAGTTCACCGTTGAGGTCAATATACTTCTTGTGGTAAAATATTTTTAAGGCGGTACAGCGAGTGTAATGCTGCGTAGGATTTTTTACATATGGCCTTCACATTGTCACTCCAAGTGAGGTTTTCGTCCACAACGACTCCCAGGTCTTTGACCGAAAGCGACAACGAAATGGGGTTTCCTTCGACAAGAATGTCAGGGATGGAGGACTTCTCTGTTGTGGAAATGAGCTGACGTGAGCCAATTAAAATACATTTCGTTTTCTCAGCATTTACTCGCAGACCGTTTGCCTGAGACCACTTGCAGACGTTCATAATATCATCGTTTAGGGCTTTGATGGCCATATTGATGCTTGTTTTAGGGAACGACAAATAACATTGGACGTCATCAGCGTACAGATGGCAATTTATCGATTGAAAGTTTCCAGATATATCATTTACGTAAATGGAGAACAGCAGCGGAGACAGGACGCTACCTTGGGGTACACCGCAATTCGTCGGCAGCCACGACGACTTATTGTCAGAAACGAATGTGCGTTGCTGTCTGGCTGCTAAATATGAGCGAGCCCAGTCAACAGCGGGTTGGGAAAAGTTGAAATAAAATGACAATTTCGCCAGAAGGATATCGTGGTCTACGGTTTGGAAGGCTTTGCTGTAATCGAGGAGAACTAGCATTGTCAAATATCTCTTATCCATCGCCGACCTTACATCATCCACCACTTTAATGAGCGCTGTGCTGGTGCTGTGATGTGGGCGGAAACCTAACTGGAAGGAGTTTAACAATTTTTTCGATTGCACATAGTTAAAAATTTGCTCGTGAACGATGTTTTCAAATACTTTTGACAAAGTTGGGAGAATACTGATCGGTCGAAAATCTTCAGCTCTTACTGGGTTGGTGATTTTAGCCAGGGGGCGTATGTGAGCGAGTTTCCAAATGCTTGGGAATGTGCCAGTGTACAGGGATGTGTTGAAAATATCTGCAATTGCGGGTGAGATGTGGGTAGCGATATACTTTAACATGTTAATAGAAATTTCGTCTGCTCCGGTTGCATTGGATTTTATTTTATTAATTGTAGTTTGGACCTTTTCATGCGTTATAAAAGAGAAATCGAAACTATTGTTGTTGTTGCTACTGTCCAGGAGGAATAATTATTTTTTCATTACCTACTAATATAGTATTCAGGGTGGCGACAGACCTGGAAAACCGGGAAAAGTCAGGGAATTTGAGGTGTCAAAAAAGTCAGGGAATTTCGTCTTCATTGACTTTTTTTATTTTTTATTTTCTTTTTTTTTATTTAAAGATATCGTTATGGAACTCTGCACGGGAACAGGAATCTCGTTCGTAACTTTTAGGCCCCTTTTATGCGCAACACAACGACGACGCCAGAAACCAGTGATGGCAGGAGGAGAGAGAGAGAGAGAGAGAGAGAGAGAGAGAGAGAGAGAGGGGGGATTTCTCTCGCCCTGGCATTTTAAATTCGAACACTCTTTGGAGGAGAATTGTTATAACTCTGGCACTATGGGAGAAATCTACTTCGGATTACTTTTGTTTTTCAGCTAAAACATCAGCGCATGCAACCGTGTACAATTCAGAACACCGAACCGGGGAAGGGGAGCTTGGGGGGGCACGTCCCCCGAATTTAAATGGAAAAAAACATAAGAATCTGGAGTTTACCTCCTCTTCTCCCGCTATTTTGGGGAAAAGGCGCGAATTTTAGTATTCTTTTCAAAGAATGGACATTTCTCAAGAGAATGAAACATGTTTCATGTTCTTGGGTGCCATACAAGTTGAATAAAGCCAAAATGTGATTTTTTTTTTTTTTTTGCAAAAAATAGGTAATTTGCATTTTTGGAGGAAAATTGTTATATATGGAGTTTGCGCCCTCTTCTCCCGCTATTTTGGTGAGAAGGCGCAAACCTTAGTATTCTATTCAAAGAGTGTACGTTTCCAAAGAGAATGAAAGATGTTTCATGTTGTTGGGTGCCATACAAGTTGAATAATAAGCCAAAATGTGAAAATCTGTGTTTTACGAAAAATAGGTAATTTGCATATTGCTCAGAAAATTGATATAACTCGGGCTCTATGGGAGAACGCCGAAGCGAGGAAGGGGGAGTTGGGGAGCGCGAACCCCGAATTTCAATGGAAAAAACATAAAAATATGTAGTTTGCCCCTCTTCTCCCGCTATTTGTGAAGAAGGTGCAAACTTTAGTATTCTTTTCAAAGAATGTACATTTCTCAACAGAATTAAACATGTTTCATGTTCTTGGGTGCCATACAAGTTGAATAATAAGCCTATTTTTTTTTACGAAAAAATAGGTAATTTGCATTTTTGCAGGAAGATTGTTATAACTCGGGCACTATGGGAGCAATCTACTTCGGACAAGTTTTGTTTTGCAGCTAAAACATCATAGCATGCAAGCGTGTACAATTCAGAACGCCGAACCAAGGAAGAGGGGTTTGGGGGCGCTACTACCGAATTTCAATGAAAAAAAAACAACATAAAAATTTGGAGTTTGCCCCCTCTTCTCCTGCTATTTTGGGGAGAAGGCGCAAACCTTCTCTTCAAAGAATGAACGTTTCCAAACAGATTGAAACATGTTTCATGTTCCTGTGTGCCATTCAAGTTGAATAATGAGCCAAAATGTGAAACTGTTCGGAAATGTGGCATGGATATGTTGCGGAGAGGGGGGAGGTTGGTCATCAATATGAATTTCCTAGGTTTGCTCCAGACCTGTGTCAGAGTTTCCACCCAAACATAAGAGTATGAAGGTCCAAAAAGCACATTCATTTCGTAATCAGCACCATGATAGCATACGGTATCATCGGGCCAGTACGACAGTAGATAGTAATTGTATGTTCTACTGCAACCCTGATTTCTTGACCCCACGACCACAAAAACCTCAAAAACTCACTTTCTCTCCACGTTCCGCGCCTCATTTATTGCGCTGACGATGTTTCACGGCGCAGAAAAGCAGTGATGAGTGAGATTCACTCTCTCATCCTTTGAAGGATGAATGCACCTTATCGTAATTTTCCAAGTCCGGGGGTCATGTTTATATATCGTGACCTTTGTAAACCTCTCTCGGGGGAACGATGTGCCACACGCGCGCGCGTGCCTCTCATTATTTCCGTATTGTGACGCAAGCAAACAAATAAATAATTGTTGTTTTTTAGGATTCCTGGCCCCTATAACCTCGCCAGGGTGCGTGGTGGCGGCGAAATCATCACAAGTTTGGATTTGTATTGCGAATGCTGCCAAAAATTCAATCAACGTTGTTCGTTCTCGATGCTGGAATCTTACGTAGATTATACCATGAAACATAAATCGATAATCCTATGCGAAGCCCCCCCAAAGCACATTCACGCAATTTCTGATGTTTGCGTGGATAGCTACGCTCGGTAGAACTGAATCTTTTCCGGTCCCCGTGGAGAAATTGTGTTTCGTCGCTCAATGTAATATTTTCATTACGGACCAAACGCTTTTTCAAACCGATTGAAAAAAATTCATGCGAGTTCGAAATTATCGAATGTCGTTCGAGAGTGTGGTGCGGAAAAATTGAAATCGATTTTCGATTCGATGAGAGCATCGCCCCAAAACGTTAGTAACCATTCCGGAGCTTGCACGGCAAGAAACAATTATTTCGTCCGAGATGGAATTGTTATTTTCGCGCAACGTGCAAAATATATTGCAAGCGTTTCCAAAACTAACATCGTACAACGATGTAATTTTGGGAACAGCGATATGTGCAGGTGGTGGTGGTTGTGCTGAAATCCAACGTTCGTCGTGGCTTCGAAACCTCACTCATTTGTTTTGCTCCGAGCCCGCATATTGGAACGATTCGCAATTTCGCTCGCAAGTTTTGTCTTTCTTGAAAGCGTGTGCTCGATTGGGAAATAACGTTATGTTTTCGAAAGAATTGCAAGCACAAGAAATAATCGCTATGTTACCCATGCTACCCGCTTCGACGAAAAACCCCTCGCCGCTGCCGTCGCCGCCGCAACAACAACCGCAACCCCTCCCCAAACCCATTCAGCTTGCATCCTCTTCCGCCCGAAGAGATTCTATTTTTTCAGCTTTCCCACGGTCCTGAACGAAGAATCCACCACATCCCCTATAACAATCGAATCAGAAGCGGATGCGGCGGAAGCGAGCACAGCAACATCTTCCGCTTTGGAAATTTATCTATCCACATTTATGCTCGACCAACAAAAAGCTGTATTGTTGCACGTGGAATTTTTCAACCTTTTCGCGTATTATTCTTATGGAATCACAAGCACGAAACGAAGCGTCCACCGTTTTCGTTTCAGGCATGGTTGAGTTTTGTGCTGGTTCTCACAGAGCTGGGGGTCGCCCGTTTCACACACCACACCCTGACGGGGCGTGGAATAGAGGCCGAGGAAATGATCGACAACATGCATGGGTGGAACTGTCTACGCCCGTTCATTGCTATTTGTCCCCCACAGGATATTGTGCGCATCTAAAAGTCTTTTGTTGAAAAAAAAAGTATAGCATTGTTCGTTTGTACCACATGCATGAGTGAATCGGTCAACGGGGGGTTTATTGCTAGGACATTGACTATAGCGCTCATTGTGTTTTCACCAAAGGGGGGGGGGCGTCGCGTGGGGTGGGGGTTCCTATATAACGCACCAGTTTCTTCTTTTGTACATCATTATCATAGTGAACGTCAATCGTGGCAGTTCAGTATTCTTTAATTTGTTTGTCTGACAGTATATACATACATATCATCGTGGAAGTTTTTTAGTGAGCTACAAGTTTTTTTTGAAGTCTCTCTATCTCTCTTGAAAGGTGAACGTCAATCGTGGCAGTTCAGTATTCTTTAATTTGTTTGTCTGGCAATATATACATATATATCATCGTGGAAGTTTTTTTTAGTGAGCTACAAGTTTTATTTTGAAGTCTCTCTATCTCTCTTGAAAGGTCAACGTCAATCGTGGTAGTTCAGTATTCTTTAATTTGTTTGTCTGGCAGTATACATATATATCATCGTGGAAGTTTTTTTTAGTGAGCTACAAGTTTTTTGAAGTCTCTCTATCTCTCTTGAAAGGTAAGTTTTTATTTTTTTTCATGATATATTTATATTTTGTTTTGCGTCTGACACACACATATTCAGAGGAGTCATAAAAATTGACACACACTTACATGTCGCATATTTTTTACCTCCTACAACAGTGCACACACACACACACACACACACACACACACACACACACACACATACTGTTCGCGTCTAATATATATATATGTGGAAGGAAAAAAATGTCTAGCATTTTTCAACTTTTTTTTCCTTCTGTTTCAGTGCGCTTTCCCCTACCACCACCACCACAACCCCCCCAAAAAATTTCTCTATATATATAAATAACAGAGGAAAAAATGGAACCGCAACCAGGTCCCTCCGGTCTTTGCGGGAAAGTGGCATGTCGTAACTGTGGAAAATTAATTTCGAAACCTAATATTGCTAGGCATTTGAAAAAATGTCGTCTACCGGAACATGATGTCGTCCCCCCGACAAAGAAATCTCGCACTGATGGGCATGAATGCGGTGCTTTGAATAAAAGTGCTCGCATCATGACGTATAAATCTGGAAGTGACGAAAAATGTGACTCGAGCACCTTCCTCGACAATGTGAAATCTCTGGTAGTCGATCAATTACGGGATTGCCTCGTTAATGTTGCAATTAAAATTCATCTCGTCTTGACCCTGCTGTATGAGAAAGTTGTCTCGTCCGAGTCAAGCACTTTCAGCTTTTACGTAGGGTGTGAAGGCTTACACGATGGCAATCACGAGGATCTTGACGAGATAGTGACACGGCTATTTGAGCACCTGACACAAAAACAAGAAGACTTTGAAGGTCGCGGAAGTGGATGGAGTCTTTGCGGTCGCAGCCACACGTTAGAGCTTCGAGTGTGCAATTTCAAACCGTTACGCAGCGATCAAAAACAAAAACAAAAAATGTTGCACGAGACATTAAAAAAAAAGCCGTGTTGAACATAAAAAGTAATGATGCGAAGAGTTTCCTATGGTCTGTCATCGCCGCATTACACCCAGCTAATAATATTAACCCCGAACGCTTGTCCAATTACAGAGGATATGAGGGGAGATACGAGAATATGATGAGAGGAATTTCCTATCCTGTGCCCCTGAATAAGATCAATCAATTTGAAAAAAACTATAGAGAGGAAAAAGGAGAAGATATCGATGTTTCTGTGTTTGGGGTTGACGATTCCGGCAACATTTGTGTGTTAAGACCTGCGAGAAGCCAGAATAATGTAATTCGACTCTTGCTTGTAGATGGCCGTTACAGTTTAATACGGAATTTCTCACGATTAGTAGGAAGACAGATCAGCAAGCATTGCAATAAGATCGAAATTTGCGATCGATGTTTGAGAATTTTTCGCGTGGGAAAGAAGACGAAAGAACAGCACAAGTGTTTTGGCTCCGTGAATGCAGAACCCGAAGATGTCATGCCGGAACCCGGAACCAAGATGAAATTTCAGAAACACCAGGCTCTTCTCCACCATCCCGCTGTCCTTTATGCCGACTTTGAAAGCTTCCAAGTTCCCATGACGTCTTGCAACCCTGATCCCTCTACCTCAAGCACAATCCAAATTTTTCACCACGAGCCTTGCAGTTTCTCCATCTACGGAGAAAAATTAAATGATGTCATCTTGTATTGTGGACCTCATGCGGCAAAACATTTTGTTAAGAAGATATCGGAATGCGCAAGAGAACTTGCACCCAGCCTGAAAGGCTCTTACGTTTCTCCACCTGCTCTCACGACGGAACAACAGCGGAGACATGACACGGCAACAAGATGCGCGGAGTGTAACCAGGCTTTCACCCCCGAAAATCACAAGGTCGTACACCATGACCATCAGAATGGATTATTCCTGAGCACCATCTGTAATTCGTGTAATCTGAAAATTAAGGAGTCGCATTTCGTTGCCGTGTTTCTGCATTACACGGAAAAATACGATACGCATCTGTTCGTCAAGGAGTTGTACAACATCACGACTCGAATCAGCATCATTCCGAGAACGAGCGAGAAGTATATTGCGGTGAGAGTGTGGATCCCTCTCGAAGAAGGAGGAAGTGTGGAAGTTAGAATCCTGGACTCTTACAATTTCCTGTCCTCCAGCCTGGCCACCCTTGCAGCTCAACTTGGCGACGAAGATCTTGTGGCCACCAAGCAAAAATGTTTTTCGGGGAGAGATGAAAATTTGAATCTGTTGCGTCGCAAGGGCGTCTACCCCTACGAGTACGTCAACGATTTCAACAAATTTGACGAGACGGAACTTCCACCCCGGGAGGCATTTTATTCTCATCTCACGGAGGACGTCTGTTCCGAAGAGGACTACGAACACGCTCGTAGTGTGTGGACGGCCTTCAATTGCCAAACGTTTCGTGATTATCACGATCTGTATCTTAAATTGGACGTGACACTTCTCATGGACATTTTCGAGTCGTTTCGCAAGAGATGCATCTCGATCTACAAGTTGGATCCTGCGTATTTCTTCACGACGCCGGGATTGACTTGGGAATCGATGAAGAAATACACCAACGTGGAACTGGGGCTCATCGCAGAGAAGGAACAGTATGCCTTCATGGAGAGTGCGATACGCGGTGGAATCGTCCAATGTCCCCGACGCCATGCTCAGGCAAATAATCCTGATACGTCTGGTTACGATGCATCGAAGCCCAACACCTACATCGTCTACTGGGATGTCAACAACCTGTATGGGCACTCCATGTCCCAGTGTCTTCCCATCAGCGACTACGAGTGGATGACCGAAGAGGAACTCTCCTCCGAGGATTTTCTCAACTGGAGCGAAGATAACGAATGGGGCTGTTTCTTGGAAGTGGATCTCGATTACCCCGAAACGCTTCACGAGAAACATCACGGATTGGCCCTGGCCCCCACCAAAGAGAAGCCACCTGGAGGATCATCGGAGCCAAAACTCATACTAAGCATGGAGAACAAGCGGAATTACGTTCTGCACTACCGACTCCTCCAATTTTACGTGAGTCACGGCTTGCAGTTGAAGAAAATACATAGAGGATTGAAGTTCCGACAGAGCAGGTGGCTGGAACCCTACATACCCGAGAACACGCAACGCAGAGCGCAATCGACATCGCCTGCAGACAAGGATCTGTACAAACTATTCAATAACGCCATCTACGGCAAGACGATGGAGAACGTGCGTAATTACATCAACGCAACATTGGTCACGGACGAAAAGAAATTCGAAAAGATTGTCGCGTCACCCTACTTCAAAAACTTCACCATTTTCGACGAGAATCTGGTATTCGTCGAGAAGAACAAGAAGCAAGTGATGCTCAACAAGCCGATTGCCATAGGTGCCACCGTCCTTGAACTATCAAAATTGCACATGTACCAATCGTACTACGATCAGTTTCAACCCTTTTATGGAGATAACATCCAAATATTTTACATTGACACGGATAGCTTCATTTTTCTAATCCAAACACCAAGCCTCGAACATGATCTGACTAAGATCAGGCCATCACTTGCATTCGACGGAAAATAAAATGACCATAGGAAAGTTCAAAGACAAAGCGGCTGGTAATTACATCAGCGAATTTGCGGGGCTTCGTGCCAAAATGTACTGCGTCAAGATTGCAGAAGAAAAAGAGATCAAGAAAGCGAAAGGGGTAGGAAAAACAAGTACCAGTAAATTTAGCATGAAACACTACAAAGAATGCCTGTTTCAAGGTAAAAGAAAACTCAGCACAGATTATCGCATTGCGAATAAATTACACGAACTGTACACGACGCGCGTAACCAAAGTAGCATTGGATGCCAGAGACAACAAGTTACGTGTTCTCGATTGTGAAATCCACACGAGAGAGTGGGGCCACTGCAATGGAAGCGATAAATGTGACGTGTGTTAACTGTAACCCCATAGCCATGAAGTCCGCTGTGTCTTTTGCCATTCTTCAAAAATATACGGAGGAAAAGAGGGGCCCTCGGGCGATGAAAAGTTGGAAGTTGTAATTATGTCGTTAAGGCTCGCTCTAAACACGAGGCTCATTAAATTCAACTCTTACTTTTTTCTTCTTCATCGTGATTTAATGACATAATTACATGTTCGAGAGTCTTTTGAATTGCATCGCCGCAGATGAAAATCTTCTCTTGAAATTTAAATAACTAACAAGGACAATGAATCTTTTTTGGTTTCCGGAAACAGACCATCATGGACACTACACCACCAAATTCCAATAACCTCTTACCTTCCGTGTTATCTAAACTCAATGGTCTACTAATTGTACACCTCAACAGTATTTGGACGAAATTGAATGACGATGTGGGCAAGATGTTTTACGTCTTTAATAACAATTTACATTTTTACGAAATTCCGATCGGTGGGAAACTTCAAATCACCGTGAATCCGGAGAACGCAGGCGAAATCAAAATTTCTACCGGCAAGAACATTTTTCGAATGAAGCACGACAAGGTACTTTCTAACATGGCGTACGATGTGTCTGCAGGAGATTGTCTTTACGTGTAACTCCTAGGAGATTACGATAAACTCGTTCCTCTCTTCGTAGAATTACGAATCGTCTATCCTATTATAAATAACCGTTAACCAAAAATGCCTAACGACATTTTCGGCAACACCAAGCGTGTAGACCACGCAGAAGAGATTCTCATGTTGGATGTCCGAATTAAAAAGTTGAGGAGCGATTTGATCGCTTTGCAGGAGACCTTAAACAAAAGTTTAGAGTCGGAGATCGCTACGCTCCAAACGCAATGTCTCGACCCCATTCTGAAAATCGATTCCGAACTGAAAACGCTCATAAAAAATTATGTTGACGTACCTTCTTACGACAACGTTCAAAATATACAGTTGAGTGTGGATTCGCTTCAAAATGATTTGCTCAAATTACAGCAATTTCAATCGAAAAATGAAGATTTGGAAAAATTGAAACTCGAAATCTAAGAACGAACTTCCGCAATCGAAAAGAATTTTTCTGAACTTCAAACCGTCGTGAACGATATACATGTAGAACGCTTGCATGTCGTCGTTTCCAAATTACAAGAAGAATTCACCAGCACCTTGGAAGAAATTAAATCCAAGTTGCAGACTTTGGAAGATACCATGACGAACCTACCATCATCAGACGAACTGCAGGTCATCGGTAAAAGCGTCGCGAACATAAAAATTCAATTGGAGGCCTATCAAGATTTCGAACACATTCAAACCACCATCGCTACGCTTCAGGCGTCCTTGGAGTTGATCAACGAAGAAATTAAAAATATTCACGCTGAAGCGAGCGCGTTGACGAGCATTCAAGACACGTTGAGCACGGTTCGGCAGAAGATGGAATATTTAGAAAATTTGAACGTCGAATCGAACATTGCTCATTTTCATCACGTCCTGGACAACATACAGGGTGACTTGGAATCGTTACGGACGAGCGTTCCTTCGAGCGAAGATTTGGAAAAATTGAAAACGGCGGTGACGGCACTATCCGAATCGAGCGACGTCAAAAGTTCATTGAGCGATCTCGAGAGTAGAGTGGCCAATCTCCCCACCTCCAAAGAATTGCACGCTTTGAAAAGGAACATATCACGAATGCTGAGACGACTGGAAACGGAAACGGCGAACGTGGAACAGATTCGAGATGAAATTAGTTCGCTGGTGTCGACGCTGCCCACTTCGCAGAGCGTCGCCGACCTTTTACCAAGACCAGTTTACCGAGATGCGAAGCATCGTGAACGATCTTACCGAGAAGAGCTCGAAATTGAATCAAGTCGAGAACCTTCAGAACATCGTCGTCAACATCAGAGATCAAGTTGGAGTGCTGGAATCCACGCAGGAATCGACGCTGGCCTCTTTCGGTGCCAAGTTGCAAGAACTCAACGAAAACTACAAGCAGTTGAACGTGGAAGTGAAAATCAAACCGTCGTTTTCTGCCGTAACGGATACCATAGTCGAGCATTTGTTGCCCATCGAAAGTAAACTCGGACACGTTCACAGTAATCTGCTCGGCGTCGACACTAAATTCGCCAAATTGTTCTCCTTGCAAGCCATCGAAATCAACAGCGTACCCAATCAGCAGAGAATCTCCACGTTCGTCGAAGGTAACAAACTGTACATGTTACATCCTTATCATCCGTACTACAAGTTTCTCCTCGATGGCACGATTCCGATAAACGAATTTTCGTACTGGTCTCACGGCAGGAAAGCTAGCGTCCCCACCATGACCTTAATATCGAATCGTGGTGTCCAGAAAGCAGGAAACATTCCTCTGGCACGTTGGAACGAAACGCGCAACATATATGAAATACACGAAGACGAAGATCTTACCGTTTTCGACGTGAGTGCCGGCGATAAGCTGATCATTCAAAACACGAGCGAGGTGCCACCCTCTTTGAATCGCATCACGCTGGTGCTTCTCTTCAAACGTAATCTCTAAAAAAAAAAATGTCTAGGCAAGCCATCGTCCAAGAATTGCATAAACCTGCACGCCGCAACTACGAACGTTTGGCGGTGGTAACCAAGGGCATCGACGACCTCTGGGAAAGCGACCTCGTCGAGATGAGTAGCGGCAAGTTAAAAAACGTACATAAATTGAACAAGGGCAACAAGTACCTCCTCACCGTCAGAGACACATTTTCGAAATTCGCATGGGCTCTACCTTTGAAGGCGAAAACAGGAACGTGCGTCACGGAAGCATTCAAGACAATTTTTCGCGAAAGCGGCGGCAGACGACCTCGGTTTCTGCACACGGACAAAGGGAAGGAATTCTACAATGCCGTATTCCAAAAATTTATTCGGAAACACGACGTTCGACATTATTCGACCTTCAGTGACGTCAAGGCCAGCATCGTGGAAAGATTCAATCGCACTCTGAAATCGCG
This sequence comes from Lepisma saccharinum, assembly GCF_977018435.1. Lineage (NCBI taxonomy): Eukaryota > Metazoa > Arthropoda > Insecta > Zygentoma > Lepismatidae > Lepisma > Lepisma saccharinum. The sequence continues at coordinate 66,288,030 of NC_139243.1, forward strand.
CATGTGGTCACGCTTCACGCTTCAGGGAAGCTACAAGTGGGTCACCATTCTTCCGGAACTCGTTAACGACTATAATCACACACGGCACAGAACGATAGGCATGAAGCCAGCTGACGTTACCAAGTCCGACGAGCAGCGATTAATTTCTAGCGTTTACTGTCCAAAGTACACGCCCACGACAAAAAGACCTAAATACAAAATTGGAGACCAGGTGAGGGTCAGTAAATTGAAGCGAACGTTCGACAGGGGTTTCACACGAAACTGGAGCACTGAACTTTTTACCATAGTTCGAGTTTTACCCGGGAACCGTCACACGTATATAATAAAGCTCAGTGGCGGTGAAATTTTATTGGGGCGCTTCTACGAGGAGGAACTCTCTAAAACTAAATACCCCGACACGTACCTTATCGAAAAAGTTTTGCGTAAGAGAGGCGACAAACTTTTGGTGAAATGGCTGGGACTTCCGGACACGAGTTGGATCGATTCAAACGAAGTGCTTCTATGAGTGCGTGGAATGTCGTGAAACGTCTACCTGATTCGGAAAATCGAACGAAGAAAAAGAATGGCGAATTGCTCCCCGACAGCATACGATGTCTGATCGTAGGACCTTCGGGGTGCGGAAAGACGACACTGCTCATTGATAATTTTATCCTCTCACCCAATTGGTTAGACTGGGAAAACAGACACCTCTACGTATTTTCGAAAAGTCTCGAACAACCGAAATACCAGCAACTTATGAAACTGTACGAGGGACTGGGCATTGCAACTTTCGCAACTGAAATCATTCCACTGGACGATTGTCTCGAGAATTCCGTTGTGGTGTTCGACGACATGATCTTGGAAAATCAAAACGAGATTCGTAATTTTTTCACTCGAGGACGTCACAAAGGATTGGATTGTTTCTACCTGGCACAAACTTTTTCCAAGGTTCCGAAACAACTGCTACGCGACAACGCTAATTTCATATGTTTGTTTCGACAAGACCACACCAATTTAAAACACGCACACGATGATTACGTAGGGGCTGACGTAAATTACAATCTATTTTCTAAATTCTGCTCCCACTGTTGGAACAGTGACGATTTCGGATTCGTGACCATCGACATGACTCGAAAAGCAAACCATGGAAAATATAGGAATAAAATAAACGTTTATCTAGACGTCTCAAAGGCTAACAAGAGGACAATTTCAGATTTGCAACAAGAAGAAAAAATCCAAAAAAAAATCAAAGGTCGTAAGAATCTAAAAAATAAAATTTGAAAAAAAAACGTTCTTTTTTTTCAAACGTCTGACAAGCATATATAAAATAACCATTACAACAAAAAGTGAGTGTTACAAAAAGTGGATAGTCTCAAGCGGGTGACAGCAGAAAACTACGAGAACCGAACATATAGGCTGAGAATTCGACGTTTCAAAAACGTTTCAACGTATATAGAAAAATATCAAAACGTCAATTTCAAGAAGACGAAAGGAAAATATAGGAATAAAATAAACGTTTATCTAGACGTCTCAAAGGCTAACAAGAGGACAATTTCAGATTTGCAACAAGAAAAAAAATCAAAAAAAAATCAAAGGTCGTGAGAATCTAAAAAATAAAATTTGAAAAAAAAAACGTTCTTTTTTTTTCAAACGTCTGACAAGCATATATAAAATAACCATTACAACAAAAAGTGAGTGTTAGAAAAAGTGGATAGTCTCAAGCGGGTGACAGCAGAAAACTAGGAGAACCGAACGTATAGGCTGAGAATTCGACGTTTCAAAAACGTTTCAACGTATATAGCAAAATGTCAAAACGTCAATTTCAAGAAGACGAAAATCTCAAGTTGCGGGAATACCTCGTGAAACGCTTCAAAGGTTGGAAATCCGAGAATCGCGGATCCTACGAAGAGAAGAAACGTCAAGATAAACCTGTGATCGACGCCATCAGCGGTCTAGGTAAAGAAATTAAAAGTGTCACGGAACAAAATAAAAATTTGATCAACGAACTCGTACCACTCGCAGCTAAAAGTTACGCCGTACCCACGTCCATTTCGAGCATTCCTTCGACGCCGTTCGAACTGAAGGACGTACCGGCACGACGTCGAGCCATAGGTAGCACGTCGTCGTCTTTGGATAAGATCGAGTTGGGACCTTTGGCACGAGACTACCTGAGCACGGGGAAATTCGACAAGGATGAAGTGTTCGGATTGTATCCGAGCATGGAGAGCAACGAAGGCGGCGGTGTGGTTTGGAAGATTGGAAAATCGAAGGTGACCTTCGAAGGCAACGACATTAAAGTTAATTTAGGCGATAAGGATAGTTGTACCAGGTATCCGGGTATGGTGGGACTGTGGGAACTCGTTGCCAAAAAGCAGCCGAAAGATTACACCGACGAAGATTACCAAAGTTACAAGGAAATTTTGATCATGACGGATGCCTTGTACCAAAACAACGACGCTACGCAGAATCGCGTCAAATCCAGCAGCGGCGAAAAATACAAGAACCTCATCAAGCCGATATGGAACCAGGTCAAAACAGGCAGCGGCGTCAAACTCTACAACACCCTGCCCAAAGAGTTTGTGTGGGTGGACGACGTGCGCAAGCTCATAGACAGGTTGTTGGTTATTGCAGGAGAGGAGAATGCAGGCAACAGCAACTTTCGCAACGAGAAGGTAGGAATTGTGGACATGGTTAGCTCCAAGCTTGCCAACTTCATCGTGAACGACGACAAAGGTATAGGGTACCTGATCAAAATCATCAACACCCTGCCTCCGAGATTCTGGAACGTGGCCGAAGGAAAGGGACTCGTGAACGACATCATCAACAAGTTACCTTTCGAGATGCATTTACCTGGCTACCAGTACTGCGGACCGGGTACCAAACTCGAGAAAAGATTGGAGAGAGGAGACAAGGGTGTGAATCCGTTGGACGCCGCATGCAAAGATCACGACATCGCCTAGAACACCACGCAGACGGATCTGGATGCACGTCACGAAGCAGACAGAAAGTTAGAGCACGCAGCTTTCGAAAGATTCGTCAGCAGAGACGCATCGTTGGGTGAAAGAGTTGCAGCACTGGGCACCACCATCGCCATGAACACGAAACAAAAATTTTGGGTGGGGTGTGTAAATAAATAACATACAGTAAAAAAAAACATCATGTCTTGTATATCTAATTTGCCACACGAACTGCTGTGTATTATATTTTAACACGCAGTAAACGGAGATGTTAATAAACTTTTAATCATAGCGAGATCAACGCCGGATTTTCGCATCCCTTGTGAAATGGCTGTCAAGGACCGTCTTCGGGAGATCAGTGGCATGAGGTGCGGTGATCTCGACACTCTTCTTTCGGCCGCAGGGGAAAAATTAAACGATAGGTTGGATGAACTGCACGAGGCGAGGCAGGGAAGAAGACGATACACGGATGATTGGCGCAAGTCCAAACAGGAGACCGAAGAAATCATCACGCACATCATCGCGTTTTCCCAAGCACGGACTTTCTTTCTCTGTTGTATCTTCGATACTAAAATCTCGTGAAAAAAAGTATATATAAATAACACACATTGTGAAAAAAAAAATTAAATTTCTCTAACACTGAAAATTTTTCTCCTTCGATATGAGTGAAAAAAAATGAGTGACCTCCAAGCATTAAAACAAATGCTAAATTCGTCAGTCGAGTATGTAAAAATTCAGGAATTGGAAGTCGACAAACCTTACACGATAACTTCCGGTTCAATTGTTTCTACCCAGTATGGTCCCAAGGTGCGTCTGTTGCTCAACGCACAATACAGTCTATTTTTACCAGATCGATACGCTAACATGTTATCCGACGAGAAGCTATCTATTTTAATCGAGAACAAAACTCGAATCGTGTACAAGGGTACAAAGGAACTTCTTGGTAAGAAAACAAAGCACGTAATAGAATTTGTGTAACGGGGCTGCGCGGAGTATATATAAAAATAACATACCTTGAAAAAAAATTACACAAGAGAGGGAAACAAAAAAAATCTCAGAACATTTATATATAAATAACATACTGTAAAAAAAATTACACGAAACAAAAAAATCTCAGAACATTTATATATATAAATAACATACCGTGAAAAAAAAATATATAGAGCATCAACATGAAGCCCAAGGGTGTCGTGTACCAGATACCATACTCCAATCTGAAAAATCTAGGTGCCCTCGATGGGTTACTCACCAAGAAACAACGCGAGAAGAAACGTTCTTGCTTGACGAAAGGACACGGAATGAAATTGCTGCTCAGCACACCACAATTGAGACGGTTGCAACGTTCGCGGAAACAGCAAAAGATCGGAGGTTTCATATTCAGCATCCCGGCCATCCTGGCAGCATTGGGGGCCGTTGGAAGTTTGGCCGGGGGTAGCGCCGCCATCGCGAAAACCGTCATCGACTCGAAGAAGAACAAGGCGGAATTGGAAGAACAGAAACGTCACAACCTGGCCATGGAGAAGAAAGGGGGGAAGGGCGTCATGAAAAAGTTTAAAAAAAAGAAACAGCAGCACTCACCAACCGAGACATTGAATCTCTGATCAAACCGTTACGAATCAAACACTTCAGAGGAGTTTTCATGTCCGACTCGTTACCTTCAACCGTTAAAAGAAGAGAATGCGGAGTAGTCAACTTGGACAGTCAAGAAAATCCAGGCACGCATTGGATATGTTACCACAAAAACGACAATAACAAAGCATTCGTTTTCGATTCTTTCGGAGGTGTTCCACCTACAAATTTAGTCCATTACCTGAAAACGAACAAAACCTCTATATACTACAACGACGAACACATTCAAAATTTCGGAGACGTGAACTGCGGTCATCTCTGCCTCTCCATGCTCGCGTTTCTCTCTAAAATAAATAAGCCACAGGTGGAAGATTTCCAGAAAGCATTGTGGAACCTCAAACAGCATCACCACGATGGGCGTGTTCCATCTCACGAGCGAATCTTCGATCTTGAAACTCACGCTGCACGACGACATCGTCTATCCTAAATCCATAGCTCTGCGTGCATTCTATAGCATGTACCTCATACCTAACGTCACGCACCACAACAACAAAATTAGCGTCGGAAGCGAACATATCGTCGTCACGCCAGTCCAATACAATCTTTCTACTTTGCAAGCTCAATTACCCAAAGGCACGTACCTTTCTCAAAATTCGGTCACGCACAGAGTGGAAATCGTGTCGGCGACGGAGACCGTGGACCTGGGCACCATAGGAGAACTTTTAGGTTTCGAGAACGACACCAAACTCGAAGCTGGCATCAAGCACGTAGCAACCAACATTCCTAAATTTTTGGCCATAGAGCCTCTGAACGTACACTGCAACGTAGCGGAAGGCATGATCACGAAATCCTCGGACGGGGGGTTGCTGGGAAGTCACAGGCAGACGGGAATCATAGTCACGTTCAAACCAAGTTCCGAATTCATGGAACCGATTATCTACACACCCTCTTCGCCGATCTATTTTCCAGTATGTCGCAACCGCATAGACGACATAGAGTTGGTGGTGACGAACGAGAAAGGAGAGGTGGTGGATTTCGCAGGTGCAACGATCACGGCCGTCGTGGAGATCAACGTATAATAAATAACCATACATAGTGGAATTGGAGCAAATCGAAAGTTACGAATTGCAATCTTTTCCTCCCAACCGTCGCACGTTCGCCAATCTGAACGAAGCGAACCGGGAGATCGAATACGACGTGGACGTAGGCGACGGGTTCGTTCATCCTCACAGAGCGGACCTCTACCTTCAATTCGACGTGGTGAAGAAGGAAGGCGGAGAAGCGTTTCCCGCAGCAGCAAATTTGATACTCGTGGACAACTTCGTGCCTCACCTGTTCTCGCAGGTGGAGGTGAGGAAACACAACACCGTCATCGACAGAATCGATTATCCAGGCATCACGTCGACGGCAGTGGGAACATTGAAATTATCCAAAACGGACGCAGCGTACTACCAAGCGGGGGGATTCGAAGCGGGGACGAAAATATCGACGAGAAGTCACACGGTGCTCTTTCCCATGCGTCTGCTTCCCGGATTCTTCTCGGACTACAAGGAGATCATGTGGAAGGGAGGACTGAGGATCACATTTCGAAGAGCGGCCAACGACAACGACGCACTGATGCGATACGCTACTTTGGGTCCGGACGGCACCACGCCGCTGCCCAACACTTTACCCGAAGCAGCCAAGTGCGTCATCCGGAGCATGGAGTTGAGAATGCCGGTGGTGGAATACGAAACGAACTACGCCCTCAAGTACAAAGCGGAGATCTTGAAAAGTCCCCAGGTGCCGATTCACTTTCACGGTTACCAGTGCGTGCAGAAATTAGCGTCGGGAAGTCACATGGAATTCGACGTGACGACGCAGTTCAACAACATACAGTTCGACATGCCAGATTTCGTCATTGTACTCTTTCAGACCGGGAGGGACAACAATCAGGAAAAAGATTCCAGCAAGTTCGACGACTGCAAGATCAAGAACGTTTATCTGAAGAATGGTAGGAACGAAGTGTTCCCGCGCGAGAATTACAAGCTCGACATGACCAAAGACGATTATCTCAAACTTTACGAAGCTTACACCTCTTTCAAACGCGTGACCGAGGGAAGCGTGGACATGTACTACACGCCCAGCGAATTCAAAACCCACAGACCCATGTCCGTCATCAACACGACGAAGAGGAAGCAGGTGGTGGTCAACGATCGCACCAACATCAAGGTCGTCTGCGAGTTCAACAGTCCGTTGCCCGAGGATACTCTATGCAGCGTCATCCTGGTCGCCGAGAAGTCCTTCGTCCACGACGTGAAGAACGAGAGGGTCACAGAGCAGTTTTAACAGGTTTAACAACTTTTCTTGCACAATCAGTTACAATAAGGAATTTTTGTACTAGCACAATCAGTTACAATGGCACAATACGAATTTCACTAGTTCAGATCAGCTACAATGTCAATTTCATCAGTTATCAGTTACAATATTTTTTTTTCATCAGTTTTTGCACTATAGCACGAGAGACAAATAAGAATTTGCACAAAATTTTGTTGTTTTTACATGAGAAAATTAACAATAAAATTATTTCTTTTTTTTATCGTTTCAGATGCTGTCGAACATCAAAAACACATACACATACACACACTAGAAAAAAAAGCATGCAACTTTATTTGTAACACACACATATTCTCCATCTTCATCAAGAAAATATTATAATAAACATAATTTTTTTATCTATCTCACAATAAAACTCTATATCCAAAAAAATTACAACATCAAATAACACTAGAGTCGTTAGTACACGTTGCATGCATTACGGAGGTCCTCTGAAGAGTTTCATGGAAGTTTGAGAGAAAAAAAAACAAACACGTGAAACTCTATAGAGGTGTGGTTATCTACAACCGCAGCCGTTAGAACCTTTTACTTTTTTTGGTTGGGCACCACGCACCCTGGCGAGGTTATAGGGGCCAGGAATCCTAAAAAACAACAATTATTTATTAGTTTGCTTGCGTCACAATACGGAAATAATGAGAGGCACGCGCGCGCGTGTGGCACATCGTTCCCCCGAGAGAGGTTTACAAAGGTCACGATATATAAACATGACCCCCGGACTTGGAAAATTACGATAAGGTGCATTCATCCTTCAAAGGATGAGAGGATGAGAGAGTGAATTTCACTCATCACTGCTTTTCTCCGCCGTGAAACATCGTCAGCGCAATAAATGAGGCGCGGAACGTGGAGAGAAAGTGCGTTTTTGAGGTTTTTGTGGTCGTGGGGTCAAGAAATCAGGGTTGCAGTAGAACATACAATTACTATCTACTTACGACCTTAAGATTAAGCCTCTAAATATTACGTGGAAAATGCATTGAATTATAATTTTTTCTTTTGATTTTGATTTGATGTGATTTAGTTTATTTTACTTCGCGTTTTGTGCCGCTTGGCTAATTTGCGAAGATGCGGATGAGTGATGAAATGATGAAATTGATGAATGGACATTCACAAACAACCAAGCCCGACCGGGATTCGAACCCGGGACCCTTGGCGTCGCAGCGCGATGTGCTAACCACTCGGCCACAGGGTCGGGCATCATTTTTTCTTGTCCGTATGGGAGTAGTAAGGGAACTTGTCAACAGATGGAGGGGATAAGAGCGGGTGGCGCCGTCCGATAGTTGTCGGACGTCGTAGTAAGGCATTTTGTTGGACAAACTGAAGGAACATAGAAACAAATAGGTTCCATTGATAGTAGTGTAATTGGGTTGTTTCAACGCAACACTTGGTACGAGCCCTCTTTTAGCCTCTTTTTTTACCAATTGAATATCACTTTTTGACATATTTTGACAATTTTTTGTAGATGTTTTAGCGCTTAGCGATGTTTTAGCAAAATTTCCCATTTTTCCCACCTCACACTTGGTACGAATGCCACGATCTTACGTGATATAACTTAACCTATCCTTTTTTCTTACTTATTGTTTCAAAATAATACTTTGTAGGTATCCTCTTTTTTTATCAATTGAATATCACTTTTTGACATATTTTGACAATTTTTTGTCGAGAAACGTTTCTCACAACGTTGCAACGTTTAGAAAGTCGTTGATTTTGTTTCTGTATTTTCCGTCGTTGGGTTTCCTCGTCATGTCGATCGTCGCGAATCCGAAATCGTCACTCTTCCAGCAAGAAGAGCAGCGTTCCGAAAATTGATTGATCAACAGGCCGTTGAGTTTAGATAACATGGAAGGTAGAAATTCATGATCTGCCATGCGGCGTACAGTCTCCATTGTTTGCTCTCGGAAACCAAAGAGATTCATTGTCCTTGCTAGTTATTTATTGTGTATGTGATAATTTGAGACAGTTAAAGTTTTTTTTTATTTTAGTTATAGTTATTTAAGTTTATTTTTTTTTTCATTTGCATTGCCTACAATTTTTACTAATTTCTAAACAATAGTGTCCCCAAGGCAACGTGTGGATTCCACAAGACAAAATACATCTTTTATCGTCATGCGGATCTAATGCTACTTTCCTAACTTCGTTTGTTGTAATCACATGGTCTACACTTTGGATTCTTTCTTCTATACTTAGTATCGTCGATTGTGAGTAAAGGCAATCGATGTAATCGTGGAAGGTGAGTTTGTTCTCCACCGTATTCTTGCCCACACCTTTTGCTTTCTTCATGACGCTACTCTCTGTTCTCATGGCATACATCTTCGAACGCAAACCCGCGAACTCGACAATAATATCACCGTTACATTCATCTTTCAGTTTACCTAGGACTTTTTTGTTACGAGATGGAATTCCAAATCTGTTGGGTTGAGGATACGCAGAAGTATCGAAATACTCAAGCATGGAAGGATTTTTTATGTCTTCGTATAGGTTAGGTGTTTGTATGCTGTAAATAAAGCTGTCGGTGTCCGTGTACAAAAGTGATATTTTATCATTGTAGAAGGGTTTCATCACGTCATAATGAAATTCGAACATGTAAAGTTTCGACAAGTCGAGAACCGTTGCGCCAACGTAAATTGGTTTTCTGAATTTCATCAATTTTATATCTAGATTGAAAAGTGCCAAATTCTCGTTGTAAATTTTTCTCGACTTGAATCTAGGATCGGCTATCCACTTCCGACATTTATTCTTATCGGAAATTAATTTCACGTCTACGTGCTTTCTAACATTCTCCATGGTCTTTCCGTACACCGCATTGTTCATTAATTTAAAGAAGTCCTTGTCTAAATCGGAAGTGGCAGCTGTTCTATGTTGTGTGTTAGTTTCTATGTAAGGTCTTAACCACGTGGAATGTTTAAACTTTAGTATTCTTCTAACATTTACTATCTGAACACCCTTCCCAATCAAAAACCGGAGATTCTTGTAGTGGACTACGTATCTCTGTTTAGGGTCCAATGTTAACAAAAGCTTGTCTTGAACCGAGTCGGGTGGACATTTGATTTCGGGAGTCGGAGGCAAATCCGAAAACGTGTCGTGCAGGTGGTCGGAGAATTGGAGATCTACCTCTGCGAAGAAACCACACTCGCTATCGTCGAAATGAATAATGTCTATCGAAGTGGGATCTAACCATTCGAATCCCCCGTAAGAAAGTTTCTGAACCATGGCATGTCCGTAGAGATTATTAACGTCGGCGTAAAAGATGTAATTCGATGCTCGATTTGAATCGTAATGTTCTTTCATAGCTTTTGCATGTCTCTGTACGCATTGCACCATTCCACCTCGTATCCCTCTTTCGATAAATAGCAACATGTCAACGTCCGATATCAGTTCCAGCTTGACCTTTGTCTGGAATAACATTGCCGACCACGCTAATCCCGGTAGACTGTAGAAATACGCTGGATCTAATTTATAAATATTCGTTGCCGTTTTCCTGAACGCTTGAAAAACATCCGCGAGTATCGTCACGTCTAATTTTAAGTATGCGTCGTGGTAGTCTCCGAGTGTCCTACATTCTAATTTCTCCCACATGAGTTGCGCGTGTTGGTATTCTTCGTCCGTGATTCCTTTCTCTCTGAGTCTGCTGTAAAATTCTCTTGGAGGTGGGAGAGCGTCGTCGTTAAATTTAGAATTATCACTAACATATTCGTAAGGATAAACCCCTTTACGTCTAACGAGTTCTATGTCTATGTTGGGAAAACTAGCTCTAGTTATTTTAAATTGATCGTCGGTGAGTTTGTTCGCTAAAGCATCCAGACTTGCAGAGAGAAATCTATACGAATCCAGGAAGCGCATCTCGATTGTATTTTTCGTTCCCGGAATCGACACTTGCTTGCTGAGACTAATGTAGCGTTCTTCATTCTCGGCCAAGACACCTTTACGTTTCGGATCGTAGCCAAGATGTCTCACCAGGTGGTGAAAATCATATCCGCTTCCGTTGTGAAAGAATATGGGGATGAATGTAGGTTTCTGGATTTTAAGATTGCACGTGTTGCAAATTCCACCTATGTAGTTTCCGCTGAAATGATCGTGGTGGAATATTTTTTTGTTCTCATCAGTGAAACTTTGATCACATACCGGACACACCTCAGTGGAATTGTAATTTTGAAGTTCATTTTCAGTTAAAGGTGCCATCGGTTTTGATGTAAGCAGTACGCTACCAATTTCCTCAACCTCCTCCACCATTTTTTCCAGGAACTGTTCGATTACATTTGGTCCGCGGTATATATATGCTTCATTTATTTTATCACGTCGCACAACAACATAGCCGAAACTATTAGGTTGATGAAGCTGGTACGGCGTTGCGGAGGAAATTTCAGGATCCGGATCGCAGTAGGAGAGTGGTTTGAGGAACGCCTCGAAATCTGCGACGATGATTGCAGGATGTTCTAACAATGCCTTGTGCATTTTGAATTCTTCGACTTCGTTCGTTTCGGGCATCAACATTCTAGCCGGTCTGTTGTCACCGCAATAAATTTTATGTTCGGCAAGTTTCTCGATAGCAATTTGACGACTATGAAGATTTTGATGATCACGTCGGTCACGATCGTCGAACGTGGTTAGGCATCTCGGGCAAACTTCGATGTTGTTTGCATGCTTGGTTGATTGACTTCTGACCAAGCGTGATAGTGAACGAATTAGCGTGTAGTGATGAACATCCTCGTTGGAAATAAGAAGAAGATTAATCACACGAGCATCGTCATCGTCGATATCGCTTATCCGGACGGGATGCACGAGATATTTATCTGACGTGAAGGAATATACATTAATAGCGATGCGTTTTCCTGCACGATTTTCAAACTTTGTTATATCCGACAATGTCACCGGGTATTCAATGTCAGACATTACACTTTGAAAGTCGGTCTCGTATTGTTTGTAATTAGAAACCTGTTCTGGATGATTTGACCAATGAACAGGATGCAGTGCAGCCAATACACACCAAAGGAAACATTTTTTATCGCTGTTCTGTATATTTAACACAGCCCTCTTGTGTTGAATGTTCGGTGGAAGAGGAACGTAGCTGGATGCACGAAGAGGCGAGAATTGGTTCACGTTAACGATTAACGTGTGAGGACTTCCACACAGAGACCATCCCGACCCTTTAGCCTCGAAATCGTCGTGTTTCTTAACCAGCTCGTTGGAAACTTTATAATAGAAGTTGTCTAAATTTTCGACGTCAGCAAAATAAAGTGTCTGGTTTTTTGTACGATGATAAAAAATACTCGTTGTGCCATCAACTTTCTCGTATTCAGAAAACAGAACAACGTATACTTTTATAGAGTTGTTTTCAAGTTTATCTTTCAAAATATTTAGTACAGATGTTTTTGTTTCGTCCAAGAAACTTAGAATGTCACGGCCTGGTTCTGACTTAAATGATAAATCCTGGAGTTGGTCGTTGAATGCAGATCTAATTGGTTTGCGTTCATTGGATAATTTACTTAGTTTGGAAGTGGAAGCTTCCGTATCTGCATTATCGATTTTCCTTTTCAATGTTCCTTGTTCGATCGATGGTTTGCAAATTTTGAGGTGTTTACTTAAATGTGCAATGCTGATCATCTTTCCGCATCGAGCACAAGGCTTAGAAGGTAACGAACGATTAATTCTCGAAGCTGTTTCGCTACATCTTGCCCTGTGTTTGCTAATATTAGTTTTAGATATTAATTTTTCGCAAGTAACACATTCAGTTTTATCATTTTTACGATTGAAACTGGTGGTGGATGCCATTGCTTTCTCCAAAATCACAGAAATCAAAAAGTCTAGTATATAGCGATACAAATTTTCAGGTATGTTATTTTATATAGAATTTCTTGGAGTGATTACAAAACTCAAAAATTCAACCTACTGTAAATAGAATTTTCAGGTATGTTATTTTCAGTTCAGTTTTAACGTGTTCATATTTGAAAAAAAATGCAAAAATACGCCTTGGATATTTCAACCAATCCACTTTACTAGATTGGAGAAGCTCTAACTATTGTCATTTGGAACCTTTAACCTTTTTTTTGGTGACGTAGAGTACGCGTAGAGAGGTCGGGTTTAGTGTGTCGGTCGAGTCTCGGTGTCCTCTGTCCTCCCATACCAAAATAAACATAGGTCGTCATGGAAAAAAAAAAAAATATTCCGAAAATTTTCTAACTCCAGCGTTAAAAAAATCTTCAATTGCAAATATCTCGAAAATGGTAAGAGTTATCGAAAAAATATATCGAAAAACACCCCCATACGGTATCGTTAGATGCCCCCTGTCGATTTTGGAGGTGTAGAATACGTATACCAAGTTTTGGTGGTCCTGGGGTCAAGGGTTAAGAAGTTAGCCCACCCTCCTCCAAAACTTTTGATCACTCGTAACTTTTGAACGAATAGTCGTAGAAAGGTCGGGTTTAGTGCGTCGGTCGAGTCGCGATGTCCTCTGTCCTCCCATACCAAAATAAACATAGGTCGTCATGGAACCCAAAGTGCATTTACTCATCACGCTGTGTCAGCGCAATAAATGAGGCGCGGAACGTGGAAAGAAAATGAGTTTTTTTTTTGTTTTTTTTTTAAGTTTTTTGATGCTGTTTTCATCGCTGTGAAACATCGTCAGCGCAATAAATGAGGCGCGGAACGTGGAGAGGTGAGTTTTTTTTTGTTTTTTTTTTTTGAAGTTTTGGTGATCCTCACTTAATCAAAGTGAGTTTTTGATGTTTTTGGTGCTGTTTTCTACGCTGCGAAACATCGTCAGCGCAATAAATGAGGCGCGGAACGTGGAGAGAAAGTGAGTTTTTGAGGTTTTTTTGATCCTCACTTAATGTTTCTCAACCGGCCCATAACCACTACTGGGGTTATCTTGGAAACGGTGAGACTTAGGAAAAATCTGTTTGCGGATTCATCACGTACGCCTATACGTGAGAAAAAGTATGAATAGAACCTATGCTCGGAAAACGAAAATGGCGACCGGAAGTGGGGTTATCTTGGAAACGGTAAGACTTAGGAAAAATCTGTTTGGTGATTCATCATGTACACCTATATGTGAGAAAAAGTATGAATAGAACCTATGATCGGAAATCCAAAATAGCGACCGGAAGTGGGATTATCTTGGAAACGGTAAGACTTAGGAAAAATCTGTTTGGGAATTCATCATGTACACCTATATGTGAGAAAAATTATGAATAGAACCTATGATCGGAAATCCAAAATGGCGACCGGAAGTGGGATTATCTTGGAAACGGTAAGACTTAGGAAAAATCTGTTTGGTGATTCATCATGTACACCTATATGTGAGAAAAAGTATGAATAGAACCTATGCTCGGAAATCGAAAATGGCGACCGGAAGTGGGGTTATCTTGGAAACGGTAAGACTTAGGAAAAATCTGTTTGCGGATTCGTCATGTACACCTATACGTGAGAAAAAGTATGAATAGAACCTAAGCTCGGAAATCGAAAATGGCGACCGGAAGTGGGGTTATCTTGGAAACGGTAAGACTTAGGAAAAATCTGTTTGCGGATTCGTCATGTACACCTATACGTGAGAAAAAGTATGAATAGAACCTATGCTCGGAAATCGAAAATGGCGACCGGAAGTGGGGTTATCTTGGAAACGGTAAGACTTAGGAAAAATCTGTTTGATTGCATTGAAAATTGTACTAAAACGCTAAAACATCGACAAAAAATTGTCAAAATATGTCAAAAAGTGATATTCAATTGATAAAAAAAGAGGATACCTACAAAGTATTATTTTGAAACAATAAGTAAGAAAAAAGGATAGGTTAAGTTATATCACGTAAGATCGTGGCATTCGTACCAAGTGTGAGGTGGGAAAAATGGGAAATTTTGCTAAAACATCGCTAAGCGCTAAAACATCGACAAACAATTGTCAAAATATGTCAAAAAGTGATATTCAATTGATAAAAAAAGAGGCTAAAAAAGCACTCGTACCAAGTGTTGCGTTGAAACAACCCAATTACACTACTAGTATTATCTATTATAATTTTATTTATTATACCAATACATCATAAAATAAATTTTCGTGGACTACAATTTTACCCTTTAAATCAAGTATTATTTTGATTAATATTTGCAACCTTTATTTTATTAACCTGAATTGGAGCCCGACCCGTAGAAACTCCGTATATTACTACTGGGCAAGTATTAACAATTATATATTTTATATATTTCATTATATCCCCTGCAACACTACTATTATGAGATAAAATTTTTAAAAAATGACTTCTTGACTGAAACTTTAAGTGTATGTCTTGAAAACATAAAATAGAATGTAAATATTCTAGAAGTCTTCACATTCTAATTATTATGCAACTAAATATAAATTGATACAATCAAGCCCCTAAAGCCAACAAAAAAATAATAATAATTTAAAGAAACCGGAAGAAAACTCCTCCAAGCTAAATATATAAGCTTATCAGAACGAAATCGTGGTAATGTACCTCGAATTCAGATATAAATAAATCCTAAAAAAATAACCCTTAAGTAAAAAAATAAGAAAAATGGTATCCCCCAACAATAAAATTCTAAATAAAACACTTATAAATAAAATACTAGCATATTCAGATATAAAAATTAAAGCAAATCCCCCAGCACTATACTCAACATTAAATCCAGAAACAAGTTCAGACTCCCCCTCAGCAAAATCAAAAGGAGTTCGGTTAGTCTCAGCTAAGCAAGAACTCAATCAGGCTAACGCCAATGGTAAAGCAATAAAAATAAATCATAAATAATCCTGAAAAACATTAAATAAAAGTAAATTATAACCACCAATTAAAAAATAAAAGATAATAAGATTAGCACTAATCTAACCTCATAAGAAATAGTTTGAGCAACTGCTCGAAGACCTCCAAGTAACGCATAATTAGAATTAGATGATCACCCAGCAGATATTACTCTATACACTCCTATTCTCATACAACATAAAAAGAAAAATACCCCCAAATAAAAATTAAATAATAAGGTGTGATATGGAAAAACAACCCAAATAAACAAAGATAAAAATAAACTAAAAACTGGAGATATATAATATGGATAATAATTTCTCAAAGTAGGTAATGTTTGCTCCTTAGTAAATAATTTAACTGCATCAGCAAAAGGCTGAAAAATACCACAAATCCCAACCCGATTAGGCCCCCTACGAATTTGAATATAACCTAAAACCTTACGTTCAAATAAAGTAAAAAAAGCAACGTTAATTAAAACACATACAACTAAAATAATAAAAGAAATAACTCCAATAAATAAATCTAATATCATCTACTATAAAAAGAAATTTATCTTCATTCTTGAATTCTAAATTCAATGCACTTCTCTGCCATAATAGTAATTATTATTAATCAATATTATTATATATAATATAAGTATTTTGTCCTTTCGTACTAAAACAATTTTAATATTAAGAGATAGAAACCAACCTGGCTCACGCCGGTTTGAACTCAGATCATGTAAGAAATTAAAGGTCGAACAGACCATCAAATTTGAAATGCTACACCCAAATGATATCTTAATCCAACATCGAGGTCGCAACCCCTCCTGTCGATATGATCTCTCAAGAAAGATTACGCTGTTATCCCTAAGGTAACTTATTCTTTAAATCACTAAAAATGGATCCAAATAACAAAAATTATTGAGTATTAAATAAAAAAAGAGCTAATTATTATCTTCCCATCACCCCAACAAAATATTATTTAATAATATATATATAATTATATTACTAATCAAAACATCATTAAAATAATATAAAGATCTATAGGGTCTTATCGTCCCCTTAAAAAAATAAAGCCTTTTCACTTTAAAGTAAAATTATATATTAATTAACTAAAGACAGTCTATTCCTCGTCCAACCATTCATTCTAGCCCCCAATTAAAAGACTAATGATTATGCTACCTTCGCACGGTCAAAATACCGCGGCCATTAAACAAGCGTCATTGGGCAGGTTATACTTCATATAAAAAATCATGAAAAGATGTTTTTGATAAACAGGCGAGAATAAATTTTGCCTAATTCCTTTAATTAATTAAATAAATATACTAATAGAATCATAATTTCAAAATAAAACCAATTAAAAAATATAATTAGGTAAGCAAGTAAAACCAAACTAAATTTTTAATAAAATTCCAAATAAATTATAACAATATTACAAAAATTAGCAATCTCCAAACCAATAAATATAATAGTTTATTATAAAGTTATAACCAACATATTAACCAGAAGCACATCCCCCTAGTCATAACTAAACATTAATATTATAATATATATTAATATAAAAATATTAAAATGTAAAACTATATTAAATATAATTCCCTAATAACTAGATATAAGGTAAGTCGAATAACATTTTATTACAAGTAGTAATTTTAACACTTTTAACTTAAAATTAATCTACTAGCTCCTCACCTTTCGAGAAAACAGAATATTCAATTAAAATTTAATCCTCCCTGATACAAAGGGTACGATTATTAACATCTCCTATAATAAAAATTAATATTTCATATATTTAATTAATCCCAACACTGTACTAATAATCTATAATAAACTAATTTATATATACTAAATATATAACCAACCCCAATAAAATTCCTTTTCATATACAATCAATTTATAAACAAAATTCAAATAGTAATAAAATTTATATCAAAATATGTCGAATCGCACGACTAACTACTCAATGTAAATGAATATTCTAACTAACAGAAATATTTTGATACTATTCAAACTAGGCACACCTTCCGGTACGCCTACTATGTTACGACTTATCTCACCTATATAAATGAGAGCGACGGGCGATGTGTGCATGCCTAGAGCTAATAAACCAAAATGTTATTCTAAAACAAAATTACAATTAAATCCAATTTCAAATATACTTTCAATATATTATCCAAATCAACATAATGTAACCCATCTCCACCCACTAATAAGCTGCACCTTGACCAGAAATATATTTCAATAGAAAAAAAGAATATATATATTTAAATATTCAAGTTACGGCGGTATACAAACTGATATTTTACAATAATAGGTCAAATAGAACGCGGAATATCGATTACGGGACAGATTCCTCTAAATAGAATAAAGCACCGCCAAATTCTTTGAGTTTCAAGATCATAACTAATACTACTCAGACCAAATTTACAATGATAATAATAGGGTATCTAATCCTAGTTTAATATATCACCTTTATAGAATTAATAAAAATAAAGAACAAATTATATTAAAAATTTCACCTAATAAATAAAATATAAACAACCAAAAATCAATTATTACTACAATTAAGCCAACAACTCTCCACTTATGTCCCCACGTCTAACCGCGGCAGCTGGCACGAATTTAGCCGGACAAAATAAATATTAAAATTTAAAATCCTGTAATCTAATTTACATTAAAATTAAACCACCCCACACACTGCGAACTAAACTCAAATACACCGTCTCAACCCATAAAAAATTGGCGGAAATTATACCTCTCTTTAACAAATTACAATTATAAATTATTTCACGAAAACTTCCTCCCCTTTTTATTTTTACTCACTTTCCCATACTATATAGAACACAATTTTTTTTCTCTCAAAATTGTGTTCTATATAGATATATTAACTTCTTTTTTCTCTAAACTCAATAAGTATTAAAATGACATGTTAATTAAGTCAATTACTTTAAGTTAGACTACAAACACTTAAAAAAAATTAGATAAAATTAAAAACAATTCTGAAGTATTTTATATTATTTAATAAATGGGTTCTACTTATTAATCATAAAAATAAAAGTCCAATAAATAATATTATTAGCCCACTATTATAATTTATTTATAAATAAGATGTCTGAAAAAGGATTACCATGATAGGGTAAAGTATACATGAAATTTAACATGTTCTTATTAATTTATTTGTAATAAAATTCATTTTTATAATTGAAAGAATTAAACTTTCGCCAATGGTATCAAACCCCATAGTGCATTATACACCAAAATATAATAAAAACGTAAGCTAATTAAGCTAGAGGGCTCATACCCCACATATGAAGGTCTATAATTAATCCTTCCCTTTTTAATGCTCACAACCCCCAAGAAAATAATATTCCTATTGACCCTCACAATAGGAACCCTCCTTTCTATTTCTTCCACCTCATGATATGGAGCCTGAATAGGCTTAGAAATTAATTTAATATATTTTATTCCATTAATTTCTACACCAAATAATCAACGAAATACAGAAGCATCACTTAAGTACTTCCTAATTCAAGCATTAGCATCATCAATAATTTTGCCCGCAGCATTAATTATAATTAATGCTGCAAATTTCAATATGCAGACCCAGCTTCTAACTATAGCTTTATTAATAAAAATAGGAGCTGCTCCATTTCACATTTGAATACCAGAAGTTATAGAAGGAATAACATGAATTAACTGTCTAATAATAACAACTATTAAAAAAATTGCTCCATCAACATTACTTAGTTATGTAATCGACAATTTAAACATAATTCTAATTTTAACAATTAGAACATCAGCAATTATTGTAGCAATTGGAGGGTTAAATCAAACCTCGTTACGAAAAATTATAGCCTTTTCATCAATTAACCACATATCATAAATTATTCTAAGAATAACATCAGAAGATAACACCTGGTTAACATATTTACTACTGTACGTCCTTATAACCACCTCTGCCATTATGCTATTTTCAATAAACAAGACATACTACGTCCATCAACTGTTTATATTAAAACTTCCCCCCATTAAAAAAATGTCCTTATTCATATCAATATTATCTCTTGGTGGGCTACCACCACTACTAGGATTTTTACCAAAATGAATAGTTATTATCCAAACAACCAACCTTAAGCAATTAATTATAATTACAATCCTAATTAGTATATCATTATTAACCCTATACTATTACTTACGAACCTCACTTACATCAATTTTAATAAATTATAAAACTAATATATTAAATATTATTAACAACAAACCATTAAATTTAAAAGAACAAGTATTATCAGTAGTTACAATTTTTCTCTCAGTGTGTGGACTACCTATAATTCAACCAATTTATATGTCTTTATAAGATCTTTATAAGGTCTTAAGTTAATTTTAAACTAATGACCTTCAAAGTCATAAATAAAGGGTATTCTTTTAGGCCTTAATACATACAACGTATCACCCTAAAATTGCAGTTCAAAATTATTATTCTTAACTATAAAGCCAAATTTAATGAGAGAGTTTAAAACTCATAAATAAATTTACAGTTTATCACCTATAACTTCAGTCATCTCATTCTTGCAACGATGATTATTTTCTACTAACCATAAAGATATTGGTACAATATATTTAATTTTCGGAGTATGATCAGGAATAGTTGGAACATCATTAGGTATCTTAATCCGTATAGAATTAGGCCAACCAGGAAGTTTAATTGGAGATGATCAAATCTACAATGTAATTGTAACTGCACACGCATTTATTATAATTTTTTCATAGTAATACCTATTATAATTGGGGGATTTGGAAACTGATTAGTACCTCTAATAATTGGAGCCCCAGACATAGCCTTCCCACGATTAAATAATATAAGATTTTGATTACTACCCCCATCATTAACTCTACTATTATCAGGAAGAATTGTAGAAAGTGGTGCAGAAACTGGTCGAACAGTATATCGTCCCCTATCTGCAGGAATTGCACATGCTGGAGCCTCTGTAGATCTATCAATTTTTTCATTACATTCTCCTCTATTCTAGGGGCAGTAAATTTTATTACAACGGTAATTAATATATGAACTATGGGAATATCCATAGAACGAGTACCATTATTTGTATGATCAGTAGTAATCACCGCAGTTCTACTATTATTATCACTACCAGTTCTAGCAGGAGCAATTACTATACTATTAACAGATCGAAATTTAAATACCTCATTCTTTTACCCATCCGGTGGTGGAGATCCAATCTTATATCAACACCTATTCTGATTCTTTCGACACCCAGAAGTATATATCCTAATTCTACCAGGATTTGGAATAATTTCAGATATTGTAACTCAGGAAAGAGGTAAAAAAGAAACATTTGGAGTCCTTGGAATAATTTATGCTATAATAGCAATCGGATTCCTAGGATTTATTGTATGGGCACATCACATATTTACTGTAGGAATAGATGTTGACACGCGAGCATATTTTACTGCAGCTACAATAATTATTGCCGTACCAACAGGAATTAAGGTATTTAGATGAATTGCAACACTACATGGAACACAAATTAATTACTCCCCATCAATATTATGAGCATTAGGATTTATTTTTTATTTACAATAGGGGGATTAACAGGAGTAGTATTAGCAAATTCATCATTAAACATTGTATTACATGACACATACTATGTTGTAGCACATTTTCATTATGTACTGTCTATAGGAGCAGTATTTGCTATTATAGCAGGGCTAGTCCATTGATTTCCACTATTTACAGGAGTAATAATAAATCCAGATTGATTAAAAATTCAATTCATCTCCATATTTATTGGAGTCAACTTAACATTCTTTCCACAACATTTTCTAGGATTAAGAGGAATACCACGACGATATTCGGATTATCCAGACGCATATACAATATGAAATATTGTTTCAAGATTAGGATCAATCTTATCATTTACAGCAGTAATTATTATAATTTTTATTACCTGAGAAGGTATAACAAGCGCCCGACCAACATTATTTAATCTACAACAAGCATCATCAATTGAATGATATCAAATATCGCCTCCTTCTGAACATACATATTCAGAACTTCCAATACTACTTACTAACAACTAAGCTTCAAATATAAGGGGTATCCCTTACTTAAAAGTGGCAACCTGAAATCAAATAGGACTACAAGATAGATCCTCCCCACTAATAGAACAAATAATATTTTTCCATGACCACACAATATTAATTTTAATTATAATTACAGTATTAGTAGGATACTTAATAGCATCATTATTTAATAATAAATTAACAAACCGAATACTTTTAGAAGGACAGACGTTAGAAACAATATGAACAATTATACCAGCAATTACCCTAGTTTTTATTGCCCTACCCTCTCTACGTTTATTATATTTGTTAGATGAAATTAATCAACCTTCATTAACCCTTAAAACTATTGGGCATCAATGATACTGAAGTTATGAATACTCCGATTTTATAAAGGCAGAATTTGATTCATATATAGCCCCGACAAATGAAATAACTAGAGACTCATTTCGATTATTAGATGTAGATAATCGAACAGTACTACCAATTAATATAGATATTCGAGTATTAACTACATCTGCAGATGCATTGCATTCATGAGCCATGCCATCTATAGGAATTAAAATAGATGCCACTCCAGGACGACTTAACCAAGCAGGGGTAAATATTAGTCGAATTGGTCTATTTTTTGGACAGTGTTCAGAAGTTTGTGGTTCTAATCATAGATTTATACCAATTATTGTTGAAACTACAACTCACAAATCTTTTATTAATTGATTAATAAAAAATATACAAGAATCATTAGATGACTGAAAAGTAAGTAATGGTCTCTTAAACCACAAAATAGTAATATAACAACTACTTCTAATGAAAAGAGTTAGTTAATACATAACATAGGAATGTCAAACCTAAATTATCTTTATAGATACTTTTTTATCCCACAGATATACCCATTAAACTGAATTATTCTATTTACAATATTTATATTATTTTATTTTCTATTTATAATTATCAACTACTATAATTATAATAAATTATTAAATAATAACAATTTTAAAATAGAATATAAACCAAAAATTAAATACTGAAAATGATAACAAGATTATTCTCATCATTCGACCCAACATCATCAATTATAAATATATCACTAAATTGAATAAGAACATTCTTGGGATTATTAATAATCCCAACCCCATTTTGATTAATACAATCACGGACCTCTATATTATATAATATAATAATAGTAAAGTTACATGAAGAATTTAAAACATTTTTAGGGATAGTTAGTCACCAAGGAAGAACCCTAATATTTATTAGTATATTTTCAATAATCTTATTTAATAATTCAATAGGATTACTTCCCTATGTATTTACTAGATCAAGTCACTTAGTCTTTACCCTAACCCAGGCCCTACCAATATGATTATCATTCATACTATTTGGGTGAATTAATAATACAAAACATATATTAGCACACCTAGTGCCGGAAGGTGTACCAGCACTATTAATACCAATTATAGTAGGTATTGAAATAATTAGAAATTTAATTCGTCCAATAACTTTATCAGTGTGATTAGCAGCAAATATAATAGTTGGACACTTAATAATATCAATAATTGGAAACACAGGAACAATATTAGAAATTATTGGACTTTCAATATTAATTTTAGCACAAATCATATTAATTATTATAGAAACAGCCGTAGCATTTATCCAATCTTATGTATTTGCCTTATTAATTGCTATTTATTCTAGAGAATCAAAATAACTAATGCCAGCAAACCAAAACCATCCATATCACTTAGTAGACCAAAGCCCATGACCAGCAACAGGAGCTATTAGAGCAATAATATTAACAACAGGGATAATTAGATGATTTCACCAACAAAATATAATTCTACACTGCCCTCCAGAAATTAAGCAACAACAAGAAAATGTGAGGTAAAAGAGAAAACAGTTGGAGAAAAGAGAAGAATAGTGGTGGGTACGCTGAAAGAAAGCAACGAATGCATTAGGGAAAACATTGAGTCATAAAGTGCGATCATCGTGCCCTCGCACGGATTTCTGGCGTACCAGGTATTGGAGTTCGAAGACACGCTTGCACGGAAGAGGTGTGTGTCTCTATCTGGAGAGTGCAGAGGTGAGTCAAGTGAACGGAAAGGGTCGAATATGGCAACCAGGCATCATTTGGCTGATGAATTACTGTGGCGTGCCATCAGTAGACTAGAAGCAGGGCAGCGTCAGGTCGAAGTGGCCAGGTGGCTCAATGTCGATCGTTCAGTTGTCAGCAGGTTATGGAACAAGTTCCAGAGAACTCAAAATGCATCGCGGAGTTTCAGTGGAGGTCGACCGCGTGTGACATCTGTCAGGGATGACCGATATATCTGTTTGACAAGTCGGTGTAACAGGTCCGCAACAGCTACCCAAGTGCGTGCAGCGGCTATTGCTGCCACAGGACGGCCTATGTCAACGAGTACAGTAGGCAGATGGCTACACGAGGGTGGGTTGTATGCCAGGAGACCAGTGTTGTGTATACCACTCACCCAGCGTCAGAAGACAGCCTGCTTACGTTGGGCACGAGAACATGTGAACTGGACACTGGACCAGTGGTGGTCCGTTCTCTTCACTGATGAGTCCAGGTTCTCACTGGACAGTGATTTGCGACGCCGATTGGTCTGGAGAGAGGCAGGAACTCGTTACCATCCCTCCAATATTGTTGAAAGGGACAGATATGGTGGTGGAGGTGTGCTTGTATGGGGTGGCATTTCTATTGGTGGACGTACTGACCTCTATATCCTCCCACGTGGCACCATGACAGGTCAGCGCTATAGGGATGAGGTCCTTGCACGTTATGTGGAACCCTTCGCACGAGAACGAGGTCCGGGCTTCATTCTGCAGGATGATAATGCCCGTCCCCATAGGGCAGGACTAGTCGATCGGTTCTTGGACGAACACCATATTCAACGCATGGTGTGGCCATCCCGTTCCCCGGACCTTAACCCCATTGAACACATGTGGGATGTTCTGGGGAGACGTCTCGCTGGCCTTGTGCCCCTTCCACAAACACTCCAAGACCTTCAACTGTCTCTCTCCTAACAATGGACCCTCATACCCAATGAGTTGGTGGACAACCTTATTGGCAGCATGCAGCGGCGTTGTGAGGCGTGCATTGCTGCACGCGGTGATCATATCCCTTAATAGTGTCACACAACGGTCACTTTCCGTCTCCAACGTTTACCACCTGTAATGCTCCATGCGTACATTTCATTTCTTTTGCCCACGAGTGTACCTTGTTTTGTGTTTCTTCTGTTCTGTAAGGCGTGGGACACTTGTTTCTTTCGTTACAAATAAAATATGTACACCCTCCGGCCTTGTGTTTGATTCTATTGGATGATCACCATTTGTTGCTTAATTTATGGAGAGCAGTGTATTATCAATAGGAATAACAACTATACTCCTTACAATAATTCAATGATGACGAGATATTTCACGAGAAGGAACATATCAAGGATTACATACAAATCAAGTTATAATAGGACTACGATGAGGTATAATTCTATTTATTATTTCAGAAGTATTATTTTTTGTATCATTCTTTTGGGCATTTTTCCATAGAAGCTTATCCCCGACAATTGAACTAGGAATATTATGACCACCAAGGGGGATTACTCCATTTAATCCAATACAAGTACCTTTATTAAATACAGCAATTCTGCTAGACTCAGGAGTAACAGTAACATGAGCCCATCATGGATTACTAGAAAAAAACCACTCACATACAACGCAAGCACTTATATTAACATTAATATTAGGAGTATATTTTACTATTCTTCAAGTATATGAATATTATTTACTATTTACTATTTACTAATTATTTACCATTTACTATTGCTGATGCAGTATATGGAACTAAGAGTGCATTTTTTTTATCATCACTTGTAAGTTTAGACCCACCCGTTACTTACATGTGATTGTTATTTGGGAAAACCTTTTTTTTCAACGAACCACTTATTTGTTAGCTATCAGAAAACGCTGAAATAAGTTCCACATAATGAGCACTTTTTTCTCAATTCATCTTTTTATGTGGAAAATTGTCGTTTTTTTTAAAAAAAACAATTGAAATTCGATTATCTCGAAAACTACTAATTTTCGGAAGGGGTATCATATGGTCAAATTTATTGCAAATTGTCTCTACTTTAACCCCTTTCAGGGAATACATCTAATTACCAGTCACCCATGGATAAAAGCAAGGAGGGCGAAAAGGGCTAAGTAAAAATCAAAGAAGGTAAAAGGTAATATTAGGAGTATATTTTACTATTCTTCAAGTATATGCATATTATGAATCCCCATTTACTATTGCTGATGCAGTATATGGATCCACATTCTTTATAGCAACAGGATTTCACGGACTACATGTTATTATTGGATCAACATTCCTAGGGGTATGCTTAGCTCGACACATCTTATGCCATTTTTCACCAACACATCACTTCGGATTTGAAGCAGCAGCATGATATTGACATTTCGTAGATGTAGTATGATTATTCCTTTATATTTCAATTTATTGATGAGGTAGATAACATTTACTTAGTATATTTAAAGTACGCTTAACTTCCAATTAAAAAGATTATAATAAAATAAAGTAAATAATTAATATAATCATAAATACCTCATTACTAATTATAACAATCACCTCAATTGTAATAATATTATCCACACTACTATCAAAAAAAATAATTACAGACCGAGAAAAAAGATCACCGTTTGAGTGTGGGTTTGACCCAAAATCCTCAGCACGAATTCCATTCTCTATAAAATTCTTCCTAATTGCAGTAATTTTTCTAATTAGTAATAACAGTTATTATTACTAATTCAAAACTAATATATTGACTATGTGTTAGACTCCTATTCCTATTAATTTTACTTTTAGGTTTATATCATGAATGAACCCAAGGATCACTAGAATGAGCATGCTAGAGTAATAGTTAATAATAACATTTGAGTTGCATTCAAAAGGTATTGAATAATTCAATTTACTTTATTGAGCAAGAAGCAAAAGCAATCAGCTTCGACCTGAATAAATTGGTATATATTACCCTTGCTTACTTGACTGAAGCCAAAGGAAGGCGGCATATTAATGTTAATAATAAAATTAGGATTATATCCTCAGTTAAGGGGTATGTTATTAAGTGGGGGCTGCTAACTTCCATCTTTAGTGGTGAAATTCCATTAATACTCTTCACATTATTTCTTTAGTATAAAATTACATTATCTTTTCATGATAAAGCTGGACTCTAAATAAGTTCAAGAAGTGCTTACAGAATTATTTTATTCTTCCTAATAACTTCAATATTATGCTTTATTATATAAACACACATAAATTATTAATAAAATTACTATTAAAAATGAAAATATAAAATAAATATTAAAATAGTTAGAATGTATTAGTTGGATATTTAAAGAACCACTCCTTATATATTTATATACTCCCTGTCCACCTATAAATTCACTTCATCCATAATCAATAGCCTTAATATATTAACCTCCAGTAATAAATGAACTACCAATTAATCCACCAGAAGATAAATAAGGTAAAAATCATATTCCTCGTAATAAATAATATATTATTTTATTATTAAAAAATGGATAAATTTCGAACAAGAAAGATGTGATATTATACCCAATTCACCCCCCTAATAAAATGCAAATAATTGCCCCTATCTTCAAATTAAGTGGAATAATAATAACAAAAACAGAAGGAAAGACTAATCATATTAACCCAGAACCACCTACAATAGATAAGAACAATAAGCCTAGTATACCTTTAAATATACATCACCCTCCATCATCAGAAAAAAATTGAAATGATACACCTCTATAAGATTTACCAACTAAATAATAATTTAATCGAAAACTATAAGCTATAGTTATAAGTTAACACTCACCGGACAGTAGAAAAATTCAAAATTTTCACTAACTTCATAGCATCATTGGCGTGAGGAGAAAGAGACGGAACCGGAAGTTGGGGCCCTGCAGAGTTGCCAGGTCCCCATCGAAGAAGAAGCGGTGCGTAGAACGAAAAAAAAAACACTTTCGTCACCAGGCTGGTCGGAAACTGTGAGTGGGCGGGATGGGTTGGGAGAGACGGAGGGATGAGGTATTTTGGGAGGGTGGGATGAGGTCGGTTAAGATAGGGACATTACTGGTTGGCCTTGTTCAGGCCAGGTGGAGTGGTTGCACTCATGGCCGATATATAGGCCCTCTCCCATATTTTGCGAACAGAGGTGTTGGCTGGTTGGGGGTAGGAGATGGATGATCGCTACCCAGAAGCTGTCATTGAAAGGGATGTTGTGGTGGTTGGTGTGGACGGCAACAGTGAAGTCCAGGTTGTGGGTGGAGGAGCGGTGGTTATTGATGCGGAGGTTGAGGACAGTAGAAGTTTCCCCCAGGTAAAAATCATCACAGATGTTGCAGGTGAGGATGTAGATTAGGTTTGAGGCATGACAGGTCCCCTTGAGATGAAGGGTAAATTTGCCAGTGGCCATGTGCACCTGTAGGGTGTGAAAGGTAATGAGGATGGGGCAGGTCTTTCACCTGGGGCGATTGCATTTATGGGCAGGGTTTTTCTTGGATGTGTGGTGATGGAGTGTTGTGGACCAGGATGTTTTGGAGGTTAGGGGGTCGTTTGAAAACCACTCTGGGCTTGACGGGAAATATGTTTTTGGTTTCAGGATCACTGTGGAGAATTGGGAGAAGAGAGTGCAGTGTGTGCCTGATTTTGTTGAGGTGGGGATGATATTGGGTGATGAGTGCAGGTTGGTTGGTGGCAGCAGGTTTCTTGGTGGTAGTGGTGTGTGAGGCAGCTCGCGATTTTTGCTTGGTGACCAGGATGGAGGGATAACCATGGTTGACCAGGGCCTGGTGTAGGCGGAGGTTATAATTCTGGCGGGAGGTGGGTGAAGTGTTCAGGCGCTGTCTCCTGAGGGCCAGAGAGAATATAATGGCTTTTTTGGTGTGGAACGGGTGGGAGCTGGAGAAGTGTACATATTGCATGTGGTTGCTGGGTTTTATGTAGATGGAGGTAGTCAGGTGTCCTCCCTCGATGTGCACGTCCACATCCAGGAAGGTGATCTGGTTTTGGGGAGTGCGTCCAGGTGAATTTTAGGGAACGGAAGTGGTTAAGTTGGTCCAGGAAGGCTGACAAGGATGGTTCTCCATGTGTCCAGAGCATGAAGATGTCGTCGAAGAGGAGAAGTTGGGCAGCCAAGAACTCTTGCTCAAGTTTGCCCATGAAGAGGTTTGCATAGGATGGGCCCATTCTGGTACCCATGGCTGTACATCGGATCTGTAGGAAATTTTGGTTTTCAAATGTGAAATTGTTACAAGTGAGGACAAGGTGGGCTAGGTGGTGCTGGGGTTGTGAGGTTTGAGCCTGGTATTAAGGTAGAATTCTACGGAGCGGAGGCCATGGGAGTGGGGTATGTTGGTGTAGAGGGAAGTGACATCGATGGTGGCAAGGATGGTATTTGGGGGCAATGGTGGAAGGGTGCTAATTTTCTGGAGGAAGTGGTTGGTGTCATGGAGGTACGAGGGCAGAGCTTTCACAAGAGGCTGGAGATGGGAGTCAACAAAGGCTGAGATTCTTTCTGTGGGTGAGTTATAGCTGGACACAATGGGTCTACCAGGGTTGCCAGGTTTGTGAATTTTGGGCAATAGATAGAAGGTGGGGGTGCGTTGATTGTCAGGTATTAAGTTGACCTATCTGCCGAACACCTCAACAAAATCCAGGACTTCATCCACACCCCTGGCCCCCCTGAAGGCCTAACAGCTCGTACCACAACCATGTTAATACCTGACAATCCCCGCACCCCTACCTTCTAAACTGTCGTCATTTTTGCAAACTGCTTATGTCTAGCTATGTCCATGTTGAAAGTTGTAATTTGAATTTAGATTAGGGCATATTTTTACATTAGAGATATAAATAAAAGCTGTGAAATAAGATAAATACAGCTAAGTAATGTATTTTCATTGATTTTAAACACACTGGAGAAAGAAGCCGAGAAAACCCAGCCAAAAAAGCCACAGAAAAAAGCCGTTTTTTACTTTTAATAGTAAAAAGGTCTTAGTTTACATATGAGGCTTCACACCAAAGAGAAGCCTTTCAATTGTGAATTTTCAAAAAAAAATTTAACCATAAATGAGATCTTAGCATACGTATGAGTTTTCACACCAGAGAAAAACCTTTTAATTGTTCAGTTTGTAACAAAACGTTTTCCCATCAGGGTCATCTTAATGAGCATATGACTGTTCACAATAAAGAGAAGCCTTTCAATCGTGTAATTTGCAAAAAAGATTTTCCCCGTAAAGGAGATCTTAGTATACATATGAGGTTTCACACCTTAGGGAAGCCTTTCAATTGTACAATTTGCAAAAAAAATTTTACCTGTAACTGAGATCTTAGTATATATATGAGGTTTCACACCTTAGGGAAGCCTTTCAATTGTACAATTTGCAAAAAAGATTTTACCCGTAAAGGAGATCTTAGTGTACATATGAGGTTTCACACCTTAGGGAAGCCTTTCAATTGTACAATTTGCATCCAGGGGGTGCATCTACTTCTCTGAGTACGATGGAGCACGTGCTGTGGAGCACGATGGGACGTTGTACACTGATTCCGGAGACATAGCTAATATCTTGGCCACGTAGTTTTCTGATGCGTCTAGCTCTGAAAATTATGAACCACTTTTCCGCCGTGAGAGGGACCGTCAGGAACGACGCCCTCTGGTTTTTCGAAATCAAAACACCGAGCCATACAACTCTCCATTCACTGAATGGGAGTTCGATCAGGCGCTTCGAGATTCTAAGAATACAGCTCCTGGAGTGGACAAGATCCACTATGAGATGCTTCGTCATCTGCCCATTGGAGCAAAATATTTCCTTTTGGCGGTATTCAACAGGCTTTGGTTGGAGGACTCTTTCCCCACTTCCTGGAAAGAAGCTATTATTGTTCCCATCCTGAAACCAGGTAAACAACGCACCACAGCCTCGAGTTATAGGCCTATTGCCTTAACTAGCTGTGTGTGCAAGTTGATGGAACACATGATCAACAAGCGTCTCACCTGGTTTTTGGAGGAAAACTCATTGATAAGTAATTTTCAATGTGGTTTTCGCTCCAACCGTTCCACACTGGACCATCTGGTTCAGCTGGAAACACATATTCAGGACGCATTCCTCAACAAGGAACATTTAGTTGCAGTTTTCTTTGACCTCCAAAAGGCATATGACACAACGTGGCGCTTTGGCATCATAAAGCAGCTCCATTCTTGGGGCGTCCGTGGCCATATGGCGTACGTTATTCAAAACTTTTTATCAGATCGCTTTTTTCGCATACGTGTTGGAAACTCCTTTTCGGATCTTCACGAACAAGAGAACGGTGTCCCGCAGGCCAGCGTATTAAGTGTGACTCTGTTTGCCATAGCAGTGAACAGTGTTATGGCAAACATTCTTTCCCCTGTACATGGCCTCCTTTATGTAGATGACCTCACGATCTTTTGTCGCTCACGGAATATCGCGTCAGCTTCTCGTCAACTCCAACTGATGATAAACCGTTTGGTTGAGTGGTCCTCCCAAACAGGTTTCACCTTCTCATCCGAGAAATCCGTGTGTGTCCACTTTTGTCGTCAGCATACTTGTCATGTAGATTTTGACCTGTACATGGGGAAATCTCCCCTGTGCTTCGTGAATGAGGTCAGCTTCCTGGGCCTCATTTTCGATAAGAAATTAACATGGCTACCTCACCTTCGCCAGTTAAAGTTCTCTTGTCTTCGAGTTCTGAACCTTTTACGTGTTTTATCTCATACTTCCTGGGGTGCTGATAGGATGGTACTGCTTCGCCTGTACTGTGCACTCATCAGGTTGAAGCTTGATTATGGATGTGTTGTGTATTCTTCTGCCCGCCCATCTAGAATTCGCATCCTAGACACCGTCCACCATGCTGGTATACGTGTGTGCTCTGGTGCCTTTCGGACCAGTCCAGTCGCCAGTTTGTATGTAGAGGCATCTGAGCCGTCGCTGTCTCTGCGAAGACAGCGGCTGGTAGTGAACTACTTCCTCCACCTTCGCTCGATGCCTTCACATCCTTCATTTCACACCATCTCAGACGAGAGTAGGCTAGCAAGGTATCGGCTCCACCCTAGTGTCACTAGACCATTTGGTGTTCGTGCAGACGAGATCCTGTCAGCACTTGGTGTTGACAGTGATCTTCCTGGCGTCTCTCCACTCATTCCGCCTCTCCCGACCTGGGAGTTTCCTGTACCTGCTATCAATTTCTCTCTGACTGCCATTCCAAAGGCAGAAACACCAATGGTTGTATACCAGCAAAGGTTTTTAGAACTTCGTTCGAAGCTCCCCAATTTTAATGTGTTTTACACGGATGGGTCCAAGACAGTCGAATCAGTTGGTTGCCCCTTCATCTCAAAGATCCAGTTACTCGCTACATCCTGTCTGTTCCATCTATACGGCATTCTAAAGGCACTGGACTTTGCAGACGTCAATGGTCTGAAGAAAGTTCTTGTGTGCTGCGATTCGACCAGCGTGTTGCAGTCTTTGGATTCGCCGTATTCCCGGCATCCAGTAGCGCAACGCATATTCAGACGGCTTGTGTCCTTATCTGCCAGTGCCGTTGTACATTTCTGTTGGGTCCCTAGCCACGTGGGTATTCAGGGGAACGAAGCACCTGATGCTGCCGCCAAGGCTGCTGATGCAGATGGCGACGTTCTCGTCCACCTTTTGCCAGCTAGCGACCTGTAGAATGTGTTCTGTTGTCGCCTTCTTGACACTTGGCAGGCCGAGTGGGATGCCGAAACGGGGAACAAGCTTCACGCTGTTAAGCCCACCATATGTGCTTGGCGTTCCTCGTCCCGTCCCTCTTGGCGAGAAGAAGTTATTCTTACCCGCATGCATCTAGGACACAGCCGTCTAACGCATGGTCACCTCCTGCAAGGGCTGGACCCTCCGTTGTGTCGTGTTTGAAATGTTGTATTAAGCATTCGACACATTCTCGTTGAATGTGTCGATCTTGCTTACCTCCGGCAGACTTTTAACCTTTCCGGCTGTTTTTCATCCGTCTTGGGTGATGACAGCAGTATTTTAACAAATGTTTTTAGTTTTTGCGGAGAGCTGGACTTTTCCACCATCTGTAAGGAGGTTTTTAGTTTGTTTCTTCTGACTTTTTTAATGTGTTGTGTTTGTCTCGTGCATTTTCAGTCAGAATTTTAGATAAGGGGATATTTCCCCGTATACATAGAAGGGTGTGAAATGGCCTTAAGTACCAACGCACCCAGAAATTTTAAATCAATCAATCAATCTATTTGGAACTATGTAGTGGTCAAGCAGAGGTTGAGCATTTCCATTATTTGTTCGGGTTTTAGATTTCCTAGTGTGGTGTCATGTTCTAGGAGTTTCCCCTGTATGATTTGCAATGTTTCATTTATTGGTACGTTGGTGAACAGGCTAACTATGTCAAAGCTGACCAGAATTTCTTGTCCAGTGAGTTGTACCCCTTGGATACGTTGAATGAAATGTTCTGTGTTTTTTATGTGTGTTGTTGTGTTTCCTGTGAGGAGGGTGAGTGCTGGTAGTAGAAATTTTGCCAGGTTGTAGCATGGTGAGTCCTTAGTGCTAACGATAGAACTGAGTGGTATGTCTGTTTTGTGAATTTTTGGAAGTCCATACATGTGAGGACGTTTGCTATAATATGGATTGATTTTCTTTCTTATGTTTTCAGGTATGTCTTTCTTCATTTTTATTACAGTTGCTTGTACCTTTCTTTCTATTGTTGGAGTAGGGTCCTTTTTAGTTGGGTGTAGCTATCATTGTTAACTAACTGTTTGAGGTTTTCTTGGTATGCTGTTGCATCGAGTACAACTGTGCAGTTGCCTTTGTCTGCTGGGAGTATTGTAATCTCTCTGTTCTTTTTGAGGTTTGTGATGGCTGTTATCTCCTGTTGAGTGATGTTATTGTGTGAGAGCTATGGTGGTTTTTCGATGGCTTTTTTGATCTCCCATCTGAGTTCCTCAGCTTGTTCAGGTTGCAGCGAGGGTGGGGGAACACAAAGCAAACCTCAGGCTGGGATACTTTGAAAGATCCAAACTAGCGACCCACGCCTGGGAAAACAGCCACAGAATACAATGGGATAAAACACAGATAATAAACAGGGAAGAAAATGGCTACAGCAGAAAATTCAAGGAAGCATCGCATATGACAACAAGAACAGAACCGATCAGCCAACCCAGCCTAGGGATCAGACCAATATGGACACCATTAGTCAGAAACTTTTTCAAAAAACAATAGATGGCAGCACTACACCAACGCATCCACAAGTCATACTTTTGCCCACAGAACACAACATAAACACTAAAAAACAGTGAACAAAATGTACAGAAATACAAACTACAAAAATTGCAAACAACAACGGGACCAGAGTACACAATTCGCACACTATCCCTCCACACACATAAGATCTCACACATAGTCTCTATAGACTATTCATACACATTGCACACCAACCCCGCTTTACGTCAACAACAAAATCAGTAAGATCAGTGATCATTTAGTTCGTATGAACTTTCCAGCCTGATCATTACCTCTGCGTAATTGGAGATCGGTTAGTTCATTGAACTCTCCAGCCTAATTATTGCCTATTTTTGTGGGAGCAGGAAAAGGTTTATTATCCACTTTGCCTTGACTCATCTCACTCAACAGGTTGCTAGGTGGCTTGCCGTGAGTTGATAGCTTCCTGGAGATGAGGCCTTGCTCGAAAAGGTTTATTATCCATCCCTTTACATCAACATGGAATCCAGGGCGGTCCAGACCCCGGAGATCAAGGCGGAAACCTAACGGTGCCACACGAAGCCTTGATCGTGACCTTGACATGGTCATCTGACAAAGTGGAGCCTGGGCCACTGATAATCTTACCTGGCAATTTTTTGTATATAGAGGTCCTTGTTACCGACAGACGTGGTGGAGCCTAGGCCACCAAGGATAATCCTCCTAGGAAACCATTTATGTGATCTATCAGACTACACGCTACCCTGAAGACGGAGGCAGATTCAGCTTCTGAAACGTAAGTAAATATCTTTAAAAAATAACAGTGGTTAAAAGTCCAAAAACTAGAATGCATGAATTTAATATTATTATTATTATACATATTTTTAATGTTAGGAAAGTTTGATGAGCTGATTTATAGGTTTCCTTGTTTTCAAAGGGTGACCATATTTATAGTTTATAGCTTGACACATAATCTCATCATAAACAACTTTACAAACAATTGAATGTAGATTCATATATTATGCACACTTAACATTCCCCTCTCTTCTTTATTTGATTTACTTATAGCTCAGTCTATCTGGCAGTTTTCTTTGTCAAGAGGACCTTTTGTACTGCTGCTGTTGATGTTGCTGCTGCTATAGGCTAAAGGAATTATCTGAATATGACATAGACGGCTGGTCGCCTGGCTTTGAAATTTCAGCTCGCACTGTACTACTGTTATCGTTTTCATTTCTTCCAACGATCAATAAGTCTTCATTGTCGAAAACTGATGTGCCTGGCACATGTACTTGTTCATCATTATCCTCCTCCATCTTCTGACTTCCACTACGATATCTATCTTTCTTGTCTTGTATCCACTTCAACTGATCTTCATGCACGACCCGGTTTCTACCTTCAACATTCACCAGCCATGTAACTTTGCTTGTTCGTGCTATAATTTTTCCCTTGACATACCTCATAGCATTCCTCTTGTCCCTAAATGGTAGCATAACCCATACAAAATTGCCTCTTTGGTTCACCTTTTCTTCTTCTGCTTTATCCCTTTCATAGTTTTCATATATTATTTCTTCCATTTGGGCATCAAATTTATTCCTCAGAATGTAGGAAAATATCATTTGCTCTGGCATTTTGTCACCTGATGCGTCATATTCGCTTCTCTAAGTCACCAATACTCTCTGCAATAATTCTTCAGAGTTGACATGTGAATTCTTATTCAATTGCTCCCGTACAGCACAGTCTAGCTTTGTTTTCACTGTCTGCACGTAGTGCTCGACCTGACCATTGCCTGGTCATGGAGAGGTATAACAATGACTGGGGGTTTATTGTGTTGTGCACACATCATCCCGTAACTGGTTGGATATCACCTCTGCTAGGCATGTGGGAGTGAAGCTTGCAGTCAGTTGGTAGGCACTGTCCTTCACAGGCTGTTGCATCATGGGTTGAAAAAAATAACAAAGCAACTGTATTCACCGTAAGTAATTGTCATTTTTTTTTTACGTAATACTAAATATTTAGTATTTGAAACATGCTCGGCAATCTGTTCAAAACGTTGTTAACCACTTATAAAACTGTAAAACGTTGAAGATTCAAAGCTCCGTAAAAACCTTTGACCATGTGAAAATAAACAATCACACTTCCGTGGAATGGATCGTCGAGTTAGTCGTCTTCACAGCTAATGTGCTGCTGATGTGTTGCCGATGGCTGGTACTGGCCCCGCCCACTTGCTTCCTCCCTCCCCCTCCTTTTTCCCGCTACTCGTGCATTATTATGTCATCCCTCCACCTTGGAACTCCCCTACCATCGTGAACGCTCGTGTCATTTCTTTCGTTACATTCAAGCCTATTTGTTTTTATCTTCTTCCATTTTTTTTAATATCTTTACCCATCTTACCTCTACATTCCCTTTCTTCGACGTTTTACAGTTTCATATTTGGTTAACCTCGTTTTTAATAGATTGCCGAGCATGTTTCAGGACCGTATGTTTTATCTTACAAACCATTACACCTTGTTTCCTGGTCAAACAGACACAGCGTAATCTGCCACGAAGCCTGACGAGGAGGACAGTGTATTTCTCAAGAATTACTCCAAATCTTACTTTTTACTATTACAGCGCCAGCTATCACAAATCCAAAAATACAGTTTCAGACAAAACCTATGTATTTTTGTCTGGAGAATCCGAATCTGCAATAAAAAATGGGAGTTCCCATTTGAGACTTTACAGTTGCCCCTCACCCCACCCCCAGGAGGTAGGGTGGGGGTGGAGTTTGGCATCATTGGATGAGCCCCTTCGAGATGAACAAATTTCATTCAGAACTTTTTTTTCATCAGATGCGTACTTTTCGAGATATTTCATTGTGTCAAGCTAAAAATCACCCGGTATATATGTTAGAGTGAACAGTCAAACTCTTTGAAATTATTGCGACCAGTACCAAACATTTTACGGACTTTATGAAAAACTAACTTTTCTCGTGAGTCTGTTGTGGTGATGGTAATGAAAGTACTCTCTCAACATTTGAATTAGGACCTGTAATGGCAAACAAATATTCAGCAATTACCGTAATTTAAAATGGTTCCAGAAGTTTCATCTTGGGTAGTTTTTAGTCCAATAACAGGTTGTCTACCAAAATAATACATCCAGAAATCTTAACTTTTTCTGGACATTTTTCTAGACTTTTTTCCGTTTTTATTAACGTTTATTTATTCGACCCCTACTTAGGTAAAGTTGGAAATTAGTAATTAAGAAAATAAATATTTATTTAATGAAAACCCTTACCAGAGAGCCAGTTAAGATGAAAACTGAAGCTGAATTTAAGAAGAGAATTAGATCTGCTTTCTCGCATTACTGCATCCTGAACTGTGCGAGGCTTTAGCACCTGGACTCACAGCTAGTACAATCTTATGTGGGGCTTGTGTCAGTTGTCCCTATATGTTTTTTTTTACTGTCCCTTCATCCATCTTATCTTACCACCCATTCATCCTCATCTTCGCGATTAGCCAAAGGGACAGAAAAAGTGAAGTAAAATAAACTAAATCAACCAATCAATAGCAAAAATTCTTGACCACAAGAATAATTTTTTGCCTTTTTATTGACTTCTTGACCTACTTGTTGATTTCTTTACTTTTTCTTGACTTCTATGACTTTCTTGATTGGAAGACTTTCTGGATAACTTTGTTCTCTATACCCCTGCTTTACAATCAAATTATATTGAATAAGAATGGGCAACACCTTGTTCCATCCTAAGGCAAGAGATTCTGCTGAGGCATTGAACAGTGACGTTACCAGAAAGTGGTCCCAAAACTTTGTTCATTAATTGCTTCCGTTTTCCCATTTGTTTAATAGCAGGACAAGTTTCTTTCTTTTTGTGCAATGACTGAATCAAGATAAATTTCACTATTGAGTTTGGAACCGCAGTCCATAGACTTGTAACTTGCATGATTTTTTTCTGTTACTTGTGTTCCTAATTAATATTATGTGATGCTCAAAATGTAGGACATTTATGATATTTTTCAAATTCCTCCTGGACGCCAGACATAAGGCTAAAATGTAGGACATGTCTGGGAAAAACTGGACGTCCGATAACCCTAACCACAAAGTCCATCATCTAGTGGTTTTAGGTGATTTTAATGTAGATTTCTTGAAACCAAATGAACTCGATACTTCCTATGTTCAGTCACTTGTTAATCAGTTTAACCTCTCCTAAATCTTAAATGAACCAACACAAATGAACGCCTCTATTAGAATGCTCATTGATCCAATATTTGTGAATAATGTAAGTGATATTATTAACTGTGTTACGGTACCAGTCAGTAATTCTGACCACTCTTTAGCGTGTCTCACTTTATGTTGCGGCAAATCACAAAGCAAGAGCAGAATGTTCACATACAGAGACCACAGTGCAATAGTGAAGGATACTCTGAATGAAGATCTAGAGAGCATTGACTGGAATCCTTTGATGCACTATGAAAACATTGACGACAAGGTACGTTTCTTTACGGAGAAATTGATTAATGTGTTTTTAAACACGCCCCCCTGAAAACAGGTCACGCAACAAAACGAAAAGTACCCTGGATTACAGATAATGTACTGCTAAACGACCAAATAATCCTGACCATTGGAACGAATACAAGAGATTGCATAGCTTTGCTACTTCAGTCGTAAGTAGGGGTGTGTGGGACAGAATTTTTTTTTCGGGTCGGGATCAGGACGGGAAAGATTCGCCAATTTTCCGACAAAGTTGGCAAACTTTCGGGACAGAAAATGCTCAAAATTTCCCGAAACTCTAAAACTTTCGAATTTTACATGTCATTTTCGACTTAAGTGATTGTTTTTGCATTTCCGGAATAAAAACAAACAATTTCCGGTAAGTTTTAGACACTTGCAATGTAGAAAACGTCGAGAATTAACAACTTTTTAAAATGACCATTTCCAGACTGCTCGGGATCCTGAAAAGTCAGGAAGTCATTTCCCGAAGTCAGGATTGGGACAGGAATTTTTTTTCCTCGATCCCGGTCCCGACTTTTCGGGATCCCGCACACCTGAAGTCGTAAGACAAGAAGAAAAGGCGTATTTTGAATACATCGTAAATTCATCCAATGATTTGAAACACATTTAGCAACACTTGCGAAGCTTGGGATATGGCAGGAAAAACAAAATCGAGAACCTTCC
The DNA here is from genome assembly GCF_977018435.1 of Lepisma saccharinum. Lineage (NCBI taxonomy): Eukaryota > Metazoa > Arthropoda > Insecta > Zygentoma > Lepismatidae > Lepisma > Lepisma saccharinum. The sequence goes on from NC_139243.1 coordinate 66,327,147, forward strand.
ACCTGCATTAAATGATGCAAACATACTGAACTACCATTTCGTAAAGGTATCCTCCAAAATGGAAATTAATCAAGAGCTAGTCTCGCAGCAATGTGAGAAATGTTACACCCGCAGTTTCGACCACAGTGTAGAGGCGTTTCTGTGAGGTGCATGGTTCTCGCATGAGGAAAGCAATATACGAAATCCAATCAAATGCATCTGGATCCAATGACGTATCCATAGAAATAATAATGCTCTCTCTTCATCATATCCTCCAACCGCTAATGCACATAATCAACTACTCACTCTTCACGAGCAGTTCCCCTGATTTTTGGAAGGAGGCAACGGTAATTTCCATCCCTAAAAAACAGAACCCGGTTTCTGTGAATGACTTGCGGCCCATCAGCATTCTGCCTGTGCTTTCAAAAGTCATTGAAAAAATTGTAAATGATCAAATTCGAAAGCATATTGACAAATTTCATATCCTTCCCTGGCAGCAATCCGGTTTTCGCCCTCACCATAGCACACAAATGGCACTCTTAAAAGTAACCGACGACATTTTTAACTCGATGGATCAATCTAACGTACAACTACTGGTGCTCAACATTAGAAAAGACTTTGATACTCTACCGCATAAGCTCCTTCTAGCCAAGCTTCATTATTATAAATTCTCGCCTACACCACTTAAGTGGTTCGAATCTTATCTTAGCGGAAGAAAACAGTGGGTTTAGACAGCCGGGCTATCTTCTCCACTTCACGTATGAGCTGGAGTGCCTCAGTACTCGATCATTGGTCCGTTGCTATTCACGCTTTCGGCTGCTGATTTAGTCACGTCAGTGAAAATATGCAACGTTCAATATTATGCCGCGGGCCTCCCCCATGGTGCAGTGGTATAGTCATTGCCTTGCAATCAAGGGGTCCCGGGTTCGATACCCGGTGGAGGCACAAGTGGTTCGGATCCCACTTTAAACTGTAGGTCCATTCCCGATTAGCCTTACTGTGCATAAAGTGGACTATAACACCAACTCAAACAAACAAACAATATTATGCCGAGGACACTCAATTGTGTATATCCACACGTATATCAAAATTACAGGATGCAGTCTCACTTTTAAACCAAGATTTGAAGAACGTAAGGCAGTCTCTTGGAACATATTGACATATATGAATGTGAAATAATTATTGCCCCCTATTTGACTATTGTGATGTCATTTACGGGCTAAGAATAACACAAAGCTTGCAATAAAAACACAGAAAGTTCAAAACGCATGCATTAGATATGTATATAGAACAAGAAAGTGTGAACACATTTTCCCTGTGCTTAATGAGCATGGAATCCTCTCCATGGCATGAAGGGGAAAACTGCACTTGTTTGTACACTGAGCAACATAATTAATATCAAATGCCCAAACTACCTCTTTTCGAAATTAAACTTCAGAAGCAAAATTCATTCGCATTCAACCAGAAACGCTGCCAGTTTCAGCTTACCGCGTTGCAGAACTTCAGCTTATCAGGCGTCTTTCAGCTATGCAGCACCCAAAGCCTGGAATGCACTATGAAATCTCACCAAACAGCAAAACTTCAGACATTTTCGTGATATGTTCCATGAATCACTGATCAACGATCAGAAGCAGGGTAAATCAACATATGAATAATGAAAAATACTGAGTTGCCAGAATTTATTTTTATCTCACTATCAACTTTGTCCACTTCAATTACTTTATTATCTAATTCACTGCTAATATTGTTCCATTGTATATGATTTTATTCCTATTGTATTTTATTGTACTTCCTTGTTTCATTTATTTGTAATCTTGAACGTTATATTAATTTTTATTTTAATCTGCTCTATTGTATGGAATTTTATTCCATTTGTATTTTATTGTACTTTCTTCTTCAATTTCTTTGTAATCTTTAATTTTATTTTAATTTTATTTTAATTTTATTTTAATCTGTACTTTTTGGGGTTAGGTGGTAGACCAGCAACAGCTGAACTTTGCCTAGCAATAAAGTCAATTCAATTCACTTCAATTCAAATGGTCTTGTAAGTTGAATATTAAATCGTTGTTATTTTGTATCCTCGTGTTAATCTTTATGTCACGAAGGACCTACATGTGTGCATGAATTAACCTCTCCATACATACACGACAGATACAAAACAGAGAAGGAACCTGTCATAGCAGGAACTTTCACCTTTACATTGTGACCATTGTGGATAGGGATTTTATTCTCATGTGCTATGCACATTGTCACTTATTATAATCCTGTACATCTCTTGTTCCCCCTTTATTAATAAAGAAGTGAGATGAGGATTGTCTTATCGGCGCAGTGGAACTTAATGATCATGTACTAGGTACTTAAATTATTCAATTTAAAATTAATATTCCTTCACACATAATCTTTATTAACAAATAATAATATTAATTATACTTTCCAAAGTTAGTTAAATCAACAGAAATTACTATAGAGTATCTCCCACTTAAAATATTACAGTTCGTCCCAAAACCCCCACAGCCAACACGACCTGGAGCAATCTACAAAATTAAAATAATACAAAAAAAACAGAATCCTTCTCTTGTCCTTTTAAGAAGTAAAAATATCTATATGAACTTTAGGTAAATTACACCCGGCCATGCAGGCCCAAAAAGGGTGATAACGGTAATGCAGTATACTCAGCCTGTCCAGCCTGGGTCCAGTTCATCCAAAGTCTCCCCCAGCCAGGAAGGATCTGCCATGCTAAACTTCTCGCTCACCCAGCGCAGAAGCCCAGCCAATGGCATAACCTTCCTGAGTCACCTGTCTATTTAGTTTCAATACGTCATTCATGAGTTATAGTACACTATGGGCTTACACTATGTACACATGATAATATTTCAGCAGATTACATAATACAATATATGTCACTGTTGAGCATATTAAGAACAATTTTTACAGAACACAGAGGCAATGAACTCCACCAAGTGACTCCTTTATTTCTTCCTAGCCCAAAGTTGAGTATCGCCATACCAGAAGGTGAAAAGATTCCATGGCTTTTTAGTTTCAGCATTTACATTCAGTAATATGTCTGGAACCTGGCCTGTCCAATTTTGAATGGTATAGCAAAAGATCTATGTTCTCGCACCTGCACTGGGCTATAAATCTAGGTTCATCCTTTCATCAAATACAGCACACTTTTTTTTTTTATGAATTTTTGTATACTTAATTTAATTGTATCTCATTAATATAAAAGTTAGAGTAGATAGCATTTTATTTTTCCTGTCAGTATTTGTGCTTTGGTACTGCATCAGTATTGAGCAAATATATTAGCAGTAATCAGAAGGCTACACTTTAAAAGTAGCTTCTCTACAGCTACAGCTAATCTTCCAAAAATATAGCTTTTCTACTGCTACATCTACGTTTACCAAAAATACACTTTGTTCTATGTGATGGATGATTTACTACTTCTGCATAAGAAATAAACCAACCATGTGGATATTCAAAATAATTGCTTAGCACTTGTACTTACAAAATAATAGGTTCCGTTATTATTAACATATGACTCTCAATGGCAACAGACACCAAATAGAAATATTAATGTACATTGATAATATCTTCAAAAATGATTAAATTTTGGCCTTTATATACAAAAAAATGCATTGATTGCAGTTGCTTTTTTTCTCAACTTGTGGTGTAACAGCCCATAAAGTTGAGGACCTACTTAATGACTGCCTGGCTCACTCCCACATGCCTCAGCAGAGGTGGGCGATCATCCAACCAGCTATGATATGTTGTGTGGTCAGCACAACGAACCCCCAGTTGTTGTTGTAGGTCTCCATGGCTGTGTTATAGTACTCATTCATAGCTTCCCAAATTTCTCATGATGGAAGGTGGCCATGGTCCCATGCACTGGCTAAAATCTCATGAGAAAAGTTGTTACACTTACCCAGGAAACTTGTACCTCTAAAAATGTAGAAGATATTTATAGAAGCAGTTGGTAATTTCTATGGCATTCATCTTTACAATCCCACTTTAAACTGTAGGTCCAGTCCCAATTAGCCTTACTGTGCACAAAGTGGACTTAAAACATCAAATCAAAGGAAAGAGAAGGGTGAACGGTAACATGTACTTGTGCCAAATAAATTTTATTGGAGTGGACATAGTGTGGCTAAAAATGTGAGGTGAATACAACACCTAAATCAGTTTCTGAATTACTTGAGGCATCCCCCAATTCCGACTATTGTGAATGAATTACTATTGCAAATGTTCAGCTACCAGAAATTGGTCCCCAGTCTACAAGAAACTAACAAGTGTGAGTTCATGTAAGACCAGGGGTCTACCTTGAGCACTGAGAGAGGGATGAGACCAAGATGGAGTTCAGAGGCTGAGGGCATGCGATAATGGAGGTTGACCTTGAGCTTTGACACTGTGCAGTGGCAGCCATAAGTCAAATGGACATATCTGGTCACAAGTAGATATGGTTGTAGTAATTTTTTTTTACCCTGTAACAGAAAGAAGAAGAAAAGGAAGATTGAATGAATGTAAATGTGTGAGGAAATGACAACATATTGTCACACTATTGATATGCACCAAGCTTTCTGGCCAACCAATGAAAATTACAGCAAAAATATGAATATTTTTTGACTAAATGGTAAAAAAATATTTTGTATTAATTCTTGCAGGAATATTATACATTAAATGAGGCACACAAAGGAGATGTACTACACAGAACATTAAGAGAAAAATTCAGACTCAACAGGATTCCACACAGATAAAACAGTGGAAGTAAAAAATCAGGCGAAATCAGGCCGGCTCTGTAGCTCAGTGGTAGAGCAATGGCATGCAATGCCAGAGACCTGGCTACGAGTCCTGGTCAAGGCTGCATTTTTCGCTGAAAGTTCTACATAATAATATACGTGTATTTACCTTTTCATGAGTACATCCCCATCAACAGTGTATTCTACTCTCATTTCTTTTCATTGATTTGTACATGTCAGTCAGTCATTCTTATTATTTACTCAGAAACTGAAACTACATTTGTGTCATTTTTTTTTCCAGCTACCTGATCAAGAACTATGTGAAAGAACAGGTACGAGATGTCCCAAGGTCAGTTCCACATTTGCCAGGGTCTGAGGGAAACTTAAGAGAACAAGAGCAGCCAAAAGAAATTACAGAATGCATTAGTAGAGAAGAAAAATTCGAGGCTGAACGTGCACCAAAAACCCTTGCAAGCATGGCACATGTTGATGGTTCCAAGCCTAATAACAGGAGAAATCAATGTATCAACAATGAACCACAGATGATTTTTAATTGTCCAGTTTCCAAGAAAACTTTTGTCCAAGAAGCTGAGCATAATACATATATGAGTGTTCCCACACAAGGGAGACATTTTACTTGTTCAATTTGCAACAAATATTTTGCCCATAAAGGAGATCTTAGGAAACATATGAAAGTTCACTCAAAAGAGAATCCTTTTAATTATTCAATTTGCAATAATAATTTTTCCCGTGAAGATCATCTTAATGAGCATGTGAGAGTTCGCACTAAAGAGAAGCCTTTCAATTGTTCAATTTGCAACAAGGATTTTACCCGTAAAGGTCATCTTAATGAGCATTTGAGATGTCACACTGAAGATAAGCCATTCAATTGTTCAATTTGCAACAAGGATTTTACCCGTAAAGGTCATCTTAATGAGCATGTGAAATGTCACACTGAAGATAAGCCATTCAATTGTTCAATTTGCAACAAAAGCTTTACCCGTAAAGGTCATCTTATTGAGCATGTGAGATGTCACACTGAAGATAAGCCATTCAGTTGTTCAATTTGCAACAAAAGCTTTACCCGTAAAGGTCATCTTAATGAGCATGTGAAATGTCACACTGAAGATAAGCCATTCAATTCTTCAATTTGCAACAAAAGCTTTACCCGAAAAGGTCATCTTAATGAGCATGTGAGATGTCACACTGAAGATAAGCCATTCAATTGTTCAATTTGCAACAAGGATTTTACCCGTAAAGGTCATCTTAATGAGCATGTGAAATGTCACAGTGAAGATAAGCCATTCAATTGTTCAATTTGCAACAAAAGCTTTACCCGTAAATTTCATCTTATTGAGCATGTGAGATGTCACACTGAAGATAAGCCATTCAATTGTTCAATTTGCAACAAGGATTTTACCCGTAAAGGTCATCTTAATGAGCATGTGAAATGTCACACTGAAGATAAGCCATTCAATTGTTCAATTTGCAACAAAAGCTTTACCCGTAAAGGTCATCTTATTGAGCATGTGAGATGTCACACTGAAGATAAGCCATTCAATTGTTCAATTTGCAACAAAAGCTTTACCCGTAAAGGTCATCTTAATGAGCATGTGAAATGTCACACTGAAGATAAGCCATTCAATTGTTCAATTTGCAACAAAAGCTTTACCCGTAAAGGTCATCTTAATAAGCATGTGAGATGTCACACTGAAGATAAACCATTCAATTGTTCAATTTGCAACAAGGATTTTACCCATAAAGGTCATCTTAATGAGCATGTGAAATGTCACACTGAAGATAAGCCATTCAATTGTTCAATTTGCAACAAAAGCTTTAACCATAAAGGTCATCTTAATGAGCATGTGAGATGTCACACTGAAGATAAGCCATTCAATTGTTCAATTTGCAACAAGGATTTTACCCGTAAAGGTCATCTTAATGAGCATGTGAAATGTGACAGTGAAGATAAGCCATTCAATTGTTCAATTTGCAACAAAAGCTTTACCCGTAAAGGTCATCTTAATGAGCATGTGAGATGCCACACTGAAGATAAGCCATTCAATTGTTCAATTTGCAACAAGGATTTTACCCGTAAAGGTCATCTTAATGAGCATGTGAAATGTCACACTGAAGATAAGCCATTCAATTGTTCAATTTGCAACAAAAGCTTTACCCGTAAAGGTCATCTTATTGAGCATGTGAGATGTCACACTGAAGATAAGCCATTCAATTGTTCAATTTGCAACAAAGGCTTTACCCGTAAATTTCATCTTAATGAACATGTGAGACGTCACACTGAAGATAAGCCTTTCAGTTGTTCAATTTGCAACAAAGATTTTGCCCGTAAAGTTCATCTTAGTGCGCATGTGAGGGGTCACACTGGAGAGAAGCGTTTTAATTGTTCAATTTGCAACAAAGATTTTGCCCTTAAAGATCATTTTAATGAGCATGTAAAGATTCACACTCTAGAGAAGCATTTCAATTGTTCAATTTGCAATAAAAAATTTCTCCGTAAAGGAGAACTTAGTGTACATAAGGCTGTTCACACTAAACAGTAGCCTATCAATTGTTCAATTTGCAATAAAAAATTGTCTGTAAAGGAGAACTTAGTGTACATATGACTGTTCACACTGGAGAGAAGCATTTTATTTGTTCAATTTGTAAATTATTCTTTTTCCGTAAAGGAGATCTTAGTGTACATATAAATGTTTACTCAAAGAGAAGCCTTTCAATTGTTCAATTTGCAACAAAGGTTTTTCTCCTCAAGGCCAACTTAATGCACATGTGGGCTTTCACAGTGTGGAGTAGCTTTTCCATTGTTGAATTTGTTAAGATGTTTTGTCTGTAGGTGTACACTTAATGTACACATGAATCTGGACAGTCAAGAGTAATATTTTAAATGTTCAATTTGAAACAAAGGTTTTGGGAATGAAAGACGTCTTAAATCGCAATAAGCATTCATGCTAAAGAGAAGCCTTTCAATTGTTTAATTTGTAACAAATGTTTTGGCTGGAAAGATAAGTTTAATAGACATATGAGGATGTTTCATCTCAAAGAGAAACTGAATGTGACAAAATTTTCCTGTAAAGATAACTTCAGAGTCCATATGGGGACACACACATGAAACAAAATCTATTAATTGTTTAATTTGAATAAAATATTTTGTCTGCAAACATAAAGTTATTATGCATGTGAGGAGATTACACACCAAACAATAATCATTAAGGAAGTATTGCAAACAGTGATCTGTATTGAATGTTTAGAAATAATACCATCAGTGTTTCTAAATGCATTTGTAAATAGCAATCTCTTGACTGTGCACATCTCACATGCTTTAGGATCTTGACATCTGCATTATCAGAATCAATTGTCTGCACATCAGGAGGATTATCTCTATATCCTACAGGGATCTCAAAAATGCTTTCAAACATGCCACCAGTAGTTAAAGATAATACTGATGTTTGAATTTTAACAGATGAACCATTTCTTATGCCTATTCCTTATTCAAGATACATAACACAGAAGGAAGCAGGCACTTTCACCTGTACATTGTGAGCATTGTGGATAGGGATTTTATTGACCTAAGCTGTGCACATTGTCACCTATGTACACATGATCATATTTCAACAGATTACATAATTCAACATGTTAAAATGATATTTAGAAACCACTGATGTAGCTCGTCAGAAGATCTTTCTCTCACCCGCGGCTGACGAACTAAGAAAAATTAATATTGTAACATTTAATGTGAACTTAAAATTGAATTTATTTTTCGTTATTTGACTTTTCTCCTAGATGTGCTTCTCAATATCAACAATATCAACATTCCTACAAAACTGATTTCTCAAGCAATGCCAAAACCATGGTTGCAGCTTCATAGCGACCACGACACAAAGTTTCCCTTTGCATCAATTTGTGGACGAGTTTCACCATTGTGCTACAAACAATTAGCTGGCCACCTGGCAGTGTGTCTGCAGTTGAAGAGATCTGCAACTTTCCTTGCACTCTGTCCACCACAATGTAAGCTAGTGTCAATGTGCTCTTTGATCAACGGCATCTTAGTTCACTCCATAACAAGGAACAAACATTGATGAATAGCATGCATGTAACAATGGCAGTTTTTATTCTTATTATTGAGTAAATTAAAATGATTAAAGGCATTGTTAAATGGATTTCACGATTCTCTTTGCCAGAACATTTAACACAATTTTGATGATTCACTTGCCCCCTATTCCCATCTGAAGAAGTTAAGTTAAATTCAAGATGTTGGATTGGGATGATGCAAGTGGTCTTCCAGTTACTTCATATGGTTCTATTCATGTGTACATTGATATGTGAAGAAATTATATGGGTGGTTCCACGCTTTTGAATCACACTGAATTTGTGATCAAGTTTGGGTACTTTGAGTGAATCAGAATGAATATATTGTTTTAAGCATGTTGAAGAATTCTGTAAGTTATAACATGTAATATATTTCAAAAATTTCCATTCTTGAGAAATCAACATGTAATTTCACTGGTTCATGTGAACTGGCATAACCTTAAAATTATGTGTCTTGTTTTATATTTTTTGCACTCTGTATGTAATATCCTGTCTTTTTGTAATACAACACTATATATGACTGTGTAATTTCTTTGTTGTGAATACTTCAAAAGATTGATGTTGAAACAAAGTTTTAAGTATTCATCACAATGAAGAACCTTTTAAATCCGAACTTTAAAGTTCCATATATTATGTGCAATTTAGGTTTTACATCAAAGAGAATACTTTTAATTGTTTAATTTGGAACGTAGATTTTACCCATGAAGATACTTGATGTACATGTGAGACTTCATAGCAAAGGAAATTCAAATGGAAAAATATGTGACCTGCACACAAAAAGAAAAGGCAGCATGATACCAAAATTATCAATTTTATATTCCTATAGCATTCATGTGTAGTTTCTGTATAGTTATTTCAACAAAATGAATGAATACTTTACGTGAGCCTCAGATTTATTGAATATAATTAGGACAGAGTTGAGACCACTTCCAATAATCTTATTGTCTCCTTCCCCCTTTGATCATGATGGCACAACACTGTAACAATTATACACTTTCAGAACATTATACATACTGAAATATATGTTTTCTGCAGCAACTATACGTGGCTAATTATGCGTGAATTCTATGTAAAAATTGAAACTTATGTAAATCCAAATGAATTCATGCATTTACAAATGCCCAGAGGTAAGTTTTTCACAGTTCAGCTTTTATTTTTATCGAGGAAGAAAAGAAAGGAAAGCTGCATCGAAAATATAACAGAATTTTCTCTCAATACGTTTACTTTATTAGTGCCATTTCAAAACAATCCATCTGACAGACAGATTATTGCAAGTTATCATGAAGTTGATTGTGTAAATTTGACTTGGAAATTCTAATACAATTAAAAAAAATTCATAGAATAGTATATTTCTGTTTGTACATGTATTTGAAGCCTGAGTACGTGAAATGGCAAATGTAAACTCCACACCTTAAATTGAATATATTAAATAGTATATATACACCATACTGTTTTGTTGATTTAAATTAGAATTTTTGGATTCAATGGGAATTGCACAGACCCATTATTTTGTTAATATATATGTGTGTTTTTGTGTGGATGGTGAAAGGTGGTAATACATGATGTTGAAATAGAGAAACCATCTGCTTGTACCCTTGAATTTATGAAAAGGGTGCCTTGAAAACTGGGAAATATACTTGAATTTTATCATGATCCTAGACTGGTCACTCTGTATATTGATCTATTAGAGTTCCTCTTTATGAGTTTTGAACAAAGTTCTGCTCCAGCAGATTTTTTTTGCCAATACCCAGCTGCACTGTACCTTTTGGAATTTTATTTTACTCTGATATTGTTCAGAGATAAATGTTCTTATCGCTACATGAGCTTTGAAGTGTATCATTAGTATTAATGTATAGTAGTTTTTATCTGCCTACATTGTAAAGGGGTGAGTCCCCATATGAGATGCATACTTTTTTCCTTACTGTATAGATGAGGAGGTAAACAGAAGGGGACAAATGAATGGTGAAAAACGTGAATCTCACATGGAAAGAAGTAGAGGAAGCTCTGAAGAGAATGAAGAGAGGTAGAGCACCTGGAGTATATGAAGTGCCAGTGGAAATGATACTAGGAGCAGGAGTGATTGGTGTGCAGTAGCTGTACAGAGTGTTGAAAACAGTGTGGCAAGAGAGAGAAGTGCCAAGTGATTGGACAAATGGACTAACAGCTCCCATGTTCAAGATGGTTGACAGAAAGGGATGTCAAAACTACATTGAAATAACACTAATCAGCCACTCTGCAAAGGTGTATGAGAAAAGTAATAAGGGAAGTAACAGAGCTGAACACGAGAGAGGAACAGTATATATTTAGAAGAGGCAGATCAACAATAGATCTGATATTCACCATAAGGCAATTACAGGAAGGGCACTATGAGTATGCAAATTATTTGATTATAGCAGTCCTAGACATATGTAGAAAAGGCATACAATAGCATAGACAACAAAAATTTTGAAGGTTTTAAGATAGGGGAGTCAAGAACTCATACAAGGCCAACCAGAGCTGTGTGAAGACACCAGGGGGAAGAATGTAGTGGTTCAGTATAACTAATGGACTAAAACAGGTTAGTGCTCTTTTCCCACTGACCTTTATAAGTACAAGGATGCAATTAATGAAGAGGTGGAGATGGGATGAAGGCCCAGTTGTTCGCTGATGACTTAGTAATATGGGGAGACAGGGAAGAAGAAGTACAGAGACAGCTTGATATTTGGAATGAGGAAATTAGATGAGCAGGAATGAAATTCAGTGCTGAAAAGAGTGAGGTGCTAAAAATAACAAGAAACAGAGCCAGAAATGTACCAAGAATAAAGATGGAGAAGTGGAAGAATAGATGAGGAGGTAAACAGAAGAGGACAAATGTATGGTGGACTATATCAAAGCATTCGAAGATTGATACGAAACAAAGATGTACCTATGAAATGCAAGAAGATAATATATAACACATAATATGTGCCAATATTTACGTATGGAGCAGGCTTGGACAATGACAGAGGGAAACAAAAGAAAGATGCTGGCAGTGGAGATGAAATTTTTAAGGACTATATTGGGGAAGACTAGAAGGTACAGAACAAGGAATGAGGGGATCCAACAGACAGTGGGTGTGGTGAAGCTTCAGGACAGGATAGATCATGTACATATGAGATGGTTCACACATATGAAGAAGAGCTTACAATGCACAAGGAGTGGGAATGACCAAGAGGGAGACCAAGATGATGGTGGATAGAGCAGATAGTGGAGAGTGTTAGGAGAAGAGGATGAAATTGGAACACTGTGGAAAGAAAGGAGTGGTGGAAGACCAGGAAAAAATGGAAAGGCCTGACTTCTATGCCGACCCAGCCAGAGGCAGGAAACAGCGAAGGATGATGATGACAGGAATTCAGTATCTTCCAAGGAAGATCGACCATGGTGGTGTATTAAATGAAGTCAGAATTTCTTTAACCAAAGAATGTAGTTGAAAAATACTGAAAATATCATGAGGTTCACTTTAGTTATCCTAAGTTTCATTTACTACTGTCAGACTTACACCTCATAATTGGCAGCTTGCTACAGCTCTGGGAAATCTAGGCAATCAATACACAAACGTTTTAAGGCAGATCTCTTAACTATATAGAATCTAAAAAGCAGCCTACAAAATATTTGTCAGAACATGTTACACTCAATATTATTTCTGTTCCACAATACACATATCATCTTGTGGCAGCAATCAATTCGCAAACAACATTTTAGGGGGATTTTAAGGAATTTGAATTTGAAAAAGAGACTACAAACTATTTGTCAGAACCAGTTACACTAAATAAGTTTCCATTTCACAATGCACTTACAATGTTGCTACTGAGGTTCCTGTTCAAGGCATTCCATTCACTCCCACTGTAACACACTGATATGTGCCTGGCTCAAACAATAAGTGATCTTGAAACTCTCACACTCGATTGCTGATAGAATAGGAACTCTAAGGTACTGAATACTATTTTTACTTTTGACTGATTGTTGTGAGAAGCAAATGAAAGGTAAAGAAATGAGAACAATTGAAACTTGTTTACTTCCTGCCTGTAGCACAAAAATGACCGAGAACATTTTTCCTCAATAATATTTGCACGGGTATCAATTTGGTGCTATAAAAGAAAGGAGGGCGAGGGGTATTATTGGTAAGAAAATATGGCATGCTTTTAATTACTTCGTCCTTAATTTCCGTATCCTGCCATCAATAATATAACCTATCCATTGTACTAAAAGTACAAAGAATAAATTACAAAAATAACAATTATCTGGAAGACAATTATGATATTATACAGAAATATGTCTTTTTTTGAGAAAATTGAAGAAATATGTTGTAAAAATACAAAATTGGTAAAATATATCAAGATGTGCCTTATCAAGTTCATCTATGTCGGCTGATTTTCATCAGATATGTAAGGATATCTCTAGTATTTGATCTGATGCCAAATAAAAAATATAACAAATTACCAGGCCCTACTGATTAACATAATATTGTTGTTTGATAAAAGGTTTGCAGTTTCTATTTGTCCTCATTTCTTTCTCTGCTTTTACTGAACAATTTACCATACGTCACTATCCAGATATTAAGGGGAAATCATGCCTCTCCTCCAAGCATGGCCCTTTCTCCCCTTCCCCCACCCCCTTTTCCGAAGAGAGACGAGTTTTCCCCATGTACTTACATTGAAGAAGAGATCAATTTTACATTTTCTCCTGAACTATTGGACTTGCGACCTTCAGATTTTTAAGGTACATTATTGAAAGGTGTATTTTATGGTCCGTAAATTCAAATTTCTTGTATCACAAATAGATCGATACTTGGTTTTATTTACATTAAGTTTGGCAACAGAGTAGAACTGCCTGTGAAATGATCTCAATTGCTGAAACTTAATAGCTCCGTCTTCTTCCTCATATTCAGCCAGGGTAAACAGGTTCTAAGAATCCAGCAGGCAGTCCGTCATCTGTTTCGCAGGAGAAGGGGGTTAGGGATGGACTGTGTTCTCGAAAACAGCCTTGTTGGTCTTTGCCAGCTATGGACTCAGATATGAAAGAACTTCGTCCACAATTCATGTCTCTGCAGCTAGGATGACCAGAACCAGATTTTCTGAAACAAAAAGCAGGACATCCATGGATGCATACAGGGGGGATTGCTGTAACTAAATGAGCACAAGATCAAGTGCACTCCTTCCCTCCAGCTTTGGCAATGAAAAAGTCACGCTGCTTATATGTCTCCTGAAATATTACACAATATTATTTGATATGTTTTCTTTTTTATTTTATTTGTATTATTTAACATCGCCTTAGTCACTTTTGGTTAATTGTAACAATGAATATGAGTGATGATATGATTAAAATTCATAAATGGACACTCGCAAAGAACATCCATGCGCAGGCCGAGAGTTCAACCACTCATTCACGGATGTCTTCCCTTTTCCTTCTTGTATATTTCCCTTTTCATTTCTCTTTTTCGTTCCTCCTTATTAAACCTTCCTATCTCTCTCATTTTTTGTGTGTGTTTCCTTCCTTTCTTACTATAAAAGATCCATACATTGTGAAATAATAGCTATTAAAATATTAATACTGAGAATATATTTGTCTCTTGCTGCAGCTGTAGCAATCATCTCATCAATGCATCAAACATGCAAATCCCATAATTAGGTTATTTTTAATTTTCAAAGCGTCCCTACATATACTTTGTCATCACTCCACCCGGTACCTTGCATATCATATCATGAAGAGACCGCATGTAATTTCTGCTTCCAAGCAATTAATATAAGCTTTGCAGTAAGACCAATGTCGCAAGTGAAGTGAGCGTGAAAAGTTTTAGATCTACAAGTATTTCTTTGCAAACTAAGAATACTATTAATTTAAAAGGCGCTAAGAGTTTCACAGAGGTATATAATGCGTCTGGATATTTGACAGGACATTTCGCAGGATGCTGTTAAAAAATAGGATGCATATTTGAATTTTTTGAGTAGCATCGCAGACTACAGGACATGACCCTCAAATAAAGGACTGTCCTGTAAAAATCAGGATGTCTGGTCACCCTACTGCAAGTCTAGTGGGACGAGGTGCAAAAACGAATTTTCGTACGGGGGTCAAGTATCGGGATAAACATGCCCTTTCCAGTCTTCATTAATTGGATGATATACATATTTACATCACCGTTAGGCTAACTTCGATGAAATAAATACAAGGCAAATTACATTGAAACAAGAAAGCATGTGTGGTTTTCATTGAAGGTATAATCCTATCATTCACATGAACCGACTGTACTTTTATTATTTTACGTTGGTTTTCTACTTCTTTGGTCAGGAGCGACGATGAGTATGACAGATGAAGTGATGGAATAGATTATGGGACAACACGCATCTATGGCTTACCCAGAATCCGAACTAAATAACTTATTGGGACTCATATTTATATCAGCTCCTTGAAAAAACCAAACCTAGTCCTAGGAATACTGTTTTCGTATTCACCAGTGTTCTGTAATTGATCTCTGTATCATCTCACTGAATCATACAATGAAACAGACTATTACATACTAGATATCTGCTACAATACATTCCTAACCATCATTAGTTAAAACATAGTACATTCAGTTAATTTTGGAGAATGTAGACCACAACATCAATACTATTGATGGACATTGAACTTTTCATCTTGGGAGTTGGTATTCAATATGTAACTCTCAGACTTTCGTGGCGTAGTGGTTAGTAGAAATGCGCTACAGCGCCAAAGATCCCAGTTTCTAATCCCTGCCTGTGCACGAGTGTCATTCGTGAGTGTTTCTTAATCAGTTTCATATTTCATTGTTCGCCAAAGTGGCAGTGATAGAAAAGCGACTCAAAATCAATCATTGTGCGACCCTTTTAACAGCACTCAATGTAAATGACATCGTGCCTAGATCTGCACACCCTCTTTTTTGAGACACTAAAGAGTACTGACTGGGCCTGGGGTGGGTTTGGATTACATAGCCTACTGTTATTTGTGTTAAAGTATTTAACAATTTCAAAATTTCAAAAGAACTTAAGCGGTTCCCCAAAAATTATACGTACACATGAAATAAACATTTATAAATATGATTTTAAAAGAGAAAACTTATCTTACAGCGCAGTAATGTTCTTGTATCTTCACAGATTTCGGAGTAGTACAACAGAAAGCACTTCGTCATAGAATTCAACTAAAAGTGATTTCGAGAATCCTGGAGCTAGGAATTTCTATCAAGTTTAGTTAGTGACTAAGATAAATAGAAATGAAGGGGTCGAGGTTGCAGGTCTACTCATTTGCCTTTGTGATTTGGAGGGACATTACAAAGATCCTTCCCAATAGCTCAGTGTCCCCCTGTAATCGGGAGGTCCCAGGTTCGATCCCCGGTAAAGGCACATTGTCCATTGGTTCATTTGAGTTTTTTTTCTTTCAAGTCCACTTTATGCACAGATAGTCTAATTTGGACTGAATCTACAGCAAGCCCGTAGCGATGGATGAGCAAAAGGGGTTGAAGTCATTACTATCATGTGATCATTTTTATTACCTTTTTTGTTAATAGTTAGTGTGCACATTAAAAATATATTGCACCATGCAAGGGCATCCGCATGAGAAGAAAGAGGGGGAACTTGCACTTCCGAGATATCTGGAAAATGTTTTATGTAATTCGAATGGTGAATTTATAGCGATATTTTATTACAAAGAATATTATTTTCTGCGATTTACAGGCTGTCGGTTACAGCAGGTAAGTAATTAATTGCCATGTCCAACAAAGTAATAGAGAACTTTTTCACAATAAAGAATACAATCATGTTGATTGTCCTAATTAGGAATGTGCGGGAAGGGATTGTTAAGAAAATATTAATAATCCTGGCGTTCGCGCCTGAACAAAATTCTTCACGTCGGGAAAATTTCCGAAACTGGACATTTCTGAAATTTTCAGATGCAATGAAAACCTCGAATTGTAAACATGATTTCCCCTTCTAGTGATTGTTTTTGCACTTCTACAATAAACACTTATTTCAAGAAATTTCACACAATCATTGTGCAGAACATATCAAGAATTAGCCTATTTTAAATAAGACCCTTTAGAATTTCTCGGCTGTTTATGTATTGTAATTAATATTAATTTTATTTAATATAAGTATTTTAATTTAAACATTATTATTATTACAATTATTCCTGACACACTTGGTTCCGACTCCCCCCTCCCTCCGAAACATATTTGTGGATACGTGCCTGACTGTGGCATATTTTAGTACTGCAAAAATATATGTTACACTTTCATATCCACCATTCAGTTACCTTAAGAACAGGAACCAAAAAAACAATGAAATAAAACAAGTGAAATTGTAAAAAAAAAAAAAAAAAGTAAAAACATTCTATTCTCAGTAAAAGTACTTCAAATATGGAATACCACAGGAAATGAACAAAGAAGGGCTTATAACACAGAATATTAATCCATAACTTTTTAGATAAATACACGAAAAGTAATTATGATGTATCCCATTTCTGAAAATCTAAAATACTATATCTACAGGATTTACGGGAAAGGAGGGGGGTGGTTGTTGTACACCCAACATTTTCGGAACCACCTCAATTATAAAATTGGCACTGGAAAAACCAAACATGGATTTACTTTCATCACCAGATGTACTAGGTGTAAGTGACGTTGAAGCGATATCATTGTGAGCAGAGGTTATAGTACAAAACGTCAGAGGTAGATGGGACAGGAGCGAGAGGTAGCACACCAAACCTTTTGATATCCATAATGAGATATGATGCAAATTGTTTTTCCAACTCTGGTGAAAAAATTGGTTCCCTTCCCATCTTCTGCAATACCACTTCCTGTGGTAGTACCTGGTTTGATGCAACTAAATATAATGAACTGAAGACTAGAATTGGTAAACGCTGTAAGTGCCACAATAATTCAAACACCGTTTTCCACGTCAAACTGTGCAATGTGCCATGCTTTATAATGTGGTAAACGTGAAAAGTGGCTAGTAGTTCTCTAAGTAGTAAAAAGGGCGTGTAAAGAGGTCACTAGTGTGGACGTTCTTACGGACTGATGTGGGGAACGATGCAGTTTCCCAACACTTTCATTTTTGGCACTTACGTTTACCACTTTTAGTCCTCAACTTGTTACAAACCTATTAAATATTCACGTACTTTCCTCTACTTTTTTTCACGTAAAAACATAGATCATAGAAACCATGAAGTAAATGAGATTAAGTGATCTATTTGTTAGGGGTGTGCGGGACAGAATTTTTTTTGGTCGGGATGGGAAATATTTTTTAATTCAGACATTAAGGATGGGAAAAATTCGCCATTTCCCTACAAAGTCGTGAAATGTTTGAAATTATCCGAACCTGTGAAAATCTGTAATTCTACACATCATTTTCAACTTAAGTGATTTGTTTTTGCTCTTCTGGAATAAAAACAAACAATTTCCGATAGGTTCCAGACACTTGCAATGCAGAAAACATCTATAATTAACTACCTTTAAAATGACCATTCGGTATTTCCCAACTGCTCAGGATCCCGAAAAGTCGGGAAATCATTTCCCAAAGTTGGGATCGGTACGGGAAATTTTTTTTGCGATCTCTGTCCCGACGTTTCAGGATCCCGCACACCACTACTATTTGATATCTGTTCATTGTAAACAAGTTCAAAAAAAGACTGTTCATCAACAAAGTGATTGGTGTTTATGAAAAGGAAGCAATGCGAATTAAGTTTCTATTTAAATAGTAGGCTCGAACCTGAGCCAAATTTTCAATTCAATTTGAATTTTATGATTTGTAGAGGAGTAATAATATTAATAATGAAGCTAAGACTGAAGGGCAAGACATGAAATCTTATCCCGCCCCCAGAGGAAGAAAACCTGTGGACGACCTTGATATCAATCCAGAATCGGCAAGAGTAATTCATTATATCTTCATTACAACTTGGGTTCTCATCAAAATAAATCGTGCGCTAATGAATGCCTAAAAGATAGTACATTTCTGTTGCTCAAAAATATATATTTTTTTGTTGTGGCGATTTTAACTTCATATCAAGTCAGAATCACCGTGAGTAATCTATTAATATCTTCATTACTATTATTGTGCTAATTAACCCTAGCTTACTGGTGCCCTAAGAGAACTTACTTACCAGAAGGGGGCTCGCAGGTCGACATTTTTTTATCACTAAAATTCCAAAACAGTTTTGTTATATAATCAACAATATGTACAGTTATTTATTAACTAATCATAATTACAAAAAAATACCATCATTAATAAAAATGAACCAATAGAATTGCATGAGTGCGTCACACATATTTTACCATTTGCTAAAACTCACTAAAACATATTTTTTATTAATGCTGTTTTTGTTTATAGATGTGAAATTGTTTATTAATAATAATAATTACAAAAATTACTATCATTGCCAACCTATTCTACACTGTCACGAGTGTCTCGAATAACACGCATTCAAAGATGACGCCCGATAGGCTCACCTAATGGATTTTGCCTCCTATTTACATTACATTTATGATTGATTGTTTGATTTAGTTTATTTTACTTTGCGTTTTGTGCCTCTTGGCTAAAGCCCCTATCACACGGAACTGGAATTCTATTTGGAATGCTCTAGTTGACGCTGGACTGGCTACCCATTTGCTAGTTTTCGCCTCACACGGTACTTGTTTTATACCGTACTTGTCGATAGTCTTTCGTTCCCATAATGGCGGCCGCGCGAGATGTAAACAACGTATCACTTCAAACTTTTAAAATACGATAACTATCCAACCGAGAGGAATATCACATCGCATTAAATGGTTTTAGGTAGAGAAGAACGGCGCTGATAAAATACGTACTTTACAACGTTTACTATACACGTATGGAAGAATATTTTAGCTTTTTCAATTGTAAACATGCCTTTCGTGTTGTATGCACTCGGAAGCCACAGACAAAAAAAAGGCTACTTTACAAACTCACAGAATATCTTCACATGACCAAACTTTGCTCTGATTGGCTGTTCCACAGAATCTAGTCGAAGAAGTTAGTAGCAATTAGAACATGTCCTATTCCTCAAAACCAGTCAAGCAGTCAGCCAGGCGGCCATGATTACTACCCAGAAAGTCAGTTCATCGCCAACTAGGGCATTCCAACTAGAAATCCAGTTCCGTGTGATAGGGGCTTAATTTGCGAAGATGGGAATGAGTGATGAAATGATGAAATTGATGAACGGACATTCACAAACAACCAAGCCTGACCGGGATTCGAACCCGGAACCCTTGGCATCGCAGCGCGATGTGCTAACCACTCAGCCACAGGGTCGGGCACATTACATTTATGTTTTTATGAACGAAGGAAATACAGAAATATTGAGAACGCCATAGGGAACAATGTAATTTATTTTCATTTTTTCATAAAACTTTTCACAGTTGAAAAATAGAAAAGATAGTGATGGTGTGCCTTACAGCACTCCATCAACCCCTTCCGGTAAGCTAAGGTTAAAATAAATCGTGTGCTAACAAATGCATAAAACATAGTATATTTTTGTTGCACACAAACTTTTCTTTTGTGTGTGTGACAATTTTATCTATATATCATGCCAGACTCGCCATGATTAATTCATTAGTATTTGTGGGCTTTCATGAGATAATGTCAAATGTTTGATATTAATTTTAAGAATTTATTAATATGTGGCAGCAGCGTATGCAGGATTTCATGTAAAACTTTCTCCAAATTCACATTACCATTGTTTTATTATACTTTAATTTCGGAACAGAAACCCTGTATTTCTCCACGAAAACAATGGTTATTGCAATATTTTAAGTTTTAGAATGAAATTTATATATTCCTGATATTACTACAACCCCAAATTTTAACTATGCTTCCCTAACCTAACCTTACTGTGAATAGTTTGGGGCTATCCGTGAATGGTTTGTGAGGATACCAATGCACGGTTTGTGAGGATACCCATGCATGGTTCTATGACCCCAAACTTTAACTATGTTTGCATATCCTAGCCTAGCCTAACCTAACCTTACCGAGAATGGTTCGTGGGGTTATCCATGAATAGTTTGTGGGCCAATTGCGATCACGGACTGATAAAAAATGTTAGGTTCGTAGCACTGTAACGGCAAAATTTCCTCACTCAATTTAGCTTATTTTGCAATTTCTACACGTGACCCCCAAATTTTAACTTCAAATTCGTGATTAGAAGGCCTCAATTAATGAGTATGCGTAATATTACAAAACTCGGGGAGGGGTCCAGTATTGTAAATTCTTATTTGAAATAATTGTCTAGTAAACAAGAGGTGAAAGATTTTAAGTGTGAAGAAAATCCATAAAACAAGAAAATATATTGAAATAAATTTAGATAATCATAGTGTGGAACTCATCCAACCTGCTGCAATGATTTGGTCAGTAGGGCATCTCACAACCACGTGGGACATCCAGGTTCGATCTCCGGAAGTGGTTGGAATTTTTCCAGCTCTGTCCCCAATAATTTACATCTGGATTGCCTCCCTGTTCTTACCAACAAAGAACAAAAAGATACATGTTCATTGAACATTCTTGCAGCTGAGATACGAAATAACTTTTTTCTCTTTTAAATCATAGTTATCCTTGTTTTATTTTCAAGGCATTCATTCTGAAAGACACGTGTGCTTGGAATGATGTGCTTTTCTCCGTGCTGCATGGGAATACTAATTCAAATTATAATTATTATTAGTATTAGTAGTAGTAGTAGTATTGTCGCAGATCTTTAACTGATAAATTGGCAATTTTATTTTTTACCACAGCATATTTCATAACATTTCAAAAGCTCAGGGCTGCGCTCGTTAATGACATTTTGAAACAATGTTGCCAAACTTAATGTAAATAAAACCAAATCAACCCATTTGTGATACACAAACATTGAATTTACGGACCATGAAGTACGCCTTTCAGTAATGTCCCTTTAAAATTTGAAGGTCATAAGTCCAATAGTCCAGGGGAAAATATAAAACTGTTCTTTTCTTTAATGTAATAAATGGGGGAAACTCTTCACTCTTCGGAAAAAAGGGTGGAGAAACGGCCACGCTTGGACGAAAGGCATGACATCGCCTTAAATGTAGATTTTCTACATCATGGTAAGAGAAAAGAACCATGGTGGTCCACTCAGTAGGATGTCCGACTGTTATGTAAGATACCTGGTTTGTTTATCAGAATATATCTCTGGAGGAAATTTTCGATCTGTCCTAAGCCCCATGACAGGTTAGGTTTGGAGCAGGTCTGATGTATTAATCCACTCTAGAACGGTGCTCAGCATCTCCCCTGCCAGTCTTGCCTTAACCGTCAACCTGTTCATATTTCAGACTGAGAAAATTGGCAGTATTACAGCTCAACTACATTCTGTGTGCACCTTACGGTCTATATATGCGAAAAGTTGCTGCAAACAACCTTCTTCTTCCTCTTTTCTTGACCCGTCTAGTTCTGTCAACTTTGGTCACATTTACTGAATCACTAGATTGTTTTCACTTTTTATGTCACACTACACACTGTTTTCCCCAACTGTAGTTTGATTTTTTTTGTTTTTGCTTTAAGTGTTTTTAAAAGCATATATTTATGTGAGTATTTTGCATCTCCTGGCATATCCATATAGTATCCACATTATATCTAATGGTGGTTCTGATAATAGCGTGATGATAGAAGTTGAGAATTGGACATGGCACTTAACCCATTGTATAGTAGTGATTGTTGTTGCTTGAATTCAGGACATTGGAAAAATAAATGATTAGTAAAGTAGGGGACCCAAATATCGTCCCCTAGTCACTTTTGCTTAACTGGAGACCATATTAAATTACATAAGAGCTCGAAAATTTTATATTCCCTTCGTCAACTATCTCTTTACCTAAAAACTAAGTCAAAGCGCCTGTATAACCAATTGCTAGTACCAAAAAACAGTTTGGAAAGTACTCGCATATTGCAAAACCCAAAAAAGCATGCCTAATTTCTTCCCCAAAACAAGTTCGGGAAAAGATAGTAATAATGATTTGCCAAGATATTCATGTTACTTACAAAATGTCATTGCACAAGTGAACATAATTAGTTGAACGTGGCAAACTCAAAACAAATTTAGAACTTCTCAGAAACAATATTATGTTTGCTTAAAAAAAACAACAATAAATGTAAGTTATTTCTTGTTTGCAAGAACTGTTAGCCTTTGAAGCAAGTATCACAAAAAATTGCACAGTTTTTGGGGCCAGAGCAGGTTTTGTGGAACCATATGAAACATTTGTGCAGTGGATCCTGTGGAACATGACTGGGGACGAAATTAGGAACAAGCCTCAAACAACACTCTTACTGCATAAATAGGAAAGTAAACTTAAGGAGTAACAACTTAATTGTAACAACCAAGACCTTAACTACAGGGTGCACACAGGGTTGAATGTTAGTGCCAGAACTTTGGAACAAACCTAGAATCAGCCCTGTGGAAAATGACAATCATCCCAGAAGGTGATCGAGTTGGTGTTTTAAGTCCAGTTTATGCACAGGAAGGCTAATCGGGACTGAAATTAGTTTAAAGTGGGATCCACACCACTATGTGCCTCCATAGGATATCGAACCTGGGATCCCTTGATTACAAGGCGGCATCGGCCAGAAGTGAAAAAAAAAACAGTTTCATACGTAGACGATGTAATTATATTGGTTGTAGCAAATTCTAGAAGGCAAATTGAAGAAAAAGCAACAACCACTTTTGCATGTGTGTGTTAAGTGTTAAGATGTGTTTTTGATTGTTTTGTTCTATTTTACGTAATACTGGTGTTTTTCTGTAACTCTTACGTCATTATGAATATTGCAAGGAAGTTAGAATAAGTTTCCCAGTAGAATTCCCAGATTGTCCTCTTTGGCACAGAGATGGTGTTGGGGTTCTTGTGAACAAATATAGGTAATCAGGGTCTATTCTTGGTAAGAATCGAAGGGTAAAACTGCATGTGCTTAATGAGGAGAAAGTAGATTACGTTTATTCATGTTAGTGAAAATTTTCTATAAATATGCTGTAAATGTGTGGATGCAGGAAGATATCATTTCCAACTCCCCTTGCAACAAGGTACATGCTCATTTTAATTGTAACTGTGCATGTAATTATACAAGATTATTTCTTTACATAGCTCCATTTACGCAGATGTTGCATCCAGTTTGTTGGCGGACGTGCTCTCATTGCCCGGTATAATTGCTGCTGCTCCACGGAAGACTACTATGAAAGGCACTGTATAATTACCAATGAGGATCATAAAGAACTAATTATAAACTATCTATAATGCAATAATAAACCTTTCTGGTTTAGGAGCATGAAAGTAACGAACATAAAGAAAATGAGAACATCCTAAAGGAAATCCATTCTAAGAATTATGGGTGCATTTAGAACCACCTCTACCTTAGCCTTGTTGGCAAATTACAGGGCTTTGGCACAAAGTGATAAAATAAAAATCAGTGCAGTACCAGTTAAAAAGTGAAATGAAGAACAGCTAATCAACACGCTAGACAAGTTCACCCACATGGCATTAGATATAAAAACATCTATGGAATCAGAGTAGCAGGAAGTATGAAAAACTGCCACTCAAGAAAGAAGACTTGACAAGTCCTTCCCGGCTACCCTAGGAAGATTTTGAAGGAACAACTTAAATCCAAAGTGTGGGATGATACACTTTCTAACAGGGCATGGTCCATACAGCAGTCATTTGGCAAGATTTAGACAGAGCAAATCCAAATTGCAATAACTGCGGAAATACAGAAGACACCCCAGAACATAAAATTTATTTGTGTTCTACAACCAACATAACAAACGAACTGCACCATAAATTGCCGAACAATAATACCTACCAAATAAAATCTAAACACTGGGAAACACTGAACAAACTAGCAGATGAAGAATCAACAGTTGAGCTGAAAATATATCAGTGAGGAACCTGGCCAACAACTACCAGAAGCACAGAGACCGCCACAACCTGAAGCCATGCAAGAAACAAGAAGATTGAGAAGATTAAGCGCATTGCTGCCAGAGCAAATGATTACAACCACTCTTAGACCGGAACACTTGGGAGACTCCAAAAAGAGTGAGCAGAAAGAAAAACTACATCGCTTCAGAGGGACGTGAAGAGATCACAGCAAGACTAGGAATAATATCAGGGTGACAACAGGAGTGCAGCACAAGTTATTGGAGAGAGTGAGGCAGCACACAGAGCAACAGGAAAACCTATCCTTAAACCTTCATCATATCTAACTTCCCTTTTCCTTTCTGATGTTACCAGGGGGTGTTATCAAACCTCCTCACGCATACCAGGAAAGAACTTCTACCAAAGATCATTCTGGTAGAATACTCTTCATGCTGAGTGTTCGCAGCAAACACTCTCTACCTTGACACCTCAACTGAACTTCCTTCACAAACTACTCCTACCAAAACGTTTTAAACAGAAAATAAGATGGAAATTAACAAACAAGACTCCATCAATGATTACAATAATATAACTTTTCATTTGTTTTTTTTTCTTTTCTTATACATAAAATATACTCTCATTATACGCTATGTGGAAGAAAGTCATTGACACCACGTTTCAGCGGATACCATCAGTTTTCTTGCAATCAATACGAGGTTGGTCCGCCTTTGGCAGTGATAACAGCAGCCACTCGTCGTGGTAAACTGGCCACACGGTCGTGTAGTACACCAAGTAAGATATTCTGCCATTCCTCCTGCAGTAGTGTCACCAACCCTGGAAGTGTAGAAGGGTGAGGTGATCGCGACTTCAATCGGCATACCAGTTCATCCCATTGATGTTGTCAGGGCTCTGAGCAGGCCGATCCAGTCTGGTGACATTATTTTCTGCATACCACTCCATGGTAGCCCTGGAAACATAAGTCATTATCGTCCTGGAATGCACATTCTTAGTTTCCATAGAAACGCCACAACATGGGGAGCATGGAGTTGTCGAGAATATCTTGCTAGGACGCAGACATCATTTGGCCATATGCTGGTACCAGTGGACCCACGCCATGCCAGCTGAAACAACCCCAGAACATGATGCCGCCACCACCATATTTCACTGTGGGCACTACACACTCTGGTAACAGACGTTCTCTGGGTAATCGCCATACCCACACTCTCCTCTGATGGAAACAGTGTGAAGCTTGATTCATTGCTCCATAGAACCTTCCGCCATTGCTCCACCATCCTGTTTCTCCTCTCTTTATACCAGCGTAGTCTGCCATTTATTGTTTTTTGTTATCAGGGGTTTGTGGGCAGCGGCTTGACCATGATAACTGAGCGCATAGGCCTCCTTGCGAAGTATCCTGGTCGAAACAGTCAAATTGGTCTCACTGTGAATGCATCAGACGGGTCCTGTTTTTCCGAATCTCCCTCTTCAGCACTCTCCTGTCCTGGTCGTCCAATCTCTTGGGTCTTCCACTGCGTGATGCATTGCTGCAGTGTCACTTTTCCTTCCACTTCTTCATGACAAAGGCTACAGTTGATTTAGGGACCTGTCTGGCATCGGCTATGCTATGTATACTCATGCCTCTGATGGAGCAGCCTACTATGATCCCTCTTTCAACCATGCTGAGCTCTTTCCTGTGCGTCATTTTATCAGTGAATGATCTGAGAAGCCTCCTGCTACCGTATATATACCAGTCTGTACTCTCTTTTCCGTGATGAGTTAGTTTCAGAGTTGAAACCGGGTAATCCAATGACTGTCTTCAACATAGTGTACAAGACAAATCAATAATATAATATTTACCATTTAGTACAGTTTGCTTAACATTTACTTATCTCCTAATTATATAAATATTTATATGCTTTTAATATAATGCCTCAAATTTTTTTCTCATTTATTCCTTCACACTACATCAAACATTCCATCTCGAACCTCCGATTCCACAACAATAACAATAAATGCAGAGTATCCTAATTACTCATCTTATCATGAAATTTGTAGACAAATAGTCACAGCATAATTAAATTAACTAAACAGATTCAGCTTCCAAATTCAAATTCATTTCATTGTAATTAATGCTTCAACAAATAATCTATCTTTTCTTTTCCATATTATTCTTGTACCACCAAACTAATAATGAAAATATACAAATTACTAAATTACTATGTAAACCAAACCTGTCCTGCAAACTAGAACAAGCTTGGTCAAAAATTATGTTCTACTATTATTGTATTACTATTGTAATTAAATTATTTTGAAAAAGTTTACAAAAACAAAATAAACAGGGGAACAGTCTTTCAAGGGAAATTACATCTTGGTTTATTTTTAAAGGCACCATGACATAAGCACCTGCCCCTGAAAGTAGGCAGGCTTTCTTTAGTGGATCCCCCTTTATTTCCTCACCTCTCTGAATATTAAACCCATAAATCATTTGTAATGCATAATGTGCCTTCATGGCATGGTGAACTTTACCTTTTTTTTTTACATAAGAATGCATAAAAATGTGTTGTTCTTTATCAATTCGATAATACCTTTTGAGACCATCGACACACATCGAACATTATTGCAAGTGACTCCATATCTGTCTTGTATCCATGTTTTTATTTTTATTGTACAAAATACTTTCTTTTAAACCCTACAAGTTTACTTTATTCCATACTAAATGTTCATGCAGATAATTATTTTAGTGTATAATTTTTGAAGAATATCCATTCTGTATATCTCTGAAATGTGACTTTATACACAAATTTTTAGACTCTCTGAATACCTTACACCGGAATTAGTAAAGAACATGTTATTTCATCTAGGATACAGAAGGAAAGTTTAAATATGTTCCCTAGTGTTTTCAGCATTCAATTCAAGGACTTGTTTGAGATTCATTTGATCATGTACAAATAGCTTTAGACTATTAAAACACTTTGCCCAAATATTTCCTATCTACGTTATGTCTGGGGAGAATAATAAATACTCGATCTTAAACACGAAATGGCCTCCTCGATGGTGCAGTAGTAGCATCATCCCCTTGTAATCAAGGGACTCCAGGTTCGATACCCATGACTTCTCAGAAAAATGATGCTTGGGACAAGAAGATGTGAGTGCAGATGACATTTCCATTTCACAGAAAAGCCATAAAAATAATGAACACAGATCACGTAGTGGTTCGGATCCCACTTTGAACTGTCCAGTCCCAATTAGCCTTACTGTGCATAAAGTAGATTCAAAACACAAACTCAATCAATCTATTAAACATGAAATTTCCATCTCAAGCTTATAACTAGCAGTAATTAATCGAGGTTCCAATATTTTAGAATACCGGGTACTGATTTTCATGAATCAGACCACTGTTTAGCAATCATTCATCCTCATAGTCATGATTGGTCCAGTGTGAAAGGGCATGTGCAATAAACAACTGAGCCCCACGTGACCTTATATGTGTGTACACACACACACGAATTTTCCAATAATTGGTCCCCCTACAACTCGTACACACAAAGGTAGTGCAATGTGTAACATTATGGCAATAAGGGTCCTTTATTTCCAGATGTGCATCCATCAGTAACTTTCTCACCACCTTAAGTATATGATCATTCAAGATAAAAATAATTCTTAAATCTCATCTATTTTTAGCACGTAGGAATACTGTACAATGTAAATTTTCACCGTCAATGAGGAAGTAAATAATATTGTGCGTAATATCTAATTTTGATTTATTTAAAATAAAACAGAAAGTGTTTTTTGCCCACAATATACATTTTACAAACATGGTTTACATAACTCATTACAAGCTCATTACTATGCAAGCAAATCAGATCTGATAAAATTAGTCCAATGCAAGATGATTAATTACTATTACAAGCAATACAAAATACAGTTGGTCAAATTACATAGAACAATTAACCTTTAAGGAAAAATAAGAAATACAGTGTTGTAGAACTGAGTTGATTCATTTTATCTATTTATGTAGTAATATTTAAAAGTAAAAATATGAGTGGTACAACATTTGTACTGTAGCCCCCCATGGCAGAGTGGTTAGCACATCACGCTACGACACCAGGGGCCCCGGGTTCAGCCTGGGCATGGATATTTGTGGGTGTCCATTAATTTATTCATATCATCACTCATCCCCATCTTCGCAAAGTAGCCAAAAGTGGCACAAAAAGTGAAGTAAAATAAAGAAAATCAATAAACCAACATAATTTGTACTGTATAATGTACATCCGAGTGTTAGTATATTGATTCTAATATGCGGTATTTTTCTTTTCAGATGTTTTCACAAACTGTCCATTGATATGGCAAGATAAATCTGATGTAATGATGTAAAGAAATTCTTTGTTTATTGAGAACAGAAACATAGTGCAATGGAGATGAACAAGATGTTTGCTCTGGATAAGAAATAAAGAGGCAAAGAAAGGGAGAGTCCCTTATTGAAAATTGGAAACGAATTTTGCGAAAATGCCAGACTTCAGAAAGCACCGAGGGTGCTTGTGGAAGTGAAAAAGCATGAGGAAGGTAAAGGATCAAATAAGCATGAGGCAACAAATGAAAATGTTCATGCAAGATCTAAAAATAAAAGAATAAACAACATTACATCTCGGAAAGATGAGGCTTGGGACAAGAAGATGTGAGTGCTGATGGCATTTCCATTTCGCAGAAAAGCCATAAAAAGAATGATGACAAATCACTAAATGAGCCATTAACCAAGGATAGGCTTCTTGAAGCTCATTTAGAAAGAAACACTTAGTGAAGGAAAAGAAAAAACCTCAAATTGGGTCCACCCTACGAGAATGAAATTTCATCGCAGTGAGACTGATAATCCGGTACATGACATGACATTGCAAGCATGTACAAGAGAAAGAAACAAAATTGTATAATCAAAATGACTGCTAAAATTAACTGCCCCACTATTATAACATATCTTGGGCTTCTAGTTAAGGGTAATTTTTTGATTTATAACTAATTGAAAATTTTAAATCAGAACAAATTCTTGAACATATTTAGTTTTGTTTCTAAGTTGCATAATTAGAGTTTTATTTTTTTAGGAGATATTTACATAATGTGTCTGCTCCAATACTGCTGGTTTGTTAAATGACAATACAATGGATAGCACTTACTTCTTTACAACATCAGCAACAATCAAGTATACCTGAAGCTGGAAAATAAAAAACCTAGAGCCCTAATTAAAGCCAAGGAAAAGTGATCAACTGATACTGATTCATGTTATAGACATATGGCATCAAACAAGAAATTCAATTTTTACATTTTGTAAGTTACAAACACAGTTCTCAAAATATGGCTTTTTCCTGTAAGCCCTTGTCTTCGTGAGTATGTAGTCTGTCCATGGCACTTACTTCACAAAACTTCCTGCAGTTCCTCATAATCACTTCATCTTTGCCTGAAAAAGCCTCTTCGGATACTCTTGACATGGTTATCCAAAACTGTCTCTCTGCTGCATACTTCCAAGTAATATCAATGGAAACATCTACCTTCTGAAAACATTAAAGAAAGTACATTAAGAGGTCGGTGGAGTTTGGCGAAGGTCGCCATGGAAAGCGCTTAAATTTAACATGGGCTTTTTTGCATTTTGTTGAATATAACGTTTTAGGACAAAAATTTGCAGGAAAACATGCAGTAGATGTGAACTTACTTTATGAAACTTTGAGTACATGACACATTTATGCAATTTCAGTTCGATAAATGTGCACAAATTCCATTATTTTTTTTCAATTTCCCATAAGGAAATACGTTATACGATTTGTGGGTAGCACCAACGAAAATGGCCATTATGATGCATACTAACGTAATGCTCAATCCTTTTATGACTAAGCTAGGGAGGGCTTTCCTTTCAAAAGTCACCTGCACAGCCCAAAATTATTGTTTAAAAATGTCATGTATTATCAATGGCGAAAGATACGGCCGCAGCAGCGAGCATAGTTTGCCACTTGGCCACTAGATGCCTCTGTTGGAAAATTGCCTCAGAGGAGGGCTAGTTCGTGCCGGTGTCTAGTTCGTGCCGGTGTCTGAATCCTCTGCACAGCTGGGTTCTTTCCCCTCGTCAGAAGCTCCCGTAGTTGTCTGTCACTGCTTAAATTATTGCCTCTTTCCCAGGAAGGAAACCGAGAAAGCAGGAAAACCATCCGTTTGTGTGTTTGAGTATAGAGAAGCAGAGCATATTTACTGTAAATTGGAACCAGTGACACAGTAACTTTTATCTCGACATCTGTCGCCAAGGACATACGTCCAGGAGTCCGGACCTCCCCCTGAAAGACTTACCAAGTACAAAAATTAAATAATAAAAATAATGAGAACATAAATTAACTCAAATAAATAATGAAGATATGGTTGTTGTTTAATCGAGGGTTATTTATTTCTGCAAACTTATTGGAAAGCAAGGATTAAATTGTGGTCATACAGCTTTGAATGACAGTACTTGTACCAAAGAAGATTTATGCAAGCATTTACTTGCATAACATGCATACAATATTACCAGGAATTTTATTTTCGTCAACTGGATCTAACATTCTTTTCTGATACTCAATAAATATTATATTCTTTATCTATTTGACATTAATTTCCTTGCCAGGGCAGTTTCTATTTTTTTTTTACAAATTTTGTCGACCTTAACTACTCGTAAGCTACCTAACCAATACATGATGTTATATCACTGTCGTTATACCGCCTTTTTACCTATTTATGTAATAAAAATACATTAATTAATTTGAGTATTTTAATTAATTTAATATAATACTTATTTTAATTTAACATTATTAATATTATTATTTTAATATTCAACATGGCGCCTGCCTCTGATCACTGTGGAATTTGCTCCAAAGGAATTTATCGAAAGCAACAGGTATTGGCATGCTGTCTGTGTAATACAAAGTTTCACGTTAAACCATGTTTGAAAGTTTCTAAATATGAAGTTGAATTTTTTATGGTGAACGACACATCTACCTATAAATGTACGAAATGTTTACAACAGCGTAGCAATGAAACTCCTGTGACGCCACGACCCGTTCTGGTGAATCGTGTAGCTGCTCGCGATAGTGCCAATGAAAACATGGACATAAATAGAGAAAATAATGAAGAAATTGCAATACATAGTGATAATAGTGATGAAGATGATATTGATCAAGAACATCAACTTGGAGGACAAAAGCCAGGTAATGTAAACTGTTTCAGTTGCTGTCATGTTAAAGACATTATGTCAACATTGATCTCGACAGTGCAGAATTTAAGTGATCAAATTCAATCTCTTAAAGCCGAAGTGATTGTATTGAAAGAACAGAATGAAGTACTAATGAAAACAGAAGAAAAAAGGATTCTACAAAACACTTATGCACACGTAATTCAAACGCATCTTCCTAAGAAAAACAAAACACAATCGGAATGCCCTGCAGTACTCCTCGTTTACCTTTATCTACAGTAGCTCACAAAACTCACACAGATAAGGGATCTGATAAGTTTCTGGGCCAATCAGTGCAGTCGATAGAAAACAACCAGGTTTTAAATACATCTGGTTCCAAAAATACTCGCCAAGCTTCGACCTTGCAAAATGTAAACAAACAGGTGAGCGACGTGAAGAAATCAGTGCAAGGTCAGAATCCATCTACTAGGTTAGCAGTGCAACGCAATGCTTTTCCTCAGAGAGCTCTATTTGTGACTCGACTTCATCCTGAAGTTTCAAATACTGACCTTCAGCAATATATTGCTGACACTTCTACCGTAAAGAAAATGGTGTGTACAAGGCTGAAAACTAAATATGATTCTTACCCTTCCTTTCATGTAGCTGTTTCCCAGGATGACTATGATGTACTATTCGATGAAAATATCTGGCCTAAAGGGGTATTAGTAACAAGGTTTTATGGCGAATTGAAAAATGACAATATAGTTGCCAACAAGACGAAAGTGTATCTGATACAAAGAGTAACAGTAAGTCTGGAGAAAACTCAACTTCAAAAAACTAAGTGGTTCTTTCCTTAGTAATAATATGATTAAATGTTTTTATCAGAATGTTAGAGGAATTAACACCAAATTTGAAACATTAGTAAACAATATAAATATTGAAAATTATGATATAATTTTTCTTACAGAAAGTTGGTGTAAACAAGATAGAGATTATTTTATAGATTTAGATCCAATGTACAGGGTGCTAAGAAAAGATAGAAATCTGGTGGTGGTGGTTGTCTTTTATTTATTAAAAACAAGGTTCAGTTTATGATCTTGGAATCACCTTTTACAGAATTGGATGTAATTTGGGTAAAATTACTGTCTAATAATTCTGATCCAACCATAATAGGATTGCATTACTTGCCACCTGATTTAAACTGTGACTTGTTTGCAAACTACTTTGATTGGGTAGTTCTAGAGATGTTAATGGAACACAATAAAATAATTTTAGTTGGAGATTTTAATGCTGGTGGAATTGACTGGGCTACTGGAAATTTGTATTGCTCTAATTATTATGTTAAAAGAAAGGCTGAAAAAATTGTTGAAATCACAACACTTTCAAATCTAATTCAGCACAATGTATCGTATGACCCTTCACTGCCTTTTAATGTTTTAGATCTTCTTCCCACTAACATTTCCACTTGTAACATTAGTTTTAATGTAAAAAAAAGTAAAGTGCTCCCCTGTGCATAGCACCATGCCATGAAGGCGTATAGGGGGTGTGGGGGTAACGCCCCACACTTTCTTGATCCGGTCGTGAGTGGGGGTGATGTGATCAGCATCATGCTCCTGACTGCCTTTACCCCCCAGGGTTTCCCCCAGGTACCCATGTTATTCGACGCTGGGTGGGCACCGGGGCCGCTTCCATCGTTAGAAAAGTTCCCAGATTTGAACCAGCCAGGGATCAAACCCGGGACCTTTAGCATGGTAGTCAGACGCGTTACCGACTGAGCCACCACGGCCACTTTTTAATGAACATCCTTTATCTAAAATTGATAAGTTTCATCCACCGTTCTGATTTTATTTTGAATTGGATAGGTCTAAAAAAGACAATATAGATACAAGGGAAAATAATATTTATAGATGTCTTAATTTCGCCAGAGGTGATTATGTGAATGTTTATAATGAATTGTTGCATTTACCATATATGGTTGAAATATCTAATGATGTACAACAATCTGTTATGGAACTGACTAGAAATGTGTATGCAATATTAAAAAAAACAATATTCCTTCAAAAGTTAAAAGAACAAACAATCAACTGCCTTGGATGACAAGGAAACTAAAGAGAATGATCAATAAAAAGAGAAGGTATCATGATAAATTTAAACTTACAAATAAGTGTGAATATTACAGAACTTATTCCCAATTAAGGAAAGATGTTAAAAAGGAATATTCTAATGTAAAGGAGCATTACTATTCCTCCTTAGAAAACAATGTTAATGGTGAAAAGAATGCTTTTTGGTTTCACTTTAATAGAAAGAAGAGAGAAACTACTATCACTAAAATTATTTATGATAATGATGTACTGTTCAATGAATATGATATTGCTAATGCTTTTTGTGAGCTTTTTCACAAATCTTTCTCAAAAAGAAGTCATGTAAATTTTAAAAATATTAATCTTCACTCATACACCAACTTAATTGATGTACCTGTTATCTTGGAAAAGGATGTAAGTGATACAATTTACAAACTAAAAGGCAGGTCTTCAATAGGTCCTGATGGCATAACTAATTTTATTTTGAAAGCAAACAAAGATGTTTTTGTACCATTGTTAACTAAAATTTACAACATGTCACTTACTTCTGGAATATTTCCAGATATCTGGAAAAATGTGTTTATTGTACCTGTAACTAAAAACAAAGATGAAAAGCCAATGATCTTAATAATTATAGACCAATTACTATATTAAATTCCATGGCAAAGTTTTTTGAACACATAATTGCTATTTGTCTCTTTCTTTTAAACAATATATTGATGGGAATCAGCATGGATTTTTTAGAAAAAGGTCTACTATTACAAATTTATTGGTTTTAATAGACTCTCTTAAATCTAACATTAGGAAGCAATACCAGACCGATATTTTATTTATTGACTTAGCTAAAGCCTTTGATAGTGTCAGCCATCAGCTATTAATTTACAAACTCAACCAAATGGGATTATCACCACGATTTCTGAAATGGTTTTCCAACTTTTTAGTAAATAGAAGTTTCTCTCTTAAGATTGGTGAAACAACTTCTTCTAAAAAAGAAATACCTTGTAGAGTACCTCAAGGGTCGCCACTTGGCCCAATTCTGTTCGCTGCTTTTATCAATGATCTTACATTATGTTTTAAATCTAGCACATGTTTACTATATGCAGATGATATAAAAATTTTTAAGAGTATTTTAACAAATAATGATGTCGCTCAACTTCAGGCTGATCTCGATAGAATGACATAATGGTGCAAGATTAATGAAATGGAAATTAACTTGAAAAAGTGTAAAGTTTTAAGATGTACTAAGAAAGTTCATTATATAGTCTCCAACTATTTTATTTATGAAAATAAAATCCAAGTGTGCGACAGTCATAAAGACTTAGGAATATTAATAGACTCCTCTCTCGTATTTGATGAGCACATTTCAGAAATTTGCAAAAGTGCAAAGAGAATGCTTGGTTATATATTTTTCTCATGGAAAGTTTTTAAAAAGAAAGATACCTTAATATTCCTGTATAAAACGATAGTTCGTCCTATTCTTGAATATGCAAATGAATTATGGTTTCTGATTGCAACCAGTCACCTTCAAAAAGTTGAATCAGTTCAAAAACTTTTTATCAGGTTATTATGCACAAAGTTTAAAAAAAATTACTATGACCAACATTACTCTCAATGGTTATCGCAGTTGAATATGATTTCCTTAGAAGAAAGAAGAAAAATGAAAAGGATACATTTTGTAGAGAAGATATTAAATTTCCAAGTTGTCAGTGAATATTTTTGAATAATATAGCTTATAAAATTCCCAGATATTCCCATAGGTATATCTCAATTCTCACATGCCTAAACAAGGCCAGAGGTTTAATAGCTGATCTTCTTGAAACCTACAATTTGAATTTATGTTGATGTATAAGATTGTAGGATCCACTGTTTTATTTTATAATTATGGATTCATTTTTTTAATTTTGTATAACAAATTTTGACATAGTGATATACCTGGTTGTTTAATCGTTATCATCACTTCAAAAAATATGATTATTATTATTAGAACAATACTCAGTTAATTGCACAATATTATATAACAATAAACAATTATTAGTATCAGAGATATAATAGATCTCGTTGAAAACTGTAACTTGAAGTGTAAATATGCTAACTTGTTATGTTATCTTATTCTACAGCTTACGTATTTTATTCGTGTGACTTTGTACTTTTGTATTTGACTTAGTGCTGTATTAGATTTCATACTGTGCTCAACACTTAAAATAAACGATTATTATTATTATTATAATTTTGAGATATTAGGTAAGAGTCCTCCAAAATATATTTCTAGATACGTGCCTGCCTACCGCGTTCGATTTGAATAAAATTTAGAAAAGGCGGAGAGGGGGGCAGCGCTTCCTCTTTTTACATTTCAACAGTTTTACCTCACATGTTATACTTTGCGAGTCAACGGCGCAAGTAGGATTCGCAAATAAAGTCCGTTAAATTCCCATGCTTGTACCGCTCGCAAATCACATCCTCTCCAAATTACAATACTATTAGTGTTGCTTACGTGTGTGTGCTTCATAAAACATCACTACTTCCAAGCATAGTCGTAATATGACTTACAGAAACATTTTTTTTTTCGAGTGGAACGATCATGAAAAGGTTTACTGTGCCTTTGCAAATCTTCAATTAATGTAAAATTTAGTATAAAAACAAAATTTTGGCTAACTTGAGATTTAAAGACAAATTATTATTTCGAATTCTTCATTAACAATAACGAAAGTGATATGAAATATAGAAGGACGAAATTCTTGGCTTGGTTGAGAATTAAAGTAGCTACAGGTTATGACAGGGATGGGCTTTTTCCTCTTCCGCGTGAACCCTGCCTCTTACGTTCTACATCCATTCAAAATTTCCTCTTAGTTCCAGATATATTTTGCCTCCCCTATAGCGTAATGGTAAAGGTGATCCTTGTAATGTCAAAAGGTCCCTTGTCTGGTACCTGGTGGACGCCCAATAGTTCAATCCCACTATAAATGTAGGTCCAGTCACGATTGGCCTATCTGTCATAAAGTAGACTTATAACAAACGCAAACTCCAGATACTCAAACAACCGGCACAGGGTTGGCGGTGCAAAATCAATATTAGGTAACAAAAACTCATCTTCAGGGTTTCTCACTTTTTTGCCTTAGTTGTCAACTGCTGAAATAAAATTCTGCCTATGGGCCTGCTATCCTGCATCGTGACCGTGCGGGCAAAATGCTTTTGTCTCCAGCTACGGGACGGGCGCCTGTTGGAGTCTCCTGGGAGAAGTGTAGCAATTTGTCTCCTGATATTTCATATTTTGGCCAGTCTATAGGACCAGCCGAGGAAATTGGGGCACTATGAATGACTAGCGTAACCTGGTTACGGAAACCTTCAACAAAGACTGGGAGTTCATTGTGCTGACCACACGTGATCCCCTAAACTGGTTGGAGAGTGAGTGAGACTGGCAGTCGGTAGGTAGGCCCTGGCCTTCAAGGGCTGTTGCACCATGGGTTTACTTACGTATATTGGCGTAGCCAGGTGTGGGCCCACAGCGGCTCGGTCTCTCCTCGAAATTCTGTCAATTTATTTTCACCAATTCACTGGGGATTTTTTAAGAGTACTTTGTAACGTATAGTGCTGATCTTGAAGATCATACTATCATTAGTTGGACTGAAATTTCACTTTGTAATCAACCAATCAACATTGGGAAAAATCACAATGGGAGAACAAATAATGTGATGTAGGAACTTGCTTAGTGCAACAGGTCATATGTTTCAACACGGGATACACATCACCCCTGAGAGTTTGTCTCCAGCCTTGGTCGATTAGCTGGCCTCCGTGGCAGTGGTTACCTCATTTTGCTATGACACCAGTGGTCACAGGTTCGAATTCCGGTTTTGGCATACGTGTCCTCTGTGAGCGTCTCTTCATCAAGTTAATCATATCATCATTAGCCAAGAGTGGCAGAAAGGCAAAGTAAAATAAACAAAATCAATCAACCTTGGCCAATTAAAACTTCTGTGAACTCCATCGATGAGAACTGTGCAAAGGGACTTAAT
Source organism: Lepisma saccharinum (assembly GCF_977018435.1). Lineage (NCBI taxonomy): Eukaryota > Metazoa > Arthropoda > Insecta > Zygentoma > Lepismatidae > Lepisma > Lepisma saccharinum. The sequence goes on from NC_139243.1 coordinate 66,365,108, forward strand.
TCAGATCATAACAAAGCAAAACTACTTCGTCAGAGTGTAACTTCAATATTAAACTATTGTTTCCTGACATCATTGCTACTGCTGTACATTTTGTTACATTGTTTTGTCCGTCTTTCTCCTTTTCAGTTTTTCCATATGTCATTACGCATATCCACATTTCCTTTTTTTAAATTCCAGGTAGTCTCTCTCTCCGGTCAATCTCTAATTATATCGGGACTCTATTCGTTAATAGTTGAAATAATAATTGTTACTAACTTTTGCCTTATTATTATTATATATCGTTTCGTATAAAATAAGGACCCTTCCAAAAAATTAGCGACGGGCATGCTTCTACCTCGTTACCGTAGGATTTATCAAATTTGGGCACCTAGGCTATGCTTTGTTTTGGGCCCTGCCGACATTTATTATTACAATTATTATAATAATAATAATAATTATTATTATTATTACTATTATTATCAGTTTTGTTATGGTACTTCACTTCTACTAATTTCATGCTCTATATTAATAATAAACTTGTAAACTTTAAAGTGTAGACACATCTGATTAAAAATTATCCATTAAACTTTGATAAAACAATACATTTTGATATGACAAGAGAACACTCGCCTAAAACTGTTTCCTTCTGGCTTTTATGAAAGCAAACTGATGAACGAGAGACTCAAAGTCAATTTCTTGCAGGACATGAGCATTCGTGGTGAAGGATGACAAACTAGAAAGTCTGCTATTCAACGACCGCTCTCCACTGGCATTTCATTGTAAAATACAAACATTCTGAGAGCAATCTCAAAATTTGGGAAGATCACAATTAAATGTTTATCACGAATACATTTTTAAATAGTCACCAGCCGAATTCACTTCATACTTTGCTTCTGTCAAGTGTAAATCGTTTAAAAATTCTTGAAATTGCACTATCTACACTACATTGCGGTAGCCACACTGGCCGCGAACTGGGAAACAAGGTAGTTGATTTCAACCGTCAGTATCCGTCCACTTGACTTTCAACAGCATTCAAAATGAGAAACAGTTGTTTATAGTCGAGCACCATTACCTGATCTCGCGTGGCTTCCTTTGCAGTCTACCGACAGCCGAGAATTCCTAGTTCCCTGATATGTCACTAGGTGTGTCTGTATCGCATTGGGCCAGGAAACTACTTTCATGCCAAACCCCAGCCCACTCTTAAGTTACTGAAACAGTAGCAATATATTTTTTAATTTTTGCAAAAAGAACAAAATTAAAGTGTTTACAATGTGCTGTTAAATCTCTGTATTTTATTGACATTGAACTGTTAACTGCATCCCGGACAGGTAGATCACTAGCAACTAATTTAAAAATTTCCAGGTTCAAGTACTGTGGATAATTTTATTTGAAAAAAATCCAGTTGGAGCAAGTGTTTTGCATAAAATACAATTTCTTATGAGAGGAAAGTTTGATAAAAAGAGTACAATTTTTTGATACTTAATAGGCCATTACCCAGGGGAGGGGCAATGGAGGTCAGGCCCATCGAACTATGGAATATTTAAATGTGAACCTATAAAGAGCTACGAAAATAACATCAACAAATTTAATAAATGTGTTTGTTGTGTAAAGAGGTAGGCTCCAGAAATCTGCAGTCTGCCATATTTAGTATTTTATTTATTTATTTAATTGAAACACATCAGGTGCATGCCCAATTACAGTGTTCAATATTGGATGCCACCATTACATTACAAATATCACAATAGAGAGTTCTCCATATGAATGATGTAATATACAATTTGCATTAAATAATAATTGTGCAAAGAATTTTATTATAAGATTATAGACAAAAAACACAGGTAATGCAATATTAATGAAACTAAATTGTCTGATAAAACCTTACAAGCTAATTGAAAGCAAATTCTCTGAATAGAACAAAATATATAAAAATATATTTGGGGGGAAATTTTCATGAGATAATTTCTAATTCTAATTTAATTTAATATAATACATTTTATGTAATAGCAAGAACCTCTCTTTATAGCTTAGAGTTATAATTTAGATCTAAAGTTAAAATTACATTTAAATAAGTCTACGCTTGGGTTATTCTTAAAAAATGAGTTAAATAACTTTCTCATGGGTTCAGCTTCGGTCATTTTGGTTCTTCCGAGGGGGATTTGGAAGAGGTCAGTTCTGGTCCTAAACATACAGCACATGAGAAGAATATATTTTACCATTAATAAGTTTGGAAAAGAAAATAGACTCATTTGCCTTCTTTCTACAAGTGATTTTTCAATATCTTTGAATTGTGGGTTCCAAACAAGAGGAATATTCGAGTTTAGATCTGACAAGCTTATAAATACAGAAATACAATGTTTCCTTTCATCTAAATAGATCTGCCAAGCTTATAAATACAAAAATATAATGTTTCCTTTCATCTAAATTGATTACCCATTCTCATAAATCCCAAATTTCTGTGAGCTTCACTTAGAATGCAGGCAATGTGTGGTAGGAACTTTTGGTCTAAAGTGACCCCTTAGTCACTAACAATATTCTCACTTTGTACTAACACGTTAGAAATAGTACATGGATATTTAGTAGGGTGTTTGTTGTGGGTGAATGATACATGTTTATATTTCTTTAAGTTCAGGCTGACTTTATTGATTTCACACCACTGAAGCAAGTTATGCAGCTTTTTTTGAAACATCATACAGTCATGATAATTTACAATATTATTATATATTTTAACACTGTCAGCAAAGATTAATGTTTCAGATTTTGTGAGTAGCTCTGACAAATTATTTATAAAAATTAAATATAGCAAGGGAACAAATTTCGACCCCTGTGCGGCTCCTGAACTGAACATGTATTAAGTTTATCTGCAGCCATGATACATGACATTGCCGATGGTTCTGCAGGTACCAAGAGAGAAGGGTTATAAGTGGAGGAGATAGGCTGTTGTTGGCTAATTTCTGTATTAATATATGGTGATGAACAGTGTCTAATGCCTTTTAAAAGTCTGTATATAAAACGTCAACTTGACCTTTATTATCTTTACTGGAAGCAATATAGCTTGACTGACAAGATTTAGTTACGGTTGAGTGCTATTGGACAAATCCATGCTGATTAGGGGATAAAATGGGTTTAATATGGGAATATGTATGGTTGTATATTATCTGCTTGAAGACTTCGCTGGTACTGACAATTTTGCAATGGGACTGTAGTTACGTATGTAGGCCTTATCAGCAACAGCTTTGGGAATCTGACAGATTTCAGCTCAGTTTTCCACATTGCTGGAAATCTCAAAGTTCTAATAGCAAAGTTGAAATAGGAGTGAAGAGGATACTTAAGAATTTCCGAATATCCTTAATTACATAGGGGGGGATATTGAGTCAGGGCCAGCAGATATTTTAGGTACAAGTTTTTTAATGGCTTGCTTAATTTCATTTAGTGATATTTCAGATATATTTAAGATACTAGGAAGTGAGTTCATGTTTACATTCAGATGTGGATCTTTGTAGGAAGATTGTTCTTGGAATATACGGATTCTAAATACTTTGAGATCTTTGATACTTTCATTGTCGTCAATGGTTTTATCATTATACTAACTTGGATGAAAAGGTAGATTTTCTTTCATTTTTAATGAAAGACCACAACTGATTAGTATCGTGAGCAAGATTAATTTTGGAAATTTCAAGGTAGTTTTCGAAGGTTTACTGATATCCCATTTTAATTAAGTTCTTGAAGTTTTGTACTTAATATCATGATGTATTACATTCTCCACTCTTTTATTCCACTTTTTTGTGGTGTTTTGTGTGTATTCAGGTTTCTAATAATTTCCCGCAAGAACCAACACGGGTAAGATTTTTTTTACACAAGAGCGTGTGCATGGAATGCATTCATTAAAGACAGTTTTAATTATTTCATAGAATTTATCAACAGCAATATATAAATCTTTGCTTTCTTTTAGCTGATCTAAGTCAGCTAAATAGAGTTTCTGATACACATTAAGAAAATCTGCTCTCTTGAATTTATATTAGTTACATGTTTGCATTTAAAGATTTTAGTTTCTTTATTATAATAACTAATATGCATCATTTAATTTATAAACATATAATATTTCCAAACATAGAATTATTATGAATGTTCAATTGTACTCGTAAAATAAAATTTAAAACCTTGTTAATTTGTGCAACGCAGAACAATGCGAATACCTCATAATTGAATGTAATCAATAAGATTACATCACGTGCAACACATTTGTTTGTAAGCGACTGTGTTGCTCATTACTGTGTCTTGGGTGGAGTGTCATCGTTGAGTTGAATTTTTTCCTGTTACTTTGCACCATAAATATTGCAACTCTACAATTGTATGTTTATCTGTAGCTGTAATACTGAGCATCCATTTCCTTGCGAGGCCGAGAAATCGGGAGAAGTGTGGCAGGGGGCACTAGCAGCGATGCAGACATTTTCGACCAGTAACGTCAAACTTAAGTTTACTTTCAAAAACCATTTGCTTCGCTCGGAATCGTTTGAGGTTAATGTGTAACACTGTATCAAGATTAAATTGCAGACTAAACTGTTAAAAGTCTATGGTTTTCGTGAGCATTGCTGGCAATATGAAAGCTCAGAGCTTGATTTGTTCTTTTCTTCTCAACTACAGGTGCCCAGGACAGAGCTGCGAATGGAGTGAGGAACAGACCTTGAACCATGAGTGTGTTGATTTCATACTGTGGGAGAGTGTTTTTTGGTTATTTGCTCTTTGTGTAATTGCAGTGTGTGTGTGTGTGTTGTGTGTAAGTGTGGTGATTGAAATGCCAGTCGCAATATTCACGTTACAAGAAAACTTTTATGTATGACATTTACGTGAAAACAGAGATGTGTGTAGGCAATTTGACAAATTGCCTGGTGTTTCACCTCCAGGTAGAGAGACTTAAGACATCTTGTCTATAAATTACAAGAAACTTAATCATTAAATTTTAGAACCCCTAAGCAAAAGCTGCTGACTTTTGCATGTGAATCAAAATTTCATCAAACGATGCCAGGAAATGTGTGAGTGTAGGTGGACATCACTTTGAACAGCTCGTTTTACAATATTAATATGCATATCTGGATGCTACAGATATGTCCATAAAAAATAAGCGGGATGTTACTGGTCGAAAATGTCTGCATCTCCACTTGCGCCGCCAGCCCCACTTATCCAGATCTCTCAGCCTCGCAAGGAAATGGGCACACAGTATTATCACATTGGTGGTCACATCTAATACTCCAAGAGCATTTCTGACCATCGTGGCACTGCACGCTATGATGCCAAGGCATCTGGGTTTGAATCCATCTAGGCATAGGTGTTTTCTACGAGTGTGATCCTCCATTACATCATGTCATCGAAGTGACCAGAAAAACTTGGAAAAGAGCAACACAAAATTACATAATTCAATCAACCTCAAAGCATTTCAGATGTCTGTTCTTTGATCTAGCACCTTAAAAAAAAGTTAGGTACAGGCCATATTGCAACATACAAAATAAGACACGAATGTAAGACTAATGTATGAAATCTTCTTGTTCATTAGTAATTAATTAGAAATTAAATCTTCCTCGATAAAAGTAAAAACATAGTGACAAAATGCCTCAGGTTGTGTAGATTCAATTGGATTTGGATTAATAAAAGTTGCAAATTTTCATGTCTATGGAAACAAATTCACACAAAATTCGTGAATCATTCCCGGAATTAGGAACTATGGGTGAGTGGCCACCCTGCATCTTTACCAAGATCCAAAGACCTACACAGAAGGCAAAGTAGAGCCTTTGAACCAATACTTTTGATCTAAATTCTGAAATCATATTGTAATTATTATTTTGATATTGGTTCTTGCTCCTCATTGCAACAATAATAATGTATAGTACCTAGCAATGTAAGGCTCTGTGCACTTTTGGTGTTAGAAACTCCTAAGAAACTGAAGTCATATGCTACCGTAAAGCAATAAAAATCACTACCCAAATAAAATATGTAGCATTATTATGTATTGCAATACTGGTTATACAAACCTTTCACTAGAATAGCAATATTCTCATGCACATTACTTTGGATTGCAATATTACTTCCACTCATCAAAGTATATCCACTCATCAAAGTATATCCACTCACCTGAAGTTCACAGATATGACCATCTAGAAGCTTCATAATGTCTGCTATATGATCTGTAATCTGTTGGAACAACACTAGACTCAGTTCTTTAGATTTTCCTCTGTATCCGAACCAACACAATTTCTTACAGAATGAGGTGATCGATCCTCTTATTGAAATATGTTTACAGAATGTGCAGCGTTCACAAAATTAGCTGAAGCACGTTTCAATACCAGTAGTGTCATCTGCATTCATGAGAGTACAGTTTCTTCTTCTGTTTGCTGGAGCTGTCACAAATTTTTGTTTGTACAAACTGGCTGGAAATTATCATCTACCCTAAATTTGTTCTCCTCTTCCTCTTCCTTCTGGTGAATGTACTTTTTCATAAATTCCTTGGCAGTCATCCTGATTATACAATTTATGTTTCTTTCTCTTATGCATGCTTGCCATGTCTGTGTCATATACCGGATTATCATAGTCACACTGTGATGAGATTTCACCCTCATAGTGTGGACCAAATTTGAGTTTCCATTTTCTTATATTTCTTCACTAACTGTTTCTTTGTAAATGAGCTTCAAGAAGCATATGCTTGATTAATGGCTCATTAGTGATTTGTCTTCATTCTTTTTATGGCTTTTCTGTGAAATGGAAATGCCATCAGAACTCACATCTTCTTGTCCCAAGCATCATCTTTCCGAGAAATCATGTTGTTTATTCTTTTACTTTTAGAACTTGCATGAACATTTTCATTAGTTACCTCATGCTTATTTGATCCTTTATCTTCCTCATGCTTTTTCATTTCCACAAGCACCCTCGGTGCTTTCTGAAGTCTGGCATTTTCGCAAAATTCCTCTCCAATTTTCAATAAGATACTCACCCTTTCTCTACCTCTTTATTTCTTATCCAGAGCAAACATCTTGTTCATCTCCATTACAATATGTTTCTGTTCTCAAACAAAGAACTTTTTGTCAGGTACCAGATTGCAGGAAAATGTGAAAATGCCAAACTACAGAAAGCAGTGAGGGTGAAGATGTGGAAGTGAGAAAGCCTGAGGAAAGTATCACTTAAGCACAAAGCGACTAATGAAAATATTCATGCAAGTTCTAAACATTTAAGAGTAAATTAAATGCCTTTTCGGAAAGATGATGCTCAGCAACAAGATGATGCGAGTGCTGATGGAAGGTTTCATTTCACCTTAGCAAATGAAGAATTTCCCTGCACCAGGTTTTTCTTGCCATATCAATAGACGGTTTTTGAAAACATCTGAGAAGAAAAATAGAAGATATTAGAATCAACATACTAACTCTCACATGTATATTTTACAGTACAAATTTTCTTCCACTCTTTCAATGAAAAATATATTACTTTTTGAAAATAAAATAAAAAATTAATGATACTCTATAAATATAAAAAGTGAACCAACTCTGTTCTACAACACTGCCTTTCTTATTTTTCCTTAAATGAAAGTTAATTGTTCTCCATAAAGTAGGCAACTGTAGCAGGGTGGCCACTCTAGGACCATTATACAATTCAAGTTTATTTTCCAGTTTTCAAGGTGAAATTTTATTACTTAATCTAAGGCCTAGAGTTTACATTTGCCATTTCATATACTCACTCGAAATGCATCTACAAAAAGTCACAAATATTACGGAATATACTAATCTACGAAAAATTGTTATTTATAAAAGAATTTCAAACTCTAATTTACCCAATTAAAATTCACAATCTCAATAAATGTCCTTCTGTCCGATTGTTTTGTAAAGGGCACCAACAAAGTAAACCGACTGAGAGAATTCAGTTTTTATTTTCCATGCAGCTTTTTTTTTTCCTTCCTTCAATACTACGGAGAAAAATCGAGCAGAATTCATGCATAATTCCCAGAGCCAAAAATCCACATATAATTCCCGAAATTCACCCAGTGTAGTCTTTATCTGAGAAGTTCATACCAATTCATATCTTAAATTGTAATTATAAAAAAAGAAATAATATTGTGGTTTTAAAAATTAACAAAGTGAAGAATTGTCCCCTCTGAAATATATAGACAGGCCCTATACCATTGTTAATTCCAGATCTGGCCACAGCCACTGAGCATTTAGTTATTGAACATATAGTACAGTTGTATATACTTTCTTTTTACCTATTCACATAATAATACAGTATTAAGTAATTATGCATTATGAATAGACCAATAAATTATGTTAACGTTTTAATTGAATGTATAACATTCAATCAAAAATCTGGCCATTTTCCCAACAACAGTACATGTATTTATAAGTAATTTTGAGCTCTAATCCTTCTTCTAAACTGCTCAGTCAACACTTCGTGCTTTGTTCATATGCAGTTTACTGCATCTTCGTTTGTGTATTATGTACGGATTATTTGGTTTTGCATTCAGTATGATTGACATTGAGGAGCAGCAACCTATGTGCGGTACAATAGCAGGTGGAAGTGATGGTGGTGTAGGTGACTGACAATAAAAAAACAAAGTAAGGTAAACATTAGAAACTTTTAAAAGCTTTTCAGAAATCTTGCATTTAATGAAGAAGCAAGGCAGAACAGCAACTTTGCACAAGTACAAAAACTGACTGCGGAAGCTTGTGGGATTTCTGAAAAGTCTGTACAACATATCAGCAGTAGAGTTGAAGGTGGTCTGAAATAAACAAAAAAAAAAAACTTTTTTTAGTGCTCTTTTTGCTTGTGCTTTTTTTTTAAAAAAATTTCCAGTACAGCAGAAGATATTTAAAGCAGAAAGAAACAACAGTAAAACAGTACACTAAGCCAAGCATCAGGTTAACCTTGCAGCAGGTTTTCGCATATGTAGATCCAAACGTGTGCGCAGAATATAGTTCCACTGAGAAGGGTTATATTCCGACACAACTTCATACTTGCAAGAAAACAGTTATTTAATTTGTAAAATACAGACAAAATAATACATCCATTAGCAGGTGTGGACTTGACATTACCTTCTCAATCTGAAAGCCTCATGGCTTGCTCCGGTCACGTGACTAAGCGTCATCAACTGGAGGCGAAATAGCCGCCATGTTTGATTTGCTTCTTCGGAATCAATGTTGGACCTTTTTAGTGAATATGGAATTGTAATGCAAATTTAAGAACTGTAATCGAGTTTACATGACGTGTAAATATGCTTAAATATGTATAAGTGTATAAGTTTTGTGTACACAATTGCAGAGGCAATTACAATGAAAAATGTAAGAGTAACGTTCACATTTCTTCAAGATGTTGTTAAAAATGAGAAATTTTTAGGGCAATTCCATGTGATTCAGGCACTACGAAAAGATACAAGTTAAGTAACAAATGTTTTATACTAAAAAATAAATAAGAGTAATAGTTCATGATGTAAACATTTCATGTGTCCGGAATAGGCATCAAATATACTCGTAAATGTGGACAATATGTCAACATTTTTTTAGAAATATCAAATAATTTACCCTGAAGTACAAACGTTGGTTAATATTACGTCTACCAAAGCAATTTGTTAGTGTAAATTTTATGCAAGCATTCGATAAATTATTCATATTATTTACACAAATTTTCAGTTTCAAAATGTGCTTAATGAAAGAAAGCTATACAACGGGCCAAAGTTGATACATGTGTACATTTATTCTTATTTTATCCCGCTTTATGCTTCTTTATGCTAATCGGAGGCTAATGGAAGAATATGTTGTACATTCAAATACAAAGTTGCGTTGTGTAACAAGAAATTCGATGAAATATTCGTGTGTAAAACTATCCAAGAATATATTACTTATGTTTCAAATACATTTTGTTACCTAGCTATGTTAATATGAACTACAAATGTATTACATTTTTAAAACTGTTTTTTATTTTTTGTCTTTGTGAAGCTTCAATGTTCGTAACTTTGATTATTAAATCAGTGATAATGTTTATTGTTTCATAATTTAACATTCTTCACGATTTTTTTAACAAATGTAAAAAACAGCGTAAGGAAATATTCCAAATGCTTATTTCCCAAGTGAACGTTAAAATGGAAATATTAATCTGCTTTTTTTCTTCAATGAAACTCTTAAGTTATTGTCACAGATCTTACTAACGACAATGAAAAGATTCAGTTTGTTTATTATCTTCCGTTCAATAAAGTCAATAGGATGTGACAAATGATTTAGGTTTAGTCTTTATCACAGAATATTACAGAAATGTAACATTGCCCTTGTACCAATTTCTTTCGCTTTTGCTGCAAGAATATAGAAATTAAGGATTTGTATTGAGATTGTATAGCTACACAGAATATCTGCATTAATTGGTTGATTAATTTTGGGTAAACTTAAAGACTACAATCAACATATTCTAGTTCTTTTTTACCCCTAGAATTCCAAGAAATTATTGTTCTAGTAACGTTTTCACTTCGAAAAAGTTATTTGATCATTCGAGAAGAGACACTATCATCTACAAGAAATTTAACATTTGAAAAAATATACTTAGGTTCTAGGGCTTTTCAGTATTATACGTATATAGCCCAAATTAAAAAAAAAGTAACAATAAGGAAAATATACTGAAACTACCGTGCGTCCATTTCGATCTGCAGCCGAGAGATCGGGAGAAGCCTGGCGGGCGGCGCTGGCGGAGATGCCGACATTTGCGGCCTGTAATGCTCGCTTATTTTTACGGACATATCCAGACATTTATATAAATATTGCAAAACGAGCACTAACCTGGGTTATAATTCATCATCTGTAATTCATCCAAGTTCTGCAATTATATACACAAAAAAATACGCTTTAGAAGTGACGATAAGAGTCACAGATAATAAAACATTTTAATCATAGTTTTGACCAGCAACGTCCTGCTTAAGTTTATGGTAGTGATTGCTGCCACACCAGTTTTAAGCTATCTGATTGGTTGACGCGAGCTCGTTGTTCATTGGTGGACGCATGAATGACGTACTACCTTGAAATGAATCTTTGTGGAAGAGTAAATGAATCTTTGATCTTTACTTGCGTCTTTTGCACAGTTGTTTGTGGTAACAACTAAGAAACAGCAAGTAAATATCTTTCTCCACGTTGTGTGGTGTAGAGAATATCATTTTACACCAAGAATTCACGATCCTTCAGAAACAAATAGCATAAAATACTTGCTGGAATTACAATATAAGTGAGTAATACTATTATTTTTTGTATTATATATACTTTTTTGTGTGTAAAGACCACTGGCTGCTATGTACGGGCTGCAGTTAATTTTCACTTTTTATGTGTGGGAATATCTGATTAATGTTATTAGACGTGATGTGTAATCATGGGGCGCATTGTAAGGATAAGCATGTGTGCAAGTTGGTACTACTTTACTATACCTGAGACACCTGGGAATCATTTCTTTCGCACTTTTTTACATTGCTAACGTACTATTCTGCATTCCGGAACACTTATTTAGGTGAAATAATTGAATTTGTTAGGAAAGTAATGTATATTTCTTACATTTACGAGTACTTACTGTTCTTGTTTATTTCCACACACAACATGGCGATAGCTTACCGTTGATCGTTCCTTGAGCCAGAAAAACCATTGACGTGAGCCCAAAAATTCACGATAGCCTCACAAACCATCACGGGGACGAGGTATGCCTACTAGGTTAGGTTAGGCCTGTTAGGTTTGGTTCCATTAGCACTCCTTTCGTTCAATTTAGCATATACGGACAATACGAGAGCGTATTGTGCTCTCATGCAGGAAGCAAATGGCGGCAGCAGCAATAGCGCGTCGGAAATAGATTTTCGTACAAAACCACATGCATTCGCATTAAAATGAATCAAAATTACATTCCCGAACATCAACAACGCTACAGAAAATGATTTGCGTAAGTACTTTCTCCTGTAAATTTGAAGAAATCTGTCTCAGGTATAGTAAAGTGTTACCGGCAGCATTTTTATTGTTCCACAGCTTTCGTTTATCTCTAGTCCGCCCAAGTTCCTTTTGTTTTTACATGGTTCGATTTCGATTTACGTTTTTCCCAAAAAAAGGATTGTTTCTCTGAACCTCCTGTAATCCAAGTTAGCAATATTAATAATTTCCAATATGTTGCACTGATTTATATCAAAATACACTTCCACGAGCAGATTGTTTGGTAGGCATAGTTTGTTAGCACCTCTTTGCAAGGCATTCCTGCTCGTGCACAATACATTTCTCAAAACATAATTTATCTTTACCTTTATCTTTTAATTAATACGTTGTGCAACTCTTAACTGTGCTAATTAGTTTCTCCTAGCTTGAAACCTATTCCTACAATCATTTCCAGTTTTGTGAACACTTCCTAATGCTCCTATAAAACTTGCAATGCAAAAATCATGAAACATTCGGAACTGTTACCTAGGACTTGCTGCGATTTGCAAACACCAATTTCATCTTTTACAAACCATAAATATTCTGTAATTGTTGACATTCGTACTTACCTACTCTGCATTGCGAAACATTGTTTAACAGGGATTTAGCTTTTTTTAACGAAAATAATTTCCATTTTCAAAATATCGAGTAATTAATCTTCCTTGTTTTTCCCCTTCCATAGGTATTTTTTGGTGAAAATGAGTGCTAATGCAACCTAACCTCGTAGGCATACCCACGGGCTGTCGTGAATTTTTGGGGCTACCCGTGGATGGTTGATGTTAGCCCCACGAACCAACACGAGGATGAGGTATGCCTACGAGGTTAGGTTAGGTTCCATTAGCACTGATATTAGCCCAAAAAATTCACAATAGCCCCACGAACCATCATGGGGACAAGGTATGCCTACGAGGTGTTAGGTTAGGTTCCATTAGCACTCACATGCAAACATGAATTAACAGTGAAATAACTTTACCGATGAGAGAGAACACTTGTAAGACCTATCACAATTCTACAGAAACTCAATTACGTAAGTACTTTCTCATGTAAATTTGAAGAAATCCATTTCCCGGCTTCGAAAATTTACCAGCTTTTGCTTAATTTATAAATTAAATTCACAGCACAATAATTACGCATTTATTATGAAATAATTTTGATCTTGATCATGCATTAATTCAAATTGTTTAAACATATGTCATGTAAAATTTAGATGTGGATAAAAATTGTATCTTACAGCAGGTTTTATTTACACATTGTATACTTATGGCATAGTGTAGATAGAGCACGTATTATCTGCTATTACAGAACAGTGCACTGTACTGACACGAACACATGTAAACATTTAGTTTGTTATGATTGTGTTCATTACCATGTGCAAGGTATATATTTTTATTTTTCTCAGGTTCCAAGTTCATTCAGGCTTCCCTAGGATCCAGGCTCAGGAGCATTAATGCATGCAAGGCATGGTATGGGATTTGTGCTTGGGAAGTGTAGTGTACATAAAACTTCTCAGTTCAAATCCTGTATCAGCCAGCACAAAACATCTTTCGATGCTCGTAAAATAGGGATATCAGCATATCATTATTATAAACAAGAAGAACTATACTTCCTCTATTGGCAACCCCTCAACCTATTCATGTTTACTTATGTAACACTACTTATTTTTTAATGGTTAAAAATGTGTGGTAGCAATTATTGTAAAACAACATAACTTTCAAAATAGTTAATACATGAGAGGAAATTGCATTAGAACATGACTTCTTTAAAATTAATTTGTTGCACCAAAGTGTAAAAAGGTTAGCAAAGTAATCTATGTTGCCAGGACATGGATATTATTGTGAGTGTCCTTTCGTCAATTTAAACATCTCATTCCTCATCCCAATCTTCTTGATTAGCCAAAAGTGTCAGAAGAGCAATGTAATCAATCAATCAATAAATAGGTAAAGAATATGTGAACGGAGCATTTTTATTTTAAATCGATAATTCCATGTGGTTCTTTCATTATTGTGTGATTTCTAATCCACATGGGTTAAAAATGTCAATATTTCTTTCTTTTTTATCTACAGGAATGCATGGTAGATTCTGATGTGTGCAACTTCTAATCATTTCTTGACATTATCATTTGATGAAATTTCTGTTAATTGGAGGGGTAAGCAAATGTGACGCAAGTGGTTGTTTTATACACAGATAATACCTGAGCAGCTTGGTGTTACGTGCTAAAAGCATCAAACCTACTTGCATATGCATCTGAAAATGTTAGACTGGTTAAGTTTGATTTATTTTTCCTCTCAGATGCAAGTGTGAGTAGGTTAGGTACGTCAGGGTTTATGCTTTTAGCATACTTCAATTTGCTGTCGCTAGCTGCTCATAGGTAATGCATTTTTTTTTTTATTTTGCCAGGTGGTGGCAGTACTAGTCCATCTTCTTGGCAACAGACAATGAATGACTGTCTGCTGAGAAATCCATACATAACATGGGACATGAAAATCGTTTTGAAAGAAGTCGCAAATAGGCCTGTCTTTTATGTTTCCATAGTATGTGCATTCAGTCAGAAATCAAATTCATATGTACAAATGTAGCATGTAAAATGAAAATATTTTATTTATGAATTAGAAGTTGGGCCAAGTTCAAGGCATGAACAATTTTTTAGCACAAAATCATTCAAAAGTGTATTCTAATAATTATTGACATTTGTAATCTGTGAACCTTTAATTTTCGTTAGTGATTCCAATGCTTCACAGTCTACTTTGCTGGGTTCAATAACCAGTGAAGGTACATAGTGGTTCAGATCCTACTAAACTAGAGGATTAGCTGAAAATTTCTATTTAGAACTGCTATCAACTGTATTGTTTTCTTGGAAATCTACTGAAACTGAGTGGTTTCCTACCAAACACCTACAGTAGACCTAATGTACAGCCAAGAGCATAAATAATAGTAGGCGAATCTGATCATTGCTATTTTCATTTTGGTAAATGTTTGGTATATCGGAGACACATTAAAATCGGATATTTTGTGTTTCGCATGGTTCGTACTTACCTATTGTGTATTGCGGAACATAGTTCAAGGTGCCATTATGCTTTTTATGTGAAAACAACCAAAAATTTTCACATTTACAGTGATTTTTTTTATTCCTTTCTTAGCTTCCATGAGGCACAATATGGCGGACACATTTTGACTCGTGTTGTGGGAATGCAGTGTTTCGAACCTTCTTCACCAAAAAATACGTACTGTGGTGTTTGTCACGTGTGCAAATTGTACATTATGCACAAGTAGCTGACGGATAGCCCCACGAACCATTTCCGATACGATTAGGTTTGGTTTGGTTAGGCAAGTATAATGAAAAAAGGGGGTTTGGATACACTGACAGTGGACAGTGAAAGCAATCGCAATTGTGCATCGGTGAGATATTTCTCTTGAAAAATACATGATTTCCTGGTCAAATATATTCCACGATGAAAGAAAACACCTCAACGAATGTTGGAAACCTTGTAGAAACTCATTTCCGTAAGTAGTTTCTTCTGTAAAATTGAAGAAATGTGTCTCTGAAATACTGAACTTTTACCTTCATTTTTTATATTCCACATCATATGTTGCTTTAAAGAATGGAATTTTGTTGAAGTGAAGCACATATTCTAACATTTTCATTTAAATTTCACATTGTGTTTTTTACAGACCAAATGAAAACTGTGATGGATAACTCATCTACCATTTCTTTAACATATTGGCTGTAAATATAAATTGACATTCCCCCTGATAAACGATTTGTTTTCATATTTACTTGAAAAATCTAAACACAGTAGATGTTTCAAACCACCCATCGACCTACTGGAAAAAGTAACAGAATTTTGAGCAGGGCTATTTGTGCATAAAATGTAGTAAGAAGAAACAGTTTGTATGAAACTTGCAACAACGTTATTCTTATCTTCAGGGGTTTGAACTCAATTTCCAGTTGGAAGGGGGGTTAAGAAAATTTAATGCCAAACAACTAAAAATGGGACATTTGTAAAAGAAGAAAATTGAGTTTTCACGAGATATTCTATGGGTGTATAAATTAATGCTTTCTTACTCCCTGCAATATAGATAATAATGGCAAACCCAGATAAGGGTCTGTTGTTAGTGACCCTCGACGTCTAAACACACCCGCTGTACCAGATATGATATTATTTAAAAATTTAAAATTATTGGGTCCGTCAGCACTAAGGCTATTTTGCACCCATAACACAATACGAGGTCCAGCCCCTTACCATAACTGTAATCCCATGTTGTAACTAAAACCTTGAAAATTTTCTGACCGGTTGAAAGCTGAGGCTATAAAGGGGCACTCAGCACATAAGGAAAAAAAACCAGGACAACACACACAAAGTCGCCACAGCCTCGTTCGTCTGCAAAATGTCATCCAGGGTGTACTGCGTGGAAATGAGGTTGACTTTTGGACACCTACATGGAAGGTACCTTACACCCCATATGATTTTTTTTATTATTATTATTATTATACATATGTATATATTACCAAAAGTATTACTTTTATTTTATTGCATATCCAACCTCAGCTTTTCTTGCATTTTTGATTACAGCATAACTTCTGTATTTTTAATTTCAATCTGCGGTATATTTCATTCTCAAGCCAAGTACCTCAAATTCTGAATCCAAGCTTAACAAAATTATTTGTACACACTGAATCATGTAATAGATAATCTTCAAATATCTGTTTGTACTTGCCATAAGTTGATCTTTTCTTGAAAAGCTACGTGCAATGTATTTTTGTGGTTTGGATTTTAAGGTTTTTTTAACTTTTTATTTCAGTATTGGATTCAGAATGAATTGCATTTGCACCACACCATACTCCAGGTACATCTAGTTGGGCTACAACTCTACAAAGAAGTCTTTGGAAGATAATTTTTTTATCATGTTTTATGATTGGTTGTAGGAATTTTTTTGAATTGTAATAAATGTTAATGTTTTTTGAATGATGGGATACATTTCATTATTCTTCAGAGGAGAATGACATTTATGAGTGTACACCTGGAATCCCTAAGGAAATATATGCATGAGTTAAGAGAGACCTTTTGTGTTCCATATAAAGTGGTCCTGGCAGCGGCAGCTCTAAGGGGAGAGCCGCCGTGCCATTGCTCTACCCTCAGAAAAAGAAATAGCACTTGCTTTGCCAAAATATAGTTAAATTAATACATTTACGAACAAGGAGATTCAAATCTCGAAAGCGTTCCAGCTTACAGCCGTCTCAATTCCTTCGCCGTATCCCCAGCTGTTGTCTCTGGCATAGTCTGCCCTGCACGCAGAGGCATGTGCGGAGGCATGGAAAACTCTCCGTAGTCAATGAGCGAGGAGGTGGGGTGGTAGCCCAGTAGTAGCCATGAGACAATGAACCGAGCCAGGTCGCGTCGTGGCACAATGCGAGAGCTTCCGCATTGTGTTGACATAGTTGCAAACTTCACAGAGAAGTGACTAATCCTGACTGATTTGTAATACTCGTTCGAGAAGTAATTCGCGAGAAAGATACTTTCCTGCATACTTGGCAAGAACGAATGTAATATCTTCCCCAAATTTATATAAGCATTTAGATAGATGCATCTAAAGAGCCATCCAGACTTTTTTGTTATCGATTTCTTCCTTAAGAAAAGATATATCCCTTGCTCTCACGCACACAGACACTCATGTGTTGCAACTGACGTTGACAACATTGAAGACATTTACTGTAAGTACAAAAGAATTGCCTAAATATCAAAGGGAATTCGCATCACCAGGGGATTTTTTACTTTAATATTTGTAAAAAATCACACGTAAAATCTATCAGTATAAGAATTTCACTTGGAGATATAATTCAATTTCTTGCATTGAATTCTAAAAATTGTAGATCTACAGTTCATTTAGCAGATAATCATATTTCAGTTGTTAGTAACACCCATCGTTGATGTACCGTCTGCCGTGCTGGGCTTGCAAATTATAAACAAAGCAAGGCGAGAATACCAATCAACTCGATGTGTCTAATTGTCCAGTGTTTTTCTTTTTAGTGAAGTGAAAGTGTCCGATGGTGTGTGAAAGGAAGGGTAGTTAGTAAAGATGAGTCAGATTAGAGCACTATTACATACACCATTTTCCAAGGAACTATACGATATTATATTAAAAGTTAAACAACTTGGCTGTCCCATGCCAGATTTAAACATCAATTCTATTTAAAAATATCAAAAAAATGGTAAAGGTGACAGGCGTCGAAATTTTAATAGTCGCATTTATTGCTTAGAAACTCTGGCCGACCTCCGCACAGCATGCTTCGACGCCAGGGATTGCGGGTTCGAATCTCGGTGTTCTTTGTGAGTGTTCACTCATCCTTACTTTCGTGATTAGCCAAAAGTAGTACAAATGCGAAGTAAAATAAACCAATCTTAGGAACTCTGAATTTTTGTCTGTAATTTTAGTAAACGAAGTTCCATTAAAATTACCTCTTTCATTAGATTTCTATGACATATGGTAGCGAAAATTTTTCGATTTTCTTAATCACGTTGGCACTACCCATCATACTAGCTGCCAGCCGCCAATGGGTCCTGGTGTTAATATTACTATTTCATCTACAGGTGGCTGGCTATCAGAGCCCAAGGAAACATTTTCTGGATAAAAAATTATTGATTACAGTATGTTGCAATGTACCTGTTTCTGGAATATTCAAATTTCTGAATACATTGTTACATACAAGGGCTACATATTACAAAATTCACGACTATTCCAGAAAGAATTGGAGCAATTTCTCATGTGTATGGCATGAAACTGACTAGTGGCCTGCCAAGGATTTTCAAAAGGGAGGGGTTATGTATACTTTTTCTTGGTAGTTAGCCTTATTTTGTCATATTTTCCTAACTTTGACGTTCTTCTTTTAGGAATACTGGGCCAAAGGGGGGGGTTATAACCTCCACCAACCCCCCCCCCCTTGGGCACACCACTGAAACTGACATATCTTTTAAAGAGTTGCAAAATGTCCTAACTTTTTTTAACTTTATGTATTATTAATTATGCATAACAAAAAATAATAATAGTTTGATTATGGCTATGAAACATATGAAATAAATTTTAAATTAGTCACCAACTGCTGTATCGAATAAATGTCTTAGGGCAATGTCTAATGAATACTTAGTCACAGGAGCAGCTTGATACGAGGTACACTCAAGTCCTACATGTACTTAATATTTTTTTTTAATAATGACAAATGCACATAGTTTAAACTAACTTCACAATTACATACTGTTTCATTCACAAGTTCCCTACACATTATTAAGAATGAATGACAGCACAGTAGGTTATAATTTATGCAAAAGGGAAAAGAATGATGTGCACTTCTTTTTACAAAATTTCAATTATAAACAACATCATTAAATTTTCTCACATATAAGAATATAATTTCCAAGAATCCTTGGTGAGAGGGGGTTTCACTGTATAGTTTAAAGTAATTTACATTTCATGTGCTATATGCTCCATCAGATCTATGTTTGTGTTTGGCTGCCTTGGTGCCCTAATAGATTGGGTTGTTGACTGATCATCTTGTCACCAAGCGTTTACAACATGGCACCACAAACGTAACTCCAGAGAATTGAAGCCATGAATTAGTAACACACTGCTACTTCCACCAGCTATAGGGTTGGAAGGACGAACTCTCACCCAGGGATTGTGTTAAGACGAATCTCAATCCTCTAGAAGTAAAATAGGGAGGCAGACACATACTGACAGAATAGAAATTATAGATACTAGTGTTTGGACTCCAATTAGAAATTAACCAGTAGACATTTATGTTGCAGCAAAATTTAGCTTATTTGATTCTGCGTTATTCTATGCTAACAGGTTTTTTTTTTTTTTTTTTTTTTTTTTTTTTGTAAATGATTGCTGTATTGTATGTAGGTCTACTGGATCATTTTTAAATGGAGTCCAAACTGGAGTATCTATAATTTTTAGTCCAAGAGTAATTGTACACCACTTAAATTAATTTAAAATGTCCAAAAATTTAATATTGGTTCACACACATTACATACGAATTTGTACGAAATGAAAATCATATTGTTGGGTCTTGCTCGCTCCTGGCAGTGATAAGTAAAACATTTCATGACAATATGTGCACTGCCTTTACTTTAATGAGTCAGATTGGCTCATATGGCGGATGTAACAGATTCTTGCTTCGAATCTTGTTTTAATATTTTTTTGCAACTTTTTCCTAAAAGACCTAGCAATTCTTGACGATGAATGGCAAGGGCAAAGGCTCTTATTTACATGATTAGCCAACAGTGTTGAAAAGCAATACAAAATAAGCTACATTTAAGTTGCTTTTTTATTATTTGGAAGCTGCTCATTTTAATAAATATTATAATGGTTGTTACAAATGTTTGAAGGAAAACTATCTTTAAAAATATTCATTACTCAATAAAATAATGACGGAATTTCTTGTAAAGATGGAAATGACATTTTAATGAGAAATCTATTTAATTGTGCCATACCAGCAACAGGAATGGTAGGAAAGGGTTATGAACTGAAATTGTGTATTATTTTCCCATACAACAACCATGCAGTGCGAAATATAAGCAGCAAATATGTATTGCTGCCAGAACACATTGTTGCAAGAATGGTTTGAATGAATTGCTGCCACAACAGTTTGTTGCTGAAGTGGTCTGAAGGAAGCCGCTCTTTGTAAATATTCGTTTAACCACAAATTGATGGCGTAATTCCTTGAGGAAATCCATTTAAAAGCAGAAATTATGTTTAAATAAAATATTTTCTTCATGTGGCATGCATTTAGTTTTGAAACATACGAAACGGATAGGGTATTGCTGCCACAACACTTCATTGTAGGAGCGGGTTGAAGGAAGACGTTTTAAAAATTATATTTTACCCGACAAAAAAATAATAATAGAAATGACGGAAATCATTGAAAAGTGTAGATATAACATTTAAACCAGTTATTTCAAAACATATGGCATGTATGTTGTGGAAAAGATAAGAAACGAGTATGCATTGCTGCCACAACACTCTGGGTTGATGGGAGACGCTCTTTAAAAATTAACCATTATTGCACAAAATAATGGCAGAACTCCTTGAAAATATGTAGAAATAAAGTTTAAAATGAAATATTTCTCCACATGTGGCAAGCATTTAGTGGGAATGATACGAAACGGATATGTATTGCTGCCACAACACTTCGTTGCAGGAGAGGTTTGAATGTATTGCTGCCACAACACTTCGTTGCATGAGAGGTTTGAATGTATTGCTGCCACAACACTTTGTTGCAGGAGAGGTTTGAATGTATTGCTGCCACAACAGTTTGTTGCTGAAGTGGTCTGAAGAAAGCCGCTCTTTGTAAATATTCGTTATGCCACAAATTGATGGCATAATTCCTTGAGAAATTCCATTCAAAAGCAGAAATTATGTTTAAATAAAATATTTTCTTCATGTGGCATGCATTTCGTTTTGAAACATACGAAACGGATAGGGTATTGCTGCCACAACACTTCATTGTAGGAGCGGGTTGAAGGAAGACGTTTTATAAATTATATTTTACCCGACAAAAAAAAAAAATAATAGAAATGAGGGAAATCATTGAAAGGTGTAGATATAACATTTAAACCAGTTATTTCAAAACATATGGCATGTATGTTGTGGAAAAGATAAGAAACGAGTATGCATTGCTGCCACAACACTCTGGGTTGATGGGAGACCTTCTTTAAGAATTAACCATTATTTCACAAAATAATGGCAGAACTCCTTGAAACTATGTATAGATATAGTTTAAAATGAAATATTTCTCCACATGTGGCAAGCATTTAGTGGGAATGATACGAAACGGATATGTATTGCTGCCACAACACTTCGTTGCAGGAGAGGTTTGATTGTATTGCTGCCACAACAGTTTGTTGCTCAAGTGTGTTGATTAATCTGTCACCTAAGAATTCTGATACAATTTTAAAATGTACCGAATGTGAGGCAATCTTTCGTTTTAAATTAATTATTTCCAATTTTATTGTGCCTATTTTTGAGGGAAGTCTTTCGCAATAAATGACTGCTTTCTTCGTTCAAGTTTTTAAGTAATGATGTTGCTATGCCACCATTTAAAACAAGAGCTCTTGAATCGTGTTGTTTGCCCCTGAAGATTCAAGATCCACATTTAAGTTCAAGTCTGACGTCATTGGTATGACGTTCCACTAGCACATGCGCATGCCTACCTTTTACGCTACGTATTAGAAGAAGACAAGGAAAAAGTGTTGTGGTACTAATTCCAACCGTAGAGGTTTGTTTGGAAAACTTTCTAACGCTGCCCCAATTTCATCGAGTTCATCGAGGAAGCTCACGAAAACCATTGACTTTTAATGGTTTCGTCGGCAGCGTAATCTTGATACAGTGTTGCACATTCGAAACCTCCAAACGATCCCCATCGACACAAAACTCCAAACAAACCTCTACGCCGTGTTTCACAGGAGATGGGAGTGTCAAAATCATCAGCACATACAGCCACTAAGCTACTAAAATTAAAACCATACTCTTATAACACAGGTTAGTGCTCGTTTTGCAATATTTATATAAATGTTTGCATATGTCCATAAAAATAAGCGGGCATTTCAGGCCGCAAATGTCGGCATCTCCGTCAGCGCCGCCCGCCACGCTTCTCCCGATCTCTCGGCTGCAGATCGAAATGGACGCACGGTAGTATTCTCACTTAATTTTGGTGGTAGTGCTTTCCACCTGTTCACTGAACACTGATTTTTTGTTGTGAAAAATGTCGAAGAGTCAGCGAAATTTACTTTCAGGGTGTGTAATTGATTTGGTAAAAGTCTGATATTCCCCGAACGCCTATAACTTCTTCGTTTTGTCAATTTTGGACATTTGTACTTACCTATCTGCTTCGCGGAACATTCTTTAATGTGTATTCACGTTTTATTGATCAAAGTAATTGCAATTTTTTTTTTTTTTTAAAAAAAGTGTTTTTGTAACTGAAGAACGTACGTTTCCGCAAATGGTTTTGGGGGTCTATGTGTCAATGATTCGTGGGGCTATGTGAGAATGGTGTGTGGGGCTACGCATATTTTTTTCGAAACCAATTTTTAACTATTGTAACCTATACGTGACCCTATCTAACCTAACCTAACCTTACCGGAAATGGTTCGTGGGACTATACGTCAGTGGTTGAATTTCCGCTATGAAACATTCCCACATCACACAAAACACCTTCCAGATGTTAGACAATGCTACAGGAACTTATTACCGTAAGTAGTTTCTTCTGTAAAAATGAATAAATCTGTCCGGGGAATATCAGATTAGTACCATTGATTTAAAGCCATGTTTCATGGTTCCCTACATGTCTATATCTAAAGATCAGCTAATTATCTTGATATGTGCAGAAGTATTAAAAATGCACAGGAATTATAGTTCTATTTTTTCTCCGATTTTTACAGGTATGAAGCATGGATGAAGTTCGCGAAAGGTCCTCAATTTAAAAAGGACCTAACCCATTTATACATGTGCTCTGTGCATTTTTCAAGTAGAATGTTTTGCAACGAAAAACGGGAGAAGCTCACCCCACTTGCTGTGCCATCTACCATGTCACCATCTGAGGAGAACCTAAGTTTTAGTTCTAGTGAGGCATTGACTTCTCCTTCACCATGTCTAGAAGTAGATGAGCAAGAGGTTGTTACAGAAAATGTTACTCTTGATGTTTCCCATATTCCTTCCCATGTTCACGACCATAATTACTCTTCACCATTCCTTTCTCCACCTCCAAGCGACCCCACACAACCTCAGAGTACCTCTACACCAGAGCTAAAACTTTTGTCTTCCATTAACCTATTTTCCTCACCACAGCCAGGCACATCACAACCCCAACCTAGCATTATCCAGTCCCCAATTCCTCATGCCAACTGTACCATAAAACCAAAATGTTCCGTTGAACTGTTCACCTCTCCACAGGCAAATATTTCAACATCAAGTGTCAGCTTTGAGTCTTTGGCTGAAACTTCCAGAGACACCGTATGCACTTCTTGGCTCAGTCCTAATGCTTCCCAGAAGCCTGCAAGAAAAAGGAAATCACTTTTGGGTTTAATTAATTCTACCAGGTATTGTCAATTGACACCAAAAAAAAAAAAGATTTTGTTGAAATTTCTTTCAAAGAAAGAGAGAACTATATCTCGATTGAAAAAGCAAAACAAGGCAACATCATTGACTTTGGAAGAGTTGTGTGATAACCACACAGAGTCGGTGAAGTTGGTGGAAACGTTTTCAAAATCAATGTCATTGTCTTCTGCCATATTTCTTGCAGGACACATGCATTGTTCCAAGTTGAAACCAAAGAGTAGAAGATGGACACTTGATGAGAAATTATTAGCTCTTTCCCTTTATAAGCGTTCTCCCAAGTGTTACTCCATCCTTAGTACCATGTTTGCCCTACCCAACAGGCGTACTCTGGTTAACCTGCTGAATGCCTTCCCTTTTCACACTGGAATCAATGAGCGCATTTTCAGAATAATTTCTCATTCCCTCAAGTCCAAGAATGAATTAGATCGCACATGTGTTCTCATGTTTGATGAAATGTCAATCCGGGAGCATGTGCAATATGATTCATCCTTGGACCGAATCATTGGATACGAGGACCTGGGTTCTGGTCGCACAGATCATGTGGCAAACCATGCCCTTGTATTCATGGTTAAGGGTTTGAAAAGTAAGTGGAAACAACCTCTTGCTTTCTATTTCAGCCATGGTAGCGTGGAATCGGGTACCCTAGCCGATCTCCTGAAGGAAGTTTTGTTTACCTGCCAGAATATAGGCCTTCACGTTGTAGCAACAGTATGTGATATGGGTGCTAACAATGTGAAAGCCCTAAGAGATTTAGGTTCCACTTGGAATGATCCCTATTTTCATTTCAACGGGCATAAAATAGTCACAATGTATGACCCTCCGCATTTATTGAAATGCACAAGGAACATGCTCTACAGGCATGATGTAAGAGTTGAGGTGAAAGTAGGTGATCATTTAATGGTGAAAAGAGCTAGCTGGGATCACATTCGGCAGCTCCGTGATCGAGATTTGAAGGTGGCAACAAGTGGTTACCAGCGGCTACATAAATTAACATCTGCACACTTGGACCCCACCTTTCAGAAGGCTATGAAAGCCAACCTTGCGGCACAAGTTATGAGCCATACAGTGGCTGCAAACCTAAACGCTGATGTTTCCACAGGTGAGTTTGAAAAGTTTGATTTTTTAATAGTAGGTAATGCTGCCATTTGGCATGATAGCAGTGTGGTACAGTTATGGACCGGGTTGTGAGATTCCTATTGTAGGATCGATCGCTACAACCCAGAAGTGTTCGTGACTACAAAATTACTTGTTTGCAAACTGTAAATAGTAATATTAAGCTGCACTTCATGGTCTCTTGACCTTTCTAGGAGCTGCTTCTGTTTTCCAGACCTTTTAAAACTACATTGTTATGTATCATATTTTTAACTGGCAATATCACATGTTTGTAATATGTATGGATTTTAAAAAAAGAAGGTAAAGGTACCCCTGTGTACACATGCCACGAATGCATATGAGGTGATCTGTAGGTAGTGCTCCACATATTCCTGAACTCAGTCATAATTAGGATGATGTGATCAGCATCATGCCTGGCTGCCTTTACTCCCAAGTGTTGCCCCTGGGTAACCATTGATTAGAGGGTGGGTGAGCCCCAGAGCTGCCTTATGCAGGGAGGAGGCAGGTAAATTTCAAACCTTATATCACCCACCCACAAACCACTATGTGCCTCCCACAGGGTATCTAATCTGGACACCCTTGATTACAAAGCGACGAAACTACTACTGTGCCATCAGGGAGGCATACATGAAAAATAATTTGACAATGCAAGCAATGCATACAAAAGAAAATTATAATAATAATAAAAACTTGAGCTACCATGGCTCATGGATTTACTGATTTGTTATTTGTTAGCTCTCGGAAGCATGTCTGAAATTGACGTAACTGATATCTAGATATCATTATTATTCACTGCCATGAAGGCTTCCAGATTTTATAATTGTTTCGAATAAAAATCTGAAGAATGGCATATAATAGTTATACCTGTACGTTAAGTACTATGCTCAGTTTGCATTTCTCTAACACGTATACCATTAATAATAACTTTTACCAAAAAAATTAAGCACAGAAACAGCTAAACAAATTTATTTTGCTGGCTATTTTTAACTTATTCTCATGTTCTATTTATCTTGAAGAGAACCTCCTGAGAATGAAAGGTTAAATGTTGTTAAGTATTTTATTGTTCATAAAAAAAAGGAATTTGTATAAATCTAAATATATTTAATTTTTGCGCTAATGAAACTAATTCATTTGAAGAACACATTAGCTGTGTGTACATAAATATTAGGCCACACATGTAGCATGTAACTATTTAGAGACATTGTTAAAACTCCTTGCTTAAATTATTTATTTATTGTGCTTTGATATACATATATTTTAACATGTTGCATCCAAAATCTGACGTGTAGCAAATTACACATTTGAATATTTCTTTGTTGCAGGCTTCCTCCCAGTTGATGCAATAGTGTAGTTGTGTGCTTTGTGTGTGTTTGTGTAAATAGTGTAATTCTGTGCTTTGTGGGTGTGTCTGTGTTTGTGTAGATATTTTTATATTAAGGTGTGTTTGAAATGTTTCATCAGTATGTGTTGTAAATGGTATTCCAAAGTATTTTGTGTGATTTACTCATTGTATTCCATGGTTATTTAGTGTGTATTAATGAATATAAGGTTTTTTTTTTGCCGGGAAATTGTTCTTAATATTGATTGATTGAATTTGAAATTTTTGGTGCATCAGTACTTAAGCTCTTTTGTACCTGTCACATTATACTGGACCAGCCCTTTACCTTAACTAAAATAAAAGTAATATATCATCATTGTAATGTTGGAGTACTAACATATTCTTACTTTTGGTAAAAGCTGTAAGGGGGCACTGAGCACACATAAGCACACACAGCCACACCAGGGTTGTACTGGCTGAAGGTTTAGATATCATAGCCTCGTTAGTCTGCAAAATGCAGTAAAAATTTACTATGTGGAAGAGAGGTTGTTAATTGAGTGTATCTTGCTCATATGAAGCATTTTGTAATATCAAAGTATTTTTTCTTATTGTTGCCCCATCTTTGTACATACAGTAGGTCTGCTTGCAAATTGAGTGCATCATTTGGATACTTTTTCCATATACAATTTTAAAACACCAGCAAACTTTCTTTGTGTACTTACAGAATGTTCGTAGTTTATTTGTAAAAGGAAGATTAACGATTTTTTATTTGAACCCTGTGATCTTGATGATAAACATTGTTGTTTTTTTTGTTTCTTTGAACTCTCCATCATAAACACCTAAATTAGCTGTTTCTGTCAGTGTTATGTCTTCATAGTTTGCGAAGTATAAACCAGAGAACAGTTTATGTATCTTATTTTATCTAACATTGTGAGACTGAAAAGATGGTTCAGATGGTACTGTACATTACATCAAACTTGATTAGGTTTTTTCTCTAAGTTATTGTTACCTAAATAATCTATCCATGATTGGGCATAATTTTTTGGCATATTTAATTTTCGACATGTAGATAAGGAAACACATCTGCATGAAGTTAGATTACTTGTTCTTTTATGTATTTCATCTGCCACTTTTGGCTAATCACAATGAGAATGTGTGATGGTTAGAAGAAATTGATGAATGAAAATGCACCACACACCCATTCCCAAGCAGGTACTTGAAGGAGGGAATCTTTGGTGGCAAGATCAAGAGTGTTTGTTTTTTACATATATCTTTCTGGTTTTCAACTGTGGCTTTGGTATATGCCAATGAGAATGAATCATTGCTATTCCTTTGTGTTGTGTCATTAGTATGGCATGTGTGTGTATAATTTGTAATTCATGATCATAGTGTAGCTGTTTGATCTACATATTCCTCTGTTCCAGGAATTGTTCATGTATTTTCTCAAAGTTATTGTGGTTATGTTTTTATATACGTCGTGGACTGTTTGCCTTATCTGTCCAAGTGTGTTATCCTTTACTTGCAGTGAGTTGATATATTCACAGTAATGTTCACGAAATGGGATGATCACCATTTTTGAATCTGTTAATTGAATTGTATCATTTTATGTTGCTTTTCTACCATTTTTCGGCTATCACAAACCTAAAATGAACATGGAAATTCGTGAAAGAACACTCACAATCAAAAGTCTTACAGAGGATTATCCTGGCTGCAAGTCCAGACGCCAGAGCCTCTTTAGTCTGCAAAATGCAGTTCAGGGTGTAATATGTGGAAGAGACAGATTTCTATATTTTGCTTATTTTGCTTTGCTTTATTGCCACTTTTTGCTAATCACAAAGTTGAGGATGAATGAAGGAATTGATGAAGGGACACTTGCAAGGAACACTCATGCCGAAGCTGGGATTCGAACATAGGATCCCTTTCATTTTAGTGCCCTGTGCTAACCAGTCTGCTACAGAGGTCAGCACATGGATGAGAGGTTGACATTTTCCTGCTTACAGGGAAGTGCACCTTACAACTAAAACAGGGATCTATGTATGTCCATATGATAATTTCATGGAAGTTTTAAAATAATTAGTTAGCAATTATATCACATGTTGTTGCATTCAACCTCATGAAAATTTTACATGTTACTAGAAGGTGGATTTATGCATACTAAAGAAAGAAAAGAAAATAAGTTTAAAATATATCCTCAAAATTATGTTTTGATGTACATAATGCTTTGCTCTCGCCTACACTTTGCACATAATTCCAAGAGCTCATGAATTTCTCATTCTGAACCCACATATCTTGCATGGTTGCATTATACAATTTCTCAACATTTCTGTTCCTTGTATTTTAAGAATAAGGACCATCTACAGACATAAGTTGGCGAACAGTTGCTTCGTCACATTTGATGTTTTTGCCTCAAAAAATTGAACCACCACTGCTAAGATGGTAATCCAAATCAAATGCCCCCCCCAAAAAAAGTTTCCTCACCATTTCTAAAAAAAAATGTCTCTTGATTGTTGTTGCCCATATGCATGGTAGTTCAAAATAGGCAACATTATTTTATATTTTTTGACTTTGTGTAAAAGAGGTCGCCATTTTTGTTTCATGCCATCTGACATTTTTGGCCTTTGCAGACAGTTCTGGTAACTTAGACAAATGATCCAGGGTAGAAAACTAAAGGGCGTATTAAGAGTCATTAATTCTTGCACACTGCCTATTTTGTATTTCTTAAATACAATTCAAACTGTTATATTTGAAGGTATTACACCCACGTGAGTTTAGTGGAAACTTTGTACATTACCAAACTAGATTTGTACCGTGAGTAAAGTTGGGCCAATAGATAATAACCAAAACTAAAGATGAATAACAAGACAATCAAACTATATGATCCCCCCATTTTTGTGTGAAGATATACATATAGAATTGGTATAAAATTTTGTCCCCCCCAAAAATTCCCATGCCACAGGTGCATCATGAAACCCCCTGTGGGCACCCCTGTCCCCATCTTCACAAATTAGACAAGAGGCACAAAACGCGAAGTAAAATAAATCAATCTATCAACTTCAGAGTTCTAATCATAAATAACTGTGCAACTCATTCTAATACATTGGCTAGCAACCATGCAAAATAAAATATAATGTTATAATGGCATGTTTATTATTCTGATACACACATGATACAGAAAAAACACAAACATTTCAAAACATGTATTGTATTTTGTTATTTAAAGTAGTAAGTAAATGTTAAAAGTTCCGTAAATTAACTTGAGTTATTATTATTTTAGACTTGGAACTTTTAACGAGTGCATTGAAAATACTTCCAGGATATGCAATTGTAAGCAAATTAAGTTGATTTATGCATTTATATGCACGACAAAAACTTCACCAGAATATCCAAAAGGTTTAAAGCACATGAATATTTCTGGTGTGTTAAAATATGCAATAATCCGCCCCCCTAGTATTACAATTAAATTCAGTCAAGAATAAGAGTAAATGGTTGCTTCACTTTTCATGTTATCTTTGTTTGTGTCCTGGTCAAAATGGGCACCTTTCTTCAAATATTTTGTGTTTATTAGTGAATGTGACATATTTGTTTCACCTTGTATTTTTGTCTTTATAAAGAAATGTAGAAATTCAACTATATCAGGTGATGTTAGTTGTACAAATCTTGGGTCAAAATATTGTTTACAAGGTACAGGCTTCAATTTTAATACTACGTAACTATTGTGACTTTTATTAGTGATACTGTAATTTCAATACAAAAATTGTGGATATTCCTTTTTCAGGAAGGGCAAGTAAGACCACATTCCCATTGAAATGACAAGTGGCATACACATGTCAATTTAATCTGTATGGATGCATATATGGGTAAAAATTACAAACTGATTTTTAAATATTTGTTTATAATATCTAATTAGTGTCTGAGGTCACCCTCCTCAGTACCGGTGAACCCTTTTGAATGTAGTGACCTTGATTCGACTGTTGTTAGTTCATTAGTTCCACTTTCAGTGCCATGGTAAATTTCACCCAACTTGTGCTCACGTGTTTCACTTTGCTATATACATATATTTTTCCTGTTTTTTATAAATTGTCTGATTCAATGCAGACATTCAAAACAGGCCCGTAGCCAGGCAGGGGTCAGCCACCTTAACATTAGACAAAAGTTTTTGTGTAATTTGTTTGCAGTGAAGAGTGAAAATTTAGACAGCAGATATTATTTTGCTCACAACTTTGATGAAGAAAATTCACAGAACATGAACAAGAGCTAATACATTTGTTCATCTTATATATAAGATGTCTTAAGTAGTGGCAAGTACAGCGTATCTATAAATTAGTTATACAAAAGTAACCGTTAATTGTGAAGAAAGTGTATTTGTAATGGAAATGGTTGATACATCAATGAATACAGCATATCTTCCAAGTTTTCTCTACTCGTGTTCAATATGTCATCCTTTCATCTCGCAGCAAATGTCCCAGCGGTATTCGATTTCATGCACCTGTTCATAAGAAGAGAAAAAAATGCCTCGAATGGCAGCGCCTGAAACTAACAACTGGAAACAAATGACGTGCAACAATAAAATTGAAGACATGCTGTATTCATAGCTGTATAAACACTTTTTCACAATTAATGCTTACTTTTGTATAACTAATTTATAGAAACCATGTATTTAGAAGATTCTGTTCTCTAGACTCTA
Organism: Lepisma saccharinum; assembly: GCF_977018435.1. Classification (NCBI taxonomy): domain Eukaryota; kingdom Metazoa; phylum Arthropoda; class Insecta; order Zygentoma; family Lepismatidae; genus Lepisma; species Lepisma saccharinum. Next base: position 66,396,264 of record NC_139243.1, read on the forward strand.
GAAAGTTCTTTCTCAAGGGGAGCTTCTTTATCTGTACCTTTGTTGCCCCTGTTGCAACCTTCTGTTTATTCAGAAATCCATGACTTCGATGCCATCATGCATATTCCATCTGCATCAAAGGTCAACAGCTCCCAAGTCTTTGGTACGATGTTTCATTGCTTGCGCAAATGGAATGTACTGTAGACACTATGATTGAATATTGTGCATTTGTACTTGTGTGATATAAATATCTGTATCATCAAAAGTAGCATGGAGTATGCAGTAAGGGATGATTTCAGTAGCAGTGAAGACTTAAAAAATCGATGTTTTAAGAGAGATAGAAAAATTTAGTATATATTTCAAAATTTTATATAACTTAATAACCCCCTCCTGCCAACACACTGTAATTTACCTTCATTTAATACGGTTAAACTTTGGAAAATTGGTCTTGGTTTACAAAGTCCCCGCTGGAGATGAATTCTAGCTATGGACCTGATTCAATATTATTAAAATTAGATTAATCGATAAAGGTTTTGCTATTTACATCCTTTAAAACAATTAAAATTTTGACTTAAGTAATTTTTCTTCAGAGTATTTTTTTCCTAGCATATATCCTTGTGTCCTATCGGATAGTGCACATCCTGCTGGGTAAAGGAAAGTTAACTGTTGAATTCAGGCATATTGAACATGTTATCCCACTAAGGTAATAGAGCTTGTTAGTTTATTAGTTCATCACGAAGCAATGTGCTTGTCAGTTCCATAGGAAAGTGGCCTTATCATCTCTTGAATCGGTTAAATAGTAACAAGTTCTTAATTCTTGTTCATGGGAATTGTGAAATAGTGTGTTCAAATTGCGATAACTTGCTTTTCGTTCTTTCGAAGCAACTGCATGAACACAGCATATTGTGATTTATTCCTAAGTATCTGTTGTTCATGGAAAATGTAAAATAGTGTGTTCAAACTGCAATATATATATATATATATATATATATATATATATATATATATATATATATATATATATATATTCTTGAAGTCAACACAAACATAAGATGTGATTAATTCCTCATTATGTATTGTACGTTGCAAATATTTTAATAAACTGTATCAAAATGATATTAAGCCGTTCATATTATTACTATATAACTTTCACCCATTTTATTTACGTACTGTTTAGCCTTTCTAATTTTTCCATTTTGTGTGTGGGTGTGTGCGCGCATGCAAGCATGCGTGTGCACACATGTATTGACAGATTTTATTCATGACGACTCAACCAAACAGCAGTTTTGCTCATAATAGAACTTCATATGGTATTTCAGTTGCATAAAGGTAACATGTTTAAGCTTTGTTTCCATGTTAGAAAAATACTGAAGCTTTAGAGCTTGGGATTTGCTGGGGAAAACACTTTAACACCATTAAATCTAACCTGCCTAACCTATCTACATGTTTATTTCTGCTATTAGATGCATACACAAGTTAACTAGGCATGTCAGGTTTAGTGCTGTTAGCATGTATCTTCAAGTTGCTATAGTTGTTGCTAGCTGCTTGTATCTTGACATTTAAGTAAAGAATGCTTTACATGAAACGTTTCAATCTTTATAAATGTTTTCCTTCAGACCAAGAACCTCACAACAAAAAGTATTTACGGTTCAACGTTGTGTGTGAAGTATTTTTTTATGGAAATAGTTTCATAAAGGCATTTAAAGTGTCAGTTTATAATTACACTGCAGGTTATACAGGTGATATAGTGTGCAAGTACAAAACAAAACGGTATCAGTTCGTTACGTCGGAGACACTTTAAAATCTGATATTTTGTGTTTCGTATGGTTCGTACTTACCAATTGTGTATTGCGGAACATATTTGAAGGTGCCATTAAGGTTTTCACATGATTAGAAAAAAATTTTACACTAAAATAAGCCATTTCTCTAAGTGTTACAGAACGCATGTCATGGTGCGAACCCCAAAAACCATTTGAGATCGTATAACCATCCACGAATAGCCTCACGGACTATTCACGGAAGGTTAGGTTAGGCAAACATAGTTAAAAAATGGCGTGGTTATGTTTTCGCTGAAATTGAAGCAACTGGAATTGATTTCCGTCTGAAATAGATTGAAAGATGAAAGAAAATACCTCGAAGAACTTCGACAATGCTACAGAAACAGATTTCAGTAAGTAGTTTCTCCTGTAAATTTGAAGAAAAGTGTCTCCGATATAATGAACTGTTACTAACAAAACTAAAGACCTAAATTAAACAATTCCTTTAAAAAAGAGAAAGTTTTAATAAAATTATTTATAAAAGTGTGCCTGGTATTATGTATATACTCTATATTGTATTATCTTTGCAGCCCACTATACAATTACTGTGAATGTATTTTTGTTTGCATGGAGAAATTGCATTGTGCGTGAAAATCGCTATCTTTCTCCAATTAAGAGAAACACTAGAACCAATATATACGAGAATAGCAGAATTATTAGTTGCAAATAGGAAACAACTATGTTTCAAAATTATTGCATTATAAAGTACAGGTTTTCTTATAAAAATTTTGAATCCATATTATTTTTATAAAATTGTTTTGTCGCTAACTCTATTAAGGAGGTGCAAGGAGAAAAACAGAATATTCTATATATTGGTTGTGAAGTTTTTTCTAATTGAAAATGTTCGAATTTCTTGCAAGGGATAATTTCTCCATACTATAACAAAAATACGTCATTTACAGTAATGCTACAATCTACTGTAAGGATAATACAAAGTTAGCAACACTAGCGATCTACCTAAATCGAAAATTTACAAAGTTGGCAACACTAGCGAGCTACCTAAATCTAGAGAATTTGTAAACTGGATGGCTACACTGCCAGCAGCAACTGCAAGTAGTTTCGTTGGTACAACCAGTTGGCGCCACTTGCAGACAAGATTTAGTTCAACTGTTTAACACGGCTCTTTCCAATCTTTCCCTTAGGGGATATATGATCTGTGGTTCTGAGCAGGGTTGGCATGTTTAAAACAAAAGTGTTTAAAACACTTTGTTTTAAACGTTTAAAACACACGGCTTTGTTTTTTTACAAATGTTTTAAACGTTTAAAACAATGTGTTTTAAACATTTTTTTTACAAGTGTTTAAAACACATTTTGGTGGTAGATATTTTATAGTCTGTGATATTTTTTTTGTTTGGCAACTCTATTTTTCATTTAATCTGTGTCAATTAATCCTGGCTTTGCAGGTCTCACTTATCGCACAACACTTGGGCAACCTTTTGTTCTGACGTCACGGGAGAAAGATTTTTAATTTTAAGCTAAATGCCTATGTTGTTAGGGTAGGCAGGCTAGCTATGTATGCACAAGGTAGCAAAATTGTTGTGCGACAAGAAAGACCCGTTCTTTAATGTAGAAATCGAAACCTCTCAGTTCCTTCTTTCCTATCGTCCTGTAAGTTCGAGACTGGTGGAAGCTTGAAATGGAAACTAATTATCTAAATACACAATGCGTGATTTTGATCATGACGTGATTTTTTTTCTTTTGCGATACGATTCATTGGTCTGTATAACTGAATGAAGCGCAGATGCTTACTATTGGTAACATAATTTTGTACTTTGCAAGATAAATTCATTTGGAGAATCTATTATGACACTGCAGGTTGTTTTCTGCTATATAAACTGTTCAGGCAACAGGAAATATTTCACCGTGATTTTTTCAGGACGAGGATAGTAATTCTATAATATTTAGTTTCTTGAAATTTAGATGAATATAAATCCTAACCTACTTCAGAAGTGGGGGAAAAAGGGGGTTATTACCCACAACTTTTGTCCCTGCAGACACGGGCGCCGACTTGTCAAAATTATTGAGGGCGGCTCTGATCACTGAAATAAATTAATGAATGACTCACTCTCTCCCTTTTTTAAGTTTTAGCCTCAGTGTTCGGAATCTCATAAAAGCTAGGGGTGTGCGGGATCCCGAAAAGTCAGGACCGGGATCGGGAAAAAAATGTCCCGTTCCGATCCGGACTTCGGGAAATTATTTCCCGAATTTTCGGGATCCCGTGCAGTCGGAAAATACCGAATGCTCATTTGAAAATGTCGTTATTTCTCGACGTTTTCTGCATTGTCAATTTCTGGAACTTGCCGTAAATGGTTAGTTTTTAATCCAGAAATCACTTAAAGTGAAAATGACGTGTATAATTCGAGATTTTCAGAGCTTAGGGAAATTTTGAACATTTCCCGACTCAGTAGGGAAATTGAAAATTTTTCCCGTCCCGTTCCCGTCCCGCACACCCTTAATAAAAGCCCATGAATTCCTCAAAAATTTTTTTTTATTCACAGTTCGAATGCAGTATATTAATTGTCCACGGATGGATATGTCACAAGTTTCGTCAACCATAATAGCAAAATATTCCCGACTTTTATTATCTGCTACCACGGAGCGTAAAAGAGATCTCCCTAATATATCAATGATCTCGTTCTGAATGTCATGCGAGAGCCATTTGTAGCCCGAACGTCCCATCCACTACCCTAGTTCATGCACATCGTCTTTTGAAACTCTTTTTTAGTAAAAATTTTAACAATACTCATAATTACATACTTAGTATATACTAGTAATAAATCATGCGTTTTGCTGTCTCTGGTCATAGCCTCCCCAAAGTTGATGGTTTAGAGGTTTCAGCCCCCAAAGTTGATGGTCTAGAAAATGTTAAATGTGTATTAAAAGTTAAGTTCATATGGCACAATTCAGAGTAAACTTTACAAGAGAAGCAAAATAATACATTAGATCCTCTTAAGCAAATTTATTTGGGGGGGATCTGCCCCCACATTGTTAATATTGGGGGGCTAGAGCCCTCCCAAGCCCCATGGAGTCGGCGACTATGCCTGCAGTAGAGGTGTGCAGGATTCCGAAAAGTCGGGACCGGGATCGGGAAAGAAAACTTCCGTCCCGATCCCGACTTCCGGAAATGACTTCCCGACTTTTTGGGATCCCAGGCAGTCTGAAAATTTAGAATGGTCATTTTAAAACGTCGTCAATTCTAGACGTTCTCTGCATTGTGGTTTTGTACCGGAAGTGCAAAAACAAGCACTTAAGATGGAAATTACGGGTAGAATTCGAGATTTCAAGAGCTTTGGGAAATTTCGAACACATCCCGTCCCGAAAATTTTCCGACTTTTTCGGGAAATTGAGAATTTTCCCCGTCCCGAATGTCGGGATTTAAAGAATTTCCCGTCTCGACCCAAAAAATTCTGTCCCGCACACCCCTTCCCTGTAGTATGGTAAACCTTATCTCCAAAGGTAAATAAACTGTCCTTGTCGCCATTGTACTCATAAAAATGAGTATTTTTTTTCTCTTTAACGACTTTAAGTATAATTTACTGGGAAAAGGTTGATTTTGTTTTGTTTAAAACATGTTTAAAACATGTTTTTTAACTCATGTTTAAAACTATGTTTAAAACAAAAAAAACATGTTTTAAACAAAAAAACATGTTTTAAACAAAAAAAACAGTTTGTTTTGTTCTTTTTTAAAAAAAACACAAATTTTGCCAACCCTGGTTCTGAGTGTGTTTTGTCGATTTATGCAGTGTTGCAACCTCGTTCACAGGAAAATATCTACTTTCGTGCCCGGACTTGAAATTATGCTAATACGTCGCAAACCATTGACGTTAGCCTCACAATCCATTGATGTTAAGCCCCTATCACACGGAACTGGATTTCTAGTTGGAACGCCCTAGTTGGCGATGAACTGACTTTCTAGGTAGTAATCATGGCCGCCTGGCTGACTGCTTGACTGGTTTTGAGGAAGGTTGGAATTAGTACCACAACACTTTTTTCTTGTCTTCTTCTAATAAAAGATAGGCATGCGCATGTGCTAGTGCAACGTCATAACAATGACGTCAGACTTGAACTTAAATGTGGATCTTGAATCTTAAGGGCCAAACAACACGATTCAGGAGCTCTGGTTTTAAATGGCGGCGTAGCATCATAATTACTTAAAAACTTGAACGAAGATGAAAGAAGTCATTTATTGCGAAAGACTGCCCTCAAAAATAGGCACAATAATATTGGAAATAATTAATTTAAAACTAGATTGATTCACATTCGGTACATTTTAAAATTGTATCAGAATTCTTAGGTGACAGATTAATCAACACACTTGAGCAATAAACTGTTGTGGCCGCAATAAATTCAAACCTCTCCTGCAACGAAGTGTTGTGGCAGCAATACATATCCGTTTTGCATCATTCCCACTAAATTCTTGCCACATGTGGACATCTATTTCATTTTAAACTTTATTTCTACATATTTTCAAGGAGTTCTGCAATTATTTTGTGAAATAATGGTTAATTTTGAAAGAGCGTCTCCCTTCAACCTAGAGTGTTGTGGCAGCAATGCATACTCGTTTCTTATCTTTTCCACAACATACATGCCATATGTTTTGAAATATCTGGTTTAAATTTCATATCTACACTCTTCAATGATTTCCGTAATTTCTTTTATTTTTCTTTGTCGGATAAAATTTAATTTTTAAAACGTCTTCCTTCAAACCGCTCCTACAATGAAGTGTTGTGGCAGCAATACCCTATCCGTTTCGTATCTTTCAAAACTAAATGCATGCCACATGAAGAAAATATTTTATTTAAACATAATTTATGCTTTTAAATGGATTTTCTCAAGGAATTATGCCATCAATTTGTGGAATAACGAATATTTACAAAGAGCGGCTTCCTTCAGACCATTTCAGCAACAAACTGTTGTGGCAGCAATACATTCAAACCTCTCCTGCAACAAAGTGTTGTGGCAGCAATACATTCAAACCTCTCCTGCAACGAAGTGTTGTGGCAGCAATACATATCCGTTTCGTATCATTCCCACTAAATGCTTGCCACATATGGAGAAATATTTCATTTTAAACTTTATTTCTACATATTTTCAAGGAGTTCTGCATTGTGAAATAATGGTTAATTTTCAAAGAGCGTCTCCCTTCAACCCAGAGTGTTGTGGCAGCAATGCATACTCGTTTCTTGTCTTTTCCACAACATACATGCCATATGTTTTGAAATATCTCGTTTAAATTTCAAATCTACACTCTTCAATGATTTCCGTAATTTCTATTATTTTTCTTTGTCGGATAAAATTTAATTTTTAAAACGTGTTCCTTCAACTCGCTCCTACAATGAAGTGTTGTGGCAGCAATACCCTATCCGTTTTGTATCTTTCAAAACTAAATGCATGCCACATGGAGAAAATATTTTATTTAAATGTAATTTCTGTTTTTAAATGGTTTTTGTCAAGGAAATATGCCATCAATTTGTGGAATAACGAATATTTACAAAGAGCGGCTTCCTTCAGCAACAAACTGTTGTGGCAGCAATTCATTCAAAGCTCTCCTGCAACGAAGTGTTGTGGCAGCAATATATATTCGTTTCTTGTCTTTTCCACAACATATATGCCATATGTTCTGAAATATCTCGTCTAAACTTAATTTCTATTCCTCTTAAACATTTTCTCAAGGAATTATTCCATCTTGTTGTGGAAAATTACAGTGGCGTCTCGTGGCCTCAAATTTGGCCGTGGCTTATTTTTTAAAGAATTTAAATTTAATTTTATCCCATCATATAGTATATCAAGGATAAATTGTGATAGTGTGTGAATTAATGTGAACAATTTGCAAAACAAGCATTGCAATTGTAGCTCAATTTTAATTATATCATAATCGGTTTCAGCTGGTACATATGCAGCATGCAGCTTACAAACTCCATAACAACCATGCTTTCATGTGAAACTTGTTGCACACTTTCGCCGCTCAGTCACTAATATTCAATCAAGTTACTGCACAAATATAACAATAAGCAGAGTTACCCTTGCACCTTGTGTGTCATGAACACACATAGTTGGATGTAGAAGAGTCATATGCTGGTCACATTTAGACCCCAAGATACACATTTATTTGAATTTGGATGAATCACAGAGCTACTTTATGCAGCAACAAGGCTGGAAAAATACAGACTTTAGATCACTGTTCCTTGGACTCCTGTTTGGCAGCCAGACACCCTAACTGGACCACTATGGCTTGATTTGAGAATAAATGCATGGGAAATACTGTGGCAACACATTTGTTGCAGAATAGACACTTGATAAAGATTTTCATAGCATCTTACTATGTCCTGCACTTTTTGAATTTCATTTGTGAAAAAAAATTGTGGAATTTCAATTTTACATTTTTCCACATTTTGTCTCCTTTCACTTTGGTCCCCTGAAAAATGTAAAATCTAGATTCCACTGTACATACAAAATGTTTAAAGAGCCACAGTGATGAATAACTTCAGAAGAAACATTTGAATGATAAGAAATCCAATGTTCATTACCAAAATTCAAAGTCGTGTATTACAATGACAGCATTGAAAATGCTAAAAATTCTAGTTGTGTAAAAATGAAGTAGTTTTCAAATTCATAAAAGGTATTAGATAAGTTCTGAGGTATCTCCAAAGAACAGTCTTTCCAAGCAATACATCTAACATTTTTCTATTTCTAATAAGAGAAATTCATAATTTATGGGCATTGCAACCATATTTTGGACTATTGGTAATACCAGTGCCCTACGATTTGTTTCACATTGAATGAGAAAGAATTGATGATGTCAGTCTTTCTCTCGCGTTCCTCACCCTGGCCCCTGGCATCAATTACAAAGGGATCTAAATGGTTCATTAGATCCAGTAGTTGACAACTAATTTAAAATTCCATGTCATTCACATGAAAAATCAGCTTCAATTCTTTGCCCAATACATAGCCCTTGTATGTTACATTGCATTGAGAAATGTAATTAGTCCAGAAACATATATATTGCAACACACTGTAGATTACAACACCACTTATATCTTAACCACAAAATGATTCCCGGAGCTCTGATAACCACTTTTAGATTAAATATTTATTTACTCGTTCATTTGTGAGAAACTGTAATGGCAAGCAAATGAGAAGATACAATATTGAATGGAATTATTTCAACAACTTACTTTCATGCTGTATGACAGTATTTTCTTCTTAAAAACAAGTTTGTTTCAAACATACAGTAGGTGCTATAGGTTTCATCTCTCAAAGTATGTGAATGTGAATATCAATTGAATAAGGTTTATAAATAAACAATATTAATAAGATTAACACTACCACCATGATTGTGGAACACAAAGGTGTCTCTTAGGAGAAGATACCTGAGTACCTCATGTGTACATTTCCTTAGGGATTCCAGGTCTGTACTTATACATGTCATTCTGCTCTTAAGAACAATCAAACAAATCCTTTAAATCAAGAAATATTAACATTTATTACAATTTTTAAAAAAATACTACAAGCAATTTTAAAACATGATAAAAATGTATTCCTCTTCCAAAGATATCTTTGTCGAGTTGTACCAGGAGTATGGTTTGGTGTGAGTGCAATTCTTCATGATTCCAATACTGAAATAAAAAGTTAAAAAACTTTAAAATCCAAACCACATAAATACATTACATGTAATTTTTCTTAGAACACGTCAACTTATGGCATGTACAGTCACGAACACTTGAAGGTTCTATACAGTATATTATCTATTCAATGAATCAGTATGTACAAATAATTTTGTTGACCTTAGATTCAGAGCTTGAGTTAATTGTCTTTAGAGTGAAATATACAGGCGGTATGGTGAAATCAAGAACAGCATATGTTTGCTATTGCCGTAACTGCTTCACCATACTGATATTGTACAAATGCAGTAGATGTTATTTCTTGTGAATCCTTATATTTGACGAATACACATGATTGTATACACACAATAACAGATACAACTAAATTGTGTTCGCGCAACACACATGCATGTCTTAGTTGAATGTTTGACTGCAGCCGAATGAGTGTCTTGAGGCAGTGTTGCCAACTGTACATGATGCTTCACTGGCATGCTGCAAGTCCCACTAAAACCTGAACATAAAAACGCAATATCATCATCATGGCAAGAAATACACTAAAATGAAAGTAACACTTTTGATTGATTGAGTTTATTTTACTTCATGTTTTGTGCTTCTTGGCTAATTTGCGAAGAGGTGGATGAGTGATGAAATGGATATTCACAAACAACCAAGCCCGAGCATGATTCGAACCTGGGACCCTTGGCGTCGCAGCTAACCACTCGGCCACAGAGTCCAGCAGTAATACTTTTGGTAATACTTATGCACAATAATAAAAACATATCTAGTAGAGCGGGCATGTTTCCATCTTGCCTGGGTGATATAACAATATACATTGATTAAATGTAAGCTTAATGGATATGGATTGAATATAAAAATATAAATTCCATTTAAATCTTTGTCTACAACAACAGAAAGGGATTAGCTTCTACAAATTTTGAGAAAGCCCTCTTCAACACAAACTGAGTCTCATTTAATTTTATACAAAAAAGAATCTAAATGGCCTGCCATTACTTTGCCCATCCTCACATAAAACTGCATATTACTTGATAAGTGCCATCAACAAATGAAATATCAGAGCACTTTTGACATATTTTTCACACATCAAAGGTGGATGACATTGGTTGGAAATTGCCATCACACCATGCTTTGAGATCTTTTACAAATTCTTCAAAAGACCCAAATTCGGCTTCACTTTTGAAACCACTACCACCATCCAAGCAAAAGTCCTTCATTCTACTTTTACATTGTCGGGAATTGTAGATCTTTACTTTAAACTGCCTGCTACAAAGAAACATGTCTGAGAGTTCTTTCATTATTTTTAATATCCTTGCAGGTAGCTTTAACAGAGAATTTAGAGCCATATAGAAATACAGCTTGCAGCAAATATGGAAGGAAGACATCAATTTCATTAAACATAAAGACTTCCAGAAATAACAGAAGGAAGCAAGAAATGTTACACAGAAAAGGAAGACAGGATACAGAAACACAAGAAAAACCAAATGCTGCATATAGCCACAGGAATAATTGACCAAACAACACTACTAATAACAGATCTTCACCTTTGTTAATCCTATATGTGGGATACATATATGAAGAGATGAAATCCAATTCTTGAGATATGCGGAGGCAGCTGAGGCTTTGAAACACTAACTTAGTCATAAAATTTATTGTGTGAGGGTTAACTGGGGAGTAATAGAATTCAGTATCATTTGTGTAGAATGAATCATTTGAATACTTCAAACAGGTAATTAGGGCACCTAGGGAAGCTATATTCATCTGCTTTGCACTAGAAAATATGAGAACAAATTAGGTACATCATTTTATCTCATGGCTCAAGGATTTCAATGAACAGCAAGTCAAGTCAAGATGGCGGATGGTAGACGGAGTACGTTTCTTCGCTCCTCAAGTTCAGCCTGTATTCTTGTAGTGTTTTGTGCCATTTGTGTTATTCAACATCATGAGACTGTTAAGTTACACCCTGGCTCGTCAATGTGGGCCAGGGATCCTGTAATCACGAACTGGATACTTGGTTATAGAAGTTACTTTGTTCCTGCTATTCAAATCGTTCCCGAGCTCTCCGCAGCCATGTCTCGGCCGCCGGTACAACGGGAGCCGCACCCTCGAGGTAAGTCAACAACCCTCGCCAGCTATCGTCACTTCCTGTGCCTCGCGCTCCTTTGTGGTGACGTTCATCTGAACCCCGGGCCCCTCCAACGGAACTCTACCTCCCTCTCAGTTTATTACCAAAATGCTCAAAGCATAAAAAATAAACTCACCGACTGTACTATTCATCTGACCAAGCTGTTAAACTATGATTGCTTGGTGTTTACGGAGACTTGGCTGAACGACACTGTTCCAGACAATGAATTGCCTTTTGCGAGTCACTTCAATATTTTTCGAAATGATCGGCCAGTTGGAAGAGGAGGGGGTGTGATGGTGTGCGTGAATGTGAAGTGGAAAAGCAAAATTCGAAAGGATCTGAACCGTGACTGTGAAATCGTGTGGGTTGAACTTAACATTGAGAAAGGTAGAAAAATTTTAATTGGTTCGTACTATCGACCGAACAGAAACTCTCCCGTGCAAATTCTGGAAGCCTGCAGGGATTCAGTCTTGGCAGCCTTAACGTGTGGTGACGTAATGCTTTTTGGTGATTTTAACCTTTCCATCGATTGGAACACCCCCACGTCTGGTACTCCAAACTGCCCGGCTGATCAATGGTTCATGGACACATTCGTGAATGGTATTGGTCTGAAGCAATTCAACATGCATAAGACACGCGGTAACAGCAACTTAGATTACGTCCTGGCAACCCTGCCTGATCCAGAAATAACCCCGGAAAGAAACATTTTACCATCGGACCACGACTCGCTAGATGTCCTTGTGTACCTGCCCCCCGTGGAGAAGAGAAAGTCTCGACCGCAAAAGCAGCCTTATCGCCTGTGGCGGAATGCACCCTGGGAGGACATTCGCCGAGCTCTTCATTTCTACCCGTGGTGTCTGGTGCAGGATGATGACGTCAACAAATCAGTGGAGATGTTTGTGGACGTACTGCACGCCGTGATTGATGACTTCGTGCCGGCCAGGAGACCTAAATCGACAAAATATCCGTTGTGGTTTGACAATGAAGTTCTCCTGGTGCTAAAAAACAAAAAGGAAGCCTGGAACCTGTGGAAACAAAGCCCCAATGTGCATACACACCAAACGTTCTGTAGTATTAGACGTCACTCCAAGTATTTACTTAAGAAAAAATATAAGGACTACGTAGACAACGTAACAGCACAGTGCCTTACCAACCCAAAGAAATTCTTTACTTTGTTAAATTCAAGAAAGCAACAACCACGCGTCCCCATGGAAATCAAGTACAAATCGGAATCAGCCTGTGGAGATAAAAGAGTGCACTTATTCAACAGTTTCTTTCACGAAAACTTCACCTCGCATGCTTCAACCAACCCACTCCCCGACGTGCAGTCGGTCTGTTCACACTCTCTATCAACTATCAAAACCTCTTCTCATGAAGTTAAATCTCTCCTTGCCTCATTACCCATACACCGCTCTTTAGGACCAGATGAAATTCCCACAATTTTCCTCCGTAACACTGCCGACTTCTTGGCTCATCCTCTCTCTCTCTTGCTAAATAGGTGCTTCTCTGAAGGCGTGTTTCCTCAGATGTTCAAGAAAGCCAACGTTGTACCCATTCACAAATCTGGAGACAAAAATAGTGCTACATCATACAGACCAATATCACTCCTGTCACCTCTGTCTATAATCTGTGAAAAAATCATTAAGGACAGATTATTCAGATTTACATCTCCGCATATCAGTACTGCCCAACACGGGTTTCTTCCAGGTAGCTCTTGCTTGACTAATCTTTCAGTTCTCCTTTCACATGCCACTAGGGCTATTTCCAAAAATTCCCAGCTAGATGTGATATACTTGGATATTTCAAAAGCCTTTGACAAAATAAACCATGCTCTTCTTATTCACAAATTACGAACTAGATTTAACATACATGGCAAATTTATCTCCTTAATCCAGGATTATTTACACTCACGGACACAGCGTGTCACCCTTTCAGGCGCCTCTTCTGATTTTCTTCCTGTCCTGTCTGGGGTACCACAAGGGAGCGTCTTGGGCCCTCTCTTGTTCATCCTATACATGGACGATCTCCCTCAAAGACTTTCCTCATTTCCTGTCAATTTACTCACGTTTGCTGACGACTGTAAACTTTTCAAAGAAATCTCAACCACGCAAGATGCTGTGATTCTCCAGAATGCTCTTTCCGAACTTGTCACATGGTGTAACCAGTGGAATCTTCAACTTAACCCACAGAAATGTTCCTCCCTCACAGTCTCTTTAAAAAAGAAAAAAATACATTCTCATTATGTTCTTGAAAACAATTATATTACTACAGTTGCGGCCCAAAAAGATCTAGGTGTTATCATAGATGAAAAGCTGAACTTTAAGGAACACATCGCAGCTACAACTAAAAGTGCAATGCGCCTCTCAGGCCTCCTGTACAGATTCACTGAAATTGATACTCCAACTTCTCTTAGCCTGTTTTTCAAGTCATTCATTTCTCCGATTCTCGAATACTGTTCTCCAGTCTGGGCCATGGCTTCCAATACAAATCTTTCTAGCATGGATTCCGTCCTCAGCTTCTTTACCGCCATTGTTCGTCATAGAATTCCTTTTTTGCGGCATCTTCAGAAACCTGACCTCCTGACTACTTTGAACATTCAGTTACTGCAGACCCGACGCGATATGGCCGATATGAATTTTTTCTATAAAATCATCAATGGGAAATTAAGATCTGAATCTCTTCTTACAGAATTCAACTTCAGAGTTCCCTCTCGATCGACCCGAAACACTGAAGTGTTCCACACCTCCACAGCTAGGCTTTCTCTTATACAGCGCGCTCCATTCCACAGGCTGCCCCAGTTCTACAATAATTTACCCATAAACATAGACATTTTTGCCTCTGAAAGCATTTTCCGATCTTCCCTAAAAATGAATATGTAAATCTTTGTTTCCTTGTTTATGCCTTATGTTTATATTTAACTTTTCTTGTTTTTACCTTAAACCACCTTGACTTGTTCTTGTTATTTGTTAGAGTTTTCAGTGTAAAATGGCCTTAAAAGTGCTGTATCTGAAACTTTGAATAAATAAATAAATAAATAAATAAATAAATTATTTACAATGAAACTGATTCATATGAGTTTCTCAGTATTGCTGTCTTTGTTGTGCAATGCATTCATTCTAGTTGTAGCAACATTTGCACATGAACTTTGTTTTGTTAGAAGTGACCACAAATCGTTTCATGATAGCCAGAGGAACATTTAACTCCAAAAATGAATTTTTAGGTTTTGTTTAATTGATCTCCTCTGAAAAGATCTATTTGGAGTGAGATCAACACCTCCATCTCTTCCACTTATCAGTAGTCATGTATCTACAATTTACTAATTTGACATTGAATACCAATGTGCAACAAACTTCTCACATCTCATAATTGCTATGTAATCTAGGGAATGTATGCATACTACACAATCTGTCAAAAGCTATCTTAAGTAATTTTTCACATGAGTATGACTAATAGAGCTGAGCCAATACCACTTTGAAACAAAAGTTCTCGGGTTACCAGCTAGGTTAAGCTGATGTTGGCTTCCAACGTTTCAAGCGTATACATTGCTCTCATCATCAGGGAATATAGAAATGGAGGCCAGTGTAGGGTAATCCAAGAACACTTGTTTGAATCACTTGTTAGAATTCCTAGATATCCACATCGATGCCAAAGCTCTTACTGATTCCCAAGATACCAATGCTTTAAAATTGTAGCAATTAAAGGCTGTTCAAAAAGTTGATCAATATTAGTGGGCTCCACTCCAATTACAAGCACCAGTTTATCAGAGTTTTGTCTAAAATTATTGAAGAATCACATCAGGCTTTCAAGTAATCACAGTTTTCACACAGATTATTGGTGCAGATTAAAGTTCATAATTTAAATAATTTTCAAGATAATTAGATAATGCCCTAAGTGTTACATGGCATTCTTGCAGAAAACCATGCAAGACCAAATGTTGGAAAAGTATCGGCCAGTATTAATGAATAAAATACTTTATAATACCGATACCACTGGTATCAGTTGATACCGATACATTAGCATTGGGATTGGCTCAGCCCTACTTAGTACTTAGATATGGTTGTTTAGATTGGTGTCACTGGTAAAAAGGTAGGCTCCATCCGGAAATCCTCCACCCTCGAATTCTACCACATTTCAAACCTTTTTGTCCAAAATGTAGTTCTTAAGAAAGGGTGTTTTTAACTAGCGCGGAAGGAAATTTTTCGAGATCTACGTGCTACGAAACTTGCATTTTTTAAACATTAAAATTCCTTACATACATAACGTCATTACAGTTTTTCAGGGCTTCCATCATGGATTCAGTCACATTTCTTTTTCTTCCAATGACTGACTTGTGGAATGGGATAATTTGCGATATTTAATTTTTTGGTACCTTGAGTGAATTGTCGAAAAATAGTGTTGGGCAGGTTCTAACATGCTTTTAAAGAGATGCTATAGAAAAAGGTGGGGCTGCGGAAGTAGTAGGGGGTGTTAGGTCTATTAGCCCAGGGACGGAGCCTGGAATCTGTGGCCAATTTTTATGGTTTAGGCCTGAAAAAGTGACTGTTATATATCCATCGGTACGGGTGCGGGTGGCTGCTACGAAACTGACATGGCTACAAGTAGACTTCCACCTTGCAACTTTAAACGGCTGTATCTCCACTTTAAACGGCTTTATACTCGTAAATATTTGTTTCCACGCTACAGAATTTTCTTTTCAACAATATGCAACACACAATCTTGCTAAAAAAAATTTCACTACCGAAATAGAGGGTGCAGGATTTCCGGATGGACCCAAAAGGTATATATGGAGTAAAATATGGAATACTGTTGACTTTTGGTCACACATGCAACTAGTATGGAAGTTGTGCAAAGTGATCTGAATACGAAGAGCAGAAAATTCAATAAAATATATAAAATTCAAACTATGAACGTTGAGACTTACCATATGAGTTTATTCTTGACATAAGGTAATGTCCTGTGAAGATGGAAATACCATATTCCAACTTAAAGTTGTCTACTGCATGTGGGAGAACACCTGTAATTTATGAAATTTGCATAAGCATTGTTGACATAGATTTATTCGAGTGGTAAGACAAACACATTTGTATGACAATTTTCATCAATCTTGGCAAACTTTGTGTGTAATAAACAAAAGATGAAAATTTAACAATCATGGCAAAAATTATTCCTACATACAAATTATATGCTGGATTACACACTAACAGCATTTTATGAAGAAAAAATCATAATGCAGAAAATTGTAAAATTCTGGAAAATATTATGTAATTTATTGTTTTATTGGGATTTAGAAAAATTTCTTCACATGACATAATTTGCAATAGCAACTACATACATCTCATTGCACAATAAAAAAAAATCCTCATTTCTATAAAGTAGAACCTTGTACTTACAGCCATTGTACATTGACAAACTGACAATGGTTCATATAGTGTCTAGAAGAATAAATACTCAAAAGCAAATTCTACATAATTGAAAAAGATAAGTACATTAGTTTATACAAAATTTATTTTCTGAACTGCATGGCACAGTGGTAGCATCGTCGCTTTGTAATCAAAGGGTTCAATACCTGGTGGAGGCACATAGTGGTTCGGATCCCACTTTAAACTGTAGGTCAAGTCCCGATTAGCCTTACTATACTTAAAGTGTACTTAAAACACCAAATCAATCAATCAAACTGTCATATAAGGCAACAGATCAATATTTCAAAGCATTTATCTGAATCAGTTGTTATACCATTGCTTCTGACAAGTAGACTAGATATGGGACAAAATAAAATTTGAAGGAACATAGAAACAAGCAATCAAAGCTTTAACTAATTTTTCCCTCAACAATAACAACCAAGACAAACTCCCCTTCAGTGAGACTGACAAAATCGACCATGTGACAGTTTTGAATTATATTAATGATTAATTAAAAGTTTAGTAGAAATTATTGAAGTTGCACACACAACTCACAGAAAATAATGCTGAACATTTCTATATTGAGCACCCAGCTGTGTTTAAATTCACTTATTTCCTCCTCCCAGAAATTTTACTCATGGGCGAGTCGAGGCCTACACTTTCTGTATAGGAGTCATTCCATGCCAAATCAACACAGATATGTGCAATTTTTAACCTGACCATCTCCGATTTTCATGAAATTTGGGGAATTGAAACTATGCATAGAACTTAGTAACTAGGAAAATTTTTAGTCTCGTGCGTCTTGTAATTGTTAAATTATTCAAGGTCAAAGTTTGCAGAAATTGTCCTTTTTGAGCCCGCTTAGCTATACTAAATGTGCTGTAACTCCGCCCCTATTTCACCTAGGAAGCTCAAATAAAGCTTATTGTACAGGGAATTGAATAAGCTTTCCAGTGATATATAACAAGCCTACCTTTGGATAAAAATATAATTTTGTCACATGACCTTGACTTTTGACCTTGAATATCTCAAAACATGTCATCACCAAAAATTGTGAAAAAAATATATTTGGTCCCTCATACCATACTCTAAAACATACCAAAAAATCATTCTGGGACTACAATGGGATCAGAAGATACAAAATAATATGTGTAACTATGTGACTGATAAAAGCCCCATTACATGAACTATGAAGAGTCAAATGTCCCTTAACACCCCCTACAAAATGTGAAGGAGTTATCTTGGGTATAATTGGTCATAAAAGAAATAGGTTAGGCACAGGGAGATCCCTAGTCATGTGTGTCAAGCGCAGATCCGGCATATTGTTGACCGCCATATTGAATTCAACGCAAAAATTTCAAAGGAAAGGGGGTTATGTGATATATCAAATGAGGTTAGAATTTCACGAGAAATGAAGTGACGAAGGATTTTCCAACATATATTTAACCAGCAAAAATTTATTACTGCATGCTGGTAACCATTTTCTGCTTTTCGAGGTGTTAGGAACTCATCGAGATCACGCTGACATCTGGGGAGAGAAAGAAGTATACGCACCATTGCATATGATTTTAATCAGCTACATTCACCAAATAGTTGAATAGTGAAGAATATTGGGAAAAGTATCTCAAACAATTACGTGCACTTCCTTTGGAATGAAAAATTCTTCAGTGACGAGGCAAATTTTTATGTTCACGGTGAAGTTAATAAAAATAATATGCAATACCTGTGATTTGCTCAGTCGAATGGTTGTTGCTGGTAAGCTAATTATGTGGTATAATGTATGGCGAACGGAAATGGTTGGTCCATATTCAACAACAGAACCTTAAATGGTGAGGGCTTCTTGGATTTGTTAAGTGAACAGGTTTTTTCACCCTTGCTTACGGGATATGGCACTTTTCGAGAGTTTTGAAACAGGACAGAGTGTGACCACACTATGTAGACATTTTTGCAATTTCTTCATGGTAATTTTCTAGGTAGATTGATGGGCACACGGGGATCTATTAAAAGCCCTGCACATTCGCCAGATCTAACATCTTAGGAGGACTTTTACCTTCAGAAACATTTGATGAGAATGGTGCATGCACTAAAAGTCCCTGATATTGACCATCTGAGAGAAGGCATAGTTGCTGCTTGTGATGTTGTTGCACATGCTACATTACCAAATGTTCTATGCGAGTGTGAGAGACGTCAACGAGTGTGCTCACAGGAACATTGACAACATTATAATGTGCATATATCGTAAGTGAAAGATATGTGTATAACTTTTTGCTGGCGTAAGATACGTTGGAAAATCCTTCGTCACTTCATTTCTCCGGAAATTCTAGCCTCATTTGATCACCCCCTTTCCTTTGAAATGTTTGCGTTGAATTTAATATGGCGGTCAACAATATGCCGGACCTGCGCTTGACACACACGGCTAGAAATCTCCCTGTGCCTAACCTATTTCTTTCATGACCAATTATACGCAGGATAACTCCTTCACATTTTGTAGGGAGTGTTAAGGGACATTTGACTCTTCATAGTTCATGTAATGGGGCTTTTATCAGTCACATAGTTACACATATTATTTTGTATCTTCTGATCCCATTGCAGTCCCAGAATGATTTTTTGGTATGTTTTAGAGTATGTATGAGGGACCAAATATATTTTTTTCACGATTTTTGGTGATGTCATGTTTTGAGATATTCAAGGTCAAAAGTCAAGGTCACGTGACAAAATTATATTTTTATCCAAAGGTAGGCTTGTTATATATCACTGGAAAGCTTATTCAATTCCCTGTACAATAAGCTTTATTTGAGCTTCCTAGGCAAAATAGGGGCGGAGTTACAGCAGATTTAGTATAGCTAAGCGGGCTCAAAAAGGGCAATTTCTGCAAACTTTGACCTTGAATAATTTAACAATTACAAGACGCACGAAACTAAAAATTTTTATACTTACTAAGTTCCATGCATAGTTTCAATTCCCCAAATTTCATGAAAATCGGAGATGGTCAGGTCAAAGGCTGTGTTGGTTTGGCATGGAATGAGTCATAGCTAGTTTAGTCTTGCAGTTGTTATCATAGCTACAGAATTGAGCAAAGCAAATTGTCTGTTAGGCAGATAAAAACTCAAGTGTACAATACTGTACAGAAAAAAACTTACATTATGAAGCTGTGGGAAAACTGTGCTAATGGAAAATTAAAAATAAAACCTAAGAAAAAAAGACGAACATAATGAAATAATGTGAGAGTGGTTTGTCTCTGCCAGAGGAAAAAAAATCACCACATACTGGGTCCCATGTTACAGTAATATGCTAAAAATGCCACTCAAAAAATGGGTAAGACTGAATTCAAAGCATGTAATGGATGGTTGGACATGTTTTGCAAAAATAGACCATTATTGAACAGCATTAATTTGCTTTACAGCAGAATGATTCGGATATGCTTAGTGTGGTTTCTCAGGCTAAAAGCATTTGCGGAAAATCAAGCAGCCAAGAATCTAAAATGTGTGCAGAAAATCGTGTTTCACTAAAAAAAAATTGTTGTGTGCTATTCAGTGCAATGTTAGCATTTGCGAATAAATACTGTATGGGAAAAAGTAAAAAAAGGTAAAAGTGTTCCCCTGTGCATAGCACCACGCCATGAAGGCGTATAGGGGGTGTGGGGGTAACGCCTCACACTTTCTTGATCCGATTGTGAGTGGGGGTGATGTGATCAGCATCACGCCCCTGACCGCCTTTACCCCCCAGGGTTTCCCCCAGGTACCCATGTTATTCGACTCTGGGTGGGCGCCGGGCCCACTTCCAACGTTAGAAAAGTTCCCGGATGGGAATACAGCACTTATTTAATGTAATCTCAGTTTTTATATAAGTATACTGGTCCCTTCTGATTCAGTTTAAGGTGTGTTCCACTGTATTTTCAATAAGTAAGGCTCAAGGTAGGCAAACACAAAGAATAGTTTCAACTATATATTTTTATGAAACACCAAAACATACGAAGTCCAAATATGCATGGAATTGTAACTGTCATCAAGCTGAACCCACAATATGAAATAAACAAGTTATAAATTACAAACCCCATGAAATCAAATTAATTTGGAAACATAAAATATCTAAGAATATAAAACTATTAGATCTCATGGTAAAAATCATGCCTAAAAATAAAATCTGATAGTGTTTCAGGGTCTTGAGAGGTTCATTAGGTCCAGTTGATTTGCTATATTTTACTTCACTTCTTGTGTCACTTGTGAAGATGGGTATGAGTAACGATTTGATGAATGGACACTGATAAACATCCATGCCCAGGCCAGGATTCGAACCCCGGACCCCTGGCATCGTAGTGCGATGTGATAATCACTCAGCCATGGGGGCTGGCCCATTAGATCCAGTGGTTGACAACTAGTTTAAATTGTTCTATTTGTCAACAATCCTAGACATAATCGAACTATTACCACAGAGAAATTAAATTTATAAATTTAATTTCTCTGTGCCATTACTCTTCATTATTATACCATGATTTGAAAGGTGCATATCAATTACAGCAAAATAAATATATTTTTCAGGTGTTTTTGGTATTTTCACCAGGTGGTAAAAGCTAGCTTTTGACCTATTTTCACCAGATTTTAAGCTGCATGTGTATGATCTGCAACCTGGCCTAGCCTGCTGCACGTATGTGTGTATTCTTTAGTTGTTGATGTGTGTGAAGTTTACGGCAGTGTGTATTTATTTTTCGTGCAGGAGACAAGTACTTTTTTCTGCATGCCATGGAGTTGGAAAACTACCGCAAGGTGTTCATATGTGGACTGGTGCTGCTAATATGTCACATGACATAAGTATGAAAGGGTATGATGTTCTTAATGCTTTCATTGCTAGGTTAGGCAGGTTAGGTTTATGGCTATTAGCATTAAAATTATTTCGGTAAATACTTCCAAACACCTAATCATGTCATTTCTGATCTTCAGCACTTTCTGCTATTCTCACTACCTGGTGACAGTAGCAGTCACACCCATTTTTAATTTCAAATAACTTCTTAGCAGTAATTTCATCAACACTGCCAATGAATATAATAAAATAAGATGAAGGTAACACTTTACTATACCGGAGACGGATTTCTTCAAATTTACAGGAGAAAGTACTTACGCAAATCATTTTTTGTAGTGTTGTTGATGTTCGGGAATGTAGTCTTGATCCATTTTAATGCGAATGCATGTGGTTTTCTACGAAAATCTATTTCCGATGCGCTATTGCTGCTGCCGCCATGATGTTGTCCGTATATGCTAAATTGAACGAAAGGAGTGCTAATGGAACCTAACCTAGTAGGCATACCTCGTCCCCGTGATGGTTCGTGGGGCTATAGTGAATTTTTGGGCTAACGTCAATGGTTTTTGGGGCTACCCGTGGATGGTTTGTGGGAAATAAGGAACAACAGTAAGTACTCGTTAATGTAAGAAATAGACATTATTTTCGTTATAAATTCATTATTTCACCTAAAGAAATGTTCCGATGCAGAAGAGTATGTTAGCAATGTAAAAAATTGCGAAATAAATCATCGATAGGTGTCTCCGGTATAGTAAAGTAGTACCATCTACTCTATAATAAACGGATAATCTCCTAAAAAAAGGGGGGAGTTGGTTTTGAGGGAATATAAGATTCTGATTTGCAGATTCAAATTAAGCCTCGGGTAATGTTGAATATTTTCCGCTCCTATAATCTCCCAATTTAGTCGGGAAATAACATTATTTTTCCAGTTTTGAACGTTAGGACTTTAAAAATACCCCGTCCTGTTCCCTTCCCAACCAAAAATTTTGCGTCCCGCACCCCTTGCACTTCATTAAAGGTAGAAGAGAAATCATTAAAATCTCGATTTTCTCTCTAGTGATATGAGCAAAAATATTACTTTTCCTTTAAAGAAGTGCTCGGTCATGGCCAGATAGGTTACACGTTACGTTCTTGAAGTACACACGAACTGTACTAAATTTTTGTGTAACCGGATTATTTTTGTGTGTAACCAGAGGAAATATTTTTTTTTGTAACCAGAAAATTAAGTGCCGGTACTATTACTAATTTTCTTCTTTTGCAATGGGAATATTTTCAACATTGATAGAGAAGAGGTCCTAGGTTTGAACACCATGGTCAGGCAATGGTGTGTCACTGTGTTTGTCCCATCAGTATTTTTTCCAGTTTATTATTCACCTTCATCGTCATGTTTAACACAAATAGCAGAAAATTGACTTAAAATAACAATGAGCGTTTTGTATTTCTGCGTTCAAACGGGAACGAAACCGCATCTCTCTGACTCGCCCTGACTGAAGAAAGAAGAAAAAAAGCTCCTTTTCCTGTTTTTTATATGCCCGTACATCTCACACTTTTTCACTTAAAACATAAATGTATGCATCCAAAGATTTACATGCTTTAACCGCTCTCGCTCTGTAGGAAAAACTACTTTCTATTAAATATGTAGGCTACAAATATCGCCAATGCAACGACGATTAGCAAATGGACCTCATCCTGGAATAATGCCGTATTACTTCCTATATGCTCATCCAATTGATATGCAAAGGCCTCTACTTTGCCCTGATATCTCTTATTCTCCTCGTCGTCAAGTGCTTTTATATGATCCATTTCATCCGGTATACAAAACAAGAAGAAAGGCCACAAGTACGCGCTTGAATTACCCGGCCGCCGTGAACCGGAAGTTGTTGTGCTACAATTCCACAATCGATTGTGCCGTTCGATATGTTTTTGTTTACTCGTGGATAGCCCCTATACGCGTGACATTGAACTTCGACCAGGCACCAGACCCATACGGTAAATTCCAGATAGTGGCGCATTCGACGGAAGCATGACGTCACGGACACGATAAGGGAGTCCGCCGTATATAAGCGCGTGCTGTGCACCGAGGAACCGCAGTGCATCATCACCATGGCCAGGGGCAAACCGATTGACAACACCGTGAGGAAAAGAGTGGTGGAGTTGCAACGGGATGGACTCAGTGAACGGGAAATAGCGCGCCAACTGAACTTACCCAAGTCAACCGTCCACTGCATCATCAAACACCACCAAAATACGGGTACTACAGAGCCAGGTAAGGCCCCCGGTCGAAAACGCCTGCTGAGCGTGCGTGACCTACGGATATTTAGGCGCTATATCCAGACCAACAATCATGTTTCTGTGGCCGAATTACGACTGTGGACTCGAGAACGCTTTCACATTGAAGTGTCAACCAGAACCATTCGCCGTTACCTACAGCGATGAGGTTACCGAGTGTACAAGGCGAAACGTAAACCCTTCCTTTCCATGTTGAACAAAGGCAATCGACTACGGTGGGCACGAATGTACCGGGGATGGACATTTCGGCAGTGGAACAGGGTTTTGTGGACGGACGAATCCATTTTCAATGTTGTGTACGGGAAAATACGGAAAACAGTCATTTGTCGGAAGGAGGAACAGAATGAAGCAAAATGTTATGCACGTCGGGTACAGAAACCTGCGTCAGTGGTGGTATGGGGATGCATGACGGCATCTGGGTTTGGCCCACTACACGTCTGTGAGGGCATTGTGAATACACACGCCTATTCACGCATACTGGAGCGGCATCTTCCCACAGTGCGAAGGCACCTGTTCCACAGGCGGCGTCTCATCTTTCAACACGACAATGCCAGGCCTCATACAGCGTGGCTGACAAGAGAATGGTTGACTCGTCATCACGTGCGAACTCTGCCATGGCCACCATCGAGTCCCGACCTCTCGACCATTGAGAATGTGTGGCGTGTTCTTAAGCGACGTGTGCAACAGAGGGGACCCACGACAGTGGCTGCTCTTATCGCCTGCCTGCAGGAGGAATGGCACCGCATCGATGTGGAATACCTCGAACGACTCATCCGCAGCATGCCCCGACGCATTGCCACAGTCATTCGCCGACGGGGCGGCGTCACACCATGGTAAACACGATCCCATCTAACAGTGGTCGAACTTCAATGTCACGTGTAGATGGACG
The DNA here is from genome assembly GCF_977018435.1 of Lepisma saccharinum. NCBI lineage: Eukaryota > Metazoa > Arthropoda > Insecta > Zygentoma > Lepismatidae > Lepisma > Lepisma saccharinum. The sequence continues at coordinate 66,421,172 of NC_139243.1, forward strand.
AAAATGTTTTATTTTGTGTGGACACCATACATTGCTGCGTTGCAGCGGAAATTTATGTTTTCCTTTGTTCCATGTAGCCTGCTGAATAAAATATGTTCAGCATATGCATGTGTTCTCCTTCTTTCACAACACACTCCTATATTTGTGACTGGTTGAACTTCATTGTCACTAAGGTTGTATTAAGGTTGGAAATTTTTTATAAATATTGACTACCAGCTGGTAAATTTGTTTTCCGAAATATAATTAAACCGTTAATAAGAAACAATAATGATCAAATTAAAACAGTATTATCTGAAGGCATCAAGAAAGTGTTATCTACAAGAAAAACTCCTACCTTCAATGAGGTCAAATCGGAAATAATTTCCCCCATTGTGAAAAATATTAAAGAAAAATCTCTTGCCGAACATTTAAGAGGAGAAGGATTAAATAGAAAATCAAAACGTATTATTAAGAAATTAACGGGAAATGGATTAAAGGTTTTAACTTGAATTTTATTTGATATTAAATGGAAGTTATAAACTCATACTGGAATATTTTTGAACCACCAGTTATTGATAAATCTACAAAATCATTTACGTATGTTGAATACAAAGAAAACAATGTAACTGTAAGTGGTAAAACATCTTATGAGATAGTTATTAGAAATAATAATTGGAAAAATTGACATTTTGCATATTTATTCGTTAAATCAAAAATTAAAAATGATCCGAGCAATAAAGCAACAGTTTCGAATAATGGCATAAATGATTTTAAGAGAGCAAAACTAATATACGATAATCAATTGATAGAAGATGTAGATTTCCCAGGAATTGCTACGACTGTGTCAAATCTAATCGAATTCTCAGGAGATGTTTCTAATACAAAAGCAACACAATTATGTTGGTACCAAGATACTTCTGACGAAGCTGACACACAGAGATATGTATATAATGAGGACAATAAAGAAACGAAATTGAAGAATCATGACGAATCAATTGAAGCAGTTGTAAGCAAAATAAAGCGCAATCCTAATTTTAATCAAGGTTATTTAGAAAGGTGGCAGCTAACAAAGGATGGTAAATCGTTTTGTAAATTCATTCCACTGTCGTATATGTTTAGATTTTTTAGAGATGTAAATAAAGTATTAAATGGTGAAATAAAAATAAATTTGGAAAAGAACTACGTAAAAAATATCTTACATGCCACAGAAGATGGAAATTATGATTATGAAATAACAGATTTAAGTGTATTCATACCAGAAGTTGAACCTTCATTACAGGTTTGAAGTCACCTTGAAGGGCAAATTGCAAAACCGAATTCTAATTTAGCTTATGGTTGGAACGCGATTAATTGTTACAAAATGTAACCTGATGGTTGCGTGCGTAACGAAGTAGTCAAGATTTGGAAGGAAAGCGTAAAGGTCCGTGGAAATTTAATTACTCGCACGATAAACAAGAAAACAAACCAATCAGTTACAATAGTCAGGGATTTTGTTGAGGCTAATGACAGTATTTTGGACTGTCACCTCAGTCTCTACTGAGAACCAACTTGACAAAAGTAAACGTGGTCGGAACGATGCACGTAAAAAGGCTGAAGTCGAATTAACTCTTTCTCAATCAATGAATGCAACCTCTTGTCCTTCCGAGCATGATTTCTCGTCCCGTATTGTCAAAATTAAACTAACACTCTAGTTTTGTGATATAAGGGATAATTACGTACACTTAGTTTAATTTTTGAGACTCTAGTCAAAATTTATTACGCCAAACCTCGCAGCGAAGAATGGCTGGCATTTTCCAAGAACAACATGTACATAATATCATTGGTAAGCAATTATTTCCTTCGACATATAACTATAAGTAACTTGAAGGTGGATCAACAATTCTTTGTTACCGGCAAATAACAAGATAATAAAACTAGAACACATCCGGCAACTACAAATGACATAATATAATGCAATTAATTAAAAACACGTTAAGGTCAATCTACAATTGCATTTTAGCACAACCCATTCATTAATTCTCGCTACTCAAAAAACCACCCATTTGACATATTAATTTATTTTGGTGCTCCTGCTAAACCCATGCGAAGTAGACGAGAATATATATATATATATATATATATATATATATATATATTTTGTTGCATGGGGATAAGTAATCATCCATATGATGCCTAAATTCCACTTATTCCGAGATGGTATATAATTGTGAATTTCCTCATAAACCATGAAAAAAAAGGAATACATTAGAAGAGAAAAATAGAAGAAACAACAAAAGGATAGGAAAGAGGAGAGGGAACCAAAAGGAGGAAGGGAATACAGCGAGGAATAAGAGCACCAATTACAAGATATTTGAAACAAACCATCCCAAAAATATACATATACTGTCAAACAGGTATAGAGATTGATATCCAAAATTACTAAATGAAGTTAAATTGTAACTTAAGTAATGAATCATAGTTTGCTTTACTTTGATGAAGATCAATGAATAAATGTTTATAACATACCCCAAGTAATAATACAAAAACAGTAAATAAACACATGCAAATAAGCAAAGATATAAATAGTACAAATCCATTAGAAAACCTTAACATTCTAGTACATATAAACACTTTAATACCATACCATACATGTGAAAGTGAATGCATCAGTTACCTTGGAACAGCCGGATTACGAGAATGGGAATCATGCTGAGAGGGACGACGGCGGCAGTGAGACGTGGAGTGTCCACTTCTGTGGCAAAAATTGCAGTATAGAGATTGAGGTTGACGCAGGGGGCGATTAAGATTCTGCTCTCGGTTAGCAAGATTATGAGGATAGGGGGTCACACGCCGGTCAAGCTGACCTAATTGGCGTTGTGTATATGCCTTTTGCATCTCTAAAGGGATGATAGAATGAGCTAAAGCTACTAACTCAGGCATAGATTGTGGACGGGACTGAAATAATAAACAGTTGGTGGAGGTATTGTTAAGATGTTGTAAAACAAAGGTGACCAAAATGGTAGGGTCCCAGCCCAATGCCAGAGCCTCGGCCGAATCACGGACGTCTGACACATAAATGTGAAGCGTCTCAAATTCACGTTGAGGACGAGTAACGTGGGCATTAACCGTATATAAAGACATCGGAACCGAATGTCGCCATATATAGAGTTTCATGTCGTGCCAAGACATAAGAGAAGCGACAGCAGTCGTCCAGAGTGTTTGCAAGACTCCCGCGGTACGGCGAGTCGCGTTTTGCAAAAGCCACTGCAATGGATATTGGTGGGAAAGTACCAGACGGTGTAGAGACAACATGAATGTAAATAAGGCAGAATGACTTTGGCCGTCGCACATAGCCAGCGCATCTATATGGGTATCTAAATTCCTCAGAAGAATCTTATGAATAACAGAAGAGTCTCCATTAAGATGAGACGACGTAACTGAACCAGGTGATATGGGGACCGTTACGGTCGCCGTAGTTGTTGCGGGCAAGGGTGACGAAAACATTGAGGGAGCTGTAGAGGTGGTAGCTATATTATTTGGTACCATGGGTACCTGAGAGATAACTTGAACCGGATGTGCAAGGTGGGGGCCAGTTAAGGGTGGCGGTGGTGGTAAAACGAATGGAGAAGACTCCTGTTGTATAGGTATCAATTCGCCAACATTGCTCGATTCCGGGGGAGGCATGGTGATAGAAGTTTCTATTATCTTCTACTAAATTCTTCAAATTTCCAATGGAAAAGGGGAAAAGATTTATATTATAAGAGAGGGAAAAAAAATTTTTCTAGAGGAAGGTGGAGGGGGAAAAAAAATTTTGTTTCAAAAAAAGGGGGGCCCAAATTTTTCTTACTTTTAACACGTAAAACGGAAAATATGTATATATAGAGAACCAGATCTGCTGCCAAAAACTTTGTAGCCTGATGGTTGCGTGCGTAACAAAGTAGTCAAGATTTGGAAGGAAAGCGTAAAGGTCCGTGGAAATTCAATTACTCGCACGATAAACAAGAAAACAAACCAATCAGTTACAATAGTCGGGGATTTTGTTGAGGCTAATGACAGTATTTTGGACTGTCACCTCAGTCTCTACTGAGAACCAACTTGACAAAAGTAAACGTGGTCGGAACGATACACGTAAAAAAACTGAAGTCGAATTAACTCTTTTCTCAATCAATAAACGTAACCCCTTGTCCTTCTGAGCATGATTTCTCGTCCCGTATTGTCAAAATTAAACTAACACTCTAGATTTGTGACATAAGGAATAATTACGTACACTTAGTTTAATTTTTGAGACTCTAGTCAAAATTTATTACGCCAAACCTCGCAGCGAAGAATGGCTGGCGTTTTCCAAGAACAACATGTACATAATATCATTGGTAAGCAATTATTTCCTTCGACATATAACTATAAGTAACTTGAAGGTGGATCAACAATTCTTTGTTACCGGCAAATAACAAGATAATAAAACTAGAACACATCCGGCAACTACAAATGACATAATATAATGCAATTAATTAAAAAAACACGTTAAGGTCAATCTACAATTGCATTTTAGCACAACTCATTCATTAATTCTCGCTACCCAAAAAACCACCCATTTGACATATTAATTTATTTTGGTGCTCCTGCTAAACCCATCCGATACGTCTCACAAAAGTTATCTCAGCTCACAGGTTAGTTTGCGGTATGTTAATCGTATTCCCAGCTTGTGTTCACGTGATTCTAATTGAGTGATTTGTTTTTTTTTCTCTTTATGCAAAAAGGGGGAAGGGGGGCGTGACCAAGCGTCGCTTTCTTTCTCCACTATATCGATCGCAACGTTACAATGTCCAACCTTCCAAAACTGAATCGATGGTTGTTTTACGTACAGTTCTTTCCTTTGTACGTCGTGCGTTACTTTCTTGATTCAATTATCACGTAGTCGCAAACGAGAAGAAAAACGGGGGAGAGTGACATTCTTGTCCAAAAAAACACGCATTCGCAGTTCATTTATAAAAAGGGAGCCGTAGAGTACATACCTCAGTTCGTTGGATAACTGTTCACCTCAGTTAACTTGGGCAAATCCTCGGCATCTAGAGAAACGGGGGAACGTCCTCCAATTAGTCGCTTTCAAGCACGTTGAACGGTATTGTCGTCGTTTCCCTCGTGTCCTTCCTTCTCACCAACTGATCCATCCATCCTTCATACTTCGAGTTGCGCCAGGTGAACCAAGGAAAGTTATGTTCGGTCAAAATGGTCAATGGTCAACTAAGTTCCAAATTACCATCCTTGTATTTAGACGTTTGTTTTCCAAAGGATTCCAACACCTCTCAGACGTACTAGCACTATACGTGAACAATGCAACGTTTCCTCGTAATGTTCGAAGAACTTAGTTCGTGCCGTGCTACAAATTGCGATCGACGAGAGAGAGAAGCACTGAGTTCCACGAGCCGCTACTTCTCTCGTAGTCCATGACGTCCCTCGCGACTCGCGAGCTGAAACGGAACTGCCGTTTTCGTCGATCGAGTTCGTGAAGCAGGGAAAGCCACTAGTGACCTCTATCGGTCAAACAATTAAGTAGAATTAAAAAACACTGACGCGAAGCGTACCGGAATGTATGAGGAGAGATGTGAGGATATTCGACGCGGAATTTAACATTATACTTGAAAATCATGTTCGCGTAGAAAATCGTCACAAGAAGCAATCTACAAAATTCAAACTCTGGTACGTTCAATGTAATTACTAATCAATAAAAGATTAGTAGTGGTTATATTGTGATTTCAGCTGAAGATCGCGAATCATCGTTCACTAAATCTCAAATGATATTTGATAACATGGACCTAGAAAGTTGTCATATATTACGAAATGGAAAGCAATTGCCTGAGTATTCTTATACATGCGACTTTACTCCTAACTCAATGGATTGTTCTAGATTATATGCAGCTTTTCTAAGCATGGGTTATAAAACACCAGAAGAAGCAACTTGTGTCTCATACAAGGACTTTGGATTAGTTTATCCTATTATTTGTTTCGATTTAACTAAAGAAAATGATGAAAACATATTTAGCGGCATGCAAACAGATGAATTGAAGTTCATATGGAGATTACGAACTAATCCAGCGAAAAATTATTATATTTATTGCATAGTGGAATCGGAAAGATTTGCACATGTTAATATTGTTGATAGAAAAATATTCCTAACTCCCTAAAACAGCATATTTTTATAATAAATAAATGACATCATATTGTGTCAAGTGTAAAACTAATACCAACAGCATTAATCCTGTCACAAAAAAAGGCTAAAAATTGAAGACAATATGATTTGTCAAAATGCGTTAAATGTGGAACCAAAAAATCTACGTTTAAAAAACATAATTGGACAAGGAGTTGAACATGAATCAGTGACGGATCACCATCAGTCACGAAACGTAAGAAATCAAATTATAGATGAATTACATAAACCAGCTAGAAAAAATTATGAAACACGAAAAGTAATCACGTACGGTATTGATGATGTATGGCAAGCTGATTTGGCTGAAATGGACTCTGGTAATCTTAAAGGTGTTTCTAAAATCAATAATGGATATAAGTACACACTCACTATTATAGACGTATTTTCTAAACTAGCTTGGGCTATACCATTAAAGAACAAAACTGGTACAGATGTTGCAAACGCTTTTAAACACATTTTTGAGGATCGTATTCCTAGAAATCTGCAAACTGATAAAGGTAAAGAATTCTACAACAAAGAATTTAAAGAGTCAATGAAACAACATAATATCAATCACTATTCAACATATACAAATATTAAAGCATCTGTTGTCGAGCGTTTTAATAGAACATTAAAAGAGAAAATGTGGAAACAGTTCTCTATTCAAGGAAATTATAAATGGATTGATATATTACAAAAATTAGTTAATAGCTATAATAATACGTATCATAATACCATTAAAATGAAGTCTATTGAAGTTAACTTAAAAAATCAAGAGGCTATCTATTATGATGTATATCGTAATAGGGTGGACGACCATCTACCCTGTAAATACAAAGTTGGTGATAAAGTTCGTATTAGTAAAATTAAAGGTATTTTCGAAAAAGGTTATACAGCAAACTGGTCTACAGAAATATTTACAGTTGATAAGGTATTTAAAGGTAACCCAGAACATTATCATCTTAAAGATTCTAAAGGTGAAGAAATTGTAGGTACGTTTTATGAACACGAAATGCAGAAAACACAATACCCTGATATATATTTACATGAAAAAGTTATACGTACAAAAGGAGATAAAGCGTACGTTAAATGGCTAGGATTTGACAGTTCACATAATAGTTGGATTAACAAAAAGGATGTTGTCGTTTAATACCCTAATTAAATGGATACCAAAGATATTAAGTTTGTAGATAATACTTTAGATAACGATAAAATGAAAATATTATTTTATAAACGAAGTAATTGCATTTTAATATTTTTAGTGGTTTTATTAATTACAATATACATTATATTTTTTGATTTCTCTGTGCCTTTTTTTAATAATACTTGGTATCTTCGTTGCAATTTATTTGTGTTTGTATATTGCATTAAAGCTGTATTATTCTCTTTAAATTTATCTAATTCCTTTTCGTATAATATTCCTTCTTGATTTAATTTGTCTTGTAAAAATTTATTTTCACCTTTTAAGTTTTTTATATAAGCACCTTGTTTTTCAATAGTTATATCTTGCTCACCCATTACTTCTAAACAATCATTTACAAACCGTTCTGCTTCATGTTTACCAATAATTAGAACTTTGGCAGCTTCTGTTTTGGTTGCAATATTTGGTAACTGAAGAAAATCACTTTGTTTTTTTTTCAACTTCTTTTAAGAAATTAACATCTTGCACATAATGTTTAGTGTATTCTTCTAGTTCCATTTATTAGAATTAAATTATACCTACTTGTTTTTGTAAAGTAGTTAATTCATCGCTGTTTTCTGATTGTGTTGTTTGTATTCTTTTTTTATTTTTTCCATTAAAGCATTTTCTGAAGTACCTGCATTAAGGTTTTTAGACTTTCTATTTGTTTTTTGTTTAGATGATGTTTGCTCTAAAACACTATCTTCCCTGTCTGGTATGTGTCTAGATTTAATATGATTGTGTTTTGTAATGTTATTAGATGATTTATTAAATTTTATTAATGTTTCACCAGTTAAAAACTTTATTTGCTCTCTAATTCTATTTTCACCAATTTTATTTTTCTTAGCAAAATCCTTTAAAGTAACCTGTTTTAATTCTGGATCAGCTCTAATTGTTAGAAATTGCATTGCTAATTGTCTTGATCTCATATTAGATAAATTCTTAAATGATGGAATACTAGCCTCTATCAAAGCCGAATTATTTTTTAAAATAGTATTCATTTTTTGTTTAGGCGTTTGGACTCTCTTTTGTTCAGGCATTGTTTATTTATATATGAAAAAAATATTTAATAACTTATGTGTAGAGTATTATTGTAAGTAATAAAATTTTTACTATTAAATGGAGGTACCACAAGATATTACAAGAAGGTGTTCTACCTGCAAGACTCTTATAATTTTTAATGAATTTGTTAAAAATAAGAGTATGAAATATGGCTATGGATATACATGTCATGTCTGTCAAAATTTACGTAATAGTAAGCTACTTGAAAAAGTATATTGTGATATATATGTGAAAAATATGTAGCAAACTTACATTTTAAAAGACACACAAAATCTAAACTCCATGAATTATTAGTAAAATTATCTAAACAAACAAAAGAAATATTATCAAGTAAAGTTGTAGTATGTTAAAGTTTTTCTTTGCTAAATTTTTTTCGTAATAAATGGAGGTACAAAATATTGGTACAATGCAATCAAATAATTGTCTTATAAATAACACAATGGATCTAGAGAATATGAAAATACCTAATTTAATAGCTATTGCCAAACAACATGACATTAAAGGATATAGCAAATATAGAACAATTGCAGAACTAAGAGAATATATTAAACATATGTTACATCTAAAACTATTTTCAGAACGTAATCTAGAATTTGCAGAACCGGTTGATATATTAGATACTATTAAACGTAGAGCTAACTTGATAAGGTTTGCTAAAGAAAATGGTATCACTGAATATAGTAAATATAAAAAAGAAAGTGACCTTAAGTTCTATATAAGAACTAAATTAGAAAAATTACCATTTGCAGAATTAAATTCAAGTGATCGATCCTATTCCACATTATCAACCCCCATTTGACAATCTCAAATAATAACGAATTAACTAATAAGAATTCCGAGGAGAGAGAAAGACGAAACCAAATAATAAGAGAATATTTAGCTACACCAAGGAGAGCTTTTAATGACATGGTTAGTGATTTTCCATTTGTTTCTAACAATAACACAGATTTTATAGTACACTTTAACGAAATAAAAAATAAGGTAATTAAGTATATTAATAGTGGTTTAGACAAATATCCAAATTTACTTATTTATTTTACAACACATTTTCAATATCATATCTTAAACCCAGCTGCAGGAGACGTAGTAAGTACAGAGACATGGCATCTTAGATGTCGTACTCTTAATATTGAAAGGTCAGCTAGAAATAGGTTGGGAACTATATATGAATTAGCAACAGAAGAGATCAGGACAAAGTTTGAACAATGGACTTATAGAAATACAAAATTTAGATTTGATCGAGTAAAGTATACCATGCTTAGTAGAGATGTGTATCATCCAATAAGAGGTGGAACTTAGACAGAGCTACCAATATGGATTAAAAATAAACAGTGTTGCATTAATGTGAAAAACGTAAAAAACAGGATTTTTAAGTGTTTTAACAGAGAAGATCAAAGATGTTTTGAGTATGCATTGGAAAGTATCTTAAATCCAGCTAAAACGAAAGATCCTAATAGACCGTCTAACTATAATATTGAAAAATATAATAAATTATGTATGACTTATCCTGTTACAATTACATCAGAAAATATTGAAATATATGAAACATTTCTGAACATCTCTATTAATGTATATGGTATTCATAATGATATAGGTGAAGAACAACTTTACACAATGCACACCAGTAATAACATCGATCTACAAAACAAAAAGCATGTAAACATATTAGCTATCGAATCTGTACCTTCAAAAGTTCTGTCCCAGCAACACACCATTGTGTGGGTATAAAAAATTATAGTGCACTTGTTAGTGGAAAAATTCATAATATAGATAAACACATAGATACAAGTCCAAAATGTCATAAAAGATTTGGTAAAAAGGAAGCTTTTACCAATCACATTTCAAATGTAAATCTAATATAGACGATAGTGGAGTTGAGATAGTGATGCCAACAGATAAAAATAATATAAAAAAATATAAATCATGTGGTGCTGAGCTCTTTCATCCGTATACTCTAACTTTTGATATGGAGAGAACACAGGAAAAACCAGAAGGATTAAAAACAAATAACAAAGAGATTATAACTACAGGAGATAGTGTTAATATACTAAAAAGAAGGGGCGATAAAAGCCAACTTATGAAAGAATTTAATGAAGATCTTGTAAATTTAGCAAAAAAGTATTATACTAACTGTATAAATAAAAACATACCTGCTATATATGATGAAGAGTCTATGAAAAAATTTGAAAGAGCAACATATTTGTGGGGATGAGTTTAAAAAAGGTGATTGTAAAGTATATGATCACGATCATACCACTGGCAAATGTAGGGGTGCAGCACATAACAGTTGTAATCTTCACTTAACGTTGCCTAGATTCATATCTATATTTATACACAACCTTAAGTATGATAGTAAAATATTTATAGAGTGGATAGTAAACCTATGCAAAAACGAAAAAGATATACGTATTCTCCCTGATACAAGCGAAAATTACAAATATATTACTTTGCGAGTTGAAGTTGGTGAGTATAAGCAAAAATATGATCAAACTAAATGCAAACTATGTAATATAAGGTTTAAAGAATTACTTGATAGTTGTAAGGTTTGTAAAAATGGGGGTTCTAATTTAAATACCAAAAAAGAAGGTACGAGGGGCGATCAGGTTGCTCCGACCCTAGCATAGAAGGAAGGACGTTATGATTGATTTTTTATTTTGTTATTGTTTAGTGATCCTTTGTATGCTTTCATTCTGAATTACAAGTCTGAGTAGCGTACAGTTTTCTTTTTACAGGGATTTAACTGAGTGAAGTTGTGTCAATATGCCAGAATGGAGAAAACTGATGTGAGAGCGGTGATCAAATATTTTGTGAAGAAGAAGTGGACGGTATCCAAAATTTATGAGGACTTGGTGGATACATTAGGGGACAGTGCTCCTTCATACAGTATGGTGAAGAGATGGTGTCGTGAGTTTAATTGTGGGAGAGAGTCCTGTGAAGATGAACATGCAGGTGGAGCACCAAAAACTGTCATGACGACCGAAAACATTCACAAATTCCACATATCGTGCTGAAGGATCGTCGAGTCACTATCCATCATGTTGCTGAGATGTGTGGCCTGTCATATGGCACTATGCAAAACATAATTACCCAGGAATTGCATATGAAAAAAAATGCTGCAAGATGGGTCCCTCGAAACCTCACCCCAGATCAGAAGCGCACCCTAGTGCTCATCAGTCAAGAACCTCTTGGCAACTTTCGTGCTGATATAGACGATTTCCTTGCCCGATTTGTAACTATGGATGAAACATGGGTCCATCACTTCGACCCAGAAACAAAATCGCAAAGCATGGAGTGGAAACACCCACATTCTCCACCAACCAAGAAGTTCAAGGTGTAAACGTCAGCCAAGAAGGTGATGGCCTCAATTACTGGGACTGCAAGGGTGTCCTTCTTGTGGACTATCTACAAAGGGGCCAAACCATCACTGACACATACTACAGTGACCTAATCAAGAAATTACGGGATTCCATGAAGAAAGAGAGGCGTGGGATGTTGACCCGTGGTGTGCTCCTTCACCAGGACAATGCTCCTGTCCACACCTCACGCATTGAGAGGGCCGCTATCGCAGATGCATCGTTCGAATTGTTGCCCCACCCACCCTATTCCTCAGATTTGGCCCCCAGTGATTTACATTTGTTCAAACATTTGAAGAATGACATTCGTGGGCAAAAATTTTCTGATGATTCTGAGGTGATAAGGGCTGTGGACTCATGGTTGGAGGACCAGTCGGAAGATTTTTTTTTTGCAAGGTGTCCAGGCGTTGGAGCACCGATGGGAAAAGTGCATTGGAGTTGCAGGGGAGTATGTTGAAAAATAAAAAAAAATTGATACCCTACTGCCGCTGTTTCTATGTTAGGGTCAGAGCAACCTGATCGCCCCTCGTAGCATACAAAAATTATACATAGAAGTTAGGTTTATAGATACGTATGCTTTTCTTGGTACAAAATTAGATAAAGCTATTAAAAATGAATTAGGTGTAAACTCGGCATTTTGTGCAAAATGCAAAAAACATAGACCATTAAAAGACCCAATACTTCGTGATGTGCGCAATAGTATTATCGCATGCGAGTTTTGCAATAAAGAGATATTTACTGTATGTAACTATACACGATTTGAATTGTTTAATAAAGAATATGAAGATCTACCACTAGAAGATAAAGTTTATCTACTAACAAAAGGGGAATATCCATATGAGTGGGTTGACACATACGATAAATTTAAATATACAACATTACCACCACAAGAATGCTTTGTTTCCAAATTAACCAGGGAAAAGATAAGTAATAAAAAATACCAATATTTAAAGCGAATGTGGGACCATTTTGACTTCAAAAATTTTGGTGAATTCAACGATTTATATCTTAGATTAGATATGCTATATAATATATTGATGAAAAAAGTAAGATTCATGTGGGGAATGAGATTGTAATAAATCCGTCAGACCTAGCAACATTTGAAAATGAGATCATCTCAGAAATTGAGAAACATTCTATAAAATATAAAGGATGAGAATGTCCTTGTTGTAAGCATAATATAGTTAGTTATTTCTTTAACACCAACATGCATTATTATCGTATAGATTTCGTTGACTGTGAAAATGTAACTAATGGATGTAAGTGTGAGTGTGGCTCCTGCAAATTCTAAAACAAGATAATCTAGTGTTAGATCACCATGTAACACTGAATTTGATACACCATAATGTATTAGAGTTGTAATTATTTTTCATTACCTCTTAACCCCGGCAAATTACCGGGGTTTTATAAAATGGGTAGTTTTCACAATTTTGACATTTTCAGCGATTTTCAGCAGTTTTGAGCCTATTTTGCTCAATAATGAAGTATGTTTTTTGTGTCATTGCATATTTTAATATATTTTTAGTTTTTTAATGTGATTTTGGATGGTTTTTATTAACTTTTTTATTTTATAGATTTCTAGATTTATTTTTATTTTTTAAATAAAATTGATATTTTAAAATTTTGATTTTATTTTTGTTTAAAACAGCCAAAATTTTGAACTTGCGGTCGGACCGGCGAAATCACTATACTACTATAACTTATCGATTGATGGCAATAATAAATTGTAAACTTGCGAAGATCAAGTTTTTTCAAGATGGCAATGTAGCTTCCATTGTATGCAAAATTAGTTGTTATGACAAAAGTTCAAATATGAATGGCATGAAAGTTCACTTGAAGTTACTTCTGCACCAAGATGTGTGCTTGCAACATAATCCAACGGAACATTTACAAACTTCCTTTTTGTGAAAAGTAAGGAACATGTTCTTACTTTCTATGCAAGCAAACCAGTATCGACGATGCAAGAACGGAACTTCTTATCTTCTTATCCTAAGGTGACACCCACCTACCTCGCAGGTTTAACATCTCCTGCATGTCTTGCAAATGGTACCTGTCAGGCTGAACACTTCCAAATCAACCATATTCAGCTGGTTTCGTGCAGAATTTTGCACATTACACGCCGCTCAAACAGATGCGCATTCTCGCATATCCATCTTTTTACACAGACCTCTTGCAGCCCAACCCTAGCGTTGTTCCAAACGTCCCATGGCGTGCGTTGCTGTGAGCCAACTTGGCCAACGTTGGGGGCGCGATAATTGCAAATTTGTTTTCAAACAATTGTCGCCTAAAGATTGCCTAAATATTTAACAATGACATATCATTGTGGAAAAAACGTTACATGCTTGCCTATCATGACAACTCAAAATATTTTTTTTAAAAAATAAAAGAACAAATGTCCCAAATGTTAAACACCATCTTGCAAGAATCACAAGAATCAGAGGTTAATGCTGCCTATGCAGATCTGCCATCTGCCAAATTTTTGCAACACTATGTAAACGATACACTTCGTGAATTCACTGCAGACACGTATACCTCAAACAATGACACCTTTTGTGTTCGATGGAGACTTAGGACGAATAATGGACTAGTTTCTGAGTGCATAGTCCAAAAATCGTCATACACTGACTGAAAAATGACTCACTCCTCCACCCCATTCCATTAGCAATCTTGTTCTTTGAAAAGGAAATGCACTGCATTTGTCTGATTACAAGAACAGATCGTTTTGCCTTTGAAAACCCATGTTTAGGGTACAGAATTGAAGAACAGGAGTGATATTCAGAAAATAGTTTATGTAAAATGTATGCCTCTAATATGGGACTTCCCTTTCACAATATAGGCAGAATGATATTACTATTAATACTAATCATACACTTCAAAGCTTATGTAGCAGAAATAACATTTATCTCGGAACAATATCTGAGTAAAAGAAAATTCCGAAAGATACAGTATTGGCAAAAAAAGAAAAACCTACTGGTGCAGATCTTGGATAAAAACTGATAAAGAGGAACTCTACTAGATCGATATACAGAGTGACCACTCTAAGATCATGATAAAATTAAATTATAATTACTAGTTTCCAAGGCAAACTTTCCAAAAATTCAAAGGTACAAACAGATGCTATGCCTATTTCAACATTATGCATTACCACCTTTCATCACCGCCACACAAACAAACACATATATTAACAAAATAATGGGTCTGTGTGATTCCATTGAATCCACAAATTCTAATTTAATTCAAAGAAACGTTATGGTATATATATTATTT
This sequence comes from Lepisma saccharinum, assembly GCF_977018435.1. Taxonomy (NCBI): domain Eukaryota; kingdom Metazoa; phylum Arthropoda; class Insecta; order Zygentoma; family Lepismatidae; genus Lepisma; species Lepisma saccharinum. Next base: position 66,436,176 of record NC_139243.1, read on the forward strand.
AATATATTCAATTCAAGGTGTAGAGTTTAGATTTGCTATTTCACGTACTCAGGCTTCAAATACATGTACAAACAGAAATATACTATTCTATGAAAAGTTGTTAATGGACATTTCCACTTTGACATGAAAAACGTTTTAAATCCATTCATTTTACAGATAATGACACAAACACGAGACGTGCAAAATATCTCGGCGATATTTGTTTCGGTTCTCGAGAAACACGCTTTCAAAAACGTCCTCTCCACAGACAGGAGGACCTCTGATGTCATCACTTAGAAATGCGTGCAGGCGGGGCTTCTGCTCGTCCCGTCAACTTAGCATGAGTCGCGGAATCGACAGCAAATTCACTTGTTACTGTGTAAAACAAGTATCTTACAACTTCCAGTGCAAAAATCTGTGCTCCATTTCTTGGAGATGAATTATGCCCTAGCAGTATAGTAGTATTTACTATAATTCAGCCACTCGGTAGAGAGTTTTCCCATTAGGGTGACAAAGTAAACCTTGTAACAGTCAATGGCTGAACATGTGAACAGCCTTGTTCATTACGAATATATAGGTTAGTTCTGACTGGCAAGAACTTAATGTTATAGGAATGCCTTTTCTGGAATTACAATTATTTTCGTCATAATATTTTCTTCACAAATTTTAAGATAATACTTTTAGAACACACTGGTTTACACGCCAATTTCTGCTATATAAGAGGTGATACGGTATAAAAAGGTACGGTGAGTTTTTAAATTTCCTGCAGTAAATGACAGTTTTCTTCAGTTAATATATATATATTGCAAATTTTTGTATTTAGCCTACTTTTACGTAGCTTTTCCGTTCACTTTGTTTAAGCGCAACGATGAGAACGCATGGTTAATTTATTATGTATCATCTCTAACATCACATTTCTTCCCACTTTTGGCTAATCGCTACAATGAAGATGAATAACTACAAGCAGTATTCGAAGTCGGGGTGCAGGAGTACCCCCCCCCCCCACACACACACTCACACACTACCACCAACTGCACAATCTAAGTATCACCCAAGCTGCCATGAAAAGAGACGAAATTTTTCTTCTGTCCCATCTCATTACGAAAACGTTCACTTGTCCCATCTCCTTTTATGAGACGAGACGGAACAAGCATGGGGGGAGGGGATGTTGGACCCGACAAAGTTGTGTGTTTGTAGTCACGAAGTCACGCTACTTAGTATTGATACTTTTCTGTTCATCTTGTGTCACTATGTTTTTAAGAACCAAATTTCTTTAATATGATTCGAGGGGGAAAAATAACTGATTCAATGCAGTTTCTTATCGCAGAAATTCCGAAACTATCAGGAAATTGCAGATATTGGTCTGCAGTCCCATCTGGTGTGTGGAATTACGAAATTTCCTTTCCATCCGTATCCCATCCTATACGCATAGCTATACGTCTCTAATTTAAGAGAATGAAATAAGTCCGAAGGAATTTTTTATGAACAAGCGGATAGAACAAGGAAATTGGTAATTTTAGTGAACCAAAAAAAGAGGGGGGGGGTTGGACCCGTTGAATCCCCCTTAAATACGCCCATGGTTATACACATTATTTCCTTGTAATGATTATACATAAACTAAGTATAGATATGTACTGTGCAACTAATGTAATCTTCTCAGTGTATTTTCTCTTATCTGCACAAAAATATTTGATCATAATTTGCGCAACAGAAATGGAACACAAACTGAAATTGCTTTATGGAAAAGAAAGTTAAATAGGCTTTATAAATAAAGTGAAGAATGTGAAAATTCCTATTTTGCACTACATAGGTTACGGCAAATATCGATAAATATAAGTTTAAAAAATATTTTGGAGTGTCTGGTCAGCAACCAATTTTATAAGCAATATTTTTCACATGGCCTGAGAACACACACGCAGCTGAACCCTTTCATTTATCTTGCACGTGAGCAGCACGGATATTTCATAGAGGAATGATCATTACAAAGCATAGCTTTCCTTTCTCCTATCGCTTCTTCTTCCATTATTTAAATCGGTACAAATTTGTAAAACTGCTGCACGTGTTTGCTCACCGTGGGCTACCCATCCGGAACTGGACGCTCGAAGCAGACGACAAACGAGCTCTCCCTAAGGAGTGACGTAGTAACATGGCGGCGGCGTGTTTTCAGCGCAACGCTAGTCTCGCAACTTTGGAAGTCTCGTTTCTGCCTTAAACTGGACGCAGAGAAACGCGAGAACTTGCAGGGGTCATTTTTCCAGGGTGTAGTTTTTTAAAATTGTTGTAAAAAAAATTGAGTGGAAATGTCCATTGTGTAAGAATTTCAAACTCAAAATTACACAATAAACTTCATATCTTGCAATAATCTGTCTGTCAGATAGATTGTTCTGCAAAGGGCACTAACAAAGTAAACGTACTGAGAGAGATTTCTATTATATCTTCGATGCAGCTTTCATTTCTATCCTTCCTCGATAAAAATAAAAGCCAAACTGTGAAAAACTTACCTCGGGGAATTTGCAAATGTATGAATTCATTTGGATTTACAAAAGTTGCAATTTTTTACATAGAATTCATGCATAATTAGCAACCCTGATTTAGTATAGTTGATGCGGAAAACATATATTTCAGTATGTATAAATGTTCTGAACATGTATAGTTGTTACAGTGTTGTACCATCATGATCAAAAAGGGGGGGGGGTACTATAAGATTATTGGAAGTAGTCTCTTACACTCTGTCCTAATTATATTCAATAAATCTGAGGCTAAAGTAAAGTATTCATTAATGTCGTTGAAATATATATTCAGAAACTACACATGAATGCTATAGGAAGATAAAACTGACAGTTTTTTGTATCATGCTGCCCTTTCTTCTTGTGTGCAGGTCACATTTTTTCCATTTGCATTGTCTTCTGCTATGAAGTCTCACATGTATATTAAGTATCTTCATGGTTAAAATCTATGTTTATAATTAAGCAATTAAAAGTATTCTCCTTGATGTGAAACATAATATGCAAATAATATATGGAACTTTAATGTTGGGATTTATAAAGTTCTTCATTGTGATGAATACTTAGAACTGTTTCAACCCCAACCTTTTGAAGTATTCACAATAAAATAAAAAATACAGTCATACGTAGTGTTTTATTATAAAAAGACAGGATATTACATACACAGTGCAAAACAGAAAAGAAAACATAATTTTAAGGTTCTGGCAGTTCACATGACCAGTGAAATTATATGCTGATTTTTCAAGAATGGAAATTTTTTAAATATATATTACATGTTATAACTAGGGACAAGAAGTTTTCTTTTTATTTTTTCCTAAATTTTGAGGTTATTTATTACTACAATTCAGTGTTATTTAAAGCAAAATTCGGTGACATTAATTGAAAATCTGTGTTATTTTTACATGCATTTTTACGGTTTCTTCTATGCATAAGATTTTCACATTGCCTTAGTTATGGAAAATTAAGGCAAATAGTTTTAATGACAAAAATAAATCAATCGAAGGCTTACCTTTGTGAGAACTGACTAAATTTCTTGCATTTGGAAAACTATTTCATCTCATCGGTCACTAAATATGAAATGTTTATTGATGGATATTACCCAAATCTTTGAACACAATCATATTTCAAACCTTTTCACTCTCACAAAATAAAATTTTCAAAAATTGTTTACTTAAATTCATTTTCAGTTTACAATAACATTGATGATTTTCCATGCACAGATTGTGCATAGTAAAAGTTCACAGTATTCACTCACCACACTTCCCATATTTATAAAAAAAAACCTTCTAAATAGAAAGACAGCAGTTCCCCCCCCCCCATTCACTCTAATGGAATGATTGCTTTAACGAAGGCTTCCACAGTTCGAAGTGTGATTTGCACCTTGTCTTCTTTCCTTCTCTTAAGCTTCTCGAAGCCTTCGACGACAGAAAGTTGCCGGTTTCTAACACTCACTTTATTCTTGTTCTCGGGCCTCTCCGACAGCGTAGTGGTAATGTCGCCACCTTGTAATTAAGCGGTCCCGGGATTGATACCTGGTGGAGGCACCACAGTGGTCTGGATTCAACAAACTTTAGGTCCAGTCCCGATTAGCCTTTATGTGCATAAAATGTATGTGAAACAGCCTCTCACTTCCATTGTGCTTAATCAAGGAATCCTTCCGCTCTCATGTTATTTTGCAATTCAGTGATTACAAAATAATATAAGTTCTATCTTAAGCATAAAGTCTTTAAGAAGCAAACTATGCATTCACTGCTGGCCTTGGGATGCTGCGGAGTACACTACAGTAGGAAAAGGAAATAAGACACTGCACAAATCGTGCAGCTGCAGTAATTCTGACTGACTGAAATTTCCCTATGGATGTCAAAAAATCCATCTGACCTCAAAATACAGTTTTGTGTACACACATACAACCACATCCCTATGTAATCATTTTAAATTTACACAATGTTAAGGATAAAGACTGCCATTGTTACGTGCATGCTATTCATCAATGTTTGTTTCTAGTTATGCAGTGAACCAACATGCCATTGATCAAAGAGCACATTGATGCTACCTTACATTGTGGTGGACAGTGCAAAGAAAGTTGCAGATCTCTTCAACTGCAGACATACTGAGAGGTGGCTGGCCAATTGTTCATGGCTGGCCATTGACAGCTGTCGCTGCGAGGCTGTCGGTGGGGACAAGCTGTGACAGGTGGTTCTACCTGCCTGTTACGTCACACCGGGAATCGTCCTGCGTGGAGGTCACAAGCCCCAACTGCGAAGGTTGTGGGAAGGAAATGGAAAGGTGTTTCAGATGTATTGCATGTTATGTCTGCAAGGGGGATATGTGTATAGTAACTATCATATGGGTGGTAAAGGCGGTCAGGGGCGTGATGCTGATCACATCACTTTACTCACGACTGGATCAAGAAAGTGTGGGGTGTTACCCCCACACCCCCTATACGCCTTCATGGCATGGTGCTAAGCACAGGGGAGCACTTTACCTTTTTACCATCTCACTCTATATACGCTTACATGGGAATAATGGTGATAAAATTTCTCAGTTTGAATTCTCCCTTTCTCCCTATTAAATTCAGTTTTGAGAAGTGTGATTTTTATTAGCACAGATTATTGACCTAAAAGTAAAGAAAGATATCTGAAAACTTGCAAATATTCCTTCTTCTTCTTTTTTTATTGCAATCTGTGCAGTGTGTTGAATAGAAGGATAAAAATATTATTCAAACTCTTAAAATATGTTCAACTTATGGCTACTGTCAAAATCTTCCACATCTACACTGAGGTAATAATGTTCCCAGAAGCACAAACACACATCAAGTTTTGTTTGCATAGCTTACTCTGAAATACACATTGTAGAAAACGAAAAACGACTGACTCCTAAAACAATTAAACAAGTCACTGGTTGGACTTGAATTTTTATCACTCGTTTTAATTGCTTGTGCACATGGCTAGATAAATGCAAATAATTTGTATACATGAAGGCTAAACAGATCTTTTGGCATGATCTGTAACATAATATTATACATTCATTGCTTTCTATAATCAGTGTCTTTCCTAAGGAGCAAAGGGTGGGGTGTATTGACGTTTTAATATGTAGACTGCTCTTGCTATAGGCCCAAAGCAACACATGAGGATTTGACTGTTCGGGGGAGGGAGGGGACACAATTTGTTTCCAGTAACTATATTTTAAAGATGTTTACTCTGTACATCAAATGATGATAATTGCATATGTTTCTGCACATACAAACCTCAATAAAAACTTGTTTATATGTGCAGTCTTGCCTAATTTGTAAAGATGTAATTTCAAACCAGTTATGTTGTAAGTTAATTATTTATTGATTTTCTATAATTTACTTCGCTTTTTTTGCCAATTTTCGCTAATCTTCAAAAATGGGGTGAGTGATGATTAGATGAAATTGATGAATGAACACTCACAAACATCCATGCCCAGGCCAGGATTCGAACCTGGGACCCCTGCCATCATAGCGCAATGTGCTAACCTCTCAGCCACGAGGAATGGCAGGTTGTTAGTTTAAAATCGCTTGATAGTTTGTCATTGTAATTCCTAATCAATACATGTGCAGGGCCTCCCCAATTGCATAGCGGTAACATCGTCATCTCTGGTTCAATACCTTGTGGAGACACATAGTGGTTCAGATCCCACTTTAATCTGTAATTCCAATCCACGATTAGAGTAAAATTACATGCACGTATTCATATTAACTTTACAGAAGTCATGGTAATTTATTTCAATGTTTTGAGAGAGAAATGGATTACATCTCGGGGAAGCACCGACCCCTCCACAAACACGTTATCACTCTTCTAAATGCCACTTAATATTACAGGATTTTTATTAATTCTTTGTTCTGAATTGATGGACTGCGAACTTTACTTTTATTGCCTTTTAGGCCTCCCCGATGTTGCAATTGTAGCATCGTTGGCTTGTAATCAAGGGGTCCTGGGTTCAATTCCCTGTGGAGGCACATAGTAGTTTGGATCCCACTTTAAACAGTAGGTCCAGTCCCGATTAGCCCTACTGTGCATAAAGTTTACTTTAAACACCAACTCAATAAATCAATCAACAGGGTAGGCTCTTTCCCTGGCATTCCTTACTTTTGATTTTCCACTAACTTTGGAAATTTATACTTTGATATGATGACAGGAATAAAGAATTGATAAGGCAAAAATGGGAGGTGATACCAAAGACACTTTTCACTTGGTCACAATTATACGAGGTTCACTATTTATATTTTGAACCTAACAATGAAAAAACAGGAATTTGGCATTGAAAACTGCTTTATTGTTTTTCGAAGTATTCTCCTTTATGGTCACTTTGCATTCGTTCGAACCATTTGTCAAAGCAGATTTTCCAATCTTCTTGAGACACCTCCATTATATGATTTTTCAACGCATCAACGGCGTCTTCCGCCGACGAAAATCGTTGTCCACGCAATTTATTCTTGACATTCGGGAACAAGAAGAAGTCATTGGGTGCCAAATCAGGACTGTACGGCGGATGATCCTTCAATTCGATTTTTTGACTGTTCATAAAGTCGGTTGTTAGACGAGATGTGTGACAGTTGGCATTGTATTGATGAAGAATGATCCGATGGCGTTTGTTTATTTTCCGCATTTGACCGAAGACCTCTGGCAAACAAATTGTTGTGTACCATTCAGAGTTAACCGTTCTACATTCCTCTAAAGGCACAGTTGCCACATGACCAGTTTTCCCGAAAAAACAGGCGACCATTTGTTTCGATGTGCTTCGAGCGCGAACAACTTTTGTTGGATTGGGTTCATCTTGAAACACCCATACAGTCGACTGCTGTTTATGTTCCGGCTCATATGCATATATCCATGATTCGTCACCTGTTACAATCTTATATACGTCTTTTGAAGCACCACGATTGTATTTATTGAGCGTCTTTTTGAGTTTTTGTCAAATTGTGAGGGATCCAACGAGAACATACCTTTCTCACAGCTAAATGATCATGTAATATTTTATATATGCTGGTGGAACTAATGCCTATGGTTGCCTCAATCTCACAGTATGTCACATGACGATCTTGCAGTATTAGGTTTTGCACAGCATCAATGTTTTCTTGAAAAACAACTGATTTTGGACGACCTTCGCGAATCTCGTTGGTGAGCGAATGGCGGCCACGATTAAATTCGTTATACCAGCATTTCACAGTGGCAAAGGATGGGGCTTCATCGCCAAATGTGGAAGTAAGTTGATCGATGCACTCTTGTCTTGATAATCCACGTCGAAAATCGTAAAAAATCATCGCACGAAAATGTTCACGAGTTAGGCAACATAAACAACACAAATGAAGCTATTGACAAAACATTTCAAGTACGTTATGGTCAATAATGCCAGACGATTCCATGCAAACGTTAAATCGCGCCTAACTTCAATCAGTGTTGCCAAGGCTCAAAATATATCTGATTCAAACCCGCCCATAGTTTGAACCAGAGACTAGTTCAATATGTCCTTAATGACATTATAGATTGTGATTGATGGTAGAAACATGATTGATTATTGCAAACCGAAATCTGGTTAGCTTATTAGTGTAGAAAGCATAAAAAGTTTGTGTAATAAATTTTATTTATTAGAATAATAATACGTAAATGACAAGAACATGTTGCACTCTATCTTCTCTACATTTCTTTAAATAAATTATATTATGAGCTAGGAGAGGCATTCAAGTTAAACCGGGAGTTTTGTTTTTTCAGAATAAGGGAACACATTTGGATGTATAGAAAATACTTTTATTTATCATGTAATCCTGCTCTAAACTAATGCACTCATTACAGCGTTTCACGGGCACTTGGATACCAACAGCGTAGAAAGGTATGTCAATGAATATTTCTCTGTCATGATCAAACTGCTTGCTTCTTCATAACACATGGCAAAGAAATTCATTGACAAATATATATATATATATATATATATATATTCTGTGCATCAAACATGTGAAGTGTATTTTCCAAAATTCTGTTAGTTAGACTTTAAAGTGTGCCAATAGCTAACCATCCTTCGGAGTTTCCAACTTCTATAACAATTCCAGCTAAAAGGATCTACATTTGTTGCAGTGATCATGGACACACAATTGGTGATGTCATCTTAGCATCACGTGCCCCATCTAAATTATGCACTATATTTATTCCATATTTTAAACCCTCTTGTGAGTCTCCTTCTCCTTCTCTAAGCTCCCCAGGAATCTAACCTAGGCAGTGTTTGAAAATGTCCAAACTGACCAAAATTTATAGCTATGTGTGTGAAGGTTTGTTGGCAGAAATTTGCTCCCAGCAAAGCAAATTCAGTCAGGATTTTAAAGTAACGAAAGTAGTTACTTTGTGAAACGATAAACTGTGCCTCAGGTTACATTTTCGGGTAAGGAACATGGGCGTCGGGAGAGGTCTGTGGACTTAAAACAACAATTCAATAAAACAATTCAATTCTATATTATTTCGACTATAGATGGCCTCAGCCCTCCCCCCTTCCCTCTCCGTCACAAAAAAATTCTGGCTACGCCCATGGTAAGAAGTTCAATTGATTTACTCAAAGTTTTTTTTTTTTTTTAAGTTAATAGTTATGTGTATACATTTGCAATGTGTGTTATTTTGGATGATGTGGTTTTTCAGGTTCACTATCAATTTCGTGTATACATTTGCAATGTGGGTTATTTTGGATGATGTGGTTTTTCAGGTTCACTATCAATTTCGTGTCTATTTTCATGTGAGTTTATTATAATTTTTGAAAATGAATGTTCACTTTTGAGGATAAAGACGAGGAAAGGCTGTCTTCAGTTCAAGCATGTTACATGTTCTACGAGGTTTAGCTTATAAGCAAATAACATCGTTACTCTTTAAAGTAATGGTAAACTATGCAAATCAGTTACACTCCATAAAAAGTAACTGTCTTAGTCACATTTTGGGCAAAATACTACAACTGGCTTTCTTTTACGAAGTAATTTTACAAAGTCTGAATGCAACAAGCACTTGATCTGTCTGTAATCTGTCTATATGTGGGAGAGGACATTTTCAGATCAGTTTTCAATAATTCATTTTCATTTCTGTCACACGCTTGGAAAATAGTTAACTGCATTAAAATTTATACGTAAAAATAGTCGTCCAGTGAGAATCAAACTTTTAACGAATCATGTTGATGAGTTAATAGCTCAAAAGTTTGCATTTAGCAAATTTGATGAGTTATATTACGTGCATATGCTTAATGTATACTTTCTTAGCTTTGTGTTTATACTATTGATAATAAAATACTTGGGACAATAATGGAAATTAACAAGCGCTTCTCAAGTTGCCACCCCTTCCCTCCTCCTACATGGAAGGTAATTGTGTAAATTACTGTGTCGTGCAATCTGTAACCTTCCTTTCTAAACCTAAAAACAAATTGATGATATTGAATATAAAGGATCATTTTCAGAAGATTCAAACTCAAGAACGAACACCTGTTTGGTCTACTGGCAGATGAGTTATCATCTTGACCTGACATTGCGCACTGTGGTGATGATTAATTATTGTATATATATTTAAAAAAAAAAAAAAAAAATAATCACATGTGCTTTAAAAGTAATAAATACTTCACTTGTCTCGAAACACTTACGAATGAATTACTCCCTATATATTTCCTTTGGAGAATGCTGTTAGAGGAGTGTTGTGAGCATGCAAAAACTGGTTTTGCAGCTTGCCTGCAATTAGAAGTGCACCAGGTGGGGGTGGGGAGAGGCTGTTCATTGCAGACACCACTTGGCTCGTACCCAGCGACAGCGTCCTACCTGTCTGCAAGGAAAAACTTCCCTGCTGTCTGGGAATAAAAATGATTCCCACTGTACAGGTTAAAGAGCCTGTTATGACAGCTTCCATCTCTGTTTTGTACCTTCGATAAAGAATAAGCATAAAAATTGGTTTGTCAGTTAAAAATCAAATATCGGTATTATCTTTCAACTACTGGTGGCATGTTTGAAAGCATGGATGAGATCCCTGCTGGATATAGATGTGCAGACAATTGATTCTGAAATGCAGATGTCAAAATCCTAAAGCATGTGAGATGTGCACAGAGTCAAGAGATTTCTATTTAAAAATCCATTTAGAAATATAGATGTTTGCAAAACTTCCTTAATGAATTCTGTTAGGTGTGTAATCTCCTCACATGCATAATAACTTTATGTTTGCAGATAAAATATTTTATTCAAATTAAACAATTAATAGATTTTGTTTCAAGTGTGTCCCCATATGTACCATGAAGTTATCTTTACAGGAAAATCTTGTCATAAATACAGTTTCTCTTTGAGATGAAACATCCTCGTATGTCTCTATTAAACTTATCATTCCAGCCAAAACATTTGTTACAAACTGAACAATTGAAAAGCTTCTCTCTAGCATGAATGCACATATGCGAATTAAGACGTCTTTTATTCCCAAAACATTTGTTGCAAATTAAACATTTGAAATATTACTCTTGACTGTGAAGCTTCATGTGTACATTAAGTGTACACCTCCAGACAAAACATCTTAGCAAATTGAATAGGAAAAGTTTATTCGTACTGTGAATGCTCACATGCACATTAAGTCAGCTTTTAGGAGAAAAACCTTTGTTGTAAATTGAACAATTAAAGGCTTCTCTTTTGAGTGAACACTCATATATACACTAAGGTCTCTTTTAGGGGCAAAATATTTATTGGAAATTGAACAACTAGAAGGGCCTCTCTTTATTGTGAACCTTCACATGGTCCCTAAGATGTTCTTTACGAGCAAAATCTTTGTTGTAAATTGAACAATTGAAAGGCTTCTGTCCAGTGTGACCCCCTCACATGCTTATTAAGATAACCTTTAAGGGCAAAACTTTTGTTGCATATTGAACAATTGAAAGGCTTCTCTCCAGTATGACGTCTCACATGCTTATTAAGATGAACTTTACAGGCAAAATCTTTGTTGCAAATTGAACAATTGAAAGGCTTCTCTTTCATGTGACCAGTCATATGTACACTAAGATCTCCTTTACGGGCAAAATTTTTATTGCAAATTGAACAATTGAAAGGCTTCTCTTTAGTGTGAACATTCATATGTACACTAAGAACTCCTTTACATGCAAAATATTTATTGCAAATTGAACAATTTATAAGCTTCTCTTTAGTGTGAACATTCATATGTACACTAAGATTTCCTTTATGGGCAAATTTTTTATTGCAAATTGAACATTCGAAAGGCTTCTCTTTAGTGTGAACATTCATATGTACACTAAGATGTTCTCTACGGGCAAAATTTTTATTGCAAATTGAACAATTGAAAGGCTTCTCTTTAGTGTGAACATTCATATGTATACTAAGATGTTCTCTACGGGCAAAATTTTTATTGCAAATTGAACAATTGAAAGGCTTCTCTTTAGTGTGAACATTCATATGTACACTAAGATTTCCTTTATGGGCAAATTTTTTATTGCAAATTGAACATTCGAAAGGCTTCTCTTTCGTGTGAACAGCCATATGTACACTAAGAACTCCTTTACGGGCAAAATATTTATTGCAAATTGAACAATTGAAAGGCTTCTCTCCAGTGTGAACCTTGACATGCCTATTAACATGAAACTTACGGGCAAAATACTTGTTGCAAATTGAACAACTAAAATGTCTCTCTTGTGTGGGAACACTCATAAATGTATTATGCTCAGCTTCATGGACAACAGTTTTCTTGGAAACTGAATCCTTAAAAAACATCTGTGGTTCATGGGTTATAAAATCACCTTTGTCAGGGAAAGTGTTGTTGGAAATGGGGGCTATACATTGCTTTCTCCTGTTATTAGGCTTGGAACCTTCAACATGTGCCTTGCTTGCAAGGGTTTTTGTTGCAGGTTCAGCTTCTAATTTTTCAACTGTACTAATACATTCTGCAATTTCTTTTGGCTGCTCTTGTTTTCTCAAGTTTCCTGCGGACACTGGCAAATGTGGAACTGACCTTGGGACATCTTGTACTTTTTCTTCCACATTGTTCTTGATCCTGCAGCTGAAAAAAATATGATACAAATGTAGTTTCACTTTCTGAGTAAATAATGAGAAAGACTAACATGTATAAATCAATGGAAAGAAAGGAGAGTAGAATAGACTGTTGAAGGTGACGTACATATTATTGTGTAGAACTTTCAGCAAAAAAATGCAGGCTGGACCAGGATTCGAACCCAGGTCTCTGGCATTCGATGCCATTGCTCTATGACTGAGCTACTGAGCCGGCTTGACATTGAATGAGTTTTCACTTAAAGTTCTATGTAGTACATCTATGTGTGCCTAATTTAATGTATATTACTCCTGCAAGAATAAATACATAATATTTTTTCTACTACTTAGTCAAAAAATATTCATATCTTTGCTTTAATTTTCATTAGGTTGGCCATAAAGCTTGGTACATATCAATAGTGTGACAATATGTTGTCATTGTCTCGCATAGTGACATTCATTCAATCTTCCTTTTCTTCTTTCTGTTGCGGGGTAAAAAAGAGTTACTATAACCATATCTACTTGTGACCAGATATGTTAATTTGACTTAGGGCTGCCACTGCACAGTGTCAAAGCTCAAGGTCAACCTCCATCGTCACATGCCCTCAGCCTCTGAACTCCCATCTTGGTCTCATCCCTATCTCAGTGCTCAATGTAGACCCCTGGCCTAACATGAATTCACTTGTAAGTCTCTTGCAGGCTGGGGACCAATCTCTGCAAGCTGTATATTTGCAAGAGTAATTCATTCACAGTAGTCGGAATTGGGGGATGCCTCAAGTAATTCAGAAAGTGATTTCGGTGTTGTATTCACCTGACATTTTCAGCCACACTATGTCCACTTCAATAAAATTTATTAGGCACAAGTACATGTTACCTTTCAACTTTCTCTTTTTTACAATGCTTCCAATTATTTTTGATTTGGTGTTTTAAGTCCACTTTATGCACAGTAAGGCTCACTGGGACTAAACCTAGAGTTTAAAGTGGGATATGAACCACTATGTGCCTCCACCGGACCCCTTGACTACAAGGCAACGACGCCACCACTGTGCCATTGGGGAGGCCTACAATACTTGTAAAGGTAAATGCCATAGAAATTACCAATTGCTTCCAAAAATATTCTCTACATATTTACAGGTACAAGTATCCTGGATAACTGTAACAACTCTGGGATTTCGACCAGAGCATGGGACCATGGCCACTCACCATCGTGGGAAAATTGGGAAGCTATGAATAAGTAGCATAAACCAGTCCTGGATACCTACAACAACGACTGGGGGTTTGTTGTGCTGACCACCTCTGCTGAGGCATATGGGAGTGTGACAGGCAGTCATTAGGTAGACCCTGAACCTTACGGGCTGTTGCACCACAGGTTGAGGGGGGGAAAAACAACTGCATTCAACGCAATTTTTATTGGATAAAAAAGTCCAAATTAAATAATTTTGGAAGATATTATAAATGTACATTAATATTTCGATTTGGTATCTATTGCCACTGAGAGTCTCATGTTAATAATAACGGAACCTACTTTCTAGTAAGTACAAGTGCTAAGCAATTATTTTGAATATCCAAATGGTTGGTTTATTTCTTATGCAGAAGTAGTAAAGCGGCCATTATCACATAGAAGGAAGTGTATTTTTGGTAAACGTAGATGTAGCAGTAGCAAAGTTACATTTTTGGAAGATTAGCTGTAGCTGTAGAGAAGCTACTTTTAAAGTATAGCCTTCTGATTACTGCTAATATATTTGCTCAATACTGGTGCAGTACCAAAGCACAATGAAATGCTGCCTACTCTAACTTTTATATTATTGAGATACAAATAAATTATGTATATAAAATCTCATAAAAATGAAAAGTGTGCTGCATTTGATGAAAGGATGAACCTGGATTTATAGACCAGTGCAGGTGCGAGAGAAAATGAGAGCTTTAGCTTGGACAGTCAAAATTGGAGAGGCCAGACTCCAGACTTATTACTGAACGTAAATACTGAAACCAAAAATCCTTGGAATCTTGCCACCTTTTGGTATGGTGATACTCAACTTTAGGCTAGGAAGTAAATGAGTTGCTTGGTGGGGTTTACTGCCTCTGTGTTCTATAAAAATTGTTCTTAATATGCTGAACAGTGACATATGTTGAATTATGTAATCTGCTGCAATATGATCATGTGAACAAACAACGGCAAAGGTAATAGTAGACCTCACGGCGAAGTGGGTTAGAAACCCTGTATGCTTCAGGACAGCTTTGATAAGGCACCTGAATTGTCTCGAGCTGAACCAGGAAGATGGCGATCTTTAATCCTCAAGGCCATTCTGCAAAACGAATGCCAGAAGAGGTTAGTGTGTTGATTTGCTGGGTGATGATAAGTAGATATGTTCCTGTTTTCTGTTTTTGTTATTTTACGTTGCTTTGTTACTTCTGGAATTTGAATGACGAATAGAGTGATTTGATCAACTGAAAACCAACCCCGTGACAAATTGGTTAGCGTAATGCGCTTCAAAGTCGAATAGCTGGGTTTTGAACCTGGTCTTCATCCTGCCTCCACCTATCACATCTTTAATCTTTATCATCGCAATTAACGGAAACTGGTAGAACAATGGCGTGAAATAACAAAAATCTAAGTTTCGGTGTCCGCTTTTGAGCTTGAAGCATTGTTGTTTCGTCAATCAACAAACAGCAACGATAGATCGTGAGAGTGAAATGAAATAATTCTTATTTTCTAATGAATAGTAAGTAACAAGAGAAGAACGATAGGTATTCCTCGTATTTTTCGCAAAAAAACTAATTTCCAATCTGTGGTGATAATGAACTTTATTTAGTGTCCAAAATATGTTTAAAATTAATTTACGTTAATCCATGCACATGTAACCCATTGCGGAGGGTCTTCAGGATGGCATAGTAATAACATCAAGCCGTGTAATCAAGGGGTCCTGAGTTCCATACCCGGTGGAGACATATAAAGGTTTGGATCCCACTTTATACCGATTAGCCTATCTGTGCATAAAATGGACTTTAAACAAAAACCGAAACTAATTAAGAACGTATTGTAAAATGAAGAATATTTTAAGAGTATATCAAGAATGGTAACAACAAAAATGATTTCGAAAAGCAACAATACGCAAAGCACCTGAAATCCCCACTGGCTTACAACATGATACTATTCGTCATATAAGAATTATTATTATTTCAGAGTTCAAACTCTGACATTTGCAGAAATTTGCAGCCTTGAAATTCATTGCTACTCTCAATGATTAAGTGCTTTCTTAGCTTTGCATTGCTCTGGTTCGCTCAGTCGCTATCTTTGTGTGAGCTTAGATTAAATGTGATAGAATCTTATAGTCAATCCTTCACACAACTTTGCTGTATGCTTGCTACAGGTTTGACATCTTAACATAACATTAGCATCGCTTTTCTGCCAGTTTTTTTTTTTTAAATTGCGACGATGAAGATGAGTGAACATATGATAAATAGAAGATTCAAAAATAACACCAATGAGCAGGCCGGTATTCGAATCTGGGACCCCTGACGTAAAAGCATCTATTGCTACTACTCAATCAATTTTCACATAGAAACTTACACTTACACATCTCTTCCTTACATATATATTTTGTTTTACCTGCTGCACTTCTCTTATGGTGAATACTAACCCCTCTTTTCAGGTTTATCTCATGTTTATAGCTATTGCTTTGTAGTGAATGATACTTAGTTCTATTAAGCCCTCGCGAATCTTATTCCGAAGAAAACCCTGTTAGAGGATTACATGTGCAGTGTTATTCATAATATATAATAAAGTCTGCTTTGGTCAGCATTTTTAGTGTATCTAATGAAAATTGCATTTTCATTTCGTGTTGAGGCACATTTTCGTCAGCCAGACTTTGCATTTAAAAAATGTAGGTCAAGTATATATTAGTCATTCTGAATTCGAGTCAATTAAAACATTTTGCGTTCCGAGATTATCCATTAGGATAAAATTTGGACGTAATGAATGTAAGTAGAGAAAATGCAACTTCAGGGTGGCTACAAACAAGCAGAAATGAAATTCCCTGACTTTTCCAGGTTTTCCAGGACAAAATTTACATTTTTCCCTGACAATTACAAACTAAACTAAATTGATGTTTTTGCAAATGGAAATAATAAACTCATAGAGATCCACATATGGTTTTGTTACGTACCAATATTATCTTCTATGAAATTGACTTAATTTCTTTATTCTCTATGATTTAAATTCAAACTGCAAAATAGTGAATTTGGAAAATTATTACAATTCACAAGCTAGGGAAAGATTACGGAATTTTGTCATACACAGTAAGTTTAAAATAAAATACTTGATTATTTTTAAAGTTACGACTAAATTAGATAAGAGAGAAGAGTGATTGTTTAAGATATACAATTTGTAATTTATCAGTCTCCTTATACATTCTCGGTATAATATGTTGATATTTCCAGTGTCCACTGAGATTTGGAACCCTCTGCTTGCAAGAACCGTGAGTGCGGACTCATTTTTCAATGCACAAAGCTACTTCTCTCTTCTCTGTAAAGCACAACTTAACTCTTGCATATGAGTGAAACAACTGAATCGAACAAAATAAAGTGTCATATTTCCTTACATTATCAATGGGATTTCTGCTTCAGTACAGTATATCCAAATGAAGTACTGTGAAACTGGCAACAAGCAGTTATACCATTAATGCTGATGAAAAGGGTATATAGGTATTAGAAATTTAACACAAGGAATTTATAGAATTGCATTGTATAGGTACCTGATTTTGCTAACCACACATTAAAACAGGAACACTCTAATAATAATGGTCGGAGAGCGAGACACACACATGCAGGCAGGAAGAAGTGGCATGTAGCTGTAATCTGGTACAGTTGCAATGCAGCCGTTTTAGGACAGTTCTAGGTTAAAAATTGCAGCTCTCATACAGTCTCCCACAGACTGCGATGTAGCCTACATTGCATGCTCAGAATTTGCCACATAGCCACCAGCAATCGTGTGGTGTGCAGACCAGACGTCGTGAGTGATAGTATGGTCAGACGATGGTGCAGACAATTCACGGAAGGCCAATCGAATGTGCACAACCTCATACAGCTGTGTACACATGGGCCCTTTTCATCACTTCAGGCGAGAGATCTTGGACCACTCCCTGTACAGCCCTGGCCTTGAATGTACCGACTTTCATCTCTTTGTTTAACTGAAGAGGTTTCTGGCAGGGCAAGGATTTGACAGCTACGCTGCGGTAGATATAGTTGCAGTCTTTGCTGTCAGACACATATACCATGGGGATATAAAATTTAGTGCCATGCTACGACAAATGCCAGAACAACGGTGGTGATTATGCCAAAAATTAGGTTAGGACTCACTGTTACGAATGCAATAAACTACAACTGATATTCTTGTTTTATTTATGCCTAATCGGTAGGGACCTTGATATTTTGACTTTCGTTTTGAAATTGGTGTATTTTCGTATTTTTTAATTTTTTTAATATACGGCGTTATTTTTCCCAAAATTCACATTTTCATTTTAGCGCATTTTCTGGCAAATATCTGAAATTATACCTTCATGGTGTTTTAAAACTACTGTTTCTAATTGTAAGTCGCATGGCCTACGCCTCTTCGTGAGAGTTTCATATCTTGAAAGTTATTTTGGGAAAGTTATTTTCCATACCCCCTTTTTAATTTTAAGGACGGGTTTTAGATAATGGAATTTTCCCAGTATATACTGAAGGGTGCAGAATGACCATAAGTGGCGACGCACCAAAAAAATTACAATCAATCAATCTCACGTGACAGTTATCGATATATTATGGCACCAAAAATTGGCATTATCTTTTTTTGACTTGTTAGTGTTACGTTTCCGAAAATTCGCGTTTTGGTTTTAGAACATTTATCTGCCAAATATACCAAAACTTAATACTCCATTGTGCTTCTAAACTATTATTTTAAATTGCAGGTCACATGGTCTATGTATTTTCGTGACAGTTTGATATGTTGGAACAGATTCTTGAGGAAGTTAAAGTAAAGTACTCCCCTGCACTTTTCCATGAAGGTGTATAGGGGTGTGGAGTTAGGGCCCCACACTTTCTTGATCACGGCTGAAGGTGGGGGTGATGTGATCAGCACCATGCTCCTGGCTATCTTTATCCCTAAAAGTTTCCTCAAGGTACCAGCTTCATATGATACTGGGTAGGTGCTGGAGCAGTTTGAATAGGTGGAAAACATCCCGGTTCTCCCCTGCAGGGGATCGACCCCGGGTCTCTCGCATAGTAGTCAGATGCCCTAACGACTGAGCTCCATTTTTACTCGCTCGACAAATGCCGATGGTGCGCACTTAGCTTGGTAATTCAAAACATATATCGTGTGACAAATACAAAGATGTAGCTCCCGTGTGATGGTAGATATCTCTCGATCTCCTGTTAGAACCCTGCCACTTTGATGTGTGATGGAAATGGTTTTGATAGAAGTTGAAAAAATCGTGGGAAATACATGATTTAATGTGGCTGTCGGAATTATTCCATGTACGTATAACTCTTGAGTAAAATGTTGGAAAACTTGCATGTTCTATGTACACAAACATGGCCTAGAAAAGACAAGAATGTTGGATTTCATGGAATTCTTCGTTGTTATAGGGCATTTATTTTTTAAAAAAATCGCTAAAAACGCCAACAATTCGCATTTTATGCCAAATTCGCATTACTTCGATATTTTGAACGCTAAAAATATGTCCAGACATCACTGGACATTCCTAAACATAACTTCGCAGCAATTGCTTTTTTTCACGGTTTTGGCGTTTGCGAAAAATCAATGTCCCTACTAATCGGAAATTACTTTCTGACCACCCCTCGTATAAATCAGTAGATGGAAAGTGAAAATTTAGCAGGGCTGGCAGAGAAAAGTCAATTCTTGAAGAAAGTGATTTGCTTTGTGTTAATTTGATTGCAATACTAGTGTTGCAGTAAATTTGATGTTGGGAGCATGCACTTGCCAATTTGTATAACATTCACCAATGCAGATTTATGTTTCACTTTTTCGTGATAGTATTCAATATACACTGCTGGACAAAAAAAAAAAAACCTGACACTTGCATTTTTTGTGATAACGCATAAATTCTGATTCGAAGGCTAACTAAAGGTTGCAGAAATTATTGGAAATAAGAAAACCTGAATATATTCAACAGAAGGCAAATTAAAATGTATTGTTAATAAGATAAATTAGAACAAAAATGAAAGTTACAGAAAACTACCAAAAAAAAAAAAAGAGAAAAGGAAATCTTAACAATATATTTTTTAATATTGTTAACTGGTACTGGTGGGGTATATAAGCTGTCTAGTAGTGGGTGTTACCTCCCCTGGCATCAATTACAGCTTGTAACCGCCGTGGCATACTTCGAATAAGGTTGGTAATCACTACTTGGTCCAATTGCTCCCATTCTTCTTGAATAGCAAGTCTTAGCTCTTCAATTGTTTCTGGAACTATTGCGCGGTTTCTGATATGTCGTTTCAGTTGATCCCAGACGTGCTCTATCGGATTTAGGTCTGGACTTTGTGCTGGCCATTCTAATCGCGTAATCGCAACTTTGTCCAAGTACTCCGTGACAATATTCGCAATGTGAGGATGCGCATTGTCATGCATAAAAACAAAGTCCGGTCCTATGAATGGTGCATATGGTACTACATGATCTTCCATACATTCTGTAATATATCTGCAAGCTGCCATTGCCCCATTCTCTACAAGAACCAACTCTGTACGTCCTTGTAAAGAGATACCTTCCCAGACCATGACATCACCGCCTCCAAAGGGTGATATTTCAAAGAAACAACATTGCGCATAACGCTCATTAGGTCTTCTATACACGTGTTCACGCCCGTCTGATGAACGTAGATTGAATTTTGACTCATCGGAAAATAAAACCTTTTCCCACTGCTCCACATTCTAATGTAAGTGTTTTGTAGCAAATTCCAGTCTTCGCTTCCGGTGACGTGCTAACAACCTGGGACCTGTAGCCGGCCTCCGAGATGATAAACCACTTTCATTCAGTCTTCTACGAACTGTTCGTGAAGAAACCACAGGTCTATGAACATTTCTCAAACGCTCTACCACAATATTTGAAGTCGTACGACGGTCTCTTAAGACTATGATACGCATTAAAAGATCTTTCCGTGCTGTTGTGCATCATTTCTGACCAGAACCCGGTCTTCTACCATAGGAACCAGTTGAATCATACCATCTGAGAGCTTCATGGATAGTACTTTGTGCTATATTTAGCACCCTAGCAATATAGTGTACACTACGACCATCATCGTGAAGAACTACTGCTTTTACTACCTCTTCACGTCTCATTTTCAAGCTAGCAAACTTACAATACACTTGCAAGAAAAATACCAGCAATGACAATGTCAATAATATCTGTTACTATGGTTACTATGAACCAAAATTCATGGCTCTCTAGACATTAAACAAAATAACATCAACAGGAATTGAAAGTCAATAACTTAAAACAAAATTTCATGAAATTGATTTTGAGCCTACTAGGTATTCCAAATAAGTAAATACGAGTAAATAAATAAATAAATAAATAATAAACGGAAAAACTATGGAAAATGTTCAATAATGAATGTTCAATTGTAATTCATAAGTAATTGCAAAATAGATGTTAAATATTAAGGTGTCCGTTTTTTTTTGGCCAGCAGTATATATCCCGTTTGGTTGGATTCTTCTTGATATCTAAGAATAGGGCAATGTCATTGTAAACGTATGTTAACTTGTGCGAAACCAGTAATATGTCAGGATGATGAAAGAAAACCTTCGTAAGCACTGCTACATTAAATAAGGTGAAGTGAGCCAGAAGAGTAATAAAATTCCAGCAGCATATTTGCAGTCTAAAGCTCTTCTTGCCGTCCGATAGATGTCGGATGTCGTAGTAAGGAATTTTGTTGGTCAAACTGAAGGAACATGGAAACAAATAGGTTCCATTGATACATGCGATTTTTGTTGGATGTTGCAGTCCATGCAATTTCTGTCGCATGTAGTAGTGAGATACTTTGTCGGGTGGCGATATTCGACAAAAATCGTATGTATCAATGGAACCTATTTGTTTCCATGTTCCTTCAGTTTGACCAACAAAATTCCTTACTACGACATCCGACATCTATCGGACGGCACAAACCGCTCTTATCCCCTCCATCTGTTGACAAGTCCTCTTACTACTCCCATACGGACAAGAAAAAATGATACTTCAATGCATTTTCCACGTAATATTTAGAGGCTTGACCTTTACTCCCCCGATGATACCATATGGTATCATGGTGCTGATTACGAAATGAATGTGCTTTTTGGACCTTCATACTCTTATGTTTGGGTGGAAACTCAACACAGGTCTGGAGTAAGCCTGGGAAATTCATTGATGACCAACCTCCTCCCTCTCCGCAACATATCCATGCCATATTTCTGAACAGAGTTTCACATCTTGGCTCATTATTCAACTTGTATGGCACCCAGGAACATGAAACATATTTCAATCTCTTTGGAAACGTCCATTCTTTGAAAATAATACTAAAGTTCGCGCCTTCTCCCCAAATAGTGGAAGAAGAGGGGGGCAATCTCCAGATTTTTGTTTTTTCCGTTGAAATTCGAGGGTCGTGCCCCCCAAACCCCCTTCATTGTTCGGCGTTCTGAATTGTACACGGTTGCATGCTCTGATGTTTTAGCTGCAAAACAAAACTTATCCGAAGTAGATTTCTCCCATAGTGCCCCAGTTATAACAATTTTCCTTCAAAAATGCAAATTACATATTTTTTGTAAGAAAAAAAAATCACATTTTCGCTCATTATTCAATTTGTATGGCACCCAAGAACATGAAACATGTTTCATTATCTTGAGAAATGTCCATTCTTTGAAAAGAATGCTAAAGTTCGCGCCTTCTCCCCAAAATAGCGGGAGAAGAGGAGGCAAACTCCAGATTTTTGTTTTTTTTCATTGAAATTCGGGGGACGTGCCCCCCAAGCCCCCCTTTCTGGGTCCGGTGTTCTGAATTGTACACGGTTGCATGCACTGATGTTTTACCTGCAAAACAAAAGTTATCCGAAGTAGATTGCTCCCATAGTGCCCAAGTTATAACAATTTTCCTCCAAAGAGTGTTCGAATTTAAAATTCCTGCCGAGAAGCCCGGGCAAGTGATTCTCTCTCTCTCTCTCTCTCTCTCTCTCTCTCTCTCCTCCTGCCATCACTGGTTTCTGGCGCCGTGGTTGTGTTGCGCATAAAAAGGACCTAAAAGTTGAGGCCGAAACTTACGAACGAGATTTCCTGTTCCTGTGCAGAGATCCACAAGGATATCTTTAAATAAATAAATAAAAAATGTCAATGAAGAGGATATTCCCTGACACTTCCCTGACTTTCTTTGACAACTCAAATTCCCTGACTGTTCCCGGTTTTCCAGGTCTGTCGCCACCCTGAACTTTTATATCGAAATTAACATGTCCAAATGATCTGTGAAAGTAGTATTTAGCATGTGCCTGCCACCGTGGCAGAGTGGTTAGCACATTGCGCTTTGATGCCAGGGGCCCCAGGTTCGAATCCTGACCTGGGCATGAATGTTTGTGAGTGTCCATTCATCAATTTCATCATATCATCATTCTTAGCAAATCAGATAGAAGTGGCACAAGAAGCGAAGTAACAATCAATCAATTCAAGTATAGGCCATGATTGTATCTGGTAGCCTGTATGAACGAGATGTGACCCTCCTCTCAAACAATACGTGCCTTGTCCCCACCGAACGAAGTGTGGATTAATGTCAGTTATAAATTAATTGTCCGAAAGCACGTATTAGGCATGAACAGAACAAAATATACTCCTGAGGAATTACAAATGTTATAAGCCAGTTCATGGCCGGGAGCATGCTGTCTGTCTATACAATTTCCTCAAAAAATGGGATAAAACCCGGAAGATTGAACCCAACATCGGTTTGCACGTCACTCCAGAAGTTATCCAAGCTGCTCGAGAAGAACGAGAATTCACGTTGGATTTGTGACGTGATAGTGAGGGGGAAATAAGAAAATGAAGGGGAGAGGAAAGCGTTCGTGGAAGAGTGATCTTCACGTAGATTAGGAAACACAGTTCAGCAGGAAAAGCCGAACCTGCAAGTTGTACACAGTGATACATACAGGTTTTTAGTCTTTTAACTTTCTTAACATGGGGATAGGGTAATTGTGCAAGTTTTTAGAGAACTATGAGTTTTTCAAATACGTCTAGAGGGGGTATATAATATCATAAATGTATCCACACCAACTCTTGTCCACTATCCTTTTATTACATTTCGACGTGGTACCATGTTAAGTACCTAGTTTTTTATACGAACCTGAAGAAGGGGATAGTTACTTTTTAACGTTAATTTTTAATGTCTTTTTTATAACTATTAACTTAGTTAAACTAAAAATCCCTTGTTGTTCGTTATCCTAAAATAACATTTTGTTTCTTTACGCTAACAAGATTCTATGATTATGGGTTCATTTCATGTGTTAATTACGAGGCATTTTTAAGTCAAGTTACTAGAAGGGGTGATTTTGTGTTTCTCTTTCATTTAGTGCTTATGCCGAGGATTGTGCATGATTGGTGAATGGATGATTTCTGCGTGATTGAAAATTGACAAGTTGCATTAGAGATTTTGTTCTTGTGGGTACAGCAGTGGCGTACTGGTTCAATTGCCCCTAGAGATTGTTTCTGGGTCTTGGTTCTCATTAGAGACTGAAGCAACATGCAAAAGTGCATCATTAGCTTCCTACTTAGCGACTTTTGT
The DNA here is from genome assembly GCF_977018435.1 of Lepisma saccharinum. Taxonomy (NCBI): domain Eukaryota; kingdom Metazoa; phylum Arthropoda; class Insecta; order Zygentoma; family Lepismatidae; genus Lepisma; species Lepisma saccharinum. Next base: position 66,460,454 of record NC_139243.1, read on the forward strand.
GATTACTATACTGAAAACAACTCCAACTGGTGGCTGACCTTGAAGGCTATTTCTGGCCCTTTCTGTCCCCCAATCATTTTCGGGGGAGTGTGATCCAATGGGTGTCCACAAGCTCAGTTGCGAAGTAAAACTGAAGGTGACGTTGCCAAGTGTAGTTCTGATTTTGCCAGTTGTCTTTATATGACTGTGTGTCCGCCTGCATTCCGACCTGTGGGTGGTCCTTCCGGAAACTTCATCGCTCAGAACCGCATGTTCAGTTCCATTATAAATTTATATTGCCCACCTAGCACATTACAATTTGCTTTTTTCAGTCATAAAGATATTGTGTGTACCCTGTAGAATCCCATAATAATTTACTACAAACAATATTTATGCTACAAATGGCCATGATTGGCTGCTGCTACACATTCATATGATGTATGATTTATTTCATTCTGCTGACCATTGTACGTACAGTGGTTGTTTTCCACACATGGTATGGAACATGTCAGTACATAATTACAGTTAATAATCATGTTCAAATACGTACAAGTATATATGTGTGTGTAAAGATATTATACTACATTACTATATAATTGTTTGGTAGGTAGATCAGTGTCACCGATTGCTTGATGACTTACTTACTCCACCAACTACCCTACATATACCTGCACTGTGGCCACTGAAATCCTACTGGCCCCATTTCAGTCACACACAACAAACGAGAGACAAAAGATCAACATTACAACACCTCAAAGAGTAGACTAAAAATGAGCATGACAGTAAGAAATTAGGTTTGCTTTTATATTCAAGAGAGCTCTTCTAGCGTGCATGGACTGTTACAGTGTAAAATCTCACTAAATGCTGTCTTCCTGGTTTGTTTATGATGAAAGGATGATACCAAATGCTTCTCAGTAATTATAACTCAGTCGGGCTTGGCAAAATTTGCTGAGATTAAACAAAGAAAGCCAGCATTGAGGGGAGAGGAGGAAGGGGGGTTGAGTTTTGATGCACAATCCATGCAGGTCACTCATAAAAATAATATCAACCTGAGGCAAATGTTGAAAAAAAAAATGTTTAGACATCATTTGACATATTATTTTTGTAATGCAGGGAGGGATCACGGTCATCTATAATCCAAGGGAGGCCGGGGCCTTCAATTTGGTAACCCTGTAAACCATGACATCAGCCAGCCAATGTTACTCTCAAGAAACATTAGAGAATGAACGTCCAAACGTAAAAAAAGTAAAAGTTTCTCCGTAATAACTTCATTCACTCAAATTGCATTCGCTAGTTTATTCGTTATTTTGCATAAGTAAAGCAGTACGTTATTAAGTTGTTAAAAAAATGCATTAAAGTTTTTGAGATGCATTCCAGCATTTCACAGAGCATTCCGTACTTTTCATATGTGGTGAATCATCAAATATAATAAATATCCAATCATTATGTCATTATGATTTTTAATTTTGTGCAAAATAAATCAGCTATGTCAAAAAGCTATAACCGTGACATAGAGAATAATTTAAAACATGTTTATGCAAAAAGCAAATTCCACGCTGAGAAAAGTTGTGTGCATGAGGCACCACACGCTAAGCTTTAATGTTACTTGTATTAAGTACAAGGCCGAAACTAGAACACCCATAAAACAACAATTCATATAACCTTTAAGAGCATAAAACTTAAAAAGCCTAACCTATCGAAAACAGTATAACACAACACTCATTCCTTCACTGTAACATATCTCCACAAGACAAAAACAATGGAAATGTAAAACTAATTCGTAAACCATGCAAAATATCTACTTTCTCTTTGAGAGTATTTAGCCACCAACATCAAAAATGCCACTTGTTTGGAAATATTTATTTTAAGCTAATTAATTTCGTGGAAGGCATTATTTTAGCCTGTACATATGTATGCATTAGGGTGATGACTTTTTCATTTTTTCTTCTCAAAAATTATTTCCTGTGGCACAAATGGATGAACTTTTGCCTATTAATGACTAAAATGAGGTATATTCCATTGAAATATTGAAAAAGGTCACGCACAAACCATTTTTAAATTTTATGTATGGCATTTTACCATTTCATAAAATTGTATTAACAATATTTATATATAATATAATTCAGCAAACGGAGTTGTGCAATAATTGATGCACCAGAGAATTGTATCGAATATTCCAGAAAATCATAGAACGCTGTGCACCGTCCGGCCGGACTGAGACGTCAAGGTGACGTAATTACTCGGGAAGCTTCTGTACAGTACTAAAATTTTCTTCAGCTGTTTCGCAGTGTGGTATAAACTGCTATATAAGCGAGGTGTTCAAAGCGGATAGTTGAGTTTTAATTAGATTAATTTGGTGTCAATATTATTATTGCCTTATTATAACTATTGCACAATATCCAGAGTATATTATAAAGAAATCCTTGTATTATTTGGTGAGCTACATTGAACTCATTTGCTAATTATAATTGAGCATCTAATATATTATTAGCGTATGTCTTTTTTTTTTATTTTCTATAATTCCTTTTTGCTTGTTTTTAAATAAAATATATGGAAACTCAATAACAGTTTCTTTAATTTGTTAAGTATTTAATATTTACGTTAAGGCCTTTTCTATTTCAGTTGCTGAGTAGAAGACAACATGTCGTTCAAGAAGAGCTCTTCTAACATGGAGAAGAACAAGGAAACCTGGACAAAGAACTTAGTCCAGTTTCAAGCGCCATCAAGAAGAGGCAACGTGGCAATATATGAAGCACCCTTGAGTGAACGGAGTCGCATGCCCCTGAAAAGCCACATCATTGGATGCTTCAAATTTCTTGAATCCACTGCCAAAGAATGGAGAGAGAGGATCGGTCTAATTGCTGTGGAGCTTAAAGCCCTATGGAGCAAACATTGAACTTCCCGCATGTATCTGATCAAGCCATTTGTGCAAAACTAGCAAACCTTCTGAAAGACTATGAGCGATGCAGAAAGAAGCAAAACTTTGATTCATTGAATGAACTGTTTGATGTGACCAAGGTGAAAGGCGAAAGGATGTGCAAAGAGGATGCAAAGAGGATGAGAACCTCTACAAACTGCAAATTGAGAGCACGGGCCAGGTTGGTTATTTCAGTTGCAAACGTGCTAGTGCAAAGACCATCCACCCATCCAAGTGAAAGAAGGCAATGGAAGCGACTGTGTCAACACTTACCAGCTCGGCGCCACCTGATTGTTCCGACGGTTACACGGACTCATCCGACAACAGCAAAGACAGTCCTTGGGAGGATGAGAATGAAGCATCAACGAGCACAAGGAAGCATAACCCAACAGGCATTGCAAGACACCTTGTTACAAGCTCAAAGCTGTTGTCCCACGGAGCAGCAAAGGTGTGATGCCAGCTTTCTGGTGAGGGCATTGAAATCCCAACCCATATGTCAGTCAGCAACCCACAAGTCTATCTACACGAGCTGTTCAGATGAAGAAGTACTTGGTGAGTACGCTTCATCTGGAGAAGTGGAGCATATACTTTGACGGCAAACACATTGATGGCTTTGAATATCAGGCCGTGGTCCTCAAGAATGAAGCAAAATAAATTAAGTTGTCTGTACTCAAATTGAAAGATGTGAAAGCTCAAACAATCGCAGAAGGACTCCAGGATGTGTTAGAGGAGTTCAACCTGTGGGGATCAGTTGTGATGGTTGTTGCCGACACAACAAGCATGAATACCGGCAAGAAGACAGGCGTTGTTGTTCGGCTGCAGCAAATGTTCGAAGAGAAAGGTTTCCTCAAACCCAAGTTCATCAGTTGCCAGCACCATGTGCTGGATCGTGTTCTTCACGTTGTCATGGACAATGAGCTCCATGGTTCGACTAAATCACCAAACATCGAGTACTTCTTTGTGCAGGATTTGATGAGCAATTATGATAAATTGGCAGCAGCCTTCTGCAATGGTAAAACTGAAATTAAGGAAACAGGCAGCTGGAGAGACGACATGAAGTTTCTCTACCACCTGACTCGTGTCTTCCGCCACTTCACTGACAGGAATGAGATCCCCTTCGTGAAGTTTCAACAGATCCCAAACATTAGCAATGCACAATGGAACTCTTGTGCCATTCTAACCCTTCTTGCATTTATTCTGATGCCTGAAACCCGGAACAGACTGCGTAAAATTTGTTCATTCATTTCCTGCTCATGGGCTGACCATTGGTTCAGCAGTCAATTGTTCCGTGCTGAAGATTTTGATGAACTATCTGCAGTTCTGAATGACTACCCAACAGGTCTCAAATGCTTGAAAACCCGATGGAAAACAGATGAATCACCAATCAACATTGCCCGAAGCAACCAGTGCTGTGAGTGTGCGATCAAAGTTATGCAAGATTTGCACGACTCCTGCCACAACAAGGACAACCTCCCACTGAGATTCATCTTGTCCAATGAGATTATCGTGAATAATTGACTTCCTTGTGTGTTTGATGACCCTATATAATGCTGTATATATGTACTCTAAAGCTTGTGTTCAATTTTATATCTGCTTACAGTGACTTCAAAAAATGGGCAAAAACACTGATAAATATTTTTTATAAAATCATTTTGTGCGTGAGGTTTTTTATCTAATCACCTTGAAAGTAAGATTTTATCTAATCTTTAATGAAAGCTCATCAAATTATGATACAGGTAAATGAGGTTGTAAAAAAGTCATCACCCTAGTATGCATACAAAACAAATATATGCTCATATGTACATCGTAATTACAATGTATTGTCTGTTGAATAAAATATTGGCAAATTATTGTATCAGATTGTTAACAGAACTTTCCGGGAAGAAAGAAGCCAAAGGAATCGAAACACCCCTTTTTGAGATAATAGACTGAGTCCGGTACACAAAGGGAAGTAAGCGCTCGTGGATTTGCACGCGGAGTAGTTGAAGCAGTTGGCGCGGAGATTTTCACTGAAAGGTGGTCGCGCAATTTAGTGCTCTGTCTGTTGAGTTTTGCATACCTCCGGTGACATTTTCTTCTGGCGAAGTGGTAAAGTAGTCTCTTCAGTCGGAAGACCACGCTAGTCTGCCGTTGTTTGCAGAGGCACAAGAAACGTTAAATCGGTATTAAGGCTCTCCGGAAAACAGATCGTCCGGGAATGAACTTTGTCTGTAGCAGTTTAGCAGATTTTCATTCAGTGTAGCCAAGATTGCAGAGAAGGATTTTCTCCAGCCACAAGACACCGAGGATCGTCGGAAAAAGAGGACGGAACAACGAGGATTTTAGTGAAGTGGTCCCCAGTGACGAGAGCTCTCGTGTTTTAATCCCCACAAGCTTGATCTTCTGATGAAAAAATCCCACTAAAGTTTGAAAAGCGCTAATTCTTTCTAAAGGCCGGACATGTAATCGTGAGTAAAAAGGTTAAATTTGTTCTTTTTTATAAATATATGAGAGTAATTTTTTTTATATTTCTTTTACCAAGATAATCTAAAGTACTGGTGTGAACTCTTGTATTGGGTTTACTCATGTAAACCAAGAACCACCAGCGAATCAGTGTGAACCTTTAATTTTTGTTGTGAAGTTATTTCTTAGTTTTCTTCTGTAATAAAAGAAAGTAAAGGTAATTGGTTATTTTTTTCCTTCAAACATTAAAATCTATAATAATATTTGAAATCAGTTTATGTCGACCGAACTGTAGTTAAAAAGCAAAGCTAAGTCTAATACTAATAATAATAACGACAAAATCATGTTTTATCGTCATATTATGTCATAAAATATGGAGACGCTGTACGGAAATATTATGTTCAAGATACATTTTACACTCTGTAATACTTGCCTATGCTGGTTTATCGCATCCAAAACTACTCTTACGTCTTACTTTTAAAACTGTAAAACCAGTGTATCAGATCTTCCATCACCTAAATATTTAGTTTCTAAAGAGTTTCTAATGTCATTAAAACTTTCTAGCAAATAAAATAGGTTCAAACTACTGTACACGTTATTGGAAAGTTCCATGCTGCATACGATATGTAAAGTGTGCCTTGCATTTTCTGTATATTTCCAGTTATTTAACAATAATTTTCCATTTGTATTGTTAATGTATGTTTTCCACTTACATCGTAATGTCAATCTTCTGTCCAGGTTTGGAAAGGGAAAAACATTTTACGTGGATTCCCATGTTTCTTTAAAAGTCATCAGCAATCTTGCTATTCGCGCCCATACCTTGTAGCTTGATTTTTAAGCTGGCGAGACAGGATTGCCAAATTTAAGAATTCTGGCCTAAATAGAACTGGCCGTGGAGGGATGCAAATATCCACACAGGATTGCCAAATTTAAGAATTCTGGCCTAAATAGAACTGGCCGTGGAGGGATGCAAATATCCACAATCATTTTCTCACCTTGTAGTAAATTGTATGCTTTTGTGTGCATCGTGTAAGATACTATTTTACCATCTATATTGATTAATTACCATCCTCTAAGAAGTCTCAAAACATACAAGTTGGGTTTCATTGCTCTGAGCAAAGATAGAAAATGTACATTTTGTGTGTGTCTATAATTTAAATTTGTGTAGATTGAAATTTAAGTTTAGTTGGAAAATAAATCTTTCTTGTATCCTACAAATGATATTTAAGGATAACAATTTTGGAACAGTAAATTATTTTTAATGTCAGATAGACAGAAATTAATGTACAAGACAAACTTTTAATGAATCAAATAAAAACATGTGTATGGTCAAAGTTAAAAATTCTGTTTAATATTTATGGGTATGATCTTCCTCTGCATTTGCATATGATGAACTTTCATTGTAGCTCCACAGTACAATATTTCTTCTGTGGTTAATTTACTGCATTACGGGCAGTTTGTTATTTTAGTGCAAGGGGAAGATAATTTGGTCCTATTATTGTTAATCTCATTGCATATCACGTGGTTTGATTTAATAAACTCTAATGTAAATAACAAATCTAGACTCAATTACAATAATGAAGTATTAAATAAGATTTTTAGTGTTATAATTGAAATGAATGGCTTATTGCAGAAAGGGACCTGAGTCACTTTTGCACAATTCTGAGAAAAACAAGAAAAATCGTATAATATTAATAGTGTAAGAAAGAAATGTGCCGTTGTTGGCTCAAATATTCAACATAATGAATAGTTAATTTTGCAACCCTCAATGCACCCCCCTGCAGTATGCTGCTAGACACAGTGGAGATGAAAAAATTAACTCCGATACCTCAAAAATGTGACTCAGGTCCCTTTCTGCAATAAGCCATTCAAATGTTTCTTGTCTTGAATTTTATGAAAACCATAAAATGACCCAATATCATATATATTTAGTAAATATATAACAAATTATAAATTTGCCAGGTATTTCCTTTGCACAAGACAAGACGCAACAATTTTAATTAATCCTTTTTTTAATTTATTAAATTCCAATGAAAAAAGTCGATTTGCTTTCCAAGTATTGAGCTCAAACATCGATATGTGTATTAATTGATAGTTCCTCACTTTTCGAGTATGTTGTCTTCACCCCCCACATGGTTCTGCTTGTACTGGATATGTATAGTCTGTGGTTTATAAGGCCTTAGAAAATTGATTGATTGATTGATTGATTGATTTAGTTTATTTTACTTCGCGTTTTGTGCCTCTTGGCTAATTTGCGAAGATGGGGATGAGTGATGAAATGATGAAATTGATGAATGGACATTCACAAACAACCAAGCCCGACCGGGATTCGAACCCGGGACCCTTGCCTTAGAAAAGTGTTCGCACAAGTCAATAGAGAATATGCTCAGTGTCCCATCCTGTAATAGGTAATCCTTGATAGCACTTTAGTTACCAGTCACTTCCTCATGTGGGAACTTTGGCTGCACACCATAGTGGGCATGGGTGGAGGGCAAAAGGGATTTACTACCATAAGTTTATAATCATTTAGATAATTTTTAAGTAACTAAGAAAATTTACTAAACTGCAATGGTATTGCATGCAAGCAAAATTTCATGAGGTGTATCAGGATGGCACATAAACAATTTTTCACAACTTGCACACACTATTCTGTGTTGTACAAATATTTTAGTCATCTGAAGTTTGCTCTATCATATGATCCAACCATTCTGCAAAAAAATGTAACAAATTAGTGCATAATATATGCACACTATTCCACATTTTCTATATACATGGTTTGGCAGGAATTTGTAATTCAAAATGGTTGTGCCAACTTCACACTTGCTTGACCATTGGCTCAAAATGGACCTAAACCAGTGTCAAAATTCAGTGCACAATTTTGCTACTTTGAGCATGCTACCCTGGAATTTGCACACACTCCTATCAGGCATTCAAAGTATTAGAAACTATCAGATCAATTTCTAACCTGACCTGCATGACCACATCAAACAAACCAAAATTAGTGCATAATGTGTGCATACTTCTACAAGGGATGTGAAGCATTAGAAATTCTGATAGTTCACCAGCAGGACCACTTGTTCCAGAGTTTGATATCTTCGAGGAAGTTTATTTAATTAAGAGTTGTTGAATGTTGTCCATAAACACACTTTCGGAATCATCAATAGCTTGACTGATCATTTTATCAAGTGAACAGTCTGTGATGGGTATAACCTAAAAAGGACTGCTGTATTCGTATTCCTCGCATTGTGGTCGGTGGAAATTTTGTCAACAGACACAGATCAAATGTACTCAAGTATTGGCCATACACAGTGTTTGAATTGAATTTCCCCAGGGAAATTCCCCCTTCTACTTTTTTCATCCCCGGCTCTACATTTATATTTTTATTCCCAACCAGAGAAAGAAAATTCCCTCCTCTGAATGTGTATTCTATTATTAGTTTGGATGTCATGAGAGTTATTCACTGCTTGAGTCATAAATTCAAGCTTGCTGTTGTGAAAAACGATACAGCCATTGCACTTAAAATCTTTTATGGGTGTACTTTATTTTTGTATATTCAGTCAAAACAGCAAAATCAGAGGGATTTCTTCGAGAGTTGTCAAGCAGTGGCAACAACAATAATGGAAATTAACAAAATGTTGAACATTTGTTGGGTGGCATCTTATCAATTTGTGTCGGCAGTAGAGTCCTGAGCTCAGTGCAGCTATCAGTTGAAAAGAAAGAATAGATTTCCTCAAACAGTTTTCATTGCTTCCTTCTACAGGGTGCTAGTGTATTTACTGCACAGCAGAAACTGGTTGTGGAAATGAAATCACTAACTTCAATGAAAGAGTACCTTGGAGAAAGTGTAAAGATGCAGAATTTTAGTTTTCTCAAAACAAAGCATTTATGAGTGTACCGCTAACCGAAACATCTGAATACGTTGAAAAAAAAATATCATATTTTCAGATCATCATTTCCTTTAGGGACTTGCTGATAAACATTAATTCCAGATTTGAAGATCATGAAATATTCGAAGGAACTACTGTTTTGAACCATAAAAGCAGCCAGAGAATGAAACAAAACATATGTTTTACGGTGACAAAGAAATCACTTTGATGTGTTGTAGGGTTAAAAATAGAAAGAGACTGGTTAGTTGTCAATGAATGCAAAAACAAAGACAAGCTCAATAGGTGCTTGCTGAGTGAACATTTTGTAAACTACAGACCATTCCAATATCAACAACTGATTGTGGAAGAGGTTTCAGTAAATGTATGTGGTTCTTACCAAACAACGAAATCGAATGAAGGATGGAACACTATGAGCATTGTTATTTATCACTGTGAACATGGTGTAGGAACATATCGTGAGGTCCTGGGTGAGATTAGTATGTGAGGTCCCCATCCGTTCTTTAAATTTGACATCTCAATGTGAATTGATACAAAATCTTCAGGGATATGTCAGGAAATTTTCATATTTAAATAATAATAAAAAATTACTGACGAAAATTATATATAATAATTTTACTCACTTTAAAAATGTCTTTCTCTGTTTTCCGCAAGCTGAAATCTGAAGCTGTAGGAAGGAAGGAAGAAACTAATATTATTCAAACCCTCCTTGAGTTGAAAACAATGCAAGCATTTAAATGCCTCACGCTTACTTCGTGGCAGTTGGTAGTGCTTTATTGTTATCATATTATAATTGGGAATGCAAGGTCAAGAGAAAGATGAAAAGACAAGACACACAGTTTCTTAGTCAAGAAAATAATGAATGGGTAAATATCCAAGCAAGCTATCGTGATTTTTAGTAAATGTTTCGCATGAGAAATACGGCAATAATTTTTACTTATTTCTGGCTTCCTTACACTTTGGGACCTCCTGCCTGTATGTTATGCCAAGTGGCGGCAATTGGGTTCCAAAGCTTGGGGGCAATAACAGTTTACTTTCCCTAGATTCATTAGGTTTAGCATAGTGCGGGAGCGAAAGTAGCAAAAAGGGGTTCCCCCTTAACCTTAATCAACATCACTAGTTACTCCTGTATTGATGTATTCATTCAAATTATAACGTTTAACTACAATTTAAAGCCAGATAAAAACAAAATGTTTTAATATTATTGCATTCAGTTTTATTTCCTTTTCCATCTTTTTTTTCACTTCTATTTATTAAATTTTTTGTATAAGCTCCATGGGATGCGAGGCCCCTTCAGGCACGAGGGCCCAGGCAGTTGCCCACTTTGCCCACCCCTTGCTACACTACTGGCTGTGAACAACTCTAAAGTCAGTTGCAAAAAATCCAGATTTTTTGAATGTATGAATTTTTTTCTTCAAACTACAGTATTTCACTTCCAGCTTTAGTTGTGAGTTTTGAGGTATGTAATGACAAATTTTGCAAAAGAGGTAGAAAGAAAGCTAACAAAAACCCACAGGAAAAACAGATTCCCCCACCTCCCAAAAAGCCTTTTTTCCAGGTAATTTTCAACTCTACCTTCCTGTGACAAAATTTTCTGAAATGAGGCTACAGGAAGGAGACCATACTGCAACACATCATTTACACATTAAAATCAGTAGCGGCGATTGGGTGCCAAAACTGAGGGGGGGAGGGGGAAGCAAAAGAAGTTTAATTTTTCCGTGTAAACAAGGCTTAGCATTAAGAGGTCATAATGTAGATCAAAAACTGGCTGGGAGGAGGGGGCAAGTGCCCCACCATGCTCCCTTAGTTCTTCCCCCTACTGATCAGTAGTTCTGAAGTATTTCCCCTCTCTGCATTTTCTTCAATTTGAACACTGCATTTAAATGAAACACCACAAATCCTGTATTTTGCACCAAAACTGGGAATCCCAAGTGGATCGAATGCAACCCTTGCTACACTACTGGATCAGTAACACATGACTGCATTTAAAACAACATATTTCCAAAACTATTAATGATACTTCTAGATCTGTTTGTATTTCATTATACGGCGCACGCTTTTAGAAGGAACATGAGTTCGGCCAATACCCAGCCAGTGCTACTGCGTTGTTGCCAAACTAACTGCTAGCGCAAGGGAAGGACAGAAAATTCGCGATGTGTCCATTGTTTTTGATAATGCATGCACGGTATATATGAGTACAGTGAAATAATATAGTGAATATTTCTACACAGGATTATAATATCATATCACTGTAGCATATACGAGAAACCCATACCTGAAAAAAGCTTGAAGGTATTTATTTATTCATCACCGCTCTCGTCGTCTTCCTCGGTCTCCGCATGGACGTCCGCAGGATTTTTTCCAAGGAGGGGCAAGGAAGGTGTTTTTTTTTCCAGGGGGCAAACAAGGCACATTTTCCTCCATAATAGTGTTGTTCCCTCAAAAACATTGCTTAAATTTGAATATCATATTCATGCAATAATTAACACATATTATTGTGGCTGTAATGAAATTATATGTGGAAAATATATAATTTTTGGTTGACTTTCATATTCCAGGGGGGCCCACGCCCCCCCCCCCCCCCACTGCCTCCTTCCTCCCGGACGCCCATGGGTCTCCGTGTCACTGAATTCACTCATTTCCGAATCGCTCTCCTGGAGGTTAATGATTAGATTTTGCACCCTTGATGCCTGTACTACTGGTGCTAAGTTTTGACATTATTTAAAATAAAAATAACACACGGAACACACACTATCGGAAGAAAGGGCTGTATTTAATCTTTTCACAAACTGTTGTTTGTGGCGCACGAGTGAACGATAAGCGAATAATTTTACACCAGTCTTGCTACGAAAACGCTGAACTCAAACTGACCCAGGCTTTCAATGTTCGAGAATGCCCACAACAATGAAGGGTCATTGTTTATATCGAGGAGAATTTAACACCCACAGTTTTCCCTAGACACAACAACTCAGCTGCTTCAACGCGGTGGCAACGAAAAAAAAAGGCTGCAGGAAATGAAAGGTGATGTTTCCCTTGTTTCTTCAAGGAACGATAACTCCGGCTGTAGGTGACGGAAATTCACGGGATTTGGACAGTCAGGTTCAAAATGTCTTTCCCCATCTTATGATGAACCTTAAAGTGGCGAGTTTTATGAAAACTTCTTGCGCGCAAGAAAAATACAGAACACGGCTTTTAACTTCTGCGCCGCAGTCTCCTAACTGTACAACGTTGCACTCCTGCCATTGGCTGATCGCCACGCACACCCTCGGCTTGGCCCCACCCGATATCGCTTCTAAAAGCGTGCGTCGTATAATATACTATTGATTTTATGACATGCTCGAATAATGAAATACATTGTAAAAATGATTTTTCTGAAGGATTTGTGTTATAGAAGTCAGGCTCTCGCATCGGCCCTGTGAATGCAAATAGTTTGAAATTTGCAGGTAATCATGACAAAATAACACTTTTGAACATGTCACCATCATATTTAAAAAGTGCCTGCCTGGAATGCCCAGTTCTCAAAAGGTTCATTGGAAAAGCACGTGTGCATTCTTAGAGCATTTTCTGTACTACTTGTCCTTAAACTTGTATGCAAGAGTTTGTTTGAGTTCCTTGTTTTAAATCCACTTTATGCATATTTGGGCTAATTGAGACTGGACCTACACAGTCCGGGTGCCAAATGGAAAAGCTTGACTTGGGATATGAATAAAATATTTTGACTGATTTTGAATGCTTATGTTATGTACATTTGAGATCCCATTGATGCCACACTGTAAGCCTTGAGCGATTTGAGTAATTCAAGATGGTGTCCAATATCTCAGTAACCAATGGCCATAAACAGAAAATATTTTTTCTAGTTTTGATCGTCATTAGATGCACTACGAAAAAGATTCTGTGTAGTTTTTTGCTAAATTACCATAATTAAAAAACTAATACTTAAAATATGTAATTTTTCTCGCACCTTTTGAAGTTTTTGCCTTGTAACTTTTGAATAAATTAAAAGACTGGAAATTGTTTTGAATAAATGTGTTAGACCAATTCATAACCTTTACATAAAATATGTCCCAAAATGGAGAATAGTGCCAAAAAAGTGCTTCATTATAACAGGTCGGCAGCTAAGTCTTGAATCAATCACTTCTTGATAAAAGCAAGAGACTTGGTAGGATTAATTGTTAAATCTAGACAATTTTCACTAGTTTTTTATCATAAATTACAATAAAGATGTCTTTTTTTCTTTCAAATAATGCAACAATTTCATATTGTATAAATTTCAATGACTCTTTTCTTTTTCAGAAATTATGTTGACTTGCTTTGTAAATTTATTTCTCTTAAAATGTTATTTAAGGTAATTTTATAAATCTAAAAAAAATAGGGGTTCAGTTCATCTAAAGACTTCTAACAAACACTTCACAATCTTACAAAATAGAAAATACCATCGTTTGGTTCGCTAATCGGGAAAAGAAGAAGCACTGAAATTAGTTGTGGAACAGAGTGCAGCAAGTGTGGAAAAGTTGGAGAAAGTGGGAGTGTTTTTGGTGAAACTGAAGGAAAAGAGAAGTGAGGCGAGGAAGAAGGAAGAAAGACTGGAGGAAGAATGAGTGGAATGAATGAGCTGTTAGGGGAGGAGAAAGAAGGTGTACATAGGGGAGAAAATAAGAGACAGCATATAAGATAAACTAGTTGCAGAAAATATATATATGTATGTATGCATTGTAGAAAAATATCCAAATGTTATGTAGTGCGTAGAGCTTATGGCTTGCACTTGAAAAAATAAATCTAAATAAAATAGTTTCTCGGCAAACTTATACTTATTATTTTTCAAAAAATTGATTTATTGATTTATTATGAAAGTTTACATTATTTGGAACATTTCTGAGAAAACCGGACTTTGGTAGGGGACACCATTCCCGAGATATGTCAAACCAAAAATATATCTGATAATATGACATTTAATTTTGAAGATGGCAGCCGTCAAAGTGCAGATATCGATTGGCTACTCGACTGAAAATATCTTTAATGATAGAATTAACAATTAATCCTACCAAGTCTCTTGCTTTTATCAAAAAAGTCAATGATTCGAGACTTAGCTGCCGGCTTGTGATAAAGATGCACATTTTTGGCACTATCCTCCATTTTGGGAAACATTTTATAGTGATTTTTTTAATCAAATGCATGAAGTCTTATATTGTTGTAAAGGTTATGAATTGGGCTACCACTTTCATTAAAAAAAAAATTTTCTGTCATTTAATTTGTTCAAAAGTCACAAGGCAAAAACTTCAAAAGGTGCTAGAAAAATTACATATTTTAAGGATTATTTTTTAAATTACGGTAAAACTACTGACATTAGCGAAAAACTACACCAAATCTTTTTTGTAGTCCTTCTAATGAGGATAAATAATAATAATAATAAAACAATCTTTTTACAAACATTGGTTACTGAGATGTAGGTCATTAACTGCATAGTCCGCCATATTTGGATGCCATCTTGAATTACTCAAATTGCTCAAGGTTGACAGACTGGCATCAATCGGATGTGAAATATACGTAACAAAAGCTTTCAAAAACAGTCAAAACATTTTATTCATACCTCAAAACAAGGTTATGCCACTTTTTGGCATTTGGCACCCAGACTAACAGTTTGGAGTGGAATCCAAAATGCTGTGTGCCTCAGCTTTGTGACATGTAACCACAACATCACTGGGGAGGTCCTTGCATGCAAGTGTGTTCCAAGAAAACATGTATGTGGAACTGTATAAACTTATTGACTCAATGATAGCGTACATCATTAGATTGAAGACTTAGTTGGCACATTTAATGGCCAAAGTGTACTTTTTTTAAAAGGAAGTCATAGAGATTAAAATGAATACCAGTTTGCAATTTCAAAACAAGTTACATCATCTGGCATTTACTGATAGCAATGCCAGGTGTATAGAATTTTACACCTAGGTGTGAAATTTCAGTGGGAAATTATAATTTATGATTTTCCTTGTAAATATATGTTCCCTCACCATGGCTGTGCAGTCTAAGGTGCCATGCTTTGCACTCAGACTAAGAGACCTGCACAGGTTTGAGTCTCCTAGGGAAAGCGCAGCAACAGATTTCGGCCTGTGTGTGGGACCGGTGGCCACCCACCATCGTGAGGAAATTGGGGAGCTGCAATTGAGTAGCGTAACCCAGCCATGGAAACCTACAACAAAGACTGAAGGTTTGTCGTGCTGACCACACGAAACCCTGTAACTGGTTGGATGATCTGCCACCTCGGGCGAGTGAGTAGGTTATATAAATATGTGGCCAATATTAGGCACATGACGCTTGTGTATGCTGACAAAACTTTGGCTCCGTAGTGTTGTCTATAAGCTCTAATACTAAGTCTTGATTCCCCACTTGGTCAAAGAAACATTTTTCCTCCCTGCCAACTGGGTGCTTTGTAAAATATTTCACTGCATTCTCAATACTGTGGCCTTATGCATTGTTTGTGTTCATTATCAACATGATTACACATTCATTGCTTGTAACAGTTACTCAATTTACAATTTTCAGTCTGGACCGTATGTTTCTTTATTGTGTTACTGCTAATATTCAGTGATTACAACAATCAGTGCTATAAGAACATGGAAATAAAATGTACTGGAAGATAAAAACATTAATATTATTTAAAAAAAAGGCCACTGAAGTGCGAAAACGAAAACTGTGGATGATATTGGTCAGTGTGCTCTGTCATTCATGCAGTACTTCCCTTGTTTAACACACACACACATATGTAAAGCCCCTATCACATGGGATTATATTTCTAGTAGGAATGCTCTAGTTGGCGCTGAACTAACTTTCTAGGTAGCAATCATGGCCGCCTGGTTGACTGCTTCACTGGTTTGGAAGAATAGGGCATAGGACATGTGCTAATTGCTACTTGCTTTCCTCGACTGGATTCTGTGGAACAGCCAATCAGAGCAAAGTTTCGCCATGTGAAGATAATATGTGAGTGTCCAAAGGAGCACTTTTGTCTGTGGTTTCCGAGTGTTACTCCAGCAATGTATAACATATACAGCATGAAAGGCACGTTGAGTTACACCATCTATGCTGAGTGCACGGTGTTTACATTTGAAACAAGTAAAATATTCTTCCATACGTGTACAGTAAAAGTTGTAAAGTATGTATTTAAGCAGCGCCATTGTTTTGTACCTAATAACGTTCAGTTGAATAGTTATCAGCTTTTACAAATGTGAAGTGATACATTGTTGACATCTCACGCAGCTGCCATTACAACTTCCCTCGTATGGGAACAAAAGTCTATCGACAAGTATGCTGATAATTATTGTGTGAGGCGAAAACTAGTAAATTGGTAGTCAGTCCAGCACCAACTAGGGCATACCTACTGGAAATCCAGTTCCGTGTGATGCGGGCTTTAGTGACTGGGTCCAAACTTGCTTCAGTAATTTTTGGATGGGAGAGTGAAATACTGGTCAAAGTTGTAAAGTCAAGTCATATGCTTCAGTCTGATTACAGGAGTTATTACTAAAAACAAGTTTCATATTTCATTTGCACAATAAATATGCAAAATGTCAAGCTTGTTTGATTGGATTGGATAAATAAATCAAAATGAAGTGCAAAAATTGCGAGTCCTATAGTTAAGGTGGTTTGAGTTATCTGATGAGATTTTGGTTATAACCATCACATGAAGAGAGAAGAAAACAGGTTAGTTTCATGAGGTAAAATTATAATCTAGACAGTACAGTGGGATCCATGAGTATTACTGTGCAAATTGTCCACGACTATTTTCATTAATATTTCTCTTTCAACCTGTGTGATTTTAAGCAATGTATTTTTATGTATGCTTGTGCAGAAGTTGTCAACAGCTTGTTTTGAGTCTTCTTTTCATTATTGAAGCTATTTGGGACAAATAGAGGGCATGAACATGGTGATGAACAATTTGCATGGTAATACTCATGGATCCCACTGTACATATAGGCATAATGTCCACAAAATTAAATTTGAAGGACGCACAAGACTACACCAACAATGCCCTTTCTGCATTCAAAACTAGGGCTGCTCATACACATATGGGTTAAAAAATATTTTCTGATCTTTTGGCATAGTTGCTCATTTTGTTCCACTTTGTCCAATAAACTAATGTGTGACTTTTTTTCAGATTGGATAACATTCAGAGGTTGCTCAAGGCACATATATTTTGACTGTGGTATTGTATACTTTTGTATAGCTTTCTTACACTATGAAAGTCTCTGTACTGAGAAGAAATTAATATTTGTGTGTGGAGTTCTACTGTTGAAAATGTTGACAGTGTTACTGAAATCCCTTTTCCAGGTTACTGAGCTGTTCTGAGCAATGGAGTCCAAACACCTCACCACTAGAAACAAGATCGCTGTATGGCTTATTGGACATCAAGAGCCTCATCTACCGGATTATGTGTTACCTACAACAGGAGATGTTCTTCGAACCTTCTTCCATTACCATATCTCACTGAAAGAGACAGTTCCTGTCAGTTTGAAGTGCACTTGTGAGGAGCTGGTGACCATATTGGAAAAAGCCCGTATCCCTACTGCTTTTGAGCCAAACATTATCTCGAAGATAAAGGGTGTTGTAGATGAATATAATTTGATCAAGAAAAACAAATCACGAGTGTCACAAGCACAGAGAGACAGGGAGGAAGTATTGTCAAAGAGAATGTCAAAAATTTTTGACATGGCTCATAAAGAAACAATGACTTTGATGAAGATTGAAGAAGACAGACAGTTCCTGAAGGATCAGCGTGGAGACAGAAAGATGTGAATGGCTGGTGTAGATGTGCATTTGGCAAAACAGGAAGAAAGGGCAAAACTACGGAAAGAAGCAGAAGAAAAGTGAATGGAATGTGAGAAACGAAGAAAAGAGGAAATGACGCCCATTGCAGCAGTTGGCATTTCCAGTAGCAGTGAGGAAGACAATAGTGGTGATGCAAATAGTGATGATGACGCTTATGATATTCAGATACCACTGTATTATATAAAAAAAACGTGACACATCTCAGGCTGAATCTGATAAACCTGGCCCAAGTACATCCAAGTAGTTCCGAATTTTACAAAACATGCTGAGTTTCCCAGAAGTTTCTTCAACATTAGATTGTATTAATTTGTCAGACATCAAATTTAAAATTTTAGCTGCAGCTATAGCAAAAGCAGATTGTCAGGATCTTGCAGACGCTCCACTCTCACGTTCAACTGTGCAACGTAGAAGGTCAGCTCATCGCGCCAAAACCACAGACAAAATAAAGCAGATTTCACACAAGCAGCGAAACCACTCCTTACTGTTCACTGGGATTGAAGGATTATGAAAAACTGCACAGCTGATGAAACTGCTACCAGAACAACTAGTTTAGAGAGACTGGCTGTCATTGTCACTGGCCATAACTTGGAAAAAATACTCGTAATTGCCAAAATACCATCTGGAACAGGAGAAGCACAAGCAAAGCTACTTATGAGCTGCTTCAATTGTGGGAAGTGTGTGATGACATTGTAGGGATGAGTTTCAACACTACTGCATCAAACACAGGACTAAGAAAAGGTGTAACCTTCTCCACTCACCAGTCTCCTCATCCCTTTTAGGTCCAAATATTTTCCTAAGGATCTTGTTTTCAAATACTCTCAATTCATGTTCCTCTTTCAATGTAAGGGACCAAGTTTCACACCCATATAATACTACATTACTCTTTTGTATATTTTAACTTTTAGTTTCTTAGATATTAAATGAGAAGACAAAAGTTTATGAAGAGAGAAGTAACATGTATTTCCTGAATTAAGCCTACTTTTTATTTCCTCTTTAATATCATTTTCATTTGTTAGTATTACTCCTAAGTAATTGAATTTAGAAACTGGTTCAAACGAATTGTTATCAATAATTAGATTTTGATTATTACCTAACACTTGGTTTCGGCCTGTAAGCATATATTTAGTTTTCTCTTCGTTAACTTCCAAACCTATCTCTTTAGCAGTTTTGAAAAATATTTTAGCATTATTCTTAATTGTATTTATATCATCCCCTAATAAGTCTACATCATCTGCATATGTTAACAACTGATTTCACACAATTTAATTTTAGTCCTTCTTTAGTTTCTCTTATCTTCCTAACAGCATATTCTAACGCAAAATTAAAGAACAATGGAGATAATGCATCTCCTTGTTTTAACCCATAATGAATTGTAAATTTGTCAGGCATATTAATACCCACACGAATTTTACTTTCTGTTTCAGTGGTGCATACTTTTATCATACTAACAAGCTTCTTAGGTATTCCAAACTCGACTAATATATTATATAATTTATCTCTTTTGACCGAATCATATGCTTTTTTGAAATTAATGAATAGCTGATGGATGATTAATTTCTTTCATGAACAACACATCTACACACTCTTACTTCAATATTTTAGATTAATTTCTTAGTGTCTAAATGCAGTTGAGATATAGAAAAAATACATTTTCTGTACATCAATTTAGTAGTATTATTTCGAGGTCGCTGAGCAACCTCTAAACACAAACCGATCTTCTTGAATTTTGGTAGGTATATCCTCTAATGTGAAAGCAACAAAATAATCCACTATGTGAAATTCCACCTGACAATATTTTTTTTCTGAACACCCCTACTACACACGTGATGCCACAATCTGGTATCTCATCTCAAGTGTGCACATTTTTGCTTAAAACATTGATAACATTGATGTTGCTTGGCATGGTGATATGCATACTGCATCAAACTTAATTTTTTAACTATTTTAAAGGTAAGAGTTCGGACTGTTTTATGATTTTTTTAAAGTTCTCCTAGCAGAAAGACTAATATCGTAGAATTTTGGAAATCATTCTCACACGAAATTTGAAACATTCTTAAAGAAGCACTGCTTGGATTCTAAAAAAAAGTTATTTATGTTGATTGATTGATTGAATTGTTGTTTTAAGTCCACTTTATGCACAGTAAGCTAATCGGGACTGAACCTACAATTTAAAGTGGGATCCGAAATACTATGTGCCTCCACTGGGTATCGAAAAAGGGACACCTTGATTACAAGGCGACAACGACCCACTATACCATAGGGGAGGCCCTTTATTTATGTTGAAAAATAAAACTTAAAAATTACCTTACACAAGCATGCGTGCTTCCCATGGACAAGGTATTCTTCATTGACAAGTTACAGTTAGTATGGTAGACTAGTGGGAATGAATGTAGAAGCAAATCAGAACCTTAGTAGAATGCATTTGGGGACTTTATTTTAATGCTAAGAAAACCAAACCTAACCTGCCTAACCTAACCACGAAAGCATATATTTAACAAAATCTTAAGTAATCGCTAAAACTCCCCAGTATGTGTTAACGAACATAAATCGAAAATGAACCATGTAAATATTGCATTCATACCATGATGAAATCGCAATAAAACAAAAGGAACCTGGGCCCAAAATATTTACATGCTGTGTAACCTTAAGGGGATGGGATTGGAAAATGTAGGGGACATATCTCCCCTTTGGCCCTCTATTCCTAAAAAAAATTAAAGCCAGGAAAAGATGACAAAATGAGGGCTGACTATCAAAAAAGTATATATAACCCCCCTCCTCCTTCCAAAAATCCTGGATACACCACTCTACACATGGCTTGATCTCATAAAAAAAGGCATCAAATGGCAGGTAATTTTAGAGGACTATAAATTCCAAACTACAGTTGATATTCCAGAAGCAAAAATAAATATATGGGTTGTTATACAGGGTGGCTACTCTAGGACCATGATAGAATTCAAGTATAATTCCCGGATTTCAAGATGAACTTTCCAAAAATTCAAGCAGATTTTTTTTTCTATTTTAACCTTACGTATATTACTGTCTCTCAACATCCACACACAAATATCTTAATAATATAAGGGGTCTATGTGATTCTAACATCCAAAACTTCTGATTCAATTAAACGGTATACATAATATAATTAAAACATTTAATTTAAGGTGCTGAGTTTCTATTTACTATCAGAGGCGCAACCACGAATTTTTTCAGGGGGCAAGTTCCAGAATAAACTAACAATAATAATAATAGTTTTAATAATAATGTTATTATTATAACATTATTATTATTATTGATTTGCTTTATTTCACTTCGCTTCTTGTGCCACTTTTGACCAATTTCCAATGATCCAATTTTTTGCAGGCTGAAATCAATATTGATTTAAGAGGGCGCAACTAATTTAACGGGATGCCAATGCATTCTCTCTCTAACAACTTTTGTGCCCCCGATGGTGTAGTGGTAACATCGTCGCCTTGTGATCAAAGGGTCCCAGGTTCGATACCCAGTGAAGGCACATGGGACAGTAGTTCGGAAGACTAAGAAAAAAAGGAATGGCGAGAGAAGCGAAAAAGGAAATTTTACGAAAGTATTTTTATTTGCATAAAAGGTGAAGTTGTGGGCGGTAATAAAAATTGTAATTTTTTACATCTATGGAGAAAATTTCAAGTAGAATTCACGTATAGGAATTTCCGGTGAGTAGCCACCATGCTATATGTGTCTAAGGATATAATGTAACAAATTTTATCCCAATCTGACATGGTGGGGTGGACACTTCTGGAGAATCTTGTTTTGAATGACCAGTAACCCTGCAGCACTGCTGGCACAATAGAGAAATTACATGAATCATAATCTACATGCAAAAAGGTCCAATTTTGAACCTTAGTACTGAAATGCTCATTTTCAATCCTTGTACTAAAATTTTCTTCACCTACCTATCTGCACGATCTGCCATTTCGCCTTCCACCTCATCAGGATTCTCTACACTATACTTCATGTCTTTATCTTCACTTAAAATTAATTCACCTTTGTCACTGTCCTCAGATGGCATTTTTGTAACAAGTTGTCCATGACAACATGGATAAAATCCTTCACTTTTATGAACATTTTGCCCACTAGGAACTTCCTGATTTCTGCCTTCAAATTGAATCCAACTATCACCACTCACATTTTCCACTTTACAAACTGAAGTTTCTTTCATGTACTCACTCGATAGTTTGCTGTCAACAGAAGCATCCTGTATGCACTGATTAGATGGTTTGATGTCAACAGAGATATCAACATACGGAGACTTCTTGAAGGATTCTGTTTCAGTCTTGACACATGACTCATCCGGAAGCCACACATTCTCCAGAGATGTTTGTTCACAAACGAATGGATCGGCACTTTCTGATTCAGACTTTATGAGCACTTTCATAGGAGAGAAACCGGTGCCAGACACTTGAAGAGCCACATTTTCTTCACAACCATCAGACCAGGATGGAGAAGCCTTCTGAAAGACAATCACAAGCAGTGTGGATTAAAAATGATGATGTTTAATTTAAATGTCTTCTTTACTTTTTTAATAAAAAAAAAATATCACATTTTTTACTTATGAGGCTCAGTCAATAAATAACAAGGCAGAGAATATTTCACAGTACTTATGAAACGTTCCTCAGAAGTATTGTCTGCCACTGTTAGGCATTTATCCCATTGTGACACCAGTCACAAAATGGCATGCTCGTAGAACTTATTTGGCTGCTGTTGGAACCAACTGGACACGTACTCCTTGACGTCAACGTCCAATTGAAACTGTTGTCTCCTCAGTGTTTTTTTTTTAGCTCACCGAAGATGTGGAAGTCACACAGGGACAGATCTTACTATAGAGAGGAGGGAAGGGGCTCAGGACTTCCCACTTGAATGTTTTCAGACATTCCTTTGTTGTGTTGGCTGTGTGTGGTTTAGCATTGTCATGCAATACGCAAGGTCGGTATTTTGCCCAGGTTTTTTCCGAGTGGGTTTTTCATTTATTTATTTTTTCAGATAAAATCCGGGCAAAACTGGGTTTTATTGGTTTTCTCAGGTTATATTTAAAAATATATAAAAAATGAAATACAATTTTCCCCTAGTAGTAATGTATTTGTATTGCTTTATACCTTGTCCCAACTCTCTCTGGAGCAAGCGAACAAGAACAAGTCTCTGCGCAAGTAGTAACGTGAGATGGCTCCACCAATGAACATGGGAGAGAGAAATGGATTGCCTGGAGAGGAGTAAGCGACTGCAGTTACCAGCCTTCACAGCAGCATGTACTGCTTTGCTCTGACCACTCTATTTCCTTCCCTTTTCTCATGCTATGCACACCCTTGCTCCAGAGATAATTGCCACAGGGAATCGTTATTTAATATTTCTGTTCTACAATATTTGTCCAACAACTTGATTTAACTCTTCCTGGATGGTGTAATAGTTAACGCTGTTGCTTTGTGATCAGTTTTCAGGGTTGCATTCCCTGAGGAGGCACATACTTTTGTGTATCCAAGAATCAAATTAATGGGGGCAGTACAGAATATGTCATTACCAGTATTTTTTTTTCTTTCTGGTAGTCAACAAGGGTACTCCACACTGCCAACTGATTATAAGTGAGGACTAATAACATTTTATTCTAATGAGAAATGCCTACGATGCCAGAGGTCCTGGGTTTGAATCCCAGCCTGGGTATGGGTATTATTTGTATGTTCCTTCATCAATGTAATCGTATCACTCATTTTCATCTTTGCAATTAGCCAAACGGGGCAGAAAAGAGGAGTAAAGTAAAGCAAATCAATTGATCAACCAGTGAAACAAACAAGAGAAATCCATATGTATGTGTGTGTGTGTGTGAGTACTTGGATGCATTATCGATTATGAACATAACACAAATTTGAGTAGTTCTTATGATGAACACATTAACAAATAACACGGTAACATAACATATCAACTTGAATAGTGCCGAAACATTTCTTCCCACAAAAACAGCAGTAACTAACTTTTTACACACTTTTAATTTTCTTAATTAGGTTTGCTACCTTCTTCCTCCATAATGATACTCAAATTTAGACGTTAAAGCACATGTTTTTCAAGGTTATGCACATTTTCAGTTCATACTATTAGTAAATACTTCATTCTGAACTTCGCCGGTCCCTGTGGCGGAGTAGTTAGCACATCATGCTACGATGCCAAGGGTCCTGGGTTCGAATTTCAGTCTGGGCATGGATGTTTGTGAGTGTCCATTCATCAATTTCATCACATCATCACTCATCCCCATCTTTGCAAATTAGCCAAAAGTGGCACAAAAAGATAAGTAAAATAAAGTAAATCAATCAATCAAATTCATTCTGAACTTCAGTTTATGAAACAAATTATTTTGTGAATGCAGTGTTGTACATATGTTGGAATGAATTATGTTACAAACACATTTTTTTCTAATTTATTTAATATGCATAGACAATTCAATAATACAAAAATACTATGTAACACAATGTTTTAAATCTGCTTCAATAAAGTTTGTTCACAGTTTATTACAGATGTGTTTTCCCATTATTTTTCGGGACTTTTCAAGCATAAATACCTCCCCCATGTATTAACCATGGCAAATTATAAGTTTGTCATTTTTAATTGTCTGGCTGATTTCATCCAAATGGAATACCTTATACATCTTCCAAAATACCTGGCTAGCATTAATGCTGAATCAGAAACGAAACAAGTAATTAGTCCTGCTTGATCGAGAAAACTTGCAAATGCATCATACTAAAACGTGAACACCTTCCATAAGCTGGCTTTATTCCAACTACTCCACAATAAGCTTTTAAATGCTATGAGAATGGCAATTCTCATGGTCAAAACATTGGTGACCTCCAATTTGGTCACAACGATCCCAAAACATGCACTATATTTCAAAACATTTATTGTCAAATTATAGCTTAAGAAAAGCCCTAAAATTCTTAAGACTCTTATTATCCAAAAAACTAGTTTAGGCAGAGATTTGAAATCTACTTCAGCATAAGAAAAATCAATTTTTTATCTACACTCTTCAAATGCTTTGAACAAATGCAAATGCAAAACAGTCATTCCCTGGATGCATCTAGTTGTGATTAATTTCAACTAAAAAACTCTAAATTTGCTGCAGTTATTGTTGTCTCAAAATTGGTGACTTACCCCCACTTTCCTAAAACACACACACTACATTACACAGTTTTTACTAAAAACTTAAAACTCAAGTGATGCTGTAACATTCCTGAGACTTGTGTTTCTTAATGTACGAAAATATAACCTAGTCAAATATGAGCATAATTTAAAGTTCCCACAAGATGTGTTAAATCAGTCTGTCTACTATCTTTAAACATGGTGACCAATTTTTCTCAGATACAATGCGAGACCAATCCTTTAAGTTATATTGCAACTATAAAAAGTGCAACTCCAAAGCTTTGCATTTATGGCAGTCATCAAAAATAGAATGTGTGTGATCTTACCTATTACCATCATTCCTCTCCTAAGCTAAGAAATATAATTTTAAAAGTTTTGCTGCAAAATTGCAGACCAATGAAATTTCTAAAATTACTCAGTTTAATTCCTTATACTCTGAAAATGTATTCTAGACCATTTTGAAAAAGAAAAAAAACCATTGTAAAGCATAGCATAGCAACATGCAGAAAATAAGTTTTTCAACCACCACTTTGAAACAAATTGTTCAATTTGGTTCACAAGTTTTCTAGCTGCAGAAATAATTTTACCTAAATTATTCTAAATTTACAGCAGCTATCATGGTCATTAAATAGATGACTTATCCCTCTCTGCCCATCCACCCTAACTCATGCTCCACCTAAATCATGCATCATATATTTGATAATTTTATTGTCAAATTATGGTGCAAGTACATAATACGCTTTAAGTTTCGAGCACAAAGCTGATATTGTGGTAATTATGAAGATGCACGAATTACATGGGTATAGAGCTCCTAACCAGACATAAATAACATTTTACTGCATAAGCAAGCAACCCATTAGGATGAGAAATGACAAAAAGAATTTAAAGTGTGTTCCAAGTTAATTATGCCACAATCGACGACATTTCAATAAAATGTACTCAATTCTGCCTTGTAATGTTTAAACATGAAAAAATTTATTGTTATCAATTGATCGTTACAGTTGAAACTATGATCTGCCACTATCGTTTCCCCTCACATAAGGAAGTAACTGATAACCAAAGTGCTCCCACATTTCAAAATTATAAGCTTCGTTCAATTATGCTGCATCAATAAATGCAAAGGATTTATCTAAAAATTTCTGATACATTTTCTATTTTGTTTCTTAGATATATAATAATTTTATTTGCTAGCATGACTTGAGGATAATAACTTGAAAAAAAAAAGCACTGTGCATTTTCTTTAAAAGATTTACAAAAAATTTTGACAATCGCAGAACCTCACAAGTATTTAATGCAATAATTTACAACATTTTCTGAAAAAAAAAACACTTTTGTTTGGGTTTTT
Organism: Lepisma saccharinum; assembly: GCF_977018435.1. Lineage (NCBI taxonomy): Eukaryota > Metazoa > Arthropoda > Insecta > Zygentoma > Lepismatidae > Lepisma > Lepisma saccharinum. The sequence continues at coordinate 66,486,987 of NC_139243.1, forward strand.
CTAAAAAAAAATAATGGGGAAAACTGGGATGGGCCCACCTGGACCAACCCTGGCAATAGGATGACATTGGAGGACCCATTGAGCGCAAACTTTACAGAACATCAACGTGTCCTTGATGATTGTGTGGACAGTACCATGACTAAGCCCCACTGATGCCGAAATGTCATCCACTGATACACGACGGTCTGTCTTGATGAGCTCATCCACCTGCATAACATGCTGGTCTGTGACACACATTGGTGCCCCACTCCGCGTGTCCTTCGCGAAAGCCTTTGTTCCACTCCTGCACTCTTGTCCGGGACATACAGTGCACCCCATATACCCATATATCATTTCCATTCGTCGATGGATTTCACGAGCCCCTACACCGTCTGCTGCCAAGAAGCGCACAGCCACCCCACTGCTCCTCTTTGGACGCATCCATTACGCGTCACAGTCAAACACGGAATGACTGGACACGGCCGCTGCTCAGTTAGCAGCTTTTGCACATACCTTGCCAGACTCGTAACATCATCTAGCTAGAAAACGTGCAAATCAGTTTTGTCACACCTGCACCTCGATTTCAGGCCCATCGACCCATTTCTAACTACCATAGATTTGGTGTAATATCCTCTGCCTCATTATTTATTGACTGAGCCTCAAAAATCACAGGTTGTTAAAAAAAAAAAGCACCACAGAAACTTCTGCACACTGCATGCCTTAAGACTTTCTAAAAAAAGGGGGTGTCAGTTTTGATACACCCTAGTGGATACAAGGGCAAAGAAAATTAGCTACAACCAGATGTAGCCCCCTCTTTTGAATGTCAATTGTGGCGTGCACTATAATAAAAGTCCCCCCTGCATATTGCACCGTACCATTAAGACACATTTAGGGGAAGGGGATGTGGGGGATAGAGCTACACACATTCTCAATCTTGGTTCACTATGGAGGTGATGTGATCAGCATCATTCTCCAGCTGCTCTTTACCCCCAGGTACCTATTTATTTGAGGCTAGATGAACCTCAAAGGTGCTTTATACACATGGACAAGGGTAGAAAAATTCTGACCTCAGATCACCCACTTGGGCATGAAACATGCTCTATGGTTTCTGTAAAAAGACAGATGGGCAGAGACTTGAATAGACAGGCAGAAATACTTGAAATAATACAGAAGACAGTTAGCATGTTCCAATGGAGCAATCTAATATAACAGTGGTAAATAATTCTTTGGTCCATTTTGTCCATGCTGCTCCAAGTAAGAAAATGCATAACAAGCATTACATACACTTACAGTGTAACTTAGAATAAATATTCCTCAGGGGGTAGTAGCTAAAAAGGTAAACTAAAGTTTGGGGGGGAGAGAAACTTGAAATTGGGGTTCCAGTGTGTGTGTGATTCGATTTTGTTGTGTAAAATATACAATAGCTATGAAATACCTTCTATAACTGGTTATTAAAAGATAAAATGCAGTGTTTTGAACTTCTAAACAAAGGTTTCCATCAGGAATGTTGTTATATGTTATTATACATTTGTCCTACACATTAGCCTTTAAACCTTCTCATTTTACAAAGTTCCTGATGAACACTCATGTCATAAGATTGAAAAGTTGGATGTGGTGATTTCATTATCCACTCTAGGTGCGACTTTCATTACTAGTATTTTATTATGATCAGTGCATTAACATAGACATTTATCAAGAATGTATGGTAAAATATAATGAACACATGCAACTCTTGCACATTACGTAACTCAATTGAAATTTAAATATATTTTTAAACATGGCAATATCTTGTTCTGTAGATATATTCCATTCCTCATGTATTTAAAAATAGTTTTACAATGAGGTCCATGCCACACACAAAATTGATTTGCTGTGCCAAACAGGAGAGAATAGTGTAATATGAAACACAATTTTATTCACAAGAACCTTGATACTTAGCGTACATATCCCTTTCACAGTGGTTCTTCAAGAAAGTATACATGATTACATTATTAGTAACAGCAGGTGTAAAAATAATACTTTTCATTTCTTAGAAATACATCTATTACCACCCCAAGAGTTGACTGTATTTTTTAGTACATCACAACTCCTTCAAGTAAAAAATAGTAACTTTACCTCAAAGCCCATCTCCCTTCTCGGCTTCTCTTCTGCAGATGCTGGGTTTTCATTCAGAAGGTTTTCCGATTCAGAAGACATGTTATGGAAGTCCTGCAAGATTGTCTGGCTTGTCTATGCACGGATAGCACACAAACTTTGGAAAAACTGTCAACCTCTCAAACCTAGAATGAAGAAAACTGAAGTCATAAGTAGGGTAGGGTTGGGACATGGGTATTTAAACACTGGGTAGCTAAATAAAATTTGGGTAAATGCAGGGTATTTATGAAAATTATAGTCATCTACCAAGAACCACCATAGCTCAGTTCGTAGAGCATCTGGCTATCACTCGCAAGACCTAAGCTCATCCCAGGGCAGGTGATCTGCACAAGGGAAAATTTTCCCTGTTTCTGCATGGCTCTGAGGTTCACCCAGACTCATATAAATCAGTACCTGGAGGGTAAAGGCAGGATGCTAATCAACATCACAACTATGGCTATGATCAAGAATATGTGGAGCACTATATCTTCACACACCCCATGTGCCTTCACAGCATGTGTGCACAACAAACTGGGATACCTTTGCCTTTTTTTTTTTAAGTTATCTACCTCAAAAGTAGATATTTATTACAAATTAAATGTTCCGTTTATATTTTGTCTTGAGACAAAACTATGAACATTCCTCTTTGCAATTGTTACAGTTGAACATCTGGATTTCCTGTAAAATTTAATGTAAACTGCATTTTAAAATTATACAAAGCTTTGCATATTTCTATTCCTATTTATATTTTGCTCATTCCAGTTATATATTGTGTGTCCTCACTTTCCTAGCTACATTCACATCTCTTACTCAGTATGGTCACTATTGGACCATGATAAAATACAAGTATAATTCCTGGTTTAAGGCAAACTTTCCAAAAATTCAAGGGTATAAACAGATGTTTTCTCTATTTCAACCTTACATATTACCACCTCTCACCCTCCCACAAATATAATTAACAATCTAAAGGGTCTGTGTGATTAAAGGCTGACACACACATCTCTGCCGCGGTGCAGATCACAATTTTAGTTTCATCTCCCTGCCTCTTATCATCACGTGCTCTACCCTGCTCACTAACCTTCGCCATTGTTGCCAATTCTCATTCCATTCCTGGACACACTCATGCAAACATAATTGAAAACAACTGAATAGAGCTCCAGCTCACACTGTCCAACAGGGACATTCATTTGGAAATATATCATGACGTAATGGTTGCTTCTTTCATGCAGTGCATTTTCATTGGCTAGTTAGCAACTAGTGTGGCCAACTGTATTAATGAAGCACTTTTCTATCACGTAAGGACAAAGACAAAGTGACTGTGAGTTTTGTTGGATTGGAAGCACCAAAATATTATTTTAAATACTTGACCAGCTTGACGTTGTCTGTGTGTATTGCATGTGTATGTTAGTGAACATTGCATTCCATAATGCCTCCAGTACTATTGTTCATACTTCATCACTTTAGAATTGCTCAAAAGAAATAAATTATGTGGATGCATGAGCATTTCTGTGTTTCAACTCTCGGCTCCGTCACTTGTTCTTGCAGGAATTGCACGAAGGAAGGAAGCTGGTATTTTTGCTGTTTAATGCAATGCATAGTGTTTTCTTTGTTAAAATTGGCATGCTTTGATGGCAAGTTCATAACAAAAGAGAAGCCCCACCCTTTGCCACTGTGAAACGCTGGTATAACGAATTTAATCGTGCCCGCCATTCGCTCACCGACGAGATTCGCGAAGGTCGTCCAAAATCAGTTGTTGTTCAAGAAAACATTGATGCTGTGCAAAACCTAATACTGCAAGATCGTCATGTGACATACTGTGAGATTGAGGCAACCATAGGCATTAGTTCCACCAGCATATATAAAATATTACATGATCATTTAGCTGTGAGAAAGGTATGTTCTCGTTGGATACCACACAATTTGACAAAAACTCAAAAAGACGCTCGCGTCAATTGGTGCAAACAAATGCTCAATAAATACAATCGTGGTGCTTCAAAAGACGTATATAAGATTGTAACAGGTGACGAATCATGGATATATGCATATGACCCGGAACGTAAACAGCAGTCGACTGTATGGGTGTTTCAAGATGAACCCAATCCAACAAAAGTTGTTCCCACTCGAAGCATATCGAAACAAATGGTCGCCTGTTTTTTCGGGAAAACTGGTCATGTGGCAACTGTGCCTTTAGAGGAACGTAGAACGGTCAACTCTGAATGGAACACAACAATTTGTTTGCCACAGGTCTTTGGTCAAATACGGAAAACAAACAAACACTGTCGGATCATTCTTCATCAAGACAATGCCAGCTGTCACACATCTCATCTGACAACCGACTTTATGAACAGTCAAAAAATCGAATTGATGGGTCATCCACTGTAGAGTCCTGATTTGGCACCCAATGACGTCTTCTTGTTCCCGAATGTCAAGAATAAATTGCGTGGACAACGATTTTCGTCAGCGGAAGATGCCGTTGATGCGTTCAAAAACCATATTATGGAGGTGTCTCAAGAAGATTGGAAAAACTGCTCTGACAAATGGTTTGAACAAATGCCAAAGTGTATTGACCATAAAGGAGAATACTTCGAAAAACAATAAAGCAGTTTTCAATGCCAAATTCCTGTTTTTTCATTGTTAGGCTCAAAATATAAATAGTGACACTCGTACAAGCACTAAATGTAGACAGGATGGGTATTTTTGGGAGTCATAATAGCTACACCCCTGTTTTGGATGTAATACAGAATTTGTGAAATAGTAAGATGGAATGTAGTGTCTCTTTCGCCCTGCTGAACTTTTGTCAATTATTTGCAGATTATCATGTGAGGCTCCTAGGGAGTTTTATGCTCAAGGCAAGATCAAGATGTGATCAGGTGTTAAAGGGGCATTATTCTACTGCTAGGAGACCTAAAGGTGACGTAAAAATGCAGTGGCCATGAAAGAATTGGCATTAAACAATAGGCACTTGGACACGCAGATGCTGATAGTGATGAAATATCTTGCTGCAGCTGAAATTCAGTTGCTGGTGCTGAAAATAATTCTAACTTTTTTTTTTGTCAAGTTACACATCTTGGTTTAATTCTGTTAGAATTTTGACAAATTCTTGGTTGTATCACTCTTGATTTTCTGCCCCTCTTTACTAATCATGATGATGAGGATGAGTGATGATCAGATGTACAAAATTTTGTTGATGGGATTAAAAGCCAACCAATTGATGTGCTTGGCCACAGAGCCAGCAAAATTTACCTTTGATACAAATTGGAAACAGGCTTGTCATGAGGATGCTGATATATTCAGGAATATCTTTCAGCATATTGTTGCCATATACCCTGTAGGCCCCTGCGTGGCTGTGTTTGTAGTTCATACGTGATCCTTGTGCATTTACACAATGCACAATTGCAAACACATTCTTGAAATTTGCATAGTTTTGCAATTCTTAGCATTTACACATGGTTCTACACATTTTGAATGTGCATGCAACTGGTTCACACACATAAAAATTGTGGAAGTATTTCACGATAGAAGTACGTTGGCCACATATCATGACTAAATACATCAGATATTCGAAATTCTGCATTGTGAACAAATTTTATGTTATGTAAAACATGAACATATATTAATTGAAAATGAGAATCAACATAAATTTAGAGGTGTATATTTGGCCACCAGCCCTACATAGGTAACGGTTTCGTATGTTGAATGATTTTTATCCATGTTTTTACATGTTGTACAATGTCTATGTATAATATGGGATGTAGTTTCATTATTTATGAAATGGGAACTTATTATGTGCAGACAAAAATGATATGCTTTCTTTTCTTTTAATATGAAATACATAATGATTAAATAACAAATATTTGCTCACGCTCTCTCTCTCTCACTCTCGTATTAGTAGTGTTTTATTTAAATATAGTTTCTCTTGGCCTCCAATGAATACAATTGAATAAGCATGTATTCATTTGGGCAAGAGAACGAGTGTTCTTATTGTTGTTATTGATTAGGTTTATTTTACTTCGCTTTTCTGCCACACTTGGTTATCGCGAAAATGAGGATGAGAGTGATATATGATGGAAATGATGAAGGCCGGAATTCGAACACGTGACGAGCACGCATTCTTGTTCCTGTGTGTTGTACTCTGCAGTGAATAATGAAATGAAAAATTTATTTTACCTCCCATCACTTTTTCTAGCTGCATAGATTTAATAGTGGTAAGTACCATGAGGGCAATTACAAGCAGAGGACCCTGGACTCCAGATTTCACAGTGGCCTGCAGATGCACTTGGAGAAAATTATTTGTATTTTCTTTTTGTTAGCATTGCTCTTCCATCACTTTACCTAACTTCTGCCATGACGATGAATGTTGATTAAAATAAATGGGTGAAGGATGGATACAAAGAGACGCTCATGCACAGGCCAGGGCTTGAACTCGTATCCTTTATTAACGAGATCGTGAGATGGAGAAATAAGGGAAATCAAGCAATGCAAATTTTTTGAAAAAAAGTTAATCATACACAAAGATGGTGTTTCAAAAAGCAATTGAAAATTATCACTGGTTGAAAATGCAGTTTGCTTTACGGATACTCACCTATCAGAATAGTTAGCCCTTTCCTCTAGGAAATGCAAGGCAGTGGATTTTTTATTTGCTTTATGTGCCACTTTTGACTAATTTGCGAAGATGGGGATGAGTGATGACATGATGAAATTGATGAATGGACACTCACAAACATCATGCCCATGCCGGGATATGAATCTGGGGCCCCTGGTGTCTTAGCGCGATGTGCTATGAGGACCCGCGTTACACAGTGGAGGCACATAATGATTTAGTTCCCACTTTAAACTGCAGGGCCAGTCCCGATTAGCCTTTCTGTACATACAAGTGGGCTTAATATACCAAGTCAACCAACCGTGGGGGAGTGGTTATCACAGTGCACTATGACACCACGAGTTCCGGGTTCAAACCCCCACCTGGGGATGGGTGTTCTTTGTGTTTGTCCCTTCCTTAATTATATCGTATCATCTTCGCGGTTAACAAAAAAATGATGCTAAGTAACAAAAATCAAATCAAATCATTGATTCATTGTTAGATTTGGTTTATTTTACTTTGCTTTCCTGCCACTTTTGGCTAATCGCGAAGATGATAAATTGATGAAGGGACACACACACAAAGAACACCCATGGCAAGCCTGGATCTCTGGCTCAGTAGTCAAATGAAATCGTTTTCTATTTTCAAAAGGCGGTGGGAGTTACGTGTACTTTCTTTATAAATACTGAGTGCTAAAGTGTGTGTGCGTGTGTGTGTGTATTGGGGGGGGGGGGGTTATCACCACACCAACCACCCTTCGGCACCTCTTGAATTGCTACCCCATGTGCCAAGGTCAGCGCACGTCACTGATGTTAACAGACGTAAATCGCAATTGAATCGAACCATGTAAAAATTGCTGGTATGAATGAAGAATATACAGAATGTCTCCAATTTTGTTAATATTTAGTATACTAACTACATTTGGCCTTCTAATAACGAATCTGTTGTTGAAATGCTGCGGTCACATGTAAAAATTGTTTACTTACGGCTATATATGTTGCAAAATTACATTCTTCATTACTGCATTCATTCTCCATACATAAACATAACAGCCATCTTTGATGATATGAAAATGTGACGTTCAACATTCGTTGCACTGTCTACAGCTTTGGCATACTGTTCCTTCATTACTTGCAGAGCATTAGTTGTTGTCTTGCACTTGAAGAACAGGTACTACTTTACTATACCGGAGACACCTATCAATGATTTATTTCGCAATTTTTTACATTGCTAACGTACTATTCTGCATTGCGGAACATTTTTTTAGGTGAAATAATGAATTTCTAACGAAAATAATGTCTATTTCTTGTTCCTTATTTCCAACAAACCATCCACGGGTAGCCCCAAAAACCATTGACGTTAGCCCAAAAATTCACGATAGCCCCACGAACCATCACGGGGACGAGGTATGCCTACTAGGTTAGGTTAGGTCTGTTAGGTTAGGTTCCATTAGCACTCCATTTGTTTAATTTAGCATATACGGACAATACGAGAGAGTATTGTGTTCTCATGCAGAAAGCAAATGGCAGCAGCAGCAATAGCACATCAGAAATAGATTTTCGTAGAAAACCACATGCATTCGCATTAAATGGATCAAAACTATATTCCCAAACATCAACAACACTACAAAAAATGATTTGCGTAAGTACTTTCTCCTGTAAATTTGAAGAAATCTGTCTCCGGTATAGTAAAGTGTTACCGAAGAACATTATTCATTGAAGCAAGGCGGAGCAGAAGGGTGATAAAATTGTTAATGTGCAAGATTTATTTAGGTGGAGTGCGGAGGAGGATGGACGTGGGCTAATTACGAAATTGATGGATTTTGGTGTTTTACCCAATGAGGGGGTTTACATAGGTTTGGCAATGGTGTTTGAGCATTGTTCTAGAAAAATGGCGTTTTGCGCAGTGAGGAAGTAGACTTATATCTCCACGAAACTTTTTCCGGTAAACTTAGAGTAAATAAATATCTTGAATTTCGTTAATATTTGGTATATTAACTACTTTTTGCCTTCTGATCAGTACATTATGCATGGTAGCCCAACTAACTATGCACAGTTAGCCCAACAAACTATTGACGGATAGCCCCAAAAACCATTGATGAAAAGCCCCACGAACCATTTCCGGCAAGGTTAGGTTAGGCAAGCATAGTTATAATTTTGTTCGCAAAACAATGCGTTACAGAATTAAAAATAAAAAAAAAAATAATTAAATGCACTTTCTTCATGATTTCCAGATGTGACCGCGGCATTTCAACAACAGATTCGTGATTAGAAGGCAAAATTTGGTAAATGTCTGTTATATCGGAGACACATTTCTAACGCATATTTTCAGTTTCAAATGGTTCGTACTTACCAATTGTGTATTGCGGAACCTATTTCAAGGTGCCTTTATGCTTCTTACACGAAAATAACTTCAATTTTTCACATTACGAGTAATTCTTTTAGGACCTTTCTTCCATTGCGGAGCATAGAATATTTCGCGCGCAGCTGTGGATCATCACGCATCGTGCTTGTGTTTTGTCGATTTGGAGTGGGCATGCAGTGTTGCAACCTTCTTAACCGAAAAATACCTACTTTCGTGTTCATTATGTCATCACAAACCATTGACGGATAGCTCCAAAAACCATTCCCGATAGCCCCAAAAACCATTGACGGATAGCAGTAACAATTTACTATCCTTCGGACACCTCTAATTTTTTCGTTTCGTCAATTTTTCACATTCGTACTTACGTATGTGCTTCGCGGAACATTCCTGAAGGTGTATTAACGTTGTTTTCATAAAATTAATTGCAAATTTTCACATTACCAGTACGTCTTTTTGCTTGCCTCAGACACAATATCGCGAGTACACCTTCCTACATAATCGCGCGTCGTGCTTGTCTTTTGTCAAATTTTTGACATTCGTACTTACGTATCTGCCTCGCGGAACATTCCTGAAGGTTTATTAATGTTGCTTTGATCAAAGTAAGAGCAATTTTTCACATTACGAGTACTTCTTTCTCCTACCTTTCCGCTTCCCTCACACACAATATGGCGCAGACACCTTCGTAAATAATGACGCGTCGGGATGACGCATCGCCCTTGTCTTTTCTCGATTTTCAATTTTTATGCAGTGTTTCAACCTTCGGAACCCAAGAAATACCCGACACCAAAATTTAACTATCTATCTCAGACTAACTGAACTAACCTATCCACGCGCCAATGCTTCGTGCGGCTATCAGCTTCGCGGAACATTCCTTAAGGTGTATTGACACCGTCGTGACTATCATGACGCGTCGTGATTGTGTTTTGTTGATATGAAGTGTTTCGAACTGTCTGCGTTTGCGACGAGAGTTAGAACGGTATTGTGTAACACCGGGAAGGTGTTTTGTGTAAAATTCAGGTAAGTTTTCCGTATCCTGGAAACGGATTTCTTCAAATTTAAAAGTTTGGGACTCATTTGGGGGCACGTGACTCCGGCCAATTTCTAACATGCCCTTAACAGAGAGTCTATAGAAACAGGCGGGTGGCCGGAGCGGAGGCGGGGCCGCGATAGCGGTTGGGGGCGGTAGGTCAATTACTCCAGGGGCAGAGCCCGGAACCGGTGAAAAATTTGAAACGCAAATAGTGAAGATTCAATTAAAAACGTCAATACACCTTAAGGAATGTTCCGCGAAGCTGATAGCCGCATGAAGCATTGGCGCGTGGATAGGTTAGTTCAGTTAGGTTGAGATAGATAGTTAAATTTTGGTGTCGGGCATTTCTTGGGTTCCGAAGGTTGAAACACTGCATAAAAATTGAAAATCGAGAAAAGACAAGGGCGATGCGTCATTATTTATGAAGGTGTCCGCGCCATATTGTGTGTGAGGCAAGCAAAAAGACGTACCAGAAAGACGTACTGGTAATGTGAAAAATTGCAATTAACTTTATGAAAACAACGTTAATACACCTTCAGGAATGTTCCGCGAAGCACATACGTAAGTACGAATGTGAAAAATTGACGAAACGAAAAAATTAGAGGTGTCCGAAGGATAGTAAATTGTTACCCACGTTTTGAAACACTTCTTCCTCTCGCGAGACCGCGTGACTTTCGACTCTCGCGCCATCTTCAGGTACATAATGGAAACAATGTTGTCGCTTCGCACAAAAGGCTACTTTTTTACATCAAAAGTGCTTATTTTCTGTTGTGCAGCATTCCATAGTGACAAAATACCTCCACGAAGTTTGATAAATGCAACAGAAACTCATTTCCGTAAGTAGTTTCTCCTGTAAATTTGAAGGAAAGTGTCTCCGATATAACAGACATTTACCCAAACTTTAATTACTCTACCAAATATTAATGAAATTGGAGACATTCTGCACATTCTACATTCGCTCCAAATTGCATTCGTAGCAACTAAATCGGCATAAAACAAAAGGAACTTGGGCCCCTTTGGCTTTAGGCTCCGCTCTCTTCCAGCTTGAATTCAATGCTAATTTCACCCCTCTAAAGAACACACATAGATGAAAAATTCGGTACTACTTTACTATACCTGAGACACCTGGGAATCATTTCTTTCGCACGTTTTTACATTGCTAACGTACTATTCTGCATTCCGGAACACTTATTTAGGTGAAATAATTGAATTTGTTAGGAAAGTAATGTATATTTCTTACATTTACGAGTACTTACTGTTCTTGTTTATTTCCACACACAACATGGCGATAGCTTACCGCTGATCGTTCCTTGAGCCAGAAAAACCATTGACGTTAGCCCAAAAATTCACGATAGCCCCACAAACCATCACGGGGACGAGGTATGCCTACTAGGTTAGGTTAGGCATGTTAGGTTTGGTTCCATTAGCACTCCTTTCGTTCAATTTAACATATACGGACAATACGAGAGCGTATTGTGCTCTCATGCAGGAAGCAAATGGCGCCAGCAGCAATAGCGCGTCGGAAATAGATTTTCGTACAAAACCACATGCATTCGCATTAAAATGAATCAAAATTACATTCCCGAACATCAACAACGCTACAGAAAATGAGTTGCGTAAGTACTTTCACCTGTAAATTTGAAGAAATCTGTCTCAGGTATAGTAAAGTGTTACCAAAAATTCTACATAAACCCCTGGCACTAATATGCAGTGGAATTACATTACACCCAAAGTATATACCACTGATGGTACTAATTTTCTTACACGGGAACAAAATAACTAGCCTTACAGAACTCCATGTGTTCGAGGTAAACATAAACAAGAGATCACAGATTAGCAAGAGATGAAAAACAAAACAGTAACCAAAGCGCCAAAATTTCTGCAGAGTTGCCAGATCAAAATGAGAAAAGTCCTTTCTTCTGGATATGACGTCCGTACGAAAGTAGAATGGCCAAATCCCAAATCTACAAGAGAAACCGGATTTCGCATTCCTAAGGGCCGGTTTATCAATGTCCAGTTATTCTTTCTGTTAACTATCTGCCAGTTGGAGAGGGGGTGCGGGATAGAATATTTTTGGTCAACACGGGAATTTTCTTTAAGGCCGAGTCTGCTGCCACGCGCGTGTCAGCAGTAAGAATGAGCTTCAAATTTGCTCCTGCCACGTAATTCGTCTGCTAAGAGGATGATACAAATCTTAAGTACAGATGAAGACGAGAAAAATGCAAGTTTATGACAAGTGGGAATGAATGTACAGGTAATTTAGATCCTTTTTCTTTACAAACTATTTCGCGATATTATTTTAATGCTAACAGAACCTAACCTAACTACGAGAGCATTTAGGTTTATTATTAGAATAATGCTGAGGGACCTAATCTTAAAACATTTTTGTGTAAGTAATCGCTAAAACTTCACAGTATGTGTTACAGACGTAATTGCATACATAGCATGATGAAATCGCGATAAAGGAAAGACCGAGTTTGCTGCCACGCGCATGTCACTGTTGGGTTACAGCAGCAAAAGAACGTGGCAGCAGACACTACCTTTCTTTAATCCCGACAATTCGCGATTAAAATTATCCGATATGCCATCTGGTGAGATTTTCATGAACCACTCCACGTAGGACACTTCGTAGCGCTTCGCCGTGTTGAAGCCATTCAACGTGGGGAACAAGCGAAACATACTGTTCAGTTTTTTGCTCTAAATCGTTTTGTGGTTCAGGACAAGTGAAAAGCCTACATGTGTTTTCCACCCCGTGGAATCAACAAAATGAAATGTTTAAATAAATCAGGGAAAATAGAACTGATTGGCAATATTGGCATAACTGAAATGCGGCAAGGAAATTACGAAGAATGTACGAGTCTGTTCACTCTATTTTCCGAAATAATCTTTCGGAAAGATGATTTTATTGCCTTGAAAGTAAGTGTTAAAATGTTATTTATGAATATAACTTTTTTTTCGAAAGCAATGTATTATGTATGTAATTTGGAACAGGTGCAAGTGGATTAAGGGCAAAGATGAAAATACTTTGAGAATTAATTAATGTCCGCAATCATAAAGGTAAGTCAAAAAACATAATTGACATGCTAATGTTGCTGTTTCATTCAGTATGTCAATTTTTAGTGCGAACTGAAAATAGGCTCAATGAAATTGTTGTTATTGTTATTTATTATTATTATCATTATCCGGTGTTGTTATTAAAACAGCCTGCCTCTTTGGGGAAAAAACTGCAACAGCACGTTGCATTTTCTTGACGTTTTCTTTGTGAAGTGCCGTTTCCTTGACTTCTATATCCATTTTTCCCCATTTTCTTTCATGTTTGTGCGATCTTAGTTTCATTTCCTCTGCAACTGTCGCTCGAGGGTGTTATCTTCTTTTTCTTTGTACTTGAAGTTCACTCTGGCCGTGGGGTGCGGTGAGTGCGGCGTCCCAATACCGCAGTACCAATTTGATTGACTGCAGGATTGTGGTGTCCTCCTAGTTCATTCCAGAACTTTGCTGTTAGGGCCGTATTCATAGTTAAATCTCAAGACACTGTGTAAGAGATTCTTAGCCAAGACGATCTTGGGAAGGTAATCTCGTCTTGAGACAGTGTCGTTTCATAGTCGTATCTTGAGAAACTCTTGGCTAAGAGCCTCTCTTCCCAAGGAAAGAAACTTTCTCTTCGCCAAGACGACGATCCTGAGATACGATTGCCTGAAGTGATACCAACTTAAAAGAACTGCAAGAGAAATTGTCAAAAGAAACAACAAAACACATTTTGAAATACATTAATAAATTACGTGAAGTTATGAACAGAGTCGTAAAAGTACATTTATTTCGATAAGTGATGATTTTGTTACAGACGATGAATTACTTTCCTGGCTTTGTATGTTTTTCTTGTGTTAGCGATAGGGTTGTATGTTGGTAGTAAAACAAAAGAAAATCACGCAGCAGTGTGCAGTCAAGACGTAAATTCACAGCAGGCGCTGTGCTGTAGCTTCATGTTTTGTTGTTCATATACGTTGATGAAAGAGAAACAAGAACAACAAAATAATTATCTACTCACGGATTAAAACTTATAGATACTCGAGTTTGGATTCAAATTAAAAATTAACCAGTAATTAGTCTACATAGAAACGAGTTACATCAAAACTCAGCGTACTCAATTCTGCGTTAATCTATGCTACGCAATTTTTTTGTCTTGAGAAAAAAGTGTCCCCACCTTTTTTTTGCATACGATCGCTCTCTTTGAAATTCTATAAAAAAGAAATGGGTGGTCCGATTCTAATGAAATTTTATTACGGTACAACCAGGAAGGTTTTAAACAATTCTTCATTTTCAGATTTTTAAAATTTGTCAAAAAAACTATTCTTATCAATTTTTGCGAAACTACTTCTTTTATAGTATTGTAGTTCTACAAATACAATTTTGGTCTTGCTTTGAAGGTCTTTGCATCTGTTTTTCAAATCCATTATCATTGTCAATTCACGTTGCAAAACAGATTTTTAATCAACGGAGTACAGGGTGTCTACCAAAATAACAAATCCAAAATTCTTGATCTTTCTTCCCTTTTTCTTAACCTTATTTAATTGCTCACTACTTAGGCATAGTTGCAAATTTAGATATTTTTATTCAGTGAAAAACCCTTACCAGAAGGCCGGTGAAGATGAAAACTGAAGCTGTGCTTGACTTGCTTTAATTATTAATGCATGTAAAAATTAATGCTCCAGATATCATCTTAGATGGGGAATGGCCACATTACGTTATGTAATATTTTTACAAAACTTTATGCATACAAAAATGTAATTCTTAAGAACCAAAGTAAACAAATTTTAAACACAACTCAATATAATTTAAATTTCCAAATATTCAATATTATTAAATCCCAGGACAGGTATATAACAATTTAACTCGCTACACTGTAAAAAAAAAAATAGCAAACATTCTTGACCACAAGCATGATTTCTTGACTGGTAGACAGCCTGGAGTAAATATGTACATGGAACGTGTCCAACACTGTTAGCACTAAGAGCCTGCAGTTTCTATGGTTCAACGGACATCGCTGCATTGATATGTGCGAGAACCATTTCAATTCAACTTTTTTGGGACACAAATTTGATACATTATATATTAGAAAAATCAATTCATTTGTGAATATATATCCATAAGCATAAGATAAAAAAAAAGTTTTAGTTGAGCAAAATGGGCATTTACAGCTGCAGGCATGCATTTGAGGAATCTTATGAACTTGAAGGTTACCAACCTTACCACTCTTTCACTGTAGCATCAATCTGTTTGAACATAATTTCCTTACATCAGTCTAATACTGGGATGCTTCTCCATTTTCTACCCAAGTATCAATTTGCAACAAATGAGAAAGGGCTATCTAGTCCAAACTTACCTGCACATTGTCATGTTCTTTTCAGAAAACCATAGAACAGATGTTGTTCACTTTGTTAATATTTACAATTTTTTTCCTGAAATCTACTTGATGTCCTCTTTCCACATACGTAAAATAGAAGAAATCATGAAATAAACTAAAAACTTCAGTAAATATCTGATATTCCCCGGACACCTATAACTTCTTCGTTTTGTCAATTTTTGACATTTGTATTTACCTATCTGCTTCGCTGAACATTCTTTAATTCATTCACGTTTTTTTTTTATCAAAGTAATTGTAATTTTTTTTAATAAAAGTGTTTTTTTAACTGAAGAACGTACATTTCTGCAAATGGTTTGTGGGGCTATGTGTCGATGGTTCGTGGGGCTATGCGAGAATGGTGTGTGGGGCTACGCATATTTCTTTCGAAACCAATTTTTAACTATTGTAAACTAAACGTGACCTACGTAACCTAACCTTACCGGGAATCGTTCATGGGGCTATGTGTCAATGGTTGAATTTCCGCTATGAAACATTCCCACATCACACAAAACACCTTCCAGATGTTA
The DNA here is from genome assembly GCF_977018435.1 of Lepisma saccharinum. Taxonomy (NCBI): domain Eukaryota; kingdom Metazoa; phylum Arthropoda; class Insecta; order Zygentoma; family Lepismatidae; genus Lepisma; species Lepisma saccharinum. Next base: position 66,503,000 of record NC_139243.1, read on the forward strand.
AACAATGCTACAGGAACTTATTATCGTTAAGTAGTTTCTTCTGTAAAAATGAGAAAATCTGTCCGGGGAATATCAGATTAGTACCAAAACTACTTCTATGGATTCGAAATTCCAAGCGGAATACTCATAATGAATTTCGACAATGTGCATATAAATTGTTCACTCCTATTCTCAAGAGTATAAGCGAAATGCAATGACATAATTCGACACAAGTACAAGTAAAATTCATCAACAAAGAAAGCGTAACATCTAGAAGTTGGAATTTCAAATGGGTGGTTACAATACACGTGAACAAGATATGCGGAGCGATTATAGCCTGGCATTTATGCACAAAATGAGTGTATAGCAAAGGACATCAAATATTCAGAATATGTTAAGAGCTAAACTTTTGACAGAAGACAAAATAAATCTACTGTCATTTAATGAACATCTGAGATGTATCAAAGTTTAATGCAAAAGTGTATAACAATACACTGGGTGTGTTTTTTATTCCATCATAAAACAGAAGGTAAAAGATTATAGGATTCTCACATATGAGGAGATGCACAAACATTACCAAACTAATTTATCCCACTCCCTAATCACAGCCTCTCTGCCTTTGCTCATTTACGCTGTACCATAGGCTATAGAAACAAAGTGAGAGTCCATGGTCACAATAAAATGTTCCAGCGAGCTATGATCAATTGAAGGGCTTGGGTGGAAAACATAGTAATTGACATTTTGGTATTTTTGAGTTACATAGTAAAATGTGCCATCCTTCAATTTTAGAGTGAAATTGCCATGTCATACAATTTGCATTGGACTCAGTGAAGCCTTCTGAAATTGGTAAACACAACACAAAAACAATTTATCTACAGTATAGCTTCTAATAATATTTTTTCATAATGAACTCGGAAATGACCAAGGTGTCACTTAGCATGTTTTACACTCAGAGACCTTCAATTGCTTCCTATGAACATTTCTCTTGCATAAGTTACTCATTATTTTTCAAATCGTATAAGGAGTATATATTTTTTTACCCAGTCAATTTGAGTAACATTAGCTTGATGGTACACTATCATCAGGCCTTTTCCCATTAATGAATGATATCAAGAGAATTTGATGCACTTACTTACCTGAGTAACTCTCAACTGTACCAGGCTATACTGAATAGTTGAAAGCATATAATTCCTGTTGTAAATAATTTTTGGTGTGATACCACAGATTTTTATGTTATTTTTTTATCGATTGTCTGTGCATGTGTTCACATGGTGCATACATACTCCCCCCCATGGCTCCCAAGAATATCCACATGTTACAAATTCATAAAATTGATTGATTGATTTAGTTTACTTTACTTCGCGTTTTGTGCCTCTTGGCTAATTTGCGAAGATGGGGATGAGTGATAAAATTGATGAATGGACATTCACAAACAACCGAGCCCGAGCGGGATTCGAACCCAGCACCCTTGGCATCGCAGCGCAATGTGCTAACCACTCAGCCACAGGGTCCGGCACAAATTCATAAAAGAACCAAAGGAATTAAGATAGTTAATTTTCCTAGACACATGAACATCACTGAGAAGTTAATTTTACTAGACACATGGACATCACTGAGAAACATTAAACTGTGTAATAAATAAAAATCAAAACTAATTTACAGGTAAAGCACTAATTTATTTTGAGAATAATCTTGTTCACTAGTCATACATAAAGGAAGGTCACATTTCATTATTTTCTTTGACTCTAAAAAAAGGGGAAAGAACATAAGTTAAATGAAATTATGTTGTACACGTATACAAAATACACATGTTTTTGGTGACATTAAAACCATGTAGTAAAATGCATGGTTTTAAGAAAAATACAGTTTTGCAGGATAACTTTTTGATATTCTTAGTATCAATGCACACAGCACTTGGATGAATACGAATTTAACATCATGGAAAATGCTAAAACAGCATTCACAATAAAAATCAAACGAAGAGATACCCAGGTGGCATCTCATAAAACTAGGATTCCTACCACTATAATTCACTGTCACACACACATGCTGACGCAGAAAATTGTGTGCGAGAGAAAAAGAGAAACATTGAAAACTGAGTGAATAGTCTTTGACAAAGTATAAGCTGACCACATTGTTATATTCATATGAACAGTCTATTCACAAGAAGCTCCTTTGCAGCTCACCATTGTTACGATGCACACGTGTAGGCTCTATTTCTACAGACATGTTATCTGAGGTTCCTTGAAAATTTCAACATTGTCACTGTATATGATACCAATATTGTGGAAAACTGCACATGCGATAACAATGTCTCTAACTGTTTCCAAGTCTTCTGGACAAACGTGGAAAATGTCGCTTTCATATCCCAAAGGTACTCTCCACAACATTCCTCTGCTGAGCATGGGCATAGTTGTACCTCTTTCAGGATCAGTTGGTGGGTCTTGGAATGGACTGTAGAGGTATGGTCGAGCTGAGCTGAATATCCCTTGCCATGAAGAATTGCATCTTGTCCTTTGGAATATCGAATTACCATAAATACTTCCTGCCCATCTAGCCACGAAGTCAAGAACTCCCTTTTGGGACCTGCACTACCTGAAAAAATAACAACAAAATATCCTTAAGACTGATCTCACAATTTAAAATAAGAACATGGAAAGTTGTAAAGAAAATTCATTCCACATAAATTAATGCCTAACCACAAATTAACCCAATACACATACCTGATTATTAAAATGTCCATATCTTGTGCATTTTGAAATGCAGAAAATACTCATTTCTGAAGTTAATAACATGAAAATAACTGTGTTTGTAAAAGTTTTTCAGTATTATTCAAATCTAAACAATTGCTACATACCTGCCTAAACTACTTGCATAAGTGCACACGAGCAGGATGGCAAAATTATTCTCATCAGAAAACCTGTTCAGTTTTTGCTTATAGGCACATGTAGAATATGATTTTATGTAAATGCATGTGTGTACTATGAGAATATAGAAACTACAAAAGCAGAGTTTGGACCTATATTAATTTATGTCAAATAAAAATTATCTGAAGGGATACAGCCTCTTCTGTGTACACCTTTGGAATGGAAAATAGAAGAGAAATATTATGATTTCACAATTATGCTTGTTCAAATATGTTCATGTTAAATCATATATTTTTGTGTAATCATATATACTGTAGTAATAAAATAAAATCAGCGACTAGCTTCATTCACCAGGTGATGAACCAAGCTTTGGGGCTATTTTCACCAGGTCTCGTAATTTGTCACTGTGGAAATTTATTTTTAAGACACAAATATTTTCTTGTATTCTATCTTTTGCACTGTATGTTAGGGAGGGCACTTAGGTATTCCATGTGTGTGTCTAAAAATAATCAGAAACTTCTATAGTGCACAGGTTAGGTAGTTTGATTAACTGTTATTGTCTTGTTTATTTTCCCAAGTTAGTGTGAGTAATTTGACATACATACATTAAAAATGTGTGAAAGATATATCTGGTCTCACCACATTGTGCCAGTAGTTGCACCCAAAATAGAAATACTAGGTACCCTTAACAATCTGTACTCCCTCAAGAAAGTAAATGCCTTGCATGGTTTATGTTAAATGTTGAGGTTTTTCACTATTTTTAGCTCGCACAGATGTGTCATTGTGAAATAAAGTTCGTCTGTTACCTTACTGTGAAACAGCCTGAGGGTTTCGTGCAAGTGAATATAGCACCCAACACGACATTCCACAACAGGAGCTAAAATTTTTCGGAGTGTTAGGTTTGGAGTTGACGTGTTCTTTCGCTCTTTTTGTGTGCACATAAACGGTTTTTTACTAATAAAAGGCAGCGAAAGTAACCGTAGATGGAAAGTTTTAACTTACGCCGGTCATACTTTGGAATCAAATACATCCGTTATTTGTGTTTTCCGCGAGTTGGAACCAATTTAATATTACGTAAAACATCGAAATCTGTCCATTAAAAAGAAAACAAAACAATTCTCGAAAGAGTACATTGGGTTAACGGCACCGAAATCCTATTGTATTCCATTATTTTGCTACACAACTGAGTAACAAATCGATGCACTACTTCAGAATCAAATAATGTTCATGCAGAAGCAATTTTATTATAATACAGGATTACACTTTTCTTTATGAATCAATAAACCGAAGAAAGAGAGGCAGTACAACCAATTAACAAGGTTTATGTTTCCTCAAACTAAGATAATTACGTAGAGAGTAGTTCAATTTACATACCTGATGCAAAACTGAGGCATAAAAACTTGTCAAAACAGCTGTTGCAATGAGAAAATCTTCAAAATATCCATCCTCTTCATCATAGTTTCTAACTGCAACGTCCATTTTTATTTTCTCAAGAGAACATTCTGTATCTCAAGAGACCTGTTTCGTTCTCTTGGCGAATACAGGATCTTAAGAGACCGAATATCGCTCTTACGCTGCCAAGAAGTGTCTATGAAACAGCGAATCTTAAGATGGATCTTGAGAGAGAACCATGAAACGCCAAAAGTGTCTCTTGGCACAGACTGTTCTTATCCAAGATGGTGAAGTAAACCGTCTCTTGGCTAGTATCTTGAGATACGTTTATGAAACAGCATGGCGTCTTAAGAGAGGTCTCAAGACGCTTTCCTTTCTTGAGAAACGACTATGAATACGGGCCTAAGTCTTCTGATGACATCTTCTATCTTATCAATTTCGAGATCTTCATGGATTTGCTGATTAGTTGTGTATCTGTCATGTCCACTGATTATTCTTGTAGCTTTATTTTGAATTGTCTGTAGTTTTGCCATGTAGCTTTTCGCAGCATGATGCCATGCCGGTATCGCATAGAGTATTGCTGGCCTAATCATTGTTTTATAAAGGCCTATCCTTGTGCAACAGCATGTTTTTATTTATTTCATCCCAAGCTTTGCAATACAGGTGAATTGCTTTATTTTCAAATCATTTCTGAGAGCCCCAGTTAGGCATTTACAACCGAGGTGCAGTGCAGATGAAACAGCACTGCTTTGAAAAGCCAGTGCGTATACATTAGTTTCGTGTGCGTTTCCCGTGTTATTTTTATTATCATATTTAAATGCTTCGTTCTCAGCACAGCTTCACCTTCGTTATAGTTCCTGGAAAGCACATCGCATTCGCAATATTTAAATATAACGAGTAATTTAAACGTTTCTTCCATACCAGCAATGACAACACGCTGCTATTAAACTTTTAGGAGGGGGAAAATAATAATTGTCATCCTCGAAGATGGTATTGAGGCATCCTTTTAATGATTAGTAACATAATTGAAAAGGCGCTACTTTTAAAAGGGGGCAAAGTACATGTGAAAAAATGTATTTTGAAAAACCATATTCCTGAAACTTTCTGACCGATGCGCTACAAAGAAAGTTGCGTGTTCTCCTTTAGAATTTCGTCATTTTACAAATCGTAATATAATTTTAACAAAACATGGCATGCTAAAGAAGAATTAAAGAGTTTAAAAAAAATAATTGATTAATAGACTTAGTTTATTTGTCACATATGGCTAATCGCAAAGATGAGGATGCGTGATGATATGATGAAATTGAAGAAAGGAAAGTAGACCCATGCCCGAGCGGGGATTCGAACCTGGGGGCCCTTGGCATCGTAAAGCGTTGTGCTAAACACTTCGTCACGGAGGTTGTCAGCATTACAAGGAAATAAACAGAAAATGGCATCTATGTTTTAATATGGGAGAAACATTTGCGAGGAGGTTATTGAAGTAACAAATAATTATTACAAGACGTTGTGATGAAAATTATTAATATATCTGAAATATCGAGAGTTGACCTTGCAGTCTCTAAATGTACTTTTAGGGTTACGCAAAACCTTTACTCAAAATTTCTAGTGTAAATTCATAAGCTATTAAAATTTAAAACTTATTCCTGTTCGAAAAAAGAAACTGCCAAGTCAAATTAATATTTCGTATAAATACATATATTTTTCTTTCGTGAGGCCAGGACAGTATTTGGAGGGGACGGTGGCTTGGGAAGGCTATAGCCCCGGATCCCGTACTGCAAAGGGGCTTCCAGTGGGAAAACATTGCTATGAAATGGAAATAGTCCAGAAGAATGGGCGAAATGATTTTTTTTTAAAATGACTCAAGAATACAAAGATAGAAGTGGACATTTGACAAGCTTAGTCTAAAACTTACAACTGAAATCGTACGTGTGTGTGGGGGGGGGGGGTGAGGCTAAGTGAAGTAACACAGTTAAATATTATTCACAATACTAAAATTAAAAAAAAATATGTGGGAACAATAGAAATCAAAATATGTTTTAGCTAGTGGCGCAATAGTAAAGATGGTGGGGTATATCATATTTTTCCTAGGCAATCATGTTTATTATCCCGTTACATACGACACAAAAATGCATATTTTGGGCAAAAGAGCATTCATTCATTTATTTATTTTTGTCGTTTTACTGGGGGCAGATAACAGAGAGAGAGAAATTGTCGAACGAGAATAGGGGGGCGATCCTGCTCCCTCCCTGTAGTGTGGTCACTGTCTATAGCTATGCTGGAGAAGAATGCACCAATTAATACGCTATTAAATAAAACAGATACTTTTAAAACTTTTAATCAAATTATTTGTGAACTATAATTTAAATTTAAAGAGAGCACATACTACCTGTGTAATTTAATTTGGATGAAGCCTGCCATTTCAGAACCTTCTTCCGGTGTAACTGCACTGCCCTTTGAGCCCTAGCTGTTGCGTTCATGTGGCGGAACGAGCAGAATACTAATTAAAACAGATATGTGACAAATATATATATATATATTGTAGAGATATGGAGACCATTAGACCGAGAAAACCTCGTCATGTTAATATTCACACTTGTTTATTTCCTGAACTTGTCCGACCAGCGAGTGATCCCAAGAATGCGCTAGCTTGTAACTTCCGTAAAAACCAGGAACTGGAAAGGCAAACGCGTGGATCTAAACAGGATCTGCCGCGTTTGAAAGGTTTAACAACCTTTCGACGCCTATAATGATAAAAGCAAGCTCCTACCCGGGGCTAGCTCTCTTTTGATTCTGACACTCATCGACGCTACATGGATAACTAGTCCGATTACTCTACAACACGTTACACTGCTAACTACGACGATGGAACACGGAGTTACCGCTGCCTAGCATGCTACAAGGCGCAAGGGATCGCTTGGCTTGGTGAACTGAGGATCGCTGGATAGAACCTTGGAACTGTCACGATTCGGTCTGCGAGAAGCATTAGGACAAGACAACACACACATCTACCAGGTATGAACAAGCGTGAATAACCTTTTACACCAACTTTCCATATCTCTACCCTCCTACGGAGCAGGTTCAGCCATCAAACATTATTAAGCTCTACCTAAATGTTTAAATGAAACTTCCCTGTACCTCTCTAACCCCAGGAAAACGGGGTTACAACATGGTGGAGTTGCTTCAGGCCCTTTTTGCAATTGCGTACCCTCCTGTACGAATTGCTTTACATTAAATTATTCTCTCCCCCCCTCCCTCCGACTATGGGAGCATTTTTAAAGTAAATTTTTAGTAATTCCAACTCATACTCCCACAAAACGCTTAAGATGCGTCAGACCCAGTGACAATTTTGTGTATTACCTTATGGAAAACAACCCCTCTTTTTCTTTTATGCCGAGTCCCCCCCCTCCCAACAAAAATCTAGTTCTTCTGCATAACATGTATTCAAGCATCATTCACACAGGAATGAGAACACTTGCTTATACTTCTTTGACCAGCGATATATTAATGACATAAATAACTGTATACCCATACTTTCATTTGTTCTTTGGTCAGCACGACGAACCTTCGTTTATGAATACGTCACAGATAGCGTTGCACGAACACCTAGATTCCTCCCTCGACCAAATCATAGAGTTAGCAACTGCAATCACGGCAAATCCAATAAATTCACGTCCTTTATCCCCAATTCCCTCCCCTCCACTAACACGGTTAAGGTCTGCTAATAGAAATTACCCTCAATTTGTCCTTGGACTACAAACACCCAACAAAAACCAACCCCAACCCTTGGCGAGTACCCCGGCTCCCGTTTCAACTTCCTCTAACACTGTTAATAGTTCTGGTAACGTAACTGTACAAATTTCCACCACTAACATGGCCACCCCAATCCCAACTGCGTTGTACCCGGCACCATTTAGCGGAAATGACCCAAAATACATTGACTCATTTTTCCTCAAGTTTCAAAATGTAGCACACGCCGCAGGATGGTCGGAAGCTAAGCGTAAAGAGATGTTACCTTTATTTTTGACTGACACCGCTTTAACTTATTTTCATGACATACAGAAACGACCCAATTTTGTAGACTTGACATACACCCATATCAAAGACGAGCTAAATACGCTATTTAAGGGATCATACTTGTCAGCAGATCCTGTACAGATAATTCTCCAGAGAAAACAAGTGGTAACCGAGCCCATTCACACCTACGTTATTGCTAAAAAGGCATTGGTCCAGCAATACTTCCCGAACGCCACTGAAGAACAAACTCTCTCTTACATCATCACGGGACTGCGAGCCAAATACATTGGCTGTTTAACCAACAAGCATTTTGCTAGAACAGAAGAATTAATTGCCCACCTACAGAATTTCGAACGCCAGCAGTCATTAATTAATTCCCGTATGTTGGAAGAGAAATTGGAAATTGATCAGGCCATCGCTCAGGCAAGCTTACCCCAGACATTCACCCCGTCACCACTTCACAGCTGTTCGCATGCACAGGTCTATTCCCCCCTCCCCAGTAGTGCACACAACCCAGCTCAGCACTTTGTACCATACAACCAGTGTCCATTTCCTTCTCTCCCACCATTGACACATCAAGTCCAAAGTCCACAGTCCAACCCGGCTCTTGTAAATAGTTCCCACACAGTGTATCAAGGAATGTATCATATACCGAGTTCTGATAGTGCCCGCTGCGCGGCGACACCAGCCGTACCCAGAGTAGAACACGCTCCAAGTGCTACCTCTGGTGACGAAATAAACAAACTTTCGTCACAACTCTCGACCTTAACTCTGCACTCGAACGAAGAGATGAACGCCAGTTCTCTCTTCAATCTTTGCTCAAATGTGCTGGAATTTGCGAAAACGGCTAATCAAAACGCACATAACAGAGGTTTCAACAAGGGGAATAATAAGTCCTCTTCATACAGAAATAATAATAATTCTAGAGCTAATCACAGAGATAACTTTCGATCGAACTCAAGAGGCCAGTTCAGAAGTAATGGTAACAAGAGGTTTCAACGTCGAGATCAGGCTAATCACGACGATGCAAATACCTCAGCCTGTAAGTTCTGTGGTCGTTATAATCACGAGAGCGACAACTGCTTTTACAAGCCACAACGAGGCAGTGGTTTAAACTAAAATCGTCTTCGACTTGCAGGAACGAAATCGAAGATAATAGCAGATTAGATAAAGTTCCTATAATTGAGAGAAATGGCCTATACTTTATTAATAGTAGCATACAAGGAAAACAGGTAGATTTCCTTATTGACGTGGGTTCCCAAATCTCAATTTATCCTTCCCACCTTCTCCCTACTGAAAGAAAAACATACAAGGTACAATCCACAATCCAAGGTGTGTCCGGATCGAAACTGAGTGTGTCTGAAATTGTAGTTCTTCCTCTCATAATTGGAAAGCGTAAATATTCGCACCCATTTAGAATAGTAGATTCAATTAACGTCCCTCCCCTTTTAGGAAATGACTTTTTACGAACGCAGAGGTGCGAAATGTCATTAAAAGACAATACAATAACTCTTTGTCATTTAGGACGTACTCCTAATTATAGTATTTTAAGATCAAAGTACAAGACTCACCAGCTGTCGCATGACATATTTACCCAAATTGAGAATGTAAATGTGTATGAGGGAAAAGCTACCCTTTCAAACACAGTTCAGTTAAGTCCACGATCCAAGACTTATATCAATTTGAACATTACCACTACAACACCTAATACCCATAAGCCTGTACTTTTTACACCATCTGCTTCCCTTATGAGCCAGCATCCAGTAGTCCTTCCCAATGCTGCAGTAAACCCGCAGTCACCTGTCATTCACATACACAACCCTACGGAAACCACAATCACTTTGGAAAGTAACACAATATTAGGCGAAATATCGACATGTGAAATTTTAACTGACGTTACTTCCGTTTGGGAACATAAAAGTGAAGATGTTGCATTTTCATACTCTTGTAATGAAAATACTACAGTAAAGCAACAAATCAGTGAAAGTCAAAAGAAATTTGACCCCTCCCTCCTCACAGTTAACCCTGATATTCCCCGAGAAGAAAGAGAAAAAATCCTAAAGCTCGCATACACGTATGCAGATATTTTTCTCTGGCCAGGGGATAAATTGACTAAAACTAATGTTTTGGAGTATGATATTAAACTGACAGATGACACCCCAGTGTATGCCAAAACCTACCCTATTCCTTTTCATTACCGAGAACCCATGAAACAGGAAGTTCAGAAGTTACTAGACCAAGGTGTTATAGAACGCTGTGAAGGGAGTCCCTATCGACACCCAGTCCTATTAGTTAAGAAACCCAATGGGACTTACCGTTTTATTTCTGATTTGAGAGCGCTTAATGACATAATAGCTCCGATTTCCTTGCAATCCCCAGACATAAAAACCATCATGACAGAGATGGCTGGAAAGAAATATTACTCAATTTTAGATATGTCCAGTGCATTTTTTCAGGTTGGATTAACAGAACGTTCTAAAGACATTACCGCCTTTTCTATTAACAATCTTGGTAGTTTTAGGTATGCTAGGTTATGCCAGGGATTGAAAACATCCCCCGGTGTAATGAATCGCGTAAGCGAACTTGCCCTTAGCGGAATAGACAGTTCAGAACTTTCTGTTTACACTGATGATATTATTATTTACAGTTCAAATCTCCCGCACATGCTTAACATACTGGACAGAGTGTTTCAAAAGTTACGAACAGCATCCCTTAAATTATCACCCTCTAAGTGTAGGCTAGCTTTTACCGAAGTTAAAGTTCTTGGTAATTTGGTATCTCAAAAGGGAGTTAAGATTTCAGAACACATTCTTAAAGCTATTTTGGAATATCCCACCCCTACCACCAAACGCAAGCTTCGTAGTTTTCTAGGACTTGTCAATTTCATTCGACGATTTGTGCAAGGTTTTGCAGGACCAACAGAATGTTTATTTAAGCTTCTTAAAAAGAATGTTAAGTTTCAATGGACTGATGAACACCAGAAAAGCTTCGAAACACTGAAAGAAATGATCACGTCCGCCCCTATCCTCCGCCCTTATGACCCTAAACGCCCCTCATATGTATACATTGATGCGAGCGGAATTGGCATCGGAGGATCGCTGTTACAGCCTGATGACGAAGGAAATTTACATCCATGTGCCTATTGTTCACGAGCCTTAACAGACACAGAGAAAAGAGCTGACACATTTTCACTCGAAATTGCAGGTGCATATTATGTATTGAAAACTTTCAAATTTTTTCTTATGAATCAACATTTTGTGGTTCTCACAGACAATAAAGCCTTATCTTATCTTCGTTCAACTAAACACCATAGTTCTATTTTAGGAAGAAGAGCCCTTTATTTTCAGAATTTTGATTTCGAAATAAGGCATGTCAGCGCTAGTAAAAATGAACTTGCGGATGCACTCTCCCGTGCAAGTTTACCGCTTGACAAGACTAATCATGACAAGAAAGATGATGATGATGATGATGACTTATTTTTTCATCAAGTATTTCATGCACAAGCAGCAGATTTTGATATTAGTTCAGAACAACGTAAAGACCCCTATTTCAGAGACATTATTGATGTATTAGAAAACAAAGATAAAGCTAGTGACCCTAAACTAGAAAAGCTTTCGTATTCTTATGTACTCAAAAATGGAGTCTTATACAGGACTAATAAAATCAAAACTGGTAATAGGGATAGACTTTGTATTCCCCATGCATTAAGAAATCAAGTTTTCGATCTTATTCATGCACATAAAATGAATGGAAGTCATCAAGGTGCACAAAAGACATATAATTTAATGCTTATGCGCTACTTTTTCCCCAATATGAAGAAATTTGTGTACGATAAGGTTCGACATTGCATCCCTTGTCAGATTTCAAAGAAACCACAAGGTTCTAAACCGCATACGCTGCAAACATTTCAACCAGCCCAAATACCTTTCCAACGAATTCATATTGACGTATGTGGTCCTTTAGTCTCTTCAAAAACGCACAAATACAAATATTTCCTATCAGTAGTCGATAGTTGTACAAGGTATGTAATTACAGCTCCTTTGGCTAATCACGATGCACAAAACATAGCAACAGCCCTAGTTGAGAAAGTCTTTTTAGTTCATGGCATCCCGGAAACGATCTATTTAGATCGTTCAACGCCCAATTCAAGTTTACTCTTACGAGAGGTAGCCAATATTACAGGCGTACAACTAAAATACGTAGATACTTGTGCCCATTTCACGAATGGATTAGTTGAGAGTTCATTTAGTTACTTAAAGAAGGTTATGAGAGTCTTTGTGTTAGAAAAGAAAGCTTCGTGGTGTGACTATTTAGCTAGCGCAGCGTTTAGCCACAACGTTACAATCCATTCTGGATCCCTCCAGAGCCCGTATTTTACTTTATTTGGCTACAGCCCAAGGATCTTAGCTGACGCAGTCCTTCCTTCGAACCCCGACAATGTTTCCCAGACGAACGCACAGAGACTTGAACTCCTGACCTCCATACGTAAGACCGCACATGACAACTTGAACAAGCGTTACGAACAGCAGAAAAAGTACGTAGAGCGCACTTCTAGGAAAATGCAGTACTCACCAGGACAACATGTATGGATTCTAGATGCCACTCCAACTCCAGGCGTGTCAAAAGCCTTTGCGTCCTCTTATAAGTATAAAGGAACTATTCTTCGTAAAGTTAACGAGAATTCCTACGAGGTAACTTACATCGCCGGCAGGAATAAACAAAAGACTGACACTATTACTATTTCTAGACTCAAAGCCCGCTACGACTAGTGCCATGATAACCCCACTAACATTCATTAACACTCCACACCGTTCTCCCTCTCTTTAGCCTCATCGCTCCGTACATTGCACATGCTAGCTTCCCATGATCCAGCATTTTCTCACGCTCATCCACCTCCCCCCTCTTTCCACTTCCAGTGCACGCACTGCATTTCTGCGTTAGAACGAACTCATTTTATTTTTAATACAACATGGTCATTTTTATTTTTAACAAGATCAGGATTACAGAATGCTATCTCAATCGTCGGAACATTTATAATACATCTCTTGCCTAATAATTAATTTTTTACAGATATTTTAATGTTATTTTATAATTTGCGTTTAAACGCATGGTAATAGTCAGAACATATCACTTAGCTGATTTGACTAATAAGTACTTAGTGTGTTTATGATTCTAACTAGCAAATATTTTTTTTTCCCCATTTGCTGGTACATATACGCTCAAATGAAGAAAAAAGTACAAAGAAATAACGAACGAATGAACTAAGATAGAACAAGATCAATGATTTAAAGAACAAATGAACTGCGTAGAACTTGCTTGAACAATTGGCTTTTTGGCCATAGCAATTTTTTTTTATTTTACGCTTAGGTGTAACGCGAACTGCTTCTTTGAAAGCTGCAATGCACTAAATATGTTAACAAAGCATATAATAAATATAGGCAAATGTTCCCACTCTCTTCTTTAATTTTATAGTTCAAATATTGATAGCATACAACATGGTATAGCTCATATCCCATGAAATTAAAACCTACTCTATTTTTCAATGAACTTTTACACAAATATATTACTTACTCTTTTCACTTCTTTTTCAATTTTTTTTTTATTAGCAGCGAATCGAAGGCGCTTAAACCTTTGTCCACAAGACACGTAAAATTCTTGCAATTGCTTTTATAAACGACATTTACACATATTACAGAAGGAACTGTCTCGTAATCACTTAGTTCGTTCTATTATCGCTGAATTTTCCTTTCTTTTCTCATTTCATTCCCGGCTAAGCCGACTATTCAAATTCCCCCCCCCCCCCGTTGCGCCCCGGCGAACTTTCCTTACAACATGGAATTATTCCACCTACTCCCCCCCCCGTTGCCCCGGCGAACTTTTCTTCAGGTAAACCTGTTAATCATAAACAGGCCCCCTTAAAAACACTACATCATATAAGTAACAACGCCCCTTCGCCGTCATTCAAATCAGATATTACCTCCCCTCCCCCCCAAAATAATTCACCAGTTTTAACTGAAAGTCCCTTTTCAATCGATTTTATAACCCGTCATCACTTATTGTAACTCTGCTCCACTACCTTTTGCTTTTTCCTAATTTTCCCTTTTTTTTACGCTTGTTTCATTATCTCATCGCCACGGATGTTACTGGACCCATGACGCCCTCGGCTTGTACCATCGAGCGACAGACCTAGGCTCATCGCAGAGACCAACAACGATCTTGTGGAGTTCCAGCACCAACAAGGACCCGTTCCCGTCTGGACTCATGGCTGATCTTTCCATCTCCCACGCCGCGACCCAGATGTGGAGCGTTTTCCCCAGGACGTCTCTTGACCCAAAGCGCCATTGCAAATTTGACTTCAAGACTGCCTTCCCATGACGATCTACATCGACAAGGCCCCGCCCACTGAGTGCATCCTGCTCTTGTTTACTGACGACACATGATACTTATTGTTATCTTACATCGGCTACAAGTGTTCCGGTGCTCCGCTACTTCAAGTACCGTAAGGCACACGCTATTAGTACAAACATATGTCATTTACAGTGCCAAAGTTTGTGCCCATGAATGCTACCCATATTGGATTAGAGATACGTCTCTTTCTTTTGTGTTTTTTTTTATCGTCAGCTGCACAGCACGTCCAGCTTATGGCGGCATGCAGTTTACAGTGTTGCCATAATAACATACCTCAAATCTCCGCCCAGCATTGTGTACGTTCCGCCGAGTGTACTTTGAACTCAGCAAACAGTAAATACAACCGCTTGCGGTTCCCGGCGTTTCCTCACACTGTGCTGACATGTGTTTTTTTTTTTTATTGTGCTGTCATCACTCAAACAAAACTAGTTCAGTGTCACAACGTCCCAACTTATGTAATTATTTTTATCCATGCCTCAGAACTTAGTTATTTGTGCTCGTACTTTTTGAGTTTATAAGAGGCTATAACCTACAGTTTTCATTTTTTTTTCTCTACGTGTTTTTATATTTTTTTTCTCAACGGTGTTTGGTGCCACGATATGATATGACTCTTCTGGTGATTACAATTTTTTTTTACGGTGATGTGATTCTTCTAGTGATTGGTTTACTGTATTGGTCTTCTACACGTTTGATTTGTTAATAAATCATAATTTTTAAATATAACCTACTCCGGACGAGGTAGTCGACCATCATAGAGTGGTTCGATTATTTCAACAAGGGGAATGTAGAGATATGGAGACCATTAGACCGAGAAAACCTCGTCATGTTAATATTCACACTTGTTTATTTCCTGAACTTGTCCGACCAGCGAGTGATCCCAAGAATGCGCTAGCTTGTAACTTCCGTAAAAACCAGGAACTGGAAAGGCAAACGCGTGGATCTAAACAGGATCTGCCGCGTTTGAAAGGTTTAACAACCTTTCGACGCCTATAATGATAAAAGCAAGCTCCTACCCGGGGCTAGCTCTCTTTTGATTCTGACACTCATCGACGCTACATGGATAACTAGTCCGATTACTCTACAACACGTTACACTGCTAACTACGACGATGGAACACGGAGTTACCGCTGCCTAGCATGCTACAAGGCGCAAGGGATCGCTTGGCTTGGTGAACTGAGGATCGCTGGATAGAACCTTGGAACTGTCACGATTCGGTCTGCGAGAAGCATTAGGACAAGACAACACACACATCTACCAGGTATGAACAAGCGTGAATAACCTTTTACACCAACTTTCCATATCTCTACCCTCCTACGGAGCAGGTTCAGCCATCAAACATTATTAAGCTCTACCTAAATGTTTAAATGAAACTTCCCTGTACCTCTCTAACCCCAGGAAAACGGGGTTACAACAATATATAAAATAAACAACGTGTTGATGCTATTGACGGCGCCAAAGAAAAGACAGAAGAGAAACGTGGAGAGTGCAGTGAAAATTTAAGGGGAGCAGTCACGTTTATTACACCCTTGAACTATCCCTTCTTAAGTCTTATCTCACTAATCGGCGACAGATAGTAAAATTTAATAATAAGAAATCTGATGAGTTAGACGTTTTATCTGGTGTCCCCCAAGGATCAGTATTAGGTCTATTTTTGTTTTTAGTTTATATGAATGACCTACCTAATTGCCTACCATATAAAACAGCTATTTATCCTGATGACACTACATTTATTACAAATGATCATAGTATTCTTAACCTTAGTATCAAAAATAAAGAAATGTTAAATGCTTCCTCTATATGGTTTAAAACAAATAGCTTGGTGTTAAATACGACAAAAACAGAAACTCACTTTTTCTACTTAAATAACCCACCGTACACCTTAAATAATCAGGATTATGTAAAATTGCTTGGCATATATTTAGATACAAAATTAAACTGGTCAGTTCATACCCAGGAACTATGTAAGAAACTTGCACGTGTCTTATATGTATTGCGGAAATTAAAAAGGTCTGTAAGTGAGGAAATGATGATCTCTGTAAACTACGCTTTTTTCCATTCACACTTACTGTATGGAAATTTACTATGGGGAAACTCTACAGGTGCAAAGGAAGTCTTTAAATGGCAAAAGAAGTCTATACGTTGTATTAAAGGAGTACAGAATATGGAGTCATGTAGGGAATTCTGTAAGGAATACCGTATTATGACAGTGATGTCTATAAATATTTATCATAGTTTAATGTACATAAGGAAAACCTCCCCAGTTTTAGGTTGCGATCTAACGTACATGACTATAATACAAGGCACAATCTGAATATAGAAATGCCATACGCTAGACTATGCAAGACTCAACAAAATTTTAAACATAATGGGATGAGATTATTCAATTTGCTACCAGCTTCTATACGTAATTTAGAAAACAAGCAGTTTGCTAAACACATTAATAATATATTAGTACGATATTGTATATATAGTGTCACGGAATTTGAAGAACACTTCCGTCAGGGCCTGTAAAATGTAAATGTCTACTCATAATGCATCACAGAGCTGTAGAATGGGTTTTTGTACATGACTTGTATTGTAACGAAAATAGAGTACTATTTTCCAATTGCTTTCGCAGTAATAAAACATGTAGTTTAATTTGCAAATTGTATTGTTGAATGTGTAATATTTTAATATGTATTTTTAATTTTCTTTTCTTTTGTATTTTTTTATATTAATATTTATATACTTGTTATGACGAAGTCTATTGCAATCATGTTGTCTAATGACTAATAAAGTATTCTATTCTATTCTATTCTATTTGCATACAATTTTAAAAAGTTCTGCTTTTAGATCTCGCACAATGCCTTTTTCACAAAAACGGGCAATCCCGCATTTTTTATATCAATCAAGCTGTGATATTTTAGATTTCTTCCGTTAGTTTTCTGATAATAGTTTTCACATCTTTCCATAGCATTTAGGCATGATTTCAGTTGACAAGAAGAGAATAATCTTATAGACGGTGTTAAAGGCGGAGCTACTGCGGAGCATGCGCACTTGTCTGGTCCCCCTCGAACATCCGGTTACGCTTACGGTGCTATGGACGTTAATATGAAAGGGCAAAGTGGAGATTATTTTACAAGGAAATAGGGTGTCAGCTGTGTAGCATATAGTTGTACAGTTCGATCGGGAACAAATTTATTGAGTCAACCCAGTCAACAAGGTAATGTTGCCACAACGTTGTGGCAACGTTAGCCCCTAACATACCTAACGTTGTTACAACGTTGAATGTATGTTGATACAACGTTGTGAAAACGTTGTGTCAACGTTTCAGGGTCATTTTTTTCAACGTTGCTGCAACGTTGGTTGACAACGTTGTCACAACATATACTGAACATTATGTAGCAACGTTAGGTATGTCAGGGGTTAACGTTGCCACAACTTTTTTGCAACATTACCTTGCTGCCTGTGTAATTTATGAATATAACAATGCATATTTAAAATATGGTTATTTCGTATGGTAAGCTATTAGCAATCTTGCCAAGCCATTTTTGTATATAATACATATGCGTTTCTGACGTCACAGTTTCTCTTACATATTATAAAAACTTTTCCTGCTCCACCAGAATAGGCAATTGTTAGTCTGGAGATTGTGATGAATTGACCAACCTCTAACTACACCTGGTAATCAGTTTCTATTTGTAATACTTACCTCCTGATTATATAGTCTGGAATAAAAATATTTATCATGGGAGTTTCACTTGTATTCAACACATTTCATTTTCTGATCTTCCTTACAACTTCAATATTCACACATCTTTCGAAGGATAATAAAACACATTTTTTCACTAATTACAATCGAAAGTATCCTTATTTGTGTTACTAAAACTTATGTTTGTTTTGCATTTGAGTCGCACTGCCATCTAGTGTACGCTGTAGGAAATATAAGGTTTGGTGGTTAGTGCGCACACAAACTCAGATTAAACAAAACACTCCGATCTGACGCTTGTGGCGCTCATGGTGGTGATCATCCAAACTAAACCGGATTCAGTGGAATGTTTTTTTGCAACGTTGATGCAACGTTATCACAACGTTGTTCCCCTACATACAACATTCATCATAAATACAACGTTGTGGCAACGTTATCACAACGTTGTTCCCCTACATACAACATTCATCATAAATACAACATTCACACAACGTTGTGGCAACGTTAGTGTGTTGACTGGGAAGTATCACTTCGTAGGTTTCCGAAGGACATGGAGAGACGATACCTGTTGATACAAGCGGAACAAAGAAAGGATTGGTACCCGGAAAGGATTTGTACGACTTGCATTTTGTTACAAACATGTTGATCGTTTATCTGCGTATTGTGTTGTGGTGAAAAACACGTCTCTTAGTGAGGTTTCAAACCGAAGCGACAAGCGACAGCAGTGGTTCGTACCGAAGTGACAAGCGACACATTTAGTCTATAAATAAGCATTTACCGCTCATGGGAAATCAAGTCTCAGGCGGCACAATACACGCCATTCGAAATCTGAGCAACACGTGCAGCTTGTCGTGTCGCTTCGGTTCGAAAAATTTCATTGATCACTGAGGATGAACTTTTAAGTGGCACGGAGATTACACACCGAAGCGACAAGCAACAGCCCCTTAACTCTAAAGGATACAATTCATCTTGCACACGAGTACAACAGACTGAGGTGACACAATGCATGACACTGGGAAAACAATAGTCCAGTCCAAGCGACACGTGCATTTTCTCGTGGTGAATTGGTTCCAACGAAAGCTTTCAGACTGCAGCGATACGTGTCTCTTGGAAACCAACATTCAAAAATAAACAACACCTTCCAAATTAAGCGACACGACAAATTGCAGCTTCTTTCTAAATCCCTCAGACGGAAAGGCGACGTTGAAAGCAAAGTAAAAAAAAGTAAAGTGTTCCCCTGTGCTTAGCACCACGCCATGAAGGCGTATAGGGGGTGTGGGGGTAACGCCCCACACTTTCTTGATCCGGTCGTGAGTGGGAGTGATGTGATCAGCATCACGCCCCTGACCGCCTTTACCCCCCAGGGTTTCCCCCCAGGTACCCATGTTATTCGACGCTGGGTAGGCGCCGGGGCCGCTTCCACCGTTAGAAAAGTTCCCGGATTTGAACCGGCCGGGATCGAACCCGGGACCTTTAGCATGGTAGTCAGACGCGTTACTACTAGCATTTGTTATGTGTCATTTCATCATTCTGCAGATTTGTTGGCAAAGATTAACTTAAGCATACTTTATAATATAATAATATCACTAGTTTTATAGAATTATCTTTCCCTCATTTTTCCATTTAAAAAATAATTGAATATATATAAACTTTCGTACGTTTTGAGTTCGTCGTGCCTGTACATGAGATACACAACTGGCGGCCACAAAGACACGTCATATTTTAATAATCTGCTCTGCAGTCGATCATCCGACGGATTTTATACTTCCACTCCTTCATAATAGAACTGTAAGAAATACCTTTCTTGACTATCGTCGCACAACTGATGAAAACAAGCGCTCATTTCTTACTTTGTATGCCGGTGAATCTGCACTGGCAACAACGGGGACTGGCCTAAACCGGAAGTTCCGCGGGGACCGGGCAAGACCTCACCAATGTTTATGTTTACATTTTTAACACGGTATATTTCAAAACATAGAGCAAAATGAAATCCAACGCGCTTAAGTTAAAACTCCCTACATTGGAAGAATGGAGAGAACAAAACAGGGCTTCCTTCGTAACACGATTTCTTGAAAACCATTTTACACATTTGAATCAACTTTGTGATAAATTGATTAGAAAGGATGAATCTTAACAGTAAAAGTTGTAACTTTTCCCCTGCTACTATCATGGGCGTCCGGAAGGGGGGCAAGGGCAGGCCGTGGTCCCCCTGGAAAATGAAAGTCAACCAAAAATTATATATTTGTCACATATAATTTCATTTCAGCCACAATTATATGTCTTAATTATTGCATGAATATGATAAATTCAAATTTAAGCAATTTTTTTGAGGGAACAACACTATTATTGGGGAAAATTTACCTTGTTTGCCCCCCCGGAAAAAATACCATTCTTGCCCCTCCCTGGAAAAAATCCTGCGGACGTCCATGGCTACTATATTTTAGAAGATATTCGTTATCAAATATCTCAATATTTGCATATGGAACCAGCCTTTTCCGTGCCGAGCGTTTCGACGATGACGTAATGCATCCACGGACAACTGCGCATACGATCTGCGCCGAACGAGCACCCCCTGTGACGCGCACACTACGGAGCGAAGAAGTTTTTCGGTTTTCGGAAAGATCAGGCAATAAGTGAAAACGGATAATTCAATATTATTTTTTTCTACTCAGTGAGAAGGTAAGGGACAATATTCTTCGCTGTACTTGAAATTGCAGAGTACGCAACACATATGTAGAATATGTAAAAGGTCTTTTGTTGAAGACTGGAATGTTAGTTCTTTTCCTCTGAGTTTCACAATCAAGAGAGAGATGTATTTACTGTAGCATCCAAAATTCTACCAAATAATGCATGTATAGTTTCAAGATTTTTATCTGGAATTTATGTTCAGTTTAGATAACCAGATGAACATATTAAAAGGTCTACGTTTTTCTACAAAATGTACAAATTTAAGTCAAAATGCTATTCGCACTGAAACTGAAATAGGTCATTGCCATATGCTAGGAAACTGTGCTGTCCAATATGAAATTCATACTTCTAAAAAAATAATATTAAATTAATAGAAATATTTGAACATACCTACAAGAATTATGAATAATAAATGGTACACAAAAGAAAGAAAAACGATCAGACTAGAGGATGCTTATAAAAAATTGCTTCATCCGGATTTACGAGTGCTGTCTAATATAGAAATATCAGCACTGGTAAGAAGAAAATGAGAACACATCTAACATGGTTCACTACTAAATTAGCGAACCTTAGAGCTATTATGCTCAAACTACATGAAAATGCCAAAAATGGCGATCAAACTGCTAAATTGAAATATAGTGAGATTAAAAAAAATAGAAAGGAAATAAAATTAGTTAAGCTAAAAGCTAATGAGAAGTACATAACTAAGGCAAGTAATAAATGCAAAGCTGCCTGGTCAATAATCAAAAAGGGAATTAAGATAAGGGACGAAACAAAGTTGCCAAGTATGACACCCGATGAGTTTAATACTTTCTTTATAAACAATCAAGAACATTTAAACAAAATTTCTGTGAACTATAAAGACACTATCAACAATGACCTTAATGGCTGGCTATCTTGGTAGGCAAAGTTTCCCACAATTTAATCATAAAACAATTAAAACTATCAAAGCCACGAAGGTACCAGTTAGATATACCGGAAACACATTTAACTCATTTATTTTGAAATAAATTTCATTCCTACTTACCTCATATGCATAGCGGAACATTTTTCAACTAGGGATTACTTTTTTTGTCAATGAAAAAAGCTTTATTTTTAACATTATAAGTATTTATTGGTCGTTGCTAATTGGCGGCGAAATTTTGACTCTCATTGTCTATCGTCAGCTGATATGTTGTGTCGTCAGCTGATATGCAGTATTTCCGGTACTACTTTAGAATACCGGAGACACCTATCAATGATTTATTTCCCAATTTTTTACATTGCTAACGTACTATTCTGCATTGCGGAACATTTCTTTAGGTGAAATAATGAATTTCTAACGAAAATAATATCTATTTCTTACATTGACGAGTACTTACAGTTGTTCCTTATTTCCCACAAACCATCCATGGTCAGCCCCAAAAACCATTAACGTTAGCCCAAAAATTCAGGATAGCCCCACAAACCATCATGGGGACGAGGTATGCTTACTAGGTTAGGCCTGTTAGGTTAGGTTCCATTAGCACTCCTTTCGTTCAATTTAGCACATACGGACAACATCGACTTGTAGCAGCAGCAATAGCACGTTGGAAATAGATTTTCGTAGAAAACCACTTGCATTCGCATTAAAATGGATCAAAACTACATTCCCAAACATCAACAATGCTATAGAAACTGATTTGCGTAAGTACTTTCGGTACTAGTTTACTATCCTTCGGACACATTTATTTATTTTTACAGAAGAAACTACTTACCGTAATAAGTTCCTGTAGCATTGTCGAACATCGGGAAGGTGTTTTGTGTGATGTGGGAATGTTTCATAGCTGAAATTCATGTTGTTTGTTGAAAATTAATTCTCCGATGGAGAATAGCTAGCCCCACGAACCATTGGCGCTTGGATAGGTTAGTTCTGTTAGGTTAGGAAACATAGTTAAAATTTGGTGTCGTGTTAGTATCATGATCTAGAAATTGGAAATAATTGCGAACCATTGACACTAGCCCCACAAACCATTGGCACTAGCCCCACGAACCATTGGCGCTATCCCCACGAACCATTGGCGCTATCCCCACGAACCATTGGTGCTAGCCCCACAAACCATTGGTGCTAGCCCCACGAACCATTGACGCTAGCCCCACGAACCATTGGCACGTGGTTAGGTTGGCAAATTTGGTGTCGTGGTAGTATCAGGAATATATATATTTGGAATGTTCCGTGAAGCAGATACGTAAGTACGAATGTCAAAAATTGACGAAATGAAAAAGTTAGAGGTGTCCGAAGGATAGTAAATTTTTACCGTACTTTCTCCTGTAAATTTGAAGAAACCCATCTCTGGTATAGTAAAGTGTTACCTTGTTTCCAAACTTATGAACCGATAAATGCCGCACAAACTATTCACAAAAGGTTTTTAAGTGAAAATTGATCCACAAACCATTCACATAAGGTTAGGTTATGTTCAGTTAGGTTAGGCAAACAGAAAATTGAATTGGAGGAAAAAACCCCGCTCACACGTCATCTTGTAAAACTACCGCGTGGTTGTTACACTAACACTTATTAACATAATAATGATTGTTTTTAATCCACAAACCATTCATGGAAGGTTAGGTTAGGCAAACATAGAAAATTATATACTTCTATACTTAATTTGAAAAATAAGCAGTTTGCTAAACACATTAATAATATATTAGTATGATATTGTGTATATATATAGTGTCATGGAATTTGAAGAACACTTCCGTCTGGGCCTGTAAAATGTAAATGTCTACTCATAATGCATCACAGAGCTGTAGAATGGGTTTTTGTACATGGCTTGTATTGTAATCAAAATAGAGTACTATTTTTCAATTGCATTCGTTGTAATAAAACATGTAGTTTAATTTGCAAACTTCGTATTGTTGAATGTGTAATATTTTAATATGTATTTTTAATTTTCTTTTCTTTTGTAATGTTTTATATTAACATTTATATTCTTATTATGATGAAGTCTTTGCAATCATGTTGTCTAATGACTAATAAAGTATTCCATTCTAAGACAAATTATGCAGTGAGAAAGATCCATGAAAAAAATAAGTGTGGAAGCAGAAATATTTTCAGACTGCAATTTAATTTTTTATGCACACAAAGACAAAAATTGATATTTGCACCACAAGCATGCTTATTTACCTAGTTTATATATTTTTTCACTGGTGAGGAGCGAAGTAGTCCTCACACCTGCACTGCATGCATTATGTCCAAAGCAGATGCATTGTTCATTTTTGGACGACTACCATGTGGTCGCTATATTTTATGTTAAAAGGGTGTGATTACCATTTACTCTGCATTTGGTGATTATATTGGATCTCTAGGGGGAGAGGGACTTTTGCCCATAGTCCCCTTGATCTGCCCATTGTGCTGCAAGATTAAATATCATCTGAGTTTCAAATTGATTCAGGATACAAATTAATGGGGATGACCATTAGACTCCAGGATGGAATTGGGTGCACCAATAATGCAGAAATTGTTATGTTGTTTTGAATACCATATCTACCTCCTTTGCCAATAATTGCTAAATTGGCAAGGGTATGGCATTATAGGCTTCTCTGGCATCAACTAATTCCAGCTAGAAATAGAACCATGAAAGGAAGAACCATATAAAATACTTCATTTTGTGATTATACCCATTGACTCTGGACAAACCCAGGTTAGGTACCTTCCAATTCTCTTGAAACATGTTTGTTTTACGTCCACTTTATACTCCGTTAAGGTAATTGAGGCTGGGCCTACAGTCGAAAGTGGGATCCAATTCACTGTGCAATGTGTCCTACTAGGGATCGATCCCAGAAGCCTTGATTACAAGGCAATTTCCTTGAAAGAGAATGAAGCAAATTGTAGCCTCTCCTACTCTTCAATTAATTGGTGCAGTACAATATGTGACTAATCAGCTGACTGAAGAGTTACTCTCTGATAGGATTACCAGATAGCTAGCTATGAGGGCATGCTGTCCCAAAATGTGGGACATAAAACATTCTCAATAAATAATACGTATTTCTATAGAACACGTTAGAAAGCAATTTAAAAATGACACTTTTCAGTTTAAAAGAATGAATTGTTAATGTATTTTTAAATGCAAAATTTCAAAACTTGCAATCATACTAAACAATGCAACTCTTACTACATGATTTAAGTGGTACTTCTCAGAGCAGCCTATTTTTCTAAAGAAAATCAGGTTTAGTCAAAATATATTTATGTTAGAGTGGGCAGTCAAACTCTTTGAAATTATAGGGACCAGTACCAACATTTTACAAACTTTATGAAAAATATACATTTGCATTATGAATTGTAATGGCAAATAAATATTCAGCAATTACCATAATTTGAAATGGTTCCAGAGTTTCATTTTGAGTAGTTTTTAGTTCAATTACAGGGTTTCTAAGAAAATAACAAATCCAGAATTCTCTGGACTCTTCTTGGCCTTTTTTTCGTTTTCCTTGACTTTTATTTAATAAACCCCGACTTAGATAAAGTTGGAAATTAGTAATTTAGAAAATAAATATTTATTTAATGAAAAATCCCTACCAAAGGCCCAGTTAAGTTGAAAACTGAAGCTGTATTTAAGAAGATAATTAAACCTGCTTTATCTATTAATGCATCCTGGACTGCATTTGGCAGACTAGCAAGGCTCTGGCATCTGGACTCACAGCCAGTATAATCTTATGTGGGGCTTGTGTCTGTTGTCCCTATATGTTTGCGACTGTCCCTTCATCCATCTTATCTTAACACCATTCATCCTCATCTTCGCAATTAGCCAAAGGGGCAGAAAAGTGAAGTAAAATATACTAAATCTACCAATCAGTCATTGTGATAGCAAAAATTCTTGACCACAAGAATAATTTATTGCCTTTTTATTGACTTCTTGAACTACTTGTTGATTTCTTTGCTTTTTCTTGACTTTCAAACACCCTGAATAACTCTGTTCTCTATATCCCTGCTTTACAATTAAAATATTGAATCAGTATAAACCCTAAGGCAAAAAATTCCACTCAGGCATTAAACAGTGACATCAGTAGTAAGAGATCTCAAAAGTTTGTTCATTACTTGCTTCCGTATTCCCATTTGTTTTCTAGCAGGACAAACATTTTTCTTTTTGGGCAATGACTGAATATCTATGTTCTTCTTAAAGGTTCACATATAACAACTTTTTGTAGATGCAAAATAATCAAACAGTTATTTTTAGTGATTTTTATTTTATTTTATCTGCAACGTTTCACCCTGGTTTCCCAAAACTTTTTCAAGCTACACCAAGATATACATACAACAACTGATGAATGACTGAATCAAAATAAATACCAGTATTGAGTTTGGAAGTGCAGTAATTGACTTGTAACTTGCATGATTTTATCTTGTTACATATTTTCCTAATTAATATTATGTGATGCTCAAAATGTAGGACGTTTATGATATTTTTCAAATTCCTCCCAGATGCCGGACATAAGGTAAAATGTAGGACATGTCCGGGGAAAAACTGGATGTCTGGTAACCCTACTCCTTCAGCACTTGTCTTTTTAATCTGTGGAGAACAAGTTGATTTTTAGAGGTCTTAAATTTAAACTGTGTCCTCCTCCGTAGTCGAGCGGGTTAAGGCGTTCACTCGTCTTGAGATCATTCGCTGCGGGACGGCGTAGGTTCGAATCCGGCTCTGGTCGGAATTTATTCGGCCTACTTATAGGGCCGGTGGCAACCCACCACCGTGAGGAAATTGGGAAGCTCCAAGTGAGTGAGCGTAACCCGATCGAGAAGACCTGCAACGGCTGGGGGCTTGTCGGGCTGATCCCCCGACACTCCAATACTGGTCTAAGATCTCCACGCTACAACAGGTGACGGAGGAACAGTGTGGGAGGGAGACCAGCAGTCGGTAGGTAAGCCAAGGCCCTCATGGGCTGTAGAGCTATGGGTTATTATTATTATAAATTTAAACTGTGAATTGCTGTTACTATCAAGTTTATAATGCACTGATTTTTCCTGGAGACTTTTATATTCAAATTAATGTCAAAATATTCATAAATGCAAAATTTGTAAGCAATTGATGATCATGGGCTGACATCTATGACTTAAGCATACAACCTTGATATTTTTACAATGTAATTTTATTATTAATCAAGAGCAAATTAATGGATGCAAGGGGTATATAAAATTTTACGTGTGTGAGAAATGAATCAAGCAGGAATGTGTAGTTACGAATATTCTAGGTGCTCTAATGCAGTGAGGGTACCATGATTAAAGGGCACACCAGAATCTTACCCAGGAGGCCAGTCGAGACCAGGTTAGCCTCAAGTATTTCTGTTGTCAGGGCTGATTGTGTCCACCCCTCATAACAATAATAATCATATTTGTAACAAGTAGAATTTGTATTTCTGTTAGATTTTCAGATAGAAAGTTATTCATGAAGCAAGTGTCATTTCATACTTAGAATGCAAGAACAGACATGGTATCAATATTGCAATGAGGTGAGACTTGGTAATCTTGTCTTCTTTCATGTGCAAGGAGGTTGGTCTCATTCATGGTCTCACATCAAGTTGTAAAATTGTATCTTGGTGCCCCATCTGCATTGAAAAAAAAAAGCCTCGTTCCTGACTTGATCTCAAATTTAAACCTGAATGCTGCAAAGATAATCACGATAAACAAATTATATAAAATAAATATAGATATCCCGTGGTGCAACAGCCTGTGAGGGGCAGGGCCTACCTACCGACTCCTGGCCTCATTCCCACCTGTTGAGGTGGGAGATCATCCAACCACTTACGGGGTTTTGTGTGGTCAGCATGACCAATACCTAGTCGTAGGTTTCCATGACCGGATTATGCTACCCATTCGTCTCTTCGAAATTTCCTCACGATGGTGGGTGGCCACCAGTTCCAGGAACAGGCCAAAATCTCAGGAGAAAAGTCGTTAGGCTTCCCCCAGGAGATTCGAACTGGTGGCGTCTCATAATTGGAGCCCTGTTGCTTAATGTTGAGCACAGTGATGACCAGATACAGCACCACAGCCAATATTTTTAGTTATTTCCCAGCACATCATTATTTAAATTTTTTTAGGATTGCACCACCATTGTTATTTACTGAAATAAGGGAATTGTGTCTAGTCCGATATTTAGAAACCTTGTAAACAATATGTCTAGAAATATATTTGGGGAGGGGGTGGGGGGTCCGAACCAAGTATCTCAGAAATCATAATACAGTAAACCCTCATGAACACAAAATCGCTTAAGACGAACACTCGGTTAACATGAACAAAATGTTGGTCCCGGCAGGGATGTATTATATCTTATAGAAAGTTTTATCGGTTAACGCGAATTTAGGTTACCACGAATTACGAACTGTTTTCTTAGTCCGTTGCATCATTAGATCTCATTTAACATGAACTTTCAAAGCTTTTCATAACTTTTTTTGATGTTCCTCTGTCGTTCCTCTGCTAGGTATGTAAGAAATTGCTCAACAATCTCTATTATGTTGTCAACAATCAACTTATACAGTATTGTAACCAACAGATTTAGATCAACAATGTGTTCAAGTGTGTTTTTCTATTCTTTAAAACATAGCCAGTATGAGTAACATTAAGATTAAAACTTGGGTGCAATTCCTCGACAATCACGATCATCCCATCTACAATGAGCTTATATGTATTTAACCAACAAATTCAGTTGTGTGTTCAGATGTGCTTTTCTATTCTTTAAAACGTAGCCAGTACGAATTGACTGCTAGTTTTACGGAAGCTATGAGTACAGTTGACCGTGAAGTTACCAGGCATTTGTGTTCCCATCTGCGACAGTGCAATATGCAGGAATTTTTCACCAGAAAATGATCTTGAGTACTTTTTTTTTAAAAAAGTTAATTACTGTAGTAGTGTTTACTATGATGACATACATAATATGTATTGTATATGGTTAGGTAATGTGTAGAAAGAACTGTATTACAACAATAAAATTTGAGTCCCCGAAATTTTTTTAACATGAACTCTTGATTTTTCGGTCCCTTAGGATTCGTGTTAACGAAGGTTTACTGTAATAATGTTTAAATTAAAATAATTATATTAAATTTAAATAATGTCAATTAAGATAATAAATAAATTAAAACTGTATTGGTATTATTACGTTAATAACTAAAAAGACGATAAGTGAATAGATATATAACAGTACTATTATTATCTAGCTTACATATAGTTAAGATTGCCAAAATTTGTGCAAGGAAATTATGTGCATAAATATTCTTTGGTACTGTGAATTCAAAGCAGTATGATCACAATATAATCCTTGCCTTCTACCAAGGGTGCCTGTACTTTGCTAATGAATAGTTCTTTGTCTTTCTGTACATTTTCTCAATGCACAGTGGCAACACTGCGTTTCAGCAACTAGTAGCGGAAATGAAATAATACCCACCCAACCCCCAATTCTCCACATATTGTAACAACTCTACAACACTCGCCAACGTCTATTTCCGCAAACAGTAGCTAATATTATATAACTCTTATATAATATTAGCTACTGTTTGCGGAAATAGACGTTAGCGAGTGTTGTAGATGTTGTTAATGATTAGGGCAAGACATTTGATGATTTTGCCATGTGAAAACTTTTCTCTTGCCGACTATGAATTAAATCCAGGATACATTGCTTGCTTTCAGCATGCTGTAATTGTATCAGTGGGTGCGTTCCGAAAGTCTTAACGAAACGAACGCATTCAACGAAAATAACTGGGCTCGTGAATCTGGTGAAACCAGTTATTTTACAGACTTATGGAACGCTCTAGGCAAAAGCGCATGCGCAGCGTTTTGTTTAGAGAAAGTTTCCACATGGCGTCAGCGGAAGGAATGTCGTTATGGCAAAAATAAACTCTATTATGGCCACTGTTACTCACTTTAATCACATTCTAAGAATGGTCAAGGCAAACTTATCTTGTGCATGTTGCTTCATATCGCTATCTGTTAAAATTATAATACATTTTCCGAACTAGTGCAGTTTGAATCCATCAGCACGCGCTTTGTCTGCAAGGAGCAGACGATTTTCACGGAACAAACCAGCATCCTGGCCCGTGCCTTTCGTTCAAGAACGAGATTCACCAAACGCACGGAATGCGACTTTTGGGACAGCATAATGAAACTCACGAAACGCACGGAAGCACTTATGGAACGGCCAATTACCATAACTCGTTTAACGCGTTAAACTTGTGCGACTTTCGGAACAGGCCCAGTGAAAGTATACAGAAGCTCCTCAAGTTAATGTCACTACTAGCAAACAATAGGCAATTATTTTTATTTGAAAATATCAGCCAAGTGTTAATTGTTCATTTTTATTCAGATTTATTGCAAAAAACTATTTCAATTTGTGTTTTCAGTAACAATACAGAATACAGTTATTTTTTGTAAATTGATATTAAATTGTTCTACATTTGCTATTTCTGCAATAATAATCAGACTGTTTCTTACAAGAGGTGTTCATGGGCATTATCCTCCATCTCAAACAACATGCGGTAAATTTAAGCATATTGGACTATAATCCATTAAATGGCTCCCTAAAATTAACTCATTTTCTGGTAAGAAACTAAAAATACAAATATGTTTTTAAAAATCTTTTTAAAATTTTTGGGATTTTTTTTTTTAACTTTTTTTAGGTCATGAATGCATTTTCTATTTTGCATGTTTTTAGGTATTTTTGCTCATTAAATGTTAAGCCCTAATAATGATCATTTTATAATTATTCAAGCTTGATTCCTTCATGATTCTCTCGGATGCAAAATGAAAATGAAAAAATGAATTATTTTTTTAAATTTCTGACACTTTTTCCTTTAGGCCAGGCACACACAGGATCTGACACGACGAGTCATGATGCAATGCAATGCAACACGATGGAATACAAACCGACACGACAAGTCACTTTGCTTCTGACAAAAAGTAACAAATATTTATTATTGTTATCATTGCTTTTTTCTGGAAAGAAAGTTTTCGGCACTCTACAAGTTGGTTTGCTGTTATTATTTGTTATTGTGTTTATCATAAGAACTGCTCTAAATACTGTAGTATATAAATAATCATGCATACATGTACACACACACACACACATATACTTCTTTTGTTAAATTAAAATTATTTTAGTTTCATTCTCACATACAAAAAGTTACCTGTATGGCGTGCTGTTGCGTACCACCTGAAAAAAAGCACTGATTTTTATTATTATTGCATCCAAAGTAAATGTATAAACACAAGATAGATCACATCTGTCATTTCAGGAAATTAGGTTCTCATTTACATCTAAAACGAATAGCACTCACTCCAATATATTAGTTGTTTCTACATTTCTGGTCCGCCCACTGACAGAAGACACATTTAGTACAAGAACTTCCTTTTTTTCCTTTCATTTATTCTTCACTAGGATTAATGTAACAAAGAATGAACTTTTGTATGGTGCATTAAATCAATAAAATGGATGTCCAATGTCGCAGCAGGAACAGCGTTTTGCCAGAATGGAGTTCCGGTCCATTCCGGCTCACTTTAAGTGCTGCCCCTGCACCCTCCAAAAAAGCAAAAAGTTTAATTTGCATACTGCAATCACATAGTTATTCGAGCAATAAATATAAAGCTCGCCTGAAGATTGTTTTTCTTGTACAATTTACAATATGTTTTGTACACTACAAGAAAATTTCTAATAAGCCTATTTTTTTTTCACGTAAATGTAATTGTAATGTAATTCACGTCCTGTGCCACTTCATTCCATAGTGCATCAATTTTGTCTTTATTATGGTGCTCAGTCGATGAATCGTACAGTGGAGGCCTCGCTTGCACAAGAACAATTAGCTGCTTTGGATCAAGCTCTATTTTTAACCTCTATATTTAACCGTGCTGTCAAACTTACTTATATATTTGCTGTTAAACGATACAGTGATGAGTCACATGCAGGTGGTGCACTGAGATGAAAGGATTTGCACATCCGCAGAGTATTTTGTCGCATCGTGATCCTGCGAGACCAAATTCCCGGGACCTTCACTGGTTTATCGCAAATAATCGCAACGTGACTCTAGTCAAATGTTCCATCCATTGTGTGGCGGCTCATAAGAGCCCCATGTTAAACGTTCCCCGAGTCAGTTTGCAACAAAAATGACTCATCGGATCCGGTGTGCAGCTGGCCTTAGTCCTGTACTGTGATCATGCAGCCTAAGAAGTAATGGTTTATGCTCCGGCTACGGGATGCATACAGGTTCGGGTCTCCTGGGGAAGCATAACAGCTTTCCTTCCGAGATTTCAACCTGTGTATTGAACTGGTGGCCACCCACCATCTTGAGGAAAGTACGGAACTATGAATGAGTAGCATAACACTGTTATGAAATCCTACAACGACTGGGGTTCATCATGCTGACCACACGTCACCCCGTAACTGGCTGGATGATCTCCAACCTTGAGTGAGTGAGTAGAATCAGGTGGGAGTGTGGCCCGCAGTCTGTTTGTAGGCCCGGGCCCTCAATGGGCTGTTGATTATTATTATTACTCTTTCCTTTAAATATAGTATAATGGAATCCAAGTAGGGAATATACGAAGATATTTTATAATATTGACTAAACTAGTGAGTCAAATGGTGTTTTGACCTTTTGTTTGTTGTACTGCAACGCACTGTGGTTGCGCAATGTTGCCAACTCGCAACATCTGATTCTGCCATGATTTCTTGAAAGTCTTCATCTGCTTGCTGACTCTCAGATTCGATAATCAGCAGTGGCGAAGCGTGACATTTTTACGTAGTCATCGCAAGATTTGCCAAACATCAGGTTCGATCTTTCAATGGAGAGGGGGCACAATATTTCTCTGTGACAAACGGCAAGGTCATTGCCAATTCAATGTAAAAGCTCATACCACAGAATTTACGACTACAAAAGACACATAATTGTATCCCATACGACGACAATTATTTAATATGATGGAAACTGAAATGCAAACACCTCAATTGTCGCATTTAAAGGTAAGAAGGACCTTATAGTTCACCACCAATTTTTGTTTTGATAATGAGAAGCAGATTCATATTGTTCAATGTGTGCTTTTCCTCTTAAGAAGTGGAAATAGCAGACATTCGAGTGGTGTGCCCAGGATTTTCAAAGAGGGAGGGGGGTTACGTGTACGTTTTAGTAGTGATTCCTGAAGTCCTCATTTTGCCATTTTTTTCCTGCCTTTTCTTTCTTCTTTTTTTCCCCAAAGAATATTGAGCCTAAGCAGAATTATGATCCTCACCACCCCTCCTTGAGAACGCCACTGGACACTCGGAAGAATTTTGATGACTCCAAACAAACCCTGCTGTGGTTGTAAACACGGGGATGGGGGCTGAAAAAAGGGCCTGTTAAGACCCAGACCTTCAAGAGAGGGGGAAAGTACAGGTCGCTGGACTTGTCTGCCTGTTCTGAAGCGTTCGGCTGTTCTCGGCACCGGCAGAGACCAGAGAGATGCGCACCATTCTGTGATGAGCTGGGTCGACGAACACCATTGCCTTCAATAGGAAACTTGGCGGGAGGGTTCAGCATGAGGGGTATTACTGGGGCCTTATTTTGATGCGCTAAGATTAGCGAATCTCTTACGTATTTTGAGCTGTTTCTTGCTGTTGCTTGGCTTATTTCGCACAAATATGTGAGTATTCTGACTTATTATTTTTACTGCTTCTCTAAAATATATAAAATGCAATATTTTTATTATTTTGCTTGGTCATCGCCGCATCTCCCGATGACCGGATGCCTCGCCTCTGATAATCAGAACCAGAACCTCTTTATTACCTTTTAAGATTCAGGCTGTGTACAAACGGTCCAAAAAGCAGGCTTGAATACAGTCTTATCAGAAGTGACGTCACCTAGTGCAGTTTGAATGTGCTAATTCATTTGTGTTCATTTGTCTTTGGTGCTGCAGTCGAAGTGCAATTCGATAGATTTTCATTACTAGTCGAAAGCTTCAAGACTGAAAAGAGAAACCATTCTCAAAGGATGTTCACTTCAAGTACAGCCTTGCACCTTTTGGACACAGGCAAAATTTCCTACTCTATCTGGATGTTTGCAGATCTTTTTTTTTTAAAAAAAAAAATTGCAAAAATCTTTAGACATGCTTTCTTCTAGAGTTAGTGGCATATCAATGTAGTAAACCTTGAAAATGAAAACATCTCATCCTATGAAAAACATCTCTAAAAAGCATATTTTTTTGTGGAGCAATTCATTGTTTATTCAAACATTTTATTTTTTTTCTTGTTAAATTATAACCAGAAGAAATCTTTATTTTTTTAAGTGTAAAAAAGCAAGTATTCTTTTTTTTTCCTTATGCATTCATTTTTGACATCTCTTCTTAGATTGGAATAAGTTACATTATATTCAAATTTACCAGTTTGTTTATATTTGTCATAATATCTTTTTTTATTCATCATTACTTTTTAAGTTTCTTGGTCATCTAAGCCAAACTCGCAGAAGCACATCCAACTTTTAGAGGCATATTATTTTCTTAATAAGTTCACCCTCATCACGAGTAATTAAAAACTTTTTGAAATATTTAAAATAAATCAAAATAAACATGATTATAATCACCTTTGGATAACTGAAATCACTGCTTGTCGAGTAGGATTCACAGGCACAGTCCAGGACGTGGTATAGAACAGGTGGATCATAAGATACATTGAACTCATTGACATTTGCTAGGGCAGGTAGCTACAACCATTTCTGCTTTTTTTAAACATAAAAATCAGTACAAAGAATGTTGGCAGTGCTCCAGCCAATACCACCTACATTAAAATCACCTACTAAAATAACTTCATTAAAATTTCTTGCAAGACCCAATCTAGGTATTTAATAAATGTCTCATAGTTAAAATCTGTGGGAAATAATGGAGACCAACTAAAATTGGTTCGCAGCTGAAGGTCAAGAATTTTATTCAAGGTCTGAAACATACAATCTGTTCATTGTGGATGAGGTTTTAGTATTTCATACGTGAAATTTCGTGTTTTCACGTTGCTAATTTGGATGATTTCAAATTAATTTCGAAGGCCCACTCACTGTCTTCATTAACTCGGGATGCAGTGACTGGGACAGTGCATTGCCCAGACACTGCATCACTGCTTTGTTTCTTCCTGGGCAGCAGCAGTTCCATTTTATCCCATTTGCCAGTGTTTGTGCATGTTTCTTGGTTTGCATCGTCTACAGTGCTTTCAGCTGGCAGCTGTTTAGGTTTCCCTCGCCTGGCAGCATTGCATTGTGGTGACAGGCAGGTTGGGTTGTGTACTGTGGCTTGGTGTAACATGGTTCTTGATCCTTGGAATGTTTGGAAGAGGGTAGTGTTTTCTGTTCTTGTGCACAGTGGTCCAAGTGACTGCAAATCCTGGCCAAAATCCCAAAATTGAAATTGCGAAAGTAGATTTGTTACCCTTATAATTCTAGAGTAAAAGGTCCATTCTATTGAAAACTACCTGATGTTACACAATAAGTGTCGCCTTCAGTTGGGTAGCGAGCCTTGAAGTGTGGCTATGATGTTTGTTTGTTGCAGAAAAGACTTTTTCACGTAGTTAGTTTTGCGTCTTTATAAACATTTATCGGATGCCAATTGCGGTTTGAATCTTATTTTTTGTTAGTCTTAAGCTTTAATTATGAGGATATACTGTCATCTGGTTTAATCAAGTATTAATTTGTTAATGTGCTGAAACTCAAGTTAGCCACAGATTTCTTATTTTTCAATACTTCTCCGTTCAATTACAAAACGACTCAAACAAGCTCAAGTTAAGATTCAACTATCTTATGTTAGAATAATGTTTCTAGAGTTTCAGGATCCAAAAGTAGTTTTTGCCTGTTCTTGCCCCTTTTAAGAAACAGTCATAAAATGCAATTGGATACGCAAGATCTTCACGCTTCTTAAGTTGGGTTGGGATGGACATCTGGGTATTTTCAATGTAAGCAGAGGGCCAGGGAAGAGGGATTTCAAGACAGACATTTTCGTCACATCCCTTGTTCAGCTTAAGATACACTATGAATATAAGAAACTAGGAAAAGTTGCTATTTAACAAACTCTTTGACTTTCAACAACAAATTTTTGCTGGCCGATCAGACTTCAATTATAAAAGGAAACCACGGCTCTCACAGAAAAGTGTTATATGCGCATAGGCATATCCTATGGGCACTATCTTATGGGCTGGGACTAGACGTGGTGAAATTTGAGATGGGAACCAAGCAGAAAATTGAGCTTTACTTCTAACTCTATCAACGTGCCAGTTTCCACAGAAAATACTTGTCCAGCGATTATTTCGGCTGCTCAAGATGCCGGAAACAAGCATATAAAGAAGTATTATCCGAAACCTCACACTTGGACCAGTTCTTGGGAGGGAAAAAAGATGATGAATGTAATCCTTCGACTCCTTAAATCCAATCATCTCCACAGAGCAGTCTGAGATAGACACTTCAAAACGATGCATTAGGCTTCCTTAAACGGCCCCTCGATCCATATATATATGTTGAAACCGATAAGAGATAGAAATTGTAAAAATGTTGGAGTATAAGCATGTACGTATATACTATATACACGACTTATGCGTTATACTATATATATTGTTTCATTGATATTTGGTTGTATCGACCAAAGGATAAGCTCTTAATCCTGAAGCTAGCAACACCCTAATATCCGTGCATCACCGGCATTTATCACTGTTCGCCGATGCAATGGAAGAGACCATTGCATCTAAGGATGCTAATTAGTACCATCGCATCTCTATTGGGTTCTGCTGCAGGACTGGAACCTTTTATCTTGCATAATTTAAATTCAGTCTACGTTGTGTATTGTTTCATTGAAAAAAGGTTCCTGTACCATATTTAAATTGATTCTGTAAAAAAGGTTCCTGGACTGTATTAAAATTGATCTGGAAAAAAGGTTCCTGGACCAAATTGAAATACTTTACAGATGAAAAACTGATCCAGAAGAAATGTTCCTGGACAGTATTTAAATTCATCCAGAAAAAATGGTTCCTGGACCGAATTGAAATACTTTACAGATACCATTTACGCTTGCTGATTTTCTCTCCTGGACCGGAATTGAATTTATTTAAAATTGCTGGAGTTGAACTTCAAACATATCTTTGCATGTGTTTTACAATAAATGTGAAATAGAATTTGTTGTTTCCCGCATATTCCTTTAGCACAGACCCCACAAATAATAATAATATGCACACTGCATGACCATTTCTTTGCTGTCCTTCCTTCATTCATCAATTCACATCTATTCTCACTGTTGGGATTAAACTACAAAGGTGAAGAAGTAAAGTGAAAGATCTAAATACAATGAAAAATACACAATACATTTTCTTATTTTGTTCTTGTAATGGTAATACATTATAAATTCAAAGCAAATATATACCGGGTGGGGCACCTAAAAGTATTTTGTAAACAACAATAAATATTGAAAAACTGCTTTTGCATATATAGAGGTATGAGAGGGGCTCATGAAATTAATGGACACAATACATTCAACTACATAAGGATACAGCTTTCAACACAAACTTAGTTTTTTTAATGGAAAACTCACTTATTTCCAGCTCATTTGAAAGTACGGAAAAAATCATTAAGAATGGCATTTGTTACGTTGTAATATGTCAAGTGGTTCTCAAGTAATTGCAATGTGAAGTTGAGCGCAGAAGGTGCATCCTATGCCTGTTGGCAGAGCCAAGCGCAAATACCGTCGTTCATACAGCCTGCACACTTGTGCTGCATTTTTTCTACACTCGCCATAGATAAGTATCATCTTGGCCTTTTCATAGTTTGAAAATACTGTTTTCTTAGCAACAGTTTTGATGTAGTACAGTCACGGACACTGCCGGCTTGTAACGGTTCCATTGAAAGTCAATGTATTCATTACAAGCTGGCAGTGTCCGTGACTGTACAAACGTCTGGTTAATCAGTGTACTTTGTTAGGTCTTTGCTTTATTTGATAAAATTTGTTAAATCAATTCAAAAGAAAGAAAAAAAATGTATAAGGTGCAAAGTATAAAAGTTGAAAACTTAAAGATTTGTCATAACCAAATGTGAAGACTTGATTGTTCCGATGTACTAAAAATTATGATGTAAATGAATGAATGCCCATAAAAAATTAGAAAGATGTTAATGTACTAACCTTTATGAATGTAACTCATGGTGGAATGTTTAAACTTTATACTTTTTAATGTACAAATATTTGTTAACAGTTTGTGTTGAAAGCAATATTTCCTTACATAGTTGAACATACTGTGTCCATTAATTTCATGAGCCCCTCTCATACCCATATATCTGCGAAAGCAGTTTATCAATATTTATTGTTGTTTACTCAATATTTGCGGTGGTACTTTTACGTGCCCCACCCGGTGTGTGTGTGTGTGTGTGTGTGTGTGTGTGTGTGTGTGTGTATATATACTTGATATTTATGACTCGCAACAACTGGTTAGTAGCAATGCCCTGTTAGTGGAACAAGAAATTATCTTCTTTAATTTTTATGGTGCTTCAAAATTTTGGAAAATTATATAAAATAACATTTTTGTTGACACATTATTAAATAATAACGAACAATTATTTTTCACAGGTTACTACTTGTAGTTATGGCATACTGGGGTCTTCCACATGAAACTGATGTTACAGAGAGGATGGCAACCCTGTATCTGTTTAAGCGGCCTGTTCGAAGCTCACATTCGGAACACTGGGCTTTAGTTGTCAAGTTTGAAGGTGATGACTGGAGAACCGCAGAAGGTTAGTTTCAGTGGGTACACTATATTGATAATATCCTCCCCTCCCCAAAGCAATAATAATAATATACACACTGCAGGGATATTTCCTTGTCCTTCCCCCTTGAATTATCGGGAAAGAATCCCACATAAATATTTACTGTCTTGAAGACAAAACATCAGAAGTTGAAGCACCAGAACATGTATTTATGGACTTACGGAAATTAGCATGTACTCCAAAACAGTACGTTTTTCACATAAAGACTGAAATTTTGAGTTTTTATGAAAATTATGGTGTCATTTAATCATGCACTGTTACCTTGAATTACTGTCTCATTTTATATAATGAGAAACAATGTTTTTTAGTGAGAGGGTCTAACCTATTTACATGCATCTTCCTCGTCCAATATTTTTTACACAGAGAGTTGTTAAATCTAGCTGCCTAACAACAAACTGAAGAGAAAAAAGTGGGTAAAAAATTAAGTATTTTCTGCCTCCTTCCTGGACATCAATGAATGAGGAAACACCCTTGTATATGCCAAGAATGTCAAAATAATGCATAAAATGTAGGGGAAGTATGGTGTACAACATTTTTAGTTTAGTGTATGAAACCATTTGTTGCAACCACATCCAAAATTTATAGGCTTTCCAGTGCACATAGGGCATCTCCAATGTCATAGTGGTAATTAAGTGTCATTAAGGGTTGTGGTTCGATACCCAGTGGATCCCACTGTAAATTGTAGGTCCAGTCTGGATTAGCCTATCTGTGCATAAAGTGGACCTAAACCAAAAATTCCATTAAATTCAATTTCCAAAGCACAAAGCAGTCTATACATATGCAATGTCAGGGGTCCTGTGATCCAGCTTTCTTTAAAAAATAATACTGCAATAAAAATAATAGTCATGCACCGTGGCCATGACATCTAGAGTGTAAGTTTTGAGTATGTAAGTATGCATGCAGGTTTGGATATATTATTATGCCAACTTTTTGAAGACTCAAATGTTCTACCCTTTTTTCACCAAGTTTAACAGACCCAAGAAATTTTTTTAAAGTTTTATTCAGTCCACTTTATGGTCATGATAGGCTAATCGAAACTGGACCTACAATTTAAATTTGGATCCACTACTGTGCAATATGCCCAAAAAGGAGATCGAGCCTAAGACCGCTTCTTCACTTTACTTCAGTTTATTGTGGCAATGGGAGGAATTGAACGACATGCAATAATAACCATCTATTCCAGTCCTGGGCCCCTTTCTTTTGCAGAATTATACTATAATCTCTAGAACATCAAAGTCAACTTGGTTTCTGTTTATAGTATGACATATTCTGATTTTCAGGGAGGTGAGGTACCCTCTCAACTGTAACCACTGGATCCGCCAGTATTTCATGAGGCCTAATTTCAAGATAAGAAAATAGAAGAAAGAGTAAATAACACTGAATTCAAGTTTTCCAAACATGCAACAGATATTATTAGTTAAAATAATCGCACAAATGATTACAAATTTTTTACAATATTTTTCTGTCTGTGTGTGTCTCTTTTTCCAGAAAAACACACTTTTTAAGTTTCTACTCCTTGAATTAAAGTGATTTTGGTACATAATTTTATTACCCTTAGCTGCCTACCCCTTTCCTAGAAACACCAGATCATGCCTACACCTTTTGAAAGATTTACAAAACAGTTTTTTTTCCTTTCTTTCTTTTCGGTGTGGTGGTGTACCTCTCAGTAGACAGACAAATTCATACCAAACCAACATTACTGGCCTTTGGAAATGAACAAAATTGAAATTACACCTACAAAGTCCAT
The DNA here is from genome assembly GCF_977018435.1 of Lepisma saccharinum. Taxonomy (NCBI): domain Eukaryota; kingdom Metazoa; phylum Arthropoda; class Insecta; order Zygentoma; family Lepismatidae; genus Lepisma; species Lepisma saccharinum. The sequence goes on from NC_139243.1 coordinate 66,543,522, forward strand.
TTAGCAGCACATAATTTAGACTAAAAATCATATCAACAACAGATCAAAAAACTATTAAATTTGGATAGATGATCAGGAATGAAGTTAGCTCTTCACATCTTTGGTGTACAAGTGATGAATAACAAAGCATCTAATTTTATTGCATTGGTTATATTATAGATTTCTTTTAATAGTAAACTTACAAAACAATCAGGAAGTCGGACAGGTGAAAATACAGGGTAATAAAAAAAAATAACACTATATGGGAAGTAGAAAATTAGCTTAAAGGAGCAAACTTTGCTGCAATCTGCAATGATATGTTTTTATTCTTGTTTAGGGTGTTATACAGTACATTTAGTGTGTGACAGGCTAATATATGCAGTCTTGTTTAATAAAAGAAGTAAATGTAGACTGTAAGTAGTACTTTTTCTATTTCCCATATACTATTAACATTTTTTTTGGATCACCCTGTAGAAGTTACTTTTTGAATGCTGACACCTCATAGTAATAACATTTTTGTTTCAGTTTAAGTTTCAAGTTATTACCTGCATAAAGCATGTCTTGCTTGTACCTTGATTTATATAAAATTTCCTAGGTAGAAATTCCAGTGAAAAAAAAATGCAGGTTCAACCAGAACTGCAACCTGGGTCCCTGACACATTGCCCATTGCTCTACTTATTCAGCTGCTGAGCCAACCTAGTTTTGCCAGATTTTTGTGCTGCTGCTGTCTTACCTTCGTGGAATTGTAGTTCACAGGGTGGCGACAGACCTGGAAAACCGGGAAAAGTCAGGGAATTTAAGAGGTCAAAAAAAGTCAGGGAATTTTGCCTCTATTGACTTTTTGAGGCATTTGCTTTGAAAGATGTCATTATGTAGCACTGCATGGGAACAGGAAATCTTGTTGCTAAATCTTGGCCTCAACTTTTAGGTCCCTTTTATGCTCAACACAACCACAGCGCCAGAACAGAAACCAGTGATGGGGGGAGGGGAGGGAGAGAGAGAGAAATTTCCGGAGGGGCAGACAAATTTCATAAGCCTCTAAATATCACGTGGAAAATGCATTGAATTATTGTTATTTTTGTTATCTGTATGGAAGTTGTAAGGAGGCAGAACAGTCAACAGATGGAGGGGGTGGGGATGGGCATTATCACTGTGGCACTGTCCAATAGTTGTTGGACGTCGTACATTATCATTTTGTCGGACATTCTGAAGGAACATGGAAACAAAAAGGGCACTATGCAACCTTGTAATTTGTTGAATGTCATGGTACATGTCGGATGAACATGTAGGCTCCATTGATGCATACGATTTTTTTCGGATATCGCCGTCAGACTAATGTTGAACTTTGACAAAATGTTCACTATAATGTGCGACAAAAAGTGCATGCATGCTATTCTTATGAAATTAATTTTTATTGGATGTCTTCGGACTGCAACATCTGACAAATATTCCACCCATTAACAGAGCCTTGTACGTCCAAGTTTGTTTTGTGTGGTACAACATTTCATTGAACAAACTTTTTGGCTCCTTATATGCATGCAATTTTTGTCGAACATAGCAGTTCAATACGTGTCATTCTGCGACATCCGACAAAAATCACACGCATTGTACTCTCATGAATCCGACGTTTCTTGGATGTTCCAGTATGACATTTTTTGTCGTTTATGACGTTTGTCAGATGCAACATCCAACAAAAATGAAGCCTTAGTCTGCTAAACCACTGCAAATATGCTTCCGGAATTTTATTACTCTTTTGGCTCACTTAATCTTATTCAATGTAGAAAAGTGTACGAAGGTTTTCTATCATCATCCATGCGTAATACTGGTTTTGCACAGGTTAACATTAGTTTACAATGACATGGAACTATAATTCCATGTCAAGAAGAATACAACAAATCAGGATATATATGTTGAATAATGTCACAAAAAAGGAAAACAGAAATCTGCATGGGTGAACGTCATATAAATTTGACAAGTACATGATGCTCCCAACCTCAAATTTTCTGCAACATTCGAATTGCAATTCACGCCAACCCCCACCCCCTTCGGTCCTGTCTGTTTAAATCTTATGAAATAAAATTATAATAATAAATACAAAAATATTTAATATCATAATTACTGGAATCATTCAATCCTAAAAGCATATGACTTTCTTCAGTAATTGACGGTTCTCTGCCAGAGCAGCTAAATTTTCACTTTTCATCTACTGATTTATACAAGGGGTGTTCAGAAAGTAAGTTCCAATTAGTAGGGACCTTGATTTTTCACAAACGTGATAATAATGAAAAATGTGCGAAGTAGTGTTTATGAATGTGCAGTGATGTGTGGACACACTTTTCACCCGTTTGAAATAGTGAAATAAAGAGAATTTGGCATAAAATGTGAATTGTTGGCAGTTTTCGCAAATTTTAAAAAAAGCTAAGTAGTGCGATTTTTGTGGAGATGGAGTGCTCACCTACCACCACAGGGGAGTCGTAACATCGGCATTTGTCGAGCGAGAAATAATGAAAAATAACTTCCTCAAAAATCGGTTTCAACATATCAAACTGCCACGAAAATGCATGCACCACATGACCTACAATTTAAAACACCATGCAGCTATAATTTTAGGTATATTTGCCACAAAATGTGCTAAAATGAAAATGTGATTTTTGGGAAAAATAACAATGAGTAGTAAAAATAAATAAATAAAACAAAGAATAACACCAATTTGGAAGAAAAATAACAGAATACCAAGGTCAAGGTCGGTGGGAGACTGTGAGAGCTGCCATCTTTAACCTAGAACTGTCCTAAAACACATAAAACGGCTGTGTTTTACTGCACCAGATTACAGCCACATGGCATTTCTTCCTGCCTGCATATGCATGTTGCGCTCTAACCACTAGCGCCGTGTACAGGTAAAATTGGAACTTTTTCTGGATGCCCCTCGTACATAAACTTTCGGAAGCATGTTCTTGTTTTAATATTTGATTAGCCAAATCAGGCACCTTTACAAAGCAGTAGATCCCTCTTTCATAAATGGCTTGCATTTAATTTTATATATATATATACAGGGTGATTCTAAAGGTATAGTACAAACGAAAACCACAGATACCTCCCATGAAATAGAGACGAAAGTTCCCCTTCCACTTTGCCGAGAGATGCCTCCGTGAGGAGCTAGACAACGCCGAAAACGTGTGAAAATAAACTTCACACCTCTGTACAGCCAGTACCAGTGAAGATAGAAAGGCGGAACAAACAAAGTCAAAAGGAACACCAAAGTCGCCCATCCGAAAAACACTAGGCGGCAGCTGCGCAACGCATGCGCATGGGGTTCCACAAAGGAAGTAGGAGTGTCCCACAAGACAAGTGAAGGGAAAGGGTAGCGATCGACAACGGTAGGGACAAAAGAAGCAATGAAGCATGAAGTAACAATTGCACAGCGGGAAACAAACACATGCAGCACGTGGGGAGTCCCCAAACACAGTGGGGAGACACCGCAGCAAGAACAAAGCACGGTTCAACAAAAGAGAAAGAGGACCGGACGGGGAATGGTACCTGTCAAGGAGACAACAAATCCGGGACGAGGGATTCCCCGTAGCAGCACCGAGGGGATGTCACGCAGAGGACAAACACAGCAACTACGGGCACAGGAGGTTTATTGCCATGCAAAGGTGCACTTACAGATAGGAATAGTACGTAGTACGTAGTCGTACCCCGGACTGACGTTGTTACAAAAGTTGCTCAAATTGACGACCACCACATTCAATGCAGACATGGCAGCATCGCAGGAAATTCTGGCGAACCCTATCAAAAATCCCTGGCATGGTACACACCTCGGCCGATGCTGCAAGTATCCGCGCTACCAATGTTTCCTTGTCAGGCACCGGGGTCTCGTAGACGAGTGTTTTCACATGGCCCCACAAGAAGAAATCCATTGGTGTGAGGTCAGGCGAACGGGCGGGCCAGGGGACGGGGCCCTCTCTGCCGATCCAGTGCTGTGGGTAGGTATGGTGCAAAAGGTTTCGCACTGTGCCATCAAAATGTGCAGGCGCTCCATCCAATTGAAACCACATACGATGTCGCACAATGAGGGGTACATCTTCTAGCAGCTCTGGAAGGACTGATGCAAGAAAGGTGCGATAGAGGCGGCCATTTAAACGTGGTGGCAGCAGGTATGGACCGATAATCTGTTCATCGATGATAACTGCCCAGATATTTACTGCAAACTGGGTCTGATGGTGCACCTCGACTGCTGCATGTGGATTTTCATAATCCCACACATGGCTGTTTCGGCAATTGAAGATGCCCTCACGGGTGAATGTTGCCTCGTCCGTGAAAAGCACATGGTGCAAAAAACGGGGATCGTCGGTACAAAACTGCAACAGTCGTTGACAGAATTCCACACGTCGTGGGTAATCCCCAACCTGCAACGCGTGGACTCAATGTGGATGATAGGGATACAGCAGATCATCATGAAGGACACGCCACACTGTCGACTGTGATACTCCCACTGCATGTACAATGCTACGGGTGCTAGTGGACGGTGTGTCGTCCACGCGAGCAAGTACGTCCTCCTCCTCAACTGCCGCGGTGCGCACATGTCTTGGGTGACCGACATGATGGCCTGCACGTAACACACCTGATTCACCAAGGGTACGGTGCACGTTCGAAAACAACCTGCTGTCGGGTTGTCGGCTCTCCGGATACCGTCCACGATAAAGGCGTGCAGCTGCTCGGCCATTGCCATCTGCAAGGCCGTAGACAAAATGCATGTCCCTCAGTTCTACAAATGTGTAGCGTTCCATGGTACGGTGAGGATAGTGCCAATTATGGAATACTGTACTGCAGTGCACAGGTGGCACACACACACACACTGGTCACAATGGCTTCGAAACAACGTACTCAATTGTCATACGTCAAGCACACCACCACTGCACCGGCTCTTTCACTGACACGCTCCCTGACGCTGCACTTCCAATCAGCCCACACGTCCGCTGTGGTACAATCAGCTGACGTTCCTGAGCCACCCGTGCCTGTGCTCTTCACTACCTGACCACTGCCGTCAGGTGGGGCCATGTACTGTGGGGCCTTGTCATCGTGGAACACATGTAGCATCCTTCATTCTTGCCCCATTCACCTACAACACGTACTTCGTCCGTCTTGCTCGAGCCGACGGGGAGCACTACGTACGATCGTGTGGTGTTCGTGTACACCAATGTGGGGTAACCCAGCAGTTGAACAGACGTGCATACCCCCACGTAGCTTCATTACACGATTGTCCCACGCAGTTTATCTGTCCAGCCTTGCTCGGCCCGGTCTCACACCCACGCGGCAGTGTGCGGCTGCGGTGGTGTGAGGCCATGCTTGGTTTCTGAGCGGAAGGCTGTGGCCGAGGAGGGACTCGAGTTGTTCGGCTGGGGTTGCGCTCGGAAGCAAGCAGCCGCGTCAGGTCTGGGAACGGTGGACCTGGTGATCGGGATGGAAACATTCCGACCTCGTCCATTAGTGTCGTCCACCGTACGGAGTGGTGGGGTCCGTACGACACTCCAGCAGCCTTTCGCCCGCTCCCACCCAGCGATGTGCCTCCGGCTTCATTTCTAAGAGCCTGATTGGGCCCCATCACGACGTTTGTTACAACGTCAGTACGGGGTACATGGTCCTATCTGTACGTGCACCTTTCATTAGCAATAACCTCCTGTGCCCGTAGTTGCTGTGTTTGTCCTGCTGGCGCACGACCTCTGTGTGACATCCCCTCGGTGCTGCTACGGGGAATCCCTCGTCCCGCATTTGTTGTCTCCTTGACAGGTACCATTCCCCGTCCGGTCCTCTTTCTCTTTTGTTGCACCGTGCTTTGTTCTTGCTGCGGTGTCTCCCCAGTGTGTTTTGGGGACTCCCCTTGCGCTGCACCGCCAGCGCCGCCATTTCTGCCCCGAACCATGTACGTGTCTGTTGCCTGTCAAGAGTCACGGACCACTTTGCTTGCATTCTCAGTGTGTTTTTACATCCTACGTCGTCCTCCCGTGGTTCTGCAACCCCGCACTACTTTTCTCGACTGCACTGCTTCAGTCATGGTGTTTGTTTCCCGCTGTGCAATTGTTACTTCATGCTTCATAGCTTCTTTCCTCCCTACCGTTGTCGATCGCTACCCTTTCCCTTCACTTGTCTTGCGGGACACTCCTATTTCCTTTGTGGAACCCCATGCGCATGCGTTGCGCAGCTGCCGCCTAGTGTTTTTCGGATGGGCGACTTTGGTGTTCCTTTTGACTTCGTTTGTTCCACCTTTCTATCTTCACTGGTACTGGCTGTACAGAGGTGTGAAGTTTATTTTCACACGTTTTCGGCATTGTCTAGCTCCTCACGGAGGCATCTCTCGGCAAAGTGGAAGGGGAACTTTCGTCTCTATTTCATGGGAGGTATCTGTGGTTTTCGTTTGTACTATACCTTTAGAATCACCCTGTATACACACACACACACACACATACGTGCATATGCTACCTTGTGGGGACTCTGTTAGTGCACATACACTGTGGGGACCGGGGGAAATCACGGTCGTAGTCTGATGTGTTTGTTGAAATTATGTGACAAATAACACAGTAAAACTATAAACTCCCGAAAATTAAAAGTAACCTACATTGTGAGCAAATTATACAAGAAAAACGTTTCCTATCCTTGTGGGGACACCAGTACCCACAAGGCCTGTGAAATCAGGTGGCCTCGGGTCCCCACAAGGTCCATTAGATTCATGAAAATTTGCACATACACTCCATACACACGATTGATTCTGTACAGACGCTGTGGGGACCGATGTGTAAATAAGTTTGAAAATGCTACCCTGGTGGTACTTGAGAATAAAAGAGAGGAAATACTTTTAGTCTCTGTCGATTTTTGCAGTTTTTGTCGTTTATGATATTTTTCATTAAAAAAATCGTAAATACTTGTCCTGCAGAGAATAAATCACTGGAGAAACAGATGTTACATGAAATAGGAGACATCTGACGGTGGATGTAATTAAATGACTGACAAATAAAGTTAGCAAAATAAGTATACTAACGAGTGTTGTGCTATTTTGGGAAGAAATGCAAACTTCTGTGTTTTAACATCAAGACAAAAAGTAAAAAGCTACATAGCACGCGTATTACAAATAATAATGATGATAATAATAATAAAAATAATAATAATAATAATAATAATACCACCACCATGTGATATGATGTGGAAATCTTGCAGAGGGATATAGGACTTGAAATTGATTCAATAAAGTTCCGAGTTCGATTATTTTCTTCCAGTGTCCCTTCATCAATTTTATCTAATCGTCACGATTAACCCAAAAAGCCAGAAAGATACGATGCAAAATGTGATATATATGCAAAGTATCTTTCATTGTTCTCACAAACTATTTGTGTTTAATTTATATACATTTCGAATCATGCTTTGCTTTAAGTTAAATGTTAATTTTTATCTAAATTTAATTAAACATTACAATGCTGACCAAGGCATGAAACATGGCTCAACGGTGTTACTAAATTAAATTAGTTAATAATTTAAAAAGTGCTTTTACAAGGAATATAACTTCTGATGGAAAATCGAGTAGTATCCATACAACGTTGTTATCTTCGATTGAAGAAATATATAGTGCGCTCAAGGGTAGAAATGTTCCAAGCGGAAGCGGGAGGGGTGTATCATGGACAAAGTCAATATATTTTTCAAGGAAGCTAAAATGTAACTTTACACGCCATGAAAATACTAACAGTAACTGTTATTATTATTATTATTATTATTGATTTATGTACATTTCTAATTTATGATAATATATTATTCTTTTATGCATTATTTACATCTCACAAATTCAATCAATTTACTTTATGTGCTCGGATGCTTTGAAATAAGGAAGTCATGGCTTCAATTCGCGATAGAAATTCGATATACGTTTAAGAAACTTTTCGCTCCACAATCTTACCTTTTTGTTGTTGAAGTGTATTATGTGCTCACAAGGTATATTACTGCCGATCCAAAGCGAGTAGTGTCCCCACAAGGATGATATCTTCTGTTGAAGAAGTGTTTGATGTTCTCACAAGGTTTATTACTTCTGATGCAAAGTGGGTAGTGTCCCCACAAGGTTGTTATCCTCTGTTGAAGAAGTGTATGATGTCCTCACAAGGCTTATTACTTCCGATACAAAGCGAGTAGCGTCCCCACAAGGTTACTATCTTCTGTTGAAGAAATGTATGATGTCCTCACGAGGTTTATTACTTCTGATGCAAAGTGAGTAGTGTCCCCACAAGGTTACTATCTTCTGTTGAAGAAGTGTATGATGTCCCCACAAGGTTTATTACTTCTGATGCAAAGTGAGTAGTGTCCCCACAAGATTACCATGTTCTGTTGAAGAAGTGTATGATGTCCTCACAAGGTTTATTACTTCTGATGCAAAGTGAGTAGTGTCCCCACAAGGTTACTATATTCTGTTGAAGAAGTGTATGATGTCCTCACAAGGCTTATTACTTCTGATGCAAAGTGAGTAGTGTCCCCACAAGGTTACTATCTTCTGTTGAAGAAGTGTATGATGTCCTCACAAGGCTTATTACTTCTGATGCAAAGTGAGTAGTGTCCCCACAAGGTTACTATCTTCTGAGGAAGAAGTGTATGATGTCTCCACAAGGTTTATTACTTCTGATGCAAAGTGAGTAGTGTCCCCACAATGTTACCATATTCTGTTGAAGAAGTGTATGATGTCCCCACAAGGTTTATTACTTCTGATGCAAAGTGAGTAGTGTCTCCACAAGGCTACTATATTCTGTTGATGAAGTGTATGATGTCCTCACAAGGCTTATTACTTCTGGTGCACAAGTGATTAGCGCCCTCACAATGTTGTTATCTTATGTTGAGGAAGTGTATGATGTCCTCAAAAAGTACAGGGGGGCTTAAAAATTTTCGAAGGTAGGAGGGGCGACATAACACATGGCTAAAATCAATATTTCAGTCAAGGAAGCTACAAGTTAGATAAAACTAAATTAATGCTTACTGGAAGAAAGCAATGTTTCGTTTCTTTTCCTTATGCCTCAGGCCTCCCCGATGGCGCAGTGGTAGCGTCGTCGCCTTGTATTCAAGGGGTGCTGGGTTCGATACCCGGTGGAGGCACATAGTGGTTCGGATCCTACTTTAAACTGTAGGTCCAGTCCAAATTTGCTTTACTTTGCATAAAGTGGACTTAAAACACCAACTCAATCAACACTATGCCAGTGTTATATCTAAGGAGAAGGCAACTGTGAAGTCATTATGGCGGGGAAACAAATATGTTTTGTTTTTTATCGCTTTGGAAGATTCCTTCCACTGCAACTGGTTACTCATGATATCCGATTAACTGTAAACATGTTGAAGGGAAAGAACGGCGCCACATATCATGGAGGAAGAAGAAGGAAGTGAAGGCACAGTGAATGATCCAGTGGGTAAAGCAGGCAGGTCATAATGATTTTTTTATTTTAATGCAAGTGTCATTTTTCTCTTCGGTGGGTCCTTTCGGCGGTACGAACGTTCAAAAGAGTCCGTTTTTATTACATTGCTCTCTGTGGTAAAACCACGCGTCCTAGGGGTGCAAGGAACACATATTGAGACCAAAGCAACGTCATCAAAACACGAAGCCTTCGGTTGGCAGAACCGACATTTCAACTGATTCAAGTACTGATCGGCGATATATCGCGATATTGAGGAACTATCGTCCAGGCGATATTAACTAGACCATATATCGTCACGATATTTTTGCGATATATATTGTAGAGAGGGAGACGATATATCACCCATATCACGATACGGAAATAATATCGTATCGTCTGCGACGATATTTTCTTGACGATATATCTCGATATCAAAATTCCGATATTGTACATCCTTAGATTCAAGTCCAATTTATGCACAGATGTTAATCAGCCCGCCTCTGCATCGGATACGATATTTGTTTATTAAAGTTTACGTATTCTGGTTATTTCACGTCAGGAACATGGTGATTGAACAAACACAATGACGAGGATTCGAACCTGGGACCTCTGACATACTACCAGTCGCAACGGAAAGCAGACTTCAGTTTGCGGGATCCAGAAGTCCTGTCCCGGGAAACTTCGAGAAATGATTTCCTTACTTTCTGGATTTCCGATAGGTCAGGAATTTAAAATGATCGCGAAATAAGAATTCTGGATATACTTAATTATGGGAAGGGAAATCTTCTAGAAATGGCATCAAAATACCAAAAATAATTTCTTTGGGGACAAAATGTGCATGGAACTCAATAATTTCAGGAGTGTTAGGAAATTCTGAACATTACCCATCCATGAAAGTTTCTGAACTAGTCGGGAAATACGTGAAATTTTCTGTCCTGAAGATCGGGATAGTTTTATAAACCGTATCGATCCCGTCCTGGACCCATAAACTCCGATCACTCACACCCATAAAGTCAAAAAAACAGTTTTTAAGTCCACTTTATGCACAGTAAGGCTAATCGGGACTGGACCTACAGTTTAAAGTAGGATCCGAACTACTATGTGCCTCCACCGGGTATCGAACCCAGCACCCCTTGGATACAAGGCGACGACGCTACCACTGCGCCATCGGGGAGGTCTGAGGCATTAGGAAAAGAAACGAAACATTGCTTTCTTCCAGTAAGCATTAATTTTGTTTTATCTAACTTATAGGCCTATTTCATTTGATGATTTTTGGTCTTTCCATTAATTTATAGTGAACGAAAATATTCTCTAAATAATTTGAAAAATGTAAATAGTTAGGTCGTCTTCTGTGGCAGAGAAGTAAGTGTAGCGCCAGAATTCCTGGATTCGAATCTTTGTCAAGGCATAATGTGTTTTTGTCTTTCCATCTATTTCACAATTTTATCCTTGTCGTCGCGATTAGCTAAATTAGCAGAAAAGCGACGTAAAAATACAGACGGAATTAGTGTGATATTTTCTCAAATAGCACATTTGCAAGGGTCATTCAGGGTTGGCCGACCAAGACTACAACTCCTACAAGGACAAAACTACATGAGTTTTTTAAAGGAATCTCCCGAAGCATACAGGCATAACTGCTATCAATGTGTCAGTTCCGTGAGTTATTTGGCGTTGAAGAAAATAGACTGCTGTCATAGCCACCGCAAGATATCTTGATATTTTTTTTGTCAGTGCTTCATCTGTCTAAAATTTCTTCTCTCACATATTATCTTTAAGTGGCTCAAATAAATCTGATATTCACTAAGAGCTAAGCCCGGAGTGTAAGAACATGAAGCAAAACCCTTTCGGAGAGTTATTGCTGTCAAATTGACCATGTGGGGAAATTATGGTGAAGGATCACATTTGCAGACAACATCAACGTCTTATTTATACAAATGTCATTATACGGCACCCTTCATCAATGTGCAGGAAAACTGGGAATAAATCATGACCCTTTTCCCAAAAATTCACATAAAGAACACCTTGCATGTCCCAGTCGGACAAATGTGTCCACGCTGTTTATTCGTGAGCAACTAGCGTTCTTCGCCAAGCTGTTGAGATCATTCGTACACTCTTGCCCATTCTCCGGCAGTTTTATCGTTCTCCTATTTATCATTGCACATTACACTATACCGAAAGTCACTGGTAGATGAATTTGCTTAGTTTGATTGATTGATTTGTTTTAAGTCCACTTTATGAACAGAAAGGCTAATCGGGACTGGAGCTACAGTTTTATGTGGGATCCGAACCACTGTGCCATGTGCCTTCACCGGATATCGAACCCGGGACTTGATTACGAGGCGACAACGTTACCACCGGGGAGGCCCTGAATTTGCTTAGTGTCTCGTACAGTCGCTAACTAGTCAACCGAGCGTCCCTCACAAAAACGCGGCGCAGAAAATGGAAAAACTGTAGCAGAGGGAAGTTTATAATCGCAAAACGTTGATCCCCGTAACTAGCAACAGTCACCTGAAAAAAGAATCATCTGAAGCGTCGCCACGAGTACTGTTGGCTAAATGTAAGATGTTAGGGAGGAGAGCTCTCGTTTTATGACAACTGTAGAGGAAATTGCAATTTAGTCGCATACGTCCTTCGATATTTTCTTCTTATGCCACAGTAATGATATTCCCCAGTTAAGGAAATTCTAACAAAGCATCCATGACAAGGATAATTTGCATAGGCATTCCTTCACCTACCGCATTTTCTCAAAATTGATCCATACAACTACAAGCATCCCCATATCTTTTTCCCAAACTGGGAAAGAATTTTCAATTCGAGCACTTCGGGGCAGGGTAATATTTCATATCATAAAAAATTACCGTGACATTTTATTATTATTATCATTATTGTTGTCGTTGTTTTACAAATCATAAAATTTAAATTTAATTGAAAATACCGTGGCGTTGTTGCTAAGTTCAGACTTGAGTCCTCTATTTAAATAGAAACTGGATTCGACTTGCTTCCTTTCCATAAACTTTAATATTTATTTTAGGAACAGTTCAGTGTCTTTTTGTATTTTTTCACGATGTGTATATCAGAGACTAGGGTCAACCCGATGGCGTAGTGGTAATGGCGTGGCCTTGTAATGAAGGGGTTCCGAGTTCGGTAGTCGGCGGAGGCAACCAAAACTTCGGATCCCACTTAAAACTGTCGGTCAAGTCCCGATTAGCCTATCTGTGCATAAAGTGGACTTAAAAACAAAAACGCAAATATCAGAGACCGCTAAGTCTGATATCTTTCAAGACACACCTTGTCCATGTTTTCACGCAACAATTTCACTATTCAAATGATATTAGGTGTTCCCAGACATCTCAGGTAGGTCAAGTGCTTCCAATATGAGCGCGAATGCTAACATCCTACAAATTTTGTAGTAAGGAAAGAAATAAAAGCTCATTAAAAATAATATGGGTTATATTTAAAGATTCGTATTTTGCATTTCTGATTTTAATAAAAGTTTTAGCATATTTAAGAATATTTCAGTCAGAGGCGCAACCACGAATTTTTGTTTGGGGGGCAACCACTAGGATGAACGAATCAATAATAATAACAACACGATTGTAATTAGTATTACTATTTTTATTATTAATAATAGAAGTAGTACCAAACATTATTATTCACGCAATAAGGGGGGTTAGAAGTCGGCGCCCAAGCAATAGTGTTCGATCAAACTATTTGAAATATTTTTTCAACACTTTCATTTTCATTAGCTAATAATGAAAAACAAGCACACAAACTGCATTTTTGAACGACAGAGAATGCATAACGAATATAATTCTTATGGCGAGCGAAATGAGCAAGAAAATTTTTAGAACCAAAATTGTGAAAACTGAAAATAATATAGATTCTCTTTTACATATTTTTCTTTCATTTGGATCGTTCGGCTCCTAGGGCTGACTCCCGCCGCCCCTCTAGCTACATACGGCTCTGAACTTGATGAGACTGTAAGAAAATTAAGTATTGCGAGCAAGAAAAATACGAAATGTATTTTTATTTGTATAAAATTTGAAATAAAGTGGCGTAGTTACCCTTTTCTCCCCCGCTGCAGGTGCCTTGGCCGTCTAGAAGAAAAAATGCAAGAAATACGTGAAAACATATTCCATATTGAGTATCCTTTTGTCCTGTTACTCTTAGAGTCTGCCAGTCTTGCTTTTATTTTACTTCAATGTTTGACCCACCCCTTTCCCCCAGAATGGATTTTCGTCCAAGGTTGGGGGCAATGCCCCTGCCCTCGGTCGTTGCGCCACTGATTTCAGTTATGTCTGTAGAACATCATTTAAAACGCCGTATTGCTACTACTTTGAGGGGAAAAAATTCAAGAAGCGCCTTCTGTGGATGGCTCCCTAGTCCCCCTTTCCTATCCCTCGCTAGGGGCTTGAAAATAATAAACGTGTATTCATTCATATGATTAATTTACAGACTGTGTTGCGACAATATATTTCTTTTGTTTGCTGCGAAGAAAAACACAACGTTTATGTGCGAAAATATGAAAAAAAATAATTTATATGTCACTCACAAAGTACTACAGGGACTACCCGGTTTGAAATTTTAAATACCGAGATCCGGAATTTCTTGCACGATGAATAATATTGATATCTCATTGTTTTCAAAGGAGGTATGAGTTCGACGGGACGATCCCGTCCCCACGATGTCTAAAATTGACAAAAAATCACATATTATGCAAAATGTCGGTGCTTGGGGGAGGGTAACCGTGGGTAAGGCGCCAGAAAATCTAGCTGGTTATGTTTTTCATTATTGACAATGTAATTGTTTTTGGAAAAAAATAAACTCGTTGGAATCATTACGAATATTAGATATCTGAATTCAAAAACATCTGAAACACTTGAACGTGGATCGATCTCAGGAAGAAACCCATTGGAACAGAGGCGCAACCACGAATTTTTGTTTGGGGTGGCAAGTGCCAGGATAAATATGCCATATTAATAATAGTAATAATGCTAATAATAATAATGTTAATAATAATAATGTTAATAATAATAATGTTAATAATAATAATGTTAATAATGTTATTATTATTGATTTTGCCATATTTTACTTTGCTTATTGTGCTACTTTTGGCTAATTTGCCAAAATGGGGATGAGTGATGATTTCATGAAATTGATGAATGGACACACACTCACAAACATCCATGCCCAAGCCGGAATTCGAACCCGGCACCAACATTATTATTATTATTATTAGTAGTAGTAGTAGTGGTAGTAGTAGTAGTAGTAGTAGTAGTAGTAGTAACAAAGACATTATTACCCTCGTAAATTATGCAAGAAGGGGGTAGAAGTTGGCGCTAAAGCATTTGTGTTCGAACAAACGATTGAATTATTTTTCAACACTTTCAATTTCACATTGACAAATGTATTCCAAATATAATTATTTTTTACATTAACATGTATAACTTTAGTGCACGATATGTGTTTCACATATCTTAGGTGAAGGGATGAAGTGACGTATCTTGATTTTTAAGATTTTTTAAGAGAGAGATTTAAAGTTTTTCGTTCAACATAATACCGTCTTGCTCATTTGATATTTATTATATCAATTGCAAATTTTGTACAATAAGTGTATGATTGTTGTTACATCTGGGGAAAAAGTTACATTTTGAACATGTTTTCATTTCTGCTGGAAGAAAAATTTTGGAATGTGCTTGAATCACTTACACCCCTTCGCCTTTTCATTTCAAAGATTGTGATTAAAGTTACGCCCTCCTTACATTTTTTTTAAAATGATCTTTTTGGTATGTAGAGATACATTTATTAATTTTCCCGTTAATATAAAGTATTTAATAATAGTTGTATTGATTTCATACCTTTAATTAAAAGTGATCCATACATTCATTTCTATTTATCCATTGCTGTTGAAAATATTAGTTAAAATAAGTTAATAAAATACAGAAACTTAATAATGGTTTATCTTTAATGCAATTCAAGGTATAGTAACACTTCAGTACAAAGAAAATATGAATTCTGGTTGTACTTGTAACTAAGAATAACTATGGGACTTTGAAGGCTCGTACAATAGAATATTTTTAATATTTTTTTTAATGATATTCAGTGTGGAAGGTTTTCGTAGAAATACACAAACTCAGGTTCTCTCACTACAGGTGTATCTCCTTCACATAAAGACACCAAATCTGCATACATCTGTAGTGAAATCCTTGGTGGATGTGAGTGAAGACACTTTGGAGTTTTGGTGAATATAACTTTCCTTTGCAGCGAGATACTTCAATAAACCCATTTAAATGGCTGTCCTTGAAATAAATTTTATCTGGTTGATCCTTGATCACCATTAGTTATCGTATGCCTGTTCAGTCAATTCCTTCACCATTATCATCCTTCCTTACAGATAGGATCCTCAGATTTGATGCGACATCTCGGAAATCTAAGAAATTCATGCATCGAAGGGAATGCTCAGTGTATGGTTTATCAGATCGTGCAAGTCTAAAAATTGGTAGCAGCTGAGCTGGAAGGAATACATTTCCAGTTGATTTTAGTGCCTTCATTCTGTCCATGGTACGATTCAAACAAATTTAAATTGATGACACTGATATGCTGAGCCATAGTAACAGTGTAGAGCATCATGGCTGCAACTATTGAGTTTTTATTTTTCCCTGTACAACCTTCAGCGAACAAGTAAATTTCTTCAACTTGTTTTACATCCAATTCATGAAGAAAATTGTTTAGGCAAGTGAAGATTTTCGCATGCACCTCTGTGGGTCGTGGGTCACTCCTTCGTGCCAAACAAAACAATAGCATTCCCTTGTCTTCAGATCATAGAGTGTAAAATTGTATATTCATAATCGTCTTTTATAAAATAACTTTATTTCATTTGAAATGGGAAGATAAATGACTTGCTGCAACTGAAACACTGCAGCAACAGTCTTGCATTGAAAGTCCGATGTGTTTTTAGCTTCCATTTTCTTCTTTCTTGCAGTATCTATCTCGGCGATATGTTTTTGATACTTATCACCTAGTTCGCTCTTCTTCGACTCATCTCCTTCCAGAAAGTTGCTACACAGACCACACGTATCCTTTTCGGTCAATGAAAAGAAAGGTTCATGCTTTTGAATATCTTTCTGTATGTCTGATAAGTTGGTAAAGGGGGGATGTTCTCTTTATGATCCTAAATAAACATTCTATACATTTTGCTTTTAGGCAGATCCGAATGAAGATATTGTATTTTTGTATCTTTCCTGCAGTAGTGAGATTCTACTCTTGGGGCCGGACCCTGTGGTCGAGTGCTCGGCCCCCGTGGCGGAGTGGTTAGCACATCGCGCTACGACGCCGGGGGTCCCGGGTTCGAATCCTGGCTCGGACATGAATGTTTGTGATTGTCTGTCCTGAAAAGTCCTGAAATTGAAATATGAATGAAATAATATGAGTGAATGAAGTGTGATGGGGTAAGCTTCCGCATAGGGGCATTCCTTTAAAAAACAATAATAAAAAAAAGTGGTTAGCACATCGCGCTGCGACGCCAAGGGTACCGGGTTCGAATTCCGCTCGCGCTTGGTTGTTTGTGAATGTCCATTCATCAATTTCATCACTCATCCCCATCTTCGCAAATTAGCCAAGAGGCACAAAACGCGAAGTAAAATAAACTAAATTAAATCAATCACCCGGCGCCCACCCAGCGTCGAATAACATGGGTACCTGGGGGAAACCCTGGGGGGTAAAGGCGGTCAGGGGCGTGATGCTGATCACATCACCCCCACTCACGACCGGATCAAGAAAGTGTGGGGCGTTACCCCCACACCCCCTATACGCCTTCATGGCGTGGTGCTATGCACAGGGGAATACTTTACCTTTACCTTTAATCAATCGACTCTTGGGAATCTCATATTCTCTATTATTTTGTCCCTTTCCAGTAGGCTCTGAAGTTTTCCTCCTCTTCTCTCTTTTTCAATGACATCTTCTTTTGGCTAGAGCAGTTCGCATTGTTTTCTCTGATATTAAAAATGTGTTTAGAAACATGGTTTTACACACTGATACTACTTCTCTTTCCTTCTATGGTAAAAAGTAATGATTTGTTTTTAATCTTCGAGATTCTTCATTTTGCGTAGTTTTGTGTTTACCGTCTGAAACCTTTACATATGTGTTGACGAATTCTCGTTGAAGCTGAAGGTCGTCACTTGCATAAAAGTCCTTAAAAAATTCATGTCTTTCCGCATCTGTGATTTTAAAGCATTCTTTACCAAACTTTTCACATTTTCCATCACATTTTTCTTTCAGATTTCTCCCTGGAACTAACTTTTTTGTGCATGGATTAACGTACGATTCACCTTTGTTTCATAAATCTTATATAAATTTATATAATATTTCGTAAATCGTATATCTTGTTTCCCGATATAAGCTTACGCCATTACGCGCCTTCATTTCTTAGCAGCCACTGAAGAAACTTCGCAGATATCTTTATGCAGAAAATTCAAGATACGCCAATTGCAGGGTGCTTAAATCTCCGGAACCAGTGGGAATTCAGCCACGAAATTTTGACAGGTAACAGAGGAGGTAGTCATAAATCAAAAACGCAATTTTTCGAGTTACGCCACTTCACCCCTTCACCGACGATATATGCAACATGGAGCGATGTGGACACTAAATTGTGTGCATATTCAAAGTTTATTTAATACATATTATATACAACTTATATTATTTAAATCCATTAGGCAACCAATTCATCCATCTCACAATAAACCAACAGCAAAAATTACATAAATTGTCTGCACGCTGCCTTTCCTCGAAACAATTGTTCATGCATTTAAAACAAAATCAATTAAGACAAGTCTTATATCTCTGTCTGGTAATTTACAATGCATTACAGAGAACAATGATATATTGCGAGCAAAGCAAACAAGAAAATTATTGAATTCAATTTTTTTGCAGGCTGAAATCAATATTGGTTTAAGAGGGCTCAAACAATTTCACGAGACGCCAATGCATTCTCTCTCTCTTACAACTATTGTGCCTCCCCGACAGGGACGGCGACAGGGGTGGGCACGGATGGACAATTGCCTACCCAAAAATTGCTGTGCCAACCCAATCAAATTCAATAAATATATACTCTTGGGAGAATGCGAAAGGTCTCATAAAGAAGTTTATTATGGTGTTCACTTCATGTATATTTTACTTGTGAATATTATCTATATTACAGACAAGTTCACATATTATCATTCAATAAAAAGCTTTGCCGAAACACTGATTTCGTGAATAGGTTTACAAAAGTCAGAGTAAATAATAAGTTGAATGGGATTAATTTAAGCTTTTCTTTCAACTTCCTTAATTTTATCATTGGAAAGCGAAAGGAATTTCCAAATCTTTTGAAACAAAAAATGTGATCTAATGCCCACTTGTATGCTTAAGCAGCCAGTAGGCTTAGGAGGCTTTATGAGAGGAGCAAAATTGTGCAGAATATGATCAAGATTAGAACAAGATTATGGGCCTGAGGGCTGCAGATTCTGACCTTCACAGGGATGATCCATCAAATTGCTTTGAAAATGTGCCACATAATGAAAAGAAATAGATACTTGAAATGTGGCAAAAATATAGAAATATAATTAACTGTCTGCCATAACTTGGCCAAAAAGTTGTAACTGAAACTGAGTGTAGAAGGGGTGGAGTGGAGTTGCTTGATGTTGCCAACTCCGGGCTTCCGGCCTGGGTATGATTAAGGTGATCTGCTAAACAAATAAAAACCTCTTCTTCGCATTGCTTCCTCCTGCAACACACAAAGTTGTTTAGTTAGATCTATATTGAAATACTAAGACAGAGGTAATTTGATACGTCCCTTTCATCATCACGATTTTATATACCTATAATTTCTAATTTCGATATCGTATCCAAAATAGATATAATAATTTTATATTCATTCTACTAATAAGAAGCTCACAAAAATAGATTTTGATAAAACAGCTCCGTTGGTTTGAAAAATAGCTGCAGAATTAGTAATGACTTGATGAGTTAGCTATTGTATTAGGAATCTTCTTAAATGAGTTGTTGTTGTAAGTCCACTTTATGCACAGATAGGCTAATCGGGACTGGACCTACAGTTTAAAGTGGGGTCCGAATCACTATCTGCCTCCACCGGTTATTGAACCCGAGACCGCTTGATCACAAGGCGACGACTTTACCACTATGCCATCAGGGAGGCAAAAAATCTTCTTACAGATACATTTTCCCTATCCGTTACGTAATCATGTGATTTTTCTTGTGGTTAACTAACACAGAATAGGGACAGAATTTTAGAACTTTGTGCTTCATAACGTAATACATACAATTTTATTTATTTATTTATTTATTACATTTCGGTGATATTTTGCCAAAATGTCCTTCTTTAGCTTAGGTAAATATTATGCAGAATGAACTAATAATTTGATTTATACCCGAGTTCTTGCTTTTTTTAAATTTTGCTAATAAGACATTATTCATACTTATGTCAAACGCTGAGCTGTATTGGGTGCTCGGAAAGCACACGCCAAGTAGTGACACCCTTATACAGATCGGATTGATTTCAGTTATTATGTATTAGTTTTAATCTGCGAATTAATTAATGTTTAAACGATATTTTTCATTTCATTGGAAGAGATTTTACCATTCATTATTTTTAGTAAGGGGTTTGCAATCTGCGTGTGAAATAAAACAAGGTGGCGAACACACTATGTTTGCATTTCTCAGTTCGTCGATTTCATCAACATGTCGTAAGTGTATCTCGCGATTCACGATTATTGGTACTGCACGACACTCGAAACACGATGGGGACATTTTAGAATGAAGCGTCTTGAATTTCAGTCCGTATCTGTTGGTAATTCTATGTCTTGGCCAGTTTGTAAATGCACTTCTTACAGGCAGGTGTGCACACGGAGGTGCCAAAGGTACCTGGCTACCCCAAACGTCTTCTAAGAAATAAAGAAAATATGTTGAACTACCATTAAAATAATGAAAATAATATCAGTGGTAAAAAATAAGGAATTTCATTTCATTTGAGATGACCAGCTCTCTCTCTCTCTCTCTCTCTCTCTCTCTCTCTCTCTCTCTCTCTCTCTCTCTGAGTCTCTCTCTCTCTCTCTCTCTCTCTCTGAGTCTCTCTCTCTCTCTCTCTCTCTCTCTGAGTCTCTCCCTCTCCACAAAACAATGTGATATTCCTTTACTATAGTAATCAGTAATCACGTAGTAAATAAATTATTTTTTTCTTGATAAATCGCAGAGCCCCTTCACATATCGGACCGTAAATATTCTTTTCCCGAGGACCGACTTGTCTGTTAATGCAACCTTATAATATTTCCAATAAAACTTTCATGTTCAAAGACTTTCATGAATGCTCTCTCACTTCTCATTCAATGACAAGTGTATCAATTTTCAGATTTTTGCTTACATCTGAATTCTACGGTTTAAAATGACATGTAACACATGGCATTAACTATCGAGTGACCAGGTACAGCAATATATTTTATGAAGTAGGCTAATGTGCATTAGAAAACATGGTAAAACTGAACCTACAGATGTACTTCGTGAGAGTGATTCAGCTGATAGTACCCGTAGAGATTTAGCCTTGTATTTATCATTTTCAATTGTTTACTTTCATTACTTAAAATATCGACACGGTGATAGTAAAACCTGTGCTAAAGTGATAACAAATGCTCATTCTATATTGTTAAAATTTCATGTATACTTAATAGTTTCTGTGAAAATAACATGAAGTTACGACTATAGGCTAGCCATGTCCAGGTAGGTAACTGAAACTTCTTTTAAGGGACCCCCAAATAAATTATTCTGCGCGCACCTATGCTTACAACATAACAACAATAATTATTCTTTTGTATTTTGCCAGATAAGACTCCTAAGTTTGTTGTTTTCAATTCAAGTGGCAATCTTGTTACGCGTCCCTGGAAGTTACGTCAGAGCGATCATTTGGTGAGTTGGGTTGTATACGTACAGTCATGGACACTTCTGGGTTGTAATGATTGCATTGAAAGTTAATGGGATTGTTATAACCCAGACGTGTCCGTGACTGTACATACAGGTTAGATTTTCAGCGCTCATAGATCAGAAACTAAGCACTTTCAAGGTTAGTATAAGTATGAGGAAAAGTTTCTTGTTTTTTTTATATATCTATCTATCAGCATCCAACGTTGTTGAAGTTGTTTTAGGACACCCTGAATATGTTGGAGGGGGGGGGGACGAGCATGAGTGCATGAAAAACTCATATAAGGTCTTAGATTTATACTGCCCACCCTAATTTATGAATATACAGCTTCTGCCCACCCGGTCGAAAATTTTTGGCGCCGCCCCTTCGATGGTATAATGATAACATCGTTGCCATGTGATCAGGGGGTCCCGGGTTCGATATCCGCTGGAGGCACATGGCACAGTGGTTCGGATCCAACTTTAAACTACAGGTTCAGTCCTGATTAGCATTTCTGTTTGTAAAATGGACGTAAAACCACAACCCAATCAATCAATTTTACAACTTATTTTCCTTCAAGTCGTTCGGCGTCCAGGGCAGACTCCCTCCGCCCCCTAGCTACGGTACTGAAGACTAAGAAAAGCAGGTAATGCGAGCGAGCGATCAAGAACATTTTGCGAAAAGTATTTTTATTTGCATAAAATTTCAAGTTGTGGGCGGTAATTGCAGGTACACTCAGCCGTCAATGTTTTGCCCCCCTGTCCCCCCAAGAACTCATTTCCGTCCAAGGTTGGAGGGCAGTGCCTCCCCTGCTCCTCCCCCCACCCCCTGTGGTCGCGCCACTGCATCGGAATGAAAGTGGCGACACGTGAGCTGCGTTCGCGCTAAATCTTTCGTTGCTGGGTCACTTGATGTCGACAAATAAACTCAAGGTCAACAGATTTAGGGTCGCGTAGGTCGTGCAGGGAAACGTGTAAACTGCTTACGTGCCAGCTATGATATAAGCGCTCTCATTTTGATAGGAGTGTTTGGGATTGATTACGTCAGGGGGAATGATTTCCTTAAGCTAACCTGATGTGAGGGTAGGAAGTATCAAGTAGGAATGAAGTTAATGGCAAGCACAAACACACCTGTTGTGTGTGTGTACGTACAGTGTATGTTGAGGTCGATTTGGTTGATTTTATGGTTTAAGTCCACTTTATGCACAGTAAGGCTAATCGGGATTAAACCTACAGTTTATAACTATGATCTGTATGCCTCCACCGGGTATCGAACCAGGGACTTCTTGATTACAAGGGAACAACCCTACCACTGAGCCATCGGGGAAGCCGAATTAAATATTATCATGAGGATTCATAACATACCCAACTGACAGACCCTATTTCCAAGATGTCTCAACTACAATTTTACATTAAACAACTCTGTAAATAATTGAATGTCGATGCTATATTAAGATGTAACACAATTCAAACAAGTTTCGCATGTAGCAGTTGCTAGCTTCTTCCTTGCTCAATTCATTCAACTTAAATTGACAATTTGTACTAGGTGGTTAACCGTGGCGACAAAGTAAGAGAGTGACGGAAAATGTGGTAAACAAATAAGAATAAATGCAATTTTCCGCAGCATTTGTCTCAAGTGACGATGGAAACTTCAAGTTAACACCCACTGAGACGCGGCAACAGAAAGCAACAAAAGTTCTGTTGTCTGCTTCCACTACAGGGAAACACACGGAATTTCCTTGCCAGAAGTCTGCATGTTATCTTAAAGGTTATCGCCCGCTGAGACGCCGGAAACGCGTCTGTTGCGTTCTGTTGCCGCGTTTAACAACGTCTCAGTAGGCGTTAAGCTTAACGCGTGAATTACAACCGGCTACTTCCAAAAACGAATCCGTTATCTTACACGTTGATAGGTAACGAGGGGTCCGACAGCCCCGAGTGAAACTTAATTTGTCGACCATTTTGTGATACAAACTGACATGGCAATCCTCTTGAATGTACCCCATGCTAGGTGCTTGCACTTTAGACGTATTTCTATGCTCTCTCGTGTGCGTCTAAATGAGTTACACTTCTTGACACAAATATCACTGACTTCTATTCCACAGAAGTCGAGATTTGTTGAACTTTAAGTTTTGAAAGTGAAAGTAATTAGAAAATATTAACTAACTCTCTGACATTCCTAAAGCGGAAAGTGCGAGCGTCCCCTTGTAATCGAGGGATCCCGGGTTCGAACCTGTTTGAGGCACATAATGGTTCGGATCACAGTTTAAACTGTAGGTCTAGTCCCGACTAGCCATACTGTGCATAGAGTGCACTTAAAACACAAACTCGAACTTAAACTCTAAAGTGGAAAGTTTATTGTCACAGCAACCTAAACTTTTTATCCGTTCCTACAATGGGTAAGATTAATTCAGGTTTCTCCATTGTTACCAGTTTCCTTATAAGCGTCTTATTTATTGCCATTCCATCTTCGTCTTGGCCTTTCTATAAGTTTCCGACAATTAGGTTTCCCAACCAGGATTCTGTAAGTTTTCTTTCTTCTCCCATTCGTGCTTCATGACCTGCCCACCGAAATCGTATTTATTTAATAATTCTAATAACATCTGGTGATGAATATAGATTATCAAATTCATTATTTTTTACCCATCATAATTTTTCCTATTTCCGACATACGACTCGCACAAGACCCTGAATGAAAAAGAGGAGGTTTAGATTGGCACAGAATTTCCATAGTAAGGAGGGAACGAACTTTGAAGTTCGGGGAGGGGGGCAACCAATATTTAGCGCTTTGGCATAAAATTCGTATGATGATCATTATTTAGACACCATACCATTTGATGTTAGTATGGTATAAAGTGGATTTTACTCTGGATTATTCGCTAAGCGGCGTGGCGGTGGGTGTCATAGCCATCCGCCTCTCTTCCTTCTCTTCTAAATAAAACATCTGATGCATGAAAATGCAGTGAAGTAAAATAGAGCACAGACTACTAAATAAGAAATCCACGGGTAACTATTCGTTATTTTACGTTACTTTTCTGCCACTTTAAGATAGTGAAGGTGAGAGAAATGGTTTGACACAGCATCAGGCACGGGGTCGCCACGAGCTCCGAGACAACAAAGTGGGTGCTGAAGAAGCAAGAAGAGAACAATTTGGAAGGAGTAAAGGTCGCGGGACCGTGTGAAAATATTTACTCCTTATTAAATTAATATTATTGCTGGTTTCTTAATTAATGCCCTAATTATTTTCTTGCTCGATTCGCTTGCAGTGCATTGCACAGTGTACAACAGCGAATTGAAGAAAAAGGGCATAGAGCGCTGGAAGTCACCACTATAGAAAAAAATAAAAAAGATTATTGTAGTTCTTGTCTTACCATTTACATGATATTGAACCACTTTTCCACCCCATTTCTTAGTGATGCACCCTTTTCGTTTTTGGCGCCCATGAGCAAGTGGAGAATAATTTGGGAAAGAGTAAATAGCACGGCATCCTTTGAAAGTATTGACGCAAAATTAAATTAATGTAATATTCTTGTAAGTATGCAAATAAATAGATATAAAAATTTTCCCGCTAGCTTCGCTCGCAATTATCCCTATTTGGGTCTTGATAAGATGATTGTGAAGGATTATACTGTAGCTACATTACGGTTTGATTTCATTTTTGTTATTTAGCGTCGCTTTTCTTTCACTTTGAACTGGTCACGATGAGAATAAATGATGATATGATAAAATTGATGAAGAAACACTCACAAATAACACTCATGCCCAGCCTGAAATTCAAACCCCTAGTCTTTGGCGTCGTAGCGCGCTGTGCTAATCACACGGCCACGAAGGTCGGCTACTACATTGCCAGACACGACCAATATTCTTGGTGTTGATTGAATATTTTAGTAAATTTAGGAGATGATGCCGCAGTTCATTAGGTGAATCACTTTCCAAAAAGCTCAAAAAGTGCTTTTGCAACAGGAAAACGCGCCATCCCACAAATCGAGCGTCCCAAAGGCAACAAATTCTATTTTCACTATCTACGGCTCTGTGTATGAAACGATAATTGAATCAGTCATACGAACAAACAAGTTTTGGTTAAGACAACTGCAGCACCAATATTTGGTTTGCCCCACTGGTGTACGCAGGGTAAGGGTTGGGGGAGATGATGGTGCTGTAGCTCCACAATAACCTATGATTTTTTTAAAAAGTTTGAAATTCTGAAATTCTGAGAAAATTAATTTTTCAAATGAAAGCACTAAAAACTCTGGAAAGGGCAAAATGATAAAAGCAAACTCCCCTTAAAACAACCCCCGACATTTGTCTTTGAACAACTTTAAAAAGGAAGGCAAAAAATAATATTTATGAAATATTTTATATCCCGTCTTCTCCCAGAACTCAGTGAAGCAGCTATGTAATATCCACCTTTACAATTCCGGCCGCCTCCGAAACGAAAAATCATGCGTATGCAAGTGGTGTGCCCAGTTAGATTTTTCTATCTTATCATTCAGTTGTGGGCTTTTTAACATCTATTCCCCGACCAAAAACACTGCATACACATAATATATTTTCTGACATTTCAAATTATTTAAGAAATCAATGTACTAGCTTTCTGCGTGTCGAAAATATACATTTTAAGATATAACTATTGACCACTTGACAGGCTATTGCATCCAAATTAAAATCAGTTACTATATTTATCAAAATAATATTGGAGGGTTATGATGATCGAATTTAGTTATGAATTTTGGACTATTATCCTTATGCTTGGTGCCTTCAAATTCTTTATTTGGGAGACTGCGTTCAGGACCTTGAGGGGGATGGACATTCCTGGTGTAGGGAATCATAGTCCCTCTTTGGCCCAGTAAAAAGAATGTCTAAAGCAGGAAATGGTGGCATAAAGATGGA
The DNA here is from genome assembly GCF_977018435.1 of Lepisma saccharinum. Taxonomy (NCBI): domain Eukaryota; kingdom Metazoa; phylum Arthropoda; class Insecta; order Zygentoma; family Lepismatidae; genus Lepisma; species Lepisma saccharinum. The sequence continues at coordinate 66,569,741 of NC_139243.1, forward strand.
TAACGAAAGTCCTTGGTATGTCACTGTATGTAGAGTTCGGTAGAGTTTTATTTTTAAACCCACTTTATGCACATAAATGCTTTTCGGGACTGTGGTCTTGTAGTTTAAAGTGGAATCCGAACAACTTGTACCTCCACCTTGCATTAAACCCGGAGCCCTTTGATTACAAAGAGGTCGCATTACCACTACGCTACTCATCAAAGAAAGAAAAACTGAAACTCTTTCACAACTTTTCAAGACAGGAACTGTTCCATTTGGAACATAGAAGGGTAGGAGAAAGGTCTGTTCCTCTTTCTGATAGCGAAGGAAGTGTGATAATTTACATTGACATTTCTTAACATTTTGATGTTTTCCCCTCAAAAATAGGACGAGGCCCCAATGATTTTTTTATTTCCATGTGTTAGTACATACAGCGTAAGTCAAAATGATTTCTTCCGATTTCAGTGTCTATTTATTTCATTGTAATCATACGTAAATGACTGATATTACACACACAGATTGAAAAACTCAAAATGTTTTTCCTGGCATATTATAAATATTCTCTGTGCGATCCACGTGTTACACGACACACATCTAGTCTATAATCAAGTTCCTGCCACACTTCTTCCTAGCATGTCAGGGTCCACGTCGGCTATGGCTGCAGTGATGCGCTCACGTAATTCCACCAATGTTGTAGCATTTTCTAATTGACTTGCAGAAGGCGGTTCAACCACAAATCTTGTTGGGAAATGTCGCTGAACGAGAATAAAGAACGTTTTCTGCTGTCCAGTGGTAGCCATTTCTCTCACTGCTACTAAACTGCCTTCTAGTGGCTGACAGCGCAACTACGAGTCTTCAATAGAAAGAAAGAAAAAACTTTTTGAGATTGTATTCCATAAAAAAATTACATATGCAAGAAACGCTCATTACCTTTCATATAAGAAATGAACGAAATCGGGAACATCATTTTGACTTAGGCTGTATATTCAGCTACAATATGGCATACCAAGTTTTACTCTTCCCTTTTGCTGTTTTGAGAAAAGTCTAATTCTAAAGTTGCGGATTTCGCAATAATTTAATATTTAAAGGGTTATATCTACTAACAGCGTCAATATCCAAGTAATGTGCTATTTCAGTGAGTGCTAATAGTGAGCTTTCATGCCGAGTAAAAAAAATGGTAGTGTTGTTTAACCAAGATATTAAGGCCGAAATAAGTAAAAATACAGTAGAAACTTGTATTTTGGGCCCTCTTTATTGCCGCATAACAATGGAAAGCAACAATACCCCATAAAACAATTGACTATTTACAAGCAAAAAGTCTTACACTAACAACATATTTTTAAGAGGTATAGCTAGAACCTCAGAATCGCATGTTTAAGGCCAGTGGTGGCGACTGGGTTCCAAAACCTGGGGGTGGGGCGGTGCAATGAAAATTGACTTTCTCTTGGTAGACAAGGTTTACCATTACGAGGCCATAGTGAGGAGGCAAAAAAATGGGGAGCAACTATCCCTTAAATCGTCGCCACTGTTTCAGGTTGCCATTTTAATTAGAACGTGAAATCAGAACATTTTTTACCACACGACTCCTCTATTTCCAAGCATTAATATCGTGTGCCGGAACCATCTGAGTATGCGTGTTTGCCCATTTCTTCTCATCAGGCATCAAAACATCTGTGGTGTCTGTGAGTGTTTTTACGAAGCTGTTACAAATGCACGGAATGGTCAATCCACTCGACAACGCGAGATTCTAACTGTGGGCTGCGAACTGAACGCAGGCAGTTCTCGAATATTTCTATCTGATTCGAACCATAACACCACTAATGTGTCTTGTCCTCCCATGTTTGCAGCTCTTATAAAAGCCGAAACCCACCAAATTGTCCACATTCAGGCACTTGCAAGTGTTCAAAATTGTGATTGATGCATTGATCTGCTTTATTTTACTTCGCCTTTTGTGCCACTTTTGGCTAATTTGCGGAGATTGGGATGAGTGATGATATTATGAAATTGATGAATGGACACTCAAAAAACATCCATGTCCAGGCCGGGATTTGAACCCGGTACCCCTGGCCTCGTAGCGCTATGTGATAAGCACTCCTTCACGAGGGGCGGCTGTTTAAAGATGCCTATCACAGCTTCCTCAGTCTTGTCATATATCGGTACGAAACAAAGGAAGTTTTCTCGAATATAGCCGGATCGAGAAACAATTAATGCACAGTTCCCAACACATCTAATGTTTCGTCTCCCAATGTGATCAAATGCTTGTCTACAGTGACGTGCCCAAGGGAGAGTTGGTGGGGTCATAACCCCATTTAACAAAGTATTCTTTAAAAAAAAAAGAACGTCAAAGACAGACAAATATGGCAAAATGAAGACTGACCATCAAAAATAGTATTCATAACTCCTCTCCCTTCCGAAAATTCTGGGGATACCACTCTTTATCTCGGACACATTATTTATAATGAACTCACCAGAAGTTTTATCATTTCGTATTGGAGACTTAAGTAAGATCGTTCTTCCCGCAGGTTTGTATATGATCCTTTAGGGTGTTGTCGCCTGCCTTCGCACCTAACCTTAACAAAGCCCTAATTTTCCATCCTTGTGATTTGGATCTTCAAGACTTTAGAAGATTGATTGATTTGCTTTATTTTACTTCGTTTTTGTGCCACTTTTGGCTAATTTGCGAATGTGGGGATAAGTGACGATATGATGAAATTGATGAATGGACACTCAAAAACATCCATGCCCAGGCCAGGATTCGAAACCGGAACCCTTGGCGTCGTAGCGCGATGTTGCAACATCCTCCAGTTGGACACCAGTCGTCACAAAGTTAGTCCACTCCTCCATTTGTCGGGAAATTAGACTCTTAGTAACTCATCAAGGCTTGCTGGGTAACAAGTCTAAAAAAGCCAATATCTGAAATATCACCATCTGTTGTAGGTTCACACATGCATATGCATTTTTCTATTATATAAGGTTACAAACAGCATACACGGAATTTGGTCCGGGCACAACTAAATCATCAATCAGAACTTTGCTTTTCAGTTGATTTGTGCAGTTTATTTCTTTCTTAATAAACTGCTCCAATACCCGGTATTGCTGAAATATTAACTTTAGAGAAAGAGACCTTCGATCTCTTCAGCCCTAGACCCGAAAGAGCACTACACTGAGGCTCCGGAAGTTCCGCTGTCGTCATTGTCTTCATCTTTGGACCCGAACTGGAACTAGATGTAGACTTCGTTACTTTTCATTTTCAAATCACTAGATCTTATAAAGCCACCAATGGACACTGATCGACTGTATGAGTTGCCACACTTACCTCTGAAGTCTCATTAACCGATTCTATTGTACAGATCAACCGGGAAATGAATATTTTCATATTCTAGAACGTTCAGCAGGAAAACGATTCGTTAATATAGCCAGTAGTAGTTCGACTCCTTCTCTTATTCTAGAACGTTCCCTCTCGTGCTTTCCAGAGATTAAAAACGTCCTGCTTGTGGCGGTACCTTTGTTGTGCAGCTTTCAAATGCTCACAAGTTTTTCCATAGTGCTCAAGTTCGCTGCGACAACACCGAAAGCGCAAGAAAAGTTTACGTGCAATATTATGAAAATAGGGTTATAAAACATTCTTCGTCTTGCCTTGATAATTATTTCTGTCTTTAAGTCATCGTCCTATTATTCAAGAAGACAAAAACCTATTTTTTTTCTAAAGTAAATTGAAAAATTTCCGATCCTCACCTTGGGTACGTGCTATTAACAATAAGAGGGTTATAGAGCATTCTCTGTCTTGTCTCGATAATCATAACTCTCAAATTATGATCACATTATTCAAGAAACTAAAAGCCTCATTTTATCTAGTGTAAACAGAAAATTTTCGGTGGGGGGCTCGAGCCCCCTTGGATACGTGCCTGATGTCAGATTAAGATCGATGACTTGCCTGTTGTATGCAGTAATACCGATCTCACTTCAAAACCTTTCTACGCTGAATATGAAATGGTTTAACAAGTTGAACAAGGGATGCTGGACGGCGTGAGGAAGAAAATGAAGGGGTGATGAAGCACCCTTCCCCACCTCCTGGCGGCCCCCCGGATTCTAAGTAAACCCAAACTCATACACGAAAATAGTTATCGAACTACTAACACCGAAAAAGTTACCAACTGTATATTGCCAAGTTCATACTTAATGCCAATCTTACATACCTACAAGTTTCTTGTGAACAATTTAATAAGTGTAAAATATCAGCACTATGCCACGAAAATTTGAGTTTCTGTTGTCTCGGCACGGTGAGGTTGTCAGTTTCGGAATGGGGTCCTTCCTTAATCCACAAAGCTGCATACTTTGGGGCAGGGAAATCTTATGACTGAACCATAAGTAACAAATGATTTTTCAATGGTGTCTGTTACATAGTTAAGACATGGAATAATATATCCTTTCAATTCCATTTTTCTTTAAAGGGATAAAAAACACTTCTGGCAGGGATAAAAATAATTTCCTTTTGCAGGGGATAAAATTTATTGTGGTGTGGAAATCACCAGCACCCCCTTTGCTTAATTTGCACACTGCTTAACTCATTTAATTATTAACCTTCCTAAAATACCACTCTTTCACCCCTCTGTCTTAACACATTCTCCCCGCTCCCGAACTTTCGTTTCATTACTAACATAAAAAGTAAAGTGTTCCCCTGTGCTTTGCACCAAGCTATGAAGGCGTATACGGGGTGTGGAGTTAGGGCCCCACACTTTCTTGATCACGGCCGAAGGTGGGGCCGCCTTTATCTCCAAGAGTATCCTCCACGTACCCACTTTATACTACACTACGTTGGGCGGGCACCAGAGCCGCTTGAACAGGTGGAAAAAATCCCGGGTCTCTCGCATGGTAGTCAGACGCTAGCTGAGCTACCGCGGTTTTCGTTACTAGCAATGCAGATGCCATTAATTTAATTCAATTACTAGCAAGTAAGATCTTACAACCAAGTTCGTTTCTAGAACGCCGGAACAATCTTGGTCCACTATATCCATGAGACGTTATCTAGATTTAGCTTTAGTGCCTCGTACATACATATAATTCAAACCGTCAATACATGGACGAAGAGAAAAACGGGGGAACCGAAATTCCGCTGATCTGACGCCCTTGTTTATTTTAAAGGCAGCAGGGCACTAAGCACCTACCCCTGAACATATGCGGGTGGAGGTTGGGCGTCTTCAGGAATTTCCCCTTTTTCTTTCCTTATCTGTTTATTACTGAGGGAAAATGCAGGGCTTGAAGCTGAAGGCTAGTTGTGGAAGCATTCCCTTTCATCCCGTGCTGCGGCGACCTATTGAAAGAGAAATTATTGTCTACAGCACGCTGCATTCTTTATGGAACCAAAACACAATTATAGTCAGCCCCTTCCAAGGTCAAGTGGAAACAACCTGAATTTATTTTCTAAACATATGAAGTCACGTACGCGGTCACGAAGACGACGTGGGCGACCCAATGCTTTCCGCATCAAGTTATGTTTATTCCGAACTGAAAGAGACAAACAATACCCAGTCTGTAGACCACCACATCGAACCAACGAAAAGCGACGTAAAATAACGAAGAAATAACTCATACCACAAAGAGCATATAGATATCTCACATATTTAATAATAATAATAATAGGTAAAATGTAAAGTTTCCCGCGCATATAGCACCGTGCATGAGGCAAATTTAGGGGACGTGGGAGCATATATTCTTGATCTCGGCCATTTTGGAGGTGATGTGTTCAGCACCACACTCCTGCCGCCCTTACTCCCGAGCATTACCCCAAGGTACTAATTTTTTTGAGTCAGGGTGAGCCTCAAATAATAATAATAATAATAATAATAATAATAAACTTCTGTATCTGTATAATAAACGAAACTTTGTATCAAGATACTTTGAGAGTTACTTACAGATATGTACTTAATCTTACATTCATTTTGAAAGACAATGTATGTTTCATAATTCCCGGGTCTCTTTCGTTATTCCTAGAACACCTTGTTTATGAGATGGGGCCTAGTGTTGTGTAGGCCCCACCAGATCAAAACAAACATTGGAGGAGCAAGGGAGTTTGTGCTTTCTTCATAGCATTGCTAGCGACTTCTGCCCTGTAACGAATTCACAGCTCTCATAAACAAATGCGTGTGAAATAATGTGTAACTGTAAAGACAAGAGAAGAATTCGCACGAAACCTAGTGGTGTGCAAAGATGGGTAAACTAAGGTTGAACCCGCATTTTTTTATTTTTTAAGAAATAAGCTTGAAATGATAGTGAGGAAATAACAACACCAACAACAAAAAGAGAGGTTTGGCAGAAATATTGACCTGCTTTCCTGATGATACATACCTCATTTCATTTAGCATAACAGAGGGCTTCCAGCCATTGGATGTAACCGTCACTTGAACCTTACATCCATGCATATACCTACTTATATGTACATATGTATGTATGTATGTATTTAAATATATTTATGCATATTCACTGCTTACCCATTTTTGACATTTGCAACGCTCTGTAGAAACTAAATATGCAGAGCTTAATCATCGAAACTCAACAAACAATAGATGTACAATTTGCCAGTAAGAAATTTACTTTTGAGTGCATAGGTAGCGGGGGCGGGGGAGGGGAGCGGGAACAAAATAGAAAACTTACAACTCTGCTAAGATGGTAATTACTGTAAATTTAGAGCTTTTAGGCAGATTTTTTTACAGTCGCTGTATACCTTTGAGGACTAGAGTGATAATTCATTTGAGTAAAATTGGGTCAAGGCCTTCGATAAGGCGGGAGGAAAATGGATTTTCGCTATTTTGCGCGATTACAAAATGCTGTAAGTTGAGAGATGTTTAGTTTTTCTTTCGGCGAAGTGACGAACTTGATTGATTGATTGATTAATTTGGTGTTTTAAGTCCACTAAGGCTAATCGGGACTGGGCCTACAGTTAAAGTGGGATCCAAACCATTATGTGCCTCTACTGGGTAGAAGTGGCGAACTTGTTTCAACAAGCTAAACTTACTCTAACCTCTGGCGCAACTACTCTAACCTCTGGCGATATCTTGAATTGTACAAACATTGCCACAAAACAGAAACAGTGCTTTCATGTCGCACAAATATCTACACATTCAGTTGCTTGCTATAAGCGAGTGGTGTCAAAGCTACTATTTTAAACAGTGGATCTACAAGCTGATGGTTGATTTGCTGACTGGATTGGTTTTCGTAGACACACCCGCATAATGTCGTTCGAATCTGTGCTTCAGGACAACTCAGGGCATTATTAAATGCCTCGATACCCATGGAGAACATGATAAGCTGCAACCCTAGCTCCAACTTGTTCAAACACAAATCTAGAACATATTTTAAAAACTAAGATTAATTAATTCACAATGAAACTACTCGTTACGACCCTGTTCATTACAATTTTACAACTTTGTTCACTACAATGATAACAAACAATTGAGGATTTGAGGAATTCAAGGGTGAAAGAGCGGCACCTCACGGTCGTACACATGCTTGACACATGCGTACATGAACATACTTTAGCCTACAAGAAAAATTGTCCCTACAAGAAAAATTGTCATTTAACCAACTTTTACCTCAAGTATGCATTTTGTATGCGATATTTAATCGGAATAAAATTTGACTATTCCTAAAAAAATATTTCGGTTCCCCCTTTTTCTTCTATCTTTCTATGTTTCCTCTATTCGGAGGAACGTTGTTGTCCATACCTTACTTTCTTCTGTTTTGTTATTTTACGTCCTTTTTTTACCTCTCTAGGTTAATCACAATACAATGAGGATGAAGGATGAATTGATGAGATAGATGACGGAACAAGCACATATCGATTACCCAAGATTCGAACCTAGAACCTAGGATCAGTGTGTGAAAGTGCAACCCCCCTCTTTGAAAGGTTAGCCCCCAGTCCCTGGTTTCTATCCGGCCCTCTGGATTGCTTCCTGCTTTAATCCTTCAAATCCCTCCTTTCACCTCACCCTGGGTGCCAAGCGAGCAGATTATATTTGAGCCGGAAATACGAAAGGGGGGTTTCACATAACAATTTATATTTTTAGTCCCTGGTTCGTTACGCATGTACGTACATCAAGTGAATAAACAACTGGTTTAAAATGGACAGTACTGTAGTTCTTAGAGTTAATTCAGCAAATCATAACATTTCTAGTAGTGCCTCCTCGATGGCGCAGTGGTAGCGTCGTCGCCTTGCAGTCAAGGGGTCCCGGGTTCGATACCCGGTGGAGGTACATAGTGGTTCGGATCCCACTTTAAACTGTAGGTCCAGTCCCGATTAGCCTTACTGTGCATAAAGTGGACTTAAAACATCAAATCAACATCAACAACATTTCTAGTAGGATTATATTGTTTATTATACGTTGTTATATATCGTATATAACTTTGCAAAACCATCTCTGCGGGCCTACCCTCAGCTGAAATGATATTCCGTTCATTACAAATGCGTTTCCTTACGCCTTTACTCTTTCTTTTGGGCATCAACTATTCAATACGGAAATATCCAAATATTCAAAACTTTTCTAAAGGGGACTTGGGACAGCATACAGGGGCTGGCTTGCACCAAATGCTACATTCTTATAATAGTCTAGCCACCAAAAGTGGACTAAACTCGAGGAGACATTCCTCGTCGTCGAAAGATGGGGAAACACTGTTTTCTATAAAAGCCCAATTGGCTTTTTTATAGTCTGGGTAAACGTCCGTGGACGTGGACCACGTAGCGTTGGAAAATTCCACTGTAATGGTCTTTGGAAAGACATCTCCCCCACTGGGGTGATAAAGAAATCTAATATCCAGCAAAGCACAATCCAATGAGCACATACACTTACATCCAGTAATACCATATAAGTACGCACATGGAAAACATATTACTTTACCCTACACCTTGTAGCTGGCCAGCAATTAATTAACATATTTCCAAAACCAGTAATGCTCAATCCGACCATTACAAGTGCTCCGAGGTTTTTCTTGGCTATGACATTTATGTTACGAAGATTTCATACAAAATATACAAATAACAAATACGTACAGGAGACAAGCAAGTTGCTTGAACCAACAGAGGGTTTCGTACCAAAGCAACAAAATGCAAGGGATACAACACCTGGATCTTCTTTGCAATCTTCAAAAACAGGATTCACTGCAAGTGAACGGTGCAACAAGACTATAGAAAAAACGAACCTTTCCGAGAGTCACCCAATCTACAGGCAACTGAGCTGCTTATTGCGTCGCCCCGGTGTGGAAGGTCACACTTGATTCTTAATGTTCGTTTCAAACGACACTTGTTTCTTGTTTACTTATTCTTCTGAAATCTGCTTTTGCCTGAATCTTCCTTAATGCATCAAAATATCTGCTTTCGAAAGTTTTAATGAGCACGTTTTAAGAACATCTCAACGACCAAAGTCAAGAATTAGTAGAACTTTTGACTGTCTTCTAATCACCGCAAATTAGCAAATATATTTCCATCAATGGATTGTAAATTGATTATGTACGAGTTACATGTAAATATATTTTGTAAACTTCAAGTTAGTATATTTCATTGATTGATTGATTGATTAATTTGGTTTATTTTACTTCGAATTTCTGCCACTTTTGGAAAGTCGCGAAGATGAAGATGAGTGATGATTTGACGAAATTGATTAAGTGATACTCAGAAAGAATACTCATGCCCCTGGCGCTGACCACTCCGACGGTTAGTGTATTTCATTTTACATAGAACTTTAAATAATATTTTTCTTCCATGTGCAGCAAGTTGTACCACAGTTATGTACGGAATTTGGCAACTTCGACATTTCCGTTAACGAAACAAATAGTTGATGAAGGTACGATGAATAAAAGCGAACTATAAAGATCACATTTTATGTATTTTCCGTCCGTAATTATAATACATGAATAAAGTTAACCCACAGTTTTAAATTTTCACATGCAAATTTGCTTCATTATTCGGGATGGTTGATTAGAGGATAACAGCAGTGTACGTAAAAATGATCAAGCATAGCGTTATGGACCTCAGGTTGAAATTCTAAGTAAAGCATGCAGGTGCGAAAATCCCTCCACTTATTTCATGAGTTCATGATTCATGCTTATGTCACGTCGTAGATATGTAAAAAGAAGATAGAGCGGTGTTTACAGTGTAACTGCGAATGCTCTATGCTGTGTGTACTAATCAGAAAGTAGTATATCCATAGTTGAACTCGCATTGACAGACAAACAATTTTATCGACATACCAATTATTCCATAATACTAGACTTAAGACTACTTTCAATCCAATTTGCAATTATTTCTGAGCAATCGACAGTTATATGTTGTCAAATTGTTTACCCTCACTTACAAACACACAAACCATTTGAGAACATTTTGCCGAGAGAAGTTGCCATAGGCATAACTTGGCGGAGGCAAGGGCGGGCAACCGCCCCCCACCCCCCAAAATAATGTGTTGAGTGAAAAAGAGGTATATTCCACACATAAAATGTCAGAGACAGAAATAGTTCAGAACTCAATGTGCTGTCAGGAATGTGTGAATATAAGAACACTGATCATGAGTTTCAACCCAGAACTTTCTTGTGAGTGAGGAACAACATTTACGAGAACATTTTCCAAATTTGAAATGAACTGTTCAAAACATTATTGACAACCTCCGTGAGTTCAGGATGCTGTGAGCATTCTTTCTTGCCCTCGGAGGTTCAGGACCAATACACTGTATACTCAAAGCTACTGGGCATTAAAGACTTCGCCTTATTGCTGTTTTGTATATTTAACAAACGAATGATATTAATAGGTCCAAAATGATAAATGAATTTTACTCGGACGCAACTCGTCAAGAAAGGAAACTGAAGCTTCGTTAGATTTTTGATTGATTGGTCGATTGATTAGGTGTTTTAAGTCCACTTTATGCACAGTAAGGCTAATCGGGACTGGACCTAAAGTCTAAAGTGGGATCCGAACCACTTTGTACCTCCACCGGGTATCGAACCCGGGACCCCTTGATTACAAGGCGACAACGCTGCGCCACTGCGCCATCGGGGAGGCCTGAAGCTTCATTAGAACTAGAAGCTTCACTCATACTTGTGTGCTATATGTGGTATGTGGCGGATCGGATTTATATGCTATATAAAGATCGAAATATGCTATGCATAAAAACACCTTCGAAATTGTATTATGGTCTATATAGTATGTTTATGACCTCACGGATACTCTTGGGGATGCCACGTCTCACATGATTCCAAATACTGAAGGAATTCCCTTCGAAAACCCACATTTCTTGCGTGGCTGGGTACCATCATTTTTCAACATAGATAGTGCAAAACTATTGCATTTCTATCACTTGTATTTGAAGAATAGATATCGTTTACAGAGGAGGAATTTATAAGTTGCTGGGCTCATTTATAGTTTTCTTCTGCAATAATAGAACCATTATGCACTAGAGGTATTAACAGCTCAACATGATTGACAAAACTTGCTGCAAACAAATTGTAAAATTTACACGCTAAAAAATAGTTTAACTATACTGTGCTAGATGAAACTAAATTCATGCAAACAACCTCACACCGTACTGCATACTTTGCGCACCATGGTACAGAGTTTTCAAAGGCCTGAAAGCCAAAGCCATGACCAGTTTTCTTGAAATATATTATTATTTAATGAGGATACAGGGGTAAAAATGATGATAAATAATTCAGAATCACCCCTCCCCCTCCCCAGGTACACTTTGGACTCATCGTACATACATGCTTGAGCTCTGATTCTTGTTCTTTAAAAAATGGCAGAAATACAAAGAGCGAACTATCGCGCCCTCTCGCAGAAAAGACTACAAAATTTAGAAAGAGAACTACATTGGTTAAATGTCCAATTTATAAAGTAGGTATTGTCCAGGTTTTCAGGGCTTTGCAAATACTGTGTGGTCCTTACGGCATGGAGGAAGTCCTGCTCTTCACGGCCACCGGAAATCACATGAAACCGTGGAAGATTTATGCGTGTGAAAATTTCCATACAAGTCGATATTTCTGTGCTGGGACGTACACAGTGGATAGCAGAAAGTCAACGAATCTGAAAAGTTTCATGCATGCTGTGTGACGTATAAATTATCTTGTTAAGTTGTTGTTCTAACCTCACTTTATGCACTAATAGGATAATCGGGACTGGTCCTACAGTTTAAAGTGGGATCCGAATCACTATGGGCCTCTACCAGGTATCGAACCTGGGTCCCTTGATTACAGTTTAAATAATATTGACAACAATTGTATTTGTAAATTCCCACGTGAATAACCAGATGTTACTTTAAATATCAAAAATATTAAATGAATACTTAAATGCGAACAGTTTGCTATATATTAAATAATTCTGGCATCAGCGAATGTGCATGATCATCATCATCTATTCACTGTTGAAACAGTTTGACCTTAACTCCTTCAATATTAAAATTTCTAACATGAACCATTTGAAACAAGTATTTTCAGGTGGGGAAGTCCACCTTAAAACAAGCCCCCAAGGACTAATATTTGCAACCAGAAAGAAGAATGCTCTTTTATCTCCTAAGTTTAAATTAAGTATAACAACAAAAGTTTGCTGTGTGTTTAAAATTTCTATTCTGCTTGTTAATTTTCCAATACATAATTAATGGTTTTAAAAGTTTAATTAAAAATTGATTTTATATTAATATAACTTTTTAATTTTACAAATACAGTAGTTATGGGATGAAAAAAATTTCGATCATGCCTCTCCCCCCCCCCCAAGTTAGGTCCCAAGTTACGCCACATGGAAGTTGCTATTTAACATATCTATCAAATTACACGTTCGTAGCTTTAATTGAGTCGTAGATATTTAAGTATAAGAATATTTTCATTGTTGACTTTCGGTTCATTGCCTCCCATAAACAGACGGATACTCGCATCCAGATACTTTATACCGCTCCATGCTAGTATTTGATAGGTCTACCTATCTACGCTTCTATTTTATGGTTTTTTACTATCTATCCAATTATTTCGTGAATGACTACAACAATTAAATGAAAGACTCAATGGAGATTTTTAATAACGCGTCCGGTTGGTTTGACAAATTTCAATTTATAGCTCGAACCGTTTCGGTCACGTCACCACTTTAAAATTCAGGGTGATTCGAAAGTCGAAAGAGAAACACCCATACAATTTCTACAGATATTATAAACCGTGAATGCAATCACGTGCAGTATGTAGGAGTCTATGTGTCCATATCTTACTTTCTTCTCCTGTTTTGTTATTCTACGATATGAGAATCAATTGATGAAAGTGGATAGAAAGTTTTTCTTCTTTTTTTTTCAAATGGGAATAGGCAAATGACATATCAAATTCATGTAAAATTTTCTGAAAAATTGAATGGTGAAATCCGGTTTTAAGATATCTGTATTACTTTCGAAGTTACGGGGTGTCAAAAAGTACCGACGTATAAACAGGCAAAAACATGGAACCACCCAATTTCATGACAACGCATAACGTTAAACCAATAATATCATTACCATTGTGTCTTGGACTAAAGAGTGCAACAAGAATACCCGCTCCAACTTCAAATCCGCTTATTTTTTTAATTGGAAAGGGGATCATGTGTCATACCGAAATAACGTGAAATTTTCTGAAATATAGCATTTTGAAATCCTTTTTAAGGGATTTTTATTCGTTTTTGAGTGTCTGCATAATATAAAATTACGTACTTAATAATGGTTCTCCTGAACTCGAAAACTGTCAAAGATGTTTGATGTGTTACTTACCCCTATTCTCATTTGAAAAAAGGTTAGATCAAATATGGCGAATCCAATTTGGCGTACGGGGTATCTAACATGCCTCAGAGATGAAGCACTTTATCTCCTAATACCGCATATGGCTACATTAATGGTCCATGTTTCAACTCAAGCAGAGAATGTAAATTTTCAATAAAACTTCAAAAAAGCGAACTTCAGTCTTTACATCGAAAATTAACAGACTATAACTGGGTAAATCTATGCGATATTGAGGATGTCAATACACTAACTAATACGTTTTATGATATTTTGTATAATATTTTGAATGACTGCGTACCACTGAAACGCATCAAGGTACCTAAATATCCTGTGTGGTTCAATGGTGACATTATTAGGAAAATAATGTCAAAATTATATCATTACAAAAAGTGGGGAAAAGGTCATTGCAACGCAGAGTATCATGAAGGGAAATACAAGAATCTTAGGAAAGAGATAAAGAAAGGGGTAACAGCAGCGTACAAAGTGTACATCCGTGAGACGGAGGAAAACATAAGGATAGATGTAAATTATGTATGGACTTATACAGGGTGGCCAAATTAAAAGAGGCCCCATAAACAACATACAGACAATTCACTCATTTATTGTATATACAGAATACAGACTTGAAAAGTATTATTATGAAACACAACGTACTGAACATTCATTAGGTCAATAGTTTACAGGAGGTGCTGACAATGTTCACCAGGAACCTCGATACACAACTCAGCACGTCTCAACATGTTTCTGGAAACTTTTGCCAAATTCATTTGGTGTGATTTCCGCAATCGCATTGCGAATGTTTGTTTTCAACGCTTCAATTGTAAGCTGGTTGTTACTGTAGACCTTACACTTTAAATTACCCCACAAATGAAAATCACAGGTCGACAGTTCGGGAGATCTTGGAGGCCATAAACCTGCGGAAACTGTACGTTCTTCTTAGAAAGCTTCATGGACGTATGACATTGAAAACCGTGAAGTATGCGCCGTAGCGCCATCTTGCTGGAAAAACACATACTCTCGTTCTTCAGCCGTTAGCTGCGCTATGAATAGTTGCAACAATTCCGTTAGATACACTTGCCAGTTCAGTGTTGTGAAAGAAAATGGGGCCTACAATCCTTTGGCCTGATACAGCACACCAAACGCTTACTTTCAAATCATACAGAGGCACATTAAAGTGTTCCCTGGTATTGTCTGTTGACCAATAGCGTATTTTTTGAGAGTTCACGTACCCGGTAAGGTGAAACCATGATTCGTCTGAGTGGAAGTAAAGATGAGGACCCAGATAACCATCAGCAACATTCGTGAGTAACCATTCGCAATAGTGTTGTCGTTGTCCGTAATTCGTAGGTTTTAATGCTTGCATCACTCTTACATTGTATGGTCGCATATGTAACTGCTGCAACATGTTCTGGCATGACGTTCGTTTGATGTTTAGTTGGGAGGAGAGACGTCTAGTTGATTTCCATAGCCTCGTGAACAAGTTCAGTATTGTCCGGCGAACAAACTGTCTCTACACGGTTACCTTTGGCGTTAGCGACGGAACCTGTTGCTCTAAATTTCGTGATCAATTTCTGCACAACACTTTTTGCAGGAGCTGCTGTCTCTTGATATTTTATCGTGCACCTTTCATTTACAGTTTTAAACGATTTACATCCGAAGAACGTTTCAACAATGAACTCTCTTTGTTCGATTGATAAAGGCATTCTGCAGCACTTCACAACACGCTTCAAACCGACTACTGAAAACGCAGCACTGATCACTCAATGGCTGCTCGACATCACGTGACCCCATCGAGCGCCGCCCTAGCGGTAAGAAATAACAACACGTCATTACACAACGTGCGAAAAAAAATCTTGTAACAAAAATGCAGCTCTTACTTGCTTAATGTTCTTTTTATATCACGTATAACAAGGGGCCTCTTTTATCTTGGCCACTCTGTATTAGAAATAAAAAGAGGGATTCAGGTAGTGATACTTTTGAATACAACAATGAAATCTTACACAATGGACACGTTATTGTAAATGCATTTACTACCTACTTTCTATCGGTGTAAAAGATTCTTTACAGTACTCTATAGTTGAATCAGATAAGTGCGAAACCGGAGTGCTTTCCCAACTCGATATATCGTATATCGAATTGAATGATATCGAGGAAGCAATTAAAATGTTGAAAGCCAAGAAAGCAGTGAGGATGGACATCATTCCTCCCTATGTGGTCAAGGGGAGTATAATATTCAATAACATTTTAGAACATCCCAACTTCCCATCAAAATGGAAAATCACTAAAGTTAATCCCTTCCCAAAAAAAGGCAAATGCAAAGAACGTTGATTGCTTTAGGCCAGTGTAAATTCTCTCAGTTTTTTTGCAAAGTGTTTGAACAAATACTGTACGACAGAATAATGGCCAACGTACGACCGGCTATATCTACCATGTAACATGGTTTTATATCGCGGAGGTCGACAATCCCAAACCTTGCCGAATTTGCACATTTTGTAGCTTATGAATTAGACGAAAGGAAACAGGTATCTATGCTGACCTGACCAAGGCGGTCGATTCGCTAAATGATGACATTTTACTTCAGGAACTATCGTATTTTAATATATTTGTGAAAACGTAATTATGCTGCTAAAATCTTACCTCATGGACCGAAAGCAATTTGTCAATTATAGACGATACATATCTCGGGAATACCCTACGCCTTCTGGGGTGCCGCAGGGATCCAATTTGGGCCCCCTCATTTTCATACTCTTTATTAATGACCTCCCGAAAATTATTACGAAATCACGTTGACATATTTGCTGACGATGTAAAAATATTTAGAACAATTTGCTCTGACGAAGACAGCCTTGACTTGCAGGCAGACGTAAATATATTACTACAATGGAGCGAAAAATTATAGACTTGTATTCTTGATACATGTCAGGTAATGTATATAACAAACGCTGAAATAAAAAGAAACTTCCAGTGTCAGATGGGAGGAAAACAAATAGCTAAGGTCACTAAATTCACGGATATTGGTATCACGTATGACGCAAATCTATGTTTTAAAGAGCATATGCATCATATCGTTAACCAAGCATATAAGAAATTAGGATTGATAAAAATATGTGGGGAAGATCTAGAAAGTACATCAATATTAATATTTTTTGTATGTCTCCCTAGTACGCTCACTCGTAGAATATGCGTCGGTAATATGGCAGCCCTTGGACAAAAAAAAAACAACAACATATGAGGGAAATAGAAATGATTCAGTCCAAGTTCTTGAGGTTCATAAAGTATAGAGAAGACAAAGTATATCCCAAATTCAATCCGTACTCTGAGCTTGTATCGCAGTTTAACATTGAAAAATTGAAGAAAAGTTTAATCTTAATTTGATGAGCACGTTATATAAAATTGCAAATAACAAAATAGACTCTATGGGGTTAGTATCTGCATTACAATATCATGTATCTCAAATGAGAAACAGACCGAAACCCGGTTTGATTCATGTACCAAAATCTAGAACAAATTATGTAAATATATCTCCGATGTGGAAAATGGGTAAAACTTATAATGAAGTAGTAGCAAATGATCCGAGCGTTGATATAAACAGTCTGTCATTTCAATCATTCAAAAGAGTCCTACTGGCTCATTGGAGAAAGGGGTGAGGGGTTCGTCTGTATAGGAATTAGTGAAACAATTTATGTTATGCACAGATATATGTAATGCACATATATAATTCACAAAATGTATGTATGTCTCAATGGAACAATGTTCTGTGGCATCATTTGTTAAATAAATAAATACATATATAATATCTGGAGAAAATATATGGGTGGTTTCCGACTTTTGGATTGGATTGGAGATAATTTATACAGGGATTGTTTAGAATTTTCTTTGTCGTTCTCGTAAATTGTGTTTATTTTTGCGGATGTAGCGTCAACAGATTCTGTGATGTGGATGTCTCACCTCGCATTGACTCTTGTCCCTCACGGCCAAACAGACGGACGGTCCGATAGAGATGTGTTTACCTACTATCTGTTAGGTCTATCAGATTTTTTAATTTGTAGCTTTGAGACACTGATCGTTCATACGGGCTGATGGACTTGGAGAGAAACACTTTACACATTCGCTAATCAGTTTCCTAAAAGGAATATAAAATAATCCAAAAATATAATATAAAAATAATATGGCAATAAATATCGTGTTTAGTAACGTTACAGAAAATCATGAAAAATAAAGTGGGATATTACACAGCCTTTACCCAGCCAGAACTATATTTTTCAACATAGCTTGTTTATTGTGATAAATGTGAGATAAAAGGTAAAGTTCCCCGTGCAGATAGCATCGTGCCATAAAGGCACATTTAGGATATAGGTATAGGACCCCTCATATTCTCGAACTCGATCTCGGGCATTTGGAGGTGATGTGATCAGCAGCACGCTGCAGCCGCCTTTACCCCTCAGGGTTGGCCCCAGTTAGCAATAGATTTGAAACTGTGTAAGCCCAGACCCGCTTTATGCTTGGACAAGGCCGGAAAAAATTCCGAAAGTATATCATGCCCCACCCGGAAATCGAACCCTGGTCACCCGCTTGGCAGTTAGACGTCCTGAGGAAAATAACTGCCATTAATTTTTTATCACATCATTCGTAGCATATATTTTGTAATATCAACTTTATAATAAAAGATGTTATGTATTTCGACGTTCACAAGATGGGACGTTTGACATCCAATATACCTATATCACACGATGCAGTTCAAAGTGATTCGAGCGAAGAAACTCAAGGTCGAAATGGAGCAGTGGACATGCTGTTAGCAACTTCCACAAATGTTCTCTGGGGCTGCTGTGTTTTTATCAACAACGAAACACAAGACATTAGGTTCCAAGCATGTGTGTGGGTATCACGAATCGAGGCATTGCAATCTGAACTTCTAACCTGTCACGTTTCTCCTTTCCTTCTCAAGTCACAAGGCAGCTGATTCTGATATGCTTACGTCACGGGGAACGACCTACGCTTTTTATTCACGTCTGCTGAAAGGTTTTTGGAAACTATGAATTAAGTTAATGAGAAGCGAAAAATTGAAGGATCGTTTTTGTGATTGGGTGCTTGTTTATTTACTCATCATTGCTTATATGCACAATTAGCTGAATTGGTTGATTGATTGATTTGGTGTTTTAAGTCAACTTTATGAACAGTTACGCTAATCGGGACTGGATCTACAGTTTATCCCTTCTCTCTCTTTCTCTCTCTCTCTCTCTCTCTCTCTCTCTCTTCTTTCTTTTCTCTTCTCTTTCTTTCATTGAGAGAGAGAGAGATAGAGAAGTAAAGTGGAATCCGAACCACTATGTGCCAGGGACCCCTTGATGACAAGGCGACGACTCTGCCACTACGCCATCGAGGAGGCCTCAAAATTAACTGAACAGCGACGAGAGGATGACGTGTATAAAAAGTGAAAATAAAGTGCAGGGAATAAAGCGTCAGCGGCACTATCTCAGCAGTCGCCTGAATAGACTCAACAAGACAACGAGAACTCTTTAGGCTGTCGTGAGATGTGAATCAGTGACCATCCAAATGTACATATACGTATATCCTTTACCAAGAAAAATGAAAAACGTGATACAACTGATAGCGAGTGGTTGAAGCTGCAATCAAGGTTCCCCGGGACAGATTCCACATTAAACTGTAATTCCAAACACGGTTGAAAATATATGGTAACTAACTTACTCTATTTTATTTACACATACACTGAGGAATTTACGTAGGGGCATCGCCGATAGAACGTTGATCTTGTAATTATAGGTTCCGGGATTTGATTTCTTATGAGGTCACGTTTCAAGTTGTCCTTGTCGCGCTTTGAATTTGTAGCTCCAGTTCGGTCAAAAATAATATGAAATACTGGGAAAATACATCTGCAAGAGTGAAAAAGCAGCATTAGGCTTCTTACTAATTTTCTGGAAGCGCCATTGAATTCATGGCAGAAATAGACGTTATTTAATTTCGTTCACATTAAGACGATCCGATTTTATGATGTTATTTATCTAAATTTAATTTTCCTTCGGTTTCTTCCACACTTTTACGTCAACCATAAAACTTTACGTTATTTTACAGAATGAAATATTCAATGTTTGTTCCGTATGCTCAGATTATAGTATAAAAATTTGGAGCTTAACTCATGGGGGGGGGGGGTGATCAGAATATTTTCTTTTTTGCAGCTCATAGAAATATCATCCAGGACTATTTTGATAAATAAGTGTTACATTTGCAAAATCATAAAATTACTGATTACTGTAGTCCTCGGGTTTCAGGAGGTTAACAAAAGTACCATTAAAAAATTGGGAGCAAGTGTCTCCTTTGCCCCTGCTAAGTTATGGTTGCTGCGCATAAATGCGTCGCTGAAAACCCATAACAGTTTGAAGAATCAAGGATTCCTTCCTGGTAGGCCGCAACAATGATGAATAAATTGAAACGGGACGGTGCAGGGTACAGGTATCTGGATAACTTAGTGGTAGCAACTGTCGTCTTTGACTGTCTCTAAGTCATCGAGCAACTTGGCAACAATATTAAACGTACAATAGCATTGTTACATTCAAAAGGCATATGTGAAAATATATAAATTCTATTCACATTTTTACATCACATAAATTGGTATTGATTTTTTGATTCATTTAATTTATTTGACTTCGCGTTTTGTGCCTCTAGGCTAATTTGCGAAGATGGGGATGAGTGATGAAATGATGAAATTGATGAATGGACATTCACAAACAACCAACCGACCGGGATTCGAACCCGGGACCCTTGGCGTCGCAGCGCGATGTGCTAACCACTCGGCCACAGGGTAGGGCAAAAAAAATTGGTATTGAATTTAATTGATAGTATTTATGTGCAGAGAATGTTCTGAGAAAGTTCAAATTCGATAGCCCCCTTAAACACACCAGTACCTTCAACAAAACGATTTTTCTAGAATTGGTCTAGTTACTTTTGGGACAGAACTTGCATAATATATAGGCTGTGTCCTAGAGAACAGTAAGTTTACAGTCAAGAAACAAAGAACAAAATAGGTATTAACGTTGTTCTTCCCTCGTTTTTAAGTCTGTGGTTTTACTCCCTACACATCGCAGTAATTAAGTACCAAAAGAAGTTTCTTCACTTCAACTGAATCTTAATCTTTTCTCGCTATCGAGGTTGAATCAAAGAGAAATAAGTGGAAAAAATAACTGAACAACATGTATTTACCCGTGATAGGGCCTCTCTAACTTTTCACTTTTAACGGACGTCTTGTTAGCTCATGACTTCCTTCTGACACTAACAGTAACATTAAGGCACACGACACACAATGTAACCTATCCAAACAAAACATTACAAAACCAATTACACACTTATGTGATTTTGTATCTGTATTCATAAATATTATTAATGTTGAACACTAACACATATTTACCTTCTACTATTATTAACGTTTATTTTAATCTTACTTATCTCCTCGTAGAATGCTGTAAAACCAACGTTATACAGGAAAACCGAACAAATTTGGTTCTTTATGCCAATGTCGCAGTGAGTTACTGTAAACAAAAAAATAAGGAAAATAAAGGATGAATCAAAAAGGGAATCCGTAAAAGAAATATCGCGGAACTCACGCCCTGAGTTAATTTTAAGGTACCAGGGCATAAGAAAATACCTCCGAAAGTATAGTGTTCCCCTCTTTTTCCTTCTGATAATTCTAAACCCCTCGATCATCTGTAAAAGTAAAGGTTGAGCAATGTTCCGCAACCTTCTTGTCCTCGCAGAATACCATAAATTATCCAGTATTGAACACGGCTCATCATAAAATTTATTTATCTAAAAAACATACATTACGGCACTGTTGATATAAATTAAAAGTTTAGGAATGAGTTACAATATAATCAGTTAAAAATACTACTACTACTACTACTACTACTACTACTAATAATAATAATAATAATAATAATAATAATACAATTCACTGCACTCATAGGTACTTTTGGTATTATTATTATTATTATTATTGAAACGATTCATGCAGCTGATTATATGGATCCGAAACGCCTGTAGAGATTATGTATGTGTAATAACAAACTGACCCTTGCCATCAAGGCATGCCATGAAGGAGTAAAGTCGGTGTGGAGTTTGGACCCTACACTTTCTTGATCACGGTCGAAGGTGGGGGTGAAGTGATCAGCACCACGTCCATGACCACCTTCTTTAGCCAAAAGTTTTCTCCAGGTACCAACTTTATACGACGCTGGGTGGGCGCCAGAACCGCTTGAACAGGTGGAAAATATACTGGTTCTCCCCCCCTGGGGATCGAACCCGGATCTCTCGCATGGTAGTCAGATTAAATAATTTACATTCAATTTGTTACTACAAGAAAAGTTCGCAGTACACCCGTGACCTTGTGGAGGAACACCGGTTGCGAAACATAGATTTAGATAGAGGGTAATGGCGCCAAATAATAAGAATTAAAAGTATTTCAGAAATCGAATTCCAGAAAGCTCTGGGGTAAAAAGTGACCTTCAGCCAGACACTGTCTCAACCTCTCCTGACGAGCGTCGATACACCTTCAATATCTTGGCCTTTGACCGGGAGGTGATTCTCCGGTACCCACAAGGTCTACTCGGAAAGAAATCGTGTGTATGCGCTCCCCCTCTCACCGCACCACCACCCGAAACCTCCCCCCTTACTCCACTTCCCCCCGGGTACCGACAAGGGCGATAAAACCAGAGCGTGTGGGTGTGTAACGCGGACGCGATTTTTCTGCCACCTGGTGTGGAAAATAGTAAGCTCATCCCACACGTTGCATTGAAATTTGCCACCCTATGGGGACACGTGAAAAACAAATTTTCCCAAGTAAGGATGCTATCCATCAGGTTCTTGCAAGTATTTCCTATTAGGTAATTTCATTATCGTTCCTCAAAAATTCAAGGGCAGTGATCCGAGGCTTCTAAATGTATTTTCGTAACGATTTCCTTGTGGGGACCGGATTTTGGTCCCCACAAGTCGGTGCGGTCCCCATAAGGTGGATTCACAACTGACGAGTGTCCCCATAAGGTAGCATCTGCAAAAGCACACACACACACACACACACACACACACACACACACACACACCCTTTTCGCCAGTAATAATGGTATAACTGCATGTTGGCAGTTTCACAGTATTTCACTTGGATATAGGCAAGGGTTAAGTTGCTTGCTTTACATAGAAAAGAGAAGTAGGTTTGTGCATTGAAAAATAATTCTGCATGCATGGTTGTTGCAAGAAGAGGATTCCAAACCTCAGTACAAATATCGACATATAATAACGATATAGGCTAAAGAGATTGAAAATTACATAATTCGTTTTTGCATCAATCACTTCGCTCTAATCTAATTTAGTCGTAACTTTTAAAAAAAATCAAATATTTGATTGAAAAACTGGCCGGATATGAAAAAATCCCATATTTCCTCTAGCTTGTGAATAGTAATAATTTTCCAAATTCACTATTTTGCAGTTTGAATGCAAATCATAGAGAAATAAAGTCAATTTCGTGGAAGCAAATATAGGTACTTAATATACCTGGATCTGTATGACATTCTTATTTCCATTTGCAAAAACATGAATTTTTTTGATAATTGTCAGGAAAAATCCAAATTTTGTCCTGGAAATCCTGGAAAAGTCAGGGAATTTCATTTTTCCTTATCTGTAGCCACCTTGAGTTCAGTATGTATAGCAATGTCACAGTATGCCAGATCTCCAGGTTCAAGCCCTGGTCAAGCCTGCATTTGTTGTTGGAAGTTTCTACATAATACGAGGGGGTATCATAAAGTTTTAATTATTGCCATGAACTAAATGAAACAGGTACTTTATTTTATATTGTGGTCCTTACTCTACATAGTCACCATCCAGATGCACACATTTCTCCCGTTTCTTGACCTTCCGCAGTCCATCATTGTAGAATGCGTCAAAAACCAGCATTCCACCTCTTGCATGACATCATTCATGTTGTTGGATCGCCAACCCCAGAGTGGATTTTTCATTTCATGGAACAAGTAAAAGTCACTTGGAGCTAGAAAGTAGAATAGGGAGGATGCAGCAAGATTCCATAGCTGTATCGCCTTGCTTCCACAGCAGCAGCTTGAGATGAGTGAGCAGGTGCATTGTTGGTAAGGAGTCAGACTGCGGGGTTCAGTATTCTGACACCTTAGACATGCAGAGTTCGTCGTGAATAATTTTCCACGCACTGCCATAATTAAGACCAGTTGAATCCATGATCATGTGTAGAGTTCCTCGTCGGTCTTTCGGGAGAGATCCTCTGCTTTCTTCACTGTAGTATTATCATCCGTGAGTGATGGAGTGATGGTCGTCCACTTCCTGGCTTGTCTGTGTGGAACATGTGGCCACTTTGGAAATTCCTCTTCCACCTCACAACAGTGTCCTATGAACAATCATCACCATAGACAGTCTTCATTTCATCATGAATTCGCCTGGCACTGAAACCTTTCAAATGCAGGAACTTAATCACGCTGCGAGCCTGACTCTTCTACATCTTGCAGGTTACTGACATGTACGGCACATGTCAAAAAGTAAACAACATACTATGAACAGTTTTACACCATCATGCACACAAAGATCAATAATTACACTGGTGAAATTTCATTCACATAGTTCAATAACTTGCAGATGATAATTAAAACTTTACGATACCCCCTCGTACATATCCTGTGTGTGTGCCAAATCAGAAGATAAAAGTTTCTGTTTCTGCAATCTTGTTTGAGAAGGTGACTTAAATATATTGCATTTTTCTTTGCACAGGGAAGCAAGATTGTCATGGAAAAATTGTTCCCAAGTATAATAAGCAGCGACCATTGGGATTTAATTTTAATAATAAGCTGGGAGAAGTGCGATTGTCTCCATACAGACTGTGGAATTATGTACAGATCAATAAACACAATGGTATGATATATTCCACAGTGGGTAAGAACTCCCAACATTGGCTTCATGCTTTGTGTTTCACCATCAGTTCTGAAATAGCGGAAAAAGCAAGAGTCATCTCACCATCATGGATGCCGTGGATACTACGACTGCAGTCGCTGTAGTAGGTACAGTGGCTTTCTTGACTGTAAAACTTGCTGGTTTTGTATTCGGTCTTCGTTTTTGAGACAATCCAGAAATACTGCTGTTCAACAGTGCCACTCAAATCAGGGATGTGTGTGCAAATATGAAATGTTTACAAATATTGAAAGAGCATCAATATAAAATTTGCTGGAACAAATAAATTAAAAGTTAACCGATCCCACACAAAAGTAACAAAATTTTGTGAGGGAACTGATGGGTGAATTCAAACTAAATTAATGGGAATCTGATGACATACGTGTGAATTTTGATCCACGTTAACATGTGTCGACATACCATAATTTCTCATGTATAGTGCACACTTTTTTTCCCCAAAACTTTTGCTCCCCCCCACAACTATGGTCCGTATTATGCATGGAATAATTCGGACAGCCAACATGAAACGACACATGCTTTCACTATGTCACTGCATATAGCATGTAAATATCAACAGACACAAATACAAATTACTAGGTTGGATTCCTTTAGTAATATTAATTTTTTTAAAAAAACAACCTATAAATAGCAGTTTCCCTTGATCTTTCACTTTGTATCGGAACATTTTGAGCAATCGAGAAAAGTAGCACCATCATAGAAATTGAGCATGCACCTCCTGTCAAACAGAAGGCATACAGTGGTATTTGTCTGTCGTGGGAGAAATAATGGAAAATAACTTTCTTAAAAATTGTTTCAACTACAGAAACTGTCACTAACAGATGCTAGTAACTCCTGGAAACTGTGTATAACATATACATATATATATATATATATATATATATATATATATATATATATATATTTATCCGACAACCAATGTGACTACCATCAATTTGAAAATTCCATTTAAAGTGACGACCGGGTGTTTAGGACGACCGTATACGGTTGCCATGAAGGCAACCCTGCTTATCGTTTTCCTGATACTCGAGAGAGTGTAATGAACTGTCGTTGGAAATACGTCATTGATGCCACAATGATAGTAGAATGTCAAAATTGTGAAATTTTGAAGTAATAGTACAATAAACTGTCATCGAAAATTCGACCATGTTGCCACATTGGTAGCAGAATGTCTGGATTGTATATTTTTTTAGTTCACGGTTCCTCCGCTTGGAGCGCGACAGTCGGTCGCTGTATATGTTGATTTTATACACTTTGTTCATAGTTTCATTAAAGTGGCAACCGAAAACGAAGTTGGTAGCATTGGATAAACCACGTGAGCGTTCGTATACATTTCTTTCAGACTACCGAGCACACGGTCCACCAACGCGAAGAAGCAGGAGTGATATTTAATGTGAATGCTTTGTCTTGCTTGCAGCGTTCCGACATGTGCTAGCTGCAAAAGGAAAACGAAGAAGTACAAACTCAAATAAAACTATGGTAAGTTGAAGTTTCAGTAACTTTATTTAAATAGCATACTATTGCACGTACGTAAGTAACTAGAATATTCTCAATTCAGACAAAATATGAGGTTATCAAGCTAAAATCGGTGTTACTTTGTGTGTATGTGTGTGGGGAGGAGGGGGAGGCCGAAATTATTAGCGTAAGATTGTGGAGATTTTAATTTAAATCTACTGCAGTGAGATCGGACTTTTGTATGTTCCACGTTTAAAATCAAATCAAATCAATGATTTCATGCGCAGATTGTTTTAGGGCTGCTTTTTCTTGTCCTATTTTGTCAGCGGCTGGAAAGCTTTATTTCTGCATAAAAAATAAGAAATAGAAGAGCGTAGCCTGAATGCTCATGAAATTAATTTATTTCATGATCTGTGTACGAAGTAATCTCTAAGACCAGAGTTTGAAATACATAGTATTAGGATGGCGAAGCACTGTAAAAATAGATGTGGCAATGATTTACATTAAATTTGTCATAAATGTTTTTAATTCAATTTTTTATTATCTTGTAACATGTTATATTTGCGATATGAATCTCTCCCATGCCGTTACAATATATTTCCAATCAATGTAAATGAGTTTTTGTACCATTTCAAAACTTTTGACTAATCGCGACGATGAGAATGAGTGACGGAGTGATGACATTTATGAAGGGACATTCACAGAGAACACTCATGCCCAGGCCAGAATTCGAACCAGGGATCCCTAATAAATTATTGAATAGCGTGTTACGGTAGAAGCATGCACACCTTTAACAACATACCATTAAAAACTTTATTATTATTTCCAGGCGTCGAGAGCGAAAAAGATCTTACAAATGGTTCGGAAGAGTAGAGGTGGTGGAAAAGACACCCTAACTGGATGGAAACCAAAATATGAAAGCACAAAAGGACTGTCAGAAGAGGAAAGTAGCTGCGTTTTGCAAAATTGTAAATTTCTTTGTTTCTGTAGGCTTTGTTTATACGATTGTTTACATGGACGTAACTTGGGGCCTAATTTTAAAGGGGCAGAATCTTACTTTAAGCTTAACTTTGGGGGCCAGAATCGAAAAAAAAATGCCATCCCATAAATATAGAGTTCACGATTATTTGCTAAATAACTGACATTTGTGAAATCACAATAAGGACTCTGTATTACTTTGCTATCCAGGTCCAAGAAGGCTAAAGAAGTTAATTTTTACCAAGTCTGAAAATTTTGGATTTGCATAATATTTTGATTACATGCTACTATATGATATGCACTTTTGAGGATCACATTGCTATAATTGTTAGCACATTGCCTGTCAGGCTGAAACTTAAACTAAGCTGCTCCTATGTGCGAAATGGTCCTGAGATTTGGATTCTGTGTTAAACTGTAGGTTCAGTCCAAAATTACTTCTGTATGGCAGACTAAAATTTAAGTGATCAGACTAATTCATTTTCTTGTATATATGAAACCCAAACTACTCACGAAAATATGCTGTTGATGTTGAATTGCATTCTTGCCTAGTGAACAGGCGCTTGAATGTGTGTACATACAAAAAACGTTATGATGTAGTTCAAAACATGAACATTTATTTATTTATTTATTTTAAAAAAACAGCTCTCTTTCTGTATACTTGCATTTGGTATTTCATGAAGTAATCAATGCAGACAAATCAGATGGTTGTTCCTAGAAATTGTAATTCATTGTGAGTTCATGTGTAATTTGTGTGTTTTGAAAAAAAGAACACCAGTACAAATCTTCATGGCACTCTCAGAAGTTTCATTACTGCTGCCATTACTATTATTTTCAAATGAGAACCTTGAGGAAAGGAGAGTGAGGAGCCGAAAACAACATTTTGTGGATAATATTCGAATGTTGCTATGAAAAAATATTATAATGTCCTCTTTAAAAAAAATCCAGATAAGATGATATGTACTACCTCAAACAAATTGTTATGTATTATTCGATTGCTACTTTAACTACACTTGTACAAGCCAACTGGGAGGGAGGGAGGGATGGGATTGAGTCTTTAGGTCTTCATAATGGTACAATGTCTCAGTACGTAATATAATGCAAATTCAATAGTTATTGCCAACACTGTACTTACGTAGTAGTGTCAAAATATATTTATTAAGATACACATTTGAATAAAAAATAAAATGAATTATGTGGTTTCGAAATACTGTACGTCCACAGTTCTGGATATTGCAACAAAACTATTTCTGACTCCAAAACTTTATATTATAAATTGACACAATATCAGTTAAATTATTTGTACCATTTCATTAATTCTGAGGAATTTCTAATGTTCGACAATATTAATATTCTAAATTGTGAGAACCACTGAGCAATGTTTCTCTCTTGCATTAGCAATACTTTTTGTAATGCATTTTGCTTGGTTGTTAATGCTCCACCCGACCATCATCTTGCAAACATTGTGAGATGTAGGTTATATGCATTTGCTCTCAAACATACATATAATAATGGCAATAGAAGTATTCAAGCATGTGTACAATTTCTCTGGAGTTAAAAAAATTACAAGATTTTACCATCAGATATTTTAAGCACAGATGAACTCCCCCCAAATCAGCTATTATGTATGTCACACCAATTATTCATTTAAGGGAAGCTATTGTGCTTCAGCCCTGCCTGAAATGCACTGGACTTAAAATTATTATTATTTATGGCAATTTGTACATCACAAACTGAAATTTAGATTTCTTTCCTCAATTCATAGCAAAATGTGAATAGTTCATTCACATCGTTAATTAATGTATATGACAAAGTGATTGCAATCTGATTGCCTTTGAAAAACAAACAGTGAATATAAACATGTACAAAACATGAGATATGAATTATATGTTTTTATTCAT
The DNA here is from genome assembly GCF_977018435.1 of Lepisma saccharinum. Taxonomy (NCBI): domain Eukaryota; kingdom Metazoa; phylum Arthropoda; class Insecta; order Zygentoma; family Lepismatidae; genus Lepisma; species Lepisma saccharinum. Next base: position 66,598,797 of record NC_139243.1, read on the forward strand.
AAACAAAATAACAAAGGGTCTGTTCCGAAAGTCACACGAGTTTAACACATTAAATGAGTTATGGTAACTGGCTGTCACATAAGTGTTTCCGTGAGTTTCATTATGCTGTTCCAAAAGTCTCATTCCGTGTGTTTCATGCAAGAATGAGATTCACCAAACGCATGGATCAGGAGGCTCGTTTGTTCGGTGAGAATAGTTGCTGCTTCCAGACAACGTACGTGCTGTTGGATTCAAATTGCACTAGTTCGGAAAATGTATTATAATTTTAACAGATAGCGATATGAAGCAACATGCACAAAATGAGTATGACTATAACAGTTCTTAGAATGTGAGTAAAGTGAGTAACAGTGCCCACAGTAGAGTTTATTTTTGCAATAAGGATATTCCTTCCGCTAGACGCCATGTGGAAACTTTTTCTAAACAAAACGCTGCACCTGCGCTTTTGCCTAGTGTCCCATAAGTCTGTAAAATAACAGGTTTCAACAGATTCACAAGCCCAGTTATTTTCATTGGATGCGTTTGTTTCGTTAAGACTTTCGGAATGCACCCAAAATAGTGCCTATTAATAAATCTGCTTAAATTTCATGAATACAGTTTTATGATAACTGTAATGGTCATTCACTGTAGTTCACTTAAAGATATTTAAGATAGTATTTACTATTTTTTTCTCATGTATTTATTTTTAGTTTACCAAATGCTGGATGTGAGCAACAGTGAAACAAGGTCCTGTGAAAATAAACCTCATACGGTTTCCGAACCCATGTCATGGAGTGTAAATAGTAACGTAACATGTTCAGAGACAATATGCCAAGTTTTAGAAGATGCTGGAGTTTATGGACTATTATTACACAGTGATCCAAAAGTGAAAATTGAAGAAGTTGTTCCACCTTCACCTTCCTCGACAGTGTACTGTGGTGAGGAATGCAAGCAATATTTGCTTCATGATCCATTCACAGATTCCCATTCCATGCAAAGCAATTTCCTCATGTGTGTGAAAGGACTTAATTTGAGTGATAACATGATGACAGTGCAGCAATATGATTTGGGCGATGTGTGTAACACAGCAGATTCATGCATAAATAATGTCGCAGGGGATCATTTCACAAATTTTCAACCACAGAGTTTAGGTTGTTTGAAAACTCAAACTAATGATAATTTTGAATCTTCATCTTGTTCAACTGTTCATGATAGTGTAAAAGATCCAGACTACGTGAAAGGACTTAATTTGAGTGATAACATGATGACAGTGCAGCAATATGATTTGGGTGATGTGTGTAACACAGCAGATTCATGCATAAATAATGTCGCAGGGGATCATTTCACAAATTTTCAACCACAGAGTTTAGGTTGTTTGAAAACTCAAACTGATGATGATTTTGAATCTTTGAATTTTGAACTGTTACACTAAAAAGTTATCCAAGAAACTTCAAACACTTATAAAGTAAACTACAATACCAGCAAAATAATCATGTACAGTGCACACAGCCTCTCTCACTTCGATTAACAAATTACTCAATTATCACTTATCTAAAGATGTAAGACTTCATTGATATTAGCCAAAGTTTAAAATATGGGAAGGCACGTTGGTTTAAAAGGTCAACATTGAAGTTATTAGATGGCAGATTGCCTTAGCAGAGTGCCCTGTCACTGCTGTTCTTCACCATCAACTTTAATCTTTTAAATGTACTTACGTTCCCAAGTTTTATTATTTGACCATTCTTGTCTTACCCCTGAAAAAGGCATGTGGTATGGTAAAAACTTGTGTAAAAAAGTACATGACAAAACTGGAATTCAGTTATGTGGTGTAAGTTATCCTTTATATAATTCTTTGTACGGAATGTTGTAAACATGATATCCTGGAATATCATTGAAATAAAAATTTTGTTGATCAGTTCTAATTAGAACTGTAGCAAGTAAGGGACAAATTATAGAAAATATCTGTGCAAATATGCATTATATCATTTTCATAGTACATATTGTATTGAAGAATGTGATTTTCTTGCAGAAACTATGATTAAAATTTCTACTGTGTAAGCCATTATGTATGTTGTCGACACTTGTAATGTCACCTGTTCCAATTTAAATATTTTCTGTTAATTTTGCATAATGATTGATGTTTTCCACTTGTAACAAAATTAAGAATATTCTGAAACAAACACTGGATATGCATTCTCGCAACATTTCTCAAGTCAAGAATTGATAATTTATGTACACACAACAGTTCCTTATTTTCTCTGTAAGCAATGTTTCAACAACAATAATGTAACTGAAAATTATTACGGCCTATTGAAAATCGTTAATATATCTAAGAGAAAATATTATACTTACAAAAAAACGTTAAACATTGCAAATTTTATGCTTCGGATGCAGTGTTTGTTTAAGAATAAAATGCAATTTTATGTTACACTGAAATTGTGCTAGCTGTGCTAAAAAAGGGGGTTGCTTCTAATCCGACTTGTTTCTGGGAATAAAGGTTCTGGAACTTTTGAAGTTGTTTTCTTCTTGTGTTCATCATAAGAAATTCACAAAATATTGTGGTATCCCAACTAGCGAAAAGTAGTTGGCTCGACATTCGACCAACCATACTAAAAATGGTTTACCAAATACACGAACATAAAGCACTGGTAATTTTGGCTGTTTCCAAGGTTTGGCCAACATTTTTTTTGTTTTGTTTTTTTCACGTTGTGGTGTCGTAGTGTAAACTTAAGTATAGATAGGTTTGTGTTGTGATACATAAACTTTATTGTGAGTCAAAATATAAACTTCAATACAAATTATTTGTGTAAAATGAAAATGTTCACAACACTTTTTCACTCATATGGTATCGTTGTTTTCAAGGTAGCTCAAGGTGGTAGAACAACACACTTTGTAGAGTTTACTAAGTTTTACACATTGCAGGGAATTTAGTCTGTACATATGGTTGTTTATTATGTATATAGTTAATGAATCACTTTCACAAGAATACTTGCAAAAATGTTCTTGTTCTGATACAGGTTAACAGACAACCATAAGGAATCCCCAATGCTGAAATATCTCTCATCCATGGTGGCTGACAAAGAAGTGTTGAGTGACTGCAAGTTATAAATAGCTTCTACTTTCATTAACAAAATATTATGTTTTCAGCATGTGCTGTGGCTGAAATTTTCTGAAACAATGTACATTTATAATTTACATCATTCTTATGAAATTTGTCTTAGCAGGAGAAAGTAGTTTTTAAATCAAGGCACAGCTGTTAAGATTTTTTCAAATATTAGCGATATAATCACCATTTGTGAAATACACAAGAAGTAACAATTGCCCATCAGCAATTTAATAATTACAGGTAGGACAGAGTGACATATTGTTATGTAACTCAATGTTTTCAATAAGTGCTAAAGTTGTTTGATACCTGGCGGAGGCACAAGTGGTTTGGATCCCACTTTGAACTGTAGGTCCAGTCCCAATTAGCTGTACTATACATAGACTAGACTTAAAAACTCCAAGTGGAAAAGTTAACAAAAATTGTCATTTTTAAGTCAAGAATACCAGATAATTGCAGCTATAAAAGCAGGGTTCGCATTTTTTAATGAAGAAACAACTTTCCTTGTTTTCTTAAATTATTTTAAACCACGAAGATTGGTTGGTTGGTTGATTTGGTGCTTTAAGTCCACTTTATGCACAGTAAGGCTAATCGGGACTGGACCTACAGTTTAAAGTGGGATCTGAACCACTATGTGCTTCCAATGGGTATCGAACCCGGTACCCCTTGATTACAAGGCAATGACGCTACCACTGTGCCATCGGGGAGGCCGTTTGACCATGAAGAAAATAATGTTTAAAACATAATGCCAAGAAAACATATTCAGATAATTATCTGTTTACCCAAAAAGATAAAGCTTTATCAAAATGAAGACTAGTAAATACAAAAAGGTATCCCCCTTCCACCTTTTCTTACCACATGATATACTTGGCACCCTCGATACTTTCAACTGACCTTAAACTCTGAAAGAGGGAGTGATACTGTCTGGGTTCAATTTCTGTCTAGTTGACAAATTATTTGATATTATTTTATGTGGGTAGTCATTGTGACGAAGCATTGGCTTCAATGTAACCAAATTTGCCATATCTATTTTTTGTTTCAACAAGGTAAAAAAAAAAAATGTTTTTCAGAACAAAACTAAAAATATGTGTTTTGTTGCTTTAGACAACTCACACCACAGCATCAATGTATCAAACTTCCAAATAACCTGTGATAACCATCAAAGCAAAAGAGGGTACAACAAAAATGTATTGCAGTCTTTGTTCCAAAGCAATATGTGGAAAATACCAAACAAATTGCTGTTTTTAATGCAACTATGAACGTTAAATCATGTCAAAACTTTTTTGTTTGTTACTATCGGAAATAAATTATGTTGGTAGCCAATAAAGCCAAAGAATAAGGTCGTCAAGATGAGAATGCCTTAGCTTTAGCGTTACTGTTACTGATTTTCCACTTTAGCTGTTTAGGGTTAATCATCCAAGGAAATACTGTGTTTCTAGTTATAATGTAAACACCCGAGTACCTTCTTAAAATACTTACGTTATACTTTTAAGTCTTCCATGTTGGCTGTTGAGAATGTTCAACTAATCCACAGTTACCAGGATCCACTCTATCCCTGTACTAGCCACTCTGTTGCCGGAAATACCACACATTTTATTGTGAATGCAAAAAAAACAAAAAAAACATTAACAATAATGTACATTCCAGTTCAGATAAAGTGACACATTCATTAACTGTACAACCCTACAAAGTTTGTGTCATTTTACAGGAAGGGGAATGTACATTGAGTGCAGAACAAAACTGTTCATCCATGTATCAGTCCCACAAATGTGTTTTAAACTTTGGTAAAAGAAAAAATAGCTATGTGTTTTAAACAGAGTGCCAAGAATACATTTCTGATAAGTAATATGTTTATCATGCAAGGAAGGACTGCATTTCTAGTTACATGGAAAACATTTGAAGAACTTCTTAAAATATCTATTTACATTACTTTTAAATCTTACATGTAGGCTCAAGGTTTAGTTAATCCACGGTTGTCAGTCCCCACTCTAACTCTAGTGGCCGACACGTGTGTTGGAGTGATTAGCACATCGTGCTACGACACCAGGGGTCCCGGGTTAGAATCCCAGCTTAGGCATGGATGTTTGTGAGTGTCCCTTCATCATATCGTCACTCACCCTCATCTTCTCAAATTAGCCAGAATTGGCATGAAAGCAATTAAAATAAAGCAAATCAATCTCTGTAGTTGTTTTACTGTTTTCCCAAATATCACATTTTATTGTGGATGCAAACAAATCGCATTAACAACAATAAACAATGAGTGCGGAACAACACTATTCACGTGTTTAAATGTAACCTACAGGTAGTCATAATGGCATGTTTCTTTGTGAAATGGATACATATTTGGCCAATGTCTGTGCACAGTAAATTAAATAACAGAGATTAAGGATAAGTAAAACAACAAAATTTCAAATATCAAGTTTCAAAATATGTTTTAAACAAGACAAAGTTGAAAAAACATGCTTACAGCAGTGTGCTTGAAATGTTTAAAGTATTTTAAAAGAAAACAAAGTTTTGTGTTTTAAATGTTTAGAACAAGTAGTTTTAAACATGCCAACCTGTATGGAAATTGATGCATGTGTCACCAACAAGAATCTGCTTGGCAGGCATACTCTGACCCTTAAAGGTGTCGCAGCATGAAGTCAAATTTGCAACCATTGTTCTAATAACCCTGTATTGCTGACTAAATTAGTAATTGAAAGGTCGCAGAGGGGAAAAAGTCAACACTCGTCAAACTATAGAAAATTATATTTTAAATGCAAAACAGTACTGGATGTACAAATGAAAAGGTTAGGTTAGGTTTCTTTTGTTTCATTCACTGAACATTTTCATTGATCAAAGCATATGTAAGGGTTTCGTCAGTGGCATACTGGTAACACCGTCACTTTGTAATCAAGGGCTTGATATCCGTTTGAGTCTTAAATGGTTCAGATCCCACTCCCAATTTAAACTGTTGGTCAAGTCCCAATTAGTTTAACTGAACATAAAAGTGGACTTAAATCTCAAATTCAAAGCATATGTGTTTGGTACACTCCTGTTCACATAATGTCGCACATTTTATATAGTTCAGCAGTGGAAATGTGTGCCACTTTATGAAACAAAAGAAAGCATTTGTAAAGTACAGCACAACATGCACGTAGCATCAAATAACACTAACTTTACAGGTGGGGCAACATTTTTGCCTAAAATTGTTTGCATATGATGATAAATCTAATAATTATGCATTTACCAATACTCGCAAAAGTGTGGAACATTATATTGATAAAAAAATATACACATAATAAATCGTTAGGCATAGACTAACAAGCTGTAGAGCATGGTTTCACGGCACCCTTAGTGTTTGAAGATTTTTCCGTAGCGCTAAAGTCAGAATGCATCCCTATCTAACACTTACAATGCTCATTTAGTGTGGTTAGGTTGCTTGCCTGAAGTTAAAAATAAACACACGTTTCAATTTCAGAAACATTTTATGTGTAAAAATTACTAAAGAAGCATATATATATAATGTTATAATGTTATAAACAAAGGCCTCGAATATTTTCGCCAAGTGCTGAGAAAATCATATGTGGCTATTTTCACCAGCAAAATTAATTACCTGAATCATAACAATACATTGTATTTTACCTTATTTCATTATATTCATTAGCAATGTTGTAGAACTTACTGCTAACAAGTCACCAAGTAGCGACAGCAGCAAAAAGTACTGAAACCAGAAATTGCATCAATGGTGTTGGGAATATTTAACGAAGTAATTTTAATGCTAATAGCCCTAAACCTGACCGGCCTAACCTAACAATGATAACATTTAAGAATGTAATGCCCCTTTATACTAATGCCTTGTGACATATTAGCAGCACCAGTATTTATTAGAACACCCTGCAGTATTTTTCCAACTCCATGGCATGCAGAAAAAAAATATTGCCAACATGAAAATAAATGCACACTGACAACTGAAGAATACACACATGTATATAGCATGCCAGACCTCAGTGTAGATCATGCACGTGCATACTTTAAAATCTGGTGAAAATAGTTCAAATTCTAGCTTCACCACCTGGTTAGATTAGGCAGGACATGTTTGATTCTCTTTAGCATCAATATAAATTCCGTAAATGGATTCTACTGAGGTTTTAATTTACTTCTACATTATTTACCACTTGTGTACGATACTTAGTCACTTGTCAACGGAAAATACATTTTCCATGGGAAGCGTGCATACTTGCATACGGTAATTTATAAGTTTTTTTTAAAAAAACATAAATAACATATTAAAACTGTTGATGACGGTGAGCACGTTTCCCACGTTAGTTTTCTATTTTTTTCCATCGGAATTCGCCTATTATGCATTGCGAAACATTCTTTAACATGGGAATCACGTTTAATCGGGAAACAAGAATCGATTTTGTAGCCCCACAAACCACCCACGGGTAGCCCCATGCACCATTCACGGAGACGAGGTATGCTTACGAGGTTAGGTTAGGCCTGTTAGGTTTCATTAGCATAAATAGAAAGCAAATATACCGATTTTCATGTTAAACACAATACACTCTACAGGAATAACATCAAGAACATCACAAATGGTACAGAAACTTGCTAAGTAATTTCTTCTGTAGAAATAGTGTTCGCCGTCATCAAGAATTTTACCAATAACATTTTTCGGTAAAATTATCGCAAAGTTAAAACAGTTTTCTTACGTTTTACACAAGAAACTACTTACCTTAACACATTTCTGTGGACTCTCCTATGTTTATGGAAGTGTATTCTTTTCGAACGCAAACTTTCAGAAGCAAAATAACTTAATTTAAGAGGAAAATCATGTATTTTAATGCTAATGGAACCTAACCTAACCTCGTAGGCATGCCTCGTCTCTGTGAATGGTGCGTGGGGCTATTCGTGGATGGTTTGTGGCGTTAGAAACACATCGTAATGTATTTTTATGCTGATGGAACCTAACCCAACAGGCCTAACCTAACCTCGTAGGCATACCTCGTCTCTGTGAATGGTGTGTGGGGCTATCCGTAGATGGTTTCTGGCGTTAGAAACACATCGTAATTAACTGCGAATGTGTTTCTTTCACAAGAAGAAATATCAATGACCATTAAAAACTGTACAGAAATGTCTTTGAAAAGTGTTTTAACTTTGCGATAATTTTACCCATTTTTCGAAATCCAAACAGTGCTCACTACTTTGATGAAGGTTCAAATTTTGTGTAACAATGATTGCCAAAATTCTACAAAAATTAGTCTTCCTGCTAAGAGAATTGGTAAAAAATTTATCATGTTGGGGGAGAGAAGAGAAGAGAAAGTGGTATAAGTCCAGTGTTGGCTAAATTGAGTTCAAAGCCTTGCTTGAAAGTGCTAATACAGATAAAAGTTAATTCCAATGCTGGTCCAGTGTGCAGTTACTGGTAAAAAGGACGTATCTCATCTTTTTGGCCATTTGTGTTCACACATACTATTTACATAAGCCAGCTGAGTAGTGTTGAGCATTCTTCTAGTATTTACAGAATGTAAAACTTTGAAATTGTTTACCAAAGGAATATTTTAAAATAAAAGGGTGTTGTGACATGTGCCCTTCTAAAATAAACACACAACAAAACAGGTCAACGGTATAAAATATCAAAACACCTTCATTCCATCTAATTCCATTTAAAAAAAAAAATCTTCCAGTTTTTCACAAATGATTTCGGTAAAATTCTGCTCCATAGGAGATGCCTGGAAATCATCGAATTTCATGTAAGTTACATTTGTACTTACTTATTATGCATTGCTGAACATAGTCTGTGTTTTTTTTTTCTGATTAACACGAAAATCTGTAAATTTGTTTTGTATTTACGCTAATGGAACCTAACCTAACAGGCCTAACCTAACCTCGTAGGCATACCTCGATCCCGTGAATGGTGCGTGGGGCTACCCGTGGATCGTCTGTGGGGCTAATGTCAATAGTGTGTGGGGCTAACGCCAATGGTGTGTGGGGCTAGTGCCAATTTTTTTTTTTGGGGGGGGGGTACGGGAATTTTTTTGTTTTGTATTTATGCTAATAGAACCTAACCTAACAGGCCTAACCTAACCTCATAGGCATACCTCATTCCTGCGAATGGTGCGTGGGGCTACCTGTAGATGATTTGTGGGCTAATGCCAATGGTATGTGGAGCTATTGCCAATGCTGTGTGGGGCTAGTGCCAATGGTGTGTGGAGCTAGCGCCAATGGTTTGTGGTCCATCACAGACAACGGTCGTCAAAATTTGGTCGCTATGTTCTGCGTAACGTAAGTGAAAACGCATCGAAGAATACTGTCAGAAATCGAAGTTTTTGAAGTGAAAACAGCAAAAAAAAAACATGCAGACGACGTTTAGCAATGCATAATAAGTAAGTACAAATGTAACATACGCGAAATTCGATGATTTCCAGGCGTCTCCTATGGGACAGAATTTTACCATGATTTCAAAATTAAAACATCCTTGAAAGGGCACGTTTCCCTTAAACGTTCAGCTACATACATGACATGAAATATTATGTTACATTTTCCCACTTGATTCCCACTTTTTTAGTGTATAATTGTCATACTTTTTGCATGAAGAAGAACTAATTACAAGAGAAAATAATGCAACTGTGGATGAAAAAATTCACTAAGTTTATTTAGGATTTTAAGGAAGATAAAGTCTCAAGATAAATATAATTACAGATTGGAAACTACAAATTTTTAGCAGTGAGTATCCTCCATATGTATTTTTTTAAAAAAGTTAGTTTGGATGTTTACAAATTTTCCTTTTCTTCTGAAATAACTAGCACATAATTTAATAAAACTTCATGAACAAGAGATCTTCAATAACACCGAGTACAAATACCGTTCATGAAAACCACAAGAATGAATCAACCATGATAACGAAAACTGTACAGTAGAATTATAATTGCTGCGCATAATTGTTTGCAATTAACATGCTTATCTTGTGCAAATTACTACATACCTTCTCAATTCTATAATAAATGTAAATGGTGCACTTCACTTTATTTTTCACTCGGAATATTTATTTTTCCAATTATATTGCACTTTTTCACTTTCGTGGTGCACTTCACCGTATTTTTCACTCGGAATATTTATTTTCTGCAAATATATGGCACTTTTTCAGTTTCGTGGGTTGCAAACATAAGTAATTTGTAGGAACATTACAGTCTCTACATACCACACAATTACCTTTTAAGTATTGAATATGTTTGATATTGATTTCGTTGAGGTACCATACACCATAAGATATGCCATTTCATGACGATTGGTACTTATTCCTGCCTGCAAATTGCAACACAAGTTCAGTATTTATACAAGCCTGAAATACACAATGCGGAACTGTTCCGATTTAATGCTATGTAAAATTCCAATGCTCGAGTGCGAGGGAAATAATTTCGCAAATCATCCTTCAACTCACTCCAGCTATGCTCAAAAGGTTTCATTGACACCACAGTACACCACATTAAATCATACGAGCATCTTTCAGCTAATTTCTTCTTCTTCTTTTTCTCCTTCTTCGTGGCCATCATTACAATATATTTGTCAAGCTGCTTTGTCTTTCATTACGAACAGACGTGATGTCAACTGATAACCAAAGCCGGGGACAAAAAGTATGATATTCAACAGTTGGTAGCAGTGTTGCTGCAATGGTTCCACAATGATAGCAAAATAACAAATATATACATTGGGTGTTACAATGATAGTGGTGCGAATGGCCTTCACAATGATATCGGAGTGAATTTACTAGAGATTTATCCAAATTTTACAAATAAAGTTAAACAGGCTTCTCAGTACGATATGATATATAAATATACACGTTAAAAAACGAGTATACTCAAAGATTTCCAGTGGTTGCCACACTCCTGCAGAGTATAGTGGTTGCCGTAATGATACCGGGATTTATTTATATATATATATATATATATAGCATCATCGGTGTGAGGAGAAATAGACGGAACCGGTTATAAATATATATAAAAGTATATAATATAAATTAGCGAAAATTTTGAACTTTTCTACTGTCCGGTGAGTGTTTCCTTTTACCTTCTTTGATTTTTACTTAGCCCTTTTGGCCCTCCTTGCTTTTATCCATTATATATAATATATTTATATATATATATATATATATATATTTATATATATATATATATATATATATATATATATATATATATATATATATATATATATATATACTTATATACTTATATATATATATATTTATATATACTTATATACTTATACTTATATATTTATACATATATATATATATATATATATATATATATATATATGTGTGTGTATATCAAGAGGTGTAAATAGAAATTATGTCGGTTTTTCAATATTCACCGGAAATCATCAGGTGCCTCCAGGAATGTTCAACATTGGAGCAAACCCAGGTAGCAAGGTCTCTGGAGGCACTTACTACCTGGGTGTTGCAAGATAGCAATTGCTATTTCAGGCTGTAAGGATTTCATGTGCTACCTGTGGTCAACTTAGTATTCTGCTAGTGGCAAGATGGCGGACAGGGACTACATGCAGAATAGCTTTTAGGGTATATTGCACAAACAGATGGCTTCTGACTAAAGCCATCAATGCTTACATAATTTTAAATACATTATATAACATTGTCCGTAGTTATTGATATAAATAAATGTAAATAGATATCTTTGTTAACTTTTCTGGGCCTTGAGTAAAGTTTGACATGCAGTGTGAAAAGCATGGATCACAAGATGATTCTCAACTGTTATCAGCTGATGCTTCTTGCTACTCAACTCTGCATCCAGGAAAAGCCCTAAAACTGTGTGATGTAGCAGGTCAACATTTGCTGCTATGTTGAGTTATCGTGGAGGCACCTATTGTAAACAGTTTTGAGATACCGAGCATGTATTCACTGTGTATAACACATATATATCAACAAATACAAATTATCAGGTTCGTTTTTTTGAGCAATGATATTAAAAAACAACAAAAAACAATAGTTTTAGGACCATATTCAATGATTTTTCACTTTATAATGGAATATTTTGCAACACGGAGAAAGTTCTGGCAAAATTCAAGTATGCACCTCCCATCAGACGGTTGTTGTGCCACATAATTTAGTTTATAAGAAATACAAATAATAAAATTGCCTTTATTCAGCAAAGGTGTTCCGGCCTTGAAGGCCATTCTTACAACAAGCCCTAATAGAATATAAAAAAGAAAGAGAAAAGAAAACACATGCTGCAAAGTACAAAGTTGTAACAAATCAGTATGGTATATTATACTGGTACTTGACGAGTATTGGTAAAAATTTCATATTGACCATCCCTACATTTACTGCGCATTGAAATAACCTTATGGAATACATATTTACACAACTGCAGTCATGGGTGTATGAAGCAGGGGCTTCAGAACTCTGAAATATCTGTGGGAACAAGTAGGAGATTGCACTTTTTATTGTAATAGACCTGTCGTTACATCGTCGGCTGTAAGTTTTTCAAAATGTTATCCTGAAGCAAATATTCTCTTCCAGTTATCGAATGTAAGAGTATCATCATTGTAATAGGAATAATGTAATATTTCTGTAAAATTTTAACGTCTTTCACAAAAGACTCATCAAATCGAAATATGGACAATGGTAAAAGTTCTTCTTGTTGCCTTCTTGGCTGAAGCCAGCGAAGCTGTTTTTGAAATTCCCTCTTCTTTCGCAAAACAACTATGATTTTCCAAAATCAGAATAATTACATTTCCTTTGAATTCCTTCCAGAGCATTGAGGTAAATATTTATGTGGTTTGCTATCGCTGTTGTCTAGGTAGTTTTGTGGGACATGAGTCCATTACGCTATAGCAAATATTTACACAACAGCAAAAACAAAGTACGTGAAGATTCATGTGAATGCTCTAGAACAGTGGTTCTCAACTTTTTTCAGTCCGGTACCCACCTTGATTGATATTACACTTCATGCAACCCACAAGCATGGACGCTGGCAGAATTACTTGTAGGGGTTTGCATCCAGTTTATAATCATATTCTTGCTAACATTTAGTACTTGTAAGTATTTGATTGATTGAATTGTTGTTTTAAGTCCACTTTATGCACAGAAAGGCTAATCGGGACTACCACTAACTGGTATCCGAACCACTATGTTTCTCCACCAGGTATCAAACTGGGGACCCAACTTTAGTATGGGAATTTTGAACCTAAAATTGGTATGGAAATTTTAGTGGCAGATTGGATATTAAATTGGGGGAAGAGGGATATGCAGCTCTGATCTTACATGGTCAATTGACTTCTGTAAAGTAGCAGGGTCGAACATTAAACTTTGGCGGGGGAAAAATTAGTGATGTGGTATAAAATTTGTATACTGATTTGCTGTTTTCCTAAAAGTGCCAAGGGTACTCTTTTAAATATCTTACCACGGATACTATTAAGATATTCTGTTGTTGCGTACCACCGTCCCAACCAAAACTGAACTCTGTATATACTCGTGAGAATCTTTATTATAAATTACAATATTCATTTTTTTATTCTAATAATTATAACCCAATTGAAGTGTATGGAGCCTGATGTGTAATGAGGCTACTGATAACGCATTCACTAACAAGTCTTGTTATGTGTGTTCGGTTCAGTTATATATTATCACTCGCTGTTTCCTTTTTTCGTCACAGATCATACGTCTCATGCCTCACTCTGAAGGCATTATAAACGGCAACAACCCAACAATACAGAAATACAAGAAAAAAGGAGCGAAAAGAAAAAAACCAATCAGCCTTTACATGTTTCTTTCCATATGGGGTAAAGGCTCATCTAAGTTTCTTCCGCCGCTGACGTCACACCCACGCCAATCGCGAAAAGAGGAGTGTCTGACCCCAGCCTTTCCTTCTAGTAGTCTTGGGTCACGCCCCATAGGTTGAGAAACTATGCTGTAGAAGAAATTCTAAACAGATGTAATTTTTCAGTTCTATGGAAATTCATTATGGTTTTTGAAACAAGGGAGAATTTCAAAAACAGCTTTGTTGGCTTCAGCGGAGACTTAAAAATTGAAAGCAATTGTTATATTATAGGGATGAGTCAATACTGATGTACTGTTATCGACTGTTACTTTTCCAGATACAACAAAAATGTCATGTCATTGAGTCAGCATATCCTGGAAATTATGCAAAATGCTTAATTTTAACTGCTTTTTACAAAAACATTATGAAAAATAAATGGTGTTATGATTAAGTTGTCATCTCATGAGAAGTTATGAATATTTTAAAGTAAAACTGTAGACCGATTCAGTATGATTCCATGGAAAATGTATATATTAACATTTATAAATATTCTGAATGCTTTGAAATATTAAATTTTCCGGTATCAGTATTAGTGATTATCATTAAGAGTATTGGCATTTATATTGGCTCAGCTCACTTGAAACGCATATGTTCACCTGTATTTATGGTTTAGTTTCAATCCCATAACAACACATTGGTGATAGACAATATGGACACACATCTTTATGTGCTACTGTCCAAACAAGGAAATGACTAGTATTGCGCGATGCCAGACAATACATCACAATATTGAAGAAAGAATATCATCCAGGCGATATCAACTAGATGATATATAATCACGATATTTTGGCGATATATATTGTCGGTGATATATTGTCACATTATTTTGGCGAAACATCATCACGATATTTTGCCGATATGTATATCGTTCCTGTGATATATCATCACGATATTTTGTCTATGTATTGTGGGGATGATATATCGCCAATATCACGATACGGAAAAATATTGTATTGTATTGTCTGTGGTGCTATATCGCGATATCAAATTTCCGATTTAGTCCATCTCTAGAAATAACTCAAAAGGCTTATGTAATTTATGCAATTTCCAAACAATGAAACATGTTTGTATGCAATTTGTCAGTTTGCAAGCAATGTAAGAAGATCAATTAATCTGCATTTATTCAAACCTAAACAAAATATCATTAATTCATTTTTATATATGCATTTATTTACAGTATTTACACATTCAATCTCTGTGAGATATGTTGCATTGAGAAAACTTCATTTCTTGGTTTCTTTTTATTTTGAATTTATTAGCACTTCAGTTAGATATACTGCATCAATACAAAATTATTAATCAGTACCTGTGAGACAAATATTCTTTCTTCTAAAATATTAATATCATAAAGATATGTTGTGTTTTGTTCTTGTGTTTATAAGCTTGAATAATACTTTGATGACACTCATTTGAGTTGAGTTGATGTTTTAAGTCCACTTTGTGCACAGTAAGGCTAATCAAGACTGTACCTACAGTTTAAAGTGGAATCTGAACCACTTTGGGCATCCACCAGGTATTGAACCCTGGACCCCTTGATTACAAGGCGGCAATGCTACCACTGCGCCATCTGGGAGGCCCTTGATGACGCTCGTATAGAGTACATGAGAATAAGAGCTCTACTGATGTTGAACATTTTTCAAGTTGTTCACTTGAATAACGTCTGGTTGGTTTTGATTCAACAGTTTTGTAAGTTGATTCCTTAAGCAGACATTATAGGCTAGACAAAATGTTTACTTGCATGTTTTCATGGTTTTGTCAAAGTAAAAGTTTGTAACTGTTCAATATATTGTAAAGGGTAGCAATTTCACAGAAAATATCAATTGTTGCATAAATATATGAAACAAAAAGAATTTCATGATTAATAAAGTGCAATTTTCAGGGTAAACTAGAACATAGCCAATGTTAGCTTTCTGTGATTTGCGTGCCACATATATTTTTGAAAAATTGTAATTTTAATTCCATGTACTGTGTTAATGAACGATTGTGTTATATGTATATTAACAAGTAAGAGATCCTTTTGAACAAAGGTGTGCCCTGTGAGTTTATATTCCTCAATGGCTTTTGATATAATGAAAAATATATTTTATACATCAATGAATTTTTTAACTTTTTGTGAATTTTAAGTTCTTTTACAGATATTATGTGCTCCATGTTTGTATTACTATCTTTACTGAATTTAATAAATATTAAAAATGAAGATGCTTTTTATTTCTATGTCCATGATGCTCTGAACATGTGCGCTCTGTTATGTACCCTCATGGCAAAATATCCACTAACAAATTCTAACTTAATACCCTTTCATGAGGTTCATTATTTTTCAATTGGAGTACTTTCTATGGGAAACAAATGTAACTAGAATTCTTGTTGTATACATTATTTTAGATTCTACAATTGTATGAAAAAGTATTATTCTTGAATTGATAAAATACTTGAGTAAACTGACATGCTTTACCAAAGTATCAAACCTAGGAGCTCCGTCTCAAAAATGAACTATAATAATGGATGCCTATCATAGGAAAAAAAGCTTTTACATACCTTCATCAGTAGATTGCATAGCTGTTTTCACCAGGAATAGAACCAATTAACAGTGACATAGCATTATAGAATATCCTGCATTCCCTGATTTATGTATGTTTGAGCTATATCGTAACAATCCCTAAGATTGTATGTTTATTTTATTAAGTCTCTCTGAACGCTTCATGTTGACCAGGGCATTCACTTGTTTTTCTCAGCTGTCTCAAGCCTCTTAGGCATGTTTACAATGCATTGTGTTGTGCCATGCAAACCTCCTGAGCATTCAGGAACAGGTAACACTTCTGGTTATGGTGTCAGCGGTTTGCATGGTAGCAATTATAATAAACACGATTCGGCGATTCGGCATCGAGGAAGAGCTCGATGGCCAGGGAATATAGAGGTGAGACAAGCTGGGAAGTGACTGGACTTTTGGGAATTGAGTTGGTTGAGAGAGGTGGTCAGCAAGGCAGGAGGTCGATAGTGGAAGCACGCTTTGGTCAGCCTTAGAGAGAAGCTTACAGAGGACTTCGCTATTTTCACTCAGCTAAAGACTTCAGTTAGACAGGTAATTATCCTACACCCAGCCATGATACAGGTTCAACGGTTCACGAAACCCAACGAGTGACCATTGTCTTTTCAGTAGTTTAATTCCTTTGTGTAATTTGTACCTTTCACATGCCAAGCGATAACTCGTCATGTCAATGACGAGTGGTCTCATCAAGAGGATGAATGATGAGTAGTTTACATCACCCCATCAGTTAACTGGTTCAGATCCCTTCATTCTATAGAATGACACGTGGATGGAGGTGCTTAGGGCTTTCATCCATTTTTGCGGAAATGCGATGAGAAAATAGCATGACACGTGGAGGAGGGTGCTGGAATTTTCATTTTTTCGGAAATGAAAAGAGTTGCAGTTAATTTTTAACCAGTTTAAATTCAACCCCACCCCAAATTTTGACACGTAGTGGAGTGCTAGTTCCTTACCCACCCCAAACATTTTGCTCATTTGTTTAGTTTTTGGTATAGCCTTGCCAAAATCAATTTTGAAAATACATAGGGCTTAAAGTTTTTTTTTTGCATTAATGGGGGGGGAGAAGAATTTATATATGCCATGATAGATGTTTAGTCTAACATGAGGATGAATTCGATTAAATTTATCGACCTCGAGTCTGGGTCGGTAATCAGCGAAATGTAGAATGCGGAGGAACTAAGCCCTAGCTCCGTTGCGGTTACCCGCGACGGGCTGGCGCTTTGGTATCAGGAGCGTCCGGCATTCCGCGTGGCGGAAGGTTCGATGTCGGGTTTCAGGCAGCCACATTTTGCCAACAATGCGGTCGGCCAGGGACGTCCGTGGACGATTCCCTATCAATCTGCTCCTGGTTGTTCTGTGGTTCACTCACGAACCCGGTACCATGGTTACGACAAATTCCCACCTGAGAAATTTTTACCATCCAGAATTTTAATTAAGGAATAAGGAAAAGGCATTTAGATTTGATGATTTCTTGCATTGACAGTGATTTTAGAATATTTTTTTGGATAAAAGAATTATTACAACGTTGATTATGAGGATGCAGTAAGCTACAGTGAACAGTAAACGATTTTACCCTTAACATTTTAATTAATTAACAACGTGGATTAAAAGTGGATTTTAAAGTTATTTACGAATGAGGAAAATAAATTCGTGCCACCGAGTAAGAGTGAATCAGCACTATGGTGCATTTTAACGAGTTATGGCACAGAGTATGCTTGTTTGAGTCAATATATTGTTATTATTATTATTATTAATTGAAATTTCTTAAAAGTTTAATTTAAATTTTGTATAAAACTGACCGTAACTTGTAAATGATTTAGAATGCTTGAACTATAACTGCTAAGATTATTGCAACGAGGATATTACATTTTTATACATATATAGTTTTGGGAATGAATAAGGCCCCAAGGACCACTCATTTATATTCTTAATGACTGAAGTCTCCTAGCACCTCATGAAGGGAGCTTAGATTAAGGAGATAGTCAAGTTTATACGAGATAGTCACTTGCCTTATGTTACCTTAACTTACGCATACATTGCCTGAAATTTTAATCCATGTTAATATGTAAAGAAATGAAACGCCAATTATATTCCTCGACACACTGTACAATGTTCGTACCGTGATTTAGGATATAAATCGCCCGATTAATTAAAAGTTCTAGTTGAGAAGTAATAGATGTATAAATAGGCTGCAGTGACGAGAGATGTCCGTTCACAGGTAAGCAGTAGTGACGAGAATGAATCCGTACACAGATATACATATACTTATATGCTTTAAGCAAAGTTAGGCACAGCCAACTTATTTTGAATAACTAGAAGAGAATTAGGAGAGCATTACACGGCGTGGACGTTTCTCACATATTAACGAGATTTTTTTTTGTTAGTATATATTTATATTTTTTTTCTGTCCGAAAGTTTCGTTTGACAGTTGAATATTTATCCTTAGCACGTTGTAGCTTCGAACGTTAAAAACTTTAAAATGCAGATTGTTTTAAAATCTTAAATATAAATATTGCAAGTTTGCTCCAAGTTACGGCATTTATTAAAGTGAAACAGGTCTAATATTTTAAATCCACTCACGAGATATAATAATAAGTTATAATAAAATAGCACTAATAATATTAACAATAAAAAGCAGACTTATTATTTAATAATGTGCTTTAGGCACAAAAGTTTTTTGCAGTATGTAATAATACTAGCTCAGCGAATACATCACTAGAATTTTATAGTTACTCTTCAGAAGAAGGTATATGATTATATTAGCAAAGTTTATTTTAAGCGCCAGTTATGAGAATATTTATACTATATGAATATGTAGACGTCGACGTCAAGATTTTTTGCGCTCCACTAACAAGTATTTTCCTTCGGATATTGGATAGCTACCGATAATCCTGGAAATCCATTCTGCCATCGCAGAATGATTATGATTAAACCACAACGGTTTTAGTTTCTAACTTTGCCACAATAATATGCTAAGCATATTTTAGAATGAGTAGAGAGAATTAAAGATTCTTCAGGTTTTAGTGATGTTAGTATTTTAATGCATTTAAAGATTGCATAAATAATAATTATTATTTTATTTCAGGTAGTCAGGAGTAAATCAGTCTCAATTTTTCTTTTCTTTACCTTGTACCTTAGTACGGTTCGATTGATTTCAAGTTTTTAAACATAACGTTAACACCTGAAATTAAATAAGATAAGTTTGCAGTAAAATTCAAAATAAGATAAGTTAAACAGTGCTAATAAATTTAGAGAATAAATAAATTACATTAAATAAATAAATTACGCAGATAAATTGAGCCTAGAGTCAGAAATAATTAAAAGTTGAGTTAAAATATTTACTAATTTAGACTAGGCAGGCTTAAAGTACGTATTAGCTTTGAAGAACTGTTTGTTTTGATTGCCTAAGCAACATGAAAATCATTGCGATTTTAGTTATTTTAAACGGATTTCTTCCATACGTAAAAGCTTCTAATTTTATTTATCTGTTGAACAAGTCCTTTGACTATCCTTATAATATAATTACAATTTTATTATTAACAACATTTATTATTAGTATTTTTATAATTTTCATAATCTGTTATTTTCAATGTCAGCGCAAGAAATCTATTACTTATGACCATGAGTGTACCAACGAGTTACAGTTAAGCAAACTTAATAATGATTCACCGCCCATCGATCAGGTTTACGACGATGTTGCACCGATTGTTGAAGTGGTACCATTTAAAACGAGCCACCCGCCAATTCCCCCTCCACTGCCTCAGTCCATTATTATTCAACCTAGGGTACAACAAGAAGTTCAAGATGTATCCAGAAATAGTTTAGTCACTAAAGACGACAGTATAGATTTGCCGAAGAATATTTTATCCGTTAAAGATAGAGTTCAGAAATTTGCCGTAAACAAGGGTCCTAATTTTGTTCAAAACAGTTGCAAAATGGAAAGTGAATTGCCTATTTCACCCTGTGTTCAGCCAGTTGTAAAAGTTCAAGAGTTATTTGCGAATCAGTCACCAGTAAAAGTCGAGAAAGTTTCAAGTGTTACTTTAAAAGCTGAAAGTAAGCCAAATTTTCAGGTTCCCGAACCTGTTGTATCGTTTACAGACCATATTCTGTACGACTTCACGTTCGCTTAGAATTTTTATATTCATTACGATTCAAATTTTAAGTATAATTCATTTTTTACGTTTAATTGTACCTTATGCAAGGTTTATTAGTCATTTAGTTTGCTAACAGCTTCCCAACTGTTGTTATTACGAGCACGGAAGTGTTCAAGTAACACACTGTCGCAAGCGCGACGATATTTTTTCCCTTTCCATCCCATCTATGACGTAATTTTAAAGACCTTGACTTTATTTCGAACTCCCGCAGCGCTTACTAGACTTTGTTCGTAGTAATTTAAAGTTTTGTACACATGTACGCGTCATTCGGGGCGTCAGCGAACCATCGCCTTGCATTTTCTTTCTCCGTTCCTTTGCTCGCTGCCCGAAGCAGCGATTTTTCCCCTCCACCTCTCCGACGGCACCCGAACGTACCCGAAGTCGCCGATCACGGCAGCGAACTTGCAAGAGCTCTCGTTGTCGCCGTAGAGAAATTTTCAGTTGCGTCCAGCGACCACTAATGCAACTTTGCACAATTTAGAATGTCTGATGTCAGCAAATTCCTTTTCCGCACTGTAGCTCTCTCCCGAGTACTTTGAACACGCTAGAAGCTCAGAAACACTTACCATAGGCTTTGCATATTTTTTTTGAGTTAGTGGCGTTCGTTCAGTAAAATTTTATGGGATCAGTTTAGTTACGCATATAGCCATCAGAATTTGATTTTTACGATAGAAGTTCATGTAAACAATGTTAGGGATATTTTGTTCTATATAGATAATTTTTCCGTAAAATGTCGCATTTATGCACTTCAGAGTAATCACGACCAATAAGTTTTTTTTTTAAAGAACAACAAGACGAATTTTTGCGTTTTTCTCGCAAAATGTTACCGTTTTTCATAGAGATATTTATAGTAAGTAAATTTTTTGGGAAATCGACGTATTTTTTTTTTCATTAGAATCAGGATAAAGTCAAACGAAATTTCTACAAAAGGGCAATTTTAGCACTTTATGCACTTAGAGTAATCAAGATTATTAGCAACATGCCAGGCTAAGCCTCGGTGATTGGCACAGGCATGTGCAGCAAAAAGTCGCCACGGCATCGTTAGCCTTTCCAAATTTAAACAGTGTGGTTTACCACAAATGTTATAATTTGAGAATTATTATTATTATTCATATTTATTATTAGGAAATTTAGCTTACTTACCCACTTTGCATCTTATTCGACAATGCAGCAATAAATTCATTACTTCTTACTGATTAACTTAGTGTTAATTTTAGTACAGTAGGTAATAACTAGTAATTTGTATTTATATTCTAATATATTGCATAACTATTCTCTATCTATTTTGTTTGGACATACCTAAGGGATTGACACACCATTCTTATATGAGTCAAGTATACTTTTCCGCAGCGGGTCTGTTTACACGACCAAGTGATTTGAGGTATACGGCGGACTCAAGAAGTTTTGAGTTGTTAAATTTCTTTTGTTTAAAGAAGATTTGAAATTGAGAAAGTTTTTATATTCTTTATTGTGTTTCAAATTTGAATATCACCTTTTTAATTCCCTGATGCTATATTTGTTACCACCTAGAGTTTCAACGAAACTCAGAAGTAGCATTTACTGAAATTTTGTTTTACATTGCATATTAATGAACCACAGCAAATTGCACCTGCCTATCATTTATTAGGAGGCCATTAGAGGCTTGAAAAAGCAACCTTTTAGATACTAACAGCTTGCTTTGCGCAACACAAATTTTATATATTTATTTTATGGGTTCACAACATAATAATTCATTTTATAATTTTCAACAGAATTTAGAACATGCTTGCAACACTTACCTTTGTTTATTAATTCTCCATTTTGTAATTTTGAAGTGAAATCTATTACTGACAATAAATTATTCCAGTTTATTAGGACACGTAATGGTATTTTAATATCAGGTTCAGGTCAATTTATTGTTATTCAGAATTTGAATAATAATTTGAATACGCACAGATCAATTCAGCTTAATGAAGGGGAATCTCTATTTTTAAATTATCAGGATTTTTCGCAAATTATTGTGGATCAACAAATTTTACACACAAGAATTTTAGCTTTCGAACAAGTCAAAATGAAGGAAATTGAGTTACTACTTAATATCCTCAAGAATTTATCTGATTTCACTATTCCCCAATGGACTTCGCTTGAACTTGCTTTAAAGCAACTTAATCAATCTATTAGTAAGAGCATCTCATTTCAGGAATTAGTCCTAAACCCTTTGCCCATGTCTATATTAGTTTTTGTTATTTGGAATGTGTTATTAACTGCAACCCTAGGATATTATTTTTATAAGCATCATCAGCTTGCGAAACAGATGCATTTAGAGCAGCGCAGTAATAATTAATAGGTTAAGGCAACACATTAATCATGGACATTAATATTTTAATTACGGTTGGATATTTTATTTAAATTTTCCTTATTTATTTTCAAAGAGTTATGGCAATTATTTTATTTATTTATTTATTTTATTTTGATGAGACAATTTAATTTAATTTTACAGAAAAGGCAGTGGAAATTAGTTGGTTTTGTGTACATGCATACTTGAATTATATATACCCATCCTATTGCAATTTCCTTTCTTTGTCATAATTTTCCCTTTATTTAACCTAACCTGTCTATACGGAACAACATGGACAAGCAATGCCTACACCATCCATGGGCATTTTCATGACGGACATCCGCAGGCAGTCTACTATTACCAGGCAGAAAGACTGATTACCATTCTACGAGGGAGACATGCAGACATTTCTAATTATTACTACACGGAGACTACCTTTTACAGGAAGGATGTAGTCAACCATACATTTCCAGTATAGCGGACTATACATTATCAACAACACCTAGTGATGGAGCTAGATACAATTCCCCTCCACACTGTTTGCAGTTCAAACAACAACTTTTTCCCATTTCCCAAGTTCTACGGGTAATTTACCACATTTTTTACATTGCCCCAATGCAGTCAAGACGACAAGCAATCCAGAAAGAAGAAGAAGCATAGAAAACGTACTTTCTACAAACAGCAGTTCCGGTTACAAACAATGATTACAGAATTGTGCTACAATGTTTCTACACATACACATGCGAGCTCCTATCAAGTGTATTTATTTGGTCATCTAACATGCATTATGGGAAACAATATTTTTCCATAGCCCTTATACACATTTTTAGTTTTGTGCCATGCATGAGAACCAGTTTTATATGCATTCAAGTTTACATTATACTACAAGGAAGCGACAAGCACCAGTGGTGTCAATTGACCAGTGCATCTATTAGTGCATAATTTTTTTTTTACGATGAAATTTTGCACTTCGAATAATAAACGGACATGCAAGCAATACAAAAAACATAATTACAGCACTTTCGAACATTTTAGAAAGCATGCTTTAGTACCAATATTTTATGCATATGTTTGTCGCATGCAGTTATTATTATTATATATATATATTTTTTTCTTTTCTTCTCACCAACATGGAATATTGAAAGCGACACATTTGTTCGCAGAACATTTTTTGATATTTATAACTCAAGCACATAGTTTTGTCACTTGCAAGATTAATAATTTTTGTGTGCAGTCATACAAAGGTAATCACCAAGCCATATATATGTATACAGTGTACAGTTTAACGTAGAAAAGAAAATTGAACGCTATAATTAAGTTTTTACCAGCGACAGTTTTCAGTGTAACTCACTATATGCATTGAATATTGTATAATAATACATTGGAATGTGCAACATAGCCGTGCAAATTCATATATTCAACGATTTTAGGAGTGCACTGGCTACGTAGTTCGTAAAACATACTACATTTTGATATAATCAGGCTTTCACACAGAAAAAACAGTGAGATGTGACAATGTTTTACATGCCTACTTCCGTTTACTTACTTGTGCACCTTTTTAAGGTTTTTTATTTATTTGAAGAGTCTATATCAAGTGGCAATATAAACAACATTGTGAATTCCGTTCTTGCGAAGATGCTCTAACCGTTGGCCTCGCGGAACACACAGAGTCGTTACCGCTTGGCGAGACATCACAGACTCTTGACTAGGAGCAGGCGGATGAGCAATTCTACATAATACACATTACGTACGCACAAAATGTGGTACATTAAGAGTTTTATCGCTTAACGACACGAACTTTTGTGATTTCTAGTCTTATAATAGTATATATTATTGTTTTTTACATCGTATAAACATACGAATTTGTTAGTATTAAGGGTATTATTCATTATAAAGTTTAGGGAATGAAAATTTTCTTTCCTTCAGGATGCAGTAAACAAGAGAAAGTTATGTTATGGTGGATTTCTTTTGTATATTTGGGTTTTTTAAGAAAATATATGGAATTGGCGAACCTGAGTCATGTCAAGCTTTGCGATTTGACTTTTAAATTTTCAAAGGAGAAAATTTTTCCTTGTAGGGGCGAACGTAACAATCCCTAAGATTGTATGTTTATTTTATTAAGTCTCTCTGAACGCTTCATGTTGACCAGGGCATTCACTTGTTTTTCTCAGCTGTCTCAAGCCTCTTAGGCATGTTTACAATGCATTGTGTTGTGCCATGCAAACCTCCTGAGCATTCAGGAACAGGTAACACTTCTGGTTATGGTGTCAGCGGTTTGCATGGTAGCAATTATAATAAACACGATTCGGCGATTCGGCATCGAGGAAGAGCTCGATGGCCAGGGAATATAGAGGTGAGACAAGCTGGGAAGTGACTGGACTTTTGGGAATTGAGTTGGTTGAGAGAGGTGGTCAGCAAGGCAGGAGGTCGATAGTGGAAGCACGCTTTGGTCAGCCTTAGAGAGAAGCTTACAGAGGACTTCGCTATTTTCACTCAGCTAAAGACTTCAGTTAGACAGGTAATTATCCTACACCCAGCCATGATACAGGTTCAACGGTTCACGAAACCCAACGAGTGACCATTGTCTTTTCAGTAGTTTAATTCCTTTGTGTAATTTGTACCTTTCACATGCCAAGCGATAACTCGTCATGTCAATGACGAGTGGTCTCATCAAGAGGATGAATGATGAGTAGTTTACATCACCCCATCAGTTAACTGGTTCAGATCCCTTCATTCTATAGAATGACACGATATTATTATTATTATTATTAAAGTAGGGTTACAATTAAGCTTACAATTTTCTTTACATTGATTCTGAACTACAAAAACAGCTTTTTGCCCTACATGAATTAATATACAGTTATGCTGTTTGTTTATAAGTATACATAAAATGGAATATTATAAATTTATATAATTGAAAAATATAAGAAATAGAATAAAATAAACATTTTTTCATCTACGTTATATGAAGGAGGCAATGAGGCACGGTGTCAGTATTCATAGATTAATGTTCTAATCTCTTGTTTAAATTTGGCCAAATTTCTCTCCTTTCTGCACTTGCCAGAGATTACAGGGATTTTAATCCGTATCTTGTTACATTTTGGTAATCGGATACTGTTGGTGTTGTTGGATCGCAGATTGGGATAATGTATGTTACTAGATATCATTACTTTGTCCTTTAATAAGTGGTGGTGCGTGTTAATCGCCTGGTGAATTTTTAGTAGAAATGCATATTTTCGTCTGGATTCCAGAACTTGGAAATTATCGTTTAAATCGAAGAGGATTACTAAAAAAAATGGTAACACACTTAGGGTAAAAATTATGGAAAAAACTACCACGTTTCATAAGCTCTCCAAAAAGATTCAAATGTCAACTGGCACACGGGTTGAGGG
The DNA here is from genome assembly GCF_977018435.1 of Lepisma saccharinum. NCBI lineage: Eukaryota > Metazoa > Arthropoda > Insecta > Zygentoma > Lepismatidae > Lepisma > Lepisma saccharinum. The sequence goes on from NC_139243.1 coordinate 66,625,107, forward strand.
GAAAAATCTGAATAAAAAGCAGAGAAGGCACATTGTAGACCTCTTTGTAAAATGAAAAGAAGTTGTCGGTTGTGAGAAATACAGGAACGAAAATGAGTGAAATAGTAATGTTATTTACCATTCTCATGTTTCCAGGTTGCCAGAATGAACTGTTACGAAAACTACAAATCCTGTTCAAATTGCCTCCCGGTTACGTATGCAAGCACGCAGCCTGCGGCGTACTTCAGACACAGTCACTACTGTTGACACTCAGTCTCTTATATATTGGGCACCTGTCACAATTCTCTCTGTGAACTCTTCTTGGGAATCCACTGGTGTATTGGCATGGCGTCAAATCTGGACTCCTCGCCAGCTAGGGGGTCGGGCTGCCACGATAAATCCATCACATGGGATAATTGTTGTGCAGCCACTGTCGCACACCCCGGAAATAGTGGGCTGGGCAGCCATCGTGTGGGTATACTGTTTGACCAGCGATCCGAGAGCTCTCGAGTTTTCTGCGCATGACCGAAGTAGCCGAGTCCAGTCGTAAATTGGGGGAGTTTGCGGAGGCGCTTCTTTGAAACGCGAGCAGCGCGAGTGTCACGTGGGGAAAGAAAGCAATGTTGCCAACTGGAGAATATTGACACAAGATATTGGAAGTGCTCTGGCCGTGGACAGGTGTCTTTGCAAATGCTGGTCTTGAACGTAGTGCAAGTTCGGCATCTTTGACCCAACCTCAGAGGAAGCCGACCGGACCCGTATCTGGTTTCGGGCCACCACCAAGGGGGTCGGGAAGGGGGGCATGAAATATGAAAGTAAACCAAAAATTATGTATTTCACACATATAATTTCATTTTAGCCACAATAATATGTGTTAATTATTGCATGATCACCATAAATTCAAATTTAAGCAATGTTTTTTTATGGAACTGCACTATTTTTGGAGAAAATGTGCCTTGTTTGCCCCACTGGAAAAAAATACCTTGTATAAGTGACACTGCAATTCTATACCCTACTATCCTTCTATTTTAAATTGTAAGAAGGACAAACGACATGATTGTGATACAAAACAAGTCCTTGTCACAATCCTTTACTTCTGTGTGTGTCCCTCAGTTTTCGATACTTATGTTCTGGTGGATAAGCATCCTCGCAGATTGGTAACACTGTTCAATGTGCAACCCCGAACTGCGTTCTCCCGCCTGCCTACCTCTCACGAACTTCCCCTTTTTCTTGGCACTTTGCCAACTGGAGCTCTTGGATTGCTGGTCAAACAGTATCTACCCCTTTTTGTGGTGAGTGGCACATCCTCCAACAGCGTCATCAATTCTTCCCTTAGTTTTTGTAGGTAATGCCGTTTAGGTTTTGTGGCAGATAGAATGGCCCGATCACATGATTGTGGATGATTCCCATTTAGTGAGAATTTTCGCTGTTAAGCCTTTTCTTTAGATTTTCTTGGGTTATGACCCTTATGGGACCAAAAAAAGCATTATGAAAATTCGTAATACCATCGCAGTCAAATTTGGATTCGTCCGTCCACAGAATTCTTGTCAGATGATGGGGGTCTACAACGCACCTTCTCCGCTTTTTATTCAGATTTTTTCCCCAACCAGTGTTACAGTTGACAACATTTGTATAGTTTTGGAGAGCTTATGAAACGCAGTTTTTTCCCGTAATTTTTACCCTAAGTGTGTTACCATTTTTTTTTTGAGTAATCCTCTTCGATTTAAACGATAATTTCCAAATTTCTTCATGACGTGTGCTCCAATGACTGTTTCTTTCTGTGGGTATGGGAATTTTGGGCATGAATTTTTTTTTACCAGTAGTCATTCATTCGTCAGCTGTTAGCTACATGTCGATTAAGTGGCCAGGGTGTAGTAATTTTTTGGTTGCAAGTCAGAATATGTCACAAAAGTTTACAAACTGCAATGACTCTAAACCCATTGATTTCCGACCCCCGGTGCATAGGGTCAAATTTGTTGCAAATGTGCTCTATTATTACCCCTTTCCAGGAATAGGTCGAATTACCAATCACCCTGTATATATATATACACACACACACACACACACACACACACACCGCGTGAGGCACCTAAAAGTACCACCTGAAATAGCAACGTGTCAAAGCCAGACACAATCTGAAAACCTATAAAAAGCAAAAGTGCCCAAACAAACTCCGGAGCAGAAGGTGATAGCCAAAACAAGAGCTCGCAAGCTGTATGACCGCATTGTGAAGACGCCAGAGCAATGCATTTTGATGGATCATGAAACCTACGTCAAAGAGGACTTGAAAACACTGCCGGGGCCGCAGTATTATACAACAGGCAGTGCTGTGATTGTGGGTGACTCCGACAAGTATGTGAAAGTGGACAAATTCGGACATAAGGTGCTGGTGTGGCAAGCTATTTGTTCTTATGGCTTGCGTTCTCCTATGTTTTATACAAAAGGAACCATTAATGCTGAAACGTACAGAAAGGAATGTCTGCAGAAAGGAATGCTTCCTTTGTATAAAAGGCATGTTCTCCCCCCACTGTTTTGGCCAGATTTGACATCTGCCCACTATGCTTGATCCACAGTACAGTGGCTCACTGAACGGAACATCAATTTTGTTGGCACACACATGAACCCACCCAACTGCCCACAGCTCCGTCCGATTGAACGATATTGGGGAATAGTGAAACGAATCTTCCGTCAGAAAGGTGAACCTATTCGCAACATGGCTGAATTCAAGAAATACTGGTCTGCTGCATGTCGACACTGCACCGCCGATACTGTGCGGAAATTGATGGGTTGGGTCAAACGAAAACTGCGTTCATATGTCCGTAATGAATGATAACTGTATTTGCTTCTGTACATTGTACTCATCACGAGGTGTAGTTTCATAAATACTACTTTCTCTCATTATTGTCTTCTTTTTTTGAGTGTGTTTTCCATCTCCTTGTTGATAACTACTTTTCGATACACTCCTTAAAATACCTGTAACATACAATAGCGTTATCTGGAACTCTTAACTTTTGTTCTAATCACAGTAATCCCTCAGTTCTAAGGTGGATGATTGTATTGCGGTAGAAATTAATGGAACAGTAACCACATAGAATTGTAGATAATATGAGTTTGTGTAAATGGGCATATTTAATGTGCATATAATTTCATCTATTTTCACGTAACCCTTACACAATTCAAAATCTTGTTGATCTGAGTTTCTCTGCTTGAAAGATATTTCAAGTTCAAAATAGTGTTTTCAAAGTTTCCCATGGTTTTATGTTTTCACAGTATTTGTTGTGTAAAAAATCTCCCATAGGCAAAAATGTATAAACTGACCTGAATGTATATTATGACAAATAATCCTGTGGGTGTTCTTCATATTACCTACCAATTAAGCCTTTCTGAAAAGCATAAATGAAAGAAAAATTGCCCATCTGGCAATATTTTTCATAGACCGATCAAGGAAATATTGCCACATTCTACAACAAGATCAGGGTTGTTATTATTGAGAGCAGTGTGAAATCTCTTGTATTCGTGAGTAACTTCCCACTGCTGTTGATCACTTACTGGCCTTGAGGTGCAGTCTCCATGTGAAAAGCTCACGTGTCTCCATGAGCATGTGAAGTCCCCAAGCCTGTTCTACATTCTACTCGCCTTGTCCTATGTAGTTATAGCATAATTAAATATGTCTACATTAAGCTATTATTAATTACATTCATAATGGCACATGTAAGCCCATAGTGTAATATTGCTCATGAATGACGGATGGAGACTCAACAGACAGGTGACTCTGGAAGGTTCTGCCATTGGCTGGGCTTCTGCGCTGGTCGAGCGAAAAGTTTAGCGTGGCAGATCCTTGCCGACTACGAGAGACTTCTGACGTACTGGACACTGGTTGGACAGGCTGAGTATATTGCATTACAGTCTATCGCCCTTTATAGGCCCTCATGGCCGGGTGTAATTTACCTAAAGTCCATTGATTTATTTTGAGTTCTTAAAAGTGCAAGAAAAGGAAATTGTTTTAGTTTAGATTTTTTTACGTGGATTGCTCCGGGTCATGTTGGCTGTGGGGGGTTTTGGGCTGGGTTGCGATTTGCTCTGACTCGTGTAGCCTTTACTTACTGACTGCTGACTATCAAATGGGACAAATTAAACTAGGTTAACTGGGAGATAATCCATAGACATTTCTGTTGAATTAATTGTATTTGGAATGTATAAGTACTAATATGTTTTGTAATAAATATTGGGTTAACAAATATTAAGTTCCAATTGTATACTTTAAGTACCTAATATATGATCATCCACTGTGCCGATAAGACAATCCTCGTCTCACTTCTTTGGTATTAAAGGGGAAACAAGAGACGTAGAGGATTATACACAGAGCTTCATATTACATCATATATGTACAAATATAAAGATAAAGTATGCATTTCCTTGCACTAAAAATTGAAATGGGAGCTGTATGTATGTCACAGATATATACCATGCAGTTCTCATGTTTGCACCAGCTTCATAATCTCGATGAATTCTTTACACAGGCGATTTTTTTAAAATCTTCATAATCATGACATACTAAGGTAGTATTTATTTCCATCGCAAAAAGTAAAACAATGTGGTACATGTTATTTATTTACCAATATCAATATATACATTATAACTCAGAATATTTAACACATCAATTGAAACTGGGTACTTACTACCTTCACAAATGTTCACTCCATGATTGATAGCTTTCTTCCCAACTACAGAAAAAAACATAGAAATAGAACCTTGTGCCAGAATCCGAGTTGACAATCCATCTTATAGTGAAAATATCCTTGCAACACTTGAAGAAGTTGGAAGCGAAAGTGAATTATCAGATATGGTGTCTGAAAAAAGGGATAATAATGAAGTTATTTACACTTACTATCGCTAAGATCAATAAGCTTTTTACTCTCATTTTGACATTTTGCAGAATTTTTTTGTGTGAATTTTTGTGATTTTCTTTTCTTTGGGCAACTGCATGTATGTTCTGTGATATTTGAACAAAAAAAGCATTTTGATACTTTAGTATTATACGGATTACCTCCAATTAGTATGCTATACGTATCTAACCTAACCTTCATATGTAATTACAACCATAAGAACGTAACCTAACTAATTCGATATGAAGGGTAGATTAGGTACGTACAGCATACTGATTGGAGGTAGTCCGTATAATACTAAAGTACGAGCATTTTTTGTATCTTACAGTCACATGAAAATACATTTATAGAGCCGTTTATGAATATGTGACAATGTTTTGTACTGAAACATTGAGTAGTGAAAACAGAAATTGTGGATAAAAGTTTATCATAATTCTATAAAGAAGATCCACAACACATGATATGTGAAAACGTTCACTGATCTTTCAAATACTCAATTACTCACACCGGTTTTTGTGTACATAATGAAGCTAATTGTAATGACAATCCAAGTTATGATGCACTTTTGATAATGAGACTATGGCAGAGTTATATTTCCTGAAAAGTAAAAAAGATACAATGTACTGCAAATTTGAAATAGCCAATGATTTTTCCATTGATAATGAAAGAAGCCATGTCATTGGGTCTCTTCCATGATTGTTGATAACTCTGCATTCAATAACCACCACAGTCACACGCGCTATGGAAATATCACGCGTCATCACATTTACAATGTACATTCACAATACAAACTGAATAAAATGAGACTACAATGGATTTTCATCATCCACTTGCTATACCTATGAACTACAATACACAAAGCTGCTCACAGATGATTGCCCTTTCTACATGCAATGATGTGTAGGTTGCTTTCGGCTCATCACACAATCTCAAATGGAATAGGGTTGTAACACTACATGATGGAAGAGAGATGTCATGTGCGAAGCGAGCTCGTGTAAAGTTTACTGATACAAGCTTTCTCTACGTGCTCGCTAAAAACAGTGAAACAGATAGTTCACTTGTGAGCCTCGGTCAACGTAAAATATAGTCTCCAGGCAGAAATATTGGTGAAGCAGAAAGAAAATGAAAGGTGATGTGGCGAAACATTTGATCTTTTGAAGGAGATCATTCAATGAATAAGTACAATGAATATTAACTGCATTACATATTTATTTTTTTACTGCGCAAATAGTGAGACCCCAAAGTAATGATCCCAAATGTTTAATGATTTTTTTTTTTTTGCAAGTTTTATAGGAGTATTAGAAAGTGGTTGACAATTCTGGAAATGACTGTGGAAGCTTCAAACTTCTACATCAAACTAAGTACTATTTACTAGAGAAATTATGATTTGTAAAGTAGCTTATGCAAGCGACCATGCTTTTCATCTAACAGCTGTTCTTGGTTTCCATTCGTCTCAATAGCAGATTTTCATGCGAGGCTTGAAAGGAGTTTTGTGCTTGAGACCAGATGTTACGTGATCAGGTATTGGAAGCATTTAGGAATGTTATTTTAATGCTAAGAGCCCTAAACCTAACCTACCAATGAAAGCATTAAGGGGTGTTTTATTAATATGAAAAGTCCTAAATCTGAACATCCTAACCTAACAACAAAATTATTTAGCGACGTAATACCTCTTTGCATTCCATGCATGTGAAGTAGATGGCTGCCCCGGTACCTTTATTAGGTAGGCCATTCCCGAGGTTCTGAGATAATTTCCCATGATCCTGTGCACGCTATGACATCATTAAGAGGACAGAATGGAACTTGTTTCGTTAGCATATACGGAAGCTTGAAATAAATGGGTCGATTTTTTACTTATACACACCTTTTCTTGAATACCGGTAGAATGAGTACAAATCGCCCTGTTTGTGCTCTTGCCATGTGCAATAATAATAATAGAAAAAAATCGCCTGGAATAAAGAAACCATCGCTTCCACAAAAACAAGTTGCTGCAGCAGGATTGATTCAATTTGTTCCTCCAAATTTCGGACTTACTCAGTGGTGCAACCACAGGTGGGGAGGGGGGCATTGCCCCCAAACTTCGACGGAAGTCAATTCTAGGAGGGGCAAACATTGATGGCCAAGGGCACCTGCAGGGGGCACAGAGGAGCAATTGCCCCCTTCTATTTCAAATTTTATAGAAATAAAAATACATTTCGTAACATTTTCTTGCTCGCTTCGCTTGCAATGCCTGCTTTTCTCAGTCTCTTCAAGTTCAGAGCCATACGTAGGGGGCGGCGGGAGTCGGCCATGGGCGCCAAATGATCTAAATTAAAAAAAGTTGTGAAAGAGAGAATGCCTTGGCGCCATGTGATATTATTTGCTCCCTACTAAATGAAAATTATTTTCAATTGCAAAAATTGGATCTAAAAGTTTTATTTCTCGCTTCGCTCACAATATAATTGTTTTCTGTAATGTAATGTATTTAAATATGTTTTGTATATATGTATTGAATAAACTTTGAATACGTACATAATTTTGTGTTAGCATCTTGCATATGTATTTTCTTATTTTATGTTACTCCATGTTGCATATGTGTAAAACATATGTTGTACATGAAAGTTATACATGTTATATGTACCAAAAAAATATCTTCGGCATGCATTTTCTGCCATTCAAAACTACAGTTTTTGTGCTTGTTTTCCATTATTAGCTAATGTAAAGTTGCTGGTGTTGAAAAAATATTTCAAATAGTTTGTTCCAAATAAATGCTTTAGCACAGACATCTACCTGCCTTTTGCGTAATTTATGAGGATAATAACGTCTTTGATATTACTACTACTACCACTAGTAATAGTAATTATAATGCCGTTATTAATGTTGTTGTTATTATTATTACTATTATTATTATTGGTACGTTTATCCTGGTACTTGCCCCTTCCAGACAAAAAATCGTGGTTGCACTTCTGACCTTACTTCCACACTCGCCTTCAGTATCATCACGTATGCAACTTTCAAAAACCATTACACAATAGGAACTGAGTTTCTAAGTATTGCTTCATTGAATATTGAGAGCAAGATAAGATTTATTAGCTTTGAAGTTGAAACATTGCCCCTCGAAAATAATACTTTGAACATCTCATAGGTAGCCAACACTAATTAGCAATTGCACTGTGTTACTTTACTTTATGTGAGTTTGTTTAGAAATTGTGCTGAAAATATAATGTACGACTTACAGTACAGACGTTTTGCCCTTGCACATCCTTTCAATCTTCTTGTCAATCAATGAGAACAGCTGTCATGTAAATAATGCCCAAATAAGCTATTCAATGTAAAGCATACTTAACAAAGGAAAATTTTATCAATGATTTTTGTATTATCAATATAGCTAATATGTTGTATACACGTCTATTATATTATAATTTCAAGATATCGTACAAATATAATACTATTTTGCTGGCTTTAATTAATTGTATATGTGCTTTAAAAAGCCTCGTTGGTTCAGTCGGTAAGACGGTAAATAATCTGTCACCCTGAAGACGAGGATTCTGTTCCCAGGGTGGTTGGCCTCGAGGGGGATTTTGTCAGCAACGTCCTTGCATGAAAACTGCTTTGAGGGTCACCAGGGGTATAAAAAAAATAGTGTTTTGGGGGCCGGAAAGTGATGCTAACACCACCTTCATAAATGGCCGAGAATGTGAATCATAATCCCTATATTCATTCATGGCATGTTGCAACTCGCAAGAAGGTATTTTTTGCTTTTAAACCTTAGTGCATATTTAGTGGCACACCGTGGCCGTTCAGTCTAAGACATCATGCTTTGGGCTCTGGCTACGGAACATGCAGGTTCGAGTCTCCTAGGGGAAGCGTAACAACTTTGCTTCTGAGGTTTCGGACTGTGTATGAGACCAGTGGCCACCCACCATTGTGAGGAAATTGGAGAGCTACGAATGAGTAGCGTAATCCGGTCATGGAAACTTACAAAAATGACTGGGGGGTCGTCGTGCTGACCACACATCACCTCGTAACCGATTGGGTGATCTCCCACCTTGGCAGGTGGAAGTGAGTTCGGCAGTCGGTAGGTAGGCCTTAGCCCTGTATTAGTACATATTTGAATACATGCGGCGAGAATACTGACACATTATAAAATTTCTTTGACAACTCAAACATACTGCAGAAACTCTTTCCACGTACAATAGCCGGCATCCGTGGCAGAGTGGTTAGCACATCGCGCTATGATGGCGGGGGTCCTAGGTTCGAATCCCGGCCTGGGTATTGATGTTTCAGAGTGTCCATTCATCAATTTCATCATCATGACCCATCCCCATCTTCGAAATTAGCCAAAAGTGGCAGAAAAGTGAACTAAAATAAACCAAATAGAAAATAAAAAAAACTAGATTTAATATTTGTGTTGCTTGATTGAATTGGTGATTTAAGTCCGCTTTTTGCACAGAAATGCTAATTGGGACTGGACCTACAGTTTAAAGTGGGATCCGAACCAATATGTGCCTCCACCGGGTATCAAACCCGAGACTCCTTGATTACAAGGCGACTGCGCTACCACTACACCACCGGGGAGGCCGTATTTGTGTTGCTTCACAAGACTTATTTTCTAATGGCACACTGTTATATTAGTAAAAGGCATTTTGTGTGTGTGTTGGATATGGTATGAGATTTAATTAGAAAAAGCAACTGATAATGTAATATTCATACAAAGTAAATTAATGTATTAAGTATGTTCGTACAACAAATGTAACTATTACAGAATATAATAGGAACAGTGCCGAAATTAGCCGTAAGTTTTTTTAATCCCTTGCAGTAGTAAATATTGTTACAAATAAAATCTTAAAATTTAGATCTTCAACTCAGGTTGATAAGAGACCAAAATTGAGAAGTAGAGAAAACCCTCTTCCGTCAGTTTAGATATAAAAAGGTGCTGGAATCAGGTGCACAAGTATGACAACGGTGCGAAAATGAAATGTTTGTGTAATGAGTTCAATATAGGCATCGCATGTATATTGTTTATACCAGAATCGAATCCGACGGCCTTTAGTGCAAGGCGACACCCTTAACCACTATTCTATGGGACATGCACGAGTGTTTTGTGGTGTCGTACTGTACACATTGGAGAATTATGACAATATGTATGAAATTTTATGCACACATCTAGTTTCTTAAAAGTAATCATCTTTGTACGTGCAAAACTGAATAAATGATGTCAATAGAAACAAGAAAATTCCCGCGCGCTCAAATTATTGCGCTCTAATCTTTCAAGGTTCGATCCCTGGTAGAAACTCCAAAATTTCTGTGATGGCCAAACATCGTGAGGACAATTGAGAAGCTACTTGAAATCAATATGTAAGCAAATTCCACTCTCAAAACTAGATAGGACTCGATGTGATGACCACACGTCACCGAATGGAAAAACACTTCGGAACACATTTACTGAATAACTGTAGTTTTCTTTAGAGGACCTAAACATGGCTTTTTTGCACAGTACAATGTTGTTTTCTTTCACCCTACTTTTATAGTTTTTCATTCAAAGGATTCCACTCCCGAAGCATGAGCATGAGGTGCTACGAAACCAGAGGTCCCAGGTTCGGACCTTGGACAGGTATGGTTGCATCATGTGTCGCATCGCTATTCCTTCGGATCATCATTCAATCTCATCGTTGCATTTAACCCAAGAGGTAGAAAAGCGGCGTAAAATAACGAAATAGAAATTATTGATTGACTTGGTTCATTTTACTTCACTTTTCTGGCTAATCGTGAAGATTAGAATGAGTTAAGATTAAATTCATGAAAGGACCATCACAAAGAAGACACATTCTGAGGCCGGGATTCGAACATGGGACATTCAGCTTCAGGCGCAGCTCGTGCATTATTTACCCGGGGGTTCACTGAAGTCATGTGACATATATTCAGTTCCTTCCCCTAACAAAAGGATGGGAGAGGGCTTAAAAGATTTGTCCAGAATTCTTTTTTTTTTCTGGGAGTATAAGGTTTTGTATTAGGGGTGTGCGAATAAATTTAGGGCTGAAACTACAATAAATTGTGCCTTTATGAAAAAGTTGAGTTTTGTTGGAATGGACGTCCTCAAGTAGGGGCAAGTAATATATTTTTTTCCCCAGGAGGAGCAAAAAACACTCCTTCAGTCTGAAGTTACTGCAATGCTTTTATAATAATTACCAAAAATTACTGTGACTGAAATTAAATTATATGCATGTAATATATAATTTTTGGTTTACATTCAATTTCCATGGGAGGCAGCCCCCTTTTCCCCTTCCGGACGTCCATGCCGACTAATCAGAACTGGTCCTACATTTATTAAAGAGAAATGGCAACTAATGGCATGTGTATAGGGGCTATCCACGAGTAAACAAAAACATATCGAACGGCACAATCGATTGTCGAACTGTAGCACAACAACTTCCGGTTCACGGCGGCCGGGCAATTCAAGCGCGTACTTGTGGCATTTCTTCTCGTTGATGAAATGGATCATATAAAAGCACTTGACGACGAGGAGAATAAGAGATATCAGGGCAAAGTAGAGGCCTTTGCATATCAATTGGATGAGCAACTAGGAAGTAATATGGCATTATCCCAAGATGAGATCCATTTGCTGATCGTCGTTTCATTGGCGATATTTGTAGCCTACATATTAAATAGAAAGTAATTTTTCCTACAGAGCGAGAGCGCTTAAATGCATACATTTATGTTTTAAGTGAAAAAGTGCGAGATGTACGGACATATAAAAAACGGAAAAAGGGTCTTCTTTTGTTCTTTCTTCAGTCAGGACGAGTCAGAGGGATGCGATAATGCACACTTGCTGGTTTCGTTCTCGTTTGAACGCAGAAATACAAAACGTTCATTGTTATTTTAAGTCAATTTTCTGCTATTTGTGTTAAACATGACGATGAAGATGAATAATAAACTGAAAAAATTAATGATGGGACAAACACAATGACACACCATTGCCTCACCATGGTGTTCAAACCTAGGACCTCTTCTCCATCAATGTTGATTTGATTGATTGAGTTGGTGTTTTAAGTCCACTTTGTGCACAGTAAGGCTAATCGGGACTGGACCTACAGTTTAAATTGGGATCCGAACCACTATATGCCTCCACCGGGAATCGAACCCCCGGAACCCCTTGATTACAAGGCGACGAGGATACCACTGCGCCATCGGGGAGGCACTCTATCTATCAATGTTGAAAAGATTTCCATTGCAAAAGACGAATATTAATAATAGTACCCGCACTTAATTTTCTGGCTACACAAAAAAATATTTCCTCTGGTTGCACAAAAATTTATTTCCTCTGGTTACACACAAAAAAAAATCTGGTTACACAAATATTTAATACAGTTCGTGTGTACTTCAAGAACTTAACGTGTAACCTATCTGTTACAAGTGTTGCAAGTGGTGCGGGACGCAAAATTTTTGGTTGGGAAGGAAACAGAACGGGGTATTTTTAAAGTCCTGACGTTCAAAACGGGAAAAATAATGTTAATTCCCGACTAAATTGGGAGATTATAGGAGCGGAAAATATTCAACATTACCCGATACTAAAAAAAAAAAAAAATATTATACACACAATTTCACCCTCGGGTGATGATTTACTTTGCATTTCTGGATTAAAAACTGCTAATTTCAATAAATTTCGGACATTTAGTACAAAAAAAATGTAGGGAATAAACTACAGTAGAGCGTCGATTATCCGAACGTCGGTCAACCGAACGACCGCTTAACCGAACTGTGTACTCGCTCACTTTCAGATATCTGTAATGAAAAAAGTACGTGACTTAGCTGCTCGTAAGCGTGTAGGCTTGCTTAGACAGACCAAAATAAAGGATTTTTTTAAACGTTAAATTTGTGTACTGTGTGTATTGTTCATGCAAAATGCGTATGTAATATGTACATATTTTTGTTTAATAAACTGTACCACATACTATATATTCCTACTAAAGTTGCCTTTGTACGTTACTTTGTAATACATACTTAAAGAGATGCCTGTTTTTATGAATAAATTTACTGTACAGTACTTCTTTTTGGCAAATAAACATGTACAGTTCGATTATCCGAACAAACCAGTTTTCCGAACACCCATGTCCCCCAATTACTTCGGATAATCGACGCTCTACTGTACTTTTAAACTGCGCAGTCTACTCCTGCTAATGGTCTTCCAATTTTCACGCCTGACAGCTTGAATGCAATAATTTGGGGCCTATCTCGAGGAAATGGATGAAGAGAGATCCATGAAAGATTATTTAGCCCTGATCGTAGTTTACATCCTCCTTGTACACACTCGTTCGTTCCTTTCATACATGACACAATCTCAGCTCCCTTTAGAGGCATGTTGTGAGCCTACGAACCGGAAGTTGTTGTGCTACAAGTATGGCCTCCGCGCGAAGGCACTTCCTTCCGGTGGATAGCCCCTATACTGGAAATTGAACCTGAGACCCTTTCATTGATACGCAACAGGTTTGTTCAAATTTGGGGCTGGTCGACCAGCACACGCTTTTTTTTCAGTGGACAAGGAAGTTTGTTTACGTTAATTATGTGCATTTCTGCGCGGACAGCAACGCCTACACTGCATCAAATGACATAACCTAGGTAAAGTCCATCCCTCGCTTCACTCGCAGCATCACTTAATACTTTCCAACAAGTATCCAAGCACTTCAAAAACTAACAAACTTGAGACGATTAACACCGAGCGACAGCGAGTCACGTCTTCGCGCCATTCTTTCTCTTTCGCGAACCCGAAGTGTTTCCACCTTTAAGGAAAAAACCCTGAATGCATGCACGAGCTATTTTGGTAATGTATCTCTTTTATTTTAATTCATCGCATCTAATTCCAGCTTTTATTTGTTTCCACTCATCCATCTCTGCCACAATCTTGCATTTATTCCGAGAAGTTCGGTACAAAAATGATACAAAGAGAAGATTGAATATGTAATGTGTGCGCTCAAACTTGAACCCCATACAGCAACACTGGAAGGGAGGATGCAGCGAGAACGGAGCCTTGTCCCGCGGCTTCTGCGAGAGAACGAACTGCGCATGACCGTTGGGTGGAGATATAGGTTCTGCAATATCATCTTCCATGTATTTTGTCCTATACCCTCCTCGAGCTTCTGTTCCCACACGAAGCTTTCACAATGGCAAGAGCTGTCCTGTGGGGATTCAACTGAGGGTCTGTATCAGGGTGGCCGATTCGCGGTTTCTTCTTCTCAGCAAAAGAGTTCGCCGTATTACGGGCACAAATACATGACTTATTGTGTAGAATTTTTAGTGAAATAATGTGAAAATGTAAAGACATTGTTTATTGTTCATTCTTGAGGTGATTATCGTATATTACTGGGGGTTCACTGATCCTATGCGCTATAGGGCCAACCGCGCCTGTTCAGGTTCATAGCGTAACCTGATAACCACTCCACCACGGAGTTGTCGGCCCAAATAGAAATGAAAATTAGAAAATGCCGTCTTGAATTTGCAGGAACCGAGTTCACCAGCAAGGCAAAAGATTTTAGTTTCCACTAGGATAGGCAAATAACAGAAAATGCTTGATAAGTAAATTGGCTCTCCATGTTTCATGATATTATTATGTAAGTAACTATTATTCGCTATATAACTTTGGATTAAATTTACTTGAATCATGGTTGTAGCAGGCAATTCGGAAACGTGGTTGACCCAGTGATCCCCAGTCCGTGCACGTTGCTACCACAAGTACGAAAGAAGAAAATTGCATCGTGATCTATCGGGCCCAATATTTTCTCGAACAGGAGAAAAGAAGACTTTTGCCAAGGACCAGAAAATGATAAGGTATGTTAAGTGACAAAATGGATTAGAACTGTAAAATTTGACCTTGTTGCACGAAATGATTAGATTGCGTGCCACTGTTTGAACATTATGGAACTAATCGAATGGACGTTCGTAGTAAATGAACCAAGTAATTCAGTGCTTCATAATTTTGGTGTCTTTATTTTTGCATGCTTGGCCAGAATATTGTGTATGCAAATGAACTAGTCACCAGAATATAAAGAACAATTTTTAGATAGCTTTACTGAGAGAGGAGTACCTGTAGCATAAGCATGCCAATAATGATGTTAATAATTATATTTATTCCATTATTATTGGCATTTTCTCCTGGTATTTTTGAAAGACAAAAACAATTCTCTTTGTACATATGTGTAACTTGCATGTAGAACATGTTTTACGCATATGCGACATGGAGCGACGTAAAATAAGATAGGCTACATGTGCAACATGTTAACACTAAATTGTGCACGTACTGTTTCTTTAATACATAATCAACTCATCTGACTCATAACAATCCAACAGCAAAAGTGATATAAATTGTTTCTCACGTGTATGTGCTCTGGTAACTATCTGATATCGCCCGAACGGATTTCTTCAAATTTACAGGAGAAACTACTTACTGAAATCACTTTCTGTATTATTTTTGAGGTTCTTCGAGGTATTTTCTTTCGCGGAAACTAAAAACTTCACCATAGAATGCTGCAGAACAATAAATAATCAGTTGTTACGTAAGGAACTTGCATCTTGTGTAACATTAGGCCGTTGTTTCCATTATGTACGTGCAGATGGCGCGAGTGTCTTGGCAGTTTCTAAACGTGCATTTTTTTATGAGATTTTTTATTTTTTATTTTAAACTATGATTACCTAACCTAACCTAACCTTGCTGGAAATGGTCCGTGGGGCTATTGTGAATGTTTTTTGGGGCTATCCGTCAATGGTTCGTGGGGCTATCGTGAATGGTTTTTGGGGCTATCCGTCAATGATTTATGATGACATAATGAACACGAAAGTAGGTATTTTTCAGTTAAGAAGGTTGAAACACTGCATACCCACTCCAAATCAAGAAAACACAAGCATGACGCGCGATGATCCATGACTAGTGCACGCCATATTGTCTGTTACCCAAGCATAACAAGGAAAACAAATAATGACTCGTAATATGAAAAGTTGACACTATTTTATGGAAAAAAGGCATAACTTCACCTTAAAGAATCTTCCGCAATGCAGAATAAGTAAGTATCAATGCTAAAATTAAGGAAATAAAAAGAGTGAGAGGTGTTCGGGCCTTATCGGATAAGTACCTATGCTCCTTTTCCTCAAAACAATAATTCATACTTCGGTGACAGTTCATTATATCGGAGACACATTAAAATCTGATATTTTGTGTTTTGTATGGTTCGTACTTACCAATTGTGTAGTGCGGAACATAGTTCAAGGTGCCATAATGCTTTTTACATGAAAACACAATTTTTTACATAGAGAGTAGTTTTTATTCCTTTTTTTGCTTCCCTAACACATAATATGGTGGGCACACGTTGACATACTATTGTCAGTATGCAGGGTTTCCAACCTTATTCACTGAAAAATACCTACTATCGTGTTTGTCACATGTGCAAATTGCACATTATGTACGGGTAGCTGACTGAAGGCCCCACGAACCATTTCCGATAAGGTTAGTTTAGGAAAGCATAGTTAAAAAAAATGGGGTTGGAAACACTGACAGGGGGTTATGTAATCAGATGTATGGAGCATCCGGTTCATGTAGGAAAGCAGTGGCAATTTTGCGTCTGTGAGATATTTCACCTGCAAAATACACGATTTCCCGGTAAAATGAGATTCCACGATGAAAGAAAATACCTTGACGAACATTAGGAACCTTAGAGAAACTCATTTCTGTAAGTAGTTTCTTGTGTAAAAATGAAGAAATGTCTCCAATATAACGAACTGTTACCCATACTTCTAAAACAAAACTGTTAGCAGCAACTTTCTGATGTACGTACATATTTGGTCTTGCTTCTCTCTTAATAATTTACAATGCATTACAGAAAAGCATCATATTGCTAGCGAAGCGGGCAAGAACATTTTTAGATTCAAATTTTGCAAACTCTCTTTTACAATGTTTTCAGTAACCGTTTCAGTTGTTTTATGATTTTTTCAAATTTTAGAATTTTGGAAATCATTGATGCACAAAATTTTAACCTTCCTTAAAGTAATGTGAATGGTTTGCATTCGGCAAATTTTTGTGTTGAAAAATAAAACCAGATGCAAGCATGCATACTTACCATGGACACGGGTATTCTCAGTTTGACAAGTGACAGTAAGTATCATAGACTAGTGGGAATGAATGTACAATCAAATCAGAACCTTAGTAGAATGCATTTAGGGACTTTATTTTAATGGAGTGACTTTTGAGCTATTTCACCACATTTTAAGCTGCATGAATTAACAAGTCCAAATTTCTTGACCTTTTTTTTTTCATTTCATGTATTTAATCACCTACTTAGGTATGGTTGGAAATTAAGAAAATGGATATTTTTTGGTATATCGGAAACACATTTTTAATTTTTACAGTAGAAATGGCATACTCACTAATTGATGCCTCCGAATCACGAATCTGAAGTTAAAAGTTGTCAGAAACGTCTAGAAATTGCAAAATAAGCGAAAATAAGGCACTAGTTTTCGGAATGGAAACAGTCTATTTTTGTTGAAGTTTTTTGTTCCACAAGCAAATATTTATATTCCTGATACTACCACGATGCCAAATTTTAACTATGTTTGCCTAACCTAACAACACGTCAATTGTTCGCAATTAATTAAAAATTTCTAGATGTTTCCGACAAACTTTAACTTCAGATTCGTCATTAACAGGCCTCAATTAGTAAGTAGGGCTATGCCAAAAATGAAGAACATCTAAGAGGGGTCTGGTCATCTTCAGTCATACTGAAACTACTTATGGAGATGAGTTTCTGCAAGCTTTCCAACGTTCGTTGAGGTATTTTCTTTCATCGTGAGTAGTATATTTTATGCTATAGCAAGGACCACTTACAAGTGTAGAAAGTATGAACCCCTCTCAAGCAGATTTGCTTACACTTAAAACAAGCTCAACATGAGCATATGAGCTTTTTGCTCAAGTGCGGAACCTGTCTAATCCAAGATTTTTGTGAAAATGCCCTCATGGATTCCATCAGAAAGTATGACCCCCCTCAGATTGATGTGCCTATACTTACAAAAGGCACTTCTGTGAGATTGTTGTCCATAAACTTGTCAAAAATATGCCCCT
Organism: Lepisma saccharinum; assembly: GCF_977018435.1. Taxonomy (NCBI): domain Eukaryota; kingdom Metazoa; phylum Arthropoda; class Insecta; order Zygentoma; family Lepismatidae; genus Lepisma; species Lepisma saccharinum. The sequence goes on from NC_139243.1 coordinate 66,643,050, forward strand.
CTTGATATTTTTTTGCCCACACATAAAACTAGGCCACCCTTACCTATATACACACCCACACCCACACACATACACACATATTTACTTCCGGTTTAAGTTCAATTGGATACCAGGTTCAAATTGTATATTAAAACAATGCAATATGCAGAGACCCTCTAGAATTGCTCCGTGACTCTCTCATTTCTCACATCATAAACATATGATTTTTCTCCTATGAGAATAACACTACATATGGTGTCATCAGGTAAAGCCTCATGGAATTCACAGATAATTTTAATATTTGTTCTGTCATTCACCACAACTTGTTTCCTTTTTGAAGCATTGATTACAAACATAGGTCTCTGTGCTTTGAATTCATCAGGTGTGTAATACATGTCAGTATTGCCAATTGTAGAAAACAGTAAACAAAATTTGCTTGTTTTAGAGATATTCCAAAAATATATATATATTTGATAAGCAACAACAACAGGGGCCATCTATGAGCAAATGTCTGAACTCGGTGAACACTTGGGAACAAGTCAATATATCAATATTTTTAACTCTTTTTGCCAGTAATAGGGAATGGTAGTAAGCATTAGACAAAGTACTTTGGAGCCGAATATGCCTTTCTTAAGACGTCGTATATTGCTAAAATATCTTTAATTCACATATTTCTCATACCGCCGTATCTTGTTCTATTAGGCCTCTTCAAGAAAATTGCCAATTAGTGAAAATTAATTGAGCACAACAGCAAAAGAGGTGCTAATAGGGCAAGCATACAATGATATGGGGATATGTGAATTGTTGGTTTCTTTGATTCAGATAAATGGATCGAATTGAAACTGGGATATTTTGCATTTTTTTTATACAAAATCTGATATTTGTTACATCTAGCTTATTTGTTGTAATCCACTCTTATTTAGGGTCGGGCCTATACCTGTCACAGCTTGTTATACAAAAATCAATACATAACACTCAGTGCTGGGTCATTGCCATTCAAGATATGCATGTTCGTGCAGGCATTTGCGCTAGGTCAGTGTGAATCAATATTTATTCTCTTTTTCCACTTGTGGGCTATTGGCCTTACAACCTGTCATAATAGGCATAAAGATTTGATTTAAAAACCCAGGAAATTTTATATAAATACCAAAGCTAAAAATATTAACACACATACACACATACACTCATACACACACACACAAAGCACAGTGCTGAACCCAACTGATCCAGTATAGAATTTTGAATTGAATCCCAGGAAATTGTATATAATAAACAACAACAAAAATGCCGAATCAAAAATATTGTAATCAATGCAATAAGAATATATCCAGCCCCAATTGGGCCAAGCACCAAAAGATTTGTAACCCAGACAAATGCAGAGCTCCCACAAAAATTTGCCCCAAATGCCATAGAAAATATAACATGCAATACTTCACATATACACATAAAGATACTTGTTCTGTACAGTCATCAACATTGCCCCCACAAGCATCTACATCTGGTCTCAAAAGGAAGCATGAAGCACCTGTTAATGCTGGACCTGCAAAGCAGCCACGCTATGAACCCATCCATAGCAGTTTTAATGCCCAACTTAGGGATTATCGGTTTGTATCAGAGCCAAGATGTGGCATTGAGAATTTCTTGAACAGTATAAATCCTGATCTGCAGGCAATTCTAAATGCACAAAATGGCTCTTATAAGCTCTCCCTCAAATTATTTACACAATATAAGAAACCAAATGGCACAAAATTTACACAGCCCCACATGACAGAAACTGTACCTGTATATTCAAATGCAAATTCAGACACAATAATAAGCAGTTTGATAGAACAATTAAATATTAAACACTCTGAATTTGCTGCAAAAGAGTCTGGATGGAGCCTATGCGGCTCTTCACACAAGTTATATGTTAATATTTCTGAATTCTGCCCATTACAAGGATCTACATATCTGCCATTACCTGCCAATATTAAAAACAAAAGAGCCGTGGTTAATATTAAAAATAATGATGAGAAATGCTTTTTGTGGTGTATATTAGCTGCTTTGTTTCCAGTTGTAAGGCATCCTGAAAGAATAAATTATTACAAACAACATGAACACAAATTTGATGATGCAATGGAGGGTTTAGAATATCCAATGTCTGTTCAGAATATTGATAAATTTGAAAAAAAGGCCCGGGATATGAATGGTAAACAATTATCTATTAATGTATTTATTTGCTCCACTGGCAATTGCCCGATAGAACCTCTCAGAATCAGTACAATTGATGATGAATCTGCTATTCCAATTGATTTGCTCTTAATTGAAGGGGATGGCACATATCATTACACTCTGATACATAATCTTGAAGCTTTAGTCAGAACACAACTAGACAAATCTAATAGAATATTTAAGTTGTGCAGAAGATGTTTAACTGTACTTGATGGTCAAAAAATGGTGAATGGGGTTCTGGAAAAAAATGCAGAAATTGCTAAAAACAAGTTAATTGAGCATTTAAAATACTGTAAAAATCATAAACCTGTTCATATGGTGATGCCAATGCCAAGTGAAAATTGCAAATTCAAAAAGTTTGAAGCCTTGTTGGAACACCCAGCATATATTGTCTGTGATTTTGAATCAAATCTCAAATCTCTTTCATTCTGCAATCCAGATCCTGAAGAGTCTTCTATTACACCATACCAGCTACATGAACCTTCCAGCTTTTGTTATGTGGTTGTACAGGATGGTGTTGTTACTAAAGAATATTCATACTTGGGGCCAGATGCCATCAAAATATTTGCACATAGAATAGAAAATGAGTGCCGTGACATAGCATCTAATATTTTATTAAAATCAAAACCCATGTTGCCTTTAACAGAGAAACAGATTGAAGATTTCAACAATGCAGAAAAATGCCCGGTATGTGATTCTGAATTTTCAGATACAAATATCAAAGTGAAACACCATTCTCATACAGATGGTCGATATAAACAGGCCCTGTGTAATAGCTGTAATATTAAGATCAAGAGACCAAAATTTATCCCCATATTTTGCCATGGAGCATCCAATTATGATTTCCATCATCTCATCAGGTACGAGGGGTTTGAGAAGCAGAATTTAAATATTTTAGCTGAAAATGATGAGAAATATATATCTATTAGCAAAACAATTAAAGTTAATGGTGTTCCTATTCACATGAGATTTCTTGATTCTTACAGAATTTTATCTGCTAGCCTGGCTACACTGGCCACTCAATTATCTGATGATCAATTCAAAATTACACGTGCATTGTTTCCAAATCAGGATCTGAAATTAATTAGGCGGAAGGGTGTATATCCATATGATTATGTTACAGATTTTTCTAAATTTGATGAATGTTCTCTGCCACCACAAGAAGAGTTTTACAGCAAAATCAGAGGATCTGGAATCACTGATGATGATTATCACCATGCCCAATTGATGTGGAACAATTTAAAATGCCAGACATTTGGTGATTATCACATGGCATATTTGAAACTTGATGTGACCCTCTTAGCAGATATAATGCAGACATTCAGAAAATCTTCTATGCAAAATTATGAACTGGACCCAGTGTATTTTTACAGTGCCCCGGGCCTAGCATGGGCTGCAATGTTTTTAAACACCAAAATGCCATTGGATCTGATCCAAGATCAAGATATGTATCTGTTTATGGAGCAAGGTATAAGAGGGGGGATGGTGCAATGTTCTCAGAGATATGCCAGAGCAAATAACAAATATATGCCTGATTATGATCCAGCACTGCCATCAAATTATATATTGTATGTGGATGCAAACAGCCTCTATGGTCACGCAATGATGCAAAAACTGCCATATGCAGGGCTTGAATGGGTCGATTTCAATATTGAGGATCTTCAGAACTATGATGACAGAGAACATGGCCTCTTCTTAGAGGTTGATCTGATATTTCCAGATGATTTACATAACAAATTTTCTGATCTGCCCCCAATTCCCGAGGTTCAGTGCTCACCTGGCTCTAAACAGAGGAAATTGATGATGACACTGGAGGCAAAACAGGGTTGTGTCATATATTACAAGAACCTCCAGTTCCTGATGAAACATGGTGTCCAAGTGACCAAACTTGGAAAAGTTTTGAGGTTCAGGCACTCAAGATGGTTGAAACCATACATTGATACAAACACGGAGCTTCGAACATCTGCAAAGAGCGAATTTGATAAGGGCTTGTTTAAATTGATGGTTAATTCTGTATATGGCAAAACAATTGAAAATGTCAGAAAACATACCGATGTTAAAATAATTACTGACCCCAGCCTGAGCAAAAAATTGGTTGCAAAGCCTAATTTCAATTATAGAAGAATTTATGATGAGCATATGGCACTTTTCAACATGAAAAAAACAAAGATTAAGTTTGATAAACCTATTTATGTAGGGGCTGCAATATTGGAATTGGCCAAATCACATATGTTAACATTGTATTATGATGTGTTGAAACCTTTTTATGGTGATAATATAAAATTGATGTACATGGACACGGATAGTTTTATTCTTGATATTAAAACAGAAGATGTTTATCAAGATATGTCACAGCCTGAATTGTTTCAATATTTTGATACCAGTGAATTGCCAAGCCATTTGAATATTCAACCCCACAACAAAAAGGTGCCCGGCAAGTTAAAAGATGAGACACTTGGTGATGTTATTGTGGAATTTGCTGGGTTAAGTGCCAAGATGTATAGTTTTAAAACATGTAATGCTGTTGTCAAAAAAGCCAAGGGCATTGGCAGAGTTACTGTGGAAAAAGAGCTCCAATTTGAAGATTATAAAAATTGCATCAAATCCCAGAGTTTAATCAAAACATCAGAATCCAGAATTCAGAGTGTGGATCACTTATTGACTTCAAATGTTGTAAGAAAAGTGGCTCTGGACCCACATGATGATAAGAGATGCATTTTATCATGTGGCATACATACTTTACCATGGGGGCATTGTGATTTGAAAAATGGCAATCAATGCACAAGCACAGAGCATGATTTGAAATAAATAAACATGCCTATGAACTTATTTGGGTTTAAAAAACAAGGTATTATGGAGCTGCCAACACCACAACCCTCTTCTGATATGCTGTCTAAACTGAGTGGCTTGTTAATTATTCATCTGAACAGCATATTTACAGATGTTGATGAAGAAACAGGCAAAATATTGTACATATTTAACAATAATTTAAATCATTACCAATTACCTGTAGGTGGGCAATTGCAATTTATTACAACCCCTGAGGGTGATGTTAAAATTTCAGTAGGGAGAAATATTTACAGAATTAAGCACTCAAACATGGTTTCTGGCACTGTTTATACTGTTTCTGCTGGTGACTGCTTATATATTGAGGTCCCTGGATCTTATGACAAGCTTATACCCTTTTTTATAGAATTAAGAATCAGGTATTCAATAATAAATAACTACTAAACAAAAATGCCTAATGATATATTTGGCCATACAAGACATGAAGATCACAGTGACGAGATTCTGATGCTTGATGTCAGAGTCAAGAAATTAAGAAGTGATTTACAAGCTTTACAAACTACACTCAATGCCAGTCTTCAATTAGAAATTACAAATTTGCAATCACAATGCATGGACCCTCTTCTTAAAATTGATTCTGAACTCAAGTTGCTGCTTCAGAAATATACTGACCTGGCGACATTAAATAATTTTCAAAGTTTAGAAGAGGCTGTTGCAGCTCTTCAAGCCAAATTTAAGACCCAGGCTAACAACTCTGAGCAATTGAAACAGCAATTAGAAGAGCAAATAAATAATGTCCAGACACAGCTCCAAACAATTGTCAAAAGCATAAAATCACAAGAAGATTTTGATCTAGTGATTTCCACTCTAAAGGAACAGATTCAGTCACTCCAAATACCTAATCTGGACCCTCTGAACAATGCCATAGCCGAGGTTAAAGAAAAAATTGAGACACTTGAAAATTTTATGAACAATTTGCCATCTTCTGATGCTTTAAATGCAATAACTCGGAGTGTAGCAAATATTAAGCTGCAACTTGAAACATATGAAGATTTTGGAAAAATTCAAAGTTCCATAACCCATCTTGAAGGTACAATAGCAGCAGTGCAAAGTGATTTGGCAAATGTACTAGAATCCAGATTGCCTGGGATTGTAGATACCCTTGTTAGTGTCCAGCAACAAATCACAAAGCTTGAAAACCTCAACACTGAATCTGAACTGTCTCATTTTCATCACTTGATAGATGATATCCAAACAAAACTTGAAATTTTACAACAATCCACACCCTCTCAGGCAGATATAGCCCTGCTCCAAAATGCTATGCAAAATGTGGCTGATGCTTCTGAATTACACAATGTAAAATTGGCACTTGAATTTTTACAAAATACAGTATCAAATCTGCCCACATCACAGGAACTTAAAAATATAAAGAGAGCTGTGAATAGGATATTGAAATCAGAAGATATCAAAAATATCCAAGCAGAGATCAAACATCTCACTCAGACAGTGGCCACTCTTCCAACCAATCAACATATTAATGAACTGCATGCCCTGTTTGAGGATATCAGAAGGCAGGTCCATGATCTTACAGCTCAAAATTCAAAATTGGCAGTTGTTGAAAATTTGCAACAAATTGTAGCCAATATCAAGCAACAGCTAGGGACCATGGAATCCAATCAAGCAAATGCTCTGTCTGTTTTTGCCACCCAGCTACAAGAAATTGTGCAACAATACAAGAGACTTGCTGTGGACATAAAGATAAAGCCAGGTCATGATGATGTTGTTAGGACCATCAATGAGCACCTTGAATCTGTAACAAGCAGATTGCTCACAGCAGAAAAGGAAATAACAGGCATAATCGAGAATCCAAAACATACAGTAATTCTTGAATTGTACAGCATCCCCAACAAAGAATATGATTCTCAATTTACACCAGGTGGCAAAATATATATGCTGTCCCCTGCACAATTTTATTACCAATTTTTTGTTGGGGGCACATTGAGACCAATCAAGATCAAATATTGGCTACAGCCACAGGCACATCACTACCCTACCTTATCAATAACAAATGCTGATAACAAAGTGAAAATCACCAGTGTGGAATTGGAGGATTTTACAGATCCCAATACATTGGAAACAGCCTATACTGAAGATGATGGCACTCTGGAATTTAAAATACATATTGGGGACAAATTATATTTAGAAAATCCTGCAGTCTCAGCTGCTGAACACCCTATAGTTGCAATATTCTTGTTTACATATTATGTCTAGACAAATTATTGTTGATGAATTACACAGACAGGCCAGACATAATTTTAAGAGACTCCCAGTAGTCACAAAGGGCATAGATGATTTATGGCAAAGCGACTTGATTGAAATGGCAAGTGGACAGTTGAAAAACTTAGACAAAATCAACAAGGGCCACAAGTATCTACTCACTGTAATAGACACATTTTCAAAATTTGCCTGGGCTGTGCCACTCAAATCCAAGACTGGAAAATGTGTTACAGAAGCCATCAGGACAATCATCAATCAGAGTGGAAGATCCCCGCGCTATTTGCAAACAGATAATGGCAAAGAATTTTATAATTCAGTGTTTCAACAATTTATTAAAAGCCAGGCAATAAAACATTATTCGAGTTACAGTGACCTCAAGGCCTCAATTGTAGAGAGATTCAACAGAACCTTAAGAAATCTTATGTATAAACAATTTACACTGCAAGGCAATTATAAATGGATTAATATTCTTCCAGAACTTCTACATAAATATAACAATTCTGTCCATTCCACAATCAACATGAAACCCTCTGAAGTAATGAGCTCATCTGATGAGCAAAAATTGATCAGCACTGTTTATTATCCTAGATACCAGCCAACAACAAAAAAAACCAAATACACGGTAGGGGATCAAGTAAGAATCAGTAAATATAAGCACTTATTCAAGAGAGGCTTTACAAGAAACTGGAGCACTGAATTATTTACAGTGGTTCAAGTTAAACCCGGGACCCTTAACACATATATAATAAAGGATCACCGAGGAGAAATTCTCAAAGGCAGGTTTTATGAACAAGAGCTCAGCAAAACTAAACAGCCTGACACATATCTCATAGAAAAAATCATCCGCAGAAAAGGCAACAAATTATTTGTCAAATGGCTGGGTCATCCGGAAAACAGCTGGATCGATGCAAACAAAATAATAATATGAGCACCTGGGATGTTATAAAGAGGCTGCCAGAACCTGAACAACAGAATAAGAGAAATGGCAAATTGCTACCTGATAATATTAGGTGTCTTATTGTTGGGCCATCTGCTTGTGGTAAAACTACACTAATAGTTGATAATTTTTTATTGGCACCCAACTGGTTAGACTGGAAAAACAGGCACTTGTATATTTTTTCTAAGAGCTTGGAACAATTAAAATATCAGCAGCTGATGAAGCTATATGATGGATTGGATATTGCCACTTTTGAACCAGATGTTAAGCCACTTCATGAATGTCTCGATAATTCTGTTGTTGTGTTTGATGACATTATATTGGATAATCAAAACAAGGTTAGAAACTTCTTTACACAGGGCCGGCACAAAAACATTGATTGCTTCTACCTGGCACAGACTTTTTCAAAAATACCCAAGCAACTGATCCGAGACAACAGCAATTTTATATGTGTGTTTCATCAAGACCATACCAACCTCAAACACATACATGATGAATATGTAGGTGGGGACTTGAGCTACAATGATTTTTCCAAGATTTGCAGCAAGTGCTGGAACCAGGACAGTTATGGGTTTGTCACAATTGATATGACAAGAACACCCAATAGTGGCAAATACAGAAATAAAATCAACAATTTTCTAGACATTGAAACATATATAAATAAACATGAAAAGGCCAATCATTGATGATCTTAAGTTAAGAGATTATCTTGTAAAAAGATTTAAGGGATGGAAATCAGAGAACCGAGGAATTTATGAAAAACACAAACAAACAGAACAGCCTGTAATTGATGCTATTAATAATTTAGGTAAGAATATCAAAACTGTTACAGAGCAAAATCAAAATTTGCTCACAGAGCTTGTACCTGTAGCTGCAAGAAACATATTAGATTATCCATTCACCCCACTTTCCAGTATTCACACACCTAGTCCTCCTAGAAGAATTGAGGCTAGTCAGAATCCTATTGAATTGGGGCTTCTTGCTCAAAAATATTTAACCACACCTAAAGACAATAAAGATGAGGTTTTTGGCTTATATGCTGACACAGAGCTTGATGGGAGCATCATACATAGAATTGGCAATTTCAGAGTAACATTTATGGGAGATGATATAATTGTATATTCAGAATCTCGACTTGGAGAAAAAGGTGATTTTGTTAAGTACTCCGGAACACCTGGATTGTGGGAACTGATGACTAGGAAAAGGCCTGGCAGCTATACAGATCAAGATTATGAGGATTACAAAGAAATATTAATAAAATCAGATGCTCTGTACCAGAACAATGATCCCACACAAAAAAGAGTCAAGTCCAGCAGTGGGGCAAAATACAACAATTTAATCAAGCCCATATGGTCACAGATCAAGACTGGCAGTGGAATCAAACAATACAACACCCTGCCTAAAGAATTTGTGTGGGTTGATGATGTCAGGAAACTTGTAGATAGGTTATTGGTGATAGCTGGGGAGGAAAATGCTGGCAACCACAATTTTTACAATGAAAAGGTTGGAATTATGGACATGATAAGCACAAAATTGTCTAATTTTATAGTGAATGACACTAAGTGGATTGGATATCTCATAAAAATTATTAATACTCTACCCCCCAAATTTTGGAATATTTCTGAGGGTCGGGGCCTTGTTAATGACATTATAAACAAGCTGCCATTTGAACTACATATTCCAGGCTATCAGTATTGTGGTCCAGGCACAAAATTGGATCATAGATTAAACAGAGGGGATCCTGGTATTAATCCCTTAGATGCTGCTTGTAGAGACCATGATATTGCATACAACACACATTCTGATCTTGACAAGAGACATGTTGCAGATAAGAAATTAGAAGAGGCTGCATTTGGTAGATTTGTAAGCAAAGATGCTTCTTTAAGTGAAAAAAATAGCAGCATTGGGAACCACCATAGCTATGAGCACCAAACAAAAATTGGGGTGGGGGTTGTGAATATGTATATAATAAACCTACAATGAAGGCCAAGGGTGTTATGTATCAAATACCTTATGCAGGTCTCAAATCTCTTAAAACTATTGACAGTCTTTTGACCAAAAAGCAGCGCAAGAAAAAAAATTATTGTATTGCCAAGGGTCATGGTATGAAATTGTTACTTAGTACCCCCCAATTAAAAAAATTACAGCAATCAAGAAAAAAATCACATGTGGGGGGATTTATATTTACCATCCCTGCCATCTTAGCTGCTCTCGGGGCTGTGGGGAGCTTGGCTGGGGGATCAGCTGCCATAGCAAAAACAGTAATAGATGCCAAGAAGAATAAGGCAGAATTAGATGAGCAGAAGCGCCATAACCTGGCAATGGAGAAAAAAGGCAAGGGTGTTAAGAGAGCCATGAATAAGTTTAAAAAAAACAAGAGCTGCTTACAAACCAAGATATTGAAGCTTTAATCAAGCCACTGGGCATCAAACATTTTAGAGGTGTGTACATGTCTGATTCTTTACCAGAACAACCACTCAACAAAGAGTGTGGCATTGTTAATTTGGATGAGTACAAAAATCAGGGCACTCACTGGATCTGCTATCTTAAATATTTAAAAAATGAGGCATTTGTATTTGATTCATTTGGAGGTGTTCCACCTGAAAATTTAATAAAATATCTAAATTCAGCTAATCTTTATTACAATAATACCCGTGTTCAAAACTTCAAAGATGTTAATTGCGGACATTTGTGTTTATCTGTTCTTAGATACATGTCTCAAATAAATAAACCATCAATTGAAAATTTTCAAAAAGCCTTGTGGTATCTGAAACATCATGGGGGTATTCCATCTCACCAGCCAAAATTCAATATTGAAACTCAAATTACATGATGACATAGTGTATCCCAAAACAATAGCCCTCAGGGCATTTTATGGCATGTACCTGATCCCTAATATTACACACCACAACAACAAAATTGCAGTTGGGGATGAAAAAATTGTCATCACTCCAGGGCAATATAATCTCTCCACTCTAAATGCTCAATTACCCAGAGGTATAGTGTTAAGTCAAAATTCTGTCACTCACAGAGTAGAAATTGTATCTGCCACAGAAACAGTGGATCTGGGTACTATAGGAGAGCTGTTAGGATTTGAGAACAACACAAAACTTGAACCAGGCATCAAACACACTGCTATGAATATACCTAAATTCTTAGCCATAGAAACTCTGAATATTCACTGTAATGTGGCAGAGGGTATGATCACCAAATCAAATGGCATAGGCACTCACAAACAAACAGGCATCATTGCAACATTCAAACCTAATTCTGAATTTATGGAGCCCATCATCTATAATCCATCCCCAACATTATATTTTCCTGTGTGCCATAATAGAATAGATAACATCGAATTGATGGTCACTAATGAAAAAGAAGAATTAGTTGATTTTGCTGGAGCCACAACAACTGCAATCATAGAGATTAATATTTAAATAAAAATACATACAAGAAGAAAATGGAAAATATTGAGAGTTATGAGCTACAATCATTCCCTCCAAACAGGAGGACATTTGCAAATTTAAATCAACCCAACACAGAAATTGAGGTTGATCTTGATGTAGGGGATGGATTTATACACCCCCACAGAGCAGATCTATACATCAAATTTGATGTTGTAAAGCTCGATGGAACAGATTATCCGGCAAATTCAAATATAAGACTTGTAGACAATTTTGTGCCACATCTATTCTCTGAAATTGAGATCAGAAAGCATGGCGTTGTTATAAACAGAGTGGATTATCCCGGCATTACCTCCACAGCTTTGGCCACATTAAAATTATCCAAAACCGAGGCTTCATACTACAAAATCGGAGGATTTGAGGCTGGTGAGAAAATATTATCCAAGAACCACACTGTGCTGTTCCCCATGCGCCTATTGCCAGGATTCTTCTCAGATTACAAAAAAATTATGTGGAAGGGTGGGTTAAGAATTACATTTAGAAGAGCTGCAATGATAATAATGCTTTGATGAGGTACAGTGCAATAAACTCTACAGGAGAAGCTCTGCCTAATACCCTACCTGATGAGGGCAAATGCATTATTCAGACTATGGAGTTAAGAATCCCTGTTGTTGAGTATGAAGCCGGTTATGCTCTTAAATACAAAGCTGATATAATAAAAAATCCACAGATTCCTCTACAATTTTATACATATCAATGTGTACAGAAGCCCGCATCTGGTACATATTATGAGTTTGATGCTACAAATTCATTCTCCAGCATACAATATGACATGCCTGATTTTGTAGTAGTACTGTTTCAGAATGGAAGACACAACAATCAAGAAAAAAATTCAAGTAAATTTGATAGCTGCAACATCAAAAACATATATCTTAAAAATGGCAGAAATGAGGTTTTTCCTAGAGAAAATTACAATTTAGACATGTCCAAGGATGATTTCCTTAAATTATATGAGGCATTTACATCCTTCAAAAGAGTCACTACAGGCAATACTGACATGTATTACACACCTGATGAATTCAAAGCACAGAGACCCATGTTTGTAATCAATGCTTCAAAAAGGAAACAAGTTGTGGTGAATGACAGAACAAATATTAAAATTATCTGTGAATTCCATGAGGCTTTACCTGATGACACCATATGTAGTGTTATTCTCATAGGAGAAAAATCATATGTTTATGATGTGAGAAATGAGAGAGTCACGGAGCAATTCTAGAGGGTCTCTGCATATTGCATTGTTTTAATATACAATTTGAACCTGGTATCCAATTGAACTTAAACCGGAAGTAAATATGTGTGTATGTGTGTGGGTGTGGGTGTGTATATAGGTAAGGGTGGCCTAGTTTTATGTGTGGGCAAAAAAATATCAAGAGGGGCATATTTTTGACAAGTTTATGGACAACAATCTCACAGAAGTGCCTTTTGTAAGTATAGGCACATCAATCTGAGGGGGGTCATACTTTCTGATGGAATCCATGAGGGCATTTTCACAAAAATCTTGGATTAGACAGGTTCCGCACTTGAGCAAAAAGCTCATATGCTCATGTTGAGCTTGTTTTAAGTGTAAGCAAATCTGCTTGAGAGGGGTTCATACTTTCTACACTTGTAAGTGGTCCTTGCTATAGCATAAAATATACTACTATCGTGGAATATATTTGACCAGGAAATCATATTTTTCAAGAGAAATATCTCACAGACACACAATTGCCATTGCTTCAACTATGTGAACTGCATGCTGTGTACGTTTGGTGGCGTAAACCCCTGTCAGTGTTTCCAACCCCTTTTTTCCACTATGCTTGCCTAACCTAACCTTATAGTAAATAATAATAATAACCCAGAGCTCTACAGCCCGTGAGGGCCTTGGCTTACCTACCGACTGCTGGTCTTCCTCCCACACTGTTCCTCCGTCACCTGTAGTAGTGTGGAGATCTTAGACCAGTATTGGGGTGACGGGTGGTCAGCCCGTCAAACCCCCAGCCGTTGTAGGTCTTCTCGACCGGGTTACCGCTCACTCATTCGGAGCTTCCCAATTTCCTCACGATGGTGGGTTGCCACCGGCCCTATACGTAGGCTGAATATATTCCAACCAGAGCTGGATTCGAACCTACGCCGTCCCGCAGCGAACGATCTCAAGACGAGTGAACGCCTTAACCCGCTCGGCTACGGAGGAGGACAACCTTATAGTAAATGGTTAATGCATAATTTCTTGACTTTTTCTTGGTACCTGTTGATTTCTTGACTGGTAGACATTATGCATGTGCATCATCTAAAATCTGGCCTGGCCTGCTAAATGGATGTGTTTTCTTTAATTGCTGATGTGTATTAAGCTTAAATCGGTGTGCATTTGCTTTCATTGTTAGGCAGGTCAGGTTTATGGCTATTAGCATTAAAATTGCTTCTATAAATACTTACCAACTCCTGATCATGTAATTTCTGGTCTTGAGCACTTTATGCTATTCTCTCTACCTGGTGGCACACCCATTCTTAATTAAAAGTAACTTAGGAGTAAGTTCAGCAACACTGTCAATGAATGTAATAAGATAAAATGCAATGTCATGATATGATTCAGGTAATTACTTTTGCTGGTGCAAATACACATATATGCTGTTCCTCAGCACCTGGTGAAAATAACCCTGTATGTTATTCTCACCCATGGTGAAATATAGTCGCAGCCTTATTTTAATGCTAAGAGAAACAACCCAAATTGCCTAACCTAACCACGAAAGCATATATTGAACAAAATGTTAAGCAACTCTGCAGTATGTGTTAACAGACTTAAATTGAATCATGTAAAAATTAATTTGCAGCATGATGAAAAAATGCAATACAACAAAAGGAACTTGAGGCCCTTTTCTCGTTTAGATCGTTTGGTGCCCAGGTAAGACTCCTGCCACCCCCTAGCTATGAACCTATCCATGATATTGAAGACAAAATAAACTATTTTAATTCAAAAATCATCAGCGTCTTTGAAATTCATGCACCTACTAAAACGGCAAGGGTAGGAAAAAAATATACTCCATGGATCACAGATAATGTAAAACTAGTAATGAAACTCAGGGATAATGCCTTACGTAAATTTAAACAAACAAATAACCCACACGACTGGCTACAATACAAGGATCTCCGTAACTTCACAACGTCAATTACAAGGCAGGAAAAGAAAGCATATTTCACATCCCATATAAACAGCAGAAATATGAACACACGTGGTACCTGGCAAAAATTAAAAGATTTAGGTATTGTTGATAAAACTACAAATAATATTGATGCCCTTCCATCTAATCTTAGGGATGCAGATGTTATAAACAACCATTTTGTTAGTGTAACACAGAATCTCAATTTTTCTGAAACGCTTATCCAAGAACAGTACAATTACTTCATGACAAACAAGAATGAGAATACCACAGATTTATGTTTCACAATTAAAACAATAACAGAACTTGACATATATAAGGCAATACATAGTATACACTCAAATGCAGCTGGAGCTGATAAAATCACAGTTAAAATGTTCAAGTTATCGCTTCCCTTTGTACTACCTGCACTAACACAAATCATCAATTTCTCTATCTGCACTGGAGAATTTCCCTCCATATGGAAGGAAGCTCACGTAATCCCACTAGCAAAGAAGAAGAATATTCAAAGTCTTGATGACCTCAGACCAATAAGCTTGCTGCCTGTTGTCTCCAAAATTGTTGAAAAAGTAGTGTGTCAGCAACTCACCAAATTTGTTGATGCGAACAATATTTTACCAAAATTACAGTCAGGTTTTCGCAGTAAACATAGTACAGCCACTGCACTCGCAAAAGTAGTCGATGACTTCCTTCATTTCATGGATGAACGGAGTGCAGTCATACTAGTCCTCTTAGACCTCAGCAAAGCCTTCGATAGTGTACGGCATGATCTACTTTTAGCTAAACTCAGATATTATAACTTCAGCCCATTAGCAATCAAGTGGTTCAACTCGTATCTTACAGACAGACACCAGAAAGTACAAATGCCTGGCACTCCACTATCATTTTCAAAATCTGTGCCAATAAAAACTGGGGTGCCTCAGGGATCAATATTGGGGCCACTACTGTTTACTTTATACACAGCAGACTTATCGAGAGCAATACAAACATGTACATATCATTTCTATGCTGATGACACACAGATATACCTACCTACCACGCCAATTACAGTTAGACGTGATGTTATGGTCCTCAACGATGAATTAAAAAGAATTTCCACCTGGTGTGACTCCAATGCACTGATATTAAATCCCAAAAAATCCACATACATGTTACTGGGGAACAGACAAACAATTACGAACGACAAGTATAACGACATAGTCTTGAAGATACGTGGGACGTGCATACCGCATAAAACAACATCTAAAAAACTGGGTTTGGTGATTGATAGTTCTCTCACTTGGACAGAACACATCAATGGACTGTGTAGAAAATCATTCTACATTCTCAGAAATTTATATAGGTCTCAAAATTATCTAACAGAAAAAGTTAAACTGAAGCTCGTTGAGCTCTTATTGTGGTCACTCTTTGATTACTGTGATGTAGTTTATGGTCCTGGGGTCTCAGTCAGAGATAAAAGGAAAATTCAGGTGATGCAAAATTCTTGTATACGATTTGCATTGAACATAAGAAAATATGAACATATCCTGCCTCATTTGAACACAAAGAAAATATTAACAATGGACAGAAGAAGGCATCTGCACTAAATCACCTTCATAAACATAATTTTGAAAGTAAGTAAACCAGATTATCTATTTAGAAAACTTAAAGTAGGCACTCAAATACACTCACACTTCACGCGAGTGCATAACAAACTTTTTACATGTCATCACAGTACCGCCTCCTTCAAATCATCATTCTCGGTAAATGCAGTTTCAACCTGGAATAAATTGCCCATAACAATAACTAACCAATCAACACTGCATGCTCTTAAATCCACAGCAAAGGACTATCTACTATGTAAACAGTTTGAATCTAGAAGCACACACGAATAAAAATACATCCCACAATGTATTAATGTCAACATAAGAATTTGATATTACTTCATGTCAAATATTTCTATTCTTGCACCATCAAACATTAACAAATATGCACTTATGTGTACATGTGTGTGTGTGCCTATATATATACTTAAAATTGTATTTAGAATTTAGTTTTATGTATTTTTTTTTCTTTTTTGTGTATACATATACTCATTAATTGTATCTTTACAGTTCTTATTTGATTATTATTATTATTATTTACTATTATTATCATTATTATTATTATTTTTTTTTCTTATTGGATATATATACCGTTTGTAACTGTAGACTGTATTCTGACAAGGGTTAGGTGGGAGAACAGCGTACGCTGAACCTCGCCCGCTCAATAAAGATATATTATTATTATTATTATTATTATTAACTTGATGAGACTAGAAAAAGCAAGAAAGTTTTATGGAACTTATTTTTGTATGCATAAAATTTGAAATCTATGGGTGCC
Source organism: Lepisma saccharinum (assembly GCF_977018435.1). Taxonomy (NCBI): domain Eukaryota; kingdom Metazoa; phylum Arthropoda; class Insecta; order Zygentoma; family Lepismatidae; genus Lepisma; species Lepisma saccharinum. The sequence continues at coordinate 66,660,197 of NC_139243.1, forward strand.
CCTGTGTGTTCCCCCTGCAGGTGCTCTTTGCCATCTGGAAGAAAAATGCAAGAAATATATAACTAATTTGATTCTGCTAGCCTTGATTTTCTTCAATGTTTGCCCACCCCTAGAATTTGTTTCCGTCCAAGGTTTGGGGGGGGGGGGGGTTAATGCCTCCTTTGGTTGCCCCACTGGAGCAGTTGCGATAAAATGAACAAAAATCGCACCAATCATTTATCGACTGCAAGATTTCCACAAGTAACATGACTATGATTAAGAATCATGAAAAATATAATTACCTATTGTAAAATAAGAAACAAAACAAATATTCCTGGCCTCCCCAATTCGCGATTAAAATTATCCGATATACCATCTGGTGGTATTTTCCGGAACTGCTCTATGTCGGTTACGGTGTTGTGTTGATATCTCAAAGGATGGGAAATGTGTTCGAAAGAGTAACGTCTGCTGTTCTTTTTGCTCCGAATCGTTTTGTGGATCAGGACAAGTGAAAAGTTTACATGTGTTTCCACCCCATGGAATCAACAAAATGAAATTTGTAAATAAATCCGGAAGAACAGATTTGTTTGACAGAAGATTGGCATGGATTGATAACATTGAAATGTGGTAAGTAAATTACTAAGAATGCAAGAGTCCGTTAACTTTATTTTCTGAAAGACGATTCTATTACCATGAAAGTAAAATTTTAAATTATTCTCTATGAATATTTTTTTTTTGAAAACAATGTTTTATCCCAGACTTTGTTGGTGGTATTATCTATTATGTATGAAATTTGGAACAGGTGCATGGCAATTAAGTGCGAGGATGAAAATAGTTTGAGAATTAATTAATGTCTATAATCATAAAGGTAATCAGAAAAAGAAAATAGACATGCTAATGTTGCTGTTTAATTCAGTAAGTCCTTTTTCAGTGAAGATAGCCTCGATGAAATTGTGAATTCTATTATTTTGTTATTATTAAACCAGCTTGCCTCTTTGGGCGAAGAACTGCAACTGTGTGTTTATTTTTTTCTCGTGCCCAAGCTTTGCAAATACAGGTGAATGAATTGCTTTATTTTCAAATCATTTCAGAGAGCCCTAGTTACAATCTGAGATGCAGATGAAACAGCATAGCACCAGTGCTTATACATTACTTTCATCTGCGTTTTCATGTTATTTTTGCCTATCATAATTAAATGATTTGTTCTCAGTACAGCTTCACCTTCGTTAAAGTTCCTGGAATTCACATCACATTCATAATATTTCAAACAACCACAAAATTTAAACGTTTCTTCCATACCAGCCATGACTACATGGTGCTTCAGTCGTACTACTACTAATGTAAACACAGATTCATCCTAATTAGAGTGGCCATATTGGAAGCGACACTACTGTTCAGGTGGTAATTCTAATCGCGAATAGTTAGAGGTGGTTGGAAAAAACTAGTTTTATTCTTCAGCATTTTTGGCTGAGCTTATTTCCCCAAAGTCTTGCAAATCAATGAAAATACATTACTTGACTGCATTTATCTTATTTCACAGCTTTCATTTATCTCTCGACTACAAAAAGATGCCCAGATCTAAATATAAAGTACAACTTTCGATATGGAATTCATAGCTAGACAAATCAGTTTGCAAGAATGGATCGTTTTCCCAAATGTCATCTTCAAGTTCCAGTGGGTTTTTAAATATATCTACGTACACACATTCGCATAACTTGAGTAGTGTTGCATGTATATGTTTTAAATAGAATGTACTAGTATAGTATAAATTTCAATGTCAGATTTTTTTGTTTGAATTGTTGCTTTAAGAGTCCGTATCACTGCTGGTGACGATACCTAAAAAAAATAGGTTCTTGCGTCGACCTTCTGTGCTCGAACAGTCAAGTGTGTGGCATTTAAATTTTACTGAGTTAAAGATCAAATATGAAATTAGTTATGTCGCAAAGCCTTTTTGAAATACATTATTTATTACGTAGTTTTCCTTATCTCAATTTTGTAAAATTCACTAGCTCGCCAATTGTATGTAATAACTTAAATCAACATTTTAAAGCACAGAAAGCTTCAACTGTTCTTCTACAGCAAAGAAATGAAACTGATCTTACATAATTTTCTTTAGAATGTCTGTAGTTTTTCGACATACAGAGCACTGTATGTAAATTTTAACTTCTACTTTTCTAAGCTGGTCGCACTAGCCGTTTCCCCCCTCTGTACCGCTCGTGCTCAAGCCCGCCACACCCCCTCCACACTCCCCCGCCGTCCCTTTTTTCTTTCACAACCGGCCAGTCTTCCAAGAAAACTGCATTCTGAGAGCTAGGAAAAGAAAAAAGAAGGCATGGAAAGGTTTTGGGGGAGAATCAATGGTTTGGGCAATGCTTGTGAACAGTTCTTCACTACGCGATATCCTAACACTAAATCATGATGGGGTTGTAGTGCAATGACAACAGTGAAGGTGGGGGAAATAAAGCCCTCATTCCATCTCACTGTTTTTATTACATTGATGGGAACAAAACAGGGTCGTATCTGTCCCGACCCACCTAAAATCACTTTATTAGATGAATTTCAACTTCAATAGCACCATTGTTCTCTGCTGGCGCTTTATTTTCCATCTCTGTCGTTCAAAGACTAATGTACGTATAAACGTGGTTTAGTACCGCAAATTCAAAAGAACTACACATAATTTATTCATGTGCAATATATGGGCAATTTATTCTGCAGACACATACAGATAATACAACTAAAGAATAAAATATGTGGAGGTGTTAATAAGAAATTTGCTAGTGGGAGAGTCCAATTACATAGGAAGTAATACACTACCCTTTCCTTACGTAGTTGCTTGGAACTTTCGTAGGTTTGAAAATAGTATTTACTTTTATTTCTATAAAAGCATAATGTTGTTTAAGAACGGTTATTAGATTCCTCTGCAATAAATTTCTAAGTGAGACTATTAAGGGGCAACTTCTCCCTTACCCCCATTTACTTACCCTATGCAAAGAGTGTGAATACTTTTTTGCTGAAATGAGTTTCATCATAATTCATCCTCAGGCAGAGCACAAAGCACGACGCCTTAGGTTGTAAGACACGTTTTTATTACGTTAAGAAAAGAAATAACATCAAAATCATCTCACCTAGGATAATCCACCAACTGCAGAAAACACAAAAGAATGTCTTCCGCCTGTTCTGCACATGTGTCGCAACAGGCTGAATAGCTATGCACTACCAAAAAACATCGTCATTATTTCCCTAGTTTACAGCACCATGCAGGAGAGATATCCTGCTACTCGATGTTACAAACTATTCCATATATGTTGGTCATAGGCGTGTGCACGGGTGGGAGGAGGATTGTCCCCTAATCACGGACGTTCGCAGATTTTTCCAAAAAGGGACAAGAAAGATATTTTTTTCATGGGGCATATTACCCCGATACTAGTGCTGTCCCCTCAAAAAACACCACTTGAATTTGAAATTATCACATTCTTGCGTCTCCATTACATAATAATTAATGTAAATTACTATGACTGAAATCTAATTATACTTGTGAAATATATACTTTTAGGTTGACCTTCGTTTTCGAGGTGTGGTCATCCTTGTCCCCCTTCCAGATGTTCCATGCCCCTATATTATTATACTTTCACCTAGAAATTTAGTGGAGAGCATTATTGTCGTTGTTATTAAACAATATTATACTCTAAAAGGAAATGGCACAACCACAAGGGGACAGGGGGGCATTGCCTTATGCCTTTTTCCAACCTTGGACGGAAATCAATTATAGGGGGGGGCATACATAGAAGTAAAAGAAAGCAAGACTAGCAGAATCTACTAGTAGCAGGACAAAAGGATACTCAAGACGGAATTAGTTTGGAATTATGTCTTCCAGACGGTCAGGATCACTTGCAGGGGGTTACAGAGGGACAATTGTCCCCTCGACTTTAAATTTTATACAAATAAAAATACATTTCGTAAAATTTTCTTTCTCGCTTCGCTTGCGGTACCTGCTTTTCTTGCAGTCTTGTCAACTTCCGAGCCGTAGCTAGGAAGTAGCGGGAGTTGGCCCTGGGCCCCGAACAATCTGATTGAGAGAAATTGTAAAAGAGAATGCCATGCCATCCCATGAAAATTTTTGCGCCCTTTTAAATCAATACTGTTTTCAACTTTCAAAAATTTGGATCGAAATATTCTTCCTCGCTTCGCTCGCAGTTTCTTTTCTCCAGTACATTGTAAATTACCAGAGAGAAAGTAAGAACAAATAAGTAATTCAGACAGTTGCTGCTATAACAGTTTAATTTGGAGGAAAACGAGAGCTCACATTTCAGAGACAATCTATATAATTTTTGCTGTTGGTTTGTTAAGGGGCGGATGAATAGATTACGTACTGTATTTAAATAATATGCTAATACCTAGGTATATATATATATATAATATTTATTTTTTTCTTTCCCGATCTGATTGAATTTTTAAGGCTTTTGCCCCCCCCCCCGATTATCAGAGAGTCTGCGCACGCCTATGATGTTGGTACCTTCTTCTAATAATAAAAATAAATTAAAATAACTAATATTAAATTAATAATTAAAATATTAATTAATATTGTTATTACATGAATGGGAAAAAGACTGGCATAAGAATAGGAATATAACTGCACGTATTCATTATCTAGCTCATGAATAGTTCAGATCGCTTCAATTTGTATAAAAACAACTGCCCTGGCAAGGTGATTGTGAAAGAGATAAGGAATTGAATATTTATTGAATAACGAAAAATGATGTTAGATCCATTTGATGAAAAGTAAAACTCTTAATTTAATATTTAAGCATATTACTTAAGTAGTGGTGTGCATAAATCTTCTTTGATACAGTCATCCAAAGTTGTATGACCCTAATGTAATCCTTCCCTTACAATAAGTTTGACGGAAATACACCTCTCTCGATTATACGACAGATGCTAAACAAAACAAGCACATTTACATTATTTAATTTTAGTACTTCGTAAGTCTCTCGTGGAAGATTCGGACTCCCTGGACACCCCACCTCCCCTAAATAGTCCTTGGTTCTATTACATGTAAGTTGTATTGCGATGTTCGTGAATGTGTGTTTTTCTTCTTTCAGACACTCAGAAAAAGTTTTGTCTCGTCACAGGAAACCTGTTGGGGTTATAAACGATGGGGGGCTAAAAAAAAAGGTCTGTTATGGTCACACTCTTGAGTGGGGGGAGAGTAGCGGACAGGGAACCTTTTGGTCTGCTTCTTTCGACAGAGCAACCCTCCCTCCAGCAAAGCCTCAATAGGTCTCCCATGCAATTGATTTGCCTTCGAAGGGGGAAATGGAATCAATATTGGTAAGACTAGGAAGAATAACTGACATCTGTCGGCTGCTTTTTTCGAGCCATGCTGATACGGGCTCTTAAGTCCACTTTATGCATAGATAGGATTATTGGATCCAAAGAACTGCACAATATGGCTCCACTGGTTATTGAATCTGGGACTCCTTGATTACAAGGTCACAACGTTACCACTACACCATGGGGAGGTACTTTTCAATGTTTGAATTTGCACATAAAACAAAGGAAAGAGAACTCTTGCTACATCTTTTAACACAATCAAATGTATCCTTGATGATATGGTTTCTTGAACTATGACTATGAATGGAAATCTAATATCAAACTCCTTGACAATTGTATTCACATAAAATATTTGTATTTTGACTTTCAAGTGTATTACATATTTGTCCACTAAACTTGGTCATGGCACAAGATGTGGTGTATTTTGGCCACCTTGTGTAGTGATTCTCAACTGTTGAGACTACATCGTGGTAAATGCAGTTTATAAAAGCCAATGCCCTGCTCAAAAAATTGTAATTTAAATTTAAAAAAAAAAAGCTTTATACATTAATATACACCCTTGAAATTAAGTATTAATAAATAATGGAATATAGTATGTGCCTAGGCTTGTTGACAAATATAAAATTGGTGGCAATCATTTGATCTACTTAACTCTTGTGACCTGGTATAATACAGTATATGCCAGGGCCCGGTACAGGGCCACAACCTGGCACTTGAGAGGCATTGCAATAGTGCATGGTGGCACCAAAACTGAGGCAGAACCTGAAATAGACTGGCCACAAATGCCAATTTAAAAAGAAAATCTGGCTGTGCCAGTAGAATTTTTTGTTTAATTAAGTCCACTTTATGTATGTTCAGACATGTTAATTGGGATTGGGCCTACAGCTAATCACTGTGCCTTTATTGGGGATTGAACCTGGAGCCCCTTGATTACAAGGTGACAACATTACTTGATACCATCAGCATTCCTTTACCTGGGGAGGGACTGTGGTGGCCATGCCTCTCCTCGACCTATGAAATATTTAAATGTGAGCCTATGAAAAGCCAGAAAAATAACAGACTATTTTTCACGTTTGTAAAAAAAAAAAAAAATAGATTTTGTCTTTTCATAAGTGATTTGGTTTGTGTAGGGAGGCAGGTTTCAGTCAATATTGGTATTTTTAGTTTTATAACCATTGATATAAGGCTACCAGATGTCCCAATTTAGTTGGGACAGTCCATTCATTTTATAATTCCTTTTCTGGCTTTTACGAAGCAGTCATGAGAAAATTTTTTTTTTGTGATCTCACATTTAGACATGTTCTTTGTAATAATAATATTTGCTAATATGTATAATTTATGTATTATTTTCTAAACAAAGAATTGTCATGGCTGTTTAGTGATACTGGTATAAAAGAAATAAAGAAATATAAAACCATTGTTAATTTGAAACATTCGGAGAATTTCAATGCAAACGATAAGCACCAAGATGTACACAGTGTGAGCCTTGGTCAGTATGTGACTGTTTCTGATTGTTGGATCGGTTAATAGATTGTTTTCCGTTGGACCATAATACTGCAACTCTACAATTTTATGTTTAGCTCTAGTACCTACTCCAACAGCATTTTGCCAACTGCTGTGGCAGAGTGGTTAACAAAGTATGCTATGATGCCAGGATGACCCAGGTTCAAATAAAGGCCTGGGCATGGGTGGTGTTTGTATGTCCCTTCATCAATTTCACCATATCGTCACGGATAGACTTGGCAGTAAAATGATGTAAAATAAACTAATTTCATCAACCCTACAGAATTTAGAAACTTCTCTTTGTTCCACATATTCTGATTTCCAATCTCCGCCTTTAATGTCTTTGTGACATAAATCTCTTAACTGTACTGTTTGTTTCATACAAATTTTGGTGGTTTTACCTACACGTAAGCTACATAATGAATATGTACTATCTGTCCAGAAATTAAATGCTCGGTTGATGGTGGCTTTTCAAGCAAAACTTCTAATTAAAAATTTTGAGGTCAAATGTGTGCCTAAACACATCATTCCCACAAAGTTGATATATATTTCTCTTTTCTGTGAGTTACACCCCAATAATGTATTCCATAAGTATCTCCATGGGTGGCAGAAGGTAAAGAAATGTATCTGACTGGAGAAACCACTACATTTGAAAGGAAATAAGTGAAAAGAAATTTGCGTTAAACTTACATAAGTAAATAAATACCTACCAGTAGAAGGTGAGTGGTTAGTGTTATGGCTTCACGCTCTGAAGGATGAGTGTTCGAGTGCATTTTCAGATTTTTTTTTAGTTGCCAATGAGACACCAACATGTGTGTGTTCGAATCCACATTTAGACATTGATTTTTTAAAATCTGTAATCACAGCACAAGCACTTTTAATCCATGATTTTACCTGCTAATTTCGAAAAGCACCTTAGATTTCCCTTCTTAAATAAATAAATAATAAACAACCCATGGCTGGACGTCCTTGGCCTATACAGACTGCAAGCCTCCCTCCCACAATCCTACATAGAGGTGTGGAGATCTTCAACAGGTAATGGGGTGACATGAGGTCAGCACGTCGAACCCTTGGCCATTATAGCTGATTTCCGAAACTGGGTTATGCTACTCACTCGTAGCTCCTAAATGGTGGGTTGCTACCAGTCTTATACACAGGCCTAGAACCCAGGCGGACTTGAACCCATGCCGTCCCTCAGTCGGATTCTTATATACAGCTACAGATTTTACAACACAATTATAATGTTAAGATGTGGAATAAATCTGTTGACTCGTATAACCTAAGAGTTGTTGTTGAGTTGTTCACAGCGCTTCATGAGCTCTTTTAAGAACTTCAATAATTTGCACTAAAACAATCTGCCTTTGACGAGAGGCGAACCCAGGACCATTGGTATGTTGGGAAGTTATCATACCAACTTGACCACAATGTTACGTTCACAGAGCATTTCATTTGTCCCCTTCGGCTTCTGTAAAAAAATATTATAAGACTTATATGTTATTCAACAATAAATGCAAGTTTGGATATTTAAGGTAAGTGTAGGGAAGTAGATATCATGCACAGAAATGCCTGTTCTGCCCGGAATGCAATTTACACACAAGAAGTTAATTCCTTGATTGATCTGCAATAGGACGTTAACCAAAGGGTTGTGGAAGATGTAATGTTCAATTTGCGTGTTGAACTTAAAGAAAAGGGAAGCTGCTACAAATTACAATGAGAGGCCTGGATTGACATAATTCTAAAAAAAAAAATCAAAACATACAAAATTGCTAAGGTGTGAGGCTATTGCAGTGCTGTTCACAGCGCCTCATGAGCTCTTTTAAGAACTTCAATAATCTTTGTACAAGGACCCATAACCAATGCACGTCAATATTACTATACAGTATCTATAGACAAATTTCAACATTTTGCGGGTAGGAGCAACCAGTAGTGTAGGCAGGTTTTTTTCAATGGGGGGGGTATTTCTAAAACTTTCTCCAAATCCACACTTCCATTGTTTTATTATACTTTAATTAAATAATAATACTCATAATTAATTAATAATACTTAAGTTTATAATTAATTAGCTGAATTACTACTAATACTACTACTATTAAGTAGTAGAGATCTACATAAATATAGTATTTATGAAAGCAATAGCACAAAATTACTTTCTAGTCATTAGATTTTTATCAAGTTCTGGGAGCATTTTTTTTTCTTCGTTACGAAATAATTGTCTGGTCAACAAAGTGAAACATTTTAAGTGTGAATAAAATCCACAAAAACAAGAAAATTTATTAAAATAAATTGAATTTAACAAAGTATGGAACTCGTCCAAGGAGCTGCGGTGGTCTGGTCGGTAGAGCGTCTGACAATCATGTGGGAGATCTGGGTTCGATTCCCGGAATTGGTTGGAATTTTTCCAGCTTCTTCCCCGCATAAATGTTTAAACTTTATGAATCAAAATGTGTAAATGCGAAACCTCTTTTAAAGTGAGTCCCGATTACCATTTTTGTTTTTGAATACAATTTTAATAGACTGAAAAGCTCTAAAAATACGAAATATTTTATTATGCATCCTGACCTCTAAAATGAAGCCATGTACTATCCACATTTACTATTCCAGCCCTCCCAAAAACAAAAATCCTGCGTACGCCAGTGTATTGAACATTGTTGCAACTGAGATACAAAACAACTCTTTTCTCTTTTAAATCATAGTTGCCCTCATATTTTATTTTCAAGAATTTGTGTTTATTTTCAAGGCATTCTGTCTGAAAGACATGTGTGTTTGGAATGCTGTGCTTTTCTCCGTGCTGCATGGAAATAATAACTCAAATTATTATTAGTAGCAGTAGTAGTAATAGTAATTGTACTGTCGCAGATCTTTGACTATGATCAATTGGCCATTTTGAATTTTTTCCACAGCATTTTTCATATTTTACAAGCTCAAAGGGGGGGGGGTTAAACCCCGTACCCCCCCTTGTGTACGCCACTGGGAGAAGCAATAATAAGTCAGTGTCCCTAGTATATCTTCTTAGTAATACATAATTAGGCTGTAAGAAAAGATGCAACACCAAAAATCTTCCAATTTGCATATACACACAACAGTAAGAATATACAATTTACTTATTCTACCTCAACCAGTAGTGTACCCAGGATTTCATCAAGGGGGGTATATCTAAAACTTTCTCCAAATTCACATTACCATTGTTTCATTATACTTTAATTAAATAATAATACTCATAATTAATTAATAATACTTGTAATTAATGAATTAGTTGAATTACTACTAATAATACTACTAATACCAGTACTACTATTAAGTAGTAGAGATCTACATAAATACAGTATTTATGAAAGCAATAAAACGAAATTAATTTCAAGTAATTCGATTTTTAGCAAATTCTAGAGCATTTTTTCTTTCTTACGAAATAATTGTCTACTTAACGAGATGAGACATTTTAAGTGTGAAGAAAATCCATAAAAACAAGAAAATATATTAAAATAAATTGAAATAATCAAAGTACGGAACTCATCCAAGAAGCTGCGGGGGTCTGGTCAGTAGGGCATCTGACAACCATGCAGGAGATCCGGATTCGATTCCCGGAATTGGTTGGAATTTTTCCGGCTTTGTCGCCGCATAAATATCCCCGACAAATCACATCTGGATTGCCTCACTGTTATTACCAACAAAACATTTTACAATAATTAAGCTTATTGTTGTTTGAAGTCAGAAATTCAAACGTGCCGCGGGAAGGCGGACTGGTGACTGAGTTATTCTTGTCGGCCTAGCCTTTGTCTATGCATTAGCCGCTTTCAACGAACCAAGAACTTTCTTTAGTTAATGCTCATTGTTCACACAACAAAATAAATGATCATTGAACATTGTTGCAGCAGAGATACAAAACAACTTTTTTGCTCTTTAAAATCATAGTTGCCCTTATATATTATTTTCAAGAATTCGTGTGTATTTTCAAGGCATTCACTCTTAAAGACGCGTGTTTTGGAATGCTGTGCTTTTCTCCGTGCTGCATGGGAATAATAATTCAAATTATATTATTAGCCGGCCCCACTGGCGGAGTGGTTAGCACATCGCGCTACGACGCCAGGGGTCCCGGGTTCGAATCCTGGCCTGGGCATGGATGTTTGCGAGTGTCCATTCATCAATTTCATTATGTCATCACTCATCCCCATCTTCCGCAAATTAGCCAAAAGTGGCACAAAAAGCGAAGTAAAATAAAACTAATCATAAACAAAATTATATTATTATTATTATTAGTAGTAGTAGTAGTACTGTCGCAGGTTCTTGACTGATAAATTGGTCATTTTTATTTTTTCCACAGCATTTTTCATAATAATTCAAAAGCCCAAGGGGGGGGGGGGTTAATCGTAATTTTTGCACAGCAAGAACTCCAAATTCAATTTCTTACAAGCGTTTAATACTTGATTTATTTACACATCATGATTGTATCTTGAAATTTCCAAACAAATGCATTAACGTTAGTATAAAACAGATATGCTTTCTATTTCTTAACAAATTAAGAATATTCTTGAAACATGCGTGGCATTAGGTGCTCAAGGAAGGTTCTTTATCTAAAGGGGTCGTTATAATGCGATCAAATAACTTTTTGTGTTCAATCAAAAGTCAGTCGTCGCGATTATTCAAGGTAACTATTTGCGACGATTTCAATCTTTCACATTTATCACAGTAAGAATCAATGTAATGACAACGTGCTCTCACGGTTTCATTATTCTTGTTCGTAGACTGAAATTATGCAATGAAGAATATAACATATTTATATATGAGCATAATTTTGACAGATTTTCAGGGCCAATCAAAAATGTTCATTCTAATGTTACAATTTTTTTATGAGTTAAACTTGGTGATCACAGCAACAATATTGAATGAGAACTGTTCTACTCCTTTTACAAGCACACTTTATCTCAACATGCACAAATCTTGGGAGAGAGGAAACAGCACTTTTCAAAATTTTGTGGGCATACAAATACAAGAATATAGTTTCATACATGGCCGTATTTAGAGGGGGGGTTTCTAGGGTTCAAACCCCCCCGAAACTTCTGACATGTTTGATTAATGGAAGTTCAGAAACCAAAATCTGTAACAAATTTTCAATTTTTTTTTCGAAGCATCACAAAAATACATTGAGACAATGTTGAAACGATCGAGCTAGAATTTTCATACATTTGGAATTCTGAAACTTGAGTGAAACAGGATTTATTCTCAGAATCGTAACCCACCCGCGACCCCTCCATTATCACTTCTGCTGTCATCTTTCCAGTGTTGCTCCTGCGTCACAAGGAATATAGACTGAAGATTCCCTTATGATTGTCCCAAAATTCCCTTTCCAGCTTTTAAATTCCCTGTCCGATAAAGTCGAAAATCCCCCTTGATGGGAGTTCAAACCTAGGATCTCCAGTTTTGTAGCGCATTACGTTCGCGATTGAGGTTACAATCCATGCACCAGGCTAAGTTTTTTAAAAAAGTAACTGGTTCCACACTTTTCAAAATTCCAAAAATTTAATTTTAAAGTCAAACAACAAAAACTTTATGACTAAAATTTCCATCTAACTTTTAAAGCTTTTCTCTTGAAGGTATCTAAAGTTTAATGACGAAGTATAATAATTGTGCATTTCAGTACACACTGTATGAAACATAAAAAAAAACAAAAGAAACTTGTGCTGGATATTCACTCATCTGCTGGATTGAGTAAGCCCCCTCAATGATATAACAATAATATAATAATAATTATTATTAGTATTATTATTATGGAATAAAATTGTTTTATTATTATGGAATTTTAATTATTATTGTACAATTATTGTTATTATTTCTATTATTCAAATTTGTGGCGACGCCCATGGGAACAATTATGAATGAACCCCCCCCGAATTTTTTTCCTGCCTACGGCCATGGTTTCAATACCTGTATTATTTAACACTGAAGTTCACTGGATTCGTTGTAGATACTTCCATTGAAAAATCTGCAGTCCGTTTAAATAGTTAGAGAAGAATCCATTTGCCGAATTTCCAAATTTTGCCTTCGGAAAATTGTGCTCTTTACAAGGCACGTACCCTAGTCAAAAATTCATATGTTTGTCCTTTGACTTTGCTTAAGAGTACGTAATACATATTCCATGGTAATCGTATATGCTGAGAGGCAAGAACACCATGATACCACACAATATTGCCCCGAAGGCAATTTGAACTCGCCGCTGCTAGATTTCAACTGGCCCTGAATTCAAACTGTACTGCCTCGGTTATCTTCTTACGTAACATTGAGTTGCGTCATACTCCAGGTGGCGTGATTACGAAGACCGCAAGATAAGCACAGAGGAGCTGCCCTCTGTTGTGTGATGCAGGAACTACACCACTTTACTCAGAACTTGAGCAGACAACTGCAAAACAACACTTAGTGTTGAGAATTGTAGGATATTTGGTAATTTATGAATAATAATTAGCTTTTTACCGAAGATCACTACAAAGAGTGGTCTCTGCCTCAATGTGTAGCATCCACGTTATGATATATGACTGTGTCTAATGGAGCTTTGAGACTGAAGTGACGTGTGGCTCCTGGAAATCAATCCTTAGAAGTAAATGCTACTTTTCAAATTGAAGCAACGTAAGCTCCTGTACCATTTTCTCAGTAAACTTTCAGATCGAAGCAACAAATGACACTTGTTACTTGTAAAGAGACCCTCAGTAATCCACTCTAATCCAAGTGCGACAATGAGCTAAAAATGTTACTTGCATGTTGCTTGGACTATACTGTTTTTCAATGGCGTGCATTGTGCCACTTTGCATGCACGGTGAATGTTTTGCACTTAGCCTGTAAATCACAGAGCAAATTGCAAGTATTGTTGTTGAAAAAAGGCCGGCTCTTTGATAGAAGGTTCCTATTATAATCATGAATGGGCCTTTGGAGTGGAATGAAGTCAGTGACGTGCAGTGACGTCGACACTTGGAGTAGCAGTCAGTGGCGTGCTCAAGGGAGTTGGGGGTTGGTGTGTGTCACACCGCTCCCCCCTTTATGGCCCAGTATTCCTAAAAAAAGAAGAATGTCAATAACAGGAAAAGATTGCAAAATGATGAATGAGTACTAAAAGAAGTACACTTAACCTCCACCCACATTCGAAAATAAAAAAACAAAAACGATTTGATTTGACTCTAAGCCAGAGATCTTGGGTTCGAATCTCAGCTTGGCCATGAGTATTCTTTGTGTGTGTCCCTTCATCTATTTTATCATACCAAAAGTGGCGGAAAAGCGAAGTAAAATAAACCAAATCGAGCAATCAATCAATGTTTTGATTTCATTTTTGTTACTTAGCGTCGCTTTTTTGTCACATTTGGTTCATTGCGAAGATGATGCGATAAAATTAATGAAGGGATAAACACAAAGAACACCCATGCCCAGGTCGGGGTTCGAACCCGGAAATCCTGGTGTCGTAGCGTGCTGTGATAACCACTTCCCCACGGTTGGTTGAGTTGGTGTATTAAGTACACTTTGTGCACAGAAACAAAACAAGTAACAAAACACAACACACTTTTTTGTAGTTTCTTCAATGATATTCATTTGACTTTTTGAGTTCTGAGATACATTTTTCATTCCAAATTATTTCATTATTCACTGCAACACATAGGACAAGAATGCGCACTCATCACGGGTTCGAATCCTGGCCTGGATTGTTTATATGAGGTCCCTTCATCAATTCCATCATATCATCACTAATCCTCATTTTCGCGATAACCAAATGTGACAAAAAGCGAAGTAAAATAAACCAAACCAACAACAATATAAACGCGCGTTCTCTTGCTCAAATAAATACATCCGTATTTATGACTGTTAGAGGCCAGGAGTAGTATATTTAAATAAAACTACTAAAACGAGAGTGAGAGAGAGCCTGAGCCCATACTTGTAATTTAATCATTATATATTCCATATTTATAAAAGAAAAAGAAAGAAAGCATAACATTATTGTCTGCACATAACACTTTCCCATTTCATAAATAAAAAGACTACATCCCCTATTATACATACGTACATATTGTACAACGTGTAAAAGGTTTTGTAAATACAGAGAACTGCAGAAAATTTTACCCTGAGTTCTTTAGAGGATTTAAAAAAAAATCTATGAGAAACCAATTCCCTATATTTCCTAAGTAGTATCAATAATACTTGCCGTCGTTTTTCATCGATTATATGTCATTTTTAATTATGATTAATGTATTTTTTTAATTCAGTATTGAGGGTGACTCTATTGTTAATTAATCAAGCGCCACATGTCGGGGGTGGAGGAGGAGATGAGTCATCAATGACTCATACACACGTGTGAGTTTGGAATTAATGGTTTTCCATTAGTGCACAAAAGATATTATTATGTATTCCGTTTTTACCCTAACCTAACCCTATTGTTGTACTTTATATATGCGTTACAGCCGGATATGAGTCATGGGTGCTTTATGCACACGTGGGAGTTTGGAATTAATGGTTTTCCATTAATGTACAAAAGACACTATTATGGAGTTCGTTTTTTTACCCTACCCTAACCTAACACTATTGTTGTACTTTATATATGTGTTTCAGCCGGATATGACTCACAGATGATTTATACAGATGTGGAGCTTGGATTTAATGGTTTTTCCATTAATGTACAAAATACACTATTATGGAGTTCGTTTTCGTCCTATTCTAATGCTATTGTTGTACTTTATATATGTGTTTCAGCCGGATATGAGTCACGGATGATTTATACAGTCGGGGTACTTGAAGTTAATGCATTTTCAGGACACGTTTTGGCTATTCTAAGCCATTTGATGGCGTCAGGCAAGGTTTCCAGGCCTCGATGACGTCATGTGGCGACGGTGCTGGATTATATTAGCTATAATTAAGGATCTGGATTTATCCTAATTCAACCGGTCCCGATGCGATCAGAGGAATAAGATATTATAACATAATATATGGCATTAGCCTATGTTCGCTCTAAAGGTGAAGAAATTGATCGATGTAGCCTATATGAAAACGAAGTATACGGGCAGAATGCATGTTATTAATAATAATTGCTCTTAAAAAAAAGGGAAGAATACCCCAAGAACCTGTTACGAGGTTGCATTCATCGTCACCCCAAACCGCGAGCGATCATTGACGCCCGAGGGGAAGAAACGACTCTATTGTTATTTTTCCCTTACGGGAGCTGAATGGTAGTCAGATGCCGCCAATTTTTTTACACGCGTGTATTGATTTTCTTTGAGGTTCCAATTTTATTTTGCAGAAGTAATTTACGCGTTTTTTCTTCCGCCTTTCGTAACATTGCAAAGACTATTTGACCTAAAGCGTAAGGAATTTGGCTGAACTAGGAACAATCAGTTCCAGTATCTACAGGTTAAAGTGGATACGATCCACTACTTGCTCTTATTTCTAGGTTGCGAACCACGGACCCTTTGATTATTGACTTATATACATCAGGATTCACGTAAAATTGACCAGATTTTTTACTGTTAGGGCCAATATTTCGCATTTTTTGTGTATTTTTACTCAGAAAACGCTATTTGAACGATTCAAGCAAGAGTTTGCATGGCAATTTAGACACACAAACTGTGTTTCTTCAACTTTAGCTGAAGTTTAGGTTTATGTTTTACTCTAATATCACAATTTCATCTATTCAGGCAACATTTTTTATTAAATTTTGGACTCACAAAGACATTTTTCAACTTTTAACTTGCTATTTTAAAAGTTTATTTCCATTTTTTACTCTAGTATCACAATTTCATCTATTCTGACAGGAGTGTTTATTGCAGTTTTGACTTGGAAAGATATTTTTTTCAACTTCTTTTATTAATTTTTCTATTTATTGTTTTTTGTATCTTATATTTTTTTCAATTTTTAACTTGGAGTTTTTTCTTTATTTAAAAAACTTCTCTAATCACTAAGGAAGAAGTACTTTTAAGTAAAACTGTACCCACAAACTTTATTATTACTATTATTATTATTGTTTTTGTTTTGATGTAGTTGTTGAATCTTGTTGTTGTTGTTAGGGTTTATTGACTTCCACTACACTATTTTTGATTGACTGATTGATTGATTTAGTTTATTTTACTTCGCGTTTTGTGCCTCTTGGCTAATTTGCGAAGATGGGGATGAGTGATGAAATGATGAAATTGATGAATGGACATTCACAAACAACCAAGCCCGACCAGGATTCGAACCCGGGACCCTTAGCGTCGCAGCGCGATGTGCTAACCACTCGGCCACAGGGTCGGACTACACTATTTTTGGTTTGCTTCGTAGGAAAGTTTGTTTATTTTAGAGTTTCCTCGGTATTTTCTTACTGTTAGGGTAGGTAAAGTTTCCTAAATATATGAGTAGGGTTCCATATATTCTTGTTCTTGCATGTTTTTCATATGATGTGATCACCACAACTCTCCAAGTGCCTTTACTGCATGTTTCCATTTTATTGAGGATTAGTGATTCCTAGAGCCACTTTATGCATGAGAGAAAGCTTGAAAATTTCGATCTCAGATAACCGTCAACCTTATGTCAGAGTATTTTCGAGTATATTTTAGACTTATTATGGGCCGCTAGAATATCACGCCTTGCTTAATTTTTAAGTATGTTACGCAGTTATTGTATTCTTGCTTTTGCTTTCTAGATAAACTGTACGAAATGTTTAATATTTGTACTTTTTTGCACTTATAAGGGGCCAAACGTTTACTGTAACTAAAATTATTATGTGTCTAAGGACTGAAACTCCTTTACCAAGAGTACTACATCTACAAGAGTACTACATCTACTACTACTACAAGGGACATCAATAGCCACAGCCATAGCAAAAATAATAGGTAGTCAAACAAGCTAACTCAGATAACACGCAGCAACAAGGATAAACAGAAACCAACATGGAATTCAGAAAGGGACATCAATAGCCGCAGCCATAGCAAAAATAATAGGAAGTCAAACAAGCTAACTCAGATATCAAGCATCAATATACCTCAGACAACAAGCAGCAACAAGGCATAGAATAGAATAAAACAGGGCATGCTTATGGAGAAACTCAACATAGGAATAAAAGGGACAGCCAACCCAAATAAGCTACATCATACATATCACCTGCGAATAGGAAATTAACAACATCAGCAGTAACTACTTATACCTGCTAGAACAACTAAGCGACTAGAGTTAATCAGAAAAATACATATTTTCACGAACTAATTTATATCTACGATAATAATACTGCACTACCAGAATACTAAGGCTTCAAAACAAAGCTCTCAGAACAAAGTACAGCGTGGAGTATAGGGCATCATGCAAATGATTATTCAAAGGAGCTTCATAGATCAATAAGACAATAGCGATTATTCTAAGTACTGCAACTTGACCGAAAATAGGAAAGTTACACAAGAACAACAACACAAGAAGGTAAGATACTTACTACCATTACAGCAGACATTCAATATCTCAAAAGACCATACAAAATATTCTACAACAATCTGCTTCATAACATAAAAAAAACTGCTAAGTTCCCAAAAAGTATCCAATCAATGAAAGAAAACTGCTTGAAAAGGGAGAACTCTCTACAGTCTCACAGAATTATAGGATAATAACAGCAAAACTTGGAAGCATACACACTCAATAATGCTCAATATGCATACACTTCACATGCAATCCCATGAAAAAGGCACATAGCAGACTCTCATCTGAACTTGGACACCAAAAAACAGCACTTTGGGATTACTAATACTCATAAATACTACATTGCCTGCCGTTGTTTGAATAGCGACGGTGCAAACTTCATAGCAAAATATGGAGAAACGTCAGATGTATGTTCGTATAAGTGTGTAAATGTGTGTGCGTGTGTGTGTATAAAAGAGAATATGTGTGTATTTACCAGAGTGTGGTCTTACATAAATTGATAAAAACAGCAATATAGAAGCTGATAGAAAATAGTAAAAAATAAGGTTTTTAACATGACAAAGTAATTAGTCTAGTTTGTTAAATATAAGGAACATAAGTTAATTACAAGAAATATAAATGAAATGCACTAAGTAAGTACAATTGTTTGGTTCTAAGGTAGTGAATATATCGAAAATTGTGCAAAACTTTGCATTATAACCAGTAAATTAAACAACATTTGCCTTAGAATAGCACAAAATAGCATACTTATTAGATTAATAACAAACTTTCTGATGCAGTAAAGTATTGATTAGGGCTGAATGATTCAATTACTGTAGAATATTAGTCTCTGATTGAAGTAAATAAATTGCAAACAATACCTTTTGTTTGTAAAATAGGGTTGTTAATTCCTCAGAAATATCAACTTGTACACAGTAAATTTGAGAGTTTTAGCAATATTTGTTCTGAAAAGAATATGTGTAACTTGTTAAGCATGCCAAACACAAAATATTTAAGAAACAGTACAGTATAACCTCAATTTTGAAAGCTAACAGTACTCTAGTGTTTCTACATAGGCGTCTGTAGTGGTAAAATACATCCAGTCCTTAAAATTTTTGGCCATCCATTCATTCTCAGCGTCGCGATTAGTCACAAAAGCAAAAAGCGAAATCTTGTCGTTGTTATAATTTCTACTTTTCATGTAATCACCTACACTATAGTATTATGTTTAGTGAATTTTGTCGACTCCCTGATTGGTCTGTTAAAGTTAGTAATCAATAAAAATATACTAGCATAGAAAAATTCTGATATAGTTGGATTTTCAAAAGTATGTACAATCAGTGTTCTTGCTACATTTAGCACCTAATATAGTATAAATTGAAGTCTAGTTAGTGTTGGGCAGTAAAATGTTCTGGTACATGTAGTTACTTGAAATAGCAAATATTGGCTGTGTAACTGGTAAAGCACTCAAAAAAAAATCAACTTCGTTTCCTCGTAGAACTCCCTGAAAGTGCTTCTTGCACGCTAATAAGGCTCTGGCGTGTGTTCCTATGCCTGCTACAAGCCTCTGTAAAATTCATAATGACCAGAGTTTAACCATTCAACATGCTGTAGAGCCTAAGCTTTAAGCTTCAGTCAGTGGAATTTAGTCCTCAGGGACATATAGTGATTGTAGAATAAAAAATAGAAGCCTCGAATAATACATTATAACATATACAAATAACCCCTGGTATTAATCAAACACTCAAAAAAAGTCAGTAATACTTGAAACGTACCCAGAATAAAAGACTATAAGGGTAAATAGCATGGTAAGAAAAGTTTGGCAGGTGGACTTAAGAGCCACGTAGGCATCTGCTAATACCGACTTTTCCTGTGATTAGTCATTATATTGTTAAATTGTTATATTTAACGGAAGAAAGAAACAATATTAATAAACGTTCAGTTATAGTACTCTTGGTAAAGGAGTTTCAGTCCTTAGACACATAATAATTTTAGTTACAGTAAATGTTTGGCCTCTTATAAGTGCAAAAAAGTACAAATAATAAACATTTCGTACAGTTTATCTAGAAAGCAAAAGCAAGAATACAATAACTGCGTAACATACTTAAAAATTAAGCAAGGCGTGATATTCTAGCGGCCCATAATAAGTCTAAAATATACTCGAAAATACTCTGACATAAGGTTGACGGTTATCTGAGATCGAAATTTTCAAGCTTTCTCTCATGCATAAAGTGGCTCTAGGAATCACTAATCCTCAATAAAATGGAAACATGCAGTAAAGGCACTTGGAGAGTTGTGGTGATCACATCATATGAAAAACATGCAAGAACAAGAATATATGGAACCCTACTCATATATTTAGGAAACTTTACCTACCCTAACAGTAAGAAAATACCGAGGAAACTCTAAAATAAACAAACTTTCCTACGAAGCAAACCAAAAATAGTGTAGTCCGACTCTGTGGCCGAGTGGTTAGCACATCGCGCTGCGACGCTAAGGGTCCCGGGTTCGAATCCCGGTCGGGCTTGGTTGTTTGTGAATGTCCATTCATCAATTTCATCATTTCATCACTCATCCCCATCTTCGCAAATTAGCCAAGAGGCACAAAACGCGAAGTAAAATAAACTAAATCAATCAATCAGTCAATCAAAAATAGTGTAGTGGAAGTCAATAAACCCTAACAACAACAACAAGATTCAACAACTACATCAAAACAAAAACAATAATAATAATAGTAATAATAAAGTTTGTGGGTACAGTTTTACTTAAAAGTACTTCTTCCTTAGTGATTAGAGAAGTTTTTTAAATAAAGAAAAAACTCCAAGTTAAAAATTGAAAAAAATATAAGATACAAAAAACAATAAATAGAAAAATTAATAAAAGAAGTTGAAAAAAATATCTTTCCAAGTCAAAACTGCAATAAACACTCCTGTCAGAATAGATGAAATTGTGATACTAGAGTAAAAAATGGAAATAAACTTTTAAAATAGCAAGTTAAAAGTTGAAAAATGTCTTTGTGAGTCCAAAATTTAATAAAAAATGTTGCCTGAATAGATGAAATTGTGATATTAGAGTAAAACATAAACCTAAACTTCAGCTAAAGTTGAAGAAACACAGTTTGTGTGTCTAAATTGCCATGCAAACTCTTGCTTGAATCGTTCAAATAGCGTTTTCTGAGTAAAAATACACAAAAAATGCGAAATATTGGCCCTAACAGTAAAAAATCTGGTAAGGGGAAAATAACAATAGAGTCGTTTCTTCCCCTCGCGCGTCAATGATCGCTCGCGGTTTGGGGTGACGATGAATGCAACCTCGTAACAGATTCTTGGGGTATTCTTCCCTTTTTTTTTTAAGAGCAATTATTATTAATAACATGCATTCTGCCCGTATACTTCGTTTTCATATAGGCTACATCGATCAATTTCTTCACCTTTAGAGCGAACATAGGCTAATGCCATATATTATGTTATAATATCTTATTCCTCTGATCGCATCGGGACCGGTTGAATTAGGATAAATCCAGATCCTTAATTATAGCTAATATAATCCAGCACCGTCGCCACATGACGTCATCGAGGCCTGGAAACCTTGCCTGACGCCATCAAATGGCTTAGAATAGCCAAAACGTGTCCTGAAAATGCATTAACTTCAAGTACCCCGACTGTATAAATCATCCGTGACTCATATCCGGCTGAAACACATATATAAAGTACAACAATAGCATTAGAATAGGACGAAAACGAACTCCATAATAGTGTATTTTGTACATTAATGGAAAAACCATTAAATCCAAGCTCCACATCTGTATAAATCATCTGTGAGTCATATCCGGCTGAAACACATATATAAAGTACAACAATAGTGTTAGGTTAGGGTAGGGTAAAAAAACGAACTCCATAATAGTGTCTTTTGTACATTAATGGAAAACCATTAATTCCAAACTCCCACGTGTGCATAAAGCACCCATGACTCATATCCGGCTGTAACGCATATATAAAGTACAACAATAGGGTTAGGTTAGGGTAAAAACGGAATACATAATAATATCTTTTGTGCACTAATGGAAAACCATTAATTCCAAACTCACACGTGTGCATGAGTCATCGATGACTCATCTCCTCCTCCACCCCCGACACGTGGCGCTTGATTAATTAACAATAGCGTCACCCTCGATACTGAATTTAAAAAACATTAATCATAATTAAAAATGACATATAATCGATGAAAAACGACGGCAAGTATTATTGATACTACTGTCCTATAGGAGATAGACTGGGGGACCTGAAAGCCTGGGCTTTCAACCATTGCAGTGGGGTCGAGGAGGCAAGGGAGGTAGAGGTAGAAATCTTCCTTTTCCTTGGGCCGGCCGTTTCTACCTGGAAACTGGTCAGGCGGAAGATGAGCGAGCTAGGGTATCCAGCCAGCTTTGCCCGCGGATCACACCGATGGACGAGAAGCACGTGGAAAAGGAAGTGTTGCATTTTAACTGTGGCTTTAACAAGACAATAAATATTGTGATTTGAATATAATTCGAGATGTGAGATTGATTGATCTATCTCTGCTAGACTAGCTACTCCTCAGTGCACGTCACTGAATAAAGTAATGCTGTTGCCTTGTAATAAGAAGGTATCTGAGGTTCAATACCCAGTGGTCAGAGCACTTTGGATCTAGTTTCCCATCCAGATTCCTTAAATAGGATATTTTTTTCTTATTTGCATCCAGTGTTATTTGCTTCTGCTTCAGTGTTAGTGCAACACCGGAAAAGTTCCATTGCACCCAGGGATTGAAGACTAATTTAAATTAATTTCATATTGGACAGCAAGTCTATATATAACTGAACTATGATATCAGGGTTGCTACGCGACTGGAAAACAGGGAAAAGTCAGGGAATTTGTTTGGTCAGGGAAAAGTCAGGAAATTTTTGCATATTTTCTGGAATTTACGCACATTTTGGAGTTGCAGGAGAATCAGTTACCAAATGAACGAACGGTTCATTTCCACTTCCGAATTCAGTTCTTGCGATTCCAGTCCCCCCCAAAAGATTCAGTCCAGAAACTTGTTCCTCTCGTCATTATGACTTCTTGTTTGTTACGTACAAAATTATGGTTCCTTCGCATTTCAATTCTATATTTATTCACTCTCGGATCTAGGTTATTGGATCCGTTCATTTTGCGACTCGTTCTTGTGGACCTGTTCAAGACCGGAATTTGGAGAGGCGTGAGATTTTTCCTTAGAGTACAAGCTACTCAAGATGAAACCTATGCACCAGCCATCCTCAGAATTTCTTGCGGAAAAAATGTTGCTTTAGCTTTGTGTGCGGTGAGGAAATTTTCTTTCTTCAAGAACACACCCGTTCGGAACCCGTTATCTTTTGATACGTGAAGCGGAGCAGGTTGGTGTTCAGACAGTTCATTGGTTTTGGATCTGCAATAAAGCTTGAAGAGCAGAATTTCATGTAACTGGCTGTGGTAGACGTCACACTGGACGGGTGCAGACGCCGAGTAAAAACAAAGGGCCTCACTACTTCGTTCCCCCTGTGAACCGGTTCTGTGAATTTGAGTCCTTCGCTGCGACCCGTTCAGAAGCAACCTGATCAACTATAGTGGAACCACGAGCAAAACAACTTGCCCAGACCCATGGCTCCTGTGCACCGTAACCCGCGAGAAGGGGGGGGGGAGAGTGGACAATGCTTCATTATGGCTCGAGGTGGAGGGAAGAAGGGAAAGCTGCGTGGGGATTTCTCTTTCCAAGGTTTTTTTCCTTGTGGTAGTTTTTACATTGCAGAGATGTGTTACCCCCGAGAAATTAGTGATTTTATGCAGTTTCAGTGACGTCATTATTCGAATATGCACGTGTTTTGTGCATGTAGAACGAATTTATTTTTAAAAAACTGGTGTGAAATAGAGGAATTAAACGTACGCTGGTCACACATCGTTGTTAGGTTAGGAATGTTGTTTTCATGCCGATAGTAATTTTACGTATTGTTTGCGTGTAGAATGAAATTATGCTGAAAAGTGGTGAAAATGAGCCCAAGTTCCTTTTGTTTTATTACAATTTCATCATGCTACAAATTCAACTTTTACATGGTTCGATTTATGTCTGTTAACACATACTGCAGAGTTTTAGCGATTACTTAAGATTTTGTGAATATATGCTTCTGTGGTTAGGTTAGGAATATCAGGTTTGGTTGTCTTAGAATTAAAATAAACACCCTGAATGCACTCTACTAAGGTTCCGATTTATTTCTACATTCATTCCCACTAGTTTACGTTACTTACTGTAGCTTGTCAACCGGAGAATACCTTGTCCGTGGGAAGTGTGTATGATTGAGTAAGGCCATGTTGAAGTTGTGTTTTTTTTCAACATAAATAACTTTTTTCGAATCCAAATAGTGCTCATGATTTTAAGAAAGGTTCAAATTTCGTATCACAATGATTGCCAAAATTCCATGATGAATAGTCTTCCTGCTAGGAAAATTTGAAAGAAAAAAAAAATAAAACATTCGGAACTGTTACCTTTTAAAAGACAGATTTCGATGTTTTCTGTAATATAAAATTGGTTCCAGCATGTTGAAAACTCAAATAATGGAGATATTTGATTCCAAAGTATGGCCTGCGTATATATTTTTTTAGGTGTATGGTTGGTCACTGCCCCCATTCAAGTTCTGAATTTCCGTAATATGTAGCCTACTATTTTCAATAAATTAAAAAATATAATCATTAAACTTATTGCATATTTTCTAAAGGTACATGACCTAATTTTCTGTTGTTTCTCATTTGTATTGATATAGGCTAATTGAGGTTGTATACAGGTTACATTGTAAAGCTTTGATATATGCCACATTTTTTTTATTGATTTTTTTTACACCACCTTAATTGTAGTGACTTAGTGAAATTTGGGAAGTACAATATTTATTTATTTTTTCATTGAATAGCATTATATTAATCACTTGGTAAATTTTCAGCTAATAACTGTGTATATTCATATTCATAATAATTAATGTGCCTGCATATTGAATTGAAAAACATGAGGTTCAAAAGCAAAAATCATGACGACAAACATGTCTGGAAAATTTTTATTTCTGGTCCGGAAAACTTGGAAAAATCATGGAATTTCATAATCAAAAAATCGTAGCTACCCTGGATATGCAATAGTTGATATACTTGCTGTCAAATATAAAATTAGATTTGATTGTGTTCTAAGTCCACTTTATGCACAATAAGGCTAATCAGGACTGGACCTATAGTTTAAAGTGGGATCTGAACCACTTGTGCCTCTACTGGGTATCAAACCCAGGACCCATTGATTACAAGGTAACGACGATACCACTGCACCTTCGGGAAGGCCCATAACATTAGATTTAAATTATTTAACACCTCGGTGCATATTAATATTAATTAAGGGTGCACATTAATTTCCATATAAACTTTAAAGACCAGAAATGTAATTGAGTGAAATTGTTGGGATCAGGACATTGACTTGTAAAAAAAAAAATTACTGGGCTGTGGTCTGACAAGTGTTGAGAATTATGCAACATGCAGCCAAAATACATCTCTAGTTGCCATTTAACCAAATTATACATTATGTACTGGAAAGCCAGAACACAAATATACATTTTTTACTGAACAGAAAATTTAATGTAAAGAGATTTGATACTAGATTTTCAAAAGGATTTTTTTTGCTTCATGTATATATCCGTATAACAAATTCAAATATAAAAAATCGTAACATAGTAAATCATACTATTAGGTTCTATTAAAAATGCATCCAAACTACTCTAGTTATGTGAACATGTTTATACTACATAGATAGATTCAATACGCCTACCGAAATATGAAGATAACACTGAAAGGACATCCCACAAGCTTCCGCAGTCAGTTTTTGTACTTGTGCAAAGTTGCTGTTCTGCCTTGCTTCTTCATTAGATGGAAGATTTCTGAAAAACTTTTAAAAGTCTCCAATATTTACCTTGCTTTGTTTTTTATTGTCAGTTTGCCAGTCACCTACACCATCATCACTTCCACCTACTATTGTACCACACATAGGATGCTGCTCATCAATGTCAATCATACTGAATGCAAAACCAAATAATCCGTACATAATACACAAACGAAGATGCAGTAAACTGCATACGAACAAAGCACGAAGTGTCTACTGAGCAGTTTAGAGGAAGCGTTAGAGCTTAAAATTACTTGTAAATGCATGTACTGTTGTTGGGAAAATGGCCAGATTTTTGATTGAATGTTATACATTAAATTAAAATGTTAAAATAATTTATTGGTCTACTCATAATGCATAGATTACTTAATACTGTATTATTATTATTATGTGAATAGTTAAAAAGAAGGTATATATACAACTGTACTATATGTTCAATAACTAAATGCTCAGTGGCTGTGGCCAGATCTGGAACTAACAATGGTATAGGGCCTGTCTATATTTTCCGGAGGGACAATTCTTCACTTCGTTAATTTTTAAAACCACAATATTATTTCTTTTTTATAATTACAATTCAAGATATGAATTGGTATGAACTTCTGAGATAAAGGCCTCACAGGGTGAATTCCGGGAATTATACGTGAATTTTTGGCTCTGGGAATTATACGTGAATTTTTGGCTCTGGGAATTATGCATGAATTCTGCTAGATTTTTCTCCGTAGAATTGAAAAATTGTAACTTTTATTAATACAAATCAAATTGAGTTTATATTTATTTATACATTCTCTGAGGCAAGCATTTCACAGTTTAGCTTCTATTTTTATGATGGAAAGAAGGAAAAGAGCTGCATGGAAAATAAAAAACTGAATTCTCTCAATCGGTTTACTTTATTGGTGCCCTTTACAAAACAATCTGAAAGAAGGACGTTTATTGAGATTGTGAATTTTAATTGGGTAAATTAGAGTTTGAAATTCTTGTATAAATAACAATTTTTTTATAGATTAGTATATTCCGTAACATTTGTGACTTTTTGTAGATGTATTTCGAGTGAGTATATGAAATGGCAAATGTAAACTCTAGGCCTTAGATTAAAAAAAACATATATATATATATGTTTTCTATTTATAGAGTATCATTTAGTTATTTTTTTTTCAAAAAGTAATATATTTGTCATGGAAAGAGTGGAAGAAAAATTGTACTGTAAAATATACATGTGAGAGTTAGTATGTTGATTCTAATATCTTGTATTTTTTTTCAGATGTTTTCAGAAACTGTCTATTGATATGGCAAGAAAAACCTGATGCAGGGAAATTCTTGATTTGCTAAGGTGAAATGAAACCTCCCATCAGCACTCACATCATCTTCTTGTTGCTGAGCATCATCTTTCCGAAAAGGCATTTAGTTTACTCTTGAATGTTTAGAACTTGCATGAATATTTTCATTAGTCACTTTGTGCTTACGTGATACTTTCCTCAGGCTTTTTCACTTCCACATCTTCACCCTCACTGCTTTCTGTAGTTTGGCATTTTCACATTTTTCTGCAATCTGGTACATGACAAAAAATTCTTTGTTTGAGAACAAAGCTGAATACATGGAAGCGACTTTTACATAAGACAAATGTACATAATGTAGTATAATCACATATTATTCTTGTAAAATTAAATGTCAAATGAAAGTGGATAATTAGTATCTCCTAGAAGTAGGTTGCAATGTTCTATATCTTCTCATGTTATATTTTTTTTATGATTTTGATATAATACCAGAGTAAGACCCATTTTTTTTACAATTTTTGGCTATATATTTTGTATTTGTAAAATCTATTAATGTAATATTGTATTGTAATGTAAGTATTGACATGTCCTATATTACCATGTACTGTAATTTGTACACACCGGTAGTCCTTGGATGGAAATAAACTAAACTAAACTAAACTAAACATAGTGTAATGGAGATGAACAAGATGTTTGCTCTGGATAATAAATAAAGAGGCAGAGAAAGGGTGAGTCCCGTATTGAAAATTGGAGAGGAATTTTGCAAAAATGCCAGACTTCAGAAACCACCGAGGGTGCTTGTGGAAGTGAAAAAGCATGAGGAAGGTAAAGGATCAAATAAACATGAGGCAACAAATGAAAATGTTCATGCAAGATCTAAAAATAAAAGAATAAACAACATGACATCTTGGAAAGATGATGCTTGGGACAAGAAGATGTGAGCGCTGATGGCATTTCCATTTCACAGAAAATCACTAAATGAGCCAATAATCAAGCATATGCTTCTTGAAGCTCATTTAGAAAGAAACACTTAGTGAAGAGATATAAAAATGAAATTCAAATTTGGTCCACACTATAAGGGTGTAATCTCATCACAGTGTGACTATGATAATCCGGTACATGACACAGACATGGCGCGCATGCGTAAGAGAAAGAAACATAAATTGTATAATCAGGATGACTGCCAAGGAATTTATGTGAAAGTACATTCACCTGAAGAAAGGGAAGAGGAAGAGGGGGACATGTGTAGGTTAGATGATAATTTCCAGCCTGTTGGCACAAACAAAAAGTTGCGACACCTAGGGCAAACCGAAGAAGTAACTGTATAAACTCTCATTAATTCAGATGACACTACTGGTATTGAAACTAGTGCTTCAGCTAATTTTGTGAATTCTGCACATTCTGTAAACATAGTTCGATAAGAGGATCACCTCATTCTGTAAGAAATTGTGTTGGTTCGGATACAGAGGAAAATCTAAAGAACTGAATCTAGTGTTGTTCCAACAGATTACAGATCATATAGCAGACATTATGAAGCTTCTAAATGGTCATATCTGCGAACTTCAGGGGAGTGGATATACTTTGATTAGTGGAAGTAATATTGCAATCCAAAGTAATGTGCATGAGAATATTGCTATTTTAGTGAAAAGTTTGCATAACCAGTGTTGCATTACATAATAATGCTACATATTTTATTTTATTTGGGTAGTGATTTTTATTGCTTTACGGTGGCATATGACTTCAGTTTTTCCGGAGTTTCTAACACCAAAAGTGCACAGAGCCTTACATTGCTAGGTACTATACATTATTATTGTTGCCATGAGGAGCAAGAACCAATATCAAAATAATAATTACAATATGATTTCAGAATTTAGATCAAAAGTATCAGTTCAAAGGCTCTACTTTGCCTTCTGTGTAGGTTTTTGGATCTTGGTATAGATGCAGAGTGGCTACTCACCCGTAGTTCGTAATTCCGGGAATGATTCGTGAATTCTGTGTGAATTTGTTTCCATAGACTTGAAAATTTGCAACTTTTATCAATCCAAATCCAATTGAATCTACACAACCTGAGGCATTTTGTCACTAAGTTTTTACTTTTATCGAGGAAGACTTAATATCTGTTAGTAATGAACAAGATGATTTCATACGTTAGTCTTACATTCGTGTTTTATTTTGTATGTTGCAATATGGCCTGTACCTAATTTTTTTAAGGTGCTAGATCAAAGAACAGACATCTGAAATGCTTTGAGGTTGATTGAATTATGTTATTATGTGTTGCTCTTTTCCAAGTTTTTTTGATCACTTCGATGACATGATGTAATTAATAGAGGATCACACTCGCAGAAAACACCTATGCCCAGATGGATTCAAACCCAGATGCCTTGGCATCGTAGTGTGCAGTGCCACGATTGTCAGAAATGCTCTTGGAGTATTACATGTGACCACCAATGATGTGATGTGATAATACTGTGTGCCCATTTCCTTGCGAGGCTGAGAGATCTGGATAAGTGTGGCTGGTGGCGCAAGTGGAGATGCAGACATTTTCGACCAGTAACATCCTGCTTATCTTTATGGACATATCTTTAGCATGCAGATATGCATATTAATATTGCAAAACTAGCTGCTCAAAGTGATGTCCACCTACATTCACACATTCCTGGCAGCATTTGATGAAATTTTGATTCACATGCAAAAGTCAGCAGCTTTTGCTTAGGGGTTCTAAAATTTAACGATTATGTTTCTTGTAATTTATAGACAAGATGTATTAACAGTCTCTCTACATGGAGGTGAACTGCCCGGCAATTTGTCAAATATCTACACACGTCTCTGTTTTCACGTAAATGTCATACATAAAAATTTTCTTGTAACGTGAATTTTGTGGCTGGCATTTCAATCACCACACTTACACACAAAACACACACACACACACACACACACACACACACACACACACACACACACACACACAGTGCACAAAGAGCAAATATCCAAGAAACACTCTCGCAGTATGAAATCAACACACTCATGGTTCAAGGTCTGTTTCTCACTCCATTTGCAGCTCTGTCCAAAGCACCTGTAGTTGCGAAGGAAAGAACAAATCAAGCTCTGAGCTTTCATATTGCCAGCAATGCTCACGCCATAGACTTTTAACAGTTTAGTCTGCAACGTAATCTTGATACAGTGTTGCACATTTGAAACCTCCAAACGATTCAGAGCGAAGCAAATGGCTTTTGAGAGTAAACTTAAGTGTGACGTTACTGGTCGAAAAAGTTTGCATCGCTAGTGCCCCCTGCCACACTTCTCCCGATCTCTCGGCCTCGCAAGGAAATGGATGCTCAATATTACAGCTAAAGATAAACATACAATTGTAGAGTTGCAATAATTGGTGCAAAGTAACAGGAAAAAAATTCAACTCACCGATAACACTCCACCCAAGGCACAGCAATGAGCAACACAGTCTCTTACAAACAAATGTGTTGCACTAATGTAATCTTATTGATTACATTAAATTATGAGGTATTCGAATAGTTCTGCATTGCACAAATTAACAAGGTTTTAAATTTTCTTTTACTGGTACAATTTAACATTCATAATAATTCTGTGTTTGAAAAAAATTATATATTTATAAATTAAATGATGCATATTAGTTATTATTATAATAAAGAACATGGCTAAATGTGAGTTAACAAAAAAAGGGGGGCATTTTCTCATTACAACTGTAGTTCGAAAAGAGTCAGGACTAAATCTGTGAATCAGTACGTCTCGTAGCCCTGTACCAAAGGTTATAAAACTAACGGTGATACTCTAATTGTAAAATTTAGAACAGAACCTGCTTGTGATTGTTACATATGCGCATGCAACTGCACATTGTACTCTGGGGAGCCCATTGATCATTGTCGGTGATTTCAATATCCTTGAAATTAAAAATTCCAACACTGTCGCAAACTGAAATACTTCTTGAATTCAATGACCTGAATAGCAAAAATTCCATCCAGAACTCCAATAATAGAATGCTTGACCTTGTTTTAACAAATATCGAAAATACTAAAATATTTTATCAAAAGTCATCCTGCTCTAGGAATAACTTTAATGCAAACTGTGCCTAAACAAAAACCTTTAAATACAAACATGAAACTAATATAAATTCAAGAGAGCAGATTTTCTTAATGTGTATCAGAAACTCGATTTAGCTGACTTATGTCACCTAAAAGAATGCAAAAATTTAGATATTGCTGTTGATAAATTCTATGAAATAATTAAAACTGTCTTTAATGAATGCATTCCATGCACACGCTCTTGTGAAAAAAAAAAATCTTACCGATGTTGGTTCTTGCGGGAAATTACTAGAAACCAGAAAACACACAAAACACCACAAAAAAGTGGAAGCAAAGAGTGTACAAAACTTTAAGAACTTAATTAAAATGGGATATCAGTAAAGCTTACAAAAACTACCTTGAAATTTCCAAAATTAATCTTGCTCACGACACGACAGCAATATGGAAAACTCAACTGAAATCTGTCTGATTCCCAAAGCTGTTGCTGATAAGGCCTACATATGTAACTACAGGCCTATTGCAAAATTGTCAGTACCAGCAAAACACTTATAGTAGATAATATACAACCATATATATTCCCATATTAAACCCATTTTATCCCCTAATCAGCATGGATTTGTCAATAGCACTCAACCATAACTAATCTTGTCAGACAAGCTATATTGCATCCAGTATAGATAATAAAGGGCAAGTTGAAGTTTTATATACAGACTTTTCAAAGGCATTAGACACTGTTCATCACCATATATTAATACAGAAATTAGCAAACAGCCTATGTCCTCCACTTATAACCCTTCTCTCTTCGTACCTGCAGAACCGTCAGCAATGTCATGTATCATGGCTGCAGATCAACTTAATACATGTTCAGTTCAGGAGTCCCACAGGGGTCGAAATTTGGTCCCTTGCTATATTTAATTTTTATAAATAATTTGCCAAAGCTACTCACAAAATCTGAAACATGAATCTTTGCTGACAATGTTAAAATATATAATAATATTTTAAATTGTGACTGTACAATGTTTCAAAAAAAGCTGGATAACTTGCTTCAGTGGTGTGAAATCAATAAAGTCACCCTGAACTTAAAGAAATGTAAACATGTATCATTCACCCAGAACAAACACCCTACTAAATATTAATATACTATTTCTAATGTGTTAGTACAAAGTGAGAATATCGTTAGTGACTTAGGGGTCACTTTCGACCAAAAGTTCCAACCACACTTTGCCTGCATTCTAAGTGAAGCTCACAAATTTGGGATTTGTGAGAATGGGTAATCAATTTAGATGAAACGAAACATTATATTTCTGTATTTATAAGGTTGTCAGATCTAAACTTGAATATGCCTCTTGTTTGAAACCCACAATTCAAAGATATCGAAAAATTAAGAGAAACTTGAAAATAATTAAGATATCTACTATTTAAACTTGATGGTACATATCCAAAACTCACTCCGTAACATATTATGTGAAATCTTTTAATCTTTAACATCTCATCACTTGTAGAAAGAAGGCAAATAAGTCAATCAATTTTTTTTTCCAAACTTATTAATGGTAAAATAGATTCTTCTCATCTGCTAAGGACCAGAACTGACCTCTTCCAAATCCCCCTCTTCTTCTTCTTCTTCTTCTCCCTTATGCCCACTTAGGCGTCGGGTCCTTTCAGCCACTTCTTGAAAGAAGTTCTATCCTGTGCCAGTCTTTTCACTTCGTCCGGTGTCTTCCCTCTCTTCTGTGCCAGTCCATAAATGTACTGGTTCCAGTTCAACCTGGGTCGTCCCCTTCCTCTCTTTCCTTCTGGTCGAGCCTCAAATATTTGTTTCAGTTTACGCTCTTCCTCCATCCTAATAAGATGTCCCAGCCAGCCTAATTCCCTCTTCTCAATGATTTCAATCAGTGGTTCCTGATTCAGGCATTCTCTTCTTATTGTTGTGTTTCGTATCATATCTCTCCTTGTCTTTCCTACAGTTTTTCTTAAGAATTTCATTTCAGTAGCAGTAAGTCTGCTCTCCAATTTAGTTTGCATTATCCAGCTTTCTGATCCATATAATAGCGTGGGGAGATAGACTGTTTTATATATTTTCATTTTTGTTTCTTTACTAATCTCCTTTTTACCTATAATGGTGTTACTAATATTATAGTACAGATTATTTGCTTTCTGAATTCTGTGATTAATTTCAGAGTCCATTTTCCCGTCCGCAGTTAGTATGGTTCCTAAATATTCAAACTGTTCTACTTGTTCTAAGGTCTTATTATTCCAATGAATGCACATCCTTGCTGGTTCTTGTTTAGTGAAGTGCATGACTTTCGTCTTGCTAACATTGATTTCCATCTTTCGTTCTTTGAATGCTCGGCCCCACTCTAGGACAGCATTTTGTAGGCTGTTGCTATCTTTTGCTAGGAGAACAATATCATCAGCGTATACTAATGTTTGTACCCATACCGGTTTCATCTTATAATTTCCAATTTTACATTTTCTTGTTCTTCTTTTGCATTGCTTTATAATTTGATCCATGAATAATATGAAAAGAAGAGGACTAAGTCCATCACCTTGTTTTACACCTTTTCCCATATTAAATTCCTTGGAGGATTGTCCATTTATTCTAACAGTTCCTTTAACGTTCTTATATAGACTTTGAATTATTCTAGTCAGTTTTGACGTTACTTGGAACTGATGAAGGGCCTTCCATATTTGTCCTCTTGGTACTCTGTCGAAGGCAGACTTTAAGTCAATAAAAGCTGTAAATATTTCCCCTCCCCTGCTTAGTATCTTCTCTATTGCGTTCCTCAGGGAGAAGATTAGATCTTGAGTTTGACGATGAGGCCTGAAACCTGCTTGCTCTTCTTCCAATTTATCTTCCACTTGTTGCCTTAATCTTTTCTCTATAATGTGTGAATATAGTTTCTGGGCCACTGGCGCTAAGCATATTGCTCTATAGTTTGAGCATTCGAGGGTATTTCCTTTTTTATGTATAGGAATTATTACATTCTGTTCCCAATCTTTTGGTATTCTCTCTGTTGCCCATATTAGTCTATATAAGTCCCATATCCATTTTTCTATTTCCTTTCCTCCATATTTTATAAATTCTGGATGTATATTATCCCAACCGGGTGCTTTACCAGTTTTTAAGGATTTAATTGCCTCTTGTACTTCTTTTAGTTGGATTTCTTCCTCAGCTTCCACATTCCCATTTTCTTCCCTCATGGGTCTTTCCTCATACAATTCCTCTTCTCCTTCTCTAAAGGTTTCCGCATAATATTCATTCCAAGTATCTAAAATTTCCTTCATATTGGTTTTCACCTTGTTATTCTTGTTTTTGATATTCCTTATTTTCTTTCCTCGTTTTCCTTTCAGATTTTTCAACACATGCCAAAATTTTCTTGGATTATTTTTATGATTTTCTTCTATTTCCTTTCCAAATTGTTCCCAGGTTTCCTTCTTCGCTGTTCTCACTATCCGTTTTGCTGTATCTCTTGCCTGTATATAAGCTTCTTTGTCCTCCATTCTTTTGGTCTTTAAGTATTTTAGCCGTGCTTTCTTTTTAATTGCAACTTTTTCTTTCACATTATCGCTCCACCATCTTGTCTGCTTCTTTTTATTTGTTATCTTTACTATTCCACATATTTCTGTTGCAACTTCATTGAGGCTTTCTTTCATTACTTTCCATTTATTTTCCACATTCCATTCTTGTCCATGGTTTTGTTCCTTTTCTCTAAGTTTTTCTTTCAGTTTCCTCTGAAACTCCTTTCTTTTATTTTGGGTTTCTAGTGTTGATATTTTAAGTTTAGTAAGGTTTATCTTAATTGGTGCAGGTAGTGGTTTGAATCGGGTCGTCATTACTAGTAGTCTATGTTGAGTACTGAGCTCGGCGCTGCGAAAAACTCTTACATCCATTACATCATAATGGGTGTTTTTTGTATATACGCAGTAATCTATTGTGCTCTGTGCTCCTCTGCTAATTGCTTCAAAGGTAATTTGATGTATTCTTTTATGCGGGAAGAAGGAGTTTCCGATGCGGAGCTCGTTATCAATACAGAACTCCAGCATTTTATCTCCATTGCTGTTTCGGGTCTTTTCAGCACCATACCTTCCCAAACTTCCATGTCCTCGTCTAATTTCATTTCCCACTCTAGCATTCCAATCTCCCATTATAATAACGTTTTCCGTTACATTTCTAGCCTCATCTAATGTTTGTTGGAGGGAGTTGTAATATAGTTCTTTTTCTAGTTCATCTTTATCCTCTGTAGGAGCGTATACTTGTATAATGGCAATCGTACGGTTTAATTCCAATTCTAAATTCAGTCTTATTATCCTAGAGTTAACTGCTTTCCAGTCAGTTACTCTAGTGTTCAGTCTTTTGCTAATAATAATTCCCACACCTTCTTTTGCTCTACTCCATCTTTCTACTCCTGAATACCTGAGAATATATCCTTTTTCCATGTCAACCTCTCCTGATCCTTTCTTTTTGACTTCACTAATTCCTAATATTTCTAGTTTATATTTCTCCATTTCCTTTACAATCTCCACTTCCTTTCCTGAGAGGGAGGTGATGTTCCAGGTTCCAAATCTCATAGTCCGTTTTACCTTGCATTGTCGTCGTTGTTTACTCTGTTCGGCTTCTATTCCTGTGTTTCTCTGAATATGTATTATTTCACTTCATGTGGGTTATTAGCCCTACGATGAAGCTAGGGCAGTGGGAGGAGTGCTCCCTTTAAGCCTCTGCCCTTGCTTGGTTTTCTTTCTGGGTTTGCTCCCATAGCCTTCGGGTCAAAACCCTTACCACAAGGCAGTGGGGTTGTAGCTCTTCCGCCTCTTAGGATGTTGGGACTCTACAGTCTTTTCCATCTCTAGAGCCGTTGGCCGGTTTTCTGTTAGGGTTCCTTCCCTTAGCCTTTGGGGATCCCTCCCCTCCCTACAAGGCAGTAGGGGCAGTGCTTATTTAATGGCGGCACTTCCTCGCCATGTCACAATGCTGTCGTTGGGCTTTTCTGGGTTTTTATTGAGTATGGACTTGCCAAAGACCATCCTCCCCAGGCCCTGTTAGCATAACTTAACCCCTCGGAAGGATAAAATGACCAAAGCTGAACCCATGAGAAAGTTATTTAACCCATTTTTTAAGAATAACACAAGCGTATACTTATTTAAATGTAATTTTAACTTTAGATCTAATCTTTGAATTTTTATATATTTTGTTCTATTCAGAGAATTTGTTTTCAATTAGCTTGTAGATGTAATTTTAACTTTAGATATAATCTTTGAATTTTTATATATTTTGTTCTATTCAGAGAATTTGTTTTCAATTACCTTGTAAGGTTTTATCCGACAATTTAGTTTCATTATTATTGTATTACCTGTGTTTTTTGTGTCTATAATCTAATAATTAAATTTTTTGTGCAGTTGTTATTTAATGCAAATTGTATATTACATCATTCATATGGTGAACTCTCTATTATGATATTGGTAATGTAATGGTGGCATCCAATATTGAACACTGTAATTGGGCATGCACCTAATGTGTTTCAATTAAATAAATAAATAAAACTACTAAATATGGCAGACTGCAGATTTCTTTGAACTTACCTCTTTACACAACAAACACATTTATTAAATTTGTTGATGTTATTTTCATAGCTCTTTTTAGGTTCATATTATATTGGTAATCTAATGGTGACATCCAATATTGAACACGAATTGGGCATGCGCCTGATGTGTTTCAATTAAATAAATAAATAAAACTACTAAATATGGCAGACTGCAGATTTCTGGATCCTACATCTACACAACAAACACATTTATTAAATTTGAAAATTCATTGATGTTATTTTCGTAGCTCTATAGGTTGACATTTAAATATTCCATAGTTCGATTTGCCTGACCTCCAGTGCCCCTCCCCTGGGTAATGGCCTATGTGCTATCAAAAAAATTGTAGTCTTTTTATCAAACCTTCCTCTCATAAGAAAATGTATTTTATGCAAAACTTTCTCCAACTGGATTTTTTCAAATAAAATTATCCACAGTACTTGAACTTGGGAATTTTAGAATTAGTTGCTAGTGATCTACCTGGCCAAGATGCAGTTAACAGTTCAATGTCAATAAAATACAGAGATTTAACAGCACATTGTAAACATTTTAATTTTGTTCTTTTTGCAAAAATTTTAAAAAAATATTGCTACTCTTTCAGTAACTTAATGCATTTTCTTTAATATTTTCAGGCCTCCCCGATGGCGCAGTGGTAGTGTCGCCGCCTTGTAATCAAGGGGTCCTGGGTTCGATACCCGGTTGAGGCTCAAGTGGTTCAGATCCCACTTTAAACTGTAGGTCTAGTCCAGATTAGCCTTCCTGTGCATAAAGGGGACTTAAAACACCAACTCAAACTTTAATATTTTCAGAAGGTAGATGTTTCCATTGATATTACTTGGAAGTGTGCAGCAGAGAGACAGTTTTTGGATAACCATGTCAAGAGTATCCAAAGAGGCTTTTCCAGGCAAAGATGAAGTGATTATGAGGAACTGCAGGAAGTTTTGTGAAGTAAGTGCCATGGACAGACTACATACTCATGAAGACAAGGGCAGGAAAAAGCCATATTTTGAGAACTGTGTTTGTAACTTACAAAATGTAAAAATTGAATTTCTTGTTTGATGCCATGTGTCTATAACATGAATCAGAATCAGTTGATCACTTTTCCTTGGCTTTAGTTGGGGCTGTAGGTTTATTTATTTTCCAGCTTCAGGTATACTTGATTGTTGCTGATGTTGTAAAGAAGTAAGTGCTATCCGTATTATTATAGTCATTTCATTTTTAACAAAGCAGCAGTAGTGGTAAAACTGACCATCTTATTATGATCAGACACACATTATGAAAATATATCCTAAAAAAAATAAAATGCTAATTATGCAACTTAGAAACAAAACTAAATATGTTCAAGAATTTGTTCTGATTTAAAATGTTCAATTAGCTATAAATCGAAAAATTACCCTTAACTAGAAGCCCAAGGTATGTTATAATGGTGGGCAGTTAATTTTGGCAGTCATGTTGATTATACAATTTGTTTCTTTCTCGTGTGCATGCTTGGCACGTCTTGTAATCTACCAGATTATCAGTCTCACTGTGATGAGATTTCATCCTCATAGGGTGGACCCAATTTGAGTTTTTTTTCTTTTTCTTCACTAAGCGTTTCTTTCTAAATGAGCTTCAAGAAGCGTATCATTGGTTAATGGCTCATTTAGTGATTTGTCTTCATTCTTTTTATGGCTTTTCTGCGAAATGGATATGTCATCAGCACTCACATCTTCTTGTCCCAAGCATCATCTTTCCGAGATGTCATGTTGTTTATTCTTTTATTTTTAGATCTTGCATGAACATTTTCATTTGTTGCCTCATGCTTATTTGATCCTTTACCTTCCTCATGCTTTTTCACTTCCACAAGCACCCTCGGTGCTTTCTGAAGTCTGGCATTTTCGCAAAATTCCTCTCCAATTTTCAATACGGGACTCGCCCTTTCTCTGCCTCTTTATTTCTTGTCCAGAGCAAACATCTTGTTCATCTCCATTGCACTATGTTTCTGTTCTCAATAAACAAAGAATTTCTTTACATCATGACATCAGATTTATCTTGCCATATCAATGGACAGTTTGTGAAAACATCTGAAAAGAAAAATACAGGATATTAGAATCAACATACTACCACTCAGATGTACATTACACAGTACAAATTTTGTTGGTTCATTGGTTTTGTTTATTTTACTTCTCTTTTTGTGCCACTTTTGGCTACTTTGCGAAGATGAGGATGAGTGATGATATGATGAAATTAATGGACACCCACAAATATCCATGCCCAGGCTGGGATTTGAACCCGGGGCCCCTGGTGTTGTAGCGTGATGTGCTAACCACTCTGCCATGGGGGCCGACAGTACAAATGTTGTACCACTCTTATTTTTACTTTTAAATAATACTACATAAATAGATAAACTGAATCAACTCAGTTCTACAACACTATTTCTTATTTTTCCTTAAAGGTTAATTGTTCTATGTAATTTGACCAAATGTAGATGGTCTGGGATTTGCAATCAAGGAGAATTATGAGAAACAGGGAAATTTGTTTCTGTAGTCTCTTCTAATGTTTTTCAGTTTAATCATGTTGCATTGATGTAATTTTATCAGATGTGATTTGCATGCACACTAATGAGCTTGTAACGTGTTATGTAAACCATGTTTGTAAAATGTACATTGTGGGCAAAAAACACTTTCTTTGTTTTATTTTAAATAAAAATTAGATATTATGCACAATATTATTTACTTCCTCATTGAGGTTGAAAATTTACATTGTACAGTATTCCTATGTGCTAAAAATAGATGAGATTTAAGAAATTTTTTATATCTGGAATGATCATATACTTAAGGTGGTGAGAAAGTTACTGATGGATGCACATCTGGAAATAAAGGACCCTTATTGCCATAATGTGACACATTGCACTACCTTTGTGTGTACGAGTTGTAGGAGGAGCAATTATGGGAAAATTCGTGTGTACACACACATACACTATGTTGCCATTCGTCACCGGACACCCTTCAAAAAGTGCTCGGGATCGTCTGTACACGTCATACAACCTATAAAAGGCATTGCTGGTTTAGAATACACTCATACCAGCTACAGCAGTCAATATGGACAGACGACACTGAGTGGGGCGGAAAGAGGAATGATCATTGGAGCCCACAGGTTTGGGCATTTGACCCGTGAGATTTCCAACAAATTTCAGATACCCCGGTCAACAGTGGGTGATGTTATCCTGAAGTGGAAGTGAGAGGGGGTCATGACATGCCGACCCAGACACAGTAAACCGAAAATATTAACAGATCGTGACCATCGATGCTTGAAACGTGTGGTGAAGTCAAACTGGAAGGCGTCGTTACAGATGGTGGCACAGGAGTTTTGATCGGCTTCCAGTAGTGCTGCAAGTGATCCTACTGTCCGCTGGGAGATCGTAGCACTTGGTTTTGATGGTCACGCAGCAGTTCACAAGTCGCATATCACATCCCACAATGTGACCCGTCGGTTACAGTGGTGCAAGGAACGCCGCCATTGGACTCTTGAACAATGGAAATCCGTCTTATGGAGTGATGAATTGCGCTACCAGATGTGGCGGTCTGATGGGCGTGTGTGGGTGTATCGTACCCACAGTGAAATTCGGCGGAGGTGGCATCATGGTGTGGTCCTGCTTTTTGTGGTATGGTCTTGGTCCTCTAGTTTTAGTTCGGGGAAACATGAATGCCGATGCATACCAAAAGGTTCTGGACAATTCTGCGCTACTGACATTGTGGGAACAATTCGGTATTGGCCCTTATCTGTTTCAGCACGACAATGCTCCATGTCATACGGCAGGCATTATCAACACGTGGTTCGAAGACATGGGTGTGCAAAAACTTGATTGGCCAGCCCAAAGACCAGATATCAACCCCATTGAACACCTTTGGGACGAGTTGGAGCGTCGCTTGAAAGCCAGGCCATGCTGCCCAAAAAACACCAGTGAGCTGTTCACCACTTTGTAGGAGGAATGGAGCAAGATTCCCGTCGACAAGTATCGCAAATTGGTGGAAAGTCTTCCTCAAAGAGTTTGCGGACATAATTGCGGCGAAAGGTGACCCTACAGGATATTGATGTGGTGCTGCGACCGGATTAACGTACTGGTATGGGGTGTCCGGTGACGAATGGCAACATAGTGTATAAGGTCCAAGTTTGTTGTAGTTTCCAGGACAGGTTTGGTTTTCATAGTAATTTGTATATTTGTATTATTAATTGCGTGGTACAAGAATAATATGGAAAAGAAAAGATAAATAGATTGGTGAGGAAGCATTAATTACAATGAAATGAATTTGAAAGCTGAATCTGTTTAGTCAGATTTAATTATGCTGTGACTATTTGTCTACAAAATTAGGATACTCTGCATTTATTGTTATTATGTTCGAGGTTCAAGATGGAATGTTTGATGTAGTGTGAGAGACGGAATAAATGAAAAAAAAATGATGCAATATATTAAAAGCATATAAATATTTATATAATTAGGAGATAAGTAAGTAAATGTTAAAGCAAACTATACTAAATGGTAAATATTATATTATTGATTTGTCTCTTACACTATTTTGAAAAAAGTAATTGGATTCCCCGGTTTCAACTCTGAAACGAACTAGTCATGGAAAAGAGAGTACAGACTGGTATATATACGGCATCAGGGGGCTTCTCGGATCATTCGCTGACTGTAGCCTTTGTCATGAAGAAGTGGAAGGAAAGGTGACACTGCAGCAATGCATCACGCAGTGGAAGACCCAAGAGATTGGACGACTGGGACAGGAGAGTGCTGAAGAGGGAGATTCGGAAAAACAGGACCTGTGTGATGCATTAGATTGCAGAAGAGTTTCAAAGTGAGACCATTTTGACTGTTTCGACCAAGACACTTCGCAAGGAGGCCTATGTGCTCTGTTATCATGGTCCAGCCGCTGCCCACAAACCCCAGATAACAAAAAACAATAAACGGCAGACTACACTGGTGTAAAGAGGAGAAACAGGACAGTGGAGCAATTAATCACGCTTCACACTGTTTTGATCAGAGGAGAGTGTGGGTATGTCTGTTACCAGATTGTGTAGTGCCCACAGTGAAATATGGTGGTGGCAGCATCATGTTCTGGGGTTGTTTCAGCTCGCATGGCATGGGTCCACTGGTACCGGTGTATGACCAAATGATGTCTGCGTCCTACTGAGAGATTCTCGACAACTCCATGCTCCCAATGTTGTGGTGTTTCTATGGAAACTAAGAATGTGTGTTCCAGGACGATAATGAGACTTATGTTTCCAGGGCTACCATGGAGTGATATGCAGAAAATGTCGCCAGACTGGATTGGCCTGCTCAGAGCCCTAACCTCAACCCTATCGAACATCTATGGGATGAACTGGAGCGCAGATTGAGGTCTCACCCTTCTAAATTTCCAGGGTTGGTGACTGTACTGCAGGAGGAATGGCAGAATATCTTGCTCGGTGTACTACACGACCTTGTGGCCAGTTTACCACGACGAGTGGCTGCTGTTATCACTGCCAAAGGTGGATCGACCTGACATTGATTGCAAGAAAACTGATGGTATCTGCTGAAACGTGGTGTCAAATGACTTTCTTCCACATGGTGTATAATGAGAATATATTTTATGTAGAAGAAAAGAAAAAAACAAATGAAAAGTTATGTTATTGTAATCATTGATGGAGTCTTTGTTAATTTCCATCTTATTTTCTGTTTAAAACATTTTAGTAGGAGGAGAGTTTGTGAAGGAAGTTCAGTTGAGGGGTCAAGGTAGAGTGTGTTTGCTGGGAACACTGACTATGAAGAGTATTCTACCAGAATGATCTTTGGTAGAAGTTCTTTCCTGGGATGCCTGAGGAGGTTTGATAACACCCCCTGGTAACATCAGGAAGGAAAAGGGAAGTTAGATATGATGAAGGTTTAAGGATAGGTTTTCCTGTTGCTCTGTGTGCTGCGCCACTCTCTCCAATAACTTGTGCTGCGCTCCTGTTGTCACCCTGATATTATTCGTAGTCTTGCTGTGATCTCTTCATGTCCCTCCGAAGCGATGTAGTTTTTTTCTTTCTGCTCACTCGTTTTGGAGTCTCCCAAGTGTTCCGGTCTACGAGTGGTTGTAATCATTTGCTCTGGCAGCAATGCACTTAATCATCTCAATCTTCTTGGTTCTTGCATGGCTTCAGGTTGTGGCGGTCTGTGCTTCTGGTAGTTGTTGGGCAGGTTCCTCGCTGATTATTTTCAGCTCAACTGTTGATTCTTCATCTGCTAGTGTTTTCAGTGTTTCCCAGTGTTTTGATTTTATTTGGTAGGTGGTATTGTATTTTTTTCCCCTTTTAATTTGATTTGAGGTGTTTTGTTTTCATTCAATTTGCCCTTTAGGATTACGATGTCTTATTTGCTGTGATTTGTAATTTTGCAGACTCGCACCATTCAGCGAAAGAGTTTAAAGTGGTCGTTGCTTTTTCTTCAATTTGCCTTCTAGAATTTGCTACAACCAATATAATTACATCGTTTATGTATGAAACTGTTTTTTTCACTTCTGCCCAACGCCGCATTGTAATCAAGGGATCCCAGGTTCGATATCCTATGGAGGCACATAGTGGTTCGGATCCCACTTTAAACTGTAATTCCAGTCCCGATTAGCCTTCCTGTGCATAAACTGGACTTAAAACACCAACTCTATCAACTTCTGGGATGATTGTCATTTTCCACGGCTGATTCTACATTTGTTCCAAAGTTCTGGCACTAACATTCAACCCTGTGTGCACCCTGTAGTTAAGGTCTTGGTTGTTACAATTAAGTTGTTACTCCTTAAGTTTACTTTCCTATTTATGCAGTATCGAGTGTTAGTTTGAGGCTTGTTCCTAATTTCGTCCCCAGTCATGTTCCTAACTTTGTCCACAGGATCCACTGCACAAATGTTTCATATGGTTCCACAAAACCTGCTCCAGTGCCAAAAACTGTGCAATTTTTTGTGATGCTTCAAAGGCTAAAAGTTCTTGCAAACAAGAAATAACTTACATTTATTGTTTTATTTTTCATTTTTTGTTTTATTTTTTCAAGTAAACATAATATTGTTTCTGAGTAGTTCTAAATTTGTTTTGAGTTTGCCACGTTCAACTAATTATGTTCACTTGTGCAATGACATTTTGTAAGTAACATGAATATCTTGGCAAATCATTATTACTATCTTTTCCCGAACTTGTTTTGGGGACTAAATTAGGCACGCTTTCTTTGGTTTTGCAATATGTGAGTACTTTTGAAATTTTTTGTTGGTACTAACAATTGATTATACAGGCACTTTGACTTAGTTTTTAGGTAAAGAGATAGTTGACGAAGGTAATATAAAATTTTGGGGCTCTTACGTAATTTAATATGGTCTCCAGGTAAGCAAAAGTGACTAGGGGACGATATTTGGGTCCCCTACTTTACTAATCATTTATTTTTCCAATATCCTGAATTCAAGCAACAGCAATCACTACTATACAATGTGCTAAGAAAGTGCCATGTCCAATTCCCAACTTCTATCCACACATTATTATCACAACTGCCATTAGATATAATGTGGATACTATATGGATATGCCAGGAGATGCAAA
Organism: Lepisma saccharinum; assembly: GCF_977018435.1. Classification (NCBI taxonomy): domain Eukaryota; kingdom Metazoa; phylum Arthropoda; class Insecta; order Zygentoma; family Lepismatidae; genus Lepisma; species Lepisma saccharinum. The sequence continues at coordinate 66,704,807 of NC_139243.1, forward strand.
ATACTCATTTAAATATATGCTTTTAAAAATACGTAAAGCAATCAAACCACAGTTGGGGAAAACCATGTGGAGTATGACATAAAAAGTGAAAACAATCTAGTGATTCAGTACATGTGACCAAAGTTGACATGACTCGATGGGTCAAGAAGAGAAGGAGGTGACTTTTGCAGCAAGTTTTCACATATATAGACCCTAACGTGCACACAGAATGTAGTTGAGCTGCAAGACTGGCATGGGATATGCTGAGCACCGTTCTAGACTGGATTAATACATAAAACCTGCTCCAAACCTAACCTGTGATGGGGCTTAGGACAGAACAAAAATTCCCTCCACAGATCACATATTCTGATAAACAGGTATCCTACATGACAGTTAGACATCCTACTGAGTGGACCATCATGGTTCTTTTCTCTTACCATGATGTAGAAAATCTACAATGAAGGCCGTCATGCTGTTCGTCCAAGCGTGGCAGTTTCTCCCCCTTTCTTTTCCTGAAGAGAAGTTTCCCCCATTTACTTACATTGAAGAGAAGAACAGTTTTATATTTTCCCCTGAACTATTGGACTTAGACCTTCAAATTTTTAAGGGACATTACTGAAAGGCATATTTCATGGTCCGTAAATGCAATGTTTGTGTATCGCATATGGGTTGATACTTTGTTTTATTTACATTAAGTTTGACTACATTGTTTCAAAATGTCTTTAGCAAGCGCAGTCAACCTCGTCCCTTTACATGGGAGGGCTCTTCCCTGGTGGTTGGCGCGTGTACTTTCCTTTCTTGACCATTTCGGCAGGTTTGGAGTGGGGAGGGGTGGGGGTGCGAAAGACCCAACCACTTTTGGCATTCCATAGAATCATTGGACAAGAATATACCGTATGTACGCGTGTATAATGCACACTTTTTTTCAATTTTTGCCCCCCAAAACTGTGGTGCGTATTATGCACGGAATAATTCGGACAGCCAAAATGAAATCACACATTTTTTTCACTGTCACTGCGTATAACATGTATATATCTACAAATTGTTTTTCTTTAGCAATAATAATTCTAAAAAATAATTTTTAAAGGTGAAATGGCAGTTTTCCATAAGTTTTCACTTAGTATTGGAACGTTTTGTGAGATCGGGAAAGGCAGCACCGTTCTGGCGGCATTCAAACACGTGCCTCCCGTCACATGGGAGGCGTATCAAGCGGTATTTTTCGCGGGAGAAATAACTTTCACAAAAATTGATTTCGCCTTAGAAACTGTCATGAACAGAGATCGGGCGATAAATAAGTCTTTTCCACTCATTTTATTTGCACTCATTCCCTTCATAAGCACACTACCGCTCGCTAGTGGGTCTGATCTAAAAATAAACACCAGACCACGCTTCAGTGATATCCAATAACACTTGACCTCTGCCCTCCCATCCCCCAAGTGCACCAATCTTCATTGTGATTCATTTGCTCTTGGATACGTGAAAGGAGATCAAATATGCTTGGATGTTATTTTAAATCGACCTTGTAGCGGTAACCGCTTTCATTCAAAACGTGTTCTTTGTTCCCTGTAACACTTTCATAAAGAAGCGAAACTGTTAGAGATAATCACAGCCACATAGGTCCATCCAGGTTTCCGCAAAATTTTAACTTGATCTTACGTGCATCATAACTCCCGTTTACCACTTCATACATTTTCATAACTGTGCTGATGTCCTAAAATTTGCCAAAAGTGTTCCGTTGACCGAGTGACTTCTCCCTCTTTTCTTCTCAGCAAACGTTTAGGGCGGGGGGGGGGGGAAGGGGTATGCCGATTGTTTCCTTGCTCGTGTGTGCACACAGGCTGATTACAGGTGATAGTAGAAGTGGACCGCTCTTCCTTTCCTTTGACTTCTAAAATGGGCAGCCAGTTCTGGATGCATTCTTGAAAACTAACAAAAACCATAGGATAAATAAAAAAAAAGTGCCCCCCCTTATTTACGATGTATTTTACACAGCCGAACCAGAACGAAATTTACAGCCCTACTTTTTTTTGTGCCTAGAAAGGTAAGATCTTCCGAGAGATCTTATCTTACCAGTTCATATTGTAACAGAAATGTCCTAACTTCCATCCATCTTGTTCGATATTCCTGTTTCTTGAAAACTTTTGATCACCATTTCCAGGGAGATGGAGTTCCATGCCTCACAAACCCATTCACAATCGGCAGCGACGCACGTTTCACCCTCCCGCTTGATGCGAATTCATGCTGCATTGATGTCATCCATCTATTGTACGCATCATGAACTGCGATCTTGAACGGGCGGGTGATAACTTTGTTCCCTCTCCTATGAAAAGCCTAACATCTGGAAGTTCAAGGTCGCGTGGTGAATGCAATAGCTGCGAAAGCAAGGAAAAGGTAGTTTTTATGATCTACTGATTAATTTTAAATGTTAGTCCGACACTAAGAAAGCAATTTCTGGAACCTGAATTGTACTGTGCATTATATACGAGATAATTTCTTTTGTTGCTTTTCCCCATCAAAAACGAGGGTGCGTATTATACACGCACGCACATTATACACGCGTAAATATGGTAGTCATCAGTCTGCCTTCCCATTGTATACCACGGCACGGCACGTTTGAATTTCTGAATTCAAACGACACTGAGCTTAACTATTTAAAAATGCTTTGTTGGTAAGAACAGAGAGCCAGAAAAATTCCAACCACTTCCAGGGATCGAACCCGGATCTCCCACGTTGTTGTCAGACACCCTCCTACCAGACCACTGCAGCTTCTTGGATGAGTTCCACACTATGATTATTTAAATATATTGTCTTGTTTTTATGGATTTTCTTCACACTTAGGAAGCACCTTGTTGACTAGACAATTATTTCGGGCAAGAATTTAGTACAATACCGGACCCCTCTTCGATTTTTTGTAATATTTCACATACTCACTAATTGAGGCCTCCTAATCACGAATTTGAAGTTAAAATTTGGGGGTCACGTGTAGAAATTGCAAAATAAGCGAAATTGAGAGGAAATTTTGCCGTTACAGTGCTACGAAACTAACATTTTTTATCAGTCCGTGATCGAAATTGGCCCATGAACCATTCTCGGTAAGGCTAGGCTACGCAAACATAGTAAAAATTTAGGGTCGTAGAACCATGTACGGGTAGCCCCAGAAACCATTCACAGTAAGGCTAGGTTAGGGAAGCATAGTTAAAATTTGGGGTCATAGTAATATCAGGAATATATAAATTTCGTTCTAAAACTTAAAATATTGCAATAACCATTGTTGTTGTGGAGAAATACAAGGTTTCTGTTCCGGTCGCGGACCACTCAATTTAGCTTATTTTGCAATTTCTACACGTGACCCCAAAATTTTAATTTCAAATTCGTGATTAGGAGGCCTCTATTAGTGAGGATGCGAAATATTACAAAAATCGGGGAGGGGTCTGGTATTGTAAATTCGCTCCTTATCTTGTAATAAAAGAACAAGAATATTCTCCCTAGAATTTGTTAAGAATTATGAGTACTATTATTTAATTCTAATATAATTAAGCCTTGTTTCCATATTATAAACACTATTTTGCTGACCAAGGCAGTTTATTAAGACAAAAACACTTAACAGGGTCTTCCTCAGACGAAGAACTCCTCTTTGTCTGAGGAAGACCCTGATACAGGGTTGAAACGTTACCTGTTAAGTGTTTTTTATCTTAATAAACTGTCTTGGTCAGCAAATTAGTGTTTTTATTATTTAATTAAAGTATAATAAAACAATGGTAATGTGAATTTGGAGAAAGTTTTACAAATAACCCCCCCCTTCATGAAATTCTGCGTACACTACTGCCACATAATAAAGTATTAAAATTAATCTCAAACGTTCGACATCATTATCTTGTGAAAGCACACAAATATTAATGAATTAATCCTGGCGAGTCTGGCTTGATAGAGGTAAAATTGTCTCGCACACAAAAAAAATAAAAAAAATTGAGCAACAAAAATGTGCACTTGGCAACATCTTATTTGACCGCACCGAAATAATTCTAAGTCCCGAAATTGTAAACTTAGCAACAATGCACTTCAGCTCCAGGTGAGAGTAGCCAACTTTGAGTAGGTCCTTCCACTAGACGAGAAACGCTGCGGTGATAGGTTTTCAATTTAACACTTTCCATGAACCGCTATTATAATACGCAATCAGACAGAAATAATAAATTGGAAAAAGAACCTTGAAGGATATTTACGATTCTGCTTGCTCGACTTGAAATTTGGGGGGTTTGAAACACTGAATAGAGTTTCTCTCCACCTGGAGGAAAGTGCCATCAAGTTTGTGCAGAAAGAAGCAAATTTGTGAGGAGTTTATGCGACATTTTATTTACAATACCTTGCATAATATCGAACAGTTCTCAAAAACATATCTTTTACACGACTTGTCGAGAAAATGTGCTTGAAACACAGGAAGGTGGGAGTCTTCATAAACGTCAACATGTTTTTAAGTATATAACGTCATTAAGTTAACGTAGAGCAGTTGGTTAGGCGCTCCTATTCTTATTTTTCATCAAGTGTGAAAGGTCGCAGGTTCAAATCCCACCCTCTCCTGTTTCTTTTTTTTCTTTTTTGTTTGCTGAACAGATACCGTTGATATTAGAATATTTTAAAAAAATGAATCCGATGCACACTTGAGGGACGTTCCTTCTGCGCATATATCCCCTTAGAAGTTGGAGATTTCCAGGATTTAAAGTTAAAACTTTTCTTTTTAGTTATAGTTCATATGTTGTGTAAACACACACATCATGATTAATTCACAAATCACATATATGTATTCAGGATGCAAAATGTAATGTTATTTAAATTATGTATTGTTTGTTCTTCACTGACACCTAAAATATTGATTATTTGATTTCGATATACTAAAAAAAGATATACAGCTATATTAAGTAGTGTCGTAGTGCAGTACTGTAACGAAGGAGAGCGTTTAATGAGTTCAGATTGCTAAGATAGGTAATTTTATGTCCGTTCCTTCGTAATGACTGTTGTCAATCCCCTCACCACCATCTTACCATGCGTCTAAAACTAATAGTAAATCGCTAATTAACATAAGTAAATTGTTATTGCGACGAAGGCCGATTCAATAAGAAACTACTAATAAGTATTTATATAGTGAGTGACAAACAAAAAATTCAAAACCTCATAATGATCGTTAATTCCTCACTGCTTTGTATCTAAAATGTTTGTCTTCTTCGAACAGAAAGTACGAGTATCAGATATAACAAACTTTCCGCACTAACTTTGCAATATTCGAAACCACTATTACAGACTTAGCTCTATGTAACTTGATTCTGAACATTCCACGTGGCATGTGACTTCCTCCTATCATCGAAATAACTTTCTCTTACTATTTCCTTTCACCTCGTGAAATACAGAGACCAATGTTAACTTCTTAGCACGGTGGATAAACTTTACACCCAACAATAAACTCCTGAAAAAAATCCTTCGTAGGTGGATAATCGAACCTACGACCTCCCTCGTAAGAATCAAGCACGCTACCTCTTCTTCAGGTAGCTCATGTTAAAATTTGCAACCAGTTTGAAGAAACCAATTCACACATAATGTCATATCTATAATTTCCTCATGGCAATTTTCATGAGGAAACGAATTCAGATAAAATCGAGAAACGCTGAAAGGGAAAAATGATGAACACGTCTATTGGCGTTTTGTCATATTTTGTAAATTGTGGAAAAATTCCGTGTTTTGAACAAGCAATCATTTAGTTACGAGGTATTTTGTTGTTTGTTTAAAGTAGGAACAGGATAGCGAAAAGGAGTCATTTGAACCAGACCCCGTTTGACAAGAAACTTCAGCTTTTTACCAAAGACTGTATGAAAAGAGAGAGGAACGTATGAAATATAAAATATGTGTGAAATTAAAACAATGGAAACCTTGAAAGATAATACTAACGAACTTCAAACTATGAAAAACATATTTTCGTGGTGGAAAACTCCAAGTCGTTTTCGAAATATGAACTTGATGTTTTTCTTTATTATGAAGTGGATATATGGGATGATATAACAAGAAAATTTTAAGTAAGCTACCTCCAACTTTTTCAATGGTCATAATTACTAATTAGGGTCCGGAAGTTGATGAAAAATCAACTTTTTTCTGACCCTTAAAAACAATGCTAAACCTGATATTATGTCCGTTTCCCTTCAGTTAGAGCCTGAAAACACTTTCTTTTTTTTATATTTTTTCTTCTTTTTTGCATTTTCGGCCTTTTTTGGCTTTTAGTTTATTTGTCAGTATTTTTAACAGTTTTTGTTGCATTTTTACTTATTTTTGAGGTTTATTTTTCTCCTCCCCTGTTGTTTCGTGCATTTTAAATGCATTTACTAGTAAAACTTACATATTTAGATTTCTTGACATGGTCCTTTTAGCAAATTCACCATGAATCGAAGATACGGTGAATGGAAAAGCATAATATTATTCTTAACTGAAATGTTTGGCAATGGATTAAAATACTTTGTGTGAAGATCTACTTTGAGGTTCTTTTTCTGGACACTGTTATCGCTTTAATCTGTAGTTTTAAAGTAAAATTAGTCACAATATTAAATGCAATTACACTCTGGTATACGCGAAGCAGAACTGTATTTTCGGATGCTGGCCGACTACAGTATCACAGAGGGCCAACTCTGAAAGGAGATGAATTGGTTGATTTGGTGTTTTAAGTCAACTTTTTGCATAGTAAGGCTAATCGGGACTGGACCTACAGTTTAAAGTGGGATCCGAACCGAGTGCATAAAATAACGTGAACCGTGTGGTGTAGGGGGATCCTTTGCTTATGGAATGGAAGGTCATGGGTTCAAACCTAATTCTTTGCAAAATCTTTTTTGGGAAGTAAACGGCTTTGGACGAGAATGCTTATCTACGTTTCTTGGATATTTCCATTGATATTTATGCGATTTATGTCCAGCATTTCCGGATGCAGACAGTTGACATGTAAGCTCTTAATATGTGTTAACTTATAACAGCTGAATAAATGGAAAAGTGTTTCCTAAAATTCTGCCAATCACTGAAAGATTAAAAACATTAGTAGAAGCATTACTTGAGGCATGCACAGTGGCGACGATTATGGAGTGTGGAGGGGAAGATGACCCAGCACTATGCTAAACATTATCTACCAAGGGAAAGAAACTGTCCTTGCCCTCCCCCCTCCCTCCCACCTTGCCCCATCAGTTTTGAAACCCAATCGCCGCCACTGAGCATGCATCGCATAAATATTTAAGTAATATCATATAATATTATATCACGTTATTAGAACACTTCGTAATCGGTAAATAAAAAGGAAAAAAAATAATAAAGAAAGGGTGGGATTTGAACCTACGATGTTTCGATCTTGACGAAAAGAGTAAAAAAACGAAATTCCTGTCATCTAACCAACTACTCTTTTTTTTTATTGTCTCATTCTGATATACAAGTTATGGAATTACATTGTTTTTGATAAGTGTATTATTGCTATTACAATTTGTATTTCTATCTGGTTAACCTTTACATTTTTGTTTGACCTAAATTAAGTATAAAGCACTAATAAGAAATTTGCATATGGTACCATTTCTTCCTTGCTTGGAGAGGAATTTTTTCATATTGTTCTTGCAAGAAGATACTGAATTGTTTCTGAAAACTGCTCTCGTCATTGTGAAATATATATAATAAGTATTCTGTTATCAACCATTGTACTGCTCGTTGTTTTGTTGGTGGAAAAAAATTGAAGTCAGGAAAAACTATATCTGTATTCGTAAACGTTGTTACTGAGGTGCGGCATATACGACTGAGCATTGTTCGCTATTTGTTAAACGCCGTGGTGGAGTTGCGACACTTTGTTATCCTGTGGGCTAAAGAGTCAGGCACGTTGCATCATATAAAGTTAGGAGAGTCACTGATTCCATATTGGTATGTCCTATCTCTTGTCACTATAACACGATGAACCACTTTGTACCATATTGATTGGCCAGCTTTTGAAAGGTGTTTGGCGGAGACATTTTCCCATATTTGTGGCCAATTATGTGTATTGAAATCCTTGACTATTCGTGGTACTGTGTGCTTGAAACTATTGATTTCACTATATAACTTTTTAACAGATGGTGTAATTGTCTCATGTCGTAATAACTGGTAGCATACCTGTAAAGCGATGTCCTTATAAAACAAAAACCTTTTGGGGATACTTTGGATATCGATGGGAGCTTCTAATGGAATGTTTTGTATTATCGTCTGTATACATGCTTGGGTCGTTGACTCGTGCAGTGAGAACGCTGTTTGAAGGCCAGTCTGTACAAACAATGCTCTTGCCTGTGTGTTCACTTGTATTAGTGCCAACCCACCTGTCTTCTCTGATAACGTGACCTCATTTATTGCCACCCGGAAAATTGTATCGTGCCACAAAAAGCAGCCAACAGCTTTGTTGACCTTGGCTAAGTGCTGTGTTTTGAAGGGCAGGATTTTTGCTACATACCAAAGTTTAGAGAGAGCAAAAACGTTGACAAATCTTACTCGTGCTTTCAAACTCAGAGAGCGCATCTTGTTCACTCTGAGGACGTAGATTGCCCTCTCGCACGTAAGCTTACTATTGGCTTCGATCGTTTCATCGATATTTGCATAGAAGTTTATATCTAAAACTTTTATTTTCTTGTCTACAGAAATCGCCGTATTGTTTGTGAAAGGATTCTCCTTGCCAAGGGGCATCAGGAATGACTTTCGATTGTTTAGTTTTGCTCCTGATGTGAGCTCAAAAGTATGTATGTGGCTTTTAACACTGTACAGATCTCTTTCATCCTTGAGAAAAATCGTGACGTCGTCCATGAAACTGCCAACTTGTATTGTGGTGGAAGCCATAGAAATGCCCTGTAAATGATGCTGGATACTAAACAAAAAGGGGGCTATTGTGAGAATGTACAATGTGCTACTCAAGGGACTACCTTGTAGTACACCCCGTCGCATTTTAAAACTTCTTGTCAAGAAACCATTTATTTTGAGTTTTAGCAGCATATGATTATATAATGTTTTTATCCAATTAAGAAAAGTGTCTCCGAAGCCATATGCTTCTAAGACATTGTACAGATATTCGTGGCTCACTCTGTCATATTGTGAAAAGTCTAAAGATAGAATTGCCTCTGATGCATTCTTATTTTGTTTGGTAACAATTACGTCTCTTATCGTTTGTAGCAAGTGATGTATACTTTGAGACGTATTACAAGCGAACTGTAAATTGCCAATAAGTTTAACCATATACTTTTTTAAACGTTGATTTATGCACCTACTTATAAGTTTGATGTCACTGCTCAATATGGAAATTGGCCTAAAATCTGTGACGAAATTTGGATTTGCCTTTTTGGGAACTAACACTATAACTCCCGTGCTATTGGTCTTCCCTATTGTCCCTGTTGTCAACACTTCGTTGACCCATTCCGTTAATTCGTCTCCTATTAGATCCCAGAAACATTGATAGAATTCTGATGGTAATCCATCTTCGGCTGTAGTTTTATTCCTCGGAGCTTTGAATATTGCATCATGAACCTCCTTTTTACTAAACGGTTGTGTGAGCTCAGTTCTTTCATTTTCTGTCAGTGGCGCAGGGAGGTAGTTCAAAAAATTGCATTGCGTTTCTGTTGGATTAAAGGCTTGACCAAGAAGATTTTTATAGTATTGCAAAAACCTGTCGTGTATACTATGAGGGCTGGTGACAACTTCACCGGAATCTAAAGTTAATTTATGAATAACGTGACTCCTGGCGTGTTTATGTTCTTGAAGACTGTGACTTAGTGTGGCTTGCTCGTCTGGGTCTATAGGAAGAATCTTGCTCTTTATTATTGCTGCAGATTTTCGTTTCCTATGTATAGCAAGTAGTTGCGCTTTTATTTCATTTGCATAGGGACGATCGAAATGACCTTGCAGTGCTAAACGATGGAGATCATTCAAGACTGCATACAAAAAATTATATTTGTTTCTTTGATCTCTACTAACCTCTGCACTGAAGAATTTACTGACCTGACGAAATTTAGGCTTAACTCGAGTTTCCCACCACTCGATTAGAGTCTTTTGCACTGGCCGAGAGGCCTTGAGTTCGTTCCACGTTTCCCTGATTAGCTGGACATAACTCCCATTGCATAATAATGTGCTATTTAAAAGCCAGTATCCGCTACCTTGTCGGGGTTTGATCAAATCTAAATTTATTTTGAGAATTGGAACACTATGGTCACTAAAGCATACTGGAAAATTTTGAACACTAATTATATATTCCTGAAATCTGGGTGCGACAAAAAACCTATCAATCCTTGACGCACTATTGGAGGTGATATGTGTGTAACCTTGACTTTCGCCATTAGTGTGTATCCAAGCGTCACGCAGTTGTAACCCCTGCGTTAATTCACGTGAGAAGTTGTATCCTGGATTTTGATCTTGTGAACGAATTACACAGTTAAAATCTCTCACTAGTATAGTGTCTAGTGTGTGGGATGTCAACTCGGGCCCTACAACTGTTGAAAAAAAAATCTTCTCTTTCCCGTCTGTTTTGGCTTCCTGACGGAGCATACACATTACAGAGAAACACTGAGCCTAATTTGGCACTTATTTGTCTGCCCGTGGGATTGGGCACTACATTACGTAAATCCAAGTGTCGCCTACATGCTATGGCAGTCCCTTGTGCAAAAGGAGTAAAATTGTTGTATACTTTAAACATGCTCAGTACAGAAAAATCGTCTATAGCTACCTCTTGTAAGAGGGCCACATCAATAGACGATTTAATGAGAAAGTCATTGAGAGCAATTAGTTTGGTCTTACTTCGCATTTGATTCAAATTTATAGATGCCAAGGTAAATGTTTGCATGATTATAACTGTCCACAAAAGAAAACTAAACTTACTTACTTTCTTCAACATTACTAAACTAATTTCTGCCTAGAATGCATTAACTATGCTTTCCACTAAATAAATCTGGGGTAAGTTTGTTACTCGTCGAAGGTTTCTCTTTAGTTACATTTGCTGAATTACTTGTTAAACTAACCTTTGAAACATCTTGTTTTGGGGGACCAGGTTCTACTCTAAATTCGTTATGAACTATTGTGGAACTTACGCATTCATTATTTTTGTTCTTCTTTCTATGTAGCACCATGGACTCTTCCGCCACTGACCGTAACCTTGATACAGATCTTGACCGTGGTTTCCTAGGAGAGGTAACTACGGGGAATTCTGCCTCCGCGAACAAAGCACTTGGGGGTGGGGGCGGAGGTATGTGATGCATCTCCTCCAAAGTGGTCAATGTTGGCTGCTCCATCTCTTCCCTTCCTGTTGGTGCATTCTTCAAAACTAACTTCCTGTCTGGTACCTGTCTCCTCGTCGGTGATTCTGGGGCTATCCGTGTTCCCTCCATTGTTATCTCCTGACGCAGGGACTTCTGCAACTGGTGGAGCTGAATCTCTTGGTTTAGTCCGTACGGGTAGCACAGTTGGTTCATATACCATTGGGACATTGTCAGCGGGTATATTAACCGGCCCCCGGCGGGGCTGGTTTCCAGAGGATCGACGCTTAGGACACTGTGCGACTACGTGACCCTCTTCGGAGCACGCTATGCAGGTACGAACCTGCCCAGGGTATGTTACCCAATAGGAGTCTCCATTCATGTTTACATATGAGGGTATGGGTTTACGTAGTACCATTTTGATCAAGACACGTCCAGTTCGAGTGGGGTAAATGTGATCTGCAGAGTATGTCTCGTCTTCGATTTTCAACACTTCCCCATAAGACCTCATGACACGACTTATCACTTCTGCACTTAATTCAGTTGGGACTACATGGATTCTAACAATTACATGTCGCTGGTGGGCCCATTCTACTTCAACCTTATGGTCACCATCTATGTCACTATAAATTACCTCAGCACCAAAATCATTTAGTAACCGTTCTCCTACCACTTTTGATGCAAATTTCACGTACAAACACTTACGAAAGTAATCTATTTCAAAACTGAGCACTTGGTTCGTAGGCACTTGGTAGACATCATGAAACCATCGATGAAAATCCAATGACGTAGGTCGCGTTTTGACATCAATGAAAACAAATTTCAAGGTGTTTTCTCTTTGTGTATTCATCGTGAACTATTTCATCGTATCTTCACTGGCTCACGGTAATTGTAGCCAAAACCTCGCTTGCACTCCAAGGGGAAAAAAGAAAACTAACTCAACACTAGCAAACCGTTTACGGCCCTAGCTAACTCGTACAGTTCGATCACTAAGCCTTCTCACGCGAAGAGCGGAGCTCGCTACGAACTGCTTTCTGCACGATTTGCAGGCAGACTCCTACTCCAGGAGATTGCTAACGGAAAGCTCAGTAAAACACGTTAATCTCAGTTGAAGCACAGAGTAAGTAATTTTATTACTTACTCTGTGGTTGAAGCAACATTGTGCCGGAGTTTCGAACCATTTTTCGCCAAGAACCAAGGAAAAGACACACTTTGCAGAATCGTTTGGTGTTGTGCAAGGATTCTTTACTAAACATTTCGCATAAAATCATCATAAATGTGCCTCCTTGCATTCAAATGTGACCGCCATTCTTTCCAGGTGGATGAGAACCTGTTCAGTGTTTCACAATGCACATAAATTTTCCTATTTTCAAATCCAGAACGAAGAATCTTGAAATATTTTCAACATTCGTATTTCTACTTAACATTTTTGTCTACTCATATATTTTATTACTGCTTTAGGGTATCTTTACTTTATAGAATGTGAAAGAATGAAAACAAATCACGAGCGTTTTCATTCAGGAAGATGAAATGTTGCAAAGTTGGCTACTCTTAGTTGGCTCTGAAGCGCTATGCTGCCAAATTTACGAATTCCGGACTTTGAAATTTTTCAGGGCGGTCAAATAAGATGTTGCGAAGTGTACTATCTTTTAGGCATTTGTTAGCACATGATTTATTTTAACCTTAGGGTGGGGGGTTGAGGGAGTGCTGTCAGGTGCACCATCACTATATTTTCTATTTTTCAACTGAATTTTTATGAAAAATTGAAAACAAATTACATTGTTTCCTACGGCGTTCTCAATATTTCTGTATTTCCTTCGTTCATAAAAACCTAAATGTAGTGCAAGGAGGACGCAAAATGTATTAGGTGAGCCTATCGGGCGTCATCTTTGAATGCGTGTTATTAGACACACTCATGACAGTGACAGTGTAGAATAGGTTGGCAATGATAGTAATTTTTGTAATGATTATCATTAATAAACAATTTCCCATCTATAAACAAAAACAGCGTTAATAATAAAAAAAAATTTTAGTGAGTTTTAGCGAATGGTAAAATATGTGTGAGACACTCGTGCAATTCTACTGGTTATTTTTTATTAATTATTGTATTTTTTGTAATTATAATTAGTTAATAAATAACTGCACATATTGTTGATATAACAAAGTTGTTTTGGACTTTAGTGATAAAAAAATGTCGACCTGTGAGCCCCCTTCTGGTAAGCAAGTTTCTCTTACGGCACCAGTAAGGTAGGGTTAATTATAATTAGCACAATAATAGTAATGAAGATATTAATAGATTAATCGTGGTGATTCTGACTTGTATCAAGTTAAAATCGCCACAAAAATTGAGGAACAGAAATGTTTTATCTTTTAGGCATTCGTTAGCGCACGATTTATTTTGATGAAAACCCAAGTTGAAATGAAGATATAATGAATTATTCTTGCCGATTCTGGGTTGAAATCAACATCGTCCACAGGTTTTTTCCTCAGGGGAGATAAGATTTCATGTCTTGCCCTTCAGTCTTAGCTTCATTATTATTGCTCTACAAATCATAAAATTCAAATTGAATTGAAAATTTGGCATGTATACAAGTTCAGGTTCGAGCCTACTATTTAAAAAGAAACTTAATTCGCCTTGCTTCCTTTTCATAAACACCAATCACTTTGTTGATGAACAGACTTTTTTTAAACTTTTTTTTACAATGCACAGATATCAAATAGTAGTGGTGTGCAGGATCCTGAAACGTCGGGACCAAGATCGGAAAAAAAATTTCCCGTCCCGATCCCAACTTTGGGAAATGATTTCCCGACTTTTCGGGATCCTGAGCAGTTGGGAAATACCGAATGGTCATTTTAAAGGTAGTTAATTATCGACGTTTTCTGCATTGCAAGTGTCTGGAACTTATCGGAAATTGTTTGTTTTTATTTCAGAAGAGCAAAAACAATCACTTAAGTTGAAAATGATGTGTAGAATTAGAGATTTTCACAGCTTCGGGTAATTTCAAACATTTCCTGACTTTGTAGGGAAATGGCGAATTTTTCCCGTCCTTAATGTCGGATTTAAGAAAAATTCTGTCTTGCACACCCCTAACAAATAGATCACTTAATCTCATTTACTTCATGGTTTCTATGATCTATGTTTTTACGTGAAAAAAAGTAGAGGAAAGTACGTGAATATTTAATAGGTCTGTAACAAGTTGAGGACTAAAAGTGGTAAACGTAAGTGCCAAAAGTGAAAGTGTTGGGAAACTGCATCGTTCCGCACATCAGTCCATAAGAACGTCCACACTAGTGACCTCTTTACACGCCCTTTTTACTACTTAGAGAACTACTAGCCACTTTTCACGTTTACCACATTATACAGCATGGCACATTGCACAGTTTGACGTGGAAAACGGTGTTTGAATTATTGTGGCACTTACAGCATTTACCAATTTTAGTCTTCAGTTCATTAAATTTAGTTGCATCAAACCAGGTACTACCACAGGAAGTGGTATTGCAGAAGATGGGAAGAGAACCAATTTTTTCACCAGAGTTGGAAAAACAATTTGCGTAATATCTCATTATGGATATCAAAAGTTTTGTTGGAGTGCTACTTCTTGCTCCTGTCCCATCTACCTCTGATGTTTTGTACTATAACCTCTGCTCACAATGATATCGCTTCAACGTCACCTACACCTAGTACATCTGGTGATGAAAGTAAATCCATGCTTGGTTTTTCCAGTGCCAATTGTATAATTGAGGTGGTTCCGAAAATGTTGGGTGTACAACAACCCCCCCCCCCTCTGTTCCCGTAAATCCTGTAGATAGTCTTTTAGATTTTCAGAAACAGGATACTTCATAATTACTTTTCTTGTATTTATCTAAAAAGTTATGGATTAATATTCTGTGTTATAAGCCCTTCTTTGTTCATTTCCTGTGGTATTTGAAGCACTTTTACTGATAGAATTTTTTTTTTTTTTACTTCTTTTCTTTCGTTGTTTCTTTGGTTCTTGTTCTTAAGGTAACTGAATGGTGGATACTCTCAGAAACATATGAAAGTGTAACATATATTTTTGCAGTACTAAAATACGCCAGTCAGGCACGTATCCACAAATATGTTTCGGAGAGGGATGAGGTCCGAACCAAGTGTCTCGGGAATAATAATAATAATAATAATGTTTAAATTAAAATACTTTCTTGAAATAAGTGTTTATTGTAGAAGTACAAAAACAATCACTAGAAGGGGAAATCATGTGTAAAATTCGAGATTTTCACTGCATCTGGAAATATCGGAAATTTCCAGTTTCGGAAATTTCCCAATGTGAAGAACTTTTTCAGGCGCGAACGCCAGGATTATTAATATTTTGTTAACAATCCCTTCCCACACACCCCTAATTACGACACTCAACATGATTGTAATCTTTATTGTGAAAAAGTTATCTTATTACTTTGTTGAACATGGCAATTAATTACTTACCTGCTGTAACAGACAGCCTGTAAATCGCAGAAAATAATATTCTGTGTAATAAAATATCACTATAAATTCACCATTCGAATTACATAAAACATTTTCCAGATATCTCGGAAGTGCAAGTGCTCCCTCTTCCTCCTCATGCGGATGCCCTTGCGTGGGGCAATATATTTTTAATGCGCATACTAACACACTATAACGCATTCATTATAACTAGTAACAAAAAGGTAATAAAATTTATCACATGATAGTAATAAGACTTCAACCCCCCATCGCTACGGGCTCGCTGTAGATTCAGTCCAAATTAGACTATCTGTGCATAAAGTGGACTTAAAATAAAAAAAAACAAATGAATCAATGGACAATGTGCCTTTACCAGGGATTGAACCTGGGACCTCTCGATTACAGGAGGACACTGAGCTATTGGGAAGGATCTTTGTAATGTCCTTCCAAACCACAAAGGCAAACGAGTAGACCTGCAAACTCGACTCCTTCAGTTCTATTTATCTTAGTCACTAACTAAACTTGATAGAAATTCCTAGCTCCAGGATTTTCGAAATCACATTTAGTTGAACTCTATAAGGAAGTGCTTTCTGTTGTACTACTCCAAAATCTGTGAAGAGACAAGAACATTACTGCGCTGTGAGGTAAGTTTTCTCTTTTAAAATCATATTTATAAATGTTTATTTCATGTGTACATATAATTTTTGGGGAACCGCTTATGTTCTTTTGAAATTTTGAAATCGTTAATACTTTAACACAAATAACAGTATGTAATCCAACTCCACCCCGTACTTTAGTGTCTCAAAAAAGAGGGTGTGCAGATCTAGGCATGATGTCGTTTACATTGAGTGGTGTTAAAAGGGTCGCACAATGATTGATTTTGAGTCGCTTTTCTACCACTGCCACTTTGGCTAATCGCGACGATGAGAATGAGTTATGAAATATGAAACTGATGAAGAGATGCTCACGAATGACACTCGTGAACAGGCAGGGATTAGAAACTGAGATCTTTGGCGCTGCAGCGCATTTTTGCTAACCACTACGCCACGAAAGTCTGAGAGTTACATATTGAATACCAACTTCAAGATGAAAAGTGCAATGTCCATCAATAGTATTGATGTTGTGGTCTACATTCTCCAAAATTAACTGAATGTACTACGTTTTAACTTACGATGGTTAGGAATGTATTGTAGCAGATATCTAGTATGTAATAGTCTGTTTCACTGTATGATTCAGTGAGACGATACAGAATATCAATAAGTTGTTTTGATTCATATCGTGTATGAAGGTCGATGCAGAGATCAATTACAGAACACTGGTGAATACAAAAACAATATTCCTGGGACTAGGTTTTTTCAAGGAGCTGATCTAAGTATGCATCCCAAAGTCATTTAGTTCGAATTCTGAGTAAGCCATAGATGTGTGTTGTTCCATAATCTATTCCATCACTTCATCTGTCATCCTCATCATCGCTCCTGACCAAAGAAGTAGAAAACCGACGTAAAATAATAAAAATACAGTCAGTTCATGTGAATGATAGGATTATGCCTTCAATGAAAACCACACGTGCTTTCTTCTTTCAATGTACTTTGCCTTGTATTTATTTCATGGAAGTTAGCCTAACTGTGACGTAAATATGTATATCATCCGATTAAAGAAGACTTGAAAGGGCACGTTTATTCCAGTAGTTGACCCCAATAAGAAAATTAGTTTTTGTGCCTCGGCCCACTAGACTTGTAGTAGGGTAACCAGACGTCCTGATTTTCGCAGGACAGTCCTTTATTTGAGGGTTATGTCCTGCAGTCTGCGATGCTACTCCAAAAATCCAAATATGTCCTATTTTTCAACAGTATCCTGCGAAATGTCCTGGCAAATATCCAGACGAATTGTATACCTCTGTGAAACTGTTAGCACCTTTTAAATGAATAGTATTGTATGGTTGGTGGACTACAATGTGATCCTCCCAGCTAGATCCGAGGGATCCGCTGACCAACAACAGGTGCGGTCCTCCATTCATATTGGGGGCAAGGCGTAGAGCTGACAACTCTGCACTGTAAAAAGACATGTCAAGAAACAGCAATATGAGGCCATGGATGTTTCCAAAGGTAAAATAGTTCCTCATTTGGATCTCCGGGTGGGGACTACTTTGGGAGGTCCCTGGACTAAGGATAAGATCTACATTAGGAATAAGGATATTAAATTAGGCACCTGGAATGTTCTGAGCCTTTACCGGCCTGGGGCATTTCAGTGCACAGTTAATGAGATAGTTAAGTATAAATTAGATGTAGTAGCTGTCCAGGAAGTTAGGTGGCCAGGAGAAGGAAATTGTAAAACTAAAAATTATACTTTTTTCTATGGTGGTACTGAAAATCATAATTTTGGAACAGGCTTTTATAAATAATAGAATTATCTCGGCTCTTAAAACAGTAGAATTTATTAATGATATCATATGCAGTTTTACAGGGTAGGTGCTGTAAAATTATTTTAATAAACATACATGCACCAACGGAAGATAAAGATGATGATACTTAAGATGATTTTTATACAGAGTTAGAACAGGTCTTTGAGAATTTTTTTCAGTATGATATGAAAATTCTGTTAGATGACTGTAATGCACAGATTGGCAAAGAAGAGACATTTAAACCCATGATTCGTAAAGAAAGTCTTCATGAATTAAGTAATGATAATGGTATAAGATTGATTACTTTTGCAACCTCAAAGAATTTAATTGTGAAAAGTACCACTTTTAAACATAAAGATATCCATAAATATACCTGGTTTTCTCCAGATGGTAAAACTCATAATCAGATAGATCATATTCTCATTGATAAGAGAAGACATACTAGTATAATTGACGTTCGTACACATAGAGATGCTGACTGTGCCAGTGAACATTATATAGTAATTGCTAAATTAAGAGAAAGACTCGCAGTGATAAATCATAAGCAACAAAATCTAAAAGTTCTAAAATTTAATACAGGAAAATTTGTTGATGAAAGAATTAAGAACGATTACCAAATTAAACTGTCAAATAGATTCGATGTTTTGCAGGATGATGAAAATATAAATGAAACAGACGTAAATAAGAATTGGGAGCACATACGTAATGCAATAGAATCAGCAGCTAAAGAAAGTATAGGATACCATAAACCAAGAAAAAGTAAGCCATGGTTTGATAATGAATGTCATAATCTAATAGAAATAAGAAATCAGGCCAGACTTAGGTGGTTAAATAACTCTGATGATGATACAAATCTAAGCAATTATAATATAATAAAGCGAGAAGTTAACTGCACATTTAGAAGTAAAAACAGAGATTACTTGAAAAGCAAAATTTACAAAATTGAAACAAACAGCAAAAACAAAAATATCAGAGATTTATAATAAGTTGTAAATGAATTTAGAAAGGGGTGGCAAAATAAAGTAAACTTGATAAAAGATAGACTGTGATTTTCTGGCTGACCCAAGCGATATTCTAAATAAATGGAAGTACTACTTTAATGACCTTTTAAATGTTTGTGTAGGAGATAAATCAGAAGTAAATGAGGTACACACAGCTGAACCTTTAGTTCCAGAAGCTAATTTGACTGAAGTTAAAGATGCTATTAAAAGGCTAAAGAATAACAAAGCACCTGGTATTGATTTAATATCAGCTGAGTTAATTAAATATGGTGGAAATTCGTTAATATGTCAAATTCATAAATTAATTTGTTTAATATGGGATAAGGAAGAAATCCTTCAACAGTGGAAAGAATCCATAATTGTTCCTGTGTTTAATAAAGGTGATAAAATGAACTGCAATAATTACTGTGGAATTTCTCTACTCTCAACAACATATAAAATATTATCTAACATTCTTTTAACAAGACTAATCCCATATGCTAATGAAATTATAGGTGATTATCAATGTGGATTTAAATGTAACAGATCAACTACAGATCAAATTTTTCACATCAGACAGACACTTGAAAAAAAGTGGGAATATAATCAAAATGTCTATCAGCTATTCATTGATTTCGAAAAAGCATATGATTCGGTCAAAAGAGATAAAATGTATAATATATTAGTAGAGTTTGGAATACCGAAGAAGCTTGTTAGTATGATAAAAGTATGCACCAGTGAAACAGAAAGTAAAATTCATGTGGGTATTAATGTGTCTGACAAATTTACAATTCATGATGGGTTAAAACAAGGAGATGCATTATCTCCATTGCTCTTTAATTTTGCCTTAGAATATGCTGTTAGGAAGGTAAAAGAAACTAAAGAAGGACTAAAATTAATTGGTGTGACTCGGTTGTTAGCATATGCAGATGATGTAGACTTATTAGGGGATGATATAAATACAATTAAGAATAATGCTAAAATATTTTTCAAAACTGCTAAAGAGAGAGGTTTGGAAGATAACAAAGAGAAAACTAAAAATATGCTTACAGGTCGAAACCAAGTGTTAGGTAATAATCAAAATCTAATTATTCATAACAACTCGTTTGAACCAATTTCCAAATTCAAATACTTAGGAGTAATATTAACAAGTGAAAATTATATTAAAGAGGAAATAAAAAGTAGGCTTAATTCAGGAAATGCATGTTACTTCTCTCTTCATAAACTTTTGTCTTCTCGTTTAATATCTAAGAAAGTAAAAGTTAAAATATACAAAACAGTAATTTTGCCTGTAGTATTATATGGGTGTGAAACTTGGTCAATTACATTGAAAGAGGAACATAAATTGAGAGTATTTGAAAATAAGATCCTTAGGAAAATATTTGGACCTAAAAGGGATGAGGAGACAGGTGAGTGGAGAAGGTTACATAATTTAGAACTACATAATTTGTATTCATGTTCAGATATTATTAGAATGATTAAATCAAGAAGACTTAGGTGGGCAGGCCATGTAGCACGAATGGGAGAGGAAGAGGAGTTCACAGGATTCTTGTTGGGAAACCCAATGGTAAGAGACCTGTAGTAAGGCCAAGACGAAGATGGAGGGACAACGTTGAGATGGACCTAAAGGAAATCAGTAGGGATGGAAAAGAGTATATAGATCTTGCTCAAGATAGGGTCAGATGGAAGGCCTGTGTTACTGCAGCCATGAACCTTCGGGTTTAAGAAGGCTAGAGAGTTAGCTAGTTAGTTAATATTGTTAGTTTGCAAAGAAATACTTGTAGATCTAAAACTTTTCACACTCGCTTCGCTTGCAACCTTGGTCTTACTGTAAAGCTTATATTAATTGCTTGGAAGCAGAAATTACATGCGGTCTCTTCATAATATGATATGCAAGGTACCGGGTGGAGTGATGACAAAGTATATGCAGGGACGCTTTCAAAATTAAAAATAGCCTAATTATGGGATTTGCATCTTTGATGCATTGATGAGATGATTACTACAGCTGCAGCAAGAGACTAATATATTCTCAGTATTAATATTTTAATAGCTATTATTTTACAATGCATGGATCTTTGGTAAGAAAGGAAGGAAACACAAAAAAAACGAGAGAGAGAGGAAGGTTTAATAAGGAGGAACGAAAAAGAGAAATGAAAAAGGAAATATACAAGAAGGGAAAGGGAAGACCTGCGTGAACGAGTGGTTGAACGCTAGGATGCCAGGGGTCGAATCTCGGCCTGCACATGGATGTTCTTTGTGAGTGTCCATTCATGAATTTTAATCATATCATCACTCACATTCATTGTTGCAATTAGCCGAAAGTGACTAAGGCGACGTTAGGTAATACAAATAAAATAAAAAAGAAAACATATCAAAAAATATTGTGTAATATTTCAGGAGACATAAGCAGCGTGACTTTTTCATTGCCAAGGGGGGGGGGGAGGGGTGCACTTGATCTTGTGCAGCAATCACCCCCATATGCATCCATGGATGTCCTGCTTTTCGTTTCAGAAAATCTGGTTCTGGTCATCCTAGCTGCAGGGACATGAATTGTGAACGAAGTTCTTTCATATCTCAGAATCCATGGCTGGCAAGGACCAACAAGGTTGTTTTCGAGAACACAGTCCACCCCTACCCCCTTCTCCTGCGAAACAGATGACCGACTGCCTGCTGGATTCTTAGAACCTGTTTACCCTGGCTGAAAATGAGGAAGACGGAGCTATTAAGTTTCAGCAATTGAGATCATTTCACAGGCAGTTCTACTCTATTGCCAAACTTAATGTAAATAAAACCAAGTATCGATCTATTTGTGATACAAGAAATTTGAATTTACGGACCATAAAATACACCTTTCAATAATGTACCTTAAAAATCTGAAGGTCGCAAGTCCAATAGTTCAGGAGAAAATGTAAAATTGATCTTTTCTTCAATGTAAGTACATGGGGGAAACTCGTCTCTCTTCACAAAAGGGGGTGGGGGAAGGGGAGAAAGTGCCGTGCTTGAATGAGAGGCATGATTTCCCCTTAATGTCATGAATAGTGACGTATGATAAATTGTTCAGTAAAAGCAGAGAAAGAAATCAGGACAAATAGAAACTGCAAACATTTTATCAAACAACAATATTATGTTAATCAGTAGGGCCTGGTAATTTGTTATATTTTTTATTTGGCATCAGATCAAATACTAGAGATATCCTTATGTATCTGATGAAAATCAGCCAACATAGATGAACTTGATAAGGCATATTTTGATATATTTTACCAATTTTGTATTTTTATAACACATTTCTTCAATTTTCTCAAAAAAGACATATTTCTGTATAATATCGTAATTGTTATTTTTGTAATTTATTCTTTGTACTTTTAGTACAATTGATAGTTTATATTGCCAATGGCAGGATACGGAAATTAAGGACGAAGAAATTAAAAGCATGACATATTTTCTTACCAACTAGTACGGAACAATAATATCCCTCCTCCCTTTCTTTTATAGCACCAAATTGATACCCTTGTAAATATTATTGAGGAAAAAGGTTCTCGGTCATTGTTGTGTTGCAGGCAGGAAGTAAACAAGTTTCAATTGTTCTCATTTCTTTACCTTTCTTTTGCTTCTCACAACAATCAGTCAAAAGTAAAAATAGTATTCAGTACCTTGAGTTCCTATTCTATCAGCAATCGAGTGTGAGAGTTTCAAGATCACTTATCGTTTGAGCCAGGCACATACCAGTGTGTTACAGTGGGAGTGAATGGAATGCCTTTTGAACAGGAACCTCAGCAGCAACATTGTAAGTGCATTGTGAAATGGAAACGTATTTAGTGTAACTTGTTCTGACAAATAGTTTGTAGTCTCTTTTTCAAATTCACATTACTTAAAATCCCCCTAAAATGTTGTTTGTGAATCGATTGCTGCCACAAAATGATATGTGTATTATGGAACGGAAATAATATTGAGTGTAACATGTTCTGACAAATATTTTGTAGGCTCCTTTTAAAATTCTATATATTTAAGAGATCTGCCTTAAAACGTTTGGGTGTTGATTGCCTAGATTTACCAGAGCTGTAGCAAGCTGCCAATTATGAGGTGTAAGTTGACAGTAGTAAATGAAACTTAGGATAACTGAAGTGAACCTCATGATATTTTCAGTATTTTTCAACTACATTCTTTGGTTAAAGAAATTCTGACTTCATTTAATACATCACCATAGTCGATCTTCCTTGGAAGATACTGAATTCCTGTCATCATTATCCTTCGCTGTTTCCTGCCTCTGGCTGGGTCAGCATAGAAGTCAAGCTTTTCCATTCTTTCCTGGTCTTAGACCACTCCTTTCTTTCCACAGTGTTCCAATTTCATCCTCTTCTCCTAACACTCTCCACTATCTGCTCTATCCACAATCATCTTCGTCTTATTCCCACTCCTTGTGCATTATAAGCTCTTACTGGTAGTCTTTCTGCATCCACCCTCTCCATGTGTCTGAACCATCTCATATGTGCCTGATCTCTGCTGTCCTGAAGCTTCACCACACCCACTGTCTGTTGGATCTCCTCATTCCTTGTTCTATTCCTTCTAGTCTTCCCCAATATAGTCCTTAAAAATTTCATCTCCACTGCCTGCATCTTTCTTTTGTCTCTCTCTGTCATTGTCCAAGTCTCTGATCCATACGTAAATATTGGCACATAGTATGTGTTATGTATTATCTTCTTGCATTTCATAGGTACATCTCTGTTCGATATCAATCTTCGAACGCTTTGATATAGTCCACCATCCATTTGTCCTCCTGTGTTTACCTCCTCATCTATTCTTCCACTTCTCTCAATTACGATTCCACTATACCCTCAACTCTTCTGTGTCCATCTTTATTCTTGGTACATTTCTGGCTCTTTTTCTTGTTATTAGCATCTCACCGTTTTCTGCACTGAATTTCATTCCTGCTCATCTAATTTCCTCATTCCAAATATCAAGCTGTCTCTGTACTACTTCTTCCCTGTCTACCCATATTACTAAGTCATCAGCAAACAACAGGGCCTTCATCCCATCTCCACCTCTTCATTAATTGCATCCATTGTAATTATAAAGAGCAGTGGGAAAAGAGCACTACTCTGTTTTAGTCCATTAGTTATACTGAACCACTACGTTCTTCCCACAGGTGTCTTCACACAGCTCTGGTTGGCCTTGTATGAGTTCTGCACTCTACACTCTCTCTCTTCCTTGACTCCCCTCTCTTAGAACCTTCGAAATCTTTGTGCTATCCACGTTATCATATGCCTTTTCTATATCTAGGACTGCTATAATCAAATCATTTGCATACTCATAGTGCCCTTCCTGTAATTGCCTTATGGTGAATATCAGATCTATTGTTGATCTGCCTCTTCTAAATCCATACTGTTCCTCTCTCATGTTCAGCTCTGTTACTTCCCTTATTCTTTCCTCTAATATTTCTCATACACCTTTGCAGAGTGGCTGATTAATGTTATTTCTATGAAGTTATGACATTCCTTTCTGTCAACCATCTTGAATATGGGAGCTATTAGTCCCTTTGTCCAATCACTTGGCACTTCTCTCTGTTGCCACACTGTTTTCAACACTTTGTACAACTACTGCACACCAATCACTCCTGCTCCCTAGTATCATTTCCACTGGCACTTCATCTACTCCAGGTGCTCTACCTTTCTTCATTCTCTTCAGATTTTTCTTCACTTCTTTCCATATGAGATTCACTTTTTCCACCACCCACGTGTCCCATTCTGTTTACCTCCTCATCTATACAGTAAAGAAAAAAGTAATCATCTCATATGGGACTACATCTTCACAATATAGGCAGATAAAAACTACTATTCATTAATACGAGGGTTGCTGCTATTTATGTATCCGTAATGGGCAACACTAATGTTGCTAGGTAACATTTAATATATCCTTCGTAAAGTTGGATATTTCTATGGTATATGTACCCAGAACGTTGTGCTTATGGTTGCTATTTTTGTTTGTTCCAGGGACTTGAAAATTTCATTGGAGGCCAACAATGGAATTAACTCGAGAACATTTTTGAGCAATGATTTTATACGACTTTCGACATGGATTATCTCAACAGTGCATCGATCAACTCACTTTGACTTTTGGCGATGAAGCACCACTCAAAAGCACTGTATATCACTGGCTTAGTGAATTCAATCGTGGCCGTCGTTTGCTCACGGACGAATCTAAAGAAGGCCGTCCAAAAGAGGTTGCTGTGCCAGAAAACATTGATGCTGTGCGAGAACTGAGAATGCAAGATGGTCATGTGACATATCGTGAGATTGAAGCATCCCTGGGCATTAGTATGACTAGCATACATAAGATATTGCATGAACATTTAGCCGTGAAGCAGATTTGTTTGCGTTGGATCCCGCATAATTTGATAATTGCTCAAAAAAAGGCTTGTGTCGATTGGTGCAAACAAATACTCACAAAATACAATCATGGTGCTTCAAAAGCCGTGTATAACATCTACACAGGTGACGAATATTGGATCTATGCATATGAGCCTGTAAGCAAACAGCAGTCGACGGTGTGGGTGCTCCAAGATGAGCCAAACCCAACCAAAGTTGTTCCTGCAAGAAGCACTTCGAAGCAAATGGTCGCCTGTTTCTGTTTCGTTTTTTTTGTCTAGTGGCTACAGTGCCGCTAGAGAATCGAAGAGCCGTCGATTCTGAATGGTACACAACCATTTGTTTGCAAGAAGTCTTTGGGGGAATCAGAAAAACAACCAGCGACGCAGGATCATTCTTCACCATGACAATGCAAGTTCTCACACATCGGTCTAAATGACTCAGTATTTGACCGGTGAAAACATTGAATTGATGGGTCATCTGCCGTATAGCCCTGATTTAGCACCCAATGATTTCTTTTTGTTCCCGTCCGTGAAGAATAAGCTACGTGGTCAACGATTTTCGATGCCAGAAGAAGCGATTGATGCGTTCAAAATGCATGTTTTCGAGATATGTCAATCGGAATGGACAAAGTGCTATGAGAATTGGTTCAAACGTATGCAAAAGTGCATCGATGATCATGGAGAATATTTTGATAAACAATAAAACCATTTTCAATTATACATATTTTTTTTTGTTTGTTTGTTATTCCGGATACATAAATAGCAACTCCCGTACTAATGATACACTTCAAAGCTCATGTAGTGATAAGAACATTTATTTCTGAACAATATCCAAGTAAAAGAAAATTCCAAAAGGTACAGTGCAGCTGCGTATTGAAAAAAAAAATCTGCTGGTGCAGAACTTGGTTCAAAATTCATAAAAAGGAACTCTACTAGATCAATATACAGAGTGACCACTCTAGGATCATGATAAAATTCAAGTATAATTCCCAGTTTTCAAGGCAAACTTTTCATAAATTCAAGGGTACAAGCAGATGGTTTCTCTATTTCAAAATTATGTATTACCACCTTTCACCATACACACACAAAAACAAACATATATATTAACAAAATAATGGGTCTGTGTGATTCCATTGAATCAAAATATTCTAATTTAATTCAACGAAACAGTATGGTGTATATATACTATATAATATATTCAATTTAAGATGTGGAGTTTACATTTGCCACTTCACATACTCAGGCTTCAAATACATGTACAAACAGAAGTCATACATGTTATGGAATATACTATTCTATGAATTTTTTTTAATTGTAAAATAATTTCAAAGTCAAATTTACACAATCAACTTCATCATATCTTGCAATAATCTCTGTCAGATTGTTCTGCAAAGGGCACTAATGAAGTACACGTATTGAGAGAGATTTCTGTTATATTTTCGATGCAGCTTTCCTTTCTTTTCTTCCTTGATAAAAATAAAAGCTGAACTGTGAAAAACTTAGCTCTGGGCATTTCTAAATGTATGAATTCATTTGGATTTACAGAAGTTGCAATCTTTACATAGAATTCATGCATAATTAGACACCCTGATTTAGTATAGTTGTTGCAGAAAACATATATTTTTCAGTATGTATAAATGTTCTGAACGTGAATAATTGTTACAGTGTTGTGCCATCACGATCAAAGGGGGAAGAGGACAACAAGATTATTGGAAGTTGTCTCAACTCTGTCCTAATTATATTCAATAAATCTGAGGCTCAAGTAAAGTATTCATTCATTTTGTTGAAATATCTATACAGAAACTACACACGAATGCTATGGGAATATAAAATTGATAATTTTGGTATCATGCAACCTTTTCTTTTTGTGTGCAGGTCACATATTTTTCCATTTGAATTTCCTTTGCTATGAAGTCTCACATGTACGTATATATCTTCATGGGTAAAATCTATGTTCAAAATTAAACAATTAAAAGTATTCTCTTTTTGATGTGAAACCTAATTTGCACATAATATATAGAACTTTAATGTTGGGATTTAAAAGGTTCTTCATTGTGATGAATATTGAAACTTTGTTTCAACATCAATCTTTTGAAAAATTCACAACAAAGAAATTACACAGTCATATATAGTGTTGTATTACAAAAAGACAGGATATTACATACAGAGTGCAAAAAATATAAAACAAAACATAATTTTAAGGTTCTGCCAGTTCACATGAACCAGTGAAATTATATGTTGATTTCTCAAGAATGGAATTTTTTTAAATATATTACATGTTATAACTTGCAGAATTCTTCAGCATGCATAAAACAATATATTCATTCTGATTCACTCAGAATAACTCTAAAACAAACCCAAACTTGATCACAAGGTCTGTGTGATTTAAAAGTGTGCAACCACCCATACAATTTCTTCACATATCAATGTACACGAATGGAACCATATGAAGTAACTGGAAGACCACTTGCATCATCCCAATCCAACATCTTGAATTTAACTTAACTACTTCAGATGGGAATAGGGGGCAAGTGAAGCATCAAAATCGTGTGAAATTTTCTCGCAAAGAGAATGGTGAAATCCATTTTACAATGCCTTTAATCATTTCAATTTACTCAATGATTAGAATAAAGACTGCCATTGTTACATGCATGCTATTCATCAATGTTTGTACCTTGTTATGCAGTGAACCAAGATGTCACTGATCAAAGAGCACATTGACACTAGCTTACATTGTGGTGGACAGAGTGCAATAAAAGTTGCAGATATCTTCAACTGCAGACACACTGCCAGGTGGCCAGCCAATTGTTTGTAGCACAATGGTGAAACTCATCCACAAATTGATGCAAAGGGAAAGTTTGTGTGGTGGTCACTATGATTGATTGGTTGGTTGATTTGGTGTTTTAAGTCAACTTTATGCACAGTAAGGCTAATTGAGACTGGACCTACAGTTTAAAGTGGAATCCGAACCACTATGTGCCTCCACCGGGTATCCAACCTGGGACCCCTTGATTACAAGGCGACAACGCTACTGCGCCATCGGGGAGGCCCCTGGTGGTCACTATGAAGCTGCAGCCATGGTTTTGGCAAAGCTTGTGAAATCAGTTCTGTAGGAATGCTGATATTGTTGATATTGGGAAGCACATCTAGGAGAAAAGTCAAATAACTGAAATTAAATTGATCAATTTTAAGTTCACATTAAATGTTAAAATATTAATTTTTCTTAGTGAATCAGCTGCAGGTGAGAGAAAGATCTTCTTACGAGCTACATCAGTGGTTTGTAAATATCATTTTAACATGTTGCATTATGTTATCTGTTGAAATATGATCATGCGTACAAAGGTGACAATGTGCACAGATCAGGTCAATAAAATCCCTATCCATAATGCTCACAATGTACAGGTGAAAGTGCCTGCTATGACTGCTTCCTTCTCTGTTTTGTATCTTGGATAAGGAATAGGCATAAGAAATAGTTTGTCTGTTAAAATTCAAACATCAGTATTATATTTCAACTACTGGTGGCATGTTTGAAAGCATGGATGAGATGCTTGCAGGATATAGAGACATTCTTCCTGATGTGCAGACAATTGATTTTGATAATGCAGATGTCCAGATCATAAAGCATGTGAGATGTGCACAGTCAATAGATTGCTATTTACAAATCCATTTGGAAACACTGATGCTATGATTTCTAAACATTCAATACAGATCACTCTTTGCAATACTTCCTTAATGATTTCTGTTTGGTGTGTAATCTCCTTACCTGCATAATAACTTTATGTCTGCAGACAAAATATTTTATTCAAATTAAACAATTAATATATTTTGTTTCATGTGTGCGTCACCATATGTACTCTGAAGTTACCTTTACAGGAAATGTCACAAATTCAGTTTCTCCTTGAGATGACACATCCTCATATGTCTATTAAACTTATCTTTCCAGCCAAAATATATGTTACAAATTGAACAATTGAAAGGCTTCTCTTTAGTGTGAACAGCCATATGTACACTAAATTCTCCTTTACGGGCAAAATATTTATTGCAAATTGAACAATTGAAAGGTTTGTCTTTACTGTGAACAGTCATATGTACACTAAGTTCTCCTTTACGGACAAAATTTTTATTGCAAATTGAACACTTGTAAGGCTTATCTCCAGTGTGACGTCTCACATGTTCATTAAAATGAAATTTACGAGTAAAGCCTTTGTTGCAAATTGAACAATTGAATGGCTTATCTTCAGTGTGACATCTCACATTCTCATTAAGATGACATTTACGGCCAAAATGCTTGTTGAAAATTGAACAACTGAATGGCTTATCTTCAGTGTGACATCTCACATGCTCATTAAAATGACCTTTACGGGCAAAATCCTTGTTGCAAATTGAACAATTGAAAGGTTTCTCTTTAGTGTGGACTCTCACATGCTCATTAAGTTTATCTTCACAGGAAAAATATTTATTGCAAATTGAACAATTAAGAGGGTTCTCTTTTGAGTGAACTTTCATATGTTTCCGAAGATCTCCTTTACGGACAAAATATGTATTGCAAATTGAACAATTGAAAGGCTTCTTTCCAGTGTGACCCCTCACATGCACACTAAGATTAACTTTACGGGTAACATTTTTGTTGCAAATTGAACAATTGAAAGGCTTCTCTCCAGTGTGAACCCTCACATGCTCAGTAAGAAGACACTTAAATGCAAAATCTTTGTTGCAAATTGAACAATTGAAAGGCTTCTCTCCAGTGTGAACCCTCACATGCGCATAAAGATAAACTTTACGGGCAAAATCTTTGTTGCAAATTGAACAATTGACAGGCTTCTCTCCAGTGTGACCCCTCGCATGCAGATTAAGATTAACTTTAGAGGCAAAACCTTTGTTGGAAATTGAACAAATGAAAGGATTCTCTTTAGTGTGAACAGTCATATGTACACTAAGCCCTCCTTTACGGGCAAATTTTTTATTGCAAATTGAACAATTGAAAGGCTTCTCTTTAGTGTGGACTCTCACATGCTCATTACAATGACCTTCAGGGGAAAAATATTTATTGCAAATTGAACAATTAAAAGGATTCTCTTTTGAGTGAACTTTCAAATGTTTCCGAATATCTCCTTTACAGGCAAAATATTTATTGCAAATTGAACAATTGAAAGGCTTCTCTTTTGTGTGTACTCTCACATGCTCATTAAGATAAATTTTATGGGCAAAATCCTTGTTGCAAATTGAACAAGTAAAATGTCTCCCTTGTGTGGGAACACTCATAAATGTATTACGCTCAGCTTCTTGGACAAAAGTTTTCTTGGAAACTGGACAATTAAAAAACATCTGGGGTTCATGGGGTATCAAATCTCCTTTGTCAGGGAAAGTGTTGTTGGAAATGGGGGCTATACATTGCTTTCTCCTGTTATTAGGCTTAGAACCATCAACATGTGCTTTGCTTGCAAGGCTTTTTGTTGCAGGTTTAGCCTCGAATTTTTCTTCTCTACTGACACATTCTGTAATTTCTTTTGGCTGCTCTTGTTCTCTTAATTTTCCCTCAGACACTGGCAAATGTGGAACTGACCTTGGGACATCTTTTACCTGTTCTTCCACATAGTTCTCGATCAGGTAGCTGAAAAAAATATGATAGAAATGTAGTATCACACTCTAGGTAAATAATGAGAATAACTGACATGTACAAATCAATGAAAAGAAAGGAGAGTAAAATAGACTGTTGATGGGGATGTACTCATGAAAAGGTAAATACATGTATATTATTATGCAGAACTTTCAGCGAAAAATGCAGCCTCGACCAGGACTCGAAGCCAGGTCTCTGGCGTTCCATGCTATTGCTCTACCACTGAGTTACCGAGCTGGCCTGACTTCGCCTAATTTTTTACTTCCACTGTTTTATCTGTGTGGAATCCTATCGAGTCTGAATTTTTTGCTTAATGTTCTGCGTAGTACATCTCCTGTGTGTGCCTAATTTAATGTATATTATTCCTGCAGGAATGAATACATAACATTTTTTTACCATTTAGTCAAAAAATATTCAAATTTTTGCTGTAATTTTCATTTGGTTGGCAATAAAGCTTGTTGCATATCAATAGTGTGACAATATGTTGTCATTTCCTCGCACATTTACATTCATTCAATCTTACTTTTCTTCTTCTTTCTGTTACAGGGTAAAAAAGAGTTACTACAACCATATCTACTTGTGACCAGATATGTCCATTTGACTTAGGGCTGCCACTGCACACTGTCAAAGCTCAAGGTCAAACTCCATGATCACATGCCCTGAGCCTCTGAACTCCCATCTTGGTCTCATCCCTCTCTTAGTGCTCAAGGTAGACCCCTGGTCTAACATGAACTCACACTTGTAAGTCTCTTGGAGGCTGGGGACCAATCTCTGGAAGCTGAACATTTGCAAGAGTAATTCATTCACAGTAGTCGGAATTGGGGGATGCCTCAAGTAATTCAGAAAGTGATTTAGGTGTTGTATTCACCTGACATTTTCAGCCACACTATGTCCACTCCAATAAAATTTATTAGGCACAAGTACATGTTACCGTTCACCCTTCTCTTTCCTTTGATTTGGTGTTTTAAGTCCACTTATTGCACAGTAAGGCTAACTGGAACTGGACCTACAGTTTAAAGTAGGATCTAAACCACCATGTGCCTTCACCGGACCCCTTGATTGCAATACAGTGATGCTACCACTGCGCCATCAGGGAAGCCTACAATGGTTTCAATATTGTAATTCCTTGTACAGATAAATGCCATAGAAATTACCAATTGCTTCTATAAATATTCTCTACATATTTACAGGTACAAGTTTCCTGGGTAACTGTAACAATTTTTCTCATGAGATTTCGGCCAGTGCATGAGACCATGGCCACCTTCCATCATGAGAAATTTGGGGAGCTATGAATGAGTACTATAACACAGTCATGGAGACCTACAACAACAACTGGGGGTTTGTTGTGCTGACCACACACAACATATCATAGCTGGTTGGATGATCGCCCACCTCTGCTGAGGCATGTGGGAGTGAGCCAGGCAGTCATTAAGTAAGTCCTCAACTTTATGGGCTGTTACACCACAAGTTGAGAAAAAAAGCAACTGCAATCAATGCATTTTTTTGTATAAAAAGGCCAAAATTTAATCATTTTTGAAGATATTATCAATGTACATTAATATTTCTATTTGGTGTCTGTTGCCATTGAGAGTCATATGTTAATAATAACGGAACCTATTATTTTGTAAGTACAAGTGCTAAGCAATTATTTTGAATATCCACATGGTTGGTATATTTCTTAAGCAGAAGTAGTAAATCATCCATCACATAGAACAAAGTGTATTTTTGGTAAACGTAGATGTAGCAGTAGCAAAGCTATATTTTTGGAAGATTAGCTGTAGCTGTAGAGAAGCTACTTTTAAAAGATCCTTCTGATTACTGCTAATATATTTGCTCAATACTGATGCAGTACCAAAGCACAAATAGTGACAGGAAAATGAAATGCTGTCTACTCTAACTTTTATATTAATGAGATACAATTAAATTAAGTATACAAAAATTCATAAAAAAGAAAAGTGCGCTGTATTTCATGAAAGGATGAACCTAGATTTATAGCCCAGTGCAGGTGCGAGAACATAGAGCTTTTGCTAAACCATTCAAAATTGGACAGGCCACGTTCCAGACATATTACTTGCAAATGCTGAAACTAAAAAGCCATGGAATCTTTCCACCTTTTGGTATGGTGATACTCAACTTTGGGCTAGGAAGAAATAAAGGAGTCACTTGGTGGAGTTTATTGCCTCTGTGATCTGTAAACATTGTTCTTAATATGCTGAACAGTGACATATATTGTATTATGTAATCTGCTGAAATATTATCATGTGTACATAGGTGACAATGTGCATAGCTCATGAGAATGAAATCCCTATCCACAATGGTCACAATGTAAAGGTGAAAGTTCCCGTTATGACAGGTTCCTTCTCTGTTTTGTATCTGTCGTGTATGTATGGAAAGGTTAATTCTTGCACACACGTAGGTCCTTCGTGATATAAAGATTAACACGAGGATACAAAATAACAATGATTTAATAATAAACGTACAAGACCATTTGAATTGAAGTGAATTGAATTGACTTTATTGCTGGGCAAAGTTCAGGTGTTGCTGGTCTACCACCTAACCCCAAAAAGTGCAGATTAAAATAAAATTAAAATAAAAGTAAAGATTACAAAGAAAATGAACAACAAAGTACAATAAAATACAAATGGAATAAAATTCCATACAATAGAGCAGATTAAAATAAAAATTAATATAAAGTTGAAGGTTACAAATAAATGAAACAAGGAAGTACAATAAAATACAATAGGAATAAAATCATATACAATGGAACAATATTAGCAGTGAATTAGATAATAAAGTAACTGAAGTGGACAAAGTTGATAGTAAGATAAAAATAAATTCTGGCAACTCAGTATTTTTCATTATTCATATGTTGATTTACCCTGCTTCTGATCATTGATCAGTGATTCATGGAACATATCATGAAAATGTCTGAAGTTTTGCTGTTTGGTGAGATTTCGTAGTGCATTCCAGGCCATTCCAGCTGAAAGATGCCTGATAAGCTGAAGTTCTGCAACGAGGTAAGCTGAAACTGGCAGCGTTTCTGGTTGAATGCGAAATAATTTTGCTTCAAAAGTTTAATTTTGTAAAGAGGTAGTTTGGGCTTTTGATATTAATTATGTTGCTCAGTGTACAAAACAAGTGCAGTTTTCTCCTTCGTGCCACGGAGAGGATTCCATGCACATTAAGCACAGGAAGAATGCGTTCACACTTCCTTGTTCTATATACATATCTAATGCATGCATTTTGAACTTTCTGTGTTTTTATTGCAAGCTTTGTGTTATTCGTAGCCCGTAAATGACATCACAATAGTCAAATAGGAGGAAATAAGAGACTGCACAAGGTTTAATTTTATCTTAGGCAAGAGGAAGTCTACCAGAAGATAGAGGCTTTTTAATATTGAATATGCCTTGCCACATTGTTGTATCACATGCTCAGACCAATCAAGCTGCTGGTTCATGATCAGTCCTAGGTTTTTTTACTGTTTGAGAAAATTTAATACGCTGTGTGTGTAGAATTATTTCGCATCCATTGATGTCAATATGTTCCAATGAAGGTAAACATTGATTTGTTTGAATTTATTACTAATCCATTAGAAGCGCACCAATCGCTTATGTTCTTCAAATCTTGGTTTAAAATTGCGACCGCGTCCTGTAATTTCGATATACGTGTGGATATACACAATTGAGTGTCGTCGGCATAACAGTGAACGTTGCATATTTTCACTGACGTGACTAAATCAGCAGCTGAAAGCGTGAATAGCAGCGGACCAAGGATCGAGTCCTGAGGCACTCCAGCTCGTACGTGAAGTGAAGAAGATAGCCCGGCTGTCTAAACCCATTGTTTTCTTCCGCTAAGATAAGATTCGAACCACCTAAGTGCTGTAGGCGAGAATTTATAATAATGAAGCTTGGCTAGAAGGAGCTTATGCGGTAAAGTATCAAAGGCTTTTCTAATGTTGAGCACCAGTAGTTGTACGTTAGATTGATCCATCGAGTTAAAAATGTTGTCGGTTACTTTTAAGAGTGCCATTTGTGTTCTATTGTGAGGGCGAAAACCGGATTGCTGCCAGGGAAGAATATGAAATTCGAATTTGATCATTTGCAAATTTTTCAATGCCTTTGGAAAGCAGAGGCAGAATGCTGATGGGTTGCAAGTCATTCACAGAAACCGGGTTCTGCTTTTTAGGGATGGGAATTATCGTTGCCTCCTTCCAAGAATCAGGGAAACTGCCCGTGAAGAGTGAGTAGCTGATTATGTGCGTTAGTGGTGGGAGGATATGATAAAGAGAGAGCTTTATCATTTTTATTGATACATCATCGGATCTAGATGCATTTGATTGGATTTCGTATATTGCTTTCCAGTAGATCATAAATATGCCTTTGACGCCAACCCTGATTTTTCGACCCCTCAGAAAATCGCATCAAAACCTCAAAAACTCACTTTCTCTACACGTTCCGCGCCTCATTTATTGCGCTGACAATGTTTCACAGCGCAGAAAAGCCGGTACGAGAGAATTCACTTTCTCGTACTTCAAGTACGAATGCACCTTATCGTAATTTTTTTCTAAGTCCGGGCCAAATGTTTATATATCGTGACCTTTGTAAACCTCTCGCGAACGATGTGATATTTCTGCCACACACACATATGCGCGTGCGTGCCTCTCATTATTTTTTCCGTATTGTGACGCAAGCAAACAAACAAATAATAATAATTGTTTTTTTTTTAGGATTCCTGGCCCCTATAACCTCGCCAGGAGTGCGTGGTGCCCAACCAAAAAAAAGTAAAAGGTTCTCTAACGGCTGCGGTTGTAGATAACCACACCTCTATAGAGTTTCACGTGTTTCTTTTTTTTTCTCAAACTTCCATGAAACTCTACAGAGGACCTCCGTAATTGCATGCAACGTGTACTAACGACTCTAGTGTTATTTTGATGTTGTAATATTTTGGATATATAGAGTTTTATTGTGAGATAGATAAAATAATTATGTTTATTATAATATTTTCTTGATGAAGATGGAGAATGTATGTGTGTGTTACAAATAAAGTTGCATGCTTTTTTTTTCTAGTGTGTGTGTATGTGTATGTGTGTTTTTGATGTTTCGACAGCATCTGAAACGATAAAAAAAAGAAAGAATTTTATTGTTAATTTTCTCGTGTAAAAAAAAACAAATTTTTTGTGCAAAATTATGATTTGTCTCTCGTGCTATAGTGCAAAAAAACTGATGAAAAAAAAAGATATTGTAACTGATAACTGATGAAATTGACATTTGTAACTGATCTGAACTAGTGAAAATCGTATTGTGCCATTGTAACTGATTGTGCTAGTACAAAAATATTCCTTATTGTGCAAGAAAAGATGTTAAAAACCTGTTAAAACTGCTCTGTGACCCTCTCGTTCTTCACGTCGTGGACGAAGGACTTCTCGGCGATCAGGATGACGCTACATACGGTGTTCTCGGGCAACGGACTGTTGAACTCGCAGACGATCTTGATGTTGGTGCGATCGTTGACCACCACCTGCTTTCTCTTCGTCGTGTTGATGACGAACATGGGTCTGTGGGTTTTGAATTCGCTGGGAGGTAGTACATGTCCACGCTTCCCTCGGTCACGCGTTTGAAAGAGGTGTAAGCTTCGTAAAGTTTGAGGTAATCGTCTTTTGTCATGTCGAGGTTGTAATTTTCGCGCGGGAACACTTCGTTGCGTCCATTCTTGAGATAAACGTTCTTGATCTTGCAGTCGTCGAACTTGCTGGAATCTTTCTCCTGATTCTTGTCCCTCCCGGTCTGAAAGAGTACAATGACGAAATCTGGTATGTCGAACTGTATGTTGTTGAACTGAGTCGTCACGTCGAATTCCATGTGACTTCCCGACGCTATCTTCTGCACGCACTGGTAACCGTGAAAGTGAATCGGCACCTGCGGACTCTTCAAGATCTCCGCTTTGTACTTGAGGGCGTAGTTCGTTTCGTATTCCACGATCGGCATTCTCAACTCCATGCTCCGGATGACGCACTTGGCTGCTTCGGGTAAAGTGTTGGGCAGCGGCGTGGTGCCGTCCGGACCCAAAGTAGCGTATCGCATCAGTGCGTCGTTGTCGTTGGCTGCTCTTCGAAAGGTGACGCGCAATCCTCCCTTCCACATGATCTCCTTGTAGTCCGAGAAGAATCCCGGCAGCAGACGCATGGGAAAGAGCACCGTGTGATTTCTCGTCGATATTTTGGTCCCCGCTTCGAATCCTCCCGCCTGATAGTATGCCGCGTCCGTTTTAGATAATTTCAATGTTCCCACTGCCGTCGACGTGATGCCTGGATAATCTATTCTGTCGATGACGGTGTTGTGTTTCCTCACCTACACCTGCGAGAACAGGTGAGGCACGAAGTTGTCCACGAGAATCAAATTTGCTGCTGCGGGAAACGCGTCTCCGCTTTCCTTCTTCACCACGTCGAATTGAAGGTAGAGGTCCGCTCTGTGAGGATGAACGAAGCCATCCCCTACGTCCACGTCGTATTCGATCTCCCTGTTCGCTTCGTTGAGATTGGCGAACGTGCGACGGTTCGGAGGGAAAGATTGCAATTCGTAACTTTCGATTTGCTCCATTTTTTTTTTCACTATGCGTGTTATTTATTATACGTTGATCTCCACGATGGCAGTGGTCGTTGCACCTGCGAAATCCACCACCTCGCCTTTCTCGTTCGTCACCACCAACTCTATGTCGTCTATGCGGTTGCGACATACTGGAAAATAGATCGGCGAAGAGGGTGTGTAGATGATCGGTTCCATGAATTCGGAACTTGGTTTGAAAGTGGCTATGATTCCCGTCTGCTTGTGACTTCCCAGCAACCCCCCGTCCGAAGATTTCGTGATCATTCCTTCCGCTACGTTGCAGTGTACGTTCAGAGTCTCTATGGCCAAGAATTTAGGAATGTTGGTTGCTACGTGCTTGATGCCAGCTTCGAGTTTTGTGTCGTTCTCGAAACCTAAAAGTTCTCCCATGGTGCCTAGGTCCACCGTCTCCGTCGCGGACACTATTTCCACTCTGTGCGTGACCGAATTTTGAGAAAGGTACGTGCCTTTGGGTAATTGAGCTTGCAAAGTAGAAAGATTGTATTGACCTGGCGTGACGACGATATGTTCGCTTCCTACGCTAATTTTGTTGCTGTGGTGCGTGACGTTAGGTATGAGGTACATGCTGTAGAATGCACGAAGAGCTACGGATTTAGGATAGACGATGTCGTCGTGCAGCGTGAGTTTCAAGATCGAAGATTCGCTCGTGAGATGGAACACGCCCATCGTGTTTAAGGTTCCACAATGCTTTCTGGAAATCTTCGATCGTAGGCTTATTTATTTTAGAGAGAAACGCGAGCATGGAGAGGCAGAGATGACCGCAGTTCACGTCTCCGAAATTTTGAATGCGTTCGTCGTTGTAGTATATAGGATTGTTTGTTTTCAGATAATGAACTAAATTTGTAGGTGGAACGCCTCCGAAAGAATCGAAAACGAATGCTTTGTTATTGTCATTTTTGTGGTAACATATCCAATGCGTGCCTGGATTTTCTTGACTGTCCAAGTTGACTACGCCGCATTCTCTTTTTTTTTTAAGGTAACGAGTCGGACATGAAAACTCCTCTGAAGTTTTTGATTCGTAATGGTTCGATCAGAGATTCAATGTCTCGGTTGGTGAGTGCTGCTGTTTCTTTTTTTTAAACTTTTTCATCACGCCCTTCCCCCCTTTCTTCTCCATGGCCAGGTTGTGACGTTTCTGTTCTTCCAATTCCGCCTTGTTCTTCTTCGAGTCGATGACGGTTTTCGCGATGGCGGCGCTTCCGCCGGCCAAACTTCCAACGGCCCCCAATGCTGCCAGGATGGCCGGGATGCTGAATATGAAACCTCCGATCTTTTGCTGTTTCCGCGAACGCTGCAAGCGTCTCAATTGAGGTGTGCTGAGAAGTAATTTCATTCCGTGTCCTTTCGTCAAGCAAGAACGTTTCTTCTCGCGTTGTTTCTTGGTGAGTAAGCCATCGAGGGCACCTAGATTTTTTAGATTGGAGTATGGTATCTGGTACACGACACCCTTGGGCTTCATGTTGATGCTCTATATATATATTTTTTTTCACGGTATGTTATTTATATATATATAAATGTTCTGAGATTTTTTTTTGTTTCCCTCTCTCGTGTAAATTTTTTTCACGGTATGTTATTTATATATATGTATGTTCCGAGATTTTTTTTTGTTTCGTGTAATTTTTTTTTTTCAAGGTATGTTATTTTATATATATACACTCAGCGCAGCCCCGTTACACAAATTCTATTACATGCTTTGTTTTCTTGCCAAGAAGTTCCTTTGTACCCTTGTACACGATTCGAGTTTTGTTCTCGATTAAAATAGATAGCTTCTCGTCGGATAACATGCTAGCGTATCGATCTGGTAAAAATAGACTGTATTGTGCGTTGAGCAACAGACGCACCTTGGGACCATACTGGGTAGAAACGATTGAACCGGAAGTTATCGTGTAAGGTTTGTCGACTTCCAATTCCTGAATTTTTACATACTCGACTGACAAATTTAGCATTTGTTTTAATGCTTGGAGATCACTCATTTTTTCACTCATATCGAAGGAGAAAAATTTTCAGAGTGTGTGTTAGAGAAATTTAATTTTTTTCACAATGTGTGTTATTTATATATACCGAAGATTATTTTTTTTTCACGATGTGTGTGTTATTTATATATCAAGTTTTGACACGTATATATATTATTATTTTTTTTTTAACAGAGGAAGAAAGTTCGTGCTTCGGAAAACGCGATGATGTGCGTGATGATTTCTTCCGTCTCTTGTTTAGATCTACGCCAATCATCCGTGTATCGTCTTCTTCCCTGCCTCGCCTCGTGCAGTTCGTCCATTCTCTTGTTTAATTTTTCCCCTGCAGCCGAAAGAAGAGTGTCGAGATCACCGCACCTCATGCCACTGATCTCCCGAAGACGGTCCTTGACAGCCATTTCACAAGGGATGCGAAATTCCGGCGTTGATCTCGCTATGATTAAAAGTTTCCCTATATCCTCACAATCTCCGTTTACTGTGTGTTTAAATATAATACACAGCAGTTCGTGTGGCAAATTAGTTATACGAGACATGATGTTTTTTTTTACTGTATGTTATTTATACACCCCACCCAAATTTTTGTTTCGTGTTCATGGCGATGGTGGTGCCCAGTGCTGCAACTTGTTCACCCAGTGAAGCGTCTCTGCTGACGAACCTTTCGAAAGCTGCGTGCTCTAACTTTCTGTCTGCTTCGTGACGTGCATCCAGATCCGTCTGCGTGGTGTTGTAGGCGATGTCGTGATCTTTGCATGCGGCGTCCAACGGATTCACACCCTTGTCTCCTCTCTCCAATCTTTTCTCGAGTTTGGTACCCGGTCCGCAGTACTGGTAGCCAGGTAAATGCATTTCGAAAGGTAACTTATTGATGATGTCGTTCACGAGTCCCTTTCCTTCGGCCACGTTCCAGAATCTCGGAGGCAGCGTGTTGATGATTTTGATGAGGTACCCTATGCCCTTGTCGTCGTTCACGATGAAGTTGGAAAGTTTGGCGCTGATCATGTCCACGATGCCAACCTTCTCGTTGTAGAAATTACGATTGCCTGCATTCTCTTCGCCTGCAATAACCAACAACCTGTCTATGAGCTTGCGCACGTCGTCCACCCACACAAACTCTTTGGGCAGGGTGTTGTAGCGTTTGACGCCGCTGCCTGTTTTGACCTGGTTCCATATCGGTTTGATGAGATTCCTGTACTTCTCGCCGCTGCTCGATTTCACCCTATTCTGCGAGGCGTCGTTGTTCTGGTACAAGGCATCCGTCATGATCAAAATTTCCTTGTAACTTTGGTAATCTTCGTCGGTGTAATCTTTCGGCTGCTTTTTGGCAACGAGTTCCCACAGTCCCACCGTACCCGGATACCAGGTCCAACTATCCTTATCGCCTAAATTAACTTTAATGTCGTTGCCTTCGAAGGTCACCTTCGATTTTCCAATCTTCCAAACCACACCGCCGCCTTCGTTGCTCTCCATGCTCGGATACAATCCGAACACTTCATCCTTGTCGAACTTCCCCGTGCTCAGGTAGTCTCGTGCCAAGGGTCCCAACTCGATCTTATCCAAAGACGACGACGACGTGCTACCTATGGCTCGACGTCGTGCCGGTACGTCCTTCAGTTCGAACGGCGTCGAAGGAATGCTCGAAATGGGCGTGGGTACGGCGTAACTTTTAGCTGCGAGTGGTACGAGTTCGTTGATCAAATTTTTATTTTGTTCCGTGACACTTTTAATTTCTTTACCTAGACCGCTGATGGCGTCGATCACAGGTTTATCTTGACGTTTCTTCTCTTCGTAGGATCCGCGATTCTCGGATTTCCAACCTTTGAAGCGTTTCACGAGGTATTCCCGCAACTTGAGATTTTCGTCTTCTTGAAATTGACGTTTTGACATTTTTCTATATACGTTGAAACGTTTTTGAAACGTCGAATTCTCAGCCTATACGTTCAGTTCTCGTAGTTATTTTGCCGTCACCGCTTGAGACTATCCACTTTTTCTAACACTCACTTTTTGTTGTAATGGTTATTTATATATGCTTGTCAGACGTTTGAAAAAAAGAACGTTTTTCAAATTTTATTTTTTTAGATTCTCACGACCTTTTGATTTTTTTTTGGGATTTTCTTCTTGTTGCAAATCTGAAATTTTCCTCTTGTTAGCCTTTGAGACGTCTAGATAAACGTTTATTTTATTCCTATATTTTCCATGGTTTGTTTTTCGAGTCATGTCGATGGTCACGAATCCGAAATCGTCGCTGTTCCAACAGTGGGAGCAGCATTTAGAAAATAGATTGTAATTTACGTCAGCCCCTACGTAATCATCGTGTGCGTGTTTTAAATTGGTGTGGTCTTGTCGAAACAAACATATGAAATTAGCGTTGTCGCGTAGCAGTTGTTTCGGAACCTTGGAAAAAGTTTGTGCCAGGTAGAAACAATCCATTCCTTTGTGACGACCTCGAGTGAAAAAATTACGAATCTCGTTTTGATTTTCCAAGATCATGTCGTCGAACACCACAACGGAATTCTCGAGACAATCGTCCAGTGGAATAATTTCAGATGCGAAAGTTGCAATGCCCAGTCCCTCGTACAGTTTCATAAGTTGCTGGTATTTCGGTTGTTCGAGACTTTTCGAAAATACGTAGAGGTGTCTGTTTTCCCAGTCTAACCAATTGGGTGACAGGATAAAATTATCAATGAGCAGTGTCGTCTTTCCGCACCCCGAAGGTCCTACGATCAGACATCGTATGCTGTCGGGGAGCAATTCGCCGTTCCTTTTCTTCGTTTGATTTTCCGAATCAGGTAGACGTTTCACGACATTCCACGCACTCATAGAATCACTTCGTTTGAATCGATCCAACTCGTGTCCGGAAGTCCCAGCCATTTCACCAAAAGTTTGTCGCCTCTCTTACGCAAAACTTTTTCGATAAGGTACGTCTCGGGGTATTTAGTTTTAGAGAGTTCCTCCTCGTAGAAGCGCCCCAATAAAATTTCACCGCCACTGTCCTTTATTATATACGTGTGACGGTTCCCGGGTAGAACTCGAACCACGGTAAAATGTTCCGTGCTCCAGTTTCGTGTGAAACCCCTGTCGAACGTTCGCTTCAATTTACTGATCCTCACCTGCTCTCCAATTTTGTATTTAGGTTTTTTTGTCGTGGGCGTGTACTTTGGACAGTAAACGCTAGAAATTAATCGTTGCTCGTCGGACTTGGTAACGTCAGCTGGCTTCATGCCTATCGTTCCGTGCACCGTGTGATTATAGTCGTTAACGAGTTCCGGAAGAATGGTGACCCACTTGTAGTTTCCCTGAAGCGTGAAGCGCGACCACATGCGCGATTTCAGAGTGCGATTGAATCTTTCCACGATGCTGGCCTTGACGTCACTGAA
This sequence comes from Lepisma saccharinum, assembly GCF_977018435.1. NCBI lineage: Eukaryota > Metazoa > Arthropoda > Insecta > Zygentoma > Lepismatidae > Lepisma > Lepisma saccharinum. Next base: position 66,747,832 of record NC_139243.1, read on the forward strand.
GGTCGAGTAATGTCGAACGTCGTGTTTCGAATAAACTTTTGGAATACGAGTAGTATAAGTGGCCCGGTTCTACGCCCGAAAATGAGGCTCGGTGAGGCTCGCAGTGTTGCCAACCCCTTATTCGAAAAAATCACCAAGGTTTTTATCTCGGTCTAACCTAATTTAAAGCAAAAAGCTGGCAATACTGCGAATCTCACCGAGCCTCATTTTCTTGCAGTGTTGCCAGCTCGAGCGAGGCGTAGCCTTTTATGGTGTATGTTAACGGTTTGCTCTCGTAAGGCATGAGCCTTATTTTCTCGCAGTGTTGCTAGCTCACCCCAAGAATATTTCACCATGTGATATTTTACAGGCGAAGCTAACCTACAAATGGGAGTTGGCAACACTGGCAACATCAATTGCGGTTTAGTGTTGCTAACTCACCTCAAGAATATTTTACCATGTGATATTTTACAGGCGAAGCTAACTTACAGAGTAGTAGGATCAAGCCGGTTGACCAACCGAAAATGGCGCTCGGTGGCGCTCGCAGTGTTACCAACTCCTCACTTGAAAAAATCACCAAGGTTTTTGTTTTTGGGTCTAACCTAACCTCAAGCAAGGAGCTGGCAACACTGCTTGAGGCTTTTCTCGCAGTGTGGCCAACTCACCCCAAGAAAATTTCACCATGTGATATTTTACAAGCGAAGCTAACCTACAAATGGGAGTTGCCAACACTGATTAGTGGAGGTGCACGGGTTGAGTGCCATCAATTGGCGATCAGTGTTGCCAACTCACCCCAAGAATATTTCACCACATATTATTTTACAGGCGAAGCTAACCTACAAATGGGAATTGGCAACTCTGGCAACATCAATTGCGATTCAATATTGCCAACTCACCTCAAAAATATTTCACCATGTGATATTTTACAGGCGAAGCTAACCTACAAATAGAAGTTGACAACACTGGTAACATCAATTGCGATTCAATGTTGCCAACTCACCTGAAGAATATTTCACCATGTGATATTTTGCAGGCGAAGCTAACCTACAAATAGAAGTTGACAACACTGGTAACATCAATTGCGGTTCAATGTTGCCAACTTACCTGAAGAATATTTCATCATGTGATATTTTACAGGCGAAGCTAACCTACACTGACTAATAGAAGTGGCCGGGGTTGCGTCCGAATCAGCAGCAGATGTCACCTAGAGCGCTGTTCCATCCGGGACTCAGCCAATCTCTGTTGTCTGAATTTGCGGTAGACGTGGAGTCGGAGGGAGGCGCGACAGATGCACGCTTGAACTCGCTGTGACGCTGCGCTTGGCAGCCATATTCTAACTTTCATTTTGTACAGACAATATTTACTGATTAGAGGATGTAAAACTCAGTTATATTTTAATATTTTATCGATAATGAATGCAGAAAACGTAAATGATGAAATAGCGTGTTATATTTTTTAATGTGAGTAGTTAGGTGGAAATCATTGTCATGTTTGTTTGCGCCCCAGAGCGCGGTGGGTGAAGTTCGGGCTGACACCTGGCGGGAAAAGTGACAGGCGTACTACAAGGGGACATGCAGATTCGGACGACTTGGACGCGACTTCGAGTGCACGCGAGAGCAACGGGGGAGAACGGGATGGAGCGCTTGCCAATCCGGACACGGCTTTTGTAAACCTCTCTCGGGAACGATGTGCCACACACGCGCGCGCGCGCCTATCGGTAGATTACGTTTCGCGTATTTATTCGTTGTGCTGGCACAGCGTGATGAGTAAATAATGCATTTTCTCATTTTTGAAGTACGAATGCACTTTATCGTAATCTTCCAAGTCCCGGGGACACTAATGTTTGTATATCGTGACTTTTGTAAACCTCTCTCGGGAACGATGTGCCACACACACACACACGTGCACGCGCTGGCGCCTCTTATTATTTGTGCAAGAAAAAAGATGTTAAACATGTTAAAACTGCTCTGTGACCCTCTCGTTCTTCACGTCGTGGACGAAGGACTTCTCGGCGACCAGGATCACACTGCATACGGTGTCCTCGGGCAACGGACTGTTGAACTCGCAGACGATCTTGATGTTGGTTCGATCGTTGACCACCACCTGCTTCCTCTTCGTGGTATTGATGACGAACATCGGCCTGCGGGTTTTGAATTCACTGGGGGTGTAGTACATGTCCATGCTTCCCTCGGTCACGCGTTTGAAAGCCGTGTAAGCTTCGTAAAGTTTGAGATAATCGTCTTTGGTCATGTCGAGGTTGTAATTCTCGCGCGGGAACACTTCGTTGCGTCCATTTTTGAGATAAATGTTTTTGATCTTGCAGTCGTCGAATTTGCTGGAATCTTTTTCCTGGTTGTTATCGCGCCCGGTTTGAAAGAACACTACGACGAAATCTGGCATGTCGAACTGTATGTTGTTGAACTGCGTCGTCACGTCGAATTCCATGTGACTTCCCGATGCCATCTTTTGCACGCACTGGTAACCGTGAAAATGAATCGGCACCTGCGGACTCTTCAAGATCTCCGCTTTGTACTTGAGGGCGTAGTTTGTTTCGTATTCCACGATCGGCATTCTCAACTCCATGCTCCGGATGACGCACTTGGCCGCTTCGGGTAATGTGTTGGCTATCGGCGTGCCGTCAGCGTTCAAGTTGGTGTATCGCATCAGTGCGTTGTTGTCGTTGGCTGCTCTTCGAAACGTGACGCGCAATCCCCCCTTCCACATGATCTCCTTGTAGTCCGAGAAGAATCCCGGTAGCAGACGCATGGGAAAGAGTACCGTGTGACTTCTAGTCGATATTTTGGTCCCCGCTTCGAATCCTCCCGCCTGGTAGTATGCTGCGTCAGTTTTGGATAATTTCAATGTTCCCACTGCCGTCGACGTGATGCCTGGATAATCTATTCTGTCTATGACGGTGTTGTGTTTCCTCACCTCCACCTGCGAGAACAGGTGAGGCACGAAGTTGTCCACGAGTATCAAATTTGCTGTTGCGGGAAACGCGTCTCCGCTTTCCTTCTTCACCACGTCGAATTGAAGATAGAGGTCCGCTCTGTGAGGATGAACAAACCCGTCGCCTACGTCCACGTCGTATTCGATCTCCCTGTTCGCTTCGTTGAGATTGGCGAACGTGCGACGGTTGGGAGGGAAAGATTGCAATTCGTAACTTTCGATTTGCTCCATTTTTACTATGCGTGTTATTTATTATACGTTGATCTCCACGATGGCAGTGGTTGTTGCACCTGCGAAATCCACCACGTCTCCTTTCTCGTTTGTCACCACCAACTCTATGTCGTCTATGCGGTTGCGGCATACTGGAAAATAGATCGGCGAAGAGGGTGTGTAGATGATCGGTTCCATGAATTCGGAACTAGGTTTGAATGTGGCTATGATTCCTGTCTGCTTGTGACTTCCCAGTAATCCGTCCGAAGATTTAGTGATCATGCCTTCCGCCACGTTGCAGTGAACGTTTAGAGTTTCTATGGCTAGAAATTTAGGAATGTTGGTTGCCGTATGTTTGATGCCAGCTTCGAGTTTGGTGTCGTTCTCGAAACCTAAAAGTTCTCCCATGGTGCCCAGGTTTATGGTCTCCGTCGCCGATAGGATTTCCACTCTGTGCGTGACCGAATTTTGAGAAAAGTACGTGCCTTTGGGTAATTGAGCTTGCAAAGTGGAAAGATTGTATTGGCCTGGCGTGACGATGATGTGTTCGTTTCCGACGCTAATTTTGTTGTTGTGCTGCGTGACGTTAGGTATGAGGTACATGCTGTAGAATGCACGCAGAGCTACGGATTTAGGATAGACGATGTCGTCGTGCAGCGTGAGTTTCAAGATCGAAGATTCGCTCGTGAGATGGAACACGCCCATCGTGTTTAAGATTCCACAATACTTTCTGAAAATGTTCCACCGACGGGTTATTTATTTTAGACATGTATGCGAGAACGGAAAGACATAGGTGGCCACAGTTAACATCGGTGAAACCCTGGATGCGTTTGTCATTGTAGTAGAGGTTGGCAACACTGAGATACTTCACCAACCTGGCAGGTGGTGTGCCACCAAACGAATCGAAAACAAATGCTTTGTCATCGTCAATTTTGAGGTAGCATATCCAATGTGTACCAGGATTTTTGTAACTGTCCAGGTTGACCACGCCATACTCTTTTTTCTTCACAGCAGAGGGTAGAGAATCGGACATGAAAACACCCCTGAAGTTTTTTATTCCCAACGGTTCGATCAGAGATTCAATATCGAAGTTGGACAGGGCTTCTTCTTTTTTTTATATTTCTTCAAAGCATCGAGGTTGCTTTTTCGCTTTTTGGTCACACCTTTCCCCTTCTTCTCCATAGCCAGGTTGTGACGTTTCTGTTCTTCCAATTCTGCCTTGTTTTTCTTCGAGTCGATGACGGTTTTCGCGATGGCGGCGCTACCGCCGGCCAAACTTCCAACGGCCCCCAATGCTGCCAGGATGGCTGGGATGCTGAATATGAAACCTCCGATTTTTTGCTGTTTTCGCGAACGCTGCAAGCGTTTCAATTGAGGTGTGCTGAGAAGTAATTTCATTCCGTGTCCTTTCGTCAAGCAAGAACGTTTCTTCTCGCGTTGTTTCTTGGTGAGTAACCCATCGAGGGCACCTAGATTTTTCAGATTGGAGTATGGTATCTGGTACACGACACCCTTGGGCTTCATGATGATGCTCTATATGCTATCTTCACGGTATGTTATTTATATATATGTTCTGAGATTTTTTTTGTTTTGTGTAATTTTTTTTCGGTATGTTATTTATATATAAATGTTCTGAGATTTTTTTTGTGTAATTTTTTTTTTCAAGGATATACTTCGCGCAGAGCCCTTACACAAATTCTATTACGTGCTTTGTTTTCTTACCAAGAAGTTCCTTTGTACCCTTGTACACGATTTGAGTTTTGTTCTCGATTAAAATAGCTAGCTTCTCGTCGGATAACATGTTAGCGTATCGATCTGGTAAAAATAGACTGTATTGTGCGTTGAGCAACAGACGCGCCTTGGGGCCATACTGGGTAGAAACAATTGAACCGGAAGTTATCGTGTAAGGTTTGTCCACTTCTAATTCCTGAATTTTTACATATTCGACTGATGAATTTAGCATTTGTTTTAATGCTTGGGCGTCTAGTGATTGTTTACTCATTTTATAAATGGCAAACACAATTGGAGTTTTTTTTTTTTTTACGTAGTGTTATTTATATACCGAAGAAATTTTTTTCACGGTAGAGAAATTCTTTTATTTCTACACACCCCATCCAAGTTTTTGTTTCGTGTTCATGGCGATGGTGGTGCCCAGTGCTGCAACTCTTTCTCCCAGCGAAGCGTCTCTGCTAACGAATCTTTCGAAAGCTGCGTGCTCTAACTTTCTGTCTGCTTCGTGACGTGCATCCAGATCGGAGCGAGTGGTGTTGTAAGCGATGTCGTGATCTTTGCATGCGGCGTCCAACAGATTCACACCCTTGTCTCCTCTCTCCAATCTTTTCTCGAGTTTGGTACCTGGTCCGCAGTACTGGTAGCCAGGTAAATGCATCTCGAAAGGTAACTTGTTGATGATGTCGTTCACGAGACCCTTTCCTTCGGCCACGTTCCAGAATCTCGGAGGCAGCGTGTTGATGATTTTAATGAGGTACCCTATGCCCTTGTCGTCGTTCACGATGAAGTTGGAAAGTTTTGTGCTGATCATGTCCACGATGCCAACCTTCTCGTTGTAGAAATTACGATTGCCTGCATTCTCCTCTCCTGCAATAACCAACAACCTGTCTATGAGCTTGCGCACGTCGTCCACCCACACAAACTCTTTGGGCAGGGTGTTGTAGAGTTTGACGCCGCTGCCTGTTTTCACCTGGTTCCATATCGGCTTGATGAGATTCCTGTATTTTTCGCCGCTGCTCGATTTCACCCTATTCTGCGTAGCGTCGTTGTTCTGGTACAAGGCGTCCGTCATGATCAGAATTTCCTTGTAACTCTGGTAATCTTCGTCGGTGTAATCTTTCGGCTGCTTTTTGGCAACAAGTTCCCACAGTCCCACCGTACCCGGATACCTGTTCCAGCTATTCTTATCGCCTAAATTGACTTTAATGTCGTTGCCTTCGAAGGTAACTTTCGATTTTCCAATCTTCCAAACCACACCGCCGCCTTCATTGGTTTCCATGGTGGGATACAATCCGAACACTTCATCCTTGTCGAATTTCGCCGTGCTCAGGTAGTCTCGTGCCAAAGGTCCCAACTCGATCTTATCCAAAGACGACGACGTGCTGCTTATGGCTCGACGTCCTGGCGGTACGTCCTTCAGTTCGAACGGCGTTGAAGGAATGCTCGAAATAGGCGTGGGTACGGTGTAACTTTTAGCTGCAAGTGGTACGAGTTCGTTGATCAAATTTTTATTTTGTTCTGTGACGCCTTTAATTTCTTTACCTAGATCGCTGATGGCATCGATCACAGGTTGATCTTGACGTTTCTTCTCTTCGTAGAATCCGCGATTCTCGGATTTCCAACCTTTGAAGCGTTTTGCGAGGTAGTTTCGCAACTTGAGATTTTCGTCTTCGATTTTTCGTTTCGCCATAACGTTATTTATACACGTTGTTGCTCACAACGTTGCAACGTTTAGAAAGTTGTTGATTTTGTTTCTGTATTTTCCATCGTTGGGTTTCCTCGTCATGTCGATCGTCGCGAATCCGAAATCGTCACTGTTCCAACAGTGGGAGCAGCAGCGTTCCGAAAATTGATTGTAGTTCATGTCTCCGCCTACGTAGTCATCGTACGCGTGCTTCAGGTTGGTGTGATCTTGACGAAACAAACATATGAAATTAGCGTTGTCACGTACTAACTGTTTTGGAATTTTGGAAAACGTTTGAGCTAGGAAGAAGCAATCTATTCCTTTGTGACGACCTTGCGTGAAAAAATTGCGAATTTCATTTTGATTTTCCAGAATAACATCGTCGAACACAACAACTGAATTTTCACGACAATCGTCGAGTGGTTTTATTTCCGAAGCGAACGTTGCAATGTCCAGACCATCGTACAGTTTTATCAGTTGCTGGTATTTCGCTTGTTCGAGACTTTTCGAAAATACGTAGAGGTGCCTGTTCTTCCAATCTAACCAATTCGGTGCGAGGAGAAAATTGTCCACGAGCAGTGTTGTTTTCCCACACCCTGAAGGGCCTACGATTAGACAACGGATGCTGTCGGGAAGCAACTCGCCGTTCTTTTTTTCTCGTTTGACTTTCCGAATCCGGTAGACGTTTCACGACATTCCATGTACTTACAAGATCACTTCGTTCGCGTCGATCCAACTTTTTTCCGGAAGTCCCAGCCATTTGACAAACAGTTTGTCGCCTTTCCTACGCAATACTTTCTCGATGAGGTACGTGTCGGGATGTTTTGTTTTAGAGAGTTCCTCTTCGTAAAATCTTCCTTTCAAAATCTCGCCGCTACTATCTTTTATTATATACGTGTGTCGGTTTCCGGGTAAAACTCGAACCACCGTAAAAAGTTCCGTGCTCCAATTTTTTGTGAATCCCTTCTCGAAGGTGCGTTTGAATTTGCTGATCCTCACCTGGTCTCCAATTTTGAATTTTGATTTCTTGGTAGTCGTGGGAGTGTACTTTGGACAGTAAACTGTAGAAATTAAACGCTGCTCGTCGGATTTCGTAACGTCAGCTGGCTTCATGCCTATGGTTCTGTGTACCGCATCATTATAGGTGTCGACGAGTTCCGGCAGTATGTCGACCCATTTGTAATTTCCTCGAAGCGTGAATCGTTTCCACATGTGTGTTTTCAAGGTTCGATTAAATCTTTCCACGATGCTGGCTTTGATGTGACTGAAGGTTGAATAATGTCGAATGTCATGTTTTTGAATAAACTTTTGGAATACGGCATTGTAAAATTCTTTACCGTTGTCTGTTTGCAAAAACCGAGGCCGTCTGTCGCTTTCGCGAAAAATTGTCTTGAATGCTTCCGTGACGCATGTCCCCGTTTTGGCTTTCAAAGGTAGAGCCCATGCGAATTTCGAAAACGTGTCTATGACGGTGAGGAGGTACTTGTTGCCCTTGTTCAATTTATGCACATTTTTTAGATTGCCGCTACTCATCTCCACGAGGTCACTTTGCCAGAGGTCGTCGATTCCCTTGGTCACCACCGCCAAACGTTCGTAGTTGCGACGTGCAGGTTTATGCAATTCTTCGACGATGGCTTGCCTAGACATTTTTTAGAGATTACGTTTGAAGAGAAGCACCAGCGTGATGGGATTCAAAGAGGGTGGCACTTCACTCGTGTTTTGAACGATCAGCTTATCGCCGGCACTCACGTCAAAAACGGTGAGATCTTCGTCTTCGTGTATTTCATATATGTTGCGCGTTTCGTTCCAACGTGCCAGAGGAATGTTTCCTGCTTTCTGGACACCACGATTCGATATCAAGGTCATGGTGGGAACGCTAGCTTTTCTGCCGTGAGACCAGTACGAAAATTCGTTTATCTGAATCGTGCCATCGAGAAGAAACTTGTAGTACGGATGATAAGGATGCAACATGTACAGTTTGTTACCTTCAACGAACGTGGAGATTCTCTGTTGATTGGGTACGCTGTTGATTTCGATGGCTTGCAGAGAATGCAGTTTAGCGAATTTAGTATCGACGCTAACGAGGTTGCTGTGAAGCTGTCCCAGTGTATTTTGTACGGGCAACAAATGTTCGACGATGGTATCCGTTACTGTAGAAAATGACGGTTTGATTTTCACTTCCACGTTCAACTGCTTGAAGTTTTCGTTGAGTTCTTGTAATTTGGCACCGAAAGAGGCCAGCGTCGATTCCTGCGTGGATTCCAGCACTCCAACTTGATCTCTGATGTTGACGACGATATTCTGAAGGTTCTCGACTTGATTCAATTTCGAGCTCTTCTCGGTAAGATCGTTCACGATGCTTCGCATCTCGGTAAACTGTGTGTGAAGGTCGGCGACGCTCTGCGAAGTGGGCAGCGTCGACACCAGCGAAGTAAGTTCGTCTCGAATCTGTTCCACGTTCGCCGTTTCCGTTTCCAGTCGTTTCAGCATACGTGATATGCTCCTTTTCAAAGCGTGTAATTCTTTGGAGGTGGGGAGATTGGCCACCCTACTCTCGAGATCGCTCAATGAATTTTTGATGTCGCTCGAATCGGATAGTGCCGTCACCGCCGTTTTCAATTTTTCCAAATCTTCGCTCGAAGGTACGCTCGTCCGTAACGATTCCAAGTCACCCTGTATGTTGTCCAGTACGTGATGAAAATGAGCAAGGTTCGTTTCGACGTTCAAATTTTCTAAATATTCGATCTTCTGCTGAACCGTGCTCAACGTGTCTTGTATGCTCGTCAACGCACTTGCTTCAGCGTGAATATTTTTAATTTCTTCGTTGATCAACTCCAGAGATGCCTGAAGCGTAGCGATGGTGGTTTGAATGTGTTCGAAATCTTGATAAGCCTCCAATTGAATTTTTATGTTCGCGACGCTTTTGCTGATGACTTGCAGTTCGTCTGACGATGGTAGGTTGGTCATGGTATCTTCCAAAGTCTGTAACTTGGATTTAATTTCTTCCAACGTGCTGGCGAATTCTTCTTGTAATTTGGAAACAACAACGTGCAAGCGTTCTACATCAATATCTTTCACGACGGTTTGAAGTTCAGAGAAATTCTTTTCGATTGCGGAAGTTCGTTCTTCGATTTCGAGTTTCAATTTTTCCAAATCTTCATTTTTCGATTGAAATTGCTGCAATTTGGCCAAATCATTTTGAAGCTTATCCACGCTCAACTGTATATTTTGAACGTTGTCGTAAGAAGGTACGTCGACATAATTTTTTATGAGCGTTTTCAGTTCGGAATCGATTTTCAGAATGGGGTCGAGACATTGCGTTTGGAGCGTAGCGATTTCCGACTCTAAACTTTTGTTTAAGGTCTCCTGCAAAGCGATCAAATCGCTCCTCAACTTTTTAATTCGGACGTCCAACATGAGAATCTCTTCTGCGTGGTCTACACGCTTGGTGTTGCCGAAAATATCGTTAGGCATTTTGGTTAACGGTTATTTATAATAGGATAGACGATTCGTAATTCTACGAAGAGAGGAATAAGTTTGTCGTAATCTCCTAGGAGTTCAACGTATAAACAATCTCCTGCAGAAACATCGTACGTAATGTTAGAAAGCATCTTGTCGTGCTTGATTCGAAAAATATTCTTGCCGGTAGATATTTTGATTTCGCCTACGTTTTCCGGATTCACGGTGATTTGAAGTTTTCCATCGATCGGAATTTTGTAAAAATGTAAATTGTTGTTGAAGACGTAAAACATCTTGCCCACATCGTCATCCAATTTCGTCCAAATGCTGTTAAGGTGAACAATCAGTAGACCGTTGAGTTTAGTTAACATGGAAGGTAGAAATTCATAATCTGTCGTCGCGCGATGTACAGTCTCCATGTTGGTTTGTTTTCGGAAACCAAAAAGATTCATATTATGCTGGTTATTTAAAATACGGTCAAAGTTTTTTTGTAATAACAGTCAGTGTTGTTTTTTTTTGTTTTCTTTTTTTTTGTTTTGTTTTATGAATCTTCTGTTGAAGATGGGCATATGTTGCAGGTTTTGCTTTCTGCTAAGCGATAGTGCCCCCACGGCAGTGTGTGGATTCCACATTGGAGAACGCACCTCTTGTCGTCGTTGGGATCCAGGGCAATCTTCCTCACTTTGTTGGTGGTCAACACATGGTCGACGCTCTGGATGCGCTGTTCTGCTCTTAGAACCGACGACCTGGTCTTGAGGCAATCCACGAAGTCCTCGAATGTGAGATGCTGCCGAACCACCTGTCTGCCGACACCCTTGGCCTTCTTGGTAACGCTACCCTCGGCTTTGATGGTATAGGCCTTGGCGCGAAGACCTGCAAACTCAAGAATCACATCTCCGTCCTTCTCATCTTTGAGTTTGCCAGGCACCTTCTTGTTGCGAGCCAGGATGTCGTACTGGTTCGGCTGGGGATAGCCCGAGGTGTCGAAGAGCTCTTCAAGAGCTGGAACTGTGGCTATATCCCCGTATGCGTCGGTTGTGTGAACGTGGTACATCAAACTATCTGTGTCCGTGTAGAGTAGGTTGATATTGTCGTTATAGTGCTGGCGTAGTATCCCATAATATATTTGAAACATGTGCAGTTTGCTCAGGTCTAATACTGAGGCACCAACATAAATTGGCTTGTTGAGCATCACCTTGTTCTTCCTCATATGCACCAGAGCAAGCTGCTCATTATAAATAGTCCTCGATTTGAATAACGGGTTTGCTACGAGCCTGCGACATTGTGCTTTGTTTGATATTAGCCTCACATCTACATGATTTCGCACATTCTCCATGGTCTTGCCAAACACCGCATTATTCATGAGCTTGAAGAAATCCTTATCAAGCTCGGACGTGGCTGCGATGCGGTGTTTAGTGTTGACTTCGATATATGGACGCAACCATGAAGAATGCTCGAACTTGAGGATGTGGTGAACTACGTGGACTGTGACTCCTTGCTGCATCAACCACCGGAGATTCCGGTAGTGCAGGACATAACGCTCTTTGGGCTCGAAGTCCATGACGAGCTTCTTCTGGTTGGAATCGGGTGGACACTTGAACTCGGGTGCAGGGGGAAGATCGCAGAACAAATCCTGCAGCTTCTCGGAGAACTCAAGGTCCACCTCGGCAAAAAATCCGCATTCCTCATCGTTAAAACCTTCAACATCGAAGTTGGAGGGATCAGCCCACTCGAAACCTCTAAAAGGGAGTGGCTGCATCATGGAGTGTCCGTAGAGGTTATTAACATCCGTGTACATGATGTAGCTGGACGGTTGTGAGGGGTCGTAACCGGTGGCCATGTGGTGATTGTTGGCGTGCGAGTGTCGCTGCGACACCTGGACCATTCCACCCCGCACGGCACGTTCCACAAACAGCATCATGTCCACGTCCGAAAGAAGCTCCAGCTCAATTTTCGTCACCAGAAACATGGCTGACCATGCCAGTCCGGGGAGACTATAGAAGTAGGCGGGATCCAGGTGGTAGATGGTCTTCGCAGTTGCACGAAACGCCTGGATCACGTCGGCGAGGAGCGTCACATCAAGTCTGAGGTAGGCGTCGTGGTAGTCTCCGAGATTTTGGCAATCCAGCTCACACCACATGGACTGAGCATGGTTATAGTCATCCTCAGAGATGCCCGAGCCTCGCAGTTTGCTATAGAAGTTTGCTCGAGGAGGAAGCGACGTCTCCGCAAACTTGGTAGGGTCTGTGATGTATTCGTAGGGGTAGACCCCCTTACGCCTAAAGAGACCGGCGTCCAAGTTCGGAAAATTCGCAGAGGTGATAAGCATTTTCTCGTCGCTAAGCTTCCCCGCAAGAGCATCGAGGCTGGCTGGGAGGAACCTCAGGGAGTCGAGGAAGCGAAGTTCGACGGTAGAGCCGGATTCTGGGATCGACACTCGCTTGCTCACACTGATGTAACGCTCCTCGTTTTGTGCCAGGACGTTGATTCGCATGTCGTCGTACCCAAGATGCTTGATCAGGTGGTGAAAATCGTACCCCGAGCCGTTGTGAAAAAACACAGGGATGAAGCGCGGGTCCCGGGCCAAGCGGTTGCAATCGTTGCACCAAGGACCAACGTACCTACTGTTAAAGTGATCGTGGTGACGGACTTTATGGTTTTTGGTAGTGTACTCCTTGACGCAGACAGGGCAAGCGATGGCCTCGTCATGTCTACGTTGATCGTCGGTGGACAGCGAGAGCATAGACTTGGGGGCCAACAATACCTTCCCTATTTCGATGGCCTCGACAACCATCCTCTCGAGGAAGTGTTTGGCTGCGTCGGGACCACGGTACACATAAGGCTCGGGGGCGATGTGCTGGTCTCGTCGCACCACAACGTATGCGAAACTGGATGCCTCGTGGAGTTGGTAAGGGGTAGTGGAAGAAACTTCGGGATCGGGATCGCAAGTAGACAGGGGTTTGAGGAAGGCCTCGAAATCCGCGATGATGATAGCAGGGTGCTCTACCATGGCACTGTGCATGTGGAAACGTTCCACGGTGCCAGGTTCGGGCAAGTCTGCCAGCCCAGGTTCGTTGGCATTGCAGTAGAGCTTGTGGTTAGCGAGCTTCTCGGCAGCGATGTTGCGGCCTCTGATGCGCTGGTAATCCTGCCATTCTCGATTACGAAATTTAGACAAGCACCTGGGACAAACTTCTATGTGGTGTTCGTCTTTGCTCAGCTGGCTCGAAACAAGTCTAGAGAGAGAACGGATGAGGGTGTAGTGATGGTGAGTTTCATTCTTGATGAGCAGAAGGTGAATTTCCTGCGCACCGTCGTCGTCTACGTCGCTCACCCGAATGGGGTACACCACATTTTCGTCGATGAGGCCATAAACGTTGATGGCCAACCGAGGGTTGTGTGTACGGGCCTCGAACTTGCGAATGTCCGAAAGCGCCACCGGATAGTCGATCCCAGCAATGGCATCTTCCAGCTCAGGCTCGTAGGGTAGGTAGTGGTTAACTCGGTATGGATGGTTTTTCCAGTCGACAGGGTGCAATGCTGCAAGCACAGACCAGAGAAAGCACTTGGCGTCACTGTTTTGAATGTTCAGGACGGCCTTTTTATCCTCAATCGCTTCTGGTAAGCGGACGTAGCTGGAGGCGGAGAGAGGCACAAACTTGGAAAGTTTGACGCGCAGCTCGTGAGGCTCACCACACAGCGAACCCCCCGAGCCCTTAGCTTCATGTTCTTCTTGCTTTGCCAGCAGCTCCTCGACAAACTTGTTGTAGATGTCCTCGAGGTTGTCGACATCCGCCAAATGCAGCGTCTTCGCCTTGGTGTTGTGGCAGAAGCTGTAAATTTCATCAGACGGCTTCTTGTACCAGCAACAAAGCGATGCGTAGAATTTAGTGGAGGAGTGCGTAGCCAGTGCATTACTAAAAATAGAAACTATTTCTGCTTGCTTCTCCTCTAAAAAGCTACGCACGTCGCATGAGCCATCCGACAATTGAATGTAATCTCCTAATATTCCCCCAAAAGCAGACCGGTCTGCTTTTATCGCAGGCTTGACGCGTTTAGCAGGTGGTGCATTGATGGAGGCTGCTTCTGCCTTCCTCTTGGTTGAGCTGGTCGACGGTTGAGCCCCAGATGTATTTTTGCTTAGACAAGTAAGCTTATGCTTCTTGACATACGCAATTGTAATGTATTTATTGCATCCGGAACACAATTCGGTGGCAGCCAAATGCTTGCTTGGCACGCAGGTGCGACAATGTCTTGCAAAATTTTTGCTTGATATGGCTGTTTTGCACACAGGGCAACTTTTCATGGAGCGCATTTTTTTTTGGGTATGTTTATTTATATGTGATCGGTTGGTGGTGGAGCGTTGTCTTCTTCAAATATGTGCTTTAATCAACCCTATAAAAAAATTGAAAAAATATATAAGAAAAATATGATTGTAGATAGAAAAAAAATAAATATTGTATGCATGTGTAATTCTATTTAGCTTATTTTTGCTAGACACAAATCTTCTTCAGATTTTATTGCCCACTAATATATTTTTTCTACCAATTTAATAGAAGTGTGAAACTATGAAAATGTTCTGAGACAATCTTCTCTAGAATATTCTTCCCCAAAGCTAATGTTAACAACCTGTTGTAATCTAAGCATCGTGTGTATTGCATCCGGCGAAGCCACGCTAACGCCCAAGCAGCTCGCTATTATGTACCTGCACGCTCCGGATATGCTGATGATCTTCCATCCCAGCTCGCTGTTGTGTGCCTGCATGCTCCGGTTATCTCGCTTGCTTTGAAACAAAATATAAATAAAACAAATTGTATACACCCAAGCGACCCGCTATTTATGTATTTTGCACGCTCCAGATGTTGCGGGGTAGGTGTATTGACGAGGCTCACCGTTGTGTAATTTTCGTCGTCCCAAGGCTTACGTATTGTTGATAGCACACGCAGAGAGGAGAGGGAGCAAAATTGTAGTTTTTCTAGATGTGTTTGCGCCATAATACAGAAATAATAAGAGGCGCCAGCGCGTGCACGTGTGTGTGTGTGTGGCACATCGTTCCCGAGAGAGGTTTACAAAAGTCACGATATACAAACATTAGTGTCCCCGGGACTTGGAAGATTACGATAAAGTGCATTCGTACTTCAAAAATGAGAAAATGCATTATTTACTCATCACGCTGTGCCAGCACAACGAATAAATACGCGAAACGTAATCTACCGATAGGCGCGCGCGCGCGTGTGTGGCACATCGTTCCCGAGAGAGGTTTACAAAAGCCGTGTCCGGATTGGCAAGCGCTCCATCCCGTTCTCCCCCGTTGCTCTCGCGTGCACTCGAAGTCGCGTCCAAGTCGTCCAAATCTGCATGTCCCCTTGTAGTACGCCTGTCACTTTTCCCGCCAGGTGTCAGCCCGAACTTCACCCACCGCGCTCTGGGGCGCAAACAAACATGACAATGATTTCCACCTAACTACTCACATTAAAAAATATAACACGCTATTTCATCATTTACGTTTTCTGCATTCATTATCGATAAAATATTAAAATATAACTGAGTTTTACATCCTCTAATCAGTAAATATTGTCTGTACAAAATGAAAGTTAGAATATGGCTGCCAAGCGCAGCGTCACAGCGAGTTCAAGCGTGCATCTGTCGCGCCTCCCTCCGACTCCACGTCTACCGCAAATTCAGACAACAGAGATTGGCTGAGTCCCGGATGGAACAGCGCTCTAGGTGACATCTGCTGCTGATTCGGACGCAACCCCGGCCACTTCTATTAGTCAGTGTAGGTTAGCTTCGCCTGTAAAATATCACATGATGAAATATTCTTCAGGTAAGTTGGCAACATTGAACCGCAATTGATGTTACCAGTGTTGTCAACTTCTATTTGTAGGTTAGCTTCGCCTGCAAAATATCACATGGTGAAATATTCTTCAGGTGAGTTGGCAACATTGAATCGCAATTGATGTTACCAGTGTTGTCAACTTCTATTTGTAGGTTAGCTTCGCCTGTAAAATATCACATGGTGAAATATTTTTGAGGTGAGTTGGCAATATTGAATCGCAATTGATGTTGCCAGAGTTGCCAATTCCCATTTGTAGGTTAGCTTCGCCTGTAAAATAATATGTGGTGAAATATTCTTGGGGTGAGTTGGCAACACTGATCGCCAATTGATGGCACTCAACCCGTGCACCTCCACTAATCAGTGTTGGCAACTCCCATTTGTAGGTTAGCTTCGCTTGTAAAATATCACATGGTGAAATTTTCTTGGGGTGAGTTGGCCACACTGCGAGAAAAGCCTCAAGCAGTGTTGCCAGCTCCTTGCTTGAGGTTAGGTTAGACCCAAAAACAAAAACCTTGGTGATTTTTTCAAGTGAGGAGTTGGTAACACTGCGAGCGCCACCGAGCGCCATTTTCGGTTGGTCAACCGGCTTGATCCTACTACTCTGTAGGTTAGCTTCGCCTGTAAAATATCACATGGTAAAATATTCTTGAGGTGAGTTAGCAACACTAAACCGCAATTGATGTTGCCAGTGTTGCCAACTCCCATTTGTAGGTTAGCTTCGCCTGTAAAATATCACATGGTGAAATATTCTTGGGGCGAGCTAGCAACACTGCGAGAAAATAAGGCTCATGCCTTACGAGAGCAAACCGTTAACATACACCATAAAAGGCTACGCCTCGCTCGAGCTGGCAACACTGCAAGAAAATGAGGCTCGGTGAGATTCGCAGTATTGCCAGCTTTTTGCTTTAAATTAGGTTAGACCGAGATAAAAACCTTGGTGATTTTTTCGAATAAGGGGTTGGCAACACTGCGAGCCTCACCGAGCCTCATTTTCGGGCGTAGAACCGGGCCACTTATACTACTAATACGGCATTGTAGAATTCCTTCCCCTTGTCCGTGTGCAGAAACCGAGGTCGTCTGCCGCCGCTTTCGCGAAAAAATTGTCTTGAATGCTTCCGTGACGCACGTTCCTGTTTTCGCCTTCAAAGGTAGAGCCCATGCGAATTTCGAAAATGTGTCTATGACTGTGAGGAGGTACTTGTTGCCCTTGTTCAATTTATGTACATTTTTTAACTTCCCGCTACTCATCTCGACGAGGTCGCTTTCCCAGAGGTCGTCGATGCCCTTGGTCACCACCGCCAAACGTTCGTAGTTGCGGCGTGCAGGTTTATGCAATTCTTGGACGATGGCTTGCCTAGACATTTTTTTTTAGAGATTACGTTTGAAGAGAAGCACCAGCGTGATGGGATTCAAAGAGGGTGGCACCTCGCCTGTGTTTTGAATGATCAGCTTATCGCCGGCACTCACGTCGAAAACGGTAAGATCTTCGTCTTCGTGTATTTCATATACGTTGCGCGTTTCGTTCCAACGTGCCAGAGGAATGTTTCCTGCTGTCTGGACACCACGATTCGATATTAAGGTCATGGTGGGAACGGTAGCTTTTCTGCCGTGAGACCAGTACGAAAATTCGTTTATCTGAATCGTGCCATCGAGGAGAAACTTGTAGTACGGATGATAAGGATGCAACATGTACAGTTTGTTACCTTCGACGAACGTGGAGATTCTCTGTTGATTGGGTACGCTGTTGATTTCGATGGCTTGCAGAGAATGCAGTTTAGCGAATTTAGTATCGACGCTAACGAGGTTGCTGTGAAGCTGTCCCAGTGTATTTTGTACGGGCAACAAATATTCGACTATGGTATCCGTTACTGTAGAAAATGACGGTTTGATTTTCACTTCCACGTTCAACTGCTTGTAGTTTTCGTTCAATTCTTGCAACTTGGCACCGAAAGAGGCCAGCGTCGATTCCTGCGTGGATTCCAGCACTCCAACTTGATCTCTGATGTTGACGACAATACTCTGAAGGTTCTCGACTTGATTCAATTTCGAGCTTTTCTCGGTGAGATCGTTCACGATGCTTCGCATCTCGGTAAACTGCGTGTGAAGATCCGCGACGCTCTGCGAAGTGGGTAGCGTCGACACCAGCGAAGTAATTTCGTCTCGAATCTGTTCCACGTTCGCCGTTTCCGTTTCCAGTCGTTTCAGCATACGTGATATGTTCCTTTTCAAAACGTGCAATTCTTTGGAGGTGGGGAGATTGGCCACCCTACTCTCGAGATCGCTCAACGAACTTTTGACGTCGCTCAATTCGGATAGTGCCGTCACCGCCGTTTTCAATTTTTCCAAATCTTCGCTCGAAGGCACGCTCGTCCGTAACGATTCCAAGTCAGCCTGTATGTTGTCCAGTACGTGATGAAAATGAGCAAGATTGGATTCGACGTTCAAATTTTCTAAATATTCCATCTTCTGCTGAACCGTGCTCAACGTGTCTTGAATGCTCGTCAACGCGCTCGCTTCAGCGTGAATATTTTTAATTTCTTCGTTGATCAACTCCAGAGACGCCTGAAGCGTAGCGATGGTGGTTTGAATGTGTTCGAAATCTTGATAAGCCTCCAATTGAATTTTTATGTTCGCGACGCTTTTACCGATGACCTGCAGTTCGTCCGACGATGGTAGGTTCGTCATGGTATCTTCCAAAGTCTGTAACTTGGATTTAATTTCTTCCAACGTGCCGGTGAATTCTTCTTGTAATTTGGAAACGACGACGTGCAAGCGTTCTACATCAATATCGTTCACAACGGTTTGAAGTTCAGAGAAATTATTTTCGATTGCCGAAGTTCGTTCTTCGATTTCGAGTTTCAATTTTTCCAAATCTTCATTTTTCGATTGAAATTGCTGTAATTTGGCCAAATCATTTTGAAGTGAATCCACGCTCAACTGTATATTTTGAACGTTGTCGTAAGAAGGTACGTCGACGTAATTTTTTATGAGCGTTTTCAGTTCGGAATCGATTTTCAGAATGGGATCGAGACATTGCGTTTGGAGCGTAGCGATTTCCGACTCTAAACTTTTGTTTAAGGTTTCCTGCAAAGCGATCAAATCGCTCCTCAACTTTTTGATTCGAACGTCCAACATGAGAATCTCTTCTGCGTGGTCTACACGCTTGGTGTGGCCGAAAATGTCGTTAGGCATTTTTTGGTTAACGGTTATTTATAATAGGATAGACGATTCGTAATTCTACGAAGAGAGGAATGAGAGTAGTACAGGTGGCCCGGTTCTAAATCCTCATTTGGGGCTCGAATCATCATGTGGGGCTCGCAGTGGTGCCAACTCACCCCCCGAAAATTTCACCAACTGATATTTTGAAGCCTTTCACGGTGTATGTTAACCTCACAAGCAGTGTTGCTAACTCGGCGTAGCCTTTTATGGTGTATGTTAACCTCACCAGCAGTATTTCCAACTCGGCGTAGCCTTTCACGGTGTATATTTTTTTTAGCTTTTTTTTTGTGTGTGAGTGTACATGTGTTTGGGCGAGGCGTAGCCTTTTATGGTGTATGTTAACCTCACCAGCAGTATTTCCAACTCGGCGTAGCCTTTTATGGTGTATGTTAACCTCACAAGCAGTGTTGCCAACTCGGCGTAGCTTTTTATGGTGTATGTTAACCTCACAAGCAGTGTTTCCAACTCGGCGTAGCCTTTCACGGTGTATAATTTTTTTAGCTTTTTTTTTGTGTGTGAGTGTACATGTGTTCGGGCGAGGCGTAGCCTTTCACGGTGTATGTTAACCTCACAAGCAGTGTTGCCAACTCGCTTTACAAAAACACTCGCTGAAATAGCGCTCGCTGAAATAGCGCTCGCTAAAAATGGGCGCTCAGGGTCAGTTCTCGGAGAGAGGTTAATTTAACCTAATTTTTTTTTACCTCTGTCTTCCACATGTATGTAATGCGATTTGAGGAGAAGAGGGTGAATTAACCTTATGGCTGACAATGTTCTATAAAATAACAATTCCTATGAACTCTGTAAATTTCCGAACATATGTTGTATTCACACTTTTACATATCTTCGAGTGTACATTACAAATCTGCAAACAGATTGTGGCTAACTCGTACTGTTTAAGAGATGAACCTACTTCCGGTTGCTATTTTGGATTTCCGAGCATAGGTTGTATTCATACTTTTACTTATCTTCGAGTGTACATTACAAATCTGCAAACAGATTTTGGCTATCTCGTACCGTTTAAGAGATAAACCTACTTCCGGTCGCCATTTTGGATTTCCGAGCATAGGTTGTATTCACACTTTTACTTATTTTCAAGTGTACATTACAAATCTGCAAACAGATTTTGGCTATCTCGTACCGTTTAAGAGATAAACCTACTTCCGGTCGCCATTTTGGATTTCCGAGCATAGGTTGTATTCACACTTTTACTTATCTTCGAGTGTACATTACAAATCTGCAAACAGATTTTGGCTATCTCGTACCGTTTAAGAGATGAACCTACTTCCGGTCGCCATTTTGGATTTCCGAGCATAGGTTGTATTCATACTTTTACTTATTTTCGAGTGTACATTACAAATCTGCAAACAGATTTTGGCTATCTCGTACCGTTTAAGAGATAAACCTACTTCCGGTCGCCATTTTGGATTTCCGAGCATAGGTTGTATTCACACTTTTACTTATCTTCGAGTGTACATTACAAATCTGCAAACAGATTTTGGCTATCTCGTACCGTTTAAGAGATAAACCTACTTCCGGTCGCCATTTTGGATTTCCGAGCATAGGTTGTATTCACACTTTTACTTATCTTCGAGTGTACATTACAAATCTGCAAACAGATTTTGGCTATCTCGTACCGTTTAAGAGATGAACCTACTTCCGGTCGCCATTTTGGATTTCCGAGCATAGGTTGTATTCACACTTTTACTTATCTTCGAGTGTACATTACAAATCTGCAAACAGATTTTGGCTATCTCGTACCGTTTAAGAGATATTCCAAAATTATATATATATTTGATAAGCGACAACAACAGAGCCATCTCTGTACAAATGTTGGAACTCGATGAATGCTTGAGTGGGACAAGTTATTTTTTTTCAGTACGTCAACATTTTTATTTTTTTTTGCCAGTGAATGGGTTAGGTGACTTGCAACGACGAAGGCCTTCTAGCAATACGAACTTAGCTTATGCCGGCGTAATTCGCTAAAATATCTTTAAATTTGCATATTTCTCATACCGCCGTATCTTGTTCTATTAGACCTCTTCAAGAAAATCGCCAATTAGTGAAAACTAATTGAGCACAACAGCAAAAGAGGTGCTAATAGGGCAAGCATACAATGATATGGGGATATGTGAATTGTCGGTTTCTTCGATTCAGATAAATGGATCGAATTGAAACTGGGATATTTTGCATTTTTTTATATGATAGCTAAAATAACAGAGATTTTGATTGGCTAATAATTTATACGTGGTGTTTTCTGATTGGTTTAAGTAAGCAAAATTTCTATTGGCTGTCTAAAGCCGGAGCACAGCGCTGATTTCTCACCTTTGCTGGATTGGCAGAGGAACCCACATGGCGGGGGATAGAACCTGAACGGGCTCCACCAAAGTATAGGAGACTAGAAGCATATAATTTGGCGAAAAAACCTAAGTAAGGTCATAGAGAATATTTCAAAAAAAGATTTTTTTTTAAAAAAAAAGTTAACAATTATATTTTGCATTGCACAGCATTGGATATTAAATAACATACCCCCAAAAAATCTCTGCATTATGCGTTCTGTAAAAAATTGCCCTACGTGCCAAACTGCTGTGTCAAGTAAACATTTTCAAAGGCACTGTCGTACTTGTGTGCCGGGAAAACAAATATGTGCGACCAAACTGTGCTCTAAGTGTGGAAAAAATATTTCTATTCCCAACTTCAAGCGACACCAGCTTACTTGCAAGAGCACTGGAACATCTCTATCGCAACCTTCCAAGCGAAAGGTAGAAGTAACCTCTCTCGATGCATCGCCACCTGCCAAACGCGTCAAGCTGGCGAAGAAAGCAGACCGGTTTGCGTTTGAGCATTTATTAGAAGACTTTGACATAACATCAGACAGCTTCTGCGATGTGCGTAGTTTTCTGGGGAGCGAGCGAGCTAAGATAATATCCATCCTCAACGATGCATTGGCCACACACTCCACTAAATTCTATGCTGTGCTATGCTGCAAGTATAAGAAACCGTCTGATAAAATATATAAATTCTTCCATGCCACAAAAGCAAAAACACTGCATCAGGCAGATGTCACTGACCTCGACAGCATCTACGACAAGTTTGTCGAGGAGCTTGTGGCAAAGCACGAGGAGCATCAGGCTGAAGGCTCGGGCGGTTCGCTGTGTGGCGACCCCCACAAACTTTGTTTGAAACTTAACAAATTCCTGCCACTGGCAGGGTCTAGCTATATTGCCCTGCCACCCGAGGTTAAAGCAAAAAAAGCTATTCTCAATATTCAGAACAAAGACACCAAATGCTTCCTCTGGTCGGTGCTGGCAGCATTGCACCCTATACCTTGGGAAAAGAGTCCACGCCGTGTTGCACACTACAAGCAGTATGAGTTGGAACTGGAGGATGCAATGGCGGGGATTGCCTACCCTGTAGAAGTCTCGCATATTCGCAAGTTTGAGGTTCGTGCTCGTGCCTTGTTGGGCCTGCAATTAGCCATCAATGTTTACGGTCTCGAGAACAAACATGAGGTCTACCCCATCCGCGTGAGCAACGTGAGCAACAACAACGAGGCACGAGAAATCAACCTCCTGCTCATCAAGGACGAAACCCATCACCATTACACCCTCATTCGCTCGCTCTCTCGGCTTGTTTCGAGCCAACGGAGCAGTGATAGTCACCACGTCGAGGTGTGTCGCAGGTGCTTGTCTACATTTCGCAATCGAGAACAGCAGGATTACCGGCGCATCAGAGGTCCCAACATTGCTGCTGAGAAGCTAGCTCGCCACATGCTCTACTGTGGTACCAACAAGCCTGCACGAACTATCCTGCCCGAACCTGGTGCAGTAGAGTGCTTTCGCAGGCACAGTGCTATGGTGAAGCATCCTGCCTATATTGTAGCAGACTTCGAGGCCTTTCTTCAACCTCTGTCTAACTGCGAGCCCAACCCCGAAACATCCTCTACCATTCCTTTCCAAATCCACGAGGCCTCGAGTTACTCCTATGTTGTGGTGTGGCGAGACCAACATATTGCCTCCGAGCCCTATGTGTATCGCGGTCCCGACCCGGTCAAACACTTCCTGGAGAGAATGCAACAGGAAGCCATCAAGATAGGGAAGGTGCTGTTGGCCCCCAAGCCCATGCTGCCTCTGTCTCCCAAAGACAAGCATCAGCACGAAATAGCTCTAAATTGTCCTGTTTGCAACTCGGTCTTCACTGACGATAACAAAAAGGTCCACCACCATGACCATTATGGGACCGGAAGCTACATTGGCCCGTGGTGCAGCAGGTGTAACTTGAGAGCCAGGGACCCGCGCTTCATACCGGTCTTTTTTCACAATGGCTCGGGATATGATTTCCATCACTTGGTCACACATCTAGGGTACGACAATGCAAGAATCAATGTCCTGGCACAAAACGAGGAGCGTTATATTAGCGTCAGCAAGTGGGTGCCGATCCCCGGCGACTCAAAAAACAGGAGCATCGAGCTTCGGTTCCTCGACTCTCTGAGGTTCCTCCAGGCAAGCCTGGATGCTCTTGCTGGGAAGCTCAGAGACGACCAACTAGCCATTACCACATCAAGTTTCCCGAACTTAGATGTCGCACTCATCAGACGTAAAGGGGTCTACCCCTACGAATACGTCACCGACCCTTCCAAGTTCGAAGAAGAGTTGCTGCCTCCCCAGGATAAATTCTACAGCCAGCTGAGAGGTTCAGGTATTACCGACGAGGAGTACAAGCATGCTCAGTCTATGTGGGTCAAGTTGGGTTGCCGAACTTTTGGTGATTACCACGATGCATACCTGAAGCTTGATGTGACGCTTCTTGGCGATGTGTTCCAGGCGTTCCGGGCGACTGCGATAAACATTTACAACCTGGACCCTGTATATTTTTACAGCCTTCCTGGACTGGCATGGTCGGCCATGCTCCTGCTGACTAAAGTTAAACTTTCCCTTATCTCCGATATTGATATCATGCTTTTCATCGAGAGAGCTATCCGGGGCGGCATGGTCCAAGTGTCGCAACGCTTCGCACACGCCAACAATCAGCACATGGCCACTGGTTACGACCGCTCCCAACCATCAAGCTACATCATGTACACTGATGTGAATAATCTTTACGGGCACTCCATGATGCAGCCACTCCCAACAGGACAGTTTGAGTGGGTTGATCCTTTATACCACGACATCGAAAAAGAGTGCGACGAGTTTGGGTTTTTTGCCGAGGTGGACCTTGACTTCCCCGAGAAGCTGCAGGATACATTCTGTGACCTTTCGCCTGCTCCGGAATTCAAGTGTCCACCTGGCTCAGATCAACCAAAGCTCGTCATGGACTTGGAGCCCAAAAAGCGTTATGTGCTACACTACCGGAACCTCCAGTGGTTAATGCAGCAAGGGGTCTCGGTCAAAGCAGTTCACCGCGTGCTCTTGTTCAGGCAGTCTCCATGGTTGAAGCCGTACATCGAACTGAACACCGAACATCGCACTGCTGCCACTTCGGAACTTGATCGCGATTTTTTCAAATTAATGAACAATGCGGTATTTGGGAAGACCATGGAGAATGTGCGAAATCGCGTTGATGTGAGGTTGGTGACGAAGAAAACACAGTGTCGTCGACTTGTTGCAAGCTCGCTGTTCAGATCTCGAACAATTTACAACGAACAGATGTCTCTGATTCACATGAACCGGGGCGAGGTGCTACTCAACAAGCCCATCTATGTGGGAGCTGCAGTTTTGGATCTGAGCAAGTTGTGCATGTTCGAGACATATTACGACATACTACGTGCACACTACAACCACAATATCTCACTCCTCTACACAGACACAGACAGCTTGGTGTACCATGTTCGCACGGCCGATGCGTATGGTGATATAGCCAAAGTTCCAGCTCTTGTCAAGCTCTTCGACACATCGGGCTATCCCCAGCCAAACCGGTATGGAATTCTGCCCCGAAACAAAAAAATACCCGGCAAACTCAAGGACGAGAAAGACGGGGATGTGATTGTGGACTTTGCTGGACTTCGTGCCAAAGCCTATGCGATCCGGGCTGAGGGTTCTGTAACAAAAAAGGCAAAGGGTGTAAGCAGGCAAGTGGTTCGGGAGCACCTCAAGTTTGAGGATTACCTCGAGTGCCTCAGAACAAAATCGCCCATTCTACAAAAAGAGCATCGTATCCAAAGCGTCGATCATGTGCTTACAACTAATATTGTCAGGAAAGTTGCTCTGGATGCACACGACGACAAGAGGTGTATTCTTGAATGTGGGGTCCATACACTTCCGTGGGGCCACTATCGCCTGCAAACTAGTAAGGCCTGCCCAGAGTGCAACAAAAAGTAATAGGCAATGCAAAATGAAAAAAAAAATCAATTTTAATTTACTTCAACTTCCTCGATTACATGCATGGCACAGCAAAATTAAACTTCTGGGAAACTGCTTATTGTAGTTTGTACTTGTGTATATAAAATTCCACATTTCTTATTGTGTGCTATTTTTTTAATTTTTTTTTTTGTATCTAAAACTGTTCAGTTACTCTTTCATTCTTGACGTCATACACAAATGTTTTCTCTGCAATAAGAATGACACTGCACAGAGTATCTGCAGGCAAGGCGTCGTGGAACTCGCATACAATCTTGATGTTGGTACGATCGTTAACAACCACCTGTTTTCTTTTAGATGTGTTGATGACAAACATGGGTCTGCGAGCTATGAACTCGTCGGGGTTGTAGTACACGTCCACATTGCCGGAGGTCACTCTCTTGTAAGCTGTGTACGCCTCGTAAAGTTTCAGGTAATCATCGTTTGTAATGTTTAAGTTATAATTCTCGCGTGGAAAAACTTCATTCCTTCCATTTTTGAGGTAAACATTCTTAATTTTGCAATTATCGAACTGGCTAGAATCTTTCTCTTGGTTATTATCTTTCCCCGTCTGGAAGAGCACGACGGTAAACTCTGGCATATCGTACCGGATGCTGTTGAACTGCGTAGTAACATCAAATTCAAAATGGCTGCCAGAAGCAGGTTTCTGCACGCACTGGTAGCCGTAAAATTGGATGGGTACTTGGGGGTTCTTCAAAATATCGGCTTTGTACTTGAGACCGTAGTTAGATTCGTATTCTACCACAGGCATGCGCAGCTCCATGAACTGGATGACGCACTTGGCTGCGTCGGGTAGTGTGTTGGCAAGTGCTGCACCGTCTGCACCCAAGGTGCTGTAACGCATCAGCACATCGTTGTCATTGGCGCTTCTGCGAAAAGTGACGCGCAAGCCACCCTTCCACATAATCTCCGTGGAGAAGAAGCCTGGAAGCAAGCGCATGGGAAACAGTACTGTGTGGCTTCGAGTTTTGATTTTTGTATCTGCTTCGAATCCCCCTGCCTGGTAATATGCCGCATCGCTCTTGGAGAGTTTCAGTGTTCCCACAGCTGTAGAAGTAATCCCGGGGTAGTCAACCCTATCGATGACGGTGCCATGCTTTCTAACTTCCACTTGCGAGAACAGATGCGGCACAAAATTGTCCACAAGTTTTAAATTTGCATTGGCGTTAAATGCTTCCCCGTTGTCTCTCTTCACCACATCAAACTTGATATACAAATCAGCTCTGTGAGGGTGAATGAACCCATCCCCGACGTCCACATCGTATTCGATCTCCCTGTTCGGTTCGTTCAAATTGGCGAACGTGCGACGATTGGGTGGGAAAGATTGCAACTCGTAACTTTCGATTTGCTCCATGATTGTTATTTATTATACGTTAATCTCCACGACGGCGGTGGTAGTAGCTCCGGCAAAATTCACCACCTCATCTTTTTCGTTTGTCACTGCCAATTCTATGTTGTCTATGCGATTACGAGATATAGGGAAGTATATCGGTGGTGAGGGTGTGTATATAATTGGTTCCATGAATTCAGAGTTTGGTTTGAACGTAGCGATGATACCTGTCTGCTTGTGGCTGCCTGGGATGCCATCCGAGGATTTGGTGATCATGCCTTCTGCCACGTTGCAATGTATGTTCAGAGTTTCGATGGCTAGAAATTTAGGAATGTTGGCACCGATGTGCTTGATGCCAGGTTCGAGCTTTGTGTTGTTCTCGAATCCCAGAAGCTCTCCAACAGTGCCTAGGTCTACTGTTTCCGTAGCAGACACAATTTCAACTCTGTGAGTTACAGAATTTTGAGATAGCAGTATATTTCTTGGCAATTGGGCTTGCAAGGTAGACAGATTGTACTGTCCTGGCGTGATAACTATTTTTTCATTTCCAACAGTAATTTTGTTATTGTGCTCCGTGACATTGGGTATCAGGTACATGCTGTAGAATGCACGAAGAGCAATAGATTTAGGATAAATGATGTCGTCATGCAACGCGAGTTTCAAGACCGAAGTCTCGCTGGTGAGATGGAACACTCCCATGGTGTTTTAGGTACCACAATGCTTTCTGAAAATGCTCCACTGAGGGGTTATTTATTTTAGACATGTATGCGAGAACGGAAAGGCATAGGTGGCCGCAGTTAACATCGGTGAAACCCTGGATGCGTTTGTCATTGTAGTAGAGGTTGGCAACACTGAGATACTTCACCAACCTGGCAGGCGGTGTGCCACCGAACGAATCGAAAACAAATGCATTGTTATCGTCAATTTTGAGGTAGCATATCCAATGTGTACCAGGATTTTTGTAACTGTCCAGGTTGACCACGCCATACTCCTTTTTCTTCACAGCAGAGGGTAGAGAATCGGACATGAAAACACCCCTGAAGTTCCTTATTCCCAACAGTTCGATCAGAGATTCAATATCGAAGTTGGACAGGGCTTCTTCTTTTTTTTATATTTCTTCAAAGCATCGAGGTTGCTTTTTCGCTTTTTGGTCACACCTTTCCCCTTCTTTTCCATAGCCAGGTTGTGACGTTTCTGTTCTTCCAGCTCGGCCTTGTTCTTTTTTGCATCGATGACGGTTTTGGCAATGGCAGCACTGCCTCCTGCCAAGCTGCCCACTGCACCCAAAGCTGCCAAGATGGCCGGAATGCTGAATATGAAACCTCCAATCTTCTGCTGCTTCCGCGAATGTTGCAACTTTTTCAATTGTGGAGTGCTGAGCAGCAATTTCATTCCGTGTCCTTTAGACAAGCATGAACGTTTCTTCTCGCGTTGTTTCTTGGTGAGTAACCCATCGAGGGCACCCAGCGTTTTCAGATTCGAATATGGTATCTGGTACACGACGCCCTTGGGCTTCATGATGTAATTTTTTTTTTTACGGTATGTTATTTTATATATGTTCAGAGATTTTTTGTTTTCCCTCCCGTGTAATTTTTTTTACGGTATGTTATTTATATATACTTTGCAGCTATTAAACAAATTCTATTATGTGCTTTGTTTTCTTACCAAGAAGTTCTTTTGTCCCCTTGTACACGATTCGAGTTGTACTCTCGATTAAAATAGATAGCTTCTCGTCGGATAACATGCTAGCGTATCGATCTGGTAAAAATAGACTGTATTGTCCGTTGAGCAACAGACGTACTTTGGGACCATACTGGGTTGCAACAATTGAACCGGAAGTTATTGCGTAAGGTTTGTCCACTTCCAATTCCTGAATTTTTACATACTCGACTGACAAATTTAGCATTTGTTTTAATGCCTGGACGTCACTAATTTTTTCACCCATACCGAAGAAATATTTTTTTGGTCTCGTAGATTTTTTACAGTGTGTTATTTATAGAAAAAAGTTTTGGCATTGCCTAATGCGATGAGGTGATCGATGATCCTACTGGTTTCAGCATTTGAAGCATACCAGTCGTCTGTATATCATGTCCTCCCCTGTCTCCACTCGTGAAGTTCGTCCATCTTATCAGCCAATTTTTCATCAGCAGCCCGAAAAAGAGCATAGGGAGAAGAAGAAGATTTTACATCGCTTATTTTTCTCAGATGATCCAGAAGTAGCATTTCACAGGGCAAGCGAAATTGTGGTGTTATTTTAACTAAATCAATAAGCTTTTTAACATCCTCGTGACTATCGTCGAAAGTAAATGTAAATATTTTGTATAACACTTCTGTTGGTAAATCTGTTATATGCGTAGACATTTTTTACTGTATGTTATTTAATTACAGCCCCCACCCCAATTTTCGTTTTGTATTCATGGCAATGGTCGTGCCCAATGCTGCAACCCGTTCACCCAGCGAGGCGTCTCTGCTGACGAGTCTCCCGAACGCGGCATGCTCCAATTTTTTATCAGCATCGTGACGCGCATCTAAATTCGTATATGTGTTGTAAGCAATGTCGTGATCCTTGCATGCAGCATCCAGCAGATTTACCCCCTTGTCACCTCTCTCCAGTCGCCGTTCCAGTTTAGTACCCGGTCCGCAGTATTGGTAACCTGGTAGGTGCATCTCGAAGGGTAGCTTGTTGATGATGTCGTTCACGAGACCTCGACCCTCGGCCACATTCCAGAATTTGGGAGGCAGGGTGTTGATGATTTTGATAAGGTAACCTATACCTTTGTTGTCGTTGACAATAAAGTTGCTAAGCTTGGTGCTAATCATGTCCATGATGCCCACTTTCTCGTTGTGGAAGTTGCGATTGCCTGCATTTTCCTCGCCTGCGATAACCAGCAATCGATCTACAAGCTTCCTTACGTCGTCTACCCAAACAAACTCTTTAGGTAGGGTATTGTAGAGTTTGACACCGCTGCCAGTCTTGAGCTGGTTCCATATTGGCTTGATGAGGTTCCTGTATTTTTCTCCACTGCTTGATTTTACGCGATTCTGTGTTGCATCGTTGTTTTGGTACAGGGCATCCGTCATGATTAAAATTTCTGTGTAACTTTGGTAATCCTCGTCTGTGTAATCTTTAGGTTGCTTTTTGGTGATAAGTTCCCACAGGCCCACAGTGCCAGGATACCTAGTCCAGCTGTTCTTCTCGCCCAAATTAATTTTCACGTCGTCACCTTCGAACGTAACTTTTGACTTTCCAATTTTCCAAACCACACCCTCGTTAAGTTCCACAGAGGGGTACAATCCAAACACCTCGTCCTTTTCAAATTTCCCAGTGCTCAGGTAATCTCTCGCCAACGGACCTAATTCAACTACCTTGTCCGAAGAGGTACTGCCTAGAACCTGACGTCTCAGAGGTGCAGCTCCAAGTTCGAACGGGGTAGTGTGAATACTGGATATCGGTGTAGGCACAGCATAATTTCGAGCAGCAAGTGGCACGAGCTCGTTGATTAAATCTTTATTTTGCTCGGTAACATCTTTGATGTCTTTACCTAGTCCACTTATAGCATCAATAATAGGTTGGTCCTGTCGCTTTTTCTCTTCGTAAATTCCGCGATTCTCTGATTTCCAACCCCTGAAGCGTTTGGCCAGGTAGTCGCGCAGCTTCAAGTTGTCGTCTGCGAGTTTGCGTTTCATCATTTGTTATTTATAATACGTCAAGACGTTTCTTGTAACGTCGCAACGTTTAGAAAGTTGTTTATTTTGTTTCTGTATTTTCCGTCATTGGGTTTCCTCGTCATGTCTATCGTGGCGAATCCGAAATCATCTTGATTCCAGCATGAAGAGCAAAATTTGGAAAACTGATTGTAGTTCATGTCCCCGCCTACATAATCATCGTAAGCATGTTTTAAATTGGTGTGGTCTTGACGAAACAAGCAAATAAAATTAGCGTTGTCTCGGAGAAGCTGCTTGGGAATTTTAGAAAAAGTCTGAGCAAGGTAGAAGCAGTCCATGCCTCTGTGCCGCCCCTGTGTAAAAAAATTGCGAATTTCGTTATGGTTCTCCAGGATGACATCGTCGAAGACCACCACCGAATTTTCATGGCAGCAGTCTAGTGGCATTACTTCGGAGGCAAAAGTAGCTATGCTCAGCCCTTCGTACAGTTTTGTCAGCTGTTGATATTTTGCTTGCTCCAAACTTTTGGAAAAAACATACAAGTGCCTGTTCTTCCAATCTAACCAGTCGGGAGCAAGAAGAAAATTATCAATAAGTAAAGTTGTTTTCCCACACCCTGAAGGTCCGACAATAAGGCAGCGAATGTTGTCCGGCAACAGTTCGCCGTTTTTCCTAGCCTGACGCTCCGGGGGAAAATCTGGTAGTCGCCTCACCACATCCCAAGCACCCGTTACACAATCACCTCGTTTGCATCGATCCAACTTTTTTCCTCGAGTCCCAGCCATTTCACCAACAGTTTGTCACCTTTTCTACGTAATACTTTTTCGATAAGATACGTATTGGGGTATTTTGTTTTAGAGAGTTCCTCCTCGTAGAATCGCCCTTTCAAAATTTCGTCGCGATTATCTTTTATTATATACGTGTGACGGTTACCGGGTAACAATCGAGCAACAGTGAAAAGTTCCGTACTCCAGTTTTTGGTAAAGCCTTTTTCAAACATGCGCTTAAATTTACTAATTCTTACTTGGTCTCCAATTTTGAATTTCGGTTTTTTGTTAGTGGGCCGGTACTTGGGGCAATAAACAGTAGAGATCAGTCGTGCCTCATCAGACTTGCTGACATCGGCAGGCTTCATGCGTATCGTGCTATGCAAACTGTGATTATAGTCGTTTACGAGTTCCGGAAGCACATTGACCCACTTGTGGTTACCTTGAAGCGTGAATCGTTTCCACATGCGTGTTTTGAGAGTACGGTTAAAACGTTCCACTACGCTGGCTTTGATGTGACTGAAAGTCGAGTAATGTTGAATATTTTGTTTCTGAACAAACTGTTGAAATATCGAGTTGTAAAATTCCTTTCCGTTATCCGTTTGAAGAAATCGAGGTCGCCTGCCACTTTCATTGAAAATAGTTTTGAATGCTTCCATTACGCACACACCTGTTTTAGCCTTGAGGGGCAAAGCCCACGCAAATTTTGAAAATGTATCTATAACAGTAAGAAGATACTTGTATCCTTTGTTGATTTTATGTAAATTTTTCAGGTTGCCGCTACTCATTTCCACAAGGTCAGCCTGCCAAAGGTCATCCACGCCTTTGGTCACCACCGCCAGTCGTTTGTAGTTTCGTCGTGCAGGTTTATGCAGCTCGTTCACGATACCCTGCCTAGACATGGCGCGAAAATAAGAATATAGCCTGGATGGGATTTCTGGCTGCAGACAATGCTGGGTTTTCTATATACAGCTTGTCACCTATTTCTATGTCGATAATTTGAGTGGCATCTTCGGCATAGGCAGTCTCGCGACTTTCGGGGTGTGTGAAATCGACCAGCTCAACTCCTCTTATTTTAGGCTCATCGCCAATGTTCGTCACGGTCATGATTGGGTAGTGGGTTGCGTGAGGCAAAGACCAGTAGGAAACCTTGACGAACTGAAGTGTGCCAGCGAGGAAAAATTGATGATAAGCTTTTGCAGGAGTCAACATGTAGAGTTTGTAACCTGGATTGAAAGGGGAGGAGAACTCTCTGTTTGGTATGCTGTACAGTTCGATGACAATCGTAGACTTGAGATTGTCGATGCTGGCATTTAAAGTGTTTACGTTGGTTCGAACCTCGGTCTCTATATCCTCCAATCTGCCATTCACCGATTCCAGGTGTTCCTCGATAGCGTGAACAACAGTGTCGTAGTTTGGTTTGATCTTTACATCGACAATAAGGCTCTTGAATTTTTCATTTAAGTCATGTAGTTGGGTGCTGAAATTAGCTATAGTCGATTCCTGACTTGCCTCGATACTCCCAATTTGCTCTTTCACGCTGGCAATAATCTGCTGCAGGCTTTCTACAAGCGTCAACTTGGAGCTCTGTATTACAAGGTCGTGGACCTGGGTTCTAATTTCCGCAAACAATTCATGCAGCTCGGTGATGTTCTGGTTGGTAGGTAAAGTCGCGACAGACCCCCGTATCGATTCAATTTCGGATTGGATGTTTTTGATGTCGTCGGATTTGAGTATTCGGTTGAGAGTTCTCTTCACGCTTTTCAATTCCTGAGAGGTAGGCAGGGTGGCCACCGTGTTTTGGAGCGATTCCAAAGCTTTTTTCACCGCGTCCAACTCGGAGGCATCGGCAGCAGCACGTATGCCTTCTTGCAGTTGTGTTATGTCATCCTGGGTGGGAGTAGATTGTTGCAGGGTTTCCAACTTAGTCTGTATGTCGTCGATCAAGTGATGGAAATGAGACAACTCGGATTCTGCATTCAGATTTTCCAGTTTGGCGATTTGCTGTTGAACGTTGGCCAGTGTATCCCTGATGCCCGGCAGTTTGGTTTCCAGCTCATCGTGAACGTTCGCCAGATCATTTCTAATGACAGCAAGTGCATCCTCAATATGGGTTATGGTGCCTTGCAGCTTCCCGAAATCCTCGTAGGTCTCAAGTTGGACTTTGATGTTGGCCACGCTACGGGCAATGGCGTTCAGTTCGCTAGACGACGGTAGATTGTTGATAAAATCCTCCAGTGTTTGGAGTTTAGTTTTTACTTCGTTGATGGCCGCATGCAAAGCGTCCGTTTGTAGCTCAGCCTTGATGCTTTCCAACGTAGGGATTTTGAAAGATTGAAACTGTTCGCGCAATTTAGCAATACTAGCGTTCACGCGATCGTAGTCGTCTTGTGTTTTAATGCTCTGGATGATAGTTTGCAGTTCGGTCTGGATGTTGCTTGTTTGGTCCTGCAAGCGTTGTTTCAGCTGTTCAACGTCTGAGGTTTGCGTTTGTTGCAGCTTCAGAAGTTCGTTCTGCAGATTGCCCACACTCAGTGCCAGCTTGTCGAGATTGTCTATCGACGCAAGGTCGGTGTATTTTTGCAGCAGCGATTTTAGCTCTGCATCAATCTTGAGTACAGGGTCCAAGCACTGAGACTGCAAGCTAGCTATCTCGGACTGGAGGCTGGAGTTGAGCGTGGACTGGAGGGCCTGCAGATCGCTTCGCAACTTCTTGACCCTGACGTCGAGCATGAGAAGCTCGTCGCCATGGTCGTCGCGTTTCGTATGGCCAAAAATATCGTTAGGCATTATTGTTATTTATTATAGGATAGCTAATTTTCATTTCTATGAAAAAAGGGATGAGTTTGTCGTAGTCGTCCAAGAGCTCTATGTACAGGCGATCGCCAGCAGATACATCGTACGTGGTGGTACTGTTCATCCTATCGTGTTTGATGCGATAGATGTTCTTGCCGGAGGAAATTTTGGCCTCTCCTTTATTCTCGGGATTCATGTCAAACTGCAGTTTGCCGGAGATGGGGAATTGGTAATAATTCAAGTTGTTGTTGAATATGTAGAAAGTTTTGCCCACATCCTCGTCGTACTGGGTCAGGATGCTATTCAAGTGTATAATCAACAAACCGTTGAGTTTAGATAATAGGGAGGGTAACAGGTCCAAGCTCGCAGGTGGCGACGGTGCACTTTGGGCGAATGCCTCCATAGCCTGCTTCCTGAAGCCAAACAGGTTCATAGGCATTGTTATTTTATTTTATATTTAGCGATTTGTTTCAAGCGTCAAATAATAATTCGAGCCTCGTCAGTGCTGCCAATTCCTATTTGTAGGTTAGCTTAGCCAGTAAAAAATTATATAGTAGAATTTTCTTTAAATAAATTGGCAAAAAAAACCCAAGCCTCAAAGAAGGCTACGCCGAGTTGGAAATACTGCTGGTGAGGTTAACATACACCGTGAAAGGCTACGCCGAGTTGGCAACACTGCTGGTGAGGTTAACATACACCGTGAAAGGCTACGCCGAGTTGGAAACACTGCTTGTGAGGTTAACATACACCATAAAAGGCTACGCCGAGTTGGCAACACTGCTTGTGAGGTTAACATACACCATAAAAGGCTACGCCGAGTTGGAAATACTGCTGGTGAGGTTAACATACACCATAAAAGGCTACGCCTCGCCCAAACACATGTACACTCACACACAAAAAAAAAGCTAAAAAAATTATACACCGTGAAAGGCTACGCCGAGTTGGAAATACTGCTGGTGAGGTTAACATACACCATAAAAGGCTACGCCGAGTTGGCAACACTGCTTGTGAGGTTAACATACACCGTGAAAGGCTTCAAAATATCAGTTGGTGAAATTTTCGGGGGGTGAGTTGGCACCACTGCGAGCCCCACATGATGATTCGAGCCCCAAATGAGGATTTAGAACCGGGCCACCTGTACTACTAATGAGTTTATCGTAATCTCCTAGGAGTTGAACGTAAAGACAATCTCCTGCCGAAACGTCGTACGCCATGTTAGAAAGTACCTTGTCGTGCTTCATTCGAAAAATGTTCTTGCCGCTAGATATTTTGATTTCGCCTACGTTTTCCGGATTCACGGTGATTTGAAGTTTCCCACCGATCGGAATCTCGTAGAAATGTAAATTGTTGTTGAAGACGTAAAACATCTTGCCCACATCATCATTAAATTTCGTCCAAATACTGTTGAGATGAACAATCAGTATACCATTGAGTTTAGATAACACGGAAGGTAAGAGGTTATTGGAATTTGGTGGTGGAGTTTCCATGTTGCTTTGTTTCCGGAAACCAAAAAGATTCATTGTCCCTGTTATTTAAATTAAATTTTCTATATGAGGTGCCCCTTTGTAGATCGAATAAAGAAAAGAGAAGAGAAGATTTTCCTCTGCAGCGGTCCGCAATACAAAGAGACTCTAACATGTAATTATGTCATTATATTACGAGGAAGAAGAAAAAAGTAAGAGTTGAATTTAATGAGCCTCGTTTAGAGCGAGCGTAACGACATAATAACGAGTTCCAACTTTTCATCGCCTGAGGGCTCCCCCTTTCATTCTTTTCCTCCGTCTGTTTTTGGAGAGGAAAAGACACAGCGGACTTCATGGCTATGGGGTTACAGTTAACACACGTCACATTTATCGCTTCCATTGCAGTGGCCCCACTCTCTCGTGTGGATTTGACAATCGAGAACACGTAACTTGTTGTCTCTGGCATCCAATGCGACCTTGGTTACGCGCGTCGTATACAGTTCGTGTAATTTATTCGCAATGCGATGATCTGTGCTCAGTTTTCTTTCACCTTGAAACAGGCATTCTTTGTAGTCTTTCATGTTGAATTTAGCAGTACTTGTTCTTCCTACCCCTTTCGCTTTCTTGATCTCTTTCTTATCTGCAATCTTGACGCAGTACATTTTGGCACGAAGCCCCGCAAATTCGCTGATGTAATTACCAGCCGCTTCGTCTTTGAACTTTCCTATGGTCATTTTGTTTTCCGTCGAATGCAAGTGATGGCCTGATGGTAAGTTACTGAAATCAAAAAGATGCTTCATCTTAGTCAGATCATGTTCGAGGCTTGGTGTTTGGATTAGAAAAATGAAGCTATCCGTGTCAATGTAACATATTTGGATGTTATCTCCATAAAAAGGTTGAAACTGGTCGTAGTACGATTGGTACATGTGCAATCTTGATAGTTCAAGGACGGTGGCACCTATGGCAATCGGCTTGTTGAGCATCACTTGCTTCTTGTTCTTCTCGACGAATACCAGATTCTCGTCGAAAATGGTGAAGTTTTTGAAGTAGGGTGACGCGACAATCTTTTCGAATTTCTTTTCGTCCGTGACCAACGTTGCGTCGATGTAATTACGCACGTTCTCCATCGTCTTGCCGTAGATGGCGTTGTTGAACAGTTTGTACAGATCCTTGTCCGCAGGCGATGTCGATTGCGCTCTGCGTCGCGTGTTCTCGGCTATGTAGGGTTCCAGCCACCTGCTCTGCCTAAATTTCAATCCTCTGTGTATTTTCTTCAGCTGCAAGCCATGACGCACGTAGAATTGAAGGAGTCGGTAGTGCACAACGTAATTCGTCTTGTTCTCCACGCTTAGTATGAGTTTTGGCTCCGATGATCCTCCAGGTGGCTTCTCTTTGGTGGGGGCCAGGGCCAATCCGTGATGTTTCTCGTGCAGCGTTTCGGGATAATCGAGATCCACTTCCAAGAAACAGCCCCATTCATTATCTTCGCTCCAGTTGAGAAAATCATCCTCGCAGGAGAGTTCCTCTTCGGTCATCCACGCGTAGTCGCTGATGGGAAGACACTGGGACATGGAGTGGCCATACAGGTTGTTGACATCCCAGTAGACGATGTAGGTGTTGGGCTTCGATGCATCGTAACCAGGCGTATGAGGATTGTTTGCCTGAGCATGCCTTCGGGGACATTGGACGATGCCACCGCGTATCGCACTCTCCACAAAGGCATACTGTTCCTTCTCTGCGATGAGTCCCAGTTCCACGTTGGTGTATTTCATCATCGATTCCCAAGTCAATCCCGGTGTCGTGAAGAAATACGCAGGATCCAACTTGTAGATCGAGATGCATCTCTTGCGAAACGACTTGAAAATGTCCATGAGAAGTGTCACGTCCAATTTGAGATAGAGATCGTGATAATCACGAAAAGTTTGGCAATTGAAGGCCGTCCACACACTACGAGCGTGTTCGTAGTCCTCTTCGGAACAGACGTCCTCCGTGAGATGAGAATAAAATGCCTCCCGGGGTGGAAGTTCCGTCTCGTCAAATTTGTCAAAATCGTTGACGTACTCGTAGGGGTAGACGCCCTTGCGACGCAACAGATTCAAATTTTCATCTCTCCCCGAAAAACATTTTTGCTTGGTGGCCACAAGATCTTCGTCGCCAAGTTGAGCTGCAAGGGTGGCCAGGCTGGAGGACAGGAAATTGTAAGAATCCAGGATTCTAACTTCCACACTTCCTCCTTCTTCGAGAGGGATCCACACTCTCACCGCGATATACTTCTCGCTCGTTCTCGGAATGATCCTGATTCGAGAAGTTATGTTGTAGAGCTCTTTGACGAACAGATGCGTATCGTACTTCTCCGTGTAGTGCAGAAACACGGCAACGAAATGCGACTCCTTAATCTTGAGATTGCACGAATTACAGATGGTGCTCAGGAATAATCCATTCTGATGGTCATGGTGTACGACCTTGTGATTTTCGTGGGTGAAAGCCTGGTTACACTCCGCGCATCTTGTCGCCGTGTCATGTCTCCGTTGTTGTTCCGTCGTGAGAGCAGGTGGAGAAACGTAAGAGCCTTTCAGGCTGGGTGCAAGTTCTCTCGCGCATTCCGCTATCTTCTTAACAAAATGTTTTGCCGCATCAGGCCCGCAATACAAGATGACATCATTCAATTTTTCTCCGTAGATGGAGAAACTGCAAGGCTCGTGGTGAAAAATTTGGATCGTGCTTGAGGTAGAGGGATCAGGGTTGCAAGACGTCATGGGAACTTGGAAGCTTTCAAAGTCGGCATAAAGGACAGCGGGATGGTGGAGAAGAGCCTGGTGTTTCTGAAATTTCATCTTGGTTCCGGGTTCCGGCATGACATCTTCGGGTTCTGCATTCACGGAGCCAAAACACTTGTGCTGTTCTTTCGTCTTCTTTCCCACGCGAAAAATTCTCAAACACCGATCGCAAATTTCGATCTTATCGTGATCCTTGCTGATCTGTCTTCCTACTAATCGTGAGAAATTCCGTATCAAACTGTAACGGCCATCTACGAGCAAGAGTCGAATTACATTATTCTGGCTTCTCGCAGGTCTTAACACACGAATGTTGTCGCAATCGTCAACCCCAAACACGGAAATATCGAGATCTTCTCCTTTTTCCTCTCTATAGTTTTTTAAAAATTGATCGATCTCATTCAGGGGCACAGGATAGGAAATTCCTCGCATGACATTCTTGTATTTCTTCTCGTATCGTTTGTAATTAGACAGGCGTTGTGGTTTATCATTATTTGCTGGGTGTAATGCGGCGATGACAGACCATAGGAAACTCTTCTGATCATTACTTTGTATGTTTAACACTGCATTTTGCTTTTTTTTGTTTGTTTTTTTGAGCGCTGCGTAACGGTTTGAAATTGCAGACTCGAAGCTCTAACATGTGGCTGCGACCGCAAAGACTCCATCCACTTCCGCGACCTTCAAACTCTTCTTGTTTTTGTGTCAGGTGCTCAAATAGCCGTGTCACAATTTCCTCCAGATCGTCGTGATTGCCTTCGTGTAAGCCTTCACACCCTACGTAAAAGCTGAAAGTGCTCGACTCGGACGAGACAACTTTCTCATACAGCAGGGTCAAGACGAGATGAATTTTAACTGCAACATTAACGATGCAATCCCGTAATTGATCGACTACCATAGATTTCACATTGTCGAGGAAGGTGCTCGAGTCACATTTTTCATCACCTCCAGATTTATACGTCATGATGCGTGCACTTTTATTCAAAGCACCGCCGTCTTCATGCGCATCAATGCGAGATTTCTTTGCCGGGGGGACTACGACATCATGTTCCGGTAGACGACATTTTTTCAAATGCTTCGAGATGTTCGATTTCGAAATTAATTTTCCACAGTTACGACATGCCACTTTCCCGCAAAGACCGGAGGGACCTGCTTGCGATTCCATATTTCTCTCTGTTATTTATATATACAGAGAATTTTTGGGGGGGGGGGGGTAGGGGGGTTGTGGTGGTGGTGGTAGGGGAAAGCGCACTGAAACAGAAGGAAAAAAAGTTGAAAAATGCAAGACATTTTTTTTCCTTCCACATATATATATATTAGACGCGAACAGTGTGTGTGTGTGTGTGTGTGTGTGTGTGTGTGTGCACTGTTG
Organism: Lepisma saccharinum; assembly: GCF_977018435.1. NCBI lineage: Eukaryota > Metazoa > Arthropoda > Insecta > Zygentoma > Lepismatidae > Lepisma > Lepisma saccharinum. The sequence goes on from NC_139243.1 coordinate 66,787,420, forward strand.
TAGGAGGTAAAAATTTATGCGACATGTAAGTGTGTGTGTCAATTTTTTATGACTCCTCTGAATATGTGTGTGTCAGACGCAAAACAAAATATAAATATATCATGAAAAAAATAAAAACTTACCTTTCAAGAGAGATAGAGAGAGACTTCAAAAAAACTTGTAGCTCACTAAAAAAAAACTTCCACGATGATATATATGTATACTGCCAGACAAACAAATTAAAGAATACTGAACTACCACGATTGACGTTCACTATGATAATGATGTACAAAAGAAGAAACTGCTACGTTATATAGGAACCCCCACAACCCACGCGACCCCCTCTCCTTTGGTGAAAACACAATGAGCGCTATAGTCAATGTCCTAGCAATAAACCCCCCCCCCCGTTGACCGATTCACTCATGCATGTGGTACAAACGAACAATGCTATACTTTTTTTAAACAAAAGACTTTTCGATGCGCACAATATCCTGTGGGGGACAAATAGCAAATGAACGGGCGTTGACAGTTCCACCCATGCATGTGTTGTCGATCATTTCCTCGGTCTCTATATTCCACACGCCCCGTCAGGGTGTGGTGTGTGAAACGGGCGATCCACCACCAGCTCTGTGAGAACCAGCACACAAAAAACTCAACCATGCCTGAAACAAAAACGGTGGACGCTTTGTTTCGTGCTTGTGATTCCATAAAAAAATAATACGCGAAAAGGTTGAAAAATTCCATGTGCAACAATACAGCTTTGTTGTCGGTCGAGCATAATGTGGATAGATAAATTTCCAAAGCGGATGCTGTTGCTGTGCTCGCTTCCGCCGCATCCGCTTCTGATTCGATTGTTATAGGGGGGATGTGGTGGATTCTTCGTTCAGGACCGTGGGAAAGCTGAAAAAAATAGAATCTCTTCGGGCTGAAGAGGATGCAAGCTGAATTGGTTCGGGGAGGGGGGTTGCGGTTGTTGTTGTTGCGGCGGCGACGGCAGCGGCGAGGGGGGGTTGTATTCGTCGAAGCGGGTAACATAGCGATTACTTCTTGTGCTTGCAATTCTTTCGAAAACAACATGACGTTATTTCCCAATCGAGCACACGTTTTCAAGAAAAATAAAACTTGCGAGCGAAATTGTGAATCACTCCAATATGCGGGCACGGAACAAAAAAAATAGGTGAGGTTTCGAAGCCACGATGAACGTTCAACACCTGTCGTTGTTTTTAAAATTGCATTATTGTATGGTGTCAGTTTTGGAAACACTTGCAATATACTTTGCACGTTGCGTGAAAACAATAATTTCACCTCGGACGAAACAATTATTTCTCGCTGTGTAAGCTCAGCTAACGTTTGAGTTGATGCTCTCAACGAATCGAAAATTGATTTTAATTTTTCCAAACCACTATCGAATGACATTCGGTAATTTCGAATTTGCGCAAATGCTTCTGGGTTGGTTCGAAAAATAGTTTGGTCCGTGATGAAAATATTACATTGAGCGATGAAACACAATTTTTCCACAGGGACGGGAAAAGTTCTACCGAGCGTCGCTATCCACGCGAACATTAGAAATTGCCTGAATGCCTTGGGGGCTTTGCACATGATTATCGATTTTCGTTTTAGAGAATAATCTATGTAAGATTCTAGCATTGAGAATGAACAACGTTGATTGAATTTTTGACAACATTCGCAGTACAAATCCAAAACTCGTGATGATTTCGCCGCCACCACGCACCCTGGCGAGGTTATAGGGGCCAGGAATCCTAAAAAAAAAACAATTATTATTATTATTTGTTTGTTTGCTTGCTTGCGTCACAATACGGAAAAAATAATGAGAGGCACGCACGCGCATATGTGTGTGTGGCAGAAATATCACATCGTTCGCGAGAGGTTTACAAAGGTCACGATATATAAACATTTGGCCCGGACTTAGAAAAAAATTACGATAAGGTGCATTCGTACTTGAAGTACGAGAAAGTGAATTCTCTCGTACCGGCTTTTCTGCGCTGTGAAACATTGTCAGCGCAATAAATGAGGCGCGGAACGTGTAGAGAAAGTGAGTTTTTGAGGTTTTGATGCGATTTTCTGAGGGGTCGAAAAATCAGGGTTGGCGTCAAAGGCATATTTATGATCTACTTTTCCTGACACGAGAACCATCTACCTCACAGAAAATGAACGCCTCTGCACTGTGGTCGAAACTGCGGGCGTAACATTTCTCACATTGCTGCGAGACTAGCTCTTGATTAATTTCCATTTTGGAGGATACGTTTACGAAATGGTAGTTCAGTATGTTTGCGTCATTTAATGCAGGTGGAAAGTTCTCGATTTTGTTTTTCCTGCCATATCCCAAGCTTTGCAAGTGTTGCTAAATGTGTTTCAAATCATTGGATGAATTTACGATGTATTCAAAATACGCCTTTTCTTCTTGTCTTACGACTTCGGATGTGCGGGATCCCGAAAAGTCGGGACCGGGATCAGGACGGGAATTTTTTTTCCCGACCCCGGTCCTGACTTCGGGAAATGACTTCCTGACTTTTCGGGATCCCGAGCAGTACCGAATGCCCATTTTAAAAAGTTGTTAATTCTCGACGTTTTCTGCATTGCAAGTATCTGAAACTTACCGGAAATTGTTTGTTTTTATTCCAGAAATGCAAAAACAATCACTTAAGTTGAAAATGACGTGTAAAGTTCGAGTTTTTTAGAGCTTCGGGAAATTTCGAGCATTTACCGTCCCGAAAGTTTCCCGACTTTGTCAGAAAATTGGTGAATTTTTCCCGTCCTGATCCCGACCCGACCAAAAAAATTCTGTCCCGCACACCCCTACTTACGACTGAAGTAGCAAAGATACGCAATCTCTTGTATTCGTTCCAATGGTCAGAATTATTTGTTTGTTTAAATTTTAGCAGCATGTTTTCGCGTAATCTCATAATTAATTTAACATTATCTGTAATCCAGGGTACTTTACGTTTTGTTGCATGAACTGTTTTCAGGGGGGGCGTGTTTACCAAACACTTTAATAAATTTCTCCGTAAAGAAACGTACCTTGTCGTCAATGTTTTCATAGTGCATCGAAGGATTCAAGTCGATGCTCTCTAGATCTTCATTCAGAGCATCCTTCACTATTTCACTGTAGTCCCTGTATGTGAACGTTCTGCTCTTGCTTTGTGATTTGCCGCAACGTAAAGTGAGACACGCCAAAGAGTGGTCAGAATTACTGACTGGTACCGTAACACCAGAATTGATAATATCACTTACATTATTCACAAATATTGGATCAATGAGCGTTCTAGTAGAGGCGTTTATTCGCGTTGGTTCATTTAAGATTTAGGAGAGGTTAAACTGATTAACAAGTGATTGAACATAGGAAGTATCGGGTTCGTTTGGTTTCAAGAAATCTACATTAAAGTCGCCTAAAACCATTAGATGATGGACTTTGTGTGGTTAATATGTGATATAATATCTTCTAGGATTGATAGCTTAGAATAAGGTATATCTCCGGGTCTGTAAATCCTACAGATCCCGACGGTTTCTTTCTTTAAACGATTATTTACTATTATATATTCAATACTTGTTTGTTCTTCCAAATATATGAAATCTCTTCAGCTTGCAGTTCAGAGCGTACATATAATAAGAACCAGCCAGCAAATTTGTGCTTTCTGTCTTTCCGCAAAACTGAAAACCCAGGGATATTTATGGGTTTTGTCATCAATGTGTCCTTTGAGCCACGTTTCGGTAAATAAAAGGGCGTCCACGTTCATTTCCGTTACGGTGTGACGTACTTCATCCAATTTGCGCATCAGGGAGTGTTTATTTACATGTGCGATCGTGAAAGAGGAGGGAGGGCAGGGGAGGCAGCAGTGGTCGCCCTGGCTGGGAGCAGGGTTGGCATGTTTAAAACAACTTGTTTTAAACGTTTAAAACACATGGCTTTGTTTTTTTACAAATGTTTAAAACAAAGTGTTTTAAACATGTTTTTTTTTAGATTTCTTTAAAACACAATTTGATACTTGATGTTTGATAGTCTGTGATTATTTGCAGGTTTGTAACTTTGTATTTTCATTCCTTTTGTGTCATTTTGTTTACTGTGCACAGAAATATGTTCAGTAGCTGAAAATGTATATCCCATTAACTGATCTTCATGCCACTTTTAAAACACCTGGCAATGTTTCTTTTACAAGCATCTAAAACATTTTTAAAATTGAATACTACATGGATGAAACTGTTTTGTTCCTCACTTAATACACTGCAGATAGTTGTTAATGTCAATATTTTGTTCCATTCACAATAAAATGTCTTATTTCGAAAAACAACAGATTAGCTACCACATGGATTGAGTGGGGCTGGCAACTGTGGATTAGCTTAACCTTCTCGAACAGCCTGCATGCGAGATTCAAGACTAACATAAATATATTTTAAGAAGTTAGTTAAGTGTTTACTTTTTAATTATGAATACTGGGGGTTTATTGTGTTGTGTACACATCATTTCGTAACTGGTTGGATGATCACCTACCTCTGTTAGGCATGTGGGAGTGAAGCTGGCAGTCAGTTGGTAGGCACTGTCCCTCACACGCTGTTGCACCACGGGTTGAAAAAAAAACAAAGCAACTGTATTCACCATAAGTAATTGTCAATTTTTTTTACGTAATACTAAATATAGTCAGAAGTAAGTAATTTGTGACAATTTTATCAATACACTTCAAAAATTCTTATTAACACAAGGGTGAGTTCATACCACTTTCACCTGTACTAATATCGATAATCTCACTGATACTTGAAAATTGTAACAATTAAAGGTTCTTCAAAATGTTCGTTAACATTGTGTAAGTATTCCACTCTAATTGTATTCATCAATTGACCAATATATTTGCTTTAAAGTATACAAAAATTACATTAGAATCTTAAATTACGTGTTATGTCTTCACAAAATTTAGTTTATTCACTAAAAAATGGTGCAAAATAATGAGAAACCTCTAACTAACTTACTCTGTAGCCTTCTTAAACCCAAAGGTTAATGGCTGCAGCAACACAGGCCTTCCATCTGTCCCTATCCTGAGCAAGATCTTGTAGCGTATTTTCTCGGCCTCCTACGTATTACCAAAAATCCTCTAAATAGCTCTATACGCCTTCATGGCGTGGTGCTATGCACAGGGGAGCACTTTACCTTTACCTTTTTTTTATAGCTCTAGTGATGCTTCTCGACACATCTAGTTCATTTGTTTGTCACTAGATGGCTCTGTTCTCACTGTCTTCTATTTTGACAGTTAACGCCTCAGACGGCGCTTTCTGTAACTAAAATTCGTGCGTCGTTTGTTTGCCCAATCTCAAACCCCGAAGTCGTTTCTTCTTCGCTGGCCGAGGAGAGAGAGAACAGCTGCATATTTGCTGCGGCTTCCCGGCAGAATTGAGTTGCTTGGCGTAAGTAGAATTGATAATACTTACCGGACATTAATTTATTCATAACTATGCCCGCCTATTGTTATTCTGTCATTTTAATTGACATTAATGGCTTTTTATTCATTATCGATGGGTGATGCTATTGTTAATTAATCAAGCTTAGAGTATAGGGAGAGGGAGAGGAGATGAGTCATCGATGACTCATGCACACGTGGGAGTTTGGAATTAATGGTTTTCCATTAGTGCACAAAATATACTATTATGTATCACGTTTTTACTATAACCTAACCCTATTGTTGTATTTTATATATGCGTTACAGCCAGATATGAGTCATGGGTGCCTCATGCACACGTGGGAGTTCGGAATTAATGGTTTTCCATTAATGTACAAAATACACTATTATGGAGTCCATTTTTACCCTAACACTATTGTTGTACTTTATATACACATTACAGCTGGATATGCCTCATGGATGATTTATGCCCACGAGGAAGCTTGGAATTAATGGTTTTCTATTAGTGCACAAAAGATACCATTATGGAGACCATTTTCGGCCTTTTGCATTTCCCATTTATGTTTTTTTTTATATGTGTTTCAGCCGGATATGAGTCACGGATGATTTATACAGACGTGGAGCTTGGTTTTAAGGATTTTCCATTAGTGCACAATAGATACTATTATGGTACCCGGTTCCAGCCTATTCTAACCCAAGGAACCCAGTTCTGGCCTATTCTAAGCCATTTTATGCTTTTCTTATACGCGACGATGAGTCAAGGCTGATTCATGCAGTCGTGGAAACTTGAAGTTAATCCGTTTTCAGGACACGTTTTTGGCTATTCTAATCCAATTTTTACTATTTATGCGAGGTTTGCAGACGTCGATGGCGTCATGACCTGCCAAATAGAGGTAATGGTTCGTCGGTGAACATTTATTTGCTATTTATTTATTTTACCCTGATTTCAGCTAATTTTCTAAGGGGGAAAGATCCAAAAAATCCAATTTTTACCATTTTTGTAGTATAAAAAATAATTATGTTTTTTTTGTCAAAGCTCAACTCATAGGGGGCAAAATTTACTTTTTGAGCCTATATTAGTAAATTTTAAGCATATATTTACAATTATTACATTTTTTAAGAGAAATAGATATATTGATAGTGATTTTGAGTTATTTTACAATGCTGTACAGCACTGTGTACAGAATATAAGGCCGATTCTGGAACATTTATTTTGTATTTATTTATTTTATTCCCATTTAACTAATTTTCAAACAGGAAAATATCCAAAAAAATCCAATTTTTATTATTTTTATAGTGTAAAAAAATTGTTTTTTTTTATTAAAAGGTCAATTTCATATTTCACACATTTCTACAGGGCAAAATTTACTTTTTGAGCCCAAATCGATATATTTCAAGCAAACATTTATAATCACATATTTCTTACATTTCTCTAGGGCAAAAAAAATTGCTCTTTGAAGCAAAATCACCATATTTCAAGCAAACATTTACAATTATCATATTTTTAAAAAGAAACTAGATGTGTACAGTACTTGCTGTACAGTACAGCATAGTGCGGTGAAAGTGTGGATATATATACAACCTCTGCCAATAACGTTCGGTGAATGATCCTGAATGTCGAAAGTAGACGAATTCTTAATGAAACCTATCTTACTGTCCTTCGAAGTAGTCCCCTCCCATGGCTGTGCAGCATTGAGAACGGATGTACATGTCCTGGAAACTTTTAGAAAAGTCTTCTTTCGGGATGGTGTTCAAGACCCTCGTCACGTTCCGTTCGATGTCCGGAATATCCTCAAATCTCTGACCTTTCAAAGCGATTTTGAGTCGTGGGAAGAGAAAGAAACCTGGAGGATTCAGATCCAAATTTCTTGCAATGCATTGCTACAGAGGATGAAAGCTGGTGTGAGAGGTACGACCCTGAAACGAAACGCCAAAGCATGGAATGGCGTTCTTCTGCATCACCCCATGGGAAGAAGGTCAAGGCGTAAAAATCACGCATCAAGACTATGCTTATCACTTTCTTTGACAGTGATGGCATGATCCACAAGGAATTCCTGTCGGAGGGAACAACAATTTTTCCGCCTTACATATATATATGTACTGAATAATAGCCAAATTGGAAAAGCAATCAAAAGTGTCAGTGCCAGTAATGTATATCAAAAGTTACCTTGAAGAGGTTTTTAAAAAATGAAAGAAAATCTTGAAATTATTTTATATGTTAAAAGCTGCTGCCACAAAAATACAGTATTAAAAGGAAGCCAAAGTTCCCCCTCTGATGGAGGGACCCAAGTCCTGGCAGCCTCGGACACTATGCTATGTATATAATATTTCAAGATGCAATTTTTAGATTTAGCATGCTTATTTACTTACAGGCTCAAACACAAATGGTCTAACCGAGGAATCATATGTGTTTGCATATATACGTACGGTCCCATGAAATGACGAAATGTAACGGCATTTCTATTGGCTGCTGTTGCCCGCACTAAAGAAAGGGACTTTCCCAGTACAGTAGTGACGAATTTTTCTGACGCAATGCGGTTGGATTACTGTGAATCAGTTAACAGTTGTAGCCATGAACTTAATGATTCACCACAGATGAATAGACAGAAATGAAGTCCCAGAATGTCTGGGTCAAAATAATGCTGTCTAAAATATCAATACTTATTACATGCAAAGCCACTATACTATATATTGCATACAAAGCTAACATGGAAAAAACATTAATTATTCATTTTATGTTTGCATGGGACAGACGGGAGGAGGAAATATACCTGCATTATTCTATAGCATATGAAGATCAGATAAGAGAATTCAACATATATTCTTTGTTCTCTAATGTGTGGAGAGATAAGATATCTCGAAACACAGAATTTTTGTCGGATCAGATAAGAGAATTTCCAAACATGTAAAGGGTTATTATTTATTCATCTATCCGACACGAAACGGAGAAATATATGTTATATTCTCTTATCTGATCTTCACATGCTATAGAATGAGCTCGATACTTCGATTTTTGCTTTTCCCATCCGAAATTTAACTGCGAACTATTTAAATACGAAAATCTCGAGAACGAAACAACATAGAAAGATAGGATTTTCTGCATTCATTTCATCTTAAAATTCTCTTCCATTTGACACCTGACTCGATATAGGTCATCATAAAAGAAGATAAAACTTTTATTTTTTATATCTCAAGAATTAGTATAGCATGCTTGCCTTGTAATCAAGGGGTTCGATACCTAGTAAGGTATAAGTGGTTCGGGTCTTATTTTAAACTGTAGGTCCAGTCTCGATTAGCCTTTCTGTACATAAAATGGACATAAAACATCAAATCAACCAACCAACCAATCAAGAATTCATAAAATATAATATATTAAAAAATGATATAAATACCCAAAAGGAAGAAAAAAAATGCCAATGAATGTATTTGGTTATAAGAAGCAACATATTCCCCAAATAGAGAGAAATCCAGATAGCATGCGAGTGATTTCCGATCTTCACCGTAAATTGAGAGGCTTAATTATTGTCCATTTAAATAGCATATGGTACGAAATTGATGAGAATACCGGACAACAGCTATATGCTTTCAATAACAATCATCCATCTTATGAAATTCCTGTGACAGAGGAGATCCAAATAACTATCTCAACACCTAATGCTGCGATTGTGCATACAGGAATAAATCTCTATATGATCAAGTACAATAATATGATTCCTGGCACAATGTATGTGGAAGCTGGCCATTTCCTTTATGCTGAAATAAATGGGGACTATGGTAAACTAATTCCTCTCTTCATCGAAATAAGAATAATTTATCCTTTCATGAATATATAAAAATACCAAAACAAAAATAAAATAAAAATTTTCATCATCTCATAGATGACATACAGAACAAATTACAAATATTACAGCAATCTACGCCTACACAAGATGACATACAACAACTTAAAGAAGCTTTGAGCAATGTTGCAGGTGCAACGAAGTTAGATAGTGTCAAGAAAGCTTTGACCACACTTCAAAATACCGTAGCTAATTTACCCACTTCCCAGGAGATAAGATCTGTAAAAACAGCAGTAAATCGAATACTCAAGTCAGAGGACATCAAAAACATTCAAGCGGAAATTGCTGTAATTCAAGATACCATTGCTACTTTGCCTACTAACCAGATAGTCAACGAACGTTATGCATTGTTTGAAGAAATCAGAAGTCAGGTACACGATCTTCCGAGCCGAAGTACCAAATTGAAACTTATAGAAAATTTACAAGAGATTATTTTTAACATTAACCTACAAATCAGTACTCTCGAAACAAGTCAATAATCTGCTTTATCAGGTTCTACCTCGCAACTTCATGATCTCAAAGAACAATTTAAACAACTGTATGTCGATGTGAAAATCAAACCTAGCTACGATGAAGTGGTACGCACCATAAACGAATATCAAGAATCGGTATTAATGAGATTAGACGATCTTGAATTACGTCAATTTTTCACTGTTGAGATAGTTAGACTTGAGAGTGTAGCAAATGTACGAGGGCACTGGACTTATGTTAATGCAGGAAATGTTTACAAAATGTACTCTTACAGTCAGTCTCAAGATTTTTTTCTTGATGGCGAAATTAAATTTTTAAAATTTGGCTATGTAAAGAAGGGAAAGCATGTGGAAGTCCCAAAATTCACCATACAGAGAAAAGATGGCGTCTACAGAGCACTTCAGATACCTATTGCATATTGGGATGAATCTGGAAAGAAATATAAAATACATGAGGATCTAGAATTATCTGCTTTCCCTGTTCAAGCCAATGAACAATTATTATTTGAAGTGAAACAATTATACCCCGAAGATAATCCATTTTATGTTATATTTTCTTATCAAACTAAATGTCAAGACAAGATATAGTTTAGGAATTACACAGACCAGCCCGTCGTAACTACAAACGACTGAGTGGGGTAACGAAAGGTGTGAATGAATTATTCCAGGCTGATCTGATTGAAATGGCTACAGGGACTTTAAAAAATTTGGATAAGATCAATCATGGTTACAAATATATGCTTACAGTAATACTAGATACATTCAGTAAATATGCATGGGCTGTTCCCCTGAAATCTAAGACTGGTACTTGTGTTACCGAGGATTTTAAGTCGATATTTAGCGAGGGAAGGATACCAAAATATTTGCAGACAGACAGAGGGAAAGAATCTTACAATTCATCATTTGCTAAGTTAATGCAACAACATAATATTGAACATTATTCTACATACAGTAATCTGAAAGCTAGTATAGTGGAACGATTCAACAGGACATTAAAAAATCGCATTTGGAGGCAATTTACTCTGCAAGGTAATTATAAGTGGGTGCAAATTTTACCCGAGCTAGTTCATAATTATAACAACACAGTACACAGTACTATTCACATGAAACCAGTTGAGGTAACCAAGTCTGACGAGGAACGATTGATTTCTACTGTCTATTGTCAAAAATATAAATACACTACCAAGAAGCCAAAGTTAAAAATAGGGGATCAGGTAAGAGTTAGTAAATTTAAACAGTTATTCGAAAAGGGATTCACCAAAAATTGGAGAACGGAGTTATTCACTGTGGTTCAAGTTCTACCAGGGAATAGAAATACCTATATCATAAAAGATAATCATAACAAAATATTGAAAGGGAGATTCTATGAAGAGGAACTCAGTAAAACAAAATATCCAGATACATATTTAATTGAAAAAATATTAAAGAAGAAAAATAATAAATTGTATGTTAAATGGTTAGGATTGCCAGACAAAAGTTGGATCGAAGCAAACCAGGTAATTCTTTAACACCAACATGGAATGTTGTACAGCGTTTACCAGATATAGCGGAAAATAGTAAAAAAAAACGGAGAGCTTTTACCCGATAATATAAGGTGCCTTATTGCAGGCCCATCTGGTTGTGGAAAAACCACTCTGCTGGTTGATAATTTCTTGCTCGCCCCCCAATTAGCTAGATTGGAAAAATAGACACTTGTATGTATTCTCTAAAAGTTTAGAACAACCAAAATATCAACAACTGATGAAGCTGTACGAGGAACTGGGTATATCCACATTTGCATCAAAAATAAAACCTCTCGACCAATGTTTGAAAAATTCTGTTGTGGTATTTGACGATGTTATTCTAGAAAATCAGAATGAAATCAGAAATTTCTTTACACAGGGTCGTCACAAAGAAATAGACTGCCTCTATTTAGCTCAAACTTATTCCAAAATTCCCAAACAGTTACTACGAGATAATACAATCCTAATTTGTTTGTTTCGTCAAGATCATACTAATCTTAAACATGTATACGACGATTACGTGGGGGTGACTTAAATTATAACCAATTTTCAAAATTCTGTTCATCTTGTTGGAACGAAGACGATTTTGGATTTGTTAGTATCGACATGACTAGAAAAACCTAAGAATGGAAAATTTAGAAATAAAATCAACGACTTTTTGAACGTTGAAACGATATAAAATAACCTCTAATCAAATAATAAATATGTCAAAACATAAAATTGAAGATAACTCGAAATTACGAGAGTACTTGTCCAAACGGTTCAAAGGTTGGAAATCAGAGAATCGAGGCTTTTACGAACAACACAAACGTCAAGACCAACCAATTATCGATGCAATCAGTGGTCATGGTAAAGATATTAAGGGTGTGACAGAACAAAATAAAAAATCTCATAAATGAATTGGTACCTCTTACTGCTAAAAATTATGCAGATTTTCCCCCTACGCCATTCTCTAGCATTCACACGCCCCTGGTACTCAAGAAACCACCTAAACCAGCAGCTATAGAAGAAACAGAAAAAATTGAGTTGGGTCCCCTGGCAAGGGATTACCTGAGTACAAGCAAATTTGAAAAAGATGAAGTGTTTGGATTGTATCCAACCATGGAGACAAACGAAGGAGTGATTTGAAAAATTGGGAAATCTAGAGTAACATTCGAAGGGGATAATATAAAGATTAATTTGGGTGAGAAAAATAGCTGGTCGAGATATCCTGGTACTGTGGGATTATGGGAACTCATCACTAAAAAAACAACCAAAAAATTTTACAGAAGATAATTATCAAAGTTACTCCGAAATTTTGACACTCTCTGATGCTCTATACCAAAATAACGACGCCAGTCAAAAGCGAGTGAAATCGAGCAGTGGTGATAAATACAAAAATCTTATCAAACCCATCTGGAACCAACTTGAAACCGGTAGTGGTATAAAACAATACAATACTCTACCTAAAGAATTTGTGTGGGTGAATGATGTGAGAAAACTTATAGATAGATTGCTGGTTATAGCAGGGGAGGAAAATGCTGGGAACAACATTTCCATAATGAGAAAATGGGTATTGTAAACATGATCAGTGACAAACTAGCCAATTTTATTGTAAACGATCCCAAAGGTATAGGTTATCAATACTTTACCTCCTAAATTCTGGAATGTAGCAGAAGGTCGTTGTTTGGTAAATGATATTATTAATAAACTCCCATTCGAGTTACATGTACCAGGTTACCAATATTGTGGTCCTGGTACAAAGCTTGAAAAAAGATTAGAAAGAGGGGACAGGGGTATCAATCCTCTCGATGCAGGTTGTAAAGAACATGACATTGCATACAACACACACAAAGATCTGGATGCTCGTCATATGGCTGATCAAAAATTGGAAGAGACTGCATTTGGATGATTAACCAGCAAAGATGCATCATTAGGTGAACGAATAACAGCATTGATATGCTATTGATATGAACACAAAACAAAAATTAGGGTGGGGTTTGTAATAAATAAATATATAATATAAATACCCTGAAAAATAATAATAATAAATAATAACAACAACATGAAGCCAAAAGGAGTTGTATACCAAATACCATATCATGAACTTAAAAATTTAAAAATTAATCCAATTTTAAGTAAAAAAAACAACAGGAAAAGAAGAAACAATGTATAGCCAAAGGAAATGGAAAGAAATTATTACTCAGTACACCACAATTAAAACGTTTGCAAAACACAAGAAAAAACACATAGTGGAGGAGTTTGTAGCTGTGTTGTTTCAGACGGGGACAGATGACAATCAGGAAAAGGATAGCAGCCAGTTTGATAACTGTAAAGTTAAAAATGTGTATTTGAAGAATGGTAGAAATGAGGTATTCCCTCGTGAAAATTACAATTTAAACATTACAGAACAAGATTTTTTAGAGTTATATGAAGCTTATAGTGCATTTAAAAGGGTGACTGAAGGTAACATAGATATGTATTATAATCCAGACGAGTTTATAATTCACAGACCAATGTTTTTAATAAATGCATCAAAAAGAAAATTGGTAGTTATTAATGATCGAACAAATATTAAGTTAATATGTGAGTTTCATGAAACTTTAGCTGAAAATACAGTATGCAATGCAATTTTAATTGTAGAGAAATCATACATATATGATGTAAAGAATGAAAGAGTAGTAGAACAATTTTAATTTTTATACTATTTAATACTAATATATATATATAATGCAATATAATACAATATATTTTTATTTATTTTAGAGCAAAATTTTAGCCTTAGGCTACTCTACCACCACCTAACTCAAATAGATATTACAATAACAAAAATATTAAAAAATAATAATATTAATATTTATATCAATTTTTTAATTCATAAACATTTATCACAATGTTTACTTGTGTTATAGTGTCCATATTCTTTAGTATGGACATTGCAATCTAATATTTGCAATTTATTATTATTATTACTATCAAGAGCTACTTCATTTTTTGCAGTATAAACACTAGGTAATTTGCTAGTTAAATAAATATTTTTTTAAATCTTTCATTGTAAGTTCCCTTGTTCATGCTCAACTTACATTTATCACAATGTTTACTTGTGTTATAATGTCCATATTCTCTAGTATGGACATTGCAATCTAATATTTGCAATTTATTATTTTCCCATTAAGGGCTATTTTGTTTTTTTTTATTGTATGCACACCATCCAATTTGCTAGTGAGATGATATGAAGACATGTTTCTTGTATTCTTTTCAAATAAACATTCTTTAAAATCTTCCATTGTAAGTTCTCTTGTACATGATAGACTTACACCCTTGGCTCTCTTAATTTCTTCTTTGCCATCAATATTTAGGCAATACATTTTTGGTTTTAGACCAGAAAATTCTGTTATTATGAACCCCGCTGTCTCATCTTTCATTTTCCCAGGGATCATCTGATTTTCGAGGGTATATAATGGATGATATTCTGGATAATTGCTAAAGTCAAAATATTCTTTCATAGAAAGCAAATCACTGTACAAATCGGGTGTTTCTATCACATACACAAAACTATCAGTATCCATGTATGCTATTTCAATTTTATATTTTTGTATATAGGTTTCATAATATCATAATGAAATTTATACATTTCTAATTTACCTAATTCTAGAACTGCAACACCCACAGCTATTGGTGAATCACACATTACTTTGTTATTGGATCTTTCAATAAGAGTTAAATCATCTGTAATTCTTGTAAAACCTTTGTATGTAGGATCGGCAATGAGTTTCTTGAGTTTTTTGGATTGCATACCAAATTACACCTTACTCGATTTCTTCTGTTTTCTGTACATTTTCCAGATATAGAGTTAATTATTAATTTAAAAAGATTTTTTCAACTTTAGAATTTGGTTGTATTCGATTGTTTGTATTTTTCATAATATATTGAGCTAACCATTTTTCTTGGTCAAATTTTAACCCTTATGGATTTTAGTAAGTTCCATACCTTGCTCCAAGTAATATTGCAACAGTCGATAGTGAAGCATATATATATATATATATATATATATATATATATATATTTTAAAAGATAATATCAATTTTGTTTCCTCTGTACCTGGGACTTTCTGAGAAACTGGTGCCATAGCTAATCCGTGGTGTTTGTCATGGAGATCTGATGGATATTCTAAATCAACTTCCAGTAGACAACCTTTTGGATGATCTTCAGACAAGTTTAAGAAATCCCTGTCTTCAAGTTCTTTCTTGCTCATCCATTTGTAATTACCAATTGGCAGTGATTGAATTGTAATTAACAGCATGGCCTGCCAGGATAAACCGGGTGTTGTGTACATAAATACAGGATCTAGTTCATGTAATTTAAAACAACGGTCTCGAAAAATTTCGAAAACATCAGCCAACTGAAGAGTATCCAAAATCAAGTAGTTGTCATGATAATCTCCCATTGTTTTGCAATCTAGTGTTTTCCAGACTCTCTGTGCATATTGATAATCTTCCTCGCTACATTCTTCATTCTGAAGTTTGTTATAAAATGTATCTATCGATGGTAACTGTGTCTCTTGAAATTTTTCAAAATCATCCATGTGATCATATGGGTAGACCCCTTTTCTTTTCAACAATTCCATCTTATCCTCACCAAAATATTCTTTTGTGCGAACAAATTCCTCGTTGGTTAAATGGCTCACCAGAGTAGCTAAACTACTAGATAAAAATTGATATGAATCTAAGAATCTAAGAACAACTTTTTTTCCATTTTCTAATTTGATAGTTTTCTCTATGGTAATATATTTATCTTTATTGCGTGGTATAATATTGATATTCTCTGTATCATATCCTAATTCTTTGATAAATAAATGTGCATCAAAAATTTTGCAAATTGTGAATAAATACTGGAATGAAGCTAGGTTTCTGTATTTTCAAGTTACATGAATTACAAATTGTATGGATATATTCTCCATTAAATTGGTTGTGGTGTTTCTTTTTTTCACTATCAGAAATAAACTATTACAGTATCTGCAACTTAAAGTATTATCATATACCTGTTGTTGTACTGGTGTAAAAGGGTTCATTGGTATTTCATCATTATATAAGATTGGACCATATTTTTCACCCCACTCTCGAAGTTTTTGAATAAATTTTTGGTCTGCATCTTCACCTCGATAAAAATATAGTTCTGAATCATTTTTTCATAAGTGTTTACTAATTTTAGTGCAAAACCACATGCTTTATGTTTAGCTATATTTGTTGTACTTGATGCATTCGAATCTGGGAAACATGTTGCCATTGGTTCTGGTATTGTTTCAAAATCTGTGTAAATTACTATTGGTTGTTTTACCAATGATTTGAAATTACTAAATTTTACACTTTTGGATGAAACAGGAGGGTGGAGAGAACAATATTTAATATGTTCCTTTCATTTCTCTTCACATGTTTTCCCACCTCTTCCATCAAATTTTGACAAGCATCGATCACATATTGTTATTTTACCATGATTTGATGTTATTTGGCTATGTACCAAACGTCCTAGATCCTGTATGAGACAATAATGTTTCTTGTTTCTCTCTGTAACATATAATAAATGTAGAACACGTGTACCATCTGCTGCTGGATAGTGACGCAGTGGATAAATTTTATTCTTTTTATCAATACCATAAACTTGCACAGCTATTGGTTGATTGTAGTGTTCTTTATATTGTTTTTCAAATTTACTAATATCTGAGATATCTACTGGATATTTTATGCCTGACATATTTTTTTAGACTCTTCTATATATTCAGGATAATTTTAATTAGAGATACGATATTTATTGTTAGATGCTGGATGAAAATGAGCTATGAGACACCATAAAAAAACATTTATTGTCTTTATTTTGAATATTTATTACAGCATTCTTGTTTATTATGTCGTCAGGTAATTTAATATAACTAGATCCCCCAAGGGGGACATATTTTGCTATTTTCAATTCAAGTTTATGGTTTGTATCACAAAGTGACCAACCCGAACCTCTTCCTTGGAACTTTTTTGTTTTGAGAAAAGTTCTTTACAATTTTTTTCATAAATATCATACAAAGAACGAATATCACTCTTGTGTAAAATTAACTCACGGGTACGATGAATGTATTGTTCCTTTTCACTATCAAAATTTATATACATAGAGAATTGATTAAAATATATTTTGAGAGAACATGTTTTAAGTTTATTTTGAATTGCATCTATAATTTTTTGTTTCAGTTTGGATAGAAAATTTGGAATATCTGAGTCTTCATCATTTATGTCTGATGTGGAATATTTTTTTGTATACAATTTTTTTTGTTTTTGGTTTGTTATTCATTTTTTCTTATTCTTTTATATAATTTGTATATATATAATTATATATATTTTTTAAAAAAATGTTTTGATTTTATATATTTAATTTTTACTTTTAAAAAATTATTTGGTTTTATATATTCATTTTTTTCAAAATTATGTTAGAACAATTTATATTTAATAAAAAGAATAATTATAAATGTATATGTTATTAGTATTCTACATACCAAAGCGCATATATATTTTTATATATAGCCTTTTTGCTTTCTTTCTAAAAAAAAATGCTCACATGTACATTCTCAGACGTAAAAATTAAACAGAATATATTATACATTTGAGAAATAATTTTATATACACTACATAGCACTGCAGCACTCATAACTTAAAAAAAACAAAAACAGTATCTACATTTTCAGACGTAAAAAAATAATCAGAATATACACACATTTGAGAAATAATTATATACGCAGCACTATACAGTGCTGTACAGCATTGTAAAATAACTCAAAATCACTATCAATATATCTATTTCTCTTAAAAAATGTAATAATTGTAAATATATGCTTAAAATATACTGATATAGGCTCAAAAAATAAACTTTGCCCCGTATGAGTTGAGCTTTGAAAAAAAACAATTATTTTTTACTATAAAAACCTTAGAAAATTAGCTGAAATGAGGGTAAAATAAATAAATAGCAAATAAATGTTCACCGACGAAACATTACCTCTTCTCTGCCATTTTGTGTAGCTGGCGAAGGAGCTCGAAGGGTCCTGGGCAGAGGCTAGAAAATATTAACCAATGAGAGAAGGTTTTTAATAAATGAATCAACCAATCAGAGAATAGAAATGAAAAATAATATTCATATTGATGGGTCTTTTGTCTAAGAATCTATAAATAGCGAGCGGAAGACGAAGCGGTCCAAGAGAGTTCTCAAGTGTTTGGCTTGAAAGATGTGCTGGTTTTAGCATGAATGAGTTGTTGCAGTGTAACTAAAGGCTTTTTAACTTGGTCTTTTTTGGGGAACTATTCTTTATTTCAAGTTGTTTTTAACTGCCATGGAAAAAAGTTTAAGCATTTTACATTATTTTTTTTTGAAAATATTATACAAAAAATACTAGAAAATAACACTAACAATACGTATTGTTATTGTTCCAGGTTCTCTCTCTCTCTCTCTCTTAATTCAACGTACGAATGAAGAATGGCTTCCAGCTCCAGGGCCAACATCAGTGCGGTGAGTACTGCCGAATCCATTTTAACCCATTGTATCCTTCTTCAGACGATATTATTAACGCATATTACAACTTTTGCAAGAGGGTAGTTATTTACAATGATTACCCATATTCTGATCAGACCTTGTTTTGTGAGACTGCTCACAACATACTGAATCAAATTAGGGTGGGCAAGCCTATTTTTTCAGTGGTAGGAGAATGGAACAGATATTTCAGGTGCTTTGCCATGCTAGGACGAGAGGTTTCCATTGATATCCCAACGCAGGTAGTTGAGGACCGCCAATCTTTTGTCACTGCCATGTTTTTTTTTTTAAAAAAAATATTATACAAAAAATATAAGAAAATAATACTAACTATATGAATTCTTATTGTTGCAGGTTCTTTCTGAGAAGCAGTTGTGAAGTACTCTGCAAAGAACTGAAGGGCCGATAATTATTTGATTGGAAGAAACGAATAGTGAAAACTGACGTTATTGAGCAGGTCACCAGGGAGATGAGTGATTTGGTACTTATATGTCCATGTTTCTTCGATTATATCGATAAGGATTGCTTGCTGGAGGCTTTGAAAAAGTATACTCCTTACAAGTACATTACATGCTGGGATGTTATTCAAAGGAAGGCAACCAACTAGCCCACGATTGCTTTATTAAACATTTTTACGAGTGCGACGATGTGAGCGGTAAAGATGAAGTTCAACTCTCCGATTGTTTTATAATTTGCCAAGAGGAATGCAGAGTGAATGAATGTCAGAATTGTGTAGAGTGGATGTGCGAGAGAATCCAGTATTATCTGCAGGATCCGAACAATACAAGCCATATTTTTTTTTATCTTGCTAACCATGAAGATGTAGCTGATGCTTTGAAGGCACAGGAAGAATCGACAGGATACAGAGACTTTTACAGTGCGTTGTGTGAAATTTCAAATGATTTCGAACTAGTAAAAACTCTTATAGCCCCTATACGTGAAGCGGAGCTTGCCCAGAGTTAACAAACATTTTTTTTCTAAATATCTCAATTGAAAATGGCGCAATATATTACTGATGCGCAAGGTTTTATGTACAATAATAAATTTATATTGTGTGAGATTTGTGTTAGTTCTACAAATTTGGATACTGTGTATTATGCTCTTGTAAGAGTGCTAGAATATTTCAAAGACAATAATGAATCCCATTGGGTGAAAGAAAGTACTCATGCATTATCATACAATACTCCTCTGGGATGTGAAGTGTACTATGTTCGTAGTGTAATTAGAAATTTGAACTGTCAAGGTGCAACTTTCCATTGCAAGGGAGAAGAAAAATCCAAACTTCTCAAAGATTTGTTCAATATGTATAATATTGTAGATTTGCAAAGTTCAAACTGTCCTTAGAAATTTGTATATGTTTCAAGGAGGATTGTGCAAGTATCATTCTGATACTTCGCCTCCATCAGAACAAGGTTGTGCATTCAGAAATGTACAAAGACTTGTATCTTAGTACAATACTAAAATTACCAATATGTAATGTATTTTAGTGCAAATAATAAAAGATTTGTGAAAAATAATTGTTTTCTATGTTGTTATTTAGCCTTACAGGCTTTCTTTCAAGAACTACTGACTTTCTTGAGTGTTTAATACCAGGGTTTATTTGTGTCTGTTATACTGTATCATACGAGGCTAATTTTTACTACAATCAGAACTAAGTTCCACTTATTGAAACCTTATGCTTAGGCTCTATAGCAGACTCCTTGGTTCACAGGCTGGCAGTTAGTGACTGTGAAAACATGCCGAACTCTTAAACACTATTGCACTGACTGAAACATGACTCACTCCCCCACCCATTCCATTAGCAATCTTGTTCTTTGAAAAGGAAACTCGCTGCATTTGTCTGATTTCAGGAACAGATCGTTTTGCCTTTGAAAACCCATGTTTAGGGCACAGAATTGAAGAACAGGAGTGATATTCAGAAAATAGTTTATTTTAAAAACTATGCATCTAATATGGGACTTCCCCTTCTCAATATAGGCAGAATGAAATTATACTATTGATTAATGCTAATGATACACTCCAAAGCTCATGTAGCGATAAGAACATTTATCTCCGAGTAAAAGAAAATACCAAAAGATACAGTGCAGCTGGGTATTGGCAAAAAAATCTGCTGGTGCAGATCTTGGTTCCAAAGTGATAAAGAGGAACTCTACTAGATTGACACACAGGGTGGCCACTCTAGGATCATGATAAAATTCAAGTATAATTCCCAGTTCTTAAGGCAAACTTTTCAAAAATTCAAGGCTACAAGCAGATGCTTTCTCTATTTCAATATTATATATTACCACCTTTCACCATTCACATACAAGTTCTGGTCTGTGACATGTTGAAAACTGGAATGGCACATAAGTACACAACAAAACAGGGTATTGTTACTTGAATTCTCAAGGATATGGTATACTCATCATCACCGGCAGACTTGGATGCACTGAAAGACTCAATTATCAATGCGTTTCATGTCATCAACAATGAAACAAGTTTACTGCATGGTATTTGCAATTCTGTTGATTGTTGCAAACAATGGAGGACACTTTGAACAAAACCACTGAAAGTGGAATTTGTGTATGGGGGAACTGACTTTTGCACCACCCTGTATATACTATTTAATATATTAAATTTAAGGTGAGGATTTTACATTTGCCATTTCACATACCCAGGCTTGAAATACATCTATGAACAAAAGTCATAAATGTCCAACAATCAAATATGATGACCAAGGCAGAATTTATATTATTTTAAAACTTAAATTAAATGTTATATTTTAACCTTATAGCGAGGTCTTCTTCAGACTCTGTACCAAGTACAAATAGAATAAGGTACAAAACAGGAAGATATATATACACAAAAATCACTCTCCTCCAGACAAAAGTATATTAGATAGTTGTTTATCTGGAACATTCCTTTCCAGGTGTTCCAGCAGGTGGCCTTCTCCTGTCAACTGTTGTTTCACCTGACGGGCGATTTCGATAAACATATCCTCTCATCTGGAAAGTAGTTGGACTCCTTATCTCATGCTCTTTTTTCCTTTCTTTCTTCATTCCTCTTCCATCTTTTCTCCTCCTTCCCTCTTGTCCTTTTCACTCTTTCTAACACCTTCTTCCATTCTTTGTTTATCTTAAGCCCCCATTCCAGTTCATTGTCTCTTCTTCTACTATCTTCTCTATTTCCTTGCAGGGAGGGTCCAACAGGTGGGCGAGGAAGCACCCACCCCAAAATTCCTCTGCCCACCTGATCAAGTAAAGACATAAGGGTTCAGAAAAACATGATTGCTTGAATAAAATAAAAATATACATTCTTGTTCTGACTTCATGCACATTTTTCTTATGAAAATTGTAAATACTAAAAAGGTTCTCAAATTATTCTAAGAAATTTCCCTGTTATTGGATTTACATTAGTTTACTGATTAAGATAAGGAAAATCATTTGAAAATTTGTTGATGAAATGATGGATAATACCTGTCAATCTTATCTCTGATTTAAACTGATCCAGTTCACATGTTTTCGAAGGTGGGGAGTACAAAGTAATGCAGGTTAATAGAAATATCTTAAAACAACCTATCACGCAAATCAAAACACCTTCTTCCCTTCCATATGCCAAAACAATCGTCCAGATATCTGCAAAACAGAATTATTTTGTCACCTCCTTTTTCGACCACTTTCTTTTCCCATTCATTCATTACCAATTCAGCCAATGTTGGGCCTAGGCTAGAGCCTATATTCAGTCCTTCACTCATTAACATTATTTTAACCCTCATTTTACTGTAACCGTTGCTCCGAATGGTACCTTATTTCATTTGTACCTGGTACAGAGTCTGAAGAAGACCTTGCTAGAAGGTTGAAACGTAACGTTTAGTTTATGATTTAAAATAAAATAAATTCTGCCTAGGTCAGCATATATGATTTTTGTTTATCATGGAAACAAGGCTTAATGCTGTTGTCATAAATGTTACGGAATATGCTATTCTACGAAAACTGTTAATTGTATAAGAATTTCAAACTCAAATTTACACAATCAACTTCATGATATCTTGCTATAATCTGTCTGTCAGATAAATTGTTGTGCAAAGGGCACTAACAAAGTAAATGTATTGAGAGAAAATTCTGTTATATTTTCGATGCAGCTTTCCTTTCTTTCCTTCCTAGATAAAAATAAAAGCTGAACTTTGAAAAACTTACCTTGGGGCATTTGTAAATGTATGAATTCATTGGGATTTACAATAGTTGCAATTTATTACATTGAATTCATGTATAATTAGCCACCCTGAATTGGTATATTTGCTGCAGAAAACATATATTTCATTATGTATAAATATTCTGAACATGTATAATTGCAGTACCATCACAATCACAGGGAAGGGGCACTATAAGATTATTGGAAGTAGTCTCAACTCTGTCCTAATTATGATATTCAATAAATCTGAAGCTCAAGTAAAGTATTAATTTATTTCGTTGAAACTTCTTTAGAGAAACTACACATGAAAGCCAAAGGAAGATAAAATTGATATTTTTTGTATCATGTTGTCCTTTTTTCTTGTGTGCAGGTCATTTTTTCCATTTGAATTTCCATTGCTATGAAGTCTCATATGTATATCAAATATCTTCATGGTTAAATTCTATGTTCAAAATTAAACAATTAAAAGTATTATCTTTGATGTGAAATCTAATATGCAAATAATATATGGAACTTTAATGTTGGGATTTAAATGGTTCTTCATTGCGATGAATACTTATTACTATGTTTCAACACCAATTTTTTGGAGTATTCACAAAATAAAAAACACAGTTATATATATTGTTTTATTATAAAAAGACAGGATATTACATACAGAGTGCAAAATATAAAACAAAACATATAATTTTAAGGTTCTGCCAGTTCATATGAACCAGTGAAATTATATGGTGTTTTCTCAAGAATGGAAATTTTTTTAAAATATATTACTTGTTATAACTTACAGAATTCTTCAACATGCATAAAACAATATATTCATTCTGATTAATTATCAGTGTGATTCAAAAGTGTGGAATCACCCATATAATTTCTTACATGAATGGAACCATATGAAGTAACTGGAAGACCAAAGGCTTCATCCCAGAGGTATGTTACAAACCTAATCCAATATCTTAAATTCAACTTAACTTCTTCAAATTGGAATACATGAAAAGTGACAGATCAAAATCATGTGAAATTTTCTGGCAAATGGTGAAATCCATATAACAATGTCTTTAATCATTTTCAATTTACTCAGTGTTGAGGATAAAGCCTGCCATTGTTATGTGCATGCTAATCATCAATGCTTATTCCTTGTTATGCAGTTAACAAACATGCCATTGATCAAAGAGCACATTGACACTAGCTTACACTGTGGTGTACAGAGTGCAAGGAAAGTTGCAGATCTCTTCATCTGCAGACACATTGAGAGGTGGCCCAGCCAATTGTTGATAGTGCAGTGGTGAAACTCGTCCACAGTGGCATGCCAAAGGGGATGGGGGGGTGGTTATAACACCCCCTTTCTCCCAGTATGTCTTAAAAAGAAAGAATGTTAAAAGTAGGAAAATATGATAAAATGAGGGCTACCAAAAGAAAGTATATGTAACTCTTCCCTTTCGAAAATCCTGGGGATGCCACTGCTCATGCACAAATTGATGCAAAGGGAAAGTGTGTGCGGCTATGAAGCAGCAACCATGGTTCTGGCATTGCTTGTGAAAAAAGTTCTGTAGGAATGCTGATATTGTTGATATTTAGAGGCACATCTGGGAAAAAGTCAAAAGATGATAATTAAAGTCATCAATTTAAAGTTCAATTTAAATGTTACAATGCTAATTTTCTTAAGTGAGAGAAACATCTTTTTACAAGCAATCAGTGGATTTCGAATTTCATTTTAACATGTTGTATTATGGAATCTGCTGAAATATGATCATGTGTACAATGTGCACAGCTCAGGCCAATAAAATCCTTATCCATAATGCTCACAATGTACAGGTGAAAGAGCATGCTATGACAGCTTTCTTCTCTGTCTTGTATCTTGGATAAAAAATAGACATAACAAATGGTTTGCTCTGTTAAAAATCAAGTATCGGTATTGTCTTTCAACTACTGGTGGCATGTTTGAAAGCACGGATGAGATTCCTGCTGGATATAGAGACGTTCCTCCTGATGTACAGACAATTGATTCTGATAATGCAGATGTCCAGGTCCTAAAGCATGTGAGATGCACACAATCAAGAGATTTCTATTTAGAATTCTATTTAGAAATCCATTTAGAAACACTGACGGTATGATTTCGAAAAATTCAACACAAATCAATACTTCCAGCATGCAATACTTCCTTAATGAATTCTGTTTGGTGTGTAATCTCCTCATGTGCGTAATAACTTTGTTTGCAGAGAAAATATTTGATTCAAATTAAAGGATTAATAGATTACTGTTTCATTTGTGTCTCCCCATATGTACTCTGAAGTTATCTTTACAGGAAAATCTTGTCACAAATTCAGTTTCTCCTTGAGAGGAAACATCCTCATATGTCTATTAAACTTATCTTTCCAACCAAAACAACTGTTACAAATTGAACAAATTAAAAGGTTTCTCTTTAGCATGAATGCACATATCCGAATTAAGACGTCTTTCAATCCCAAAACATACTGAATGTCAAGGTTCATCAGGGTGGCTAAAAACAAGTAGAAATGAAATTCCCTGACTTTTCCAGGTTTTCTAGGACAACATTTATATTTTTCCCTGACAATTAGAAACTAAACTAAATTGATGTTTTTGCAAATGGAAATAATAAACTCATACAGATCCAGGTACGGATTTGTTAAGTACCAATATTATCTTCTATGAAATTGACTTAATTTCTCTATTCTCTATGATTGAATTCAAACAGCAAAATAGTGAATTTGAAAAATTATTACAATTCACAAACTAGGGAATGATTACGGAATTTAATCATACACAGTAAGTTTAATATAAAATACTTGATTATTTTTAAAGTTACGACTAAATAACGTAAGAGTGAAGAGTTACTGATTAAGAAATTAAATTTGTAATTTATCAGTTTCCTTATCCATTCTCGGTATTGTAATATGATATTTCCACTGAGGTTTGAAACCCTCTGCTTGCAAGAACCAGTGCAGACTCATTTTTCGATGCATAAAGCTACTTCTCTCTTCTCTGTAAAGCAAACAACTTAACTCTTGCATATAAGTGACACAATTGAATTGTACAAGAGAAAGTGTCATATTTCCTTACATTATCAATGGGATTTCTGCTTCAGTACAGTATATCCAAGTGAAGTATGTACTGTGAAACTGACAACATGCAGTTATACCATTATTGCTGATGAAAAAGGTATGTAGGTATTAGAAATTTAATGCAAGAAATTTATAGAATTGCATTTTATAGGTACCTGATTTAGCTAACCACACAATAAAACAAAAAAATCATGTTAATTACAGCTTCTGAAAGTTCATATATGAGGGGTGTCCTGAAAAAAGCTTCAATGGCGCCTGTACGCAGAACTAGTGGTCGGAGACCGAATCACACATGCATGCAGAAAGAAGTGGCATGTAGCTGTAATCTGGCACAGTTGCAATGCAGCCGTTTTAGGACAGTTCTAGGTTAAAGATTGCAGCTCTCATACAGTCTCCCACAGACTGCGATGTAGCCTACGTGTAGTAATCAGATTTTTGCATGCTCAGAATCTGGCACAGACCCACCAGCAACCATGTGAGGTGTGCAGACCGGACATCGTGAGTGATAGTATGGTCAGACGATGGTGCAGACAATTCATGGAAGGCCAATCGAATGTGAATGTGGACAACCGCATACAGGTGAGTACACGCGGGCCCTTTGCATCACTACAGGTGAGAGATCTTGGACCACTCCCTGTACAGCCCTGGCTGGCCTTGCATGTACCGACTTTCATCTCTTTGTTTAACTGAAGAGGTTTCTTGCAGGACAAGGATTTGACAGCTACACTGCAGTAGAGATAGTTCCAGTCTTTGCTGTCAGATACATATGCCATGGGCATACAAAATTTAGTGCCAAGCAATAACAAATGTCAGAACAATGGTGGTGATTGTGCCAAAAATTAGGTTAGGACTCACCGTTACTAATGCAATAAATTACAACTGATATTCTTGTTTTATTTATGCCTAATCGGTAGGGACCTTGATTTTTTATTCTTTTCTTCAATTTTTTTTTTATGTTTTATTTTTTTACTATTCAATGTTACTTTTCCCAAAATTCACATTTTCATTTTAGCACATTTTCTGGCAAAAATCTGAAATTATACCTTCATGGAGTTTCTAAACTACTGTTTCAAATTATAAGTCACATGGCCTACGCCTCTTTGTGCGAGTTTGATATATTGAAAGTTATTTTGAGAAAGTTAGTTTCCATACCCCCTTTTTAATTTTAAGGTAAGGATTGTAGATAATGGAATCTTCCCCATATATACTGAAGGGTGCATAATGACCATAAGAATCACTTCAGGTGAGAGACAAAAAAATGAAATCAATCAATCTCATGTGACAGATACCGATATATTATGGCACCAAAAATTGGCATTATATTTTTTTGACTTGTTAGTGTTACATTTCCCAAAATTTGCGTTTTTGTTTTAGAAAATTTCTCTGCCAAATATACCAAAATTTCATACTCCATTGTGCTTTTAAACTATTATTTAAATTGTAGGTCACATGGCCTATGTATTTTCGTGACAGTTTCATATGTTGGAACAGAGTTTTGAGGAAGTAAATGCTCCCCTGCACTTTGCCATGAAGGTGTATAGGGGTGTGGAGTTAGGGCCCCACACTTTCTTGATCATGGCTGAAGGTGTGGTGGTGTGATCAGCACCATGCTCCTAGCTACCTTTATCCCTCAAAATTTCCTCCAGGTCCCTGCTTCATATGATGCTGGGTGGGCGTCGGAGCAGTTTGAATATGTGGAAAAGATCCCGGTTCTTCCCCGCTGGGGATTGACCCCGGGTCTCTCGCATGGTAGTCAGATGCCCTAAAGACTGAGCTCCATTATTTCTCGCTCGACAAATGCTGGTGGTGCACTTGGTAATTCAAAAATATCTCGCGCGACAAATACTGAAGATGTGGCTCCCGTGTGACGGTAGGTACGCACTCGATCTCCTGTTAGAACCCTGTCACATTGCTCTATGATGCAATGGTTTTGATAGAAGTTGAAAAAATCGTGGGAAATACATGATTTAATGTGGCTGTCAGAATTATTCCATGTACATATAACAAGCATTATAGTTTACTCTTGAATAAAATGTTGGAAAACTTGCACATTCTATGTACACAAACATGGCCTAGAAAGGACAAGAATGTTGGATTTCATGGGATTTTTCATTGTTTTAGTTGTTTTATGCCACATTCGCGTTATTCAATATTTCGAATGGGCAAAAAATGTGTCCAGACATCACTGCACATTCATAAACACACTTCGCAGCAATTACAATTTTTCACGATTTTTGCGTTTGCGAAAAATAAATGTCCCTACTAATTGGAAATTACTTTCTGGCCACCCCTCGTATAAATCAGTAGATGGAAAGTGAAAATTTAGCAGGGCTGGCAGAGAAAAGTCAATTCTTGAAGAAAATGATTTGCCTTGATGATTGAATGATTCGAGTAAATATATTAAAATATTTACATATTTATAATTAGTATTTTATTTCATAATACTTCACTCAGTGAGAGATTAATGACCATCTCTCACGACTTTAAACAGACATGACAGAGAGTGGCGTTAATTTCATTGCAATACTAGTGTTGCAGTAAATTTGAGGTTGGGAGTATGCACTTGCCAATTTTTATAACGTTCACCAATGCAGATTTATGTTTCACTTTTTCATTCTAGTTTCAATATATATCTCGTTTTGTTGGATTCTTCTTGATATCTAACAATAGTGCAATGTCATTTTAAATGTATGATAACTTGTGCGAAACCAGTAATACGTCAGGATGATGAAAGAAAACCTTTGAAAGCACTGCTACATTAAATGTGGTGAAGTGATTCCTAAGAATATTAAAATTCCAGCAGCATATTTGCAGTCTAAAGCTCTTCTTGTTTATGCATGCAATTTTTGTTGGATGTTGCAGTCCTAACACATCCAACAAAAATCTATTCCATATAAGTGCCATGCATGCAATTTCTGTTGCATGTTGTAGTGAGATACTTTGCTGGGTGGCGATATTCGACAAAGTCGAATGTATCAATGGAGCCTATTTGTTTCCAAGTTCTTTCAATCTGTTCATCAAAATCCCTTACTACTACGACGTCCGACAACAATCGGATGGCACCACCTGCCCCCATCCCCTCCATCTGTTGATAGTTCTATCCCCTTACTACCCCCATGCGGACAAGAAAAAATGACAATTCAATGCAATTTCCACGTAATATTTAGAGGCTTAACATTTTTCTGCCCCTCCGGAAATTTCTTTCTCTCTCTCTCTCTCTCTCTCCCCCTCCTCCTGCCATCGCTGGTTTCTGGCACTGTGGTTGTGTTGTGCATAAAAGGGGCCTACAAGTTGAGGCAATAAGATTACCTGTTCCTGTGCAGAGTTCAGTCTTTCCCTTCAACAGTGGAAAGAATCCATAATTGTTCCTGTGTTTAAAAAAGGTGATAAAATGAAATGCAATAATTACCGTAGAATTTCTCTACTCTCAACAACATACAAAATATTGTCAAACATTCTTTTAACAAGACTAACCAAATATGCTAATGAAATTATAGGTGATTATCAATGTGGATTTAAACGTAACTGATCAAATTTTTCACATCAGACAGACACTTGAAAAAAAGTGGGAATATAATCAAAATGTCCATCAGCTATTCATTGATTTCAAAAAAGCATATGATTCGGTCAAAAGAGATAAATTATATAATATATTAGTAGAGTTAGGAATACCTAAGAAGCTAGTTAGTATGATAAAAGTATGCACCAGTGAAACAGAAAGTAAAATTCGTGTGCATATTAATGTGTCTGACAAATTTACAATTCATGATGGGTTAAAACAAGGAGATGCATTATCACCATTGTTCTTTAATTTTGCCTTAGAATATGCTGTTAGGAAGGTAAAAGAAACTAAAGAAGGACTAAAATTAAATGGTATTACTCAGTTGTTAGCATATGCAGATGATGTAGACTTTTACGGACAAAATCTTTCTTGCAAATTGAACAATTGAAAGGCTTCTCTCCAGTGTGAATACAATTAAGAATAATGCTAAAATATTTTTCAAAACTGCTAAAGAGATAGGTTTGGAAGTTAACAATGAGAAAACTAAATACATGCCGAAACCAAGTGTTAGGTAATAATCAAAATCTAATTATTGATAACAACTTGTTTGAACCAGTTTCCAAATTCAAATACTTAGGAGTAATATTAACAAATGAAAATTATATTAAAGAGGAAATAAAAAGTAGGCTTAATTCATGAAATGCATGTTACTTCTCTCTTCATAAACTTTTGTCTTCTCGTTTAATATCTAAGGAACTAAAAGTTAAAATATACAAAACAGTAATTTTGCCTGTAGTATTATATGGGTGTGAAACTTGGTCCCTTACATTGAAAGAGGAATATAAATTGCGAGTATTTGAAAATAAGATCCTTAGAAAAATATCTGGACCTAAAAGGGATGAGGAGACAGGTGAGTGGAGAAGGTTACATATTTAGAACTACATAATTTGTATTCATGTCCAGATATTATTAGAATAATTAAATCAAGAAGACTTAGGTGGGCACGCCATGTGGCACGAATGGGAGAGGAAATAGGAGTTTACAGGATTCTTGTTGGGAAACCTGATGGTAAGAGACCTGTAGGAAGGCCAATCGAAGATGGAGGGACAACGTTGAGATGGACCTAAATGAAATCGGTAGGAATGGAAAAGAGTATATAGATCTTGCTCAAGATAGGGACAGATGGAAGGGTTGTGTTTCTGCAACCATGAAACTTCAGGTTTAAGAAGGCTAGAGAGTTAGTTAGTTGGTAATGATTCTCTTTACTGTGACACCTCACATACTAACTATGATGAACCTTGCAGGTAAAAATCTTTGTTGTAAATTGAACAATTGAAAAGCTTCCATTTCGAGTGAACATTCATATGTACAATAAGATCTCCTTTATGGACAAAATTATTATTGCAAATTTAACAATTGAAAGGTTAATCTTTAACGTGAATACTCACATGCTCATAAACATAATCCTTACGGGCAAAATCTTTGTTGCAAATTGAACAATTGAAAGGATTCTCTCCAGTGTGACACCTCATATGCGCATTAAGATGAACTTTATGGGCAAAATCTAGCTTGCAAACTGTACAATTGAAAGGTTTCTCTTTAGTGTGAACAGTCATATGTACACTAAGATGATCTTTACGTGCAAAACCTTTGTTGCAAATTCAACAAATGAAAGGTTTCTCTTTTGAGTGAATATTCATATGTACACCAAGATCTCTTTTACGGACAAAATCTTTCTTGCAAATTGAACAATTGAAAGGCTTCTCTCCAGTGTGAAGCCTCACATGCGCATTAAGATTAACTTTAAGGGCAAAACCTTTGTTGCAAATTGAACAATTGAAAGGCTTCTCTCCAGTGTGAAGCCTCACATGCGCATTAAGATTAACTTTAAGGGCAAAACCTTTGTTGCAAATTGAACAATTGAAAGGCTTCTTTCCAGTGTGAAGCCTCACATGCACATTAAGATAAACTTTACGGGCAAAATCTTTGTTGCAAATTGAACAATTGAAAGGCTTCTCTCCAGTGTGACCTATCACATGCTCCCTAACATTAACCTTAGAGGCAAAACCTTTGTTGCAAATTGAACAATTGAAAGGCTTCTCTTTTGAGTGAACATTCAAATGTACACTAAGATCTCTCTTACGGACAAAATTTTTATTGCAAATTGAACAATTGAAAGGCTTCTCTCCAGTGTGAAGCCGCACATGCGCATTAAGATTAACTTTACAGGCAAAACCTTTGTTGCAAATTGAACAATTCAAAGGTTTCTCTTTTGAGTGAATATTCAAATGTACACTAAGATCTCTCTTACGGACAAAATTTGTATTGCAAATTGAACAATTGAAAGGCTTCTCTCCAGTGTGAAGCCTCACATGTGCGTTAAGATTAACTTTACGGGTAAAACCTTTGTTGCAAATTGAACAATTGAAAGGCTTCTCTCCAGTGTGACCTCTCACATGCTCCCTAAGATTAACCTTAGAGGCAAAATCTTTGTTGCAAATTGAACAATTGTAAGGTTTCTCTTTTGAGTGAACATACAAATGTACACTAAGATCTCTCTTACGGACAAAATTTTTATTGCAAATTGAACAATTGAAAGGCTTCTCTCCAGTGTGAAGCCTCACATGTGCATTAAGATTAACTTTACGGGCAAAACCTTTGTTGCAAATTGAACAATTGAAAGGCTTCTCTCCAGTGTGACCTCTCACATGCTCCCTAAGATTAACCTTAGAGGCAAAATCTTTGTTGCAAATTGAACAATTGAAAGGTTTCTCTCCAGTGTGATCTCTCACATGCTCCCTAAGATTAACCTTAAAGGCAAAACCTTTGTTGCAAATTGAACAATTGAAAGGTTTCTCTTTTGAGTGAACATTCATATGTACATGAAGATATCTCTTACGGACAAAATTTTTATTGCAAATTGAACAATTGAAACGCTTCTCTCCAGTGTGAACCCTCATATGTTCAGTTAGATGATACTTATATGCAAAATCTTTGTTGCAAATTGAACAACTGAAAGGCTTCTCTCCAGTGTGACCCCTCACATGCAGATTAAGATTAACTTTACGGGCAAAACCTTTGTTGCAAATTGAACAATTGAAATGCTTCTCTTTAGTGTGAACAGTCATATGTACACTAAGTTCTCCTTTACGGGCAAAATTTTTATTGCAAATTGAACAATTGAAAGGCTTCTCTTTAGTGTGAACAGTCATATGTACACTAAGTTCTCCTTTACGGGCAAAATTTTTATTGCAAATTGAACAATTGAAAGGCTTCTCTTTAGTGTGAACTCTCACATGCTCGTTAAGATGATCTTCACGGCAAAAATATTTATTGCAAATTGAACAATTAAAAGGATTCTCTTTTGAGTGAACTTTCATATGTTTCCTAAGATCTTTTTTACGGGCAAAATATTTATTGCAAATTGAACAACTGAAAGGCTTCTCTCCAGTGTGAACTCTTACATGCTCATTAAGGTAAACTTTACGGGCAAAATACTTGTTGCAAATTGAACAAGTAAAATGTCTCTCTTGTGTGGGAACACTCATAAATGTATTATGCTCAGCTTCATGGACAAAAGATTTCTTGGAAACTGAACAATTAAAAATCATCTGTCGTTCATGGGTCATCAAACCTCCTTTGTCAGGGAAAGTGTTTTTGGAAATGGGGACTATACATTGCTTTCTCCTGTTATTAGCCTTAGAACCATCAACATGTGCCTTTCTTGCAAGGATTTTTGTTGCAGGTCTAGCCTCTAATTGTTTTTCTCTACTAATACATTCTGTAATTTCTTTTGGCTGCTCTTGTTCTCTTAAGTTTCCTGCAGACACTGACAAATGTGGAACTGACCTTGGGACATCTTGTACCTGTTCTTCCACATAGTTCTCGATCAGGTAGCTGAAAAAAAAATATATATACAAATGTAGTTTCAGTTTCTGAGTAAATAATGAGAATGACACATGTGCAAATCAATGAAAAGAAAGGAGAGAAGAATAGACTGTTGTGTGGGATGTACTCATGAAAAGTTTAATACATGTATATTATAATGTACAGTGCGTCCATTTCGATCTGCAGCCGAGAGATCGGGAGAAACGTGGCGGGCGGCGCTGACGGAGATGCCGACATTTGGGGCCTGTAATGCCCGCTTATTTTTGTGGACATCTTGCAAAACGTGCACTAACCTGTGTTATAACACGCAAAAGTTCTTCTGTAATTCTTCCAAGTTCCACCCTTATATACACAAATAAATACGCTTTAGAAATGATGTTAAGAGCCACAGATAATACTCTAAAACATTTTAATCATAGTTTTGACCAGTAACGTCCTGCTTAAGTTTATATCCTTGAAAGAGTTTTGTGTCGATGGGGATCGTTTGGAGGTTTCGAATGTGCAACACTGTATCAAGATTACGCTGCAGACAAAACCGTTAAAAGTCAATTGTTTTCGTGAGCTTCCTTGCAATCCGAAATCTCCGAGTTCGAGTTTTTTGTTCCTTCGTGACTAGATGAAGACAAGAGCTGTGAATGTAGTGGAGAGCAGATGTAAACCAAGAGCGTGTTAATTTCGAACTGTGCGCAAGAGTGTTATTCTTGGTTACTTGCCATTACTTGTTTGTGTTATTGCAGTGTGTATGTGTCAGTCAGACGATTGGAATGCCAGCCGCAAGGTTCACGTTAGAACAAAGAATTTTTATGTATGACACTTACGTGAAAACAGACTCGTGTCGAGACGTGTGTAGGCAATTTGTACAGAAATTCCCAGGCGTTTCACCTCCACATAGAGATACGGTTAGACGTCTTGTCCTTAAATTACGAGAAACTGGATCGTTAAATTTTAAAACACCTAAGCAAAAACGACGGATTCTAACCGAAGCTAAACTCGATGAAATTGGTGCAGCGTTAGAACGTTCTCCAAACAAACCTCTATGCCGTGTTTCACAGGAGATGGGCGTGTCAAAATCATCAGCACATACATCCACTAAGCTACTAAAATTAAAACCGTACAGAGTTTCTATAGTTCAAGAATTACGGCCCCCTGACAACGTAAGTAGAGTAAATTTCTGTAATTGGGTTTTGCAGAATATTGTGGATGGTATTGTTGATCCACAGTTAATATTTTTTTCGGATGAGGCATAGTTTCACTTGCGTGGTCATGTTTGTTCACAGAACAATAGATACTGGAGCACTGAAAATCCCCGAATAATACACGAAGTTCCGTTACACGATGCAAAAATTGGTGTGTGGTGTGCTGTAAGTGAAAAAAGAATAATAGGGCCTATATTTTTTGAAGACACAATAAATTCAGAGAGGTACCGCACACAAATACTCGCGCCGTTTTTTTCAGTTGTTATCAGATAATGAGAGACAATATGGGTATTTTCAACAAGATTCGGCCACAGCCCATACCGCCGCTGATTCTTTGGACGCTATAAGGGAGGTGTTTGATGACAGAATAATTTCAAGAGGTTTATGGCCTTCACGTTCGCCAGATCTTACCGTATGTGACTATTATTTGTGGGGAACCTTGAAAAATAGAGTCTACCGAAATAACCCTCATAGCATCGACGAACTAAAAGACAATAAAAGGGCAGAACTAGGAAGAATTACGGAAGAACTTTTGCGTGTGAATCAAAATTTCATCAAACGATGCCAGGAATGTGTGAATGTAGGTGGACATCACTTTGAACTACTCTTATAACACAGGTTAGTGCTAGTTTTGCAATATTTATATAAATGTCTGCATATGTCCATAAAAATATGCGGGCATTACAGGCCGCAAATGTCGGCACCTCCGTCAGCGCCGCCCGCCACGCTTCTCCCGATCTCTCGGCTGCAGATCGAAATGGACGCACGGTACAATGTTCAGCGAAAAATGTATCCTCAACCAGTACTTGAAGCCAGGTCTCTGGCGTTCCATGCCATTGCTCTACCACTGAGCTACCGAGCCAGCCTGACTTCGCCTGATTTCTTGCATCCACTGTTCTATCTGTGTGGAATCCTGTCGACACTGCATTTCTACTTAAAGTTCTACATAGTACATCTCCTATGTGTGCCTAATTTAATGTGTATTATTCCTGCAAGACTGAATACATTATATTTTTTTACCACTTAGTCAAAAAGTATTCATATTTTTGCTGTAATTTTCATTAGACTGGCCACAAAACTTTGTGCAGATCAATAGTGTGACAATATTTTGTCATTCCCTCTCACATTTACATTCAGTCATTCATTTCTTTTTTCTGTTGCAGGGTAAACAAGAGTTACTACATCCATATTTACTTTTGACCAGAGATGCCCATTTGACTAAAGGCTGCCACTGCACAGTGTCAAAGCTCAAGGTCAACCCAGTCGGGGGGTTGAACATTTGTAAGAGTAATTCATTCACAGTAGTCGGAAATGCCTCAAATGATTCAGAAAATAATTAAGGTGCTTTATTTGCCTCACATTTTCAGCCACACTATGTCCATTGATTGAATTGCTTTTTTAAGTTCACTTTATGCACAGTAAGGCTACTTGGGACTGGGCCTACAGTTTAAAGTGGGATCCAAACCACTATGTGCCTCCAGCGGGTACCGACCCCGGGACCCCTTTATTACAAGGCAAGGATGCTACCACTGCGCCATCGGGGAGGCCCACACTATGTCCACTCCAATAAAATTTATTAGGCACAAACACATGTTTACGTCTCTTTCATTCCTATGCTTTTAAGATCGTAATTCCTTGTAAAGATGAATTTAATGTGTATTATTCCTGCTTGTATAAATATTCTCTACATATGTGGGTTAAGTCATAAGTCATGGCAATTATTATTTTTTTATTTATTTATTTTTTCGTGAACTGGGGACAACACAAAAAATCTAAGATATACGTTTGAAAGTGTATGGAATGTACTTTTGAAGAAGCCACCAGATGAAGTCTGGATGCAGGAGACTCTCGTAGGGAAGAGGCAGAACACATGACTTTGGACAACAGTGTTTTATTTAGGCAGTTAACACTCTGCTCCGTATGAAGGCCTCCACCAACCTCACCACTGTTTGATAGGGCACAACATGCACACCCAGTGCTTCCCGTAGCTCTGTATGGCATTCCCGTAAATTTCTATCATGGAGAACTGCTATTTTAACATACGAATGTTGCTCCTGCTTCATTACCTCCATTTTCGAATGCTGTCACTCACCGACTGATTTTGTGTGGATGCTTACTACCCCACCGTTGTTCACATACACCATCTGGTGGCTTCTTTCGAAAGTACATTCCATACACTTTCAAATGCATATCTATTTGGTGTCTGTTGCTGTTTAAGATTGTATGTAATTTTGCCTTCCGCTACTCATTTGTTTTCTTTTTACTCCCGCTGCGAACCTCTTGTGAGCAAGCAGGATTCTGGGAGCGTGATATAGCAAAGCGCGATATTTCAAATGCATATCTTAGATTTGTCGTGTTGTCTCCTGTTTGTGAGAAGAAAAAAAAAGTAGTTGCCAGGACTTATGACTTATCCCAGGTATTTACAGGTACAATTAGAAAAAGTCATTGTAAAAGGGAAAAATTCTTTTTAAAAACTTGACAATGGAAAAATGAAGCTTCACATATTACAGGTTTTCTGAGTTCTCAACATACCTGTTTCCTTTATTTCGGTCCCCACCTACATGAGTTTAAAATTCTGGATGAAGTATTCTGATATTTAAAATATTAGTGAGATATTATCTTTTTAACAAAAAAGTTCTCAGCTTAGTGAAATGATTATCAATCCATAAGTATCACATGTTTTTCATGGGCAGCCTTAAAAATGGCCATCTTCATAAGCTTCAGGATACCCTTTGTTATTACCTACTAGCAAATGCATTTGTCCCGCACTGTGGCCGTGTGGTCTAAGACATCAGCCTTTGGGCTCAGGGTATGGAAAGCATGTTGGTTCAAGTTTCCTCGATAAGTGTAACAACTTTTCTCATGATATTTCATGCAGTGCAAGGGACCATGACCACCCACCATCATGATAAAATTGGGGAGCTATGAATGAGTAGCATAACATAGTCGTGGAGACCTACAATGACTGGAGTTTGTTGAGCTGACCACACAACATTCCATAACTGGTTGGATGATTCAACACCTCTGCTGAGGCTTATGGTAGTGAGGCATGCAGTCATCAGGTAGGGCCTGAACCTAAAGGACTGTTGCCTCAAAGGTTGAGAAAAAAATGGAACTCTATGTCTACCAATGTCCATTAATATTTCTATTTGGTGTCTGTTGCTCTTTAAGATTGTGTGTAATTTTGCCTTCCGCTACTCATTTGTTTTCTTTTACTCCCGCTGGGAACCTCTTGTGAGCAAGCGGGATTCTGGGAGCGTGATATAGCAAAGTGACATGGTGCATGTCGGCTCGCGGCAGCAGGAAGGGCATTTGCATTTAGCCTGTCAGTTGTGGGCTTTTGTATTCACCAGTGTGTGTGCAAACATTTTACTATTATTGTATATAGCATGGCAATTCGTTAAAGGACCTGTATGAAATCAAATTTGTTGCTGTGTACGTGGTTCCAGCCCTATGGTAAAACGTCCAAGATGACATAAGCCCCAGAGTGAATAGTATATTTTCTTGGTGCTACCGGGAAGGATTCTTCAGAAAATTATGGTCCTCCGCATTCCAGATATAGTGACAGTTTGTGTTTCGTGCATTGAGCTGTGATCATCAGTTGTGAACATTTATTTGTGACAGTGCTAACCATGAGTGTGTTACAGCAGAAATAGTGTTTTTAGATTGCACACGTACAGTGTTTTCTGCGCTTTCGTAATGGACATTGTTTCAATGTGCATTTTGCAGTGACCTTGAACTCGCTTGCGATAGCATTGGAATCAATCGTCATGGCACAGTTAAATCAGCTGTTTCAGGAACTCTCGTTTCGTTGTATGACGCAATTTTTCCTACGCTTTCATCTACAGTTGTGTGACTAGATACTGTCTTTCTTTGCGAACACATGAAGCACCAGCTGACCTTGAACTTTTCTTCAGCTCTTCAAGATTTTGTTGGAATCAACAATGAAGGTCTGCAGAGAAAAACACAATCAACAATCAGCTTCCCGTCAAGAGTTATAGCT
Source organism: Lepisma saccharinum (assembly GCF_977018435.1). Classification (NCBI taxonomy): domain Eukaryota; kingdom Metazoa; phylum Arthropoda; class Insecta; order Zygentoma; family Lepismatidae; genus Lepisma; species Lepisma saccharinum. The sequence goes on from NC_139243.1 coordinate 66,825,990, forward strand.
GCGGCAGCAGTGAGTACAAAGGTCTGGTTTCCTATAACATTCCTTTTCTTATTGTTTCATAGTTCCTTGCATTCTTGTGTTTATTTCTGCATTCAGTTTCGTTTCTCAGCAAGCATGGCAAATGTAAGAGCATTAATCAAAGATAGAAGCTCGCTCAAGGGGAAACTTACACTTATACAATCGTATGTCAGTACGTATGATGAATCCTCAGCAAAAATACAACAAATAAAAACCTGCATGGAACATGTAAATGCTATCTGGAGTAAACTGGAAGGCATGCTTGACACAATAGAATCAGAAACACCCGAGGATGAGCATGACGTGGAATAGGATGAAATCGAAGAAATGTATTTAGATTCAAAATCACAAATGCAAACATTAATTGACAACCATGAAAAAGCAACATGTGTAGGAAACAAATGTGTATCTAAAACTTTAAATATGCAGGTGAAACTGCCGGCAATTGCATTACCACATTTTAGTGGTAATTACACGCAGTGGGTGTCTTTCAAGGGCACGTTCGTGTTGCTGATAAACAACAATGTAGATATTTCAAATGTTCAGAAGTTTCAGTATTTACGCGTATCATTGAAAGGCGAGGCCTTGAATCTTATTCAGAACTTAACAATGACAGAAGTAAATTACACTATTGCTTGGGAGAAACTCAATGAATGATACGACAATAAAAGGTTGATTGCAGCATCACATGTAAATGATATTTTATATATCAATCCAGTTGTAAAAGAGAGTTGTCAGGAACTTCGCGCATTTACAAACACTACAGTTAGCTCTATTTCAGCGCTCAAACTGATAACTGAGGACATGTCGTTAGCTGACATAATTTTAGTTCAGCATTTTGTTTCAAATCTTGATCCTGCAGCAAGAAGAGCATTTAAACTAGAAAGTAATGGTACTGAATTTAGCACATTAGATCAGCTTTTTAGTTTTCTAGAGCACAGATGTCAGGCTCTTGAAAAGATCAATCCAGTTACGAATGAAATTAACAAAGTAGCAACAAAATCATCTACAAATATGAACAAACAGTACAATGATAAATGTCAACAATCTTCGAAGTCATATGTTACAACAGATTCTTCATTGTCCATGTTTTGAAAAGCAAACAAACATCGCTTAGTTTCCTGCGAAGCCTTCAAGAAAGCTTCAATCTCACGAAAGTACAATTTTTTACGTGAGAATCGTGTATGTTTTAACTGTCTCAGCAGCAATAATCACATCTCGGCACAGTGTAAATATTGAGCATGCAAATGAAGTAAACAGAAGCATAGTACTTTACTTCATGTAGATGAAGGTACATCCAATGTAAACCACCAGTGTCGTGAAGCGTCATCTGGAGGTCACGTGAATACATTGATAGTAAACAATACAAGTGATTCTTCACAGCATTCAGATCAAGCACCTCAAGCTTCTTATTGTTCAATTAAACAAAAAACTACGTCACAAGTGTTATTTGCTACGGCAATTGTTCAAGTAAAGGACATAGCGGGCAATTGGGTTAATTGTCTTGCTCTCTTGGATGTGGCAAGTCAGAATAATTTCATTATTGAAGATGTTGTTCAAGGTAATCGTCTTCGAAAGGTAAAGCATCGAATTCCCATTCAGGGAATCAACAATTCGTCAGCTGAATCGAGTCACTCAGTAGAGATCCCTCTCAGATCAAATTATAGCAAATTTACGACAAGTATTTTGTGTTCGGTGTTGCCAACCATCACAGGACTAATGCCTTCAGAAAGGGTTGATGCTTCTGAATGGAACATTCCAACAGTTATTCGTTTAGCAGAATCAAACTTTTGCTCGCCGGGCAAAATACACATTCTGCTTGGTGCAGAGATTTTCTTTGCCATCATGAAGCCTGAAAAGAGAACAAGACCAGGAAATTTCCCCATTCTGCAAGACACAGAGTTTGGATGGATTATTGCAGGGAAAATTCCAGCAACATCTTCTAACAACACTGTTACTAGGTCATTTTTCACGAGGAAAGAAGATTCTCTCAGCTTTCAATTGGAACGGTTCTGGGAAATAGAACTGCTTCATATGAAACTGCAATCACCACAAGAAATTGCTTGCGAGCAACATTTTCAGCAAAACATAACAAGATATGAAAGTGGCCATTATATGGCCAGGCCGTAAGGATCGTTCAGTGTTAGGTGACTCCTCACACTCTGCATTAACTCGCTTTCACCAATTAGAAACGAGGCTTCAACGTCAACCACAATTAAAGGCAAATTATATAGAATTCATGCAAGAATATTACCAGCTGGGGCACATGGAACCCATAGGAAATTTAAATGATGTACAAACAAATGAAAGCAAAAAATTTTACATTCCTCATCATTGTGTTTTCAAGGATTCTAGTACAACGAAAATACTTGTTGTTTTTGATGGGAGCTCACCATCAAAAGCGATGAATCAATAAATAGCACACAAATGGTTGGACCTACCATACAGGAAGATTTTTTCCCATTGTTCTGAGATTCCGAACTCACAAGGTGGCATTGGTTTCTGATATAGCAAAAATGTATAGAATGATTGATATACATCCAGATGGCAGGCAACTACAATGCATTCTGTGGAGAAACTCTCCTCATGAAATCATAAGAGTATTTCAGTTAAATACGGTCTCGTAAGGGCTTACATCAAGTGCCTTTTAGCAACCAGATGTCTGAAGCAGTTGGCCGAAGATGAAGCAGTTAACTTTCCACACGCATCTCAAGTGTTACAGTGTGACTTTTATGTTGATGATTACATTGGAGGAAGCAGTAGAGTGCAAGGTGCATTACAACTTTATCAAGATCTATCAGAACTTCTGAAAACAGGAGGATTCATTTTGCGAAAGTGGTGCTCCAAAAGCACTGAAGTACTCGATGCTATTCCAGAATCACTGAGAGAGACTCAAAATCTTATTCATTTTCATACAGAGGGTGTGAAAACTCTAGGAGTTTCATGATATCCCTCAGCAGACACTTTCATGATTAACATTGGAACAAAGTCTGTTAATATCATGTCACACAAACCAACCAAACGTCAAGTAGCCAGTGTTATTGCACAGATATTTGATCCAATTGGACTACTTTTACCAGTAACAACACTGACCATGGCGTGATGTTAATGGCTTGTAATTGTGCTCTGCCTTTGGATAAACTTTTCAGTGTTTATTAATAATATGGAACTGAAGATTATAGTGATTTATTTCACGTAAGTACTCTGTTTATGTAATTATGAAGCTGGACAGTGGAAGAATGAACTATATAAATTGAATTAGTTAATTTAAGGTTGAACTGCTCAATGTAAACAAACCGAGTCACAGAATAGAACAGAGTCTCATGCTTGGCAAGATTGCCAGCTCTTATATTGCAACTATATGGTGGAGCAGTCACACAATCATTCGATTATTTTTCTCGATTATTTTTTGCCTCATTTTTTCTTTTTGGATTATGTTTTCAATTATCGTTAATTATTAACAGACATTAAACTGAACTTGTATTTATTGTTTTCTTGGTAGTAGTGTGTGTGAATATTAGTACAAACATGAGACTTTGTAAGAAATGTTCTAAGCCAATTACTCGGCAAGATCAAAATTTAAAAGTGAAGTGTGGATCTTGTGCTGGTGTTTTCCATGGAGCATGCGCTGACTTTACTGAAAACGATATCGAATTCTTACATGATTCAAACCAAATATGGCACTGCAAGCAGTGTGATAAAGCTCAAAGATCAAGTTTAACAACTGAACCCCCGGTTTTGTTGTCAAATGATTGTCCAGCAATACAGGAAGTGTTATCATTTATAGTTAGTAATTTAGAAAGAAATAGAAACATTAAAGCTATCTCAAAAAACGATTGAAGAAGATCTGGGAAAATCGTTGAATCTTGCTAATGAAAAACTAGATGAGAATACTAAGCTTTTGAAGAGTCATGGAGAATCTTAACAAAAGTGTTACTTGGGTCGTTCGGAAATGAATCAGACTGGCAACACTGCATTGTTGCAAATAAGATATGTCAAGCGAACTTAGTTTCGCTTAACGGTCAGACATACTTCTACATTCCACCACAAGATGGGTCTGCTAGCGCCACTACCAGAGAATTGCTGACTCATAATGTGAACGGGTGTGAGTGAATACGTGGACAAGCTACGAAATGGAAGGTGATTCTCGTGATCAGAGGTAGACTACGTGGTTCCTGTTTAGAGAGGGTGTTTTGGCATCCGAAATTTATCGCCGACTTGTGGCCGTTTATGGTGGGTCAGCACCTTCACGGAGTACAGTGTTTCAGCAGGTTCAAAATTTGAAAAGGGGAAATGAAAGTGTGGACAAAGGTGTCAGCAGTGGTCGCCCAAGGTAAACGCGTAGCCCAGCAGCAATCCAAAGTGTTATGGGAGGTAGACGTATAACAATTGAACAACTGCAACATGAAACTGGTTTTGGGTGAGCAACTCTGCATGCATTCATTCATGAGGATCTGCAAATGAGGAAAATTTGTGCTCTGTGGGTGCCTCGCGATCTGATGGATCAGCAGAAACAACAGCGAGTGGACATGTGCAGAGAATTGTTGCGCCGTTACAACCCAGACAGAGAACATTTTTTCAAAAGACTGGTTACTGGCGATGAATCTTGGTTCCTTCAAAACTCCAGAGAAAAATAGGCAATCCATGGAATGGAAACACACTGGAAGTCCACGCTCCAAAAAACCTCGACCGACTCTCACTCCCAAAAAGCAAATGGGTACAGTTTTCTGGGATGAAGATGGAATTTTCTGGTGGACTGGCTTCCCACTACGCAAATTGTAAACAGCGACAGCTACTGTGAAACTCTACTAAAGTTACGACACAGAATTCAGCAAAGGGGGCAAGGAAAATGGGCTCTCGGGATGATTCTTCAGCATGACAATGCGAAGCCACATATGAGCCTGGCATACACAGGAGGCATTGGCAACAATGGAATTTACGGTGCTCCCACATCATGCATATTCACTGGATTTAGCCCCCTCAGATTATGCACTGTTCGACAAAATGAAGGACGCATTGCGTGGTCGACACTTTCAATCTAATGAAGAACTCCAGACCGCTGTCCATGAGTGGTGCAATTCTACTCCAAGTGAGTGGTTCTCTGCAGCCATCAGGAAACTTCTCGATAAATGGGAGTGGCGCATTCAGTCAGGGGGAGATTACTGGTACCTTTATATTGCAGGTAAAATGTAACAAATGTGGATTATATAATGCTTGTCCAATTCATTTCCGAATGCCCTTAATATGATACAATTGACAATATAAAGTCTGAGAACTTAAGATTGCAAAACAAGTACAATCTTTGGAATTGCAGATTAATGAATTAGATCAGTATGAATGAAGGGACTCAATTGGAACTTCATGGCATTCCTTGTCAGGCTAATGAGGATACAATGCAAATAGTGAAGGATGTTGGTCGAACATTGTATTATCAAATAGACATCATGAACTTTGTTAAACGCGTAGATAGGGATAATTTGTTGCAAAAAAAGAAAACTAAAAAGACATTACGGAATTGTGATTTGGGTTATAGTACTGGTAGTTTGATTTATATTAACCAAAATTTAACAAAACGTCGTAAACAAATATTTAATCAAGCCAGGAAAGTAAAGAGAGATAAGAACTTTGCTTATGTTTGGATTGACATGCCGGGGACTATTAAGCTTAGAAAGACCCCTAATGACCCCCAGGTGTACATTTTAAACAGTGTGGATGATGTGCATGTCCTAATTATAGCCTGACAAGTTAAGTCCCGATATGCACAGATCGCTGTGAAGCACTTCCTATTACTTCATCCTCCCCACCACTCTTCTACGTGCTGGTCTGGCCTTGAGACTACGAGTGGTGCCAACTCAGCAAAATTAAGCTGAAACAAATATGACAAATTGTTTTTACTGTGTAGATTGTCGGTGCTGGCTCATATCAGTTTATCAGTGGTTCATATGATTTAAACTGGTCTCTGAAAATGCATGCGGTGCGTGGATCGTAAACTGTAGTATTACGCACCCACGTTAACGTTTATAACGAAGAGATACTACTGGGCGAATGACTTCATTTTCTGAATGCGACATCGAGCAGTGGCCTGTTTTTTTTTTTTTTTAAAAAAAGCCAAATGGGGTGGGGGTTACTTTGTTTATCATACAGCAATCACTACGAGAAGACAGTCTGATAACACGCTTGCCTTTGGGTTTTTTTAAAGCACTGAAATGTTCTTGATCTTTACTCTTGGCTGCATATTTTTGAAATGCAAAAATTAAATCATGCCAGGTTCAATGAAATCCACAATCTGCTCTGGAAAGCCCCGTAGAGGACAGGCCAGGGAAATTGTTTACAATGTTGGAACATATTTGCGAAATCAGAAGGAGTTATATAAACTTAAGTATAATGTTGTCGAGTCCACAAGCACCGCCACGAGAGTGTCTAAATGGATGGTTTCTGAAGTTTTAAAATAATTGGATGGGGTTGATTTCTTGTTGTAACTCCACTTTATGCACAGTAAGGCTAATCGGGACTGGACGTACAGTTTAAAGTGGGATTCGAACCACTATGTGCCTCCACCGGGAATCGAAGCCAGGATCCCTTGATTACAAGGCGACGACGCTACCACATGCGCCATCGGGGAGTTCTAGTTTTAAAGGAAGGAAAAGAGTCGTTGGCGAAAGGTGAGCTGAAGTTCTGTACTCCGACAGGTAGAAAACAGCCCATGAAAAAGCAAATACAAATTTCGATGAAAATCCTCAGACCATTCCGCACCCTCCAGGTTGCAACACTGCGAACCAACATCGCTGCGGAGAATGAAGTGGGGAAATGTGCTGTGAGCTGCACAACAGCTACTTGCAGCATCTTGTTATTAAACTTGTCAAGTTATAGCAATGCCGACAACGAAGAACAATAACTTACTATGCTATTATCAAAATGTAAGGGGCTTGAATACCAAATTAACTTAGTTGCACTTGGCTGTCTTAGCAACTGATTATGATATCATTGATCTTACGGAATCTTGGCTGACAAGTGATGTTCAAAATTCAGAACTATTAGACAATAGGTATCAGATATATAGACAAGATAAAACAAAAAGGAGGGGGAGGTGTGTTGGTCATCGTCTGGGAAACTATTTGTGTAAAATGTATTGAGATGTCAGTTGATTGTATAGAAATTGTATTTTTGCGTATAAGTTGTGACGTCAAAAGTTATTTATTTATATCATTGTATATTCCTCCTGATACTAAATTGGATAAATATTTAATCCTATATTTCTTGTTAGAAGAGGTGTATATCTCTTATAATGGTAATACATTTAATATTGGACATTTTAATATCACAACAATATTGGATTCACATACTGATCTTATGCGGTGTGGAAATATCGCAAATGCACTTAATGATTTTATGAATTTATTGGATTTAACATATTGGATTAGACATAAAAAATAGCAATAAAACTTTGGATCTAGTGTTAACCAATGTTAAAGACCATATTAATGTTTTAAAAACTAAAATTTCCGCTCCTACCAGTTGACGTACACCACCCTCCTCTTATATTTAATTTATCTTTTAATTTTAAGTGCTCTCGAAATAAATTGTATTCAGCTATGGGTTTTAACTTTAAGCAAGCTAATTTTTTGAAGTTGTATCAGGATCTTGGGAAGAATTGCTTCAATGTAACACCCAAATAAAGCAGTTGATAAGTTTTATCAACCATTTACTATATACTTAATAAACATGTGCCAAAGAAAATAATTCATAAAACGAACTTGTATCCATGTTGGTTTAATGTTGAAATAATAAAAATATTGAAATGCAAGGAATTACATAGGCGTAAAAGACATATTTCTAATTATCATAATGAATGGTTTATTCAGTTACGAAGAGAATCTAAGTTAATAAACTTAGCCTACAAAACTATGTAAATAATGTGCAAAATGAAATTCAAAATGATTCAAAACAAGTTTGGCAATATATCAAAAATAAGAAGCAACCTCAATTAAAACCGTCTACTATGACATATCAACAGGCTACACTAACATCTAATCAGGATATTGCAGATGGATTTGCAAGGTTCTTTAGCAGTGTTTATGCTAAGGTAACCCCATTTATACAGGCGAAACTTTGGGTATTTCTCACTGTTTAAATATAAATACTATAACTGCAAGGGATTATATGAAAGCATTGAAAAAACTGAAATCTAAGAAATCAAGTGGTCCAGATGAAATACCCTCATATATTTATAAAGGTTGTGCCGACCCTCTTCGACTCCCACTATGTTTTATCTATAATTTAATTTTATCGACACAAATCTTTCCTGATCAATGAAAAATTAGTAAAATTACACCTGTTTTTAAAAACGGAAATATTAACAACATTGAAAATTATAGACCTATTGTGTTAATCTCAACCCCAGTGAAGATATTTCAATAGATCCTGTATAGTAAACTTTTATTTCATGTTCAGCCTTATATCTCTGATGCTCAACATGTTTTTTATCCAAAATGATCCACTTTCACGAATTTAATGTATTTTACTCAATATATTTCGGATTCTTTTAATGAAAACATTTAGGTAGACGTTACATTCACTGATTTTATTAAAGCGTTTGATAAGATTGATCATACATTATTATTAAATAAACTTTCTTCATTTGGTTTATCTGATGTTTTATTAAAAATAATTATCTCTTATTTGAAAAACAGGAAATAAAAAGTTGTTTATAACTATGCTACACCGACAGTATATACAGAATATTCAGGTGTCCCTCAGGGATCAAATCTCAGTCCCCTTCTTTTTGCATTATATATAAATGATCTTCCATCTGTTATAAATTGTTTTCACACTGCTTATTGTATGCAGATGATTTAAAGATTTTTAAAGGCATTATACTTCCAGAAGATGCTATCTTATTACAAAAAGATATAGATGCTTCTTATCAATGGAGCGTTCAGAATAAATTATATTTTAAAATTAGTAAATGCCCAACAATAACGTTGGCGAATAAAACAAAAGCCATACTTACTAATTATATTCTTAATGGAAGTGTACGTACACGCGTAGATGTAATCAATGATTTAGGATTAATATTGGATAAGAATTTAAACTATAAACATCATTATTCTTACATCTGCTCGGATTCGTATAAACATCTTGGATGTATAATTAGGTCAACTAAAGATTTTAAGAATATGCAGGTTTTAATGAACCTATATAATGCAATCGTCCATTCAAGGCTTGAATACTTGAGTGAAATTTGGGATCCATTTTATCAAGTACATTCAGATAATATTGAACGAATTCAGTTTAAATTTTTATGATATTTGTATTTTAAAAAGTATAATCGTTCAGCAGTATTAAATAGAATTTCTTATAATTTTTTACTTCTAGATTTTCAGGTGCCACCTTTGAAATCTAGAAGATTAATAGCTCAATATTTTATACTTTATATGATTATGAATTACTTAACGCCATGGATCAAAGAAACGACTTTGCCACCCTTACGTCTGAGACATCTGGTGGTGAAACTTCCGAATTACTAGCAACCACCGAAGATAGTTTTGCGAGCGGGTCCAACGCAAGGGTGTAGCTTATTCTGCGACTGAATATAGTTCCCTGTTTGATTTGAATTTTCCTCCGTCGCTGCAGTTCTTGCTCTACAATTTACCTGTACTTAGTGCAACACACAAAACGTAGATGTACTTTGGCTGTATGTTATGCATTAGAATAGACAAGATGAGAAAGGTTGTTTTATATTTCGATTTAATTTAGCTAAAAAAATAAAAGGTGTAGTTGAATGTTTGCAAACTACTGCAAGGAAGTGTTATGGTATTCTCTGTGTACAATGTTACAATTTGATTCCTTTCCTAAAATATAAGTTAATCACTCTGTATTTTACTTACAAACAGCGAAAAATAGTATACGCTAAAATAAAACTTTCACCCACAAAATACGAAACACGTGCCGTCCCTCGTTCAAGCTCCCCTCCCCAAACTTCCGGTACTGTAAATTCCTTCCTCGCAGAACATTCAACCAACACCCACACACTGCTTTTGTTTTGATTTTGTCTGTCCCCAAGGCAAGGTTGACCACTGAACTGAATGTCTGTAGTGCTAGCCCTTAGCCAGCGACTCAGGTTGGGTTGGAATTTCCTATGTGCGATTGTTTTGGTTTTGGTGATAGCAGGGGTGGAAACTATTCAAGTGGTCAAAATTACTGATTTAACTGAACAAAGTAACAAAAAAAACTGACCAAATACTGACAAATTACTGGCCACTTACTGACTTATTTATTGTAACGAACCAGTTTCGTTACAAATTGTATGGGATCCACCTTTATATGAATAAGCTTTCTTAGAATCTAAAGGATTGAAAATTTAATTTTGGTATTATAGTTAATATTCAGGATTGCATACACTCTTTATAGTTCTTATTTCCTCCACTCGTCTACGCCACTTTTCAGGTTGCCTCGATAGCATAGGGGATAACGTTGTGGGATTGTGATCAAGAGGACCGGGTTCGATTCCCGGTGGGAACACCTTACACAGTGGCTCGGGAACTCCACTGTACTCCAGTTCCGATTTGTTTTATATGAGCAACTAGTGAACCAAAAACTTCGTCACTTTCCACGGCAAGGATAAATGGTTATATCGTTTTTTCTTTCTTTTTGATTTTACTTAGACCAATTTTTATTCTGCCGTCGAACAACGTCAATCACACAAAAGGAGACCAGCAGTGAATTTTTATATTTAAGAATCTAAGTATTTATACACCACAAAATACAGTATTAATATTTATTAAAGGCCCAGGCACCTGACGTCTGTGGTTTACAAACGATTCCAGAATACACAGATTAGTCAGCTTCCGGTGTGAATTTGTTGAGATATTAGACCAAACTTAGCTCTTAGAGGTTATTTCACAGAGAACTTACGTCTTCGATGCTACTTAGGTATTTACTTCAGTTGGCGATAAACACGCTGAAAAACACTAACGTTGAACACTTAGGGGGAATTGGGGGAAAACACAAATCTTGCTGACACCGAGTTCGACGTCTTCAATCTTCTAATCCTCCTGTCGTTGGTTTATAATAAACATGTAGCCTCTCTTCTTTAGTAACCTTTTCTCAGGTTCAGGTAGAGATACTGCACAGACCGATAGTTCACTCACAGTTTATTCTATAGACACTATCTGTCTTTCCGGCTGAGATCATGACCGTTAGTTCACTTACAGTTCGTTCATTAGACACTATCTCTCTTTCCGGCTGAGATTATGGCCGATAGTTCAATTACAGTTTTTCACAGCCCGCGAAACCAATAACCAACGTATCCTAACCATATCAATGCTTGACTCGGACTGTCTTCTCTGCAACGCACATCAACCCTTCCCCAGAAAAGACGTTAACATCTCTTGCCGCCCTTTTTTCCCCTGTAAGGGCGGGTCAACTTTTATAAGGGGTGCATCAAGATTGGTTACATGGTGATCCGATGAAACAGGGAATAGAATAAATGCACTAAAATATGCAAACCAAGGCCATAATTCGAACCTAGAGCCTTTACAACAGAAGTCAGTTAGTTCTGCGCCACCGAGGTAGCAGCTTTGGAATAATAAACTCCATGGTGAAAATGTCGCCTGAGGTTCAATACCTACCGAATGGCTTATCTGTGGGGTACAACTGCTCAGCGCAACAAGTGCAATTGTTTTTATCGTGCCGAACTTCGTCGCCTAATGGATGGCACAGCGCGCTACGACGACAGGGTTCCCGGGTTCGAATCCAGGCTTGGGTATGGGCGTTCCATGTGAGCGTCGTTTCATCAATTTCATAATATCATATCACTCGTTCTTATCTTCGAGATTAGCCGAAAGTGGCAGAAAAACAAAGAAATATAAACCAAATAAATCAATCAAACCAATTGTTGCTCTTATTTGGCTTTCCAGGCGAAGCTTATTTGGCTTTCCTTTTCAATGAACTCGCTATTATCCTCACGATGCTTGGCCAACACCGACATATCTAAGGCCAGACAGTTCACACCGAAAGCAACATTTGGCTACCTGGGACTGCATATGAATTAATAATTCATTTCATAATATTGGTATGAATATTATAAATTCGCTCACACATAAAAGATCACTATTAAAAATCGTAATTAAAATTTTGTTTCAATCTGAAAAAAATTGACATAAAAATATATTAAAGGTCCACATAAATACAACGTCACGGCAAAAGCAAAATATCTCACCAGGAAATGTTCTTTTTGCAAACAACAGAACAAATTGCAGTATTTCAAGAACCAAGAACAGTAAAATAGTACTAATAATATTAAATAATACAACCTCAGAAAGTGGAATATATCTGACGTCACTGTTTCACTCATTCTGTCATTTATGTAACGAATAGCTACTTTCCTAATTTTTGTTTACAAGACGGTTCGCGAATAGGAACTCTGATCTTTCCAATGTTTCTGATAGTTTCGACTGAGAGTCAACCTCCGTGACGGAGTGGTTAGCACAGCGCGCTACGGCGGCAGGGGTTCAGTGACGACGCCGGGGGGGCAGGTGTCCTCTAGTCCGATACCTCGCCCCCTAAACCCCAACTGAAGTTAATGAAATATCGAATAATAAGAGAGCTTATTTCTAAGAGTATGACAATTTTCACAGTTTTCTAAGTGGTGTATTTTGTATGCTATCACTTTCCTGCTTATAATACCAACACGACTATAACAAAAAGTAATTTTGTTTTAGTATATATGTGTGTGTGTGTGTGTGTGTGTGTGTGTGTGTGTGTGTGTGTGTGTGTGTGTGTGTGTGTGTGTGTGTGTGTGTGTGTGTGTGTGTGTGTGTGTTCGTTCAAGATTCCAGCGCCGACCTGGGCAATGGTGATATCTCATTAATTTATGTCCTGTAATCTTCGCAATTAACATCAGTTTTAACCAGTTTTAAGAACTGGAAAAAGTGTTGAATTGTTGCAATCTACACTCCCTTCCATTTTATAAGGGGTGGTCACGGACTTTTGACTCACCCTGTATATTGCAATATGTATACTTTACATATGTTTCTTCATTGTCCTACAGGACAACTTCAGTTAGCCAACTTAACGTATAGGGTGTGTCTTACTGAGTTTATGTTTGCGTAGCGCAATTGTAAGTGTTGCAAAACTTACCTCAAGTTCTCCAAAAATTAACTTTTCCCCAAATTTTCTTATTTTCTTCTTCTTCTGCAAATTGGGTGTGATGGAACCTAAATGTACTTTGTTGGAATCTGAGTTCCATAAGCTTTCCAACGAGGTATCATTTGTGATTCTGGGATGATAGCCCCGTCTAGTTGACTGCACTTTTTGACTCCCTTTGACTCTCTTTTGCACCGAAGCGTATAGTTCATTGATTTAAAGTCAAGTAGTGTATTTGGTGTCTGCACTACCTTCCGGACCGGTACAAGTGTGGTGTATGGTGACGTGGTGAATGCCAACTAATCAAATGACCCTTTAAAGCAGCAGACAGGCATTTGTTGAATCTTTTGAACTTGAACACCGCAATCTGTTTAGTTGGTTGAACGTCATTTCCTTGCGTCACTCTCAGTGGAGTGCCCAGGGTTTTCGAAAGGGAGGGGTTATGTACACTCTTTCTGGTAGTAAGCCCTCATTTCGCCATTTTTCCTACCTTTGATGTTGTTTTTAGGAATACCGGGCCAAAGGGGGGGGGGTTATAACCCACACCAACCCCCCCCCCTTTGGGCATGCCACTGGTCACTCTTGCACCACCCTGACACTGGATACACCTGCACTGCACCGAGTGTTAAAAAGTGAAGCCAAGTAGACGGGCCTAATTAGTAGAGGGGTACAAAGGCTGCCAACATGAAGCTCTGCAATTTCCTTTAAATTTTGGCCAGGGTCTAAAGGTTGATACTATAACTGGAATTAATTCTAAATCTGAGGGTGCAGGACAAAAACCAAGTTCAGATTCGTCTTCAGCAGCTCGAAAAAAATTTTCACTGTCGACCAGTGTTATCATTCATCCTCGTTGTCGCGATTAGTCAAAAGTGGCGTAAAAGCGACGTTAAATAAGAAAAAATAAAGTTTCGTCTGAATAGGAAAATTCTCAAAAGTATTTCATTTTTAATCACTGTCAATACAAGTAATTGTGGAACAACTTCTACTTCATCAAATTCTTCTAACGCTGGCGCCTTTCCTTTCCGGTATAATCAACGGGTCCCAGGTTCGGATTTGGTGAGATGTAAAAGAAAAACAGTTGTTTCATCCTTACATTTGTTTTGGAATCTTGTGTCTGCCCATAATCTTATCAATATTACATCCTGTCGTATCTTTACAGCATATTTTGTGACCCTCCCAGGACAATTTTTATGCATCCACCTATGCTTGTAGTCAGTCTATTTCGTATCTCCTTTGTCTACAATTATTTTTGTAGGGTACCGTACATAAGCAGTACGCATTTCGTGAGAATACGTAAACTATCATTTGTGAAATTATTCAAGGGAAACATCTAGGTGAAAGAAAATACTTTTACACGAATAGAATATGCAGCTTATCGTGCAATCAAAACAATAAGGATTCGCACATTTTGTAGAAACCTTTTCCCAATGGAAAGACGTAACGGTTTCCAAAAAGACGAAATGTTTCTGGTTGTATCAACTAATCACTGGGATCTGTTGTATCGTAAACACACCGTTGTGTCATTCCGAAAAGTTGACCTTGACCACTCGCAAGTGAAGTGACAAACATTTGGAGCTCGCTCCTACCGAGGGACGGAAGAACCATAGCGGTATCCCTCCCTCAGGCAATTTCTAGGCTTCAGATCAGCAAGGTTTTCGTCGACCCATGAATTTGCGGACAAAACTGTTCGCGTGACGACTGCGCAGTTTTCAATTATCTACGTTACAGGAAGTAATATAAATACATATTTACATTTATCTATGTTTTTGTTATTCTCGCCAAATTTTCAAGTTAATTGCTCGCCTCGTCTTTCTTTTCCCTGACCTGATAGAGACAATCTTCTCTATTTTTTGGCGATTGTGTTGGTTGACAGCACTCGACGAACGTTTAGCTAGCAGAAGCTGCCCAACTCAAATATCCCTCCGCCTCCTGGAAGTTCCAGGAGTAATGGTAGGGAGCAGCACAATATGCTGCGATAAAAATACGCTGCAGACTTCGGATATTATAGTAATTGCATAAAAATACGCAAAGTTCCCAGTGACAAGTATACATCAATCGCAGCATAAATGTTTCCTCTAGTGAACAATTATGTTGGATTTATAATATGCTTCTTGTGAAATAAGAAAATTAAGTGGAAAGGCATGTCAGCTGCATTTTGTCAATTTTTATTATTTTGCTCTCAATATAATTATAACATTTATGCTTCGAAGTATTAGAACACAGGGGACGGTTACGTAGAAGAAAGCCCTACAACCAGATGGTCGAAGTTCCATTTCAGAGCAACGCAATTATGGTAACAATTTACCATGTAAATGAATAGGACGAATTTTCAAGATGGCGGCCCTAGTCCATCCCGTTAATAGATTCGCCTGAAGTGTTGCAATATTTTAAACTTAATGTTAAGCCAATAAATTTTAGGGGTTTGCTTCCTTTTTTTTAATTGAAAAATCAAGAAACAATATACTTAAATCTTCAATTGTTATCAGACTATGCACAAATTATGAGAACATTGTTCAAAAGAGAATTAAAGTAGACTTCGTGATTCCTTTTATAACATATAGCTCAATAATAAAAAGACATATATTGCCATTGCCTAATCAATTAAATTCACAGTAAATTTGATTGAAGCTGTGTTTGTATTATGTTATTTTTATCACTACTATGTACTTAAAGTCATGCCTTATTTACTCTCATATGGATTTGATATTTGTACAAATTGTGTAATTCATCTTAGTGTTCATCGACTATTGTGCGATGCATAATATGTTTGTATCTGAAAGTATATAGCAGTACTCTGTGGTGATTGTACTATAGTGTTTTTGTATTTTGTTCTGTTAATTTGTGTAACATACCTACTTTTTCTTTGTATTTTGTAATATTGTAATTCTGTAGTTTTGTATTTTTGAAATTTTTAAAAGGTATTTAATCTTTATTATAAATGTTTTTAATATGATCCTTTCTAATTGGAACTATTGGTTCTGTTAAGGATCTTGTGCTAAATAAATAAATAAACAATAAAGTATAAGTATTTTTTACAACAGTTGTGGCTTTAGAACCTAAACTGCGATGATCCACTTCCAGAGAACCTGCGAGTTGAATGGGTTCATCTTCATTCGCAGCTACCACTCATCAGTGAAATGCAAATTCCATGTTAGTAGGGGAGAATAGAGAATTCTGCGGACTCATGGTACGAGCGTTGAGTAATATTAGGGCCTATTTTGGCTTAAATGGACTAAAATTATGCTATATTTTATATCTTCTGGTGGATTTTAGCTAATTTATAAGTGTAACAAATCGACGGATCATTGTACGAAATTTATACTCAGATGATTTACCCAAGTGCCAAGCTGGCCTGGAATGCTGTGACCCCCTGTTAATTGTTTGAGTGTGTATATAATATTAGAATAGCCCCCCTACCCCCTCTCTCAGACTTTTAGAATAGGATTTTATACTTGTAAGTGAATGTCCTGAGAACTAAGCTGGATCAGAAATTTCACGTCAGTGACTCTGGTGAGAATTCTGAGAATTATGCTAGCTTTGGAATTCTGAGAAATTTGACTGCCTCGGGAATTTCCCATCAGTGACTCTGGTGAGAATTGTGAGAAATTAAGCTGGCTCGAAAATTCTGAGAAATTTAGCTGGATTGGGAATGTCTCGTCAGTGACTCTGGTGGGAATTTCGATAAATTAAGCTGGCCTGGAATGCCCTGACCCCTGTTAATTGGTTGACTGTCACATGCCACAAGTGTCCTCAACCTGTTTTACTGTGACAGTTCATACTAGCAAACCACGTTTGATCGCACTGCGAGAATATCATCGACCCATCCCATCAACACTGGGCATGTGTGTGGACATTGATCCATTCCATTAATACTGGGCACGCGTGTGTTGACCTCGAAGCATCGACCCATTGGGAATGTCCCGTCAGTGACTCTGGTGTGAATTCTGGAGCTCGGGAATGTCCCGTCAGGGTTGAGAGAGTGTGAATATATATATATATATATAGAGGTTTTGTTTGGGCATTGCCATCAGTTGTTAAAAGCCGTTGTCATTGAGAGTGGTTGTAAGCAAATTTTCGTGAGAGCAATTGTGATACATATGTATAATAATAATAACCCATAGCTCTACAGCCCGTGAGGGCCTTGGCTTACCTACCGACTGCTGGTCTCCCTCCCACACTGTTCCTCCGTCACCTGTTGTAGCGTGGAGATGTTAGACCAGTATTGGTGTGTCGGGGGATCAGCCCGACGAGCCCCCAGCCGTTGCAGGTCTTCTCGATTGGGTTACGCTCACTCACTCGGAGCTCCCTAATTTCCTCACGATGGTGGGTTGCCACCGGCCCTATACGCAGGCCGAATAAATTCCGACCAGAGCCGGATTCGAACCTACGCCATCCCGCAGCGAACGATACATATGTATAGTTACTAAATATACCAAGGTATAAATAGACCTGTCTCTCTAGTAATATAAATAAACTACTAGTACCCAAAATATTTTTTTTATATATATACTTAGGCATAGACTTTGTGTCTCCAGCAAAATCTATATATAAATACCAATACCCAAAATAATTTACTATTTTTCGTAAAATTTATATAAATACCAAATAAAAAACAATAGCTAAAACTGAATGCCCCAATTGTGGTAAATTCATATCCAAAACAAATATGTCAAAACACCGGGCAATATGCACCGGTCAACCAAAAAATTCTCTATTACCAACCCAACCCTGTCCCTATTGTGGAAATTCTATTAGCATTCCCAATCTGAACAGACATAAGAAGAGTTATGAATATCAACCATCAACACGTCAGACCAATCCTACAAAAAGACAAGCAGATATAGCACAAAACGATGGCCCTCAACCGAAACAAATTAGATCTTCGACCATACCTGGTGTAACAGCTTTTGGTGGGCGACTCAATGATTAATCCTTTGAATCGGAGCCACCCTGTGATATCAACAATTTCTTAAAAACGTAAAATCCTTAATAATAGACCACCTGAAAAATAAACTTAAAAAATAAATCTATTAAGATCTATACTATCCTATCCTCTGAATATGAGAAACCAGATGAAACACATCAAATATTTTGCCATTGTTCCAAAACCCAGACTCTATATTTGTGTGATATAGATAATTTGGAACAAATCTATGCTCAGATATGGACACACTGCTCACAAAACACAAGGAATTTGTGGCCAAAGGATCTGGTTGGAAATTGTGTGGTAGTTCACATAAACTGGAACTGAAAATAAGTCAATTCTCCCCCTTCTCTGCTTCTACCTATGCCCACCTTCCAGTGAATATTCAGAATAAGAAAGCAGTGCTCAATATACAAAATAATGATAAAGTGTATTTTCTGTGGCGTGTCTTGGCAAAACTTCACCCAGTGGATAGGAAAAACAATCCAGAGCAGATTCATCATTATATGCAGTATGAGGCAGAGTTTGAGAATGCTATGTCGGGTATCGAGTATCCTGTTGCCACATCCGATATAGCAAAATTGTGTACGAAATCCCTTCGCAATTAATGTGTATGCCTATACAGAAAATAATTTTGTATATCCCCACAAAATAAGCACTGTCAATAATGATAATGCTACTGTCATTAATTTGTTACTTACATTAGATGACAAAAATTCCCATTATTGCCTTATTTGCAATCTCTCCCGTCTAGTTAGAAGCCAAGCAAGCAAGCATAAAGGGGAAATCAAAATTTGTCATAGGTGTTTGTCCACATTTGATAATCAGAACGGTGACGCTATCCAGAAACGTGAAGAGCAAAAAAAATATTGTGGTGAGAACAAACCTGTGAATACGATTATGTCCAAACCAGGAGAGGTTCAGAAATTTAAACAACACAAGGCCCTGTTGGAGCATCCAGCTATAATAATAGCACATTTTGAGGCATTTCTCAAACCATTCAACTATTCAGACCCTGATCTGAAATCTGTTCGACGACACCTTATCAGCTCCATGAGGTTTGTAGTTATGGTTATGTAGTTGTGTGGTGCAATTCATCAAAACTTAATAAGTATACCGAGAACCTGATGCTGTCAAACATTTTTTCCAAAAAATTAAAAATGAAGTGAGGGAAATTGGTATGGTATTATCTGTGTCAAAACTAAGAGCACCATTATCTGCTGCTGAATAGCAATTACATGATGCTACTAAGATTTGCACACAGTGCAATTCATATTTTACAGATGATAATAAAAAAGTTTATGATCATTGTCATTTCACAGGAATAAATTTGGGAGTTTTGTGTAATAGCTGTAATCTCAAAATACAGAGAGAATAATTTGTCCTCATATTTTTTTTCATAATGCCAGCGAATATGATTTTCACCATTTGGTTACACATCTCAGTTATGATATGGAGAACATAGAAGTCCTAGGAGAGAATCAGGAGAGATATATCAGTATCAGCAAAACAGTAAAGATTCCTGGTGGTGGCATTATAAGGACGATATTCCTGGACTCCATGCGATTTCTCTCTGCTGGCCTGGATGCCCTTGCTAGCAAACTATCTAATGACCAGTTCCAAATCACAACCAATAGTTTTTCCGGCTTGGGCATAGAACATATTAGACAAAAAATGGTGTACCCATATGAATATGTGACTGACCATACTAAATTTGATGGTGAGTCTCTCCCTCCTCAATGTAAGTTTAAAGCCAACTTAGAGTAGAAAATATCACAGATCCCTCCTCAAGATAAGTTTTACAGCCAACTTACAGAACAAAATATCACAGATCAAGATTACCACAATGCACAACTGATGTGGGAGAAATTAGGGTGTAGGACACTGGGTGACTACCATGATGCTTATCTAAAATTGGATATGACAATCTTTGCCGACGAATTCCAGGCTTTTAGAAAATTGTCTATAAATATCTATAAATTGGATCCAGCACATTTGTATACCCTCCCTGGGTTAGCATGGTCAGCTATGTTGCTCAAAACAAAAATCGAACTGGAGCTAATTACAGATGTGGACATGCTTCTCTTCATAGAGGGAGCTATACACGGGGGCATGGTGCAATGCACACAAAGATATGTGAGGGGCAACAATACACATATGACAAAATATAACCCAGATATTCTATGTAGATGTAAATAATTTGTATGGTTATTCGATGATGCAGAAACTCCCCTATGGTGATTTCGATTGGATGGACTCCATATCAATAGATATCCAAAATTTTGATGACACAGAGTATGGTTTCTTTGCCGAGGTGGATCTTGTTTACCCTTATAATTTACGCAATCTGTTTTCCAATTTGCCACCGGCTCCCGAGTTTGTGCCCACCCAAATCAAAACAGAAAAAGCTTCTAATGACTCTCAAGTCTAAAGAGAGATATGTTATCCACTATAAGAATCTTAGATTTTTGATTGACAAGGGGGTCAATATAGTACAAATTCGAAGTCCTCAGATTTAGGCATTCGGAGTGGTTGAAGCCTTATATTGAAACCGACACAAGACACAGAACAGCTGCCAAGTCAGATTTGGATAGGGATTTCTATAAATGAATAACGCAGTGTATGGTAAGATCATGGAGAATATTAGGAAGCACGAAGATGTGAGGCTGGTCTCTAATCCAAAAAAGTGTAATAAATTGGTGGCAAATCCAAAATTCAAATTGCGTACAATATATCATGAATATTTGTCACTTTTCCAAATGGAGAAGCCATGGATCAAATTTGACAAACCAATCTATATGGGAGCTGCAGTGCTGGATATGTCCAAGCTACACATGCTGGAGATTCACTATAATACAATGAAGCCCTATTATAAGGATAACATTTCTCTCCTGTATATGGATACAGATACTTTTGTATATTACACCAAAACACCTAATCTGTATGAAGATATAGAACACCCTGAGTTGCTTGATTATTTTGATACATCTTCATATAATCCTAATTTTGGTATTCCCACCCACAACAAAAAGGTACCGGGCAAGCTAAAAGATGAGAAAAATAATGATATTATTATAGAGTTTGTTCGAACTTAACGCCATTTCTCATAATGTTACGAACATCAAACTCCAGCTTGAGACTTACGAGGATTTTGGGAAAATTCAAAGTACCATAGCCCACAAAGGATACTTTGGCAACAATGAAAAATGAACTAATGAGTGTCCAGGAAATACTGGAATCAAAATTACCTGGCATTACTGAAACTCTGAGTATAGTCCAACAGCAAATTACTAAGCTCGAAAATCTGAACACTGAATCTGAATTATCTCATTCTCATCATTTGATAGATGACATACAACACAAATTAGAAACACTACAGCAATCAACACCTACACAAAATGACATAACTCCAAGATGCCCTGAGTACTGTAGCTTATGCCAATGAATTAGATGCTGTAAAAAAAGCCCTCACAACACTCCAGAATACTGTAGCTACCTTACCTACATCGCAGGAACTCAGAGCTGTGAAAAGAGCAGTAAATCGAATACTCAAATCTGAGGATATCAAAAACATCCAGGTGGATGTTTATGGAAATCAGAAAACAAATACATGATCTTTCTAGCCAGAGTTCCAAATTGAGGCTTGTGGAGAGTTTACAGCAAATTATTTCAAATATTAAGCCTCAAATTGGGACCATAGACACAAATCAAGAATCAGCCTTATCAAGTTTCACCACACAGCTTCATGATTTAAGAGAACAATTTAAACAACTGTATGTTGATGTGAAAATCAAACCCAGCTATTATGAGATTGTTCGTACTATAGGAGAACACTT
The DNA here is from genome assembly GCF_977018435.1 of Lepisma saccharinum. Lineage (NCBI taxonomy): Eukaryota > Metazoa > Arthropoda > Insecta > Zygentoma > Lepismatidae > Lepisma > Lepisma saccharinum. Next base: position 66,847,914 of record NC_139243.1, read on the forward strand.
GGAACCATTATTGAGCAGATTGGATGAAGTAGAATTTAGTCAGTTTTTCTCTGCTGATTGTCAGACTTCACAGTATTCCAAATACTAGAGGGCAATGGACATATGTTAAGGGTGGCAATATTTACAAAATATAACATTACTCACAGGCTCATGAATTTTTCTTCAATGGTACTATTCAATTTCTGATGTTTGCATATTTGAAAAAGGCAAAACAATTTGAGGTGCCACTTTTCACTATACAAAGAAAAGATGGTGAGTTCAGGGCACTTCAAATACCAATAGCATCTTGGGATAATACTACCAATAAACATAAAATACATGAAGATAAACAATTGTCTGTTTTTAATGTTGAAACTGGTGACCAATTATTATTTGAAGTCAAACAATTGTATCCTGACGATAATCCTTTTATGTAATCTTCTCTTATCTAACTAACTGTCTAGACAAGATATAATTAATGAACTACACAGACCAGCTCGTCGTAACTACAAATGACTATCTGTGGTAACAAAAGGAAATGATGATCTATGGCAGGCTGATTTGATTGAAATGAACACAGGAAATTTGAATATTCTGAATAAGATAAATCATGGTTTTAAGTATTTGTTAACTGTAATAGACACTTTTAGTAAATATGCTTGGGCTGATCCTCTGAAATCTAAAACAGGAGCTTGTGTCGCTGAGGCTTTTAAGTCTATTTTTCAACAAGTCAGAATACCTCATCACTTACAGACAGACAGACGAAAAGAATTTTACAATTCCACATTCACCAAATTAATAGTCTGACATTATATTAGACATTATTTTACATACAGTAATTTGAAAGCTAGCATAGTTGAGAGATTCAACAGGACACTAAAAAAACATATGTGGAAACAGTTTAGTTTGCAGGGTAATTACAGGTGGATAACAATTTTATCTGATCTTGTTCATAATTACAATAACTCTATACATAGAACCATACATATGAAGCCTGCTAAAGTAACAAAATCTGACGAATTACAATTGATTTCCACTGTTTACTGTCCTAAATATCAACACACAACCAAGAAACCCAAGTACAAAGTAGGAGATCGAGTAAGAGTTAGCAAATTGAAACACCATTTTGAAAAGGGTTTTACTAAAAATTGAAGTACAGGGTTGTTCACTGTGGTTGAAGTCTTACCAGGGAACAGGCATACATATATAATAAAAGACAATTGCGATGAATATTAAAAGGAAGATTTTATGAAGAAGAACTTAGCAAAACTGAATACCCAAATAAATATCTTATTGAGAAAGTGTTACGTAGAAAAAACAAAAAGTTATAAGTAAAATGGCTGAGACTTCCAGAAAAATGTTGGATTACCACAGACCAAATAATTCTATGACAACTACATGGAATGTGGTAAGACGTTTGCCTGATTTACTAGAAACTAGAAAGAAAAATGGTGAGCTGCTCCCTGACCATCTTAGATGCCTAACTGTAGGTCCATCTGGTTGTGGAAAAAATACACTACTTGTAGATAATTTTTTGCTTGCCCCCAATTGGTTAGACTGGAAGAACAGACACTTGTATGTTTTCTCAAAAAGTTTGAAACAACCCAAATACCAGCAGCTTATGAAACTGTATGAAGGACTGGGCATAGCTACCTATAAATCAGAAATAAAACCACTTGACAATTGTTATGAAAGCTCAGTTGTAGTCTTTGATGATGTAATTTTAGAAAATCAAAATGAAGTACGTAATCTTTTACTCAGGGTCGTCACAGGGGAATAGACTGTTTTTATCTGGTTCAGACTTATTCTAACATTCCCAAACAGTTACTTCGTGATAATACAAATCTAGTTTGTCTGTTTCGTCAGGGCCACACTAATCTTAAACATGTATATAATGACTATGTAGGGGGAGATTTAAACTACAGTCAATTTTTAAAATTCTGCTCTTCCTGCTGGAACAAAGATAATTTTGTATTTGCTACAATTGATATGACTCAAAAGCCAAACAATAAAAAATATAGAAACAAAATTAACAATTTTATAAATGTTGAGTCATTATAAAATATGTTGTGACGTTATATATAACCTATAAACAAAAATGACAAAACATAAAATTGAAGACAATTTGAATTTACGTGACTATCTGGCTAAAAGATTTAAAGGCTGGAAATCTGAGAAAAGAGGATACTATGAACAACACAAACATCAAGATCAACCAATTATTGATGCTATCAGTGGTCTTGGTAGATAAATTAAGGGTGTCACAGAACAAAATAAGAACCTCATAAAAGAGCTAGTGCCTCTTGCTGCTAGAAATTATGCAGATTTTCCTCCTACACCATTATCTAGTATTCATACTTCTCTAGTACTCCAACAACCACCTACTTCTACACCATTATCTAGTATTCATACTTCTCTAGTACTCCAACAACCACATACTAAGGCCATAGGAGATTCAGAAAAAATTGAGTTAGGTCTCTTGGCAAGAGATTACCTGAGTACTGTGAAATTTGACAAAGATGAAGTATTTGGATTATATCGAACCATGGAGCCCAATGATAGTTTGGAAAATTGGAAAATCTAGAGTTACATTTCAAGGGGATGATGTAAAAGTCAATTTGGGTGGAGCAAATAACTGGTCTAGATATCCTGGCTCTGTAGGAACTCATCACCAAGAAAAATCCTAGAGATTATACAGATGAAGATTACCAGAGTTACACAGAAATTTTAATACTGTCTGATGCACTATACCAAAACAATGATGCTAGTCAGAATAGATTTAAATCTAGCAGTGGGACAAATACAAAAATATGATTAAACCTATATGGAACCAACTTAAAACTGGTACTGGCATTAAACACTACAATACTCTACCCAAAGAGTTTGTGTGGGTGGATGATGTAAGAAAACTCATAGATAGATTGTTGGTCATAGCAGGAGAAGAAAATGCTGGCAATAATAATTTCTGTAATCAAAAAATAGGCATTGTAGATATGATTAGTACTAAACTAGCCAGTTTTATTGTAAATGACAGTAAAGGCATAGGATACTTAATTAAAATTATTAATACTCTACTTGTAAAGACCATGCCACTGCCTATAATACTCACACTGATCTTGGTGCTCGTCATGAGGCTGATCAAAAATTGGAGCAAGCAGCATTTGGAAGACTAATCAGCAGAGATGCTTCATTAGGTGAAAATAAAGCAGCATTAGGTACAACCATTGTCATGAATAAAAAACAAAAAATGGGGTGGGGACTATAATCCTAAATATATATATATAAATACCCATTATGACGAAACCTAAAGGTATTGTATACCAAGTACCTTATTCAGATCTAAAATCTCTAGGATCCTTAGACAATCTCCTCACTAAAAAATAACAGGAGAAGAAAAAATCTTGATTGAGTAGAGGTCATGGAATGAAATTAACACTTAGTACACCTCAGTTGAAAACAGGAATGTAGCTAGGTTGATCAGTTTGGGGGGGGGCCCCAAACGTAAACTATTATGAATTAACAAACTATTTATACACCATATAGGTCTATGCCGTATACATACATTATATATGCATGTGTATATATAAATATATATAGTCTTGGAAAGAAAAGGATCAAGGGCCTCCTCGGTGGTGCATGGAAGCATCGTCGCCTTGTAATCAAGGGGTTCCGGGGTTTGATACCAGTCCCGATTAGCCTTACTGTGTATAAAGTGGACTTAAAACACCAACTCAATCAATCAATAAATTGGAAAGGAACATCATTTTCTTCTGTAGCCCCCAGCAGTCTACGGATATACTCTCGTGAAATACATAGCCATTATTCGGGAAAATAAATGCAGAATGAACTCATTAGCTTAATGGCTTATACACCAAGAACAATGTTATTAGTCTTTAGATTTGTAAATTTGCTGGAAAAAAATTGAGAAGTAGATAAAACTCTTTTCCGTTGTTTTAGATATAAAGTGCTGGAACCAGGTTTACAAGTATTGACAACAGTGCAAATATGAAATGTGCGCGTAATGAGTTCAAGCTAGACATCTCATGTATACAGTTTATACCAGAATCAAATCCGATTTCTCTTAGTTCAAGCGCGGGCCCGAGTCTTCTATGGCATCTGATTGTTCACTTGCAAAATATGATGATAAGAAATTATATGCACACGTCTAATTTCTTAAAATTAATCTTATTTGTGTGTAGAAAACTGAATATATGATGGCACTGGATAAAACAAAGTTCCCACATGCTCAAATCATTACGCTCTTGTCTTTGGTTCGGCAGGTTCAACAACCTGCCCGGGTTTTGATTCCCGATGGAGGCACAAAGTTCTTCGGATCTCACTTTAAACTATATGTCCAGTCCCGATTAGCCTTACTGTGCATAAAGTGGACCTAAAACACCAGTTCAATTAATCAATCAATCGAAAGGTTCAAGGTTCGATCGCTGGTGGTCAGGCCGGTAGCCAGAATATGATTTCGGAAGGGGATTATTCCTTATCAGCAGCCACCATCTAAAGACGAAAAGGTCGGGGGGAGGAGTAAATGTGCTGAAGATGAATTTCTTGGTATATTGCAACTTACCATATACAAGATGTTTAATCCTGTTAATGAAGTAAATTTAATTACTATTACACATCATTAAAATCAGATATTTGTAGGATTTCGGGAAAGGACTGCAGCCCCCGAGCCCCTTCCCTGTGTATGTGCCTGCTTGTATTAGTTCCAAAATTTCTGTGCTGTTCCAACATCGTGAGGACAATTTGGGAAGTACTTGAAAGCGATAAGGAAGCAAATTCTGCTCTCGAAACTATGGGACTCGATGTGATGACCACGCACAACCGAATGAAATAACTCTTGGCAAGCCTTGACTAATTGTGAGTTTTTATCGGCCTCCTCGATGGCGCAGTGCTAGCGTCACTGCCTTGCAATCAAGGGGTCTTAGGTTCGATACCTGGTGGAGGCAGATAGTGGTTCGGATCCCCGATTAGCCTTACTGTGCATAAGGTGGACTTAAAACACAAACTCGATAATTGGAAGGTTTTAGAAGAACTAAAGATGGCTTTTTATGCATCGTACAACTCTGCATCTTTTCACCCCACTTTTACAGTTTTTCTTTCTAAGAGTATAACACGCTACGAAACCAGAGGTCCAAGGTTCGAACATTTGACTGGTATGGTTGTATCATGTCTGTCCCATCGCCATTCCTTCGGCTCATCATTCATCCTCATCATCGCCTTTAACCCAAGAGGTAGAAAAGCGGCATAATGTAGAAATATATAAATGATTGATTTGGTTTATTTTACTTCGCTTCTCTGACACCTTTTGGCTAATTGTGAAGATGAAGATGAAAATGAGTGATGTGAAATTGATGAGAGGACCATCATAATGAACACACATGCCCAGTCCGGGATTCGAACCCAGGACCCCTGGCATCGTAATGCACCTTGTTAACCAGTGCACAACAAATAGAAACAGAAAATGCATGATAAGTTATTTGTTTCTCCATAACGCATGATTATATTATAAGTATTATTCGCTGTATGACTAGGGATTAATTATATTTGTATGTCTAGCCAACCTAGCCACCTAAGCAGCAGCAGCTTCCGCATTTGCAGGTGGAGGCTAAATGAAGAAAAATCACAAATTTTGTAACATGACACTTATAGAGCATGCAGACTGCTGTAAAAACAATTGTTACATACCTAGTTTCCTTCCTTAATTCAAACGTGGTTTATTCTTCATTATACATGAGATCAACCACCCTGGGAGTCGAACCCAGGATCTTGTGTGGTAGTCAGACTCTTTTCGAATGCCAATATGTTGGATATTTGGTCCATCAGTCGATCTTGATCCATTGTTTCTAGAGGAGGACAATCTGGCAGCTTCTCATTCGACATTTTACTCGCGATGTAGGAAAACGAGATCACAAACACTTCGTGATGCTATCTTCTCGCGTTTACAGAAGTTTACCACCATTCGGACAACAAATCCTACTTCAAACTAACAGATATGAACGGTCCACCAAATCAATAGATGAACCGACAGCTTCGATATTTCTCCAAATTTTCATAAAGTGGCCTTTCCCTCCTTTCGGGGCAGGTCATTAGCAGGAGGGTTGAGTGCATGTGAGAAGAACCGTTATTTAATTCACTCCCGTGCCGAAAAATTAAGCCAGATGAAGAGAAAGTGAGGGTTTTGGGAGGATCCTGGATCTGGTGTGCAGCATGGAGGAAAAGTTCATTTTCAATAGGTCTCAGACTTCCCTGCCTGGAGCGGACCACAAAACCATTAACTGCATCCCCTCCCAATACATCTGTTTGTGTTCAACAAGCAAGAAACAGGGAAATAAGAAAGAAATGCCTTGCTTGGGGTTCGTGCTACTGAAAATTGAAGAAGTGTTTCAAACTGCAAGCAAAATTTACTGAAGAATTATTTTGCAATATTCGTTATCAAACAAAATAAAATTTCCAGCAAATACAGAACAGTTTCCCGGGGCCAGTGCCCACGCGTGCCACCACCCGCTAACGACGTCCCTGGTTGAAAAGATTGCAGAGTTCCAGAAAAAAGAAACACACTGGTGGTGTCATATTCAGTATTCCAGCTATTTTAGCAGCTCTGGGTGCTGTGGGGAGTCTAGCAGGAGGTAGTGCAGCTATAGCAAAAACAGTAATTGATGCAAAGAAGAACAAAGCTGAACTAGAAGAACAAAAACGTCATAATCTGGCAATGGAGAAGAAAGGCAAGGGTATTAATGCTTTGAGAAAATATACAAAAATAGAACCATTATCCAACTATGATATTGAAAATATGATTAAGTTAATGAAAGTGAAATACTTCAGAGGTGTTTACATGTCAGATTCTCTACCTATCAAGGGGACCATATAAAATAGTGTGTGGAGTAGTCAATTTGGATAGTTTCAAAAATCAAGGCACTCACTGGATTTGTTATTACAAACAACCTAACATAGCTTTTGCTTTTGATTCCTTTGGTGGCATACCACTATCAGGCTTAGTTAGTTATCTTAATACTTCTAATCTTTATTATAGTGATAAGCGTATCCAGGGCTTTGAGGATGTAAATTGTGGCCACCTATATGTTTCTATGCTGGCCTGCCTATCTCATACAAATAACCCAACAATTGAAGATTAGCAGAAAGCATTGTGGCATCAAAGCATCATGGGAGTATTCCATCTCATTAATGAGACTTCAGTATTGAAACTTAGCTTACACAATGATATTATCTATGCTAAATCTATAGCTCTACATGCTTTCTACAGTATGTATCTTATTCCTAATATCACAGAACACAATAATAGGGTTGCAGTAGGAAATGAAAAAAAAAATATTATTATTCCTGGTCAGTATAATCTATCAACATTACAAGCTCATCTGCCTAGAGGTGTGTTACTATCACAGCATTCTGTTACACACAGAGTAGAATTAGTTTCTGCAACTGAAACAGTTGATCTAGGTACACTTGGCAACCTACTAGGTTTTGAGAACAACACAAAACTTGAGCCTGCCATCAAACACATAGGTGGCAATATTCCTAAATTCTTGGCCATAGACTTTGAATATTCATTGTAATGTGGCAGAAGGAATGATTACCAATTCTGATGGCAACATAAGTAGTCACAAAAAAAATGGAATCATAGCAACTTTCAAATCAAATTCTGAGTTCATGGAACCTATCATCTACACGCCCTCCTCACCTATCTATTTTCCAGTATCTCAAAATCGTATAGACCACATAGAGTTGGTGGTAACCAATGAAAAAGGAGAAGTAGTAGATTTTGCTGGTGCTTCTAAAACAACAATCATAGAAATTATTATATAAAGTAACCATTAACACGGAGCATATAGAAAGTTCTGAATTACAATATTTTCCTCCCAATCGTCGTACATTTGATAATCTCAATGAACCCAATCGTGAAATTGAATTTGATGTGTACGTGGGTGAGAGTTTTGTATATCCTCACAGGGCTGACTTGTATATTACATTTGAAATAGTAAAAAAATGAAAATAATGAGGCATTTCCCACTGGTGCAAACATAAAACTAGTAGATAATTTTGTTCTCTCAAGTAGAAAAATTTAGATACCTTTCAGCAAGACCCTATTCGTCGCCATATTTACTTTTATTATACAAGAAAAGATCATCCCACTGTTGGGAAACTGCATGTTTCATTGAAAGATTCAGGACTTTTTCAAGGTGGGGAAACATCTTTAAGGACAGTCATAAATTCTCTGGGATTCTCATACAAAAAACTTAATGGAAGCAAAATAAATTAAAGTATGAAGGCATACGGGGATGTAGAGGTAGAGATCCACACATTCTCGACCTTAACCTAGGTCATATTATGGAGGTGATGAGGTGCACCAACCACCTTTACCCCAGGTTTGCCCCAGGTACTCACTTGGGCTGAGTCGACCTTGGAGCCACTCGGGATGTTTGAAAAAGTTCCACAAACCACCGTGGTTCTCCCGCATGAAAGTCAGATGCCCCACCAACTAGACTTTGTGCAATTCAGTTCGGTCTAATTGAAAGATGGGCAGACTTTAACGGCGACTTCAGAAAGAAATGGTTATTGCAAGTGTATATATTCAGTATTTTCAGAATGGATTGAAAAGGTAACCTGTAAACAATGCTCATTTCGTTAATTCGTTCATGTTGTAAAGAAAATGGAAATGAAGAGAGAAAACAATAACACATTTCATCATTGTTGTTGTTATAGTTGTTACCCTGTTTTCCTCAAAAAACAATAACACATTTCATCATTGTTGTTCCCTTTTCATAATACGTTTTCCTCGACACAGCATCAGATGGCCGCACTACGTACCGTACCGCATGATATGGCAACACCGTGACACGTGTTCCTTCAGCTCTCAATACCAAACTAATTTTGAGGCAGGTTTAATGTTCAATCTTTGAAATTATATATGTATGTGTGTAATATGCAAATATAAGTGTTTAAAGCAAATTAATTTTTATCATGCTCAAAATAACATTCCATTTCCATTAAATAGTCTTATGTATCGGAATCTTTCCAAACGTTATCAGTGAGTACATCGGCATCAGCAAACTTTCAGCTTCATCATATCACTAGTCTTTATAAACCTATTGGATGCCAATTCTGGTTTGAAACTTATTTTTTGTACTTCTAAGCTCTAATTTTAAAGTGATGTTTTCAGAATCGGTTTTTGTCAAGTGATGCATTTTTAATATGGCATTACTCAAGTTTGGGAATAGAGTGACAAAACAACAAACAACCAGAAGTTGTTGCATAATGTTTCAAGTTTCAAGATTCATTAATTCTTTCCCTTTGTAATAAAATGTAAAATGTTATTGAGTACGTGATATTTTTCCAAGAAAAATGCTTGTTTGTATTTCAATCTTTCAGCAAAACATGCACTCTTCATATAACCATGTTCTGGAAGCCATTAAGAGGTGCTATCCTGAAGGAGTTCATGAAAACTAAATCACATATTGAAGTTACCCTTCAGTCAATGCTAGACCATAGTAAGTATGACCTGAACACAAGCAGGGGACCAAGAAGAGAGATTACAAGACACAGACATTTACTTCCTTTCTCTTGTGTCACTTCAGATACACTATGAATCGAAGAAACTGAGAAGTTGCTCTTTGTCAAAACTTTCGATTTTTAAAGACAATCAAAGTAATAAAATTTCATGCAATACCTAAAACACCTAAAAATATATAAATAATGAAGCTAAGTTACCTGAAATATTTAGGCAAAGTTGAGAATCTCATGGAAAAATCTTCAGATAGAGAAATAGTAAACAAGTCAGCATTCATATCTTTCCAATTCAATGATTCGAGAACAAATGTAGTGCTGGCAGCTGGCAAGTTACTTCTCCCTGCTTCTGTTCTTTGCTTTGCAGATGAAAGTGTCAAGGTACACTCGCGCATGGGCTGGACAAAGAGTGATGGAATACTTGGCATGGAGATGCAAAGTTTAACAATACCAGACCATCGAGTTGTAGACACCATCAAAATTGGTTTCGGAAAAAGCATAATGTTGTCGATAGTCAGTCTGGCTTTAGGCAACTAACCACAGAGGTGGTTGGATGTATTTAATTCAGAGTGAGGAAAATGACTGTAAAATCATGTGCAAAAATCCCTAGGAGGAGGATAAAAATCAAAATTGCAAACCTACAAAGGAATATAATATACCTGATCAAAAGTAAAAACTATGGAAGCAGATTTCCATGTCCCGTGAAGTACTCCAATGTCAAGTCAAAGGCTGTGAGGTTAAATCCCATGCTGCTGTATCTCTTACCCAATTCCGTTGCTACAGTTAACACAGCATTACAGATACATTTTCATAGTCAAGTGCATACAAAAATAAATGTGATATTGTCATGAAATTATCAACTAACATGGAAATCAAATTTGCCCCTTTCGTCAGATGACTTACCTCAAATGCAATGAAGCAAGTTTATCAAACACCCTTACTTATTGACTGATAGACAGCCCACAAGGGTGCTTGCATCCTTTCACAATTGTTTATTGTTCCTTAGACTAAGGGCACAGTGAAAGGTGGGTAGTGTTGGCTTGGAAACTAAATGATAAGTGGTGGAGTAAGATAAGTCCCATCCTAGAATCTAGCAAATAACTGTCAATCATGAAGATCTTACTCCTCTCAAAATTTGTATAGAAAACTCCTTTCCTTTGACAGTCCACATTGGGGTCTCACGACGGGCATAGCCCGCAGTGCACTTAACCAGGAGAGGTTGCACGGGTCACCATGACCCACACCTAAGTTTTCTTTCTTTACAATTCCGTTAGGGTCCGCAATAAGTGGATGGTACTTGTAGTAGCTTCCTACCTTCTGTTGTCCTTTACCCCCCTGCAGACGATCTTTAGTTTGCCTTCAGGTGTCGGAAGGAAAGGGTGTGTGTGGGTCACAGTGACCTGCAGCGACCATTAACGCTTGTGCAAATAGTCAACGCTCAGTTTGTTGCAGTAGCGTGGCATTGTTGCATCATGCATTGTTTTAATTTCGGTGTGATGGATCCAAAAGCTATAGATCGAATTCGTCATATGCTGAATGAAGTGGTGTCGGAAGACGAAGAAGGCCAAGAGTTAGGAAGTGACGAGAACGAAATTGAAAGTGAAGTTGACAGGGAAGAAGAAAACAGAGATAATGAAAAGCATGACACTGACACAGAACAAAGTGACACTAACGATGAAGATGGAAGTGGTGATGATGCTATGTCAGAAGATGACATTCCTTTACTCGAGAGAGGTTACTTCATTGGGAAGAATGGGACCAAGTGGAAGAGGACTGAGCCTTCTCAATCATTGCCCACAAGATGCCACAACATAGTCACTCACCTTCCAGGATGTAGAGGCAAAGCAAAGGAGGCCAACACACCAGTGAAAGCGTGGCAGTGTTTGTTTACTGATCCAATACTGCAGAAGATAGTGGATTACACAAATAAGTATATTGAAGTTTCAAAAGCTAATTACTCTCGTGAAAGAGGTAAAATGTACCAATTTGGTTGAGATGAAAGCCCTTCTAGGATTTTTGTATTTGGCTGGCATGTTGAAGACATCACACGTGCATATTGATGAGTTGTGGAGTCATGATTGAACAGGAATCAGTTTTAATACGGCGGAAAATATTCCACAATTTCCCTCATTCCCATTTCGGTATGCAGTGCATCATGGTTTTGTTTAAGAGTGTTGATTGTAAAAACGGCCACTAGATGGACGTATTGCACGATCGCTCTTTCCCCACTTCAGCTGAGAACTCGTACTGGACATGCCTTTGAGAACACACACGTACTGTACTTCGACTCACAGCGTCATCAGTCGTTCCCCTCTTCGATCGCAATGTGCTGGATAAAGTGAATTAAGTTTTATCGTTGGTTTTGGAACAGAAGAGCATGGACAACGAAAATTCATTATTGAAGTGAGTGCCTTTCTTACATGATGTCTCAGGGAAGTATCGTGTTTACTGAAATGTCATTCTGGAGCAATGAAGGAAGGAAGGAAGCATAAGACAGCACGATGCTTTTACCGTGGTCCAATACTACGATTTTGTGGCAAACAATTATGGACGTTTTTGCACTTTTGGATTTGTTGCATTTCTTGGAAGCGGCATGCATGTGGATTCTTAATGAAGAGGTATTTGGCAACGCAGGAACTGTTTAAACACCTTGATGTCTCGAGTTGAATGGAAGTTGCATCTTTTGGAACAAGGTATTAAGAAGAATTTTGATTCGTATCCAAAAAGAATGGTCACAGAGTTTGGATTCTTATGTCGTGGGAATGCATTGATGTTACAGATTCTTATGTCGTGGAAATGCATTGATGTTACGGATTCTTAAGTTGTGGGAATGCATTGATGTTACGAAGGAGAAGAAGATCGACCGAAGTATTGGTTGTTTGGACGTCCCATTCAACGCAGCTGTTTCCTAAGGTGCAGGAAGACTCAAACGTGGAACGGCAAGGAGTGGAATTTGAGGAACATGCTTTTGCAACACAAAAAAACCATTAGAATGATTCTTCACTCTTCAAGAACTCTCACCATGTGTGGTCAATGACGAATGAGTAGAGGCACATATTTTTGGTAAATAAAAAAGCAAAATTTCGGTACAAAAACAGAGTCAATTTTGGGTTCAAAAGCGGTAAATAAAATGAAATTTCGCTGTTATAGCGGTGAAAAAGTGGTATATAAAAATACATTTTGGGTTTAAAAAATGTTAATATCATCCCAAATTTGATTAAAAACTGCACTATTACATAAAATAAACATATCCCTTCTAATAGCACATTAAATCATTACCAGAATATTACGTTTATTCCTGCATAAAGAGTCAAATTTTGCTTCTCAAATATTTACAGCAGAATTAATCAATTTTCCATGAATTGCATAACTCACAGGATACTTCAGACTTCAGAAAGTGTTGCGTTGGTATATAGACGGTAAATTTCGTTTTTAAGAGTCTATTTTGAATTTTGCAGTTCATTTCGCATAATTTCGTGACAAAATAGGGTAGGAAAATGCACTTCACACATTTCAGAAACATGAAAAATTAACATCAGAATGTGTTATTTCACATTTCATGTTTTCGTCAAAAACCAAATATGCATGCCTCTACGAATGAGGTATGTACATTTCTTACATAGTGAATTTACAGTGATTTATTGACATAACAAAGGGGAGTATGAACTGCTTTTGTGCATAGACTTACATTTGTTTTTGAGGGTCGAAAAGCACGAGTGGCTGAGTCGCTTGTTTAATTTCTGCAAGTACAAGTTGATACTTACATATTCAACAAAGGGAATGAACAGTTGTGGATGCTTGTCCCCCCATCGACAATTGTGTTTTTATCATGTTGAAGTTAGATTGTCCTTGCGAACATTGGATTGCATTCATGAACAACTGAAGGTAAAAATGGTTGCTGTTGTTAAAAATTGCAACAAGCATAAACATCAATCTCGCCCCCATAGACAAACCACTAAAGAAGAAATGTTAACTCAATGTTAAATTCTGTGGCTTTCATCACTCCATGACGTCACTGGTGACACTAGTGACATCTAGCAAAGATTTTAAGGAACTACTTGTTTCTCAATGCTCACGCTAGATGGCAGGCCTCAGGTCTGACAAAGGGGGGTGATGTGGAGTGGTAGGCTAGAAAGAAACTTCTTATTTGAAATTCAAATGTTTGTGTTCTTCTGCTATACAGCTTTTAAATAACCTACTGTGACTATGATCTTCCCTTTATTGCAAACATAAGAATAAACTTCTTTGCAGGTGTAGATTACCATAACAAGTGTGGACTAAACACTAAACAGCACACACTCATTGCAATTGTTTATGGGTACCAAAACAAAGCAGACTCCGTGCAACACACGTCACCATCCTTGTCGAACTGACCGAGCAAGCCTGTCTGGGATGGTCATTTCAAATTCAAACCCATGTGTTGGCCCAGTGTTGCAATCTTTCCGCACAGAAAATGAGCTAAGCACTGGATGGTAAATTCCTTATATAATAAATATCCATGTCAAGTGCTACGTAATGTAAGTTTTACATTATGTCCCATAAGCAAATATCAATGATTGGAATGATGCGCCTCCCTGATGGTGTAGTGGTGATGTAATGTAATGAACGTGTGTCGGGTTCGATACCTGTTGGAAGCACGAAGTATACATTTCTAGATGTACCGAACCTGTCCGGGATGGTCATTTCAAATTCAAACCCATGTGTTGACCCAGCATCGGCTTTGTGAATGCAAATAATTTTGAAATTTGCAGGTAATCATGACAAAATACCACTTTTGAACATGTCACCATCATATTTAAAAAGTATATGCCTGGAATGCCCAGTTCTCAAAAGGTTCATTGGAAAAGCACGTGTGCATTCTTAGAGCATTTTCTGTACTACTTGTCCTTAAACTTGTATGCAAGAGTTCGTTTGAGTTTTTTTGTTTTAAATCCACTTTATGCATATTTGGGCTAATTGAGATTGGACCTACACAACCCAGCTGCCAAATGGAAAAGCTTGACTTGAGGTATGAATAAAATGTTTTGACTTATTTTGAAACCTTATGTTATGTACATCTCAGATCCGATTGATGCCACACTGTCAACATTGAGCGATTTGAATAATTCAAGATGGCGTACAATATCTCAGTAACCAATGGTCATAAACAGAAAATCTATTTGTAGTTTTGATCCTCATTAGATGCACTAAAAAAAAGATTGTGTGTAGTTTCTCACTAATGTTAGTACTTCTACCGTAATTTAAAAACTAATCCTTAAAATATGTAATTTTTCTAGCACCTTTTGAAGTTTTTGCCTTGTAACTTCTGAACAAATTAAATGACAGGAAATTGTTTTGAATAAATGTGTTAGCCGAATTCATAACATTTACAACAATACAAGACTTAATGCATTTGAATGAAAAATGTGCTATAAAATATGTCCCAAAATGGAGGATAGTGCCAAAAATGTGCTTTACTGTTATATTCAAGTCCACCTGTGATAAGGATGCACTTTTTTGGCACTATCCTCCATTTTGGGACATATTTTATAGTGTATTTTTCAATCAAATGCATTAAGTCTTATATTGTTGTAAAGGTTATGAATTGGCCTACCACTTTTATTCAAAACAATTTCCTGTCATTTGATTTGTTCAAAAGTTACAAGGCAAAAACCTCAAAAGGTGCGAGAAAAATTATATATTTTAAGGATTATTTCTTAAATTACGATAAAACTACACAGAATCTCTTTCGTAGTCCATCTAATGAGGATCAAGAATAAAAAAAAATTCTCTTTACAACCATTGGTTACTGAGATATAGGTCATTAACTGTATAGTCTGCCATATTGGACGCCATCTTGAATTACTCAAATAGCTCAAGGTTGACAGACTGGTTTGAGTCTCCTAGGGAAAACGCAACAAGAGATTTCGGCCTATGTGTGGGACCAGTGGCCACGCACCATTGTGAGGAAATTGGGGAGTTACAAATGAGTAGGACTGGGGGTTTGTCGTGCTGACCACACGACACCCTGTAACTGGTTGGATGATCTGCCACCTAGGGAGAAGGTAATGAGTAGGATCAGGTGGGAGTGAGGTCAACAGTTGGTGGTAGACCTGGGTCCTCAATGGGCTGTTGCGCCATGTTTTATATAAATATATGGTCAATATTAGGCACATGACGTTTGTGTATGTTGACAAAACTTCGGCTAAGTAGTGTTGTCTATAAGCTCTAATACTAAGTCTTGATTCCCCAATTGGTCAAAGAAACATTTTTCCTCCCTGCCAACTGAGTGTATTGTAAATTATTTCACATTCATCTAAATACTGTAGTCTTATGCTTTGTTTGTGTTCATTATCAATGTAATTACACATTCATTGCTTGTAACAGCTACTCAATTTACAATTTTGAGTCTGGACCGTATGTTTCTTTATTGTGTTACTGCTAAAATTCAGTGGTTACAAGAATCAGTGCTATAAGAACATGGCAATAAAATGTACTGGAAGATTAAATATCAATATTATTAAAAATAGCCACTGAAGTGTGAAAACGAAAATTGTGGATGATATTGGTCAGTGTGCTCTGTCATTCATGCAGTACTTCCCTTGTTTAACACACACACACACACACATATGTAAATGACTGGATTAATACTTGCTTCAGTAATTTTTTGATGGAGGGGGAAATACTGGTCAAAATTGTAAAATCAAGTTATATGCTTCTGTCTGGTTGCAGAAGTTATTACTAAAAACAAGTTTCATATTTCATTTGCACAAATGCAAAATTTCAGTTTGTATAAATAAATCAAAATGAAGTCCACAAATTGGGAATTCTATAGTTAAGGTGGTTTGAATTATCGGATGAGATTTTGGTTATAACCATCACATGAAGAGAGAAGAAAACAGGTTAGTTTCATGAGGTAAAATTATAATCTAGACAGTACAGTGGGATCCATGAGTATTACCGAGCAAATTGTCCATGACTTATTTTCACTAATATTTCTCTTTCAGCCTGTGTGATTTTAAGCGATGGATTTTTATGTATGTTGGTGCAGAAGTTGTCAGCAGCTTGTTTTGAGTTTTCATTTCATTCTTGAAGCTCTTATTGAATCAAATAGAGTGCACGAACATGGTGATGAACAATTTGCACGGTAATACTCATGGATTCTTCTGTACATATAGGCATAATGTCCACAAAATGAAACTTGCTAGAATGCACAAGACTACACCAGCAACGCCCTTTCTGCATTCAAAACTAAGCATGTAATGTCACAATGTGGTATCTCATCTCGAGTGTGCACAGTTTTGCTTAAAACATTGATAACAACATTTATGTTGTTTGGCATGGTGTTATGCATGCTGTGTCAAACTTAATTTTTTAACAAATTTAAATAGTATAAGGGGGAACGCCCCATCACATCTCATCTTGCAAGTGTATAATTCCACTGTCAGGCAACCAAAATATGGTAACGGTTCCAACTCTTTTGATTTTTTTAAAATTCTCCCAGCAGAAAGACTAATTATCATAGAATTTTAAAAATCATTGTCACACGAAATTTGAAACTTTCTTAAAGAAGCATGCTTTGATTCTAAAAAAAAGTTATTTATGCTGATTGATTGAATTGTTGTTTTGGTACTACTTTACTATACCGGAGACACCTATCAATGATTTATTTCGCAATTTTTTACATTGCTAACATACTATTCTGCATTGCGGAAGATTTCTTTAGGTGAAATAATGAATTTCTAATGAAAATAATGTCTATTTCTTACATTAACGAGTACTTACTGTTGTTCCTTATTTCCCACAAACCATCCACGGGTAGCACCAAAAACCATTGATGTTAGCCCAAAAGTTCACGATAGCCCCACGAACCATCATGGGGACGAGGTATGCCTACTAGGTTAGGTTAGGCCTGTTAGGTTAGGTTCCATTAGCACTCCTTTCGTTCAATTTAGGGTGGCAGCAGCAATAGCGTGTCGGAAATAGATTTTCGTAGAAAACCACATGCATTCGCATTAAAATGGATCAAAACTACATTCCCGAACATCAACAATGCTACAGAAAATGATTTGCGTAAGTACTTTCTCCTGTAAATTTGAAGAAATCCGTCTCTGGTATAGTAAATTGTTACCGTTGTTTTAAATCCACTTAAGGCACAGTAAGCTAATCGGGACTGAACCTACAGTTTAAAATGGGATCTGAACCACTATGTGCCTCCACCGGGTATTGAACCCAGGACACCTTGATTACAAGTCGATGATTTTACCACTACGCCATAGGGGAGGTGCTTTATTAATGTTGAAAAATAAAAACATAAAAATTACCTTACGGAAGCATGCGTGCTTCCCATGGAGAAGGTATTCTTCGTTGACAAGCGACAGTTACTATGGTAGACTAGTGGGAATGAATGTAGAAGCAAATCAGAACCTTAGTAGAATGCATTTGGGGACTTTATTTTAATGCTAAAACTTCCCAGTATGTGTTAACCAACATAAATTTAAAACAAACCATGTAAATATTGCATTCGTACCACATGATGAAATCACAATAAAAGAAAAGGAACTTGGGCCCAAAATATGCACATGCTGTGTAACCTCAAGGGGATGGGGAAAGGCAGGGGACATTACTCCCGTTTGGCCCTTTATTCCTAAAAAGAAAATAAAGGCAGGAAAGGATGACAAAATGAGGGCTGACTATCAAAAAAGTATATCCAAAAATTCTGGATACACCACTCTACACATGGCTTGATCCCATCAAAAAAAAGGCATCAAATGGCAGGAAATTTCAGAGGACTATAAATTCCAAAAGCAAAAATAAATCCTATGGGTTCTTATATATGTCTAAGGATATAATGTAACAAATTTTATCCCAATCTGACATGTTGGGGTGGACACTTCTGGACAATCTTGTAATGAATGACCAGTAACCCTGCAGCACTGGTGGAACAATGAATCATAATCTACAAGCAATAAGGTTAAATTTTAAACCTTAGTACTGCCATGCTAATTTTTAATCCTTGTACTAAAATTTTCTTCACCTACCTTTCTGCCATTTCGCCATCCACCTCATCAGGATTCTCTACAGAATACTTCATGTCTTGATCTTCACTTAAAATTAATTCACCATTGTCACTGTCCTCAGATGGCATTTTTGTAACAAGTTGTCCATGATAACATGGATAAAATCCTTCACTTTTATGAACATTTTGCCCACTAGGAACTTCCCAATTTCTGCCTTCAAATTGAATCCAACTATCACCACTTACACTTTTCACTTTACAATCTGAAGTTTCTTTCATGTACTTACTTGATAGTTTGATGTCAACAGAAGCATCCTGTATGCACTGATTAGATGGTTTGATGTCAACAGAAACATCCTGTATGCACTGATTAGATGGTTTGATGTCAACAGAAGCATCCTGTATGCTCTGCTTAGATTCTTTGATATCGACAGAAGCATTCTGTATGCACTGATCAGATGGTTTGATGTCAACAGAAGCACCCTGTATGCTCTCCTTAGATTCTTTGATATCGACAGAAGCATCCTGTATGCACTGCTTAGATTGTTTCATATCGACAGAAGCATCCTGTATGCACTGATTAGATGGTTTGATGTCAAGAGAGATATCAACATCAGGAGGCTCCTTGAATGATTCAGTTTCAGTCTTGACACATGACTCATCCGGAAGCCACACATTCTCCAGAGATGTTTGTTCACAAACTAATGGATCGGCATTTTCTGATTCAGACTTTATGAGCACTTCCACAGGAGAGAAACCTGTGCCAGACACTTGAAGAGCCACATTTTCTTCACAATCATCAGACCAGGATGAAGAAGCCTTCTGAAAGACAACCACAAGCAGTGTGGATTAAAAATTATGATCTTTAATTTAAATGTCTTTTTTACTTCTTACAAAAAAAATAATCAGATTTTTTTTATTTATGAGGCTCAGTCAATAAATAACGAGGCAGAGGATATTTCACAGTACTACTTATGTAATGTCCCTCAGAAGTATTGTCTGCCACTGTTAGGCATTTATCCCATTGTGACACCAGTCGCAAAATGGCATGGTCGTAGAACTCCTTTGGCTGCTGTTGGAAACAACTGGACATGTACTCCTTGACGTCATCGTCTGATTGAAACTGTTGTCTCCGCAGTGCTTTTTTCAGCTCACCGAAGATGTGGAAGTCACACGGGGACAGATCTGGACTATAGAGAGAGGACTTCCCACTTGAATGTTTTCAGACATTCCTTTGTTGTGTTGGCTGTGTGTGGTTTAGCATTGTTGTGCAATAGGCAGGGTTGGCATTTTGCCTAGATTTCTTAAAACAAAAACCTCAACCCAGGTGGGTTTTTCCCTTTTTTTTCAGATAAAACCTGGATTTTATTGGGTTTTTAAGGTTATATTTAAAAATATATATCATAAGAATGAAATACAATATTCCCCTAGTAGTAATGTATCATAAAATTTTATTTGTACTGCTTTATACCCTGTCCCAACTCTCTCTGGAGCAAGCGAACAAAAACAAGTCTCTGCGCAAGTAGTAACATGAGATGGCTCCACCAATGAACATGGGAGAGAGAGAAATGGATTGCCTGGAGAGGAGTAAGCGACTGCAGTTACCAACCTTCACAGCAGCATGTACTGCTTTGCTCTGACCACTCTATTTCCTTCCCTTTCCTGATGCTATGCACACCCTTGCTCCAGAGATAATTGTTAGAGGGAATAGGTATTTAATATTTCTGTTCTAACATATTTGTGCAACAACTTGATTCAACTCTTCCTGGATGGTGTAATAGTTAATGCTGTTGCTTTGTGATCAGTTTTCAGGGTTGCATTCCCTGAGGAGGCACATACTTTGGTGTATCCAAGAATCAAATTAACGGGAGGAGGGGACAATACAGAATATGTCATTACCAGTATTTTCTTTCTTTCTGGTAGTCAACAACGGTACTCTACACTGCCACCTGATTATAGGGGAGGACTAATAACATTTTATTCTAACAAGAGAAATACCTATCATGCCAGAGGTCCTGGGTTCGAATCCCAGACTGGGCATGGGTAATATTTGTATGTTCCTTCATCAATTTCATCGTATCACTCGTTTTCATCTTTGCGATTAGCCAAATGTGGCAGAAAAGAGGAGTAAAATAAAGCAAATCATTCGATCAACCAGTGAAACAACAAACAAGAGAAATCCATATGTATGCATATGTGTGTCTGTGTGTACTTGGATGCATTTTCGTTTATGAACATGACACAAAATTGAGTAGTTGTTTCCATGAACACATTAACAAACAACACGGTAACATAACATAACAACTTGAATAATGCAGGAACATTTTTTTTAAAAAAAAGGACTAACTAACTTTTACAGACTTTTCATTTTCTTAATTAGGTTTGCTACCTTCTTCTTCTATAATGATACTCAAATTTAGATGTTAAATTACATATTCTTCAAGGTTATGCACATTTTCAGTTGATACTATTAGTGAATATTTCATTCTGAACTTCACCGGTCCATGTGATGGAGTAGTTAGAACATCACGTTACGATGCCAAGGGTCCTGGGTTCAAATCTCAGTCTGGGCACTGTTGTTGGTGAGTTTCCATTCATCAATTTCATCACATCATCACTCATCCCTATCTTTGCAAATTAGCCAAAAGTGACACAAAAAGCAAAGTAAAATAAAGCAAAGTAAAATAAAGCAAATCAATCAATCAAATCCATTCTGAACTTCAGTTTATGAAACAAATTATTTTGCGAATGCAGTGTTGTACATATGTTGGAATGAATTATGCTACAAACACAGTTTTTTCTAATTTATTTCATATGCCATAGACCATAAAATAATCCAAAAATACTATGTAACACAATGTTTTAAATCTGCTTCAAAACAGTTTGCTCACAGTTGTGTTTTCCCATTATTTTTCTGGACTTTTCAAGCATAAATACCTCCTCCATGTATTAACCATGCCAAATTATAAGTTTGTCGTTTTTAATTGTCTGGCTGATTTCATCCAAATGGAATAATTTATACATCTTCCAAATATCTGGCTAGCATTAATGCTGAATAAGAAAGGGAACGAGTAATTACTCCTGCTTGATCGAGAGAACTTGCAAATGCAATCATACCAAAACGTGAACACCTTCCCTAAGTTGGCTTTATTCCAACTACTCCACAATAAGCTTTCAAATGCTATAAGAATGGCAATTCTCATGATCAAAACATTGGTGACCTGAAATTTGGTCCACAACAATCCCAAAACATGCACTATATTTAAAAACATTTAATGTCAAATTATAGCTTAAGAAAAGCCCTAAAATTCTTAAGACCCTTTTCTTAATCTCCAAAAATATAGTTTAGCAGAGATTTGGAAGTGTCATCAGAATTTGGAATATATCTCAGCATAAGAAAAATCCATTTTTTTCTACACTCTTGAAATATTTTGAACAAATACAAATGCAAAACAGAGTCATTCCCTAGGTGTATCTAGTTGTGATTAATTTCAACTAAAAACCTCTAAATTTGCTGCAGTTATTGTGGTCTCAAAATTGGTGACTCCTAAAACACCCACACTACATTACACAATTTTTACTAAAAACTTAAAACTAAGTGATGCTGTAACATTCCTGAGACTTGTGTTTCTTAATGTACGAAAATATAACCTAGTCAAATAGGAGCATAATTTAAAGTTCTCGCAAGACATGTTAAATCAGTCTGTCTACTACCTTTAAACATGGTGACCAATTTTTCTCAAAGACGATGCGAGATCAATCGTTTAAGTTATATTGCAACTATAAAAATTGCAACGCACAAGCTTTGCATTTATGGCGGTTATCAAAAATAGAATGTGTGTGATCTTACCTTTTACCACCACTCCTCTAATAAGCTAAGAAATATTATTTTTAAAGCTTTACTGCAAAATTGCAGACCAATGAAATCTCTAAAATTACTCAGTTTAATTCCTTATATGCTGAAAATGTATTCTAGACAGTTTTGAAAATAACAAAAACATTGTAGATCCTGCAACATGGAGAAAATAAGTTTTTCATCCACAATCTAGAAACAAATTGTTCAATTTGGTTTACAAGTTTTCTAGCTGCAGAAATAACTTTACCTAAATTATTCTAAATTTACAGCAGTTATCATGGTAATTAAATACATGACTTATCCCTCTCTGCCCATCCACCCTAACTCATGTTCCTCCTAAATCATGCACCATATTTTGATAATTTTATTGTCAAATTATGGTGCAAGTACATAATACACTTTAAGTTTCGTGCACAAAGCTGATATTGTGGTAATTACGAAGATGCATGACTTACATAGGTATAGAGCTCCTAACCAGACATAAATAACATTTTACTGCAACCCATTAGGATGAGAAATGACAAAAATCATTTAAAGTGTGTTCCAAGTTAATTATGCCACAATTAACGACATTTCAATAAAATGTACTCAATTCTCCCTTGTAATGTATATACATGCAAAAATTGATTGTATCAGTTGATTGTCACAGTTGAAACTATGATCTGCCACTATCGTTTCCACTCACATAAGGAAGTAACTGATAACCAAAATGTTCCCACATTTAAAAATTATAAGCTTTATTAAACTATGCTACATCAATAAATGCAAAGGTTTTATCTAAAAATTTCCGATACATTTTCTATTTTGTTTCTTAGATATGTAAAAGTCCATTTCTAGCATGATTTGAGGAAAATAGCCTGAAAAAACTCACTGTGACTTGTACTACATTCATCATTTTTAGTATTTAAAGCTCTGCTAAGCCTTTTCTTTACAAGTTTTCCAAAAAATTTTGACAATTGTAGAACCTCACAAGTATTTAAAGCAATAATTTACCACATTTTCTTAAAAAAACTACACATTTTGTTTGCCTTTTTTGGTGGGTTTATCTAAAAAAAAATGCATGGGGAAAACTGGGATGGGCCCACCTGGGCCAACCCTGGCAATTGGACATTGCGAGACCATTGAGCGCACACTTTACAGAACATCAAGGTGTCCTTGATGATTGTGTTGGCAGTATCATGATGCCAAAATGTCATCCACTCAAACATGACTGTCTGTCTTGATGAGTTCATCCACCTGCATAACATGCTGGTCTGTGATACACTTTGGTGGCCCACTCCACGTGTCCTTCGCCAAAGAGTTTGTTCCACTCCTGCACAGGACATACAGTGCAACCCATATACCCATATTATTTCCATTCGTCGATGGATTTCACAACCCCCTACACCTTCCGCTGTCAAGAAGCACACAACACCCCCATTGCTCCTCTTTGGATGCCTCCATTGCGCGTCACAGTCAAACATGGATTTACTGGACATGGCCGCTGCTCAGTTAGCAGCCTTTGCGCATACCTTGCCAGACACGTAACGCCATCCAGCGGGAATACATGTGTGAATCAGTTTTGTCACACCTGCACCTCGATTTCAGACACATTGACCCATTTCTAACTACCATAGTTTTGGTGTAATATCCTCTGCCTCATTATTTATTGACTGAGCCTAAAAAATCACAGGTTGTTAAAAAAACAAAAAAAAAACACAAACTTCTGCACACTGCATGTTTTAAGACTTTCTAAAACAAAGGGGATGTGAGGTTTGATACATCCTAGTGGATACAGGGACAAAGAAAATTGGCTATAACCAGATGTAGCAACTCTTTTGAATGCCAATTGTGGCATACACTATAGTAAAGTCCCCCATGCATATTGCATTGTGCCATTAAGACTGTCATTAAGACACATTTAGGGGAACGGGATGTGGGGGATAGAGCTACACACATTCTCAATCTTGGTTCACTATGGAGGTGATGTGATCAGCACCATTCTCCAGCTGCCTTTACCCCAGGGTACCTATATATTTGAGTCTGGGTGATCTGACCTCAGATCACTCACCTTGGCATGAGACATGCTCTATGGTTTCAGTAAAAAGACAGATGGGCAGAGACTTGAATAGACAGGGAGAATACTTGAAATAATACAGAAGACAGTCAGCATGTTCCAATGGAGCAATCTAATATAACAGTGGTAAATAATTCTTTGGTCCATTTTGTCCATGCTGTATCTGAATGCTGCTCCAATTAAGAAAATCATTACAAGCTATGCATTTACAGTGTAACTTAGAATAAATATTCCTCAGAAGGTAGTAGCTAAAGAGGTAAACTAAACTAAACTTGAACTTGGGGTTCCAGTGTATGTGTGATCCGATTTTGTTATGTAAAATATACAATAGCTAAGAAATATCTTCTATGACTGGTTATTAAATGATAAAATGCAGTGTTTTGATCTTCTGAACAAAGGTTTCCATCAGGGATGTTATACAGTGTGTCCGAAAAGTCACGCAACTCGGTGTTTACGACCGTATAACGGAATAGCGAAACGGAATGAGAAGAAATGCTTTCTGCCAAGAGAATGCCCTGTATATTGGGAAAATTTAGAGAGACAAACATATGTAAGAACATGCATGTTTTAATAACAAATAAGCAAAGTGTTGCCAAAGGCGGAAAAAAAATATTTGCAAATCGTGTGTATTGATGCACAGAACTCATTGAGGTAAATTATTGCAACATTTCACAATACCAACGAACAATTTGGATGGCCATCTATTGAATTTGACAGAAAAAGAACTTTGACGAAGTTTCAAAAACATTGCAGAAGGGAATAAATGGGCTGTTCCAAAAATCGATGTTTTCACAATATTACGCAGGACACTGGCAACACTGTTGCTGTCACGTGTCACTAACAGATGTGTTTCACCTCAGGCTATCACACTAAGGCACTTTTAACGACAAAGGAGAAAGTTGGTTATTCTCGAACATATGCAATAAATTACATACACCTTGCAACCCTGAAATGTGGGTACAGAAGAACGTGTATCAATTGTTATGTTTTCTGATCCTTAGGTGGTTGCTGTTTGCCACGAACGGCATTCCAGATTGTGTCTACTTATGCTGACGTTGTGTGTGTGTTTTTAAAATGCCATATTCTACACAGGAAAGAGTGTTTATTGTTGAAGAATATATCCGAACATCGTCATATTCTTGCGTAAGAGAAGCATTTCGTGCCAAGTTTCTGACTACTCCCTCTGCAGATATGTCGTCAATTTTTCGTCTTGTGCAAAGGTTTCGGCAAACTGGGTCAGTACATGACAGGCAATGTTCAGGGCGCCCTTCTGTGTTAGGAGCTGTTGTTCTGCAGTGTGTTAAACAAAGAATGGTGACATCACCACAAAAGTCTGTTCGGAAGCTCGCCTCAGAATTGGACTTACGCAAGTCAACTGCTCACAAGGCTATACAACAATTGAAATTTTACCCGTATAGAGTTTGAGTTGTTCATGAATTGAAAGCGGTGGATGTCCCAGCATGGTTGCGTTACTGTCATTGGTTTCAATCATTCGACAAAATGGTGTCAATGTACTGAATGAATTTTTTTTAGTGATGAAGCCTGGTTTCATTTGGATGGGTATGTCAACAGCCAAAATTCCAGGCATTGGTCGACAGAAAACCCACATCAGTAGCATGAACTACCCTTGCACTCTCCGAAAATCGGTATATGGTGTGGAATATCGCGACGTCGTATTGTGGGACCGTTATTCTTTGAGACAACAGTGGATACTGCTGTGTACGGGGATCCCATAATGCAATTCGTTGCTCTCCTGAAAGAAGACGAACGTGATGTTTGGCTACAACAACTTGCCATACATCTAATGAATCTCTTCGTATGCTGAGAGAATTTTTTGGTGATCGTCTAATATCCAAGGATTTATGGCCCAGTCGCTCGCCCGATTTAACATCTGGAGATTTTTTTCTGTGGGGTTACTTAAAGGGGAAAGTATACCAAACGGAACCCAGAACATTGTAGGAGCTGAAACGAAACATTACACAGGAAATTAATAATATCGGTGCTGCAACCCTCAGGAAGGTATCTGAGAACATGATCAAGCGAACCAACTTATGTATCCAAGAAAATGGTGGACACTTCAAACATTTGCTTTAATTTGTAGTGATACCCACATTTCAGGGTTGCAAGGTGTATGTAATTTATTGCATATGTTCGAGAATAACCAACTTTCTCCTTTGTCGTTAAAAGTGCCTTAGTGTGATAGCCTGAGGTGAAACACGTCTGTTAGTGACACGTGACACCAACAGTGTTGCCAGTGTCCTTCGTAATATTGTGAAAACATCGATTTTTGGAACAGCCCATTTATTCCCTTCTACAACGTTTTTTAAACTTTGTCAAAGTTATTTTTCTGTCAAATTCAATAGATGGCCATCCAAATTGTTCGTTGGTATTGTGAAATGTTGCAATAATTTACCTCAGTGAGTTCTGTGCATCAATATACACGATTTGCAAATATTTTTTTTTGCGCCTTTGGCAACACTTTGCTTATTTGTTATTAAAACATGTATGTCCTTACATATGTTTGTCTCTCTAAATTTTCCCAATATACAGGGCATTCTCTTGGCAGAAAGCGTTTCTTCTCATTCCATTTCGCTATTATGTTATACGGTCGTAAACACCAGGTTGCGTGACTTTTCGGACACACTGTATATATAAAAAAACTACGTGTTTATTATTACCCACTCTAGGTACAACTTCCATTACTAGTATTTTATTATGACGAGTGAATTAACATAGACATTTATCAAGAATGTATGGTAAAATATAACGAACACATGCAACTGTTGCACATTACGTAACTCAATTGAATTTTAAATATATTTTTTAACATGGCAATATCTTGTTCTGTAGATATATTCCATTCCTCATGTATTTAAAAATAGTTTTACAATGAGGTCCATGCCACACACAAAATTGATTTGCTGTGCCAAACAGGAGAGAATAGTGTAATATGAAACACAATTTTATTCACAAGAACCTTGATACTTAGCGTACATATCCCTTTCACAGTGGTTCTTCAAGAAAGTATACATGATTACATTATTAGTAACAGCAGGTGTAAAAATAATACTTTTTCATTTCTTAGAAATACATCTATTACCACCCCAAGAGCAAATAAGAGTTGACTGTATTTTTTAGTACATCACAACTCCTTCAAGTAAAAAATAGTAACTTTACCTCAAAGCCCATCTCCCTTCTCGGCTTCTCTTCTGCAGATGCTGGGTTTTCATTCAGAAGGTTTTCCGATTCAGAAGTCATGTTATGGAAGTCCTGCAAGATTGTCTGGCTTGTCTATACATGGATAGCACACAAACTTTGGAAAAACTGTCAACCTCTGAAACCTAGAATGAAGAAAACTGAAGTCATAAGTAGGGTAGGGTTGGGACATGGGTATTTAAACACTGGGTAGCTAAATAAAATTTGGGTAAATGCAGGGTATTTATGAAAATTATAGTCATCTACCAAGAACCACCATAGCTCAGTTCGTAGAGCATCTGGCTATCACTCGCAAGACCTAAGCTCATCCCGGGGCAGGTGATCTGCACAAGGGAAAATCTTCCCTGTTTCTGCATGGCTCTGAGGTTCACCCAGACTCATATAAATCAGTACCTGTAGGGTAAAGGCAGGATGCTAATCAACATCACAACTATGGCTATGATCAAGAATATGTGGAGCTCTATACCTCCACACACCCCATGTGCCTTCACATCATGTGTGCACAACAAACAGGGATACGTTGGCCTTTTTTTTTTTAGTTACCTACCTCAAAAGTAGATATTTATTACAAATTAAATGTTCCCTTTATATTTTGTCTTGAGACAAAAATATAAACATTCCTCTTTGCAATTGTTACAGTTGAACATCTGGATTCCCTACCAAACCTGTAAAATTTATTGTAAACTGCATTTTTAAATTATACAAAGCTTTGTATATTTCTATTCCTATTATATTTCGGTCATTCCAGTTATATATTACATATCCTCACTTTCCTAGCTACATTCACATCTCTTACTCAGTAAATGTTTTCTCTATTTCAACCTTACATATTACCACCTCTCACCCTCCCACAAATATAATTAACAATCTAAAAGGTCTGTGTGATTAAAGGCCGACACACACATCTCTGCTGCAGTGCAGATCACAATTTTCATTTCATCTCCCTGCCTCTTAGCATCACATGTTCTATCCTGCTCGCCAACCTTTGCCATTGTTGCTGATTGTCATTCTTTTCCTGGACACACTCACGCAAACATAATTGAAAACAATTGAATAGCGCTCCAGCTCACACCGTTCAACAGGGACATTAATGTGACAATATAGCATGACGTAATGGTTACTTTATTTAGGCAGTGCATTTTCATTGGCTAGTTAGAAACTAGTGTGGCCAATTGTAGTGATGAAGTACTTTTCTATCACGTAAGGACAAAGACAAAGTGACTGTGAGTTTTGTTGGATTGGA
Organism: Lepisma saccharinum; assembly: GCF_977018435.1. Taxonomy (NCBI): domain Eukaryota; kingdom Metazoa; phylum Arthropoda; class Insecta; order Zygentoma; family Lepismatidae; genus Lepisma; species Lepisma saccharinum. The sequence continues at coordinate 66,876,796 of NC_139243.1, forward strand.
AGCACCATAACATTATTTTAAGTACTTCACCAGTTTGATGTTGTGTGCTTGTGTGTGTATGTGAGTGTTTGGTTAGTAAACATTGAATTCCATAATGCCTCAAGTACTATTGTTCATACTTCATCTCTTTAGAATTGTTCAAAAGAAATAAATTATGTGGATGCATGAGCATTTCTGTGTTTCAACTCTCGGCTCCATCACATGTTCTTGTAGGAATTGTACGAAGGAAGGAAGCTGGTATTTTTACTGCTTAATGCAATGCATATTGTTTTCTTTGTTAAAATTGGCATGCTTTGATGGCAAGTTCATAACAAAAGAGAAATCCACACAGCTTATCGTCTGGTGGCAATATGTGTACTTGTTTTCTTCTTATTTTTGTTATTGTTGCGGAAGCCAGTATAGTTTGTAAATGTACAACAAAGGCAGCTGACTGTCGCCCAAAATAGAGAGGCAATAATACTGCATAAGGAGAGTGTTTGTGGTCCAATTGTCGAGGTTTAACACGTTCGCAGTGCAGATTATTAGTTCTCAAACCAGTAGTAGTGTCACATGTTGTTGCAGTTCCAGTACCAGTGTGGATGAGCTTATTGGGAGTGAACAGTTAAAATGCCACAAGACCAATTAATGCAATGGAAAAATAATACAGTGCTTACTTTATTTGAAATCACACAAATAATGAATCACTATGAAGAAGTCTTCTTTGCATCATTTTGGGTAATTTTACGCATGTGTTAGTACAAATTTAGCAAAGTTTTAGTCCATATGTATGTACATATCAAGCCACTTGTTAGCACATACTAATTCCAGCCCTCATTATAATGCATGGTGTCCAAAACTCAATGTTTAGATAGAGCTGAGTTCTCTAATTTCCTTGTTCTATGAACAGATGTGCCTCGGTGCACTATAGCGATTTCTCTATTGAACAGATTAGCAACACTGGTTCTCACATTGCGGTGCACCGATCGCGGCAGAGATATGCATGTCGGCCAATACAACATATCCACAAAATACTAATTCAATCAAATGGCATATGTACACACTCACATATATATATTTATACACATATAATATTTAATTTCAAGTGTGGAGTAGTTTACATTTGCCATTTCACTTGTTCATGCTCAGAATACATATATCTACAAACACACGTCACAAATGTTAAGGAATACATTAATCAACAAAAAAAATGTTAATTGTATAAGAATTTAAAATTCAAATTTAAATTTTTTTGAAATTAAGTTGTATTTCCAGTGGTACTCTAAAAGTTTGTAGTGTGTGCAGCAGGCCAATATTTTAAATATTATTAAAATGACACTTTATTAAATTGTGAGTGTGGCATGCACCCATGACCGATCACAGGTTAATATAAGCACAATATTATGGGTGTGTTCCGAAAGTCTTAACGAAACAAACACATTCAATGAAAATAACTGGGCTCGTGAATTTGGTGAAACCAGTTATTTTGCAGACTTATGGGATACTCTAGGCAAAAGTGCAGGCACAGCTTTTTGTTTAGAGAACGTTTCCACATGGTGTCCAGCAGAAGGAATGTTCTTAATGGCAAAAATAAACACTATTGTGGAGACTGTTACTCATTCTAATCACATTCTAAGGACAGTTGAGGCATACTCATCTTGTGCATGTTGCTTCATGTTGCTATCTGTTAAAATTATTATACATTTTCGAAGTAGTTCAGTTTGAATCCATCAAGCACAGACGTTGTCTGCAAGCAGCAGATGATTCTCACCGAACAAACCAGCCTCGTGGCCCGTGCGTTTGGTGAATCTTGTTCTTGTACGAAACGTACGGAATGTGACTTTTGGGACAGCATAATGAATCGAAATGCACGGAAGCACTTGTGGGACAGCCACAACTCATTTAATGTGTTAAACTCGTGCAACTTTCGGAACGGGTTCTATACTCTTGAAAAGAAAAGACGAAGCATTTTCAAGCAATGAGGGAGCATTCTTCTTATGTGATCAAATGTAACTGTGACCTAGTAAATGGAATAAACACTGTATGATGGAACAGGGGTTCTCAAACTGTTTCATTTCATGTCACCCTTAGTGTTTGAAGATACTTCTGCAGCGCCTAAGTCAGAATGTAAGCCTAATTAGCACTTGCAAGGCTCAGTTAGTGTAGTTTGGTTGCTTGCCTTAAGTTGAAAAAATAAACACATAATTCAAATTCAGAAACATTTTACATGTAAAAAGTACTAAATAAGCACATATTTGGAAGTGTAATTTTAGTGAAAATATTGGAACATTTCGCGACACCCCTGTAAGCCAATTTGATATATTATTTTGGAAAGGATTTTTTTGTACATACATGTTTGGTTAATTTGCAACCATGTGAGTAGTGAAACGTTTAGTTTGGTTTTCTTTACATGGTTAATACGGGTTACATTTCTGCATCAGAAGTATGAAATGTACACTATATAATTACAAGCAAAATTGCACTAAATGTAGACAGGCATGGTATTGTTGGGAATCATACTAGCAACACCCCTGTTTTTGATGTAATACAAAATTTGTGAAATAGTAAGATGGAATGTAGTTTCTCTTTCCCCTGCTGAACTTTCATCAATTACTTGCAGATTATCATGTGAGGCTCATAGGAAGTTTTGTGCTCAAGGCCAGATCAAGATGTGATCAGGTATTTAAAGAATTTAGGGGCATTATTCTAATACTAGGAGACGTAAAGGTGACCCACCTAATCTAACAATCAAAGGATTTCAGAATGTTTTATTCCTACCAAGAGCCCTAAACCTAACATGACTAACATAATAATAACAAAAACACTTAGGAGTGAAATAATACTCCTTCACATCCCACGCATGTGAAATAAGATGGTAGCAGCAGTCTGTATCTAAGACAACAGTTAATGAATGACTGCTTGCAAACAATCAGATAGAAGTGCATGGGAGGGAAAAATTGTTCTCCAGAAAAAGTGTAGTAAGTAGTCACGAAACCTCTGAAGTATGTTTTAACAGACATAATTAGAAATCAAACCATGTAAAATACCACAGTGATCTAGTCAGTAAGGACCACCCTCGTGACGGAATGATTAGCACATCATGCTACAATGCCAGGGCTTTGAATTTAGGTCTAGGCATGAATGTTTGTAAGTGTTCATTCATCAATTTCATCATATCATCACTCATCCCCATCTTCGGAAATTAGCCAAAAATGGCACAGAAAGCAAATCACTCACACTCTAGTTGGTAGGGCATTTGACTGTCACGTGGGAGACCCAGGTTCAGTTTCCAAGGTGGGTGACCTAAGGTTGGAATTTTTCTGGGCTTGTACCTGCAAAAAGTGGTTCTGGGGTTTGCCTGGAGCACAACATTGGGGGATAAAGGCAGATGGAGCATAGTGCTGGTCACATCACCTCCAAAAGAGCAGAGATCAAAAATGTGTGAGGCCCTGCCCCCACATCCCCTAAATGTGCCTTCATGGCATGGTGCTACGCAAGGGGGCTTTACCTTATACCTTACTACGTAAAAAATGCAGTGGCCATGAGAGAATTGGAATTAAACAATAGGCACTTGGACAGGCAGTTGCTGATAATGATAAAGATCTTGCTGTGACTGAAATTCAGTTGTTGGTGCTAAAAATAATTCTACCTTTTTTTTGTTGAGTTACACATGTTGGTTTAATTCTGTTACAATTTCGACAATTTCTTCGTTGTATCACTCTTGATTTTCTGCCACTCTTTACTAATCATGATGATGAGGATGAGTGATGGTCACATGAAATTGATAAAGGTACAGACAAAGTTTCGAACCTGAAAATTTTGTTGATGGGATTAAAAGCCAACCAATTGATATGCTTGGCCACAGAGCCAGCAAAATTGACCTTTGATACAAATTGGAAACATGCTTGTCATGAGGATGCTGATATATTCAGGAATATCATTCAGCATATTGTTGCCATTTACCCTGTAGGCCCCTGCGTGGCTGTGTTTGTATTTCATACGTGATCCTTGAGCATTTACACAATGCACAATTGCAAACACATTCTTGAAATTTGCATATTTTTGCATTTCTTAGCATTTACACATGGTTCTACACATTTTGAATGTGCATGCAACTGGTTCAGACACATAAAAATTGTGGAAGTATTTCACGATAGAACTATGTGGGAAACATATCATGACTAAATACATCAAATATTCGAGATTCTGAATTGTGAACAAATTTTATGTAAAACATAAACATATATTAATTGAAAAAAAAAACATAAATTTAGAGGGGTACATTTGGCCACCAGCCCTACATGGGTAATGGTTTCGAATGCTGAATGATTTTTTTTTCAACATTTTTGCATGTTGTACAATGTGTATGTATAATATGGGATGTAGTTTCATTATTTATGAAATGGGAACTTATTGTGTGGAGACAAAAATGTTATGGTTTCATTTCTTTTTTCCAAATATGGAATATATAATGATTACATAAAAAATATTTGCTCACGTTCTCTCTCTCACTCTCGTATTAGTAGTGTTTTATTTAAATATAGTATCTCTTGGCCTCCGATGAAAACAATTATGTAAGTATGCATTTATTTGGGCAAGAGAATGAGTGTTATTGTTGTTGTTGATTAGGTTTATTTTGCTTCGTTTTTCTGCCACACTTGGTTATTGCGAAAATGAGGATGAGAGTGATATATGATGGAAATGATAAAGGCCGGGATTCGAACACATGACAAGCGTGTATTCTTGTTCCTGTGTGTTGTACTCTGTTGTGAATAATGAAGTGAAAAATTTATTCCAAAACTCAAAAAGCCAAATGAATATGATTGAAGAAACTACAAAAAGGTGTGTATTGATACCTGTTTATCTCCTTAAATATATTGAATTTTTGCCAAATCCCATCACTTTTTCTAGATGTATAGATTTAATTGCAATAAGTAGCTAATGAACTTAAGTCATGAGGGCAATCATAAACAGAGGACTCTGGACTCCAGATTTCACAGTGCCTTGCAGATGCACTTGGAGAAAATTATTTGTATTTATATTTTCTTTTTGGGTAATAGTTTACTATGGGTGATGATGGATTTCTTCAAATTTACAGGAGAAAGTACTTATGAAAATCATTTTCTGTAGCGTTGTGGAAGTTTGTGAATTAGTTTTGATCCATTTTAATGCGAATACATGTTGTTTTCTGCAAAAATCTCAGTCCGACATGCTGTTTCTGCTGCCGCCATTTGCTATCTGCACGAGAGCACAATGTTCCATGTGTTAGATGACGGTAAACGCCTTACTCAGTGTTTCAAACTCGCTGTGTTCTCACTAGAACATGACGTGACGAGAATTTTGAATTTTTTAAAATTCTTTTTGGCTAACCTAATCTTATGGAAAATGGTTTGTGGGGATAACGTGAATGGTTTGTGTGGCTAACGTCAATGGTTTGTGAGGCTAACGTCAATGGTTTGCAAGGTATTAGCATAATTTCAAATCCAGGCACGAAAGTAGGTATTTTCCAGTGAACAAGGTTCCAACACTGCATAAATCGACAAAACACTCGCACAACGCGCGATGAAGCAGTACACTATCGCCATAATGTGTGTTACAGAATCAAAATAACAAGTAACAGTAAGTACTCGTAAATGTAAGAAATAGACATTATCTTAGTTAGAAATGCATTATTTCACCTTAGGAAATGTTCCGCATTGCAAAATAGTATGTTAGCAATGTAAAAAAGAGTGAAATAAATGATTTATAAGTGTCACCCCCATACTATAATAGTACATCTTTTTGTTAGCATTGCTCTTCCATAACTTTACCTAACTTCTGTAATGACAAATGAATGTTGATTAAATTTAATGGGTGAAGGGTGGATACAAAGAGACACTCATGCACAGACTAGGGCTTGAACTCTGATCTTACAGTAATGAGATCGTGAGATGGAGAAATAAGGGAAATCAAGCAATGCAAACTTTTGGAAAAAAGTTAATCATACACAAAGATGGTGTTTCAAAAACCAATTGAAAATTATCATTGGGACAAAATGCAGTTTGCTTTACTGATACCCACGTATCTGAATGGTTAGCCCTTTCTTCTAGGGAATGCAAGCCAGTGGATTTTTTATTTCCTTTATTAAACTTTGCTTCTTGTGCCACTTTTGACTAATTTGCGAAAATAGGGATGAGTTTTGACATGAAATTGATGAATGGACACTCACAAACATCCATGCCCTTGCCGGGATTTGAATCTGGGGCCCCTGGTGTCTTAGCATGATTGATGTGCTACGAGGACCAGCGTTACCCAGTCGAGGCACATAGTGGTTCAGTTCCCACTTTAAGCTGTAGGGCCAGTCCCGATTAGCCTTTCCATACATAAAGTGGGTTTAATACACCAAATCAACCAACCGTGGGGGAGTGGTTATCACAGTGCACAATGACACCAGGAGTTCCATGTTCGAACCCCCACCTGGGGATGGGTGTTCTTTGTGTTTATCCAGTCCTAAATTATATCTTATCATCTTCGCGATTAACCTAATGTGACAAAAAATCGATGCTAAGTAACAAAAATCAAATCAAATAATTGATTCAATGTTAGATTTGGTTTATTTTACTTCACTTTCCTGCCACTTTGGGCTAATCGCGAAGATGATAAATTGATGAAGGGACACACACACAAAGAACACCCATGGCAAGCAGGGATCTCTGGTTTAGTAGTCAAATGAAATTGTTTTATATTTTCGAAAGGTGGTGGGAGTTATGTGTACTTTCTTTACAAATACTGGGCACTAAAGTGTGTGTGCGTGCGTGTGTGTGGGTGGGGGGGGCTATCACCCACACCAACCACCCTTTGGCACCCTCGGATTGCTACACCAAGTGTCAAGGTCACCGCACCTCACTGATGTTAACAGACGTAAATCTCAATTGAATCGAACCATGTAAAAATTGCTGGTATGAATGAAGAATATAGAGAATGTCTCCAATTTCGTTAATATTTGGTATACTAACTACATTTGGCCTTCTAATAACGAATCTGTTGTTGAAATGCTGCGGTCACATGTAAAAATTGTTTACTTATGTCTATATATATTGCAAAATTACATTCTTCATTACCACATTCATTCTCCATACGTAAACATAACAGCCATCTTTGATGATATGAAAATGTGACATTCAACATTCGTTGTGCTGTCTACAGCATTGCCACACTGTTCCTTCCTTACTTGCAGAGCATTAGTTGTTGTATTGCACTTGTAGAACATTATTCGTTAAAGCATGGCGGAGCAGAGGAGTGATAAAATTGATAATGTGCAAGATTTACTTAAGTGGAGTGCGGAGGAGGATGGACGTGGGCTAATTACAAAATGGATGGATTTCGGTGTTTTACCCAATGGGAAAAGATTTAACTGATGTTGCCACAAAACTTTTTCGAAGCTTAGAGTAAATAACTATCTTGAATTTCATTAATATTTGGTATATTAACTATTATTTGCCTTCTGATCAGTTATAATTGGTACTACTTTCAAATAGGTGAGACACCTTCAAAACATTTATTTCTTACTCTTTTACATTGATATCATACTACTATGTATTGCGGAACATTTATTTAGGTGAAGTAATGAATTTCTACCGAATATAATGTATATTTCTTACATTACCGAGTACTTACTGTTCTTCATTATTTTCACACACAATATGGCGATAGCATACCCATTCATCACACGCTGTGCCAGTGTTTTGTCGATTTCCAGTGTGCATGCAGTGTTGCAACCATGTTCACTGAAGAATACCTACTTTCGTGCCTGGATTTTTTCATGAAAAAAGTTCAATATTTGACATAAAGAGTAATTATTAAACCATTGGCATCAGCCCCACAAACCATTGACGTTAGCCCCAAAAACCATCCACGGGTAGCCCCACGAACCATCACGAGGATGAGGTATGCCTACGAGGTTAGGTTAGGTTTCATTAGCACTCATATCGTTCAATTTAGCATATATGGACAACATTGTTTGTTTTCTCGATGAAAGAAAATACACAGAATTCTTTTGAATTTTAACTTTCCACGTCCTGGATTCCACTTCTTTCTTCACGATTCAGTGTTGAATTAAAAATTCAACGGCATCTTCCACACCTGGCAACAACTTCACGGCGCATCCTTGACGCGTCATCTTGTAGCGATAACACGGCATGGTTTGAAACACTGACTACGGGATTTACGTCATCTAACACACGGAACATTGTGCTCTCATGCGGAAAGCAAATGGTGGCAGCAGCAACAGCATGTCGGGCAGAGATTTTCCCATAAAAAAAAACATGCATTCAAATTAAAATGGAACAAAACTACATTAACGAACTTCCACAACGCTACAGAAAATTATTTGCATAAGTTCTTTCACCTGTAAAAAGTAAGAAATCCGTCTCACCTATATGCAAGTGTTACCTTATAATTTTGTTCGTAAAACAATGTGTTACAGATTTAAAAAAAAAAATCAAATTAAATCCACTTTTTCACGATTTTCAGACGTGACCGCAGCATTCAACAACAGATTTGGGTAACTATCCGATATCGCCCGAACAGATTTATTCAAATTTACAGGAGAAAGTACTTACTGAAATGAGTTTCTTTAGCATTCTGGGCGTTCTTGGAGGTATTTTCTTTCACGGAAAGTAAAAACTTCGGAGTTTAATGCTGCCGAACAAGAATTAATCACTTTTTACGTAAGAAATTGGCATTGCCTGCCACATTATGCCGTTGTTTCCATTGTGTGTGTGCAGATGGCGAGAGCGTAGAAAGTCACGCGATCTCTGCAGTGTTTCCAAACGTGCCTTCTTATTACGAAAATTTCTATTTTTAACTATGTTCACCGCGCTTTCATTTTTCGATGAATTTAGGGGTGAAATAAGTGCTAATGGAATCTAACCTAACCTTGTGTGAATGGTTTGTGGGGCTAGCTGTGGATGGTTTTTGGGGCTAATGTCAGTGGTTTGTGGGGCTACCCAAAGATGGATTTTGGGGCTAACGTCAATGGTTTGTGGGGCTACCCGTGGATGGATTTTGGGGCTAATGTGCATGATATGTGGAGGTAAACATTAAAAAAAAAAAATCGAAATAGTACGTAATTTTCAGTCATGAAAGTTTGAAACACTGCTTGCGCACTGAAAATCGACAAAACACAAGCTGGCGCGTCATGACGCGCGATGATCCGTTACAAGTGTTACGAGTGCACGCCATATTGTCTATTACAGAAGGGGAACAAGTAAGTCAAATAATCAATCGTAATATGAAAAGTTGACAGTATATTATGGAAAAAGGCATAACTTTACCTTAAAGAATGTTCCGCAAGGCAAAAAAGATAAGTAACAGTGGTAAAATTAAGGAAATAAATGAGTGAAAGGTGTCCGGGCGTTATCGCATATTTACCATTGTTTTTTCAACTATGCTTACCTAACCTAACCCAACCTAACCTAACCTTGCCGGAAATGGTCCATGGGGCTATCGTGAATGTTTTTTTTTGGGGCTATCCGTCAATGATTCGTGGGGCTATAGTGGATGGTTTTTGGGGCTATCCATCAATGGTTTGTGATGACATAATGAACACGAAAGTAGGTATTTTTCGGTTAAGAAGATTGAAACACTGCATACCAACTCCAAATCGAGAAAACACAAGCACAACGTGCGATGATTCATGACGAGTGCACGCCACATTGTCTGTTACCCAGAGGCGAAGATATAGTACAAGCAATGCAAGCACTGCTTGCGTTATTCGAATATAATTTAATGTACTTAAAGTTTTAGCCTTATTTAGTTTCCATCGCACTCGATTTCGCGAAAAATTAAGGCCGCAAACTCCGTCAGCAGCTCTGTAGCAAGCACCAGACTCAATGCTTGCGGTCGCTCTTCGGGAGAATAACGCACCCGAAGGAGTCACATGGCGAAGCGTGAAATTTGGGTGGAAACCCGTTCACAATGCTCCTACAAAAAGCTCTGCTTCCTGAGCTTGCGTGATTCCCGAAAATAGTCGAGTTCAACCGAAAGCAGAAGGATACATCTGTGGATACAGCAAAAACTAGTAACGAATATTTGTCTTCATGAACACGTAAACAAGATCACGAATATTATAATGATTCCTAGTCATGAAATAGCTAAAATAAGTTATTATCACTGTTCTAAATTCCATATATATCATATTATATTACAAATTATTTTAGATTTCGCGAAATGTAAAACGCGTAAAAAATTGACACTGGGAGTTGGGGCGAGATGGCAAAGGGCGAGTTTGTGTTTCCAGGAAGTGGAATGTGCACACCCCGTGAAGAGTTTCCCCAGGGAGAAGGAAGATTGGACGGACTTTGGTCTCCACCCTGCGTCCAGCTCGGTCCAGCTCAAATTACGTCAGAAGTGTTGACCGCTACCAGTGTTTGCAACTGCCAAATTATTTACACAGTAATTCAAGTGAGCTGTTTATCAAATTTTACAACTACATTCAATAAACTGACGGCTTTTAAATAAAACTTGGGGTGAAAATGAAGCTATCTGAAAAAGAACTATCTACTGATATTTGTACACAGCACAGAAGTAAATCGTATACATTGTACACATTGTGAACACATGAACATGTTTTTAAGTTTTATTGTTGTTGTTGAGTTCGTTTTTTAAGTCCACTTTATGCACAACAAGGGTAATCGGGACTGGACCTACAGTTTTAAGTGGGTACTAATAAATAAATAAATAAGAAATTCCATACATCTTTAGTCTTATGCGGAAAGTTCGCATATGTAAGACGTTTACTACCATATGAATAACGTTACCTGGAATTTTGAAAGTAAATGTGACGTTTGCGGATCATATGGTTTATTTTTAGTACCGCCATTTCATTATGATATTTTGTCAAATCCAGCGAACGGGCCAATGAGGCTATAAGCCTCGACCCCCCCCCCTTTCGACATGCCATTGTACTACTTGTTTTGTTGTACTGAAACATCGCTTGCCTCCTTCGTAAGACTAGGCTTCGCTACTGCTGTTACCCAAGCATAACAAGGAAGACAAATAATGACTCGTAATATGAAAAGTTGACATTATTTTATGGAAAAAGTCATAACTACACCTTAAAGAATCTTCCGCAATGCAGAATAGGTAAGTATCAATGCTAAAATTAAGGAAATAAACGAGTGAGAAGTGTTCGGGCCATATCGGATAAGTACCCAGATTCGTGATTAGAAAGAAAAATTTAGTTACTATAACAAATATTAACGAAATTGGAGACATTCTCTGTATTCTTCATTCGCTCCAAATTGCATTCGTAGCAATTAAATCGCAATAAAACAAAAGGAACTTGGGCCCCTTCGGTTTTAGGCTCCGCTCTCTTCCAGCTTGAATTCAATGCTAATTTCATGCCTCTAAACAACGCACATAGATGAACAATTCTTCATAAACCCCTGGCACTGATAGGCAGTGGAATTACATTACACCCAAAGTATATACCACTGAAGGTACTAATTTTCTTACACGGGAACAAAATAACCAGCCTTATACACCTTCATGTGTTGTGTTCGAGGTCAGCGTTGCCAGGTCATATTTTAAAAAATCGGGAGATCGCCCCCTGAAAAATCAGGAGATCTGCTTAAAAATCAGAAGAACTAATAATAGCGTATTATCAACGTTCTGGGGGGGGGGTGTTGAGTGGGAAAAGCTTTCCACTATCATTATTGAACGTTAATTATTAATTTTAGATGTCAAAAGATAATACTGTTATGTTAATACAAATTTTATTATGAATTTGTACTTCAAATGGTACGATAACCCCACCCCCTTAATTCACCTAAGGTAAAGGTACAGTTTCCCCCAACCAGTGGCGATGATCGAGTGTAAAAACAGAGGTGCTGCAAGTGACAGTATTGGAAAAAATCCGACCTCCATTTTCTGTTCATCTGTCAGAAATATTCTAAAATAAATGGTTGTGACTGTGCGTGGATTTATGTACTTGGCGTTTAGAAGTTTATGGAAACATTTCGTGATTTTTGTGTTAACTAAGACTAGAGCTTCAGCCACTACGCATTCGGGGATATATTTTTGAATTACTCTACCTGATAACACCTTAGCTTGCTTTTATTTAAAATTAGACAAAGTTAGAGGATGTAAGAACGCCCACAGTTTTTTTTAACAACACATACAAAGCATACTCGCATTAATGGTAATGGAGAAGGGCTATCATGCCTGAAGCCCCGAAATATCCTTGAATTAAAATTTTACTTTCAATCAAGGAAGGTAACCAACCAGTATTAGACAGATTGATTGATTGATTTGGTTTATTTTACTTCGCATCTGCCACATTTGTCTAATCATAAAGATGTGAAATTGGTGAAGGGACACTCACAAAGAGCACCCATGCCCAGTCCGGGATTCGAACCCGGAAACCAGTATCAGACAAGACGCAGGTTTTTCTTCAACTTTTTTCCCAGTCACTCCAGACAATGTAAATGTTCATTAAATCGCCTTTTGCATTCGAAGATTATCTGGTATAAAATCGGGAAAGAGAATTTCTACCGCCACAGTATTGATTGAGTATAAAGGGACATAAGACCAATTGTAGTAGCAGTTACGCTTAAATAAAAATATGAACTATTATTTCTAAGTTAAGAGACTGCAACGTACAAGCATAGGTATAAGTCTGCAACACCAGTTTACTAAGATTGATTGATTGATTTAGTTTATTTTACCTCGCGTTTTGTGCTTCTTGGCAAATTTGATGGGGATGAGTGATGGAATTGATGAATGGACATTCACAAACAAAAAAGCCCGAGCGGGATTCGAACCCGGAACCCTTGGCGTCGCAGCGCGATGTGCTAACCACTCAACCCCAGGGTCCGGCCGTCTCGGGATCGAATCTCGGCCTGGGCACGGTTGTCTCTTTATCAATTTCATCATATCATAATTCATCCTCGTCTTCGCGATTAGCCAAAAGTTGCAGAAATGCGAAGTAAAATAAACCAAATCAATCAATCGACAGTTTACTAAGAGCTTTTGTAACCATAACCTTTAGCTGCATTCGTTATGTGGCCTCCCTTTTTATCCGAGTTGCAATAAACACTACCATAAAACGGAAAACTTGTTCCAATGTGTGGGTGGCAACATTGGTATTTAGTTGTAACCAGTTTTCAGTTACCTCCCCTTTGACAAAAACCGCACCAGATGGGACACCCGTGTTGGAGTTCCCAATGCACAATGGGCTCAAGAAGCCGCGCGTCTTTTTCCAATGTCATCAAGCCTGGTATAACCATATTCTATGGTATAACCCTCCTCCACCAGCTACCTCTCTCTCTCTCTCTCTCTCTCTCTCTCTCTCTCTCTCTCTCTCTCTCTGCAGAATATTCATGGATCTTTGCATTCCATCAGCTGAGTATGTAAATTTTAAATCAACTTTCGATTTTTTTTAAAATAATTGTTCATTATAAATATTTAAGGAAGCAAAAAATCAGGAGATTTTCACATTTTCATGAAACTTGTCAGGAGATCAGTAGACCGTGCTGAAAATCAGGAAATCTCCTGGGAAATCAGTAGACCTGGCAACACTGTTCGAGGTAAACATAAACGAGAGAGATGAAGAAACAAAACAGTAACCAAAGCGCTAAAACGGCTGCAGAGTTGCCAGATCAAAATTAAAAAAGTCCGTTCTTCCTTCTGGATATGACCATGATATGACGTCGGGTCGAAAGTCAGATGCAATCCGGAGGGCCTGTTTATCAATGTCCAGTTATTCTTTCCTTTAACTATAGACCGTGTTAAAAAGGTAAACATAAACATTGGCGAGATTTTGCCCGGTCCCCCCGGAACTTCCGGTTTAGGCCAGTCCCCGTTGTTGCCAGTGCAGATTCACCGGCATACGCAGTAAGAAATGGGTGTTTGTTTTCATCAGTTGTGCGACGATAGTCAAGAAAGGTATTTGTTAAAGTTCTACTATGAAGGGGTGGACGTCTAGAGTCCGTCGGATGATCAACTGCAGAGCCGATTATTAAAATATGACGTGTCTTTATGGCCGCCAGTTGTATAACATACTACATACAAGTATCTCATGTACACGCACACGAACTCAAAACGTACGAAAGTTTAGATATACTCATTTATTTTGTAAATGGAAAAGTGAGGAAAAGATAATTTTATAAAACTAGTGATATTATTATATTACAAATTATGCTTAAGTAAATCTTTGCCAACAAATCTGCAGAAGTAATCAAATGACACATAACAAATGCTAGCAAATATATGTGCTTTCAACGTCGCCTTTCCGCTTGAGGGATTTAGGGAAAACCTATGATATGGCATGCCACTTTCACTTGCACGAATTTACTTCAAACAACAAGGGAGTTTTCAGACTGAAGCGACAAGCGATATCGGAATTTCGTAGAGAAGCATTCGATCCAAAGCAAACCATTCACCAGTCACGCTTGCGAAAATAACAGGCCTGGGCAACACATTGCACGGTATTGATAAAACGGCCCATTCCGAGCGACAGCTGCAATTTGTCGTCTCTCTTTAATTCGGAAGGTGTTGTTTATTTTTGAATGTTGGTTTCCAAGAGACACGCATCGCTGCAGTCTGAAAGGTTCCTTTCGAACCAATGCACTGTTGTTTTCTCAGTACCATGCATCGTGTCGCCTCGGTCTGTTGTATTCGTATGCAAGGTGAATTGTTTTCTTTAGAGTAAAGGGGCTGTTGCTTGTCGCTTGGGTGTGTAATCTCTAGAAGAGGGAAGGGGAGAGAGGAGAAAAGAGAGCAGAGAGAGAGAGAGAGAGAGAGAGAGCTGTGTTGGAAGGAGAGGAAGGAAACGGCCAAAAAGAGAGGAGATACCCTCTCCCCTCTCGAATCTTCTTCTTTCTTCTCTATGGTGTGGGGGTAAGACTGTAAGAAGAAAAGAGGAAGGAACGTCCTTTCTTTTTAATTGGCCCCCTCCCCCTCTCTCTTTCTCTCCGTGCCACTTAAAAGTGAATCCTCAGTGATCAATGAATTTTTTTCGAACCGAAGCGACACGACAAGTTGCGCATGTCTGCGCATGCGCTAGCGTCAGCTGTTAAGTGGGAGGTTCGACTGAGAGCTTCGCGTACGTGTTTTCCTGCGCGCGGATTCTGTTGTTTCTCATAAAGGAAATGTGTTTTTTTTTTTTTTTTGTGCTTGTACTCTGTATCTGTCTTCTGTAGGAAGGAACTTTAGTATGTGTGAATTTTCTTTGACTGTGCGTGCGTGAACGTTTTCTCTTATCATTTTGTCTACGTAATACGAGAATGCCACCTCAGTTAATCTGCCATTTGTGTAATAAAATATTTAAAAAGTGTTTCAATCTGAGGCGGTGTATAGGAATGTGTTCTTGTTTTCATTATTTGGTTTTGATGATGTGGGTTAAATTACTTTTATTCTCAAGAGATGGCGTATGTGGACCATGTATCAGCTGTTTGCGTGGGCGCCAAGCAAAGAAAACGGTTAGTGAGTGAGAAGCAACATGGCGCGAATCACGGTAAACACAGCTGGACATTACTAAGAACATACGTCGTCTAAAGTGATTAGAATTGCCTTTCAGTGATACTTCATGGTAGTTAGTGCATTACAGGTAGAAAATAGATGTCTCAAAAGAATCAGCGTGTGCATTTGTTATTGTGTTTTCTTACAAGAATCAACGCAACTCCAACATTTTATGGTCCTCCAAGCCTTGGATGTCTTACATCTACCTGACTATGTGAAATGTAAACTTTGTGGTGAACGGTGTGTTCTAGTTTTGCATTGACATAGCGTGGTCCAGTTGTGTGGATTCGTGTCTCAAGAACTGAACGTTTCGTGCGGGTGGCAGAAGGGACATTCCGGAATCTCGATACTAAATTTATTGCGTAGCAAGCATATTCAGAAGGCGGGGAAGGAAATCAGCTGATTCTTCGTGCGAGCAGTGCAGCAGTGTTTCCAACCGGCGAGACGATTGTGTGTCCAACATCGGCAGCGCTGAAGTTTGCAGGTAATCAGGCTCATTTTAGTACCATTTCCTTTTCCTTTCTTTACATTACATTACGTTCATTAATTGCATTGTTGTGAAACCTTATCAGTTATCCTTTCACCATGACAGAGGCAGAGATTAAACGTTTAAAAGTTGTGCGAGGAAGCTACAAAGGGCAATTCACCCGTATGAAAGCATTCGTCGATGCATTTGACATTAATATACAGAGTGTTCAGGAAATTAAACTGAGATTAAGTCACTTGACTGAGATGTGGGACAAATTCAATGACGTTCAAACCAGTTTGGAACTTCAATCGG
This sequence comes from Lepisma saccharinum, assembly GCF_977018435.1. Lineage (NCBI taxonomy): Eukaryota > Metazoa > Arthropoda > Insecta > Zygentoma > Lepismatidae > Lepisma > Lepisma saccharinum. Next base: position 66,893,054 of record NC_139243.1, read on the forward strand.
AAGCAACCGAAGAGGAAGTTCACAGAATAGAATTTGAAGAAAAGTACTACAGCATTAGGTCTCAAATGGAGACAATAGTGATGCGGCATGATCAAATGAATCAGCCCAGTGTTAGTACTAGTTCTGTTACGTCAGTTCAGTCTCAACTTAGACTTCCAAAGATTTCCATACCCTCTTTTGATGGAAATTACGAAAACTGGCTTCCATTCAAGGACAATTTTAAAGTGTTGGTCCATGATAACAATACATTACCAGCAATACAAAAATTTCATTATTTGCGTTCCTCTTTAAAGGGACAAGCCAGTAAGCTCATTTCAAACTTGCAAGTCAGTGAGGCAAATTATACAGTAGCATGGAACTTGCTCACTGAAAGATATGTTAATAGCAGGCTTATTGCATCACATTACGTTAGTAAACTATTGCACATAAAGTCGGTGCGTAAAGAAGATGCTAATGAATTGAGACAGTTTGTAAATACAGCAACCTCAAATCTGAATGCTTTAAAGGCTCTTAAACTTGAGGTGCCTTTGGATGAAGTCATTTTATCACAACATTTTGTATCTCATTTGGATCACAATACTCGTAAGGAATTTGAATTATCACAAGAGCATGATTACTTTCCTACCTTGTCAGAATTATTTGCATTTGTAGAGCGCAGGTGTCAAGCTTTAGAAAACATGAAACCGACACATAGTGACACCAATGCTAAGCAGTTTCTATCACATGATAAACAAGGTAAATTCATGAAACAAAGCAACACGTATTTAGCAACATCCACTAACATTCAGTGCATGTACTGTTCCGCAAATCATACTTTGTACCAATGTGAGACTTTCTTACAGGCAAGTTATAAACAGAAGCAAGAATTCGTGAAGAAGAAAGGTCTTTGTTTTAATTGTTTATCTTCAAACCATTCAGTGAAATTTTGTAAATCTGGAAATTGCAAAATTTGTAATTTAAAACATAATACTCTCTTGCACAGGGATACACCTGAAAGACCAAGATCGGCGAGTGTCAGTAACAATACAAGCAATAGACAACAATTGAATTCCAATGTGTCTCCTCAAGAAAGCAACAATGTGGCAAGAGATGAAGCACCTCAATCTTCATATTGTACAGTCAAAGAAAGACACACTTCACAAGTTTTATTGTCAACTGCCTTAGTGAAGGTAAAAGGCAACAATGGACAATTTCATTATTGCAGAGTCCTCTTAGACAGTGGGAGTCAGTCAAATTTTGTAACTACATCATTAGTGCAGAAACTGCGACTGAAGAAAGAAAAACTATGTTGTTCCAGTCCAGGGAATAAAAAATTCGTGTCTTGAAACTAAACATTGTGTAGATGTTGTAATCCAGTCTAGAACATCTAATTATACAACAACAGTGAAGTGTCTTGTGTTACCAAAAATCACAGGCGACTTGCCCACACAGGTAATCGATTGCAGTACTTGGAATCTCCCAAAGGATATTCAGTTTGCTGATCCTTCATTTCATCAGCCAGGCAGCATAGATTTGTTGATTGGATCTGAACTATTTTTCTTGCTACTACGTTCAGATAGAAGAACAAGAATAGGAAATTATCCTGTACTTCAAGATACAGAGTTAGGATACATTTTAGTAGGAGCTATGCCTCAACAATGTGAAGCACCTACAACAGTTACTTCATGTTTTGTACGTACTGAAGATAGCCTTCAATTACAATTACAGAGGTTTTTTGAGTTAGAGGAAGTATTCACAAAGACCAAGAGCAAAGAAGAAATGGATTGTGAAAGGCATTTTCAAGAAACAACCATCAGGCAGAAGGATGGTAGATTTATGGTTAGGCTACCATTCAAACCAAATCATACTGAATTAGGGAATTCGTTTCAACAAGCAGACAAAAGATTTCATCAGTTGGAAAGAAGATTAACAACACAGCCAACACTCAGGCAGAACTATTGTGAATTCATGGACAATTATGAATCATTAGGCCACATGAAGCAAATTAAGACAACTGATGAAGAGAACAAGGAGTCATATTACCTACCGCATCATGCTATTATTAGAGAAAGTACTACAACACCTGTGAGAGTTGTATTTGATGGATCATCGAAAACAGACAGTGGACTATCCATTAATGATGTTCTAATGACAGGGCCTACAGTCCAAGAAGATCTATACTCTATTGTACTGAGGTTCAGAACGCACAAGATAGTTTTTACAGCAGATATAGCCCAGATGTTTCGCAACATTAGAGTCCATCCTGAGGACACTAAATATCAAAGAATATTGTGGAGAAAATCACCAAACGAAGAAATAGAAACTTATGAATTATTAACTGTAACTTATGGCTTAACCTCATCGCCGTACCAAGCTGTTGCAGCATTACAAATGCTTGCAAGACAGGAAAACGAAAACTTTCCCAATGCATCCAGCATATTATTAAGGGATTTTTATTGCGACAATGTAGCATCAGGAGGTGATGACATTGAAACTATGCTTAAATTGCAGTCTGAACTGAATGAACTCTTGAAACGAGGTGGATTCATTTTACGCAAATGGTGCTCCAATTGTGAGGAATTGGTGCAAGCAGTACCAGAAGAACACAGAGAAGTTCATTTACCATTTCAGTTCAATAATGAAGCAGAAATAAACACATTAGGCCTCATCTGGCAACCATCAACAGACAAATTTTTAATTTCGTGCAAAGTAGCGAAAGATGGAGACTTTTGTTCACCATTAACGAACATAAGCAAACGACAAGTTGTGTCAATTGTTAGCTCCATATTTGATCCACTGGGACTTATCAGTCCAACTGTCATTTTATACAAGATGTTTTTGCAGAAACTCTGGAGTTGTAAATTGGAGTGGGATGAACAATTAGATTCAGATTTAAGAAACCAATGGACAAATTTGTATCAACAACTACCAGATATAGTTCACATCCAAATAGAGAGATTTGTACTGACAACAGAAAGGACAAATGACATTCAGATACATGGATTCTGCGACGCAGCAGAAGAAGCTTATGGTTGTTGCATTTATATCAGATCAAGAGATGAGTCAGGAAGAATCAATGTTAAATTACTGTGCGCAAAGTCAAGAGTAGCGCCAATCAAAAAAGTTACTTTGCCACGACCAGAATTGTGCGGTGCTCTTCTATTAGCTAAACTAATTAAGAAAACAACACCAATTTTGAGAATTCCAATTGACAGTACTTATTTTTGGACAGATTCTAAAATCGTACTTGGGTGGCTAGCAGCGTCCCCCACTCGATGGAAAACCTTCGTAGGTAATCGTGTTGCACAGATTCAGGAACTTTCTGTGATTAACCAATGGCATCATGTCACATCTAAGTGCAATCCAGCAGATTTGATAACAAGGGGAGTAGGACCAAGAGCCCTCAAGGATTCGGAAATTTGGTGGAGTGGACCTACGTGGTTAAAAGAAGATACTTGGCCATTACATGTTATGGAAAATAGCGAACTTGAAGAATGCATAACAGAACAAAGGAAGATTGTTACATCAATGTTTAGCAAGATAAATGGAACAGAAGCAGATTTCATGTTGAGATTTTCCACATTACAGAGATTGCTTCGTATAGTAGCAACATGCTATAGATTCATTTACAATGTTAAGAATCCTACTTCGAAGAGAACAGGAAACTTTTCTTATGTTGAATTACGTGCAGTACTAATGAAATGTATTTTAATTGTGCAACGCATTTCATTTCCACAAGAAATTCATGATTTAGAAGAAGGAAAACAAGTATCAAAAAATAGTCCTATCAAGGATCTTCATCCATTTATTGATGACAGACAGCTGTTACGAGTTGGTGGAAGACTCGAAAATTCAAAATTGCCATATGAGAGCAAATATCAATTAATTTTGCCTACCAAACATCATCTGACGCAAATCATAATTGAATCAGAACATCGTCGTTTATTACATGCAGGGCCTCAATTGTTGATAAGCTCTTTAAGACAGGAATACTGGATTCCACATATCAGACAAACAGTAAGATCTGTCTTGCATAAATGCTTAATATGTTTTAAGTTGCAAGCCAAGGCGTCACATCAACTTATGGGGCAATTACCAAGCCCAAGAGTCACACCATCACGTCCATTTTTAAATACAGCAGTAGATTATGCTGGTCCTTGTATCATAAGAACAAACGGAAGAAGCAGAATCACTACCAAGGGATATGTAGCTATATTTGTGTGCATGGCTACTAAGGCAGTGCATATTGAAGCAGTTATTTCCTTAACATCAGAGGCATTTATCGCTGCTCTACGCAGATTTGTTTCTAGAAGAGGAAAATGTCAAAACATATACAGTGACAACGGGACTAATTTTGTTGGAGCTAATAGAGAACTGAGAGAGCTCAGTCAACTCTTCAAAGCAGAACAGCTAAAAGGTGGACTTGAAGATTTTGCAATAAAAGATGGAATCAACTGGCACTTCATTCCAGCTAACGCGCCCCACTTTGCAGGATTGTGCGAAGCCGCTGTAAAGTCTATGAAATATCACTTTAAGAGGATAGTGGGAAATGCTACTTTGACATACGAAGAGCTTGCAACATTATTATCGCAAATTGAAGCATGCCTCAATTCCCGACCCCTGACCTCAATATCTGATAATCCCAGTGACACCTTTTACTTAACACCTGGTCACTTTCTTATAGGGTCACCTCTCATGTCCATACCTGAGCCTGATTTAACTAACTTGCCCCAAAACAGTCTTTCTAGATGGCAACACATTCAGCAATTACAACAACATTTTTGGAAAAGATGGTCGAAGGATTATCTCCACGAACTACAACAGCGTCGTAAATGGACGGCTTCAACAGAAAATCTTCAACCAGGCATGGTGGTTCTGGTCAAAGAAGACAACGCACCTCCACTTACATGGAAAATAGCAGTAGTGGAAGAGACGTTTCCTGGTAAAGACGGTGTAGTGCGTGTGGCCAAAATTAGATCAAAAACTGGTTTTACTAAAAGACCAGTGAACTAATTGATTCCCTTACCTAATGACAATTGAATTAGCAAATCTGTTGATTGGAATTTATCCAATCAAGAGGGGGGAATATGTATAGGAATGTGTTCTTGTTTTCATTATTTGGTTTTGATGATGTGGGTTAAATTACTTTTATTCTCAAGAGATGGCGTATGTGGACCATGTATCAGCTGTTTGCGTGGGCGCCAAGCAAAGAAAACGGTTAGTGAGTGAGAAGCAACATGGCGCGAATCACGGTAAACACAGCTGGATATTACTAAGAACATACGTCGTCTAAAGTGATTAGAATTGCCTTTCAGTGATACTTCATGGTAGTTAGTGCATTACAGGTAGAAAATAGATGTCTCAAAAGAATCAGCGTGTGCATTTGTTATTGTGTTTTCTTACAAGAATCAACGCAACTCCAACAGGCGGCATTTTTCCAATATTCATCCCGGGCACGACTTGCAAGAGCTTCTATTGTTAGAAAGCAAAACATTCAAATTTCCTGTGTGCCACCTTAATTCTCGTGATCACCATAGTTTTGGGGATCATATTTCCGAAGCCCATGATATCACTCTGAAAACTGAAACAAAGGAATTTACTACGCTTTCTGACTTCTACAGCTGGAAGAGAGCAGTGGAAGATCGCGACAATACTTTGTTTGTTAAGTCCAGAGGAGAAACAAAATTAGCTTCTAATTCACGGTTAGTTACTTTCCACTGTCATCGGTCTGGATTCTACACTCCGAAAGTTTCACCTGATAGTAGAAAAGGAGAGTTGAAAATACAGGGTTCCTCAAAATTGATGCCTACTGACCTGCGAGGATTAAGATAATTTCACGTGAAGATGGGCAGGTACTTGTGAAGTACTGTGCAACACATCTAGGCCACAAAAATGAGTTAGCTCACTTATATTTAAATTTAGATGAACGAAAAGAAATTGCCACGAAAATTGCAATGAAAGTGCCATATGACGTCATTTTAGCAAATGTGCGGTCTTCCGTGAGCAAAGACGAACTGAACCGAAAACACCTGACAACAAAACATGATTTGTATAATATTGAGAGAGATTTTTCTTTGAATAGTGAAGCAGTTAGGCATTCCAATGATGCAGTCAGCGTGGAAGCTTAGGTTGAAACAGAAACTACTCGAATATCCACAACTGCAAGAAAAAGACTTCATTCTTGCAATAATGACAGAGGCACAAGAAGAAATACTTAGGAAGTTTGGATCAGATGTCATATGTGCTGACAGCACTCATGGAATGGATGCTTATGGCTTCGAAATGTCAACGTTGCTTGTTCTTGACAACCTAAGGCAAGGCTTCCCTTGTGCCTTTTTCATATCAAATAAAATGGATTCCACAAGCCTGAGGATTTTTTCGAAGCTGTGAAACAAAAAGTCGACAACATAAACGGCAATGTGTTTATGTCGGATATGGCAGACACTTTTTATAACGCATGGCGATACATATTGGGCGAACCAAAGAAACGCTTGTATTGTACTTGGCATGTGCTTAGAGCCTGGCAGAAGAATCTAAAAAAAATTAAAGATTCAGAAAAACAGAAAGAGACATACGATTTGTTAAGGACCCTTTTACAGGAAACAGATGAAACTGCATTTCAGCTTATGTTAGATACTTTTGTGCAACAACTTACTGAGGACGAAGCCACGAAAGATTTTTCATTTTATTTCCAACAAAACTACACGAAGTGCTGTAAGATTTGGGCTTACTGTTACAGAATAAATGCTGGAATCAACACAAACATGCATTTGGAATCTATGCACAGAACACTGAAACATATCTTTTTGAAAGGAAAAACCGTCAAGAGACTGGACAAAGCAATACATGCTATCATGCAGCTAATTAGGACAAAATTGTATGACCGTCTAAATATTACTGAAAAGGGAAAAATAACTTCCAAATTGAAAAATCTTCGAGCTCGCCATAATAAATCCTTGGAGATGAGTTCTGACATTGTGCTCATAAATGGTGACAATAGACAATGCCTCATCTTCTAAGGTTGCTCAGTTGTATACTATTAACCTTGTTGAGCCCAATTGTCAATGTCCCCTTATATGCAAACACTGCTATCATAGGCGCCGACTCCATGGGGCTTGGGGGGGCTCGAGTCCCCCCAATGTTAATGATGTGGGTGCAGAGCCCCTCAAATAATTTTGCTTAAGAGGATCTAATGTATTTTTTTGCTTCTCTTGTAAAGTTTACTCTGAATTGTGCAACATGAACTTAACTTTAAATAAACATTTGAAATGTTCTAGACCATCAACTTTGGGGGGGTGGGCTATGAACGGAGACAGCAAAACACATGACTTATTACAATATACTAAGTACCTATATCATTATGAGTATTGTTAACATTTTTACTAAAAAGAGTTTCAAAATAACGAGGTGATATGACAATTATACCAGTATGTTGTTTAGTGAATTCTGAACAATTTGAGGTCGTAAACACGACTTTCAGGCAATATTGATAGTACGATATTTAGTTATCCTCGAAATCTCTTCCTCTAGTCCAAAGAATAAGGGGAAAATAATTCTAAAAGTGAGTTTATTTAACACTAACTTGCAGTAAAGTACGCAAGGAAAGCTTATGAAAAGTTTGTATTGCGAAAGCGGGAACGGCTATGATCAAAGGCATTATTGCTAAAGCACGGCGTGCTGTGTGTTTTTTTTTATTATTGCAAAATTAAATTTAAAAAGTAAAATATTGTAGCAAGAACAAAAAAGTAAAACTATTTGCCTGCGATTTGTGTTAGCATTTATGTAAATAATTAAATAAAACTGTTAAATATTGTAAATATTCGCTACTTTTATGGGTACGTCAACACTAAGGTTCTTTGCACCCGTCACATGTCCTTTCTTTACAAGTCTGTTGCGGACATTAAAACACACCCATGCCCTCGCCGGGACTCGAACCCGAGACCTCCGAATCAAAGCGAGTTGAACCGACCACCCAACACGCTCGGCTACCGAGGCCGGCATAAAACTGTTATGTTGGCCTCTTAATGTAAATACATAGCCTACTTTTAAATAAAAATGTTAATTGTTATCTAAAAAACAAATGAGCAGACACACGTTTTTCATGTTAAATAGTGGAAATCAATGAACTAGTCCTGCTATAATAGCAAATACTGCTCACATTTCATTTGCATGAGGAATATACCTAGGTAATAGCTGCTTAAAAACTGCTATACGAAGACATAAGTTTTATTTTTAAAAAAGGGAGGGAGTGAGTCATTCATTCATTTATTTCAGTGATCAGAGCCCCCCCAATAATATTGACAAGTCGGCGCCCCTGACTGCTATGCTTGCATTCATAAGTTTACTTGCACATGTATTGACGCAAGCATTAAGTGGAACATGTGTAAGCATGTTAAGTAGGATTCAACGGGTCCAACCCCCCTCTTTTTTTGGTTCACTAAAATTACCAGTTTCCTTGTTCTATCCGCTTGTTCATAAAAAATTCCTTCGGACTTATTTCATTCTCTTAAATTAGAGACGTATAGGACGGGATACGGATGGGAAGGAAATTTCGTAATTCCACACACCAGATGGGACTGCAGACCAATATCTGCAATTTCCTGATAGTTTCGGAGTTTCTGCGATAAGAAACTGCATTGAGACTATCAAATCAGTTGTTTTTTCCCCCTCGAATCATATTAAAGAAATTTGGTTCTTAAAAACGTAGTGACAGAAGATGAACAGAAAAGTATCAATACTTCGTGACTACAAACACACAACTTTGTCGGGTCCAGCATCCCCTCCCCCCATGCTCCCCAACAAGCTTCCGGCCAGCAGTGTCCTGGATTTTCACTTACGAAATAAAGCAACCATAATCATACCAAAAGTTGATACATCCCTCCCCCCCCCCGGTGAACTATATATACGCCCATGTGTATAACAATATCCCATACTGAAATGGTACGATATAATTATTTTGAATTTTGTACTGCGAAAAAAGCCGCCTCATCTCGTTACCCCGAACGCATTAATTGGTTGGTTCACAACTTCACCACTAAGGATCCTATCGAGACGAGATATGGCAGCCTTGGTCTCGTTCTCGTTGAGAGTTGTAAATGTCTGTCTCGTGTTTATTTGTAAATGTCTCATTGACAGTTACGTCTCAATTTATAAACATCCGTCTCGGTTTGGGAGGGCAATTCTCGTTCTCGTCTCAAGTCTAGAAAAATATAGAATTAACGACGTATGCAAAGGCTTATCATTATAAATACAAAAAAAAAACTTTCTTAATATTTTTCTTTTATTATTATTATTTTTTGACTCCTCGTTTCGACGGTACAGCCCTCGAAAACTAAATATTATCCTGCTTATATATGCAAACCAAACTGCAGATTCAGAATTACCAGGAATGAACTGGCGTTGTAATTATTATACACAAAATTCATGATTTATCTGAGGAAGTCGCATGTTCCAGGTTTGACTCTCGACCTGGGCATGACTGTTTCCTTGTGAGTGACATTTCATTGAACTGGAAATTGTTACATCGGAGGATGTTTGCTCGAGATTTTGGGGACAGCTAATGGGATGCTTCTATTGTTAATGTTAGTGTTGCTCACGAGACGAGGCATGTTCCGTCTCGTCTCATAAAAGGAGATGGGACAAGTGAGTGTTTTCGAAATGAGATGGGACAGAAGAAAGAGTTCGCCTCTTATCATGGCAGGTTGGGTGATACTTTGATACTTAGATTGTGCAGTTGGTGGTAGTGTGTGTGTGGGGGGGGGGACTCCTGCACCCCGACTTCGAATACTGCTTGTAGTTATTCATCTTCATTGTAGCGATTAGCCAAAAGTGGGAAGAAATGTGATGTTAGAGATGGTACATAATAAATTAACCATGTGTTCTCATCGTTGCGGTTAAACAAAGTGAACGAAAAAGCGACGTAAAAGTAGGCAAAATACAAAAATTTGCAATATATATATTAACTGAAGAAAACTGTCATTTACTGCAGGAAATTTAAAAACTCACCGTACCTTTTCATACCGTATCACCTCTTATATTGCAGAAATTGGCGTGTAAACCAGTGTGTTCTAAAAGTATTATCTTAAAATTTGTGAAGAAAATATTATGACGAAAATAATTGTAATTCCAGAAAAGGCATTCCTATTAATTAAGTTTTTGCCAGTCAGAACTAACCTATGTATTCGCAATGAACAAGGCTGTTCACGTGTTCAGCCATTGACTGTTACAAGGTTTGCTTTGTCACCCTAATGGAAAAACCCTCTACCGAGTGGCTGAATTATAGTAAATACTAATACAGTATACTGCTAGGGCATAATTCATCTCCAAGAAATGGAGCACAGATTTTTGGACTGGAAGTTGTAAGATACTTGTTTTACACAGTAACAAGTGAATTTTCTGTCGCTTCCGCGGCTCATACTAAGTTGAAGGGACGAGCAGAAGCCCCGCCTGCACGCATTTCTAAGTGATGACGTCAGAGGACCTCCTGTCTGTGGAGAGGACTTTTTCAAATCCGTGACGTAGTAGGTGAATTTCAGCGGTGTTTGAAGGCGTGTTTCTCGAGAACCGAAACAAATATCGCCGAGATATTACACATCTCATGTTTGTGTCATTATCTGTAAAATGAATGGATTTAACACACGAACTACCAAAGGGGTCATTTTGACCCCTCAACGTCATTCATCATTCTTTAATTTGAATATTAATTAAAATATGCTCAACAGGTGGTGTCACTTTTCTTCTCTCTAATCATTGTGATTACACCCTAAATATCAGATTTAAATTATTATTGGTTTTCTTTAAAAATGATGTTTTACCTAGAACTACCAAGGGGGTCATTTTGACACCTGCCTATTTTTTAACCCTGAATAAAAAACATGACTTTTTCGATTCTTGTAGATACCTTTTTATGAAGGTGTATTATTGATGTCCCTGAAACAATTGTGAACAGCCATTGTGGTTGTTTTGAAGCAAGGTGTTTTAGTGTTTGTAAATTATGGAGTCTGCAGGGAGTAAATGACTTACAGGGGCAGAGATTCTAGCACAGTTGCAGGATATTGACAATAGTGTTTCTGGTGATGAATTCAGTGACAGCTGGACTGAAAACCAAGATGTTACAGACCTTGAAAAAGAATATGTCTCCAGTAGTTCTGACGTAGATGTCGAATATATTGATTGTGATTCAAGTGAAGAATCTGAACAAGGGAATTCTACTCAAATTAGTGGTAGTGAAGTGGCTCCGGACCAGACTGTGTGGACGGTATTGGATGCGGAAACATGCGGAAGATTACAAAAACATAATATAGTTCGTACCAAACCAGGACCCACGTCACACGCTACGCGTAATGTGGATGATACTTGTCCAAGTGCATTCAGACTTGTTGTAACTGACACCACGCTGCGAAATATAAAACAAGTGTTCAGAGGCTCGTCGAGTTTTAGATGATCCTAACTGGTCGATTTCTCTAGATGAGCTTGATGCATTTATTGCCTTGTTGTATTTCCGTGGAGCAATGGGGATGAATGGCGTAAGTGTAAAATGTCTCTGGTATAAAAACTTGGGCTGCAGCTTTTTCGGAATAGGTTTGAAATATTCTGTCAAGGCTGCTAGCAGAAGGTGGCCGGTACAGCTCGTTTATAACCTACTTGATTTGGCCACCATACACTCTTATATCTTGTACAAGGGTATTACCAATAGGAAAATTAGTAGACAGAATTTTCTAATCAAGTTGGCTAAAGAACTTTCTGAGAAAATGAGACAATAGCGTGTTTCGAAAGAAGATTTGCCAGCAGCATCTACGACTTCTACCGGGAAAAGGAAGAAGTGCCAGATCGGGAAGTGTAAGGGAAACAAAACTCCCGATCAGTGTTTCCGATGCAAGAAATTTGACTGCTGATCATGCACGAATGTGGTTCGAAAGTACATCGTGTGCCGCACATGCCCTGAATAAAGAGGGGCACTGCGTTTTGTGATTTTCGAGTAAAGTACAAGAATGTCTTTATGATTTTGATTTTGATTGAAAAACTTTATTTTAGGAACAAAGATGGTTGTATTGTTAAGATACGCATTGAAATATATACCTATATGCCTCAACATTATACTATTACTATTATCAGAACTTAAATTTACTCTTGACACTCTAACCTAACCTAACTTAACCTTGTACTCGTTTATTTGCTCATATCTTATATTTTTAGCTAAATGTGTAACCTATTGGTATAATAAATATTCCTGAGCTTATCTTTAAAAAGATTTCAACTGTATATTTATATACATATTGTTCAACCACCTTGGGTGTGGGAGACCAGAGTTTGATACCTGGTTGAAACTAGTGTGGTTAATTCATATTCATTTTTGTATTCAGTCACATCAAGTCTTGGTTGACAAAGGATCGCTCAATTATACCTAAAAAAATTTAAAACACAAGGGGTCAAAATGACCCCTTTGGTAGTTCTTGTATAATCAATTTCCTGGTAGTGCTAGTGTTAAAACGTTTTTCATGTCAAAGTGGAAATGTCCATTGGTTCTATCTGTGGACCTTCAGATGAAATAACAGATTCAGATGCACTCATCATTGAAGAAGATGTCCAATCTGCAGAAAAAATAGCAATCTTAAATGAAGTGGAAAATAATGAGTCTAAAGCAAATGATATCGAAAAACAGAAGGCTGAAGTTTTAAAAGAATTTAGTTCTATTTTAATGAATTTAAAATCCATTGAAGAAATAAACATTGTCAAAAAAGCCGTAAAAGGTTTAGCCCCTATCATTAGTGCCACTAAAAAGAAATCAGCCTTACCACTATCCAGTAGCGTAGCGTCCTAGTACGCCCGGCGTTCCCTGATTTAACATTTTAAAAATGCGTAAATATAAAGTAAAACGTGACTAATTATATACATGTTTGAGCATTATGGCATTATAAAAGCTAATTTCTCGATCCGTCTACAACGCTCCACTAACAGCTCTCGTTGTAGCATTTCTCTAATGTCTCTGCTTGCCGGACGCCGGCTAGGTCTGGCGTACAGGACCATGCCTTCGTGGAGGCAGAGAGGAGGAGGGAAAGCTTGTCGCTTGGATCTCTACAGCACGGGCGAAATGCTCTCGCAATACGCGGGCGTACAGAGCACCTGATTGGTTCTAGGGGCCATGTGACCTTTCCTGCCTTCCGATGCAGACGACAGAAGTAGAATTCCTACCCGGTTTTTCGCGCTCGTGCCCATAGACAAACCTCGTGCCTCTGCTTGTTCTGTGTGATGCTACAATACGCAATATTCACTGACGTATCTTTAATGACCACTGCATTGTGTAATTTATCGCAAGAACAGTGAAGGGCATTAAAAACTAAAAGAACAAAACAGTTTTGTCAAACAAGTTGATAAAGTCCTCGTGGTAGAAGTTCAGCCTGTGGCTGCTCTACCACCTAACCCGCAAAACTATTTATTTTAAAAAATATATTTTTTCGTTAGTATCTTACTGTCTAATATTGTGCCAGTGGAAATGTTTAGCATTCGTTTCAAAACACTTAACATCGTATGATCTCTTGACAAAATTATTTTAAAATGTCTATCAACATTCTCAAGATGCAATAAACAGTGGTCTGAAACTCTGAATTACTAATAGGCACTGTTACGTCAGTAGAGTGTACGATTGTACAGAGTGTTTTGCACAGCGCGCTAAGACGCCAGAGGTTTCCGGTTTGAATACCGGCCTACGCATATTTGTTCTTTGTGAGTGTGACTTCATCAATATCATCACTCATATTCATATTTTCGATTAGCCAAAAGTGGTAGAAAGCGAAGTAAAATAAACCAAATCAATCAATAGTTGTATCATCCACAACAATGAAGTCTACTGTTGTTCTAGAGGCGCTTGTGATTCAGGTAGGTTTTTTAATTACGTGCGTCATTCCGAAAGGTTTCCTCGATTATAAAATACTGTTTTGCTACACATGTGTTATACGTGCGGAGAAAAATACTCCGAATGGTTACGGTGTTTCTGACTTCAGCAATCTAATTAAAAATGGTATAAAACACCAGTGCTCCAAGCATTTGTTGCACACTGAGGCATCTTATTTTCTAGATAAAACAAACATGGATCATCTTTTATCGGAACCCGGCTGACTTTATGTAATAAACACAATGAGATTGTGATTTGAAATAGACAATACATATGTCGGCTAATTCCATAAGTAAACTCTTAAGCAAAAAAAAAAGGCCTACCCTTCCTTCGGACTTGGCGTTCCCATCCGAAATGCTCATGCTACGCCACTGCCACTATCACTAAAACGCAACCCAAACAGAAATATGGATCCCCAAATCCGCTTCATTTCAAAGAAAAAACAGAAAGCAACAAAAAAATCTTTCAAGCCGCCCTCAGAACAGAAAGTGCTGAAACTTGCCGTAAAAGCAACAATGTTATCATCACTGAACGTAGAATAATGTGCCTAGACGTGTGTGAAATTGTAAATAATGTGTTATACTCTCTATATTTTTTTATCATAAAATACCTGGACATTGTACATGATTATAATAACATTTTATAGATACGAGTATGAAAATTAGTAAACTTGTATAGACATCTGTTTTATACTCTATATATTTTTAATCATAAAATACCGGGACATTGTACATAATTCGGCACGGAATACCGAAGGTCCGAATCCTGGTCAGGTCATATTTTCCGAAAAAAAACAAACTTCATCGAATAATAATTATAAAATTGTCTAGATACGAGAGTGAAAAACAGTGAACGTGTGTGTATAGACGTCTAGATTTTTCTTAAATCGTGAGGATAATATCACAAACCTTTCAACTTCAACTTAACCGTGTGTTGGATGCAGTGGTTCACTTGAAAGACTTATGAACAGTTGGACCCCACATTGAATGATACGACACCATTCACAGGTACGTGTTTTAATTTGATATTACAATGTAAGAATATGAAGTGTGATTTTATGTGCATGATTTCATCAACAGTGGGCATATTTTCCCGATAAGTAAAGTGGAAACGTTATATTCTTTGTTCCACGTTCACAACGACGCTCAACTTCGCCCGTCCACTACAAGAAACCTAGGCCGAGTCTGCTGCCACGCGCGTGGCAGCAGCAAGAATGAGGCTCAAATTTGCTGCTGCCACGTAATTCGTCTGCTAACCAATGACAGAGGATGTTACAAATCTTAAGAACAAATGAAGACGAGTGACCGAACTGTCACAAATTGACGATACAATACAAACCTGTGCCCAAAATGAGTTTCAGTTAACACGTGTAACAATAATCCGTGTACCAATATTTTTGTTTTCTTACATTAATTGAAGTGAAAATTTTGCCCCGCAAAAATGCAAGTTTATTATGTATTTAGAACACGGAGTATCGTAGACTAGTTGGAATGAATGTACAGGTAATTTAGAACTTTTTTTTAGAAAGCATTTAGCGATATTACTTTAGGCAATTCTAACAGATCGTAACCTACTAGGGACCTAAACTTGACTCGCGTAACAGAACTACTAGATTTTGAACAAAATCTTAAAACGTTTTTGTGTAAGTAATCGCTAAAACTTCACAGTATGTGTTACAGACGCAATTGCATACATAGCATGATGAAATCGCTATAAAACAAAGATAAATTGGTTTGTAAAAAACGTTGTATGCACACTAAAGTAGTGAAAGAACACGTCGACAAATGCTAGCAACTCCAAACTTAATGATGTAAAATTATAGTTGCTGTTGTAGAATATCATGTTTGGTGCTATGTTCTCTTTCGGAAGTCTTCAGACTGTTCTGCGTCAGAGGAAGGTAACAAACGTGGTAACGGTTCCGATTGTTTTATGATTTCTCCTAGCACAAATACTAATTATTGTAGAATTTTGGAAATCATTGTCACACGAAATTTGAACCTTCCTTAAAGTAATGATCACTGTTTGGACTCGAAAAAAGTTATTTATGTTGAAAAAAAAACTTGAAAATTACCGTACGGGTAACACTTTACTATACCGGAGACGGATTTCTTCAAATTTACAGGAGAAAGTACTTACGCAAAATATTTTCTGTAGCGTTGTTGATGTTCGGGAATGTAGTTTTGATCAATTTTAATGCGAATGCATGTGGTTTTCTACGAGAATCTATTTCCGACGCGCTATTGTGCTGCCGCCATTTGCTTTCTGCACGAGAGCACAATACGCGCTATTGCTGCTTTTACAAGATGACGTGTCTAGGATGCGTCGTCAAGTTGTTGCCGGGTGTGGAAGATGCTGTGGAATTTGTAATTCAACATGGAATCTTGAAGAGAGAAGTGGAATGTAGGACGTGGAAGGTTAAAATTAAAAGAATTCCATGTATTTTCTTTCATCGAGAAAAACCGATGTTGTCCGTATATGCTAAATTGAACGAAAGGAGTTCTAATGGAACCTAACCTAACAGGCCTAACCTAACATAGTAGGCATACCTCGTCCCCGTGATGGTTCTTGGGGCTATCGTGAATTTTTGGGCTAACGTCAATGGTTTTTGGGGTACTTGTTTACTATCCTTTGGACACATCTATTTATTTTTACAGAAGAAGCTACTTACCGTAATAAGTTCCTGTAGCATTGTCGAACATCGGGAAGGCGTTTTGTGTGATGTGGGAATGTTTCATAGCTGAAATTCATGTTGTTCGTTGAAAATCAACTCTCCGACGGAGAATAGCTAGCCCCACGAACCATTGGCGCGTGAATAGGTTAGTTCTGTTAGGTTAGGAAACATAGTTAAAATTTGGTGTCGTGTTAGTATCAGGATCTAGAAATTGGAAATAATTGCGAACCATTGGCGCTAGCCCCACGAACCATTTGCGCGTGGTTAGGTTAGTTCGTCTCAGGCAAGCGAAAAGGCCTATCAGAAAGACGTACTGGTAATGTGAAAAATTGCAATTAATTTCATCAAAACAACGTTGATACACCTTCAGGAATGTTCCGCGAAGCAGATACGTAAGTACGAATGTCAAAAATTGACGAAACGAAAAAATTAGAGGAGTCCGAAGGATAGTAAATTTTTACGGCATGGGAATGAATGTAGAAGTAAATTGGAACCTTAGTATAATGCATTTATGGACTTTATGTTAATGCTAAGGGAACCAAACCTAACCTGCCTAACCTAACCACAAAAGCATATATTGAACAAAATCCTAAGTAATCACTAAAACTCCGCAGTATGTGTTAACAGACATACATCAAAATCGAACCATGTAAAAATTGCATGATGAAATCGTAACAAAACAAAAGGAACTTGGGACAGAATGTTTGCTGGTGAAATCCTTTTACTTTATTAAGTTCTAAATCAAAGCTGGCAATTACATTGCAAGCTTGGGATTGTTTATTGTTTTTCGATCTCAAACTTCAGTTTGGTTCCTTTTTTTTTGTGCTTAATTTTCAAGTAAAAGTAGCTACATCCTTGTATTTAAGTACCCATAAAATGTAATTTAAGTGGTTAGGTTATTATAATGTTGTCATAATTGACACTTCAACCCTCTTGACTAGAAAACTGACAATATTCGGTCTTGGGTTCTGGATTCGAATCTTGGCCTGGGCATGTGTGTTGTTTATGAGTGTCCCGTCATCAATTTTATTTTACAGGGGCATTACAGTGTTCTTGTGTGACATTTCACACCTGTATAATATAAGGCTCTAGCAATTTGATCGGATTAAAATATTTCATAACGAACTGATTTCACATAGAAGTATAAAGTACGTTTTGCTGTCTGCTAACGAATTTTAAAAAATGCTGGAGTTGATGATCGAGCCTGAATGCATGAAAAGTATTAATGAAAATGTGATATGTACCAACGTTTGACTTCAGAAGCTAATATTTTTTTGTTTGTGAAATACGTATTCACAAACAATAATGCAATTAAAAACAATAATTATTTCCAGATTAGTTCATGTTGTTATTTACATGGAGTAAGGGCACTTCATGAAATGCCTCACTATCATCACTCATCCCCATCTTTCAATTAGCCAGAAATGGAAGGAAAGTGAAGTAAAATAAACCAAATAATAAAAAAAAATTATTCATACAGTAGTAACAGCGTGCAGGGGTAATTTTAATGCCAAACTTCAATTTAATTCTTTTTTTTATGTTCTAACCTAATTGTTTGTAATCTATGTAATCTATGTTTTCTAATTGTCACATCTGACAGTAATTTTGCACCAAAAATACATTGGGGAACTTCGTGCTTGTAAATTTTAGCACCTAGAAGCACATATGTAATGCTTTTAACAAATATTATACACATAAATTACAATAAAAGGTTCAGACATTCTAAACCAATCTAACACAACCTACCTAACCCACTCACATTCTGTTATGAGAGAAAATTATTTCATCTGCTTAATTAGCTTCCCTCAGATCTCCATGAATGTGATTTGGATAGTAAGATTTTTGAAGAATAATCTGTTTCATAATTGTAAGTCACCCATTTCTACACAGAATTAAATGCTTTTTGTGCATATACATTTTGCAGGGTGAGTTCTTTCTCCTACTTAACCTAGTTTCTTCTTATACCAGATATGTAAATGAGCATGTGCCTTTCCTGTAAAAGAATAAATAGGTATCTTATGTTGTCCATGTATTCATGAATTTTGTCAGTAGTGACGGTTTCTATGCATTTTGAAAAATATAAAACAAAATAAGCAAATTGGTTCATGTAGTGCATATTGACAGAATTTATGAGGATTGTTACTACTTTTGGTGCAAGTAATTGTTCCGTGAAAAATGTCTCAAGAATGTAAATAGAAGCAAATTTATTTTTCCCATATTACATAATTGGAAACTATTGATACTTCTATTGGCCAAATAGGTTTTCCATGGCGGAGTGGTTAGCACGTCATGCTACGATGCCAGGGGTCCCGGGTTCGAATACCGGCCTGGGCATGAATGTTTGTGAGTGTCCATTCATCAGTTTCATCATATCACCACCCATCCCCATCTTCTCAAATTAGCCAAAAGTGGCACAAAAGCGAAGTAAAATAAAGCAAATCAATCTATTGGTTTTCCATATTGGAACATTTCACGAAAAGAGGTCCTTCTTCATGTAAAGTAAATCATTCTGGAAATTATTGTTGTATTTAATTACATTAAAGTTTAAATGTTTGCAAGTGTTCATAATTTGTATATTTTGCAAACAAAAATAAGTATAATCTATAGCCTAAATGCTTCACAAATAATTGAAGCCAAATTTTACTACATTTGTAAAGATCATACACATATTGTATATTTTTTAATGCATTTGTAAAATTCTTGTAGTTTTAGGTTATGTTTGCTAAATATTTTGGAATGCTCTCTTGTCCAATACTGTGGTTTTGGATACCTTGTAACATGTAATTCTGCTGTATTAAGGCTGAAAAACTGTTCTCGGCAGTTTTAAAACACTTTTCAAATAAATAAAAATAAATAAATAATACATTTTCCTTAATCCATTCAGGCTATGTCATATACAAGTTGTTTTCATTTGTTAGCAAACACCACAAAGTAATTCTATTATGTATGTTTTAATTTAGTTACATGTCTAGAAGCTTATATCTTATGTGTGAAATGTCACACACTGTATCTATTGCAAACTTGTGATTGTACCAAAATGTCACTCCACTCCATTGCATTATCTCGTGAGATTATTTGCTTTTCTGGTGAAACAAGCTTATCTTTCCTACATATATTAAATGTATACATTTATTCCATATCATAATACAATCATATACATTTTTCAAAGACTGAATTAATTCTTGTCTTCAGTACGACACAACTGTTGTACGTGTCTAGTCACCTTTGATGCGCACACATTCTTGATAAAGACATCCACTAAATAAGCTGGTGAGGGGAGTTAAAAACTGGTTTTTACAGAAGTTTTTTATTGTGTGCCTGTTTATTAGTCTGGCGACTGTGAAATTTTTGGATACTTGTTACATATTGTGAGTTTTATCTCTACCCCCATGACTCAAGAACCCTCAAAGGGCCTTGGCCTATCTCCTGACTGCCAGTCTCCCTCCCACAATCCTACCTGGAGGTGTGGAGATCTTCAACTGGTAATGGGATGATGTGGGATCAGCACGTCGAACCCTCAGCAGTTATAGTAGATTTCCGAGACTGGGTTACGCTACTTACTCGTAGCTTCCCAATTTCCTCACAAAGGTGACTTGCCACCGGTCCTATACACAGGTCGAGAACCCAGGAGGACTCGAACCCATGTCATCCCGCAGTCGGAGTCCAAAGCACAGCCTTTATACCACACGGCCATGGAGGAGTATTTTATCTCTGGAGTAGATTAAAAAAATGCTGTATACAAGTCATATCCGCACATGTTGAAAGAACTGAAACGTGACATTCACAAGAAATTACCAACATTAATCAATGCAAAGTGCAGCGAATTTTGGGTAACTTCATCAAAAGCCATCAAAAATGTGTGGGCAAGGAAGGCTCCAAGTTTCAACACCTTCTTACATAAATTATAAGTAAATAAATTACTCTTTAAACTAGTTACGGAAACTTGCGCACTTGATTCACAGACAGTCTACAGTGCCGACATACGGCTGCGAGCACCTTGTTGTCTACACTTGAATGGATTGCTCTGTAGCTCTGCATATTATTTTCTTTAAAAGCAGATCTGTTTCTAAATTGGCACTCGAACACTGTGTTTCCGTATTTACTAATTTGGGACTTAGAGCGGCCAAAGTTCCTTTGGTTTTATTGCGATTTCATCATGCTACAAATGCAATTTTTACATGGTTCGATTTCGATGTATATCTGTTAACACATACTGCGGAGTTTTAGCAATTACTTAAGATTTTGTTCAATATATGCTTTCGTGTTTAGGTTAGGCAGGTAGGTTTGGTTCCCTTAGCATTAACATAAAGTCCCTAAATGCATTATACTAAGGTTCCGATTTACTTCTACATTCATTCCCATGATTCTACGTTATTTACTGTCGCTTGTCGACTGAGACTATTTTGTCCATGAGAAGTGCGTAAGGTAATTTTCAAGTTGTTTTTTTTCAACATAAATTACTTTTCTCGAGTCGAAACAGTGCTCATTTCTTTAAGGAAGGTTCAAATTTCATGTGACAATGATTTCCAGAATTCTATAATAATTAGTCTTTGTGCTAGGAGAAATCATAAAACATTCGGAACCGTTACCGTCATTCAATATTGGAGTTGTTAATTTCTCTTGGCTATTGATTGGTATGGTCCCTAATACACATATAAAATAATTCCTAATGAAGATTTAGATCTTGTTACATGTGTATATTCTTCACCTTCTGTAACTTTGAACAGGGTACCAGGAAAAAATTTTCTCTGATATTCTGTGAAATTCATATTGAGCCGTCAAAGGCATTATGCAACACCAAGTGTGATAGTTTGAAAAAATAATTATTTTTGTCTCCACATTGTAAGATTCACTAAAATTTGAGAATTGTGTGTGTGTGTGATGGAGGAAGCTCCTTCTCTTTCCTCTTTCTGTTCATTCCCCTGTCTGTCTTCCATTTACAAGAGCCATTCACGCAATTAATAAAATCGTTAAGGAACACTTCCTTTGCACATACTTGGGCAAAGAAAACAAATCTGAACTTCTGAAACCAATAATGAAAGTTGAGCCTGAAAGGAGTGATTTTATTGTCAGCTGTACCTGTGAAAAGCTGAAGTGACATTACAGAAGGTAAAGTGACTCTGTGAAATACTTTTCTTAACTGCTGTAAAATTTCTTCCCAATGAACTTCCATAGTATTCCTGTATTCATGCAGTCACATGGTGGATCACATTTTGACATTTTTAATCACTCGCGAAGCAATGGTTATTTGCCTTAACAATAAATATAAGTGGTGAAAGAAGGATGCCACTTTTTTTTTTTTTTTTTTTACTTAAAATTCAGATGGGACCTTGAGGCAAAATGTTCAAAACCGTAATGTGCTCTAAAATCAAATTACAGTTCAAAATTGAAAAAATGAAATGAGTATGCCATAAACAGTAACAATTACATAAAGTTATGACATTGTAGTTTCGATTTCTACTTACTTCGTTGCTATTTGTTTCAAATGTTTATTCAATAACTTACTCTTTTGGTGTGCTTCATAGTCTGTTTTGGTGGTTCCCTGTTAAGTGAACAGGGAGGGGCAACTTGAAGGACTGGCAAATTATGGAAATTGCTTCTGAGTTTGGGTTTACTTTCTTATGATGAGAGTTGCAATTCTTTTTTGCATTTTTTTTCTAAACTGGAAGATTTATTTTTGTTGAAAATTTTGGTGTATATATCAAGACTGGCCATCCGTTGACATGTTCCTTGGTATTTTTTGGTTATTTTTATGCATCCTTCTTGAAGAATGACAGAAGCTGTACTGAAGAAGCTTACTATTCTTGCCAGACATGTCACCATTCGTGGCAGCTACGTGAGTCAAAGCAGTGGTATAGAAAGGTAACCCACTTTAGCATACCACTGCAGTGTCATCCTCACAATACAAATATCTGGTCTACAAACTAACAGATGATGCATGTGTGTTCTGTTTTCTATTATATGATTGATGGCTGTGTGTATACCTAGACCTATCTGTAGTGATGATGTGATGAGCAGGGGTTTTCAGCATACTTTGCTGAGGATACACTGTTGTAGGTCTGACACACGAAACCTATCTGATGAATCTATCTTCTGAACAGAATGCATAACTGCATCTGTTAGAAGCTTGTATCTAGAAAAAGAAGGATTGAGTCCATCCTGGGAAATTTTTCTGCAACTCAGAAATGTTTTCCATTGACAAGAGAGCTCCTGGGCAAACGGTGAAAGACCTTTATTGAAAATGTGTGCTGTTTCATTGAGAACAGTTAGTGCCAGTCACCTTCTGCAGTAAACAAATTGCTGTGGTGGGGTTAAATCCCTGGGACGACAATGGAAACATCAGGACAGCTGCCAACCAACATATCCAGAATTCTCAAGGAATAGCAGGTTATGTTGTTGGTCCCCATGTTGAGACAACAACATAAAATAATGGAGTTATCTCCACAAATACTTCTTCCAGATCTTGTAACTTGTATCCAGCAAACCAACACCTGGGACACATACTTCACCTGTGAGTCTCCAATAACTACACAAGATATAGGAAGAGGAGGCTGTTGCTACAGAAGAGAAGATTATCAACTATTCATCATGAACTTTTTTGCTCAGTAGGTAACAAAAGCCATGTAATCAGGAAACTATCAACAACTACTAATTATCAACTTACTTTATGTTTTTAATTTTATGTAAAGGTCCTAAACCTAAAAACTGTCAACAACTTCTAAGTATTAACTTATTTTATAGTTTTAAGTTTTCTATAAAGGACCTAGAACTAATAAAGAAGAGAAAAGAGCCCAGACATTAACTTACCATTCATGAAAGTCAATAAAAAGTCAAGAAATTATGCTTGTGGTCAAGATTTTTTTCCTATCACAGTGACTGATTGATAATAATAGTATAGGGTTTCATAATAGGTAAAGGTATATAGCACCCTGTCCTGTGTATATAGCACTGTGCCATGAAGGCCTTATACTGCCCCTACATACAACAATGGTGCCCTTGTGCCATGCACCCAAAACTTTTAAGTCAATGAATCGGCTAGTCCAACTCGTCTCTAATAATAATAAGAAGAACAAGGTGGTGATGATATGGCTATAAGGGGAAATGGAGGCTATTGTAAAAAAAGAAAATAATACTACACTGTGTATTGACTACTCTGGAAAACAATTGAAGATTCTGGAAAACTCTGGAAAAATACATTTCAAGTTCACTTGGGAACCCTGGTGTACTTATTTTTCTATATATTACTTGCGCAAAAAGATGGGGACGACAACACGAGCTCCACATATAGTTATACTGGCTGCGAGTTCAGATGTCAGAGCCTCTAGTCTGCCAAATGAAATCCAGGGTACATTAATACAGTAATTCTTAATTATTATTTTTTGTGTGATAATTTGGCATGGAATAACTCATATGAATGTACATAAAATTTGTTTTAATGAAGATTTCTTAATATAAGCAGTAAAAAAACCAAACTAATTTTATTTTATGGCCTTTTAGAACATACTTGAAGCTTCAATTTAAAAAAAAAAATTGGCATGATTACTGCAGTGCCTGTTAGTGACAAAGCAATTTTAATAACGCCAGATGTTGATACCAAAAAATCAACTTTATTTACAACACAAAACTTTTTCTGACTCTCAGTGCAAGGGAATCTTGGTGACAAGTTTTATGGTAGATACATATATCTATGAAATTAGAATAAAAAACGAAGTGATATATCGATTTCTCTCTCAGATTAACTTTTTCTGTTAAGCACTGCAGGGCACTGCCATGGCCTCGACAATGATTGATCTGTGCAAAATTCTGAAACTTTAGCCTCCTGTTACTCCGTAACTATGAGGTGTAGAGAAGAAAAAGTTTGCATGTGTTTATGCCTTGGTAGTATTAAAAATGCACAAAGTTTCATGTAAATCTGAATCGGTGGTAGCATTTTCAATTTTTTTCTGGGTTATTTAATGTGTAACCAGTCAGATTTAATTATATGTGTTTCTGGTAAAGAAGAGAATATTAAATATTAAGAAACTGCAAAGTATTTATTTATAAAATTATGTTTTCAGTCTGCAATATTGAATTTGGAAACAAGTGGGAAAAGTGGTAGGGTACTAGGTACCATTTTGCACAGGTGGATGTAGATTTTTTTTTTCCTTGAAGGGCAGGCATAACACTGGGAGTATAATGTGCACATCTTAAGTCCCAGGACACCCATTTTTCTCTTAAACGGATGCAGTAATGGCAAATTCAACTTCACCTGGGTACATTGGGGTAAGGGGCCCATGTATGAGGGTACTATTGAGGTAAGGGGCCCATGTATGAGGGTACTATTGGGATGACCGCCATATTGGATCGAAGTCAAATTTTTCAAATGGCATTATCAAAATTATAATGTGGATTATCAAAACACATTAGAATTTTCCAAGAAATGCAATGCTGTAATTAGTTTTGTGATAGCTGTAACGGTACAGAAGTTATTGACACTGTAAAATTGTAACGGAGTGCTGCGACACCCACCGGTATGTTGAAGAGGATGTGCTCAATGTGGTTTCCATTGTGACGAACACACACCCCTAGACTTTTTTTGTATGGGGTTACTTTGAAACAGCTTGAGTATGCCAAGAAAATCCGTGATGCACACCACCTTCACTACCTTATCATGCGGGCCTGTTATCAAATACCTCCACAGATGCTCATGTGGGTCCATGCAGAGTGGATCTCAGGCCTGAAAGATTGTGTTCGGCACAATGAAAACCACATTGAGCACATCCTCTAGAACATACCGATGGGTACCGCAGCATGTAGTTGCTAGCTTTCAGTGTCAATAACTCTTGTACCTTTACAGTTATCACAAAACTAATTACAGCATTGCATTCCTTGGAAAATTCTAATGTATTTTAATTCCCAACATGCCATTTGAAAAAAAATGACCTCGATCCAATATGGCCGACTTAGAGATGGCGGCCATGTCCTGGAAGCATCCTCACATGGGTCCCTTACCCTGATGTAGCCAGGTGAAGTTAGATTTGCCATATACCGCATCCGTTTCAGAAGAAAAAGGGTGTCCTGGGACTTTTGAATCACCCTGTATATTCCCATCAAGGCAATGTGACAAAAAAGTCCCTTCTAGGCACCTGGAGGCAGTTGCTCCTACCCATTTGCCACCTTGAAATAACTGCCCTTGTTCCCCTCTCCTTTCCCAGTTTTGGCAATTAATCGCCGATACCTACTGATCAGAATTATTCAGATAATTGAGAGTTCCACAAATTAAAAATGTTTTCAAATTTCCTTTATTTTCTTAAACCAGAACCATTGAATAGCCAAGTTAATTAAATCATATGCATTAGCAGTTATTATTACAATTGCTTAACCTCCCTACAAAGAATCGTAGTGAGGTTAAAGAAAAAATAATAATTCACCTGGTAGCCAGTAGCTGCGATTGGGTGCCAAAACTGGGGAGCAAGGACAATTTACGTTCTCTTATTAGACAAGTTTGAGCTTTTGTTCTAGGTCCACTTTTATGCACAGATAGACTAATTGGGACTGGACCTACAGTTTAAAGTGGGATCCGAACCATTATATGCCTCCACCAGGTCTGGGTAGACAAGGCATAGCATTAAGAGGCCACAGTGCAGGAGCAAAGTGGAAATAGGTGTGTGTATGTATGTATGTGTGTGGGCAGAGGCCACGATTTTTTGTCTGGGGGGCAAGTATCAGGATAAACGTAACAATAATAATAATTTTAATAATGTAATTATTGATTTGCTATATTTTACTTTGCTTTTGTACCACTTTGGCTAATTTGCGAAGATGGGAAGGAGTGATGATATGATGAAATTGATGGACACTCACAAACATCCATGCCCAAGCCGGGATTTGAACCCAGGACCAACATTATTATTATTATTATTATTATTATTATTATTATTATTATTAGTAGTAGTAGTAGTAGTAGTAGTATCAAAGACGTTATTGCCCTCGTAAATTATGCAAAAAGGTGGTAGAAGTTGGTGCCATAGCATTTGTGTTCGAACAAACTATTTCAATTATTTTTTCAACACGTTCAATTTCACATAAATAATGGAAAACAAGTACACAAACTATTTTTAAAGACACAAAATGCTTGATAAATGCATTCCAAATATTATTCTTTTTTACATTAACATCTAACTTTCATGGACGATATATGTTTCACACATATGCAACATGGAGCGAAGTGGACATAAAATCGTGTATGTATTCAAAGTTTATTTAACACATATTTTATACAACATATATTATGTAAACACATTACACAACCAATTCATCCATTTCACAATAAACCAACAGCAAAAATTACATAAATTGTCTCTGAAATGTGCACGCTCCCTTTCCTGAAAATAATTATTCATGCATTTAAAAGAAAATCAATTAAGACAAGTCGTATTTCTCCGTCTGGTAATAATTTACAATGCATTACAAAGAACAATAACAAATTGGGAGCAAGAAAATTTTTGGATCCAATTTTTTTCCAGGCTGAAATCAATATTGAATTAATAGGGCGCAAATAATTTCACGGGACGCCAATACATTCTCTCTTTTACAACATTTGTGCCTCCCCGATGGTGTAGTGGTACCATCGTCGCCTTGTGATCAATGGGTCTCGAGTTCGATACCCGGTAAAGGCAAATTGCACAGTGGTTCGGATCCCACTTTAAACTGTAGGTCCAGTCTCGATTAGCCTTTCTGTGCGTAAATCAATCAGTCAATCAATTTTACAACTTTTTTCATTTAGATCGTTCGGTGCCCAGGGTCGACTCCCGCTGCCTCCCTAGCTACGGTTCTGATCTTGATAAGTCTAAGAAAAGCAGGCATTGCGAGCGAAGCGAGGAAGAAAAGTTTATGCAAAATTTATTTGCATAAAATTTGAAGTGGGCGGTAATTGCCCCCTGCAGGTACACTTGGACGTCAATGTTTGCCCCCTAGAACTCATTTCTGTCCGAGGTTGGGGGCAATGCCCCCTGTCCCCTATGGTTGCGCCACTGTGTGTGTATGTTTAGGGGGCGCTGCCCATCCAATCGCCGCCACTGCTGGTAGCCTTGCATCAATGATTGCAGACTTCTGGAGACTGCCTCTCTACACAACAAACACACTCATTTATGCAAGGACAAAATTGAAATTTTTACAAGTTTGAAAAAATCGTCGATGTTATTTTCGTAGCATTTTATTGGTTCGCATTTTAAAATTTCATGACTCGAGGGGGCCCCTTCCCTGGGTACGGGCCTAGTAACATGCATAACTTTCATGTACCACATATGCAACATAAAGCGACGTAAAATTAGAAAAATATTCGCTAACACTACGTGTACGTATTCAACGTTTCTTTAATACATATATATTCAACATATATTATTTAAAATACATTACATAATCATTTCATCCACCCAAAAATTATACAAATTGTCTCTGAAATGCGCATGCTCCTTTTCCTCAAAATAATTATTCATGCATTTAAGAGAAAATCAATGAAGATAAATCTTGCTTCTCTCTCTGGTAACTTAAAATGCATTACAGAAAACAACACTGCGAGCAAAGCGAGCAAAAAAAAATTTAGTAAACAGGAAACAATAGTGATTTAATAGAGCACAAATAATTTCACGGGACACCATGGCATTCTCTTTTTTACAATTTTATCATTTAGATCGTTCACCCTCAAGAGCCGACTCCCGTCGCCATCCTAGCTACAGTCTGAAATTTATCAGATCAAGAAAAGCAGGTATTGCGAACGAAGCAAACAAGAAAATTTTACGAAATGTATTTTTACTTGCATAAGATTTGAGATCAAAGGGGCGATTGCTCCTCTGCAGGTGCCCTTGGAAGTCAGTGTTTGACCTCCCCATTAATTGACTTCCGTCTAAGGTTGGGGGCAACGCCCCTCTGTGGAGCACGTTCAGCATCATCGCGCTTAGCTCGAAGTGGCAGAAAATCGAAGTAAAATCAAAACCGTTTTGTAATTGTCTTCTATTTTAAAATACACACACACCATAGGCGTGCGCAGACCCTCTGATTAGGGGAGCCAAAAGCCTGATAAAAGTTCAGTCGGAAAAAAGACCTCACTTTATCTCACTGTTATTAGTTGCATTGCATCGATATATATATATATATCCAGCAACATAGACGCACCGTAACGAATAAATAAATTGTCCCTGAAATGTGCCGCGCTCATTTTCCTCCAAACAATTGTTTTCATGCATTTAACACAAAACTTTAGTAGCAAGAGTCTGAGGTAAACTTCCCTCTTTGGTAATTTACAATGCATTATAAAAAACAATAAAATTGCTAGCAAAGCGAGCAAAAAGAAATTTA
This sequence comes from Lepisma saccharinum, assembly GCF_977018435.1. NCBI lineage: Eukaryota > Metazoa > Arthropoda > Insecta > Zygentoma > Lepismatidae > Lepisma > Lepisma saccharinum. The sequence continues at coordinate 66,921,931 of NC_139243.1, forward strand.
GATCCAAATTTTTGCAAACTGAAAACAATATTGATTTAACATGGCACAACAAATATCATGGGGCGCCATGGCATTCTTTTTTCAATTTTTTTCATTTCGATCGTTCGTCGCCCAAGGCCAACTCCCGCCGCCCCCTATCTACGACTCTGAACTTGACAAGACTGCAAGAAAAGAAGACATTGCGAGCGAAGCGAGCAAGAAAATTTTACGAAATATATTTTTATTTGTATAACATTTGATATCGAGGGGGACAATTGCCCCCTGCAGGTGCTCTTGGCCGTCTGGAAGAAATAATGCAAGAAAAACGTGAAAACTAATTCCATCTTGAGTATTCTTTTGTTCTTCTACTCTTAGATTCTACTAGTCTTTCTTACTTTCACCTCAGTGTTTGCCCTTGCCCCCTCTAGAATTGATTTCCATCCAAGGTTGGGGAGGTGCAATGCCCATTTGCCCCCTTGAAGTTGCGCCATTGCACCCCTTCCCCCCGTTGTTGCTTTAAACTTTAATCGGCTTGAAAATACCTCATTTTCTTTAAGAGTATAATATCGTTTAATAAAGGCGATAAGATTCCTCTACACTATTTATTTATTTATTATTATCCTGCGCACAACAGGCATCTGCCCTTTTACAGTGCACAGTACATTTGAGGATTTATACACTTAAAATAATATTTATACACATTTTCAGATATAAAAAAAATACATATAGAGGTTACATATATCATTCTTATACATTACCGTGGATAAAAAATGAATCAAATCTTACACAATTACATTCATATATGTATGTGTGTATATATACACACATAAAGCAGGTAAAGAAAGAAAATGGAAAAGATAAAATTAAGTAAGAGTGTTGTCCATTAAATAGCGTTTATACTCAGAAAATTTAGAAAATATGTCCAAGTGTACGCCCCTCTCTAACCTTTCATTATGCAAGCTACACATTCTTCGCAGGGGAGCCATTTCTGCGGATTTTGTACGGGTGTGGGAAATTGCAAATTTCTAGGTGAAAGTATAATAATGTAGAAACATGGATGTCTGGAAGGGGGGGCAAGGATGGCCACACCTCCCCCTTAGAAAGCGAATGCGAACCTAAAAAGTATATATTTCACACGTATAATTTGATTTCAGTCACAGTAATTTACATACATTAATGCGATAGCTTCAAATTCAAGTAGTGTCTTTTGAAGGGGCAACACTATTATCGGGGTAATATGCCCCCATGGAAAATTACCCTGCTTGTCTCCATGGAAAAAAAATCTGCGGACGTCCATGATTAGGGGGGGGGGGCAATTACCGCCTGTGCGCACGCCTATGCCGCCATTAGGGAACACGAGGCCCTGTGCGAACTATATCCGCGAGGCCTTTGTGTTATGTAATGTTAAAATATCGATAACAACAGTTTCTCGTAAAATTCTTCTCTAGCGCCAACCTGGTGATTACCGTTCGCAGTATCGCCTTTTAGCAGTAACAAAATTTAAAATTTGGCAACCAGCTTTTCTTAATGACTGCTGATTGAGACCTTGTTTTAGCGATACATGCCCAAGAAAAAAAATTATGTTATCCTGTGTGTTCGCAGCCATGTATTGTAAATTTACTCTTTTTGTTGATATGTATTTTTTTTCTGCCAGAAAACGCACTAAGTACGGAAAGGGGAACATGACAGCAAGAGCCAGCCCCAGAGTGTGGCAACTCGGGCGCTCACCCGGCCTCCAGGGGACACCGCGCTAGATAAAAATAATAGTTTATGTGAGTTTTTTACGAGTATATAGGATGCTGGTGTTTCCAATTAAGTAACTAATCTGATATCGCCTGCATTCGTATGTTATTTTGACATACTTAAACATATCCAAAATTACTAAAATCATAAACAAAGTAGCTACTACATAATTATAGTGTTCCAAATGTTTGTATCAAACATACATAACATATATTGTTTGTTTACTTATAGAATTAAATATATGAAAGTATTATTTTATGGAAACAATGCAAATTCACTACAGTGTCAAAATTCAATGAAGAGTAAAGAAAACAATTATGTGATTGGATATGAATAAATATTGCTACTTTTCTAGTTAAAGTAACAATATGATATTGAGCTTTCCCGGTTTTGCAATTAAATATGTACTAGGGGTACATGAGATTGATTGAGTGATCGATTTGTTGTTTTAAGTTCACTTTATGCCCAGATAGGCTAATCGAGACTGGACCTACAGTTTAAAGTGGTGGGATCCTAATCACTACGCCATTTGCCTCTACCTGGTATCAAACCCGGAACCCCTTGGTTATAAGGCAACGACATACATCAGAATGAAAACGAAATGAACATGTAATAGTGTTTACATTATGATTTTGTAGGACAACACCTGTACTTCAGACTAAGGAACAAAAATTGAAAAAAAAAAAAAAATAATTATACTTCCCGCAAATATTTTATGCCCCAGGCCCCGTAATGCAAGATTATGTTCTGCCAAATACTTAAGGACATACAGTATTCGTTTGAAGATCTCACACTAGTCCTGCTTTTCCTGTGAAATCAACAGTCCCTGTTGCTCATCAATAGTTACGTTTTTCTGCAATCTAAATTCACATTCGGTCCATTTTTTAAGGCATTGAATTTGGCTTTCTGATATTTCGTGGTTTTGTAGTCGATAGCTTAAATGCCTTTAATCATCGCAGCCTTCATTTGCCAGCATGCCCCCACCTTTCTCCCCAAACAGCTTACGACAAAAAGGATAGAAAATTTTATCTTTCCTCTTCGAGTACATCAACCCTTCTGTCGATCGTTTCCCCATTTTGCATAACACGCTTATAATGTGCAGGTGAAAAGTGTAAATTATCACCAATAATTGGGTAATCATGATTTATGATGCGAACAGGGTCTTTTTGAATGATTGAGTCAAATTCGGAACTGTTTAAAACTGAGGTTCACTCACCTTGATCTAAAAGCAGAGGCGATCTGTCACCTGGCTCAGAAGATGACATGAAGCATACCCCCCCACCCCCCTCGGGTACAAGTAGTTTGGCATCTGGTTCACAGACGAGCTACCGCCGCTACTGATACATACGACTTGGACTATATCGCGAACACAGGCAAAATATTGATTGCCGGCCCCTGTGGCGGAGTGGTTAGCACATCGCGCTATGACGCTAGGGGTCCCGGGTTCGAATCCTGGCCTGGACATGGATGTTTGTGAGTGTTTATTCATCAATTTCATCATATCATCACTCATCCCCATCTTCGCAAATTAGCCAAAAGTGGCACAAAAGGCGAAGTAAAATAAAGCAAATCAAACTATATTTATTGCTACTTTTCTATTTTACGCCACTTTTCTGCCTCAGTTAAATCGTAACGATGAGCACGAATGACGCATATATAGAATTGAAGACGGGACACTCACAAAGGAACATCCAAGCCCACGTCAGGATTCGAGCGAGTGCATTTCTTGAGAATTAGATATTTGAATAGTAGGAATTAAAAAATGGGATGATATGAGTGAAGCAAACGAACTGAACTTATCTTTAATCTAGAAATTCTTCACAGTAATGCTGCTACAAACAAGTCCGTGGCGCAAGAGCCGTCTTAGGGGCACAGCCTGCCACTCAGCTTTTCTTTGGGTGACCCGTGGTGAGCGCATCGAATTCCATCGCCGCTATTTTCTGGCTTTCGAGACTGGAGCCCGCTACTGTTTCTTTTCAAGTAGCTCCTTAATTGTTCTCACGATGCTGGGTTGACACCGAAATTTTGAGAGTTCGTACTGGGAATCGAACCCGGGACCACTCGCACCAAAATCTAGAGCGCTAACCAGTAGACTTCGCGGGAGCCCTCTTCACAGTAATAAGTACGCTTAAATTTATTTCCTTAATATAAAATAACGTTATCCTAATTTCATTTAATCATCATTCATCATCGTCGCCACGATCAGGCCAGAAAACAGAGAAATGCATTTTTATCCTTTGGGTGCCTATTTGATTCAGAGGTTTTTGCTAACTACAAATCCACACCCCTACCCATTATTCTCGAAAACAAGAGCGTTACGTGCTTTGCACTAATGGAGTATTTATTACACACTCGGTAGACGGTTTCATCTTGCCGCTGCGGTTGTAAACACGAGAGGTTGTAGTAAAGAGCTCAGCGGACCTTCAAGGCTTTGATGCCGACTCTTGTTTTCGTCTTTTCGCAGAACGGCACACCCTGAATTTTGTTGGGCCTCAGTTTGCAGACAAATAACCATTTTATGATGCCTGTCCTGGGTCGAACATTAGGCACGAAATCAGGGAAAGTTGGAGTCACGAATGGGTCGGTGAATTTTCACTGGTGGCTTGACAAAAGGGGACATAGTTGTCCGTTAGCAGAAATACAACTTTGTTATGACGCAATTTTTCTTTTCACAACAATTATGTTTTTCGCGGTGGCACGCATCGCACACCCCTATCGGCGGCCCGGGCTATGACACGCACAATAACTGGTTCGCTGGTAATCAGAACCTATCTCCTGATGTTTCCGGGTTCGCGTAATTTGTTCTTTGTGAATTGTGAGTGACCCTTCAGCAGTTCCGTCTAATCAACATTCATCCTCATCGTCGCTGTTAACTAAATGGTGAAGAACGCCAACGCAAATGGAATAAATTAGAAATACATAAATAAGCGTATTAGTATCTTCCAAAATCAATGTCAAATGAACTATCGACATGTCAGATTGAACTTGTCCATCACTGACTGTGGCGTAGCGGCTGCCCCCGCAATGTCGGGAGCGCTAAATTGTAGGGGCCCGCTATGTTCTCTCTCTGTGCATCTGAAATTTTATATAATCCCAAAAATTCAGCAGGTTGTGTCGTTTATTTTAAATAAAAAATGGTTTTAAGAAACAGAAATCTAGTTCCCAGTAATATATGATATGACGACGTCTGCGGTATTGTCTCAACCTGAGGGACCCGGGCAACTTGACAACTTGGTCTCTACCGAAGTACAGAATGAACTTACTCACATATGGCAATCGGTAGGAAAATTCTCTCGTCTCGTACCTTTACAGTTACAAAGTTTATCGTAAACGTAGTCTCAATATGAAATTGAAATAAGATCAGAGATAAATATCCCACATTGTCCACACCCCTTATGTTTTACTTCAAAGGGGCCTGAAAAATCAGGAGGTGGAGCCCGGGGGCAATTATCCCTTTTGCTCTGAGGTCCAGTTGCCCTTATTTCGCAAAGGGTGTATACAGTGCTCGAAGTGAAAATTCATAGCTGCGAATTTTCTTGTTCTAGTTAGAGGATAGAAGGAAGGATCATCACATGGATCAACGTGTAGACAATGCAGAAGGTGGAGGAGGATGCTTATGCAAATTACCCTAGCTGGGGGATGCTTTATGATTATTATTTTTTGCGTCTTTTACACTCCTTCCCCCCTTACACACGCTCTTCGAGCACTGATGATCTAATAACAAAATGGTTCTTGTTTCATGAAAACGTCTCAAAGAAATATGAGTGGTCTATCGGAAAGAAATGGCATCGTTAAAACTATGAATAATCATATACGTCCATTAACATCAAAATTAAACACCTTGCCCGTGCGGCAACAACTTGTTTTTTGTGAGTGGCCCAGTCTTTCCAATCGGCATTTCATTGAGTGACAAATTTTCAGTGAATAAAGTCCCATCGCCGCTTTATTATCTATCTCTCAAGAGTCAAGACTGGAGTCCGTTGCTATTTTCTCGTAGCAAACTGCAATTGACCTTGTGGCGCTAGGTCACCATCGACAATCTAGAGGTCCGGTTCAACCCCCAAAACTGAAATCATAAGTTTTCTTGAGTATATAACTATTTGTATAAGAAGCTTAATGTGAGCGGCTCTGACATAGACGCTTAGCCTGGCGCAGCCAGGTTTTGGGGGCTGAAGGCGCATCCACCTCAAAGTCCAAAAGAGGAGGGCTTCTGGGCTTACTATCTATTAATCACGTTCCACAAACAGTATTTATACATGTGTATTATATGTAACCTAATTGTTTCTTTTTAAAAATGTTTCGAGCCAAAAATACAAATGATCACGAGTAAAATATTTGGCTGTGTGAAGTCTCCCGAAAATTGATCCTGTCTGTGTCACTGCAAGATAAAATATTTCTAAATTCGTTATAAAGTTATTGATCAGAGATTTAGACCATCTTGATTTAGTTCCGAGAAACACTGATATATAGCCTATGTCGATGACAAAAAATGGGAAGGCAGGGTATTTGCGGTAAAAGTTAATTTGATTTAAACGGGGGAAGGGGTACCTAACTTTTGTTATTGTACGTCTATTTATTTATTTTTTCACTAAGGGGCCCCAATATTATACTTGAAGGGGGGCTCCAGGGAACTGCGATACGCCACTGATCACTGGCATACATTCATTAGATTCAGCCAATGAATTATCCCTGCATACAGAACACACCTTCATGTCTTAAGATGGGCTCTGTTGAACACAGGTGCAAGCATTCAGAAATATAGCGAATGTGTAACTTATTATCATTTCATAAAGGATCAACCTCAGCCTCCACAAACCTCTGTTCATGTTATATCGGCGTCAGGTGTGGACGCGGGTGGGCAACTGCCTACTCAAATCGAATTCTTATTTTCGGAAGATGTGATCTGGTTTCGATTTCATTCGTAATATCCTTGCGAATGTTGTCGATTCAAAAAATGTTCACAACAGGCATCTTCGCTGTTCCTTGATGCAGGATTAGTTTACTAAGAAAGGCTACGAAAATCGTTGCAAATATCCTGAAGCTTAAAACCTGTGAAATGGAATTAATTTAAACTTTTTTCAACTTCCTTAATTTTATTATTGGCAAGCAGATAGTATTTTCAGTGCATTTACAACAAAATAATTAATATTTACATGAATAGAAGCAATGCAAAATCAACTGACATCATCCCTTACTACACACTCCAGACAATTTTTGATGATACAGATATCTGAAAAATGTACAGTATTGAATTCTAGTGCATACTGTACATTACACTCCGGCCGAAGCAATGAAACTCCCCTTCGTTCACCAAACTTGGAAGCTGTTAACTATTGTTGCAGATACGAGTATGGAAGGAATGTGAATGATTCATCAAAGTCACAGATTTCTGTCTAAAGGGGAGGCCGTACGGCTTTAGCCTTAGGCAGAAATGCATGGTGAAACTTGGTTGGGGGAGGCAAAATCGAACTTTGGGATTAACTTTGGAAAGGGGGAGGGGCAGAATCGACAAGTTGTTTACCCCATATAGTGTTGCCCACGAGACGAGACTTTGGCCTGTCTCGTCTCGTGAAGTCTCTTGGAAATGCTGTCTCGTCTCGAAAATATTCGTTTGTCTTATGGCACATGGTCAATCTCGTCTCGTCTCGAATTTTTAAAAGCCTGTACCGTCTCGTCCCGTGGGCAACACTAACCCCATAGAAATAGCACAGATAAACTTATAAACCTAGAGACATAAACATATATACGTTTATCTGTGGAAATAGCGTCCACTACTATTTGGTATTTAAAATTACTCTTTCATTCTTTGTTCATCAGAAAATGCCCTGAACTTGTAAATTTTACTAGGCCTGAAAATTTCAGGGAAGAAAAATGACCCTTTCGCTCGCCAAGTTCCCCATACATTAAATTTTAACCTTAAACCACATGTCAGTGAACGAAATAATACATTCTGCAAAAATCTACATTATCATTTGTTGGTTGTTTGTTTTTTAACTCAGAAACGCAAAATTTAAATCAGTATCTATTGATACGCTTTTTGTTTGTTTGTTAAACCGTGGACGGTGCATAGAGTCTCGTCGCCATTGTTACCTAGTTTGTTTTTAATTTAATTATATTTTATTTATTTTATTTTTGCCGGAGACCCATTTTGGATATCGCCGTCATTTTCAACTTTCCTCTGAGACCGACACAGCTTTACAGTCATAAGTACGGAATTACGTACAGAAAATTAATACGTATTAAACAAAATAACAGTGAGTAAGGAATGATTGTCTCATCAGATTTCAATTGTGCATTGCGGAGATGGAAATGCTGGACGTTGGCTACTTCCTGTAGGAAGTGGGGGATCGGCAGAAAAGTCCCGGTCCCGCTAATGAACCATTCCAACACCTGATGCTGGAAATAATAATGGAAAAGAATAACATAGATGTCGACAAGAATAGTAAATCTCTTACATGTCTTCCTTGTCACATACTGTCTGTTCTAATGGAACAGATTTGCAAATGACTTGGAAACGACCTCTAAAGTGAATTCAAAGCCATTTCTCTAGAAAGCTTCGGGTACAGAGCTCCCAGGAAACATGATCAGTTGTGTCATGCGTCTTTGTAGGAATCTTTGAGCCTGTTATCTGAAGGAGGGAAAATGATTCCAAAAGGTTTTGGAACGGGTAGTATAGCCACAACGTACCATATGTTTTCAATTTTGGCCGTCAGAGCCTTTGCTTCCTCATTTTCGCGATTCAGTGTTGCAGACTCAAAGCATAGTGTTTTATAATAATAGAAATAACACTAAAATAAGGTCACTTAAAAATAATAATAACCCTTATTTTCACACTAAACAGCGAAAAATAACATAGATTGTGCTGCAAAATAACATATTTTGAAACTTATCTATTGAGATAAATTGTTAGAAATTATTTTTATAATTTACTTTTTCAAAGCTTTGGTTTTCTCTCTAATATTCCATGAATTACACAGACTACTACCATATCATAAACTTTAAATAAGATAGTTAAGATTGATTGATTTAGTTTATTTTACTTCGCGTTTTGTGCCTATTGGCTAATTTGCGAAGATGGGGATGAATGATGAAATGATGAAATTGATGAATGGACATTCACAAACAACCAAGCCCGACCGGGATTCGAACCCGGGACCCTTGGCGCCGCAGCGCGATGTGCTAACCGCTCGGCCACAGGGTCGGTCAAGATAGTTAAGAGAAGCAACAAGTATTAATTCCATGAATTTCGCTACTTGATTTTTTATTTTATTTCAGTTGTGTATTTATGGTTTCATCTTAGGATATGATAACTATCGTTTTCAGCAGCACCGAGTATTGTACGTTTGATGTTTGCCGAAGAATCAAAAACTATAATTTTTAAAGTGGGAAATAATGGACATTACGTTTATTCATTCTCTGTATATTTTGAGAATCTAGTAAATGTCTGGCTCGATATTGATTGATTGTTTTAAAATTAGTGGGTGCGTGGGCACATGTGGCCATTTTGCACGCCTAGCTCGATATATCATCGGAAATAGGACGTGACAGTTGTGGTAGAAGGCAGCCTCAACTCTCGTGAGAATAAAAGAGTGAAGAACGAATGGTGAGAAGAATTCTGTATACCTTTTGTACTAATCTAAAGGAAACTAGCTACGCACCTGAAGAATCCCTGCCAGGATTTCCTTCACTTTCACTTGTAGGTACAAATATACATGCTGAATGTTGGAGACATAGAGTGCACAGATATTTTTTATTATTATTATCATTATTATTATTATTTTGCAACAGAGTTAAAATTTATTTCTAGCACATTGATTGCTTGTGTGACTGATTCAAATATTGTTTCATACATCTTATATATAGTATAGTGCCGTACTCAGATTTCTAAAAATGGAATAGAATTTGGTGTCTCCTGTACAAATTCACGCGTTCTGCTTCTGGTAATCTGTAGAAAAAATTACATGTGTTTTATTTCAAGCGAAAAATTCACTTCCTGAAATAAAAGTGTAACCCGACAAGAAGTTAGAAATGGACTCTGCATAATGAAACCAGACATACAACTTTATTTGCATGTACAAGATTTGGATTGCTAAACTATACTAATGTCTAATTTTCTTATATCTGATCAACTACTAAGAGTATTTTTACATTAACGTAAAGAGGGTACAATATTAATACATGACTGTAAGGGAAGAGAAAGTCTGTTTAAAGTAAAATTTATGTAGTGCGTACAGCGTACAGCTCGCACAAGGAAAATGCAAATAAATAAAAAAAAGGGAAAAGTAAAAGTTATCATAATTCCTGCTACAGTAAACTGAACGACCAGATATGTTCAACTTGGTAATCATTTGAATCTTCAAAAATATTAGGCATAATAATATATCTAAAAGCCTGGCAGTTGGGAGGGGCAATCGCCCCTATCGCCCTCCCCGTGAATCCATGCCTGGCCATAAGTCATTATCGTTTGAAAGAGTATTGCGTGCAGCTTCCATCCAAGTATTACAGTTTATACTTATATGTACTAAAAAACCCGTTCCCTAATAGCTATAACAGGATAATGCTAACAGTTCCAATAACACTCGTGAATGATGAAAAAGTTTCCCTCGTTTGAAATTAATCAAACGTGTTTAAAAATTAACATGTATCTTTATACAAGGTAAAATATTGAAAATTAATATTGAAAGTTTTTCTTGTGTCTCCAACCGGTTGCCGACGTCACCTGTGTGCACCATGGTAGCGTGATTAGCACAGCACGTTACGACGCTAGGGGTCCCGACTTCGAATCCCGGCCTGGACATGGGTTTTCTTTGTGGGTGTCCCTTCATCATATCATCACTCATCCTCATTATTATTCCCCTTTTTACTAACTTCCTCTTCTAACAGTTGTGCACTATTAAGAATTTTGACTTTGCACTCATCTGAATAGGAGATGACATTGTTCAAACCGACATTTTCCCTTCAAAACAGCACTTTACTTTTTCCTGGAATGTGCGTTGCCTACGTAACAGTAGCAGTAGTAGCGGATCCAGAAATGATAGCTGCAATGGTCTAATGTTAATGGGTTACCTTACCTACGTCTTATGACAAATACATTTAAAATTATTTCCGACAATGATAATAAATTCATGAGGAATCTGCATCATTATAATTATTGTTTTTATTTGTCTTACAACAGCTATAAACAGCATATTTCTATTTTTACACACACACACACACACACACATATACATACATACATGTATGTACGTGTGTGTGTGTGTATATATATATATATATATATATATATATATATATATATATGAGTTTGTTCCTTCTACCTCCCTATCTCTTTCTGTTTCGTCATCTTTCTCTCACTTTCTCCCCCATTTTCATTATGCTCTTGCTCTTTAACTTTCTATCACGGTATCTTTCTCTCAGTCTCTCCTCTTCTCATTATTGCCTTATGCAATACACATACATGATACTCTGGCTACTAGAGTCCACGTAAACTCAAAGGTGTAAACTCCATTTTTGTCCCTTTTTCTTCTTACTAAAACGGGTCAATGTCACATGACAAATAGTGTGTGATTGAAACATTGTGTTCCAGAACTAACTTTACAGCTTTTTCATTGTTATTTTATGTTATTTTGTGAAGGGCCTCGTCCTTTATTTTTCTACCTCTTACCATTCTCAATCAAATACAATGTAATATTTCAAAATTTTGTACTACCTATGTTTCATATTACAAAACAAGCGAATATTTTAAATGGGAAATGGACAGGACAAGGGGCAATTGTAACAGTGTTACAACCGTCACAATTAAATGTTACCTTTGCCCCACCTGACGCCATATTGATTGATTTGCTTTATTTTGCTTCGCCTTTTGCGCCACTTTGGCTAATTTGCGAAGATGGGGATGAGTGATGATATGATGAAATTCATGAATGGCGCAGTGGCAGCGTCGTCGCCTTGTAATCAAGGGGTCCCGGGTTCGGATCCCACTTTAAACTGTAGGTCCAGTCCCGATTAGCCTTACTGTGCATAAAGTGGACTTAAAATAATAAATCAATCAATCAATCAATTTACAAACATCCTGCTCAGGCCGGGATTCGAACCCGGGACCCCTGGCTTTCGTAGCGCGATATGCTAACCACTCAGTCACGGGGGCCGGCTTGACGCCATATTGTTTGCGGGCTTGCAGCTACTAACCACGACCACGACACCAGAAATTCATATCTACATTAACAAATACATAAAATAAGGCGTATTGCAATGGTATAGACAAACCTTGATCAGACGACATCGAGAAAGTACTATTAAACAATAAAGGAGTGCTTTACGTTTTTACTTACATGTTTAAATTTGGAGAAAATGCGAGTAATAGCTGCAGTAATCATGACATAGGCAACGCCGCCACATGAGACACTCACGACTGAGTTCTTCTTTCTGCAGATGCCTCACGACAGGAGCACAGTAACGAATGCTGCATTTGCTCTGTGTTACAATTGGCCCCGTTCTCCATTACACCCTGGACTGCATTTGCAGACTAACGAGGCCCTGGCACCTAGACCTGTAGCCAGGATAATCCTCCGTGGGACTCATGTTGGGTTGTCTATATGTGTTTGTGGTTGTCCTTTCACCCATTTCACGTAATCCTTATCCGCATTTTATTTTTGCAGATATGATCAATAATTTGCAGTTGGAATGTAGGAAACATTGTGTCATTCTTCCAAACACACTACTTTGTGTGCGTTATCAATATTATTCTTAGTAAAGTATTTGAAATGAAGACTAATTGCTTATCTTTTGTTGTTGTAAGAAAAATTCTCCCCCACGAAATTCTTGGAAATAATTTAGGACAAAATTATTGGTGAATGGAAATCCCTCACAGGATTTCGCACCATGCTTTGCATGATCACAGAACAAATGCATTCCACTTCTGCGCAAAACTTTCAACCATAGAAAAAGGATCAACGTGTACCTCTCATTTACATCTCCATGCTTCACAAGAATTTATTGGTATCCCCTTCACCCACAAAATTAAAATTTATGAAACATCACGCCCTCAAGAAGTTCCTCAACATCCCCTATAACGTTTCACCAGGGCTAAATTTATGAGTAACCTTGATTCAAAACTTACTCTTACACCCCCGAAATATGAAGTTACACTCCTCCAGATGGAAAATTCATTATCCACTCCTGCCATGCAATAACGAAAAAGAGATTGTAAAAGACCCTGACTTACTAAACAGAGCTATTTGTTAATTTTTATTTATGTACTGCAAAATAGCTTACTCTAGTGGGATATATTACACGTACTATCAATTTGAAAATGGTTACGTGACAGAGCAGATAAGATTTTATGTCGAACAATAAAAAGAAAAACTTATTCCGAGGCTTCAATTAGCTTAAATTCTTTGCATCGGTTCAAGAACTACTAATGAAGTACGGTGACCCAAAGCGTATTATCTCTGTAGCACTGTTTCAACTGCATAAGGAAAATCTGGATATATTTGGCACTAAAGAAGTAATGGAAGATTGCACTGAAAATTGTGATTGAAGAATATCCACATTCGGAAAAGTCGAGTAGAAGTTGAAAGTATATGTTCTGCTGAAATATGCCACTGTTGTTATTTAATCAAGATTACGTAGCAATGTTGTTTTCATTTATACCTGTAAACATGTGTGTGTAGCTGGAAGTGGCAGTGTTATAGGTACGGGTGTCCCAGAAGTCTTTCCCTGATTACAAACTTTATTCATATCCGCTATATGCAAGGTAGAGATGTGAAAGTGGTGCCAAAATGTTGGAAAACTAACCAAGTTTTTTTTTTGTTGCAGGTTTGAGTAACGTGGTTGTAGTGTAGCAGTGTCAGTGCCCAGAAAACCGGAAATGTTCACAAATCAGGAGAAAGCTCAGCATGTCCTCTGGTATCACGAGACCCGGTCACCAATAACAGTGCAGAGGAACTTTCAAATGTACAGAATTATTTCGTCTAGAATATCTGCCATCAATAAGTTGGTATTTATAAAATGGAATTTATCTTCATTCCCAAATCCTGTCAAGTCCAAGAAACATTGTATGGAAAGATGCCACCCGATGTCAAGAGCATTAATTCCGGATTCCTTGGCACTGACACTGCTACACTACAGCCACATTACTGAAACCTGCAACAAATAAACTTGGTTAGTTTACCAATATTTAGGCACCACTTTCACATCTCTGCATTTCATATAGCGGATATGAATAAAGTTTGTAATCAGGAAAAGACTTCTGGGACACCCGGTACTTATACGATGCGTAACAAACATTTGAAAAAATACGCGCGCCCGCTTTTGTTTATTTGAAGTCCACTTTATGCACAGTAAGGTTAATTAGGACTGGATCCGAACCACTATGTGCCTGCATCGAGTATCGAACCCGGGACCCCCTGATTGCAAGGCGAGGGCGTTACCGTTATCTAGCTAATAAAGTTCGATGTACCTTGATACATAGGGCCGTATCAAGGTTTGTGGAGGCCCCTGGGCAAAATGTTTTGTGGGGGCCCCCCATTTTTTTAATTTTTACTAGGAGCTTTATTAGCTAAATATGTTAACCACCAATTTTCAGCAGTTGAAATGGTAGGCCTGATTTTAGAATCAGTAATCATTCACAATCGAACATATCGCAGATAGGTTTGCAGGGAGAATAGCACAGTAAAATAAAGTTACAGGACGAAAATTGTAACGCTATAGCAGCAGTAAAATTCTAGGTCTAAATGTCTACAGTATATTATGAAGAGTGAACACCGTAACTACAATATATAGTAAATACTAAGGGGGTTCAGACGGAAACAGAGAACTGAGCAGTAGACTGTACTTACGTACATAATTTATTATAAATTATATTATTTACAATTAAGAGTAAATATGTGTCTACATATGCACGGTCCATCTATACTGTACAACTACCGACAGGTTCATTGTGGAAATTGTAGTAACTACACTTTCTTCAAGAAAATTCCCAAAGCCTTAACACTTACAGTAGACACACTTTTCTTGCCTTTTTCGCCGAAAATTCATCTACTATATCATCGAAGTCCAATTCACGAAGAAGTTCATGTTCAATGCTTAATAAACAAAGATTGGATAAGCGATCCTGTCCCATGGCAGCACGAAGCCTGTTTTTCACTAATTTCATTTTTGAGAAAGCGCTAGTATCTCCACTTTTTTTCCCCTTGAAAAACTTAGTTCTAATACGATGTTATTAACGAAAGAAAGTTATGTACTTCGTAGGATTATTTATTATCTTAATCATATCTGAGAATTGGTTGTTTGAATAAGTGTGCCTTATTTCCACACCACAGCCAAATCAATCCATGGTACAAAGTATACTGAGCTTCAGATATCTACAAACAGATCGACTGAGAGCTGTGCTACAATTGGATCCAGAACATTGGGGTCGGGGACTTCCGGTGGCGGTAATAAGTGAGTCGGACGTATTGCGTTGAGCTCTCTATTTTTCGCTAATTACGGTAAGAAGAATCAAGTTCTAGTGTTATCCGGATATTATCTAGTGTTTCGGAAGTTGTCAGATGCCCGATGTAAGTAACCCGGTTCCGTGGTTGTGAATACTTGTACAAAAATCGCTAAAAACTGTGCTTAGCGAAGTACAAAGACGGTGCTTTGTTTTGATTCAAAGAACAGTTCTTTTGAATCAGTGGACTCAGATCGCATTATATACACCGTTAGCCACATTTGTGGTTCGTCAGCTTTCCATTGGTGATCGAAGTGCATAAAACCTAATTAAAATCTCACATCGGACTGTACTTTGGGGAACTGAGAGCTAGTATATTCGTGTAATCGTGTAATTTGGCAAAAATCACCGGTTCGCGAGTGCGGGGTAATCGTGCTGTATAAAAGACATCGTACTGCACATTTGCTTCATTCCTTCCGGACACAACAGGAACGTACAAATCGTGGTGTACACTTTGACAGGTGTTGTGTGCACCGATAATATGTTCGAAAACGCAATTGGGGGGTGTTTTTCACCAACTTAGGCGTCTTCGTAATTTGCTTCCCGTTTCCTCAAGCTCCGACAATGAAAAAAACAGGACTTTGAAACACCTAAATCCCCTCCACTCAGGACTGCTCGATACAGACGACGTGGTTTTCAGCTTTCCTCATCTGATACGGATCTGACAGAAATACATGGACCACACATATTACAAGGATCGACTGTTTCCAACTTTCGCTCCAGAGAATCACTTCATAATTCCACGAATTCGCTCCCAGATGCTATTACGGACCCTAAACTACAGAAAACCGAATCTACAACTAGTGTTTCCAACAAGAGGCCCCGTGATAGTGGCGATTCATCTGGTGAGGATTCCCGAGTGGATGCTGAGGGCTTTCAGCTCAGCAAGAAGACGGCAAGGAGATTACCGATATATCAGCCAATATCCATCCCACTGAATAATCAATTTAGTGCTCTTCAGGAACACGAAACTGAGGATGCTCCTGGTGACAAAGGGGATGATACAACCACACGAAATTCTATTCAAGACACCCGTCGAATGAAACCACCACCCATATATGTGTTTAACCTTAACAATTTCTATGCCCTCTCCCAACACTTCAAAGCACTTAAAATTAATCCTACAATATACCATACTTCTACTGGATCAAAAATTCACTTTGCCACTATGGAGGAGTATAATATTGCTATTGATCATCTGAAAAGTCATAATCTCGAATATGCAACCGGGACTCAAACAGGGTTTCCGGTACTTCGAGTTGTACTGCGAAAACTTCCAATGGATACAAATATCATGGATATCGGCAGATTCTATCAAGAACTAGGTTATGATGTGCTCAAGGTATCTCAGTTGAAACAGAAGGATCAAAGTACCCATAAACTCGTGCCATTACCTCTTTTTCTGCTGACCATTAAAAAGACTGAATTTGCGAAAGGAATCTATAAAGAACCATATTTTGAACAACACCGTGTGGTGATAGAGGAGTATCACCCACGGCAATTTATACAGTGTTTTAAATGTCAGAGACTTGGACATTCCCAACAGAACTGCAATGCCATAGCTCGCTGTGTCAAATGTGCTCAATTACATGATACACGGAAATGCCCTAAAAAAGACCGTACATCACCTGCTAAATGTGTAAACTGTGAAGGTGACCACCCTGCTAACTTTCGCGGTTGTCCAATTTTCCAACGTGTACAACGAGCGCAAGAACTCCGCAAAAATGGTGTACAGTCTTCTTCTGACACTCCTAAGCAATCACCTCCTTCCTTACAAGACCAGACAGCTTTCCCTGCACTACCAAACACTAGGAGTTATGTTACTGCTGCAAATACAAAAACTAATACAAGAGGCCAGGAATTTAAGGACATTTGGACTAGCATAAAAGAAATTTTCGATTTCAGGGGTTTTCTTCAAAAAATTAAATCTGGACTACAGCGAATTAGTCATGCCAAGACAATCGTAGATAAGTTCAGTGTTGCCATGGATGTTTTGGATAACCTTTTCGGAAATGGCCCGTAAAGGTACTCCGATAAGTAGAACATTGACGTGTGTTCAGTGGAATGCTGATGGAGTTCGTACTCAATTCCTGACTTTCAAACAATTTTTACGTGAATATAATGTTGATATAGCTCTGGTGAATGAAACGCACTTGAAACCCCGTATTAAATGGAAAATTGCAAATTATACTATTTATAGAAACGATCGGTTCCCGGGACGGAAAGGAGGTACGGCTGTAGTTGTGAAATCTTCGCTATTTGCACGTCAACTTCCAAATCCAGCTCTAGAAGCTTTAGAAATCACAATACTTGAACTATTAACTACCACCGACCCACTAATTTTGATAGCAGGATATAACGTTCCAGAACAGCTTATTCCTATACAAGAACTAGAGACTGTTTTTCGCTTGGGCCGCAAAGTGATTTTAGCTGGTGATCTAAATTGTAAAAACCCTGCATGGAATTCGCGTGTAGTGAACCGTGGAGGTGCCTCTCTTCTCCAAAGTGTCCAACAATTGAATTTGCCCATTCTTGCCCCAAGAGAACCCACTCATTATCCACGAGGACGTGGACTTCCAGATGTGTTGGATATCTTGATATATCAAGGTGTAAATATTATAACTGGTCCCTATGTTATTCATGATCTAGACTCGGACCATCAACCAATACTCTTTGAAATTGTTCATCATAATTTATTGAAGCCTCCTCCTCCAAAATATCATGTTACAACAGACTGGGATGCTTACACTCGACAATTAGTGCCTATCATTGACTTGCATTTAGCTTTAAAAACCCCAGCCGAAATTGATTCGGCTTTACAAAACCTTACAGCAGGTATGCAAACTTCTTATCTTCACTCCACTATCAGAACCCCTCAGTTATACAATAACTATGGCTGTCTATCCCGTGAGGGTATGATCCTCCTGAACTGTAAAAAATATTTCCGACGGAAATGGCAACAAACTTATAACCATCGCTACAAACAGTTGTATAATCAATTTCACGATCGATTTCGCCGATATCTCATTCGGCAGCGACAGGCAGATTGGGACACCGAATTCTCCGGGATATCAATGCAGGATAGTAGATTCTGGCAATTATTAAGAAATTATCTGCGAAAGAATCCACAATCTGCTACCTACCCTCTCCAGGGTCCAAATGGCATGGTGTACACACCAGAGGAGAAGGCTGAAGTGTTCTCCAAACATCTGGAGGACCAATTCCACACACCAGATCAACCGCATAATGGCAATTATATCCAGAAGATTCAACATCAACTGGAACAATTACGTCATGAACCACTCACAGCTTATCCACTTCTCACAACCCCTCAGGAGGTCAAAGGTGTTATAAATCTTCTTCGCCCTGGTAAGGCACCTGGCTTTGATACTATTACTACATTACAACTGAAGAACGGCCCCAGAAAGTTGTTAGTTTTACTAGCAAAAGTCTTCAATGCTATATTCCTTACCGGCTATTATCCATCAAGTTGGAAACTAGCAAAAATAATCCTCTTGCCAAAACCAGGAAAGAACATTCTTCTACCACAGAATTATAGACCTATAAGTCTTCTGAGCCATGTTAGCAAAATCTTTGAACATATACTACTCAGACGATTACAAGCTGTGGTGGATGAAAAAGGCTTGCTACCGTATCATCAATTCGGATTTCGTCGACATCATAGTACTACTACACAACTGGTCCGAGTAGTGGAGTATGTTACAGGAAACTTTAATCTCAGTCGACATACTCTAGGGGTATTTCTTGACTCCGACAAAGCCTTTGATCGAATTTGGCATTCTGGATTAATTGTGAAACTATCGGAATTGGGAGTTCCTATTTATTTGGTGCAATTATTGGATCAGTATTTACAAAAGAGACAATTTCAGGTGCAATTTTTAAGTGCTCGATCTACCGTTAAGGTCATACATGCTGGTGTCCCTCAGGGAGCTGTTTTATCTCCACTTCTGTTTGCTTTATATACCAGTGATATCCCTGCTACTCATAGATGCATGTTAGCTACCTATGCAGATGATGTTGCCATCTTTACAAATAGCCCTTTACAAGATCTATGCTATAGCAGGATGAGACAACAACTATTAGCGTTGGAAGATTGGTCTACTCGCTGGTGCATGAAGTATAATTCACTGAAGAGTGCTGCGGTTTTATTTACACGTCGACATAGACAACTACCAAAGATTCTACGACTCCAGGGATCTTCTATACCGGACAAACCTTTTACCACATATCTAGGAGTGGTTTTGGACCGAAGACTAAATTTCCATAAACACATCTCAACTGTGACAGCAAAAGCACAAAATCGAGTTGGACAATTGTACCCAGTTTTCCGAAATCCTACCTTGGGACTGACGACTCGCTTGCATGTGTATAAGATGATGGTACGTCCCACACTCCTGTATGCAGCACCAGCTTGGGGTCATCTCCGACCTTCAGTCATAAGGACATTGCAGATTATACAGAATAATGTTGCTCGACTTATTACTGGTCATAGCCGAGATACTCGTATCTTACAAATCCATGAGGACCTTGAACTAGATTATGTTCAATCTGCTATATATGCCATGTGTTATAAGTTCTGGAGCCAGATCCAACAGCATCCAAATCCAGCGGTTCGGGGCATTGGAACTCGACCACAGGTCCGGATGACCCACTCCATGCCCCGAAATTTTGAACAAATCTAAATTCAAAAATGCTATTGTATTATTGTGTTATGTGTTACATATACTCCCTGTTTATGAGTACTTCAAAGTACTGTTTTCAATGGAGCAGATTAGTGTTCCTTGATAGTGCTGCTATAAAAGCACAGATTGTGATTTTGTTGTTTCTTTGTTACTTATTGTTACTTATATATTGTTATCATTATTATTATTCTATGTGGTTATTTTATGTTTTGTGTCTTAAAGTGATGTGCAAAATGTAGTTTGCGATTAGAACTTTTCATCAGTGCACCGAACTATGTATGGTTTGAAAAATAATAGTGATTATTTCCTTCCTCTGTCAATGCAAAATTATAACAAGGAACTCAACAATTTCAAATTAGTGAAATAATACAGATGAACTATTGTCCAAATCCCGGCCGACAGTCGACCCGGGTTATAGCAAGAAAAATGTTGTATATACACTATTTTGTAAGAACATGATAGTAAGTCAAGGGCACAATGGTCCCGATACTTACAAAAAACCTGTTAATAAAGCATTGGCATTGGCATTGGCATTGGATCCAGAAGAGTGTACACATACGACAATATTAAAGTTTTATTTCTATTTTTGAAATAACTTATGTAATTTTTCACAAGCATAGCCATGTGGATAAAATATTTTTTTTGGTGGAGGCCCTTCACAGTTTTCTCTTGGTGGGGGTCCCGGGGCAATTTACCCAGTTGCCCATAGGTTAATCCGGCCCTGCTGATACATGTTTTTTTATGTTTTCAGTGTACCTACCCGCACGCGGAAAGAAATTGGTATTCATACTTCGCTTAACTATGCCCCCCTAATGCCTATCGCTAGAAATCGGCACCTCTGTTTTCCGGTGCTGCTTTGCTTGCTTGATTACTTGTTTTAATTTTTTTCCTTTAAGTTCTACCTAAATGAAACCTTTTTACAAACATATTTTTGATTTGGTTACATTTTCCATTTTACCATCCAATTCTTGTCTCGTGCCGACCCTCCGCGATTTAGTGGTTAGCACATCGCGCTATGAGGCCAGGGGTCCCGGGTTCGAATCCCAGCCTGGGCATGATTGTTCTTTGTAAATGTTCATCAATTTCATCATATCAACACTCACTCGTCCTCGTTGTCGCGATTAACCTAAACAGGAAGAAAAGCAACGTAAAATAACAATTGCAGAACCAGTCTTGTCTCGTGTATTCATCCCTCTCCGCTCTTTTTACAATGTGCTGTAGTAGGTCTACTGTGCTTTCTACATGCCTGTTTCAAGATAATATGATGGTTCGCAGCTCGACTAAAGAGACACTCTGCGGAGATCGCTGGGAAGCCAGTCAGGTTCATTCTGGAACTTCTAATACGTCTATTTTCTCTCAGGGGTCATTGAAGGTCATGTACCTAGTTCTTTGCTCAATAATACGCCCCACGTTGCACTATTCATTGACATGTCCGATATTACAAATGCATTACACAAATATGATGAAAATAAATCAAATCACACATCATGAATGCAGGGAAAGTTACTTGGAGGAGAGCGGAGGGGGAAGGGGGTTATTGGCCATTGAAATGAGTCTGACTGATAACAAATATTAGCAAACACAAGAATCTCTGGGTATGACGTGGCGTTAGTCAATATCAAGTAGCAAAAGAGTAGTTTGCAGAGCCGCTGGGCAGGATGGTAGAACGAAGTTACATTAAACTGTAAATCCAGTCCCAATTAGCCTATCTGTGCATAAAATCAAAAAAACAACAACTCAAAACTCAATTAGATACGTTCTTTCCTAATAATTAGTCCCAGATTTAGTTAAAATCAAATGGTACATCCCGGGTTCGATACCCAGTAGAGGCACAAGTGGTTCGGATCCCACTTTAAACTGTACGTCAAGTCCCGATTAGCATTACTGTGCATAAAGTGGACTTAAAACTCCCAACTCAACTCAACTCACATGGTACATGCATTTTAGGAGCGGAATGGAAGAAAGTTCATTGTTTACTTAATTTTTGTTAAAGCTAGCTTCCGTGGCGGAGTGGTTAGCACTCGCGCTACAGGGATCCTGAGTTCGAATGCCGGTCGACTCATGAGTGTTTGTGAGTGTCCCTTCTTCAATTTCATCATATTACTCACCCTCATCTTCGCGATTAGCCAAAAGTGGCAGAAAAGCGAAGTAAAATAAACTAAATCAATCAATATTACAGAACGGAAATCATGTCACCCTAAACTTTAGCTTCCTAGGAGAGACGGATCACTTTCTTACGCATGACAAAGAGAGAGAGAGAGAGAGAGAGAGAGAGAGAGAGAGAGAGAGAGAGAGAGAGAGAGAGAGAGAGAGAGAGAGAGAGCAGGAGCTCATTACGCCGTCGACTCTAGTTTCGCCATCTTGAATCACGTGTTCTCGTTGAGTGTTGTACACGCCCACATTTTGTTACGCATCATATGATTGGCCTGGCCTCTTCTTCTTCTTTTGAGAATCCAGCAGAAAAAGAACGTGGCAGCAGACATTGCCTTTAAAAAAACTCTAATTCTAACTGACGCAATGAGTGTTTTATTTACACTCGATCGTTGTGGAAAAGATGCATACCGCATGCCCATTCTCCCGTCCCTGATCTTACAAACTACATTAAATCTCCGCCAAAATGATCAACGAGTGCAATTTACGTACGTAAAAGCTCATAGCAATCTTAATATATATCAGGATTTACTGGACCAATATGCAAAAAAGGAGAAGAACACTCCTTTTCCTGCTCCCCTTCGTTTATCCTATACTGATCTTCTACCCCGAGTTAAAATGAAAATTAATTCCCAATGGGAAGCTCGGGCACTTAATCAAATTGCAAATACGACCACTTATAAATGGTACGCAGAAAAAGTAGTCAGTCGACCCTGGTTTCATAAACTGAAACTTCCTCGTGAAGTGATAACTTTCACACTTCGCCTACGAACGGGACACGTTTGCACCAACGAACACCTAGCAAGACTGCATCAAAATCACTCCCCTGCTTGTGATTGCGGAGAAAAGAAACAAACGCCAGTTAATCTCTTCTTCCATTGCCCGTTAAGAAGCAAATACAGACACGCTCTTTTTAACAGTTTACTCAGAGCCAAAATACCATTTCCCATATCCATACCTTACCTATTATCGTCTCCTTCACCGCGTACGATGTGGATATTATATAGTTTTGCCAGACAGAATGGTATTCAATTTTGAAATTTGTGTGTATGTTCAAGCTTCTGATCAGTGCTAAAATACAGTGAAGTGTAATATTACAATATCTTTACGACCACAACTTACTATGACTTTGATTCAATGGTACTTCTGCTCACAAGTGTACTACATCGCAGACTTTTGACCAAAACTGCCATATACCCGGCGGTAAGGGTCACGAAGATGAAGAAGAAGAAGTTAGTGTTTTGTTTCTTCATCTTTCTTGTTTACCTCTGCTCTATGGTTTACATCGAACACATGAAGTTGTGTCAGGCCGGTTCCTTTGTTCCCGTCCCGTGTAAAAAAGTTAGTACCTTCAGTGCTGTATACTTTAGGTGTAATGTAATTCCACTGCGTATCAGTGCCAGAGGGGTGGCCGCGGTGGCTCAGTCGGTAACGCGTCTGACTACCATGCTCAAGGTCCCGGGTTCGATCCCCGGCCGGTTCAAATCCGGGAACTTTTCTAACGGTGGAAGCGGCCCCGGCGCCCCCCAGCGTCGAATAACATGGGTACCTGGGGGAAACCCTGGGGGGTAAAGGCGGTCAGGGGCGTGATGCTGATCACATCACCCCCACTCACGACCGGATCAAGAAAGTGTGAGGCGTTACCCCCACACCCCCTATACGCCTTCATGGCGTGGTGCTATGCACAGGGGAAGACTTTACCTTTACCTTTTATCAGTGCCAGAGGTTTATGCAGAACATTTCATCTGTGTGTGATCTTTGGAGGGGTGAAATTAGCATTGAATTCAAGCTGGAAGAGAGCGGAGCCTAAAACCAAAGGGGCTCAATTTCCTTTTGTGGTACTAGTTTACTATCCTGCGAACAGATTTCTTCATTTTTACAGAAGAAACTACTTACCGTAATAAGTTCCTGTAGTATTGTCTAACATCGGGAAGGTGTTTTGTGTGATATTGAGGTAAGTTTTCCGTATCCTGGAAACGGATTTAAAAGTTTGAGGCTCATTTGTGGTAGGTGACTCCGGCCAATGTCTAACACGCCTTGGTCTCACTGCAGAACATGGGCTGCTTTTTTCCTCTAAATAGACGAACAAAATTTATATCCCCTGAAAGTACGTACCTTCTACTTCTATTTTCCAGTGTTCCTTTTACTATTACTATTATATTATTACGCGTAAAAAATGTTTTTCTTGCTACTAAAAGCAATGCATTTCTCCATTTGTTCACGTCCATATTGTTTACGTCCTCAAGTGCTGTGCGATAAGTGAGATCCTTCGTTTCGCGGCATTCGAGTTGATTTGTCGGGTAAATATGCGATATCGCCCGGATGGATTTCTTCAAATTTACAGGAGAAAGTACTTACTGAAATGAGTTTCTTTAGCATTGTGGATGTTCTTGGAGGTATTTTCTTTCACGGAAAGTAAAAACTTCGTAGTTTAATGCTGCCGAACAAGAATTAATTATGGTAAATATGCGATAACCCCCGGACACCTTTCACTCATTTATTTCCTTAATTTTACCACTGTTACTTACCTATTTTGCCTTGCGGAACATTCTTTAAGGTGAAGTTATGCCTTTTTCCATAAAATACTGTCAACTTTTCATATTACGATTGATTATTTGTCTTAGTTGTTCCGCTTCTGTAATAGACAACTCTAAATAGACAAACAAAATTTATATCCCCTGAAAGTACGTACCTTCTACTTCTATTTTCCGGTGTTCCTTTTACGATTACTATTATATTATTACGCGTAAAAAATGTTTTTCTTGCTACTAAAAGCAATGCATTTCTCAATTTGTTCACGTCCATATTGTTTACGTGCTCAAGTGCTGTGTGATAAGTGAGATCCTTCGTTTCGCGGCATTCGAGTTGATTTGTCGCTCCGGATTCCACCCACAGACGCACAGTTTCTATCATTATTTCAGACGAGGAATGCTTACAAGGTTAGGTTAGGCCTGTTAGGTTGGGTTCCAATAGCATAAATACAATGAATTTTTTTTTCCTGCTACTAAATGCAATGCATTTCTCCATTCGTTCGTGTCCATATTGTTTATGCACAGTTTCTTTCATTATTTCTTCGAGGAATGCCTACAAGGTTAGGTTAGGCCTGTTAGGTTAGGTTTCATTAGCATAAATAAATGACTAATTATTATTTAGGCTAAGAGAACTAAACCTAGCTACCTAACAACATAGGCATTTTTTGCTTCCAATAGATTTGTGCAGGAATACACCTTTTCCTTGGTTGCTACGATTTCAATATCGCCCAACCTGGACATGTTTTTCTGTTTTTTTTTAAAGAAAAAAATTGTTCCGCACGTTAAAACTTACTTTTCCCGATTACTAACTACAAAACGTTAGCAAAAAAATTATGAACCGCGTTCCTCCTAAGCAGCCCATATTCTGCAGTCTTACCCATGCCTTTAACAGAGAGTCTATAGAAAAGGCCGGAGCGGAGGCAGGTCCGGGTTAGCAGTTGGGGGTGGTAGGTCAATTACCTTAGGGGCGGAGCCCAGAATCTATTGGAAATTTCGACTCTAAATTCAAACGACAATTATGAAGAATTGCAATTACTTTGATCAAAAAAACGTCAATACACCTTAAGGAATGTTCCGCGAAGGAGATAGGTAAGTAGGAATGTCAAAAATTGACGAAACGAAGCAATTATAGGTGTTCGCAGGATAGTAAATTTTTACCGAAAAACCCACCCTGGAAACTGAACCCGGGTCTCCCACTTGGCAGTCAAATGGGTAACAGTTGTCAATCGGCCAAACGGATTTCTTCATATTTACACAAGAAAGTACTTACCGAAATGAGTTTCTGTAGCATTTTCGAAGTTGGTGGAGATGTTTTCTTTCATCGTTGAATCTGTTTTACCGGGAATTTATGTATTTTTGAAGAGAAATATCTCTCGGATGCACAATTGGCATTGATTCCATTTGCTTTCTGGTGAACCGGATTTTGCGCACGCTTGATGACATAATATCCTGCCATTGGGCCCAAGTTCCTTTTGTTTTATTGCGATTTCATCATTCTACGAATGCAATTTTTGGCATGAGTTTACAATAACGGACCACTCTCCCATGTCTATAAAATTTCACCTCCTTACTAATTTCGGTGTCCTGATCACGTATCTGTAGTTCATAATTGGCGGTCACTTGTTAAAATTGTACATTTACATGTAGAACTTGTAAAATAACCTTGCAATTTACCACGGTGATTGTCCATACACAGCAATTCGGAACCATCTTTCTTTCGCAATTCATTAACGGTCTTCCTTTATGCACAACAATCTTGCAACCTTGAATATTGATGTCAGACGAGGAATGCCTACGAGGTTAGGTTAGGTTCCATTAGCATAGATACAAAGAAAAATTAATATTTTGGCTAAGAGAATTATACCTTGCCTTGCCTAACATGAAAAAGCTATCTCCTGTGACGTCAGAACACAATGTTGCTAAAGTGTTGTGCGATAAGTGACACCCATTCGGGGGAAAATTGTGTGTTCCATGGAGCTACTGTTCTTACGGTAGGGTTACGTTACGTTAAGAAAACATAGTTTATTTTGTTTTTTTTCCTCGATTTCCATACTCGACCACCAATTATTACATACAGATTTGTGATTAGGAGTTCACAATTAGTGAGTAGGCGAAATTTTATAGAAATTGGAGAGTGGTCCGGTATTGTAAACTCGTTCCCAATTTTTACATGGTTCGCTTTCGATTTATGTTAGTTAACACATACTGATGAGTTTTAGCGATCACTTAATATTTTGTTCAATATATGTTATCGTGGTTAGGTTAGGCAGGTTAGGTTTGGTTCCCTTAGCATTAAATTAAAGTCCCTAAATGCATTCTACTAAGGTTCCAATTTACTTCTACATTCATTCCCACGCTTCTATGTTATTTACTGTCGCTTGTCGACGGAGAATATCTTGTCCATGAGAAGTGCGTAAGGTAATTATAAAGTTGTTTTTTTCAACATAAATAACGTTTTTCGATTCCAAACAGCGCTCATTACGTTAAGGAAGGTTCACATTTCGTGTGACAATGATTTCCAAAATTCTACGATAATTAGTCTTTGTGCTAGGAGAAATCATAAAACAATCAGAACTGTTACCGAAATGAGTGAAATTGGAACCTAACCTAACCTCGTGTGAATGGTTCATGGAGCTACCCGTGGATGGTTTGTGGGGTTAACGTGAATGGTTTGTGGGGTTACCCATGGATGGTTTTTGGGGCTATCTGTCAAGCATTTTTCGGTTAGTAAAGTTGGAAACACTGCATATCCACTACACAAATCAAGCTGCATGGCTATATTGTGTGTTATCCACTACGCAAGTCAAGCTGCGTGGCCACATTGTGTATTGCAGAAGGGAAACAAGGAAGAATATTGGGGCTATTATTGACATTATTTTCATCATAAAAGCAGAGGGACACCTAAAAGAATGTTTCGCAATGCATGATAGGTAAGTTCCAATGTAAGAAGTGACTAAATAAATGAGTGCAACATGTTCGGCCGATAGACAACTTGTAATGTCAAATGCCCTACCGACTAGTGTGAGTGCTTTGCTTTATGTTACTCTGCTTTTTTGCTTTTTGTTCCATTTTTGGCTAATTTCCGAAGAAGAGGATGAGTGATAATATTATGAAATTGATGAATGGACACTCACAAACGTTCATGCACAGCCTGGATTCAAAGCCGGGACCCCTGGCATTGTAGCACGATGTGCTAATCACTCCAACATGGGGGATGGTCCTTACCGACTAGACTGCTGTGGTATTTGTTGTTGTGGTATGTCTGTTAAAACATACTTCAGAGGTTTTGTGACTACTTCCTGCATGTTTTCTGGAGAACAATATTTCCCTCCCATGCACTTCTATCTGATTGTTTGCAAGCAGTCATTCATTTACTATTGTCTTAGTTACAGACTTCTGCTACCATCTTCTTTCACGTGTGTGGGATGTGAAGGAGTATTATTTCACTATTAAATGTTTTTGTTGTTATGTTAGTCAGGTCAGGTATAGGGCTCTTGGAATTAATAAAATATTCTGAAATCCTTTTATTGTTAGATTAGGTGGATCACCTTTAGGTCTCTTAGTAGTAGAATAATTGGTAACAGTTAGATATAGTGAAAACGCATTTCTTCAAATTTACAGGAGAAGAGACGGAAAAGTACTTACGGAATTGAGTTCCTATGGACTTTTGGAAGCTGGGAATAGTGTTTTTTTCGATTCGTGCAACTTATTCGGCCGGTAAATAATGTAATTTTCGACATTCATGTATCTCTCGTGCCACCATTATCGACGACTACATGAATCAAAATGTTCCGTGCGTTCGGTTACGTAACCCCCTGTCAGTGTAGCAACCATGCGGTAGTTTTACAAGATGACGTGTGAGCATTTTTTTTTTTCAGTTTAATTTTCTGTTTGCCTAACCTAACTGAACCTAACCTAACCTTCTGTGAATGGTTTGTGGATCAATTTTTGCTTAAAAACCTTTTGTGAATAGGTTGTGCGGCATTTATCGGTTCATAAGTTTGGTAACACTGCATATCAGCTGACGATATACAACGTGAGTCAAGATTTGGCCGCCAATTAGCAATGACCAATATATACTTATAATGTTAAAAATAACTGTGTTTTTTTTATTGAAAAAAACGTAATCCCAAGTTGAAAAATGTTCCGCTATGCATATGAGGTAAGTACAAATGAAATTAATTTCAATATAAACGAGTTAATTGTGTTTTCGCTATATCTAACTAGTACCGAATAATTAATGCCCCTAAATGCTTTAAACACCTGATCACTTCTTGATCTGGATTTGAGCACAAATCTTCCTTTGAGCCTCTCATAATAATTTGCTGATGAAAGTTCAGCAGGGGGAAAGAGAAACTACATTCCATCTTACTATTTCACAAATTCGGTATTACATCCAAAACAGGGGAATAGCTAGGATGACTCCCAAAAATCCCATTCCTGTCTACATTTAGTGTAATTTTACATGTAATTATATAGTGTACATTTGATACCTCTGATGCAGAAATGGAACCTGTATTAACCATGTAAACAAAACCAAACTAAAAGTTTCACTACTCACCTGGTTGCAAATTGACTGCACGTATATGTACAAAAATTGGATAGCATATGAAACACTGTTGGTACACATGAGAATGAATTTGTCCAGCTTTTCAAAAATATTCTACCCAAGTGTGCGTCGCAGTGGGGTGGGCCACCATGGATAGCATACAGGGGTGCTGAAGAATGTTCCAATATTTTCACTGAAATGACACTTCCAGATATGTGCTTATTTAGTACTTTTGGTACCTGTCCGATCTCTGACGAACACCTCTCACTCATTTATTTTGTCATTTTTAACATACCTACTTATCTATTCTGCATTGCGGGACATTCTTTAAGGTGGGATTATGCTTTTTTCATGAAAATAATGTCACTTTTTCACATTATGAGTAATTATTGTTCTTCCTTTTTTAGCTTGCGTAACACACAATATGGCGTGCACAGCTGTGGCATTCTGGATCATCACCTGTCATGATTGTCGATTTGCAGCATTTCCAACCATCTTAACCCAAAAATACCTACTATTACGCTTTATCGTTTTACATGTTTCTTGCACGGGTAGCCCCACATACCATTCACTGATAGCACCATGCACGGTAAAGTTAGGTTACGTTAGGAAATCATAGTTAAAATTGGGGGTCGTAATAATGTCAGGAAGGACACGTCATCTTCTTCCAAAACCACTGCGTGGTTGGAAACAGTGACAGGGGGTTACGTCATCAAACGCACACAACATCCGATTCAGGTAGAGGAAGCAAATGAAAGGAATGGCAATTGAGTGTTGGAGAGATATCTCAAAAAAAAAAAAAAAAAAAAAAAAAAAAAAAAAAAAAAAAAGAATTTGCGCTCAAACAGATTACACGATGAGAGAAAACACCTTCATGAACTTTAACAATGCTACAGAAAGTGATTTCCGTAAGTAGTTTCTTCTGTAAAAATGAAGAAATCTGTTCGGCAGACATCGAACAGTTACTGTACTTTTTACATGTAAAATGTTTGTGAATTTGATATATGTGTTTATTTTTTAACATAAGGCAAGCAACATAACTACACTAACTGAGCATCGCAAGTGCTAGATAGGCTTACATTCTGACTTGGGTGCCGCAGAAAAATTTTGAAACATAAGGGCCCCATGAAATGAAAACGTTTGGGAACCTCTTGTTACGTACCTTTCACTAAGTTCAGGAATTTACCTGTCGCTCCGCACGTCGTTGTCACAAGACACTCATCAATTACAAGGCGTGGAAAACAAAACTCACTGTTTCACCTTTATACAAGGTTTATTCTTGGAAACTCACACTTAACAGCAATTAAATGAACTTTAAATCACATATTGTAATTTTTCAAGACATCTTTTCCACTATATAATTTTAGTTGCTATAGTATTTCTTGCTTGTTGATAAATCTATTAGTTTCTTAAATGTTGCCAGGTCCTGGCACATCAAGGTTAGTTTATTTTCTATCTGACACTAGTTCTCTATGGCGTCATAAATGTTTGCCATATTGAAAACGACCAATACTATATTTTAACTAAATAACAAAGAATCACAATGTAATGTCCAGGGCATTACACCCTGTTTTATCATACAGTCTTCATTCTGTTGGTCCAAGAGTTTTAAACACCTCAACTATGTCACTGATGAATTTGATCACATAAGAAAAATGCTCCCTCATTGCTTGAAACTTTTATGAGCTTGAAAATGCTTCATCTTTTTATTTTCAAGAGTATAATATTGTATATTAACCTGTGATCGGTCTTGGGTGCATGCCACACTCACTTACAATTTAATAAAGTGTCATTTTAACAATATTTAAAATATTGGCCTGCAGCACACACTACCAACTTTTAGAGTACCACTGGAAGTACAACAAATTAATTTCAAACAATTAAAATTTGGAATTGAAATTCTTATACAATTAACAATTCTTTTTGTAGCTTAATGTATTCCTTAACATCTGTGACTTGTGTTTGTAGATATATGTATTTCGTTCATGAACTAGTGAAATGGCAAATGTAAACCACTCCACACCTGAAATTAAATATTATGTAGAGATAGATGTGTGTGTGTGTGTGTGTGTACGTATGCCATTTAATTGAATTAGTATTTTGTGGATACATTGTAATCACAGACCCTTTATAATGTTAATATATTTGTTTTGGGGAATTGAGAGGTGGTAATATGTAAGGTTGAAATAGAGAAAACATCTGCTTATACCCTTGAATTTACTTTACCAGGAATTATACTTGACTTTTATCATGGTCCTGTAGTGGCCATACTGAGTAAGAGATGTGAATGTATCTGGGAAAGTGACGACATGCAATATATAATACGGGAATGACCAAAATATAATAGGAATAGAAATATACAAATCTTTGTATAATTTAAAAATTCAGTTTACAACAATTTTTTGCAAGTTTGGTAGGGAATCAAGATGTTCAACTGTAACAATTGCTAAGAGGAATGTTTATATTTTTGTCTCAATACAAAATATAAACGGGAACATTTAATTTGTAATAAATATCTACCTTTGAGGTACATAACTAAAATAAAAAGAAAGGCACATGGGGTGATGTTGAGGTATATAGCTCCAGGTATTCTTGATTGTGGCCAAAATTGTGATGGCGATCAGTTTCCCTCCAGCATTGCCCCCAGGTACCCATTTATATGAGGCTGGGTGATCCTCGGAGCCATGCAGAAACAGGGAATTGACTGGAAAATTTCCTTGTGCAGATCTGCCATGAAATGAGCCTAGGTCTTCCGAGTGATAGCCAGATGCTCTACGAACTGAGCTATGGCGGGGTGGCTCTTGTTTGATGACTAAAGTTTTAATAAATACCCAGTATTTACCCAAATTTTATTTAGCTACCCAGTGTCTAAATACCCATGTCCCAGCCCTACCCTACTTATGACTTCAGTTTTCTTCATTCTAGGTTTCAGAGGATGGCAGCTTGCCAAAGTTCGTGTGCTATCCGTGCATAGATAAGCCAGAGAATCTTGGAGGACTTCCATAACATGTCTTTTGAATCAGAAAACCTTCTCAATGAATACCCGTCATCTGCAGAGAGGGGCGACGGGCTTTGAGGTAAAGTTAATTTTCTTACTTGAATATGTTGTAATACTAACAAATAGTCAAATCAGCTAGACTGCACAATCGACCCTTGTGTTTTACCATTTGAAGTAAAAGAAAGAGATGTTCGCTAAGAGTACATATTTCACACTGCGATTTGCCACTGTTCATTTCTCAATTTGAAGTTACACTTCAATGAAACAATAAAAAATTTACTACTACATTACTCACCATAGATTGTTTCCTTTAACCTAATCCATGTTAGTTTTAAATACACAGTATTGCCAGGTCGAACTTTGGTTTTCAACGTGGATATGTATACGAATTTTCACTAGGATTGAACTTTTTTTAAATCATGTTTTCATTCGTATTTTTTTTTGTTGCGCATGTTCTAACATGCCTTTAAAGGATATCTTTA
The DNA here is from genome assembly GCF_977018435.1 of Lepisma saccharinum. Classification (NCBI taxonomy): domain Eukaryota; kingdom Metazoa; phylum Arthropoda; class Insecta; order Zygentoma; family Lepismatidae; genus Lepisma; species Lepisma saccharinum. Next base: position 66,954,559 of record NC_139243.1, read on the forward strand.
GAAAAAGGCTGGGCCACGGTAGTGCTCAATTACCCCAGTGACGGAGCCCAGAATCGGGAAGGGGGGCAATTTTTATGAAAATTTTACAGTTCCAATTGTTTCCTTACCTTAAGTCATACATTTCTGGAATCCTTGATTCCTACTCTTTCTAACGATGTATGATACATATTTCTATTCAGAAGGGTCGATTCGACATCCTTACCATCGAATCTTATTTGCTCTTGGTGTGGTAATAGATGTATTTCTAAGGTATAGAAAGTATTATTTTTTCACCTGCTGTTACTAATGATGAAATCATGTATACTTCTTGAAGAACCACTGTGAAAGGAATATGTAAGGATCAGGGTTCTTGTGAATAAGATTGTATTTCATTCTACTCTATTCTGTTGTATTTTCATTTGTGTGTGTGGCGTGGACTTCATTGTAAAACTCTTTCAAAATATTGTGAGCTATTGTGAGTAAGTTGCACATTCATAATGAGTTTGATTATTGAAAGTCTAATTTGTAGGACAAGTGTAGTTTGTTTTACAACATTCCTGATGGAAACCTTAGTTTAAAAAGTCAAAACACTGCATTTTATATTTTAATAACCAGTCCCAGTAGATCTTCCATAACTAATTTGTATATTTTAAACAACAAAATCAGATAAGACACAGTGGAACCCCATTTTTAAGTTCCTCAATCTTATTTTTTCCCCCAACATTGTAAGCTCTTTACCTACTGCACCCTGAGGAATTTTTATTGTAAGTTGCACTGTAAGGGCAATTACTGTTTGCATTTTCTGACTTGAATGAACGAAAAAATTATTTACCACTGTTATATTAGATTGCTCCATTGGAACATGCTGACTGTCGTCTGTATTATTTCAAGTATTCTGCCTGTCTATTCACGTCTCTGCCCATCCATGTTTTTGTAGAAACCATAGTGCATGTTTAGTGCTGTCGTAGTCTAGTAGATAGGACATCTGACTGCCACAAGGGAGACCCAGGTTTGATTCCTAGGTTGGGTGATCTGAGGTAAGAAATTTTCTGGTCTTGTACATGTACAAAGCACCTCTGGGAATCACCCAGCCTCAAATAAATAGGTTCTGGGAGTAAAGGTGGCTGTAGAATGGATGCTGATCACATCATGTCTAAATTGGCCAAGATCGAGAATGTCTGGTGCCCTACCCTCACATCCCCTAAATGTGGCTCAATGGCACAGTGCAATATGCACAGGGAACTTTTATCATAGGCATGTCACAATTGACATACAAAAGGGGTGCTACATCTAGTCCATATTCTTGCCTCTGCAGTTAAAGTAGCCAATTTTCTTTGCCTCGTGTATCCAATAGGGCAGTGGTTCTCAACCTTTTCCAATCGGGGACCCACCTTGAAGAATATTACACTTTGTGGGACCCAGGAGCATCGAAACCAGGGGGGGCCTCCCTCCCAGTTCTCTGTTGGGACACCCTGATATGTATAACTCAACACAATTTAATTTTGTAACGAAATATTATTTATGTGATGGAAATTGCATAAATTATTTGAGAACTCTGTTTGAAATTACGCAGAATTCTGTTCTGAATGTGGTGTTTTACTCTCAGTATTTATATTTCCAAATACACAGTTAATTAAGGAATGCACATTGTATATTATGATTAGGTACAAGAATAGAGAAAGGAGCATGGGAATACTGTAGTCCTGGTGTTCTTGAGTGAGTCAGTCCATCCAAAATTAGGTTTTGCACATGAATGTAAGCTACTTTTAACTTCCATTGTCGGCATCTGTTGATGCTTCGTTTACCTCACCTTATGAACTTCTGAGGTGCCAAAATTTGGAAGGTTTTGGTTTCGATTGTTTGCCTTCAAAAGAGACAAATGAAAGGAATGAGAAAACAAATTGATCATCTTCATTCAGTACATAGCAGTGAATTGTGGTGGTTGGATGTTGTTGAGCTGCAAGTTGAGAGAGAATGAAAAAAACAAAAACTGGAACACTTTTTGACTATTTCAAGAAGAAATCCAAAAATGTGAGTAGTAACTTCGTTTGCAAACTCTTATATAAAACTTAATTCACTTATTAGATTTCATCAACCTATTAATTATAAACTTTATTATTATCACATGTAAAACACTTAGCTCAGATCCATCCTGAAATATAGTTCTCTATACAGTACGTGCCTGTGATGGGGATATATAACTAATGGTTTTGCGCCTGCAAATGGCATTAAAGAGGCCTAATCCTGTCTCTATCTCAGAGTACTAAAAGTATTTTGTGGAAATACCAGTATGACAACAATTTGGTGGAATATTAATTATCCAAATCGAACAATTATGAAAGTAGGAGGGTAAAATGAATATATGATATATATATATATGTTTTTAATTTATTATGATATTATCCTCATTTAGTTCTGAAAATGTCTGTAAACGACAGGCTATAGATATTCTGTGTTCCGATCAGTACCCATAATGCACAGTTAGGGCAACTATTCAGGGGGGTATTTATATAATTTAGCCCCTAGGCTATTCTTTGTTTTGTGCCCTGTCGACATTATCATCATCATCATTACTTCCATTAATTGCATGCTCTGTATTAAAAACACTTCTCAACTTTAAAACACACATCTGAGAAAAAAATGACGAGTTAAAATGCAGTACTGTAAGAAGAAGTTATTTAAATCCTACAAATCCTTCCCTCTACTTGTTGATTTATATGCACATCTGAGAAAAAAATTGACTTGAGTTAAAATGCAGTACTGTAAAAAGAAGTTATTTAAATGCTAGAAATCCTTCCCTCTACATGTTGATTTACTTTGTAATTATTACATATGTAATGAATTTAATTAACCGATCGTCTTTGTCACTTCTGCCTCTTCAGCCTCACATTTTTATGCGGCCTCTTCCTGGACTAGCAACCCTTAGGTTACAGCCAGTGACGTGTGGTGACGTTGATACTTGGGGTAGCAATCAGTGAGGTGCCCAAGGGCAGGTTGATGTGGGTCATAGCCCCCCCCTTTATCGCTCAGTATTCCTAAAAAGAACAAGACAAGAGACGATTGTAAAATGAGCAATGACTACTAAAACGTAACTCCACCTCCTTTCGAGAATCAAGAACGAATTGAGTTGACTAGTAAGCCAGAGAGAGATCCCAGCTTGGCCATGGGTGTTCTTTGTGTATGTCCCTTCATCAATTTTATCTTATCATCTTCGTGATTAGCCAAAAGTGGCAGGAAAGAGAAGTAAAATGAACCAAATCAAACAATGAATCAATGATTTGATTTTTGTTACTTAGAGTCAATTTTTTTGTCACATTTGGTTAATCGTGAATATGATACTATAAAATTAGTGAAGGGACAAACACAAAGAACACCCAGGTCGAGGTTTGAAGCCGGAACTCCTCATGTCGTAGTTTTTCTATGTAACCACTCTTCACCCGTTTAATTTAATCAACGTTAATCGCCATGGCAGAAGTTAGGTAAAGTGATGGAAGAGCTATGCTAAAAATAAATTAAAAAATTCTCCCAGCGCATCTGCAGGGTACTGTGAAATCGGGAATCGAGAGATCTCTGTTTATGATTGCCCTCATGACTTCCATAAGTACATTAGCTACTTATTGCGATTAAATCTATACAGTTAGAAGAAGTGATGGGAGGTGGCAAGAAGTCAATATATTAAAATGGATAAACAGCTTTTTGTAGTTTCTTCAATAATATTCATTCCACATTATTTCATTATTCACTGCAGAGTACAACACATATGAACAATAATGCGTGCTCGTCATGGGTTCCCGGCCTGGATTGTTCTTTTGTGAGGTCCCTACATCAATTCCATCATATATCACTCATTCTCATTTTTGCAATAACAAAATGTGTCAGAGAAGCGAAGTAAAATAAACCAAACCAACAACAACAGTAAGAACATTTATTTATTGACTGTTTAGCTTACCCAATTGTTTTAATTGGAGGCCAAGAGAATAGTACATTTAAGTAAAACACTACTAATAAGAGAGAGTGAGCAAATATTTGTTATTTAACTATTATATATTCCATATTTGAAAGAAAGAAAGAAAGAAAGCATAACATTTTTGTCTGCGTATAATATGTTCCCATTTCATAAATAATAAAACTACATTCCATATTATACATACACATTGTAAAATGTTTAAAAGTTGGGGTGTAAATACAGATAACATAAGTACTGCAGAATTTTTTTTCCCAAGTTCTTTAGAGAAATTACAATGGAATCAAGGGGAAACCAATCCCCTATCTGTTCCTATACAAGATAGACTGGAGCACTTGAAACCACGACCTTTAAGCCATTGCAGTGAGGTGGGGGTGGGGCAAGGGTAATAGAGGCAGGAATCTTCCCTTTCCCTACCATCGGCTGGAACTGGTGAGGCAGAGGAACAGTCAGCTAGGGCAGCCTTGTCCGCAGATTGCAAGAAGCACGTGAAAAACAGTGTTGCAAATGGACTGTGGCTTCAACAAGACAATAAATATTGTGATTTGATAATAATTAGAGATGTGAGATTGATTGATCTATCTCTGCTAGACTAGCTACTCCTCAGTGCATGTCACTGGCTATAGCCTAGTAGCAAATACCCACTGCTTCTATTTAAGAAAAGCAGGAAGACTAATGTGCTTGCTTTTATGCTATATTTTTCTTGTTAGTTTGTTCATTGCATTGGCTCAAGAACTATTTACAAAGTAAAATTACTCAAAAGCATGTTAACTTTGTGGCACTGTGTCAAGTACACATAAGGAGAAACTGGATAATATTAATACTATATGGACCATGAAATATTTCATTGAATGTTGTTTCCTTTCGTAAAAGTCGAGTAGAAGTTGAAAATATTTTGTTTTGCAAAATGCCACTGTTTGTTTAATGAGGATTAGTAAAATTTTACTCGTACATATGCCTGTAAACGTGTGTGTGCTACTTCATACTGCATTACTGTGGGTAGTGTCACTTATACAATGCGTAACCGATGCATATATATGTGTGAGCAACTGAGCATGTGCGAAGATATTAAACTCCCATAAAGGATTGTGGGAAGAAGTACAGCATATAAACAGTTTATGATAATCAAGTTCTCAATCAAAAGTTGCAGATAAAATATTGTTACAAAATTATGTAGTTTGAAAGTAGATATTTTTTTGTGCAGCTCATAAAGTTCAATCTTTGAGGTGTTTCAATAATGGTAACTGAACAAGGTTTCTTTTGGATACTTCGGTATTTTTTTATTGAAACACTCTGTACCTTGATAGGTATATTATTGTTGTCAGAGCTAGTAATTGTAATTACTAAGTTTCGAAGGTTAACTCGAGTGTGTATATTCTTAGGTCTGTACTTCAGATTCTTGATTTAAAAAAAATACTCACTCCCCTTGCAAACGGAAAGAATAGGTCTTTACACTTTGCTTAGCTTTGCCCCTCCCCCCCAAATGTCTGAAGGAATCGGCACCTATGTTGGGCCCATAAGCATGGGTGCTATCAGAATTACTTGTAAAGGTATGCACCCAGTTTATAATCAAATTTTTGCTAACATCGACTCTTTTAGATACACTATTTTATGCTTGCTTAAATAAATTACACATACTTAATTCAAGAAAAGTAAATATGTAATTTAAAAGACTAATTTATTCTACTTTAAAATCTAACTAAATACACATGCTGAAATTGAAAACAATTGTTTTATGCAGCTATCTTTGTAATCCAAGCAGTCTCGATGGCAATGTGAAATGATGACACTTCACACCTCTCAGAAACCACATACACACACACACACACAAAGGTGGTTGGAAATATCAAGTGACACCTGCAGTCAACATGCATGTGACTATGTGCAACACGGGTTGAATTCAAATTGTTAAAACAGAAAGGTTTTTAAGACACATTAAATAATTTTTTGAGTCCTACTTTGCAACACACCAAATGCCCTCTTGGGACCCACCAGTGGCCAGCACCCCATAGGTTGAGAAACGATGCACTGGGTACATCAAACCTCACATCCATTTTTTCTTTAGAAAGTCAAAGACATAAAGTGCATAGAAGTTTGTGTGTGTGTGTTTTTTTTTTTAAATTATAAACTGTGACTTAAAGAAAATCTGATTAAATATTTTTTTAAATAAAAATTGTGATTTTAATCCACCCTCCTTGTGATTGTATTTCAGAAGTGGTGCTGGTCTCATGATAGTGAAGAAAATTTGGCTGCTCCAATGTCTGATACAGGTTTCTCTTCTGTGGCTTCTGTGGAAGTGCGCATTGAGTCTGAAACAGAAAGTGCTGATCCATTAGTTTGTGAACAAACATCTCTGGAGCATGTGTGGCTTCCGGATGAGTCATGTGTCAAGACTGAAACAGAATCATTCGAGGAACCTCCTGATGTTGATATCTCTGTTGACATCAAACCATCTAATGAGTGCATAGAGGATGCTTCTGTTGACATCAAACCATCTAATCAGTGCATACAGGATGCTTCTGTTGACATCAAGCTATCTAATCGGTGCATACAGGATGCTTCTGCTGACATCAAACTATCTAATCAATGTGTACAGGATGCTTCTGTTGACATCAAACCATCTAAGCAGTGCATACAAGATGCTTCTCTTGACATCAAACTATCTAGTGAGTACATGAAAGAAATGTCAGTTTGTAAAGTGGAAAGTGTGAATGGTGATAGTTGGATGCACTTTGAAGGCAAAACTCCGGAAGTTCCTAGTGGACAAAATGTTCCTAAAAGTGAAGGATTTTATCCATGTGATCATGGACAATTTGTTGAAAAAATGCCAGCTGAAGACAGTGACAATGGTGAATTAATTTTAAGTGAAGATAAGGACATGAAGTATAGTGTAGAGAATCCTGACCAAGTAGAAAGTGAAGTGGCAGAGCCTGCAGAAAGGTAGGTGAAGGAAATTTTAGTACATGGATTGAAAATGAGCATGAGAGCACTAAGGTTCAAGATTGGACCTTATTACTTACGAGTTATGATTCATGCAATTTCTGTATTGTGCCACCAGTGCTGCAGGGTTACATATAAGATTGTCCACGAGTGTCAACCCCACCATGTCACATTAGAATGAAATTTGTTACATGATATTGTTAGATATATATAAGAACCCATATTTTTTTTATATTTGGAATATTCACTCTAGTTTGGAATTTATAGTTCTTTGAAATTTCCTGCCATTTGATGCCCCCCCCCTTTCTTGTGGGATCAAGCAATGTATACAGTGGCGTGTCCAGGATTTTCGAAAGGGGGGGGACTACATATACTTTTTTGGTTGTCAGCCTGCATTTTGTCATCTTTTCCTGCATCCTAGAGTTGGCATTTTGCTGTTTTTTTTATAGATAAAACCCAGAAAAAAACAGATAAAATTTGGATTTTGGTTTTTTTCAGGTTATGTTTATAAATATATATATATTAAAAATGAGATATACGATGGGCGATCAGGTTGCTCTGACCCTAACATAGAAAGAGCGGCAATAGGGTATCAACTTTTTTTTCATTTTTTAACATACTCCCCTGCAACTCCAATGCACTTTTCCCATCGGTGCTCCAACGCCTGGATACCTTGCAAAAAAAATTCTTCCGACTGGTCCTCCAACCATGAGTCCACAGCCCTTATCACCTCAGAATCATCAGAAAATTTTTGCCCACGAATGTCATTCTTCAAATGTTTGAACAAATGGAAATCACTGGGGTCCAAATCTGAGGAATAGGGTGGATGGGGCAACAATTCGAACTATGCATCTGCGATAGCGGCCCTCGTAATGCGTGAGGTGTGGACAGGAGCATTGTCCTGGTGAAGGAGCACACCACGGGTCAACATCCCACGCCTCTCTTTCTTGATGGAATCCCGTAATTTCTTGATTAGGTCACTGGAGTATGTGCCAGTGATGGTTTGGCCTCTTTGTAGATAGTCCACAAGAAGGACACCTTTTAGTCCCAGAAAATTGATGCCATCACCTTCTTGGCTGACGTTTGCACCTTGAACTTCTTCGTTGGTGGAGAATGTGGGTGTTTCCACTCCATGCTTTGCGATTTTGTTTCTGGGTCGAAGTGATGGACCCATGTTTCATCCATAGTTACAAATCGGGCAAGGAAATCGTCTATATCAGCACGAAACTTGTCAAGAAGTTCTTGACTGATGAGCACTCGGGTGCGCTTCTAATCTGGGGTGAGGTTTCGAGGGACCCATCTTGCAGCATTTTTTTTCATTTGCAATTCCTGGGTAATTATGTTTTGCATAGTGCCATATGACAGGCCACACATCTCAGCAACATGACGGATAGTGACTCGACGATCCTTCAGCACGATATCGGGGACTTTGTTAATGTTTTCGGTCGTCATGACAGTTTTTGGTGCTCCACTTACATGTTCATCCTCACAGGACTCTCTCCCACAATTAAACTCACGACACCATCTCTTCACCATACTGTATGAAGGAGCAGGGTCCCCTAGTGTATCCACCAAGTCCTCATGAATTTTGGATACCATCCACTTTTTCTTCACAAAATATTTGATCACCGCTCTCACCTCTGTTTTCTCCATTCTGGCACATTGACACAACTTCACTCAGTTAAACCCCTGTAAAAAGAAAACTGTACGCTACTCAGACTTGCAATTCAGAATGAAAGCATATAAAGGATCAATAAACAATAACAAAATAAAAAATCAATCATAAGGTCATTCCTTCTATGTTAGGGTCGGAGCAACCTGATCGCCCCTCGTATTTTTCCCTGATAGTAATATATTGAAAGATTCAATTTGTATTGTTTTAGTCCACTGAATCAAAAACTATTCAATATTTTCTGTTAACATAGTGAAGAATTGACAATCAAGGTCTCACACCTTGAAATGATTAAACTAAAAACATACATAACCCATGCTGCAACAGACAATTGAGCACCCAGGCCTACCTACAGACTGCCTGCCGCACTCCCACTTGATCCTACTCTGAGGTGGGAGATCATCAAACCAGTTACAGGGTGGTGTGTGGTCAGCATGACAAACCCCCAGTCGTCGTCGTAGATTTTCATGACCGGGTTACGCTACTCATTCCTAGCTCCCCAATTTAATCGTGATGGTGAGTGTTCACCAGTCTCATACACAGGCCGAAATCTCAGGAGGAAAGCTGTTACGTTTCCCCAAGGAGACTCAAACCTGCACACGTCCGATAGCTGGAGCCCAAAGCATGACCGCACAACCACAGTGCGGGACAAATGATTAAATTATCTAAGATACTATATTCTGAAAAATTCTACTCTTGCGGATGGTGTAACAGTTAATATATCTATGATCAGTTCCCAGGGTTGCGCATTGCAATTCTATACTAATATTTGATGTCTGTGGTGGTTTAGTTGACCTTAATGGCAGAGTGGATGGCACAGCATGCTGCAATGCCAAGGGTCCCTGGTTCGGACATGGATGTTTGCAGAAAAATACAAATACAGAAAAATAGAGAAAATTGATGTGTGTGAAAATTGAGAAAATAGAGAGAAAAAGGGGGGATACTACTGCTTAGGAGGATTACTTTTATTACAAATGTAAAGAAAAAGTAGACAGGCTGTCTGACTGCCCATGCAGAAGACCCAGGTTTGAATCTTGGGGTGGGTAATCTAAGGTCAGGATTTTTCCAGTCTAGGCCCTGCATAAAGCAGCTCTGGAACTCACCCACCCTTAAATCAATGGATCCTGGGAGGGAGGGAGGGGGGTAAAGGCAGCTGGAGTTTGGTTCTGATCATATTATCTTCAAAATGACTGAGATGATGAATATGTCGGAGCCTACCCCCATATCCCCTGAATGTGCCTTCATGGTGTGGTGCTATATGCATGGGGAACTTTACCTTTACCTACAACATACAGTAGCTGCACACACATTTTTAATTCTGCTTCAATACAGTTTGTTCACAGTTTGTGTTTTCCCATTATTTTTGTGGATGTTTCAATTTTAAATATCTCCTCGGTGTATTAACCATGCCAATATTATAAGGCCAAATGGAATACTGTATCAATCCTCCAAAATATCTGGTTGCTATGAAACTAACAGTTCCCATTAGTGGCCTGTATTTGGATCCCAACATACATATGCACTAGATTGTTAAAAGAAAATATTTGTCAAGCCATAGCTTAAGAAATGCCCTAAAATATTTAACTATCTTTTCTTATTGTACAAAAATGTAGTTTAGGCAGATATTTGAAAGTGGCATCAGAAGCTACCTCAGAATCCTTACCACTTCGATTGGGTGAATACACCTATAACTTATTTATTTCGTACATTTTTACATTGCTGCTTATGTATTCTGCATCGTGGATCATTCATTAAGGTGTTATTATGAATTTCTCACGGAAATAATGTCAATTTTTCACATTACAAGTACTTATTGTTGTTCGTTTTTTCGCTTCCCTAACATACAATATGGCGCGAGAGTAATGGTTCATCGTGTGTCGTGCTTGTGTTTTGTCGATGGTATGCAGTGTTTCCAACCTTCTTAACCGAAAAATACCTAATTTCATATTTTTTCCCAGGTTTGAAATTGTGGTTCGTGATCGCATTGCACCACAAACCATTCAATGACAACTCCACAAACCATTCTCGCATAGCCCCAAAAATTATTTACGATCGAATAACCATCCACGGTTAGCCCCAAAAACCATTCACAGTAGCCCCACACACCATGACGGTAAGGTTAGGTTAGGTTGCTTAGATTAGGCAAACATAGTTAAAAAATGGTGTGGTTGGAAACACTTGCAGGGGGTTACATCATCAAACCCATGGGACATCCGGTTCACGTACAGGAAGGAAATGAAAGCAACATCAATTGCTTGTTGGATATGTATTTTCCTAGAAAAAAAACATGAATTCAAGCTAAAAAATATAGAAAACACATTCACGAACTTCCACAACACTGCAGAAAGTGATTTCCGTAAGTAGTTTCTTCTGTCAAAATGAAGAAATCCGTATTCACTAGATCGAAGTGTTACCGAAAAATCTATTTCTCATCCACCATCTTGAAATACTTTCAACAAATGCAAATGCTAAATAAAATCATTCCCTGGGTGTATCTATTTGCAACATGAATTTAAGCTTAAAACTGTCCTTACGTAGCTGAGACTTGTTTTCTTAATCTACGAAAATCTAACCTCAAATATTTGCATAACTTCAAACTCTTGCAAGGCATGTTAAATCAGTCTGTCGTCCACAATCTTTAAACAGGGTGACAAATTTTTCTCAAACATGACACCAATCCTTTAAGTTATCTTGTAACTCTAAAAATTGCAACTCAAAAACTTTACATTTATGGCAAAATGTATGTTTGCAATTTTACCACCACCCCTCTCCTAAACTATGAAATATAATTTTAAAAGTTTTACTGCAAAATTGCAGACCGAGGAATTATCTACAATGACTGGGGGTTAGTTTCTTATACTCCGAATATCATTGTAGACACTTTTGGGGAAAAAGAGAACATGGTATAGATTGTGCATGCAACATGAGGAAAATCAGTTTTTCATTCACCATCTTGAAACACATTGTTCAATTTCACTGACATGTAATACCATTGCAGTCTGTCAAGTTTTCTAGGTGCAGAAACATGTTATCATGGTCACTAAATAGATGATGTGTCATTCTTTGCCCATCCACCCCACCCATGCTCCTCCTAAATCGTGCATTATGTTTTGATACTTTTATTGTGAATTTTCAGTGCAAGTAATGTCACACTGCCCCTGATAGTTTTATGCACAAACCTCAAAATTGTAGTCTGTAAAAAGGTTTGAAAATGTCAAGAATGGTCAAAATAAGAAAGTATATGTATGCATTGTATTTACTTGAGTAACCCACACCCCCTATATTTAAGATAAAAGGAAATCATGGTAGATTATGAGAGTGCTCGACTTCTTGGGTATAGAATTCCTAACCACAAATAAGATTTATCCTACATTGGCAAGGAACCCATTACGTTCAATCAATGCACTGAACTAGAGGGAGGGGTCAGTGCCCAGTGCAAGGCATTGGAAAGAAAACACAACATTTGCACACATACTAAATTTTGAGAAATGAAATGAATCATTTGAAAAGTGTTTGGTTTAATTATACCACAGTTTACTTTATTCTACTTTCACAACTTTTCAATAAAATGTACTCAATTCTCCTTTGTAATGCCTCTCTCCAGAGACAACCCATTCATTTATACAAGAAGAAAATCTAAATTCTTGCAAAATCTTAAAAAATATCCGTGTTATTTTTGTAGGTTTGCATCAAAATATTTCATGGCTCAAGGGGGCATGGCCCCCTTGCCCCCCCTACCTGGGTACTGGCCTGACCCAGACAATTACATGCATATGTGTGTGTGTGTGTGTGTGAGAAACAAGGGAATTGCTTCGTGAATAACAGAGCACACTGAAATACATTGATCAATATGATCCACAATTTTCGAATTTTTGTTTCTGCACTTCATTTTTTTTAAAGAAAAGATTTTTTTTATTTATTTATTAAGAATATTAATGTTCAATCTTCCAGTAAAGAAACATACACTCCAGACTCAAAATTGTATTGAGTAACTGACAGCAAAATATTTTACTTGGCACCCAGTTGGTGTGTGCGCTGGTAGGGGGGTTATTACTTTGACCATGTGGGGAATCAAAACTTAGGTATTTCAGCTTGTTGGCAACAATTGTGACTGTAACAAGCATGTGCCTAAATATTGGCCATATATTTATATGAAGAATCATAAATCGTAAGTTTGCACTGGAATTTTGTACACTTGGCAACACTGTTGCTAGATGCCAGTTCACGTAGTTTGTTTTGAAATTCCAAGAACTAGTCATAAATACAGCAACTAGACGTATCTATTTCATGGAGACTGTATATTCATTTTAATCTCTATGACTTCTTTTCCAAAAAGTACAGATTGGCCTTTAAATGTCCCAATTTAGTCATTAAACTAATCATGTGCTCTATCATTGAGTGAATAAATTTATATGGTCCTACATACACCTCATGCATTGCTGGTTTCCAGAAATTGACCCACCATTCATAAAATTGTTGCTCTTTGAAGTACAGCAAAAGCAAGGTATTTTTTTGGAGCACCTGTTGCATGCCTGGGCATCCATGGTGATGTAGTGGTAACATTGTCACCTTGTAATCAAGGGTTCTTCGGTTCAATACCTGGTAGAGGCACGCAGCATTTTGGATTCCACTCTAAACTTTAGGTCCAGTCCCAATTAGCCCTATTATGCATAAAAAAATTAAAGTATAAAGTGCTCCCCTGTGCTATGCTTCACACCATGAAGGTGTATAGGGAGTGTGGAGTTAGGGCCCCACATTTTCTTGATCATGGCTAAAGGTGTAGGTGATGTGATCAGCACCACGTCCCTCCTATTATGTATAAAGTGGACGTAAGAAAAAAAAACTCGAACAAACAAACGCTTGCATACGAGTATAAGGGCAAGTAGTAGAGAGAATACTCTTTAAGAATGCACACATGCTGTTCCAATGAACCTTTTGAGAATCAGGCATTCCAGGCAGGCACTTCCTAAATATGACAGTGACATGTTCAAAAGTTTCAAAAGATTTCTTTTGTCATGATTACCTCCAAATTCCAAGCTATTTATACTCACAGGGCCAATGGCAGAGCCTGACTTAAATAACATTGCAGATCTTTCCTTGGGTGGGGGGAGGCAGTCTTTCATAAATCAGTGCAAATAAATTTATTTCGTTATTCGAGCATTAAAAATCATTTTCATAAAGCACTGAAAATAAATTTATTATTTTGTTATTTGAACAGGTCATAAAATCAATTTTATATTAATGAAATAGAAACAGAACTTGAAGTATCATTATTGGTTATGAAATATGGTGTGTTATATGAAGTCAGATTGTGCCAGTCTAGTACTGTGGTCAGGCACAGTAGTGATGGTAGCGGGTGAAGAGAAGTCAGTGTAGCCAGTGTTGTGTTCGATTCACTCATATAGTTAAATTTTGGTGCAAAATACAGAATTTATAATTTTTCATTTAAATGTATGGCCAATACTTCAGCACATGTTCTCTGTGTCCTGTTGACAATATTTCAAGCAGCTACAATGCGAGGTATACAACTAAAACAGTCATTTGTAGATTATACCATTCACAGCCTGTTCACCTCAAGTACAAGACAAACGGTTCATGATTGTGAATAAATAAACTTCCTAGAAGATATCAAACTCTGGAATGATTTAATCAATATTGTCCGTTTCAAGCAAGTGGTCATGCTGGTGATATATCAGAATTTCTAATGCTTCAAATCCCTTGTAGGAGCATGTACTAATTTTGGTCACGCAGGTGAGAAATTTATCTCATAATGTTTATTACTTTTTTTTAATGCCTCATTGGAGTGTACACAAATTCCATCATAGCATGCACAAAATAGCAAGAATTGTGCCCTGAATATTGGCAATGGTTTAGGCCCGTTTTGAGCCATTGATCAGGGTAGTGTGAAGTTGGCACAACCATTTCGAATTACTAATTCTTCCCAAACCATGCACACACAAATTCAGGGATAGTGTGCATATATTATGCACTAATTCATGGCATTTTTTGTAGAGGTGTTGGATCATGTGATACAGCAAACTTCAGATGACTAAAATATTTGTACAACACAGTATAGTGTGTGCAACAAGTGAAAAATTGTTGTTGTTTTTTTTATCTGCCATCTTGATACACCTTAACAGGTTTTATTTGATGCAATAACCTTGCAGTTTACAAAGATTTTTAGTTGAGTAACAATTATCTAAATGATTCTAAAATTACGGTATTTATTAGGGCTGAGCTGATGCCACTTTGAACCAATACTGATACTCTCATTGATACACACTGACGCTGATACCAATATTTCTAAATTTGATTTTAAAATAATAAAGGCTAGTTACCAAGTCATCACATGACATTCCTTTAATCACATTAAATAACTCACTAGCATTATAATACTTTGAGCCATGATGGTGTAGTCTGTGGGGTGGGTGATATAAGGTCAGAATTTTTCTGTCCTTCTTCCCCCCCCCCCCAAAGCATCTCTGGGGCTCGACCAGATATCAATGCATACCTGGGGGCAACCCTGTGGGGTAAAGGCAGCTGGAGTGTGGTTCTGATCACATCACCTCCAAAAGTGGCCAAGATTGAGAATGTATCTAGCCCTACCCCTACATCCCATAAATGTGCCTTCATGTCATTGTGCTATATGCACAGGGAACTCCCTTTTTTTTTTAAAAAAAAAAAAAATAAAAACCATTATGATACTTTAAAATGTGTTGTGACATTTGGTAATTTTTTTGTGAACTTCTCTGTAGACCCAGAGGATGCAAAGAGAGAGTTTTTTAAAAATATTTCTAGCATTGCTGCAGTTACAAAGAAAAATTAAAAAATCTGTGGATTGTCTCTTCTTCAGTTTCATGTAAATAATATTCATTCCTGTCATTTGGGTTAGCCTGGTGAAAGAGAAAAGAGATGTAATAATATATACAAATACAGTTATTAAAATAATGCCTCTTTTTGCCATGCTGTCCATCATTCTCTGTCATTTGTGACAAAAACAAGTTGCTGTGGTATAGGCTGATACCAACAGTCACATAAAAGACACAGAAGGGACGAGTGCAAGAAGAAATTATACAATCCACAACCCTCCTGCCCTGATTGAATGTAGATAATACAAATCAAATTCCACAGCGGCCTTCACACGTCTTTCCCAAGAACTCCGAAATCATCTGGCCTGGAGACAGCCCAGCATGGTAGTAATGCTAGTGTTTTTTGTATGTTGCCCTGGTGGACCAAATATGTACTGTGTTGGCCTGATGTACCAAAATGTGCTTGTCTGTTGGACTGAGCTGAGTCTGTCTAATTTTGCATGATGCACGTGAAAGAAAATGATACTACTTACTGGGCGTCGCGTTTAGCACAAACCCTTGCCTCTGGAGTGGAGGACCATATGTCGTGTTTCTTAGGGTTAATTCAACTCGGATGTTTGCAGAATGACACCCATCAATAACAAAGGATGCTATATTGATTAATTGTACCATATATACAACGTCGTGGTAAATGGAACGAATCACCGCACACACTCCACCATATTGTCTAGTGAACTGTCTGAGTGTCACTCACCTGGATTTGAGAGTGCGCATAAAGAGCAAAACTGAAAGCCCCTGTTAACAATATCAAACATATTAATTATGATCTGAGACAGCTGGTTTTTAAAATGTCCACCATGATCATGCGAGCAGGAATTTAAAATGAAATGTATATTCTATTTCCATAAAACCTTTTCCTGGTAGTTATATGCCTTCAAGAAGTTTAGTCACAGCTTTCCCTTTACCCATGCTTTTGATCTTGTCAATCATGTGCTTCCCAGGAGATGGAGGGTTTGTTCAGTAATTCTCCTTAAAATTAATCTGTCTCAAGGAAGGCTGAGCGAACTTTTGGAAAGGACAAATGTTGCTATTGGCCTTGGTTGTAGCAACTCAAAAACAATGGTATCTGTTGGAAAATTTCAACCAATACTTGCCGATACCATTGGTATCAGCCAATACAATTACATTGGTATCTGTATAGGCTCAGCCCTAGTAGTTATTGTAGTTAATTAATACATGACTTTTTCCTTTTTGCCCTCTCAACCATCCACCCTTGCCCACTATGATGTTCAGCTAAAGTTCCCACATGAAGAAATGACTGGTAATTAAAGTGCTACCACACGTTATTTCAAAATTATAACTTTGTTCAACCTTATTCTGGAAATGTGCACCCTTTTTTGTTGTAATGTCAACAACCGATTTTAGTATGATTTGAGGAAAATTGCCTAATGAATGAAACCTTGAACTTGTTGACTTTTACTGTATTAATTATTTGGAGTGCTGCCAGCTCTTCTAAGTCTTTACTTTTCTTTGAATTTTTCTAACTTTTGACAGCCGTTGATCCTCAAAGTACTTAAAAAGACCCAGCCAACTCTGTGTGCCGTGGCGAAGAGCATTCGCTTTACTACAAGAGTATGGAAAAATAATTTTGGACATTTGCATCCCTCCCTTCATTAGAAAATTAATATGTCAAATGTCTAACGAACTTTCTTTCAACAATTGCCTCAGGATGATAGTCTTTATATGAGTGACCTGCATGGATTGTGCAACAAAAGTCAACTCCCCTTCCTCCCCTCCCCCCTTTCTTGCTGACTTTCTTCTTCAAACTCAACAGATTTTGCCAATGCTGGCTCATATAATTACAAGGAAGCTTTTGGTATCATCCTTTCATCGTAAACAAATGAGGAAAACAGCACTTTGTGAGATTTCACACTGTAACAATCCATTTAGCTAGCAGAGCTATCTGGAATATAAAAGGAAACCAAATTTTGACTTTCATGCTCATTTTTAGTCTTAATTGAGGTGTTGTAATGTTTATATTTGTCTTTTGTTTGATGTGTATGACTGGAAAGGGACCAAAGGGGCCAATAGGATTTCAGTGGCCACAGTGCAGGTTTATCTAGGGTAGTGGGTGAAGTACGTCATCAATCAATCAATCAGTGACACCTATCCAACAATGTGTTGCAGCAGCCGATCATGGCCATTTGTAGCAGATCGTAAATCTTGTTTGTAGTAAATTATTAGGGGATACTACAGGGTACACACAATAGGAAATGTGAGAACATTAATATCACATGAATTTTTGGATATAGAAATATGGTAGACTGAAATGGTATGATTGCAGGATGATCCTTTTATTTCCACATTTAATAACGATGTATTTTGTACTTCTTTAAATTGCCAAATTTCCAAGTATGTCTCAATATCAGCAAACATTCATATGAGTAATATTCGTATTGGTTCAGGCTAGTGCTGGTCCCCAAAGCAACCTCACTTTACTTCAAAGAAAGTGCCGAAAGATCAGTTTTCCCCCTAACAACCACATGTCAGGTCCACGTGGAGTGCAATAAATCGTCCCCTGAAACCTTTCCCACCAATTGCATCCGTCCAAGAAATGACAGCTCTCGTCAAGTCCACGTGGACTAAATGAGATGTTGCTAATTCAGTTTCTTTAGAGCTTTCTAAACACGAGGTTGCGGTTCTCTATGTTTGCTAGGTTGTGTTATTGTGTTTTGCTATTTTTTTATGCAATATAAAGACCTTGGGAGTAAAATGTCACAGTGAATGAATGGATGTCTAAACACTGCAGGTAAAATTGACAACAGCGCTTTGCCGAAAAACAGGTGGTGGCTCGAAACCAGATACGGTTCTGGTCTGTTTCCTCTGGGGTTATGTCAAAGATGCCAAACTGTTGACGCTTGGAAGACTTGGGGTATATCTCAACCCTAGTATGTGTGATGTGCTGTATATTCAAGGTACTTACGTAGGTTGCAATTCAATGGGTTTGTCATATTTTGTATATGATTTTGTCAAATAGGTGTTATTCTGTACAAGAGTAGCAGTTCTGCTAAATTCATTGACCCTGAACTAAAACTCGTTTCATTAATGGAATTAAAATATCTGGATTAAGGTCAGTCAAAGGAGAGAAGTCTTCTCTAAAAATTTTGAGAGGAATAAGTTCTTCATGATTGACAGATTCTAGGATGGCACTTATTTTACTCCACCACTTATCATATCGTTTCCAAGCCAACACTACCCACCTGCACTGTGCCGTTAGACTAAGGAACTTTAAGAATTGTGAAAGGATGCAAGCACTCTTTTGTGGGCTGTCTATCAGTCAATAAATAAGGATGTTTGATAAAATTGCTTCATTGCATTTAAGGTAAGTCATTTGATGAAAGAGACAATTTTATTTCCATGTTAGTTGATAATTTGATGACAATATCACTTTATTTTGTGTATGCACTTGGCTATGAAGATGTATCTGCAATGCTGTGTTAACTGTAGCAACGAAATTGAGTAAGTAGGTATACAAGCATGGGATTTAACCTCATAATGTTTGACATTCGAGCACTACATTTGACATGGAAATCTACTTCCATAGTACTTTTTATCAGGTAGGCTACATATTGTATTCCTATGTTCTTATTAAAGATTGGCATAACCACTTTTTATAGATGCAAAATAATCTAACACAGTTATTTTTAGTGGTTTTTATTTTATTTTATCTGCGATGTTTTGTTCTGGTTTCCCAGATCTGTCTCAAGCTACACTAAGAGATACATACAAAAACAGAATCTCACTTGGCTAGTCACTTTACACTTCTCTCACTTGGGGCTCTACAAAAGTGTAGATTGACTAGCCATGTGAGGTTGTGTTTTTGTATGTATCTCTTAGTGTACCTTTTTCAAGTTCTGGGAAACTCACTCACATTACGTATTTGTTTGCATCTAACTAGTGTGATCTGGAATACAGGTAGCCAGATACCGATTATTCGGATATATGAATTGGCTGAATTATCCAGATATCTGTTTTACAGTCTATCCAATCTTTAATTTGTCGTATTCGTATTTCATTGCACGGATTTCCTACAGAGTGACCACAAACAAAAGAACCTTCTGCTAAAATGCTTCTCCCCTCGAACCGTTCAGCTCCATCCACAAGGAACCATGCTCCCCTCTGCTTCTCCCCTCCTTGCAGAAGTGCTGTGAACAGGAGTCGTGGGTCTGCGCAGGTTCATTTGCTGGTGGTTCCATTATAGAAATCATCCATCAGCTGTGTACTATCCAAATTATCAGGATATTCAGATTTTCTGTTGTATCCAAAATGAATGAATATCAGATGATTTGAATATGGATACCCATTACCTGGATTTTGTTGCCACCCCTAACCTGGTAGTGGTTGTAATCTTTAAAAATTTTACAACAATTAGTTAAGTTATTGAGCTCACTCTGAATAGAACATTTCATAACCACTTTTGTGGCTAGTCACCTAAACCTGGATTGGCCAACTACAACATTACTCTTTTTCTGACAATAACTTTGGCACTGTCTTCAACCTGATGGTCTGGTATTGTTGAACTTTGCATTTCCATGCGAGGAATTGCATCACTCTTTGTCCAGACCATGCGTGAGTTGATCTTAAAATTTCCACCTGCATGCTGAAGAATAGAAGCAGGAAGAAGCAACTTGGCAGCTGTCAGCACTACATTTGTTGTCCAATCGTTGAATTGAAAAAGAATGATGCCGACTTGTTTCCAATTTCACTATCTGAAGATATTTTCCACAAGAGGCTCAACTTTGTCTAAATATTTCAGGTAACTCAGCTTCATTATTTTTTCTTCATTTTTATTTTTTAGTTATTTGCGTAAAATTTTATTACTATGATTTCTCTAAAAACCCTTTCAATGACTGTTGACAGTTTTGACAAAGAGCAACTTCTCATAGTTTCTTAGATTCATAGTATATCTGAAGTGACAGGAAGTAAATGTGTGTGTCTTGTAATCTCTCTTCTTGGTCCCCTGCTGATGTTCAGGTCATACTTACTATGGTCCAGCACTCACTGAAGGGTAACTTCAACATGTGATTTAGTTTTCATGAACTCCTTCAGGATTTCCCCTTTTCATGGCATCCAGAACCTGGTTCTATGAAGAGTGCCTGTTTTGCTGAATGATTGATCAAGGTGTTAAATACGAAGAAGCAGTTTTCTTGGAAAAATATCATGTACTCAATAACATTTCCCATTTTATTAAAAAGGGCAATAATTAATTAATCTTGAAACTTGAAACATTAACTTCTCGTTGTTTGTTGTTTTGTTACTCTATTCACAAACTTGAGTTATGGCATATTAAAAATGCAACACTACATAAGAACAGATTATGAGACATCACTTTAAGATTAGAGTTTAGATGTACAAAAACTAAGTTTCAAACCAGAATTGGCATCAATAAAGGTTTGTAAAGAGATGAAGCTAACTGGATAAAAAAGTCTATCATATTACAAAGTAAAATAGATCACATCATCAAGAGATGACTCTCATCTTATAACCGCAGGTAGCTTTCAATTCTAGGATTCTTATATTCCAGTAGTAGCTTTCTGTTCTTGAACCACAAGTTTACTGTATCCATTTTCACAACTTCTAGTTAATGGTGAATTTGTTTGGACCACTGTGCAAAGCCTGGCCATTGAGGAAATGTCACATACTGGACGTTTGTGTGTGTGTGTGAATTCATGTTGTCTTATAATAGCTTATTAACTTGCTATATCATCATTTGAAAATATTAAAGAAAAGTTGAACAAATCAAAAGAATAAGAATAAATTATGCAAGCAGAGCCACACATGTCATCAAAAGATTTCAAACCTGTCATAAATTCTGTCTTCACACAGCAATCTTGTTAATTACAAAATCCAACTGTATAGATTCCGTTATGTACCCAGAGAATCTGCACATTTCACAATCATCTGATTATTCAGACATGCGGCACTATCCATAACAAAACTCATAATATTGTCATATAAATTATTTTATTCCTAATTAGGCAATGAGGAACGCGGTAGTAGATAAATACAGAGAAACTAGTACTCACTATATCTGCGAAACCTTTTTTTTTTTTGTCTCTTTGTTGTATTAATTTCAGTGGCCACTGCCACCATCCTCATTGGAACTTAATGTACTGTTGCCTGGTGTGCTTTTATTGTTTGTAGTACTCCAGCTGCCGCTAGGTGCCCTGTTGTTAACTGTTTGTCTGTGTCCATGTCATCTGGTATTTCCCAGCGCTACCTGTTGTAGTAAGGAAATCTAAGTGTGGTGTTCCTGTCCACCATTGACAGGAATTTACATTAAATTTGTTGAAATATAAAAATATTGAAATTTTAATATAGAACTATGACTTTGGATGTTCAAACTCTCTAAAATATCATAATAAATAAGAATAAAATGCAATCGGCTACCAGCTGGAAAAATGTAACTTCATGCAAAAGCTTTTAGAATTAATTCTAGGACAATAACAGAAATGAGTAATTACCTAATGCCAGCCTGAGACCTGGAAGACACTTATCTTGAAGAAATTTCACCTTATACATATAATATGCAAATGCATGTCAAGCAAGGTGTTGGTGATTGTGTAAGCAATCTGCCTTACACAAAGTTTTCATCTTTACATGGTAGTTACAGAAGAACTAGGATGTCACTTGAAACTTGATTACCAATATTACCATCACTGTTAATGTTGCCAATGTGAATTAATTTGACATCCGCATCAAGAAATTTGGTTTATGTTAGTCACAGGGACTTTTTGATTATAAATGCTTAACTCTTGTAAATTTTACATTCACTATTTTTCCATAAGAATATGTCATGATTATAACAAACTGACCATCACATAGGTATTCTCCAAATTTATTGTGATAGACTTGAATAATGGGTTCTGTGTTTAGCTTATTATTCATCACTTTTCTGCTTGAAATCGTAAATCATCTCTTGGTGTAATTTTGACTACTTTTTTTTTTCCACTTCCACCTGTTTATTGAAATGTGTGGCTGTATTGGGACTGCCAGCTATTTGCATCCATCTCAAGATACTAGTAAACCAAAAATTATTTTGCATCATGCTACTATCACTGCAGTCTCTAGAACTAGATAAGTTTGCAACAATGTGGGGAAATGAATTGTTGAAATGAAATTTTACATAATTCCCAGAATTCAGAGAATTCACATTCAACATATACAACCTCATCAGTATTAGTAACTACACAATGCCACGTTGATGGTTGAGTGTGTTGAGTAACAAATGATTTCATCAGAGAAGGTTGCAGGCTTCATTGTCCTGATTAGCCAAAAAGAAAACGAAACCAACAGTAAATAACAAATATACATACACTTATACAATGCGGTTGTTAACATTTTATGCTAAGATTTTCCAAGAATTTACCAATCATTCATTTTCTGAATATTCAACTGTGCAGTAGTATCCATTAAAAGAAATGCCTACTCATGTTCAAACAATGATAATAGAAATTAAATACAAAATATATTTGTTATTTACTAATCATAACCAAGATCCCGATGGAAGTCCCCACTGTTTAGCATGAGGGAAATACAGACATCATGAAACATTATCTTTCTGGAAATTCCAATAAGAAGACTCAGCCCGTTCAGAGTGGTCAAAGTGCTGACTCAAAGTGGGCAATGTCTCCTCTCTAGCTATGTCCCTTATCAGAAACACAATTCTGGGTATTCTCTTTTGTAAGTATTCTGCAAATATATGTATTTTGTCAAACATACAATTAAAATTATATGCCTTTATCAGCTGATATGTAAATAGCATTCATTAATCTGTCTAATTTCTAGGATATAATGAAATTGTCTTAAGAGATCTCTCTTTTATGGAAAATATTTGCTAATAATGAAACATATATTTCTTTTTCCTTTTCTTAGCATATTGAATAATCTCATTTTTACTTTCTGGAAGTAATTGTGAAGAAACAGGCTTCATTATTCTCCCATTCATGTATACATTATAAATAGTTATTTGGGTATTGTTGTAAAGTTGTTTGCTTGGAGTTTTCTGATGCCAATGGCATGCATGATAGGTTCGGAGTGAAGGACATGGTCATGTGGGTTAATATATGTTGCACAAGATAAAAACCAGACGGTGAACAATTAACATCTTTAATATAAACTGGACGTTATGTCCGAAACATTCAAATACATTGAACCATGATACAACAAGAAGTACACAGAATACATCTGCTTATGATTTATCTTCTTCTGGCCGTGAAGACCAAGCCTTGTAGCCATACGCTTAATACCTAGACCGTATCATCCCTCCAGGTGTCCCATTAAAAAAAAAAATCAGGTATGCTGATGACCGTATCGATCTGGTGGGCGGCGAATCCTGGTAGACCTTCTCGGAGACGAGTGAGGTGTGCTAGGACCTGGTCCTGGGTATCCAGCTCTGCCTGGGGTAGGTTCGGGTACTGTTCCACCAGGATTTGGTGAATTTCTATTTGGTATGGTAACGTTGAAGTCGTCGTCATCTGCAGTGTCACGTGAAACACGTCTCTTCAACCACCTGGGATGTACCACTCGTTTGATTCCATCTTCCAACATTATCTCGTAGAGGATACTATCCCCAATTCGACGAATGACAACTCCTGGGATGTAATTTGGAGTACCGTGCTTAGGTGATTGAACCCAAACTGCTGAGTTGATGGTGAAAGTACCATATTGCGACGGAGAGTCGTTCCGAAACTTTGCTGACTTCATCGGCTTGAATGGAGATTCACTCGACAGAGGCACATTGTTTGGTTCCCACCAAAATCTGGGTTGGTGTTTCAAGACCGAAAGTGCTGGTAGGCTTCCTTTTCCACCCAGTCGCGTGTTCCGAAGGATGAAAAGAAGGTTTGCGATCCCCATATCAAGTTCAAGCGTGCTCAGATTGGGTTTGTCAGTTATAAGCTTGACAAGAGCGGTTTTGACAGTACGAACGTATCGTTCGGCTAAGCCATTGCTAGGGCTGTGATAAGGTGGTGAAGTAACATG
The DNA here is from genome assembly GCF_977018435.1 of Lepisma saccharinum. Classification (NCBI taxonomy): domain Eukaryota; kingdom Metazoa; phylum Arthropoda; class Insecta; order Zygentoma; family Lepismatidae; genus Lepisma; species Lepisma saccharinum. The sequence goes on from NC_139243.1 coordinate 66,978,965, forward strand.
TTTGATGCCATTCTTAAGACAGAAGTTACGAAATTCGAGAGAAGTGAACGTTGGACCGTTGTCGGATACGATAGTATTTGGTATCCCTAGCGTGGCGCAAGATTGCATAAGCCAGCGGATCGTTTCCTTTGTGTCCAATGTGTGTACAGGCCATACTTCTGTCCACTTGCTGAAGGCGTCTACTATCAGTAGGAACTTACGCCCTGCAAAGAAAAAGTGGTCTATATGCCATCTCTCGTTCATGCACGAAGCGAGAGGCCATGAAGAATCGGGTCCGTTGCGGACCTTAGGAGCATTAGCTCGGCATGTATTGCAGCTCGCTACAAAATCCGTAATCTCTGTTGACATGCCTGGCCACCAAAATCTAGAAAGACACAACTCTTTCATACGAGTTGAACCTATGTGTCCATCGTGTAAAGCTCTAAGAACTTCATTCCGTTTAACTGTGGGAATGATAAGTCTACCCGACCAAATGAGCGTTCCCTGCTCGTACGTTAGGTGAGCTCTTCTTTCGAAGAAAGGTGCGAGCTTCTTCCGTTCGGTAGACGTGTCGAGTTGATCTGGCCAACCATTTACTACACAGGACACAACTAATGAGAGCAGTGGGTCTTCTGAAGTGGCGTTCTGTATTGAGTCTCGAGAAAGAGGAGCTACAACGTCTTCAATGGACCCGAAATATGCATGAAGTTCTTCTTCCCCAGCTGGTATTGTGTCACGTGTTTGCGTAGGCAACCTGCTTAGCATGTCAGCTACCTCTACCTTGCTGGAATGAATTATATTATATTGGTATGAAGATAAAAGTAGAGCCCATCTCATCAATCTATTGGATGAATGTTTTGAAATGGCTCGATCCGGAGAAAATATAAACTTTACAGCACATGCGTCTGTAACAATCTCGAACTTGGATCCGAGTAAAAATTTGTGAAATCGCTTGATACCGTGAACTATGGCTAGAGCTTCTCTCTCTACCTGGGAGTATCTCCGCTCCGTCTCACTGAAGGTGGTAGAAGAGGAGGCGATAGTCTGTAGACCGCTTTCAACTCGATGACACAATTGCGCGCCACAGCCGAAAGGAGAGCCATCAGTGATAAGTACAACTGGCTTCGTTGGGTCGAAAGGCACAATAGGATTTACCTGTTGAAGTTCCGCCATGATGCTGTCGAACTCGTGTTGACAGTTATCGTCCCAGTTCCAAGAGACGTTTTTTTTTTAGTAAAGAAAGTAAAAAGTGAAGTTTCGAAGCTAAGTTCGGTACAAACTTTCGATGAAAGTTGATCATGCCGATGAAGGAACGTAATTGTGATTTGTCTTGAGGTGGTGGAGAATTTAGGACGGCCTCCAAGTTCTTGTCTGACGGCCGTATACCAGTGACGTCAATCTTGTATCCTAGGTACTCGATAGATGAGGTTGGGAATTGGCTTTTGCTGGCGCTCACTTTGACATTGTGTTTGGCCAGACGATTCAGGACATCACACGTGCGTGTGAAGCATTCTTGCAATGTTTCACCTCCGATGATGACGTCATCAAAGTAGAAAGAAACTCCGGGAATGTCATCTAGAATCTTCGCTAGGACCATTTGAAACAGATCTCCACTTATGTTTATGCCAAAAGGTAGTCTGTGAGGTTTATATAAGCCCCAAGGTGTGTTGACGACAGTGATGCGTTTCGCAGCTTCAGAAAGTTCCAACTGTCCGTAAGCCATTTGAAGGTCAATTATCGTAAAGTATTTACACCTGGCCAACTTAGAGAAAATATCCTCGACTCTAGCAATGGGAAACTTGACGTTTTCAGTCATTTTATTCACCGTTCCTGAGAAGTCAGTGCAGAGACGAAGTGAGCCATCTTTCTTGGTAACAACGACAAGTGGTGAGGCCCAATCAGAATATTCGACCGGTTCCCATAACCCTACTTTTACTAGATTTTGAATAGAATCCTGAACACGGTCTCGAATACCGTAAGGAACTTCGTAATGTCTACGAAATATCGGTGCAGAGTTGGATCTCAGTGGTATATCGACCAAATAAGGTGCAATTGGCTTGGACAAATCACCATCAAAGATTTTCTCGTATCTAGAAGAAATTTCTCGCCTTAGGTCGTCGGCACCAGCGTTAGTAATAGTACCTTGTACTGTGTTAGTCGAAAGAACACTGGCTGTAACTAATAATCGCCTCCAAGATGGTTGAATAATGTCCAACCATGTACGACCAATCAATGGATATAAAAGTTTCTCCTGACAGAGAAAGACAGGTAAAGTATAATCTCTATTGTCTAAGTATAGTTTGACGGATGTTTGTGCTGTAACATGTACATATCCTTCGTTTACACCTTGTAATTGTAGGCTAGAATTACATTTAACATAGTGTGGAAACAACTGATCAAAATACTTTTCGTTGAAAAGCGTAACAGCAGACCCAGTATCTACTTCACATCTAACAATACACTTATTGATTTGGAGATTTATTATGAAGCTATCCGAACTGAATTGCTGCTCCAAAATGTGTTGAGGAGAAGTAACCAGTGTGGAATGATGACTGAGCGCGTCAGTGTTGAGATGGTTGAAGCTGAACGTAGACAACTCATTGGATGTTGTGTTCCGTGATGTTGAACTGGACGTTCTATTCACGGCTCTATCTCTCTGCTTCTTTCTGCATCGTATATTCCAATGGCCTTGTCGTTTGCAATAGCTACAGGTTGCGTTTCTTGCCGGACATAGACCTTGTGGGTGATTCTTTGTGCAGTTGCCGCACTGGAAGTGTGAATTTTGCCTGGTATCTGTTGATTTCTGAGGTTGATTGCGACTGTTCTGCTTCATTTCGCCCGAGCGTGAACTCGTCGAAGAGCCTGTGTGGTGATCTGGAATCATCCGCGTCAAATTTCTTGAGTTGGTGGCAAAAGTCACAGAATCTGCATTGTACTTATTCGAGAATAATTTAACTTCTCGTTCTAATAACTCACAATGCAAAGCAATTTCTTGACATTTAGCAAAAGAATGATCACTTTCAGATAATAATCTTTTTCTAGTACTGTCTGACTGTATACCAACAAGGAATTGTTCAACAAGTGCTTCATCTAAATACTGCTCATACGCACATTTGGCTGCTTGTTGTTTGATTCTCACTACGAATTGAGTAACTGATTCTCCTTGAGACTGAATACATTTTCGAAACTTGAATCTTTCCGTAAACTTGTTGTTTTTGGGCCTGAAGTGCTGAACCATTTTGTCGTGAATGACATCATATGATAGATTACATGGCATTTCAGGAGCCGTAATATTGCGAAGTACTTGGAAAGCCTTAGGACCAATGACTGCTAATAGAACTGCTGCCTTTCTTTCATTTGCCACATTCTGGGCGAGACAGAGTTGATCAAAACGCATGAAATAATTTTCGATATCTTCATTTTCTTCAACAAATTCGCTGAATGTAATATTGAGAGACATGTTGTTGAAACTTCAAATTACATTAACAGATAGAAATCACTGGCATGTATGAAAGTTACGATGTGTAACTGAAAATTGCTTTTGCTTAAGCGTGTAGAAAATTAGCAAACTTAAATGTTACATGTAAGACACCATCTTGTTGATTTGCTATATGAAATCGTACTTGTCACTATCCCGTGCCGATATGATTAGAATCCTTCAAATCTTCTGTTCACTGTCAATCCTCTGTTCACTGTCCACAGCGCCAAATTGATAGATTCGGAGTGAAGGACATGGTCATGTGGGTTAATATATGTTGCACAAGATAAAAACCAGACGGTGAACAATTAACATCTTTAATATAAACTGGACGTTATCTTCTTCTGGCCGTGAAGACCAAGCCTTGTAGCCATACGCTTAATACCTAGACCGTATCAATGCATGTAATTGGTATATCTTGCATGCTGATGATACATTCCTTGTAGTATCTCTTCTGCTTTCAGAAAAAGGGGGAGAGATAATAAGACACAAATGTCAATTTTGCCAGATTAACATTCAAATTAATGCACTAAAGTAAGAAAAGAATCTACGGTTATAATGTACTAGTTGGGAATAAGGGTTTGATTTTAGCGCAACTGAGGCTGTGAATGTCAAATCCCAAACTAGCATTAACAGAAATAACTTTGTTGTGAAGCAATGGCTTGCGGTTAATGCAGACTCTTAAGAGTTTCACCAGGAATTGGGATATTGTAGCCCAAAACACTAACATGTTCAACAATACTCAAAGTCCAACATTCAATTAATTCAAAATTCATTATCAGCAAAATGGTGATGCAATTCCAACAGTTAATCATGCATTAACTACAATTCTACTATCTACGCTGTTTTCAAATCTACAACTACTTTAGGACACCTTCAATTATGTTTCATTAATTCTTCATGTGAGAAAAGATCAAAACTTATTTTTACCAATGTTTATTTTGTACTAAATTGGCATATAGCAAATATAGGTGATTCAAAAAGGATTTACAACTTTGAAAGCATATTGAAATTTATTCAGATAACTTACAGAATCTGTTGAGGTGCCATTGCAAAGCAAAACACATCAAGTTTGTCATACAACATTCATGTTGGGTCGATGTGGCTACCATTTGTAATGCGACATACATCCTACCTGAAGTCTGTTTCATTCCAGACTTACACCAGTAAGTCAGGCATCACTTCTGCTGTGGCAGCGGTAATGTGAAGTCTCATTTCAGCAAGATCAGGAGGTAAAGGTTGAACAAAACCTGATCTTTAATGAAACCCCAGAAGAAAAATCTAGCGGGGTCAATTTTGTTATATATTCAGATACACAAAATATTTTGTAGCATATCCAGATACACAATACCATTTATGTTTGCCTCTTGGAAGAAGAACAGGCCGTGCAATTTTTGTTTGCTAAGGGCACAAAAAAAATTGACCTTATGGCTATCACGAATACACTGCACAGTTTCATGGGTTATGGGTGTTCACCTGTCCACTGATGTGAAATGTTGACTCATCACTAAAAATGACATTGTCTAGGAATGTCTTGTTATCTGTAATTCTATCCAACATTTGCACACAGAATTGCTGGAGAGCAACTTTATCTGCATCCATAATGTGTTGAAAGGCCTCCCCGATGGCGCAGTGGTAGCGTCGTCGCCTTGTAATCAAGGGGTCCCGGGTTCGATACCCGGTGGAGGCACATAGTGGTTCGGATCCCACTTTAAACTGTAGGTCCAGTCCCGATTAGCCTTACTGTGCATAAAGTGGACTTAAAACACCAAATCAATCAATCAATCATAATGTGTTGAACCATTGTTAGTTTGTATGGCTTCAAGAGAAAGCGTTTATGTAATACATGCCAAACAGTCGGTTGTGGAATGCCAGTCTCACGTGATGCACATCGTGATGATTTGTTAGACTCCAGGCAAATCATTCTCTGAGTTGTTCCACAGCAGCTTCAGGAACTTGTGGACGTCCTGGTGATTTTGCATGTCATACAGAACAACCAGTAACCAGTGTCAACGAAGGTTTGGTGCCAAGAGTAAATTGTAGGCCTGCTCTTAGGAAGTGCCTTACGATACTCTGTACGGAACTTATGTTGGGTCTCGTGAAACCAAAACACACAGCAAGCACGTTCTGCACCAGTAAAAGTAACAATTTTGAGGAACAATGCTGACAGTGCTACTGTTGGGTGACTTCGGTATTAATGGAAAGAAAATGAATAATTAGGTTGCTTTAACAACCAGGACAAATTACCTTCAGGTTTTTGCTTTTAGATGTCTTGTAGACGCGTGCCTGTAGCTAAGTCATGTTGCTTCCAGTAGTTGTAATGACAGAGTAGTTTCCTACTTCTTAACCATGTGTTACCACAGTAAATTTCTCCTGAGTAGATCAATTTTAAATAATGCACATTAAACAATATAAATAAAATTTTAATCATCCTATTTAATGAATGCTTATTGGTTCGTCATGTTTTCAGGGAGGTAAGTATGATTCTAATTAGGGAACAGTTAGTTTCTTAGTTGCAACAATTTTCATGTGGAACATGAATGTCTAAATATGGTTTCACTTGTTCCACATGTATCTAGATTGTGTCGTGCCAAGGTTACATATTTTCAAGGTATCCAAGAACTTCAACAATTTTCGATTATTATTGATAACCACTCACTTATTTAGTTATGTCCCCTTTCACTTCAAAACAAAGGACTTCACTGTGATTATGTGGATGACGAACCCATCCATTAATTTTGTCAGTTTTCACACTTTTGCATCAGTAAATGCAAGACCATCACTTCGATTCATTTTTGCACTACTCTTGACACACTTATTGAATAACACTATAATTTTCATTGGGTATGTATCTTGAAATTGACGTATACTTGCTAATCGTGAATTAGGTTTTCATAAGTTCCAACAATTACTGCATGCTGCTGTACCATTCCAAACAATGAATCCTCTTATTTGAAAATGCAACAAGGATGAGAAAATTTCCATCATAAAATTGTGGGGGGAAAAAATGCTGTGTAAGCTGTGTGATGTGACCACCCTCTGCTTTTTGATGCACCTATGCTTCCATATACATACTGTATGTGCTACAAAGTATATAAATAGCGCCATTTAATAAGTGATATCAATCCATGCATGCATATCCTGAAACTTCACCAAGCATCCCCCAGCTCGGAATTTTCACTTGATTCACTTGCTAATGCATGTCCTTAATGACAGTCTATTCTACTATCCTTTCTTCTCAGTGATATGTAAATCTCAGTGACTAATTCTTTTTTTTTTCTCCTCCAGATATCTGAACAAGAACTACAGGAAAGGACAGAACCAAGATGTTCCAAGGTCAGTTACACTAGTACCTTCAGGAAAATTAAGTGAACAAGAACAAGCAAAGGACAATATAGAATGTGTCAATAGAGAAGTTAACTTTGAACCTGAACCTTCACCAAAATACTCTAAAACCAAGGCAGATATTAAAGATACCAAGCAGTGTAACAGGAAAAAACAACATATCTCTTCAATGTTCAACCAAATTTTCTCCAAGGAAGGAAACTTATTTGCTCATTCAAATGTCCTTGCAAAGGAGAAGTTTTTTAGTCGCTCAGTTTGCAAGAGAAAATTTATTCCTGAAGCTAATTTTACAAGTGAAAAACCTTTTAAGTGTGCAATTTGTAACAAATATTTTGCCAAAAAAATAACCTTAATAGACACATGAGAATCCACACAAAGGAGAAACCTTTTAATTGTTCTATTTGCAGTAAAGATTTTTCCCAAAAATGCTTTCTTAATAAACATATGAGGGCACACACAAATGAAAAACCTTTTAAGTGTGTTATTTGCAACAAAGTTTTTTTCCCAAAAACATAACCTTAATACACACTTGGCAGGAGAAACCTTTTAATTGTTCTATTTGCAGTAAAGATTTTTCCTACAAATCCTCGCTTAATATACATATGAGGGCACACACAAATGAAAAACCTTTTAAGTGTGCAATTTGCAACAAAGATTTTACCCAGAAATCAAAGCTTTATGTGCATATGAGGGTTCACAACAAAGAGAAACCTTTTACTTGCGCAATTTGCAAAAAAAGAATTTGCCTGAAATTTTGTTTTAATCTACATGTGAGGTATCACACTGAAGAAATACCTTTTAAGTGCTCAGTCTGTGGCAAAGGTTTTTCCGTAGAGGAGGTTATAATCGTCATGTGTTTGTTCACAGCAAAGAGAGGCCTTTTAAGTGTTCAGTTTGTGACAAAGATTTTTCCGAGAAATCAACCCTTGGAATTCATATGAGGGTTCACAACAAAGAGAAACCTTTTAAGTGTGCAATTTGCAACAAAGATTTTGCCCAAAAATATCACCTTATTATACACATGACAGTACACACAAGGGAGAAACCTTGTAACTGTATTATTTGCAGTAAAGATTTTTCCCACAAATACTCGTTTAATAAACATATGAGGGCACACAAATGAAAAACCTTTTAAGTGTGCAATTTGCAATTAAGATTTTGCCCAATAACTTATATACACATGAGAGTACACACAAAGAAAAACCCTATAATTGTTTAAAATCTGACAAGTATTTTACCCATAAGTATATATACTTACTAAACATGTGAAGAGGGTGCATAGCAAATAGAACTTAAAAACAATTTGCACACAGGGAATGGTGTTTCTGAGTAGAAATCTCTGTAAATTCTTGTCATTCTGTGCATATATCATTTGGGATGGGATCCCGAGCTCTGTACTATGCAAATCATTTTTTCATGTCTACAACTATGGTGCAACCATTTTATTAATTGAGATCTCAACCATCCATTTCAATGGTACTGTGCAAACCTGTTTTTGATAGCCCTACTGAAAATTCTGTTTACTGTTTTCAATAGATCAATGAGTGTTTTGAAACATCTACTGTTTTCAGTAGATGAACTGTAATGCTACTGTCTTCGACTGTTTTCAGTAGCCCAACTGTGTCTACTGTTTTCAGTACTGAACTGTACTGCTAATGTTTTCTACTGTTTTTAGGAGCGCAACTGTGTCTACTGTTTTTGGTAGTCCAACTGTTTCTCCTATCTTAAGTGGCTGAACTGTACTCTTTATGTGTTCAGTAACATAATTGTACAACTAACATCTTTTATTGTGTTCAGCATATTGATGTATGAAAACAGTACTATTATCAGTAATGAAAAATTTCTTATCAATACAACTGAAAATGCAATGGAAAAATCATATAAACAAATAAAATAAATGTATGGTAAAGCATGTGGAACTTGCCACTTAGGAATGCATATGCACAACAAAGAAATCAAATAAAGTTAATTTAGGGTACCTTCCACGTAAGTGTCCAAAAGTCAACCTCACTTCCACATAGTACACTTTGGACTGCATTTTGCAGACGAACAATGCTCTGGCGACTGGCTCTATGGCCAGTATAATTTTTTGTGTGTTGTCCTGTTTTTTTGTCCTTGTGTGTGCTGAGTGCCTCAGCTTTTAACAGAAGTCAGAAAATTTTAAGATTTTTAGTTCTGCAACGTTCGAGTTGTTATTTGTAACGATAAGGGGCTGGACCTCGTATAATGTGATGGGTGCAAAATAGCCAAAGTGCTTATGCACCCAAAATTTTAAATTCAAAATCAAATTCAAATAAAGTGGACACGATTTTAAGTGTTTAGCTTCATTGTGGTTAATGCACTTGTAGACAATTGAAAAAAATACTGTTATATACTTAAGTTGACATATTGTTTTCATACATTCACACGAAAACAGAAAAAATAATAGTTTAAACAAGACCTGATCCTCAGTGCTTGAAAAACCAAAACATGCAAGCACTGTTTACTATGTTGATCAAAAGATGCACTACACAAATATAATAATAACCATGGAAATTCCATGCTGAAAAAAATCAACTTATATGATAATGTATTCAAACTACTAGCTGCTTTAAAGCTGAGCTATTTCTTAAGTAAGATTTGTAGTAACTTATTCATTAATATATATGTGACTTCAGTAGTATTCATTAGAAAAACAGTAGAAATTCAGTTCATGTATTGTTTTTTCCAATGAACTTCAAAATTACTGAATATATTCTTGGAATCAATAAATAATTTTATAACATATTATAGCAAGTATTATGCACAATTATTCACATTGTTTTTTGAGTACAGTAGTCCTACTGTAGAGTACAGTAGCTGTACAGTAGATCTGCAATAGGATTTCAGTAGATTTCACAGTACACAGTAGAAGACATTTGAAAACAGGAGAATTTGTTTACTGAAAACAGTAGAAATTTCGAGCAGGGAGTTGTAAGAAAATAACCATCATAACAGGATGTGGGCTTTTTAAATAGCTAGCCATTGTTTAAGAATTTTTTTAGCCAAAATACCAAGCAAGGAAATTAGCTTCATCACCAGTAGCAATATCTCAGGATGGCTACTCATTGGGAATTATGCATGAATTATTGTCACCGGGAATTATACGTGAATTATGAAGGAATTTTGCTCCTTGGACGTGAAAAATTGCAACTTTTATTAATCCAGATCCCAAATTTATTTATACATATTTATAAATGTTGTGAGGCATGTTTTTCACAGTTTAGATTTTATGTTTGCCGAGGAAGTAAAAGAAATCTGCATTGAAAAATATGATAAAACAGAATTCTTCTCTGAACTCGTGGTAGGACAAGTGTATAACGTTGGTAGGCTAGGATAATTGCTAAATATGAAAGATGATCCCAGAGGAAAGTACAGTACAGTAATGGAAAACGTATAGATTCCTATTTTAACTTCTTGTGCAGTCTTTCCTTATTTTTAGCTTGCCTTGCTAAGTGTCATTAGTTTGAAACTTATTTGTATGAACAATGTTTCATTTCTAAAATTGTGAACAGTTTATGTACGAGTACAATATGAGAGATCATTGATATTTCTTTAGGATAGAAACAGCAATGTGGGTTTATTTCATGCTGTGCAGTACTGGAATGCAATAGGGACCATATTAAATCTTGGATGAACCTCTTTTTTTTGGGTACATATATTCCGAGAAACTGACTCAAAAACATAAAAAACATGATTGTGAATCGTGTTTATTGAACAACGTAACGTTTTAGAAATACAACTCCATTTATCTATATTGTGTGTTTTAGTGCTTTTCCTCTATTGTTTCTTTGGGGTAGGTTATCAGGGGAAAAAAAAATCCCAAACCTAAAAATTTCAAAATTGTGTGTAATAATCACACTACAATACTACTCTACTTCCAAATTATTTATATGACATGAATGAAAAATAATTAAGAGCACAACAAAATATTCGGGAGGTGGCTGGGGGCAGTGGCAGGGAAAAAAAAATACTGAAAAATTGGAAAGCAACCTTGCTATGGTACCAAAACTTTGTGACGTGTCCTTTTGGTTTTGGGGTTATTGACGCCCGCGAGGGATCGGTATGTTGGAAGCAATGCCGGTGATGGTAATTGTCAATAAACCTATTTATTTAACCTAGGCAAAACACCCCAAGATAGATTTCTGCAACGCCTTTACCGCATATGCATCCAGCAGTTGCTTGATCCACGCGCGTAATGGTGAGCAAAACCCTGTTATAGCGGGTCGAACGGATCACACGTTCAATACGTCCATTAGGTACCAATTTTACCAACAAAAGATACAAATGCTTAATATTTCTCCCCTGCCAAATGTATTACCCACATCAAAAGCAACCCCCAAAAATTCAAGAGCAGGTTATATGTCAACGCCTGAAAACAAACAATTTTAATTACACAAAAGGAATACACCATATATTTCAAATACACTTAAGATTACGCGGTATGCGCGACAAGATAACGTATGGATGGTTACTAAATTTACGTTAGTGCCTAGTGATGTGTAAACGTAAAGAAAGTACAAGCAAAAACGTTAACAATTGTGACTTTTATTTACTTCAAAACTTGTCACTCAACAATTAAATGTACACGTATATGAATATATATATATATTCAACACATCTCTCAACAATATTATTGTCATATTAAATAACAGACATTAATTTAACCACAATTTATGCGATACGCCTTTTTGTGCATCTAGTAACATTCGCACATAAGGTTTACGTCCGTTACGAACAACTCGGCCAGCAAGCCTGACATATATATTTATATTACTACAATATTCAGGTACAAGGGTTTAGTTTAGTTACATATTTTTTTATCCCATCCAACAATTATTTATATTTTTGAGGATTTATTCATCTGTAACGCGTTACTTACACATGTGTATATAACGTTATTATCACAAAAAAAGCCAACGATTTGACGCTACTACTTGGAAGGAAAAATGGCAAGAAGGGGGAGCGGGAATTTGACGCATAAAAATTACGTATGAGGCCCTTTTTGTGTTTAATATTCTTTTGCAATCCCTCTTCAATATTCCACAAGGACGAATAATCTACACTGTGGCAAAATGGAAGTTATCTTTAGTCAGTTCCCTGTTTAATGACACATTCACAATTCTATGGCAGATGGGCAAAATCTAGAAAAATCATGCACATGGAGACGGCTTGACTACTGGGTAGCCGTTTTCGCAAATTTTATGAGAGCATGCTCACAACGGTCGAAAAATTAGGATATTATTTCCGCTTAAGGAACAGTCAAAATTTCACCTTTCGTGTCATGGTTTCTTTTCAAAAGGGAATGAATCAATTCGTGCTTCAAAAAATAATAAAAGTTTCATAAGTAGATGGGTACGGCAAGCTGCACTAAGTTCAAGATTTTATGTTCACTTCACTATAAGTCTTTTTGACCGCAATTTTACCAGAACTTTCCGATTCTACGTACCTTAAATATGTATTACACAATCTGTCTTCGGTGACATGGCGAGTCAATTCACAGTCCGGGATCTAGATCGTCAAAAGCATGCTCCTGTTGCTCACCACGAAAACCTCAAGTTCTATGGTACGGTACTAGAAAATCGGTCTGATAAAAGAGCGACTGCAGCTGCCTGGTGATAGTATGTCCCTTCAGGTTCCCATCTATGCACGAAGTGGAAGTGTGTGGGAGGACCAGCAATTTCCGCGTAATTTTTGGGGAAGTACCAGGTAGTGTCACCAGGAGGCAGCATGTCTGTATACAGCAGACAGAGGGAGCAGACAAAGTTCCTTCAATAAACTGTAATGGTGTGGATTTTTATATAATATATAATAGCATCGTCACACATGTTACATTTTGAACATTTATACAAACAAATTTATTGAAAATTATCTTCTTAATGTCAAGAAATTTTAAAAAGCTGGTATCAGCGTTCTTGTCCCTCATTTTCACATGGTGCTGATATTTATAGTTTACTGTTATGTAGTACAGTAATATTAGACTTGTTGTGTTGCATGTTTAATGCCTACTCCTGAAATTAGCAAGTAGATAAATCAGTTTATCTTGTGACTGCAATCTATAATTGTTCACATTGAAGAATTTAATGAAGTTAGTATTGGTGATAGTACAAGGAGTGAAAGTCACAGTAATGTTATCTTGGCATCTGAGGTAAGCAATTATTAAAGTACAGTCTCATTTCTTGATAGCACAGAAAACTAGATGCTACTCCCTTAAAGTCTTCTGTACTGCAGATATTAGTAATTATTTTAGAAGCACACCTACATTTGTATGTTCATTTTTTTTTTCAGATGCTTGAACAAGAGCTATATGGAAGGACAGGTCCAAGATGTTCCAAAGATATTTACCCATTTACCAATATTTGCAGGAAAAATGAGTGAACAAAAGCAACCAAAAAATAATCCAGAATATCTAAGTGAAGAAGGGATAGTAGAGGCTGAAACTTCAAAATCGTCTAAATCCAAGGGATATATTGAAGATGACAAGGGTGATAACAGAAGAAAGCAATATATTTGTTCCTTGTGCACCAAAAGTTTCTTCAAAGAAGAACATTTGAATAAACATATAAAGGTTCATACAAAAGAGAAGCCTTTCAATTGTTCAATATACAAGAAACATTTTGAATATGAACATGGCCTTAATAGACATATGAGAAAGAAGAAACCTTTTAAGTGTCCAATTTGCAAAAATAATTTTGCATATGAAGGAGATCTTCAGATGCATGGGAGAGTTCACAGCCAAGTAAAGCCTATCAATTGCACAATTTGCGAAAAAAAAAATTGCACATAAATATTACCTTAAAATACATAGGAGAACACACACAATAGAAAAACCTTTTAAGTGTGCAATTTGCAACAAAGATTTTGCCCAAAAACATTACCTTACTAGACACATGAGAATACACCCAAAAGAGAAACCTTTTAATTGTTCTATTTGCAGCAAAGAGTTTTCGTGCAAGGAACCGCTTAATATACATATGAGGACACACACAAAATAAAAACCTTTTAAGTGTACAATTTGCAACAAAGATTTTTCCCAAAAACCACACCTCAATAGACACATGAGAATACACACAAAAGAAAAACCTTTTAAGTGTGCAATTTGCAATAAAGGTTTTGCCCAAAAAGATTATCTTAATATACACATTACAGTACACACAAAAGAGAAACCTTTTAATTGTTCTATTTGTAGCAAAGAGTTTTCCTACAAAGTCTCACTTAATACACATATGAGGACACACGCAAAAGAAAAACCTTTTAAGTGTACAATTTGCAACAAAGATTTTGCCCAAAAACAACACCTCAATAGACACATGAGAATACACACAAAAGAAAAACCTTTTAAGTGTGCAATTGCAATAAAGATTTTGCCCAAAAAGATTATCTTAATATACACATTACAGTACACACAAAAGAGAAACCTTTTAATTGTTCTATTTGTAGCAAAGAGTTTTCCTACAAAGTCTCACTTAATACACATATGAGGACACACACAAATGAAAAACCTTTCAAGTGTACAATTTGCAATAAAGATTTTTTTCCAAAAACCTAACCTTAATGTACACATGAGAACACACACAAAAGAGAAACCTTCTAATTGTTCTATTTGCAGCAAAGTGTTTTCCCACAAGAACTCGCTTAATATGCATATGAGGACACACACAAAAGAAAAACCTTTTAAGTGTACTATTTGCAACAAATATTTTGTCCAAAAACGTCACCTTAATATACACCTGAGAATACACTCAAAAGAAAAACCTTTTAAGTGTGCAATTTGCAACAAAGATTTTGCCCAAAAACCACACATCAATAGACACATGAGAATACACACAAAAGAAAAACCTTTTAAGTTTGCAATTTGAAATAAAGATTTTGCCCAAAAAGATTGTCTTAATATACACATTACAGTACACACAAAAGAGAAACCTTTTAATTGTTCTATTTGTAGCAAAAAAGAGTTTTCCTACAAAGTCTCACATAATACACATATCAGGACACACACAAATGAAAAACCTTTTAAGTGTACAATTTGCAATAAAGATGTTTTCCAAAAACCTAACCTTAATGTACACATGAGAACACACACAAAAGAGAAACCTTTTAATTGTTCTATTTGCAGCAAAGTGTTTTCCCACAAGAACTCGCTTAATATACATATGAGGTCACACACAAAAGATAAACCTTTTAAGTGTACAATTTGCAACAAAGATTTTGCCCGAAAAGATCAGCTTAATGTACACTTGAGAGTACACACAAAAGAGAAACCTTTTAGTTGTTCTATTTGTAGCAAAGAGTTTTCCCACAAGTACTTGCTTAATATACATATGAGGACACACACAAAAGATAAACCTTTTAAGTGTACAATTTGCAACGAAGATTTTGCCCGAAAAGATCATCTTAATATACACATGAGAGTACACACAAAAGAGAAACCTTTTAATTGTTCTATTTGTAGCAAAGAGTTTTCCCACAAGGACTCGCTTAATATACATATGAGGACACACACAAAATAAAAACTTTTCAAGTGTTCAATTTGCAACAAAAATTTTGCCATAAAAGGTTGTGTTTTCTCACTGGGCCAAAAATCCCGCCAAAACTGAGCCACTTTTTGGGAGGAGTGCGTTGTATAACTTTCCAAGTGTTTGCATTTTCTCGCTTGGCCGAAAATGCTGCCAAAACAGTTGCTTTTGGGAAGGTTATGTTGTAGCCTTTTATGACGCAAAGTTCAGTGTGTCAATGATCAGGAAGTAGTGTAAGAGCAAGAATTGTGACGTTAGTTTGACTTTATTCAAGAATGTGATCGGCAAGTATAAGGATTGCATGGCCCCTGCTTTCGGTTCTCCAACAAAGGGGACGAGAACACGGCCATGCACACAAGCCACCACCAGTATGCAAGTGCAAGGTGCAGTTAACAGTTTCCAAAGACATATTTAGATGATTTTCTATCTGTTTTTGGGTCGGTGGATTCTCTTGCATGCCCATTCTGCGAAGTTTCGCCTGCATACTGGTGGTGGCTTGTGTGCACGGCCGTGTTCTCGTCCCCTTTGTTGGAGAACCGAACGCTGGGGCCATGCAATCCTTATACTTGCCGATCACATTCTTGAATAAAGTCAAACTAACGTCACAATTCTTGCTCTTACACTACTTCCTGATCATTGACACACTGAACTTTGCATCATAAAAGGCTACAACATAACCTTCCCAAAAGCAACTGTTTTGGCAGCATTTTCGGCCAAGCGAGAAAATGCAAACACTTGGAAAGTTATACAACGCACTCCTCCCAAAAAGTGGCTCAGTTTTGGCGGGATTTTTGGCCCAGTGAGAAAACACAACCACTCTTTTACAGCTCACACACTACACTGACAAACATGCCTGACCAAGGTTGGGTGAGTTCATTCTGAGTGCAGGGGGGGAGGAACGAAATTGGCCAAACGTAGACGGAACAACCTCTGTATTTGCAGCAAAGGTTTTTCCCAAAATAACTCGCTTAATATACATATGAGGAGACACACAAAAGAAAAACATTTTAAGTGTGCAATTTGCAACAAAGATTTTGCCCAAAAACAACACCTCAATAGACACATGAGAATGCGCACAAAAGAGAAACTTTTTAATTGTTCTATTTGCAGCAAAGTGTTTTCCCAAAAGATCTCGCTTAATATACATATGAGGACACACACAAAAGAAAAACCTTTTAAGTGTACAATTTGCAAAATAGATTTTGCCATAAAACATACCCTTAATAGACACATGAGAATACACACAAAAGAGAAATCTTTTAATTGTTCTATTTGCAACATTGTGTTATCCTACAAGAACTCGCTTACATATGAGGACACACAAAAGAAAAACATTTCAACTGTACAATTTGCAACAAAGATTTTTCCTGAAAAGATTATCTTAATGTACACATGAGAGTACACACAAATGAGAAACCTTTTAATTGTTCCATTTGCAGCAGTTTTTTTTCCCACAAGGACTTGCTTAATATACATATGAGGACACACACAAAATAAAAACTTTTTAAGTGTACAATTTGCAACAAAGATTTTTTCCCAAAAACAACACCTTAATGTACACACACAAAAAAAACTTTTCATTGTTTATAATATGACAAGTATTATACCCATAAATGTATATACTTACTAAACATGTGAAGAATACAATAGAATAGAACCATAAAAACCATTTGCACACAGGGAATGGTGGTTTGGCGCAGTGAGTGTTTCTGAGTACAAATCTCTGGAAATTCTTGTCATTCTGTGCATATATCATTTGGGATGGGATCCACAGCTCTATATTATACTAATCTATACTTCATGTCTACAACTATGGTGCCACCATTTTATTAATTGAGATGTCAACCGTTCATTCCAATGGCACTGTGCAAACTTGATTTGATAGAGTTGTAAGAAAATAACCATTTAACAGGATGTGTTTTTTTTTAAATAGCAAGCCATTGCTTAACAATTTTTTTTAGCCAAAGTACCAAGCAAAGAAAGAAGCTTCATCACCAGTAGGAGTAACTGGTGTTAAAGCTTCCCTATTTTGATGCATTTTTATTAATTCATGATAATTATTATCACTCGTATTATTCAAGTTTGATCAACAGACTGATCTCCCTCACCATTCAATATTTACCTGCGATACCAATGTCCATGACAGAGTGTTTAGCTCAGCGCACTATGATGCTAGGGGTCCAAGGCAAGGTTGTTAAACGTCCAGACATTTTAAGTAAATTCAATTCCTGTCCAGGAGAGAAAATCAGAAAGCGTAAATAGGTTCTGGACCGTAGAGAACTGTTTTATCTGTCAAGTATTTCAATTCTGTCCAGGATCCTTTTTTCCGGATGAATTTAAATACTGTCTAGGAACCTTTTTTCTGAATCAATTTAAATACGGTCCAAGAACCTTTCTTCCGAATCTATTTATATTCGGTCGAAGAAGCTTTTTTCCAGGATCAATTTAAATAGAGTCCAAATTCCATATTGAAATGAACCAATATGCAACTGGGATCGAATTTTAACTTGTGCGAGAAAATATATTTATAAAAATATTTATCCACTTGTGGGCATGTAAGACTAATCCAGGTGCTGGCTGTTTCGAGAATCTAAGGAACAACACTGCATATAATGGCAGAAATGGGCAAAATGCAAATGCTGCAGTCATGTTACCCATCTCCTTGTAGCCCCATTCTCTTAAACGTATTCCTTGTCTTGGTTGAGACCTCTTGAGTCACTACTTGCGCACACTTGTTTTCGTTCGCTTGCTTGTTGCCTTCGTTGAAAAGAACGTTTGAATAGCCATGCCATTGCACTGCAATGTAAATCTCAGGGCAACCAAGTGACGAACAAAATTCTTTAGGGACATGACAGGGGTGGAGTCGGACCGGAAACCTTTGGCAATGAACAGCGCCATTTACTCCGAATGCCCATCCCAGCTGTGATAGCTGCAGCCTCACACTACCTAATTCATAGCTCCTATTGGCTGCGGTTCCTGGATCGGATGCCTGAGCAATATGTGACGGGTTTGTTTGCACTCAATATGACACCACACTAATATGGTTCATTGCATTCTTTAACACTTCGACAAGGGAGGTTTTTGAACATGGCCCATGAGAGAGCAACAGAGTTTTGATTGTTTTCCTTCGATACAGTTTCTACAACCGCAGTGTGGCATTCCAATGTATACCGTACTCGCAGACATTTTTAGAAGGTAAGTTTTAATCCATCAACCCTGGTCCAGGAATTGTAAATAAATTGAATCCCAGACTAGGAGAGAAAATCAGCAAATATAAATGACTTCTAGACATTGTAAAACCTTTTAATATTTAAAGCATTTCAATTCGGTCCAGGAACCTTTTTACCGGATCAATTTAAATACTGTTCAGGAACCTTTGGGATGAATTGAAATTTGGTCCAGAAACCTTTTTTCCAGAAGAATTTAAATTCGGTTTAGGAACCTTATTTCCTGCATGAATTTAAATACAGTCCAGGAACCATTTTCAGAATCAATTAAAATACATTCCAGGAACCTCATTTCAATGAAACAATATGCAACTTGTACCAAATTTAAATTGTGCGAGAGAAAAAATTTCCGGTCCTGCAGTAGAACCCAATAGATTTTATGGGCTCCTGGACCTTTAACAACTCTGGTCCCAGGTTTGAATCCCAGCCTGCGAATGGATGTTCTTTGTGAGTATCCCTTCAGCAATTTAATTATATCATTACTCATCCTCGTATTTGCAGTTAGCAAAACGTGGCAGAAATGTGAAGTAAAATAAATCAACCAATCAATGCTTGAATAATTATATTGAAAACATTTTTACCCTTGAACTTCATTAGGTAAATTTCAGTTTGAAATTCTTATACATTTAATAATTTCTTATAGATTAGTATATCCTGTAACATTTGCAACTCATGTTTTTAGATGTATTTCATGTCTAAGTATGTGAAATGGCAAATGTAAACTTCACATATGAAATAAAATATTTTAAATATTGAATTGTATTAGACTGTTTTGATACAATGGAATCTCATTTATGCTTTATATTGTTAATATATTTGTGTGTGTATGTGTGTGGGTGGTGAGAGGCGGTAATAGATAATATTGAAATAGAGAAAACATTTTCTTGTACCCTTGAATTTCTGGAAAGTATGCCTTGGATACCGGGAATTATACTTGAATTTTATCATGATCCCAGAGTGGCCACTTTGTACTAGCAAAGTTATAATCAGTTATGGACACAGATTTTGTGGTATGTTAATAACAAATTTATTTTTATTGGTGATAAAGTTTAATGCACTGATAATCTCTACCTCTTTTCAGATAATGTTTAAATCTGATGTTAGTGTGATTGGAATGAGATTGCATTGATTGAAATTAATTTTTTCTCTTTGAAAATTATTATGATATTTTATGTTCAATTTTGTGCATGAAGTTTTTGTGTTTCTTAACATATTGAATTATTTTGATGAAGAATCTTTTAAATGTGTAATATTTCAAACTTCTCATTTTTGAGGAAGCAACAATACTCAATGCCAGTGATTCATGAATAGTTCTAGATCATCCTTCTGAAAACGCAAGTTTTAATTAACAATTTTCACTAAAAAATCACCTAAACCTCATTGCACAGCTGGGAAATGCTGTCTTTGTAATCGATTCCATTTTAAAATATCACATTCGTTTCATGACATTAAATAACTCACTAATTATTCTCCTGCAGCATTATAATACTGGGAGCCATGGTGGGTAGGGTGTCTGTTTCCATGCAGGAGACCCGGGTTCAATTCCCAGGGTGGATTATGTAAGGTCAGAATTGTTCTGGCCTTCTCCTCCCCCCCCCCAAAGCATCTCTGGGGCTCACCAAGCCTCAAATCAATATATACCTGGGGGCAGCCCCATGGGGTAAAGGCAGCTGGAAAGTGCTTCTGATCACATCACCTCCAAAAATGGCCGTGATCGAGAATGTGTCTCGGTCTACCCCCACATGCCCTAAATGTGCCTTAATGGCATTGTGCTACATCCACAGGAAACTCCTTTTGTTTTTATGTTTTTTAAAAAAGCATTATGATACTTTAAAAAGTCTTGGGACATTTGGTACTTTTTTTGTGAACTTCTCTGTAGACCCAGAGGATGCAAAGATAGGATTTTTGAAGTGTTGCGAGACTTTTAACATGCTGCAGTTACAAAAGAAAAATATAAAAAAATCGGTTGATTGTCTCTTCTTCAGTTTCATGTAAATACTATTCATTCCTGCCTTTTGGGTTAGCCTGGAGATGGAGAAAAGAGACATAATAATATATGCAAATACAGTTGTTAAAATAACGCCTTTTTATGCCATGCTGTCCATCATTCTCTGTCATTTGCAACAAAAACAAGTTGCTGCGGTAAAGGCTGATACCAACAGTCACATAAGAGACACGGAAGGGAAGAGTGCAAAAATAAATTATACAAACCACAACCCTCCTGCCTCGCTTGAATATAGATAAAAAAAATTGAATTCTACAGCGGCCTTTACACGTCTTTCGCAAGAACTCCGAAATAATCTGACCCGGAAACAGCCCAGGATGGTAGTAATGCTAATTTTGAAAACATCCACCATGAGCGTGCAAGCAGGAATTTAAAATGAAATATATCTTCTATTTCCACAGAGCCTTTACACCTACCAGGTAGTTATATGCCTTCGAGAAGTTTAGGCACAGCTTTCCCTTTACCCATGCCATTGGTCTTGTCAATCATCTGCTTCCCAGGAGGTGGAGGGTTTGTTCAGTAATCCACTGAAAAACTAATCTGCCACAAGGAAGGGTCAGCGAATTTTTGGAAAGGACAAATGTTGCTCTTGGCCTTGATTATAGCAACTCAAAGACAATGGTATCGGAAGGAATCGTTCGGAAAAATTCAACCAATACTTACCAATACCACTTGTATCGGTCAATGCAGATACATCAGTATCTGTATCGGCTCAGTCCTAGTAGTTATTGTAGTTAATTAATACATGACTTTTTCCTTCATGCCTTCTCAAGCATCCATCCATGCCCACTATGATGTTCAGCCAGAGTTCCCACATGAGGAAGTGACTGGTAACTAAAGTGCCACCATACATTATTTCAAAATTATAACTTTGTTCAACCTTATTCTGGAAATGTGTACCTTTTTTTGTTGTAATTGCCAACAACCAATTTTAGTATGATTTGAAGAAAATTGCCTAATGAACAAAACCTTTTGACTTTTTGACTTTTACTGTGTTAATTATTTGGAGTGCTGCAAGCTCTTCTAAGTCTTTACTTCTCTTTGAATTTTTCTAACTTTTGACAATCGTTGATCATCAAAGTACTTAAAAAGACCCAGCCAGCTCCAAGTGCCATACGGAAGAGCATACAATTTCTTACTAGAGGGTGGAAAACTAATAGTGGACATTGGCATCCCTCCCTTCATTACAAAATTAATATGTCAAATGTCTAAACAGCTTTCTTTGAACAATTGCCTCAGGTTGGTATTCTTTATTTGAGTACCTGCATGGATTGTGCAACAAAAGTTAAGTCCCCTTCCTCCCCCTTCTTGCTGATTTTCTTCGTCAAACTCAAGAGATTTTGCCAATGCGGGCTCATATAATTACAGGGAAACTTTTGATATCATCATTTTATCATAAACAAATGAGAAAAACAGCAGTTTGTGAGATTTCACACTGTAACAATCCATTTAGCTAGCAGAGATTTCTGGAATATAAAAGCAAACCAAATTTTGACTGTCATCCTCATTTTTAGTCTGTTATTTGAGGTGTGGTAATGTTTATTTTTGTCTCTTGTTTGATGTGTCTGACTGGAAAGGCACCAAAGGGGCCAATAGGATTTCATTGGCCTCAGTGCAGGTTTGTCTAAAGTAGTGGGTGAAGTACGTCATCAATCAATCATTCATAAATAATCAACAATAATAAATCTAGTAATTAATATTATATCAAAATCAGAAATTAACCATAAGTAATAAATATGATTTCAACTACCATAATTTAATATTCAAGCAATAGATAGTAAAATAAATACATCCCCAATTCGATTCGATAGGGCAGTTAATATTCACGCAGAATAAGAACGAACATTCTGATAATAAATTACTAAGCAATATGAAACCAACCCTAAGCCATCTCACCCCAAAATAATTCTAATAATAATATGATAAATTATGAAAAACATCATAGACCCAACAAATAATAAGACTAAAATAATAAATTAATATATATTATAATCTACTCCTATATAAGAGCCTCTATAATTAATAACCATTGAAGAAATGTATATAACCAACCATATAAAAATTAAAGATATTCAATCAAATAGTATTGGTATAATAATATTCGAACTATTTAAATTCATAACACTTCACTCAATAAAATTTGTAATATCTTTAATTAAAAATATTATTCCTAATAATAATAGGACTAAGCTAATAATTAATAAAATAATTGAACTTATAATTGTAATAGAAAACTAAAAAAACATTGATTTAAGAACTTCATAGTTACCTCTAAGCCCACAACTTAATATTCTACTTAATCTACTTAAATAATTTAAATTTAATGAAATATTGGAGAACAAAAAACAATTAAAAAATTTAATGGAAATAAATGACAAAATAATAATAATAAATATTCACGAATATTAGTTCCTCAGCAAGAAAATATACCAGAATAGTATATTCCATGTTGAGTATTCAAATACAAATATAAAATATAGGCCGTGCATAACAAAGAGAGCAGTGCAACTCCCATAAAACTAAAATAGGACCACCCAATAATTCTATTTAATAAGCTAATCTCCCCCAACAAATTAATAGATGGTGGATCTGCTATATTAGTAATTCTTAATATAAACCACCATAAAGCTAATCTAGGAATATAGTTAATTATTCCCTTATTGATTAATATACTACGACTACCCAACCGCTCATAAGTAATGTTTACTAAGCGAAATATACCAGAAGAACAGAGACCATGTGCCAGTATTAAAGTAAGTCCACCACTCATGCCCCACACTCTTATAGTTATAATTCCTACTAAAAAAATAGACCCATATGTGCCACAGAAGAATATGCAACCAAAGCCCTTAAGTCAATTTGACGTATACAAACAAGACTAATTATTCAAACACCAACAATTCTAATTCCAAATCAAAAAAATAGCTAGCCCCTCAATGCAAGAAATAATCCACAAAATACCATACCCCCCAAAGCTTTAATAGTACTCCAGCCAAAATTATAGACCCACTCACTGGAGCCTCAACATGAGCAAAGCAGCAAGTAGTGTATAAAAAAGTGAATATACTCCTGCTTGTACTCGCTCTTGTTGATAACCCCACCCTAAAATCAAAAATAAACTAGGAAGGAAGGATCACTCAAAAAACTATATATATATATATATATATATATATATATATATATATATATATATATATATATATATATATATATATATATATATATTCTTATAAAAGTTAATATCAATAACAACAACAAAATAATTAATAAAAATATAAAACTATGAGGGTAAAAATAATTAGAGATAATACTATCTCTAGCCACTATTATTAAAAAAATAATTCAAATACTAAGTAAAACTAAAGAATATGATATTACGTCCAGCCCAATAAAATAATTAATCCCCCACATCCCAATACCAACTCACACTATTAATGAAAACAAAAATCAACTAAAAATAATAGACACTTGAACCACTATCTGCAAAGAACCATAAAATCTTAAAAGGAATAAAATATAAAATAAAAAAATATACTTTAACACTTTAATAGCACAAAAGAATTAAAATAATCATTACCATGAGTACGTGTAACTGATACTATAATAAATAAACCAAGAGCTCCCTCACATACACAATATGAAAGAAATATTATGTCTATTTCTATTAATAGTAATAGACCCATTAATGACACCCTCCACACTACAAAATATAGATACATATACAACATGAAGTAATACGACCCCATTACTAGGAATGAAAATATATAATGAATCCATTATATTAATAACTATTATAACAGTAATCTACTTATTTATTACAGTAACTGCAATTGTAAAAATTCACTAGACTTTCGGAGGGATCTCTAAAAATAATTACATAATTATAAATGACAAATCCAACACGAGTTTATCACCCCCTACTTAAACTAGCAAACAATGCATTAGTAGAATTACCAGCTCCATTAAATATTTCCTATTGATGAAATTCCAACCATTCATTCTAGCCCCCAATTAAAAGACTAATGATTATGCTACCTTCACACGGTCAAAATACCACTGCGGCCATTAAACAAATGTCTTTGGGCAGGTTATACTTCATATAAAACCATGAAAAGAATTTTTTGATAAACAGGCGAGAATAAAGTTTTGCCTAAATCCTCTAATTAATTAATTAAATATACTTATAGAATCATAATTTCTAAATCAAACTAATTAAAATATTTAAGTAGGTAAATAAGTAAAACTAAATTAAATTTTTAGCTAAATCCCAGTAAATTATAACAAAATTACAAAAACTAGCAATCTCCAGACCAATAAATATAATACTTTATTATAAAGTTATGACCAATATATTAACCAGAAGCACATCCCCCAAGTCATAACTAAATATTAATACTATAATATAAATCAATATAAAATATATTAAAATGTAAAACTATATTAAATATAATTCCCTAATAACTAGATATAAGCATTACAAATAATAATTTTAAGAGAAAAATATAACACTCTCACCTTAAAATTAACCTTACTAGCTCCTGACCTTTCGAGAAAAAAGAATATTCAATTAAAATTTAATCCTCCCAGATACAAAAGGTACGATTATTAACATCTATAATAAAAATTAATATTTCATGTATTTAATAAATACCTATACTATACTACTAATCTATGACAAACTAATTTATATATGATAAGCATATTACCAAAAAAGTATAAAATTCGTTTTCATATACAACCTATTTATAAACAAAATCAAATAGTAATAGAACCCCTATCAAAATATATCGAATTGCACGACTAAATATTCAATGTAAATGAATATTCTATCAATAGAAATATTTTGATATTAACCAAACCAGGCACACACATGCCTGCTATGTTACGACTTATCTCACCTATACAGGGTGATTCTAAAGGTAGGGTACAAACGAAAACCACAGATACCTCCCATGAAATAGAGACGAAAATTCCCCTTCCACTTTGCCGAGAGATGCCTCCGTGAGGAGCTAGACAACGCCGAAAACGTGTGAAAATGAACTTCACACCTCTGTACAGCCATTACCAGTGAAGATAGAAAGGCGGACAAAACAAGTCAAAAGGAACACCAAAGTTGCCCATCCGAAAAACAACAGGCAGCAGCTGCGCAACGCATGCGCATGGGGTTCCACAAAGGAAATATAAGGGTCCCGCAAGACAAGTGAAGAGAAAGGGTAACGATCGACAACGGTAGGGACAAAAGAAGCAATGAAGCAAGAAGGAACAATTGCACAGCGGGAAACAAACACAATGACTGAAGCAGTGCAGTCGAGAAAAGTAGTGTGGGGTTTCAGAACCACGGGAGAATGACGTAGGACGAAGAAACACACCGAGAATGCAAGCAAAGTGGTCCGTGACACTCGACAGGCAACAGACTCGTACATGGTTCGGGGCAGAAATGGCGGTGCTGGCGGTGCAGTGCAAGGGGAGTCCCCAAACACAGTGGGGAGACACCGCAGCAAGAACAAAGCACAGTGCAACAAAAGAGAAAGAGGACCGGACGGGGAATGGTACCTGCGAAGGAGACAACAAATGCGGGATGAGGGATTCCCCGTAGCAGCACAGAGGGGATGTCACACAGAGGTCGTGCGCCAGCAACACAAACTCAACAACTACGGGCACAGGAGGTTTATTGCCACGCAAAGGTGCACTTACAGATAGGAATAGTATGTACTATGTAATCGTACCCCGGACTAACGTTGTTACAAAAGTTGCTCAAATTGACAACCACCATATTCAATGCAGTCATTGCAGCATTGCAGGAAATTCTGGCAAACCCTGTCAAAAATCCCTGGCATGGTACACACCTCGGCCGATGCTGCAAGTCTCCACTCTACCAATGTATCCTGGTCAGGCACCGGAGTCTCGTAGACGAGTGTTTTCACATGGCCCCACAAGAAGAAATCCATTGGTCAGGCGAACGGGCGGGCCAGGGGACGGGGCCCCGCACTGCCGATCCAGAGCTCTGGGTAGGTACGGTGCAAAAGGGTTCGCACTGTGCCATCAAAATGTGCAGGCGCTGCATCCAATTGAAACCACATACGATGTCGCACGTTGAGGGGTACATCTTCTTGCAGCTCTGGAAGGACTGATGAAAGAAAGGTGTGATAGAGGTGGCCATTTAAACGTGGTGGCAGCAGGTATGAACCGATAATCTGTTTATCGATGATACCTGCCCAGATATTCACTGCAAACTGGGTCTGATAATGCACCTCGACTGCTGCATGTGGATTTTCATAATCCCACACATGGCTGTTTCGGCAATTGAAGATGCCCTCATGGGTGAATGATGGCTCGTCCGTGAAAAGCACATGGCGCCAAAAACGGGGATTTGTCGGTACAAAATTGCAACAGTCGTTGACAGAATTCCACACGTCATGGGCAATCCCCAGCCAGCAACGCGTGGACTCGCTGTGGATGATAGGGATACAGAAGATCATCATGAAGGACACGCCACACTGTCGACTGTGATACTCCCACTGCACGTGCAATGCTACGGTTACTTGTGGACGGTGTGTCGTCCATGCGAGCAAGTACGTCCTCCTCGACCGCCGCGGTGCGCACATGCCTTGGGTGACCAAAATGATGGCCTGCATGTAACACACCCGATTCACCAAGGGTACGGTGCACGTTCGAAAACAACCTGCTGTCAGGGTGTTGCCTGTCCGGATACCGTTCGCGATACAGGCGTGTAGCTGCTTGACCATTGCCACCTGCAAGGCCGTAGACAAAATGCATGTCCTTCAGTTCTACAAATGTGTAGCATTCCATGGTACGGTGAGGACAGTGCCAACTATGGAGTACTGTACTCCAGTGCACAGGTGGCACACACACACACACTGGTCACAACGGCTTTGAAACAACGTACTCAACTGTCGTACGTCAAGCACACCACCACTGCACCGGCTCTTTCACTGACACGCTCCCTGACGCTGCACTTCCAATCTGGCACTCTGTATGCGGAACAGACGCCTCCAGCCCACACGTCCGCACGGCACTGTGGTACAATCAGTTGACATTCCCGAGCCACCCGTGCCTGTGCTCTTCACTACCTGACCACTGCCGTCAGGTGGGGCCATGTACTCTGGGGGCTTGTCATCTTGGAACACATGTAGCGTCCTTCATTCTTGAACCCATTCACCCACAACACGTACTTCGTCCGTCTTGCTCGAGCCAATGGGGAGCACTATGTACGATCGTGTGATGTTTGTGTACACCAATGTGGGGGTGACCCAGAAGTTGAACAGACGTGCATACCATCACGTAGCTTCATTCCACGGCTGTCCCACAGTTTGTCTGTCCAGCCTCACTCGGCCCGGTCTCACTCCCACGCGGCAGTGTGTGGCTGCGGTGGTGTGAGGCCACGGTTGGTTTCGGAGCGGAAGACTGCGGCCGAGGAGGGACTCAGGTTGTTCGGCTGGGTTTGGGCTCGGAAGCAAGCAGCCGTGTCAGGTCTGGGGACGGTGGACCTGGTGATCGGACTGGACACTTTCCGATCTCGTCCATTGGTGTCATCCACCGTACGGAGTGGTGGGGTCCGTACGACACTCCAGCAATCTTTCGCCCTCTCCCACCCAGCGATGTGCCTCCAGCTTCACTTCTAAGAGGCTGATTGGTCCCCATCACGTCTGTACGGGGTACGTGGTCCTGTCTGTACGTGCACCTTTCATTGGAAATAACCTCCTGTGCCCGTAGTTGCTGTGTTTATCCTGCTGGCGCACGACCTCTGTGTGACATCCCCTCGGTACTGCTATGGGGAATCCCTCGTCCCGCATTTGTTGTCTCCTTCGCAGGTACCATTCCCCATCCAGTCCTCTTTCTCTTTTGTTGCACTGTGCTTTGTTCTTGCTGCGGTGTCTCCCCACTGTGTTTGGGGACTCCCCTTGTGCTGCACCACCAGCACCACCATTTCTGCCCCGAACCATGTACGAGTCTGTTGCCTGTCGAGTGTCATGGACCACTTTGCTTGCATTCTCGGTGTGTTTCTTCGTCCTACGTCGTTCTCCCGTGGTTCTGAAACCCCACACTACTTTTCTCGACTGCACTGCTTCAGTCATTGTGTTTGTCTCCCGCTGTGCAATTGTTCCTTCTTGCTTCATTGCTTCTTTTGTCCCTACCATTGTCGATCGCTACCCTTTCCCTTCACTTGTCTTGCGGGACCCTCATATTTCCTTTGTGGAACCCCATGTGCATGCGTTGCGCAGCTGCCGCCTGTTGTTTTTCGGATGGGCGACTTTGGTGTTCCTTTTGACTTCTTTTGTTCCGCCTTTCTATCTTCACTGGTACTGGCCGTACAGAGGTGTGAAGTTCATTTTCACACGTTTTCGGCGTTGTCTAGCTCCTCACGGAGGCATCTCTCGGCAAAGTGGAAGGGGCACTTTCGTCTCTATTTCATGGGAGGTATCTGTGGTTTTCGTTTGTACCCTACCTTTAGAATCACCCTGTATAAATGAGAGCAACGGGCGATGTGTGCATACCCTAGAGCTAATAAATCAAAATACTTTTCTAAAACAAAATTACAATTAAATCCAATTTCAAATATATTTTCAATATACCATCCAAATCAACACAATGTAACCCATCTCCACCTATTAATAAGCTGCACCTTGACCTGAAATATACAGGGTGTCTACACCGAAATGCCCTATTTTTTGAGGCAGTTTAAAAATACTAAATCTTTCTCGATTCAGGTCTGACTTGTCCATTGGGTGCAGAAGGACTTAAAGTTGCTGCCTAAAGTTTTTTCAATGTGTGGCGCGCATTGGTGTTAGTGTAGTTGTCCATCGAAACCAAAATGGCGTCAGTTCAGGAGAAAGCACAAACTGTGCTTTGGTACGCGGAGTTTAAATCCATTGTGATAGTGCAAAGGCAGTTTCGTTGTGTTTACAAGAAAGAAGAACCAGATGCCAAGAGGATAAAATCATGGCACAGACAGGACACTGGCAGCATTCTGAAGCGGCATAGAGGGGGGTCGGCGTGTCTCCGAAGAACATGTTGAGAATGTCCGCCAAGCGTTCCAGCGAAGTCCACGCAAATCAATTCGTCAGGCTACACGGGAACTTCAGATGCCACGTGCAACTGTTCATAAGGTCCTCAGAAAGCGGTTGCATCTGTATGCATACAAGGTGCAGATTCTGCAGGCCATCAAGCCTGATGACAAGCAACGACGATATGACTTTGCATGTGACATGCTTAACCGAATCGACGGGAATCCTGCCTTCTTGTCAGGTGTAATGTTTTCTGATGAGGCCACATTCCATGTCTCTGGTACTGTGAATAAGCATAACGTTAGAATTTGGGGGTCAGAGAATCCACACAGTATCAGGGAAAAGGTGCAAGATAGCCCAAAAGTGAACGTTTGGTGTGGCCTCATGTGCGACAAGATCAATGATGGATGGAAGTTGAATATAGACTAAACATTCTTCGTGTCACCTCAGGGGCTCACGTGGAAGTGTTTTGATTTGTTGTTGTAATTTTTTTTTAAAACTTAACTTGACATACAACTTATTTTTGTGAAAAAAATTAATTAATTTCATTTCATTTTGTATATGGAGCAAATTGAAAATAGGGCATTTCGGTGTAGACACCCTGTATTACAAAAGAAAAAAGAAAACATATATTTAAATCCTCAAATTACGGCGGTATACAAACTGATAACTTACAATAATAGGTAAAATAAAACGTGGAATATCGATTACGGAACAGGTTCCTTTGAATAGAATAAAGCACCGCCAAATTCTTTGAGTTTCAAGATCATAACTAATACTACTCAAGCTAAATTTACAATGATTATAATAGGGTATCTAATCCTAGTCTAAATATATCACCTTTATAGAATTAATAAAAATAAAGAACAAATTATATTTAAAATTTCACCTAACAAATAAAAAGCAAACAACCAAAAATTAATAATTACTACAATTAAGCCAACAACTCTCCATTTATGCCCCCACGTCTAACCGCGGCAGCTGGCAAGAATTTTGCCGGGCAACATTATTAAAAATTAAAATCCTGTAATCTAAATTATATTAAACTAAACAAACCCACGCACTGTGAACCACCAAACTTTAACCCTGCAACCGTCTAAGCCACCAGAAATCGGTGGAATTTCTTTATGTCGCTTTAGTAAATACATATGTGAAATTTAATTAAGGAGATTTGAGCCAGAATAAAACTTTAATTTAAATTATAAAGAGAGGTTCTTATTATTACATATGATTAATTATATTAAATTAGATTATAATTAGAAACTATCTCACGAAAATTTCCCCCCTATTAATTTTTCTCACTCTCCCATATTATATAGAACACAACTTTTTTCCCTCAATAAGCATTAAAATTACAAATAAAGTAAGACAATTACTTTAAGTTAGATACAAACACTTTCAAAATTAAAAAAAATTAAAGATAATGTTGAAATATTTTATATTATTTAATAAATAGATTCTACTTATTAAGAGTGGGCTGGAGTTTGGCATTAAAGTAGTTTCCTGGCCCGATGCGATACAGAGACACCTAGCGACATATCAGGGGACTAGGAATTCTTTTCAGGTGTCCTAAACCAGAGGCCAGAGAACCTTCCTCCATCACCAGCCCCTCCCCGCCCCTCCTCCATGACTCCCTCAGTGAGGTTTCCAGGAAAAGGGCACCCACCTGTTTCTTTTCATTCTGCTTTCGGAGGCTAAAATTTCTACACTGGCAAAGCAATTCGCATTTCGCTGCTTGCTGGCTGACTCTTGCATGGAGCGAGAATAGTGGCAGGCTCCCGAGACAGAACCTTCATCACTGAAGTCTTGATTGAATAAATTTGGTTGATTACAGTGGATAATATAATTATGTTGAATTTTCTTGTTGAGGTTGGAATTATCAATAGAGAGTAAAGAAAGAGGTAGAGAATATCAGTTGAAAGAATTTTTTTTTTTTGAAGGGGGTGTTTTTTATACAAAATCAATATATAATAATAACAAGGCAAAAATTAGTAACAATTATTATTTCAACTATTAACGAATAGAGTCCCTATAATAATTAGAGATGGGTGGGAGCGAAACTACCTGGAATTTAAAAAGAGGAAACCGGAACATGCGTAATAACATATGGAAAACTGAAAAGGAGAAAGACGGACAAAACAATGTAACAAAATGTACAGTAGTAAGAAAGATGTCAGGAAACAGTAGTTTAATATTGAACTTACACTTTGATGAAGTAGTGTTCTTTGTTACGATCTGAATTAAGTTCCTTTGCACAGTTCTCATTGTTGGAGTTCACAGCAGCTTTAATCGGCCAAGGTTGATTGATTTTGTTTATTTTACTTCGCCTTTCTGCCACTCTTGGCTAATGATGATATGGTGAAATTGATGAAGAGACACTCACAAAGGACACGTATGCCCAGACCTGATTCGAACCAGGGACCACAGGCGTCGTAGAGAAATGTGATAACCACTCCGCGACGGGGGCCGACCAATCGGCCAAGGGTGGGGACAAACTCTCAGTGATGATGTGCATCCCCTGTGGAAACATATGACCAGTTGCATTTAACAAGTTCCTGCATCACATTAGTTGCTCTCTCCTATTGTGATTTTTCCCAATGTTATTTGATTACTTCCCAAGTGAAATTACAGTCCAACTAATTATAGTATGATCTTCAAGATCAGCACTATACATGTTACAAAGTACTCTTAAAAAATTCCCAGTGAATTGGTCAAAATAAAGTGACAGAGTTTCGAGGAGAGGCCGAGCCCCTGTGGAGCCACACATGGCTACGCCAATTAAGGTAAGTAAAACCGTGGTGCAACAGCCCCTGAGGACCAGGGCCCACCTACCGACTGCCGGCCTCACTTCCAGTCCAACCAGTTATGTGCAGTCAGCACGACGAACCCCTAATCTTTGTTGTAGGTTTCCGTAACTCATTCATAGCTTCCCAATCTCCTCACGATGGTGGGTGGCAACCGGTCTTATACACAGGCCGAAATCTCAGGAGAAAAGTTGTTACGTTTCCCCTAGGAGACTCGAACCTGCGCGCGTCCCGTAGATGGAGCCCAAAGCATGATACGTCGGACCATACAGTCACGATGCAGAACAGCAGCCCCGTAGCCAGAATTTTATTTCGAGGGGGACGGCTCATCCCTTATCAGCAGCTGCCATCTAAGGGCGAAAAAGTGGGGAATAGAACCCCTGAAGATGAATTTCTCAGTATATTACAAGTTATTGTACAAGATGTTTAATGTAAGTAAAATTAATCACCGCTATACCCTATTTTAATTACATATTTGTAGGATTTCGGAATGGTCTTCTGCCTCACCCTCACCCACCGGTCACGTGTCTGCGGGACAAAATATACATAAGTGCTGATCCCTTATTCTGATTGGCGTTGTAAAAATAGAGTTCCCTTCTGAGCATCTTTAAGGCGTGGTCTTTTAAAAATCAGTTCTAGAGAAGAAACCTTGTCCAATTCACGTTTTCAACTTGTTTCCTTGTATAGTTTTTAAAGAAGAGAAAAGTTATCACAATTGGTAATCTGGTGAACAAGATCGACGTCGAATATGTAATTGAAACCAAAATTTTAATGTACGTACCACGATGTTTTTACTGACTGAAAAGTTTTTGTTTCCTAATTTTGATTGAGCAGCACTGCACCAGCCACCGCCAACCCTATGCTAATCGTTTGAGTATCTTGAGTTTGAGTTTCTGTTACTTTATATACAGATAAGACTAATTGGGACTGGATCTACATTTATAGTGGGGTTGAACTAACCATTAGGCGTCCACCGGATACCAAACTCAGGACATTTTAAGTTACAAGAGTCACCTTTACATTATGCTATAGGGGATGCAAAATAATCTGAAACTAAGAAGAAATTTTGAATGGAATGTAGAACGTAGGAGGCACCGTTCAAACTGAAGGGGAAGAAGCCAGGAAATTCTCCCTCCCTTTCCTAACCTTTAAATCTCTAATTTGATTCTCAGGGAAGGCAAGAATTTTATCCAATATTTTATATCACTTTTGTTATTGTTAATGAAGAATTCGAAGTAATCTCAAGTTAGCAAGTCAGCCAAAATTATGTTTTTATACTAAATTTTACATTAATTGAAGATTTGCAAAGAAACACTAAACCTTTTCGTTGGTTGGTTGATTTAGTGTTTCTTAAGTCCACTTTATGCACAGTAAGGCTAATCGGGACTGGTCCTACAGTTTAAGTTGAATCCGAACCAATATGTGCCTCCACCGGGTATCGAACCCGGGACCCCTTGATTACAAGGCGACGATGCTGCCACTGCACCTTCGGGGAGGCCAGTGTAAACCTTTTCGTGATCGTTCCACTCCAAAAACAGATGTCTCTGTAAGAGCCACATCAAGTTTATGCTTGGAAGTAGTGATGTTCTATGACACACACACACACACACATGTATATGTAAGCAACAACAATATTATTATAACATGGAGGGGATGTGATTTGCGAACGGAACAAGCATGGGAATTTAACGAAGTTTCCTTGCGAATCATCATCAATTATGTATGCATGTGTGTATACATGTATTTCCTGACTACAGCGTTGACTCAGAAAATAATACATATCAGGTAAAAACTGTCGAAATGTGAAAAGAGGAAGCGCTACTTCCCCCCCCCCCCCTCTCCGCATTTTCTACATTTTATTCAAATCGGACACGGTAGGCAGGCACGTATCTAGTATATATTTCGGAGGGAGGTTCTCACCTAATGTCTCAAAATAATAATAATAATGTTAAGTTAAAATAAGTACGGTTACATATTAAAGTAGTATTAATTGACAATCAAATTAATATATTTTTATTATATGAATAGGTAAAAAGGCAGGATAATGATAGTGATATAACATCATGTATTTATTATCTAGCTTACGTCTAGTTAAGGTCGGCAAAATTTGTAATAAAAATAAATAAAAGAACTGTCCTGGCAAGGAAATTAATGTGAAGTAGATAAAGAATTGAATATTTATTGAATAGCAAAAAAGGATGTTAGATTCAATTGACGAAAAGTAAAATTCCTGGTAATATTTTATGCATATTAATATACGTAGTAATAAATCTTCTTTGGTACTATCATTCAAAGTCGTATGATCCCAATATAATCCTTGCCTTTCCTTCCAATAAGTTCTGCGGAAATAAGTAACCATCTATTAAATAAGTATATTTTCATTATTTAATTGCAGTTATTATATTATTTAGTTATTTTCATTATTTTGAACTTAAGTCTTTCAAAATACGTCCTTGGCGGTAGGGTTCGATATAAAGTGTCACTGATTCCAATTCACGGTAAATATGCTCTGCTTCTCTACACCTAAACATACACAAAGGGATGGTCTTCCTGCTTTCTTGGTTTCTTGCTGGGAAAGAGGCAATAATTCAAGCAGTGACAGCTACGGGACCTTCTGACGAGGGGACGGAACCCAGCTGTGCAGAGGATTCAAACACCCGCGCGAACTAGCCCTCCCCGTCAGCCTGAGGCAATTTTCGAACAGAGACATCTAGTGGCCAAGTGGCAAATTATGATGGATGAAATTCGGCTGAAGCGGCCGTATCTTTCGCTGTCGATAATACATGACATTTTTAAACAATCATTTTGGGCTGTGCAAGTGACTTTTGAAAGAAAAGCCCTCCCTAGCTTAGTCATAAAAGGATTGAGCATTACATTAGTATGCATCATAATGGCCATTTTCGTTGGTGCTACCCACAAATCGTATAACCATTCTGTGCTTATTTACGTATTTCGTTATGGGAAATTGAAAAGAAAATAATGCAATTTGTGCACATTTATCAAACTGAAATTGCATAAAAGTGTCATGTACTCAAAGTTTCATAAAGAAAGTTCACATCTACTTCGTGTTTTCTGGCAAATTTTTGTCCTAAAACGTTATATTCAACAAAAAAAAAACATGTTAAATTTAAGCGCTTTTCACAGCGACCTTCGCCAAACTCCACCGCCCTCTTAACCATAAAAAATAAAAACCCAATAAATAACTTTTTTTAACCCAATACTATAATTAACATATAAATAAGATGCCTGAAAAAGGATTACCATGATAGAGTAAAATATACATGAAACCTAACATGTTCTTATTATCCTATATATTTTATAACTGGAAGAATTAAACTTTCCCCGATTGTATCAAACCCCATAGTGCATCATACACCAAAATATAATAAAAAGGTAAGCTAATTAAGCTAGAGGGCTCATATCCCACATATGAAGGTTTATAATCAATCCTTCCCTTTTTAATGCTCACAACCCCTAAAAAAATAATATTCCTATTGACCCTCACAATGGGAACCCTCCTTTCTATTTCTTCCACCTCATGATATGGAGCCTGAATAGGCTTAGAAATTAATCTAATATTCTTTATTCCATTAATTTCTACATCAAATAATCAACGAAATACAGAAACATCACTTAGATTCTTCTTAATTCAAGCGCTAGCATCATCAATAATTCTGACAGCAGCACTCATTATAATTAACTCAATAAATTTTAATTTAAAAATTCATCTTCTAATCTTAGCATTATTAATAAAAATAGGAGCAGCTCCATTCCACATCTGAATGCCAGAAGTTATAGAAGGAATAACATCAATTAATTGTTTGGTAATAACAATTATTCAAAAAATTGCTCCATCAACACTACTTAGCTACGTAGTTGATGACTTAAACATAATATCACAATCGGGATATCAGCAATTATTGGAGCAATTGGAGGGTTAAATCAAACTTCATTACGAAAAATTATAGCCTTTTCATCAATTAACCACATATCATGAATCATCCTGAGAATAACATCAGAAGATAACACCTGATTAACATACTTACTCGTATACATCCTTATAACCTCCTCCGCTATTATGCTATTTTCAATAAACAAATCATATTACACCCACCAACTCTTCATACTAAAGCTTTGCTCTATAAAAAAGATATCCCTCTTTATTTCAATACTCTCCCTTGGGAGTCTTCCACCATTAGGATTTTTACCAAAATGAATGGTTATTATCCAAATAACCAACTTTAAACAATTACTAATAATTACTTTTTAAATCAGTATATCGCTATTAACCTTATATTATTGCTTACGAACCTCCATGACGTCAATTCTAATAAATTACAAAACCAATATGTGAATTATTAATAATACGCCACTAAATCTAAAAGAACAAGTATTATCAGTAATCACAATTTTTATATCAATTTATGGAATCCCACTAGTTCAACCAATTTATATGTCTTTCTAAGGTCTTAAGTAAATTTTAAACTAATGACCTTCAAAGTCATAAATAAAGGGCACTCTTTTAGGCCTTAATACATTGTATGTATTACCTTGAAATTGCAGTCCAAAATTATATATTAACTATAAAGCCAAAATTAATGAGAGTAAAACTCATAAATAAATTTACAGTTTATCACCCGTAATTCAGCCACCCCATTCTTGCAACGATGATTATTTTCTACTAACCACAAAGATATTGGTGCAATATATTTAATTTTCGGGGTATGAGCAGGAATGGTTGGAACATTGGTGTTCTAATTCGTATAGAATTATGTCAGCCAGGAAGTCTAATTGGAGATGATCAAATTTATAATGTAATTGTAACCGCACATGCATTTATTATAATTTTCTTTATGGTTATATCTATTATAATTGGGGTGTTTGGAAATTGATTAGTACCCCTAATACTCAGAGCCCCCGACATAGCCTTCCCATGATTAAATAATATAAGATTTTGACTACTACCCCCTTTACTAACTCTTCTTTTATCAGGAAGTGGTGTAGGAACTGGCTGAACAGTATATGCCCCCCTATCTGCAGGAATTGTACATGCTGGAGCATCTGTGGACCTGTCAATTTTTTCATTACATTTAGCAGGAGTTTCCTCCATCTTAGGGGCAGTCAACTTTATTACAACAGTAATTAATATACGAACCATAGGAATGTCCATGGAACGAGTACCACTATTCGTATGATCAGTAATTATTACTGCGGTTCTACTATTACTGTCACTGCCAGTTCTAGCAGGAGCAATCACTATATTATTAATAGATCGAAATCTAAATACCTCAATTTTTGACCCATCTGGAGGAGGAGACCCGATTTTATATCAACATTCTGATTTTTTGAACACCCAGAAGTCTACATCCTAATTTTAGGAGGATTTGATATATTTTCGCACATCGTAACCCAAGAAAGAGGTAAAAAAGAAAGCTTTCGAGTATTAGGAATAATCTATGCAATAATAGCAATTGGTTTCCTAGGATTTATTGTATGAGCACATCACATATTTACTGTAGGAATAGACGTAGATACACGAGCATACTTTACTGTAGCTACAATAATTATTGCCGTACCAACACGAATTAAAGTATTTAGATGAATTGCCACACTACATGGGACACAAATCAACTACTCCCTATCAATATTATGAGCCTTATAATTTATTTTTCTATTTACAACAGGAGTAGTATTAGCAAATTCATCATTATATATTGTATTACATGATACATACTATGTTGTAGCCCACTTCCATTATGTACTATCCATAGAAGTGGTATTTGCTATTATGACAGGACTAGTACACTGATTTCCACTGTTTACAGGAGTAATAATAAACCCAAATTGGCTAAAAATTCTATTTATTTCCATATTTATTGGAGTTAACATTCTTTCCACATTTCCTAGGACTAAGAGGGATACCACGACGATACTCAGATTATCCGGATGCTTACACAACATGAAATATTGTATCAAGATTGGGATCAATTTTATCATTTACAGCAGTAGT
This sequence comes from Lepisma saccharinum, assembly GCF_977018435.1. Taxonomy (NCBI): domain Eukaryota; kingdom Metazoa; phylum Arthropoda; class Insecta; order Zygentoma; family Lepismatidae; genus Lepisma; species Lepisma saccharinum. The sequence continues at coordinate 67,017,373 of NC_139243.1, forward strand.
TATTATAATTTTTATTACTTGGGAAGGCATAACAAGTGCCCAGCCAACACTATTTAATTTACAACAAACATCATCAATTGAATGATATCAGCCACACCTCCATCCGAGCATACATATTCAGAACTTCCAATACTACTAACTAATTTTTAAGATGGCAGAAAAGTGCATTGAATTTAAGCTTCAAATATAAGGTTAACCTTTCTTAAAAATGGCAACCTGAAACCAAATTGGACTACAAGATAGATCATTCCCATTAATAGAACAAATAATATTCCTCCACGACCACACAATACTAATTTGAATTATAATTGCAGTATTACTAGGATATTTAATAATATCATTATTTAATAACAAATTAACCTACCGAATGCTACTAGAAGGACAAGTCCTAGAAACAATATGAACAATTATACCAGCAATCACTTTAGTTTTTATTCCACTTCCATCATTACGACTACTATATTTACTAGACGAAATCAATCAACCCTCACTAACTCTAAAAACGATTGGGCATCAATGACACTGAAGCTATGAATATTCTGATTTTATAAAAGCAGAATTTGACTCATATATAACCCCAACAAATGAAATAATAGCAAACTCATTCCAACTTTTAGATGTAGATAACTGGACAGTATTACTGATTAATATGGATATTCGAAACCTAACTACATCCTCAGGTGTCTTACACTCATGGGCCATGCCATCAATAGGAATTACGATAGATGCCACCTCAGGACGACTGAATCAAGCAGGGGCAAACGTAGTGGAATTGGATTATTGACGATTGCCAATCAGGGCCGTTTTTGCAGATCGTAAATCTTGTTTGTAGTAAATGGGATACTACAAGGTACACACAGTATCTTTATGGCTGAAAAAGCAAATGTGAGAACATTCATATATCACATGAACTTTTGGATATGGAAATATGGTAGACTGAAGTGGTTTGGTTGCAAGATAATCGTTTTATTTCCACATTTAATAACGATGTATTTTGAACTTCTTTAAATTGCCAAATTTCCAAGTATGTCTCAATATCAGCAGAAATTCATATGAGTGTTATCTCAACCCTAGTACGTGTGATGTGCTACTGTTGTTGAGTTGGTGTTTTAAGTCCACTTTATGCACAGAAGGCTAATCGGGACTGGACCTACAGTTTAAAGTGGGATCGGAACCACTTGTGCCTCCACCGGGCATTGAACCCGGGACCCCTTGATTACAAGGCGACGACGCTACCACTGCGCCATCTGGAAGGCCCGTGTGATGTGCTGCATTCAAAGTACTTATGTAGGATGCAATTGAATGGGTTTGTCATATTTTCTATATGATTTTGTCAAATAGGTGTTATTCTGTACAAGAGTAACAGTTCTGCCAAATTCATTTACCCTGAAGTCAAACTCGTTTCATTAATGGAATTAAAATATCTGAATTAAGGTCTGTCAAAGGAGAGAATTCTTCTATAAAACTTTTGAGAGGAGCAAGTTCTTCATGATTGACAGATTCTAGGATGGCACTTAGGTTACTCCACCACTTATCATATAGTTTCCAAATCAACACTACCCACCTGCACTGTACCCTTAGATTAAGGAACTTTAAGAATTGTGAAAGGATGCAAGCACCCATGTGGGGTGTCTATCAGTCAGTAAGTAAGGATGTTTGATACACTTGCTTCATTGCATTTAAGGTAAGTCATGTGATGAAAGGGACAATTTGATTTCCATGTTACTTCATAATTTCATGACAATATCACTTTTTGGTGTATGCACTTGGCTATGAAGATGTATCTGTAAAGCTGTGTTAACTGTAGCAATGAAATTGGGTAAGTAGGTATACAAACATGGGATTTAACCTCATTCGAGCACTACATGGTACATGGAAATCTACTTCCATAGTTTTTTACTCTTTATCAGGTAGGCTACATATTGTAATCCTTTGTTCTTCTTAAAGATATGCATAACCACTTTTTATAGATGCAAAATAATCTAACACAGTTATTTTTAGTGGTTATTATTTTATTTATCTGCGACGTTTCGTTCTGGTTTCCCAGAACTTTTTCTAGCTACACTAAGATATACATACAAAAACACAACCTCACATGGCTAGATTATTTTGCACATTCTATTCCTTAGTGAACTCCATACCAGGTAACTGTAGACCAGGCGAAGGAGAACAAGTCTCTGCGCAAGTAGTGACCCGAGACGGCTGCACCAATGAACAGTGAGAGAAACGGAATTGTGTAATGGACGACGGTTGTTACCCGATTTTTCGCACTGTAAGCATTGCAAACTTTTGAAAACGATAATACCAAATGCACATTGCAAACTGACCATATTTTTATCTCGAGGTGCGTACGACTGGTTTAAGAATTGCTTAGAGAAATATTAGGGATAAAACTGCAAGAGCAAATTTTGACAAGCTGTGCATTTAGCGTACGGACTAAGGTCTGGACCGTACGTCTGTACATGCCATGAAATTTCCGTACATGTATTGTTAGGACCATACGGTTGGCAATGCTGCGCTTTCACCACTCGATTTTCTTCCTCCTCCTCTGCCAATATGCACAGATATGCTCTACAGTTAGCTGGGACAGGGTATAGGTTTGCAATTTTGATTTTTGTGCTTTTCTAGGAATTTTTGTACATGATTTTAGTCACATATGTGCATTCTGTAGTATAACTTGCTTGCTTGCTTGCTTTATTGTGGCTCACACCGCCCATCCTTTGCGGTTTCTAGCCATCGGGACTGCTTTATTTGATCCTACTTCTTGTCTCCTTCAGTTGTTATTCCTTATGGCACTTGCACAATACACTTTCACTTTCACGCGTGATTTTCACTATGGGAGGGTATCCTGTTGGGTATGTTACACTGTGATCTTCCTTATTGTTTTTGTTTACATTAAGATGCTGTGTTTTCGTGCGAAGCTATATAGCATCCACATGATGGGAGCTCGAGGACGACTTATCAGGGTTGGGATTGACACCGGAAATGGAACAGCTAGTCGAAGTACAGTTTGAAGCAACTTTTCCCGATGGGCTTGTCGTAAGGGGCATTGGAAAAACAGATGCGTTATTGTTTGGCTGGGTTCTCCACATTGACAGGAAGTTATAGGTACCGCATGTATTCTTGCCAAATGTTGATTCACCTGAACGTGACCCGTGCGCATTCTCAAGGTGAACACAATCACTGCCCGAGGCATTTTCAAAGATTGATACGAAGGTTGTTTTGTGCCGATGTGCGTGTTCCACTTATAGGTGGTTGTGTTTTTTATTTCGTGTGCACACCATTCATCCCATTCGTGTTGGATTTTCATTTTTACTCGAGGGAGCAAGTTTGTATAAGGCAATCGTAAGGGGGTTGCGTGTTCGAGTGTTCGAGCTTGCTTGGCGTAGATGTCTACGAAGTCGTGAGATTTGTTTTGATTTAATGTGCCTTGATGTAAGTAAAGGTCACTTCTTGTCCCCGTTTTCAGAGCCGTATCGCTGCACTTTGAAAAAAATAAAGAAAAAACATAAGTTTATAGATTGTTGTGCCTGATCTTGACAACGTTTGGAGCACACTCAAGGCGTCGGTCAATATAAGAGACTGTGGAAGGCCCGGTTCTATAATATGAAGTAATGCACTATATATTGCATAACATTCCGCCAAAAAGATTGACACGTGAGGAGGTAATTTAAATTGTCTAATTATGTTCTGGGATGGAATATAAAATGCAGAACCTACTGCGGTATCGTCTTTTCATGCATCCTCTATAGTATAACATTTGAAAAATACACCCTGTAAATTATAACAATTATGGACTTATGCCATAATTTTTTTTAATAAATTGAGAAATTCTACCCGTTACGCATTTATTTTTCATTGCCCAAAGTGCAAGTCATACTCACTCACATTATGTATTTGTTTGCATACACCTACTACAAAACATACTAGTACGATGTGGAATACAGATAGCCAAATCCCGATAAAATTTTATCCGGATGTTGGAAAATTTTCTATTTGGGTTTCAAATATCCAAACATCACATAATCTGATATGAAGATATACCGATTATTCGGATATCTGAATTGTCTGCATTATCCGTATATCCAAATGTGTTCATTAGGTGAGGAGTTTTATGATTTATCTGTTTTACAGGCTATCCAATCTTTTATTTGTCGTATTCGTATTTCACTACACGGATTTCCTACAGAGTGACCAGAAACAAAAAAACCTTCTGGTAAAATGCTTTGCACACCTTTCCCTCAATCCGCTCAGCTCCGTTCACAAGGTAGCATGCTCCCCTCTGTTCCTCCCCTCCTTGCAGAAGTGCGGTGAACAGGAGTCACTGGTCTGCGCAGGTTCATTTGCTGGTGATTCCACCAAACAAATCATCCATCATCTCTGTTCTATCCGAATGATCAGGATATTCAGATTATCTGTTGTATCCAAAATGAATATCAGATGATTTGAATATGGATACCCATTACCTGGATTTTGTGGCCAACCCTAATCTGGTAGTGGTTGCAATATTTAAAAATTTTATTATTTTGATTGTCTTTAAAAATCCTTTCAATGATGGTTGAAAGTTTTAACAAAGAGCAACTTCTCATAGTTTCTTAGATTCATAGTATATCTGAAGTGACACAAGTGACAGGAAGTAAATGTGTGTGTCTTGTAATCTCTCTTCCTGGTCCCCTGCTTATGTTCAGGTCATACTTACTATGGTCTAGCACTGACTGAAGGGTAACTTCAACATGTGATTTAGTTTTCCTATCCTTCAGGGTAGCACCTATTCATGGCTTCTAGAACCTGGTTATACGAAGAGTGCATGTTTTGCTGAATGATTGATCAAGGTGTTAAATACGAACAAGCAGTTTTCTTGGAAAAATATCATATGCAGCATTTTACATTTTATTAATAATGGCAAGAATTAATTAATCTTGAAACTTGAGATATTATGCTAACATTCTTAACTTCTGGTTGTTTGTTGTTTTGTTACTCTATTCACAAACTTGAGTTATGGCATATTACAAATGCAACACTACATAAGATCACTTTAAAATTAGATTTTAGAAGTACAAATACTAAGTATCAAACCAGAATTAGCATCCATAAAGGTTTATAAAGACATAAAGCTAACTGGATAAAAGAGTCTATACTATTACAAATTAAAATATATTACATCATCAGAAGATGACTGTCATCTCATAACCACGGTAGTTTTCAATTCTAGGATTCTTATATTCCAGTAGTATCTTTCTGTTCTTGAACCTCAAGTGTACTCAATCTATTTTCACAACTTCTAGTTAATGGTGAATTTGTTTGGACCACTGTGCAAAGACTGGCCCAACAGAAAATGTTACATACTGGAAGTTTGTGTGTGTGTGAATTTATGTTGTCTTATAATAGCTTATTATATTGCCATATCAATTAAAAATATTAAAGAAAAGTTGAACACATCTAAAGAATAAAAATAAATTATTCAATCAGAGCCACACATGTCATCGAAAGATTTCAAATCTGTCTTAAATTCTGTCTTCACACAGCAATCTTGTTAATTACAAAATTCAACTGTATAGATTTTTTATGTACCCAGAGAATCTGCACATTTCACAATCATCTGATTATTATTCAGACATGTGGCACTATCCATAACAAAACTCACAATATTGTCATATAAATTATTTACTCATAATTTGGAAATGAGAGATGCTTAGTAGATAAATGCAAAGAAACTAGTACTCACTTTATCCGCAAAACTGCTTTTTTATATATATTTTTTTATCATTATTAATTTCAGTGGCCACTGCCACTGTTTTATATTGTATTTCAGATACAAACAAGGTTAATTGAATCATGTCACGTCCTAGGGTGAGACAGAGGCACACAGGGGCGTACCTGTGTGGTGGGGATCGTCGGCCGGTCACTCTACTCTACCTAGCTTATCCATATACGGAGTTCACGGGAAGAGTAGGAGACATACCTTCCTCTGATATGACTACGGACTAGCCTTCACCTATTTTAGTTCATAAAGTTAGAGAACTAGTGACTTCCTGAGGGGGGAGAAAGTGTAATTGCGAGAGTTATTCCAAAAGAGATGGGAGTGTTTGTGTACTTGTGTGGGGAATACTTACATTAAATAGTATAATCCTATTCGTCCCTTTCTACTGTGGCGGCAGGAGTGCCTTCATACGCACGACTGCTCCAGGTCTTCTTAAGTCTTCGTCTTAAAGTAAACCTTTAGGCTAACAGCAGTCACTGTGGACTCATATGAATTGGAAATCATGGGGGATAACAGATAGAGCAAGACGTTGGATTTTATAGTTTAATAAGCAACAAAACAAATAAAGACAAAGAAATAAGATGTGATACAAGAATCATGATCTACAAGCTTTTAAGACTTAGTTATGCTTACAATATGACTACATTGGCCCCTGGGGGTTTTTGGGTTGATTACATTTTAAGATGCTATGCTAACTGACATGAATCCTTCACATTCTACTGTGTAAACAATGATATAAGGGCAGGCGTACAAATATGGCCCTTCTGACATTAGTTTGTTTGATACAAACATAGCTCTCCTAACAATGAAGATGTGTCACTATACCAATGAATTTACTTATTATCATCCTAGCTAGTTCTGGATGTGTGTGTTAGTGTAATTGCTGGTGTTTGTAGGCGCGGTAGTGTATAGGCAGAAAGTGTGCCATAGTTTGAATATAGGGGAGTCTATTCCCTTGAGAAGTTAGTTGATTAACATACTAAGTATTAGAGAGTTACAGAAGATTATTCTTACCTTCGTAAGAAGAGGCTGTTACCACCGAAGAATCTCAGCGATCGTCTCTGGTGAGGGTGTCGATGAGGGTAACAGACTGAAGTCAAAAGCTTCGAGCATGACGTTTTAAAGTCAGATTATCAGCAAGTGGGAGGTTCCTTGCTCTGTGCAGTGCTCGCCCACGGGTCTCAAAAAGGAGGGGGGGATAGTGGCGGATTGGAGGGCAAAACCACAAAAAGGAAATAAAAGGAAGTTAAGCCATATGTGTGCTGGTGACGCCATATCCTATGCTTGGGAACAAGGGTCATGTTGTATCCCATGGGCTTACGCCTGGGATTTATCACTTTAGCGGAGACGGATGGGTATTTGTATCTGTCTGGGACGGTTAGACATCAACTAACCTTCAACTTTCCCAGTATGGTGTTGGCAAAGAATGCCCTTATTCAAAGTTCTTAGTACCACATGTGCACAGGCAGGGATCCAACAGGGGTCCCATTATGATCACTATTCTGTTGCAAAGTTCTTAGGAATTACATATGGCATGCTCTTATATAAGTTGTAGGCCCTGAAACAAAATCTACCTAGGGAGCATACAGGGTGATCACTGCCAGAGAGGACTCCATTTGCAATTTGGAATAAAAAGAAAAAAAAAAGAATTGTCCAAATTTCTGGAGGTGACAATCTCCTCCTCCTTAAAAATTTACTTATTTTCCCAAATAAGTGTTTGCAGTCGGGGTAACAGCCCTAGAGGGTAAGAAGTGTCAAGGGTCTGCCTTGTTGACCCTTTTGGTTTAAGTACCATTAGTAATTTACCTTTTAACTCAATACTTTTACCATGGTGATATTAAATTTTCACAAGATATGTTCCAGGGTAAGGAATGTCTATCGAATAATTGTTTAACATATCTACTCTGAAAATCATCTAAAAATGACAATTTCTTAAGATCCTCCTCTGTGTATGTCTTAAGACACTTGGGATCAAGAGAGAGTACAATGTTTCTGATAGGTTCGGAGTGAAGGACATGGTAATGTGGATTATTATACGTTGCACAAGATAAAAACCAGACGGTTAACAATTAACAAATTTAATAGAAACTGGACGTTATGTCCGAAACATTCAAATACATTGAACCATGATATAGCAAGAATTACACACAGAATACATCTGCTTATGATTTATCTTCTTCTGGCCGTGAAGATCAAGCCTTGTAGCCATACGCTTAATACCTGGACCGTATCATCCCTCCAGGTGTCCCATTAAAAAAAAAATCAGGTATGTGACCGTATCGATCTGGTGGGCGGCGAACCCTGGTAGACCTTCTCGGAGATGAGTGAGGTGTGCTAGGACCTGGTCCTGGGTATCCGGCTCTGCCTGGGGTAGGTTCTGGTACTGTTCCACCGGGGTTGGCTGAATTTCTATTTGGTATTGTAACGTTGAAGTCGTCGTCATCTGCAGTGTCACGTGAAACACGTCTCTTCAACCACCTGGGATGTACCACTCGTTTGATTCCATCTTCCAACATTATCTCGTAGAGGATGCTATCCCCAATTCGACGAATGACAACTCCTGGGATGTAATTTGGAGTACCGTGCTTAGGTGATTGAACCCAAACTGCTGAGTTGATGGCGAAAGTACCATATTTCGACGAAGAGTCGTTCCGAAACTTTGCTGACTTCCTCGGCTTGAACGGAGATTCACTCGACAGAGGCACATTGTTTGGTTCCCACCAAAATCTGGGTTGGTGTTTCAAGACCGAAAGTGCTGGTAGGCTTCCTTTTCCACCCAGTCGCGTGTTCCGAAGGATGAAAAGAAGGTTGGCGATCCCCATATCAAGTTCAAGCGTGCTCAGATTGGGTTTGTCAGTTATAAGCTTGACAAGAGCGGTTTTGACAGTACGAACGTATCGTTCGGCTAAGGCGTTGCTAGGGCTGTGATAAGGCGGTGAAGTAACATGTTTGATACCATTCTTAAGGCAAAAGTTACGAAATTCGAGAGAAGTGAACGTTGGGCCGTTGTCGGATACGATAGTATTTGGTATCCCTAGCGTTGCGCAAGATTGCATAAGCCAGCGGATCGTTTCCTTTGTGTCCAATGTGTGTACAGGCCACACTTCTGTCCACTTGCTGAAGGCGTCTACTATCAGTAGAAACTTACGCCCTGCAAAGAAAAAGTGGTCTACATGCCATCTCTCGTTCACGTACGAAGCGAGAGGCCATGAAGAATCGGGTCCGTTGCGGACCTTAGGAGCATTAGCTCGGCATGTATTGCAGCTCGCTACAAAATCCGTAATCTCTGCTGACATGCCTGGCCACCAAAATCTGGATAGACATAACTCTTTCATACGAGTTGAACCTATGTGTCCATTGTGTAAAGCTCTAAGTACTTCATTCCGTTTAACTGTGGGAATGATAAGTCTACCCGACCACATGAGCGTTCCCTGCTCGTACGTAAGATGAGCTCTTCTTTCGAAGAAAGGTGCGAGCTTCTTGCGTTCGGTAGACGTGTCAAGTTGATCTCGCCAACCATTTACTACACAGGAGACGACTAATGAGAGCAGTGGGTCTTCTGAAGTAGCGTTCTGTATTGAGTCTCGAGAAAGAGGAGTTACAGCGTCTTCAATGGACCCGAAATATGCATGAAGTTCTTCTTCTCCAGCTGGTATTGTGTCACGTGTTTGCGTAGGCAACCTGCTTAGCATGTCAGGTACTTCTACCTTGCTGGAATGAATAATATTATATTGGTATGAAGATAAAAGTAGAGCCCATCTCATCAATCTATTGGATGAATGTTTTGAAATGGCTCGATCTGGAGAAAATATAAACTTTACAGCACGTGCGTCTGTAACAATCTCGAACTTGGATCCGAGTAAAAATTTGTGAAATCGCTTGATACCGTGAACTAAGGCTAGAGCTTCTCTCTCTACCTGGGAGTATCTCCGCTCCGTCTCACTGAAGGTGGTAGAAGAGCAGGCGATGGTCTGTAGACCGCTATCAACTTGATGACACAATTGCGCGCCACAGCCGAAAGGAGAGCCATCAGTGATGAGTACAACTGGCTTCGTTGGGTCGAAAGGCACAATAGGATTTACCTGTCGAAGTTCCGCCATGATGCTGTCGAACTCGCGTTGACAGTTATCGTCCCAGTTCCAAGAGACGTTTTTCTTGAGTAAAGAAAGTAAAAAGTGAAGTTTCGAAGCTAAGTTCGGTACAAACTTTCGATGAAAGTTAATCATCCCGATGAAGGAACGTAATTGTGATTTGTCTTGAGGTGGTGGAGAATTTAGGACGGCCTCCAAGTTCTTGTCTGACGGCCGTATACCAGTGACGTCAATCTTGTATCCTAGGTACTCGATAGATGAGGTTAGGAATTGGCTTTTGCTGGCGCTCGCTTTGACATTGTGTTTGGCCAGACGATTCAGGACATCACACGTGCGTGTGAAGCATTCTTGCAATGTTTCACCTCCAATGATGACGTCATCAAAGTAGAAAGAAACTCCGGGAATGTCATCTGGAATCTTCGCTAGGACCATTTGAAACAGATCTCCACTTATGTTTATGCCAAAAGGTAGTCTGTGAGGTTTATATAAGCCCCAAGGTGTATTGACGACAGTGATGCGTTTGGCAGCTTCAGAAAGTTTCAACTGTCCGTAAGCCATTTGAAGGTCAATTACCGTAAAATATTTACACCTGGCCAACTTAGAGAAAATATCCTCGACTCTAGCAATGGGAAACTTGACGTTTTCAGTCATTTTATTCACCGTTCCTGAGAAGTCAGTGCAGAGACGAAGTGAGCCATCTTTCTTGGTAACAACGACAAGTGGTGAGGCCCAATCAGAATATTCGACCGGTTCCCATAACCCTACTTTTACTAGATTTTGAATAGAATCCTGAACACGGTCTCGAATACCGTAAGGAACTTCGTAATGTCTACGAAATATCGGTGCAGAGTTGGATCTCAGTGGTATATCGACCAAATAAGGTGCAATTGGCTTGGACAAATCACCATCAAAGATTTTCTCGTATCTAGAAGAAATGTCTCGCCTTAGGTCGTCGGCACCAGCGTTAGTAATAGTACATTGTACTGTGTTAGTTGAAAGAACACTGGCTGTAACTAATAATCGCCTCCAAGATGGTTTAATAATGTCCAACCATGTACGACCGATCAATGGATATAAAAGTTTCTCCTGACAGAGAAAGACAGGTAAAGTATAATCCCTATTGTCTAAGTAGAGTTTGACGGATGTTTGTGCTGTAACACGTACATATCCTTCGTTTACGCCTCGTAATCGTAGGCTGGAATTAGATTTATCATAGTGTGGAAACAACTGGTCAAAATACTTTTCGTTGAAAAGTGTAACAGCAGACCCAGTATCTACTTCACATTTAACAATACACTTATTGATTTGGAGATTTATTATGAAGCTATCCGAACTGAATTGTTGCTCCAAAATGTGTTGAGTAGAAGTAACCAGTGTGGAATGATGACTGAGCACATCAGTGTTGAGATGGTTGAAGCTGAACGTAGACAACTCATTGGATGTTGTGTTCCGTAAAGTTGAACTGGACGTTCTATTCTCGGCTCTATCTTTCTGTTTCTTTCTGCATCGTGTATTCCAATGGCCTTGTCGTTTGCAGTAGCTACAGATTGCGTTTCTTGCCGGACATAGACCTTGTGGGTGATTCTTTGTGCAGTTGCCGCACTGGGAGTGAGGATTTTGCTTGGTAGCAGTGAATTGTGATGTTGATTGTAGCTGTTCTGCCTCGTTTCGCCCGAGCGTGAACTCGTTGAAGGGCCTGTTTGACGATCTGGATTCATCCGCGTCAAATTTCTTGAGCTGGTGGCAAAAGTCACAGAATCTGCATTGTACTTATTTGAGAATAATTGAACTTCTCGTTCTAATAACTCACAATGTAAAGCAATTTCTTGACATTTAGCAAAGGAAAGATCACTATCAGATAATATTCTTTTCCGAGCAGAATCTGAATGTATACCAACTATGAATTGTTCAACAAGTGCCTCATCTAAATACTGCTCATACACACATTTGGCTGCTTGTTGTTTGATTCTCACTACGAATTGAGCAACTGATTCTCCTTGAGACTGAATACATTTTCGAAACTTGAACCTTTCTGTAAACTTGTTGGTTTTGGGCCTGAAGTGCTGAACCATTTTGTCTTGAATGACAGCATATGTTAGATAACATGGCATTTCAGGAGCAGTAATATTGCGATGTATTTGGAATGCCTTAGGACCAATGACTGCTAATAGAACTGCTGCTTTTCTTTCATTTGCCACATTCTGGGCGAGACAGAGTTGATCAAAACGCATAAAATAACTTTCGATATCTTCATTTTCTTCAGCAAATTCGCTGAATGTAATGTTGAGAGCCATGTTATCGAAACTTCAAATTACATTAAGTGATAGAAATAACTGGAAAATATAAAAGTTACGATGTGTAACTGAAACTTGCTTTTACTTAAGCGTGAATAAAATTAGCAAACTGAATGTTACCTGGAAAACACCGTCTTGTTGATTTGCTACATGAAATCGTACTTGTTATAATCCCGTGCCGATAAAGTCATAAAGTCATCCTGACGATACGATTAGAATCCTTCAAATTTTCTATTCACTGTCCACAGCGCCAAGTTGATAGGTTCGGAGTGAAGGACATGGTAATGTGGATTATTATACGTTGCACAAGATAAAAACCAGACGGTTAACAATTAACATATTTAATAGAAACTGGACGTTATGTCCGAAACATTCAAATACATTGAACCATGATATAGCAAGAATTACACACAGAATACATCTGCTTATGATTTATCTTCTTCTGGCCGTGAAGATCAAGCCTTGTAGCCATACGCTTAATACCTGAACCGTATCAGTTTCTTTTATCATCTGGAAACTCGTTTCGTTTACATGAGGAGCTTTTGCACTGATACCATTCAAACTTAACATGTAAATATGGATATGGAAAGATCAGAAGACATAACACTGTAAAGTCGTTTTCATAGACATAAGAGCCAATGTCAAAAGCTTTAAATAAAATTCTAGCAATATGATCCATAAGAGGACAGTGTTTGGTACGAAAGGATTCCATACCCAAAGAACGTACTATCTCAACAACATAGAACGTGAGATGGTAACGAAGGGAATATGGGATCGTATGTCCCGGTGGTAATTGAAATGTAGTATTGAATGCTTGGTACCGGTCTGTTAGAAAAAGCTGAGTATCATGAGTAATTTCATAGAATTTGTGTTGGTTGACTATGTCCACGCTTCTGCGTTGATTTATGTTTTTCTCCAAGGTATACAGGTTATGTTCTTTTCTCTTCTTTCTATATAAGGGTTTAAAACAATCAGGCATACGGTTTATACAGTCGTCCATGTCAGAAATTTCCAGGGTTATGTCTCTTGTAAATAAATGTAAGAAATCAAGCAAAAATGAACAAAAAGTAAAAGCTAAAAATAAATCAAAAATCGGAATAATAAAAATGAATAAACTTAAACTTAATTGAGACGTGATCCTAGGAATTTATAACTTTGACGAGATAAGTTACTGCAGGTAAATTAAGTGCGTATTTATAAATTGTCGATATAGATATATAGTTCTTGTAAGTATCTACCATGGAGTACTAAGTACTCCTACTCCAATTTTATGTTAGTTGATATAGTTTTAAGTGTAGTATGTAATATGTGTAATATGAAAAAGCGTAATGTTCCCTAGCTAACTTACAAATTAGTACTTACAAACTAGTGTGACACGTTTAAATACATGTGTCCTTAGTATTAATTCATTGTTTACCTTAGGTTACACAAAACAATTATAGGACTTTGCACAAACAACTGTGATGAAAAGAAAAAATAATAAAATAAAAAAAAAATACAAATGTTCTTAGTCACACTGAAAGTTTCTTTTGGAGAGTTTTCTTTAGAGTTCCTGGGGTCCTTTTTGTTTCCTTGTGACAGTGTCTTCTTTTCCACTCGTCGATGTCTTCATTTGCTGATGACTGTTCTCATTTGTTGATTTCTTCCTTTGCTGATGACTCTGCTAGTAACTCTCAGCTCTCAATTCTCCAGCCACGCAGTCTGGGGTGTGGAAGTTTCTAAAATATATAAAAAGACAACTACAAGTATCATGTGATCGGTAGGAAGACAATAGTGAGTAGTTAAACAATTGTTATGTAGTTTAGTTCCACCTGTCTGGGAACTTCATATACTTCAGCTGTCGCTATACTTGAACGATCAGCGGTGGCTACATTAGGCGGAATGCCTGGTAAGGGTCTGGAAGGCGAAGGTTCATCCAAGGTTCTAGTAGACCTCTGTTTAATGAACGTTTGTGACCCGGTGGGCATTACATCATCATAAAGCAGAAAAGGTGAAATTAGCCACTTTTTGCATATTAACCAGAAGGGGATGGCACAGATGGCCATAGTTAAGCAGATTAGCCAAATTATATGGTTATTCACAGGCGACTTGCTGTCGTTTAGGGGTGCATCCATTGTGCAATCATTCTTACATGGGTACGGGAGTTTCCTTATGCTGTTCCTGATTAAAGCATTATTGTTTATCCATTGTATTGGTATTAGACGAGATAGCGTCGCTTTTTCAACATGTGGTAGTATACAAGGAAAAGTGGGTTGCAGACGATGACTATCATTCAATTGCAATTCACATTGACATCCCACATTAATAAGCAAAACTCCATCATTATAAGATGGGTGAAATCTCACAACAATATCTTTACATTTTATTGAAATGGCTTCATACTCGGAGTCCAATCCGATAAAGGCATAGGTCGAAACATTATAAGCGTATATAGGTGTTGTAGGAGTATGTAAAGAGCATTCTATTAAACAATGTTGGCGAATTTCCATAACATGATTTGTTATATGTGCTAAGAAACATCGATCAATGTCAGAGAGACTGACCTTTCTTGGTGTTACAAAGCATAGATTATCTTTACTAAAGTCACAATGTGGGTCATATAATATTTTCAAGGATACGTCCAGGGTAACCTGGTACAGGGGTTCTTGGATAGACTTTACATTACAGATTTGATTTTTCCTACGAAAATAAACAGGAGAGACGTTCCAACTCTTCAATTGAACATTGTGTCTCATTAAAGGTACTTTAAGTGCGATTAATGCCTTCTCTTTGGAAATCACACATTCCAAAATAGGTAAATTATAATATTGACCCAAATTTTCTAATTTAACAACAAGGGAATAACTGAAATTACTTATCCTATGTTGAAGAATAGTTCCGCATTTGGCTGAAGTGTATTACAGATGGGTGTGCAAGTTTTGTCTGACAGGAATGTAGAAGCAAGTTGAAGGAATGCATATCATTGAGATTGGAGCTAGTTAAAGAAATCCAATCCTTAGCAGGGGATTCATAAATACGTTCTTTGATATTGTCATAACTATGTTTCTCTACAAACAGAGTTTTAACGTGTACTTTTTCTGCTCTGAAATATTGCCATCCCAACAATATAGAATCCGTTGAGAATGTATCATTGTGTATAAGAGAAGTTAGGGATTGCCACTGATAAGTGTCTTCTAATTTAAATACCTCGTAAGTGAACTCGTATAATAAAGGTAAGGAAGTCTCATAGTAGATTGGCAAATCTGTTTGTTCTGTGTGTAAGCCTGATATAACATATGATGGTATGTCCAAGGAATTTGCATTGGTACTGAGAAGAAGAAACACAAGATATACTAGTCATGCCAGTAAAGTATCCTGGGCTCTGAGTGGTGAGATGACGGTTTGACCGTTACTCTTTTTCATATGTCTCATGCTGGGAGATGGTCGGGTGGAGTTGGCGGTAACTGATTCGGCTTCTGCTAGGTTAATAAGTCTTAGACTTGGGGCTGACGGAATCGGAGGGGGTGACTGAGTTTCGGTAGACTGTCTACATTTCCAGCATAATTTTCTGATAAATACTATCCAACTTAAATAAAGCGCGAAAATGGCTACAACTATAATGATGATAGCTCCAGAGTAAACGGCTACTGTTTCAATTAAGGTTGGTTCACACGCATGTGCATCTACTTTACCTACAGCCATTGTGTCAAAAGGGATTCCAATATTTTGGATAGTGCGTGAGGTGTGTTGCATTTTGTAGAGTAACCATAAGGTGGTTATGGTTAAAGCGATATTCCAAACATACAATGTGGTGGGGGTAGGAGCGGAGGGTACTAAAGAATCACCTACATCTGATAGAACTTCATTTATCTCTTCCATTCGCATGACTCGTTCTTCTTCCATTTTAGTCTCTTTTACTGGAGATATTTTTATATATGGTATTTTCCTAGTCCAATTTTTATCTAAGCAATCATCGTATGATTTAAAAACTAATCTCTCTTGTTTTCTCTGCATATCTGTAATTTTCAAGGTAGGAATGTGAGACCAACTTGCAGGTAATATGGTAGAAATTTGGAAGTTGTGTTTAGCATTGGCTGAACAAGGAAAAGTGGTTGGAATTGAAATTTCATGGTTCACTTCTACAGAGCATTGACAGGGTAGGTCAATTTCTGCAGCTCCTGGCTGTTTACAATGAGTTTGAATACGTCGTATTTGTCCGTTACAAGTAACATTTATTGAATCAGGAGGGTTTGTAATAACATACCTATCAGGATTTATTTCGGTAATGATTATTGGATTACCAGAGATGCATGAGAAAGTACAAAATTTAGCTAATTCTTCAATCGTTGCTCCTTGTCTTATTTTAAGTGGGCATCCTGTGCCTACTACAGCATCATGTCCGTAGCGGGGAAGATAACACAGCTTGTCAATATGGGGGTCACAAGTGGATAAGAAACTTCCTGATAATATTCTAACTGAAGTTTGAGTTATGGCTGCATAACTGGTGGAGTGAACCAAAGTACATGTGGAGTCATTCCATCGAAAGGGGACCGTCTGAAATTCTTCTAGAATAATAGGGTCTCCTCGTTTAACGATGGGAACCTTGATATGGATGGCTACTTGTGTATCAGAAAACATGCAGTGGGAAATGGGAAGAGAGTAATACTTGGTTAATTGATTAATGGGTAAGGCCAACTTAAAATTTTCTCCTGCTATTTTGGATGCAATGGTTAATAAATCTTGCCTCAAAATGGTGGGTTTGATTAAGACCATAGGTATTTTATTTTGAAAACAGGCGGTTTGTAAATCTCTATATTCTTGTTCTACCATTATATTCAAAAATAGTTTGTAAAGAATAAGAGATCTTAGTTGTTCTGTAAGAATTTGATATTCCAAAACTTCTGATTTGTTTAATAAGGAATCAAATTGGCGTTTCTCAAATAAGGTTAGTCTATCAATTTTGTCTTCGACATAAGCTAACGACTCATTAACTTGTGACGCTATACTGGCAATATTGGACTGTAACACGTGGATGTCAGCGTTGTGGTGCTTTAGTGACTGAGTTATTCGCAAAACTGCTTCCTTTAATTTACGCGTTGTTGTCACACTATCGTCAAGATCAGAAGTGACAGCTATTCCACAACACCATTTAAAAAAGGTTCCTACAAAAGGTAGGGGGCTTCTTTTGTTACGTGTCACTTGATCAGAAAAATATTCACTGGTGGGAAAATCACACAGAGATTGATTGACGTGTTGATAAAGCACATTTTGCATCTTATCATTTAGCTCATCAATATAACAGAAAAGAGAATCGTGCTCCTTACACATATTGTTGTTTTCAGCTGTGACCATGTCCATCAGAAGTGGGTCCACCAAGGGTGGCTTGGTTAACATTTCCTCATACACCAATGGCACGGAGGCCTCATATACCACTACATTACCTAAAGGTTTCCAGTATCCACCACTAATCAACTTGATGGCAGGTTTTTCTGGATCTTCCAACGCCGTTGCCTGGGTTGCAATGGTTACAATCAGCAACAAGAACATGGAAGGAGTCATCATTAAGGCTCAATCTGTAACTTAAATAAATATTAGAATCGTTCGTCCTTATATATGCTATATAAAAACCAAAATGCGATTTTGAAGATTATGTACTTGTGTCTTCTGAATGTTATATCAGTGTAACAATTTACTGATAATATCACCTATCGACGATTAATATGAAACAGGGATGTACCCATAAAAATGCAAAAGTTAGGGAAATTATAACAATAATAATTATCGTGACTTTAAATGTCAGGCAGTAGGGATAGTCTCATTTCTGTTAGAGAAATGACGATCATCACTCTACCTTGCCAAGTGCAAATGCCAAATAATTTATTTTTAAAAAAACGTCGTTGTTTAAGGACAGGAACGAGGAAAGCCTTATAACTCGTTCTTTCCTGTTATTTGCCTAGAGGGTCGGCCGAAGTAGTATATTTGACCATCTTGGCTATTCCAGAGACAGTGGAAAGTCCAACGGTCGCCGAAATTTAAAACATTGCCCTGTACAAATGTTTGTAGCTGCATGGCGCACTGATGTAGCCAGGCATGCCGTTCTTCAAGGTTAGGTCTTAGCCTTAATCCTTCTCGTATATAAAAGGGGACGGTGGTTAACACATAGTTTGGGTCATGTCTATGACCTGGGGCTACTCTATCGAAAATATTTATTCCGGAGAGTATATGAGGGTTTTCTGGAGTAATAAAAGCATCTAAAAAATCATGTGTCATGAAGTGAAGAGTTAGTTCGTTAATGGCGGGATCACATATTGGATCCTCACGATAATGCACAGGCGCTTCATCCGCAGATGAACAATCTAGTCCTTCGGTACTTCTAGTACGGTTAGATAGAGAAGTAAACCCTGTTCTAAAACTTTGGGAAGTGTCACTCTCCACTGTAGAAGGTCGTATAAGGGTTGATGCTGATCCTACACTCCTTGAGGCAGGACTAGAAGGAGGTACTGAGAGGAATGCTGCCTCATCCTCTGAGCTTACTCGGCTTGTTGGAGAGTATGAAAGCGAGAAACTCTCTACAGGACGTGGTTGAAGAAAAAGAATTTCCGATATTATAGACTGGCTAGGTCCAGGCACGGATGTAGAAGGTTGTGCCTGATCCTCTAAACTTAGATGATCATTATCTGAAGGCAAGGTATCATGTAATGCGATTAATTCATTAACAACGTCTTCTTCAACAGATGTAAGTGGACTAGAAGTAGTTTGTGGCAATAAAGGTAAGGTCTCTGAAGATGGGGAAGAAGGATCACCTTCAGTTGAAGCTTCATTTAGTTGTTCAGCAGCAAATTGTTTAACAATTTCATTAGGGGTTAAACTGCTTTCTTCAGAGGGTTCCATTTTTCTAATATGCAAATAATCCTAAACTGTTGTCAGAGGGGTGATATACACACTCAAAGGTCCACTCTAGGCCATAGTTGGCCATGCAGGTGTAGATAAAACGTCGGAGTGTGGTAGCCACTCGTTTAAGAAATAAGTCCTTACAAGCAGGAGTCCGTACTGGTTGGGCTAAATTAGCCTCCAAAAACTGTTGTAATCTAGCAGGGGAGTCCACCTGGACAATTTGTTCTTGTATACTTTTATTAAGAGGGGGTATGGTAAAAAGTGTGTCAAAGTGGGTTTTGATCCAATCGTTAGAGGCACATATTTTTGGTAAATAAAAAAGCAAAATTTCGGTACAAAAACTGAGTCAATTTCGGGTTCAAAAGCGGTAAATAAAATAAAATATCGGTGTTATAGCGGTGAAAAATTGGATGAAAGGTGGTATATAAAAATACATTTTGGTTTTAAAATTGTGAATATAATCCTAAATTTGATTTAAAAACTACACTTATTCCACAGAATTAACATTTCACTTCTAATAGCACATTTATGTAGTTATCAGAGTATTAAGTTTATTTCTGTGTAAAGGAGTCTATTTTTGCTTCTCCAATATTAACAGCAGAATTAATCAATTTTCCGGGAATTGCATAACTCTCAGGATAATTCAGACCTCGGAAGGTGTCGCGTCGGTATATAAACGGTAAATTTCGTGTTTAAGAGTTAATTTCGCTTTTTGCAGTTCATTTCGCATTATTTCGTGACAAGACATGGTCACAAAATGCATCTCACACCTTTCAAAAACATGAAAAATTAACACTACAATGTGTTTTTTCAAATTTCGTTTTTTCGTCAAAAACGAAATATGCATGCCCCTACCAATAATTAATTATTACCATAATTGAAACAAAGTTAGAAGGGAGTCGTGTTAAAGTTGATTTAATCTCAGGATCGTGTAAAGTTATAACAGTACTTTGTGGTAACAATAAAAAGGGGGAGTTTGTATATGTCCAAGCATCAGGGACAAAAAGGTGTCAAAGTGGTAACAAGAGAACATTTTACTTGGTGAACACTGTAGCATTAGTTTCACAACAAAGAGGTGCCATAAAAGATAACACACCATTTAATGTTGGTCACTAAAGTGGTAACAAGAGGACATTTTATTTGGTCAACACAGTAGCCTTAGTCTCACAATAAAGAGATGCTATAAAGGATAACACACCATTCAATGGTGGTCACTAAAGTGGTAACAATGTGGTAGCACTAGTCAATGGTCGTGGGATTCGATGCGTGCCATGATGCTTCCAAATGCGAGGAAGGTAGTGGTAACAATTTAATTAAGGGAGAAGCTATATTACTTCTGACACAATTTGTATAACAATGTGCTGTATGATAATCTGGGACTAAGTCCTGACAAAATACAGCGGTTGACATATAAAATGATTCACCTGGATTTTAATTGGGCAGGTACTGTTATGGATTATCTTAATGTCAGGAGTGAACAGGCCAGGGAGTTTGGTAGAGTATACAGATTTCATAAAAATCGGTGACTCTCATGTGTTCGTCTAAAGTTCTGCCAAAGGCTAAACGAGAATGAGCTCCACAGAGCCATCGGCTTTGAAAGATTACTAACTTATTAAACAAGGTATGGAGGTGTTTAAGATGGATGTCCCTAAGGATATAGATATGAAGTGTATGTGGGCCAGCCTTCAAATGTCTAACCTCGCATTGAGGGATTTGGGAGTCATTGGAATGGCCACATAATCCTAACAAATATGCCTTCTCACATAAAATTAACCTATTGAAAAAAAAATACTTCGTCAAAGAAACTGATTGTGCAATGGGGAGGTAAATAACCGTGCAGATGAAAAGAGTTTATGTCTCTATTAGGGGCCTCGTTTATAATTAGGGTCCATAAGTCCATAGAGTTAACATAGAACAAAATGAGACGAGAGAAAAGAGAAGAGAATATATATATATATATATATATATATATATATATATATATATATATATATATATGCAAAATGGAATGTCTGTGAAGCACAAGTGATAGTTCAAAAACTTATTCGTTGATGCTTACCTGTTTCTTCAGGATGAACGAAGAGTTATATGGGGGATCCTAAAACAAAAGAACATGACGTTAAGGCATAGTCGCCTTCATTATGAGGAGTGATGTGTGTGGGATCAGTGACTCTTCGAAAGGGCATGAAGAGTAACGGATCTCACACCTCCAACCCTATCCCTCTTTGTACTTATGACGCCCAACCCCGGGGATCTGTGCAATAAAGGTTAAAAAAAATATCCCATGAAAAAACGTCTAAGTAAGACCGATGTTAATTATGCGTTTCTCACGCAAAAAGGCAACAGATCCTTCAAACCGAAAATGACATAATATTCATAACATCATAATATAAATATGTAGATATATATATATATATATATCCACATATGTATTCGACGATGGAAGTAGAGGTGCGCTATGCACAATTCTTCCTTGTAACTCCTGGCGGCCTTAGCCTCTTCTTCACCAAAAAAAAAATATTATCCAAGTTACCCAAAGGTGCCAATTATTCTCGAAAGGGTGGAAAATATAAAAATTTGTTATAATGTCCCATCCGGGTTTCATAATTTTTTTATACGGTTACTATATGAAGTATATTTATTTACCCTGAGTGGGGATTAAAACCGGTCCCCGCTCATATTACATGCATGACTGCAACATTATTGTGGTATTAATTATGATGGTATACTTACCAAGGGAAAGTAACAAAGGAGTAAGTAGGTAAAACCTCTCAGGGGTTGTGACCATTTATACTCAAGAATAAAACAAAAACTGGTATTTAATTGCACTTATATGTATTCCCAGTGGTCAGGATTTCGCAAAACACCGAATAGAAAGAAAAGAGAAGAAAAATAACTGTCTTGAAGAATGAATGAAAGAAAAGAAGAGTACAACTATGTGTACTATCATTATTGTTGCCACCCTATAAGCCGTGTTGTTAAGAAGGCTCCTCAACCAACCACCCATAGAGCATTGTTACATCGGAATTTCAAAAGTAGCATTTTTGATTATTTTCAACTTTGGCGCAAATGGTGTAATCGCTTGTTGATTTTTTTTTTTTTACAATAAAAATTTTGACAACGCAAAAGGAAAGGAATAATTTAACAATGTTATCTATGTAGCATGTGCAACTTTGCAGGGCTGAAAAGCAAGTTCTTTTCACGCCTCAAAACATAGGTTTTAAATTTTTCACCTTTCTGATTAATGCAATATAACCGTGTGGTTTACGTTGCGGATAGTAAATGTGGCCTCGTTTATAGGCTCTCTGCGTATTGGTCGCTCCACGAGAGATCTAGGTACTATCTCCAAGGGGTTACTTTTCCATAGCCTACCTGCACCAACTGCATGAGAGGTGGCGGTCCATAATTGGAAACTAAATAATACATTTGATGAATCACATTCTTAAGATAAATTTGGAAATCTCTCACACTTAGATTTTCCAAGGCGTTGTTAATTTCCGGCTCCAAGGCACGTATTTCAACGTTCCTCATCAATATATCCACCGTGGTGTAGAGTGGGTGTGTAAAGCAGTATAGGAAGGCTCTAAAATCTACTCTTCCGTTTCTCACATGGAGAGGTACATACTTGTACTGTCCTTGGAGACGCAACTCCATATTGGCAGGTAGAAAGAGAAGCAACTACAAGTTGAATTGGCCTGCTGGCTATATTAATACTGCAAAGAAACAAAACAAAAACTAGTGCACATACGACACTTATACTAGGGTCCTGTGTTAGTTAGTGAGCTTATAAGTAACCATGCATTTTAGTTGGTTTCCTTTTTTTTTTATTGGGGGGTTATTGGTGCGATATGGACGCAACCCTCGCTGTCTGCCATGACTCTTAGCTTCCAATTAAGATTATACTCTTGTCTCCAAATCTTTAAATGATGAACAAATCTTACCTTTACTTCCTGACGAACCCATTCAAACCATTTTTGGGGGGTCACTTTAGGCGGAAAAAGAGTGCTAACCAGGTAATGATTTCCTAAAACTTGTATCAGAAAGGGAATTGACTTTTCACCTAATATTCCCGCTAGTTGTGGTATGGTTAGGTCGGAAAAAGCTTCTGACATCATTTCGTTTACTAGTAAATAAATCCATTCGATTACTACTTGAGGTACTTCAATTCTCTGCAAAGGGGTCAAAGGTATTTGCGCGTTCTCGCGGGCCGCCATGGGCAATTGGGGAAGGACACACTTGACGATAAAGAATTCAAATCCTCTTAACTTGGGAAACAAGATATTTGCCTTCGGGTTTGTGTTTATTAAAACAACTTACCACGATATGGGTCAAAAAGTGTCTCTGCTTAATAGCGGAACGTCCGTTTCCTGGTCTACTAAAGGGTAATAGGCATCGTTGTCAAACGTCTAAAAGAAAGAAATAGGATAATGATGGATGAATAGTAATGAGGTGATCAGTCCTCGTTACTCACACACACACAAATGTGAAATAGATTTCATGAAATAGGGGGAAATGAGGTAGTGTGTAATTATATACCCGTAAACAGGATTCCTGAGTGTTTTCCTTCTTTTATGTAAAAGGAATAAGAGGGTGATGAATAAAAGAGTTATGATAAAGTCATATGTCGAGAGGAGAGAAAAAAAGGAAACGTAGCAGCTTTAACCTGACAAGATTCAAACCTTCTTTGCCGGGTTTCTTGAGACTACTTAAAGTTCATTAATCTAAGTTCAATGGCAAGGAAACTTTAGCAGGTAATACCTGGAAGTCCTTTCTTTTATTCAACTATAGATATAAAATACCAAAAGGAACTTAGGAGACTTTCTGACTCAGGCAATTTTTCCTTTGTATTGTTCCTGTCATTGTTGGGATGCAGGCCTCTTTAAGGAGATTCTACTTCCGTCCATTAAAAGCAAAATAAGGATTGGTTCTTTTACGTTCTTGGCGGGAAAGCGAATGTAATCGATATATTTCCGTACTTCCAAAACAAAATATTCCCTTTTGGTGGATTGGTTTCTTCTTTTTTTTTCTTTTGTAACTTCCTATCTTTTACCACTGGTTAGGAGGGTAATAGCGTTTCAAACGGTTAACGTTTACTCTTTACTCTTGTTGACCTTTTTCCTTCTTAATTTGAAACACGTTGTTTCCCGAATATTTTATAATTCTCCATGGACCATTCCATTTTCGTCTTAGTTTTTCAATTAACCCTACTTTGTGAGCAGGTTGATATAACATCACTAAATCATTTTCTTTAAACTTTACCTCAGTTCGTTTTGCATCATATCTTTTCTTGTCATATGCTTGTCTTTTACTATGTTGCCTTCTTGCAATATCCCTAATATCTTCTAAGTGTTCTCTGAATTGAATGGTGTGAGGATTTGGAGTGTTGGAGCGCAGGGGTTCTATCCCTAACGTTTCAAGAGGGAACACTGGTAACCGGCCGTACACTAACTCAAATGGCGAATGACCGATGTGATCAATCCTCGAACAATTGTATGCGCATACTCCAAGTTTCACGTAATCACTCCAGTTTTTCTGATGTTTGTCAATATATTTACTTAACAGAGTAGCAAGGGATTGGTTAAATCGCTCGGTTTTTCCATTAGTTTGAGGGTGATACGCAGTAGTATTTATCTGCCTTATTTTCATGAGTTCAAACAATTCCTTAGTAATTGTCGCCATGTATACTGATCCTCGATCCGAAAGTAATTCACGGGGACATCCGTGTCTGCAAATAACTTCTTCTAGCAAAAACTTCGCTACAGTCCTAGCTGTGGGGTTCCTTAAACATCTGGCTTCTACCCAATTTGTTAAATAACATGTGGCAGTAATAATGTACCTATATCCTTTGGATAACGGAAGAGGGCCCATTATATCTGTCCCTACTCTAGCAAAAGGCTCACCTACGGGTATGGGCTTCAAAAATCCTTGTGGTTTACCTGTATTCCTATTTCTTTCTTGGCAAAGTGGACATCCCTTTACATATGCCTCTATTTCCTTTTTCATGTTAGTCCAATAAAATCTTTCACATACTTTTCCATGAGTCTTGGTGATCCCAAGATGTCCTCCTGAAAGTGGATTATCGTGCATTTCTTTAAGTACTGTAAGCTTTAACTCTTCTGGGATTACTAACATGCTTCTGTTGCCGAAACGTCGGTATAAGATGCCATTTTCTATCTCATAATGCCTAACACTTAATTCATCGGGGTCTTTCTGTTTTAATGCAATAATGCTTTTTAGAAGTGGATCTCTCTCTTGCTTTTCTTGAATGTCATACCCCTTTGGGGCTGTAGGTGGTGGGGAAGGAGAGGGAGTTACCTGGGTGAAGGCAACTATAGCTCCTTCTTCGATGTCTTCTCTTTCTTTCTCAGACAATGCCTTACTGGGTATCCGGCTAAGGCAGTCTGGGGCGAAATGAATTTTTCGTGACTTATGGACTACAGTGTACACATAAGTTTGCAATCACAGACTCCATCTTGCCAAACGCCCTACGAGAGACTTGCATTTCTTTAGCCAACAAAGGGCATGCGAGTCAGTCACTACAGTGAAAGGAAAATCCGCTAAATAGGAATGGAAATGTGTAGCACCAAATACTACTGCAAGAGCTTCCTTTTCGGCAATTGAATAATTCTACTCAGGTCCTGTTAGGGTCCTACTTGCGTATGCTATAGGATTCACTAATTTATTTTTCTCGGAGGGGTCACAGGGGTCGTTTCGAACTTGGCAAAGTACAATTCCTAATCCCGAATTAGAAGCATCAGTATGGAGTTCTGTAGGCAAGGAGGGGTCAAAGTGCCTCAGTACTGGAGCTGTCATTAAACACTCTTTCAGTGTCTCAAAGGCCTGTCTCTGATCTGGACCAAAATGAAAAGCTACATTCTTTCTTGTTAATTGACTTAGAGGTCGTGCTATGTGGCTGAAATTTTTAACAAAGCGGCGGTAGTAACCGCACATTCCCAAAAAATCTCCGTAATTCTTTTAAGGTCCGTGGTTCTGGAATTTCCTTTATGGCTTCTACTTTCTTTGGGTCGGTTTTGACACCATCTCTTCCGACGATAAATCCCAAGACTTCGGCCTCGTGGTACCCAAAATGACATTTCGTCGGGGAGAGAGAAATATTATTCTTCCTAAGTCTTTTCATTACTTCTGTTAATCTACTCATCATGTCATCCCAAGTGTTTGCGAAAATTATTAGATCGTCAAGGTATACTGCTAAGCTATTCCATTTCATAGAAGCAAATATTTGATCCATGCAGCGCTGGTAGGCTGCTGGGGCTCTACTTAAACCCATTGGCATGCGTTTCCACTGGTACAGACCTTCGCTGGTGACAAAGGCTGTTTTATGCTTGTCTTTTTCTGCGATTGGAATAGACCAATATCCGCTTCGAGCATCCAAGGAGGTAATATACTGGGCACCTCCCAGATATTGGATAATGTCGTCTATCCTAGGTAAAGCCGAAGAATAGGCGTCTTGGTGACTTAGCTTATTTATAGCTCTGAAATCAATAGTTACTCTAAGTTCTCCATTTTTCTTTGGTACTAGCACTACAGGGGAAGCATACGCGGATTCACTTTTCTCGATCACACCGATGTCCAGCAAGTTTTGCACTTCTTGCCTAATAACTTCCCGTTGTTTTGGGCTCACCCTGTATGGAGGATGGCTAACGGGGTCATCTGATTTCAGAGGTAAGGTAAATTCATATGCATTGGTCTTACCTAACTGATCTACTGTCCATGCAAGACAATCCTCGTATTCAGTCATTAAACTAATAACTGCTTGTCGCTGCCCTTCGGTTAGTTCCGGATTAATATCCAATTCCTTACTTAAGTCGTGATATTCCCCTTTACCTAACGTAGTACCACTACGAAGGTTATCAAGATCAATGGCGTTACATGGAACAATATGTGCAAATGCATCATCATCATTCATCCCATTATCCAAGTCAAGTACCTCTGTAGTATTACATGATTCCGTGAGAACTGGTTCAAGTCTCCCTATTACTGTTCCGGCTGGAATAGTAAGTTGAATATACCCCATATTGACTATTGGAACTGAGTATACTTGGTTTGGTATTACAAGTAGGCGAGGAACTAAACACCTATATTTGGAGTAAACTCCATCACAAATTTCAAGAATATTTTCAGAGTTCATTGCAATATTGGTGGAAGGATTTTGATATCTAATAGCAATGAATGTGTGTTGCCGTGAGGGCAAAAGGGTGTCTGTTGCTACGATGGCACAAAATTTTAACTCTTTCTTCTTCTTTACTGAAGGCTCTGAAACGCAACAAGACGTAGAAGGGAAAGCCTTTTCAAGGCCTGAATTTATAAACTGAAGTGAAGCTCTGTCTGTATTCTCGGGTAATGTTGAAGCAACAGGCTGTTTATAAAACATTGTAAAAGAAGCATACTTTCCATCTGGCGTTAAAGTTCCTGCTGAGTCGTGAGATATGGTCTTCGTCTGACTTTGTTGACATAAAGTGGATGCCCTTGAGGTTGAGTGCAAGTTGTTATTGGTAACAGCTGCGGTTTGCAGCGTGGTGGGGGGCGGTCCGGCGATCCAAGAAGGAGGAGGGGGAAGGCTCTGCCTCTTGCGGTCTCCAAGTATCCTGCCTTATCAAATCTTCGTCGCCAGACTTCCTGATCGGCGTTCTATCAATCGCCCTTTTATTCCGATTTTGCTGGGCCTTTGACTTTACATATTTTGCCTTCCTACTCTCCCTACAAATCTTTTCCAAGCCCTCGCGTCCCACTGACTGTAATAAAACTTCATACATATATTCGCCTAATCCAAGATACGGGTCTTCAAGCTGGATTAAAGGTCCATAGGATGAAAAGAAAGTATTATCACCCTGATCTGGTGTCGAACTCTTGTCCAACTTCTTCCGAACTATAGAAAACCGTAGGATCTTCTTCCTTGATAGGTTCTAAATGTAAATGGTCACCAAATTGGTCGTCAAGGGGGTCTCTACATTCGGGTCTAAGGTAGGGTATTCGCGCTTGCCGTCTAGCTTGTAACCTTAATCTTTCACTCCTACGCAAATCTTCCATTTACTAACACACATAGTAACATGCATTGCATACACAACTACAGGTTATGCTATTAAAAGAAATACATGGTAATAAGAAGAAATCATATAACTAGTAACGTGGAACTTATAGATGTAAGGGTACAAAGTAACAACGCCAGTGTGTATGTTATGGTCTTATAATAGGGTTTTGCCTATTAAACAGGTGACGACATATATATATGTCAATTTCTAAACACAAGTTTGAAGAGATGCCCCGGATAGTGTCAATAGCAGTTTGAAGAGGTGCCCCGGATAGTTTCAATAGCAATTTGAAGAGGTGCCCCGGATAGTTTCAATAGCAATTTGAAGCACCTCCACCATTAAATCTGTCACGTCCTTGGGTGAGACAGAGGCACACAGGAGAGTACCTGTGTGGTGGGGATCGTCGGCCGGTCACTCTACTCTACCTAGCTTATCCATATACGGAGTTCACGGGAAGAGTAGGAGACATACCTTCCTCTGATATGCCTACGGACTAGCCTTTGCCTATTTTAGTGCATAAAGTTATAAAGACTAGTAACGTCATGGGGGGAGTGTAAGTGCGAGAGGTATTCCGAAAGAGATGGGAGTGTCTGTGTATGTGTGTGGGGAATACTTACATTAAATAGTATAATCCTATTTGTCTCTTTCTACTGTGGCGGCAGGAGTGCCTTCATACGCACGACTGCTCCAGGTCTTCTTAGGTCTTCGTCTTCAAGTAAACCTCTAGGCTAACCGCAGTCACTGTGGACTCACATGATATTGGAAATCATGGGGGATAATAGATAAAGCAAGACGTTGGATTTTATAGTTTAATAAGCAACAAAACAACTAAAGACTAAAAGATAAGATGTGATACAAGAATCATGACCTACAAGCTTTTAAGGCTTAGTAATGCTTACAATATAACTACATTGGTCCCTGGGGTATTTGGGTTGATTACATTTTAAGATGCTATGCTAACGGACATGAATCCTTCACATTCTACTGTGTAAACAATGATATAAGGGCAGGCTTACAAATATGGCCCTGCTAACATTAGTTCGTTTGATACAAACATAGCTCTCCTAGCAACGGAGGTATGTTACTATACCAATGAATTTACTTATTATCATCCTAGCTAATTCTGGGTGTGTATGTTAGTGTAATTGCTGGTGTTTGTAGGCGCGGTAGTGTATGGGCAGAAAGTGTGCCATAGTTGGAATGTAGGGGAGTCTATCCCCTTGAGAAGTTAGTTGGTTAACATACTAAGGATTAGAGAGTTACAGAAGATTATTCTTACCTTCGTAAGAAGGTTCTGTTACCACCGAAGAATCTCAGCGATCGTTTCTGGAGAAGGTATCGATGAGGGTAACAGACTGAAGTCAAAAGCTTCGAGCATGACGTTTTAAAGTCAGATTATCAGCAAGTGGGAGGTTTCTTGCTCTGTGCAGTGCTCGCCCACGGGTCAGTTGCAAAGTTCTTAGGAATTACATATGGCATGCTCTGATATAAGTTGTACTTAGGCCCTGAAACAAAATCTACCTAGGGAGAGTACAGGGTGATCACTGCCAGAGAGGACTCCGTTTACAATTTAGAATAATAAAAAAAAGAATTGTCCAAATTTCTGGAGGTGACACATCATACTCCAGGTGGCGTGATTACGAAGACGGCAAGATAAGCACAGAGCAGCTGCCCTCTGTTGTGTGTTGCACTATCTAGTTTTCCATCCAGATTCCTTAAATAGGATATTTTTTTCCTATTTGTGGCCAGTGTTATTTGCTTCTGCTTCAGTGTTAGTGCCATTGTTGTTCAACCGCCACACCAGAAAAGTTCCATTGCACCCAGGGGTTGAAGACTAATTTAAATTAATTTCATAAACTGAACTATGATATGTAATAGTTGATATACTTGCTGTCAAATATAAAATTAGATTTGATTGTGTTCTAAGTCCACTTTATGCACAATAAGGCTAATCAGGACTGGACCTACAGTTTAAAGTGGGATTTGAACCACTTGTGCCTCTACTGGGTATCAAACAGAGGACCCCTTGATTACAAGGTGACGACGATACCACTGCACCTTCGGGAAGGCCTGTAACATTAGATTTAAATTATTTAACCCCACGGTGCATATTAATATTAATTAAGGGTGCACATTAATTTCCATATAAACTTTAAAGACCAGAAATGTAATTGAGTGAAATTGTTGGGATCGGGATATTGACTTGTAAAAAATAAAATTACTGGGCTGTGGTCTGACAAAGGTTGAGAATTTCGCAACAAGCAGCAAAAATACATCACTAGTTGCCATTTAACCAAATTATACATTATGTACTGGAAAGCCAAAACACAAATATACATATTTTACTGAACAGAAAATTTAATGTAAAGAGATTTGATACTAGATTTTCAAAAGGATTTTTTTTTTGCTTCATGTATATATCCGTATAACAAATTCAAATATAAAAAAATCGTAACATAGTAAATCATAGTATTAGGTTCTATTAAAAACGCTTACAAAACTACTCTACTTATGTGAATATGATTATACTACATAGATTCAATAAGCCTACTTACGTAAATATGAAGATAACACTGAAAGAACCTCCCATTCAAAAAAGCCAGCTTTTCTGAAAACTGTTTGTCTATAGCTACGAATTTCATATTTTAATTTGTATTTTATATTTTGAAATGAGTGTATTTTCCAGTAGGGAGATAAATGAAATCCATGGAACAGTAGAAATACTGCAAACTCCAGTATTTTCATTGCTTTTAAAAACTTTGTGAAAAAAGTAAAAAAAAGCACAAGCAAAAAGAGCACTGAAAAAGTTTTTCTTCAAAAAGCCTTTTTTTTTTTAGACCACTTCCAACTCTACTGCTGATATGTTGTACAGACTTTTCAGAAATCCCACAAGCCTCCGCAGTCAGTTTTTGTACTTGTGCAAAGTTGCTGTTCTGCCTTGCTTCTTCATTAGATGCAAGATTTCTGAAAAACTATTAAAAGTTTCCAATATTTACCTTACTTTGTTTTTATTGTCTGTTTGCCAGTCACCTACACCACCATCACTTCCACCTGCTATTCTACCGCACATAGGATGCTGCTCCTCAATGTCAACCATACTGAATGCAAAACTAAATAATCCGAACATAATACACCAATGAAGGTGCAGTCAACTGCATACGAACATTGCACGAAGTGTAGACTGAGGAGTTTAGAAGAAGGGTTAGAGCTCAAAATTACTTATAAATGCATGTACTGTTGTTGGGAAAATGGCCAGATTTTTGATTGAATGTTATACATTAAATTAAAACGTTAACATAATTTATTGGTCTATTCATAATGCATAGATTACTTAATACTGTATTATTATTATGTGAATAGGTAAAAAGAAGGTATATACAACTGTACTATATGTCCAATAACTAAATTCTCAGTGGCTGTGGCCAGATCTGGAACTAACAATGGTATAGGGCCTGTCTATATATTCCGGAGGGACAATTCTTCACTTTGTTAATTTTTAAAACCACAATAATATTTCTTTTTTATAATTACAATTTAAGATATGAATTGGTATGAACTTCTCAGATAAAGACTACACAGGGTGAATTCCGGGAATTATACATGGATTTTTGACTCTGGGAATTATGCATGAATTCTACTCGATTTTTCTCCGTAGAATTGAAAAAATGCAACTTTTATTAATACAAATCAAATTGAGTTTATATTAATTTATAAATTCCCTGAGGCAAGTATTTCACAGTTTACCTTCTATTTTTATGAAGGAAGGAATGAAAAGATAGCTGTGTGGAAAATAAAAACTGAATTCTCTCAATCGGTTTACTTTGTTGGTGCCCTTTATAAAACAGACAGAAGGACGTTTATTGAGATTGTGAATTTTAATTGGGTACATTAGAGTTTGAAATTCTTGTATAAATAACAATTTTTTGTAGATTTGTATATTCCGCAACATTTGTGACTTTTTGTAGATGTATTTCGAGTGAGTATATGAAATGGCAAATGTAAACTCTAGGCCTTAGATTAAATACTTATATATATATTCCATTTAATGGAATTGAATCAGAATTTTTGGATACATTGGAATCACCAAGACACTTTATATTATTAATATACTGTATTTGTGTGTGTGGTGGGGGGAGCAGGGTGTGGTGAGAGCCAGTAATACGCAAGGTTGAAACAGTGATAACATTTTCTTGTAACTTTGAATTTTGGAAATTTCACCTTGAAAACTGGGAATTAAACTTGAATTTTATAATGGTCATACAGTGGCCAGTTGGCTACTTTATGCAGAACAATTAACCTTTCATTTAAGGAAAAATAAGAAAGGCAGTGTTGTAGAACAGAGTTGGTTCTTTTTCTATTTATAGAGTATCATTTAGTTATTATTTTTTTTTCAAAAAGTAATATATTTGTCATTGAAAGATTTTAAGCTAATTTGTACTGTAAAATATACATGCGAGAGTTAGTATGGTGATTCTAATATCTTGTATTTTTCTTTTCAGATGTTTTCAGAAACTGTCTATTGATATGGCAAGAAAAACCTGATGCAGGGAAATTCTTAATGTGCTAAGGTGAAATGAAACCTCCCGTCAGCACTCACATCATCTTCTTGTTGCTGAGCACCATCTTTCCGAAAAGGCATTTAGTTTACTCTTGAATGTTTAGAACTTGCATGAATATTTTCATTAGTCGCTTTGTGCTTACGTTATACTTTCCTCAGGCTTTCTCACTTCCACATCTTCACCCTCACTGCTTTCTGTAGTTTGGCATTTTCACATTTTCCTGCAATCTGGCACCTGACAAAAAATTATTTGTTTGAGAACAGAAACATAGTGTAATGGAGATGAACAAGATGTTTGCTCTGGATAATAAATAAAGAGGCAGAGAAAGGGTGAGTCCCTTATTGAAAATTGGAGAGGAATTTGGGAAAATGCCAGACTTCAGAAAGCACCGAGGGTGCTTGTGGAAGTGAAAAAGCATGAGGAAGGTAAAGGATCAAATAAGCATGAGGCAACAAATGAAAATGTTCATGCAAGATCTAAAAATAAAAGAATAAACAGCATGACATCTCGGAAAGATGATGCTTGGGACAAGAAGATGTGAGTGCTGATGACATTTCCATTTCACAGAAAAGCCATAAAAAGAATGAAGACAAATCACTAAATGAGCCATTAATCAAGCATATGCTTCTTGAAGCTCAATTAGAAAGAAGCACTTAGTGAAGAGATATAAAAAGGAATCTCAAATTTGGTCCACACTATGAGGGTGAAATCTAATCACAGTGTGACTATGCATAAGAGAAAGAAACATAAATTGTATAATCAGGATGACTGCCAAGGAATTTATGTAAAAAGTACATTCACCTGAAGAAAGGGAAGAGGAAGAGGGGGGCATGTTTTGGTTAGATGATAATTTCCAGCCTGTTGGCACAAACAAAAAGTTGACACCTACGGCAAACAGAAGAAGAAACTGTATAAACTCTCATTAATGCAGATGACACTACTGGTATTGAAACTAGTGCTTCAGCTAATTTTGTGAATTCTGCACATTCTGTAAACATAGTTCGATAAGAGGATCACCTCATTCTGTAAGAAATTGTGTTGGTTCGGATACAGAGGAAAATCTAAAGAACTGAGTCCTGTTGTTCCAACAGATTACAGATCATATAGCAGACATGAAGCTTGGAGTTGGTCATATCTGCGAACTTCAGGTGAGTGGATAAACTTTGATTAGTGGAAGTAATAATGCAATCCAAAGTAATGTGCATGAGAATATTGGTATTCTAGTGAAAAGTTTGCATAACCAGTGTTGCATTACATAATAATGGTACATATTTTATTTGGGTAGTGATTTTTTATTGCTTTACGGTGGCATATGACTTCACTTTTTCCGGAGTTTCTAACACCAAAAGTGCACAGAGCCTTACATTGCTAGGTACTATACATTATTATTGTTGCCATGAGGAGCAAGAACCAATATCAAAATAATAATTACAATATGATTTCAGAATTTAGATCAAAAGTATCAGTTCAAAGGCTCTACTTTGCCTTCTGTGGAGGTCTTTGGATCTTGGTATAGATGCAGGGTGGCTACTCACCCATAGTTCGTAATTCCGGGAATGATTCGTGAATTCTGTGTGAATTTCTTTCCATAGACTTGAAAATTTTCAACTTTTATCAATCCAAATCCAATTGCATGTACACAACCTGAGGCATTTTGTCACTAAGTTTTTACTTTTATCGAGGAAGATTTAAATTCTGTTAGTAATGAACAAGATGATTTCATATGTTAGTCTTACATTCGTGTTTTATTTTGTATGTTGCAATATGGCCTGTACCTAATTTTTTAAGGTGCTAGATCAAAGAACAGACATCTGAAATGCTTTGAGGTTGATTGAATTATGTTATTTTGTGTTGCTCTTTTCCAAGTTTTTTTTATCACTTCGATGACATGATGTAATTAATGGAGGATCACACTCGCAGAAAACACCAATGCCCAGATGGATTCAAACCCAGATGCCTTGGCATTGTAGCGTGCAGTGCCACAATTGTCAGAAATGGTCTTGGAGTATTAGATGTGACCACCAATGATGTGATAATACTGTGCCCATTTCCTTGCAAGGCTGAGAGTTCTGGATAAGTGTGGCTGGCGGTGCAAGTGGAGATGCAGACATTTTCGACCAGTAACATCCCGCTTATTTTTATGGACATATCTTTAGCATGCAGATATGCATATTAATATTGCAAAACTAGCTGTTCAAAGTGATGTCCATCTACATTCACAAATTCCTGGCAGCGTTTGATGAAATTTTGATTCACATGCAAAAGTCAGCAGCTTTTGCTTAGGGGTTCTAAAATTTAACGATTAAATTTCTTGTAATTTATGGACAAGATGTCTTAACAGTCTCTCTACCTGGAGGTGAACTGCCCGTCAATTTGTCAAATTGCCTACACACGTCTGTTTTCACGTAAATGTCATACATAAAAATTTTCTTGTAACGTGAATTTTGTGGCTGGCATTTCAATCACCACACTTACACACAACACACACACACACTGCACAAAGAGCAAATATCCAAGAAACACTCTTGCAGTATGAAATCAACACACTCATGGTTCAAGGTCTGTTTCTCACTCCATTTGCAGCTCTGTCCAGGGCACCTGTAGTTGCGAAGGAAAGAACAAATCAAGCTCTGAGCTTTCATATTGCCAGCAATGCTCACGAAAACCATAGACTTTTAACAGTTTAGTTTGCAAAGTAATCTTGATACAGTGTTGCACATTTGAAACCTCCAAACGATTCAGAGCGAAGCAAATGGCTTTTGAGAGTAAACTTAAGTGTGACGTTACTGGTCGAAAATGTCTGCATCACTAGTGCCCCCCTCTCGGCCTCGCATTGAAATGGATGCTCAGTATTACAGCTAAAGATAAACATACAATTGTAGAGTTGCAATAATTATGGTGCAAAGTAACAGGAAAAAAATTCAACTCACCGATAACACTCCACCCAAGGCACAGCAATGAGCAACAGTCTCTTACAAACAAATGTGTTGCACGTAATGTAATCTTATTGATTACATTCAATTATGAGGTATTCGAATAGTTCTGCATTGCACAAATTAACAAGGTTTTAAATTTTCTTTTACGGGTACAATTTAACATTCATAATAATTCTGTGTTTGAAAAAAATATATATTTATAAATTAAATGATGCATATTAGTTATTATTATAATAAAGAACATGGCTAAATGTGAGTTAACAAAAAAAGGGGGGCATTTTCTCATTACAACTGTAGTTCGAAAAGAGTCAGGACTAAAACTTTGAATCAGTACGTCTTGTAGCCCTGTATCAAAGGTTATAAAACTAACGGTGATACTCTAATTGTAAAATTTAGAACAGAACCTGCTTGTGATTGTTACATATGCGCATGCAACTGCACATTGTCCTCTGGGGAGCCCATTGGTCATTGTCGGTGATTTCAATATCCTTGAAATTAAAAATTCCAACACTGTCGCGAACTGAAACACTTCTTGAATTCAATGACCTGAATAGCAAAAATTCCATCCAGAACTCCAATAGTGGAATGCTTGACCTAGTTTTAACAAATATCGAAAATACTAAAATATTTTATCAAAAGTCACTAGCAAATGAAGGTAAAAATCATCCTGCTCAAGGAATAACTTTAATGCAAACTGTGCCTAAACTAAAACCTTTAAATGCAAACATGAAACTAATATAAATTCAAGAGAGCAGATTTTCTTAATGTGTATCAGAAACTTGATTTAGCTGACTTAGATCAGCTAAAAGAATGCGAAAATTTAGATATTGCTGTTGATAAATTCTATGAAATAATTAAAACTGTCTTTAATGAATGCATTCCATGCACACGCTCTTGTGTAAAAAAAAATCTTACCCATGTTGGTTCTTGCAGGAAATTATTAGAAACCTGAAAACACACAAAACACCACAAAAAAGTAGAAGCAAAGAATGGGGAATGTAATATATCATGAAATTAAGTACAAAACTTTAAGAACTTAATTAAAATGGGATATCAGTAAAGCTTACAAAAACTACCTTGAAATTTCCAAAATTAATCTTGCTCACGACACTATTAGAACTTGGAGATTTCCAGCAATGTGGAAAACTCAACTGAAATCTGTCAGATTCCCAAAGCTGTTGCTGATAAGGCCTACATATGTAACTACAGGCCTATTGCAAAATTGTCAGTACCAGCAAAACTCTTATAGTAGATGATAATATACAACCATATACCGTGCGTTCGTTTCGATCTTCAGCCGAGAAATCGGGAGAAGCGTGGCGGGCAGCGCTGACAGAGATGCCGACATTTGAGGCCTGTAATGCCCGCTTATTTTTATGGACATATGCAGACATTTATATAAATATTGCAAAACGAGCACTAACCTGTGTTATAAGAGTAGGTTTTAATTTTAGTAGCTTAGTGGCTGTATGTGCTAATGATTTTGACACGCCCATCTCCTGTGAAACACGGCATAGAGGTTTGTTTGGAGAACGTTCTAACGCTGCACCAATTTCATCGAGTTTTGCTTCGGTTAGAATCCGTCGTATTTGCTTAGGTGTTTTAAAATTTAACGATCCAGTTTCTCGTAATTTAAGGACAAGATGTCGAACCGTATCTCTATGTGGAGGTGAAACGCCTGGGAATTTCTGCACAAATTGCCTACACACATCTCGACACGAGTCTGTTTTCATGTAAGTGTTCTACATAAGAATTCTTTGTTCTAACGTGAACCTTGCAGCAGGCATTCCTATCTTCTCACTGACACAACACACATACACACTGCAATAACACCAACAAGTAACGGTAAGTAACCAAGAATATCACTCTTGCACACAGTATGAAATTAACATGCTCTTTGTTTACATCTGCTCGCCACTATATTCACAGCTCTGTCTTCATCTAGTCGCCAAGGAACAAAAAACTTGAGCTCGGAGATTTCTAATTGCCAGGAACCTCACGAAAACCATTGACTTCTAACGGTTTCGTCTGCAGCGTAATCTTGATACAGTGTTTCACATTCGAAACCTACAAACGATTCCCATCGACGCAAAACTCTTTCAAGGATATAAACTTAAGCAGGACGTTACTGGTCAAAACTATAATTAAAATGTTTTATTATCTGTGGCTCTTAACATCGTTTCTAAAGCGTATTTATTTGTGTATATAAGAGCAGAACTTGGATGAATTACAGAATAACTTTTGCATGTTATAACACAGGTTAGTGCTCGTTTTTTGCAATATTTATATAAATGTCTGCATATGTCTATAAAAATAAGCGGGCATTACAGGCTGCAAATGTCGGCATCTCCGTCAGCGCCGCCCGCCACGCTTCTCCCGATCTCTTGGCTGAAGATGGAAATGAACACACGGTATATTCCCATATTAAACCCATTTTATCCTCTAATCAGCATGGATTTGTCAATAGCACTCAACCATAACTAATCTTGTCAGACAAGCTATATTGCATCCAGTATAAATAATAAAGGGCAAGTTGACGTATTATATACAGACTTTTCAAAGGCATTAGACACTGTTCATCACCATATATTAATACAGAAATTAGCAAACAGCCTATGTCCTCCACTTATAACCATTCTCTCTTCGTACCTGTAGAACCGTCAGCAATGTCATGTATCATGGCTGCAGATCAACTTAATACATGTTCAGTTCAGGAGTCCCACAGGGGTCGAAATTTGGTCCCTTGCTATATTTAATTTTTATAAATAATTTGCCAGAGCTACTCACAAAATTTGAAACATGAATCTTTGCTGACAATGTTAAAATATATAATAATATTTTAAATTATGACTGTACAATGTTTAAAAAAAAAGCTGGATAACTTGCTTCAGTGGTGTGAAATCAATAAAGTCAGCCTGAACTTAAAGAAATGTAAACATGTATCATTCACCCAGAACAAACACGCTACTAAATATTCATATACTATTTCTAATGTGTTAGTACAAAGTGAGAATATAGTTAGTGACTTAGGGGTCACTTTTGACTAAAAGTTCCAACCACACTTTGCCTGCATTCTAAGTGAAGCTCACAAATTTGGGATTTATGAGAATGGGTAATCAATTTAGATGAAAGGAAACATTATATTTCTGTATTTATAAGGTTGTCAGATCTAAACTTGAATATGCCTCTTGTTTGGAACCCACAATTCAAAGATATCGAAAAATTAAGAGAAACTTGAAAATAATTCAGATATTTACTATATAAACTTGATGGTACATATCCAAAACTCACTCCGTAACATATTATGAGAAATCTTTTAATCTTTAACATCTCATCACTTGTAGAAAGAAGGCAAATAAGTCAATCAATTTTCTTTTCCAAACATATTAATGGTAAAATAGATTCTTCTCATCTGCTAAGGACCAGAACTGACCTCTTCCAAATCCCCCTCGGAAGGATCAAAATGACCGAAGCTGAACCCATGAGAAAGTTATTTAACTCATTTTTTAAGAATAACACAAGCGTATACTTATTTAAATGTAATTTTTAACTTTAGATCTAATCTTTGAATTTTTATATATTTTGTTCTATTCAGAGAATTTGTTTTCAATTAGCTTGTAGATGTAATTTTAACTTTAGATCTAATCTTTGAATTTTTATATATTTTGTTCTATTCAGAGAATTTGTTTTCAATTAGCTTGTAAGGTTTTATCCGACAATTTAGTTTCATTAATATTGTATTACCTGTGTTTTTTGTGTCTATAATCTAATAATTAAATTCTTTGTGCAATTGCTATTTAATGCAAATTGTATATTACATCATTCATATGGTGAAATCTCTAGTATGATATTGGTAATGTAATGGTGGCATCCAATATTGAACACTGTAATTGGGCATGCACCTGATGTGTTTCAATTAAATAAATAAATAAAACTACTAAATATGGCAAACTGCAGATTTCTGGAGCCTACCTCTTTACACAAAAATCACATTTATTAAATTTGTTGATGTTATTTTCATAGCTCTTTTTAGGTTCATTTTATATTGGTAATTTAATGGTGACATCCAATATTGAACACGAATTGGGCATGCGCCTGATGTGTTTCAATTAAATAAATAAATAAAACTACTAAATATGGCAAACTGCAGATTTCTGGAGCCTACTTCTACACAACAAACACATTTATTAAATTTGAAAATTCGTTGATGTTTTTTTCGTAGCTCTATAGGTTGACATTTAAATATTCCATAGTTCGATGGGCCTGACCTCCAGTGCCCCTTCGCTGGGTAATGGCCTATGTGCTATCAAAAAATTGTACTCTTTTTATCAAACCTTCCTCTCATAAGAAAATGTATTTTATGCAAAACTTTCTCCAACTGGATTTTTTTCAAATAAAATTATCCACAGTACTTGAACTTGGTAATTTTAAAATTAGTTGCTAGTGATCTACCTGTCCAGGATGCAGTTAACAGTTCAATGTCAATAAAATACCGAGATTTAACAGCACATTGTAAACACTTTAATTTTGTTCTTTTTGCAAAAATTAAAAAATATATTGCTACTGTAGTCTGTGATTTTCAGTAACTTAATGCACTTTTTTAAAAATATTTTCAGAAGTAGATGTTTCCATTGATATTACTTGGAAGTGTGCAGCAGAGAGACAGTTTTTGGATAACCATGTCAAGAGTATCCAAAGAGGCTTTTCCAGGCAAAGATGAAGTGATTATGAGGAACTGCAGGAAGTTTTGTGAAGTAAGTGCCATGGACAGACTACATACTCACGAAGACAAGGGCTTGCAGGAAAAAGCCATATTTTGAGAACTGTGTTTGTAACTTACAAAATGTAAAAATTGAATTTCTTGTTTGATGCCATGTGTCTATAACATGAATCAGAATCAGTTGATCACTTTTCCTTGGCTTTAGTTAGGGCTGTAGGTTTATTTATTTTCCAGCTTCAGGTATACTTGATTGTTGCTGATGTTGTAAAGAAGTAAGTGCTATCCATTGTATTGTCATTTCATTTCTAACAAACCAGCAGTAGTGGTAAAACTGACCATCTTATTACGATCGGACACACATTATGTAAATATATCCTAAAAAAATAAAATGCTAATTATGCAACTTAAAAACAAAACTAAATATATTCAAGAATTTGTTCTGATTTAAAATGTTCAATTAGTTATAAATCGAAAAATTACCCTTAACTAGAAGAAGCCCAAGATATGTTATAATGGTGGGGCAGTTAATTTTGGCAGTAATTTTGATTACACAATTTGTTTCTTTCTCTTGTGCATGCTTGCCATGTCTTGTCATATACTGGATTATCAGTCTCACTGTGATGAGATTTCATCCTCATACGGTGGACCCAATTTGAGTTTTTTCATTTTCTTCACTAAGTGTTTCTTTGTAAATGAGCTTCAAGAAGCGTATCCTTGGTTAATGGCTCATTTAGTGATTTGTCATCATTCTTTTTATGGCTTTTCTGCGAAATGGAAGTGTCATCAGGACTCGCATCTTCTTGTCCCAGGCATCATCTTTCCGAGATGTCATGTTATTTGTTCTTTTATTTTTAGATCTTGCATGAACATTTTCATTTATTGCCTCATGCTTATTTGATCCTTTACCTTCCTTATGCTTTTTCACTTCCACAAGCACCCTCGGTGCTTTCTGAAGTCTGGCATTTTCGCAGAATTCCTCTCCAATTTTCAATAAGGGACTCACCCTTTCTCTGCCTCTTTATTTCTTATCCAGAGCAAACATCTTGTTCATCTCCATTGCACTATGTTTCTGTTCTCAATAAACAAAGAATTTCTTTACATCATGACATCAGATTTATCTTGCCATATCAATGGACAGTTTGTGAAAACATCTGAAAAGAAAAATACAGGATATTAGAATCAATATACTAACACTCAGATGTACATTACACAGTACAAATTTTGTTGGTTCATTGATTTTGTTTATTTATGCCACTTTTGGCTACTTTGCGAAGATGAGGATGAGTGATGATATGATGAAATTAATGGACACCCACAAATATCCATGCCCAGGCCGGGTTTTGAACCTGGCCCCCCTGGTGTCGTAGCATGATGTGCTCACCACACTGCCATGGGGGCTGGCAGTACAAATGTTATACCACTCTTATTTTTACTTTTAAATAATACTACATAAATAGATAAATTGAATCAACTCAGTTCTACAACACTGTATTTCTTATTTTTCCTTAAAGGTTAATTGTTCTATGTAATTTGACCAAATGTAGATGGTCTGGGATTTGCAATCAAGGAGAATTATGAGAAACAGGGAAATTTGTTTCTGAAGTCTCTTCTAATGTTTTTAATTTTTTGTATTGCTTGTAATAGTAATTAATCATGTTGCATTGATCTAATTTTATCAGATCTGATTTGCATGCACACTAATGAGCTTGTAACGTGTTATGTAAACCATGTTTGTAAAATGTACATTGTGGGCAAAAAACACTTTATCTGTTTTATTTTAAACAAATAAAAATGAGATATTATGCACAATATTATTTACTTCCTCATTGACGGTGAAAATTTACATTGTACAGTATTCCTACGTGCTAAAAATAGATGAGATTTAAGAAATTTTTTATATCTGGAATGATCACATACTTAAGGTGGTGAGAAAGTTACTGATGGATGCACATCTGGAAATAAAGGACCCTTATTGCCATAATGTGACACATTGCACTACCTTTGTGTGTACGAGTTGTAGGAGGAGCAATTATGGGAAAATTTGTGTGTACACACACATATAAGGTCACGTGGGGCTCAGTTTTTTTTATTGCACATGCCCTTTCACACTGGACCAAT
This sequence comes from Lepisma saccharinum, assembly GCF_977018435.1. NCBI lineage: Eukaryota > Metazoa > Arthropoda > Insecta > Zygentoma > Lepismatidae > Lepisma > Lepisma saccharinum. The sequence continues at coordinate 67,059,775 of NC_139243.1, forward strand.
ATGGACTATGAGGATGAATGATTGTTAAACAGTGGTCTGATTCATGAAAATCAGTACCCAGTATTCTAAAATATTGGAACCTTGATTAATTACCGATAAGGCTAGTTATAAGCTTGAGATGGAAATTTCATGTTTAATCGATTGATTGAGTTTGTGTTTTAAATCCACTTTATGCACAGTAAGGCTAATTGGGACTGGACAGTTCAAAGTGGAATCCAAACCACTATGTGATTTGTCTTCATTTTGGATAGATGCAAGACAAATATGGAGTCACTTGCAATAATGTTTAATGTGTGTCGATGGTCTCAAAAGGAATTTATCGAATTGATAAAGAACAATACATTTTATGCATTCTTATGTAAAAAAAAAGGTAAAGTTCCCCATGCAAAGGGCACCATGTCATGAAGGCACATTAGGGGACGGAGTAATTCTATGCATTACAAATGATTTATGGGTTTAATATTTACATAGAGGTGAGGAAATAAAGGGGGAACCACCAAAGGAAGCCTGCCTACTTTCAGGGGCAGGTGCTTATGTCCCGGTGCCTTTCAAATAAGCCAAGATGTCATTTCCATTGAAAGACTTTTCCCCTGTATATTTTATTTTTGTAAACTTTGTTTCAAAATAATTTAATTACAATAGTAATACAATAATAGTAGAACATAATTTTTGACCAAGTTTGTTGTAGTTTCCAGGACAGGTTTGATTTTCATAGTAATTTGTATATTTTTATTATTAATTGGGTGGTACAAGAATAATATGGAAAAGAAAAGATAAATAGATTGGTGAGGAAGCATTAATTACAATGAAATGAATTTGAATTTGGAAGCTCAATCTGTTTAGTCAGATTTAATTATGCTGTGACTATTTGTCTACAAATTTCATGATAAGATGAGTAATTAGGATACTCTGCATTTATTGTTATCATTATGTTCGAGGTTCAAGATGGAATGTTTGATGTAGTGTGAGAGAAGGAATAAATGAAAAAAAAAATGATGCAATATATTAAAAGCATATAAAGATTTATATGATTAGGAGATAAGTAAGTAAATGTTAAAGCAAACTATACTAAATGGTAAATATTATATTATTGATTTGTCTCTTACACTATTTTGAAAAAAGTCATTGGATTCCCCGGTTTCAACTCTGAAACGAACTAATCATGGAAAAGAGAGTACAGACTGGTACATATACGGCATCAGGAGGCTTCTCGGATCATTCGCTGACTGTAGCCTTTGTCATGAAGTGGAAGGAAAGGTGACACTGCAGCAATGCATCACGCAGTGGAAGACCCAAGATATTGGATGGCTGGGACAGGAGAGTGCTGAAGAGAGATTCGGAAAAACAGGACCTGTCTGATGCATTAGATTGCAGAAGAGTTTCAAAGTGAGACCAATTTGACTCTTTCGACCAAGACACTTCGCAAGGAGGCCTATGTGCTCGGTTATTATGGTCAAGCCGCTGCCCACAAACCCCAGATAACAAAAAAAACAATAAACGGCAGACTACACTGGTGTAAAGAGGAGAAACAGGACGGTGGAGCAATTAATCACGCTTCACACTCTTTCGATCAGAGGAGAGTGTGGGTATGGCGATTACCTGGAGAACGTCTGTTACCAGATTGTGTAGTGCCCACAGTGAAATATGGTTATGGCGGCTTCATGTTCAGGGGTTGTTTCAGCTGGCATGGCGTGGGTCCACTGGTACCGGTGTATGGCCAAATGATGTCTGCGTCCTACTGAGAGATTCTCGAAAACTCCATGCTCCCAATGTTGTGGCGTTTCTATGGAAACTAAGAATGTGTGTTCCAGGACGATAATGATACTTATGTTTCCATGGCTACCATGGAGTGATATGAAGAAAATGTCGCCAGACTGGATTGGCCTGCTCAGAGCCCTGACCTCAACCCTATCGAACATCTATGGGATGAACTGGCACGCAGATTGAGGTCTCACCCTTCTAAACTTCCAGGGTTGGTGACTGTACTGAAGGTGGAATGGCAGAATATCTTGCTCGGTGTACTACACGACCTTGTGGGCAGTTTACCACGATCAGAAGCTGCTGTTATCACTGCCAAAGCCGGGACAGACCTCATATTGATTGCAAGAAAACTGATTGTATCTGCTGAAACTTGGTGTCAAATGACTTTCTTCCACATGGTGTATAATGAGAATATATTTTATGTAGAAGAAAAGAAAAAAACAAATGAAAAGTTATATTATTGTAATCATTGATGGAGTCTTTGTTAATTTCCATCTTATTTTCTGTTTAAAATATTTTAGTAGGAGGAGAGTTTGTGAAGGAAGTTCAGTTGAGGGGTCAAGGTAGAGAGTGTTTGCTGGGAACACTCAGCATGAAGAGTATTCTACCAGAATGTTCTTTGGTAGAAGTTCTTTCCTGGGATGCCTGAGGAGGTTTGATAACACCCCCTGGTAACATCAGGAAGGAAAAGGGAAGTTAGATATGATGAAGGTTTAAGGATAGGTTTTCCTGTTGCTCTGTGTGCTGCCTCACTCTCTCCAATAACTTGTGCTGCACTCCTGTTGTCACCCTGATATTATTCGTAGTCTTGCTGTGATCTCTTCATGTCCCTCCGAAGCGATGTAGTTTTTTCTTTCTGCTCACTCTTTTTGAAGTCTCCCAAGTGTTCCGGTCTAAGAGTGGTTGTAATCATTTGCTCTGGCAGCAATGCGCTTAATCATCTCAATCTTCTTGGTTCTTGCATGGCTTCAAGTTGTGGCGGTCTGTGCTTCTGGTAGTTGTTGGGCAGGTTCCTCGCTGATTATTTTCAGCTCAACTGTTGATTCTTCATCTGCTAGTGTTTTCAGTGTTTCCCAGTGTTTAGATTTTATTTGGTAGGTGGTATTGTATTTTTTCCCCTTTTAATTTGATTTGAGGTGTTTTGTTTTCATTCAATTTGCCCTCTAGGACTACAATGTCTTATTTGCTGTGATTTGTAATTTTGCAGACTCACACCATTCAGCGAAAGAGTTTAAAATGGTCGTTGCTTTTTCTTCAATTTGCCTTCTAGAATTTGCTACAACCAATATAATTACATCGTCTACGTAAGAAACTGTTTTTTTCACTTCTGCCCGACGCCACATTGTAATCAAGGGATCCCAGGTTCGATATCCAATGGAGGCACATAGTGGTTCTAATCCCACTTTAAACTGTAATTCCAGTCCCAATTAGCCTTCCTGTGCATAAACTGGACTTAACACCAACTCGATCAACTTCTGGGATGATTGTCATTTTCCACGGCCGATTCTAGATTTGTTACAAAGTTCTGGCACTAACATTCAACCCTGTGTGCACTCTGTAGTTAAGGTCTTGGTTGTTACAATTAAGTTGTTACTCCTTAAGTTTACTTTCCTATTTATGCAGTATCAAGTGTTAGTTTGAGGCTTGTTCCTAATTTCGTCCCCAGTCATGTTCCTAACTTTGTCCACAGGATCCACTGCACAAATGTTTCATATGGTTCCACAAAACCTGCTCCAGTGCCAAAAACTGTGCAATTTTTTGTGATGCTTCAAAGGCTGAAAGTTCTTGCAAACAAGAAATAACTTACATTTATTGTTTTATTTTTCATTTTTGTTTAATTTTTTCAAGTAAACATAATCTTGTTTCTGAGTAGTTCTAAATTTGTTTTGAGTTTGCCACGTTCAACTAATTATGTTCACTTGTGCAATGACATATTGCAAGTAACATGAATATCTTGGCAAATCATTATTACTATTTTTTCCCGAACTTGTTTTGGGGACTAAATTAGGCACGCTTTCTTTGGTTTTGCATTATGTGAGTACTTTTGAAATTTTTTGTTGGTACTAACAATTGATTATACAGGCGCTTTGACTTTGTTTTTAGGTAAAGAGATAGTTGACGAAGGTAATATAAAATTTTGGAGCTGTTACGTAATTTAATATGGTCTCCAGGTAAGCAAAAGTGACTAGGGGACGATATTTGGGTCCCCTACTTTACTAATCATTATTTTTCCAATATCCTGAATTCAAGCAACAGCAATCACTACTATACAATGTGCTAAGAAAGTGCCATGTCCAATTCCCAACTTCTATCATCACATTATTATCACAACTGCCATTAGATATAATGTGGATACTATATGGATATGCCAGGAGATGCAAAATACTCATTTAAATATATGCTTTTAAAAATATGTAAAGCAATCAAACCACAGTTGGGGAAAACTATGTGGAGTGTGACATAAAAAGTGAAAACAATATAGTGATTCAGTACATGTGACCAAAGTTGACATAACTCGACGGGTCAAGAAGAGGAGGAGGTTAATTTTGCAGCAAGTTTTCACATATATAGACCCTAACGTGCACACAGAATGTAGTTGAGCTGCAAGACTGGCACGGGAGATGCTGAGCACCATTCTAGACTGGATTAATACATAAAACCTGCTCCAAACCTAACCTGTGATGGGGCTTAGGACAGATCGAAAATTCCCTCCACAGATCACATATTCTGATAAACAGGTATCCTACATGACAGTTAGACATCCTACTGAGTGGACCATCATGGTTCTTTTCTCTTACCATGATGTAGAAAATCTACAATTAAGGCCGTCATGCTGTTCGTCCAAGCGTGGCAGTTTCTCCCCCTTTTTTTTTTCCTGAAGAGAAGTTTCCCCCATTTACTTACATTGAAGAGAAGAACAGTTTTATATTTTCCCCTGAACTATTGGACTTAGACCTTCAAATTTTTAAGGGACATTACTGAAAGGCATATTTCATGGTCCGTAAATTCAATGTTTGTGTATCGCATATGGGTTGATACTTTGTTTTATTTACATTAAGTTTGACTACATTGTTTCAAAATGTCTTTAGCAAGTGCAGTCAACCTCGTCCCTTTACATGGGAGGGCTCTTCCCTGGTGGTTGGCGCGTGTACTTTCCTTTCTTGACCATTTCGGCAGGGTTGGAGTGGGGAGGGGAGGGGGTGCGAAAGACCCAACCACTTTTGGCATTCCATAGAATCATTGGACAAGAATATACCGTATTTACGCGTGTATAATGCACACTTTTTTCAAAATTTTAGCCCCCCAAAACTGTGGTGCGTATTATGCACGGAATAATTCGGACAGCCAAAATGAAATCACGCATTTTTTTTCACTGTCTCTGCGTATAACTTGTATATATCTACAAATTGTTTTTCTTTAGCAATAATAATTCTTAAAAATAATTTTTAAGGGTGAAATGGCAGTTTTCCATGAGTTTTCACTTAGTATTGGAACATTTTGTGAGATCAGGAAAAGCAGCACCGTTCTGGCAGAATCCAAACACGCGCCTCCCGTCACATGGGAGGCGTATCAAGCGGTATTTTTCGCGGGAGAAATAACTTCCACAAAAATTGATTTCGCCTTAGAAACTGTCATGAAGAGAAATAGGGCGATAAATAAGTCTTTTCCACTCATTTTATTCACACTCATTCCCTTCATAAGCACACTACCGCTCGCTAGTGGGTCTGATCTAAAAATAAACACCAGACCACGCTTCAGTGATATCCAATAACATTTGACCTCTGCCCTCCCATCCCCCAAGTGCACCAATGTTACCCCGCAGCCGACTGCCGCTACCAAACATGCCAGGCTTGTTTTGCCATTGTGATTTCGTTTGCTCTTGGATACGCGAAAGGAGATCAAATATGCTTGGATGTTATTTTAAATCGACCTTGTAGCGTGTTCTTTGTTCCCTGTAACACATTCATAAAGAAGCGAAACTGTTAGATAATCACAGCCACATAGGTCCATCCAGGTTTCCGCAAAATTTTAACTTGATCTTACGTGCATCATAACTCCCGTTTACCACTTCATACATTTTCATAACTGTGCTGATGTCCTAATATTTGCCAAAAGTGTTCCGTTGGCCGAGTGACTTCTCCCTCTTTTCTTCTCAGCAAACGTTTAGGGCAGGGGGGAGGGGTATGCCGATTGTTTCCTTGCTCGTGTGTGCACTAGGGTGATGACATTTTTACAACCTCATTTCCCTGTATCATAATTTGATGAGCTTTCATTAAAGATTAGATAAAATCTTACTTTCAAGGTGATTAGATAAAAAAAACCTCACGCACAAAATGATTTTAAAAATTTTATTTATCAGTTTTTTTGCCCATTTTTTGAAGTCACTGTAAGCAGATATAATATTGAACACAAGCTTTAGAGTCACATGTATACAGCATTATATAGGGTCATCAAACACACAAGGAAGTCAATTATTCACGATAATGTCATTGGACAGGATGAATCTCGGTGGGAGGCTGTCCTTGTTGCGGCAGGAGTCGTGCAAGTCTTGCATAACTTTGATCGCACGCTCACAACACTGGTTACTTTGGGCAATGTTGATTGGCGATTCATCTGTTTTCCAGTGGTTTTTTCAAGCATTTGAGATCTGTTGGGTAGTCATTCAGAACTGCAGATAGTTCATCATAATCTTCAGCGTGGAACAATTGACTGCTGAACCAATGGTCAGCCCATGAGTAGGAAATGAATGAACAAATTTTACGCAGCCTGTTCCAGGTTTCAGGCATCAGAATGAACTCAAGAAGGGCTAGAATGGCACGAGAGTTCCGTCGTGATTGCTGATGTTTGGGATCTGTTGAAACTTCACGAAGGGGATCTCATTCCTGTCAGTGAAGTGACGGAAGACACGAGTGAGGTGGTAGAGAAACTTCATGTCGTCTCTCCAGCCGCCTGTTTCCTTAATCTCAGTTTTACCGTTGCTGAAGGCTGCTTTCAATTTATCATAATTGCTTATCAAATCCTGCACAAAGAAGTACTTGATGTTTGGTGATCTAGTCGAACCATGGAGCTCATCGTCCACGACAACGCGAAGATCGCGATCCAGCACATGGTGCTGGCAACTGATGAACTTGGGTTTGGGGTGACCTTTCTCTTCGAATATTTGCTGCTGCCGAACAACAATGCCTGTCTTCTTGCCGGTATTCACGCTTGTTGTGTCAGCAACAATCATCACAATTGATCCCCACAGGTTGAACTCCTCTAACACATCCTAGAGTCCTTCTGCGATTGTTTGAGCTTTCCCATCTTTCAATTTGAGTACAGACAACTTAATTTCTTTTGCTTCATTCTTGAGGACCACGGCCTGATATTCAAAGCCATTAATGTGTTTGCCATCAAAGTGTATGCTCCACTTCTCCAGATGAAGCGTGCTCACCAAGTGCTTCTTCATCTGAGCAGATCTAGTGTAGTGTAGATAGCCTTGTGGATTGCTGACTGACATGGGGTTGGGATGTCAATGCCCTCGCCAGAAAGCTGGCGGCACATCTTTGCTGCTCCGTGGGATGACAGCTTTGAGCTTGTAACAAGGCGTCTTGCAATGCCTGTTTGGTTATGCTTCCTTGTGCTCGTTGATGCTTCATTCTTATCCTCCCAAGGACTGTCTTTGCTGTTGTTGGACGAGTGCATGCAACTGTCGGAATAATCAGTTGGCTCTGAGCTGGTAAGTGTTGACACAGTCGCTTCCATTGCCTTCTTTTGCTTGGATGGATGGATGGTCTTCGCACTAGCACGTTTGCAACTGGAATAACCAACCTGACCCTTGCTCTCAATTTGCAGTTTGTAGAGGTTCTCATCCTCTTTGCACATCCATTCGCCTTTCACCTTGGTCACATCAAACAGTTCATTCAATGAATCAAAGTTTTGTTTCTTTCTGCATCGCTCATAGTCTTTCAGAAGGTTTGCTAGTTTTACACAAATGGCTTGATCAGATACATGTGGAAAGTTCAATGTTTTGCTCCATAGGGCTTTAAGCTCCACAGCAATTAGACCGATCCTCTCTCCGTTCTTTGGCAGTGGATTCAAGAAATTTGAAGCATCCAATGACGTGGCTTTTCAGGGGCATGCGACTCCGTTCACTCAAGGGTGTTTCATAAATTGCCACGTTGCCTCTTCTTGATGGCACTTGAAACTGGACCTTTTTCAATATTTCAATGGAATATACCTCATTTTAGTCATCAATAGGCAAAAGTTCATCCATTTGTGCTACAGGAAATAATTTTTGAGAAAAAAAAATGAAAAAGTCATCACCCTAGTGTGCACACAGGCTGATTACAGGTGAGAGTAGAAGTGGCCCGCTCTTCCTTTCCTTTGACTTCTAAAATGTGCAGCCAGTTCTGGATGCATTCTTGAAAACTAACAAACACCATAGGATAAATAATAAAAAAAAAGTGCCCCCCCCTTATTTACGATGTATTTTACACAGCTGAACGAGAACGAAATTTACAGCCCTACTTTTTTTTTGTGCCTAGAAAGGTAAGATCTTCCCAGAGATCTTATCTTACCAGTTCATCTTGTAACAGAAATGTCCTAACTTCCATCCATCCTGTTACTTGAAAACTTTTGATCACCATTTCCAGGGAGATGGAGTTCCATGCCTCACAAACCCATTCACAATCGGCAGCGACGCACGTTTCACCCTCCCGCTTGATGCGAATTCATGCTGCATTGATGTCATCCATCTATTGTAAGCATAATGAACTGCGATCTTGAACGGGCGGATGATAACTTTGTCCCCTCTCCTATAAAAAGCCTACCATCTGGAAGTTCAAGGTCGCATGGTGAATGCAATAGCTACGAAAGCAAGGAAAAGTTAGTTTTTATGATCTACTGTTTAATTTTAAACGAAATACGTAAATGTTAGTCCGACACTAAGAAAGCAATTTCTGGGACCTGAATTGTACTGTGCATTATATAAGAGATAATTTCTTTTGTTGCTTTTCCTCATCAAAAACGAGAGTGCGTATTATACACGCACGCACATTATACACGCGTAAATATGGTAGTCATCAGTATGCCTTCCCATTGTATACCACGGCATGGCACGTTTGAATTTCTGAATTCAAACGACAATGAGCTTAACTATTTAAAAATGCTTTGTTGGTAAGAACAGAGAGCCGGAAAAATTCCAACCACTTCCAGGGATCGAACCTGGATCTCCCACGTTGTTGTCAGACACCCTCCTACTAGACCACTGCAGCTTTTTGATGAGTTCCACACTATGATTATTTAAATATATTGTCTTGTTTTTATGGATTTTCTTTACACTTAGGAAGCACCTTGTTGACTAGACAATTATTTCGGGCAAGAATTTACAATATCGGACCCCTCTTTGATTTTTGTAATATTTCACATACTCACTAATTGAGTCCTCCTAATCACGAATTTGAAGTTACAATTTGGGGGTCACGTGTAGAAATTGCAAAATAAGCTAAATTGAGAGGAAATTTTGCCGTTACAGTGCTACGAAACGAACATTTTTTATCGGTCCGTGATCGCAATTGGCCCACGAACCATTCTCGGTAAGGCTAGGCTATGCAAACATAGTTAAAATTTGGGGTCGTAGAACCATGTACGGGTAGCCCCAGAAACCATTCACAGTAAGGCTAGGTTAGGGAAGCATAGTTAAAATTTGGGGTCATAGTAATATCAGGAATATATAAATTTCGTTCTAAAACTTAAAATATTGCAATAACCATTGTTTTCGTGGAGAAATAGAAGGTTTCTCTTCCGGTCGCAGACCACTCAATTTAGCTTATTTTGCAATTTCTACACGTGACCCCCAAACTTTAAATTCAAATTCATGATTAGGAGGCCTCAATTAGTGAGGATGCGAAATATTACAAAAATCGGGGAGGGGTCTGGTATTGTAAATTCGCGCCTTATCTTGTAACAAAAGAACAAAAATATTCTCCCTAGAATTTGTTAAGAATTATGAGTACTATTATTTAATTGTAATATAATTAAGCCTTGTTTCCATATTATAAACACTATTTTGCTGACCAAGGCAGTTTATTAAGATAAAAAACACTTAACAACTTAACAGGTAATGTTTCAACCCTGTATCAGGGTCTTCCTCAGACGAAGAACTCCTCTTTGTCTGAGGAAGACCCTGATACAGGGTTGAAACGTTACCTGTTAAGTGTTTTTTTTATCTTAATAAACTGCCTTGGTCAGCAAATTAGTGTTTTTATTATTTAATGAAAGTATAATAAAACAATGGTAATGTGAATTTGGAGAAAGTTTTAAAAATAATTCCCCCCCCTTTCATGATATTCTGCGTACACTACTGCCACATAATAAAGTATTAAAATTAATCTCAAATGTTCGACATCATTATCTTGTGAAAGCACACAAATATTAATGAATTAATCGTGGCGAGTCTGGCTTGATAGAGATAAAATTGTCTCGCACACAAAAAAAATTAAAAAAATTGAGCAACAAAAATGTACTATCTTTTAGGCATTTGTTAGCACATGATTTATTTTAACCTTGGGGGGGGGGGGTTTGAGGGAGTGCTGTCAGGCGCACCATCACTATTTTTTTTCTATTTTTCAACTGAATTTTTATGAAAAATTGAAAATAAATTACATTGTTCCCTACGGCGTTCTCAATATTTCTGTATTTCCTTCATTCATAAAAACCTAAATGTAATGCAAGGAGGACGCAAAATGCATTAGGTGAGAATATTGGGCGTCATCTTTGAATGCGTGTTATTAGACACACTCATGACAGTGACAGTGTAGAATAGGTTGGCAATGATAGTAATTTTTGTAATGATTATCATTAATAAACAATTTCCCATCTATAAACAAAAAGAGAATTAATAAAAAATAAGTTTTTAGTGAGTTTTAGCGAATGGTAAAATATGTGTGAGACACTCATGCAATTTTATTGGTTATTTTTTATTAATGATTGTATTTTTTGTAATTATAATTAGTTAATAAATAACTGCACATTTTGTTGATATAAAAAAACTGTTTTGGACTTTAGTGATAAAAAAATGTCGACCTGTGGGCCCCCTTCTGGTAAACAAGTTTCTCTTACGGCACCAGTAAGCTAGGGTTAATTATAATTAGCACAATAATAATAATGAAGATATTAATAGATTAATCATGGTGATTCTGACTTGTATCAAGTTAAAATCGCCACAAAAAAAAAAAACAATTAGGAACAGAAATGTACTATCTTTTAGGCATTCGTTAGCACACAATTTATTTTGAGGAGAACCCAAGTTGAAATGTAGATATAATGAATTACTCTTGCCGATTCTGGGTTGAAATCAACATCGTCCACAGGTTTTTTCCTCGGGGGAGATAAGATTTCATGTCTTGCCCTTCAGTCTAAGCTTCATTATTATTATTATTATTATTATTATCTCTCTACAAATCATAAAATTCAAATTGAATTGAAAATTTGGCATGTATACAAGTTCAGGTTCGAGCCTACTATTTAAATACTAGAAACTTGATTCGCATTGCTTCCTTTTCATAAACACCAATCACTTTGTTGATGAACAGTCTTTTTTTGAACTTTTTTTACAATGCACAGATATCAAATAGTAGTGGTGTGCAGGATCCTGAAACGTCGGGACCAAGATCGGAAAAAAAAATTCCCATCCCGATCCCAACTTTGGGAAATGATTTCCCGACTTTTCAGGATCCTGAGCAGTTGGGAAATACCGAATGGTCATTTTAAAGGTAGTTAATTATCGACGTTTTCTGCATTGCAAGTGTCTGGAACCTATCGGAAATTGTTTGTTTTTATTCCAGAAGAGCAAAAATAATCACTTAAGTTGAAAGTGATGTGTAGAATTAGAGATTTTCACATCTTCGGGTAATATCAAACATTTCCCGTCCTTAATGTCGTAATTAAAAAAAAATTCTGTCCCGCACACCCCTAACAAATAGATCACTTGATCTCATTTACTTCATGGTTTCTATGATCTATGTTTTTACGCAAAAAAAGTAGAGGAAAGTACGTGAATATTTAATAGGTTTGTAACAAGTTGAGGACTAAAAGTGGTAAACGTAAGTGCCAAAAATGAAAGTGTTGGGAAACTGCATCGTTCCGAACATCAGTCCATAAGAACGTCCACACTAGTGACCTCTTTACATGCCCTTTTTACTACTTGGAGAACTACCAGCCACTTTTCACGTTTACCACATTATAAAGCACGGCACATTGCACAGTTTGATGTGGAAAACGGTGTTTGAATTATTGTGGCACTTACAACGTTTACCAATTTTAGTCTTCAGTTCATTAAGTATAGTTGCATCAAATCAGGAAGTGGTATTGCAGAAGATGGGAAGGGAACCAATTTTTTCACCAGAGTTGGAAAAACAATTTGCGTAATATCTCATTATGGATATCAAAAGTTTTGTTGGAGTGCTACCTCTCGCTCCTGTCCCATCTACCTCTGACGTTTTGTACTATAACCTCTGCTCACAATGATATCGCTTCAACGTCACCTACACCTAGTACATCTGGTGATGAAAGTAAATCCATGCTTGGTTTTTCTAGTGCCAATTGTATAATTGAGGTGGTTCCGAAAATGTTGGGTGTACAACACCCCCCCCCCCTCCTTTCCCGTAAATCCTGTAGATATAGTATTTTAGATTTTCAGAAATGGGATATATCATAATTACTTTTCGTGTATTTATCTAAAAAGTTATGGATTAATATTCTGTGTTATAAGCCCTTCTTTGTTCATTTCCTGTGGTATTTGAAGCACTTTTACTGATAGATTTTTTTTTATTTTTTACAATTTCACTTCTTTTCTTTCGTTGTTTCTTTGGTTCCTGTTCTTAAGGTAACTGAATGGTGGATACTCTCAGAAACATATGAAAGTGTAACATATATTTTTGCAGTACTAAAATACGCCACAGTCAGGCACGTATCCACAAATATGTTTCGGAGGTGGATGGGGTCCGAACCAAGTGTCTCAGGAATAATAATAATGTTTAAATTAAAATACTTTATTGAAATAAGTGTTTATTGTAAAAGTGCAAAAACAATCACTAGAAGGGGAAATCATGTGTACAATTCAAGATTTTCACTGCATCTGGAAATATCAGAAATTTCCAGTTTCGGAAATTTCCCAATGTCAAGAATTTTTTCAGGCGCGAACGCCAGGATTATTAATATTTTCTTAACAATCCCTTCCCGCACACCCCTAATTACAACACTCAACATGATTGTAATCTTTATTGTGAAAAAGTTATCTTATTACTTTGTTGAACATGGCAATTAATTACTTACCTGCTGTAACAGACAGCCTGTAAATCGCAGAAAATAATATTCTTTGTAATAAAATATCGCTATAAATTCACCATTCAAATTACATAAAACATTTTCCAGATATCTCGGAAGTGCAAGCGCCCCCTCTTCCTCCTCATGCGGATGCCCTTGCGTGGTGCAATATACTTTTAATGTGCACACTAACACCCTATAACGCATCCATTATAACTATTAACAAAAAGGTAATAAAAATGATTACACGATAGTAATAAGACTTCAACCCCCCTTGCTCATCCATCGCTAAGGGCTCGCTGTAGATTCAGTCCAAATTAGACTATCTGTGCATAAAGTGGACTTAAAAGAAAAAAACTCAAATGAACCAATGGACAATGTGCCTTTACCGGGGATCGAACCTGGGACCTCTTGATTATAGGGGGACACTGAGCTATTGGGAAGGATCTTTGTAATGTCCCTCCAAACCACAAAGGCAAACGAGTAGACCTGCATCCTCAACCTCTTCAGTTCTATTTATCTTAGTCATTAACTAAACTTGATAGAAATTCCTAGCTCCAGGATTTTTTAAATCACTTTTAGTTGAATTCTACGACGAAGTGCTTTCTGTTGTACTACTACGAAATCTGTGAAGAGACAAGAACATTACTGTGCTGTAAGGTAAGTTTTCTCTTTTAAAATCATATTTATAAATGTTTATTTCATGTGTACATATAATTTTTGGGGAACCCCTATGTTCTTTTGAAATTTTGAAATCTTTAATACTTTAACACAAATAACAGTATGTAATCCAACCCCACCACAGGCCCAGTCAGTACTTTAGTGTCTCAAAAAAGAGGGTGTATAGATCTAGGCACGATGTCGTTTACATTGAGTGCTGTTAAAAGGGTCGCACAATGATTGATTTTGAGTCGCTTTTCTACCACTGCCACTTTGGCTAATTGCGACGATGAGAATGAGTTATGAAATATGAAATTGATGAAGAGACACTCACGAATGACACTCGTGCACAGGCAGGGATTAGAAACTGGGATCTTTGGCGCTGCAGCGCATTTTTGCTAACCACTACGCCACGAAAGTCTGAGAGTTACATATTGAATACTAACTCCAAGATGAAAAGTGCAATGTCCATCAATAGTATTGATGTTGTGGTCTACATTCTCCAAAATTAACTGAATGCACTACGTTTTAACTAACGATGGTTAGTAATGTATTGTAGCAGATATCTAGTATGTAATAGTCTGTTTCACTGTATGATTCAGTGAGACGATACAGAATATCAATAAGTTGTTTTGATTCATATCGTGTATGAAGGTCGATGCAGAGATCAATTACAGAACACTGATGAATACAAAAACAATATTCCTGGGACTAGATTTTTTCAAGGAGCTGATCTAAGTATGCATCCCAAAGTTATTTAGTTCGAATTCTGGGTAAGCCATAGATGTGTGTTGTTCCATTATCTATTCCATCACTTCATCTGTCATCCTCATCATTGCTCCTGACCAAAGAAATAGAAAACCGACGTAAAATAATAAAAATACAGTCAGTTCATGTGAATGATAGGATTATGCCTTCAATGAAAACCACACGTGCTTTGTTCTTTCAATGTACTTTGCCTTGTATTTATTTCATCGAAGTTAGCCTAACTGTGACGTAAATATGTATATCGTCCGATTAATGAAGACTTGAAAGGGCACGTTTATCCCAGTACTTGACCCCAATACGAAAATTAGTTTTTGTGCCTCGGCCCACTAGACTTGCAGTAGGGTAACCAGACGTCCTGATTTTCGCAGGACAGTCCTTTATTTGAGGGTTATGTCCTGCAGTCTGCGATGCTACTCCAAAAATCCAAATATGTCCTATTTTTCAACAGTATCCTGCGAAATGTCCTGCCAAATATCCAGACGAATTGTATACCTCTGTGAAACTGTTAGCACCTTTTAAATAAATAGTATTGTATGGTTGGTGGACTACAATGTGATCCTCCCAACTAGATCCGAGGGATCCGCTGACCAACGACAGGTGCGGTCCTCCATTCATATTGGGGGTTAGGCGTAGAGCTGACAACTCTGCACTGTAAAAAGATGTCAAGAAACAGCAATATGAGGCCATGGATGTTCCCAAAGGTAAAATAGTTCCTCATTGGGATCTCCGGGTGGGGACTACTTTGGGATGTCCCTGGGCTAAGGATAAGATCTACATTAGGAATAAGGATATTAAATTAGGCACATGGAATGTTCTGAGCCTTTACCGGCCTGGGGCATTTCAGTGTACAGTTAATGAGATAGTTAAGTATAAATTAGATGTAGTAGCTGTCCAGGAAGTTAGGTGGCCAGGAGAAGAAAATTGTAAAACTAAAAATTCTACTTTTTTCTATGGTGGTACTGAAAATCATAATTTTGGAACAGGCGTTTATAAATAATAGGATTATCTCGGCTCTTAAAATAGTAGAATTTATTATTGATAGGATATCATATGCAGTTTTACAGGGTAGGTGCTGTAAAATTATTTTAATAAACATACATGCACCAATGGAAGATAAAGATGATGATACTAAAGATGATTTTTATACAGAGTTAGAACAGGTCTTTGATAAATTTTCTCAGTATGATATGAAAATTCTGTTAGGTGACTGTAATGCACAGATTGGCAAAGAAGAGACATTTAAACCCACAATTCGTAAAGAAAGTCTTCATGAATTAAGTAATGATAATGGTATAAGATTGATTACTTTTGAAACCTCAAAGAATTTAATTGTGAAAACTACCACTTTTAAACATAAAGATATCCATAAATATACCTGGTCTTCTTCAGATGGTAAAACTCTGAATCAGATAGATCATATTCTCATTGATAAGAGAAGGCATACTAGTATAATTGACGTTCGTACACATAGAGGTGCTGACTGTACAAGTGAACATTATTTAGTAATTGCTAAATTAAGAGAAAGACTCGCAGTGATAAATCATCAGCAACAAAATCTAAAAGCTCTAAAATTTAATACAGGAGAGTTTGCTGATGAAAGAATTAAGAAAGATTACCAAATAAACTGTCAAATAGATTCGATGTTTTGCAGGATTTAAATGATGATGAAAATATAAATGAAACAGACGTAAATAAGAATTGGGAGCACATACGTAATGCAATAGAATCAGCAGCTAAAGAAAGTTTAGGATACCATACACCAAGAAAAAGTAAGCCATGGTTTGATAATGAATGTCATAATCTAATAGAAATAAGAAATCAGGCCAGACTTGGGTGGTTAAATAACTCTGATGATGATACAAATCTAAGCAATTACAATAGAATAAAGCGATAAGTTAACCGCACATTTAGAAGTAAAAAAAGAGATTACTTGAAAAGCAAAATTTACGAAATTGAAACAAGCAACAAAAACAAAAATATCAGAGATTTATATAAAGGTGTAAATGAATTTAGAAAGGGGTGGCAAAATAAAGTAAACTTGATAAAAGATAGACTGTGATTTCCTACCTGACCTAATTTGACTGAAGTTAAAGATGCTATTAAAAGGCTAAAGAATAACAAAGCACCTGGTATTGATTTAATACCAGCTGAGTTAATTAAATATGGTAGAAATTCGTTAGTATGTCAAATTCATAAATTAATTTGTTTAATATGGAATAAAGAAGAAATCCCTCAACAGTGGAAAGAATCCATAATTGTTCCTGTGTTTAAAAAAGGTGATAAAATGAACTGCAATAATTACCGAGGAATTTCTCTACTCTCAACAACATATAAAATATTATCTAACATTCTTTTAACGAGATTAACCCCCTAAGCTAATGAAATTATAGGTGATTATCAATGTGGATTTAAATGTAACAGATCAACTACAGATCAAATATTTCACATCAGACAGACACTTGAAAAAAAAGTGGGAATATAATCAAAATGTCCATCAGCTATTCATTGATTTCGAAAAAGCATATGATTCGGTCAAAAGAGATAAATTATATAATATATTAGTAGAGTTTGGAATACCTAAGAAGCTTGTTAGTATGATAAAAATATGCACCAGTGAAACAGAAAGTAAAATTCGTGTGGGTATTAATGTGTCTGACAAATTTACTATTCATGATGGGTTAAAACAAGGAGATGCATTATCTCCATTGCTCTTTAATTTTGCCTTAGAATATGCTGTTAGGAAGGTAAAAGAAACTAAAGAAGGACTAAAATGAAATGGCGTGACTCAGTTGTTAGCATATGCAGATGATGTAGATTTATTAGGGATGATATAAATACAATTAAGAATAATGCTAAAATATTTTTCAAAACTGCTAAAGAAATAGGTTTGGAAGATAACAAAGAGAAAACTAAATATATGCTTACAGGTCGAAACCAAGTGTTAGGTAATAATCAAAATCTAATTATTGAAAACAACTCGTTTGAACCAGTTTCCAAATTCAAATACTTAGAAGTAATATTAACAAATGAAAATTATATTAAAGAGGAAATAAAAAGTAGGCTTAATTCAGGAAATGCATGTTACTTCTCTCTTCATAAATGTTTGTCTTCTCGTTTAATATCTAAGAAACTAAAAGTTAAAATATACAAGACAGTAATTGTGCCTGTAGTATTATATGGGTGTGAAAGTTGGTCCCTTACATTGAAAGAGGAACATAAATTGAGAGTATTTGAAAATAAGATCCTTAGGAAAATATCTGGACCTAAAAGGTATGAGGAGACAGGTGAGTGGAGAAGGTTACATAATTTAGAACTACATAATTTGTATTCATGTTCAGATATTATTAGAATGATTAAATCAAGAAGACTTAGGTGGGCAGGCCATGTGGCACGAATGGGAGAGGAAAGAGGAGTTCACAGGATTCTTGTTGGGAAACCCGATGGTAAGAGACCTGTAGGAAGGCCAAGATGAAGATGGAGGGACAACGTTGAGATGGACCTAAAGGAAATCAGTAGGGATGGAAAAGAGTATATAGATCTTGCTGAAGATAGGGACAGATGGAAGGCCTGTGTTGCTGCAGCCATGAACCTTCGGGTTTAAGAAGGCTAGAGAGTTAGTTAGTTAGTTAAATACTTGTAGATCTAAAACTTTTCACGCTCGCTTCGCTTGCGACCTTGGTCTTACTGTAAAGCTTATATTTATTGCTTGGAAACAGAAATTACATGCAGTCTCTTCATAATATGATATGCAAGGTACCGGGTGGAGTGATGACAAAGTATATGCTGGGACGCTTTCAAAATTAAAAATAGCCTAATTATGGGATTTGCATGTTTGATGCATTGATGAGATGATTACTACAGCTGCAGCAAGAGACAAATATATTCTCAGTATTAATATTTTAATAGCTATTATTTTACAATGTATGGATCTTTGGTAAGAAAGGAAGGAAACACAAAAAAAACGAGAGAGAGAGAGAGAGAGAGAGAGGAAGGTTTAATAAGAAGGAACGAAATGAAAAAGGAAATATACAAGAAGGGAAAGGGAAGACCTCCGTGAACGAGTGGTTGAACGCTAGGATGCCAGGGGTCGAATCTCGGATGTTCTTTGTGAGTGTCCATTCATGAACTTTAATAATATCATCACTCACATTCATTGTTGCAATTAGCTGAAAGTGACTAAGGTGACGTTAGATAATACAAATAAAATAAAGAAGAAAACATATCAAAAAATATTGTGTAATATTTCAGGAGACATAAGCAGCGTGACTTTTTCATTGCCAAGGGGGGGGGGAGGGGTGCACTTGATCTTGTGCTCTTTTAGTTACAGCAATCACCCCCGTATGCATCCATGGATGTCCTGCTATTCATTTCAGAAAATCTGGTTCTGGTCATCCTAGCTGCAGGGACATGAATTGTGAACGAAGTTCTTTCATATCTCAGAGTCCATGGCTGGCAAAGACCAACAAGGCTCTTTTCGAGAACACAGTCCACCCCTATCCCCTCCTCCTGCAAAACAGATGACGGACTGCCTGCTGGATTCTCAGAACCTGTTTACCATGGCTGAAAATGAGGAAGACTGAGCTATTAAGTTTCAGCAATTGAGATCATTTCACAGGCAGTTCTACTCTGTTGCCAAACTTAATGTAAATAAAACCAAGTATCGATCTATTTGTGATACAAGAAATTTGAATTTACGGACCGTAAAATACACTTTTCAATAATGTCCCTTAAAATTCTGAAGGTCGCAAGTCCAATAGTTCAGGAGAAAATGTAAAATTGATCTTTTCTTCAATGTAAGTACATGGGGGAAACTCGTCTCTCTTCAGAAAAGGGGGTGGGGGAAGGGGAGAAAGTGCTGTGCTTGAATGAGAGGTATGATTTCCCCTTAATGTCATGAATAGTGAAGTATGATAAATTGTTCAGTAAAAGCAGAGAAAGAAATGAGGACAAATAGAAACTGCAAACCTTTTATCAAACAACAATATTATGTTAATCAGTAGGGCCTGGTAATTTGTTATATTTTTTATTTGGCATATCTTTATGTATCTGATGAAAATCAGCCAACATAGACGAACTTGATAAGGCATATTTTGATATATTTTACCAATTTTGTACTTTTTCAACATTTTTCTTCAATTTTCTCAAAAAAAGACATATTTCTGTATAATATCATAATTGTCTTCCAGATAATTGTTTTGTAATTTATTCCTTGTACTTTTAGTACAATGGATAGTTTATATTACCGATGGCAGGATACGGAAATTAAGGACGAAGAAATTAAAAGCATGACATATTTTCTTACCAACTAGTACGGAACAATAATACCCCTCCCCCCTTTCTTTTATAGAACCAAATTGATACCCGTGTAAATATTATTGAGGAAAAATGTTCTCGGTCATTGTTGTGCTGCAGGCAGGAAGTAAACAAGTTTCAATTGTTCTCATTTCTTTACCTTTCTTTTGCTTCTCACAACAATCAGTCAAAAGTAAAAATAGTATTCAGTACCTTGAGTTCCTATTCTATCAGCAATCGAGTGTGAGAGTTTCAAGATCACTTATCGTTTGAGCCAGGCACATACCAGTGTGTTACAGTGGGAGTGAATGGAATGCCTTGAACAGGAACCTCAGCAGCAACATTGTAAGTGCATTGTGGAATGGAAACTTATTTAGTGTAACTTGTTCTGACGAATAGTTTGTAGTCTCTTTCTCAAATTCACATTCCTTAAAATCCTCGTAAAATGTTGTTTGTGAATTGATTGCTGCCACAAAATATGTGTATTGTGGAATGGAAATAATATTGAGTGTAACATGTCCTGACAAATATTTTGTAGGCTCCTTTTAAGATTCTATATAGTTAAGAGATCTGCCTTAAAACGTTTGTGTATTGATTGCCTAGATTTACCAGAGCTGTAGCAAGCTGCCAATTATGAGGTGTAAGTTGACAGTAGTAAATGAAACTTAGGATAACTAAAGTGAACCTCATGATATTTTCAGTATTTTTCAACTACATTCCTTGGTTAAAGAAATTCTGACTTCATTTAATACACCACCATAGTCGATCTTCCTTGGAAGATACTGAATTCCTGTACATCTCTGTTCCATATCAATCTTCGAACGCTTTGATATAGTCCATCATCCATTTGTCCTCGTCTGTTTACATCCTCATCTATTCTTCCACTTCTCTCAATTACGATTCCACTATACCCTCAACTCTTCTGTGTCCATCTTTATTCTTGGTACATTTCTGGCTCTGTTTCTTGTTTTTACCACCTCACTGTTTTCTGCAATGAATTTCATTCCTGCTCATCTAATTTCCTCATTCCAAATATCAAGCTGTCTCTGTACTACTTCTTCCCTGTCTACCCATATTACTAAGTCATCAGCAAACAACAGGGCCTTCATCCCATCTCCACCTCTTCATTAATTTCATCCATTGTAATTATAAAGAGCAGTGGGAAAAGAGCACTTCTCTGTTTTAGTCCATTAGTTATACTGAACCACTACGTTCTTCCCACTGGTGTCTTCACACAGCTCTGGTTGGCCTTGTATGAGTTCTGCTCTCTACACTCTCTCTCTTCCTTGACTCCCCTCTCTTAGAACCTTCGAAATCTTTGTGCTACCCACGTTATCATATGCCTTTTTTATATCTAGGACTGCTATAATCAAATCATTTGCATACTCATAGTGCCCTTCCTGTAATTGCCTTATGGTGAATATCAGATCTATTGTTGATCTGCCTCTTCTAAATCCATACTGTTCCTCTCTCATGCTCAGCTCTGTTACTTCCCTTATTCTTTCCTCTAATATTTTCTCATACACCTTTGCAGAGTGGCTGATTAATGTTATTTCTATGAAGTTTTGACATTCCTTTCTGTCAACCATTTTGAATATGGGAGCTATTAGTCCCTTTGTCCAATCACTTGGCACTTCTCTCTGTTGCCACACTGTTTTCAACACTTTGTACAACTACTGCACACCAATCACTCCTGCTCCCTAGTATCATTTCCATTGGCACTTCATCTACTCCAGGTGCTCTACCTTTCTTCATTCTCTTCAGAGTTTTCTTCACTTCTTTCCATGTGAGATTCACTTTTTCCACCACCCACTTGTCCCATTCTGTTTACCTTCTCATCTATACAGTAAGATAAAAAGTAATCATCTCATATGGGGCTCACGCCTTCACAATATAGGCAGATAAAAACTACTATTCATTAATACGAGGGTTACTGCTATTTATGTATCCGGAATGGGCAACACTAATGTTGATAGGTAACATCTAATATATCTATCGTAAAGTTGGACATTTCTATGGTATATGTACACAGAACGTTGTGCTTATGGTTGCTATTTTTGTTTGTTCCAGGGACTTGAAAATTTCATTGGAGGCCAACAATGGAATTAACCCGAGAACATTTTTGAGCAATGATTTTATACGACTTTCGACGTGGATTATATCAACAACAGTGCATCGATCAACTCACTTTGATTTTTGGCGATGAAGCACCACTCAAAGGCGCTGTATATAACTGGTTTAGTGAATTCAATCGTGGCCATTGTTTGCTCACGGACGAATCTAAAGAAGGCCGTCTAAAAGAGGTTGCTGTGCCAGAAAACATTGATGCTGTGCGAGAACTGAGAATGCAAGATGGTCATGTGGCATATCGTGAGATTTAAGCATCCCTGGGCATTAGTATGACTAGCATACATAAGATATTGCATGAACATTTAGCCGCGAAGCAGATTTGTTTCCGTTGGATCCCGCATAATTTGACAATCGCTCAAAAAAGGCTTGTGTCGATTGGTGCAAACAAATACTCACAAAATACAATCATGGTGATTCAAAAGCTGTGTATAACATCTACACAGGTGACGAATCTTGGATCTATGCATATGAGCCTGTAAGCAAACAGCAGGCGATGGTGTTGGTGCTCCAAGATGAGCCAAACCCAACAAAAGTTGTTCCTGCAAAAAGCACTTCGAAGCAAATGGTCGGCTTTTTTTTTTTCTTCTCTAGTGGCTACAGTGCCACTAGAGAATCATAGAACCATCGATTCTGAATGGTACACAACCATTTGTTTGCAAGAAGTCTTTGGGGAAATCAGAAAAACAACCAGCGACGCAGGATCATTCTTCACCATGACAATGCAAGTTCTCACACATCGATCCAAACGACTCAGTATTTGACCGGTGAAAACATTGAATTGATGGGTCATCTGCCGTATAGCCCTGATTTAGCACCCAATGATTTCTTTTTGTTCCCGTTAGTGAAGAATAAGCTACGTGGTCAACGAATTTCGATGCCAGAAGAAGCGATTGATGCGTTCAAAATGCATGTTTTCGAGATACATCAATCGGAATGGACAAAGTGCTATGAGAATTGGTTCAAACATATGCAAAAGTGCATCGATCATCATGGAGAATATTTTGAAAAAAAAAAAAAAAAATACAACCATTTTCAATTATACATATTTTTTTTGTTTCTTATTCTGGATACATAAATAGCAACCCCCATACTAATGATACACTTCAAAGCTCATGTAGTGATAAGAATATTTATTTCTGAACAATATCTAAGTAAAAGAAAATTCCAAAAGGTACAGTGCAGCTGCGTATTGGAAAAAAAATCTGCTGGTGCAGAACTTGGTTCAAAACTCATAAAAAGGAACTCTACTAGATCAATATACAGAGTGACCACTCTAGGATCATGATAAAATTCAAGTATAATTCCCAGTTTTCAAGGCAAACTTTTCATAAATTCAAGGGTACAAGCAGATGGTTTCTCTATTTCAAAATTATGTATTACCACCTTTCACCATACACACACAAAAACAAACACATATATTAACAAAATAATGGGTCTGTGTGATTCCATTGAATCAAAATATTCTAATTTAATTCAACGAAACAGTATGGTGTATATATACTATTTAATATATTCAATTTAAGATGTGGAGTTTACATTTGCCATTTCACATACTCAGGCTTCAAATACATGTACAAACAGAAGTCATACATGTTATGGAATACACTATTCTATGAAATTTTTTTAATTGTAAAAGATTTCCAATGCAAATTTACACAATCAACTTCATCATATCTTGCAATAATCTCCGTCAGATTGTTCTGCAAAGGGCACTAATGAAGTACACGTATTGAGAGAGAATTCTGTTATATTTTCGATGCAGCTTTCCTTTCTTTTCTTCCTTGATAAAAATAAAAGCTGAACTGTGAAAATCTTAGCTCTGGGCATTTCTAAATGTATGAATTCATTTGGATTTTTAGAAGTTGCAATCTTTACATAGAATTCATGCATAATTAGCCACCCTGATTTAGTATAGTTGTTGCAGAAAACATATATTTTTCAGTATGTATAAATGTTCTGAACGTGAATAATTGTTACAGTGTTGTGCCATCAAGATCAAAGGGGAAAGGGGACAACAAGATTATTGGAAGTTGTCTCAACTCTGTCCTAATTATATTCAATAAATCTGAGGCTCAAGTAAAGTATTCATTCATTTTGTTGAAATATCTATGCAGAAACTACACATGAACGCTATGGGAATATAAAATTGATAATTTTGGTTACATGCTGCCTTTTATTTTTGTGTGCAGGTCACAAATTTTTCCATTTGAATTTCCTTTGCTATGAAGTCTCACATGTACGTGTATATCTTCATGGGTAAAATCTATGTTCAAAATTAAACAATTAAAAGTATTCTCTTTTTGATGTGAAACCTAATTTGCACATAATATATGGAACTTTAATGTTGGGATTTAAAAGATTCTTCATTGTGATGAATACTTGAAACTTTGTTTCAACATCAATCTTTTGAAGTATTCCCAATAAAATAAATTACACAGTCATATATAGTGTTGTATTACAAAAAGACAGGATATTACATACAGAGTGCAAAAAATATAAAACAAAACATATAATTTTAAGGTTCTGCCAGTTCACATGAACCAGTGAAATTATATGTTGATTTCTCAAGAATGGAAATTTTTTAAATATATTACATGTTATAACTTACAGAATTCTTTAGCATGCATAAAACAATATATTCATTCTGATTCACTCAAAGTAACTCTAAAACAAACCCAAACTTGATCATAAAATCTGTGTGATTCAAAAGTGTGCAACCACCCATACAATTTCTTCACATATCAATGTACACGAAGGGAACCATATGAAGTAACTGGAAGACCTCTTGCATCATCCCAATCCAACATCTTGAATTTAACTTAACTTCTTCAGATGGGAATAGGGGGCAAGTGAAGCATCAAAATCGTGTGAAATTTTCTCGCAAAGAGAATGGGAAATCCATTTTACAATGCCTTTAATCATTTCAATTTACTCAATGATAAGAATAAAGACTCCCATTGTTACATGCATGCTATTCATCAATGTTTGTTCCTTGTTATGCAGTGAACCAAGATCCACTGAACCAAGATGCCACTGATCAAAGAGCACATTGACACTAGCTTACATTGTGGTGTACAGAGTGCAAGGAAAGTTGCAGATCTCTTCAACTGCAGACACACTGCCAGGTGGCCAGCCAATTGTTTGTAGCACAATGGTGAAACTCATCCACAAATTGATGCAAAGGGAAAGTTTGTGTGGTGGTCACTCTGAAGCTGCAGCCATGGTTTTGGCATTGCTTGTGAAATCAGTTCTGTAGGAATGCTGATATTGTTGATATTGAGAAGCGCATCTAGGAGGAAAGTCAAATGACGAAAATTAAATTGATCTATTTTAAGTTCACATTAAATGTTACAATATTAATTTTTCTTAGTGTGTCAGCTGCGGGTGAGAGAAAGATCTTCTTACGACCTACATCAGTGGTTTCTAAATATCATTATAACATGTTGTATTATGTAATCTGTTGAAATGTGATCATGCGTACATAGGTGACAATATGCACAGATCAGGTCAATAAAATCCCTATCCATAATGTTCACAACGTACAGGTGAAAGTGCCTGCTGTGACTGCTTCCTTCTCTGTTTTGTATCTTGGATAAGGAATAGGCATAATAAATGGTTTGTCTGTTAAAATTCAAACATCAGTATTATATTTGAATTACTGGTGGCATGTTTGAAAGCATGGATGAGATGCCTGCAGGATATAGAGACATTCCTCCTGATGTGCAGACAATTGATTCTGATAATGTAGATGTCAAAATCCTAAAGCATGTGAGATGTTCACAGTCAATAGATTGCTATTTACAAATCCATTTAGAAACACTGATGATATGATTTCTAAACATTCAATACAGATCACTTGTTGCAATACTTCCTTAATGATTTTTGTTTGGTGTGTAATCTCCTTACCTGCATAATAACTTTATGTTTGCAGACAAAATATTTTATTCAAATTAAACAATTAATATATTTTGTTTCATGTGTGCGTCACCACATGTACTCTGAAGTTATCTTTACAGGAAATGTCACAAATTCAGTTTCTCCTTGAGATGACACATCCTCATATGTCTATTAAACTTATCTTTCCAGCCAAAATATATGTTACAAATTGAACAATTGAAAGGCTTCTCTTTAGTGTGAACAGCCATATGTACACTAAGTTCTCCTTTACGTAGAATTTTTTTATTGCAAATTGAACAATTGAAATGCTTCTCTCCACTGTGACCCCTCTTATGCTTATTAAGATAAACTTTAGAGTCAAAATCTTTGTTGCAAATTGAACAATTGAAAGGATTCGCTATTAAGTGAACATTCATATGTACACTAAGATCTCCTTTACGGGCAAAATATTTATTGCAAATTGAACAATTGAATGGCTTATCTTCAGTGCGACATCTCACATACTCATTAAGATGACATTTACGGCCAAAATCCTTGTTGCAAATTGAACAACTGAATGGCTTATCTTCAGTGTGACATCTCACATGCTCATTAAAATGACCTTTACAGGTAAAATCCTTGTTGCAAATTGAACAGTTGAAAGGTTTCTCTTTAGTGTGGACTCTCACATGCTCATTAAGTTTATCTTCACAGGAAAAATATTTATTGCAAATTCAACAATTAAGAGGGTTCTCTTTTGAGTGAACTTTCATATGTTTCCGAAGATCTCCTTTACGGGCAAAATATTTATTGCAAATTGAACAATTGAAAGGCTTCTCTCCAGTGTGACCCCTCACATGCACAATAAGATTAACTTTATAAGTAAAATTTTTGTTGCAAATTGAACAATTGAAAGGCTTCTCTCCAGTGTGAACCCTCACATGCTCAGTAAGAAGACACTTATATGCAAAACCTTTGTTGCAAATTGAACAATTGAAAGGCTTCTCTCTAGTGTGAACCCTCACATGCGCATAAAGATAAATTTTACTGGCAAAATCTTTGTTGCAAATTGAACAATTGAAAGGTTTCTCTCCAGTGTGACCCCTCACATGCAAATTAAGATTAACTTTAGAGGCAAAACCTTTGTTGCAAATTGAACAAATGAAAGGATTCTCTTTAGTGTGAACAGTCATATGTTCACTAAGATCTCCTTTACGGGCAAAATATTTATTGCAAATTGCACAATTGAAAGGCTTCTCTTTACTGTGAACAGTCATATGTACACTAAGTTCTCCTTTACGGACAAAATTTTTATTGCAAATTGAACACTTGAAAGGCTTATCTCCAGTATGACGTCTCACATGTTCATTAAAATAAAATTTACGGGTAAAGCCTTTGTTGCAAATTGAACAATTGAATGGCTTATCTTCAGTGTGACATCTCACATGCTCATTAAGATGACATTTACGCCCAAAATCCTTGTTGCAAATTGTACAACTAAATGGCTTATCTTCAGTGTGACATCTCACATGCTCATTAAAATGACCTTTACGGGCAAAATCCTTGTTGCAAATTGAACAATTGAAAGGTTTCTCTTTAGTGTGGACTCTCACATGCTCATTAAGTTTATCTTCACAGGAAAAATATTTATTGCAAATTGAACAATTAAGAGGGTTCTCTTTTGAGTGAACTTTCATATGTTTCCGAAGATCTCCTTTACGGGCAAAATATTTATTGCAAATTGAACAATTGAAAGGCTTCTCTTTTGTGTGAACTCTCACATGCTCATTAAGATAAATTTTATGGGCAAAATTTTTGTTGCAAATTGAACAATTGAAAGGTTTCTCTCCAGTGTGAACCCTCATATGCGCATAAAGATAAACTTTACGGGCAAAATCTTTGTTGCAAATTGAACAAATGAAAGGATTCTCTTTAGTGTGAACAGTCATATGTACACTAAGCCCTCCTTTACGGGCAAATTTTTTATTGCAAATTGAACAATTGAAAGGCTTCTCTTTAGTGTGGACTCTCACATGCTCATTACGATGACCTTCACGGGAAAAATATTTATTGCAAATTGAACAATTAAAAGGATTCTCTTTTGAGTGAACTTTCATATGCTTCCGAATATCTCCTTTACAGGCAAAATATTTATTGCAAATTGAACAATTGAAAGGCTTCTCTTTTGTGTGAACTCTCACATGCTCATTAAGATAAATTTTATGGGCAAAATCCTTGTTGCAAATTGAACAAGTAAAATGTCTCCCTTGTGTGGGAACACTCATAAATGTATTACGCTCAGCTTCTTGGACAAAAGTTTTCTTGGAAACTGGACAATTAAAAAACATCTGGGGTTCATGGGGTATCAAATCTCCTTTGTCAGGGAAAGTGTTGTTGGAAATTGGGGCTATACATTGCTTTCTCCTGTTATTAGGCTTGGAACCATCAACATGTGCCTTGCTTGCAAGGGTTTTTGTTGCAGGTTCAGCCTCGAATTTTTCTTCTCTACTGACACATTCTGTAATTTCTTTTGACTGCTCTTGTTCTCTTAAGTTTCCCTCAGACACTGACAAATGTGTAACTGACCTTGGAACATCTTGTACCTGTTCTTCCACATAGTTCTCGATCAGGTAGCTGAAAAAAATATGATAGAAATGTAGTTTCAGTTTCTGAGTAAATAATGAAAATGACTTACATGTGCAAATCAATGAAAAGAAAGGAGAGTAGAATAGTCTGTTGATGGGGACGTACTCATGAAAAGGTAAATACATGTATAATATTATGTAGAACTTTCAGCGAAAAATGCAGCCTCGACCAGGACTCGAAGCCAGGTCTCTGGCATTTCATGCTATTGCTCTACCACTGAGTTACTGAGCTGGCCTGACTTCGCCTGATTTTTTACTTCCACTGTTTTATCTGTGTGGAATCCTGTCGAGTCTGAATTTTTCGCTTAATGTTCTGCATAGTACATCTCCTGTGTGTGCCTAATTTAATGTATATTATTCCTGCAGGAATGAATACATAATATTTTTTTACCATTTAGTCAAAAAATATTCATATTTTTGCTGTAATTTTCATTTGGTTGGCCATAAAGCTTGGAGCATATCAATAGTGTTGTCATTGCCTCGCACATTTACATTCATTCAATCTTACTTTTCTTCTTCTTTCTGTTACAGGGTAAAAAAGAGTTACTACAACCATATCTACTTGTGACCAGATATGTCCATTTGACTTAGGGCTGCCACTGCACACTGTCAAAACTCGAGGTCAAACTCCATGATCACATGCCCTCAGCCTCTGAACTCCCATCTTGGTCTCATCCCTCTCTTAGTGCTCAAGGTAGACCCCTGGTCTTACATGAACTCACACTTGTAAGTCTCTTGCAGGCTGGGGACCAATCTCTGGAAGCTGAACATTTGCAAGAGTAATTCATTCACAGTAGTCGGAATTGGGGGATGCCTCAAGTAATTCAGAAAGTGATTTAAGTGTTGTATTCACCTGACATTTTCAGCCACACTATGTCCACTCCAATAAAATTTATTAGGCACAAGTACACGTTACCGTTCACCCTTCTCTTTCCTTTGATTTGGTGTTTTAAGTCCACTTATTGCACAGTAAGGCTAACTGGGACTGGACCTACAGTTTAAAGTGGGATCTGAACCACTATGTGCCTTCACCGGACCCCTTGATTACAATACAGCGACGCTACCACTGCACCATCATGGAAGCCTACAATGCTTTGAAGATTGTAATTCCTTGTACAGATAAATGCCATAGAAATTACCAATTGCTTCTATAAATATTCTCTACATATTTACAGGTACAAGTTTCCTGGGTAAGTGTAACAATTTTTCTCATGAGATTTCGGCCAGTGCACGAGACCATGGCCACCTTCCATCATGAGAAATTTGGGAAGCTATGAATGAGTACTATAACACAGTCATGGAGACCTACAACAACAACTGGGCGTTTGTTGTGCTGACCACACAACATATCATAGCTGGTTGGATGATCGCTCACCTCTGCTGAGGCATGTGGGAGTGAGCCAGGCAGTCATTAAGTAGGTCCTCAACTTTATGGGCTGTTACACAACAAGTTTAGAAAAAAAGCAACTGCAATCAATGAATTTTTTTTGTAGAAAAAGGCCAAAATTTAATCATTTTTGAAGATATTATCAATGTACATTAATATTTCGATTTGGTGTCTGTTGCCATTGAGAGTCATATGTTAATAATAACAGAACCTATTATTTTGTAAGTACAAGTGCTAAGCAATTATTTTTAATATCCACATGGTTGGTTTATTTCTTAAGCAGAAGTAGTAAATCATCCATCACATAGAACAAAGTGTATTTTTGGTAAACGTAGATGTAGCAGTAGAAAAGCTATATTTTTGGAAGATTAGCTGTAGCTGTAGATAAGCTACTTTTAAAGTATAGCCTTCTGATTATTTCTAATATATTTGTTCAATACTGATGCAGTACCAAAGCACAAATAGTGACAGGAAAAATAAAATGCTATCTGCTCTAACTTTTATATTAATGATATACAATTAAATTAAGTATACAAAAATTCATAAAAATGAAATGTGTGATGTATTTGATGAAAGGATGAACCTAGATTTATAGCCCAGTGCAGGTGCGAGAACATAGAGCTTTTGCTATACCATTCAAAATTGGACAGGCCAGGTTCCAGACATATTACTGAATGTAAATGCTGAAACTAAAAAGCCATGGAATCTTGCCACCTTTTGGTATGGTGATACTCAACTTTGGGCTAGGAAGAAATAAAGGAGTCACTTGGTGGAGTTTATTGCCTTTCTGATCTGTAAATATTGTTCTTAATATGCTGAACAGTGACATATATTGTATTATGTAATCTGCTGAAATATTATCATGTGTACATAGATGACAATGTGCATAGCTCATGAGAATAAAATCCCTATCCACAATGGTCACAATGTAAAGGTGAAAGTTCCTGCTATGACAGGTTCCTTCTCTGTTTTGTATCTGTCGTGTATGTATGGAAAGGTTAATTCATGCACACACGTAGGTCCTTCGTGATATAAAGATTAACACGAGGATACAAAATAACGATGATTTAATAATAAACTTACAAGACCATTTGAATTGACTTTATTGCTGGGCGAAGTTCAGCTGTTGCTGGTCTACCACCTAACCCCAAAAAGTACAGATTAAATAAAATTAAAATAAAAGTAAAGATTACAAAGAAATTAAACAACAAAGTACAATAAAATACAAATGGAATAAAATTCCATACAATAGAGCAGATTAAAATAAAAATTAATATAAAGTTCAAGATTACAAAGAAATGAAACAAGGAAGTACAATAAAATACAATAGGAATAAAATCATATACAATGGAACAATATTAGCAGTGAATTAGATAATAAAGTAATTGAAGTGGACAAAGTTGATAGTAAGATAAAAATAAATTCTGGCAACTCAGTATTTTTCATTATTCATATGTTGATTTACCCTGCTTCTGATCGTTGATCAGTGATTCATGGAACATATCACGAAAATGTCTGAAGTTTTGCTGTTTGGTGAGATTTCGTAGTGCATTTCAGCCATGGGTGCTGCATAGCTGAAAGATGCCTGATAAGCTGAAGTTCTGCAACGAGGTAAGCTGAAACTGGCAGCGTTTCTGGTTGAATGCGAAGTAATTTTGCTTTAAAAGTTTAATTTCGAAAAGAGGTAGTTTGGGCTTCTGATATTAATTATGTTGCTCAGTGTACAAAACAAGTGCAGTTTTCTCCTTCGTGCCATGGAGAGGATTCCATGCTCATTAAGCACGGGAAGAATGCGTTCACACTTTCTTGTTCTATGTACATATCTAATGCATGCGTTTTGAACTTTCTGTGTTTCTATTGCAAGCTTTGTGTTATTCTTAGCCCGTAAATGACATCAGAATAGTCAAATAGGAGGAAACAAGAGACTGCACAAGGTTTAATTTTATCTTAGGAAAGAGGAAGTCTACCAGAAGATAGAGGCTTTTTAATATTGAATATGCCTTGCCACATTGTTGTATCACATGCTCAGACCAATCAAGCTGCTGGTTCATAATCAGTCCTAGGTTTTTTTACTGCTTGAGAAAATTTAATACGCTGTGTGTGTAGAATTATTTCGCATCCATTGATGTCGATATGTTCCAATGAAGGTAAACATTGATTTGTTTGAATTTATTACTAATCCATTAGAAGCGCACCAATCGCTTATATTCTTCAAATCTTGGTTTAAAATTGCGAACGCGTCCTGTAATTTTGATATACGTGTGGATATACACAATTGAGTTTCGTCGGCATAACAGTGAACGTTGCATATTTTTACTGACATGACTAAATCAGCGGGCGAGAGCGTGAATAGCAACGGACCAAGGATCGAGTCCTGAGGCACTCCAACTCGTACGTGAAGTGAAGAAGATAGTCCGGCTGTCTTAACCCACTGTTTTCCTCCGCTAAGATAAGATTCGAACCACTTAAGTGCTGTAGGCGAGATTTTATAATAATGAAGCTTGGCTAGAAGGAGCTTATGCGGTAGAGTATCAAAGGCTTTTCTAATGTCGAGCACACTAGTAGTGAGTGTTACGTTAGATTGATCCATCGAGTTAAAAATGCCGTTCGTTACTTTTAAGAGCGTCATTTGTGTGCTATGGAGAGGGCGAAAATTGGATTGCTGCCAGGCAAGGATATGAAATTTGTCAATATGCTTTCGAATTTGATCATTTGCAAATTTTTCAATGACTTTGGAAAGCGCAGGCAGAATGCTGATGGGCCGCAAGTCATTCACAGAAACCGGGTTCTGCTTTTTAGAGATGGGAATTACCGTTGCCTTCTTCCACGAATCAGGGAAACTGCCCGTGAAGAGTGAGTAGCTGATTATGTGCGTTAGTGGTGGGAGGATATGATAAAGAGAGAGCTTTATCATTTTTATTGATACGTCATCAGATCTAGATGCATTTGATTGGATTTCGTATATTGCTTTCCTGACATGAGAACCATCCACCTCACAGAAACTGAACACCTCTGCACTGTGGTCGAAACTGCAGGCGTAACATTTCTCACATTGCTGCGAGACTAGCTCTTCATTAATTTCCATTTTGGAGGATAGGTTTACGAAATGGTAGTTCAGTATGTTTGCGTCATTTAATGCAGGTGCAAGGTTCTCGATTTTGTTTTTCCTGCCATATCCCAAGCTTTGCAAGTGTTGCTAAATGTGTTTCAAATCATTGGATGAATTTACGATGTATTCAAAATACGCCTTTTCTTCTTGTCTTACGACTTCGGATGTGCGGGATCCCGGAAAGTCGGGACTGGGATCGGGACTGGAATTTTTTTCCCGATCCCGGTCCCGACTTCGGGAAATGACTTCCTGACTTTTCGGGATCCCAAGCAGTACCGAATGGCAATTTTAAAAAGTTGTTAATTCTCGACGTTTTCTGCATTGCAAGTATCTGAAACTTACCGGAAATTGTTTGTTTTTATTCCAGAAATGCAAAAAGAATCACTTAAGTTGAAAATGACGTGTAAAATTCGAGATTTTTAGAGCTTCGGGAAATTTCGAGCACTTACCGTCCGGAAAGTTTCCCGACTTTGTCGGAAAATTAGTGAATTTTTCCCGTCCTGATCCCGACCTGACCAAAAAAATTCTGTCCCGCACACCCCTACTGACGACTGAAGTAGAAAAGCTATGCAATCTCTTGTATTCGTTCCAATGGTTAGGATTATTTGTTTGCTTAAATTTTAGCAGCATGTTTTCGCGTAATCTCATAATTAATTTAACATTATCTGTAATCCAGGGTACTTTTCGTTTTGTTGCATGAACGATTTTCAGGGGGGGCGTGTTTACCAAACACTTTAATCAATTTCTCCGTAAAGAAACGTACCTTGTCGTCAATGTTTTCATAGTGCATCGAAGGATTCTAGTCGATGCTCTCTAGATCTTCATTCAGAGCATCCTTCGCTATTTCACTGTAGTCCCTGTATGTGAACGTTCTGCTCTTGCTTTGTGATTTGCCGCAACATAAAGTGAGACACGCCAAAGAGTGGTCAGAATTGGTGACTGGTACCCTAACACCAGAATTGATAATATCACTTACATTATTCACAAATATTGGATCAATGAGCGTTCTAGTAAAGGCGTTTATTCGCGTTGGTTCATTTAAGATTTAGGAGAGCTTAAACTGATTAACAAGTGATTGAACATAGGAAGTATCGGATTCGTTTGGTTTCAAGAAATCTACATTAAAGTCGCCTAAAACCACTAGATGATGGACTTTGTGTGGTTAATATCTGATATAATATCTTCTAGGATTGAGCTTAGAATAAGTTATATCTCCGGGTCTATAAATCCTACAGATCCCGACACTTTCTTTCTTTAAAAGATTATTTACTATTATATATTCAATATTTGTTTGTTCTTCCAAAATATATGAAATCTCTTCAACTTGCAGTTCAGAGCGTACATATAATAAGAAGCAGCCAGCAATTTTGTGCTTTCTGTCTTTCCGCAAAACTGAAAACCCAGGGATATTTATGGGTTTTGTCATCAATGTGTCCTTTGAGTCACGTTTCGATAACTAAAAGGGCGTCCACGTTCATTTCCGTTACAGTGTGACGTACTTCATCCAATTTGCGCATCAGGGAGTGTTTATTTACATGTGCAATCGTGAAAGAGGAGGGAGGGCAGGGGAGGCAGCAGTGGTTGCCCTGGCCGGGAGCAGGGTTGGCATGTTTAAAACAACTTGTTTTAAATGTTTAAAACACATGGCTTTGTTTTTTACAAATGTTTAAAACAAAGTGTTTTAAACATGTTTTTTTTTATTTCTTTAAAACACAATTTGATAGTCTGTGATTATTTGCAGGTTTGTAACTTTGTATTTTCATTCATTTTGTGTCATTTTGTTTACTGTGCACAGAAATATGTTCAGTAGCTGAAAATGTATATCCAATTAACAAAGAAGTATATTGTGCTGAATAGAGATGAATACCCATGGGCCACTTTTAGAACACCTGGCAATGTTTCTTTTACAAGCATCTAAAACATTTTTGAAATTGAATACTACATGGATGAAACTGTTTTGTTCTTCACTTAATACACTGCAGATAGTTGTTAATGGCAATATTTTGTTGCATTCACGATAAAATGTCTTATTTCGAAAAACAACAGATTAGTTGGATTGAGTGGAGCTGGCAACTGTGGATTAGCTGAACCTTCTCGAACAGCCTGCATGCGAGATTCAAGACTAACATAAATATATTTTAAGAAGTTAGTTAAGTGTTTACTTTTTAACTATGAATATAGTCTGTTCTTGGATGATTAACAGATTCCTTATTAATCAATATTCTTACAAAATATGCCTTCTTGGCATTGAGTTTTGGATGTATTATTTGTTTAGACCATGGTTTTTCCCCGTTCTTGTTTAAAACGCTGTTTAAAACATGTTTTAAACAAAAAAACTGTTTGTTTTGTTTCTTTTGAAAAAAAACAACACAATTTTGCAAACCCTGGCCGGGAGCGATTTTCTTGGAAGAAAGCAAAGGTCTGTCCCCCATTTGTCACTGCAGTGAGGTTGAGGATGATGGAATACACTGAACCATTCGAGGAGGTTCTGCTATTGCTGCTGCTGTAGGCAGGAATTATCTGAATATGACATAGGCGGATGGTCACCTGGCTTTGAAACTTCAGCTCGCACTGTACTACTGTTATCGTTTTAATTTCTTCCAATGATCAATAAGTCTTCATGGTCGAAAACTGATGCACCGCCTTGACCTGTATCTGGCACATGTACTCGTTCATCATTATCCTCCTCCATCTTCTGACTTCCACCACGATATCTATCTTTCTTGTCTTGTATCCACTTCAACTGATCTTCATGCATGACCCGGTTTCTACCTTCAACATTCACCAGCCATGTAACTTTGCTTGTCCATGCTATAATTGTTCCCTTGACATACCTCATATCATTCCTCTTGTTTGTAAATGGTAGCATAATCCATACAAAATTGCCTCTTTGGTTCACCTTCTTCTTTTGCTTTATCCCTTTCGCAGTTTTGATCTATTATTTCTTCCATTTGGGCATCAAATCTATTCCTGAGAATGTAGGAAAGTATAATTTGCTCTGTCATTTTGTCACCTGATGCGCCATATTCGCTTCTCTAAGCCACCAATATTCTCTGCAATAATTCTTCAACCATGACATGTGAATTCTTATTCAATTGCTCCTGTACAGCACAATCTAGCTTTGTTTTCACTGACCATTGCCTGGTCATAGAGAGGTATAACAATGACTGGGGGTTTCTTGTGTTGTGCACACATCATCCCGTAACTGGTTGGATGATCACCTACCTCTGTTAGGCATGTGGGAGTGATGCTGGCAGTCAGTTGGTAGGCACTGTCCCTCACAGGCTGTTGCACCACGGGTTGAAAAAAAAAAAAACAACAAAGCAACTGTATTCACCATAAGTAATTGTCATTTTTTTTTACGTAATACTAAATATAGTCAGAAGTAAGTAATTTGTGACAATTTTATCAATACACTTCAAAAATTCTTATTAACACAAGGTGAGTTCATACCAGTTTCACCTGTACTAATATCGAAAATCTCACGGATACTTGAAAATTGTAACAATTAAAGGTTCTTCAAAATGTTCGTTAATAATTGTGTAAGTATCCCACTCTAATTGTATTCATCAATTGACCAAGATATTTGCTTTAAAGTATACAAAAATTACATTAGAATCTTAAATTATGTGTTATGTCTTGACAAAATTTAGTTTATTCACTAAAAAATGGTGCAAAATAATGAGAAACCTCTAACTAACTAACTCTCTAGCCTTCTTAAACCCAAAGGTTAATGGCTGCAGCGACACAGGTCCCTATCCTGAGCAAGATCTTGTAGGGTATTTTCTCGGCCTGCTATGTATTACCAAAAATCCGCTAAATAGCTCTAGTGATGCTTCTCGACACATCTAGTTCATTTGTTTGTCACTAGATGGCTCTGTTCTCAATGTATTCTATTTTGACAGTTAACGCCTCAGACGGCGCTTTCTGTAACTAAAATTCGTGCGTCGTTTGTCTGCCCAATCTCAAACCCCAAAGTCGTTTCTTCTTCGCTGGCCGAGGAGAGAGAGAACAGCTGCATATTTGCTGCGGCTTCCCGGCAGAATTGAGTTGCTTGGTGTAAGTAGAATTGATAATACTTACCGGACATTAATTTATTCATAACGACGCCCACCTATTGTTATTCTGTCATTTTAATTGACATTAATAGCTTTTTATTCATTATCGATGGGTGATGCTATTGTTAATTAATCAAGCTTAGAGTATAGGGAGAGGGGGAGGAGATGAGTCATCGATGACTCATGCACACGTGGGAGTTTGGAATTAATGGTTTTCCATTAGTGCACAAAATATACTATTATGTATCCTGTTTTTACTCTAACCTAACCCTATTGTTGTATTTTATATATGCGTTACAGCCAGATATGAGTCATGGGTGCCTCATGCACACGTGGGAGTTTGGAATTAATGGGTTTCCATTAATGTACAAAAGACACTATTATGGAGTCCATTTTTACCCTAACCTAACACTATTGTTGTACTTTATATACACATTACAGCTGGATATGAATCATGGATGATTTATGCCCACGAGGAAGCTTGGAATTAATGGTTTTCTATTAGTGCACAAAAGATACCATCATGGAGACTATTTTCGGCCTTTTGCATCTCCCATTTATGTTTCTTTTATATGTGCTTCAGCCGGATATGAGTCACGGATGATTTATACAGACGTGGAGCTTGGTTTTAAGGGTTTTCCATTAGTGCACAATAGATACTATTATGGTACCCGGTTCCGGCCTATTCTAACCCAAGGAACCCAGTTCCGGCCTATTCTAAGCCAGTTTATGCTTTTCTTATATGCGAGGATGAGTCAAGGCTGATTCCTGCAGTCGTGGAAACTTGAAGTTAATGCGTTTTCAGGACACGTTTTTGGCTATTCTAATCCAATTTCTACTATTTATGCGAGGTTTGCAGACGTCGATGGCGTCATGACCTGCCAAGTAGAGGTAATGGTTCGTCGGTGAACATTTATTTGCTATTTATTTATTTTACCATGATTTCAGCCAATTTTCTAAGGGGGAAAGATCCAAAAAATCCAATTTTTAACATTCTTATAGTATAAAAAATAATTGTTTTTTATCAAAGCTCAACTCATAGGGGGCAAAATTTACTTTTTGAGCCTATATCAGTATATTTTAAGCATATATTTACAATTATTACATTTTTAAGAGAAATAGATATATTGATAGTGATTTTGAGTTATTTTACAATGCTGTACAGCACTGTGTACAGAATATACGGCCGATTCTGGAACATTTATTTTGTATTTATTTATTTTATCCCGATTTTAGCTAATTTTCAAACAGGAAAATATCCAAAAAAATCCAATTTTTATTATTCTTGTAGTGTAAAAAAATTGTTTTTTTATTATTAAAAGCTCAATTTCATATTTCACACATTTCTATAGCGCAAAATTTACTTTTTGAGCCAAAATCGATATATTTCAAGCAAACATTTATAATAACATATTTCTTACATTTCTATAGGGCAAAAAAAAAAATTACTTTTTGAAGCAAAATCACCAAATTTCAAGCAAACATTTACAATTATCATATTTTAAAAAAGAAACTAGATGTGTACAGTACTTGCCGTACAGTGCAGCATAGTGCGGTGAATGTGTCGATATATATACAACCTCTGACAATAAAGTTCGGTGAATGATCCTGAATATCGAAAGTAGACGAATTCTTAATGAAACCTATCTTACTGTCCTTCGAAGTAGTCTCCTCCCATGGCTATGCACCGTTGAAAACGGCTGTACATGTCCTGGAAACTTTTAGAAGTCTTCTTTCGGGATGGTGTTCAAGACCCTCGTCCCGTTCCGTTGGATGTCCGGAATATCCTCAAATCTCTGACCTTTCAAAGCGATTTTGAGGCGTGGGAAGAGAAAGAAATCTGGAGGATTCAGATCCAAATTTCTTGCAATGCATTGCTACAGAGGATGAAAGCTGGTGTGTGAGGTACGACCCTGAAACGAAACGCCAAAGCATGGAATGGCGTTCTTCTGCATCACCCCGTCGGAAGAAGGTCAAGGCGTAAAAATCACGCATCAAGACGATGCTTATCACTTTCTTTGACAGTGATGGCATGATCCACAAGGAATTCCTGCCGGAGGGAATAACAATTTTTCCGCCTTACATATATATATATGTACTGAATAATAGCCAAATTGGAAAAGCAACCAAAAGTGTCAGTGCCAGTAATGTATATCAAAAGTTACCTTGAAGAGGTTTTTTAAAAAATGAAAGAAAATCTTGAAATTATTTTATATGTTAAAAGCTGCTGCCACAAAAATACAGTATTAAAAGGAAGCCAATGTTCTCCCTCTGATGGAGGGACCCAAGTCCTGGCAGCCTCGGACACTATGCTATGTATATAATATTTCAAGATGCAATTTTTAGATTTAGCATGCTTATTTACTTACAGGCTCAAACACAAATGGTCTTAACCGAGGAATCATATGTGTTTGCATATATACGTACGGTCCCATGAAATGACGAAATGTAACGGCATTTCTATTGGCTGCTGTTGCCCGCACTAAAGAAAGGGACTTTCCCAGTACAGTAGTGACGAATTTTTCTGACGCAATGCGGTTGGATTACTGTGAATCAGTTAAAAGTTGTAGTCATGAACTTAGTGATTCACCACAGTTGAATAGACAGAAATGAAGTCCCAGAATGTCTGGGTCAAAGTAATGCTGTCTAAAATATCAATACTTATTACATGCAAAGCCACTATTCTATATATTGCATACAAAGCTAACATGGAAAAAACATTAATTATTCATTTTATGTTTGCATGGGACAGACGGGAGAAGGAAATATACCTGCATTATTCTATAGCATATGAAGATCAAATAAGAGAATTCAACATATATTCTTTGTTCTGTAATGTGTGCAGAGATAAGATATCTCGAAACACAGAATTGTCGTCGGATCCAGAGGTGTTCATTTTGAGTCAACCTCCCCTCACCCTCACCTTCCGAGATCGCAGTCGCCCTCGCCCTCCACCGCCCTCACCCTCCGAGATCGCAGTCGCCCTCGCCCTCACCCTCCAAGATCGCAATCGCCCTCGCCCTCCACCACCCTCACCCTCCGAGATCGCACATCGCTTTCGCCCTCCACCGCCCTCCGAGATCGCAGTCGCCCTCGCCCTCCACCGCCCTCACCCTCCGACATCGCTCTCGCCCTCGCCCTCCACCGCCCTCACCCTCCGAGATCGCAGTTGCCCTCACCCTCCACCGCCCTCACCCTCACAAGTCTTCTGGAGGGTGAGGGTGAGGTCTGCCCTCACGAGGGTCGCCCTCCGGAGGGTGAACACCTCTGGTCGGATCAGATAAGAGAATTTTCAAACATGTAAAGGGTTATTATTTATTCATCTATCCGACACGAAACGGAGAAATATATGTTATATTCTCTTAAATGATCTTCACATGCTATAGAATGAGCCCGATACTTCGATTTTTGCTTTTCCCATCCGAAATTTAACTGCGAACTATTTAAATACGAAAATCTCGAGAACGGAACAACATAGAAAGATAGGATTTTCTGCATTCATTTCATCTTGAAATTCTCTTCCATTTGACACCTGACTCGATATAGGTCATCATAAAAGAAGATAAAACTTTTATTTTTTATATCTCAAGAATTAGTATAGCATCCTTGCCTTGTAATCAAGGGGTGCCGGGTTCGATACCTAGTAAGGTATAAGTGGTTCGGGTCTTATTTTAAACTGTAGGTCCAGTCTCGATCAGCCTTTCATATCAACCAACCAACCAATCAAGAATTAATAAAATATAATATATTAAAAAATGATATAAATACCCAAAAGGAAGAAAAAATGCCAATGAATGTATTTGGATATAAGAAGCAACATATTCCCCAAATAGAGAGAAATCCAGATAGCATGCAAGTGATTTCCGATCTTCACCGTAAATTGAGAGGCTTAATTATTGTCCATTTAAATAGCATATGGTACGAAATTAATGAGAATACCGGACAACAGCTATATGCTATCAATAACAATCATCCGTCTTATGAAATCCCTGTGACAGAGAAGATCCAAATAACTATCTCAACACCTAATGCTGCGATTGTGCATACAGGAATAAATCTCTATAGGATCAAGTACAATAATATGATTCCTGGCACAATATATGTGGAAGATGGCCATTTCCTGTATGCTGAAATAAATGGGGACTGTGGTAAACTAATTCCTCTCTTCATCGAAATAAGAATAATTTATCCTCTCATGAATATATAAAAATACCGAAACAAAAATAAAATAAAATAAATAAATAAAAAAACAAAAAATGGACATATTTGGAAACAGAAGGCGACAGGAAATACCGGATAACTCCAGCGTTATTGCCAGATTAGACGAACGTCTTAAAAAACTTAAATGAGATTTATTAATATTACAGAATTCTTTGAATGTAAGCCTACAAGCTGAGATTACTAATCTACAGTCTGAATTAATTACTAAAATATAATAACTTAGCTTCTATCGATTAGGTTGAAAATTTAAAAGAGAATTTAGCTAAATTAAAAAAATGATCTTAAGAAATTCCGTCAAATTTAAACAACTACTTCGGAGCATCTAAAGCAAGAACTAAATAACCATGCGAATACTATTCGTACCGAACTACTTTCCATAACTGAAACTATCAAGACTCGAGAGCAATATGAACTGCTCAATGCAAGCATTCTTGAATTACGGGACCAATTTTTATCTTTTGAAATTCCCTCACTGGAATATATT
Source organism: Lepisma saccharinum (assembly GCF_977018435.1). NCBI lineage: Eukaryota > Metazoa > Arthropoda > Insecta > Zygentoma > Lepismatidae > Lepisma > Lepisma saccharinum. The sequence goes on from NC_139243.1 coordinate 67,101,473, forward strand.
AAATCCGAACTGCAAACAGACCAATTACATGCAGCCATAAAAGAAGTTCAATCCAAACTACAAACATTAGAAGACTTTATTAATAATTTAGATTCATCTTCCGAATTGAATGTCATCGCACGCAGTGTTGCCAGTATCAAATTACAGTTAGAAACTTATCAAGGTTTCGGAAAGATACAGGGTACCATAGCTCATATTGAAGACACTTTGACAACCATGAGAAATGAATTGACAAATGTACAGGAAACTATGGAATTCAAGTTACCAAGTATAACCGAATCTTTAAACATAATCCAAGAACAAATTACCAAGCTGGAAAACCTCAATACCGAATCTGAATTATCCCATTTTCATCATCTCATAGATGACATACAGATCAAATTACAAATATTACAGCAATCTACGCCTACATAAGATTACATACAACAACTTAAAGAAGCTTTGAGCAATGTTGCAGGTGCTACGGAGTTAGATACTGTCAAGAAAGCTTTGACCACACTTCAAAATACCGTAGCTAATTTACCCACTTCCCAGGAGATAAGATCTGTAAAAAGAGCAGTAAATCGAATACTCAAGTCAGAGGACATCAAAAACATTCAAGCGGAAATTGCTGTAATTCAAGATACCATTGCTACTTTGCCTACCAACCAGATAGTCAACGAACTTTATGCATTGTTTGAAGAAATCAGAAGTCAGGTACACGATCTTGCGAGCCAAAGTATCAAATTGAAACTTGTAGAAAATTTACAAGAGATTATTTCTAACATTAACCTACAAATCAGTACTCTCGAAACAAGTCAAGAATCTGCTTCACCAGGTTTTACCTCGCAACTTCATGATCTCAAAGAACAATTTAAACAACTGTATGTCGATGTGAAAATCAAACCTAGCTACGATGAAGTGGTACGCACCATAAACGAATATCAAGAATCGGTATTAATGAGATTAGACGATCTTGAATTACGTCAATTTTTCACTGTTCAGATAGTTAGACTTGGGAGTGTAGCAAATGTACGAGGGCACTGGACTTATGTTAATGCAGGAAATGTTTACAAAATGTACTCTTACAGTCGGTCTCATGATTTTTTTCTTGATGGCGAAATTAAATTTTTAAAATTTGGCTATGTAAAGAAGGGAAAGTATGTGGAAGTCCCAAAATTCACCATACAGAGAAAAGATGGCGTCTACAGAGCACTTCAGATACCTATTGCATATTGGGATGAATCTGGAAAGAAATATAAAATACATGAGGATCTAGAATTATCTGCTTTCCCTGTTCAAGCCAATGAACAATTATTATTTGAAGTGAAACAATTATACCCCGAGGATAATCCATTTTATGTTATATTTTCTTATCAAACTAAATGTCAAGACAAGATATAGTTTAGGAATTACACAGACCAGCCCGTCGTAACTACAAACGACTGAGTGTGGTAACGAAAGGTGTGAATGAATTCTTCCAGGCTGATCTGATTGAAATGGCTACAGGGACTTTAAAAAATTTGGATAAGATCAATCATGGTTACAAATATATGCTTACAGTAATAGATAGATTCAGTAAATATGCATGGGCTGTTCCCCTGAAATCTAAGACTGGTACTTGTGTTACCGGGGCTTTTAAGTCGATATTTAGCGAGGGAAGGATACCAAAATATTTGCAGACAGACAGAGGGAAAGAATTTTACAATTCATCATTTCCTAAGTTAATGCAACAACATAATATTGAACATTATTCTACATACAGTGATCTGAAAGCTAGTATAGTGGAACGATTCAACAGGACATTAAAAAAATCGCATGTGGAGGCAATTTACTCTGCAGGGCAATTATAAGAGGGTGCAAATTTTACCCGAGCTAGTTCATAATTATAACAACACAGTACACAGTACTATTTACATGAAACCAGTTGAGGTAACCAAGTCTGACGAGGAACGATTGATTTCTACTGTTTATTGTCAAAAATATAAATACACTACCAAGAAGCCAAAGTTAAAAATAGGGGATCAGGTAAGAGTTAGTAAATTTAAACAGTTATTCGAAAAGGGATTCACCAAAAATTGGAGTACGGAGTTATTCACTGTGGTTCAAGTTCTACCAGGGAAAAGAAATACCTATATCATAAAAGATAATCATAACAAAATATTCAAAGGGAGATTCTATGAAGAGGAACTCAGTAAAACAAAATATCCAGATACATATTTAATTGAAAAAATATTAAAGAAGGAAAATAAAAAATTGTATGTTAAATGGTTAGGATTGCCAGACAAAAGTTGGATCGAAGCAAACCAGGTAATTCTTTAACACCAACATGGAATGTTGTACAGCGTTTACTAGATGTAGTGGAAACTAGTAAAAAAAACCGGAGAGCTTTTACCCGATAATATAAGGTGCCTTATTGCAGGCCCATCTGGTTGTGGAAAATACACTCTGCTGGTTGATAATTTCTTGCTCGCCCCCAATTAGTTGGATTGGAAAAATAGACACTTGTATGTATTCTCTAAAAGTTTAGAACAACCAAAATATCAACAACTGATGAAGCTGTACGAGGGACTGGGTATATCCACATTTGCATCAAAAATAAAACCTCTCGGCCAATGTTTGAAAAATTCTGTTGTGGTATTTGACGATGTTATTATAGAAAATCAGAATGAAATCCACAATTAGTTGGATTGGAAAAATAGACACTTGTATGTATTCTCTAAAAGTTTAGAACAACCAAAATATCAACAACTGATGAAGCTGTACGAGGGACTGGGTATATCCACATTTGCATCAAAAATAAAACCTCTCGGCCAATGTTTGAAAAATTCTGTTGTGGTATTTGACGATGTTATTATAGAAAATCAGAATGAAATCCACAATTTCTTTACACAGGGTCGTCACAAAGAAATAGACTGCTTTTATTTAGCTCAAACTTATTCCAAAATTCCCAAACAGATACTACGAGATAATACAAACCTAATTTGTTTGTTTCGTCAAGATCATACTAATCTTAAACATGTATACGACGATTACGTGGGGGTGACTTAAATTATAACCAATTTTCAAAATTCTGTTCATCTTGTTGGAACGAAGACGATTTTGGATTTGTTACTATTGACATGACTAGAAAACGTAATAATGGAAAATTTAGAAATAAAATCAACGACTTTTTGAACGTTGAAACGAAATAAAATAACCTCTAATCAAAAAATAAATATGTCAAAACATAAAATTGAAGAAAACTCGAAATTACGAGAGACTTGTCCAAACGGTTCAAAGGTTGGAAATCAGAGAATCGAGGCTTTTACGAACAACACAAACGTCAAGACCAACCAATTATCGATGCAATCAGTGGTCATGGTAAAGAGATTAAGGGTGTGACACAACAAAATAAAAATCTCATAAATGAATTGGTACACTTCGCAACATGTTATTTGACCGCCCTGAAAAATTTCAAAGTCCGGAATTCGTAAATTTGGCAGCATAGCGCTTCAGAGCCAACTAAGAGTAGCCAACTTTGCAACATTTCTTCTTTCTGAATGAAAACGCTCTTGTGATTTTTTTTCAATCTTTCACATTCCATAAAGTAAAGATACCCTAAAGCAGTAATAAAATATATGAGTAGACAAAAATTGTTAAGTTGAAATACGAATGTTGAAAATATTTCAAGATTCTTCGTTCTGAATTTGAAAATAGGGAAATTTATGTGCATTGTGAAACACTGAACAGGTTCTCATGCACCTGGAAAGAATTGCGGTCACATTTGAATGCAAGAAGGCAAATTTATGATGATTTTGTGCGAAATGTTTAGTAAAGATACCTTGCACAACACCACACGATTCTGCAAAGTGTGTCTTTTCCTTGGTTCTTGGCGAAAAATGGTTCAAAACTCCGGCACAATATTGCTTCAACTGGGATCAACCTGCTTTACTGAGTTTTCCGTTAGTAATCTCCTGGAGTAGTTGGTTAGACGGCAGCACTTTCGTTTTTTTACTGTTTTCGTCAAGATCGAAACATCGTAGGTTCAAATCCCACCCTTCCCTTATTATTTTCTCCTTTTTATTTACCGAGTACGAAGTGTTCTAATAACGTAATATAATATTATATGATATTACTGTAAAAATGTATGCGATGCATGCTGAGTGGCGGCGATGGGGTTTCAAAACTGATGGGGCAAGGTGGGAGGGGGGGGGGCAAGGACAGTTCCTTTCCCTTGGTAGATAATGTTAAGCATAGTGCTGGGTCATCTGCCCCTCACACTCCATAATCGTCGCCACTGTGCATGCCTGAAGTAATGCTTCTACTAATGTTTTTAATCTTTCAGTGATTGGCAGAATTTTAGAAAATACTTTTCCTTTCATTCAGCTGATATAAGTTAACACATATTAAGAACTTACATGTCAACTTTCTGCATCCGGAAATGCTGGACATAAATCGCATAAATATCAACGGAAATATCCAAGAAACGTAGATAAGCATTCTCGTCCAAAGCCGTTTACTTCCCGAAAAAGATTTTCCAAAGAAGTAAGTTTGAACCTATGACCTTCCATTCCATAAGCAAACGATCCCCCTACAGCACACGGTTCGCGTTATTTTATGCACTCGGTTCGGATCCCACTTTAAACTGTAGGTCCAGTCCCGATTAGCCTTACTATGCATAAATTTGACTTAAAACACCAAATCAACGAATTCATCTCCTTTCAGAGTGGGCCTTCTATGATACTGTAGTCGGCCAGCATCCGAAAATACAGTTCTGCTTCGCGTACACCAGAGTGTAATTGTATTTAATATTGTGACTAATTTTACTTTAAAACTACAGACTAAAGCGATAATAGGGTCCAGAAAAAGAACTTCAAAGTAGATCTTCACACAGAGTATTTTATTCCATTGCCAAACATTTCAGTTAAGAATAATATTATGCTTTTCCATTGACCGTATTTTCGATTCATGGTGAATTTGCTAAAAGGACCATGTCAAGAAATCTAAATATGTAAGTTTTACTAGTAAATGCATTTAAAATGCACGAAACAACAGGGGAGGAGAAAAATAAACCTCAAAAAAGTAAAAATGCAACAAAAACTGTTAAAAATACTGACAAATAAACTAAAAGCCAAAAAAGGCCGAAAAATGCCAAAACAAAATGTAAAATATAAAGTGTTTTCCGGCTCTAACTGAAGGGAAACGGACATGATATCAGGTTTAGTATTGTTTTTAAGGGTCAGAAAAATAGTTGATTTTTCATCAACTTTCGGACCCTAATTAGTAATTATGACCATTGAAAAAGTTAGAGGTAGCTTACTTAAAATTCTCTTGCTGAGGGATCGTATCGTCCCATATCTCCACTTTATAATACAGAAAGAAATCAAGTTCATATTTCGAAAATGACTTGGAGTTTTCCACCACGAAAATATGTTTTTCATAGTTTGAAGTTCGTTAGTATTATCTTTCAAGGTTTCCATTGTTTTAATTTCAAACGTACTTTATATTTCATACGTTGCATATCCATTTCCTCTCTCTTTTCATACAGTCTTTGGGAAAAAGCTGTAGTTTCTTGTTAAACGGGGTCTGGTTCAAATGACTCCTTTTCGTTCTCCTGTTCCTACTTTAAACAAAAAATAACATACTTCGTAACTAAACGATTACTTGTTCAAAACACGGAATTTTTACACAATTTACAAAATATGACAAAACGCCAATAGATATGTTCATCATTTTTCCCTTCAGCGATTCTCGATTTTATCTGAATTCGTTTCCTCATGAAAATTGCCATGAGGAAATTATAGATATGACATTATGTGTGAATTGGTTTCTTGAAGCTGGTAGCAAATTTTAACATGAGCTATATGGAGAAGAGGTAGCGTGCTTGATATTCACGAGGGAGGTCGTAGGTTCGATTCTCCAATTAGGCAGGAATTTTTAAGGAATTTATCGTTGGATGTAAAGTTTATTCGCCGTGCTAAGAAGTTAACATTGGTCGTCTCTGTATTTCACGAGGTGAAGGAAATAGTAAGAGGAAGTTATTTCGATGATAGGAGGAAGTCACATGCCACGTGGAATGCGCAGAATCAAGTTACATAGAGCAAAGTCTGTAATGGTGGTTTCTAATATTGCAAAGTTAGTGCGGAAAGTTTGTTACATCTGATACTCGGACTTTCTGTTCAAAGAAGACAAACATTTTAGATACAAAGCAGTGAGGAATTAACGATCATTACGAGGTTTTGAATTTTTTGTTTGTCACTCACTATACTTATTAGTAATTTCTATTCGAATCGGCCTTCGTCGCAATAACAATTTACTTATATTAATTAGCGATTTACTGTTAGTTTTAGACGAATGGTAAGATGGTGGTGAGGGGATTGAAAACAGTCATTATGAAGGAACGGACATAAAATTACCAATCTTAGCAATTTAAACTCATTAAACGCTCTCTTTTGTTACAGTACTGCACTACATTTAACATAACTGTATATCTTTTTTTAGTATATCGAAATCAAATAATCAATATTTTAGGTGTCACTGAAGAACAAACAATACATAACTTAAATAACATTACATTTTGCATCCTGAATAGATATATGTGATTTGTGAATTAATCATGATGTGTGTGTTAACACAACATACGAACAATAACTAACAAGAAAAGTTTTAACTTTAAATCCTGGAAATCTCTAACTTCTAAGGAGAAATATGAGCAGAAGTGTGCATCGGATTCATTTTTTAAATATTCTAACATCAACGGTATCTGTTCAGCAAACATAAAAAAGAAAGAGTAGAAGGTGGGATTTGAACCGACGACCTTTCACGCTTGACGAAAAATAAGGATAGTAGCGCCTAACCAACTTCTCTACGTTGACTTAATGACGTCATACCCTTAAAAACATGTTAACGTTTATGGAGACTCCCACCTTCCTGTGTTTCAAGCACATTTTCTCGGCAAGTCGTGTAAAATATATGTTTTTGAGAACTGTTCCATATTATGCAAGGTATTGTAAACAAAATGTCGCATAAACTCTTCACAAATTTGCTTCTTTCTGCACAAACTTGATGCCAATTTCCTCCAGGTGGAGAAATACTATATTGAGTGTTTCAAACTCCCAATATTTCAAGTCGAGCAAGTAGAATCGTAAATATCCCTCAAGGTTATTTTTCCAATTTATTATTTCTGTTTGATTGTGTATTATAATAGCGGTTTATAGTTTGTAAGTTCATGGCAAGTGTTAAATTGAAAACCTCTCACCGCGGCGTTTTTCGTCTAGTGGAAGGACCTACTCAAAGTTGGCTACTCTCACTTGGAGCTGAAGTGCAATGTTGCTAAGTTTACGATTTAGGGACTTAGAATTCTTTCGGGGCGGTCAAATAAGATGTTGCGAAGTGTACCTCTTACTGCTAAAAATTATGCAGATTTTCCCCCTACGCCATTATCTAGAATTCACACGCCACTGGTACTCAAGAAACCACCTAAACCAGCAGCTATAGAAGAAACAGAAAAAATTGAGTTGGGTCCCCTGGCAAGGGATTACCTGAGTACAAGTAAATTTGAAAAAGATGAAGTGTTTGGATTGTGGAAACAGTGGACTTATCTACTATGGGGGAACTTCTAGGATTCAAAAACAATAGGAAATTAGAACCTAGTGTTAGGCACATAGGTAAATTTATACCAAAATTCCTAGCTATAGAAACATTGAATATTCACTGTAATATTACCAAACGTATGATTATCAAAGCAGAAGAAAATTCGATTGGTAGCCACGAGGAGACAGGTATCATTGCAACATTTAAACCAAATTCGGAATTTATGGAACCTATCTTCTATTCCCCAATCCCACCAGTCTATTTCCCTGTTTCTATTGATAAAGATAATTACATAGAGATAACAATTACGAATGAGAAAAATGAGATCACTGATTTTGCTGGTGCTAAAACCACTGCGATAATAGAAATTAATATTTAAAATATATAAATAAATACCAAGATGGAAAATATCGAGAGTTATGAATTACAGTCCTTCCCTCGAAACAGGAGGACATTTGCTAACCTCAATGAAACGAATAAGGATATTCAATTTGACATTACAACAGGGGACGGGTTCATTCATTTACATAGATCAGATCTGTATATAAAATTTGATATTGAAAACAAAGTAATGGTGAAGAATATCCAGGTACTGCTAATATAAAACTTACAGATAATTTTGTTCCATTCTTATTCTCACAAATTGAAATTAGGAAGCATTGTATAGTCATTGACAGGATTGATTGTCCTGGAATTACATCTACTATGGTGGGGACATTGAAGTTGTCCAAATCAGAAAGTGCATATTATAAAGTTGGTGGGTTTGAAGCTGGAACAAAAATTAAAACAAAGGTCACACAGTACTGTTCCCTATGAGATTGCTATTTGGATTTTTCTCTGATTAAAAAGAAATTATGTGGAAAGGATGTTTGAATGTTATATTTCGCAGATCACCCAATCATTATAATGCTATCATGAGATACAAAACTTAAATGCAGATGGAACAGCGAATGAAGCTAGTTTACCCGACGCTGTGAAATGTGTGATCCAGTAACATAGATATGTATTATAATCCAGACGAGTTTATAATTCACAGACCAATGTTTTTAATAAATGCATCAAAAAGAAAATTGGTAGTTATTAATGATCGAACAAATATAGTTAATATGTGAGTTTCATGAAACTTTAGCTGAAAATACAGTATGCAATGCAATTTTAATTGTACAGAAATCATACATATATGATGTAAAGAATGAAAGAGTAGTAGAACAATTTTAATTTTTATACTATTTAATACTAATATGTATAATGCAATATAATACAATATATTTTTATTTATTTTAGAGCAAAATTTTAGCCTTAGGCTACTCTACCAGCACCTAACTCAAATAGATATTACAATAAATAACAAAAATATTAAAAAATAATAATATTAATATTTATATCAATTTTTTAATTCATAAACATTTATCACAATGTTTACTTGTGTTATAGTGTCCATATTCTTTAGTATGGACATTGCAATCTAATATTTGCAATTTATTATTATTATTACTATCAAGAGCTACTTCATTTTTTGTAGTATAAACACTAGGTAATTTGCTAGTTAAATAAATATTTTTTTAAAAATATTTCATTGTAAGTTCCCTTGTTCATGCTCAACTTACATTTATCACAATGTTTACTTGTGTTATAATATCCATATTCTCTAGTATGGACATTGCAATCTAATATTTGCAATTTATTATCTTCCCATTAAGGGCTATTTTGTTTCTTTTTATTGTATGCAATAAATGTTTCTTGTATTCTTTTCAAATAAACATTCTTTAAAATCTTCCATTATAAGTTCTCTTGTACATGATCGACTTACACCCTTGGCTCTTTTAATTTCTTCTTTGCCATCAATATTTAGGCAATACATTTTTGGTCTTAGACCAGCAAATTCTGTTATTATGAACCCTGCTGCCTCATCTTTCATTTTCCCAGGGATCATCTGATTTTCGAGGGTATATAATGGATGATTTTCTGGATAATTGCTAAAGACAAAATATTCTTTCATAGAAAGCAAATCACTGTACAAATCGGGTGTTTCTATCACATACACAAAACTATCAGTATCCATGTATGCTATTTCAATTTTATTTTTGTATATAGGTTTCATAATATCATAATGAAATTCATACATTTCTAATTTACCTAATTCTAGAACTGCAACACCCACAGCTATTGGTGAATCACACATTACTTTGTTATTGGATCTTTCAATAAGAGTTAAATCATCTGTAATTCTTGTAAAACCTTTGTATGTAGGATCGGCAATGAGTTTCTTGAGTTTTTTTGGATTGCATACCAAATTACACCTTACTCGATTTCTTCTGTTTTCTGTACATTTTCCAGATATAGAGTTAATTATTAATTTAAAAAGATTTTTTTCAACTTTAGAATTTGGTTGTATTCGATTGTTTGTATTTTTCATAATATATTGAGCTAACAATTTTTCTTGGTCAAATTTTAACCCTTATGGATTTTAGTAAGTTCCATACCTTGCTCCAAGTAATATTGCAACAGTCGATAGTGAAGCACACACACACACACACACACACCATCACACACACACACACACACACACACACACACACACAAACACACACACACACACATATATATATATATATATATATATATATATATATATATATATATATATATATATATATATTAAAGATAATATCAATTTTGTTTCCTTTGTACCTGGGACTTTCTGAGAAACTGGTGCCATAGCTAATCCGTGGTGTTTGTCATGGAGATCTGATGGATATTCTAAATCAACTTCCAGTAGACAACCTTTTGGATGATCTTCAGACCAGTTTAAGAAATCCCTGTCTTCAAGTTCTTTCTTGCTCATCCATTTGTAATTACCAATTGGCAGTGATTGAGTCATCGCATAACCATATAAATTGTTCATATCAATATAAAATATGTATATAGATAGTTTGCTACGATCATAGTTAGGTAAATATTTATTGTTTGCTTTTGCATATCTTAAAGGACACTGCACTATACCACCATGTTTAGCAGATTCAACAAACATGAACTGGTTAATATCGTTGATGAGACCAATTTCAACTTTCGTATTTAAAAGCATGGCCTGCCAGGATAAACCGGGTGTTGTGTACATAAATACAGGATCTAGTTCATATAATTTAAAACAACAATCTCGAAAAATTTCGAAAACATCAGCCAACTGGAGAGTATCCAAAATCAAGTAGTTGTTATGATAATCTCCCATTGTTTTGCAATCTAGTGTTTTCCAGACTCTCTGTGCATATTGAAAATCTTCCTCGCTACATTCTTCATCCTGAAGTTTGTTCTAAAATGTATCTATCAATGGTAACTGTGTCTCTTTAAATTCTTCAAAATCATCCATGCGATCATATGGGTAGACCCCTTTTCTTTTCAACAATTCCATCTTATCCTCACCAAAATATTATTTTGTGCGAACAAATTCCTCATTGGTTAAATGGCTCACCAGAGTAGCTAAACTACTAGATAAAAATTGATATGAATCTAAGAATCTAAGAACAACTTTTTTTTCCATTTTCTAATTTGATAGTTTTCTCTTAGGTAATATATTTATCTTTGCTGCGTGGTATAATATTGATATTCTCTGTATCATATCCTAATTCTTTGATAAATAAATGTGCATCAAAATTTTGCAAATTGTGAATAAATACTGGAATGAAGCTAGGTTTCTGTATTTTCAAGTTACATGAATTACAAATTGTATGGATAAATTCTCCATTAAAATGGTTGTGGTGTTTCTTTTTTTCACTATCAGAAATAAACTATTACAGTATCTGCAACTTAAAGTATTATCATATTCCTGTTGTTGTTCTGGTGTAAAAGGGTTCATTGGTATTTCATCATTATATAAGATTGGACCATATTTTTCACCCCACTCTCGAAGTTTTTTAATACATTTTTGGTCTGCATCTTCACCTCAATAAAAATATAGTTCTGAATCATTTTTTTCATAAGTGTTTACTAATTTTGGTGCAAAATCACATGCTTTATGTTTAGCTATACTTGTTGTACTTGATGCATTTGAATCTGGGAAACATGTTGCCATTGGTTCTGGTATTGTTTCAAAATCTGTGTAAATTACTATTGGTTGTTTTACCAATGATTTGAAATTACTAAATTTTACACTTTTGGATGGAACATCATAAGTCCCAGGAGGGTGGAGAGAACAATATTTAATATGTTCCTTTAATTTCCCTTCACATGTTTTCCCACCTCTTCCATCAAATTTTGACAAGCATCGATCACATATTGTTATTTTACCATAATTTGATGTTATTTGGCTATGTACCAATCGTCCTAGATCCTGCATGAGACAATAACGTTTCTTGTTTCTCTCTGTAACGTATAATAAATGTATAACACGTGTACCATCTGCTGCTGGATAGTGACGCAGTGGATAAATTTTATTCTTTTTATCAATACCATAAACTTGCACAGCTATTGGTTGATTCTAGTGTTCTTTATATTGTTTTTCAAATTTACTAATATCTGAGATATCTACTGGATATTTTATGCCTGACATATTTTTTTAGACTCTTCTATATATTCAGGATAATTGTAATTAGAGATACGATATTTATTGTTAGATGCTGGATGAAAATGAGCTATGAGATACCATAAAAAAAATTTATTGTCTTTATTTTGAATATTTATTATAGCATTCTTGTTTATTATGTCGTCAGGTAATTTAATATAAATAGATCCCCCAAGGGGGACATATTTTGATTTTGCTATTTTCAATTCAAGTTTATGGTTTGTATCACAAAGTGACCAACCCGAACCTCTTCCTTGGAACTTTTTTGTTTTGAGAAAAGTTCTTTACAAATTTTTTCATAAATATCATACAAAGAACGAATATCACTCTTGTGTAAAATTAACTCACGGGTACGATGAATGTATTGTTCTTTTTCACTATGAGAATTTATATACATAGAGAATAGATTAAAATATATTTTGAGAGAACATATTTAAAGTTTATTTTGAATTGCATCTATAATTTTTTTGTTTCAGTTTAGATAGAAAATTTGGAATATCTGAGTCTTCATCATTTATGTCTGATGTGGTATATTTTTTTGTATACAAATTTTTTGTTTTTTGTTTCTATTAATTTTTGTTATTCTTTTATATAATTTGCATATATATAATTATATATTTTTTTTAAAAAAAATTTCTTGGTTTTATATATTTAATTTTTATTTTTTAAAAATTCTTTGGTTTTATATATTCATTTTTTTCAAAATTAAGTCTTATGTTAGAACAGTTTATATTTAATAAAAAAATAATTTTAAATTTATATGTTATTAGTATTCTACATACCAAAGTGCATATATATTTTTATATATAGCCTTTTTGCTTTCTTTCTAAAAAAATGCTCACATGTGCAATCTCAGACGTAAAAATTAAACAGAATATATTATACATTTGAAAAATAATTTTATATACACTACATAGCACTGCAGCACTCATAACTTAAAAAAAACAGTATCTACATTTTCAGACGTAAAAAATTAATCAGAATATACACACATTTAAGAAATAATTATATACGCAGCAGTATACAGTGCTGTACAGCATTGTAAAATAACTGAAAATCACTATCAATATATCTATTTCTCTTAAAAATGTAATAATTGTAAATATATGCTTAAAATATACTGATATAGGCTCAAAAAATAAATTTTGCCCCCTATGAGTTGGGCTTTGAAAAAAAAAACAATTATTTTTTTACTATAAAAATCTTAGAAAATTAGCTGAAATGAGGGTAAAATAAATAAATAGCAAATAAATGTTCACCGATGAAACATTACCTCTTCTCTGCCATTTTGTGTAGCTGGCGAAGGAGCTCGAAGTGTCCTGGGCAGAGGCTAGAAAATATTAACCAATGAGAGAAGGTTTTTAATAAATGAATCAACCAATCAGAGAATAGCAATTAAAAATAATATTCATATTGATGGGTTTTTTGTCTAAGAATCTATAAATAACGAGCGGAAGACGAAGCGGTCCAAGAGAGTTCTCAAGTGTTTGGCTTGAAAGATGTGCTGATTTTAGCGTGAATGAGTTGTTGCAGTGTAACTAAAGGCTTTTTAACTTGGTAAGTATCTTTTTTGTGTACTATTCTTTATTTCAAGTTGTTTTTAACTGCCATGGAAACAAAGTTTAAGCGTTTTACATTATTTTTGAAAATATTATACAAAAAATACCAGAAAATAACACTAACAATACGTATTGGTATTGTTCCAGGCTCTTTCTCTCTCTCTCTCTTAATTCAACGTACGAATGAAGAATGGCTTTCAGCTCCAGGGCCAACATCAGTGTGGTGAGTACTGCCGAATCCATTTTAACCCATTGCCCTTCTTCAGACGATATTATTAACGCATATTACAACTTTTGCGAGAGGGTAGTTATTTACAATGATTACCCATATTCTGATCAGACCTTGTTTTGTGAGACTGCTCACAACATACTGAATCAAATTGGGGTGGGCAAGCCTATTTTTTCAGTGGTATGAGAATGAAACAGATATTTCAGGTGCTTTGCCATGCTAGGACGGGAGGATTCCATTGATATCCCAACGAAGGTAGTTGGGGACCCCCAATCTTTTGTCACTGCGATGTTTTTTTTTTAAATATTATACAAAAAATATAAGAAAATAATACTAACAATATGAATTATTATTGTTGCAGGTTCTTTCTGAGAAGCAGTTGTGAAGTACTCTGCAAAGAACTGAAGGGCCGATAATTATTTGATTGGAAGAAACGAATAGTGAAAACTGACGTTATTGAGCAGGTCAACAGAGAGATGAGCGATTTGGTACTTATATGTCCATGTTTCTTCGATTATATCGATAAGGATTGCTTGCTGGAGGCTTTGAAAAAGTATACTCCTTACAAGTACATTACATGCTGGGATGTTATTCAAAGGAAGGCAACCAACTAGCCCACGATTGCTTTATTAAACATTTTTACGAGTGCGAGGATGTGCGCGGTAAAGATGAAGTTCAACTCTCCGATTGTTTTATAATTTGCCAAGAGGAATGCGGAGTGAATGAATGCCAGAATTGTGTAGAGTGGATGTGCGAGAGAATACAGTGTTATCTGCAGGATCCAAACAATACAAGCCATATTTTTTATTTTTATCTTGCTAACCATGAAGATGTAGCTGATGCTTTGAAGGCACAGGAAGAATCGACAGGATACAGAGACTTTTACAGTGCCTTGTGTGAAATTTCAAATGATTTCGAACTAGTAAAAACTCTTATAGCCCCTATACGTGAAGCGGAGCTTGCCCAGGGTTAACAAACATTTTTTTTCTAAATATCTCAAGTGAAAATGGCGCAATATATTAGATGCGCAAGGTTTTATGTACAATAATAAATTTATATTGCGTGAGATGTGTGTTAGTTCTACAAATTTGGATACTGTGTATTATGCTCTTGTAAGAGTGCCAGAATATTTCAAAGACAATAATGAATCCCATTGGGTGAAAGAAAGTACTCATGCATTATCGTACGATACTCCTCTGGGATGTGAAGTGTACTGTGTTCGTAGTGTAATTAGAAATTTGAACTGTCAAGGTGCAACTTTCCATTGCAAGGGAGAAGAAAAATTTGTATATGTTTCAAGGAGGATTGTGCAAGTATCATTCTGATACTTCGCCTCCATCAGAACAAGGTTGTGCATTCAGAAATGTACAAAGACTTGTATCTTGGTACAATACTAAAATTACCAATATGTAATGTATTTTAGTGCAAATAATAAAAGATTTGTGAAAAATAATTGTTTTCTATGTTGTTATTTAGCCTTACAGGCTTTCTTTCAAGAACTACTGACTTTCTTGAGTGTTTGATTAATACCAGGGTTTATTTGTGTCTGTTATACTGTATCATACGAGGCTTATTTTTACTACAATCAGAACTAAGTTCCACTTATTGAAACCTTATGCTTAGGCTCTATAGCAGACTCCTTGGTTCACAGGCTGTCAGTTAGTGACTGTGAAAACATGCCGAACTCTTAAACACTAATGCACTGACTGAAACATGACTCACTCCCCCACCCAATTCCATTAGCAATCCTTTTCTTTGAAAAGGAAACTCACTGCATTTGTCTGATTTCAGGAACAGATCGTTTTGCCTTTGAAAACCCATGTTTAGGGTACAGAATTGAAGAACAGGAGTGATATTCAGAAAATAGTTTATTTTAAAAACTATGCATCTAATATGGGACTTCCCCTTCTCAATATAGGCAGAATGAAATTATACTATTGATTAATGCTAATGATACACTTCAAAGCTCATGTAGCGATAAGAACATTTATCTCCGAGTAAAAGAAAATTCTAAAAGGTGCAGTGCAGCTGGGTATTGGCAAAAAAAAAAAACAAAAAAAAATCTGCTTGTGCAGATCTTGGTTCCAAAGTGATAAAGAGGAACTCTACTAGATTGACACACATGGTGGCCACTCTAGGATCATAATAAAATTCAAGTATAATTCCCAGTTCTTAAGGCAAACTTTTCAAAAATTCAAGGCTACAAATAGATGCTTTCTTTATTTCAACATTATATATTACCACCTTTCACCATTCACATACAAACACACACACATATATTAACAAAATAATGGGCTTGTGAGATTACATTGAATCCTCAAATTCTAATTTAATTCAATGAAACGGTATTGTGTATACAGGGTGGTGCAACAGTTAGTTTAAAAAAAAAGCACATTGATAATAGTATTACGATAGTGTATGTGCATCATCACCGGCAGACTTGGATGCACTGAAAGACTCAATTATCAATGCGTTTCATGTCATCAACAATGATACAAGTTTACTGCATGGTATTTGCAATTCTGTTGATCGTTGCAAACAATGGAGGACACTTTGAACAAAACCACTGAAACTGGAATTTGTGTATGGGTGAACTGACTTTTGCACCACCCTGTATATACTATTTAATATATTAAATTTAAGGCGAGGATTTTACATTTGCCATTTCACATACCCAGGCTTGAAATACATCTATGAACAAAAGTCATAAATGTCCAACAATCAAATATGATGACCAAGGCAGAATTTATATTATTTTAAAACATAAACTAAATGTTATATTTCAACCTTATAGCAAGGTCTTCTTCAGACTCTGTACCAAGTACAAATAGAATAAGGTACAAAACAGGAAGATATATATACACAAAAATCACTCTCCTCCAGACAAAAGTATATTAGATAGTTGTTTATCTGGAACATTCCTTTCCAGGTGTTCCAGTAGGTGGCCTTCTCCTGTCAACTGTTGTTTCACCTGACGGGCGATTTCGATAAACATATCCTCTCATCTGGAAAGTAGTTGGACTCCTTATCTCATGCTCTTTTTCCTTTCTTTCTTCATTCCTCTTCCATCTTTTCTCCCCCTTCCCTCTTGTCCTTTTCACTCTTTCTAACACCTTCTTCCATTCTTTGTTTATCTTCAGTCCCCCATTCGAGTTCATTGTCTCTTCTTCCCCTATCTTTTATATTTCCTTGCAGGGAGGGTGCGACAGGTGGGCGAGGAAGCACCCACCCTAAAATTCCTCTGCCCACCTAATCAAGTAAAGACTTAAGGGTTCAGAAAAACATGATTGATTGAATAAAATAAAAGTATACATTCTTGTTCTGACTTCATGCACATTTTTCTTATGAAAATTGTAAATACTAAAAAGGTTCTCAAATTATTCTAAGAAATTTCCCTGTTATTGGATTTACATTAGTTTACTGATTAAGATAAGGAAAATCGTTTGAAAATTTGTTGATGAAATGATGGATAATACCTGTCAATCTTATCTCTGATTTAAACTGATCCAGTTAACATGTTTTCGAAGGTGGGGAGTACAAAGTAAAGCAGGTTAATAGAAATATCTTAAAACAACCTATCACGCAAATCAAAACACCTTCTTCCCTTCCATATGCCAAAACAATCGTCTACATATCTGCAAAACAGAATTATTTTGTCACCTCCTTTCTCGACCACTTTCTTTTCCCATTCATTCATTACCAATTCAGCCAATGCTGGGCCTAGGCTAGAGCCTATGTTCAGTCCTTCACTCATTAACATTATTTTAACCGTTGCTCCGAATGGTTTTCATTTGTACCTGGTACAGAGTCTGAAGAAGACCTTGCTAGAAGGTTGAAACGTAACGTTTAGTTTATGATTTAAAATTCTGCCTAGGTCAGTATATATGACTTTTGGTTATCATGGAAACAAGGCTTAATGGTGTTGTCATAAATGTTACGGAATATGCTATTCTACGAAAATTGTTAATTGTATAAGAATTTCAAACTCAAATTTACACAATCAACTTAATCATATCTTGCAATAATCTGTCTGTCAGATAAATTGTTGTGGAAAGGGCACTAACAAAGTAAATGTATTGAGAGAAAATTCTGTTATATTTTCGATGCAGCTTTCCTTTCCTTCCTTCCTAGATAAAAATAAAAGCTGAACTTTGAAAAACTTACCTCGGGGCATTTGTAAATGTATGAATTCATTTGGATTTACAATAGTTGCAATTTATTACATTGTATTCATGCATAATTAGCCACTCTGAATTGGTATATTTGCTGCAGAAACATATATTTCATTATGTATAAATATTCTGAACATGTATAATTGCAGTACCATCACGATCACAGGGAAGGGGGACTATAAGATTATTGGAAGTAGTCTCAACTCTGTCCTAATTATGATATGCAATAAATCTGAGGCTCAAGTAAAGTATTCATTTATTTCGTTGAAACTTCTTTAGAGAAACTACACATGAAAGCCAAAGGAAGATAAAATTGATATTTGTTGTATCATGTTGTCCTTTTTTCTTGTGTGCAGGTCACATTTTTTCAATTTGAATTTCAATTGCTATGAAGTCTCATATGTATATCAAATATCTTCATGGTTAAATTCTATGTTCAAAATTAAACAATTAAAAGTATTATCTTTGATGTGAAATCAAATATGCAAATAATATATGGAACTTTAATGTTGGGATTTAAATGGTTCTTCATTGCGATGAATACTTATAACTATGTTTCAACACCAATTTTTTGGAGTATTCACAACAAAATAAATAACAGTTATATATATTGTTTTATTATAAAAAGACAGGATATTACATACAGAGTGTAAAATATAAAACAAAACATGTAATTTTAAGGTTCTGCCAGTTCATATGAACCAGTGAAATTATATGGTGATTTCTCAAGAATGGAAATTTTTCTTAAATATATTACTTGTTATAACTTACAGAATTCTTCAACATGCATAAAACAATATATTCATTCTGATTAACTATCAGTGTGATTCAAAAGTGTGGAATCACCCATATAATTTCTTACATGAATGGAACCATATGGAGTAACCGGAAGACCAAAGGCTTCATCCCAGAGGTATGTTACAAACCTAATCCAATATCTTGAATTCAACTTAACTTCTTCAAATTGGAATACGCGAAAAGTGACAGATCAAAATCATGTGAAATTTTCTGGCAAATAGTGAAATCCATTTAACAATGTCTTTAATCATTTTCAATTTACTCAGTGTTGAGGATAAAGCCTGCTAATCATCAATGCTTATTCCTTGTTATGCAGTGAACAAACATGCCATTGATCAAAGAGCACATTGACACTAGCTTACACTGTGGTGCACAGAGTGCAAGGAAAGTTGCAGATCCCTTCATCTGCAGACACATTGAGAGGTGGCCCAGCCAATTGTTCATAGCGCAGTGGTGAAACTCCTCCACAGTGGCATGCCAAAGGGGATGGGGGGGGGGTGGTTATAACACCCCCTTTCTCCCAGTATGTCTTAAAAAAAAAAAGAATGTTAAAAGTAGGAAAATATGACAAAATGAGGGCTACCAAAAGAAAGTATATGTAACTCTTCTCTTTCGAAAATCCTGGGGATGCCACTGCTCGTGCACAAATTGATGCGAAGGGAAAGTGTGTGTGGCTATGAAGCAGCAACCATGGTTCTGGCATTGCTTGTGAAAAACGTTCTGTACGAATGCTGATATTGTTGATATTTAGAGGCACATCTGGGAAAAAGTCAAAAGATGAAAATTAAATTCATCAATTTAAAGTTCAATTTAAATGTTACAATGTTAATTTTCTTAAGTGAGAGAAACATCTTTTTACAAGCAATCAGTGGATTTCGAATTTCATTTTAACATGTTGTATTATGGAATCTGCTGAAATATGATCATGAGTACAATGTGCACAACTCAGGCCAATAAAATCCTTATCCATAAATCTCACAATGTACAGGTGAAAGAGCCTGCTATGACTGCTTTCTTCTCTGTCTTGTATCTTGGATAAAAAATAGACATAACAAATGGTTTGCTCTGTTAAAAATCAAGTATCGGTATTGTCTTTCAACTACTGGTGGCATGTTTGAAAGCACGGATGATATCCCTGTTGGATTTAGAGATGTTCCTATTGATGTACAGACAATTGATTCTGATAATGCAGATGTCCAGATCCTAAAGCATGTGAGATGCACACAATCAAGAGATTTCTATTTAGAATTCTATTTAGAAATCAATTTAGAAACACTGACGGTATGATTTCTAAAAATTCAACACAAATCAATATTTCCAGCATGCAATACTTCCTTAATGAATTCTGTTTGGTGTGTAATCTCCTCATGTGCATAATAACTTTGTTTGCAGAGAAAATATTTGATTCAAATTAAAGGATTAATAGATTACTGTTTCATTTGTGTCTCCCCATATGTATTCTGAAGTTATCTTTACAGGAAAATCTTGTCACAAATTCAGTTTCTCCTTGAGAGGAAACATCCTCATATGTCTATTAAACTTATCTTTCCAACCAAAACAACTGTTACAAATTGAACAATTAAAAGGTTTCTCTTTAGCATGAATGCACATATCCGAATTAAGACGTCTTTCAATCCCAAAACATTTAGACTGTCAGGCTTCATCAGGGTGGCTAAAAACAAGTAAAAATGAAATTCCCTGACTTTTCCAGGTTTTCTAGGACAAAATTTATATTTTTCCCTGACAATTAGAAACTAAACTAAATCGATGTTTTTGCAAATGGAAGTAATAAACTCATACAGATCCAGGTATGGATTTGTTAAATACCAATATTATTTTCTATGAAATTGACTTAACTTCTCTATTCTCTATGACTGAATTCAAACAGCAAAATAGTGAATTTGAAAAATTATTACAATTCACAAACTAGGGAATGATTACGGAATTTAATCGTACGCAGTAAGTTTAAAATAAAATACTTGATTATTTTTAAAGTTACGACTAAATAACGTAAGAGTGATGAGTTACTGATTAAAAAATACAATTTGTAATTTATCAGTTTCCTTATCCATTCTTGGTATTATATGCTGATATTTCCACTGAGGTTTGGAACCCTCTGCTTGCAAGAAGCAGTGCAGACTCATTTTTCGATGCATAAAGCTACTTCTCTCTTCTCTGTAAAGCAAACAACTTAACTCTTGCATATAAGTGAAACAATTGAATTGTACAAGAGAAAGTGTCATATTTCCTTACATTATCAATGGGATTTATCCTTCAGTACAGTATATCCAAGTGAAGTATGTACTGTGAAACTGACAACATGCAGTTATACCGTTATTGCTGATGAAAAAGGTATGTAGGTATTAGAAATTTAATGCAAGGAATTTATAGAATTGCATTTTATAGGTACCTGATTTAGCTAACCACACACTAAAACAAAAACACACTGTTAATAACAGCTTCTGAAAGTTCATATATGAGGGGCGTCCTGAAAAAAGCTTCAATGGTACCTGTAC
The DNA here is from genome assembly GCF_977018435.1 of Lepisma saccharinum. Classification (NCBI taxonomy): domain Eukaryota; kingdom Metazoa; phylum Arthropoda; class Insecta; order Zygentoma; family Lepismatidae; genus Lepisma; species Lepisma saccharinum. The sequence goes on from NC_139243.1 coordinate 67,122,859, forward strand.
GCAGCACTAGTGGTCGAAGAGCGAATCACACATGCATGCAGAAAGAAGTGGCATGTAGCTGTAATCTGGCACAGTTGCAATGCAGCCGTTTTAGGACAGTTCTAGGTTAAAGATTGCAGCTCTCATACAGTCTCCCACAGACTGCGATGTTGCGTACGTGTAGTAATCAGATTTTTGCATGCTCAGAATCTGGCACAGCGCCACCAGCAATCATGTGAGGTGTGCAGACCGGACGTCGTGAGTGATAGTATGGTCAGACGATTGTGCAGACAATTCACGGAAGGCCAATCGAATGTGCACAACCGCATACAGGTGAGAGATCTTGGACCACTCCCTGTACAGCCATGGCCTTGCATGTACCTCCTTTCATCTCTTTGTTTAACTGAAGAGGTTTCTTGCAGGGCAAGGATTTGACAGCTACACTACGGTAGAGATAGTTCCAGTCTTTGCTGTCAGACACATATGCCATGGGCAGACAAAATTTAGTGCCATGCAATGACAAATGTCAGAACAACGGTGGTGATTATGCCAAAAATTAGGTTAGGACTCACTGTTACTCATGCAATAAATTACAACTGATATTCTTGTTTTATTTATGCCCAATCGGTAGGGACCTTGATTTTTTATTTTTTTCTTAAAATTGGTGTATTTTTTATGTTTTATTTTTTTACTATTCAGTGTTATTTTTCCCAAAATTCACATTTTCATTTTAGCACATTTTCTGGCAAATATCTGAAATTATACCTTCATAGTGTTTTTAAACTACTGTTTCAAATTATAAGTCACATGGCCTACGCCTCTTTGTGCGAGTTTGATGTATTGAAAGTTATTTTGGGAAAGTTATTTTCCATACCCCCTTTTTAATTTTAAGGTAAGGATTGTAGATAATGGAATCTTCCCCATATATACTGAAGGGTGCATAATGGCCATAAGAATCACTTCAGGTGAGAGACAAAAAAATTAAATCAATCAATCTCATGTGACAGATACCAATATATTATGGCACCAAAAATTGGCATTATCTTTTTTTGACTTGTTAGTGTTACATTTCCCAACATTTGCGTTTTTGTTTTAGAACATTTCTCTGCCAAATATACCAAAATTTCATACTCCATTGCGCTTTTAAACTATTATTTAAATTGTAGGTCACATGGCCTATGTATTTTCATGACAGTTTGATATGTTGGAACAGAGTTTTCAGGAAGTAAATGCTCCCCTGCACTTTGCCATGAAGGTGTATAGGGGTGTGGAGTTAGGGCCCCACACTTTCTTGATCACGGCTGAAGGTGTGATCAGCACCATGCTCCTAGCTACCTTTATCCCTCAAAATTTCGTCCAGGTCCCGCTTCATATGACGCTGGGTGGGTGTCGGAGCAGTTTGAATATGTAGAAAAGATCCCGGTTCTTCCCCGCAGGGGATTGACCCCGGGTCTCTCGCATGGTAGTCAGATGCCCTAACGACTGAGCTCCATTATTTCTCGCTCGACAAATGCTGGTGGTGCGCACCTAGCTAGCTTGGTAATTCAAAAATATCTCGCGTGACAAATACTGAAGATGTGGCTCCCGTGTGACGGTAGATACGCACTCGATCTCCTGTTAGAACCCTGTCACTTTGCTCTGTGATGCAACGGTTTTGATAATTGAAAAAATCGTGGGAAATACATGATTTAATGTGGCTGTCAGAATTATTCCATGTACATATAACAAGCATTATAGTTTACTCTTGAATAAAATGTTGGAAAACTTGCACGTTCTATGTACACAAACATGGCCTAGAAAGGACAAGAATGTAGGATTTCATGGAATTTTTCATTGTTTAGGACATTTTTTTAAAAAAAAAACGCTAAAAAACGCCAACATTTTATGCCACATTCGCGTTATTCGATATTTCGAACGGGCAAAAAATGTGTCCAGACATCACTGCACATTCATAAACACACTTCACAGCAATTACAATTTTTCACGCCACCCACTCCCTGTTGATAGTTCTATCCCCTTACTACCCCCATCCAGACAAGAAGAAAATTCAATGCAATTTCCACGTAAAATTTAGAGGCTTAACATTTTTCTGCCCCTCCGGAAATGCCTTTCACTTTCTCTCTCTCTCTCTCTCTCTCTCTCTCTCTCTCTCTCTCTCTCTCTCTCTCTCTCTCTCCTCCTGCCATCACTGGTTTCTGGCACTGTAGTTGTGTTGTGCATAAAAGGGGCCTACAAGTTGAGGCAATAAGATTTCCTGTTCTTGTGCAGAGTTCAGTCTTAAACAAAAAAAAAAGGTCAATCAAGACAAAATTCCCTGACATTCCTGGACTTTTTTGACACCTCAAATTCCCTGACTTTTCCCGGTTTTCCAGGTCTGTCGCTACCCTGTTCATGTGCACATGAAGTGTACACCTCCAGAAAAAACATCTTAGCAAATTCAACAACGGAAAAGCTTCTCTGTACTGTGAATGTTCACATGCACATTAAGTCGATCCTTAGGACCATAATCTTTGTTGAAAATTGAACAATTAAAATGCTACCCTTTTCGTGAACATTTATATGTATACACTAAGATCTCTTCCACGTGCAAAATATTTATTGAAAATTGAACAATTGGTATTTTTTTTTGTTAAGCTCCTCTCGCTTGTTCGTCGTTTTTGTGATGGCTGAAAAGTTTGAATAACACTACTTTGAAATTCTCTTTTCTGTTAGAGAAAACATTTCTAATACTTGAAAGGGAAAACATTTCTAATACTTGAAACAGCTTTCAAGGAAGCTGCTGTGGGTAAAAACACAAGTTTACAAGTGGTTTTCCTGCTTCAGGAATGGTGATTTGTCACTTGCAGACCAACCTCGCTCATGATCACCCTAGACCTCCCGAATGGATGAACTCATCTTGGAAGACCATCGCAGAACAATCAATGAACTTGTTGATTTGTCTGAAACGTTTGCATGACACGGTGAAATGAAAACGCCCCAAGTTGGCAAAGTGGGGAGTCCTGGTTTCACCACAACAACGTGCCAGCACACAAAGCCTCGAGTGCGAAACAATTTTTAACCAAAAACAGCATGACCCAGTTTATCCACCCACCACATTCACCTGATCTTGCTTGAAGGAGATTAAATTTGTAACACCTAAAAATAAATACCCAGTTTTTTTTATTACAAAATTCCAGATTCTTGTGGGTTCCCTGCTCGTAGTATGGGTATGGCCTTGCCAACTCTCACTCCCCCGATGGCAAGCAAGCATATGCTTACTCTGATCCCAAGACCTCGGAAAGTAACAATAAATCATCAATTCATGTTAGATTAAATTAGCAACACCCTTCCTTCTCTCCTCACCATAACATCTAAAGCTGACAATAAGTCTTTGATTAAGGTAATTGTTGAGCAGAGAGATTTTACATCAAAGCGATGAGTGTCACTTCACCACAAGTGCATACACTTAAATAAAGCACTTTTCCCTCCAGACTATAAACACTATCTGATGAAAAGTATCCTCAAACTAAAGTCAAACTTTCCCTGTGACACAATTCCCAGTACAGAGATTGCCATTAACAGGGCCCGGATAGTTATGCATATTGCATGAATCATATATATGAAAATCTTGCATATTTTAGACCAAACAACAACTACTAAAATTGTATTTTATGTCTGGGCATTGGACATATTGTCTTCTTAATAAAAGTACTTCTTCCTACTTCCTTTCGTCACTGATACTTATTCTCCTCTTTCTTTCACAAAACAAGGAGATAAAACTTTTGTTATTCTCGCGGGAACAGAGAACAACTATTCTTTTGACAATGCAATGGACAGTCTATATATGATCTTGAACTTGACATGTTGGATACTATTGCCTTAAAATATTGTCCAGTTGTATCTTGTGAAGTCAAACTTCTTTGGTGCCTCTTTGGACACACTGTACAAAGATTTCGTGCATTACCCAAACCCACCATTATGAAAGTTTTGAAAATTTTTCAAGGCTGTCTAATTTGTTTGTGTTTGTCTTGTGTAGTAGTTGTGGTGTGTAGTGTGTTTGTGTTTATATTGTGTAATAGTTGCGGTGTGTTTGTGTTTACATTGTGTTATAATTATGGTGCATTTGCAGATTGGTCGATACGGGGAACTGTGTATGTTTACACATCTTTTTTATGAGGAACCAAATCGTTTCTGGGGAACTGACTGCGGTTCCCCGCAAAAAAATGGCGCAAAAAACATTGCAAAATGACGTTATAATACCCTGGGAGGAGTTTTACATGAATATTTGATGTTCCCCAGAAAATCTATTTTCAGTGAGTTACCTGTGTTAACCGTGTGTAACTTGTAACTGTTAGTTCATATTCTGCTATCCAGAGGTCTCTGGAAATGCTGCTTGCTGTGTGTCTCGGTATCAGATGTGTTTCGCTCCGCAGCACGGCCAGCTCCGTGTTAGCAGATGATGGATAGAGGGAATTTCCCTTGCTGGAGGGAATTTTTTCCGGACGGAAGAAAACTTGAAGGGGCAATGAAACAATGCGAAAGGAAGTAATATTCCTCAAAATTCTGCTCTGCAACATCTGAGATGTTGATTTCGCTTCGTTACAGCTTTATCTGCAAATGTTCTGGCAATCCAGACGATTTTAAAATGCTTCAAATTGAGGGATTTTTTCGAATTTTGTGTGGGATTTCGTGGTTGTCACTTCGTCTGCTCATGCCGCGTAGTTAATCAGCTAAAAATGGACACGAGATCGAAGAAAAGAAGAATAAAAGAAGGTAAGTTTTCTTTATTAATTTAGGTTTGTTCTAATTAACATTTGGTCACCTGTGTCTTTTCATGTTTAGTGCAGCTGAACTTGATTTGTTCGATAAGACTGAAACCAAGTAAACAATATTGACAAACGTTACTAAATTTGTGTATGTCGTGCACATGTGTTGGAAGGAATATTCGATTTTAATAATACGGGTTTAACATTCACAGATGGCACATTTTTTACAGCTGATGTTGATTTAGAGAAAGACACTTTATCTTCAGCAATACAGATTACAAGGTAACTTAAACAAATGACGTGTTCGTGGATGAAAATTCCAGTAAAATTATTTGCTTTCTCAATATTGTAAGCAAACGCATGATGTGAACATTGGATAAGAGACAAAATTTCTTGGGAAACTTTATGGATATTATATAGAGTAGAAGGGCAATTAATATTTTAAAATAAAAACATAGTTAAATCATCAGGGCCGTTTACCCATCGTACCCCCTCGAGAATTACGTTGAAATTTGTATTAATCGACAGATTTTTATGTTTTATGTAATATAAAATGAGTTCCAGTGTGCGGACAACACAAATAAAGGAGATATTCGATCAAAAAGTATGACCTGCGTAAGCACAAACCTACCATTTCGGAGTGCTTTCACCGCTTTTTATTATTAAAACCCTTTGTATGCACACTCAAATAGCGAAAGAACACGTCGATAATAAGTAAATAACTATTGGCACCAAACTAAACAATCCTAAGTTAACTACGTAAAATTATGCTGTTTTGAAATGTCGTTTTGGTTGCTAGATTCACTTGCACGAAACCTTCGAGCTGTTCTTCACGGTAAAGTAACACGCTAAGGTAACAGACGCACTTTGATTCACCATAACACATTTCCATGAGCTAAAATCAAACTAAAACGTTCATAAACAACAAAATCTTCATATAGCTACTATGCGAAATATCACTTTCTCTATGGGATACAGAGGGTCAAGGGCACGAAATCATCTTTCAGTTTTGCTTATAATTACTGGTAACTATGTATGTTTATGAAGTTTAGAAAGTCAATAGATGATATACATACAGTTGTTTGCTAGTTGTTACAATGGATATATTCATAACTGAAAAATTGCTTAAAAATGATTTTCAAGTTTCTTTCTAAATAGATTCTGGCACTGGGTTGCTGTTACAGAGGTTAGAAGGAAATTTCTTACATGATTTTTTGCAACGTTACATGTTGATGCCGGCTTGAGTTTGTGTTCAGTGTCTCAAGAAGATATCGAACCAGCATAAAGTTGCTTGCTGGTTAGTACTTTATGTGGCACAAGTTCCAATTGTTTAATTCCGAATTTATCATGGTTACAGGTTTGTTTACGCTGATTGATTTCTAATTATGTCTGCTACCATATACTTGAGTGCCTTGCTTATAACTTACTGTGTGTTTTCTGGAGAATGGCCTGTTTTCCTTCCGCATGTGATTGTGAGCAACCATTCATTTACTGCCATTCAATTCATGTGCTTGTGGTGCTTTCCTTGTTAGGTTAGGAGGGTCAGGTTTAAGGCTCTTAGCATTAAAATAATGCATCTAAATGCTTTGAACACCTGATAATGTAATACCTAGTCTGGAACACGAAAGCTCTTTAAGTCTCCTATGAAAAAAAGAAAAAAAAAACTTGTTTGACTCGACCAGAAACCAAGAACTCCTGCTCGCACAAGCTACATTTCAATCATAATTTATCCAGGAAATAATACTTAGCAAAGCTTTTAACTTTGCTAATTAATTTGCCCAAGCTTCAAACTTGCTCCCACAATCATTTCTAGTATTCTAAAGCACCTCATAATGCTTCTATAAAAATTGCAAAAAGATCATTAGTCATTTGGAACTGTTACTCTGGTAACTGTTCCGATTGTTTTATGATTTCTCCTAGCACAAAGACTAATTATCATAGAATTTTGAAAATCATTGTCACACGAAATTTGAACTAACCGTAAAGTAATGAGCGCTGTTTGGACTCGAAAAAAGTTATTTATGTTGAAAAAAAAACTTGAAAATTACCTAAAGCACTTCTCATGGACAAGATATTCTCCATCGACAAGCGACAGTAAATATCGTAGAAGCGTGGGAATGAATGTAGAAGTAAATCAGAACCTTAGTAGAATGCATTTGGGGACTTTATTTTAATGCTAAGGAAACCAAACCTAACCTGCCTAGCTTAACCACGATAGCATATATTGAACAAAATATTAAGTGATCGCTAAAACTCCGCAGTATGTGTTAACAGACATAAATCGAAATTGAATCATGTAAAAATTGCATTTGTAGCATGATAAAATCGCAATAAAACAAAAGGAACTTGGGCCGCTATTTGTTTCCATGTGTGCTGTGTTTGATTGTTACGATCAGTCTTCCTTCGCAAATACTATACTTACGATTATTCCTTATGTCTGGCAAGCACTGGAATGCATGTATTCCATTAAAAGTGATAGATTTCACTGAATCCTATTACAGATTTTGTTGTGTTGTGGAACATATTCAAATATATGATGTTACGTAAAGTCTTGTTCAGAGCGGTGTATCTGTCATGTGTCTATTCTTACATTCAGACATTCAAAATCCTTTTAAGGAGACACTTGCAACTAGCACCCTGCATGAGCAAGCCTCTTTCTGTTCATACCAGGAGATAAATATGTTCACTCTCCAATATGCTAGCTTTGAAAAGCAGAGTTTCTGCCCCCACAATGAAAAATGCTCAATCAGTTATGATTGTTACATTTATATTATCATGTGATGTATTAACAAATATTAAATAAATTTAAAAATTGGTATTGTTTTTGAAGGAAGAATTTAAGTATATCACACAGAATATTGGCATTTACAAAATACATATCATTTATTTTTGCACAAACATTGTTAATGTTTTCTATTATCAGTAGGATTTTGTGATGTTATATTTACCATCAATGATAGCATGCTTACTTATTTTTTATTAATTTTTAGAAGAGTGCATTTTCTTTCATTCTAAATGCAACATAAAATGCTTAGTATGAAGGTTTTTATTCACAATACTAAGCACATTTATTTGCTTTTGGTTGAGGATTGCAACATCATGTTGTTACATCCCAGATACACTTCGTATTACTTTGCCATCTTACTCAGGAAGGTCATACACCTCCATAAATAAGGAAATAAGTGCCAATATTTGGCAAATTGAACATTTCTTTCACCACCCTGCCAAATTATATGTTGGATGTGCATGAGAATCATGAATCATTTAAAAAGCAGACTGTCTTATTTTGATATGAAATTACATTTTTATCTTACAGATTGCTGGACTCTAGTCCAGTACATGGAAGATAACATTTTACAAATGTGTCCCATAGACTTGGAAAAAGACTGTATAGATGAATATAAACCAGGATTAACAAAATTGATAAAATGGCGAGACGGAAGAAAATACCCAGCAAAGATTTTAATGGTTGGATGTAAGTAACTTGATGATAAGCAATTTTAAAAAATCCTGCAGTAGGAAGAAATATGGTATATATTTAATATCCATTAAGAAGATCACAATGGAAATTGCCATCTTGTACATGTTGTATAAGTTTATGTACCTAGTCATGTTGTTTACAACAATGTTTATAATTTTTGTAGATATTATCATTTCCATTATTATCAAATGACCATTTACATTGACTTAAAAAAACATTTCAGTGCTAGACTTTTGTGAAATCTCCTGATATAAGTATGCTTTCCTCATAGGTACCTACATAAATTTGATTTAGCACACAAATGATCTGTACATGCATGGGCGTCCGGAATGGGGGGCAAGGGGGGCCGTGGCTCCCCCGTGGAAAAAAAGTCAACAAAAAATTACATATAATTTAATTTCAGCCACAATAATGTATGTTAATTATTGCACGAACATGATAAATTCAAATTTAATCAATGTTTATTGAGAGATGAACACTATTATTGGGGAAAATATCTGAAAAAAAAAATACCTTTCTTGCCCCTCCTTGGAGAAAATCCTGTGGACGTCCATGTGTACATGCACATGAAAGCTGTATATGTCACTACCTAGGTGCAATGTTCTCGGTAATGAATGAAATGAAACTGGAGAAATAAAAGGAAATGTTCACATTTATTAAAGGATTGGGAACTAAAAATTCTTCCATCATAGTTCAGTGTGGTAACCACTGAAGCATGATACCAGCAAGCAGCACTTGACATTGATTTATTGAGTCCTGCATCTAACTGGGGGGATTCTTCTAACGTTTAACATGGTGACAGTCTGGGTTATGCTTTGTGAAAATTTTATTAGCTGAGGAGATAACATCCCCACCTCCGCATTAGGGTGGATCGAAAAACCGTTTTTTTTCGAAATCGGTCTGCGGCTAGTGCTTAAAGTTTGTGGTTGGTGGTCCTTATAACCCATAAAAAATTCGAACTTGATCGGATAATATCTTCAGGCTGCGCTTTTTAGTCAAAATTTTAAATTTTTATGAAAAAATGTAAAAAATTTGGAATCTTTCCTGATGGTTTCTCGATGATTCTGGAGTGATTAAATGGCAAAAAATTACATATATTTCTTGTATGTTGCTTAATATTAACGATTTAGTGTGTTTGAAATGGTTTCTTAGTTCGCCAAAATTCGTCAAAAAACGCCAAATATACAGAAATGTTACGGATGTTGGGTAGGCAATAAACCCGCTATAATTACTCAATCCCACCGACTTAAATTTACCAAAAACGATAAGGTTATAGGAAAGGAAGTAAACTGCAGCTCTTAGTTTATCAACTAATCGACTATCCAACACTTACCATGAAAAGTAAGTAAATACATTAATGACGCCAGAAAGTGCGTTGCTTATATCCTGCACCTGTAGGACTTTTCTTCCGTCACCCTAGTGCTCCCATCCCCCGTGTGATTTTTTTTTTTTCATTTTCAGAAGTGCGGCAAGTGGACGAAGCTGAAAATGTCGAAGACAAGGAAGACTTACCTGGCGATGATGAAGATGGAGAATTAATTCCGCAAAAGAAAAAGTTTAATTCAGGAACAAGTAGTCAGACCAGGGTAAATCTGAGTTCATTTTCGCGTGCATGTGAGAGGCGTGGTGTGTCAGACAGAGTAGCTGCACATTTGGTGTCAAGTCTTCTGAGTAATATAGATAAAACACTACCTTAAAAGGAGAAATTTAACATTGTTATAAACAGAAACAATCTCAGGCGACAGTGCTCACGAACGCGAAAAACACTAAAAGAACAACAATGTCCCCAGAACAAGAAAATTTTGTCGCTGTACTTGGATGGAAGGAAAGATTCTACTTTGTTGAAAGAGACATGTGAAGAGACTGGAAAAACGTACCAACGGACTTGTCAAGAAGAGCACATTTCTCTCATCGAGGAACCTGGTTCATTCTACCTTACCCATGTTACGCCCAAAACAGCCGACGCAGAAGGAGCAACTGCCGCTATTTGGAACTTTCTCTGCGAAGAAGGCTTAGATTTGATGGAATTGTCGTGCTTAGTATCCGACGGAGAGAGCAAGAACACGGGGAAGCACACCGGCATCATCTGGCGTTTAGAAGAATATATTCAGCGTCCTCTCCAATGGATTGTGTGCCAATTGCATTCTAATGAACTGCCCCTAAGACACATTTTTGAGAAAATTGACGGCAAGACGTCCGGCCTGAAGGGATTTCATGGCGACGTAGGAAAGAGCTTGTCTACCTGCCAAGACCGGCCCATCGTCCAGTTTCAAAAAATTGAAGCAGTTCTTCCTGATATTGACGTTGATGTTCTCAGCACAGAGCAGGCTTACCTCTACAAAATGTGCCAGGCTGCAAACAGTGGAATGTGTCCAAATGATTTGCGATTTGTCTTCCTGGGCCCATTCACCATGCTCGATGACTGACTCTTGCGGGGCGCATCTTTCGACTGTATGTAGCAACGTCAAATCCATCACCTGCTCTTAAGACATTGACAGAATTTGTCGTTAAAGTTTACGCTCCCATGTGGTTTTACATCAAATGCAATGTAACTATCAAGGACGCGTCAAAATACCTGTGGCTAACATTGCAGAAAATGGAGTACTTACCAAACGATTTAAAGACTTTTCTCTATGAACGTCTTCAAAATCATGCTTTCTAGGGGCATCCAGAAAACATACTTGTTGGTATGTTTGGCAGACAGTCGTCCAAATGTGCGTCAAAACGCGGCGAAGAAGATCCTGGAAGCAAGAAAAAGCCAACCAAACAACACCATTAGAAAATTTGCACCCCCAGTGATTAACTATAATGCCAAAGATTACACAGATTTAGTGCACTAGGGAAAATAAGAAATAACATCGCCTCCAGTAGCACACCTACTTACGAATGAAGACTTAGAAGAGATCGCAGCAGGAAGAGACGATTCCCTAGGAAAACTGCAGGCTTTTTTTTTTGACCTGCCGTGCCATAGCCAGGCAGTGGAACGGTGCGTCAAAGATGTAACTGCTGCATCAATTGCTGTATGTAGCAACGTCAAATCCATCACCTGCTCTTAAGACAAAAGCTGTATGTATGCTGTATGGTTATGAGTCCCGAGATGGCTATATTAGAGCTCGATTGGAGGACAGGAGAATATTACCAAAGTTTGATACCAAAGCGGACTTTAAAACCTAAAGAGGCCAGTCTACCTGGGCGGATGGGAGGGCGGCAGTGGCGGCTGACCAAGTGCAACAAGTGCAGATGTTTTCACCTAATTTTCAAATTAATATTGACATTTTTCATTTGCTTGTTAAATTAAACTATTTCCCAGCAGAACGCCCACGATAATACTCAAATAATACGCCGCTCGGTGCTACGCACGTGAAGAATTCGTCGTAGCATAAACAAACCAAGAGCAGACGCCGCCAGGTTACGGAAGACTTTAGCCGGTTGTCATGGCAACAGTGACGTCACCTAGCGTTGGAATTGAACGGGTGTCGCCATCTAGGTGCAGCAGTTCTCTCGTCGACAGAAAATATTGCATACAGTGGTTGGGCAAAATCGTTGCGTTCTCGCGAGATCTTGTTCCGCGTGTGTGTTTCGCGTTTTCTATCGTGTGTTGTGTTCATGTGTTGAGCTGTGGTTTGTGCAATGAACCCAGTAAATTACTGTCAGTGTGTAATTTGTTGCAGGCACCATTTTCCAGATGGACGGATGAAGACAAAAAAGACATTTTAAATTGGGGGCACTGACACTTACTATTTGTTTTTCATTGCCTATAAATGTACTTCTTCACCTGTTATTTTAGGCACGAGCCGCTACTGGAGGGCGGTGCTCGATTGCAGCCACCTCCTCGTGGTAAGTGTTGGATAGTCGATTAGTTGATAAACTAAGAGCTGCAGTTTACTTCCTTTCCTATAACCTTATCGTTTTTGGTAAATTTAAGTCGGTGGGGTTGAGTAATTATAGCGGGTTTATTGCCTACCCAACATCCGTAACATTTCTGTATATTTGGCGTTTTTTGACGAATTTTGGCGAACTAAGAAATCATTTTCCCTGATTCAAACACACTAAATCGTTAATATTAAGCAACATACAAGAAATATATGTAATTTTTTGCCATTTAATCACTCCAGAATCATCGAGAAACCATCAGGAAAAATTCCAAATTTTTTACATTTTTTCATAAAAATTTAAAATTTTGACTAAAAAGCGCAGCCTGAAGATATTATCCGATCAAGTTGGAATTTTTTATGGGTTATAAGGACCACCAACCACAAACTTTAAGCACTAGCCGCAGACCAATTTCGAAAAAAACGGTTTTTTGATCCACCCTACTCTGCATACCCTCTCACTTTGAGCAATGCAGCAAGAAGAACATAGAAGAGCATACTTGGTCTCAGTGGATGTGTTTTAAGAAATTGCTTACAGTTGGGTAGAATTATATTTTTCGTGGAAAACTAGTCCGAGAGACATAACTCTTTCTAATAGAGGAATGAGAAGTTTTTGAAAACATCCTCCACAACCACATTCTTTACCATATATACAGACTGTGTAATCATTACCATGCTCCAGTTTACTTTATCCCTTAGGACAGTGGTTCCCAAAGTGTGTGCTTCTGTGCCCTGGTGGCTGAGGCTAGCTTACAATGGCACCATTCCAAAATGTTCCAATATTTTCACTGAAATGATATATGATTGTTCCAAATATGTGCTTAATTACTGTAGTACTTTTTACACATAAAATCTTTCTGACTTTAAAATATATGTTTATTTCTTAACTTAAGTCAAGTGTTAGATGGGGCTACATTTTGACTTTGGCACGGTGGAAATATTCTGAAACACTAAGGGCACCATGAAGCAAAGGAGTTTGAGAATTAAACTTCAGGCACTGGAATAATTTTAGTATTTATCATAATCAGCCATTAGTAGAAACAACTATGCCTTATTATGTGAATGCCAAATTCCATCATGTGTGAATAATCACAAAAAATATAAATGATTCTACAACATTAAATGCATTAATTTAAGAATAGTTTTAAATTGTAATTAGAATTTTCTAAAACATAAATCTTGAATCCATGCCATTTGAGCAATAATCCCAATATTAATTTAGATGCAAATTTTTGCTTGTTAACATTTTTCACATGGTAATAAACGTCTTTTATTATTTACATATATATATATATATTTATTTATATTGCAGCTAAGGAAGAAGTGGATCTTGCTGCCGGGAACCCAAACATAATGGACACACATGACCAGAAAGAAAATGGTAACGTTCCAGGTGACTGTGCAAAGAGTAAAAGTACTCCTAGTGATAACAATGTGAGAAAAGTTATCACAGAAAATTCTTTCCGGAGTGAACTTTCTGCTTCAGAATTTGCATCTACTGGAGAGCAGGTAGAAGAGAATCCATCCAAGTTCAAAGAGGAAGAAAATGGTTTTGTTCCGAGTGACTGTTCAAACACAAAATATACTCCTACTGGTTTAGTGTTAGTAAATGATAGCAAGGTGAGTGAAGGTAACACAGGAAATTCTTGTCAGAATGGACTTTCTGCTTCAGAATTTGCATCTACTGGAGAGCAGGTAGAAGAGAATCCATCCGAGTTGAAAGAGAAAGAAAATGGTTTTGTTCCAAGTGACTGTTCAAACACCAAATTACTCCTACTGGTTTAATGTTAGTAAATGATAACAATCAGGATCCAGTGTATGTATTGCGTTCTCCTCAGAATTGTTTTCCAATTTCTGAAATTATGTATTGTACTGAAAATGCATCAGAATTAGGGTATAATTTTTCTGAAAATGAAGAGAGTCAAGTTTTAGTATTGGATTCTCTTCAGAATACACATCCAGTTTCAATAATGACAACATTAGTACATGATATGAACATTCCTGAACCTAAATGTAAGGATGAACAAAAGTCAAATTTTAATTTTAATGAGGATCAAACAAATGCTTCAATTTTAAAATCTGTAGACTCAAATGAAAATAAGAATCTGTTAAAATGCTACCAAACTTTACCAGAAATGTTTTCAGCAAAGGTAAATTTACCAAGAAATGACACATTCCCTTCTGATGTTAGCACTAAAACAAAAATCCAGAATTCAACAAACACTGCATATGTCCAATCAATGAAATTTGGTAGTGATGCTTCAGAAGATATGTCTCATTCTGTACTTGACCCGGATTACAAACCATCGGAAACTGACAGTTCCATCAGTGATGTAGACATGGATATTGAAGCAGGCAGTCAAATCAATTGTGTTACAGATGTTGTTCCTTGTTCTTCATGTTCAGACTCGGATCATGGATTAGAAGTATTTGATCTCAGGGAAACTGCTTTAAAATATGTATCTAATGAAGGGCCCAATTGCATAGCTGTTGCAACATCAAGTAACACATTGGACAAAAGAAAATATGACAGAAAAGCAGCCTGCTTTTATTGCTCAAAGTTGGTTTCTAAGCTAAGCAAACATCTCATAACTGTGCATGGCACAGAATCGGAAGAAGTGGAAATCTTATCATTTGACAAAGGCTCAAAGAAGAGAAGAGAGGCACTTCAAAATCTTACAAATGCAGGCAATTTTCAACATAATCAGTTAGCTCTTGAAAATAATAAAGGAACAATTATACCTAGCAGACGCTCTGCAAAACCTGTTTCACCAACAAAATATGTTCCATGTGAAAAGTGTCTAGGTTTTTTTTAGGAGATCTCACATTTGGTTGCATGTTAAGAAATGTTTAGGAACAAAGAAACTAGGAAGAACACATGTAAGGAGAGTGGCAGCTGCAGATATGTTAATGAATCCTTCATGTAACAGCACAGGTTTAAAGGAAATAGTTTTACAAAATATGAAAAAGGACATCATATCCCTTGTTGTTAAAAACGATAAACTAATTTTAGCATATGGTTCACGGCTATTTCAAAAACATGGTTCTGAATCTCATTTAAATACATACATAAGCCAAAAAATGAGAGAACTAGGACGGCTGGTTTTGCAGATGAGTGAGATAGATAGTAAAGTTGTTAGTTTAAATGACTGTTTATCAGTTGATTACTTTCCAACCATAGTTAATGCTGTAAGAATAATATGTGATTATGATGAGGAAACACAGACGTACAAAAAACCTAGTTTGGCTTTAAAAATTGGTCATTCCATTAAAAGTTGTGCTATAATAATGAAAGCAAATGCATTAAAATCAAGAGATTCACAATTACGGATGCAAGCAGAGGAATTTGTGGAGCTCTGTACTATGGAATGGACTAATGAGATTTCTTCTCATGCATTAAAAACGTTAGACCGAAAAAAATGGAATAGACCTGAGCTGTTACCAATTGCAGAAGATTTGCTGAAACTGAAGAAATATTTATCCAATGAAATGTTGAATGCTACCAAATCTTTGACGATGGCTGCTAATAGGAAGGATTGAGAAAAAACTTCCTCAAGCCACTTTAGCTACAATAATACTCTTTAACAGAAGGAGAAGTGGCGAAGCTCAGAGACTGGAATTAGCAAGCTTTTCACAAAGGCAAAATTGTACTCAAAATACTGAGATTCTACAAATGCTTTCAAGTTTTGAAAAGCATTTAATACAATCTCTGACACTTTTGCACATAAGAGGAAAGAAGGGCAAAAAAGTACCAATATTACTTACTGATGACATGAAACAAGCAATTGAGTTACTCAGGAACAAGAGACAAAATAGGAGTATCAAAAACAAATAAATACATTTTTGCAAGAACTCAATATGGTTCAGAGGATTGTGTACGAGGAAGTGACGTACTTCATAAATATGCACGAGACTCTGGTGCAAAGTATCCACAATATATAACATCTACAAAGCTTCGTAAACACATTGCAACAATGGCACAGATTCTTAATCTTAAAAAGTGTGAAATGCAAAACATTGCCTCTTTTTTGGGACATGATCTCGATGTGCATAAAGAATTCTACAGACTTCCCGATTCAGCTCTAACAGTAGCCAAAACAAGCAAATTATTTATGGCTGCAGATAAGGGGACCTTAGAAAAGTATTATGGAAAATCACTTAATGATATTGAAGACCTCTCTGTTGAGGAAGACACTGATGGTGAAGAAGTGGACAAAGAATCCATGATTGAAGCAGTTCCCGGAACAAGTTTTGACAATGAAGAAGATAATTCTGGTGAATTATCTAACAAAATAACTCAGGTTAGGAAGGCTAGGAAATTAAATGCACAAAGTAGGATGCAGTGGTCTGATCTGGAGAAGGAAACAGTGAAACGATTTTTCTCTAAATTTTTGTTGTTGAAAAAAGTTCCAGGGAAAACTGATGGTTTGGATTGCATTAAGGTGTCAGGTGATATACTAAAGGAACGATCTTGGAAACAGGTCAAAGATTTTGTCTATAATATTGTGAAAAAGAACAGACATTCTTAAGTTACCTTTCCATCCTTCATAAAATCACCATTTACAAAGTCTGTATATGAGTGAGTGTATTGATTCACATGAACCATCTATATTAGGTTATTATTTCGCATAACTGATTTTAGGTATCAATATTTGTGAAAAAACAAAGATTGAATCTTATGGGTTCAAAGTGTATTGTTATTACATTTTAATGCTCTCGTCTCCATAATTCAACCTGAATTGTGTTAAAAACTTTCATTCTTGAGTGAATTTACACAAAATCAACATTTTCAATTTGTTTTTTTACCATTTTTGTGCTTTAATGCTATTTTACCTATAATTTCATATGTTAATCACTTTATATCCATGCTGAAGGTTCAAGGTTTCACACAGAAAGTAATTTATTTCAAACTAACAATGTTTGCTCAATAATGTTAAAAGTACAATTTTTATAATACGAAATTTAAATGGCCTAAATACTTTACTTTTGTACTTTGAATGTTCCATTTTTTCTTAATTTTATATATTTGATCCACTGTGAAATTTAGTAACACAGATTTTAACTTTTCTGACACTATACTAACATATATGTGTTCACATATTGTTCTTCCACTTTTGCATGCATCTATCTTATTGTACACATATATGATGTACCGGAAAGTACTGATTTCTTTAAGATTTCACCAAAAATGTCCGTATTTTCTAATTGTATTTTGGCGCAATCGCAACACTACTGATATTTATTATTTCAGATGAAAATTAGAAATGGAACAGAATTTGTATGTTCGAAAGCAGTAGGAGCGATTTTCATGCAAATAACCTGCATTGTCATAACATTCAAAATAATAATTAGTATACTTTTTATTCATATCCAAAAATCATATCAGATATATAAATACAAGATCCCTGAGAATGAAAGGTCATTTTTGTGATTTAGAATGAAATATCGTTACACAGTGTACATTGTTTTATTAGGTTCGGCAACACAAACAGTTTCTATAGTAAGTAAGAACTGAAACTAATTTTGCATTAACTGAAACACATGCTGGACTTTTCGCTATGAGCTTTCAATATGCACACCACACAAAACACAACAGATCGTAACAAAACACACTAGTTAGTCTGATGTCCTTGGTCTACCTGATGATTTTATTTTCTCCACACTATCAATCTTCCATAACTGTGCGAACCATCAATCGATACTGTTCTTGTGCAGTGAACGCATTTGAAATGTGTGTCTAAATTACCTCTGCACTAGCTACAGATTACAAGCATTTTTCTCTTGCATGATGTTCATTGCTTTACAACCCACTAATTTATACTGCAAGTTCTTCCCTGATAGTGCACAAAGCAAATTGCAGTTCTTGCAGTTTTGATTCCTCATTCTCCAAACTTCAGCAAGGTGAATATCACGATTTTGTGTTATGTTATTGTGTTAGCTGAGTTCAGGTGTTTCAGTGTATGAAGAAGACACTCAGTGCATGTGCAATTAAAATTTACTCTCTGTATTGAGATCTTTAAAGGACTGAGTTTGTAAATCATTTTATCTAGCAAAGTATGAAACTATTATTTACATTATCACAATTTTCATGTTTTCATCTTCTGATCATGATGCTTTTTTTTTTTAATAAAACTTGTAAAATTATTACCAACTTACTGGAATAAAAAATGTTTCTTAATGTAGAATTTGATTTGAACTTACAGGTAATCCATTTAATAATATTTAGCATACATGAGGTAAATTAATAATATTATTTGTTGGAATGTGCGTGTATTGTATATGCACATTACTAAGAATTGACTGGTTCGTAATTAAATGAACATTTCTCGTACCATTAGGTTAACTGAGACACTTGAGATCATGATTGAAGGAATCGGACAAATAAGTGTACACGGCTATCATTAAAAGTTTTCCAGCATTTTGTCTCTGTTAACCGACGAAAACATTGGTAAAATCTCATGTAGATGGCTGCAAACCGATTTTGACTTCCAACTTCCCAAATGTAAGTTCAAGTGAGATCTTAACCTATAAGACTAAAGGATGAGCAAGAAGAAATTTGAACCAAGGAAGAGCTTATAAATTTCTCAATGCTCAAATGTGTGATGAATTTTTTGACACCTATAGTATGTTACAAATATACAACAAACCCAAATTGACCGATTTTTCATCATATTAATGACAATCGACATATGTTCTTTATGGTTTGGGAGACTTGATCATTGTAGATTATGTTTCCTTCAAACATAAGTATCACTGACAACAATTGGAATATTACGTAAACTACTTTTGTTTTTTCAACAAATCCTGTACCATTAAAATGGATGTTTAGTCGTTGAACAGCTAAAAAATTCTGAAAACTTCAGTTTGAGTACAGATGGGTAGCATTTTGTCTTTTATCATACTATGCACTCCTTTACCTAAATTATCTAGTGTTAACAGTGATGCATATGTAAAAGTAAACAACATTCTACTTGTAACTTACTTAATTTCTTCTAGTATTTCAGTTGTAATAGACTAGTACTCTGAACTAGTGTTAGGTGAATACAAGGGAACAATTTGGATCAAATTATTTGCGAGGTACTGTTGCACCTTCCAAAAATTTAGAATTATACAGTAGACCCCTGTTCCTGCATCACGGCTGGCATATCTAAATGCACATTTATCTATATTGTATATGTTTATCTCTTAAGAAAAGAATTTTTAGCTCCAGAATCTTGTGGTTTCCTTGCCACATTGATGTAAATGCTTTTTTCACTTATGGCAATACAGTAACGCAAATAACTCAAGAATGCTGCTATCATAATATGACATGCATATTCCCCACTTAGCTGTTTGACTTAGGTTACACAGAGTTCAAAATCCACCTGTCAATGTAGTGTAAGCACATTGGATATACTCATGGGCATCCGGAAGGGGGACAAGGGGGGGTTGTTGTCTCCCCTCTGGAAAATGAAATTCGACCAAAAATTTTGTATCACACACACATAATTGTATTCTAGCCACAATAATATATGTTAATTATTGCATGAACACCATAAATTCAAAATTAAGCAATGTTTTTTTTTAGGGGATAACACTATTTTTGGGGAAAATGTGCCTTGCTTGCCCCCCCCCCCCCTTGAAAAAAAATACCTTCCTTGCCCCTTCCTGGAAAAAATCCTGCGGACGTCCAAGGATATACTTATCAAATAACAAACAGTTCCCCAATTAAAATGTTTGTCACACAGTTCCTCACATAAGAAGAAGTTCCCCGGTTAATGGACTCTCACCACATTGAATACACATATGAAAATCACACAAATTCCCCAGTTCGACTTCAAAAGTTCCCCACTTTAGATGTTTAAAAAGACACAGTTCCCCGTTTGACAGAAAGTTCCCCTCTTGGTGGAAATGAACCTCATTAATTACACTCATCATCATAGTTCCCCATTGGATACGTTTTAAGCTTGTAAGTTCCCCAGTACACAGGTTTAAAAACAGTTCTTGATTTCTCGTGAAAATGACATTTTTCATTCATATTTTAAAATTTGAAGTATCAATTCGACCTCAAGGATGTCAAATATCATAGTAAGATATCAATATTTGATGGTCCCCACAACAAGGTTTTCCGATAGGTTCCCCACATTGACCTCCCTGCAATCCGTGATGTGTTTTGTGTGTGTCTTGTGTAGTAGCTGTGCTGTCTAATGTGTTTGTGTTTGTCTTGTGTAGTAGTTCCTCCATTCATATTGGGGGTTAGGCGTAGAGCTGACAACTCTGCACTGTAAAAAGACATGACAAGGCAAGGCCATGGATGCTCCCAAGGTAAAATATTCTGCAGGTAAAATAGTCCCCCATTCGGATCTCCGGGTGGGGACTACTTTGGGAGGTCCCTGGACTAAGGATAAGATCTACATTAGGATTAGGGATATTAAATTAGGCACCTGGAATGTTCTGAGCCTTTACCGGCCTGGGGCATTTCAGTGTACAGTTAATGAGATAGTTAAGTATAAATTAGATGGAGTAGCTGTCCAGGAAGTTAGGTGGCCAGGAGAAGGGAATTGTAAAACTAAAAATTATACTTTTTTCTATGGTGGTACTGAAAATCATAATTTTGGAACAGGCTTTTTCATAAATAATAGAATTATCTCGGCTCTTAAAACAGTAGAATTTATTAATGATAGGATATCATATGCAGTTTTACAGGGTAGGTGGTGTAAAATTATTTTAATAAACATACATGCACCAACGGAAGATAAAGATGATAATACTAAAGATGACTTTTATACAGAGTTAGAACAGGTCTTTGATAAATTTTCTCAGTATGATATGAAAATTCTGTTATGTGACTGTAATGCACAGATTGGCAAAAAGAGACATTTAAACCCACGATTGGTAAAGAAAGTCTTCATGAATTAAGTAATGATAATAGTATAAGATTGATTACTTTTGCAACCTCAAAGAATTTAATTGTGAAAAGTACCACTTTTAAACATAAAGATATCCATAAATATACCTGGTCTTCTCCAGATGGTAAAACTCATAATCAGATAGATCATATTCTCATTGATAAGATAAGGCATACTAGTATAATTGACGTTCATTCGCATAGAGGTGCTGACTGTGCCAGTGACCATTATTTAGTAATTGCTAAATTAAGAGAAAGACTCTCAGTGATAAATCATAAGCAACCATATCTAAAAGTTATAAAATTTGATAGAGGAAAGTTTGCTGATGAAAGAATTAAGAAAGATTACCAAATTAAACTGTCAAATAGATTTGATGTTTTGCAGGATTTAAATGATGATGAAAATATAAATGAGACAGACGTAAATAAGAATTGGGAGCACATACGTAATGCAATAGAATCAGCTGCTAAAGAAAGTATAGGATACCTTAAACCAAGAAAAAGTAAGCCATGGTTTGATATTGAATGTCATAATCTAATAGAAATAAGAAATCAGGCTAGACTTAGGTGGTTAAATAATTCTGATGATACAAATCTAAGCAAATATAATAGAATAAAGTGAGAAGGTAACTTACTTTTAGAAGTAAAAAGAGAGATTACTTGAAAACAAAATTAACGAAATTGAAACAAACAGCAAAAATAAAAATATCAGAGATTTATATAAAGGTGTAAATGAATTTAGAAATGGGTAGCAACCTAAAGTAAACTTGATAAAAGATAAAGACGGTGATTTTCTAGCTAAATAAATGGAAGAACTACTTTAATGACCTTTTAAATGTCAATGTAGGAGATAAATCAGAAGTAAATGAAGTACACACAGCAGAACCTTTAGTTCCAGAACATAACTTGACTGAAGTTAAAGATGCTATTAAAAGGCTAAAGTATAACAAAGCACCTGGCATTGATTTAATACCAGCTGAGTTAATTAAATATGGTGGAAATTCGTTAATATGTCAAATTCATAAATTAATTTGTTTAATATGGAATAAAGAAGAAATCCCTCAACAGTGGAAAGAATCCATAATTGTTCCTGTGTTTAAAAAAGGTGATAAAATGAACTGCAATAATTACCGTGGAATTTCTCTACTCTCAACAACATACAAAATATTGTCTAACATTCTTTTAACAAGACTAACCACATATGCTAATGAAATTATAAGTGATTATCAATGTGGATTTAAACGTAACAGATCAAATTTTTCACATCAGACAGACACTTGAAAAAAAGTGGGAATATAATCAAAATGTCCATCACCTATTCATTGATTTCAAAAAAGCATATGATTCGGTCAAAAGAGATCAATTACATAATATATTAGTAGATTTTGGAATACCTAAGAAGCTTGTTAGTATGATAAAAGTATGCACCAGTGAAGCAGAAAGTAAAATTCGTGTGGGTATAAATGTGTCTGACAAATTTACAATTCATGATGGGTTAAAACAAGGAGATGCATTATCTCCATTGTTCTTTAATTTTGCCTTAGAATATGCTGTTAGGAAGGTAAAAGAAACTAAAGAAGGACTAAAATTAAATAGTATGACTCAGTTGTTAGCATATGCAGATGATGTAGACTTACTGGGTGATGATGTGAATACAATTAAGAATAATGCTAAAATATTTTTCAAAACTTCTAAAGAGATAGGTTTGGAAGTTAACAATGAGAAAACTAAGTACATGCCGAAACCAAGTGTTAGGTAATAATCAAAACTTAATTATTGATAACAACTCCTTTGAACCAGTTTCCAAATAATACTTACGAGTAATATTAACAAGTGAAAATTGTATTAAAGAGGAAATAAAAAGTAGGCTTAATTCAGGAAATGCATGTTACTTCTCTCTTCATAAACTTTTGTCTTCTCGTTTAATATCTAAGGAACTAAGGAACTAAAAGTTAAAATATACAAAACAGTAATTTTGCCTGTGAAACTTGGTCCCTTACATTGAAAGAGGAACATAAATTGAGAGTATTTGAAAATAAGATCTTTAGAAAAATATCTGGACCTTAAAGGGATGAGGAGACAGGTGAGTGGAGAAGGTTACAAAATTTAGAACTACATAATTTGTATTCATGTCCAGATATTATTAGAATAATTAAATCAAGAAGACTTAGGTGGGCAGGCCATGTGGCACGAATGGGAGAGGAAAGAGGAGTTTACAGGATTCTTGTTGGGAAACGTGATGGTAAGAGACCTGTAGGAAGGCCAAGACGAAGATGGAGGGACAACGTTGAGATGGACCTAAAGGAAATCGGTAGGGATCGAAAAGAGTATATAGATCTTGCTCATGATAGGGACAGATGGAAGAGTTGTGTTGCTGCAGCCATGAACCTTTGGGTTTAAGAAGGCTAGAGAGTTAGTTAGTTGGTAATGATTCTCTTTACTGTGAAACCTCACAAACTATGATGAACCTTGCGGGTAAAAATCTTTGTTGTAAATTGAACAATTGAAAAGCTTCTATTTTGAGTGAACATTCATATGTACACTAAGATCTCCTATATGGACAAAATTATTATTGCAAATTTAACAATTGAAAGGTTTATCTTTAGCGTGAATACTCACATGCTCATAAAGATGATCCTTACGGGCAAAATCTTTCTTGCAAATTGAACAATTGAAAGGATTCTTTCCAGTGTGACCCCTCATATGCGCATTAAGATGAACTTTATGGGCAAAATCTAGCTTGCAAACTGTACAATTGAAAGGTTTCTCTTTAGCGTGAATAGTCATATTTACACTAATATGATCTTTACGGGCAAAACCTTTGTTTCAAATTCAACAATTGAAAGGTTTCTCTTTTGAGTGAATTTTCATATGTACACTAAGATCTCTTTTACGGACAAATTTTTTATTGCAAATTGAACAATTGAAAGGCTTCTCTCCAGTGTGAAGCCTCACATGCACATTAAGATTAACTTTATGGGCAAAACCTTTGTTGCAAATTGAACAATTGAAAGGCTTCTCTTTTGAGTGAACATTCATATGTACACTAAGATCTCTCTTACGGACAAAATTTTTATTGCAAATTGAACAATTGAAAGGCTTCTCTCCAGTGTGACCTCTCACATGCTCCCTAAGATTAACCTCAGAGACAAAACCTTTGTTGCAAATTGAACAATTGAAAGGCTTCTCTTTTGAGTGAACATTTATATGTACACTAAGATTTCTCTTACGGACAAAATTTTTATTGCAAATTGAACAATTGAAAGGCTTCTCTCCAGTGTGACCTCTCACATGCTCCCTAAGATTAACCTTAAAGGCAAAACCTTTGTTGCAAATTGAACAGTTGAAACGTTTCTCTCCAGTGTGAAACCTCACATGCTCAGTAAGATGATACTTAGATACAAAATCTTTGTTGCAAATTGAACAATTGAAAGATTTCTCTCCAGTGTGAAGCCTCACATGTGCATTAAGATGAACTTTATGGGCAAAATCTAGCTTGCAAACTGTACAATTGAAAGGTTTCTCTTTAGTATGAACAGTCATATGTACACTAAGATGTTTTTTACGGGCAAAACGTTTGTTGCAAATTGAACAATTGAAAGGTTTCTCTTTCAAGTGAACATTCATATGTGCACTAAGATGGCTTTTAAGGACAAAATTTTTATTGCAAATTGAACAATTGAAAGGCTTCTCTCCAGTGTGACCCCTCAAATGCTCCCTAAGATTAACCTTAGAGACAAAACCTTTGTTGCAAATTGAACAATTGAAACACTTCTCTCCAGTGTGAACCCTCACATGCTTAGTAAGATGATACTTATATGCAAAATCTTTGTTGCAAATTGAACAATTGAAAGGCTTCTCTCCAGTGTGAAGCCTCACATGCAAATTAAGATAAACTTTACGGGCAAAATCTTTGTTGCAAATTGAACAATTGAAAGGCTTCTCTCCAGTGTGAAGCCTCACATGCGCATTAAGATTAACTTTACGGGCAAAACCTTTGTTGCAAATTGAACAATTGAAAGGTTTCTCTTTTGAGTGAACATTCATATGTACACGAAGATATTTCTTATGGACAAAATTTTTATTGCAAATTGAACAATTGAAATGCTTCTCTCCAGTGTGAACCCTCACATGCTCAGTAAGAAGATACTTATATGCAAAATCTTTGTTGCAAATTGAACAACTGAAACGCTTCTCTCCAGTGTGTACTCTCACATGCTCGTTAAGATAAACTTTACGGGCAAAATCCTTGTTGCAAATTGAACAATTGAAAGGCTTCTCTTTAGTGTGGACTTTCACATGTTCATTAAGTTTATCTTCACGGGAAAAATATTTATTGCAAATTGAACAATTAAGAGGATTCTCTTTTGAGTGAACTTTCATATGTATCCGAAGAACTCCTTTACGGGCAAAATCTTTGTTGCAAATTGAACAATTGAAAGGCTTCTCTCCAGTGTGACCCCTCACATGCACATTAAGATTAAATTTACAGGCAAAACCTTTGTTGCAAATTGAACAATTGAAAGGCTTCTCTTTAGTGTGAACAGTTATATGTACACTAAGTCCTCCTTTACGGGCAAATTTTTTATTGCAAATTGGACAATTGAAAGGCTTCTCTTTAGTGTGGACTCTCACATGCTCATTAAGGTGATCTTCACGGGAAAAATATTTATTGCAAATTGAACAATTAAAAGGATTCTCTTTTGAGTGAACTTTCATATGTTTCCGAATATCTCCTTTACGAGCAAAATATTTATTGCAAATTGAACAATTGAAAGGCTTCTCTTTTGTGTGAACTCTCACATGCTCATTAAGATAAATTTTATGGGGAGTAAAATGTCTCCATTGTGTGGGAACACTCATAAATGTATTACGCTCAGCTTCTTGGACAAAAGTTTTCTTGGAAACTGGACAATTAAAAAACATCTGGGGTTCATGGGCTATCAAATCTCCTTTGTCAGGGAAAGTGTTGTTGGAGATGGGGGCTATACATTGCTTTCTCCTGTTATTAGGCTTAGAACCATCAACATGTGCCTTGCTTGCAAGGGTTTTTGTTGCAGGTTCAGCCTCGAATTTTTCTTCTCTACTAATACATTTTGTAATTTCTTTTGGCTGCTCTTGTTCTCTTAAGTTTCCTGCAGACACTGGCAAATGTGGAACTGACCTTGGGACATCTTGTACCTGTTCTTCCACATAGTTCTCGATCAAATACCTGAAAAAAAATATGATACAAATGTTTTTTTACACTCTAAGTAAATAATGAGAATGACACATGTACAAATGAATGAAAAGAAAGGAGAGAAGAATAGACAGTTGACTGGGATGTACTCATGAAAATGTTCATACATGTATATTATTATGTAGAATGTTCAGCACAAAATGTATCCTTAACCAGGACTCGAGCTAACGTCTCTGGCGTTCCATGCCATTGGTCTACCACTGAGCTACCGAGCCGGCCTGACTTCGCCTGATTTCTTGCATCCACTGTTTTATCTGTGTGGAATCCTGTCGACGCTGCATTTTTACTTAAAGTTCTACGTAGTACATCTCCTATGTGTGCCTAATTTAATGTGTATTATTCCTGCAAGAATGAATACATAATATTTTTTTACAACTTAGTCAAAAAGTATTCATATTTTTGCTGTAATTTTCATTAGGCTAGCCATGAAGCTTGGTGCAGATCAATAGTGTGACAATATGTTGTCATTCCCTCTCACATTTACATTCACTCATTCTTTTTTTTTTCTGTTGCAGGGTAAACAAGAGTTACTACATCCATATCTACTTTCGACCAGAGATGCCCATTTGACTAAAGGCAGCCATTGCACAGTGTCAAAACTCAAGGTCAACCTCCAGCCTCACATGGCCTCAGCCTCTGAACTCCATTTAGGCCTCACCTTCACTCTCAGTGCTCAAGGTCCACTCCTGGTCTTACATGACCTCACACTCATAAGTGTCTTGCAGGCTGGGAACCAGTCGGGGGGTTGAACATTTGTAAGAGTAATTCATTCACAGTAGTCGGAAATGCCTCAAATGATTCAGAAAATAATTAAGGTGCTTTATTTGCCTCACATTTTCAGCCACACTATGTCCATTGATTGAATTGGTATTTTAAGTCCACTTTATGCACAGTAAGGGTACTTGGGACTGGACCTACAGTTTAAAGTGGGATCCGAACCACTATGTGCCTTCAGCGGGTACCGAACCCGGGACCCCTTGATTACAAGGCAAGGACGCTACCACTGCACCATCAGGGAGGCCCACACTATGTCCACTCCAATAAAATTTATTAGGCACAAACACATGTTTACGTCTCTTTCATTACAATGCTTTCAAAATTGTAATTCCTTGTAAAGATGAATATAATGTGTATTATTCCTGCTTGTATAAATATTCTCTACGTATGTGGGTTAAGTCATAAGTCATGGCAATTATTATTATTATTATTTTTTTTTTTTTCGTGAACTGGGGACAACACAAATAATCTAAGATATACGTTTGAAAGTGTATGGAATGTACTTTTGAAGAAGCCACCAGATGAAGTCTGGATGCAGGAGACTCTCGTAGGGAAGAGGCAGAACACATGACTTTGGACAAAAGTATTTTATTTAGGCAGTTAACACTCTGCTCCATATGAAGGCCTCCACCAACCTCACCACTGTTTGATAGGACACAACATGCACACCCAGTGCTTCCCGTAGCTCTGTATGGCATTCCCGTAAATTTTTATCATGGAGAACTGCTATTTTAACATACGAATGTTGCTCCTGCTTCATTACCTCCATTTTCGAATGCTGTCACTCACCGACTGATTTTGTGTGGATGCTTACTACCCCAGCGTTGTTCACATACACCATCTGGTGGCTTCTTTTGAAAGTACATTCCATACACTTTCAAATGCATATCTTAGATTTTTCGTGTTGTCTCCTGTTTGTGAGAAAAAAAAAGTAGTTGCCATGACTTATGACTTATCCCACGTATTTACAGGTACAATTAGAAAAAGTCATTGTAAAAGGGAAAAATTATTTTTAAAAACTTGACAATTGAAAAATGAAGCTTCACATATTTCAGGTTTTCTGAGTTCTCAACATACCTGTACGTGCTCCTTTATTTCGGTCCCCACCTACATGAGTTCAAAATTCTGGATAAAGTATTCTGATATTTAAAATATTAGTGAGATATTATCTTTTTAACAAAAAAGTTCTCGGCTTAGTGAAATGATTATCAATCCACAAGTATCACATGTTTTTCTGGGCAGCCTTAAAAATGGCCATCTTCATAAGCTTCAGGATACTCTTTGTTATTACCTACTAGCAAATGCATTTGTCCCGCACTGTGGCCATGTGGTCTAGGACATCAGCCTTTGGGCTCAGGGTATGGAAAGCATGCTGGTTCAAGTTTCCTCGACAAGTGTAACAGCTTTTCTCA
Organism: Lepisma saccharinum; assembly: GCF_977018435.1. NCBI lineage: Eukaryota > Metazoa > Arthropoda > Insecta > Zygentoma > Lepismatidae > Lepisma > Lepisma saccharinum. The sequence continues at coordinate 67,151,251 of NC_139243.1, forward strand.
TGAGATTTCAGCCAGTGCATGGGACCATGGCCACCCACCATCGTGAGAAAATTGGGGAGCTATGAATGAGTAGCATAACACAGTCGTGGAGACCTACAATGACTGGAGTTTGTTGTGCTGACCACACAACATTCCATAACTGGTTGGATGATTGAACACCTCTGCTGAGGCTTATGGTAGTGAGGCATGCAGTCATCAGGTAGGGCCTGAACCTTATGGACTGTTGCCTCGAAGGTTGAGAAAAAAATGGAACCAATGTCCATTAATATTTCTATTTGGTGTCTGTTGCTGTTTAAGATTGTATGTAATTTTGCCTTCCGCTACTCATTTGTTTTCTTTTTACTCCCGCTGGGAACCTCTTGTGAGCAAGCGGGATTCTGGAAGCGTGATATAGAAGCGTGATATAGCAAAGCGACATGGTGCATGTCGGCTCGCGGCAGCAGGAAGGGCATTTTCATTTAGCCTGTCAGTTGTGGGCTTTTGTATTCATCAGTGTGTGTGCAAACGTTTTACTATTATTGTATATAGTATGTCAGTTCATTAAAGAACCTGTATGAAATCAAATTTGTTGCTGTGTACGTGGTTCCAGCCCTATGGTAAAGCGTCCAAGATGGCGTAAGTCCCAGAGTGAATAGTATATTTTCTTGGTGCTACCGGGAAGGATTCTTCAGACAATTATGGTCCTCCGCATTCCGGATATAGTGACAGTTTGTGTTTCGTGCATTGAGCTGTGATCATCAGTTGTGAACATTTATTTGTGACAGTGCTAACCGTGAGCGTGTTACAGCAGAAATAGTGTTTTTAGTTTGCACACGTACAGTGTTTTCTGCGCTTTCGTAATGGACATTGTTTCAATGCGCATTTTGCAGTGACCTTGAACTCGGTTGCGATAGCATTGGAATCAATCGTCATGGCACAGTTAAATCAGCTGTTTCAGGAACTCTTGTTTTGTCGTATGACGCAATTTTTCCTACGCTTTCGTCTACAGTTGTGTGACTAGATAGTGTCTTTCTTTGCGAACGAATGAAGCAACACCTGACCATGAACTTTTCTTCAGCTCTTCAAGATTTTGTTGGAATCAAAAATGAAGCTCTGCAGAGAAAAACACATTCAACAATCAGTTTCATGTGAAGTGTTTTAACTGCGGCAGCGGTGAGTACAAAGGTCTGGTTTCTTATTAACATTCCTTTAATTATTGTTTCATAGTTCCTTGCATTCTTGTGTTTATTTCTGTATTCAGTTTCATTTCTCAGCAAGCATGGCAAATGTAAGAGCATTAATCAAAGATAGAAGCTCGTTCAAGGGGAAACTTACACTTATACAATCGTATGTCAGTACTTATGACGAATTCTCAGCAAAAATACAACAAATAAAAACCCGCATGGAACATGTAAATGCTATCTAGAGTAAACTGGAAGGCATGCTTGACACAATAGAATCAGAAACACCCGAGGGTGAGCATGACATGGAAAAGAATGAAATCGAAGAAATGTATTTAGATTTAAACTCAAATGCAAACATTAATTGACAACCATGAAAAAGCAACATGTGTAGAAAACAAATGTGTATCTAAAACTTCAAATATGCAGGTGAAACTGCCGGCAATTGCATTACCACATTTTAGCGGTAATTACACGCAGTAGGTGTCTTTCAAGGACACGTTCGTGTCAGTGATACACAACAATGTAGATATTTAAAATGTTCAGAAGTTTCAGTATTTACACGTATCATTGAAAGGCGAGGCCTTGCATCTAATTCAGAACTTAACAATGACAGAAGCAAATTACACTATTGCTTGGGAGCAACTCAATGAACAATACGACAATAAAAGATTGATTGCAGCATCACATGCAAATTATATTTTATATATCAATCCAGTTGTAAAAGAGAATTGTCAGGAACTTCGCGCATTTACAAACACTACAGTTAGCTCTATTTCAGCGCTCAAACTGATAACTGAGGACATGTCATTAGCCAGTGGCGCAGGAACGTTTTTCATTTGGGGGGGTACAAAATTCAGTCTCCCATATTATATATATACAACCTTGGTGACAATGAAGTTCGACCAGAAATGAATACGTGATTAAATGCACAGAGGCATAGGCGGTGAAATGGGTGACCCGCAGAAGTGACGCATGTGTGTAAGAGGAGGCGTGTGAGCAGGCAAGAATCGTGATCCCAGCATGTTGCACCCAAGGTCACATAAAGAACGAAAACAGGGAACTATACGCGTGACATTGAACTTTGACCAGGCACCAGACCCATACGGATTAATTCCAGATAGTGGCGCATTCGATGGAAGCATGAAGTCTCGGACACGATAAGGGAGTCCGCCGTATATAAGCGCGTGCTGTGCACTGAGGAACCGCAGTGCATCATCACCATGGCCAGGGGCAAACCTATTGACAACACCGTGAGGAGAAGAGTGGTGGAGTTGCAACGGGATGGACTCAGTGAACGGGAAATAGGGCGCCAACTGAACTTACCCAAGTCAACCATCCACTGCATCATCAAACACCACCAAAATACGGGTACTACAGAGCCAGGTAAGGCACCCAGTCGAAAACGCCTGCTGAGCGTGCGTGACCTACGGATATTTAGGCACTATATCCAGACCAACAATCATGTTTCTGTGGCCGAATTACGACTGTGGACTCGTGAATGCTTTCACATTGAAGTGTCAACCAGAACCATTCGCCGTTACCTACAGTGATGCGGTTACCGAGTGTACAAGGCGAAACGTAAACCCTTCCTTTCCATGTTGAACATAAGCAATCGACTACGGTGGTCACGAATGTACCGGGGATGGACATTTCGGCAGTGGAACAGGGTTTTGTGGATGGACGAATCCATTTTCAATGTTGTGTATGGGAAAATACGGAAAACAGTCATTTGTCGGAAGGAGGAACAGAATGAAGCAAAATGTTATGCACGTCGGGTACAGAAACCTGCGTCAGTGATGGTATGGGGATGCATGACGGCATCTGGGGTTGGCCCACTACACGTCTGTGAGGGCATTGTGAATGCACACGCCTATACACGCATACTGGAGCGGCATCTTCCCACAGTGCGGAGGCAACTGTTCCACAGGCGGCGTCTCATCTTTCAACACAACAATGCCAGGCATCATACAGCGCGGCTGACAAGAGAATGGTTGACTCGCCATCACGTGCGAACTCTGCCATGGCCACCATCGAGTCCCAACCTCTCGCCAATTGAGAATGTGTGGCGTGTTCTTAAGCGACGTGTGCAACAGAGGGGACCCACGACAGTGGCTGCTCTTATCGCCTGCCTGCAGGAGGAATGGCACCGCATCGATGTGGAATACCTTGAACGACTCGTCCGCAGCAAGCCCCGACACATTGCCGCAGTTATTCGCCGACGGGGCGGCGTCACACCATGGTAAACAGGATCCCCTCTAACAGTGGTCGAACTTCAATGTCACGTGTAGATGGACGAAAATGTTTTATTTTGTGTGGACACCATACATTGCTGCGTTGCAGCGGAAATTTATGTTTTCCTTTGTTCCATGTAGCCTGCTGAATAAAATATGTTCAGCATATGCATGTGTTCTCCTTCTTTCACAACGCACTCCTATATTTGTGACTGGTAGAACTTCATTGTCACTAAGGTTGTACATACACACACACGCTCGCAAATATGTGTGTGTGTGTATACTACTTCAAAGGTAGTACCTATAGGTATGATGTGAAGGCATCGGAAATATTCCATTTTACAACAGCACACGAATTTCCTGTTCATTTTTTTAAAATTAAAAATTGGCATAAATAAATTTTATTTCTTTGTCTTCCTTAGTATTTATGGTCATTTTAAAAACAGATTTTAATCAGAGAACAATTCCAAAAAATATAAATCTCTGGACCATGTTCATGGGCTCCTTTTGAATTTAACGAAACGGAATATCAGGAGTTCGAAATGTGAAAATTGCGAACAGATACATCTATTGATTTTTAATGCAAGGTGAGAATAAAGGGGGTGAGGAGGATTCTCCCCCTCTCCTCTATCTTCAGCCATCCCAACCAGGAACAATTGTCTCTCACCAACTGGATATAGAATATATCATACTTATAGAGTTCACATCAGTTCAGTTCATTTTAATTTTACAGTCCCATAGCTAAGCATAAAAATATCTTTAAACAATTTATGGCAGATGTGTACCACATCCCATGCCTTTTAGAAGCCATGTATTCAGTATTTCCTCAGACATCTATAGGGTGTTGTATTTCTTTAAAAAATATTGAGTTGAGATGGTTCCCGATCAACTCGTAAGAGGTCTAAGTTTGGAATATTTGTAAAACATTTGACAAAGCATTTATTTGTAACATACCGGTAACTATTTGTACCTAACGACGTCTTTCAAGCACTGAAAAAATACTATCATTACATATACAAAACCGAAATCCTTCAGATCTCAGAGCAAGCAAGGAAAGCCAAACGCTCGAAAGTTGTTTTATTTCTCTTTTCAATCCTCGGTGGATAATATGAATAACCGGCCAAAGTTTCTTTTCGTATTTAGTAGTATTAAATGCATATACAGTACATACATGTTTTAAGGCATCTTGTCAATTCCTCGTTTCCGTGAAAAGGTGATCTTTGATGTAAGCAAAAGCATGTGCGCATCACAGTTAAGGATTTTCGCATCGACAAAGAAAATCCAAAACACATTCCCACCTCGCTGGCCTCTGTGGCGGAGGGATTAGCATAGTGCGCTATGATGTCAGAGGTCCCCCGGTTCGAATCCCGGCCTGGGCGTTATTTGTGAGTGTCCCTTCATCAATTTCATCATACCATCACTCATCCTCATCTTCGCGATTAGCCAGAAGTGGCAGAAATGCGAAGTAAAATAAACCAAATCACTCAATCAAACATTCCCATCTTACTCAAAGACCTCGTGAATTCAATCAAAAATCTACCAATATCTACCAGCCGAATGTGAAATGTCATAAACCTAACCTTAACTGATTAGAAAAATAATTTAGAAGTTCTAAACATACTTTTACTTTCCTTATATTCCTTATACTCGCAATGCATTGCTTTCATGCAGAAAAATTTGCAAGAAATTGAATGACAAGCCAACTGGCAAACCATAGGACCTGCAGTGAGTTTCATTTATCCCGTGCATTCATTTGACTAATGTAATTTTCTTCCAGTTTGACTTTAGGGTTTAACTTCAAATGGCGTTGTGTTTGTGTTGCATTCAACATCAAAATTAGATTTTAAGCGATTAATGTCCAATTCTAAGTACTATGTCTAATACTTAGGTAAAGTAAGTTGTCGTCCTTTGATAAAATCACAAAATTCACCCTGTTCTAATGTCTAGGAAAGGAAAACCTTTCATTTGACCTAGGAATGACATCGAGATGAGACGAGTCGAGAATTGTCACAGCCTCCTCTCGTCTCCTGTGTGGTGAGTTTGAGTTGGTGTTTTAAGTCCACTTTATGCACATTAAGGGTAATCTGGACTGGTCCTACGGTTTAAAGTGAGATCCGAACTACTGTGCCATGTGCCTCCACCGGGTATCGAACCCGGGACCCGTTGATTACAAGGCGACGAAGCTACCACTGCGCAATTGGAGAGGCCCTGCTCTGTGGTGAGGTCCTTCTCGTTCTTGTTTGTGCTCTTCTTTTGTTTCGGTGTCTACTCAGAAGTAGTTAAAACTTATATTCACTTCATGGGCTAATCGGGACTGAATCTGCAGTTTAAAGTGGAATCCAAAGCTCTGTGCATTTGAATTGTGTAATTGAAGGTGAGATATCTCGCCTTCAATTACAAGGTGAGGTATCTCGTCCTGACCCACGAAATGTTTAGTATAAGCAACACGTACATTGTGTCACCACTCAAAGTTTCAATAAAGCAAAACTTTTCTTAATAACGTTTTTCTGCATTATATCTTGTTTTGATGCTGTGAACCGTCGAAATACGGAATTATATTATAAATAGATTAAACCCGGCAGCACAGGCTCGCAATTGTTACTAATGCATTAACTTTGCAATGACAGTAAACAAAATACACGACATTTTGAAAAAAAAAAAAAGAAGCCAATAAATTATACGCTTGGTACGTCTGATAAGACACACAGTAATTTAAATTTATTTTAACCATTTTCTTCAAATATGATAGCAGAGTTTCGAACGAGATCATCTCGGACATCAAGTATCGCCTCGTTTTGATTTTGCAGAGATTTATCTCAGTCTCGTTTCGAAAATTGAGAGGAAACACAGACTTTTCCTGTCTCAGTATCATCTCTATGTTCAAAAATCTCTTAATATATAGATTAAGTATAGTTTTCCCTCTTACAAAGTTATGAAGTATGTGAGTACATTGTACCCCCCAATGTCTCGTCTCATTTGTGTAAGTATTTAGTTTCGGAAAATTCCATTTGAAAAATTCAAAAGAAAAAGTCAGTCATAGCCTATGCTCTTCTGATGAAGATTTATATATTATCTTTGAATCGACGCGACCGCTTCTTTTGAAAAGTGTACCCCCCTTACGCAAAGGAGCATTCATCTGGAGCGTGATTTTCTGAGAGTAAACTTTATGTGATTCCATCGTTTCACAGAAATTTTACACATTTTTCATCTCCTTAAAGAGGTTTCCAAGAACACAGGTCAATTAACTAACTACATAGAAGCAAGCACAAGGTAGTAGAATAAGTTTACAATGGTTTGAATTTCTGCGGTAGCTAAGTAAGATAAATTAGATAATGCTTGTACGTTATAAACAATATACCTAAACCTTTTTTTATTGAGCGAATTGAAAATATGTTCCTTTAACAGTAGCACCTTGCATCTGTCAAATTATCTAAGGGGGTACAGGGGGTACAAAGAGATTTAAGAATTTAAGGGGGTACAATGTACCCCTGTACCCCCCCCCCCCCGTTCCTGCGCCACTGTCGTTAGCTGACATAATTTTAGTTCAGCATTTTGTTTCAAATCTTGATCCTGCAGCAAGAAGAGCATTTAAACTAGAAAGTAATGGTACTGAATTTAGCACATTAGATCAGCTTTTTAGTTTTCTAGAGCACAGATGTCAGGCTCTTGAAAAGATCAATCCAGTTACGAATGAAAGTAACAAAGTAGCAACAAAATCATCTACAAATATGAACAAACAGTAAAGTGATAAATGTCAACAACCTTCGAAGTCATATGTTGCAACAGATTCTTCATTGTGCACGTTTTGTAAAGCAAATAAACATCGCTTATTTTCCTGCGAAGCCTTCAAGAAAGCTTCAATCTCACAAAAGTACAATTTTTTACGTGAGAATCGTGTATGTTTTAACTGTCTCAGCAGCAATAATCACATCTCAGCACAGTGTAAATATGGAGCATGCAAACGAGGTAAACAGAAGCATAGTACTTTACTTCATGTAGATGAAGGTACTTCCAATGCAAACCACCAGTGTCGTGAAGCATCATCTGGAGGTCACGTGAATACATTGATAGTAAACAATACAAGTGATTCTTCGCAGCATTCAGATCAAGCACCTCAAGCTTCTTATTGTTCAATTAAACAAAAAACTACGTCACAAGTGTTACTTGCTACGGCAATTGTTCAAGTAAAAGACATAGTGGGCAGTTGGGTTAATTGTCTTGCTCTCTTGGATGTGGCGAGTCAGAATAATTTCATTATTGAAGATGTTGTTCAAGGTAATCGTCTTTGAAAGGTAAAGCATCGAATTCCCATTCAGGGAATCAACAATACGTCAGCTGAATCGAGTCACTCAGTAGAGATCCCTCTCAGATCTAATTATAGCAAATTTACGACATGTATTTTGTGTTAAGTGTTGCCAACCATCACAGGACTAATGCCTTCAGAAAGGGTTGATGCTTCTGAATGGAACATTCCAACAGATATTCGTTTAGCAGATCCAAACTTTTGCTCACAGGGCATAATACAAGGGTGGTTTGAAAAGTTCTCGGAATGGAATAGAAATAAACGACTTACAACAGTGATTTTTATTTTATTTTTCAATGTAGCCTCCCTGTACACTAATGCACTTGGTCCTGCGATGTTCCAATGCCTTGATCCCATCTCGAAAATTAGATTCCTCCAGGCCTGTGAAATACGTGTCAACTTCGGCTATTAGTTCTTCCTTTGAAGAAAATCTCCGTCCACCGAGGAAACTTTTGAGTTTGGGGAAAAGATGGAAGTCTGAGGGAGGCGAATAAGGCGGATGTAGCAACAATTCGTAACGAAGTTCATGAATTTTTGCCATGGCAACGACACTTGTGTGGGGGCGCACATTGTCCTGATGCAAGATGATTTTCTTTCTTGCCAAACCTGGCCTCCTTTCCCGTATCTTATGCTTTAGTTGGTCGAGGAGATTAGCGTAGTATTGTCCCGTAATTGTTTGACCAGTGGGAAGATAATCGATCAACAGAATCCCTTTCGCATCCCAAAACACTGACGCCATTATCTTTCCGGTCGACCGTATTGCCTTTGCTATCTTTGGTGGTGGAGAATCAACATGTTTCCACTGCTTTGACTGTTGTAGTGGACCCACGTTTCATCTGTCGTCACAAACCGGCGCATAAAATCTGTTTGGTTTCTCTTAAAACGAGTCAAACATTCTTCGGAAATGTCCACTCTGATGCGTTTATGGTCCTGTGTTAAAAGTCGCGGCACCCTTCTTGCAGATAATTTTCTCATATCCAATTCAACTGTTAAAATGTGATACGCCCGTTCGGATGACATTCCTATAGCTTCAGCAATTTCACGCACTTTCAGTCGACGATCCTCCATGACCAATTTATGCACTTTTTCAATAATTTCTGGGGTAGTAGCACATTTTGGGCGACCACTACGTGGATCATCTTCTAAGCTGTCCCGACCAAATTTAAACTCGTTTGTCCACTTTGCAACAGTTGAATATGAAGGAGCAGAGTCCCCCAGTGTGTGCAGAAAATCGGCATGAATTTCCTTTGCTTTCATACCTTTCTTTACGAAGTACTTAACCACCGCTCGAATCTCGATTTTTTTCCATCTTCACAAAGCACTGCACGGGAACAACTACAAAGTGACGTCCGCACCACAGATCTCTACCCAGAACACTGACGCGCCACGTGTTTATTAATAAAGGATGGTCTATTACTATGCAGGAACCTCGTTGTCCTAGCACTGACATCTGGTGGTGATTCCGAGAACTTTTCAAACCACCCTCGTACACATTCTGCTTGGTACAGCAGAGATTTTCTTTGCCATCATGAAGCCTGAAAAGAGAACAAGACCAGGAAATTTCCCCATTCTGCAAGACAAAGAGTTTGGATGGATTATTGCAGGGAAAATTCCAGCAACATCTTCTAGCAACACTGTTACTAGGTCATTTTTCACGAGGAAAGAAGATTCTCTCAGCTTTCAATTGGAACGGTTCTGGGAAATAGAACAGCTTCATATGAAACTGCAATCACCGTAAGAAATTGCTTGCGAGCAACATTTTCAGCAAAGCATAACGAGAGATGAAAGTGGCCGTTATATGGTCAGGCTGCCATTACGTAAGGATCGTTCAGTGCTGGTGACTCCTCACACTCTGCATTAACTCGCTTTCACCAATTAGGAACAAGGCTTCAACGTCAACCACAATTAAAGGCTAATTATATACAATTCATGCAAGAATATTACCAGTTGGGGCACATGGAACCCATAGGAAATTTAAATGATGTACAAACAAATGACAGGAAAAAATTTTACATTCCTCATCATTGTGTTTCCAAGGATTCTAGTAGTACGAAAATACGTGTTGTTTTTGATGGGAGCTCACCATCAAAAGTGGTGAATCAATAAATAGCATACAAATGGTTGGACCTACCATACAGGAAGATTTTTTTCCATTGTTCTGAGATTCCGAACTCACAAGGTGGCATTGGTTTCTGATATAGCAAAAATGTATAGAATGATTAATATACATCCAGATGGCAGGCCACTACAATGCATTCTGTGGTGCCTTTTAGCAACCAGATGTCTGAAGCAGTTGGCCGAAGATGAAGCAGTTAACTTTCCACATGCATCCCAAGTGTTACAGCGTGATTTTTATGTTGATGATTACATTGGAGGAAGCAGTAGAGTGCAAGGTGCGTTACAACTTTATCAAGATTTATCAGAACTTCTGAAAACAGGAGGATTCATTTTACGAAAGTGGTGCTCCAAAAGCACTGAAGTACTCGATGCTATTCCAGAATCACTGAGAGAGACTCAAAATCTTATTTTCATACAGAGGGTGTGAAAACTCTAGGAGTTTCATGATATCCCTCGGCAGACATTCATGATTAACATCTGTTAACATGATGTCACACAAACCAACCAAACGTCAAGTAGCCAGTGTTATTGCACAGATATTTGATCCAATTGGACTACTTTTGCCAGTAACAACACTGGCCATGGCGTGATGTTAACGGGTTGTAATTGTGCTCTGCCTTTGGATAAACTTTTCAGTGTTTATTAATAATATGGAACTGAAGATTATAGTGATTTCTTTCACGTAAGTACTCTGTTTATGTAATTATGAAGCTGCACAGTGGAAGAATGAACTATATAAATTGAATTAGTTAATTTAAGGTTGAACTGCTTAATGTAAACAAACCGAGTCACAGAATAGAACAGAGTCTCATGCTTGGCAAGATTGCCAGCTCTTATATTGCAACTATATGGTGGAGCAGTCACACAATCATTTGATTATTTTTCTCGATTATTTTTTGCCTGATTTTTTCTTCTTCGATTATGTTTTCAATTATCGTCAATTATTAACAGACATTAAACTGAACTTGTATTTATTGTTTTCTTGGTAGTAGTGTGTGTGAATATTAGTACAAACTTGGGACTTTGTAAGAAATGTTCTAAGCCAATTACTCGACAAGATCAAAATTTAAAAGTGAAGTGTGGATCTTGTGCTGGTGTTTTCCATGGAGCATGTGCTGACTTTACTGAAAACGATATCGAATTCTTACATGAATCAAACCAAATATGGCACTTAAAGCAGTGTGATAAAGCTCGAAGACCAAGTTTAACAACTGAAACCCCGGTTTTGTTGTCAAATGATTGTCCTGCAATACAGGAAGTGTATCATTTATAATTAGTAATTAAGAAAGAAATAGAAACATTAAAGCTATCTCAAAAAACGATTGAAGAAGATCTGGGAAAATCATTGATACTTGCTAATGAAAAACTAGATGAGAATACTAAGCTTTTGAAGAGTCATGGAGAATCTTAGCAAAAGTGTTACTTGGGTCGTTCGGAAATGAATCGGACTGGCAACACTCCACTGTTGCAAATAAGGTATGTCAAGCGAACTTAGTTTTGCTTAACGGTCAGACATCGTTCTACATTCCACTACCAGAGAATCGATGACTCATAACGTGAACGGGTGTGAGTGAATACGTGGACAAGCTACGAAATGGAAGGTGATTCTCGTGATCAGAGGTGGACTACGTGGTTCCTGTTTAGAGAGGGTGCTTCGGCATTCAAAATTTATCGCCGACTTGTGGCCGTTTGTGGTGGGTCAGCACCTTCACGGAGTACAGTGTTTCAGCAGGTTCAAAATTTGAAAAGGGGAAATGAAAGTGTGGACAAAGGTGTCAGCAGTGGTTGCCCAAGGTAAACGCGTAGCCCAGCAGCAATCCAAAGTGTTTCCAACTTGATTATGGGAGGTAGACGTATAACAATTGAACAACTGCAACATGAAACTGGTTTTGGGTGAGCAACTCTGCATGCATTCATTCATGAGGATCTGCAAATGAGGAAAATTTGTGCTCTGTGGGTGCCTCGCGATCTGACGGATCAGCAGAAACAACAGCGAGTGGACATGTGCAGAGAATTGTTGCGCCGTTACAACCCAGACAGAGAACATTTTTTTGAAAGACTGGTCACTGGCGATGAATCTTGGCTCCTCTTCGAAACTCCAGATAAAAAAAGGCAATCCATGGAATGGAAACACACTGGAAGTCCATGCTCCAAACAACCTCGACCGACTCACTCCCAAAAAGCAAATGGGTACAGTTTTCTAGGATGAAGATGGAATTTTGCTGGTGGACTGGCTTCCCACTACCCAAATTGTAAACAGCGACAGCTACTGTGAAACTCTACAAAAGTTGCGACGCAGAATTCAGCAGAGGGGGCAAGGAAAATAGATTCTCGGGGTGATTCTTCAGCATGACAATGCGAAGCCACATACGAGCCGGCATACACAGGAGGCATTGGCAACAATGGGATTGACGGTGCTCCCACATCATGCATATTCACCGGATTTAGCCCCCTCGGATTATGCACTGTTCAACAAAATGAAGGACGCATTGCATGGTCGACACTTTCAATCTAATGAAGAACTCCAGACCGCTGTCCATGAGTGGTGCAACTCTACTCCAAGTGAGTGGTTCTCTGCAGCCATCAGGAAACTTCCCAATAAATGGGAGTGGTGCATTCAGTCAGGGGGAGATTACTGGTAATGTACCTTTGTATTGCAGGTAAAATGTAACAAATGTGGATTATATAATGCTCGTCCAATTCATTTCCGAATGCTCTTAAAATGATACAATTGACAATATAAAGTCTGAGAACTTAAGATTGCGAAACAAGTACAATCTTTGGAATTGCAGATTGATGAATTAGATCAGTATGAATGAAGGGACACACAATTGGAACTTCATGGCATTCCTTGTCAGGCTAATGAGGATACAATGCAAATAGTGAAGGATGTTGGTCGAGAATTGGATTATCAAATAGACATCGTGAAATTTGTTAAACGCGTACATAGGGATAATTTGTTGCGAAAAAAGAAAACTAAAAAGACATTAAGGAATTGTGATTTGGGTTATAGTACTGGTAGTTTGATTTATATTAACCAAAATTTAACAAAACGTCGTAAACAAATATTTAATGAAGCCAGGAAAGTAAAGAGAGATAAGACGTTTGCTTATGTTTGGATAGACATGCCGGGGAATATTAAGCTTAGAAAGACCCCTAATGACCCCCAAGGTGTACATTTTAAACAGTATGGATGATGTGCATGCCCTAAGCCTGACAAGTTAAGTCCCGATATGCACAGATCGCTGCGGAGCACTTCCTATTACTTCATCCTCCCCACCACTCTTCTACGTGCTGGTCTGGCCTTGAGACTACGAGTAGTGCCAACTCAGCAAAATTAAGCTGAAACAAATATGACAAATTGTTTTTACTGTGTAGATTGTCGGTGCTGGCTCATATCAGATATCAGTTTATCAGTGGTTCATTTGATTTAATCCGGTCTTTGAAAATGCATGTGGTGCGCGGATCGTAAACTGTAGTATTACGCACGCACGTTAACGTTGAGAAACTACTGGGTGAATGACTTCATTTTCTGAATGCGACATCGAGCAGTGGCCTGTTTTTTTGCTTTTTTTAAGCCGAGTGGGGTGGGGTTACTTTGTTTATCATACAGCAATCACTACGATAAAGCAATCTGATAACACGCTTGCCTGTGTTCTTTTTTAAAGCACTGAAATTTTCTTGCTCTTTACTCTTGGCTGCATATTTTTGAAATGCAAAAATCAAATCATGCTGGGTCCAATGAAATCCACAATCTGCTCTGGAAAGCCCCTTAGAGGACAGGCCAGAGAAATTGTTTACAATGTTGGAACATATTTGCGAAACCAGAAGGAGTTATATAAACTTAAGTATAATGTTGTCGAGTCCACAAGCACCGCCATGAGAGTATCTAAATGGATGATTTCTCAAGTTTTAAAAGAATTAGTTGGGATTGATTTCTTGTTGTAAGTCCACTTTATGCACAGTAAGGCTAATCGGGACTGGACGTACAGTTTAAAGTGGGATCCGAACCACTATGTGCTTCCACCGGAAATCGAACCGAGGATCTATTGATTACAAGGCGATGACGCTACCACTGCGCCATCGGGGAGTTCTAGTTTTAAAGGAAGGAAAAAAAGTTGTTGGCGAAAGGTGAGCTGAAGTTCTGTACTCCGACAGGTAGAAAACAGCCCACGAAAAAGCAAATACAAATTTCGATGAAAATCCTCAGACCATTCCGCTCCCTCCAGGTTGCAACACTGCGAACCAACATCGCTGCGGAGAATGGAGTGGGGAAATGTGCTGTGAGCTGCGCAACAGCTATTTGCAGCGTCTTGTTATTAAACTTGTCAAGTTATAGCAATGCCGCCAATGGAGAACAATAACTTATTATGCTATTATCAAAATGTAAGGGGTGTGAAAACCAAATTAACTGAGTTGCACTTGGCTGTCTTAGCAACTGATTATGATATCATTGATCTTAGGGAATCTTGGCTGACAAGTGATGTTCAAAATTCAGAACTATTAGACAATAGGTGTCAGATATGTAGACAAGATCAAACAAAAAGGAGGGGGAGGTGTGTTGGTCGTCGTTTGGGAAACTATTTGCGTAAAATGTATTGAGATGTCAGTTGATTGTATAGAAATTGCAAGGGATTATATGAAAGCATTGAAAAAACTGAAATCTGAGAAATCAAGTGGTCCAGATGAAATACCCTCATATATTTATAAAGGTTGTGCCGACCCTGTTCGACTCCCACTATGTTTTATCTATAATTTAATTTTATCGACACAAATCTTTCCTGATCAATGAAAAATTAGTAAAATTATGCCAGTTTTTAAAAACGGAAATATTAACAACATTGAAAATTATAGGCCTATTGTGTTAATCTCAACCCCAGTGAAGATATTTGAATAGATCCTGTATAGTAAACTTTTATTTCATGTTCAGCCTTATATCTCTGATGCTCCACATGTTTTTTTTTTTTAATTCAAAAAGATCCACTTTCACTAATTTAATGTATTTTACTCAATATATTTCGGATTCTTTTAATGAAAACATTTAGGTAGACGTTATATTCACTGATTTTATTAAGGCGTTTGATAAGATTGATCATACATTATTATTAAATAAACTTTCTTCATTTGGTTTATCTGATGTTTTATTAAAAATATATAATTATCTCTTATTTCAAAAACAGGAAATACAAAGTGGTTTATAACTATGCTACACCGACAGTATATACAGAATATTCAGGTGTCCCTCAGGGATCAAATCTCAGTCCCCTTCTTTTTGCATTATATATAAATGATCTTCCATCTGTTATAAATTGTTTCCACACTGCTTATTGTATGCAGATGATTTAAAGATTTTTAAAGGCATTATACTTCCAGAACATGCTATCTTATTACAAAAAGATATAGATGCTTGTTATCAATGGAACGTTCAGAATAAATTATATTTTAAAATTAGTAAATACCCAACAATAACATTAACGAATAAAACAAAAGCCATACTTACAAATTATATTCTTAATGGAAGTGTACTTACACACGTAGATGTAATCAATGATTTAGGATTAATATTGGATAAGATTTTTTGATTTTGTTTGATTTGATTTAGTTTATTTTACTTCGCGTTTTGTGCCTCTTGGCTAATTTGCGAAGATGGGGATGAGTGATGAAATGATGAAATTGATGAATGGACATTCACAAACAACCAAGCCCGACCAGGATTCGAACCCAGGACCCTTGGCGTCACAGCGCGATGTGCTAACCACTCGGCCACAGGGTCGTGCATATTGGATAAGAATTTAAACTATAAACATCATTATTCTTACATCTGCTCGGATTCATATAAATATCTTGGATGTATAATTAGGTCAACTAAAGATTTTAAGAATATGCAGGTTTTAATGAACCTATATAATGCAATCCTTCGTTCAAGGCTTGAATACTTGAGTGAAATTTGGGATCCATTTTATCAAGTACATTCAGATAATATTGAACGAATTTAGTTTAAATTTTTACTTTATTTGTATTTTAAAAAGTATAATCATTCAGCAGTATTAAATAGAATTTCTTATAATTTTTTACTTCTAGATTTTCAGGTGCCACCTTTGAAATCTAGAAGATTAATAGCTCAATATTTTATACTTTATAATAATATGAATTAGTTAATAGATTCACCTGAAGTGTTGCAATATTTTAAACTTAATGTTAAGACAATAAATTTTAGGTGTCTGCTTCCTTTTTTTATTGAAAAATTAAGAAACAATATACAAAAATCTTCAATTGTTATCAGACTATGCACAAATTATAAGAACATTGTTCAAAAGAGAATTAAAGTAGACTTCGTGCTTCCTTTTATAACATATAGCTCAATAATAAAAAGACATATATTGTCATTGCCTAATCAATTAAATTCACAGTAAATTTGATTGAAACTGTGTTTGTATTATGTTATTTTTATCACTACTATGTATTTAAAGTCATGCCTTATTTACTCTCATATGGATATGATATTTGAAAAAATTGTGTAATTAATCTTAGTGTTCATCGACTATTGTGCGATGCATAATATGTTTGTATCTGAAAGTATATAGCAGTACTCTGTTGTGATTGTAGTCGTACTATAGTGTTTTTGTATTTTGTTCTGTTAATTTGTGTAACATACCTACTTTTTCTTTGTATTTTGTAATATTGTAATTCTGTATTTTTGTATTTTTGTAATTTTTAAATGTATTTAATCTTTATTATAAATGTTTTTAATATGATCCTCTCTAATTGGAACTATTGGTTCTGTTAAGGATCTTGTGCTAAATAAATAAATAAACAATAAAGTATAAGTATTTTTTACAACAGTTGTGGCTTCACAACATAAACTGCGATGATCCACTTCCAGAGACCCTGCAAGTTGAATGGGTTCATCTTCATTTGCAGCTAGCAGTCATCAGCAAAATGCAAATACCACGTTAGTAGGGGAGTATAGAGAATTCTGCGGACTCATGCTACGAGCGTTGATTAATATTAGGGCCCATTTTGGCTTAAATGTACTAAAATTATGCTATATTTTATATCTTCTGGTGGATTTTAGTTAATCTATAAGTGTAACAAATTGACGGATCATTGTACGAAATTTATACTAAGATGATTTACCCAAGTGCCAAGCTGGCCTGAAATGCTGTGACCCCCTGTTAATTGTTTGAGTGTGTATATAATATTACTATAGCCCCCTACCCCCTCTCTCAGATTCTTAGAATAGGATTTTATACTTGTAAGTGAATGTCCCGAGAACTAAGCTGGATTGGGAATTTCCCATCAGTGACTATGGTAATATTGTGAGAAATTAAGCTGGCTCGAAAATTCTGAGAAGTTTAGCTGGATTGGGAATGTCTCGTCAGTGACTGGTGGGAATTCTGAGAAATTAAGCTGGATCGGGAATATCTCGTCAGTGACTCTGGTGGGAATTACGAGAAATTAAGCTGGCCTGGAATGCCCTGACCACTGTTAATTGGTTGACTGTCACATGCCACCAGTGTCCTCAACCTGTTTTACTGTGACAGTTCATACTAGCAAACCACGTTTGATCGCACTGCGAGAATGTCATCGACCCATTCCATCAATACTAGGCACATGTGGATATCGACCCATTCCATCAACACCGGGCATGTGTGTGGACATTGATCCATTCCATTATTACTGGGCATGCGTGTGTTGACCTCGAGGCATCGACCCATTGGAAATGTCCCGTCAGTGCCTCTGGTGTGAATTCTGGGAGCTCAGGATGGGCATTGCCATTAGTTGTTAAAAAGCAGTTGTCATTGAGAGTGGTTGTAAGCAAATTTCCGTGAGAGCAATTGTGATACATATGTATAGTTACTAAATATACCAAGGTATAGATAGACCTGTCTCTCTAGTAATATAAATAAACTACTAGTACCCAAAATATTTTTTTTTATATACTTAGGCATAGACTTTGTGTCTCCAGCAAAATCTATATATAAATACCAATACCCAAAATAATTTACTATTTTTCATAAAATTTATATAAATACCAAATAAAAAACAATAGCTAAAACTGAATGCCCCAATTGTGGTAAATTCATATCCAAAACAAATATGTCAAAACACCGGGCAATATGCACCGGTCAACCGAAAAATTCTCTATTACCAACCCAACCCTGTCCCTATTGTGGAAATTCTATAAGCATTCCCAATCTGAACAGACATAAGAAGAGTTATGAATATCAACCATCAACCAGTCAGACCAATCCTACAAAAAGACAAGCAGATATAGCACAAACCGATGGCCCTCAACCAAAACAAATTAGATCTTCAACCATACCTGGTGTAACAACTTTTGGTGGACGACTCAATGATTACTCCTTTGAATCAGAGCCACCCTGTGTTATCAACAATTTCTTAAAAAACATAAAATCCTAAATAATAGACCACCTGAAAATTTGATTTGATTTAGTTTATTTTACTTCGCGTTTTGTGCCTCTTGGCTAATTTGCGAAGATGGGGATGAGTGATGAAATGGAATGGACATTCACAAACAACCAAGCCCGACCAGAATTCGAACCCGGGACCCTTGGCGTCGCAGCGCGATGTGCTAACCACTCGGACACAGGGTCGGGCAGACCACCTGAAAAATAAACTTAAAAATAAATCTATTAAGTTCTATACTATCCTATCCTCTGAATATGAGAAACCAGATGAAACACATCAAATATTTTGCCATTGTTCCAAAACCCAGACTCTATATTTGTGTGATATAGATAATTTGGAACAAATCTATGCTCAGATATGGACACACTGCTCACAAAACACGAGGAATTTGAGGCAAAAGGATCTGGTTGGAAATTGTGTGGTAGTTCACATAAACTGGAACTGAAAATAAGTCAATTCTCCCCCTCCTCTGCTTCTACCTATGCCCACCTTCCAGTGAATATTCAGAATAAGAAAGCAGTGCTCAATACACAAAATAATGATAACAAGTATTTTCTGTGGTGCGTCTTGGCAAAACTTCACCCAGTGGATAGGAAAAACAATCCAGAGCAGATTCATCATTATATGCAGTATGAGGCAGAGTTTGAGAATGCTATGTCGGGTATCGAGTATCCTGTTGCCACATCCGATATAGCAAAATCGTGTGCGAGATCCCTTGGCAATTAATGTGTATGTCTATACAGAAAATAATTTTGTATATCCCCACAAAATAAGCACTGTCAATAATGATAATGCTACTGTCATCAATTTGTTACTTATTTTAGATGACAAAAATTCCCATTATTGCCTTATTTGCAATTTCTCCTGTCTAGTTAGAAGCCAAGCAACCAAGCATAAAGGGGAAATCAAAATTTGTTATAGATGTTTGTCCACATTTGATAATCAGAACGGTGATGCTATCCAGAAACGTGAAGAGCAAAAAAAAAAAATATTGTGGTGAGAACAAACCTGTGCGTATGATTATGCCCAAACCAGGAGAGGTTCAGAAATTTAAACAACAAAAGGCCCTGTTGGAGCATCCAGCTATAATAATAGCAGATTTTGAGGCATTTCTCAAACCTTTCAACTATTCAGACCCTGATCTGAAATCTCTTTGACTACACCTTACCAGCTCCATGAGGTTTGTAGTTATGGTCATGTAGTTGTGTGGTGCAATTCATCAAAACATTTAAGTATACCGAGAATCCGATGCTGTCAAACATTTTTTTCAAAAAATAAAAAATCAAGTGAGGGAAATTGATATGGTATTATCTGTGTCAAAACTAAGAGCACCATTATATGCTGCTGAAAAGCAATTACATGATGCTACTAAGATTTACACAGAGTGCAATTCATATTTTACAGATGATAATAAAAAAGTTTATCATCATTGTCATTCCACAGGAATAAATTTGGGAGTTTTGTGTAATAGATGTAATCTCAAAATACAGAGAGAATAATTTGTCCCCATATTATTTTCATAATGGCAGCGGATATGATTTTCACCATTTTGTTAGACATCTCAGTATTGATATGGAGAACATAGAAGTCCTAGGAGAGAATCAGGAGAGATATATCAGTATCAGCAAAACAGTAAAGATTCCTGGTGGTGGCATTATAAGAATGATATTCCTGGACTCCATGCGATTTCTCTCTGCTGGCCTGGATGCCCTTCCTAGCAAATTATCTAATGACCAGTTCCAAATCACAACTAATAGTTTTTCCGGCTTCGGCATAGAACATATTAGACAAAAAATGGTGTACCCATATGAATATGTGACTCACCATACAAAAATTTGATGATGAGTCTCTCCCTCCTCAATACAAGTTTTAAAGCCAACTTAGAGTAGAAAATATCACAGATGCCTCCTCAAGATAAGTTTTACAGCCAACTTAGAGAACAAAATAGCACAGATCAAGATTACCACAATGCACAACTGATATGGGAGAAATTAGGGTGTAGGACACTGGGTGACTACCATGATGCTTATCTAAAATTGGATATGACAATCCTTGCCGACGAATTCCAGGCTTTTAGAAAATTGTCTATGAATATCTATAAATTGGATCCAGCACATTTGTATACCCTCCCTGGGTTAGCATGGTCAGCTATGTTGCTCAAAACAAAAATCGAACTGGAGCTAATTACAGATATGGACATGCTTCTCTTCATAGAGAGAGCAATACACGGGGGCATGGTGCAATGCACACAAAGATATGCGAGGGGCAACAATACACATATGACAGAATATAACCCAGATAAACCCTCCAGCTATATATTCTATGTAGATATAAATAATTTGTATGGTTATTCGATGATGCAGAAACTCCCCTATGGTGGTTTCGATTGGATGGACTCCATATCAATAGATATCCAAAATTTTGATGACACAGAGTATGGTTTCTTTGCCGAGGTGGATCTTGTTTTCCCTTATAATTTACGCAATCTGTTTTCCGATTTGCCACCGGCTCCCGAGTTTGAGTGCCCACCCGAATCAAAACAGAAAAAGCTTCTAATGACTCTCGAGTCTAAAGAGAGATATGTTATCCACTATAAGAATCTTAGATTTTTGATGGACAAGGAGGTCAATCTAGTACAAATTCGAAGTCCTCAGATTTAGGCATTCGGAGTGGTTGAAACCTTATATTGAAACCGACACAAGACACAGAACAGCTGCCAAGTCAGATTTTGATAGGGATTTCTATAAATTAATGAATAACGCAGTCTATGGTAAGATCATGGAGAATATTAGGAAGCACGTAGATGTGAGGCTGTTCTCTAATCCAAAACAGTGTAATAAATTGGTGGCAAAACCAAAATTCAAATTGCGTACAATATATCATGAAGATTTGCCATATTTCCAAATGGAGAAGCCATGGATCAAATTTGACAAACCAATCTATATGGGAGCTGCAGTCCTGGATATGTCCAAGCTACACATGCTGGAGCTTCACTATAATACAATGAAGCCCTATTATAAGGATAACATTTCTCTCCTGTATATGGATACGGATAGTTTTGTATATTACATCAAAACACCTAATCTGTATGAAAATATAGAACACCCTGAGTTGCTTGATTATTTTGATACATCTTCATATAATCCTAATTTTGGTATTCCCTCCCAAAACAAAAAGGTACCGGGCAAGCTAAAAGATGAGAAAAATAATATTATTATAGAGTTTGTTGGAACTTAATGCCATTGCTCCTAATGTTACTAACATCAAACTCCAGTTTGAGACTTACGAGGATTTTGGGAAAATTCAAAGTACCATAGCATACATTTAGGATACTTTGGCAACAATGAAAAATGAACTAATGAGTGTCCAGGAAATACTGGAATCAAAATTACCTGGCATTACTGAAACTCTGAGTATAGTCAAACAGCAAATTACTAAGTTCGAAAATCTGAACACTGAATCTGAATTATCTCATTTTCATCATTCGATAGATGACATACAAAACAAATTAGAAAAACTTCAGCAATCAACACCTACACAAATAAAAATAACATAACTCCAAGATGCCCTGAGTACTGTAGCTGATGCCAATGAATTAGATGCTGTAAAAAAAAAAGCCCTCACAGCACTCCAGAATACTGTAGCTACCTTACCTACTTCTCAGGAACTCAGAGCTGTGAAAAGAAAAGTAAATCGAATACTCAAATCTCAGGATATCAAAAACATCCAGGTGGAAATTGCACAAATTCAAGAAACTATTACCACTTTGCCCACCAACCAGATCGTCAGTGAACTTCACTCACTGTTTATGGAAATCAGAAACCAAATACAAGATCTTTCTAGCCAGAGTTCCAAATTGAGGCTTGTGGAGAGTTTACAGCAAAATATTTCAAACATTAAGCTTTAAATTGGGACCACAGAAACAAATCAAGAATCAGCCTTATCAAGTTTCACCACACAGCTTCATGATTTAAGAGAACAATTTAAATTACTGTATGTTGATGTGAAAATCAAAAACAGCTATGATGAGATTGTTTGTACTATAGGAGAACACTTGGAACCATTGTTGAGCAGATTGGATGAAGTAGAATCTAGTCAGTTTTTCTCTGCTGAGATTGTCAGACTTCACAGTATTCCAAATACTAGAGGGCACTGGACATATGTTAAGGCTGGCAATATTTACAAATTATAACCTTACTCACAGACTCGTGAATTTTTCTTCAATGGTACTATTCAATTTCTGATGTTTGTATATTTGAAAAAGGCAAAACAATTTGAGGTGCCACTTTTCACTATAGAAAGAAAATATGGTGAGTTCAGGGCACTTCAAATACTAATAGCATCTTGGGATAATACTACCAATAAACATAAAATACATGACGATAAACAATTGTCTGCTTTTGATGTTGAAACTGGTGACCAATTATTATTTGAAGTCAAACAATTGTATCCTGAGGATAATCCCTTTTATGTAATCTTCTCTTACCTAACTCAATGTGTAGACAAGATATAGTTAATGAACTACACAAACCAGCTCGTCGTAACTACAAATGACTATCTGTGGTAACAAAAGCAATTGATGATCTATGGCAGGCTGATTTGATTGAAATGAACACAGGAAATTTGAATAATCTGAATAAGATAAATCATGGTTTTAAGTATTTGTTAACTGTAATAGACACTTTTAGTAAATATGCTTTGGCTGTTCCTCTGAAATCTAAAACAGGAGCTTGTGTCACTGAGGCTTTTAAGTCTATTTTTGAACAAGTCAGAATACCTCATCACTTACAGAAAAGGAAAAGAATTTTACAATTCCACATTCACCAAATTAATGGTCCAACATTATATTAGACAGTATTTTACATACAGTAATTTGAAAGCTAGCATAGTTGAGAGATTCAACAGGACACTAAAAAATCTTATGTGGAAACAGTTTAGTTTGAGGTAATTACAGGTGGATAACAATATTATCTGATCTTGTTCATAATTACAATAACTCTATACATAGAACCATACATATGAAGCCTGCTAAAGTAACTAAATCTAATGAATGACAATTGATTTCCTCTGTTTACTGTCCTAAATATCAACACACCATCAAGAAACCCAAGTACAAAGTAGGAGATCGAGTAAGAGTTAGCAAATTGAAACACCATTTTGAAAAAGGTTTTACTAAAAATTGAAGTACAGAGTTGTTCACTCTGGTTGAAGTCTTACCAGGGAACAGGCATACATATATAATAAAAGACAATTGCAATGAAATATTAAAAGGAAGATTTTATGAAGAAGAACTTAGCAAAACTGAATACCCAAATACATATCTTATTGAGAAAGTATTACATAGAAAAAAGTTATTAGTAAAATGGCTGAGACTTCCAGAAAAATGTTGATTACCACAGACCAAATAATTCTATGACAACTACATGGAATGTGGTAAGACGTTTGCCTGATTTACTAGAAACTAGAAAGGAAAATGTTGAGCTGCTCCCTGACCATCTTAGATGCCTCACTGTAGGTCCATCTGGTTGTGGAAAAACTACACTACTTGTAGATATTTTTTTGCTTGCCCCCAATTGGTTAGACTGGAAGAACAGACACTTGTATGTTTTCTCAAAAAGTTTGAAACAACCCATATACCAGCAGCTTATGAAACTGTATGAAGGACTGGGCATAGCTACCTATAAATCAGAAATAAAACCACTTGACAATTGTTATGAAAGCTCAGTTGTAGTCTTTGATGATGTAATGTTAGAAAATCAAAATGAAGTACGTAATTTTTTACTCAGGGTCGTCACAGGGCAATAGACTGTTTTTATCTGGCTCAGACTTATTCTAAGATTCCCAAACAGTTACTTCGTGATAATACAAATCTAGTTTGTCTGTTTCGTCAGGGCCACACTAATCTTAAACATGTATATAATGACTATGTAGGGGGAGATTTAAACTACAGTCAATTTTTAAAATTCTGCTCTTCCTGCTGGAACAAAGATGATTTTGTATTTGCTACAATTGATATGACTCAAAAACCAAACAATAAAAATATAGAAACAAAATTAACAATTTTATAAATGTTGAGTCATTATAAAATACGTTGTGACGTTATATATAACCTATAAACAAAAATGGCAAAACATAAAATTGAAGACAATTTGAATTTACGTGACTATCTGGCTAAAAGATTTAAAGGCTGGAAATCTGAGAATAGAGGATACTATGAACAACACAAACATCAAGATCAATCAAATATTGATGCTATCAGTGGTCTTGGTAGATAAATTAAGGGTGTCACAGAACAAAATAAGAATCTCATAAATGAGCTAGTGCCTCTTGCTGCTAGAAATTATGCAGATTTTCATCCTACACCATTCTCTAGTATTCATACTTCTCTAGTACTCCAACAACCACCTACTAAGGCCATAGGAGATTCAGAAAAAATTGAGTTAGGTCCCTTGGTAAGAGATTACCTGAGTACTGTGAAATTTGACAAAGATGAAGTGTTTGGATTATATCGAACCATGGAGCCTAATGATAGTTTGGAAAATTGGAAAATCTAGAGTTACATTTCAAGGGGATGATGTAAAAGTCAATTTGGGTGGAGGAAATAGCTGGTCTAGATATCCTGGCTCTGTGGGAACTCATCACCAAGAAACTTCCTAGAGATTATACAGATGAAGATAACCAGAGTTACACAGAAATTATAATACTGTCTGATGCACTATACCAAAACAATGATGCTAGTCAGAATCGAGTTAAATCTAGCAGTGGGGACAAATACAAAAATATGATTAAACCTATATGGAACCAACTTAAAACTGGTAGTGGAATTAAACACTACAATACTCTACCCAAAGAGTTTGTGTGGATGGATGATGTGAGAAAACTCATAGATAGATTGTTGGTCATAGCAGGAGAAGAAAAAATAGGCATTGTAGATATGATTAGTACTAAACTAGCCAATTTTATTGTAAATGACAGTAAAGGCATAGGATACTTAATTGAAATTATTAATACTCTACTGGTAAAGACCATGCCACTGCCTACAATACACTGATCTTGGTGTTCGTCATGAGGCTGATCAAAAATTGGAGCAAGCAGCATTTGGAAGACTGATCAGCAGAGATGCTTCATTAGGTGAAAATATAGCAGCATTAGGTACAACCATTGTCATGAATAAAAAACAAAAATTGGGGTGGGACTCTAATCCTAAATATATACAGGGTGTCGCAAAACTCTTTCAACAACGCTTGGGTGCTGGTAGATATCATAAAAACAAGTAACTTTTCCCTATAAAGTTTACCTCGAAGGCGCTTAGTTTCTGCGCTATAAGCGCTTAAAATCTATCCTGTACGTATGCAACCCAACACAGCAAACGCTTGCTCTGACATAACTACCAGGGGCGCGTGGCAGGGTTGCCACTAGCGTTACTCGTTAAGGGAGACTACTTCAAAACAACAACTTGAGAGTCTTGTCTGAGCAAAATCCAAAACATTAATGATATTTGCGATGTTGTAAGAAGCATTCACAGTATTTATAAACTGGCCAAGACAAATAATGGGCAGAATGAAATTCAAGATTAGCTACTAATTCTAAAATATCTCCATAATTGATTGATTGATTTGGTTTATTTCAATTCACTTTTCTGCCTCCTTTGGCTAATTGTGAAGATGAGAATGATATGATGAAATATCAAATGACACCAATGTCTAGGCCAGGATTTAAACCCGAGACACCTGGCGCCGTAGCGAGCTATGCTAACCACATCACCACGGAGTGTTTCGTGTATCATGCAATATCAACAATTGCAAGGAACACGTGAGATAGGGGAAATCCACGAACGAACCAATGTAAATATGATGTGTTTGCTGCCTCGTTTCGAACACGCAGACTGTAATGTTATTACAATTTATTTATTACAAAATTGTGAACTAGCGTTATTGCGAATAGAGTTCGTTATAAAAAGCAGGCAAACCTCTATACTGAAAAGAAACAAAAATCTCCGGCAGATGAATATTCTTGAGCTACATCGGTGACGGAGTACGTTTAGTGATCTCTACCGAATGTTCCGGACACGAGTTCCGATCTGGACAAAGGTGTCACTGGATCTTTCGTCCTAGTATTTACTATTTGGCTGAAAGTGCAGAAAAATGACGTACAATGAGAAGAATAGAAATTCACAAGAATTATCCCGGAAATTCATCTAGATGTCAGAATCTCGCTCGTTTACTACAAAACGTTGTTTCCAGGGTGAACTAAAATTTGACATTTTGGTGCCTTCCTAAAATGTTACTCTTACATTTCAATGTTGATATCAAGTTGCTACAATGAATGATAAATATGTACAACTTATGACGTGTACTGAATGGTTTCCTTTTGATCATTTTTCTTTCACGTTCGATGATAACAATGCGAAGCAAAGACACAAAATGAGAAAACTAATTCCCACACATGAAAAGAGTGTAAATTACGAGGATTTCTCTTGATGTACCAATATCAACGACATCGTCAAGTGCGGAACAGTACAGGCAGTAGGCACCGAACTCAATGTAATTCCTTTCAATGAAATATCAATTTCTTCCTACAAATTCTTTAAATAGAGCATTCAAGATGAACCAGTTTGAGTGGAGAGAGAGAGAGAGAGAGAGAGAGAGAGAGACGAAGAGGGAGAGTTTTTAATTCGCATGTTCCTAGTATTGCAAATAATCGTTGGAATTTTCTTGAAACCCACTATTAAAACACATAATTTTTCTTACATGCATATCAGTTCTCGGTAAAATTTATAGGTTGCCACTGTTTTCTAAAATAAGCCAGGGGTCTTGGGTTCAAATCCCGGCTGGGGCATGGATGTTTGTGAGTGTCCATTCATCAATTTCATCATATCATCACTCATCCCCATCTTCGCAAATAAGCCAGAAGTGGTACAAAAAGCGAAGTAAAATGAAGCAAATCAATCAAGCAATGAATCAATCAATCATTAAATTAAAAGAGCCTTGCAATTAATTCCTTATGAGTAGAACACGATTAGCAATAACGCTAGCCAAATAGGAATAATTTTCAAATAAATTGTAATAACATTACAGTCTGCATGTTCGAAACGAGGCAGCAAACACATCATGTTTAAATCGGTTCGTTCGTGGATTTCCCCTATCTCACGTGTTCCTTGCAATTGTTGATATTGCATGATACACGAAACACTCCGTGGTGATGTGGTTAGCACAGCTCGCTACGGCGCCAGGTGTCTCGGGTTTAAAACCTGGCCTAGACATTGGTGTCATTTGTTATTTCATCATATCATCCTCATCTTCGCGATTAGCCAAAGGTGGCAGAAAAGCGAATTAAAATAAACCAAATCAATCAATCAATTATGGAGATATTTTAGAATGAGTAGCTAATCTTGAATTCCAGTCTGACCATTATTTGTCTTGGTCAGTTTATAAATACTGTGAATTCTTCTTACAACATCGCAAATATCATTAATGTTTTGGATTTTGCTCAGACAAGACTCCCAAGTTGTTGTTTTGAAGTCGTCTCTCTTAACGAGGAACGCTAGTGGCAACCCTGCCACGCGCCCCTGGTAGTTATGTCAGAGCAAGCGTTTGTTGTGTTGGGTTGCATACGTACAGGATAGATTTTAAGCGCTCATAGCGCAGAAACTAAGCGCATTCAAGGTAAACTTTATAGGGAAAATTTACTTGTTTTTATGATACCTACCAGCACCCAAGCGTTGTTGAAAGAGTTTTGCGACACCCTGTATATATATAAATACCCATTATGATGAAACCTAAAGATATTGTATACCAAGTACCTTATTCAGATCTAAAATCTCTAGGATCCTAAGACAATCTGCTCACTAAAAAATAACAGAAGAAAAAATCTTGATCGAGTAGAGGTCATGGAATGAAATTAACACTTAGTACACCTCAGTTGAAAACAGGGACGTGGCTAGGTTGATCAGTTCGGGTGGGCCCAAACGTAAGATTTTTTCTATCAAACTATTATGAATTAACAAACTATTTATACACCATATAGGTTTATGCTGTATACATACATTATATATGCATGTGTGTGTGTGTGTGTGTGTATATATATATATTTATATATATATATATATATATATATATATATATAATCTTGGAAAGAAAAGGATCAAGGGCCTCCTCGGTGGCACATGGAAGCATTGTCGCCTTGTAATCAAGGGGTTCTGGGTTCGATACCAGTCCCGATTAGCCTTACTGTGTATAAAGTGGACTTAAAACACCAACTCAATCAATCAATAAATTGGAAAGGAACATCATTTTCTTCTGTAGGCCCCAACAGTCTACGGATATACTCTCGTGAAATACACACCCATTATTCGGGAAAATAAATGCAGAATGAACTCATTAGCTTAATGGCTTATACACCAAGAACAATGTTATTAGTCTTTAGATTTGTAAATTTGCTGGAAAAAAATTCAGAAGTAGATAAAACTCTTTTCCGTTGTTTTAGATATAAAGTGCTGGAACCAGGTTTACAAGTATTGGCAACAGTGCAAACATGAAATGTGTGCGTAATGAGTTCAGGCTAGGCATCTCATGTATACAGTTCATACCGGAATCGAATCCGATATCTCTTAGTTCAAGGGC
This sequence comes from Lepisma saccharinum, assembly GCF_977018435.1. Classification (NCBI taxonomy): domain Eukaryota; kingdom Metazoa; phylum Arthropoda; class Insecta; order Zygentoma; family Lepismatidae; genus Lepisma; species Lepisma saccharinum. The sequence continues at coordinate 67,180,121 of NC_139243.1, forward strand.
GGGCCCGAGTCTTCTATGGCATCTGATTGTTCACTTGCAAAATGATGACGATAAGAAATGATACGCACACGTCTAATTTCTTAAAATTAATCTTATTTGTGTGTGGAAAACTGAATATATGATGGCACTGGATAGAACAAAGTTCCCACATGCTCAAATCATTACGCTCTCGTCTTTGGTTCGGCAGGTTCAACAACCTGCCCGGGTTCGATTCCCGACTTAAAACACGAACTCGATAATTGGAAGGTTTTAGAAGAACTAAATATGGCTTTTTATGCATCATACAACTTTGCATCTTTTCACCCAACTTTTACAGTTTTTCTTCCTAAGAGTATAACACGCTACAAAACCAGAGGTCCAAGGTTCGGACATTTGACAGGTATGGTTGTATCATGTCTGTCCCATCGCCATTCCTTCGGCTCATCATTCATCCTCATCGTCGCCTTTAACCCAAGAGGTAGAAAAGCGGCGTAATGTAGAAATATATAAATGATTGATTTGGTTTATTTTACTTAATGAGTGATGTGAAAATGATGAGAGGACCATCATAATGAACACACATGCCCAGTCCAGGATTCGAACCCAGGAGCCCTGGCATCGTAATGCACCTTGTTAACTACTGCACAACAAATAGAAACAGAAAATGCTTGATAAGTTATTTGTTTCTCCATAACTCATGATTATATTATAAGTATTATTCACTGTATGACTAGGGATTAATTATATTTGTATGTCTAGCCAACCTAGCCACCTAAGCAGCAGCAGCTTCCGCATTTGCAGGTGGAGACTAAATGAAGAAAAATCACAGAAAGTCAGAATGATATACAAATTTTGTAACATGACACTTAGAGAGCATGCAGACTGCTGTAAAAACAATTGCTACATACCTAGTTTCCTTCCTTAATTCAAACGTGGTTTATTCTTCATTATACATGAGATCAACCACCCTGGGAGTCGAACCCAGGATCTTGTGTGGTAGTCAGACTCTCTTTTTGAATGCCAATATGTTGGATATTTGGTCGATCAGTCGATCTTGATCCATTGTTTACAGAGGAGGACAATCTGGCAGCTTCTCATTCGACATTTTACTCGCGATGTAGGACAACCAGATCAGAAACCCTTTGGGATGCTATCTTCTCGCGTTTACAGAAGTTTACCACCGTTCGGACAACAAATCCTACTTCAAACTAACAGATATGAACGGTCCACCAAATCAATAGATGAACCGACAGCTTCGATGTTTCTCCAAATTTTCATAAAGTGGCCTTTTCCTCCTTTCAGGGCAGATCATTAGCAGGAGGGATGAGTGCATGTGAGAAGAACCGTTATGTAATTCATTCCCGCGCCGAAAAATGGAGCCAGATGAAGAGAAAGTGCGGGTTTTGGGGGCATCCTGGATATGGTGTGCAGCAGAGAGGAAAAGTGCATTTTCAATAGGTCTCAGACTTCCTTGACCGGGGCGGACCACAAAACCATTAACTGCATCCCCTCCCAATACGTCTGTTTGTGTTCAACAAGCAAGAAACAGGGAAATAAGAAAGAAATGCCTTGCTTGGGGTTCGTGCTACTGAAAATTGAAGAAGTGTTTCAAACTGCAAGCAAAATTTACTGAAGAATTATTTTGCAATATTCGTTATCAAACAAAATAAAATTTCCAGCAAATACAGAACAGTTTCCCGGGGCCATGTGGACGTTTGCTGGGGCCAGTGCCCCCGCGTGCCCCCCTAACGATGTCCCTGGTTGAAAAGATTGCAGAGTTCCAGAAAAAAGAAACACACTGATGGTGTCATATTCAGTATTCCAGCTATTTTAGCAGCTCTGGGTGCTGTGGGGAGTCTAGCAGGAGGTAGTGCAGCTATAGCAAAAACAGTAATTGATGCAAAGAAGAACAAAGCTGAACTAGAAGAACAAAAACGTCATAATCTGGTAATGGAGAAGAAAGGCAAGGGTATTAATGCTTTGAGAAAATATACAAAAATAGAACCATTATCCAACTATGATATTGAAAATATGATTAAGTTAATGAAAATGAAATACTTCAGAGGTGTTTACATGTCAGATTCTCTACCTATCAAGGGGACCATATAAAATAGTGTGCGGAGTAGTCAATTTGGATAGTTTCAAAAATCAAGGCACTCACTGGATTTGTTATTACAAACAACCTAACATAGCTTTTGCTTTTGATTCCTTTGGTGGAATACCACTATCAGGCTTAGTTAGTTATCTTAATACTTCTAATCTTTATTATAGTGTTGAGCGTATCCAGGGCTTTGAGGATGTAAATTGTGTCCACCTATATGTTTCTATGCTGGCTTTCCTATCTCATACAAATAACCCAACAATTGAAGATTAGCAGAAAGCATTGTGGCATCAAAGCATCATGGGAGTATTCCATCTCATTAATGAGACTTCAGTATTGAAACTTAGCTTACACAATGATATTATCTATCCTAAATCTATAGCTCTACATGCTTTCTACACTGTGTATCTTATTCCTAATATCACAGAACACAATAATAGGGTTGCAGTAGGAAATGAAAAAAAAATATTATTACTCCTGGTTAGTATAATCTATCAACATTACAAGCTCATCTGCCTAGAGGTGTGTTATTATCACAACATTCTGTTACACACAGAGTAGAAATAGTTTCTGCAACTGAAACAGTTGATCTAGGTACACTTGTTAATCTACTAGGTTTTGAGAATAACACAAAACTTGAGCCTGGCATCAAACACATAGGTGGCAGAAGGAATGATTGCCAATTCTGATGGCAACATAGGTTGTCACAAACAAACTGGAATCATAGCAACTTTCAAACCAAATTCTGAGTTCATGGAACCTATCATCTACACACCCTCCTCACCTATATATTTTCCAGTATCTCAAAATCGTATAGACCACATAGAGTTGGTGGTAACCAATGAAAAAGGAGAAGTAGTAGATTTTGCTGGTTCTTCTAAAACAACAATCATAGAAATTATTATATAAAATAACCATTAACACGGAGCATATAGAAAGTTCTGAATTAAAATCTTTTCCTCCCAATCGTCGTACATTTGATAATCTCAATGAACCCAATCATGAAATTGAATTTGATGTGTATGTGGGTGAGAGTTTTGTATATCCTCACAGGGCTGACTTGCATATTACATTTGAAATAGTAAAAAAATGAAAATAATGAGGCATTTCCCCCTGGTGCAAACATAAAACTAGTAGATAATTTTGTTCTCTCAAGTAGAAAAATTTAGATACCTTTCAGCAAGACGCTATTCGTCGCCATATTTACTTTTATTATAGAAGAAAAGATCATCCCACTGTTGGGAAACTGCACGTTTCATTGAAAGATTCAGGACTTTTTCAAGGTTGTGGAAACATCTTTAAGGACAGTCATAAAATCTCTGGGATTCTCATACAAAAAACTTAATGGATGCAAAATAAATTAAAGTATGGAGGCATACGGGGATGTGGAGTTAGGGATCCACACATTCTCGACCTAGGCCATATTATGGAGGTGATGAGGTGCACCAACCACCTTTACCCCAGGTTTGCCCCAGGTACTCACTTGGGCTGAGTCGACCCTGGAGCCACTCGGGATGTTTGAAAAAGTTCCACAAACCACCGTAGGTCTCCCACGTGAAAATCAGATGCCCCACCAACTGGACTTTGTGCAATTCAGTTACGGTCTAATTGAAAGATGGGCAGACTTTAACGGCGACTTCGGAAATAAATGGTTACTGCAAGTGTATATATTCAGTATTTTCAGAATGGATTGAAAAGGTAACCTGTAAACAATGCTCGTTTCGTTAATTCGTTCATGTTGTAGGGAAAATGGAAATGAAGAGAGAAAACAATAACACATTTCATCATTGTTGTTGTTATAGTTGTTATCCCGTTTTCCTCGAAAAACAATAACACATTTCATCATTGTTGTTCCTTTTCATAATACGTTTTCCTCGACACAGCATCAGACGGCCGCACTGCGTACCGTACCGTACTGCATGATATGGCAACACCGTGACACGTGTTCCTTCAGCTCTCAATACCAAACTGATTTTGAGGCAGGTTTAATGTTCAATCTTTGAAATTATATATGTATGTGTGTAATATGCAAATATAAGGGTTTAAAGCAAATTAATTTTTGTCATGCTCAAAATAATATTCCATTTCCATTAAATAGTCTTATGTATCAGAATCTTTCCAAACGTTATCCTTGAGTACATCAGCATCAGCAAACTTTCAGCTTCATCATATCACTAGTCTTTATAAACCTATTGGATGCCAATTCTGGTTTGAACCTTATTTTTTGTACTTCTAAGCTCTAATTTTAAAGTGATGTTTTCAGAATCGGTTTTCATCAAGTGTTTCATTTTTAATATGCCATTACTCAAGTTTCAAGATTCATTAATTCTCTCCCTTTTGAATAAAATATAAAATGTTATTGAGTAGGTGACATTTTTCCAAGAAAAATGCTTGTTTGTATTTCAATCTTTCAGCAAAACATGCACTCTTCATATAACCAGGTTCTGGAAGCCATTAAGAGGTGTACCTGAAGGAGTTCATGAAAACTAAATCACATATGGAAGTTACCCTTCAGTCAATGCTAGACCATAGTAAGTATGACCTGAACACAAGCAGGGGGCCAAGAACAGAGATTACAAGACACAGACATTTACTTCCTTTCCCTTGTGTCACTTCAGATACACTATGAATCGAAGAAACTGAGAAGTTGCTCTTTGTCAAAACTTTCGATTTTTAAAGACAATCAAAGTAATAAAATTTAATGCAATACCTAAAACACCTAAAAAAATATAAATAATGAAGCTAAGTGACCTGAAATATTTAGGCAAAGTTGAGAATCTCATGGAAAAAGTCTTCAGATAGAGAAATAGTAAACAAGTCAGCATTCATCTCTTTCCAATTCAATGATTCGAGAACAAATGTAGTGCTGGCAGCTGGCAAGTTGCTTCTCCCTGCTTCTGTTCTTTGCTTTGCAGATGAAAGTGTCAAGGTACACTCGCGCATGGGCTGGACAAAGAGTGATGGAATACTTGGCATGGAAATGCGAAGTTTAACACTACCAGACCATCGAGTTGTAGACACCATCAAAATTGGTTTTGGAAAAAGCATAATGTTGTCGATAGTCAGTCCGGCTTTAGGCAACTAACCACAGAGGTGGTTGTATGTATTTAATTCAGAGTGAGGACAAGAACATATCTAACTGATCGTTCTACATTTTTTAAAGATTGCGACCTACCTCCAGATTAGGGATGGACACACAAACCAGATAATGGAGATCCATATTTCAAATAATCCAATATCCATTTTGGTTGCAACAGATAATTTGGATATCCAAATATTCAGATAATTTAGATAGTAGAGATCTGATGAGCAATTTGTAGGAAATCTGTACAGTAACATATGAATATGATTAATAAAGGAATTGCATAGCCCTTAAAATGGATAAATGGTAAAACTGCCTGGATAATGCACACAATAAGATATTTGGACATTTTGGACATTTGGATAATCCAGACAATTCATATATCTCAATATCAGAATATCCGATATCTGAATATTTGATAGCCAGATAAAAAAATATCCAATATCCAGATTTGGCTATCCCTATTCCAGATCGCACTAGTATAGTGCAGAAGGTAGAGCTATCAGTCTGCCATCTATGTGTGTAATGCAAACAAATACCTAATGTGAATGAGTATGTCTTGCATTTTAAGCAATGACAAATAAATGTGGGATGGATAGAATTTCTAAATTTATTAAAATTAATTATGACATAAGTCCATAATTGTTACAATTTACAGGGTGAATATTTCAAATGTTATATTATAAAATGCACATATGTGACTGTAAAATCATGTGCAAAAATCCCTAGGAGGAGGATAAAAATCAAAATTGCAAACCTACAAAGGGATATAATATACCTGATCAAAAGTAAAAACTATGGAAGCAGATTTCCATGTCCCGTGAAGTACTCCAATGTCAAGTCAAAGGCAGTGAGGTTAAATCCCATGCTGCTGTACCTCTTACCCAATTCCGTTGCTACAGTTAACACAGCATTACAGATACATTTTCATAGTCAAGTGCATACAAAAATAAATGCGATATTGTCATGAAATTATCAACTAACATGGAAATCAAATTTGTCCCTTTCGTCAGATGACTTACCTCAAATGCAATGAAGCAAGTTTATCAAACACCCTTACTTATTGACTGACAGACAGCCCACAAGGGTGCTTGCATCCTTTCACAATTGTTTATTGTTCCTTAGTCTAAGGGCACAGTGAAAGGTGGGTAGTGTTGGCTTGGAAACTAAACGATAAGTGGTGGAGTAAAATAGTGCCATCTTAGAATCTAGCAAATAACTGTCAATCATGAAGAACTTACTCCTCTCAAAATTTGTATAGAAAACTCATTTCCTTAGACAGTCCACATTGGGGTCTCACGACGGGCATAGCCCACAGTGCACTTAACCCGGGAGAGATTGCACGGGTCACCATGAACTGCACCTAAGTTTTCTTTCTTTACAATTCCGTTAGGGTCCGCAATAAGTGGATGGTACTTGTAGTAGCTTCCTACCTTCTGTTGTCCTTTACCCCCCTGCAGACGATCTTTAGTTTGCCTTGAGGTGTCGGCAGGAAAGGGTGTGTGTGGGTCACAGTGACCCGCAGCGACCATTAACGTTTGTGCAAATAGTCAATGCTCAGTTTGTTGCAGTAGCATGGCATTGTTGCATCATGCATTGTTTTAATTTCGGTGTGATGGATCCAAAAGCTATAGATCGAATTCGTCGTATGCTGAACGAAGTGGTGTCACAAGACAAAGAAGGCCAAGAGTTAGGAAGTGACGACAGCGAAATTGAAAGTGAAGTTGACGGGGAAGAAGAAAACAGAGATAATGAAAAGCATGACACTGACACAGAACAAAGTGACACTAACGATGAAGATAAAAGTGGTGATGATGCTATGTCAGAAGATGACATTCCTTTACTCGAGAGAGGTTACTTCATTGGGAAGAATGGGACCAAGTGGAAGAGGACTGAGCCTTCTCAATCATTGCCCACAAGACGCCACAACATAGTCAATCACCTTCCAGGATGTAGAGGCAAAGCAAAGGAGGCCAACACACCGGTGAACGCGTGGCGGTGTTTGTTTACTGATCCAATACTGCAGAAGATAGTGGATTACACAAATAAGTATATTGAAGTTTCAAAAGCTAATTACTCTCGTGAAAGAGATGTAAAATGTACCAATTTGGTTGACGTGAAAGCCCTTCTTGGACTTTTGTATTTGGCTGGTGTGTTGAAGACATCACACGTGCATATTGATGAGTTGTGGAGTGATGATTGAACAGGAATCAGTTTTAATACGGCGGAAAATATTCCACAATTTTCCTCATTCCCATTTCGGTATGCAGTGCATCATGGTTTTGTTTAAGAGTGTTGATTGTAAAAACAGCCACTAGAGGGACGTATTGCACGATCGCTCTTTCCCCACTTCGGCTGAGAACTCGTACTGGACATGCCTTTGAGAACACACACGTACTGTACTTCAACTCACAGCGTCATCAGTCGTTCAGACTTAAGTTTTATCGTCGGTTTTGGAACAGAAGAGCATGGACAAGGAAAATTCATTATTGAAGTGAGTGCCTTTCTTACATGATGCCTCAGGGAAGTATTGTGTTTACTGAAATGTCATTCTGGAGCAATGAAGGAAGGAAGGAAGCATAAGACAGCACGATGCTTTTACCGTGGTCCAATACTACGATTTCGTGGCAAACGATTATGAACGTTTTTGGACTTTTGGGTTTGTCATATTTCTTGGAAGCAGCATGCATGTGGATTCTTAATGAAGAGGTATTTGGCAACGCAGGAACTGTTTAAACACCTTGATGTCTCGAGTTGAATGGAAGTTGCGTCTCTTGGAACAAGGTATTAAGAAGAATTTTGATTCGTATCCAAAAAGAACGGTCGCAGAGTTTGGATTCTTACGTCGTGGGAATGCATTGATGTTACGAAGGAGAAGACGATCGTCCGAAGTATTGGTTGTTTGGACGTCCCATTCAACGCAGCTGTTTCCTAAGGTGCAGGAAGACTCAAACGTGGAACGGCAAGGAGTGGAATTTGAGGAACGTGCTTTTGCAACACAAAAAAACAATTAGAATGATTCTTCACTCTTCAAGAACTCTCGCCATGTGTGGTCAATGACAAATGAGTAGAGGCACATATTTTTGGTAAATAAAAAAGCAAAATTTCGGTACAAAAACAGTCAATTTTGGGTTCAAAAGCAGTAAATAAAATGAAATTTCGCTGTTATAGCGGTGAAAAGGTGGTATATAAAAATACAAATACAAATACAAATTTGATTAAAAACTGCACTATTACATAAAATAAACATATCCCTTCTAATAGCACATTAAATCATTACCAGAATATTAAGTTTATTCCTGCATAAAGGAGTCAATTTTTGCTTCTCAAATATTTACAGCAGAATTAATCAATTTTCCATGAATTGTATAACTCACAGGATGCTTCAGACTTCAGAAAGTGTTGCGTTGGTATATAGATGGTAAATTTCGTCTTTAAGTCTATTTCGCATTTTGCAGTTCATTTCGCATAATTTTGTGACAAAATAGGGTAGGAAAATGCACTTCACACCTTTCAGAAACATGAAAAATTAACATTAGAATGTGTTATTTCACATTTCATGTTTTCGTCAAAAACCAAATATGCATGCCTCTACGAATGAGTTATGTACATTTCTTAGATAGTGAATTTACAGTGATTTATTGACATAACAAAGGGGAGTATGAACTGCTTTTGTGCATAGACTTATATTTGTTTTTGAGGGTTGAAAACCACGAGTGGCTGAGTCGCTTGTTTAATTTCCACAAGTACAAGTTGATACTTACATATTCAACAAAGGGAATGAACAGTTTCGGATGCTTGTTCCCCCATCGACAATTGTGTTTTTATCACGTTGAAGTTAGATTGTCCTTGCGAACATTGGATTGCATTCATGAACAACTGAAGGTAAAAATGGTTGCCGTTGTTAAAAATTGCAACTAGCATAAACATCAATCTCGCCCCCATAGACAAACCACTAAAGGAGAAATGTTAACTCAATGTTAAATTCTGTGGATTTCGTCACTCCATGACGTCACTGGTGACGCTAGTGACATCTAGCAAAGATTTTAAGGAACTACTTGTTTCTCAATGCTCACGCTAGATGGCAGGCCTCAGGTCTGACAAAGGGGGGCGACGTGGAGGGGTAGGCTAGAAAGAAACTTCGTTTTATTTGAAATTCAAATGTTTGTGTTCTTCTGCTATACAGCTTTTAAATAACCTACTGTGACTATGATCTTCCTTCATTGCAAACATAAGAATAAATTTCTTTGCAGGTGTAGATTACGATAACAAGTGTGGACTAAACACTAAACAGCACACACTCGTTGCAATTGTTTATGGGTACCAAAACAAAGCAGACTCCGTGCAACACACGTCACCATCCTTGTCGAACTGACCGAGCGAGCCTGTCTGGGATGGTCATTTCAAATTCAAACCCGTGTGTTGGCCCAGTGTTGCAATCTTTCCCCACAGAAAACGAGCTAAGCACTGGATGGTAAATCCGTTATACATAGTGTCCGGAAAGTCACGCAACCCGGTGTTTACGACCGTATAACGGAATAGCGAAACGGAATGAGAAGAAATGCTTTCTGCCAAGAGAATGCCATGTATATTGGGAAAATTTAGAGAGACAAACATATGTAAAACATGCATGTTTTAATAACAAATAAGCAAAGTGTTGCCAAAGGCGGAAAAAAAATATTTGCAAATCGTGTGTATTGATGCACAGAACTCATTGAGGTAAATTATTGCAACATTTCACAATACCAACGAACAATTTGGATGGCCATCTAATGAATTTGACAGAAAAAGAACTCTGACGAAGTTTCAAAAACATTGCAGAAGGGAATAAATGGGCTGTTCCAAAAATCGATGTTTTCACAATATTACGCAGGACACTGGCAACACTGTTGGTGTCACGTGTCGCTAACAGACGTGTTTCACCTCAGGCTATCACACTAAGGCACTTTTAACGACAAAGGAGAAAGTTGGTTATTCTCGAACATATGCAATAAATTACATACACCTTGCAACCTTGAAATGTGGGTACAGAAGAACGTGTGTCAATTGTTATGTTTTCTGTGCCTTAGGTGGTTGCTGTTTGCCGCGAACGGCATTCCAGATTGTGTCTACTTATGCTGACGTCGTGTGTGTGTTTTTAAAATGCCATATTCTACACAGGAAAGAGTGTTTATTGTTGAAGAATATATCAGAACATCGTCACATTCTTGCGTAAGAGAAGCATTTACAGTAGTGGAAAAGTATATATAACCAGCTCGATAAATGATGAACCCCCCTCTGGCAGATTTGTCTATACTTAAAACTAGCTCAACATGAGCATATGAGCTTTTTGCTCAAGTGTGGAACCCTGTCTAATCCAAGATTTTTGTAAAAATGCCCTCAGGAATTTCCTGTGAAATGATGAGCCCCCTCAGATTGATTTGCCCATACTTACAAAAATTGCATCAGCCAGATTTTTGTCCATAAACTTGTCAAAAATTGATATTTTTTTGGCTACACCTGAAATTAAGCTAAAACCCATACCCACCCATACATATTTATTTCCGGTTTAAGTTTAATTGGATACCAGCTTCAATTTGTTTATCTAATATTAAAATAATGCAATTCTTCTAGAATTGCTCTGTGACCCTCTCATTTCTTACATCATATGTTTACATGTTTCATATTGATTAATGTGTGCAATTTCTGAGTATTGAAGCTTTGCGTGCAAACAAAATTGCACCAGCCAGGAAATTCCCGTGAAAAATATGCCCCCTCGGAATTTCCCGTGAAAAAGCCCTCGGGAAATTCTTGTAAAAACAAAATTCATGGGAAATTCCTGTTTTTTTCTTCTCGGCCCGGCTTAGGGTATATAAAGAGATTTTGCATTGCATCAGCCAGTATTGTGAGAGTGGCTGAGGAGTACAGATGTGTTGTTACAGTGCTTCTCATACTACAGGCCTGTTTGTTTTAATATAAAACATTTCTTATTGTTGAATTTCTGGTATATTGAACAATAAAAAATCTGATATTTGTTACATCCAGCTTGTTTATTATAATCCACTTATATTTAGAGTGAGGCTTATATCTGTCCCAGCCTGTTATACAAAAATCAATACATAACAAGGTCATTGCCATTCTAGACATGCATGTCCGTGCAGGTATTTGTGCTAGGTCAGTGTGAATCAATATTTATTCTCTTTTTCCACTTGTAGGCTATTGGCTTTACAACCTGTCATAATAAGCATAGAGTTTTGATTTGAACCCCAGGAAATTTTATATAAATACCAAAGCCAAAAATATTAACACACACACACACACACACACACACACACAAAAATATACAAATCACACAGCTGAACCCAACTGATATTTTTTATTAAGCATAGAATTTTGATTTGAATCCCAGGAAATTGTATATAATAAACAACAACAAAAATGCCGAATCAAAAATATTGCAATCAGTGCAATAAAAATATATCCAGCCCCAATTGGGTTAAGCACCAAAAGAATTGTAGTCCAGATAAAAGCAGAATACTCACAAAAATATGCCCCAAATGCCATAGAGAATATAGCATGCAATACTTCACATATAAACATACAGATACTTCTTCTGCACAGTCATCAACATTTCCAAACAAAATTGATTGGAAATATTTGTGTGATTGCCCTGTATAACTTAGATTGCAAGGCCAAATTTTGTAATTTCCTAGATCAGGAACTTGACCCTGTGCACCAGAAACAGGCCATAAGATGTTTATCTACAAATTAAGCAAATATAATACATTTTACAATTTGGATAATAGAAGATGAAGAAAAATATAATATTGTTCCCCTATTACCCAGGTTGTGCTCAAATATTCAATATGAATACCTGATGATGTGCATGTATTTCCAGGATGACAATAAAACATTTACAGATGTGAGCAGGTGCCCAATATTGGATCTGCAAAAATTTGTTGCACTGATGTGAAGAGCCTATTGAAAATTAAACTTGTTAGAATTGACAATGTTCGTATCACCGATAAGAATAATTATTATAAGATTACAGATATGTTTTCAGGTTTATTTTTTTGTTTAGATTATGAAGTTGTTAGAGCATATAATCACAGAACATGTAGCAGATATTATTACAGTGATGGCCCATATGTTGCTGAGTACATATACAGGGACAAGACTGAAGTGTTTGTAACAGCAGAGCTTGAAAAATACAGAAACATAAAATCAATAAAAAAAACATCACATACATCCAAATTGTTGCAGGTTGTCATATCTTATAGAGGTTTGTTCTGAGTACAATTATATCTTATCAATTATGAACAGCTCTGCTGCATGTTGTGATGATGAATATCTAGTCCCTAAACCTAACAGAGCTGTGCAGTGATGTTGTTATTGGGAACAGGATTCAAATCCTACACAGATTTATGGATAGGAGTGAAGAATTAATTTTTGCTATGAAATTATATCTAGATATTCAATATCCCTGTGCAATAATGCTGTTATTGGCAACAGGATTCAAATCCTATACAGATACAGATTCTTGCTGAGCTTAAAAGGTGATTGTCATGGAAGATACTCAATATTTCTGCTGTTATTAGGTACAAAATTCAATTACACAGACACAGATATAATATCTAGATAAATAATAATGCATACAGAACTGTGGTTTCTATAAATCTATACTCAATATCCCTATACCTGACAGCTGTGTGGTGATGCTGTTATTGGGAACAAGATTCAAATCCCACACAGAAACAGATTTTTGCTGGGCTTAGAACTATTATGGATAGGTGATTGCCATGAAATAATATCCCTATTCCTGACAGAGCTGTGTAGTGATGCTGTTATTGGGAACAATTTTAACAGAGCTGTGTTTTCCATAAATCTATACTCAATATCCCTATACCTGACAGAGCTGTGCAGTGATGCTGTTATTGGAACAGGATTCAAATATACAGATTCTTGCTAAACTTAGAACTATACCATGAACAAAACTGTGCGGTGATATAATTATTGGGAACAAGCTTCAAATCCTCGCACAAATACAGATTCTTGCTGAGCTTAGAGTGAAGATACCAGTGATATAATTATTGGGAACAGGATTCAAATTTTGGAACTATTATGGATAGGTGATTACCATGAAGATACTGAATATTTTTGTTATTAGGTACAAGATTCAATTATACAGATACAAAAATATTCATTAACATAGCTGTGCAGTGATGTTGTTATTGGGAATAGGATTCAAATCCTATACAGATACAGAGCCTTGGAATTATTATGGATAGGTGATTGCCATGAAGATAGATACTCAATATCCCTATACATGACAGAGCTGTGCAATAATGTTATTATTGGGAATTGGAACTTAGGTACAAGATTTAATTACACAGATACAGATACGGAAATAATATCTAGATAATAATTTTTAACAGAGCTGTAGTTTCCATAAATTTATACTCAATATCCTATACCGTGCAGTGATGCTGTTATTGGGAACAAGCTTCAAATCTCACACAGATATAGAGCTTTCGAATTATTATAGATAAGTGATTGCCATGAAGATAGATATTCAATATCCTATTAGACACAAACACAGTATCAATAAATTTATAATATTTTTATATTTAACAGAACTGTGCTGTGATGTTGTTATTGGGAACAGGATTCAAATCATAGATAGGTGATTGCCATGAGGATAGATATTAGACACAGACACAGAAATAATATTTATCAATAAATTTATAATATCCCTATACCTGACAAAACTATGCAGTGATGCTATTATTGGGAACAAGCTTCAAATCATGGATAGGTGATTGTCATGAGGATAGATATTAGACACAGACACAGAAATAATATTTTCCATAAATCTATACTCAATATTCTTATACCTGACAGAGCTGTGCGGTGATGTTGTTATTGGGAACAGGATTCAAATCATGGATAGGTGATTGTCATGAAGATAGATATTAGATACAGATACGGAAATAATATTTTCCATAAATCTATACTCAATATCCCTATACCTGACAGAGCTGTGCAGTGATGTTGTTATTGGGAACAGGATTCAAATCATGGATAGGTGATTGTCATGAAGATAGATATTAGATACAGATACGGAAATAATATTTTCCATAAATCTATACTCAATATCCCTATACCTGACAGAGCTGTGCGGTTAATATTATTAGGAACAAGCTTTAAATCTTACACAGATATAGAGCGGAATTATTATGGATAGGTGATTGCCATGAGGATAGATACTCAGTATCTCTGCTGTTATTGGACACAAACACAGAGAATGAAATAATATTTAATAACATAAATCTATACTCAATATCCCTATACCTAACAGAGCTGTGTAGTGATGCTGTTATTGGGAACAGGATTCAAATCATGGATAGGTGATTGCCATGAGGATAGATATTAGATATAGATATAATATTTATCCATAAATCTATACTCGATATCCCTATATTTAATAGAGCTGTGTAGTGATGCTGTTATTGGGAACAGGATTCATATCATGGATAGGTGATTGCCCTATACCTAACAAAGCTGTGCGGTGATATAATTATTGGGAACAGGATTCAAATCTTACACAGATACAGAGCGGAATTATTATGGATAGGTGATTGTCATGAAGATAGATATTAGACACAAATACAAACAGATACAGAGCCTTGCTGAGCTTGGAATTATTATAGATAGGTAATTGTCATAAAGAACACAGAGAATGAAATAATATCTAGTAAATAAATTTTTGTAAATCTATACTCAATATCCTTTCGACAGAGCTGTGCGGTCATAATGTTATTGGGAACAGGATTCAAATCATGGATAAGTGATTGCCATGAAGAGGTAAATAATATTTATCCATAAATCTATACTCAATATCCCTATACCTGACAGAGCTGTGCGGTGAAGCTGTTATTGAGAGGATTCAAATCCTACACAG
Source organism: Lepisma saccharinum (assembly GCF_977018435.1). Classification (NCBI taxonomy): domain Eukaryota; kingdom Metazoa; phylum Arthropoda; class Insecta; order Zygentoma; family Lepismatidae; genus Lepisma; species Lepisma saccharinum. Next base: position 67,195,223 of record NC_139243.1, read on the forward strand.
ATACAAATCCTTGCTGAGCTTAGAATTATTATAGATAGGTGTGTTATTGAGAACAGCATTCAAATCCTACACAGATACAAATCCTTGCTGAGCTTAGAATTATTATAGATAGGTGATTGCCATGAAGATAGATATTAGACACAAATTTTATAAATCTATACTCAATATCCCTATACCTGACAGAGCTGTGTGGTGATGCTGTTATTGGGAAGAAGCTTTAATACTGAGCTTGGAATTATTATAGAAGGCATGAAGATAGATATTAGACACAAACACAGAAAATGAAATCATAAATCTATACTCAATATCCCTATACCTGACAGAGCTGTGTGGTGATGCTGTTATTGGGAAGAAGCTTTAATACTGAGCTTGGAATTATTATAGATAGGCATGAAGATAGATATTAGACACAAACACAGAAAATGAAATCATAAATCTATACTCAATATCCCTATACCTGACAGAGCTGTGCGGACTCTATGCTTATTATGACAGGTTGTAAAGCCAATAGCCTACAAGTGGAAAAAGAGAATAAATATTGATCTAAACTGACCTTCCACAAATGCCTGCACGGACATGCATGTCTAGAATGGCAATGACCTAGCTCTGTGTTATGTATTGATTTTTTGTATAACATGCTGGGGCAGATATAAGCCTGAATCTAAATAAGAGTGGATTACAACAAACAAGCTAGATGTAACAAATATCAGGCAAAATATTGTTCAATATATCAGAAATTGAATAATAAGAAATGTTTTATATTAAAACAAACAGGCCTGTAGTATGAGAAGCACTGTAACAACACATCTGTACTCCTCAGCCACTCTCACAATACTGGCTGATGCAATGCAAAATCTCTTTATATACCCTAAGCCGGGCCGAGAAGAAAAAAACAGGAATTTCCCATGAATTTTGTTTTTACAAGAATTTCCCGAGGGCTTTTTCACGGGAAATTCCGAGGGGGCATATTTTTCACGGGAATTTCCTGGCTGGTGCAATTTTGTTTGCACGCAAAGCTTCAATACTCAGAAATTGCACACATTAATCAATATGAAACATGTAAACATATGATGTAAGAAATGAGAGGGTCACAGAGCAATTCTAGAGGGTCTCTGCATATTGCATTGTTTTAATATTAAATAAACAAATTGAAGCTGGTATCCAATTGAACTTAAACCGGAAGTAAATATGTGTGGGTGGGTATGGGTTTTAGCTTAATTTCAGGTGTAGCCAAAAAAATATCAATTTTTGACAAGTTTATGGACAAAAATCTGGCTGATGCAATTTTTGTAAGTATGGGCAAATCAATCTGAGGGGGCTCATCATTTGTACACTGTAGTTTCAGAGCATTTTTACAAAAATCTTGGATTAGACAGAGTTCCACACTTGGCCGATTGGGGCATATGCCCGATTTGCCATTGTTTTAAGTGTGGGCAAATCAATCTGAGGGGGCTCATCATTTGTTGTCCTGGTTATATAGCCAATACAACTACTATTTAGTAATACCCACATTTCAAGGTTGCAAGGTGTATGTAATTTATTGCATATGTTCGAGAATAACCAACTTTCTCCTTTGTCGTTAAAAGTGCCTTAGTGTGATAGCCTGAGGTGAAACACGTCTGTTAGCGACACGTGACACCAACAGTGTTGCCAGTGTCCTGCGTAATATTGTGAAAACATCGATTTTTGGAACAGCCCATTTATTCCCTTCTGCAATGTTTTTGAAACTTCGTCAAAGTTCTTTTTCTGCCAAATTCATTAGATGGCCACCCAAATTGTTCGTTGGTATTGTGAAATGTTGCAATAATTTACCTCAATGAGTTCTGTGCATCAATACACACGATTTGCAAATATTTTTTTTCCGCCTTTGGCAACACTTTGCTTATTTGTTATTAAAACATGCATGTTTCACATATGTTTGTCTCTCTAAATTTTCCCAATATACAGGGCATTCTCTTGGCAGAAAGTGTTTCTTCTCATTCCGTTTCGCTATTCCGTTATACGGTCGTAAACACCGGGTTGCGTGACTTTTCAGACACTCTGTATAATAAATATCCATGTCAAGTGCTACGTAATGTAAGTTTTACATTATGTCCCATAAGCAAATATCAATGATTGGAATGATGCGCCTCCCTGATGGCGTAGTGGTGATGTAATGTAATGAACGTGTGTCGGGTTTGATACATGTTGGAAGCACGAAGTGTACATTTCTAGATGTACCGAGCGAGTGAGCCTGTCCGGGATGGTCATTTCAAATTCAAACCCGTGTTGACCCAGCATCGGCTTTGTGAATGCAAATAGTTTGAAATTTGCAAGTAATCATGACAAAATACCACTTTTGAACATGTCACCATCATATTTAAAAAGTACATGCCTGGAATGCACAGTTCTCAGAAGGTTCATTGGAAAAGCACGTGTGCATTCTTAGAGCATTTTCTGTACTACTGTGGTGGGGCCATATGTAAATAACATGAAATTTGTTCTGAAGATTATTACTGATCTTAATAAAATAAGTAGATTAACCCGGCATAGCTCATACAAATACAAACACAAGTATTAAATAACCTTCATGCATCTTATGGCCATAAGTAAACGTTTGTCGGGATCCCTTACCTTTTATTGTCACTTATGCGATGCACTTCCTCACACACACTGCTCCTATTATAGATTGAAGGGGATGGCTGTGGTTCGTTGTTGAAGGGGATAAAAAAGGACTGTTCACGGCTTCGGGTCAGGCTGGCTGACGTCCAGTCACATGGTGTGATCTGTTTCATGTATTGTTCAGTAACCACACGGAAGTAGTTCCATTTACACAAAATTAAAACACAGCTCTCCTTGCTGCACTGTACTGTGAGCTGTCACAAATCGCACTTCACCTACTTTGGTGGCCGATGCTCCGGCGACATGTTGTGATTAACACGCGGAAGTAGTTCAAATTACACGGGAACAAAACACCGCTCCTTCGGCTGCACGGTGTTGTCAGTTGCTCAACAATCACACTTCACCTACTTTAGTAACGGGTCTCCTTGCATCGCAGTATGCACATACGCCAAGTTTAGCCACACTTCCAAAATACACCTCCTCACTCCTCGCACTCTATATCCTTGTGTCCCGTCTTTCCCCCAAAGACGCTCAAACTTCCCCTGTGTTCTTCCAATGTTGCCGGTTTTAGCCTTGTACAGTGGCTCTAACACACACACACAAACACACAAATACCCAAAAGGAAGAAAAAACTAAGAAAAAAAAGAAAGGACACCCTAGCCAGTGTAACTTGCCTAAAGAGCCCGGTTCTCCCTTTCGCCATGCCAAGCAAGGGACTGGGTGCGACTTTGAGAAAAATACTGGTAAACTAACTGATAAAAGAAAAACGAAAAGCCAAAATTATATAATAAAAAAATTTAAAAAATAATAAATTTTAGGGTGGCACTACATCTCCTCCCTCAGATAATTAGGATAACGAGTATGAAAATAGTATCATAATTATCTGAACCTATTTTCTTAAACTTAAAATAAAGGCTAAACCGGGGTAATGCCCCTTCTTTCCCCCCGGCTACGCAAAAAAAATAAAAAATAAAAAATATAAACAGATCCACTAAAAGCATTCACAATAGCAATAATCACTCTTAAAATGATCCCAAAAAATATTATATAATTGCATTCCTAAAATATGTTTACTCCTATTATTTACAGCTTTCCTTTTCTCCATTAACTCTTATACCCCTGCCTGGTAAACCTCACCCGACAGGGTGCAAGGTAAAAGGGGAGGGGTTTAGCTTCGACCTTTTTCTCCCTCCTTTCTGCAGGCCAGAGCCTCTTCTTTCCCAACCACTTGGGTTCACGCTCTCGAGGGTCCCTTTGTATTCGGAACAGCAGGTTGTTCTTGTCCCTTTGCCGATGTATAAGGTCGCAGGTTCGATGTATTATACACTCCAGCCTCTTTGTTACATTGAAAGTCCCACAACAAATATGCATTTGGTGCCACCCGTTTCTTTATTTGGAATGGGCCCACGTAAAGGTGCACAAATTTCTTGCAAATTCCCTTTTGCACGTCCGAAAACGCAAATGACTTTCTTAAAACAATATCTCCTGCCTCGAAATAGGTGAGCCTTGCCTTGACCTTGCCTTGTCATATTGCTTTTTTCGGTTCTCGGCCGCTCTTTCTACGTTTTCCTTTGCTCTCAGCAGCTTCCATTCATAGCGTGGGTCATCATTCAATGAGGGCAATTTAAAAAGTTTCTTGATCTCGTCGTCCGGTTTCCTGTTGAAAAACAATTCCACTGGAGCGAAGCCTGTGGAGGTGTGAACTGCCAGATTTAAACACTTTACCATATCCGGGATGTGTTCCGGCCATTTCTTGTGGCTCCCATCTATACACAGCCTAAACAAGCGTGAGATCTCTCTCATGCATCGCTCGACGGGGTTCGACTGAGGATGCTTAGCGCTTATAAAGCGTGCCTCGATGTCTCTCGACTGAAGCTCTTCTTTCCACAGTCTTGAGGTGAACTGACTGCCCTTGTCTGTGAGAATAGTTCTGACGTTGGGACACATTATCAAAAATTCGTTCACTTTTCCCAAAACGGCCTTGGTGGTGGTCTTTCTCAGAGGGTATATCGCGATGTATTTGCTAAACAAGCAGCACATAACGAGGCAATATTCCAAGCCGTACCTAGCCTTTGGCAACTGCCCGTACAGGTCCACCGAGATCACCGCTCCCGGTTTGTCGGCGATCACGGGATGCATCGCTCCCTTCACTTCGTAATTAAGGTGCTTTGTCCTCAAGCAGAGGTCGCACTCGTTGACAAACCTTTTAATTTGATCCTTCATTTTTTTCCACGTGAAGTGTTCAGCAACAGCCCAGTGTGTCTTCTTTTGTCCGAAATGGCCCCGACCGTGATAAAATGCGATTAGCTCTTTGGCAACTTGCTTCGGAACGCACACTTTAAAGACTCCTCGCTCTCTTTTGCACAATATTCCATCCTTCAAGGCATAATCTTCGAGCTTTCTCGCCCTTTTTCCATCTCCCGATTTCAACATCTCATCTCTTATTCTCCCAAGTTCAGGGTCCTCTTGTTGACGATTTGGCAACTCTCGCATGAATTCACCAATTCAGGCGATGGCTTGAAGTGTATGTTCGCTATCACCTCGTGAGGCTCCTTTATCTCGTGAACGGTAGCGCTCCTTGTGCCGCTAGGGTAACGCGAAAAGAAGTCCGCCATGTTTTCTTCACCCTTGATGTACCGGACATCAAAATCGAACGACTGTAGGAACAATATCCATCTCGCTATTCGTGGGTTTGTTAACCTGCATGTGAATAAGAATTGTAGCGCCTTGTGATCCGTTCTGACAGTGAACTTTCTTCCCAGTAAATACACGGTGTTTTTCTGTATGCCATAAATAATAGCTAATAACTCCTTCTCCGTTATTGTGTACCTCGATTCGCAGTCGCTGAGGACGCGGCTGTGGCATGCAATCAGCCGAGGACCCCCTCCATCTTCTAACTGGTACAGCAGACTGCTGACAGCTTTGTCGGAAGCGTCTGTCTCCAGATACAGCGTCTTTCCAGGGAGAGGGCTACGGATTATCACATCCTGCAAATACGCACGTTTTATCTTCTCGAATGCTTCCTGGTGCTTAGGCAACCAGACGTACGTCGCTCCCTTGCGAAGAAGTTCGAGAAGGGGCACCGTGAGCTCTGAATGATTCGCCTGGAAAATCCTGTAAAACTGCAAGTGGGCTAAGAACGACTTCAGTTGCTTTGCGTTCTTTGGCCTGGGAAAATCATTGACGGTCTGTAGTTTCTCTGGGTCCTTCCTTATTCCGTCGGACGACACCTTGCATCCCAACAACGAAGCTTCCTGCCTCGCAAACTGGCACTTTTCTAATTTTAGCGTTAATCCTGCTTCTTTCAGTTTGGAGAAAATGACTTGCAAATGCTGCAAGTGGTCCGAAAAATCATCCTCGGCAAGAGAAATATCGTCACAGTAGGCCGCCATGAAATGACAAGTTTCATCATCCAACACTTGCCGCAAACACCTTATAGCGCTTGCTAACGCTGTCTTCAACCCAAAGCAGAGTCTCTGAAATGTGTACACAATGCCCTCGTACATAAAACCCACATATTGCTGGTGTTCTTCTTTAAGGCCGATTTGGAGAAAAAATTGCGATAGGTCAAGGCAAGAAATATATTTCTTTACTTCAAATCTCTGAAGTACTTCTACTACGGAAGGGGGAGAGTCGTATTCTGGCTGTATTCTCAAGTTGGTACCCCTGGAATCGAGACAAACTCTGACTGATTTTCCTCCCGGTTTTCTCACGCAAACAAGTGGATTCACGAATCGTGCCTTTGCTCTTTTGATAATCCCCCACTATAACCACTGCTTAATTTGTTTGCTTACATCCTCCCGGTACTGGTAAGGAATGGGATACACTTTCTGAGTGAAAGCTTTATCATCTATTACGTCGATTTCATGCTCATATCCATGGACCAACCCTGGTTTGTTATCAAATATCTCGCGATATTCGAAAAGCAGCTCTCTTAATTTTCCCTTTTGTTCAGGAGTCAACCCTTGCGCCCTTTCTACGCTCTCATAAATTTGGATGTTGGTAGCCCTAGTTTCTTCTATCGCGTGGCTCTGTGATTCTTTGGTCCTTCTCTCAAACCTTCTAAACGAATCTGGCGGCTGATCTTTATTCCTGGAGTCCCTCTCGTATATAGCTTCATTTGAAATTACATTCACATTGTGTACATCTCCCTCCATTACATTCTCGAAAGATTCTCGTCCTCCTTTCTCCCTAACCACCGAGTGATTTTCTTCACAAAATTGATCTCCCTCTACTAAAAACGCAGGCTCCTTCTCGTGCCGGCAGCTACATCCTTCAGCCCCGCACACGTTTCCTGTATTCGGGCCCACAGGACCCATGGTTGACATAACTTCGTCCCCACAACGACAAATAGGCTCCATACAAGAGTAAACTATTCGGAAATTGTGCAACTCCTGACACGCCGCTGGCTCATTAAATGTTGAAAATTCCATTTCTGTGTACCCCTTCTCAGTTCTTAATTTTAACCCATGCTGCTCATAATTCAGGATTGCATGGTTATCCTCCATGAAATCAGTCCCCAATAAAATCGGCTTTACTAAATTTCTTATCACTAAGCAGTTTACATCTATTCCAGTCCCTCCAAAATTCATATTTAAATACGTCTGTGTGATTACTTTTGAAGCTTTCGTCCCGAATGCCGAGACAACTTTCAATCCGCCTACGGTGAGGCAAGGCAACCGTGGGTTAATTTTCAATAACTCCAGCCACAAACTCTCGCTAACGCATGAATGTGTAGCCCCTGCATCCACGACTGCATCATAATACTATCCTTCTATAATCACATTAATTTCAGGCAACGACCTTGGGGTCTCTTTTCTCGAGGTCTGGGGTTCCTCTACAAATTCCTTTAAAATCGAGCATACATTCTTCACAGCAGTCTCGCACGAGTCGGCTTCCCTATGGCTATCCTGAGGCTCACTTTCTTCGGGTTGAAGTAAACAACTTTCAACCTGCCCCGAAAAGCCCCCGCTCAACGTGCTCTCCCCTTGTCATGCTTCGTTGTCAGGAGTGGGAGGCCCCCTCCCACTCTGACTTTCAAAAGTCATGGCGTTAATGTTAGGGAAATTTGTGGGTGACCCTTCCCCTCGGGCACTCCATCCCCCCCTTCTCCATCGTTGCCAGATGTCCATCCTACTTGTCGATTTGGGCTCCGTCTTCCTCGCTCGAAACGTCCCCTTCCCCGAGAAGGTTGGTTGGGACGGTTGTCAAATTCTCTCCTGCGTCTGTTGCCGTAATTGCCCCGTGACCGAGCTCCCCTCTCGGAGTTGCATGGGCCTGGGTTCGCGTCCATAAAATTTATGGGTCTCGGACGATGACGTGGGGATGACTGACTCGCAACACCGTAGTTCATTGTTTCCTGAAGTTCTTTCAGTAACCCGAGTAACTGACTGCTGGTGTCGATGGTCAACCCAAGGAAACTCCTCTGCACAAATGGGGGAAGTTGCTTTATCCCCAATCGAACCAAGGCCTTTTCACTCAGGGGTTCGGGAAGGATGGCATTCCTTTCGATGAGTTCCATGTAGTACTCACAATAAGTCTTCCCGCCCCCGGCAACATAGCGGTTCGTGAAAATCTCAGCTTTCAGGCGCAATAATTTTTCTTCAGATATGAAATACGACGCAAACAGTTCCCTGAAGGTGGCAAAATCTCTGCATTGCTTTCTGTTAACGTTGAACCAGCTGAGTGCGGCCCCTTTCAATGACAAGCTCGCCACGCCTACCTGTTGTTCAGCCGGGATTCGAGCCAGGTTCATGTAAGTTTCCAGCTCCATGAGATAAGAGCTGGCTCTCACTTCATTCTCCGAACCAGAAAAGCTTGGCAAGCGCATGTCCCTGTGCAAGTACACATTACTTGGGGTTGTACTACTATCGCTGCTCGTCGCAGGAGATGCCACGAGCAACTGTTCGCTCGCCTCTCCCGAACCCTGGACTTCGTTCAAGCGGGCGTTTAATGCTTCTACTTCTTCCCTTAAATCATTTTTTAGTCGACTTTCATGACGCTGCAAAACCCCATTAATCTGCTGCGCAACATTTTGTCGAACTTCCTCTGCTACATTTTCCTGAAGCTCTGCAACAGATTGCCTTATTTCGGCCGCATTTTGCCTACATACCTCCGGTTCGCACCCGGAAACAGCCGCCAATCCCTTGCTTAAATTTCCCACAGTTTCTTCTAAAGTACTGGTTCTTACGACAAGCTGATCCACAATTTTCCGTGTCCCTGCGCTACCTTTTGCCACATTATCTATCCTACGGGTCAGATTTCTTTCCATTTCAGATTGCGACTTTTCGAACCGACGCGCCTGTTCCTCCATCCCTTCTCTAAATTCTCTCCGTAATTCTCTCATTTCCTGCTTGAAATCCATCATCATTCTCGCGAGGTCATTTAATGTAATCGGGGCAGCTTCCCCCCTTTCAGATTCAGACTCCATACTCCTGTCCCCAGTATTTTCCGTATCCCGTTCTAAATTCCCTAAATTTTGTACATCCTCTTCTAAATTTTTTGTGACCTGATTAGCCTCGATGAAACTAGAAATTCGCGTTTGCTCCCTCGTTAAAACCATGATTGTCCCGAACAATACAAAGAAAACATAAAATAACTCTATAAATGCCTAAAAAAAAACTATGATAAACGAAACTTACAAAAAAAAATGAAAATGACTCACAAAGCATTACTGTTTTTAGTGGATTTCTCCCCTTTGCTAAGAAAAAAAAAGAAAAAAGAAACCCGCATTATTTAGGAAAAAATAATATTTAAGAAAATTGGCCAAATGATGTGCCTGAATGTAAGGAACTTCCCCTTCAATTTAAATAAAATTTCATCAATCCAGTCGCTTGGGTGGCTTGACAAAAGACAAACCGGAAAATAAGTTTGAAATCTAAACAAAGCATGACTGATACTGGCTACTGACAACATAAGTTAGTTGCTGATATCAAGATGAAAATATGCTAACTTTACTGATAAAGTTTTGAACAAAAGTTGTCCTTTCTTTTGTTTAAGCCTAAACATCGGTGGTAATCGTGCCCCTTAGTTGGGCCGCCAGTTGTGGTGGGGCCATATGTAAATAACATGAAATTTGTTCTGAAGATTATTATTGATCTTAATAAAATAAGTAGATTAACCCGGCATAGCTCATACAAATACAAACACAAGTATTAAATAACCTTCATGCATCTTATGGCCATAAGTAAACGTTTGTCGGGATCCCTTACCTTTTATTGTCACTTATGCGATGCACTTCCTCACACACACTGCTCCTATTATAGATTGAAGGGGATGGCTGTGGTTCGTTGTTGAAGGGGATAAAAAAGGACTGTTCACGGCTTCGGGTCAGGCTGGCTGACGTCCAGTCACATGGTGTGATCTGTTTCATGTATTGTTCAGTAACCACACGGAAGTAGTTCCATTTACACAAAATTAAAACACAGCTCTCCTTGCTGCACTGTACTGTGAGCTGTCACAAATCGCACTTCACCTACTTTGGTGGCCGATGCTCCGGCGACATGTTGTGATTAACACGCGGAAGTAGTTCAAATTACACGGGAACAAAACACCGCTCCTTCAGCTGCACGGTGTTGTCAGTTGCTCAACAATCACACTTCACCTACTTTAGTAACGTGTCTCCTTGCATCGCAGCATGCACATACGCCAAGTTTAGCCACACTTCCAAAATACACCTCCTCACTCCTCGCACTCTATATCCTTGTGTCCCGTCTTTCCCCCAAAGACGCTCAAACTTCCCCTGTGTTCTTCCAATGTTGCCGGTTTTAGCCTTGTACAGTGGCTCTAACACACACACACAAACACACAAATACCCAAAAGGAAGAAAAACTAAGAAAAAAAAGAAAGGACACCCTAGCCAGTGTAACTTGCCTAAAGAGCCCGGTTCTCCCTTTCGCCATGCCAAGCAAGGGACTGGGTGCGACTTTGAGAAAAATACTGGTAAACTAACTGATAAAAGAAAAACGAAAAGCCAAAATTATATAATAAAAAAATTTAAAAAATAATAAATTTAGGGTGGCACTACACTACTTGTCCTTAAACTTGTATGCAAGAGTTCATTTGAGTTTTTTTTGTTTTAAATCCACTTTATGCATATTTGGGCTAAATGAGATTGGACCTACGCAACCCGGGTGGCAAATGGAAAAGCTTGACTTGAAGTATGAATAAAATGTTTTGACTGATTTTGAAAGCTTAGGTTATGTACATCGCAGATCCGATTGATGCCACACTGTCAACCTTGAGCGATTTGAATAATTCAAGATGGCGTCCAATATCTCAGTAACCAATGGTCGTAAACAGAAATCCTATTTGTAGTTTTGATCCTCATTAGATGCACTAAAAAAAAGATTGTGTGTAGTTTCTCACTAATGTTAGTACTTCTACCGTAATTTAAAAACTAATCCTTAAAATATGTAATTTTTCTAGCACCTTTTGAAGTTTTTGCCTTGTAACTTTTGAACAAATTAAATGACAGGAAATTGTTTTGAATAAATGTGTTAGCCAAATTCATAACATTTACAACAATACAAGACTTTATGCATTTGAATGAAAAATGTGCTATAAAATATGTCCCAAAATGGATGATAGTGTCAAAAATGTGCTTCACTGTTATATTCAAGTCCACCTGTGATAAGGATGCAGTTTTTTGGCACTATCCTCCATTTTGGGACATATTTTATAGTGTATTTTTCAATCAAATGCATTAAGTCTTATATTGTTGTAAAGGTTATGAATTGGGCTACCACTTTTATTCAAAACAATTTCCTGTCATTTAATTTGTTCAAAAGTTACAAGGCAAAAACCTCAAAAGGTGCGAGAAAAATTATATATTTTAAGGATTATTTCTTAAATTACGGTAAAACTACTGACATTAGCGAAAAACTACACAGAATCTTTTTCGTAGTCCATCTAATGAGGATCAAGAATAATAAAAAAAATTATCTTTACAACCATTGGTTACTGAGATATAGGTCATTAACTGTATAGTCTGCCATATTGGACGCCATCTTGAATTTCTCAAATTGCTCAAGGTTGACAGACTGGTTTGAGTTTCCTAGGGAAAACTCAACAAGAGATTTCGGCCTATGTGTGGGCCCGGTGGCCACGCACCATTGTGAGGAAATTGGGGAGTTACAAATGAGTAGGACTGGGGGTTTGTCGTGCTGACCACATGACACCCTGTAACTGGTTGGATGATCTGCCACCTAGGGAGAAGGTAATGAGTAGATCTCCCACTTCGGGAGAAGGTACTGAGTAGGATCAGGTTGGAGTGAGGCCAACAGTTGGTGGTAGACCTGGGCCCTCAATGGGCTGTTGCCATGTTTTATATAAATATATGGCCAATATTAGGCACATGATGTTTGTGTATGTTGACAAAACTTCAGCTTCATAGTGTTTTCTATAAGCTCTAATACTAAGTCTTGATTCCCCAATTGGTCAAAGAAACATTTTTCCTCCCTGCCAACTGAGTGTATTGTAAATTATTTCACTGTCATCTAAATACTGTGGTCTTATGCTTTGTTTGTGTTCATTATCAATGTAATTACACATTCTTTGCTTGTAACAGTTACTCAATTTACAATTTTGAGTCTGGACCGTATGTTTCTTTATTGTGTTACTGCTAAAATTCAGTGGTTACAACAATCAGTGCTATAAGAACATGGCAATAAAATGTACTGGAAGATTAAATATCAATATTATTAAAAATAGCCACTGAAGTGTGAAAACGAAAATTGTGGATGATATTGGTCAGTGTGCTCTGTCATTCATGCAGTACTTCCCTTGTTTAACACACACACACACACACACACACATATGTAAATGACTGGATCCATACTTGCTTCAGTAATTTTTTGATGGAGGGAGAAATACTGGTCAAAATTGTAAAATCAAGTTACATGCTTCAGTCTGGTTGCAGAAGTTATTACTAAAAACAAGTTTCATATTTCATTTGCACAAATGCAAAATTTCAGTTTATATAAATAAATCAAAATGAAGTGCACAAATTGTGAGTTCTATAGTTAAGGTGGTTTGAATTATCGGATGAGATTTTGGTTATAACCATCACATGAAGAGAGAAGAAAACAGGTTAGTTTCATGAGGTAAAATTATAATCTAGACAGTACAGTGGGATCCATGAGTATTACTGAGCAAATTGTCCATGACTTATTTTCACTAATATTTCTCTTTCAGTCTGTGTGATTTTAAGCAATGGATTTTTATGTATGTTGGTGCAGAAGTTGTCAGCAGCTTGTTTTGAGTTTTCGTTTCATTCTTGAAGCTCTTATTGGGTCAAATAGAGTGCACGAACATGGTGATGAACAATTTGCACGGTAATACTCATGGATTTTTCTGTACATATAAGCATAATGTCCACAAAATGAAACTTGCTAGAATGCACAAGACTACACCAGCAACGCCCTTTCTGCATTCAAAACTAAGCATGTAATGTCACAATGTGGTATCTTATCTCGAGTGTGCACAGTTTTGCTTAAAACATTGATAACAACATTTATGTTGTTTGGCATGGTGTTATGCATGCTGCGTCAAACTTAATTTTTTAACAAATTTAAATAGTATAAGGGGAAACGCCACATCTCATCTCATCTTTTACTGTCAGGCAACCAAAATATGGTAACGGTTCCAACTGTTTTGATTTAAAATTCTCCCAGCAGAAAGACTAATTATCATAGAATTTTGGAAATCATTGTCACACGATATTTGAAACTTTCTTAAAGAAGCACGCTTTGATTCTAAAAAAAAGTTATTTATGCTGATTGATTGAATTGTTGTTTTGGTACTACTTTACTATACTGGAGACACCTATCAATGATTTATTTCGCAATTTTTTACATTGCTAACGTACTATTCTGCATTGCGGAAGATTTCTTTAGGTGAAATAATGAATTTCTAATGAAAATAATGTCTATTTCTTACATTAACGAGTACTTACTGTTGTTCCTTATTTCCCACAAACCATCCACGGGTAGCCCCAAAAACCATTGACGTTAGCCCAAAAATTCACGACAGCCCCACGAACCATCACAGGGACGAGGTATGCCTACTAGGTTAGGTTAGGCCTGTTGGGTTAGGTTCCATTAGCACTCCTTTCGTTCAATTTAGGGCGGCAGCAGCAATAGCGCGTCGGAAATAGATTTTCGTAGAAAACCATATGCATTCGCATTAAAATGAATCAAAACTACATTCCCGAACATCAACAACGCTACAGAAAATGATTTGCGTAAGTACTTTCTCCTGTAAATGTGAAGAAATCCGTCTCCGGTATAGTAAAGTGTTACCATTGTTTTAAATCCACTTAAGGCACAGTAAGCTAATTGGGACTGAACCTACAGTTTAAAATGGGATCTGAACCACTATGTGCCTCCAGCGGGTATTGAACCCAGGAAACCTTGATTACAAGTCGATGATTTTACCACTACGCCATAGGGGAGGTGCTTTATTAATGTTGAAAAAAAAATCATAAAAATTACCTTACGGAAGCATGTGTGCTTCCCATGGAGAAGGTATTCTTCGTTGACAAGCGACAGTTACTATGGTAGACTAGTGGGAATGAATGTAGAAGCAAATCAGAACCTTAGTAGAATGCATTTGGGGACTTTATTTTAATGCTAAAACTTCCCAGTATGTGTTAATAAACATAAATCGAAAATGAAACATGTAAATATTGCATTCGTAGATTGATGAAATCACAATAAAAGAAAAGGAACTTGGGCCCAAAATATGCACATGCTGTGTAACCTCAAGGGGATGGGGAAAGGCAGGGGACATTACTCCCATTTGGCCCTTTATTCCTAAAAAGAAAATAAAGGCAGGAAAGGATGACAAAATGAGGGCTGACTATCAAAAAAGTATATCCAAAATTCTGGATACACCACTCTACACATGGCTTGATCCCATAAAAAAAAAGGCATCAAATGGCAGGAAATTTCAGAGGACTATAAATTCCAAACTAGAATTGATATTCCAAAAGCAGAAATAAATCCTATGGGTTCTTATATATGTCTAAGGATATAATGTAACAAATTTTATCCCAATCTGACATGGTGGGGTGGACACTTCTGGAGAATCTTCTATTGAATGACCAGTAACCCTGCAGTACTGCTGGCACAATAGAGAAATTACATGAATCATAATCTACAAGCAAAAAGGTCAAATTTTGAACCTTAGTACTGCCATGCTCATTTTCAATCCTTATACTAAAATTTTCTTCACCTACCTTTCTGCCATTTCGCCTTCCACCTCATCAGGATTCTCTACAGAATAATTCATGTCTTCTTGATCTTCACTTAAAATTAATTCACCATTGTCACTGTCCTCAGATGGCATTTTTTTAACAAGTTGTCCATGATAACATGGATAAAATCCTTCACTTTTATGTACATTTTGCCCACTAGGAACTTCCTGATTTCTGCCTTCAAATTGAATCCAACTATCACCACTTACACTTTCCACTTTACAATCTGAAGTTTCTTTCATGTACTTACTTGATAGTTTGATGTCAACAGAAGCATCCTGTATGCATTGCTTAGATTCTTTGATATTGACAGAAACATCCTGTATGCACTGATCAGATGGTTTGATATCGACAGAAGCATCCTGTATGCACTGCTTAGATTGTTTCATATCGACAGAAGCATCCTGTATGCACTGATCAGATGGTTTGATGTCAACAGACAAATCAACATCAGGAGGCTCCTTGAATGATTCAGTTGCAGTCTTGACACATGACTCATCCGGAAGCCACACATTCTCCAGAGATGTTTGTTCACAAACTAATGGATCGGCACTTTCTGATTCAGACTCAATGCGCACTTCCACAGAAGAGAAACCTGTGTCAGACACTTGAAGAGCCAAATTTTCTTCACAATCATCAGACCAGGATGCAGAAGCCTTCTGGAAGACAATAACAAGCAGTGTGGATTAAAAATTATGATCTTTAATTTAAATGTCTTTTTTACTTCTTATAAAAAAAAAATAATCAGATTTTTTTTATTTATGAGGCTCAGTCAATAAATAACAAGGCAGAGGATATTTCACAGTACTTATGTAACGTCCCTCAGAAGTATTGTCTGCCACTGTTAGGCATTTATCCCATTGTGACACCAGTCGCAAAATGGCATGGTCGTAGAACTCCTTTGGCTGCTGTTGGAAACAACTGGACACGTACTCCTTGATGTTATCGTCCGATTGAAACTGTTGTCTCCGCAGTGCTCTTTTGAGCTCACCAAAGATGTGGAAGTCACACGGGGACAGATCTGGACTATAGAGAGAGGACTTCCCACTTGAATGTTTTCAGACATTCCTTTGTTGTGTTGGCTGTGTGTGGTTTAGCATTGTCGTGCAATAGGCAGGGTTGGCATTTTGCCTAGATTTCTTTAAAAAAAAACCTCAACCCAGGTGGGTTTTTCTATTTTTTTTCAGATAAAACCTGATAAAACCTGGGTTTTATTGGGTTTTTAAGGTTATATTTAAAAATATATATCATAAGAATGAAATACATTATTCCCCTAGTAGTAATGTATCATAACATTTTATTTGTACTGCTTTATACCCTGTCCCAACTCTCTCTGGAGCCAGCGAACAAAAACAAGTCTCTGCACAAGTAGTAACGTGAGATGGCTCCACCAATAAACATGGGAGAGAGAGAAATGGATTGCCTGGAGAGGAGTAAGCGACTACAGTTACCAACCTTCACAGCAGCATGTACTGCTTTGCACTGCCCACTCTATTTCCTTCCTTTTTTCTGATGCTATGCACACCCTTGCTCCAGAGATAATTGCCACAGGAAATAGTTATTTAATATTTCTGTTCTAAAATATTTGTCCAACAACTTGAATCAACTCTTCCTGGATGGTGTAATAGTTAATGCTGTTGCTTTGTCATCAGTTTTCAGGGTTGCATTCCTTGAGGAGGCACATACTTTGGTGTATCCAAGAATCAAATTAAAGGGTGGGAGTACAAAATGTGGCATTACAAGTGCTTTTTTTTTCCTTCTGGTAGTCAACAATGGCACTCCATACTGCCACCTTATTATAGGTGAGGACTAATAACATTTTATTCTAACAAGAAAAATGCCTACAATGCCAGAGGTCCTGGGTTCGAATCCCAGCTTGGGCATGGATGTTTGTGAGTGTCCATTCATCAATTTCATCACATCATCACTCATCCCCATCTTCGCAAATTAGCCAAAAGTGGCACAAAAAGATAAGTAAAATAAAGTAAATCAATCAATCAAATACATTCTGAACTTTAGTTTATGAAACAAATTATTTTGTGAATGCAGTGTTGTACATATGTTGGAATGAATTATGCTACAAACACATTTTTTCTAATTTATTTCATATGCCATAGACCATTAAATAATCCAAAAATACTATGTAATACAAAGTTTTAAATCAGCTTCATTACAGTTTGTTCACAGTTTATCACAGTTGTGTTTTCCCATTATTTTTATGGACTTTTCAAGCATAAATAACTCCTCCATGTATTAACCATGCCAAATTATAACTTAGTCATTTCTAATTGTCTGGCTGATTTCATCCAAATGGAATACCTTATACATCTTCCAAAATATCTGGCTAGCATTAATGCTGAATCAGAAACGGAACGAGTAATTACTCCTGCTTGATCGAGAAAACTTGCAAATGCAATCATACCAAAATGTGAACACCTTCCGTAAGTTGGCTTTATTCCAACTACTCCACAATAAGCTTCAAATGCTATGAGAATGGCAATTCTCATGGTGAAAACATTAGTGACCTCCAATTTGGTCACAACGAACCCAAAACATGCACTATATTTCAAAACATTTATTGTCAAATTATAGCTTAAGAAAAGTCCTAAAATTCTTACGACCCTTTTCTTAATCTCCAAAAATGTAGTTTAGGCTGAGATTTGAAAGTATCATCAGAATTTGGAATCTACCTCAGCATAAGAAAAATCCATTTTTTTCTACACTCTTAAAATGCTTTGAACAAATGCAAATACAAAACAGTCATTCCCTAGATGTATCTACTTGTGATTATTTTCAACTAAAAACCTCTAAATTTGCTGCAGTTATTGTTGTCTCAAAATGGGTGACTTACCCCCCCTTTCCTAAAACACACACACTACATTACACAGTTTTTACTAAAAACTTAAAACTCAAGTGATGCAGTAACATTGCTGAGACTTGTGTTTCTAAATGTAGGAAAATATAACCTAGTCAAATACGACCATAATTTAAAGTTCTCACAAGATATGTTAAACCAGCCTCTCGTCTACTATTTTTAAACATGGTGACCATTTTTTCTCAAAGACAATGTGAGACAAATCCTTTAAGTTATATTGCAACTCAAAAGCTTTGCATTTATGGCGGTTATCAAAAATAGAATGTGTGTGATCTTACCTTTTACCGCCACTCCTCTCAAGCTAAGAAATATTATTTTAAAAGTTTTACTGCAAAATTGCAGACCAATGAAATCTCTAAAATTACTGTTTAATTCCTTATACTCTGAAAATGTATTCTAGACCGTTTTGAAAAAAAAAAACATTGTAGGGCATAGCATAGCATTCTGCAGCATGCAGAAAATAAGTTTTTCATCCACCATCTAGAAACAAATTGTTCAATTTGGTTTACACATTTTCTAGCTGCAGAAATAACTTTACCTAAATTATTCTAAATTTACAGCAGTTATCATGGTCATTAAATAGATGACTTATCCCTTTCTGCCCATCCACCCTAACTCATGCTCCTACTAAATCATGAACCATATTTTGAAAATTTTATTGTTAAATAATTGTGCAAGTGCATGATATTCCTTAAGTTTCATGCACAAAGCTAATATTGTGGTAACTATGAAGATGCACGACTTACATGGGTATAGAGCTTCTAATCAGACATAAATAACATTTTACTGCATAGGCAAGCAACCCATTAGGATGAGAAATGACAAAAATCATTTAAGGTGTGTTCCAATTTAATTATGACACAATTAACGACATTTCAATAAAATGTACTCAATTCTCCCTTGAAATGTTTAAACTTGCAAAAAATTTTGTATCAATTGAAACAGTTGAAACTATGATCTGCCACTATCGTTTCCCCTCACATAAGGAAGTAACAGATAACCAAAGGGCTCCCACATTTCAAAATTATAAGCTTCGTTCAACTATGCGGCATCAATAAATGCAAAGGTTTTATCTAAAAATTTCCGATACTTTTCTGTTTTGTTTCTTAGATATATAATATCTTTACTTGTGTTAAAAGTCCATTTCTAGCATCATTTGAGGATAATTGCCTGAAAAAAAACACTGTGACTTGTACTACATTCATTATTTTTAGTATTTAAAGCTCTGCTAATTCTTTTCATTACAAGTTTTCCAAAAAAAATTTACAATCTTAGAACCTCACAAGTTTTTAAAGCAATAATTTACATTTGGGTCATTCCATGTCAAATCATCCAGAATTTTGTGAAAATGTCACCCACCATCTCAGATTTTGATGAAATTCAGTATACTTATAGAACTTTTGATGCTAAGTACAAAAATGACAATTTTTTTTAGATTGGTCAAGGGGTTCAGAAATTACGCGATTTTAAAAATCTCCCTGTACGCCACATGCGGCTCCACTTTGAATGACACGCATTAGGTTATAAATTATAGTATCTTCTCTCAGGTTTGCCGTAGAAACTTCAAGTTTGATTTCTTTTGCTCAGGATAGTGTAAGCTTTCATTTAAATAAGGTTTCTGATCAGTGTATCAATAATCATGTATTTTATGTATAGTTTCATGTATTTTTTTAGAAAAATAAATGACTAACTTCTAGAGCGAATTTCGTGCAATCCTCCCCCCCTCAATTTCACCCAAATTTTATATACATGTAGCTGAGAGTGGTTACTAATGCTTGATGGAAAAATTGGGATGGGCGGTTCAGAGACAGGGTCATCAAAAAATCATTTGCATTAAAAATTAATCTTATTAAAAATGCTTATGTATTAGCACAAAGTCTGAAGTACAATATGTATTGAGGTATAATATTCAAAATTTCTGTTCAGTAAGTGTGAAGGTAAGCATAGGCGTAACCTGGTGGGGGCAAAGGGAATAATTTTCCCTATGCAAACTTTATAGATTAATTAAAACCTACAAGTCAAATATATTTTGTGAACCTCCTGGCACTTGAGGAACAAACAAAAAAAGAGTAATTATTGTGATTTTTCAAATGTATTTAGCAAATAATCTTTGACACTATTTTTATGGGACTGAAAACTTTGATTCTCTCAACCAAAGATAGTTCCCAAGTTCCCAAGTTACGCCCATGAAGATAGTACCGAAAAATACTTACTCGATTGTATTCTATGCATTGCCAAAATTTCATGCACTACAAATTGTGCAGTTCACATTTTCTGTTCCCAACTGTAAAAAAAAAAATATCTGTACCTTCTCTGGATGCTACATAAAAGGATTTTCTTGGATTTGCTGGCCTGTCAAGGAAGCTATGCTTTGTTGCATGCTAACTTCATCCACACTTTACTTCCTTCAATTCATATCTACTTGTATGTGAAAACTTCAGTGTTTTAGGTGGACTGTCGAGCTAGGAAACAGTCATCGTTGAAGGAGTGGATCTTTGGATTTTGTTGAACTTGTAATGGGGGAGAAAGTAATAGGTGCAAGTGGAATCAATGACACCATATTCAAAATACCGTGGTCAGCATTCAAATGATTTATTAATTAAAATCGTTCAAACAAAGTTGATTCTGTATTTCATCATTCATTTGCAGTAGTAATGTAGGTATATGAAGACAAACGGATTATGTACTAGGAACACAATTTGTAATTTTTACACAAATCAATGATCATTAACTGTAAGTTTCTTTCACAGTAACTGTAAAGTAACTCAGTTACTTTCAAAGTACCAGTAACTGTAACGGAGTTACTTTTTAAATGAGTAACTGAAACTCTGTTACTTGTACAAAGTAACTTACCGAACACTGTAAATAACCTGTAGCCTAAGTTCAAAACAGTGCATACTTAATCTTCCTGGTGCTGTTGTATAGTACTTTGCAATCGCTGACATATTGTACTGCGGGTTGTTATCATTTCACTTTACTTGATTAATAAGAAATTTATGCCTCTAATACTATTTCTATGGAATTGGTACTTCATTGCTGAACTTGTTACTTGATACTGTTGATGTCTATACAAGTCTTCTAAGTGTTCCAACCACCCCATCACAAGGAGATTTTCTGTGGTATGTGGCAAGAAAAGCTCCATTTGGAAAAACTTCAATCAGCACAAATGTGTATTATTATTTCTTACTTCATATTACGTATCTCCGTGAAGAGTATAAAAAAAAATCCATATTGAGATAAAATGCACAAAAAGAAGAATGTTCTCGAAGAAAATTTGCTAAGCTTGGGAATGCTAATGACTATGATTATATATTTTTTTAAAAAATTGAAGACAGTTGAAACTAACTTAGATAGAGTGGAACTTCGATTTTACGTTGTTCAGGGGACCAACCTCAAAAAACTTAGAATGCGAGAAAATGTAAAACCGAGGAAAATATGCTATGTTGGGACCACCATGAATGTAAACTGCAGGGAAATGTAAAATCGAGGAACTTGAAATCGGGGTTCCACTGCAATTATTATTTGTAGGTTTTAATTAATCTATAAATTTTGGATAGGGAAAATTATTCCCTTTGCCCCCCACCAGGTTACGCCTATGCTTACCTTCACACATAGTGAACAGAAATTTTGAATATTATACCTCAAAACATATTGTACTTCAGACTTTGTGCTAAATTTACTTACTTAGTCGCGTCCTCTTCTACCTGCCGGTGTCGAGGGGTTACAGAGAGTTCTCCAGACGTTTCTGTCCATCGCCTTTTCCTGTGCCTCTTTCCATCTTATGCTTCGTTTCTCCAAAATCTCTTTGACACTCATATTCCATGTCTTTCTTGGTCTTCCTTTTGGTCTTGTTCCTTGTGGACGTGCTTCCCATATCTGCTTTGGCAGTCTCGTCTCACTCATTCTGCTCAAATGGCCGAACCATCTGAGTTGATTACGTTCAACTGTTTCTTGTAGTGGCTGAGCATTTAAAGATTGCCGGATGGTTTGATTCCTTATCCGATCTTTCCTGGTTTTCCCACTTATTCTTCGAAGGTACCTCATTTCCATTGTTTGTACATTTTGCAGGTGTTTTCCAGTCATTGTCCAATTTTCACTGCTATATGTAAGTGTTGGTATATAAATTGTTTTATATACAGTGAATTTTGTTTTTGTAGATATTTCTTTTTTGCCTATAAATCCTCGGTTTATCATTTGATATAGCTTTCCTGTCTTCATGATTCTATCTCTTATTTCTTCCTCTTCTTTTCCTTGACTGTTTATAATTACTCCAAGATACTTGAAATTTGTCACTTGTTCTAAAGGTTTGTTATTCAGTTTTAACTTATGGTTTGTCTTTTCTCTGCTAATTATCATTGTTTTAGTTTTCTCCGTATTTATTTCCATATTCTTTTTCTTTAATTCTTCATTAAGAATATTTAGGTTATATTGTAAACTAGCCTGTGTATTAGCTATTAGTATAATATCATCAGCGTATATGAGCTCTGTTAGTTTAATTGATTTCATATTCCAGTATCCTACATGAAATTGTTTCATTTTTATATGGCATTCCTTTATTACTTCATCTAATAGGATTATAAATAGATATGGTGATAGTATATCTCCCTGTTTAACTCCTGTTGTTATTTCAAATTCCTCTGACTGGTGGTTTCTCGTCCTCACGTAGCATCTGCATCCTTTGTACCAACTTTGGATTGCTTTTATTAGGTTTTTATCCACTCCTTTCTTCTCTAAAGATTTCCATATCTCATTCCAAGGAACTCTATCAAAAGCCTTTTGTAGATCTATAAAACATACATGTGCCTTTTTATTGTATTCTATTGTCTTGTCTGTTATTTGTTTGAGGGTGAAAATATGGTCTTGTACACTTCTTGCTGGTCTAAAGCCTGCTTGACTTTCTTCCAATTGCTCTTCGACATATTTTCTAAGTCTGTTCTCCAGGATTCTTGAATATATCTTCCCTGGCACACTGAGCAATGAGATTCCCCGATGGTTTCTGCATTCTCTATTATCCCCTTTCTTGAAGATTGGGATTATTACTGATATCTCCCATTCCTTCGGTACAGTTTTCTTTTCCCATATAGCATTCAATAGGTTCAAAAACAGTTGTTCTCCAGCATTTCCCATGTACTTAAGCATTTCTGGTGTTAAACCATCATGTCCACTAGCCTTACCTAACTTCATTTTCTTTAATGCTGCTTTTAATTCTACTTTGATATCATTTATTTCCTCTTCTTCATCCTCCATTTCTGTATTTTCTGTTCTTTCGTTTCCTGTTTGAACCTCCGTCCTGTGAGTTTGTGTTTCATCCTTCAGCAATTCTTCGAAGTATTCCTTCCATCTTTGCATGATTTCTTCTGGTTTTGTTCTTAGTTTACCATCTTTTCCTTTTATGTATTTTAATGGGCTTTCTTTATCTTTTCTCATAGTCTTTAAAACTTTGTAGAATAGTTTTTGATTTTCTCGGCTGTTCTCTTCCATACTTTCCCCAAATTTTCTCCATGAGTTCTTTTTAGCCTCTAACACTTTCTTTTTGACTATGTCCCTTTGCCTCCTATACTCTTCGAAGCTTTCTAAATCATTAACTGATAGGTACTTTTTCCACAGTATTTTCTTGTGCGTGACTTCTTCTTTCAGCTCATCTGTCCACCATGCCGTTCTTTTCATTTTGTTTCCGATGTATGTTGTCCCGCAGCTTTCCTCTGCAGACTGTAGCAAAATATTCTTAAATTCATCCCACAATATATCAACATCTCTTTCTTCCTTTTCATGTTTCTCTTGTATCTTTGCTTCTATTAGTTGCTGATATTTTTCTTTAACTTTTGTATCTTTTAATTTATATGCCATTATTCTTATTTTATTTTGTTTTTCCTGTCTTTTTCCTTTAGTTTTTAGCACTCTACTTTTTTGTACTACTCTTTCCATTATTAATAGTTTATGGTCACTCCCAATTTCCGCCCCTCTTTTGACTCTGGCATCTCTTATCTTTCTCATCGTATTTCTCTCTACTATGAAATAGTCAATTATAGATTTTTCCCTTCTTGTTGGTTCTTCCCTAGTGTATTTATGGATTTCTTTATGTGGGAAGTTAGTATTTACCACTACCATGTCATTTGTTACACATAGTTCTAAGATTCGTGTACCATTATCATTTAATGTCCCTTCTCCATGTTGTCCTATTACCTGTCTCCATTCTTCCGTATTATTTCCTACTCTTCCATTTAGATCTCCTACTATCAATACTTCTTCCTTTCTTTCATCTATGATTTTCTGTAGTGAATCATAGAACATGTTTTTATTTTCTACTGTATCATCTTCATTTGGACCATAAACTATTATCATTGCTATATTTTCTTCTTCTTCTTTAATGTTAACAATCATTATTCTCTCACTTATGAATTCCCAATCTATTATATTATTTTTCTTTTCTTCGTGGATCAGAAGTGCCACCCCTCCTCTAGCTCTTTCCATTCTCGATACTCCACTATATATCAGTACATATCCGTCATCTAACTCAATTTCTCCATTTCCTTTTTTCTTGGTTTCAGTTAGGGCTAAATATTTTACTTTGGTGTTCTTCATTTCTTTTACTATTTCAACTTCTTTTCCATTAAGGCCTCTGATGTTCCAAGTTCCAAAAGTCGTATACCTTAGTCCTCGCCAATTATCTTTCCTATAGATCCGTCCGGCCAACTCTCTGTCTTTTCTTTTAATCATCTTTATTTAAGAAGTGTAGGTGATTGGCCTGCAGCTTCCTAGCATAGTGAAGGGGCTGCCTTCTTGTTGCTGCTATGCCAGCAATGGGGTTTGGATGTTTCTCCCCTTTTTCTTTTGTGGGCTCTATGCTCCAACCTCCACTTCCTTGGAGGACCTGGGATTTTCTGATAGGGGTTTACTCCCCTTAGAAGGATCGGCTTCTCTATGCCTAAGAGTTCCTTCCACCCTTTGGTTTTCTGTTGGGGTGACCTTCCCCTAGCCTTTGGAGATCCCTCTCCTCCCTGCAAGGCAGCAGGGGCAGTGCTTATTTAATGGCGGCACTTTCTCGCCATGTCGTAGTGCTGTTATGGGGCTTTTCTGGGATTTTATGAGGATGATCTTGCCATAATCCTTCCTCCCCAGACCTCTTGGTCTGGGAATGGGAATTAGCTTGGGAATGCTAATGACTATGATTATATATTTTTTAAAAAATTGAAGACAGTTGAAACTAACTTAGATAGAGTGGAACTTCGATTTTACGTTGTTCAGGGGACCAACCTCAAAAAACTTAGAATGCGAGAAAATGTAAAACCGAGGAAAATATGCTATGTTGGGACCACCATGAATGTAAACTGCAGGGAAATGTAAAATCGAGGAACTTGAAATCGGGGTTCCACTGCAATTATTATTTGTAGGTTTTAATTAATCTATAAATTTTGGATAGGGAAAATTATTCCCTTTGCCCCCCACCAGGTTACGCCTATGCTTACCTTCACACATAGTGAACAGAAATTTTGAATATTATACCTCAAAACATATTGTACTTCAGACTTTGTGCTAAATACATAAGCATTTTTAATAAGATTAACTTTTAATGCAAATTATTTTTTGATGACCCTGTCTCTGAACTGCCCATCCCAATTTTTCCATCAAGCATTAGTACCCACACTCAGCTACCTGTATATAAAATGTGGGTGAAATTGAAGGGGGGGATTGCACGAAATTCGCTCTTGAAGTTGGTCATTTATTTTTCTAAAAAAATACATGAAACTATACATAAAATACATGATTATTGATACACTGATCAGCAACCTTATTTAAATGAAAGCTTACACTATCCTGAGTAAAAGAAATCAAACTTGAAGTTTCTACGGCAAACCTGAGAGAAGATACTATAATTTATAACCTAATGCGTGTCATTCAAAGTGGAGCCGCATGTGGCGTACAGGGAGATTTTTAAAATCGCGTAATTTCTGAACCCCTTGACCAATCTCAAAAAAGTTGTAATTTTTGTAATTAGCATCAAAAGTTCTATAAGTATACCGAATTTCATCAAAATCTGAGATGGTGGGTGACATGGCCTGGATGATTTGACGTGGAATGACCCATTTTCTGAAAAAACTACACATTTTGTCTGTTTTTTTTTGGTGTTTTTTTTTTTTGAGGTGGGTTTTTTTAAAAGAAAAAAAAATGCATGAGGAAAACTGATACATGACAGTCTGTCTTGATTAACTCATCCACCTGCATAACATGCTGGTCTGTGACACACTTTGGTGCCCCACTCAGCGTGTTCTTCTTGTTCCACTCCTGCACTCTTGCCCGGGACGTACGGTGCACCCCATATACCCATATATCCTTTCCATTCGTTGATGGAATTCACGACCCCCTACACCTTCCGCTGTCAAGAAGCGCACAACATCCCGCTGTTCCTCTTTGGATGCATCCATTACACGTCGCAGTGACACACGGAATGACTGGACATGGCCACTGCTCAGTTAACAGCCTTTGCGCATACCTTGCCAGACATGTAACACCATCTAGTGAGAAAACATGTGCAAATCAGTTTAAATCAAAACTGATCCGCACATGTTTTCTCACACCTGCACCTCGATTTCAGGCATGTTGACCCATTTCTAACTACCCTAGTTTTGGTGTAATATCCTCTGCCTCATTATTTATTGACTGAGCCTAAAAAATCACAGGTTGTTAAAAAAAACACCACACAAACTTCTGCACACTGCATGCCTTAAGACTTTCTAAAACAAAGGGGATGTGAGGTTTGATACACCCTAGTGGATACAGGGGCAAATTGGCTATAACTAGATGTAGCACCTCTTTCGAATGTCAATTGTGACATGCACTATAGTAAAGTCCCCCATGCATTTTGCAACCGTGCCATTATGGCACATTTAGGGGAAGGGGATGTGGGGGATAGAGCTACACACATTCTCGATCTTGGTTCACTATGGAGGTGATGTGATCAGCACCATTCTCCAGCTGCCTTTACCCCCAGGTACCTATATATTTGGGGCTGGGTGATCTGGCCTCAGATCACTCACCTTGGCATGAAACAAGCTCTATGGTTTCAGTAAAAAGACAGATGGGCAGAGACTTGAATAGACAGGCAGAATACTGGAAATAATACAGAAGACAGTCAGCATGTTCCAATGGAGCAATCTAATATAACAATGGTAAATAATTCTTTGGTCCATTTTGTCCATGCTGTATCTGAATGCTGCTCCAAGTAAGAAAATGCATAACAAGCATTACATACACTTACAGTGTAACTTAGAATAAATATTCCTCAGGGGGTAGTAGCTAAAAAGGTAAACTAAAGTTGGGGAAAAAAATAAAAAAGAGAAACTTAAATTAAGGTTCCAGTGTATGTGTGATCCGATTTTGTTATGTAAAATATACAATAGCTATAAAATACCTTCTACGACTGGTTATTAAAAGATAAAATCCAGTGTTTTGATCTTCTAAACAAAGGATTCCATCAGCAATGTTGTAATATGTTATTATACATTTGTCCTACACATTAGCCTTTCAACCTCCTCATTTTACAAAGTTCCTGATCAACACTCATGTCATAAGATTGAAAAGTTGGATGTGGTGTTTTTATTACCCACTCTAGGTGCGGCTTTCATTACTAGTATTTTATTATGATAGGTGCATTAACATAGACATTTATCAAGAATGTATGGTAAAATATAACGAACACATGCAACTCTTTCACATTACGTAACTCAATTGAATTTTAAATATATTTTTTAACATGGCAATATCTTGTTCTGTAGATATATTCCATTCCTCATGTATTTAAAAATAGTTTTACAATGAGGTCCATGCCACACACAAAATTGATTTGCTGTGCCAAACAGGAGAGAATAGTGTAATATGAAACACAATTTTATTCACAAGAACCTTGATACTTAGCGTACATATCCCTTTCACAGTGGTTCTTCAAGAAAGTATACATGATTACATTATTAGTAACAGCAGGTGTAAAAATAATACTTTTTCATTTCTTAGAAATACATCTATTACCACCCCAAGAGCAAATAAGAGTTGACTGTATTTTTTAGTACATCACAACTCCTTCAAGTAAAAAATAGTAACTTTACCTCAAAGCCCATCTCCCTTATCTGCTTCTCTTCTGCAGATGCTGGGTTTTCATTCAGAAGGTTTTCCGATTCAGAAGACATGTTATGGAAGTCCTGCAAGATTCTCTGTCTTGTCTATGCACGGATAGCACACTTGGCAAACTGTCATCCTCTGAAACCTAAAATGAAGAAAACTGAAGTCATAAGTAGGGTAGGGTTGGGACATGGGTATTTAAACACTGGGTAGCTAAATAAAATTTGGGTAAATACTGGGTATTTATGAACATTTTAGTCATCTACCAAGAACCGCCATAGCTCAATTCGTAGAGCATCTGGCTATCACTCAGAAGACCTAGGCTCATCCTGGGGCAGGTGAACTTCACAAGGGAAAATTTTCCCTGTTTCTGCATGGCTCTGAGGTTCACCCAGACAAATAAATCAGGAAAACCCTGGAGGGTAAAGGCAGGATGCTAATCACCATCACAACTATGGCTATGATCAAGAATATGTGGAGCTCTGTACTTCCACACACCTCATGTGCCTTCACAGCATGTGTGCACAACAAACAGGGATACCCTTGCCCTTTCTTTTTTTTTAGTTACCTACCTCAAAGGTAGATATTTATTACAAATTAAATGTTCCCTTTATATTTTGTCTTGAGACAAAAATATAAACATCCCTCTTTGCAATTGTTACAGTTGAACATCTGGATTCCCTACCAAACTTGTAAAATTTATTGTGAACTGCATTTTTAAATTTTACAAAGCTTTGTATATTTCTATTCCTATTATATTTTGGTCATTCCAGTTATATATTACATATCCTCACTTTCCTAGCTACATTCACATCTCTTACTCAGTATGGCCACTATTGGACCATAATAAAATACAAGTATAATTCCTGGTTTAAGGCAAACTTTCCAAAAATCCAAGGGTATAAACAGATGTTTTCTCTATTTCAACCTTACATATCACCACCTCTCACCCTCCCACAAATATAATTAACAATCTAAAGGGTCTGTGTGATTAAAGGCCGACACACACATCTCTGCTGCAGTGCAGATCTCAATTTTCATTTCATCTCCCTGCCTCTTAGCATCACATGTTCTACCCTGCTCGCCAACCTTTGTCATTGTTGCCGATTGTCATTCTATTCCTGGACACACTCGCCCAAACATAATTGAAAACAATTGAATAGCGCTCCAGCTCACGGTTCACACCGTTCAACAGGAACATTAATGTGGCAATATAGCATGACGTAATGGTTGCTTCTTTTATGCAGTGCATTTTCATTGGCTAGTTAGTAACTAGTGTGGCCAACTGTATTAATGAAGCACTTTTCTATCACGGAAGGACAAAGACAGAGTGAGTGTGAGTTTTGTTGGATTGGAAGCACCAAAATATTATTTTAAGTACTTGACCGGCTTGACGTTGTCTGTGTGTATTGCGTGTGTATGTTAGTGAACATTGCATTCCATAATGCCTCCAGTAGTAATGTTCATACTTCATCACTTTAGAATTGTTCAGAAGAAATAAATTATATGGATGCATGAGTATTTCTGTGTTTCAACTCTCGGCTCTGTCACGTGTTCTTGTAGGAATTGTAAGAAGGAAGGAAGCTGGTATTTTTGCTGCTTAATGCGATGCATATTGATTTCTTTGTTAAAATTGGCATGCTTTGATGGAAAGTTCATAAAAGAGAAATCCACACAGCTTATCGTCTGGTGGCAATATATGTACTTCTTATTCTTTTCTTCTTGTTATTGTTGCGGAAGCCAATATCATTTGTAAATGTACAACAAAGGCAGCAGACTGTCGCCAATCATAGAGAGGCAATAACACTGCTTAAGGAGAAGTGTTTGTGGTCCAATTGTCGAGGTTTAACACGTTCGCAGCACAGGTTATTAGTTCTCAAACCATTAGTAGTGTCAGTCATGTATCACATGTCGTTGTAGTTCCAGTATTAGTGTGGGCTTATTGGGAGTGAAATATTAAAATGCCACCAAGCCAATTAATGCAATGGAAAAATAATACATTATTTACTTTATTTGAAATCACACAAATAATGAATCACTATGAAGAAGTCTTCTTTGCATCATTTTGGGTAATTTTACGCATGTGTTAGTCCAAATTTAGCGAAGTTTTAGTCCATATGTATGTACATCGAACAGATTAGCAACACTGGTTCTCGCATTGCGATGCACATCAGCTGGGCTTGTGAATCTGGTGAAACCAGTTATTTTGCAGACTTATGGGACACTCTAGGCGAAAGCACAGGTGCAGCATTTTGTTTAGAGAATGTTTCCACATGGCATCCAGCAGAAGGAATGTTCTTAATGGCAAAAATAAACACTACTGCGGACACTGTTACTCATTTCAATCACATTCTAAGAACAGTTGAGGCATACTCATCTTGTGCATGTTGCTTCATATCGCTATCTGTTAAAATTATAATAATTTTCGAAGTAGTTCAGTTTGGATCCATCAAGCAGACGCATTGTCTGCAAGCAGCAGACGATTCTCACCGAACAAACCAGCCTCCTGGCCCATGCATTTGGTGAATCTTGTTCTTGCACGAAACGTACAGAATGCGACTTTTGGGACAGCATAATAAATCTCATGAAACTTATGGGACAGCCAGTTACCATAACTCGTTTAACGTGTTAAAATCGTGCAACTTTCGGAACGGGACCTATACTCTTGAAAAAAGAAGAGATGAAGCATTTTCAAGCAGATCAAAGTTTCAAGCAATGAGGGTGCATTTTTCTTATGTGATCAAATGTATCAGTGACCTAGTCAATGGAATGAAGACTGTATGATAGAACAGGGGTTCCCAAACTGTTTCATATCATGACACCCTTCGTATTTCAAGATACTTCTGCAGAGGCCCAAGTCAGAATTACTTCTAGCACTTGCAAGGCTCAGTTAGTGTAGTTTGGTTGCTTGCCTTAATCACATATTTCAAACAAACATTTTACATGTAAAAAGTACTAAATAAGCATATATTTGGAAGCGTCATTTCAGTGAAAGTATTGGAACATTTCGCGACACCCCTGTAAGCCACTTTGATAGAATATTTTGGAAAGGATTTTTTTGTACATATATGTGTAGTCAATTTGCAACCATGTGAGTAGTGAAACTTTTAGTTTGGTTTTGTTTACATGGTTAATTGTTCTCCAGAAAAAGTGTAGTAAGTAGTCATGAAACCTCTGAAGTATGTTTTAACAGACATAATTAGAAATCAAACCATGTAAAATACCACAGTGGTCTAGTCGGTAAGGACCAGCCCCCCGTGACGGAGTGATTAGCACATCGTGCTACAATGCCAGGGGTCCTGGCTCTGAATCCAGGTCTGGGCATGAATGTTTGTGAGTGTTCATTCATCAATTTCATCATATCATCACTCATCCCCATCTTCGGAAATTAGCCAAAAGTGGCACAAAAAGCAAATCACTCACACTCTGGTTGGTAGGGCATTTGACTGTCACGTGGGAGACCCGGGTTCAGTTTCCAGGGTGGGTGATCTAAGGTCGGAATTTTTCTGACCTTGTCCCTGCAAAAAGTGGTTCTGGGGTTTGTCTGGGGTACCTGGGGGCAACCTTGGGGGGATAAAGGCAGATGGAGCATAGTGCTGGTCACATCACCTCCAAAAGAGCAGAGACTGAAAATGTGTGGGGCCCTAAATGTGCCTTCATGGCATGGTTTACCTTACTATGTAAAAAATACACTGGCCATGAAAGAATTTCGACAATTTCTTGGTTGTATCACTCTTGATTTTCTGCCTCTCTTTACTAATCATGATGATGAGGATGAGTGATGATCAGATGTACAAAATTTTGTTGATGGGATTGAAAGCCAACCAATTGATATGCTTGGCCACAGAGCCAACAAAATTTACCTTCGATTCCAATTAGAAACATGCTTGTCATGAAGATGCTGATATATTCAGGAATATCATTCAGCATATTGCCATATACCATGTAGGCCCCTACATGGCCTTGTCTGTAGTTCATACGTTATCCATGTGCATTTGACACAATGCACAATTGCAAACACATTCTTGAAAAATTTACATATTTTAGCATTTCTTAGTATTTACACATGGTTCTACACATTTTGTATGTGCATGCAACTGGTTCAGACACACAAAAATTGTGGAAGTACTTCATGATAGAAGTACGTGGGCCACATGTCAGGACTAAATACATCAGATATTCGATTCTGCATTGTGAACAAATTTTATGTTATGTAAAACATAAACATATATTAATTGCAAAAAAAAATAAAATAATAATAAATCAATTTAGATCGGTACATTTGGTCACCAGCCCTACATGGGTAACGGTTTCGAAAGTTGAATGATTTTTTCAACGTTTTTACACATTGTACAATTTGTATGTATAATATGGGATGTAGTTTCATTATTTATGAAATGGGAACTTATTATGTGGAGACAAAAATGTTATGCTTTCTTCTTTTTTTCCAAATATAAAATAAATAATGATTAAATAACAAATATTTGCTCACGCTCTCTCTCTCTCACTCTGGTTTTACTAGTGTTTTATTTACATATAGTAGCTCTTGGTTTCCAATGAAAACAACTGAGTAAGCATGTATTTATTTGGGCAACAGAACAAGTGTTTTTATTGTTGTTGTTGATTAGGATTATTTTACTTCGCTTTTCTGCCACACTTGGTTATCGCGAAGATGAGGATGAGAGTGATATATGATGGATTGATGAAGGCCAGGATTCGAACACGTGACGAGAGTGTATTCTTGTTCCTGTGTGTTGTACTCTGCAGTGAATAATGAAATGAAAAATTTATTTCAAAACTCAAAAAGCCAAATGAATATCATTGAAGAAACTACAAAAATGTGTGTATGGTTACCTGTTTATCCCCTTAAATATATTGAATTTTTAGTAACAGTTAGATATAGTGAAAACACATTTCTTCAAATTTACAGGAGAAAAGACAGGAAAGTACTTACGGAATTGAGTTCCTGTGGACTTTTGGAAGCTGGGAATAGTGTTTTTTCCATTCGTGCAACTTATTGGGCCGGTAAATAATGTAATTTTCGACATTCATGTATCTCCATTGCACGATAGCTCGTGCCACCATTACCATCGATTACGTGAATCAAATGTTCCGTGCATTTGATTATGTAACCCCCTGTCACTGTAGCAACCACGCGGTAGTTTTACAAGATGACACGTGAGCGTTTTTTTTTTTTTTCAATTCAATTTTCTATGTTTGCTTAAGCAGCTAACTGAACCTAACTTTCCGTGAATGGTTTGTGGATCAATTTTAGCCTAAAAACCATCATTTTTTTGGTTAATAAGTGTTAGTGTAGCAACCACGCGGTAGTTTTACAAGATGACGCGTGAGCGTTTTTTTTTCCAATTCAATTTTCTATGTTTGCCTAAGCTAACTGAACCTAACTTTCCGTGAATGGTTTGTGGATCAATTTTAGCCTAAAAACCATCATTTTTTTGGTTAATAAGTGTTAGTGTAGCAATCACGTGGTAGTTTTACAAGATGACTTGTGAGAGGTTTTTTTTTTTCAATTTAATTTTCTATGTTTGCCTAACCTAACTGAACCTAACCTAACCTTCTGTGAATGGTTTGTGGATCAATTTTCACTTAAAGACCTTTTGTGAATAGTTTGTGTAGCATTTATTGGTTCATAAGTTTGGAAACACTGCATATCAGCTGACGATAGACAATGTGAATCAAGATTTGCCCGCCGAATCAGCAATGACCAAAAAAACATAATCCCAAGTTGAAAAATGTTCCGCTATGCATATAAGGTAAGTAAGTACAAATGTAAATAATTCGGAAATAAACTAGTTAAATGTGTTTTCACTATATCTAACTAGTACCACAATTTTTACATGGTTCTATTCGATTGTGATTTACGTCTGTTAACATCAGTGACATGAGGTGACCTCGACCCTTGGCATAGCAATCCGAGGGGTGCCGAAGGGTGGTTTTTGGGGGTCATAACCTCTCCCCGCCCCCCACACACACACACTTTAGCACCCAGTATTTCTAAAAAAGTACACATAACTCCCACCCCCTTTCGAAAATAAAAAACGATTTCATTTGATTACTAAGCCAGAGATCCCGGCTTGCCATGGGTGTTCTTTGTGTGTGTGTGTTTTCATCAATTTATCATCTTCACGATTGGCCAAAAGCTGCAGGAAATCGAAGTAAAATAAACCAAATGTAACAATCTATCAATGATTTGATTTGATATTTGTTACTTAGAGTAGATTTTTTGTCACATTTGTTTAACTGTGAAGATGATAACATAACCCTACAGCTCTACAGCACCATGGCGGGCCTTGGCTTACCTACCGACTGCTGGTCTCCCTCCCACACTGTTCCGCCGTCACCTGTTATAGCGTGGAGGTCTCAAGACCAGTGTTGGGGTGACGGGTGATCAGCCCGACGAACCCCCAGCCGTTATTGTAGGTCTTCTTGACCAGGTTACGCTCACTCACTCGGAGCTTCCCAATTTCCTCACGATGGTGGGTTGCCACCGGCCCTATACGTAGGCCGAATAAATTCCGACCAGAGCCGGATTCGAACCTACGCCGTCCCGCAGCGAACGATCTCAAGACGAGTGAACGCCTTAACCCGCTCGACTACGGAGGAGGACACTGTGAAGATGATACGATATAATTAAGGAAGGGACTAACACAAAGAAAACCCATCCCCAGGTGGGGATTCGACCCCCACTGTGATAACCACTCCCCCACGGTTGGTTGATTTGGTGTTTTAAGCTCACTTTATGCACAGAAAGGCTAATTGGGACTGGCCCTACAGTCTAAAGTGGGAACTGAACCACTATGTGCCTCCACTGGGTACCGCCATCCCTCGTAGAAGAGTGGTGTTAGCATATCAAGCTTCGACATCAGGAGCCCCGGATTCAAATCCCGGCATGGGCATGGATGTTTGCCAGTTTCCATTCATCAATTACATCATGTCATCACTCCTCCCCATCTTCACAAATTAGTCAAAAGTGAAACAAGATGAAAAGAAAAATTAAGCAAATAAAAAAATCCACTGGTTACCGATCCAGGACCACTTGCATTCCCCCATGGGAATGTCGGCCGACAACAAATACTAGAGGAAAGGGCTAACCATTCGGATAAGTGGGTGTCGGTAAAGCAAACTGCATTT
Source organism: Lepisma saccharinum (assembly GCF_977018435.1). Classification (NCBI taxonomy): domain Eukaryota; kingdom Metazoa; phylum Arthropoda; class Insecta; order Zygentoma; family Lepismatidae; genus Lepisma; species Lepisma saccharinum. The sequence continues at coordinate 67,230,220 of NC_139243.1, forward strand.
TCCCCCAGTGATAATTTTCAATTGGTGTTTGAAACACCATCTTTGTGTATGATTAACTTTTTTTCAAAAAAAAATTGCATTGCTTGATTGGTAAATGTCTGTTATATCGGAGACACATTAAAATTTGATATTTTGTGTTTCGGATGGTTCGTACTTACCAACTGTGTATTGCGGAACATAGTTGAAGGTGCCATTATGATTTTTACACGAAAATAACTTCGATTTTTCACATTACGAGTAATTCTTTTGGTTCCTTTCTTCCATTGCGGAACATACAATATGGCGCACACAGCTGTGGATCATCACACATCGTGCTTGTGTTTTGTCGATTTGGAGTGGGTATGCAGTGTTTCCACCTTCTTAACTGAAAAATACCTACTTTCGTGTTCATTATGTCATCACAAACTATTGACGGATAGCCCCACGAACCATTGACAGATAGCACCAAATGCCATTCACCATAGCCCCATTAACCATTTCTGTCAAGGTTGGGTTGGTTAGGTAAGCATAGTTAAGAAAAAAATTATCATAAAAAAGGCACGTTTGGAAACACTGGCGAGACCGCGTGACTTTCAACCCTCGCACCATCTGCAGGAACATAATGGAAGCGATGACTTAATGTTGTCGCTTTGCACAAAATGCAAGTTTATTATACCAAAAGACCTTATTTCCTGTTGTGCAGCATTCTACGATGAGAAAATACCTCCACGAGCTTTCCAAAATGCTATAGAAACTCATTTCCGTAAGTAGTTTTTTCTGTAAAAATGAAGAAACGTGTCTCCGATATAACAGACATTTACTGCTTGATTTCCCTTATTTCTCCATCTCACGAACTCATTACTGAAGGATCCGATTTCAAGCCCTGGCCCGTGCATGAGCGTCTCTTTGTATCCACCCTTCACACATTTAATTTAATCAACATTCAATTGTCATGACAGAAGTTAGGTAAAGTGATGGCAGAGCAATGCTAACAATAAGAAAAGGTACTAATCCGATATTCCCCGGAAAGATTTCTTCATTTTTACAGAAGAAGCTACTTACGATAATAAGTTTCTGTAGCATTGTCTAACATCTGGAAGGTGTTTTGTGTGATGTGGGAATGTTTAATAGCGGAAATTCAACCATTGACGCATAGCCCCACGAACCATTTCTGGTAAGGTTAGGTTAGGTAGGGTCACGTATAGGTTACAATAGTTAAAAATTGGTTTAAAAAAAATATACGTAGCCCCACACAGCATTCTCGCATAGCCCCACGAACCATTGACACATAGCCCCACAAACCATTTGCGGAAAGATACGTTCTTCAGTTACAAAAACACTTTTTTTTTAAAAAAAAAAAATGCAATTACTTTGATCAAAAAAACGTGAATACACGTTAAAGAATGTTCCGCGAAACAGATAGGTAAGTACGAATGTCAAAAATTGACAAAACGAAGAAGTTATAGGTGTCTGGGGAATATCAGATTTTTACCATAAAATACAAATACAAATAATTTTCTCCAAGTGCATCTGCAGGGCACTGTGAACCCTGGAGTCCAGAGTCCTCTGTTTACGATTGCCCTCATGACTTAAGTTCATTAGCTACTTATTGTGATTAAATCCATACAGCTAGAAAAAGTGATGGTAGGTGGCAAAAATTCGGTACTAGTTAGATATAGTGAAAACACATTTAACTATATCTAACTGTTACCATACCAAAATTGCATTTCTTAGCATGATGAAATCGCAATAAAACAAAAGGAACTTGGGCCCCTTTGGTTTTAGGCTCCGCTCTCTTCCAGCTTTAATTCCTTGCTAATTTCACCCCTCTAAAGAACACACATAGATGAAAAATTCTGCATAAACCCCTGGCACTGATACGCAGTGGAATTACATTACACCCAAAGTATATACTACTGAAGGTACTAATTTTCTTCCAGAAGAACAAAATAACCAACCTTACCAACTCCTTGTGTTCGAGGTAAACATACTTCTTCTTCTTCTTCATTCGAGGTAAAATAAACAAGAGAGATGAAAAACAAAACAGTAACCAAAGCGCCAATTAGGCTGCAGAGTTGCCAGATCAAAATTACAAAGGTCCGGAATTGACAACTTATGCAAAGGCTTATCGTACAAACTTTCACAGTGCATAGAGATCGCAAAGACAAAATAATTTTTCTTAATTATTTTTTGTTTGTTTGTTTGACTCCTCGTTTCAACGCTACGAGCCTTCTAAAACTGGATATGATCCTGCTTATACGTGTATATGCAAGCCAAACTGCCGATTTAGAATTACCACGAATGAACTGGCGTTGTAATTATTATACACAAATTCATGATTTAACTGAGGAACTCACAAGTTCCAGGTTTGACTCTCGAGCTGGGCATGACTGTTCCTTCGTGACTGTCCTTTCATTGAAGTGAAGGTTGTTTGGTGGAGGAGGGGTTTGCCCGAGCCATTCGGGAACAGTAGGCCTTAGGGGATACTTCTATCATAGAATAGTTAGGTTATAGAAGGGGAGCTACATTTAAACCTCGCTGCGCTTAGAAATTGCAGTTCCGTCGGTGGTCAATAGATGGCGCGGCTGTCTCCTTTGGCTGTTTCCAGCACAAATTGGGGGTAGAGCTCTTTCGGTGACAGTCACGTGGGTTTCAAACGTCCTTATTGGTCAGATCTCTTGTATCCCAGCAAGGCTGTTACCAATGCCAAGGGCTTTATTTTTCGCTGGTTCCCTTCCAAGCACCGCTGTTAGGGGTGGGGTGAAGAGATGGGATGGGTGATGCGTTTCCGCCACCGCAAAGTCCTTCGGAATATTTTACTCGAAAGTAAGGTTGCCTTTCCTATGCAATTGTTAACAGATTCTTTGAGTGATTATTTGAAGGCGAAATTGGGAATGTAAAATGTAGGCATTTTCAACTGGCATCTGAATTTTCAAATTCAGTTCTCAAAAAACTATTTTTTTAAAAAAATATTTCAACTTCTCTTGTGGAAATTTCCATTACCACTTTTGAAATAACAAGTACAGTGTGTCGGCCTCCCCGATGTAAGACTTCGACCATATCACTAACACCAAACCCCATGGTTTCAAGTGTATCGCCATTATTTTCATTTATGAGTCGTGGCGAATTCTGAAACGTTATTAAAGGTAGTAACAGTTTTTCGAAGACACCCTTCTGACTTTTTAAAACATGTCTCTTATTATAATTGGCTTACGCAGAATTTTGTCGCGAGGTGTTTCAAGTTTGTTTAGATTTTAGTATTTATAGTAATAATAACAATACATTGTTTTTTGATTGATTGATTGATTGATTTGCTTTATTTTACTCCGCCCTTTGTGCCACTTTTGGCTAATTTGCGAAGATAGTGATGAGTGATGATGTGATGAAATTGATGAATGAACACTCACATACAACCATGCCCAGGCCAGGATTCAAACCCGGGACCCCTGGCGTCGTAGCGCGATGTGCTAACCACTCCGCCACGGGGGCCGACAATACATTGTTTTTATTATAACATTTATTAACAATAGTAATCTAGTAATATGAACTGGATGTGACACTAAATAGTTTAAAACAGAGCACGAATTAAACATTTCTTCAGTTTGCCCAGTCAGTGATCACAACAGGTTCATTGAATGGACAGTGTTCCATAAGATATACACATATCATTCTGATCATGTACAATTAACTACACGTATGCTAAAATTGTAGTTTTACAACTTTGCTGTTACAACGAACAACGCTCACACTGGAAGAGCAAAGTTGTGCGTTACTGAATTAGTAGTCTTTCTGTATTATTTTCTGCAGATAAAGTTTATTTCGTGGTGAAGAGTAATGAATGGGATGATGAGAACAGACATTGCCATCTACACCGCAGGGAATGGAGTAGACTGGTTTTTCTCGAGGTACATTTATTTTTCTTGCTTAAGGCCGTACTAAAGGCAATTTTGTGGTAATTTTTGGATAACAGATGGCAGCACCGTTTGCCATGGCAACCGAGGGCCATGTTGCCAGATCTCCGCGTAAATATAACCAAGGTAGATACATACAGGTAGGTCGATTAGGGTACTCGATGTGAGATGACGCCATATTGGTTAGAGGTGAGTTAGTGAATTAAAAATAGTAGTAAATCAGGGAAATTCATAATCATGAGATTTTAGTTATATGTTGTTCTTACAGAAATAAGCAATATATCATCAGTGGAAGGTAGTAATAGTCGAAATATTAATATAAAATCCGTTGTTTTATATTAAGTATTTGTTTTAATATTTAGAACACCGAGAAGAAAATGCAATAATGGGTGTAGTTAAATATTAATATAAAATTCGTTGTTTTATGTTCAGTATTTATTTTAATATTCAGAACGCAGAGAAGAAAATACAATAGTAAGTGTAGTTAATTCAAACACAAAACGGACCAAGTGAGGACAGTAATTGAAATAGTTGAAAACATTTTGTGAATACGTTTGAAGCAAATGCTGCGTTGACTCAGGCACATATACAAGGGGGCTCAGGGGGCTAGAGCCCCCCGGAAGTTTTCGGTTTACACTAGATAAAATGAGGCTTTTTGGTTTCTTGTGTGTGTGAAATAAAATGATGTGACGAAAATATAAGGAGAGAAATAATTATCGAGGCAAGGTAAATTTTTCTACAACCCTGTAATTGATAATAGTACGTGTTCAATGTGCGGATAAAGAGGGTCGACCCCCTCAGGAAATGTTTCAGTTTACACTAGATAAAGTAGGTTTTTGGCTTCTTGGATAATGTGACGATAATTTAAGGAGAGTAATAATTATCAAGGCAAGACAAAAAATGTTCTATTACCCTGTTATTGATAATAAAGCATGTATCCAAGATGGGGATCAGGGGGGGGGGGTCGAGCCCCTTCCAAGGGAAATCTTTCAGTTTACACAAGATAAAATTAGGTTTTTGGTTTCTTGAAAGATGCAACGATAATTTAAGGAGAGAAATAATTATCGGGGCAAGGTAGAGAATGTTCCATAACCATATTATTGATCATAGCACGTATGCAAGGTGGAGATCAGGGGGCCGAGCCCCCGCAGAAAATCTTATCAGTTTACACTGGATAAATTAGTTTTTTTGGCTTCTTGAATAATGTGACGATAATTTAAGGAGAGTAATTATCGAGGCAAGACGGAGAATGTTCTATAACCCTTTTATTGACAAGATTGCACGTAAACTTTTCTTGCGTTTTCATTGTTGTTGTTGTCGCAGTGAGCGCGATCTTTGTGTAAAGATTTGTCATCATTTGGAAGCTGCACAACAAAGCGTGCCACGAGTAGGACGATTCTTTGTATTATTTATTCTTTGGAAAGCAGGAAAGGAAACGTTCTTAAATAAGAGGTGTAGTCGAACCACTGGTAATATTAACGAAACGTTTTACCTGTGGAACATTCTAGAATATAATGAAGACGTAAATACCCGGCTTCAATTTCCCGGTTGATCAGTACAACAGATTCTATTAGTAATTTAATTACAGTCGGGACGCGCTAGCAACCGGCGTGGAACCACCCGCTCTGGTAGCGACGCGCTGTTGCCGGATAGACTTACTTCAGGATTTTCGCGAGCCCACAGAAACACGTGTAGGATTAAACATCTGGTTAAACATATAACAACGGGACACTTCTATTGTTCTCAGTCCGACTCTGTTCATATTTGAAGGAACAACGTTAATAGGCGCAGAGCTTTTGGCTGAGTGAAGTGCGTTTTTTAAAAATATTCAGTCCGATTTCTGTATTGAGCGGGCGTTTGTGTGTGTGTTTGTAAGAGTTGTTTGGAGAAATTGTACTGCAATGGCGGAAAGAAGAAAGAAAGTAATTGGTAGCATCCCAAATTATCTCACTTCACACACCCACATGTGCCTCCCCGATGGTACAGTGGTAGGGTAAGCGTCGTCGCCTTTTAATCAAGTAATCCTGGGTTCGATACCCTGTAGAGGCACATAGTGGTTCGGTTCCCACTTCCAACTGTAGGTCCATTCCAGATTAGCCGTAGTGTGCATAAAGTGCACTTTAAAATACTAACTCAATCAATCATTCACACACAATTGATTTGTTCTTGATAAATTCTTCTCCGTAATACAGTAACTCAGTTCTGTGAAATTCTGTTTTAGAGGTAAATTTTTGTAGGTTCCGCAAAATATAAATCAAAAACGTGTTAACGAAACCAAGTTGTACGTAATTTGTTTATACGTAATTCGCCCTAATTTTGAAGAAATACATTTCATTTGTACGTTCTGAAGCTTCAACAATGTCACAGAAGTATAAATTTCATGTTGTTACAAAACAAAGGGCGAGTTTCGTATACAAAAACAACAGGCGGGCATAGCTGCGGTCGGTATCGAGGTGAGAAAAAGACGAACGCCGCTGTGTGACAAAGATGGCAAAGAGAGGCGGCATGAAATCAAAGAAGAACGATTTGCCACAGTTGTTCAGAAGTTGAAGTAGAAGCAAGAAACTGGAGTAGAAAAGCGATGTTGCCAAATTAAAGAGATAAAGAGGAAAAGCAGAGGTAAATGGTAAGGAAAAAAGAAAAAGAAACAAAATTAAAGAATATGGAAAGAGAAAATAAATACAGATAAAGATTAAAAAGGAAGTGTTTAAGGGTATTATCGAACGGGGAGAAATATCCAACTCTTACATATTAGGCCTTAATTGACACGGGGGTTCTGGGGGAAGGGATTCTGAATTAAACGTGGGAAGGGGGGGCAGTATCCAACTCTAGGTCTTACATTATAGCTGGTATTTTAGTTAGAGGGGTGATTGAACATTAAATTGAGGGGGTATCCAATTCTTGTGTATTACTATTGTCCTAGACTGTTGCGGAAATTCTGGTGTGCACCCTGAGAATTATTTTTTTTGGAGGAAGCAATGCTGTCTAAAATTAGCATGGAAATTTTGGAGTATTGTATTAAATTTAAAGGAGGAAATAGGAAGCTCTTGATAAAGTGTTAAATCTTAGATTGTCGAGAGATTTCTGTAGTGGAGAGAGAGTTCGAACATTAAATTTTGGAGACTGTATTTAGCGATATTGTATCTACACGTTTTCGACCCCAAACGTGCCAAAAGAGAAGCTGGAAAAGACAAAATATCTCGGGATCTTAAGGAAGTATTGACACCCCATTAAATTAATATTCTTGAAAGCCTGCAAAGAAATGGGCGTAAACATTTTCTTGCTCGCTTCACTCGCAATCATGTGTTGCGAGAATGCGTGTTTGGTGCTTTACTGAGGTGAATGTGAAGTTTTATACTATAGCTGCATTACAAGACATAAGCGATATTCTCGATATTCATTAATAATATCACTTCTTAAAATATAATGCTTAGTGTTGGTATACTGCTTAATTTAAAGCAGGTGCATCATGTTGGACAAAAATATATCGAATCCGCATTTCTAACTAGTCACAGGAAAATTTTAAATTTGCACTGAAGATAAAATCCAAGTAATTATTGTTATGGATTATGGTTTGTTACTAAAATAATTATATTTACCCCAGGAAAACGGGGGGTGGGGTGAGTTCTTTGAAAGAGGAACCCTGTTATATTATCGCCCCGAGGTTAAGAATTTCTAGCTAAGGTCTCGTGAAACAAATTGAATCTACCATACGGCTGGAGCATATTATTTGGTTTGCCAAGGTTGAATTATTCTATCTTTATCTTAAGTTGTGTAAAAATTTGTGTTAAATACCCAAATTGAGTTTTATAAACCCACTCAAAAATACTATTTATATGCATATTTACATATTATAATTTAGTACATTTAACCAATCAATGTGCTAGCTTTAAGTTTTTTTCGAAAATCGAACAATCAAAAAATATGGACAATGTAACATGGTATTTCATTCAAATACACATCAACTATTACACATTCATCCAAACTATTTTCGGGGGGTTATGAACGATTTTAGGGGTGGTCTTGAGTGATGGGCACCTCTGTTTAGGGAATAAGGGCAGATCAAGTATAGTGTTCTGTAAAGCTAAGAAAAAAGTTACTTTCGGTAGACACACTGTCGTAATTAAATACTTTGTGGGGATTACGATATGGTTTGAGGGCGCGAATGATGTTTTTTTTGGGGGGTACACATGATATGATCTGGGGTGACGCATGACATGATTTTGGGGGGAATGCGAAATTGGCTTTAGGGGGGGGGGGTGGACACCTCTGCTCTCCATGAAGGAAATAATATCCTGCAATGTTGTCTTCATACTTGGGATTTTCACTAGCAGCCGTGAGTGATAACTTGCATTATGCAAAGTCTAAGGGAAAAACTAAAAGCACAACACTATAACAAAGCAACAAAACAGCACCATAACACAACAATAAAATAACACAACACAACTAGTTTTAAAAAATCAACCCCGCACGTGCTTATGGAGCAAAAATAACGAGAGGCGCCTTGCAACTACAAGAAATGTAAAGAAAATGTGGCAACAACGTCTCAGTGCGCGCTTATCGGGAGCGGTTTGGCTATTGTTTCCTATTGTTGTCAGTGTTAAGCTTCATGAAAGGGTTGCCGATGGGGACATAATAAACGCGCGGACTGTAACACAAGACGCATTTTCTTTTGTAGGTAATTGTGATACGATACAACACAAGTAAAAAGATTCCGGTAGCTAATGCTTGCAATGTACCATAATAAAAACACAACAGAGGTTCTTTCATTGATGGTTTTCGCTTGCTGTGTAGAGCAGGAAGAGAAAATGTTCCATGCTTGCCAGAAAGTAAAATTCAAACGGAAAGTTAAAATTAACCTACAAGAAATTTCAGATTCAAACTTGTAGATTCGTTAATTTATCACTTTACGACGAAAATAACATATATTAGCATAGTGATACGTACGTGCTTAATTCGCGTGACGTTTTATTTTTTCCCGAGCTTGCCAACAGCTGATTAGCCTGTCCGCCTGTTTGTGCGAACGTGGCAACGCAGACAACCCTCAGCCACATGGCAGCCAACCAGGAGACAGAATTTGGTCACGTTCTGCCTTTCTGCGTTCTGATTGCACACCGATTCTTATCGTGGCCCGACTGTAGAAAATGAAGAGGACTAGTGAGACAATTTCCCGTAAACTACCGAAGTCTACTTCTAGTTCGTGTCCAAAGATATTGACGTCTGTGGAACTCTAGGAGCCTCAGTGTAGTGCTAGTTCGGGACATGAGCCGAAGAGATCGAAGGTCTAAAGTGAATATTTCCGGAGTACCGGATATTGGGGCGGTTTATTAAGACATAAATAAATTGCACAGATCAACTGTAATTTTATTTGTGCCCTAGCCAAATTTCGTGTATGAAGTCCGAGACTTTCATGGGATAAAAATGACTTTTATTTAAGCCAACTGGGTTCGACACACACTCAAATACTTAACCACTACAAAGGGGCAGCCGAAAATTATATGATTGTCGAGAAGAGAAAGCAGGAAGATGTTGCATATGTAGATATTTTAGCGGAATTTTCAGGCTCTGCCAGGACCCGAACCAGGGTTTCTGGCATGTCGTGCCGTTGCTCTACTGGCATACCCAGGATTTTCGAAAGGAAGGGAGGGGGGTGGTGTTACGTCAAGGTGTGCTCATTCGGCGGCGTAGATCGTATGCGCAGTTGTCCGTGGATGCATGACATCATCATCGAAACACTCGGCACGGAAAAGGCTGGTTCCTTATGCAAATATTGAGAAATTTGACAACGAATATCTTCTAAAATATAGTAGCAAGGGAAAAGTTACAACTTTTACTGTTAAGATTCATCCTTTCTAATCAATTTATCACAAAGTTGATTCAAATGTGTAAAATGGTTTTCAAGAACCCCTGTTTTGTTCTCTCCAGGCTTCCATGTAAGGGAGTTTTAACTTAAGAACGTTGGATTTCTTTTTTATCTATGTTTTGAAATAAGATTATTTTGTTCTTGTCAACTGAAATCATGCCTAAATGCTATGGAAAGCTGTGAAAACTATTATCAGAAAACTAACGGAATAAATCTAAAATATCACAGCTTGACTGATATATAAAATGCGGGATTGCCCATTTTTGTGAAAAAGGCATTGTGCGAGATCTAAAAGCAGAACTTTATAATATTGTATGTAAATGTAAGGGTGTAATAAACGTGACTGCTTCCCAGGCACGTATCCAAGGGAGGGACTTAGGGGGCTCAAGCCCCCCCGAAAGTTTTCGGTTTACACTAGATAAAATGAGATTTTTTGTTTCTTGTCGTGTCAAATAAAATAATGTGACGTTAATTTAAGGAGAGAAATAATTATCGAGGAAAGACGGAGAATATTCTATAACCCTGTTATTGTTAATAGTGCGTATCCAAGGTGGGCATCAGGTGTCTCGAGCCCCCTCCCCCAGGAAATTTTTCAGTTTACACGAGTTAAAATTAGGTTTTTGTCTTCTTCAATAATGTGACGATAATTTTAGGAGAGAAATACTTATCAAGGCAAGACGGAGAATGTTCTATAACCCTGTGTGTGATAATATTGCACGTAAACTTTTCTTACGCTTTCGGTGTTGTCGTAGCGAACTTGAACACTATGTAGAAGAGACTTGTCAGCATTTGGAAGGTGCACAACAAAGGTAGCGCCGCAGGTAGGGCGATTCGGGTTTATTGTAATTTTTTAATCTCTGGAAAGCTCGAGAGGGAACGTTCTTTAGAAAGAGAAGGAGTCGAACTACTGGCAATATTTAGTAATCGTTTTATCTGGGAAACGTTCTAGAATATAATGAGGATATTAATACACGGCTTCAATTTCCCGGTTGATCTGTACAACAGAATAGGTGGAGACTTCAGAGGTAAGCATGACAATTCATACAGTCGATTAGTGATCAGTTAGTGTCCATTGGTTGCTTTATAAGATCTAGTGATTCGAAAATGAAATGGACTAAATACCGTAATGTAACGAAGTCTACCACTAGTTCCAGTTAGGTCCCAAAGCTAAAGACATTGACGACAGCGGAACTTCGAGTAGTGCTACGACTAGTTCGGGTCGAAAGACGAAGAGATCGAAGGTCTCTCTCTGTAAAGTGAATATTTCGTCAGTATCGGCCTGGGCATTGGAGCGATTTATTAAAAAAGAAATAAGCTGCACAGATCAACTGAAAATCAAAGTTTTGAGTGATGATTTGGTTGTGCGAGGACCAAATTTTGTGTATGCAGCCCGAGAATTTCATGGCATAAAAAAATACTTTTGTTTAAGGCTACTGGGTTCGACACACACTCAACAGACAATTTTGCACACTTGCGAGTGCTTAGGCATGAATATGAACAGTTTGGTGGGTTTCAGTTTTTATAAGAGCTGCAAACATGGGAGGACAAGACACATTAGTGGTGTTCAGGCTCGAATGAGAGAGAAATATTCGTGAACTGTCTGCGTCCAGTTCCCAGCACACAGTTTGAATCTCGCGTTGTCGAGTGGATTGTGCATTCCGTGCATGTGTAACACCTTCGTAAAAACACTTCTGGTACATAGATATTTTGATGCCTGATGAGAAGAAATGGACAAAAACACATACTGAGATAGTAGGTGAAATGGGCGATTCTGGACACGTCCTTTGACCTACTTTTTATTTTAACGTTTCAACGTTTCGGTAAACGTTCTTATACGTTCTTAAACGTTTCAACGTTTATATAAGAACGATAAAAAACGTACTGTAATACTCATCTTCACGATTAGTCAAACGTAGTATTCATTCGCTGTACATATTTTCCGTCCTTAAATTCTAATAGTAACAAAAACCTTCCATCTCTCATTTTATATTTAATTCTGTGCAAATCACATGCCTGGAAGCTTGCGTGTATCACCCTCACTGTTTATTCAGATTTTGACCTTAACTATTGATCATGCATTTTTTTATTGCATATTTCCCATGTCAACACAAAATATATATTTTCTCTTGAATTAATTTTAACAATAATGATGAAAATTAGAGAAAGAGTAGAGAGAGAGAGAGAGAGAGTCGTCTTCCGTAGCTGAGCGAGTTACGGCGTTCACTCGTCTTGAGATTGTTCGCTGCGAGACGCCATAGGTTCGAATCCGGCTCTGCTCGGAATTTATTCGGCCTACGTATAGGGCCGGTGGCAACCCACCATCGTGAGAAAATTGGGGGAGCTATGAGTGACTGGTGTAAGCTGGTTTCAGATATCTTCTATAACGGCTGAGGGTTCGTCGTGCTGACCAAGATCACCTCGTTGCCAGTTAAAGATAACTCTAGGTAGGATTCCCCATCCAAAATTTTTGTTTCGTGTTCATGGCGATGGTAGTGCCCAATGCTGCAACTTTTTCTCGCAAAGAAGCATCTTTGCTCATGACCCTCCTGAAAGCGGCATGCTCCAATTTCTTGTCTGCTTCGTGACGTGCATCCAAATTCGTGTGCGTGTTGTAAGCAATATCGTAATCTTTGCATGCCGCGTCCAACAGATTCACACCCTTGTCTCCTCTCTCCAATCTTTTCTCGAGTTTGGTACCCGGTCCGCAGTATTGGTAGCCAAGTAAATGCATCTCGAAAAATAACTTGTTGATGATGTCGTTCACGAGTCCCTTTCCTTCGGCAACGTTCCAGAATCTCGGAGGCAGCATGTTGATAATTTTGATCAGGTAGCCGATACCTTTGTCGTCGTTCACGATGAAGTTGGAAAGTTTGCCAACATTGTAATTGGAGAGTGATGTTACCCCTACAGATTTTACTTCACAATAGAGGTTGTTGACACTCATCGAGACACACACCACAGAAGACGACGGGTGGATGGATAGTTGTGTATGCCAGCCACCAGTTGGGCCTGCGATCAGTTTAGTTGTTTTAAATTGTGAGTGTGTGTGTGAATTGAAACACTACAATTTCTTACCAAGTGGTAATATATCGACGTCTTGTAATCAGTGTGTCCTATTCCGAGTTCCAGTCAGGTCGCATAATCAATGTTTCAGATTCCATTTTAAACGTATCCCGAGTCGTGATTAGCCTATGTGTGCAAAAAGTGATGTTAAAACAAACTCTTGACCTCAATAATACAAGTTGTGTATTTTCTTTCAGCTGTGGTTCCCTCTTTTTTTTTCGCGAGAAATAACGAATTAACCTAATCATTAACTCAACAAATAAAAAATGCATCTCTAAATTAATTAATGAAAACTGTTATTACACCCAAACCTCTATTTTATCGTAAATATAAATAAAATATCATCTCACGTAGTGAAAACAATATGAAAATTGTTCTAGTAAGTGATATATGATTGTCAAACACATACATGAATACATTATGTTACAGATTCCACCGATGTAGTTTCCGGTAAAATAATTATGATGAAATTACTTTCCGGTTCTCGTCGGTGAAACCTTTGATCGCACACCAGACACATTTCAATGTTATTGTGAGATTGAAGTTCATCGCTGGATAATAAGAGCATTTTGGTTTCGATTCACATAAGAGGCTGCCAATGGTCTCAACCTCTTCAACTATCTTTTCAAAAAAAAAAAATATTTGATTACGTCTGGTCCTCGGTAAACATACGGTTCATCTATCCTATCCTGTCGCACAACAACAATATCCGAAACTCGAGGCTTCGTGCGGTGTTGTGGGAAGAAAGTTGGGGGATGAAGAATATACACAACTTGATTTATTTATTTCTTCTCTTGTTTTTTTTTTCTGAGGGCATATGCGAGTCTTATTCAAGAACTGGAATGATTGTACCTTTCGAATCAAATTTATGGAGGGGTAGAGAGAGGGCCAATATGGACAGGTCAGAAACAAGTGATGTTATGATGATAGCCGTCGCCATTTCAGAGTGGCAAATGTTTAACATTAATTGTTGAATTTTATTTTAGGCTAGGCATATTGACTTCGTCAATTTTATCAAAACAACCATTATTCATCCTCATTGTTGCCATTAGCCGAAATAGCCTCGCTTCTTTCTTTTTTCCCAATTTTCGTAGTGATCTCCGTTCGCACTTGGCTTTTGTAGATTAACAAAAATCATCTGAAGTTTGAACACGTCATACCGGTGCAAGCTGTTTTTGTGATTGTTCTCCTCGATTATTCAAAGTGTCTAATTTTCGCATATTCAAATACACACAAGTGGAGGGGGTTCATGCCACATTAGTGATTTTAAATTGTATTCTCGGAGCCATGCACACATTTCCTAACATTGTTGCCTTGTAGTCGATGAGTTGTGCAGGTACAGCTGTGAAGTTGTTAATAAGACCCAACACAGACAAGTCACCCAACATTGCTTTTCGACATAGATTTTTAACTAGAAAAATTGTTATGATTACAGTACACCCATATCAGCATACAATAACATGGTGGCATTTTTTCTGTTTCTGTTGCCAACAAAAGCAAATCTACAGACCACAGGTTCGAGAAATGAGACATTAACTATATTTTGCATACATGTAGGTACGCCCCCGCGAGGTATGTTATTGGAAGACTCAATACATGTGAGCGGTGGAGTAAATTTTTTTTCTTTTATTTTGATGTCCATGCATTTATCTGAACCCCTTGTCCAACCAAAACAAAAGCTCCGGTCCCATCTGGAGACTGCAAAAACTGATATGTATGTTTATTCAGAAAAACCATCCATAGACAATACCGTTGCACCCTCCATGTGCATTTTCCTTGTTGGCTGAACGCGAAGATGCCCGAGACTGCTTTCGAAATTGCTTTCAGCCTCGCATCACGATACAGCCGTTTTCTACAATTCTATTAGCCTACTATTATTATCTAAAACTATTTCATCACACACAATCAAAAAAAAAAATAACATTACATGCAAGGGACTGCATATCTTGTTTACAGTTTATAGTGGCATCATATTCCTTCACTCGGGAGACTTGCAAGACAGCTCATTACTAGATCTGTTTTGTCAATATGAGAATGCTTGCTATCAGTAATGAAATTTTTATGGTGTTTAACCTAACAGCTGAGGGGGGCAGGGCATTCCACATTTACCTTTGCTAGTACAATAAATATCAATGTTTTTAAGTTATGCAATAATTTTTGACATTATATTCATGTCCATTTCCAAAACTAGATTTAGATTTATATACACAAACAACTCGCTCTTGCAATATATTCTCTATTGTGAAAGATTCTCGCATGTTCGCGAAACAGGAAATACACGTCATAGCTTCCGTGAATCGAGCGCAAAATTACTGGAGCACGCAAAATACCGTATGCCAAGAATAAAATATTCCAAATGCAGGCATCATGCACAAATAGAATAATCGGGTTGAATTTACAGTCTAAAACCACCATGTTCTGGCAGCAAGTATCAAAAACATGAGGTTAGGAAATTTTGATAGGGGGTGAGTGAAATAGTTGTTGCAAGTTACCTTTTAAACCCAGTACATGTGTAGGAATATATTGCATATAAGCTGTCTCACTCTCTCCGTATGTGTGTCAGGTAGTCGTGTCGATCGTTAGTTGAATGTCACAGCTTAACCGTACTAGGTAATATTTTTACATGAGGTAAGTTGGCATAATCTGCAAGGGTATATGTTTCAAGCTTCTAGCTGTAGAAGATTAGCTTTAGCCTATTTGCAAAATATAAGTTTGGCTCGTCGAAAGCAACTCAAACAGTGTTGCCAGCTGTAGGTTAATTTTCCCGTTATACAATTGCAAGAGGTAAGTTGCTTATACCCTATCTGGAAGATGTGTCCATGGCTTATGTCGTAGGTTAATTTAGTTTGCAATAGATCTTGTGTGTTGGCCCTTACAAGTGATATAGCTGCCTTTCTGCCTTTGAGTCACCTGTAAGGCTATATGTGAGTGGGCGAGTAAGGTTAGTTTAGTTTACGATAGATCGACCTGTCATGCTATGTACTACTTTCTGCTTTTTGAGTTACCTGTAAGACTATATGTAGGTGGGTGAGTGAGGTTAGTTTAGTTCACGATAGATCACACTTTGAATTTGCTCACACTCTCTCTGTCTGTGTGTCAGGTGGTCGTGTCGATCGCTAGTTGTATGTTACAGCTTAACCCAAACTAGGTAATATTAACTGTACTTCAAAAAAATAAAAATTGTGCGTATCTCATGTCAAACTAGAAATAAAAAAATCAAACATTAAGCATTCATGCAGATTAATTAAGCCGTAAGTTCAAAATTTTGCCCCCCACACAAATCGCATTACATACATACATACATGTGGAAAAACAGAAGTATGCATGTTTTTTCGCTCCCGTGGCGTTACAAAAGCCCCCCTGTAAGTAAGACTAATCGGGGCTGGACCTACAGTTTCAAGAACCACTTGTGCGAGTATCGAACCCTTGAATACAAGGCTGCCACTGCGCCATAGGGGAGGAGGCCCGGTGAGAGGGGGGTAGAGAGCTGGAAACATTGACACCGCTATTGCCAGTTAGCATCTTCTTCATCTTATTGCATACTTATCATCTTATAGAAGATTACGCCGTCAACTTGTAACTTGTAGGTTAGCCTCGCCTGTGAAATATCATATGTTTAAAAAACAAAAGGTTTGTGAAGCAACTAGTCAGTGTTGCCAACTCCTAATTGTAGGATAGCTTCGTCTGTAAAAGTGAAATTTTCTTGGGGTGGGTTGGCAACACTAAACCCCACTTGATGACGTTAAAACAGGAAAATACATTTACTCGTACCGGCTTTTTTCTGCGCTGTAAAACATCGTCAGCACAATAAATAAGGCGCGGAACGTAGAGAGAAAATTAGTATTAGGTCGTAGTAGATTACACTGAGGCCCCATTGACAGACGATTTCTGCCTTACAGAAAAACATCGTAAAAAAAAATAGTTTTATAGGAAAATATTGTAAATCATTTCAAAAGTAGGTCACTGAACACAAAAATTTTTTCCCCTTCACACACCACAGTCAATTTCAAATACCACTACAATACAATTTTTGGATCATGAGGAGCAATTTTTACAGAAAAACATCGTAGCAGGGACCCAAAACATCGTAGGAGAGGTCCCGTTAGGTCGTAGCAGGGGCCAGAGATTTCCTTAACAAAAATAAATTTTGATTATCACACACACACACACATATTGTAGAAGATCACACATAAGAGTTTTAAAAACAAAACACATCGTGGCAGATTACGCTGAGAGCACAAGGTCGTGGTAGATTACACTGAGGGAGCTTACAGTAAGAGGAGACGGCCGCCTTATAGGAAAATATCGTAAGTCATTTCAAAAATAGGTCAAAAAATAAGTTAGCATAAGAGCAACATTTGAAATAGGATAAAAAATAGTTTAAAAAATAATACCAGAGCTTTTTCTGTTCATTTTTCTCTCATTGTAGGTTAGTTTAGTGCATAAAACATCGTAAAATAAAAAATAGGTCAAAGGATGAGTTAGCATAAGAGCAACATTTGAAATAGGATAAAAAATAGTTTAAAAAATAATGCCAGAGCTTTTTCTGTTCATTTTTCTCTCTCATTGTAGGTTAGTTTAGTGCATAAAACGTCGTAAAATAAAAAAATAGGTCAAAAGATGAGTTAGCATAAGAGCAACATTTGAAATAGGATAAAAAATAGTTTAAAAAATAATGTCAGAGCTTTTTCTGTTCATTTTTCTCTCATTGTAGGTTAGTTTAGTGCGTAAAACAAATTACGCTGAGAGCAAAAGCCTATTAGCAGGTCGTAGTAGATTACACTGAGAGAGCTTACAGTAAGAGGAGACAGCCTCCTTATAGGAAAATATCGTAAGTCATTTCAAAAATAGGTCAAAGAGCAATGTTAGCATAAGAGTAGGAGGTAAAAAAATAGCTTAAAAACTGATGCCAGAGCTTTTCTTCTGTCTAATTTTCTCTCATTGTAGGTTAGTTTAGCCCGTAAAACAAATTACGCTGAGAGCAAAAGCCTATTAGCAGGTTGTAGTAGATTACACTGAGGGGAGGGGGGGGGGCCTTACAATAAAAGAGGGGCAGCCTTATAGGAAAATATCGTAAGTCATTTCAAATGTAGGTCAAAAGGCAAGGTAGGATAAGAGCAAGATTTGCAGAAGGTAAAAAATAGCTTAAAAACTGATGGCAGAGCTTTTCTTCTGTCTAATTTTCTCTCATTGTAGGTTAGTTTAGCCCGTAAAACAGATTACGCTGAGAGCAGAAGCCTATTAGCAGGTTGTAGTAGATTACACTGAGGGGGGCCTTACAGTAAGAAAGAGGCAGCCTTATAGGAAAATGTCGTAAGTCATTTCAAATGTAGGTCAAAAAACAAGTTAGCATAAAAAATAGCTTAAAAAGTGATGCCAGAGCTTTTTTCTGTCCATTTTTCTTTCATTGTAGGTTAGTTTAGTGCATAAAACATCGTAAAATAAAAAATAGGTCAAAGGGCCCAGCCAGAATCGCCCATTCCACCTCAAGCAGCATTGCCAGCTCCTTGCTTTAGGTTAGGTTAGACCCAAAAAAAAAACCTTGGTGATTTTTTCGAGTGAGGAGTTGGCAACACTGTCGGTTGTTTAACTCGTCCTCCTCTCTCTCTCTCTCTCTCTCTCTCTCTCCTTTTTGTAATAGGGTAAAAAATAGCTTAAAAAGTGATGCCAGAGCTTTTTCTGTCCATTTTTTCTTTCATTGTAGGTTAGTTTAGTGCATAAAACATCGTAAAATAAAAAGTAGGTCAAAGGACGTGTCCAGAATCGCCCATTTCACCTACTTGAGATGGTTCCGGCTCACAATGTTAATGCATGGAAACAGAGGAGTCGAGTGGTAGAAAATGTCCCGATTTCACGTTCTTATTAAAATGACAGCCTTAAACAGTGGCGACGATTTAGGAGATAGTTGCTCCCCATTCTTTTGCCTCCACACTATCACACTATGGCCTCTTAATGCTTGCCTCCTTGTCCACCCCCCCCCCCCCCCCACATTTTGGAACCCAATTGCCACCATTGGCCTTAAACATACAATTGTGATATCCCTTTAAAAAATGGTGTTCAGCAGCCGCCCCGAAAGGAATTCCTGGATACGTGCCTGCTGCTTCCCGTAAAATATCACTGCACTCTCCACGTTCTTCTTCTTCTGTCTTTTCTTTGGCGCCGTCAATAGCTCCAACACGTTGTTTTTTATATATATATATTTGTCACATATTTGTTTTAATTAGTATTCTGCTCGTTCCGCCACCTGAACGCAGCAGCTATGGCTCAAAGGGCAGTGTAGTTACACCGGAAGAAGGCTCGGAAATGGCAGGCTTCAGAAGTTAACTCATCCAAATTAAATTAAACAGGTATGTGCTCTCTCTAAATTTAAATCATAGTTCTCAAATAATTTGATTAAAAGTTTTAAAAGTATCTGTTTTATTTAATAGCGTATTAATTGGTGCATTCTTCTCCAGCATAGCCATAGGCAGTGACCATACTACGGGGGGGGGGGGGGGGCAGGAACGCCCCCAATTCTCGTTCGACAATTTCTCTATCTCTCTCTTATCTGCCCCCAGTAAAACGACAAAATAAAGAAATGAATGAATGCTCCTTTAGCCAAAATATGCATTTTTGTGTCGTATGTAACGGAATAATAAAAATTTATTGCCCCGAGAAAATATGATTTACCCCTCCATCTTTATTATTGCGCTGTCACTAGCTACAACATATTTTGATTTCTATTGTTCCCACATATTTATTTTAATTTTAGTATTGTGAATCATATTCCACTGTGATACCTCACGTAGCCACCCCCCCCCCCCCCACACACACACACGTACGACTTCAGTTGTAAATTTTAGACTAAGCTTGTCAAATATCCACTTCTATCTTTGTATTCTTGAGTAATTTTAAAAAAAAATCATTTCGCCCCTTCTTCTGGACTATTTCATAGGAATGTTTTCCCACTGGAAGCCCCTTTGCAGATCGAGATCCGGGGCTATAGCCTTCCCAAGCCAGCGTCCCCTCCAAATACTCTCTTGGCCTCATGAAAGACAAAAATATATGCATTTCTACGAGATATTAATTTGACTTGGCAGTTTCTCTTTTCGAACAGGAATAAGTTTTAAATTTTAATAGCTTATAAATTTACACTAGCAATTTTGAGTAAAGGTTTTGCGTAACCCTAAAGTACATTTAGAGACTGCAAGGTCAACTCCCAATATTTCAGATATATTAATAATTTTCATCACAACGTCTCGCATATTTAAACATAGATACCAATTTCTGTTTATTTCCTTGTAATGCTGACCTCCGTGGCGAAGTGGTTAGCACAACGCTTTACCATGCGAAGGCACCCCAGGTTCGAATCCCCGCCCGGGCATGGGTCTACTTTCCTTTCTTCAATTTCATCATATCATCACGCATCCTCATCTTTGCGATTAGCCATATGTGACAGATAAGCGAAGTAAAATAAACTAAGTCTATTAATCAATTATTTTTTTAAACTTTTTAATTCTTCTTTAGCATGCCACGTTTTTGTTAAAATCATATTACGATTTGTAAAATGACGAAATTCTAAAGGAGAACATGCAACTTTCTTTGTAGCGCATCGGTCAGAAAGTTTCAGGAATATGGATTTTCAAAATACATTTTTTCACATGTACTTTGCCCCCTTTTAAAAGTAGCGCGTTTTCAATTATGTTACTAATCATTAAAAGGATGCCTCAATACCATCTTGGAGGATGATAATTATTATTGTTTTCCCCCTCCTAAAAGTAATAATATACTTTCGCTCTCTGAATCTCCCATATAAATGCTAGGGGCCGTCTGCTTCAGCTGAGCTCACTGCTTCTCCGGTGACGTCACGCGTTCGTGCAAGATCGGCAATCTTCGGATGGCTTTACCTAATCTCTATATTCCTTGGTGTTACGTATACTTTTTTTGGGTAGTCAGTCTTCATTTTGCCATCTTTCTCTGCCTTTGACGTTCATTTTTTTTAGAAATACTGGGCCAAAGGAGGGTTATAACCCCCATCACGCCACTGGAGATAAATGAGTGAGCATTTTATCATGTAACTAAATTAGTACGTTTTAAAGCTACATTAATTATAACTAAATTAATTTCTCAAGTGATTAACTTTGAATTACCTTTGAAAAGTAACTTTCCAAACACTGTCGATATCTTAGAGTTCATCATTACTCACATAAGAATTGTGAGATAAATTTTCTAAGATACAATATGGTAATAATTACCATTAGAATAAAATTCAAATCATTCAAAAATAATTGCATGAAGGGACTTCTAAAACTATATATTCGGGATATACGTGTAAATTCACATTAACATTTTTCTTTCAATGTAACTTCATTCTCCTTCTTGCCCATCCTTGAACATCATGTGGTTCTCTCATAGATGCGTATGCTTCTTGCTGTCTTGAAGTCGTCATTCAATTCAGAAAGCAATGAATATCCTAAGATTGTGGGCAAATACCCTTCAAAATTGGAACTAGCAAATATTTCAAGAAATGTGTGCTATAACTTGACAGACAAGACAAACAAGTTATACCATTCCCATTATTTTCAGTTTCTCAAATATACAGTTCTCAATTGCTGACTACTTGCAACCAGATATTAAGAAGTCTTGCAACATCATTTCTTGAGTATATTTTGGACTCTTGATATGTTGTAAACCATCACCATCCATGTAATGTGCAAATTGTATACGGTTCAAACAATCCACACAGACGATTTTGATTCCATAGGAGCAAGCATATCCACAAACTTCCACGGCATTGGGTTGCCATTGTTAGTCAAATCTGTTGAACTTTTTACAAATTTCAAGGTATTCTTAGAAGACACATGAAATAGATTCTCAAATGTTCATCTGCAAAAGGAGCAAATAAAAATATTGTTAATATGGTGTATGAGACTATGAACTTAACAAAGATGAAAAAAATAATTTTCATTACATTGTTACAACCACAGACAAGTTGAGTTAATAATAAAATGAAAACAACTTAGAGATGTTGTGTAAGTGGATGTGAATATAATTGATCTAAACTGCACCATAATGGTTAACGAAGTGGTCCTTTTATAACAGAATTATAAAAGGTTTGATTCACGGTATCAGCTCACTTCAGTGACTCAGATCTATCTTTACAGTGCATGTTAAATATGACCATAGGCGTGCGCAGACTCTTTGATTAGGGGGGAGGGGCAAAAGCCTTGAAAGTTCAGTCGGGAAAGAAAAACTTCACTTTATCTCACTGTTCTAGTTCTATTGCATTGTGTGTATATGACATATTATTTATATACATTATATACATTACATAATCAATTCATCCGCCCCATAACAAACCAATAGCAAAAATGTTATAAATTGTCTCTGAAATATGCGCGCTCCTTTTCCTCCAAACCAAGCTGTTACAGAAGTACTTAATTGTTCTTACACTGACTCTGGTAATTTACAATGCACTACAGAAAATAAATTGCGAGCGAAGCGAGCAAGAACATTTCACGATCCAAATTTTTGCAAAGTGAAAACTGTATTGATTTAATATGGCGCAAAAATAATCACGGGTTCGCCATGGCGTTCTCTATTACAATTTTACTCATTCAGATTGTTCAGCGTTGAGGGACAACTCCCGCCGTCCCCTACCTATGACTCTGAACTTGACAAGACTGTAAGAAAAGCAGATATTGCGAGCGAACCGAGCAACAAAATTTACGAAATGTATTTTTGTTTGTATATAAAATTTGAAGTCGAGGGGCAATTGCCCATCTGTGACACCCTAGAAGTCCTCCTGTCCGTCTGGTAAAAAATGATGATAGAAAGACGTGAGAGGTAATTCCATTTTGAGTATATCCTATTGTCCTGATACTCTTAATTTCTGCTAGTTTCACTTTCTCTTACTTCAATGTTTGCCTTCCTAGAATTGATTTTCGTCCAAGGTTGGGATAAGGTAATGTCCCTCTGCCCCCTTGTGGTTGCGCCACTGCAACCCCTTCCCCGTAGTTGCTTTGAATTTTCATCGGCTTGAAATACTTCATTTTCTTCAATAATATCATTTAATAAGTCATAAGATTCCTCTACACTAAATTTCTAGTTGAAAGTATAATAATGTAGGGGCATGGAACGTCTAGAAGGGGGGCAAGGATTACCCCACCTCCCTCTTCAAAAACGAATATCTACCTAAAAGTATATATTTCACACGTATAATTTGATTTCAGTCATAGTAATTTACATTAATTATTATGTAATGGTGGGACGCAAGTATGCGATAATTTCAAATTCAAGTGGTGTTTTTGAGGGGGCAACACTATTATCGAGGTAATATGCCCCACAGAAAAATATCTTGCTTGTCCCTATGTGGGAAAAATCTGCGAACGTCCGTGAGCCCCTCCCCCCTTGCTCCCCGTGCGCACGCCTTTGAATATGACTTGGACTTTAGTAGGTTATTGAATCAAATATTCGTAACATAATCTGGACAAATTATGATTTCTCTGAAAATCAATCAATCTTACCCACAAATAAATGATTGGCCTTGCACTTGTAAAATAAGTGAACTTCTAATCTTTACTAATCTATACTAATTTGTAAATTGTCAGTAAACACGAAAACTATTGTTTGGTAGACTGTTAGGACTTTACTCTTTTAGCTGTTAGGGTGTACTTTTACATTTTAAATACATAAAGCTTGAACTTATTGGAAATGCTGCACTACCATTACAAGGCGTTCAAAATTATGAAAGAACGAGAAAACCGAAGTGTTTTATACAGCTTACGGACCGGTTTTCTGATCTCATTCTGTGAAAGAAGATAACAGAACGTTGTCCAGAACTTGCACAAAATTCGGGGATCTCACATTAAATCTATTCCAATCCAACCTAACAGCTTAACCTACTTAATGCATTTAACATTTGCGAGCTTTATGAACTGTGTTCAAGTTTCAAAAACATAAAAGAGAAAAATCTTGTTCAAAACAGGTCAGAAACGACTCGTTCCAACCTTGTACAAGGGCAAAGTGAAACTATAATGAACGACTGATTGATTTGTAATACAAATTCCGATGTACGTACATTTGAATAGCACCAGTGAAATACGAAAATAATCTCCCAGGAACGATAGTAGAGCATTTTGTGCAATATCGATTTAATGTCAGAATATAATCTATATCAAGGTATTTCATGCTCTAGTAATAATCACAAAACTGTAATGTCTGCATTATGCCTAATTTATAACATTCTCTTCTGATTTTACAATTGCAAAGAATTATGAACTTCGTTTGTAAGAAAAAATGCGTGCTGGTTTGTAAAGGTTGAGACGTTGAAGCTACAGTATATTCTCACAGAAATTATATCCGAAGGTATTTCCTCAACATATAAATACATCATACATTCTGCATCACTCTTGCATATTGCAAACGTTTTGCTTCTGATGGATTAAGCAACAGGCATTTAAATATAAGACTTACCTTTCAGTTTTTCCGATGTTTCCTTCTTCCAACATGTACTGGATTCGTTATTCTCTGGTAACTTGGTTTAACTTTCACGATTTCGACGCACTTGTATTGATCATATCGTTAGAAAACACGGAGTGAAATATCGGCAACAGTGTTGGCTAAAATCTGCACCACGGAGTATATTGCGACGAAACACCACTTCAAAACTTTTAATGATAAGCACTACTCTCAGAAGGTACGAAATATTTTCATTTTTTCACATAGTATTTCAGATGCTTGCGGGAAGAAAATATGATCTTTGTTTCACCACGAAATTTTCCATACTAGTCATAAAAGAAAAAATGCACCAGTATTGACAAAACTACCACTTCAGCGCCATCTGTACGCAGAAGTTTGAACATGACGGAGACCTTTTATTTTCTGTTATTTACTTATAATTTTGTTACGATTGAAGGTATATAAGGCTCACATTTTTTAGTGAATAAAACAATCTTTTATATCGGAAAATTTCTTCCTTACCGAATCTATATTAGTCGTACGATTATATTTTCAAATTTGGGCCTATGCTTTAACATGGCTTTAGAACCCCCTTAATTAAGTGAACTGCTTTTGTTTCGCCTTCTTCGTAACGTTGAAGAGGTTTGAGCATAGTCTAGTCTGCACTTCAGCTAGGGCAATAATGATAGGGGTAAAATACAAAAGCTGTCTCATATTTCAAGAAATATTCTGACCCTGTTACACCTCTCACTCTACCACTCACAGCATTATCTCCAACGTATGTGCTACACAATTACAGCCATCTATGGAGTTCTTGGAGAAAAGTTCTTTGATATATACAAAGAGAGAGCGAACTGCATCTAATGATTGAATAGTAGCGGATCCTGAAAAGTGTTCTTTTACCTCCCGGCGAGACATATATCGGACAACTGACACCTGTTCCTTCTTCGCAATGTATTATGTTTCATCTGCCATCAATACCAATCAAGGGCGCCCGCAGGAGGTGGGGGGGGGGGGCTTTTCCTCTCTGAGATTTATGGAAAATGTTAATGAAATTCGAATGGTGAAATTGTAGCGATATATTACGACAAAATATATTGTTTTCTGTGACTTATGCCACAAGTTATAGCAATTATTATTATTGTTGTTATTATTATTATTATTTGAAGTAGGATTACATTTAAGCTTACAGTTTATTTTACACTGATTTAACTACAAAAAAAAACAGCTTTTTCTCCTGCAAGAATTAGTGTTAACATGATATAATGCAACACATTCTAAACAATTACACATAATTTATTCATTCTGAACTATGATGGATATTAGGGGAAGTTGGGGGGGGGGGGTGGCCACTCACTTTTTTCCACTTACACTTAATGCTAACAAGACTTCTCTCCCGAGAAAATGTTAACTGTCCTTCCCCCTCCGTCCCCCTCGAGTTTTGGCACCCAATTGCCGGTAGTGATCTCCGTAGATGCTTCGTCGCTTGAAAACATTAAATTTTTTATGAGAGCATAATATTGTATAATAACAGTGATAATATTCCTTTATACTAACTTTCTAAGTAAGAGCATTAAAGGGGGCAACTGCCCTCTCTTGTCGCCCCCGTTCGCACTCCTATGTTTGGGCCTCTTCCACTTCCTGGCTTACGTTACTGAATAATTATGGACATTACGCAAATTAATTAGTTTGGGTAGAACTGTGATTAAACTTTGCATCTAGATATTCAATACGTTTCCGAAGGATATCGGTGTATTTTGAAACTGACTTCAAGAAAGTCTCATCTAGAAAAGCAAGTCCTTGGACTGGATAGCAAGATACTGCAATACATCCACAACTAACATGTAGTGTCGGTCTCTTGGAATCTCTTTTGAAAGTCCTTCACTAATTAGCGTTGACATTGACTTTCCACTAGAGATGATTTGCCCGTTCTACATTTCTCAAGAATTTTAATGCTGTTTTATTCTATCCGTAATTGGTTAATCTCGACGATTACAGAAGAATGAAATACAAATCACATATTTCCTGGTAGGCGCTGGAATCTTGAATGAGAACACTCTATATATTAAAACAAAATTATTTTTTGTAAGTCACGTTGGTATCTAAAGAGGAAAAGTGGTAACATGCAGAATACACCACTTAAAAATAAGTAAATCGAAGTACATTTAGGACTGAAGTATATTATTCGATACGTCATTAACGCCAGTGGGGGGAGGCGTGTAGAACGTCTGACTGTGGATATGTCCTCTTCTGACGCTGTCGTTAGTTAGCTGTTAAACGGATATTACCTAAAGAAGAACACAGGCATCAAATTCCTTCTAGAATGTAACACACATGTCTTAGAATTCAATTTCACCGTTAGATGGTAGCTTAATTTTCATTGCAATTTACTAGATATCTAAGAGAGAATTTTACAACGACAAAAAACAAGTTACAGAATGTAATACAGCAAAAACGAATGCAGTAAATTTGAAATCCACAGAATCCAATATGTCATTGAGTGCGCACAATTTTACCTAAAAGGCAAACCCTTTGGAATAAAATTCTGATTTGATATTTAATATACAGGATAAGTCTTTAATTAATGTTTTCCTAATCTAAACGAGGACTACTGCGTTGTGCATATTAATATTAGTAGAGTAGTGTCCCCGGTTCGCCAACCGAAAATGAGGCTCGGTGAGGCTCGCAGTGTTGCCAACTCCTCACTCGAAAAAATCACCAAGGTTTTTATCTCGGTCTAACCTAATTTAAAGCAAAAAGCTGGCAATACTGCGAATCTCACCGAGCCTCATTTTCTTGCAGTGTTGCCAGCTCGAGCGAGGCGTAGCCTTTTACGGTGTATGTTAACGGTTTGCTCTCGTAAGGCATGAGCCTCATTTTCTTGCAGTGTTGCCAGCTCACCCCAAGAATATTTCACCATGTGATATTTTACAAGCGAAGCTAACCTACAAATGGGAGTTGGCAACACTGGCAACATCAATTGCGGTTTAGTGTTGCTAACTCACCTCAAGAATATTTCACCATGTGATATTTTACAGGCGAAGCTAACTTACAGAGTAGAGCAGTGGCACCGGTTCCACGCCCGAAAATGAGGTATAGTGAGGTACACAGTGTTGCTAACTCCTCACTTGAAAAAATCACCAAGGTTTTTGTTTTTGGGTCTAACCTAACCTCAAGCAAGGAGCTGGCAATACTGCTTGAGGCTTTTCTCGCAGTGTGGCCAACTCACCCCAAGAAAATTTCACCATGTGATATTTCACAGGCGAAGCTAACCTACAAATGGGAGTTGGTAACACTGATTAGTGGAGGTAGCCGGGTTCACCAGCATCAATTGGCGATCAGTGTTGCCAACTCACCTTAAGAATATTTCACCATGTGATATTTTACAGGCGAAGCTAACCTACGAATAAGAGTTAGCAATACTGATTAGTGTAATCAGCTTAGTTGAGCGCCATCAATTGGCGATCAGTGTGGCCAACTCACCCCAAGAATATTTCACCATATGATATTTTACAAGCAAAGATAACCTACAAATGGGAGTTGGCAACACTGACTAGTGGAGGTGCACGGGTTGAGTGCCATCAATTGATGTTGCCAGTGTTGCCAACTCACCTCAAGAATATTTCACCATGTGATATTTTACAGGCGAAGCTAACCTACAAATAGAAGTTGACAACACTGGTAACATCAATTGCGGTTTAGTGTTGCTAACTCACCTGAAGAATATTTCACCATGTGATATTTTACAGGCGAAGCTAACCTACAAATAGAAGTTGACAACACTGGTAACATCAATTGCGGTTTAGTGTTGCCAAATCACCTGAAGAATATTTCACCATGTGATATTTTACAGGCGAAGCTAACCTACAAATAGAAGTTGACAACACTGGTAACATCAATTGCGGTTTTAATGTTGCCAACTTACCTGAAGAATATTTCATCATGTGATATTTTACAGGCGAAGCTAACCTACGAATGGGCAACACTGACTAATAGAAGTGGCCGGGGTTGCGTCCGAATCAGCAGCAGATGTCACCTAGAGCGCTGTTCCATCCGGGACTCAGCCAATCTCTGTTGTCCGAATTTGCGGTAGACGTGGAGTCGGAGGGAAGAGCAGAGAGGCGCGACAGATGCACGCTTGAACTCGCTGTGACGCTGCGCTTGGCAGCCATATTCTAACTTTCACTTTGTACAGACAACATTTACTGATTAGAGGATGTAAAACTCAGTTATATTTTAATATTTTATCGATAATGAATGCAGAAAACGTAAATGATGAAATAGCGTGTTATATTTTTAATGTGAGTAGTTAGGTGGAAATCATTGTCATGTTTGTTTGCGCCCCAGAGTGCGGTGGGTGAAGTTCGGGCTGACACCTGGCGGGAAAAGTGACAGGCGTACTACAAGGGGACATGCAGATTCGGACGACTTGGACGCGACTTCGAGTGCACGCGAGAGCAACGGGGGAGAACGGGATGGAGCGCTTGCCAATCCGGACACGGCTTTTGTAAACCTCTCTCGGGAACGATGTGCCACACACGCGCGCGCGCGCCTATCGGTAGATTATGTTTCGCGTATTTATTTGTTGTGCTGGCACAGCGTGATGAGTAAATAATGCATTTTCTCATTTTTGAAGTACGAATGCACTTTATCGTAATCTTCCAAGTGCCGGGGGCACTAATGTTTGTATATCGTGACTTTTGTAAACCTCTCTCGGGAACGATGTGCCACACACACACACGTGCACGCGCTGGCGCCTCTTATTATTTGTGCAAGAAAAAAGATGTTAAACATGTTAAAACTGCTCTGTGACCCTCTCGTTCTTCACGTCGTGGACGAAGGACTTCTCGGCGACCAGGATCACACTGCATACGGTGTCCTCGGGCAACGGACTGTTGAACTCGCAGACGATCTTGATGTTGGTTCGATCGTTGACCACCACCTGCTTTCTCTTAGATGTGTTGATGACGAACATCGGCCTGCGGATTTTGAATTCGCTGGGGGTGTAGTACATGTCCATGCTTCCCTCGGTCACGCGTTTGAAAGCCGTGTAAGCTTCGTAAAGTTTGAGATAATCGTCTTTGGTCATGTCGAGGTTGTAATTCTCGCGCGGGAACACTTCGTTGCGTCCATTTTTGAGATAAATGTTTTTGATCTTGCAGTCGTCGAATTTGCTGGAATCTTTTTCCTGGTTGTTATCGCGCCCGGTTTGAAAGAACACTACGACGAAATCTGGCATGTCGAACTGTATGTTGTTGAACTGCGTCGTCACGTCGAATTCCATGTGACTTCCCGACGCCATCTTCTGCACGCACTGGTAACCGTGAAAGTGAATCGGCACCTGCGGATTCTTCAAGATCTCTGCTTTGTACTTGAGGGCGTAGTTCGTCTCGTATTCCACGATCGGCATTCTCAATTCCATGCTCCGGATGACGCACTTGGCTGCTTCGGGTAATGTGTTGGCTATCGGCGTGCCGTCGGCGTTCAAGTTGGTGTATCGCATCAGCGCGTCGTTGTCGTTGGCTGCTCTTCGAAACGTGACGCGCAATCCCCCCTTCCACATGATTTCTTTGTAGTCGGAGAAGAATCCCGGTAGCAGACGCATGGGAAAGAGTACTGTGTGATTTTTTGTTGATATTTTCGTCCCTGCTTCGAATCCTCCCGCCTGGTAGTATGCCGCGTCTGTTTTGGATAATTTCAATGTTCCCACTGCCGTCGACGTGATGCCTGGATAATCGATTCTGTCGATGACGGTGTTGTGTTTCCTCACCTCCACCTGCGAGAACAGATGAGGCACGAAGTTGTCCACGAGTATCAAATTTGCATTGGGCGGAAACGCGTCTTCGCTTTCCTTCTTCACCACGTCGAATTGAAGGTAGAGGTCCGCTCTGTGAGGATGAACGAACCCATCCCCTACGTCCACGTCGTATTCGATCTCCCTGTTTGCTTCGTTGAGATTGGCGAACGTGCGACGGTTGGGAGGGAAAGATTGCAATTCGTAACTTTCGATTTGCTCCATTTTTACTATGCGTGTTATTTATTATACGTTGATCTCCACGATGGCAGTGGTTGTTGCACCTGCGAAATCCACCACCTCTCCTTTCTCGTTTGTCACCACCAACTCTATGTCGTCTATGCGGTTGCGGCATACTGGAAAATAGATCGGCGAAGAGGGTGTGTAGATGATCGGTTCCATGAATTCGGAACTAGGTTTGAATGTGGCTATGATTCCCGTCTGCTTGTGACTTCCTAACAATCCGTCCGAGGATTTCGTGATCATGCCTTCCGCCACGTTGCAGTGAACGTTTAGAGTTTCTATGGCTAGAAATTTAGGAATGTTGGTTGCCGTGTGTTTGATGCCAGCTTCGAGTTTGGTGTCGTTCTCGAAACCTAAAAGTTCTCCCATGGTGCCCAGGTCCACGGTCTCCGTCGCCGATAGGATTTCCACTCTGTGCGTGACCGAATTTTGAGAAAGGTACGTGCCTTTGGGTAATTGAGCTTGCAAAGTGGAAAGATTGTATTGGCCTGGCGTGACGATGATGTGTTCGTTTCCAACGCTAATTTTATTATTGTGCTGCGTGACGTTAGGTATGAGGTACATGCTGTAGAATGCACGCAGAGCTACGGATTTAGGATAGACGATGTCGTCGTGCAGCGTGAGTTTCAGGATCGAAGATTCACTCGTGAGATGGAACACGCCCATCGTGTTTAAGATTCCACAATGCTTTCTGAAAATGTTCCACCGAGGGGTTATTTATTTTAGACATGTATGCGAGAACGGAGAGGCATAGGTGGCCACAGTTAACATCGGTGAAACCCTGGATGCGTTTGTTATTGTAGTAGAGGTTGGCAACACTGAGATACTTCACCAACCTGGCAGGTGGTGTGCCACCGAACGAATCGAAAACAAATGCATTGTTATCGTCAATTTTGAGGTAGCATATCCAATGTGTACCAGGATTTTTGTAACTGTCCAGGTTGACCACGCCATACTCCCTTTTCTTCACAGCAGAGGGTAGAGAATCGGACATGAAAACACCCCTGAAGTTTTTTATTCCCAACAGTTCGATCAGAGATTCAATATCGAAGTTGGACAGGGCTTCTTCTTTTTTTTATATTTCTTCAAAGCATCGAGGTTGCTTTTTTTTGTTTTTTTGGTTATACCTTTCCCCTTCTTCTCCATAGCCAGGTTGTGACGTTTCTGTTCTTCCAATTCTGCCTTGTTCTTCTTCGAGTCGATGACGGTTTTTGCAATGGCGGCGCTACCGCCGGCCAAACTTCCAACGGCCCCTAATGCTGCCAGGATGGCTGGGATGCTGAATATGAAACCTCCGATCTTTTGCTGTTTTCGCGAACGCTGCAAGCGTCTCAATTGAGGTGTGCTGAGAAGTAATTTCATTCCGTGTCCTTTCGTCAAGCAAGAACGTTTCTTCTCGCGTTGTTTCTTGGTGAGTAACCCATCGAGGGCACCTAGATTTTTCAGATTGGAGTATGGTATCTGGTACACGACACCCTTGGGCTTCATGATGATGCTCTATATGCTATCTTCACGGTATGTTATTTATATATATGTTCTGAGATTTTTTTTGTTTTGTGTAATTTTTTTTTGGTATGTTATTTATATATAAATGTTCTGAAATTTTTTTTGTTCCGTGTAATTTTTTTTCAAGAATATACTCCGCGCAGAGCCGTTACACAAATTCTATTACATGCTTTGTTTTCTTACCAAGAAGTTCCTTTGTACCCTTGTACACGATTTGAGTTTTGTTCTCGATTAAAATAGCTAGCTTCTCGTCGGATAACATGTTAGCGTATCGATCTGGTAAAAATAGACTGTATTGTGCGTTGAGCAACAGACGCGCCTTGGGGCCATACTGGGTAGAAACAATTGAACCGGAAGTTATCGTGTAAGGTTTGTCCACTTCTAATTCCTGAATTTTTACATATTCGACTGATGAATTTAGCATTTGTTTTAATGCTTGGGCGTCTAGTGATTGTTTACTCATTTTATAAATGGCAAACACAATTGGAGTTTTTTTTTTTTTTTACGTAGTGTTATTTATATACCGAAGAAATTTTTTTCACGGTTCGAGAAATTCTTTTATTTCTACACACCCCATCCAAGTTTTTGTTTCGTGTTCATGGCGATGGTGGTGCCCAGTGCTGCAACTCTTTCTCCCAGCGAAGCGTCTCTGCTAACGAATCTTTCGAAAGCTGCGTGCTCTAACTTTCTGTCTGCTTCGTGACGTGCATCCAGATCGGAGCGAGTGGTGTTGTAAGCGATGTCGTGATCTTTGCATGCGGCGTCCAACAGATTCACACCCTTGTCTCCTCTCTCCAATCTTTTCTCGAGTTTGGTACCTGGTCCGCAGTACTGGTAGCCAGGTAAATGCATCTCGAAAGGTAACTTGTTGATGATGTCGTTCACGAGACCCTTTCCTTCGGCCACGTTCCAGAATCTCGGAGGCAGCGTGTTGATGATTTTAATGAGGTACCCTATGCCCTTGTCGTCGTTTACGATGAAGTTGGAAAGTTTTGTGCTGATCATGTCCACGATGCCAACCTTCTCGTTGTAGAAATTACGATTGCCTGCATTCTCCTCTCCTGCAATAACCAACAACCTGTCTATGAGCTTGCGCACGTCGTCCACCCAAACGAATTCTTTGGGTAACGTGTTGTAGAGTTTGACGCCGCTGCCTGTTTTCACCTGGTTCCATATCGGCTTGATGAGATTCCTGTATTTTTCGCCGCTGCTCGATTTCACCCTATTCTGCGTAGCGTCGTTGTTCTGGTACAAGGCGTCCGTCATGATCAGAATTTCCTTGTAACTCTGGTAATCTTCTTCGGTGTAATCCTTCGGCTGCTTTTTGGCAACGAGTTCCCACAGTCCCACCGTACCCGGATACCTGTTCCAGCTATTCTTATCGCCTAAATTGACTTTAATGTCGTTGCCTTCGAAACTCACCTTCGATTTTCCAATCTTCCATACCACACCGCCGCCTTCGTTGGTTTCCATGGTGGGATACAATCCGAACACTTCATCCTTGTCGAACTTGCCCGTGCTCAGGTAGTCTCGTGCCAAAGGTCCCAACTCGATTTTATCCAAAGACGACGACGTGCTGCTTATGGCTCGATGTCGTGCCGGTACGTCCTTCAGTTCGAACGGCGTTGAAGGAATGCTCGAAATAGGCGTGGGTACGGTGTAACTTTTAGCTGCAAGTGGTACGAGTTCGTTGATCAAATTTTTATTTTGTTCTGTGACGCCTTTAATTTCTTTACCTAGATCGCTGATGGCATCGATCACAGGTTGATCTTGACGTTTCTTCTCTTCGTAGAATCCGCGATTCTCGGATTTCCAACCTTTGAAGCGTTTTGCGAGGTAGTTTCGCAACTTGAGATTTTCGTCTTCGATTTTTCGTTTCGCCATAACGTTATTTATACACGTTGTTGCTCACAACGTTGCAACGTTTAGAAAGTCGTTGATTTTGTTTCTGTATTTTCCATCGTTGGGTTTCCTCGTCATGTCGATCGTCGCGAATCCGAAATCGTCACTGTTCCAACAGTGGGAGCAGCAGCGTTCCGAAAATTGATTGTAGTTCATGTCTCCGCCTACGTAGTCATCGTACGCGTGCTTCAGGTTGGTGTGATCTTGACGAAACAAACATATGAAATTAGCGTTGTCGCGTACTAACTGTTTTGGAATTTTGGAAAACGTTTGAGCTAGGAAGAAGCAATCTATTCCTTTGTGACGACCTTGCGTGAAAAAATTGCGAATTTCATTTTGATTTTCCAGGATAACATCGTCGAACACAACAACTGAATTTTCACGACAATCGTCGAGTGGTTTTATTTCCGAAGCGAACGTTGCAATGTCCAGACCATCGTACAGTTTCATCAGTTGCTGGTATTTCGCTTGCTCCAAACTTTTCGAAAATACGTAGAGGTGCCTGTTCTTCCAATCTAACCAATTCGGTGCGAGGAGAAAATTGTCCACGAGCAGTGTTGTTTTTCCACACCCCGAAGGACCTACGATCAGACAGCGGATGCTGTCGGGAAGCAACTCACCGTTTTTTTTTCTCGTTTGACTTTCCGAATCCGGTAGACGTTTCACCACGTTCCACGTACTTACAAGATCACTTCGTTCGCGTTGATCCAACTTTTTTCCGGAAGTCCCAGCCATTTGACAAACAGTTTGTCGCCTTTTCTACGCAATACTTTCTCGATGAGGTACGTGTCGGGATGTTTTGTTTTAGAGAGTTCCTCTTCGTAAAATCTTCCTTTCAAAATCTCGCCGCTACTATCTTTTATTATATACGTGTGTCGGTTTCCGGGTAAAACTCGAACCACCGTAAAAAGTTCCGTGCTCCAATTTTTTGTGAACCCCTTCTCGAAGGTGCGTTTGAATTTGCTGATCCTCACCTGGTCTCCAATTTTGAATTTTGATTTCTTGGTAGTCGTGGGAGTGTACTTTGGACAGTAAACTGTAGAAATTAAATGCTGCTCGTCAGATTTCGTAACGTCAGCTGGCTTCATGCCTATCGTTCTGTGTACCCTATCATTATAGGTGTCGACGAGTTCCGGCAGTATGTCGACCCATTTGTAATTTCCTCGAAGCGTGAATCGTTTCCACATGTGTGTTTTCAAGGTTCGATTAAATCTTTCCACGATGCTGGCTTTGATGTGACTGAAGGTTGAATAATGTCGAATGTCGTGTTTCCGAATAAACTTTTGGAATACGGCGTTGTAAAATTCCTTCCCCTTGTCCGTTTGCAAAAACCGTGGCCGTCTGTCGCTTTCGCGAAAAATTGTCTTGAATGCTTCCGTGACGCACGTTCCTGTTTTGGCCTTCAAAGGTAGAGCCCATGCGAATTTCGAAAACGTGTCTATGACGGTGAGGAGGTACTTGTTGCCCTTGTTCAATTTATGCAAATTTTTTAGATTGTCGCTACTCATCTCCACGAGGTCACTTTGCCAGAGGTCGTCGATGCCCTTGGTCACCACCGCCAAACGTTCGTAGTTGCGGCGTGCAGGTTTATGCAATTCTTCGACGATGGCTTGCCTAGACATTTTTTAGAGATTACGTTTGAAGAGAAGCACCAGCGTGATGGGATTCAAAGAGGGTGGCACTTCGCTCGTGTTTTGAATGATCAGCTTATCGCCGGCACTCACGTCGAAAACGGTGAGATCTTCGTCTTCGTGTATTTCATATATGTTGCGCGTTTCGTTCCAACGTGCCAGAGGAATGTTTCCTGCTTTCTGAACACCACGATTCGATATCAAGGTCATGGTGGGAACGCTAGCTTTTCTACCGTGAGACCAGTACGAAAATTCATTTATCTGAATCGTGCCATCGAGGAGAAACTTGTAGTACGGATGATAAGGATGCAACATGTACAGTTTGTTACCTTCGACGAACGTGGAGATTCTCTGTTGATTGGGTACGCTGTTGATTTCGATGGCTTGCAGAGAATGCAGTTTAGCGAATTTAGTATCGACGCTAACGAGGTTGCTGTGAAGCTGTCCCAGTGTATTTTGTACGGGCAACAAATGTTCGACTATGGTATCCGTTACGGTAGAAAATGACGGTTTGATTTTCACTTCCACGTTCAACTGCTTGTAGTTTTCGTTGAGTTCTTGTAACTTGGCACCGAAAGAGGCCAGCGTCGATTCCTGCGTGGATTCCAGCACTCCAACTTGATCCCTGATGTTGACGACAATACTCTGAAGGTTCTCGACTTGATTCAATTTCGAACTTTTCTCGGTGAGATCGTTCACGATGCTTCGCATCTCGGTAAACTGCGTGTGAAGATCGGCGACGCTCTGCGAAGTGGGCAGCGTCGACACCAGCGAAGCAAGTTCGTCTCGAATCTGTTCCACGTTCGCCGTTTCTGTTTCCAGTCGTTTCAGCATACGTGATATGCTTCTTTTCAAAGCGTGTAATTCTTTGGAGGTGGGGAGATTGGCCACCCTACTCTCGAGATCGCTCAATGAATTTTTGATGTCGCTCGAATCGGATAGTGCCGTCACGGCAGTTTTCAATTTTTCCAAATCTTCGCTCGAAGGTACGCTCGTCCGTAACGATTCCAAGTCACCCTGTATGTTGTCCAGTACGTGATGAAAATGAGCAAGATTCGTTTCGACGTTCAAATTTTCTAAATATTCGATCTTCTGCTGAACCGTGCTTAACGTGTCTTGTATGCTCGTCAACGCACTGGCTTCAGTGTGAATATTTTTAATTTCTTCGTTGATCAACTCCAGAGACGCCTGAAGCGTAGCGATGGTGGTTTGAATGTGTTCGAAATCTTGATAAGCCTCCAATTGAATTTTTATGTTCGCGACGCTTTTGCTGATGACTTGCAGTTCGTCTGACGATGGTAGGTTCGTCATGGTATCTTCCAAAGTCTGTAACTTGGATTTAATTTCTTCCAACGTGCCGGCGAATTCTTCTTGTAATTTGGAAACAACAACATGCAAGCGTTCTACATCAATATCCTTCACGACGGTTTGAAGTTCAGAGAAATTCTTTTCGATTGTCGAAGTTCGTTCTTCGATTTCGAGTTTCAATTTTTCCAAATCTTCATTTTTCGATTGAAATTGCTGCAATTTGGCCAAATCATTTTGAAGCTTATCCACGCTCAACTGTATATTTTGAACGTTGTCGTAAGAAGGTACGTCGACATAATTTTTTATGAGCGTTTTCAGTTCGGAATCGATTTTCAGAATAGGGTCGAGACATTGCGTTTGGAGCGTAGCGATCTCCGACTCTAAACTTTTGTTTAAGGTCTCCTGCAAAGCGATCAAATCGCTCCTCAACTTTTTAATTCGGACGTCCAACATAAGAATCTCTTCTGCGTGGTCTACACGCTTAGTGTTGCCGAAAATGTCGTTAGGCATTTTGGTTAACGGTTATTTATAATAGGATAGACGATTCGTAATTCAACGAAGAGAGGAATGAGTTTGTCGTAATCTCCTAGGAGTTCGACGTATAAACAATCTCCTGCGGAAACATCGTACGTAATGTTAGAAAGCATCTTGTCGTGCTTGATTCGAAAAATGTTCTTGCCGGTAGATATTTTGATTTCGCCTACGTTTTCCGGATTCACGGTGATTTGAAGTTTTCCATCGATCGGAATTTTGTAAAAATGTAAATTGTTGTTGAAGACGTAAAACATCTTGCCCACATCGTCATCCAATTTCGTCCAAATGCTGTTAAGGTGAACAATCAGTAGACCGTTGAGTTTAGTTAACATGGAAGGTAGAAATTCATGATCTGTCGTCGTGTGGTGTACAGTCTCCATGTTGGTTTGTTTTCGGAAACCAAAGAGATTCATATTATGCTGGTTATTTAAAATACGGTCAAAGTTTTTTTGTAATGACAGTCAGTGTTTTTTGTAATGACTAACAAAATATTTTTTTTTTGATTTTTTATGAATCTTCTGTTGAAGATGGGCATATGTTGCAGGTTTTGCTTTCTGCTAAGCGATAGTGCCCCCACGGCAGTGTGTGGATTCCACATTGAAGAACGCACCTCTTGTCGTCGCGTGCGTCCAGGGCAATCTTCCTCACTTTGTTGGTGGTCAACACATGGTCGACGCTCTGGATGCGCTGTTCTGCTCTTAAAACCGACGACTTGGTTTTGAGGCAATCCACGAAGTCCTCGAATGTGAGATGCTCCCGAACCACCTGTCTGCCAACACCCTTGGCCTTCTTGGTAACGCCGCCCTCAGCTTTGATGGTATAGGCCTTGGCGCGAAGACCTGCAAACTCGAGAATCACATCTCCGTCCTTCTCGTCTTTGAGTTTGCCAGGCACCTTTTTGTTGCGGGCCAGGATGTCGTACTGGTTCGGCTGGGGATAGCCCGAGGTGTCGAAGAGTTTAACCAAAGATAGAACTGTGGCTATATCCCCGTATGCGTCGGCTGTGCGAACGTGGTACACCAAGCTGTCCGTGTCTGTGTAGAGAAGCGAGATGTTGTGGCCGTAGTGTGGACGTAATATGTCGTAGTATGTCTCGAACATGTGGAGCTTGCTCAGATCCAGAACAGTGGCTCCAACGTAGATGGGCTTGGTGAGTTTCACCACACCTTGCCTCATGTGAATCAGAGCCAGCTGCTCGTTGTAGATTGTTCGAGACTTGAACAATGGACTTGCAACAAGCTGACGACATCGCTCTTTCCTCGTCACCAATTTTATGTCCACGCGATTCCGTACATTCTCCATGGTTTTGCCAAACACTGCATTATTCATGAGCTTGAAGAAATCCTTATCAAGCTCGGACGTGGCTGCGGTGCGGTGTTTGGTGTTGAGCTCGATATATGGACGTAACCATGGAGAATGCTCGAACTTGAGGATGTGGTGAACTGCGTGGACTGTGACCCCTCGCTGCATCAACCACCGGAGATTCTTGTAGTGCAGGACGTAATTCTTCTTGGGCTCGAAATCCATGACGAGCTTCTTCTGGTTGGAATCGGGTGAACACTTGAACTCGGGTGCAGGGGGAAGATCGCAGAACGAATCCTGCAGCTTCTCGGAGAACTCAAGGTCCACCTCGGCGAAGAACCCATGTTTTGAATCGTCGAAGCTTTCGATGTCAAAGTTGGAGGGATCGGTCCACTCGAACCCTCTAAAAGGGAGTGGCTGCATCATGGAGTGCCCGTACAAGTTATTCACGTCCGTGTGCATGATGTAGCTCGACGGTTGGGTGGAGTCGTAGCCAGTAGCCATGTGATGGTTGTTGGCGCGCGCGTGCCGTTGCGACACCTGAACCATTCCACCCCGCACGGCACGTTCTACAAACAGCATCATGTCCACGTCCGAAAGA
The DNA here is from genome assembly GCF_977018435.1 of Lepisma saccharinum. Classification (NCBI taxonomy): domain Eukaryota; kingdom Metazoa; phylum Arthropoda; class Insecta; order Zygentoma; family Lepismatidae; genus Lepisma; species Lepisma saccharinum. The sequence continues at coordinate 67,269,296 of NC_139243.1, forward strand.
AGTTCCAGCTTGATTTTCGTCACCAGAAACATGGCTGACCACGCCAGTCCGGGGAGACTATAGAAGTAGGCGGGGTCCAGGTGGTAGATGTTCATTGCGGTCGCCCGGAACGTCTGGAACACGTCGGCGAGGAGCGTCACATCAAGTCTGAGGTAGGCGTCGTGGTAGTCTCCGAGAGTTCGACAACCTAGCTCGCGCCACATGGACTGGGCGTGATGATATTCTTCGTCGGTGATGTTCGAGCCCCGTAACTGACTGTAGAACTTTGCCTGGGGAGGTAGCGACGTCTCCGCAAACTTGGTAGAGTCGGTGACGTATTCGTAGGGGTAGACCCCCTTACGCCTGAAGAGACTGGCGTCCAAGTTTGGAAAATTCGCAGAGGTGATGCGCATTTGCTTGTCGCTAAGCTTCCCTGCGAGAGCATCGAGGCTGGCCGGGAGGAACCTCAGGGAGTCGAGGAAGCGAAGTTCGGCGGTAGAGTCGGATGCTGGGATTCGAACCAACTTGCTCACACTGATGTAACGCTCCTCGTTTTGTGCCAGGACGTTGATTCTTGCATTGTCGTACCCAAGATGCTTGATCAGGTGGTGGAAGTCGTATCCCGAGCCATTGTGAAAAAACACAGGGATGAAGCGTGGGTCCTGGGCCTTAAGGTTACATCTGTTGCACCAAGGACCAACGTACCTACCGCTAAAGTGATCGTGGTGATGGACTTTACGGTTGTTGGCGGTGTACTCCTCGACGCAAACAGGGCAAGTGATGGCCTCGTCGTGTCTACGTTGATCATCGGGGGACAGTGGGAGCATAGACTTGGGGGTCAACAGCACCTTCCCTATCTCGTTGGCTTCCACAACCATCCTCTCGAGGAAGTGTTTGGCTGCGTCGGGACCACGGTACACGTAGGGCTCGGGCGCGATGTGTTGATCTCGTCGCACCACAACGTATGCGAAACTGGATGCCTCGTGGAGTTGGTAAGGGGTGGTGGAGGAAACTTCGGGGTCGGGATCGCAAGTGGACAGGGGTTTGAGGAAAGCCTCGAAATCCGCGATGATGATAGCGGGGTGCTCCACCATGGCACCGTGCATGTGGAAACACTCCACGGCACCAGGTTTGGGCAAGTCTGCCAACCCAGGTTCGTTGGCTTTGCAGTAGAGCTTGTGGCGAGCGAGCTTCTCGGCAGCGATGTTGCGACCTCTGATGCGCTGGTAATCCTGCCGTTCTCGATTACGAAATATAGACAAGCACCTGGGACAAACTTCTATGTGGTGTTCGTCTTTGCTTAGCTGGCTTGAAACAAGCCGAGAGAGCGAGCGAATGAGGGTGTAATGGTGGTGGGTCTCGTCCTTGATGAACAGAAGATGAATTTCCTGCGCACTATCGTCGTCTACGTTGCTCACCCGGATAGGGAAAACCACATTTTTGTTTTCGGTGAGGCCATAAACGTTGATGGCCAACCGAGGGTTGTGTGTACGGGCCTCGAACTTGCGAATATCCGAGACCTCCACCGGGTAGTTGATCCCAGCAATGGCATCTTCCAGCTCTGGCTCGTAGGGTAGGTAGTGGTTAACTCGGTGTGGTTGTTTTTTCCAGTGAACAGGGTGCAACGCTGCAAGCACCGACCAGAGAAAGCACTTGGCGTCTCTGTTCTGAATGTTCAGGATGGCCATCTTTTCCGCAATTGCTTCTGGTAAGGGGGCGTAGCTGGAGGCGGAGAGAGGCACAAACTTTGAAAGTTTGACGCGCAGTTCGTGAGGCTCACCACACAGCGAACCCCCCGAGCCCTTGGCTTGATGTTCTTCTTGCTTTGCCACCAGCTCCTCGACAAACTTGTTGTAGATGTCCTCGAGGTTGTCGACATCCGCCAGATGCAGCGTCTTCGCCTTGGTGTTGTGGCAGAAGCTGTAAATTTCATCAGACGGCCTTTTGTACCAGCAACGAAGCGATGCGTAGAATTTAGTGGAGTGCGTAGCCAGTGCATCGCCGAGGACGGAAATAATTTGCGCTTGCACGTTCTCCAAAAAGCTACGCACGTCGCATGAGCCCTCCGAAATAAAAGGAAAGTCCTCTAACGAACGCTGGAAAGCAGACTGGTCTGCTTTTATCGCAGGCTTGACGCGTTTGGCGGGTGGTGCATTGATGGAGGCTGCTTCTGCCTTCCTCTTGGTTGAGCTGGTCGACGGTTGAGCTCCAGATGTATTTTTGCTTAGACAAGTAAGCTTATGCTTCTTGACATACGCAATTGTAATGTATTTATTGCATCCGGAACACAGTTCGGTGGCAGCCAAATGCTTGCTTGGCACGCAGGTGCGACAATGTCTTGCAAAATTTTTGCTTAATATGGCTGTTTTGCACACAGGGCAACTTTTCATGGAGCGCATTTTTTTTGGGTATGTTTATTTATATGTGATCGGTTGGTGGTAGAGCGTTGTCTTCTTCAAATATGTGCTTTAATCAACCCTATAAAAAAATTGAAAAAATATATAAGAAAAATATGATTGTAGATAGAAAAAAATAAATATTGTATGCATGTGTAATTCTATTTAGCTTATTTTTGCTAGACACAAATCTTCTTCAGATTTTATTGCCCACTAATATATTTTTTCTACCAATTTAATAGAAGTGTGAAACTATGAAAATGTTCTGAGACAATCTTCTCTAGAATATTCTTCCCCAAAGCTAATATTAACAACCTGTTGTAATCTAAGCATCGTGTGTATTGCATCCGGCGAAGCCACGCTAACGCCCAAGCAGCTCGCTATTATGTACCTGCACGCTCCGGATATGCTGATGATCTTCCATCCCAGCTCGCTGTTGTGTGCCTGCATGCTCCGGTTATCTCGCTTGCTTTGAAACAAAATATAAATAAAACAAATTGTATACACCCAAGCGACCCGCTATTTATGTATTTGCACGCTCCAGATGTTGCGGGGTAGGTGTGTAATTTTCGTCGTCCCAAGGCTTACGTATTGTTAATAGCACACGCAGAGAGGAGAGGGAGCAAAATTGTAGTTTTTCTAGATGTGTTTGCGCCATAATACAGAAATAATAAGAGGCGCCAGCGCGTGCACGTGTGTGTGTGTGGCACATCGTTCCCGAGAGAGGTTTACAAAAGTCACGATATACAAACATTAGTGCCCCCGGCACTTGGAAGATTACGATAAAGTGCATTCGTACTTCAAAAATGAGAAAATGCATTATTTACTCATCACGCTGTGCCAGCACAACAAATAAATACGCGAAACATAATCTACCGATAGGCGCGCGCGCGCGTGTGTGGCACATCGTTCCCGAGAGAGGTTTACAAAAGCCGTGTCCGGATTGGCAAGCGCTCCATCCCGTTCTCCCCCGTTGCTCTCGCGTGCACTCGAAGTCGCGTCCAAGTCGTCCGAATCTGCATGTCCCCTTGTAGTACGCCTGTCACTTTTCCCGCCAGGTGTCAGCCCGAACTTCACCCACCGCACTCTGGGGCGCAAACAAACATGACAATGATTTCCACCTAACTACTCACATTAAAAATATAACACGCTATTTCATCATTTACGTTTTCTGCATTCATTATCGATAAAATATTAAAATATAACTGAGTTTTACATCCTCTAATCAGTAAATGTTGTCTGTACAAAGTGAAAGTTAGAATATGGCTGCCAAGCGCAGCGTCACAGCGAGTTCAAGCGTGCATCTGTCGCGCCTCTCTGCTCTTCCCTCCGACTCCACGTCTACCGCAAATTCGGACAACAGAGATTGGCTGAGTCCCGGATGGAACAGCGCTCTAGGTGACATCTGCTGCTGATTCGGACGCAACCCCGGCCACTTCTATTAGTCAGTGTTGCCCATTCGTAGGTTAGCTTCGCCTGTAAAATATCACATGATGAAATATTCTTCAGGTAAGTTGGCAACATTAAAACCGCAATTGATGTTACCAGTGTTGTCAACTTCTATTTGTAGGTTAGCTTCGCCTGTAAAATATCACATGGTGAAATATTCTTCAGGTGATTTGGCAACACTAAACCGCAATTGATGTTACCAGTGTTGTCAACTTCTATTTGTAGGTTAGCTTCGCCTGTAAAATATCACATGGTGAAATATTCTTCAGGTGAGTTAGCAACACTAAACCGCAATTGATGTTACCAGTGTTGTCAACTTCTATTTGTAGGTTAGCTTCGCCTGTAAAATATCACATGGTGAAATATTCTTGAGGTGAGTTGGCAACACTGGCAACATCAATTGATGGCACTCAACCCGTGCACCTCCACTAGTCAGTGTTGCCAACTCCCATTTGTAGGTTATCTTTGCTTGTAAAATATCATATGGTGAAATATTCTTGGGGTGAGTTGGCCACACTGATCGCCAATTGATGGCGCTCAACTAAGCTGATTACACTAATCAGTATTGCTAACTCTTATTCGTAGGTTAGCTTCGCCTGTAAAATATCACATGGTGAAATATTCTTAAGGTGAGTTGGCAACACTGATCGCCAATTGATGCTGGTGAACCCGGCTACCTCCACTAATCAGTGTTACCAACTCCCATTTGTAGGTTAGCTTCGCCTGTGAAATATCACATGGTGAAATTTTCTTGGGGTGAGTTGGCCACACTGCGAGAAAAGCCTCAAGCAGTATTGCCAGCTCCTTGCTTGAGGTTAGGTTAGACCCAAAAACAAAAACCTTGGTGATTTTTTCAAGTGAGGAGTTAGCAACACTGTGTACCTCACTATACCTCATTTTCGGGCGTGGAACCGGTGCCACTGCTCTACTCTGTAAGTTAGCTTCGCCTGTAAAATATCACATGGTGAAATATTCTTGAGGTGAGTTAGCAACACTAAACCGCAATTGATGTTGCCAGTGTTGCCAACTCCCATTTGTAGGTTAGCTTCGCTTGTAAAATATCACATGGTGAAATATTCTTGGGGTGAGCTGGCAACACTGCAAGAAAATGAGGCTCATGCCTTACGAGAGCAAACCGTTAACATACACCGTAAAAGGCTACGCCTCGCTCGAGCTGGCAACACTGCAAGAAAATGAGGCTCGGTGAGATTCGCAGTATTGCCAGCTTTTTGCTTTAAATTAGGTTAGACCGAGATAAAAACCTTGGTGATTTTTTCGAGTGAGGAGTTGGCAACACTGCGAGCCTCACCGAGCCTCATTTTCGGTTGGCGAACCGGGGACACTACTCTACTAATATTACTGCTTTGAACGTCTAATATCAACATAATCATCGCGAAGATAAGATATTCATTCTTATGAAATTTCGTTTTTTCTTATAGGGGCTATCCACCGGAAGGGAGTGCCTTCGCGCGGACGCCATAATTGTAGCACAACAACTTCCGGTTCGTAGGCTTACAGCATGCCGCTAAAGGGAGCTGAGATTGTGCCATGTATCAAAGGAACGATTGAGTGTGTACGTGGAGGATGTAAACTACGATCAGGGCTAAATAATTTTCCAAAATTATTGCATTCAAGCTGTCAGGCGTGAAAATTGGAAGCCCATTAGCAGGAGTAGACTCCGCAGTAATGACAACGGATGTGCAGGAACCCAAAAAGTCGACCTCAAGAAAAAAATCCGTTCGATCCAGACTTCGGAAAAAAAAATAGCGTTTAAAGTTTATTCTCCACGTTTTTTGTACTAAATGTCCGAAATTTATTGAAATTAGCAGTTTTTATTCCAGAAATGCAAAATAAATCATCTCCCGAGGGTGAAATTGTGTGTATAATTAACATTTTTTAGTATCGGGTAATGTTTAATATTTTCTGCCCCTCTAATCTCCCAATTTTTTCGGGAAATTACATTATTTCTCCCGTTTTGAACATCAGGACTTTAAAAATACCCCGTCCTGTTTCCTTCCAACCAAAATTTTTACGTTACGCACGCCTTGTACTTCTAGAAGAGAAATCATTCAAACCTCGATTTTCTCTCTGTTTTAGTGATATGAGCAAAATATTACTTTTCCTTTAAAAAATGCTCGGTCATAGTCAGTTAGGTTACACGTTAGGTTCTTGAAGAACACACGAACTGCATTAAATTTTAGTGTAACCAGAAAAAAAATTGTGCGTAACCAGAGGAAATAATTTTTTGTGCAACCAGAAAACTATTATTAATTTTCGTCATTCGCAATGGAAATCTCTTCAACTTTGATAGAGGCGAGGTCCTAGGTTTAAAAAATTGTCAGGCAAAGGTGTATCATTGTGTTTGTCCGATCATTAATTTTTCCGGTTTATTATTCATCTTCGTCGTCATGTTCAACACAAATAGCAGAAAATTTAATTGAATTAAAATAACAATGAGCGTTTTGTATTTCTGTGTTCAAACGGGAACGAAACCAGCAAGTGTGTATTACCACATCCCTCTGACTCGCCCTGACTGAAGAAAGAAGAAAAAATACATTTTTCCGTTTTTTATATGTCCGTACATCTCGCACTTTTTTTTGACTTAAAACATTAATGTACGCATCCAAAGATTTACACGTTTTAATGTCAATGTCAATGTTGTTCCCCCTTGGCCAGATAACGATTGGTCATCGCCAATTTCAAATTCCATGCCGCAGTGGCCTTGTACTGGGGGTGTTAAGTGACTTATTGAGCCACCCTGTATATTTAATAAGAGGGTGCACCACCACCCTGGGCTGTAGACGCGAGAGATGTCCTGAACAGAACATTTCTAGGACGTTGGATTGGAAGAGATGGTCCAATTACCTGGTCTCCTAGATCACCTGACATTAAACCACTAGACTTATTATTGTTGGGTTCTTCCAAATACGAAATGTACAGAACTTCTGTTATTGATCTTTATGATTTGAAGGCCATAATAAAAGCTTCCATTGCCACAGTTGACAGGAATTTGCGGGATGGACAAAGTAGGAATTTCGATTATTTGTTGGACGCGCCACCAGAGGTGCGCATGTTGTAGTAGACTAATAAACAATAAAACGTCATGCCTTCGTTAATCAAATGGGACATGGTATGTTTCTTTATGTCAATTACAAGTTGTGCTTTATGAGATTAATATTGTAAAGTACTTTTAACGACACCCTGTTTTAAAAAAATTCTATGAAGTACAGAATATTAGAAAATGTTTGTTCTGTAGAATAATAAGCTGTTGAGTAGCGTGAGTGTATAGGGGCTATCCACGAGTAAACAAAAACATATCGAACGCCACAATCGATTGTGGAACTGTAGCACAGCAACTTCCGGTCCACGGCGGCCGGTTAATTCCAGCGCGTGTTGTGCCCTATCTTCTCGTCTTGTATATTGAATGAAATGGATCGTATAAAATCACTTGACGACGAGGAGAAGAATAGATATCTAGGCAAAGTAGAGGCCTTTCCATATCAATTGGATGAACATCTAGGAAGTAATACGGCATTATTCCAGGATGAGATCTATTTGCTGACCGTCGTTGCATTTCCAGCAACGGAATAGCCCTCGCTTCCCCTACCAGGGAAAGAAGATTCCCAGCAACGGAATAGGCCTCGCTTGCCCTACCAGGGAAAGACGATTCCCAGCAACGGAATAGGCCTCGCTTCCCCTACCCGGAATAGAATAATCCCAGCAACGGAATAGGCCTTGCTTCCCCTACCAGGGATAGAAGATTCCCAGCAACGGAATAGTCCTCGCTTCCCCTACCAGGGATAGAAGAATCCCAGCAACGGAATAGGCCTGTCTTCCCCTACCAGGGATAGAAGAATCCCAGCAACGGAATAGGCCTCGCTTAACCTACCAGGGAAAGAAGATTCCAAGCAACGGAATAGGCCTCGCTTCCCCTACCAGCGATAGAAGATTCCCAGCAACGTAATAGGTCTCGCTTCCCCTACCAGGGAAAGACGAATTCCAGCAAAGGAATAGGTCTCGCTTCCATAACAGGAAAGAACATTTCCAGCAACGGAATAAGTCTCGCTTCACATACCAAGGATAGAATATTCCAAACAATGGAATAGGCCACGCTTCCCCTAGCAGGGCTAGAAGATTCCCAGCAACGGAATAGGCCTCGCTTCCCCTACCAGGGATAGAAGAATCCCAGCAACAGAATAGACCTCGCTTCCATAACAGGAAAGAAGATTCCCAACAACGGAATAGGCCTCGCTTCCCCTACCAGCGATAGAAGATTCCCAGCAACGTAATAGGTCTCGCTTCCCCTACCAGGGAAAGACGAATTCCAGCAACGGAATAGGTCTCGCTTCCATAACAGGAAAGAACATTTCCAGCAACGGAATAATAACACGGTCAGCGGTCATCTTGATGTCCGCCATCTTGAATTCAACTTCAGAATTTTAAATGGGAAGGGGGTCGTGCGACATATCAAAATGGGCTAGAATTTCACGAGAAATGCATGGTGAAGTTTTTTTCGACGTATCTTTAACCAGTAAAAAGTTATGACTGAATTCGTGTACCAAATTGCTCCTTTTCGAGGTGTTAGAAAAATGCCTTAAAATTTGTTTAGCGCTTCGGTAATGCATCGAGATCAAAGTGACGTCTATGGAGAGACGGTCGAATGCCATTGCACATTATTTTAATCGGATACATCCATGAAGAGCTGTGCATTATGAATGGTTGTCGCGAACAATTTACAGTGTGACGCTTCCATTGAATTAAAAGTCCTTCACAGTAACAAGGCTAATGTTTATGTTCATAAGGAAGTTTATAAACAGAATATGTGACCCTTGTCATCTGATAACTAACTTTGGACAAAAACTGGTTCATAACGTTCCCATAAGTGTTCTTCCCTACTGAAAAAACTCTGTAAAAAGTATCTTCTTACATAACCAAGGATGAAAAAAACAGTTAATTTAACAAATCCAAGTAACCCTAAGCATTTAAGGTTCCGTTGATGGAAAATTGACTAACCAATCGTGTTCCACACAGCACGCCACACAATTAACTTACCAACATTAACCATTCAGCTTTGATCTGTCGAAAATGGGTTATCAGATAAAAATCATCGAATATTCTGTTTATGAACTTACTTATGAACATAAACATTAGCCTTGTTACTGTGAGGGACCTTCACCATTTCATTTCTCGTGAAATTCTAGCCCATTTTGATATGTCGCACGACCCACTTCCCATTTAAAATTCTGAAGTTGAATTCAAGATGGCGGACATCAAGATGGCCGCCGACCGTGTGGGTGGCGTCAATGTGGTTCCCCCTTGGCCTGATAACGATTGGTCATCACCATTTCCATGTTGCGCGCTGCAGTGGCCTTGTACTGGGGGTGTTACGTGACTTATTGAGCCACCCTGTATAACTAAAAATCTTTAGGTGTTGGTGAATCACTTACAACACCTCTATTTAAGTTGTGCTGTGCAACTTCAAATTTATAAAGTGCTTTTGGGACACGGTGTATATTGTAATATAGATGACAGAAAAAATCATAATGTGCTCATGCCCATTCAAAAAGCTACATTTACAGATATAATAACAAGCAATTAGACATTGAGATTACTTCTGCTCGATGACAAACATCTTAAGCAATACTTTATTACAATTAAAATAAATATTATAAAGAGGTATTCTACGACAAAAGATAACAGATAAACAAGCTTGTCTTTAAAAATTCATTGGCGACCACTGGGAATTTTCTCTCCCTGGTACGTGAAGCGAGGCCTATTCAGTTGCGGGATTCTTCTATCCCTACTAGGGGAAGCGAGACCTATTCCGTTGCTGGGATTACTCTATTCCGGGTAGGGGAAGCGAGGCCTATTCCGTTGCTGGGAATCTTCTAGCCCTGCTAGGGGAAGCGAGGCCTATTCCATTGTTTGGAATATTCTATCCTTGGTATGTGAAGCGAGACTTATTCCGTTGCTGGAAATGTTCTTTCCTGTTATGGAAGCGAGACCTATTCCTTTGCTCGAAATCGTCTTTCCCTGGTAGGGGAAGCGAGACCTATTACGTTGCTGGGAATCTTCTATCGCTGGTAGGGGAAGCGAGGCCTATTCCGTTGCTGGGAATCTTCTTTCCTGTTATGGAAGCGAGGTCTATTCTGTTGCTGGGATTCTTCTATCCTTGGTAGGGGAAGCGAGGCCTATTCCGTTTCTGGGAATCTTCTATCCCTGGTAGGGGAAGCGAGGACTATTCCGTTGCTGGGAATCTTCTAGCCCTGCTAGGGGAAGCGAGGCCTATTCCATTGTTTGGAATATTCTATCCTTGGTATGTGAAGCGAGACTTTTTCCGTTGCTGGAAATGTTCTTTCCTGTTATGGAAGCGAGACCTATTCCGTTGCTGGAATTCGTCTTTCCCTGGTAGGGGAAGCGAGACCTATTACGTTGCTGGGAATCTTCTATCGCTGGTAGGGGAAGCGAGGCCTATTCCGTTGTTGGGAATCTTCTTTCCTGTTATGGAAGCGAGGTCTATTCTGTTGCTGGGATTCTTCTATCCCTGGTAGGGGAAGCGAGGCCTATTTCGTTGCTGGGAATCTTCTAGCCCTGCTAGGGGAAGCGAGGCCTATTCCATTGTTTGGAATATTCTATCCTTGGTATGTGAAGCGAGGTTTATTCCGTTGCTGGAAATGTTCTTTCCTGTTATGGAAGCGAGACCTATTCCTTTGCTGGAATTCGTCTTTCCCTGGTAGGGGAAGCGAGACCTATTCCGTTGCTGGGAATCTTCTATCCCTGGTAGGGGAAGCGAGGCCTATTCCGTTGCTGGGATTATTCTATTCCGGGTAGGGAAAGCGAGGCCTATTCCGTTGCTGGGAATCTTCTAGCCCTGCTAGGGGAAGCGAGGCCTATTCCATTGTTTGGAATATTCTATCCTTGGTATGTGAAGCGAGACTTATTCCGTTGCTGGAAATGTTCTTTCCTGTTATGGAAGCGAGACCTATTCCTTTGCTGGAATTCGTCTTTCCCTGGTAGGGGAAGCGAGGCCTATTCCGTTGCTGGGAATCTTCTATCCCTGGTAGGGGAAGCGAGGCCTATTCCATTCTTTGGAATATTCTATCCTTGGTATGTGAAGCGAGACTTATTCCGTTGCTGGAAATGTTCTTTCCTGTTATGGAAGCGAGACCTATTCCTTTGCTGGAATTCGTCTTTCCCTGGTAGGGGAAGCGAGACCTATTACGTTGCTGGGAATCTTCTATCGCTGGTAGGGGAAGCGAGGCCTATTCCGTTGCAGGGAATCTTCTTTCCTGTTATGCAAGCGAGGTCTATTCTGTTGCTGGGATTCTTCTATCCCTGGTAGGGGAAGCGAGGCCTATTCCGTTGCTGGGAATCTTCTATCCCTGGTAGGGGAAGCGAGGACTATTCCGTTGCTAAGAATCTTCTATCCCTGGTAGGGGAAGCGAGGCCTATTCCGTTGCTGGGATTATTCTATTCCGGGTAGGGGAAGCGAGGCCTATTCCGTTGCTGGGAATCTTCTAGCCCTGCTAGGGGAAGCGAGGCCTATTCCATTGTTTGGAATATTATATCCTTGGTATGTGAAGTGAGAATTATTCCGTTGCTGGGAATGTTCTTTCCTGTTATGGAAGCGGGCCCCATTCCGTTGCTGGAATTCGTCTTTCCCTGGTAGGGGAAGTGAGGCCTATTCCGTTGCTAAGAATCGTCTTTCCCTGGTAGGGGAAACGAGACTTATTACGTTGCTGGGAATCTTCTTTCCCGTTATGGAAGCGAGGCATATTCCGTTGCTGGGAATAGTCTTTCCCTGGTAGAAGAAGCGAGGCCTATTCCGTTGCTGGAAATCGTCTTTCCCTGGTAGGGCAAGCGAGGCCTATTCCGTTGCTGGGAATCTTCTTTCCCTGGTAGGGCAAGCGAGGCCTATTCCGTTGCTGGGAATCGTCTTTCCCTGGTAGGGGAAGCGAGGCCTATTCCGTTGCTGGAAATCTTCTTTCCCTGGTAGGGCAAGCGAGGCCTATTCCGTTGCTGGGAATCTTCTTTCCCTGGTAGGGGAAGCGAGGGCTATTCCGTTGCTGGGAATCTTCTTTCCCTGGTAGGGGAAGCGAGGGCTATTCCGTTGCTGGAAATCTTCTTTCCCTGGTAGGGGAAGCGAGGACTATTCCGTTGCTGGGAAACTTCTATCCCTGGTAGGGGAAGCGAGGCCTATTCCGTTGCTGGGATTCCTCTATCCCTGGTAGGGGAAGCGAGGCCTATTCCGTTACTGGGATTATTCTATTCCGGGTAGGGGAAGCGAGGCCTATTCTGTTGCTGGGAATCTTCTATACCTGGTAGGGGAAGCGAGACCTATTCCGTTGCTGGGATTATTCTATTCCTGGTAGAGGAAGCGAGACTTATTCCGTTGCTGGGAATCTTCATTCCCTGGTAGGGGAAGTGAGGCCTATTCCGTTGCTTGGAATCTTCTTTCCCTGGTAGGTTAAGCGAGGCCTATTCCGTTGCTTGGAATCTTCTTTCCCTGGTAGGTTAAGCGAGGCCTATTCCGTTGCTGGGAATCTTCTATCCCTGGTAGGGGAAGCGAGGTCTATTCCGTTGCTGGGAACCTTCATTCCCTGTTAGGGGAAGCGAGGCCTATTCCGTTGCTGTGAATCTTCTATCCCTGGTAGAGGAAACGAGGCCTATTCCGTTGCTGGGAATCTTCTTTCCTGTAATGGAAGCGAGGCCTATTCCGTTCCTGGGATTCTTCTATCCCTGGTAGGGGAAGAGAGGCCTATTCCGTTGCTGGGATTCTTCTATCCCTGGTAGGGGAAGCGAAGCCTATTCCGTTGCTGGTCATCTTCTTTCCCTGGTAGGGGAAGTGAGGCCTATTCCGTTGCTGGTCATCTTCTTTCCCTGGTAGGAAAAGCAAGGCCTATTCCGTTGCTGGGAATCTTCTTTCCTGCTATTGAAGCGAGACCTATTACGTTGCCTGAAATCTTCTATCCCTGCTAGGGGAAGCGAGGCCTATTCCGTTGCTGGGATTATTCTATTCGAGGTAGGGGAAGCGAGGCCTATTCCGTTGCTGGGAATCCTCTTTCCCTAGTAGGGGAAGTGAGGCCTATTCCATTGCTGGGAATCTTCCCTTCTTGGTAGGGGAAGCGAGGCCTATTCCGTTGCTGGAAATCGTCTTTCCCTGGTAGGGGAAGCGAGGCCTATTCCGTTGCTGGGATTTTTCTATCCCTGGTAGGGGAAGCGAGGCCTATTCCATTGTTTGGAATATTCTATCCTTGGTATGTGAAGCGAGACTTATTCCGTTGCTGGAAATGTTCTTTCCTGTTATGGAAGCGAGACCTATTGCTTTGCTGGAAATCGTCTTTCCCTGGTAGGGGAAGCGAGACCTATTACGTTGCTGGGAATCTTCTATCGCTGGTAGGGGAAGCGAGGCCTATTCCGTTGCTGGGAATCTTCTTTCCTGTTATGGAAGCGAGGTCTATTCTGTTGCTGGGATTCTTCTATCCTTGGTAGGGGAAGCGAGGCCTATTCCGTTTCTGGGAATCTTCTATCCCTGGTAGGGGAAGCGAGGACTATTCCGTTGCTGGGAATCTTCTAGCCCTGCTAGGGGAAGCGAGGCCTATTCCATTGTTTGGAATATTCTATCCTTGGTATGTGAAGCGAGACTTTTTCCGTTGCTGGAAATGTTCTTTCCTGTTATGGAAGCGAGACCTATTCCGTTGCTGGAATTCGTCTTTCCCTGGTAGGGGAAGCGAGACCTATTACGTTGCTGGGAATCTTCTATCGCTGGTAGGGGAAGCGAGGCCTATTCCGTTGTTGGGAATCTTCTTTCCTGTTATGGAAGCGAGGTCTATTCTGTTGCTGGGGTTCTTCTATCCCTGGTAGGGGAAGCGAGGCCTATTTCGTTGCTGGGAATCTTCTAGCCCTGCTAGGGGAAGCGAGGCCTATTCCATTGTTTGGAATATTCTATCCTTGGTATGTGAAGCGAGGCTTATTCCGTTGCTGGAAATGTTCTTTCCTGTTATGGAAGCGAGACCTATTCCTTTGCTGGAATTCGTCTTTCCCTGGTAGGGGAAGCGAGACCTATTCCGTTGCTGGGAATCTTCTATCCCTGGTAGGGGAAGCGAGGCCTATTCCGTTGCTGGGATTATTCTATTCCGGGTAGGGAAAGCGAGGCCTATTCCGTTGCTGGGAATCTTCTAGCCCTGCTAGGGGAAGCGAGGCCTATTCCATTGTTTGGAATATTCTATCCTTGGTATGTGAAGCGAGACTTATTCCGTTGCTGGAAATGTTCTTTCCTGTTATGGAAGCGAGACCTATTCCTTTGCTGGAATTCGTCTTTCCCTGGTAGGGGAAGCGAGGCCTATTCCGTTGCTGGGAATCTTCTATCCCTGGTAGGGGAAGCGAGGCCTATTCCATTGTTTGGAATATTCTATCCTTGGTATGTGAAGCGAGACTTATTCCGTTGCTGGAAATGTTCTTTCCTGTTATGGAAGCGAGACCTATTCCTTTGCTGGAATTCGTCTTTCCCTGGTAGGGGAAGCGAGACCTATTACGTTGCTGGGAATCTTCTATCGCTGGTAGGGGAAGCGAGGCCTATTCCGTTGCAGGGAATCTTCTTTCCTGTTATGGAAGCGAGGTCTATTCTGTTGCTGGGATTATTCTATTCCGGGTAGGGGAAGCGAGGCCTATTCCGTTGCTGGGAATCTTCTAGCCCTGCTAGGGGAAGCGAGGCCTATTCCATTGTTTGGAATATTATATCCTTGGTATGTGAAGTGAGAATTATTCCGTTGCTGGGAATGTTCTTTCCTGTTATGGAAGCGGGCCCCATTCCGTTGCTGGAATTCGTCTTTCCCTGGTAGGGGAAGTGAGGCCTATTCCGTTGCTAAGAATCGTCTTTCCCTGGTAGGGGAAACGAGACTTATTACGTTGCTGGGAATCTTCTTTCCTGTTATGGAAGCGAGGCATATTCCGTTGCTGGGAATAGTCTTTCCCTGGTAGAAGAAGCGAGGCCTATTCCGTTGCTGGAAATCGTCTTTCCCTGGTAGGGCAAGCGAGGCCTATTCCGTTGCTGGGAATCTTCTTTCCCTGGTAGGGCAAGCGAGGCCTATTCCGTTGCTGGGAATCGTCTTTCCCTGGTAGGGGAAGCGAGGCCTATTCCGTTGCTGGAAATCTTCTTTCCCTGGTAGGGCAAGCGAGGCCTATTCCGTTGCTGGGAATCTTCTTTCCCTGGTAGGGGAAGCGAGGGCTATTCCGTTGCTGGGAATCTTCTTTCCCTGGTAGGGGAAGCGAGGGCTATTCCGTTGCTGGAAATCTTCTTTCCCTGGTAGGGGAAGCGAGGACTATTCCGTTGCTGGGAAACTTCTATCCCTGGTAGGGGAAGCGAGGCCTATTCCGTTGCTGGGATTCCTCTATCCCTGGTAGGGGAAGCGAGGCCTATTCCGTTACTGGGATTATTCTATTCCGGGTAGGGGAAGCGAGGCCTATTCTGTTGCTGGGAATCTTCTATACCTGGTAGGGGAAGCGAGGCCTATTCCGTTGCTGGGATTATTCTATTCCTGGTAGAGGAAGCGAGACTTATTCCGTTGCTGGGAATCTTCATTCCCTGGTAGGGGAAGTGAGGCCTATTCCGTTGCTTGGAATCTTCTTTCCCTGGTAGGTTAAGCGAGGCCTATTCCGTTGCTTGGAATCTTCTTTCCCTGGTAGGTTAAGCGAGGCCTATTCCGTTGCTGGGAATCTTCTATCCCTGGTAGGGGAAGCGAGGTCTATTCCGTTGCTGGGAATCTTCATTCCCTGTTAGGGGAAGCGAGGCCTATTCCGTTGCTGTGAATCTTCTATCCCTGGTAGAGGAAACGAGGCCTATTCCGTTGCTGGGAATCTTCTTTCCTGTAATGGAAGCGAGGCCTATTCCGTTCCTGGGATTCTTCTATCCCTGGTAGGGGAAGAGAGGCCTATTCCGTTGCTGGGATTCTTCTATCCCTGGTAGGGGAAGCGAAGCCTATTCCGTTGCTGGTCATCTTCTTTCCCTGGTAGGGGAAGTGAGGCCTATTCCGTTGCTGGTCATCTTCTTTCCCTGGTAGGAAAAGCAAGGCCTATTCCGTTGCTGGGAATCTTCTTTCCTGCTATTGAAGCGAGACCTATTACGTTGCCTGAAATCTTCTATCCCTGCTAGGGGAAGCGAGGCCTATTCCGTTGCTGGGATTATTCTATTCGAGGTAGGGGAAGCGAGGCCTATTCCGTTGCTGGGAATCCTCTTTCCCTAGTAGGGGAAGTGAGGCCTATTCCATTGCTGGGAATCTTCCCTTCTTGGTAGGGGAAGCGAGGCCTATTCCGTTGCTGGAAATCGTCTTTCCCTGGTAGGGGAAGCGAGGCCTATTCCGTTGCTGGGATTTTTCTATCCCTGGTAGGGGAAGCGAGGCCTATTCCGTTGCTGGGAATATTCTATCCCTGGTAGAGGAAGCGAGGCCTATTCCTTTGCTGGGATTATTCTATTCCAGGTAGTGGAAACGAGGTGTATTCCGTTGCTGGGATTATTCTATTCAAGGTAGGGGAAGCGAGGCCTATTCCGTTCCTGGGAAACTTCTATCCTTAGTAGGTGAAGCGAGGCCCATTCCTCTGCTGGGAATCTTCTCTCCTTGGTGTTCTGGAAAATTTACCGTTTATAATTATAATAATGCCATTCGTTTCTCGTGTTCACAAACATACCTTTAATTACATTGTAAAGTCCTAATCTGAACTGTCGTATTATAGATAATCATCCAAAATCCAGTTCGCAAATTCTAGTAGCCAATTAACTCTTTGGGTTTTGGGTTTGATACGCGGTGGAGGCGCAAGTGGTTTGGATCCCACTTATAACTGTAGGTCCAGTTCCGATTATCCTTACTGTGCATAAAGTGGACTTTAAACACCAAATCAACCAACCAACGAACCAACCAATTAACTGTTTGAATTAGGTGAGTCATGTTAGCAACGTTTGATTAAATTTAGATATATGCTTAACAAACAACTCATAGTGTGCCTTTTTAATGGGGAATGATGAGTTTGAAATTGAGGGCCTCCCCGATGGCGGAGTGGAAGCGTCGTTGCCTTGTAATCAAGGGATCCCGGGTTCGATACGCGGTGGAGGCACGTAGTGGTTCGGGTCCCACTTTAAACTGTAGGCCAGTCCCGATTAGCCTTACTGTGCACAAGTGGACTGAAAACACCAAATCAAACCAAACGAAACGAGTTTGAAATATTTATTGAATTTATGAAGGACCAACGCAAATATTCAATTCTTGGATTTCGTAAACGAAGAGTCTTGAATCACTGTATTTGATCGCTTTTTTGCCACGTGAGACTCATTGCGACCAATGGCACGAGTAAGGATATTAATAAAGGGAAACACACAAGGAATACCTATTTCAATGACGGGGTCCCTGACGTCGTAGTGCTCCGTAATAACCGCTCCACTACAGGGGGCGGCTCCTGGTTCAAATACTGTGTAATTAAAGATTATTTCCTGAATAATGTGATAATCTCATCAATCGTTCACTCATTCCTACCATCGCATAAAACCCTTGGGCAATTGTGGGTGTACTGCCCCTTTTCCTCTTACGGAGCTCTTTCACTGAACCATCAAGCAACACGTGTCACATGGAAATGAAAGACAAGCTATAAGTGCATGCGCAGTGAATGCTTTTACAGACTGGAGGTGCTCATGTCGCTTGTGAACTCGGTGTGAAACCCCGTGTCGCGTTGATCTGAAAGTTTCCTTGCGCTGGGCTGCCAAGTTTCTGGAGTAGGGTTATCGTATGCAGGTGTGGACACCTTTGGAGTTGTGAAAGTTTGTGAAAGGAGGGAGTTGTCGGAAAAGAGGCTTCGCCGGTCGCGTTGGTCAACTGTTTGGTGACTGTTTCGTACCTCACAACGCAATCGACTCCCCCACTCTCGCTCTGCTGCTAACTTGCCTTGAAGTGTAGTGTGCAGGTTGGAAGCTCACACTGCATGTAGCGCTAGAATACGCACCGGAGGTCATAATGAACCGACCCCGTCCAATATTTATGTTAAACTGAAAGCTGGTTTTACGTGAATCTTAAAGATGCATTTACTAATTGCTTTCATTTTTAATTTAGAGTGTTGCGTTTTCATCGATTCAGCAGCCATATTAGAATGTTGTTTGTCAGTATATAGTGTCTGGTAGTTTCCGTTTAATAGTTCTCTGAATGTTTATGACAATGGTTCTACATTAGCATGCAATGTTACTTGAAAATTACCCATTGTCTAGGGTTTGAAACTCTATTTTATTCTAACCCTATCTTTCACGAGACCATCTCTGCTGTCGTATTCAGGTGACATTTGTTTTTCCGGTGATGGGAATCGAACCTGCGACAGTACTGTGATTTCTTACTACAAATATGTTGCTCCAACCAACTACTCAACAGCGCCCTCAGAATTCTGTACTAATCTTTGCTCGGTTTACGCTACTATTTGTAATTTTGGAGGAGATGGGACCACACGTGCTTCAATTCTCCACTGGGACGACTTTATCCTTCATAGCAATGATCCAAAACCCTTGGAGTACCTCTCCGTGTAGGGTATAATTGATTACAGAGCCCGGTACCAGGTCGTGACCCGGCGGTTGAGAGACACAGCTCTACACCAACAACTGGCTTCCTATAAGACAGATGTCTCAAATGCGAGTCAACACAGCAAAGTTTAGCAGCATTGCACTTTGTTTTACCTTTTATTAATCACATAAGTTAAACTCTGCTGACTGAAACAAATTTATTACTACACTAATGTAATTCAATTAATTATTATTTTTATCTTAACTTCAAAGACAATCTGACCACATATAAAGTTATTGATTCATTATTCTTGAAGAATTTATAATTTCTGTACATACATAAATGTTCCACCGTGATTATGAAAGCCAAACGAACAGATTAATTAATATTTTTTAATATATCAGCACATATGACCAATTTTCACCATTTAATATATAAGGAGGGGAATCCCTTTATCTAAAGTCCTTATCTGAGAGTTAAAAAAAGGTGTGTCGAGAGCTACTTCAGAAAGGTTAAAAGTGCATGTTGTAAAGCGATCTGTACATGACATACAAAACGCATGGAAAACGCAAGGATACCCTAAAATACTTCCTCACAGAGAGTGGAATAGGTCCGCTTTTCTCAATAAGCTAGAAACATTAGCTAAGACACTCCCATCTTCTCAGAACATTGAAAGCAAAATAAAGAAATAAGAGAACTGCCCAAAAATAAACTATCTTGCATGTATTTACCATGGGCGCAATTAGACTGGGGCGGCTGTTGCCGAGGTAAAGGGGCTCCAAAAGCCTGAAACTCGGTTATGAATTTTCCTGACTTTGTGAGACTGGCCACCTGAAGGCAAATTATAGCCACCAGTAAGGCCCAAGGCTGGTTTACACGTCTCCAGTAATTATGCCACGGTTTCCCACTATGTTAAGCAAAAAAGCCGGCGTGGTAAAATTATGGAGGTTTAGACACAATTATGTAAGGATTGAAACGCTGCCTTGGAAATCGGTGTACGTGCGAAAAAGAACCTAGCAGCTTGCACCTCAAAATTACGTTAGTCATAATTCAAATTTGGTTCTTAATGCTGTAGAAGGTAACCGGGAAAGAGTACTGTTTTTTCTAACATAGTTGGGTTCGGCTAATTTCTTGGTCAAGAATTGACTCTTGCTATCGAAGAACTGTTCATGATGTGTATAACTGAAGACTAAAATTGGTAAACGCTGTAAGTGCCACAATAATTCAAACACCGTTTTCCATGTTAAACTGTAAAATGTGCCATGCTTTATAATGTGGTAAACGTGAAATGTGGCTGGTAGCCCTCTAAGTAGTTCAAAGGGTGTGTAAAGAGGTCACTAGTGTGCACGTTCTTACGTGCTGATGTGCGGAACGATGCGATTTCCCAACACTTTCGCTTTTGACACTTACAACGTTTACAACTTTTAGTCCTCAATTTCTTATGGTATTCTGCGACGGAGTCATTCCATGCGAAATCAACACAGCCCCCAACCTGACCATCTCCGATTTTCATGAAATTTGGGGAGTTGAAACTATGCATGGAGCTTAGTAACTATGAAAAGTTTTAGTTTCGTGCGTCTTCACACCCTTTCCTTTGAAATTTTTGCGTTGAATTCAATATGGCGGTCAACAATGTGCCGGACTTGCGCTTGACACACACAGCTAGAGATCTCCCTGTACCTAACATATTTCTTTCATGACCAGAATAACTCCTTTACATTTTGTAGAGGGTGTTAAGGGACTTTTGACTCGTCATAGTTCATATAATGGGGCTTTTATCAGTCACATAGTTACACATATTATTTTGTATCTTCTGATCCCATTGCAGTCCCAGAATGATTTTTTGATATGTTTTATAGTATGGAATGAGGGACCAAATATATTTTTTTCTCGATTCTTGGTGATGACATGTTTTGAGATATTCACATATCACTGGAAAGCTTGTTCAATTCCTTATACAATAAGCTTTATTTGGGCGAAATAGTGGCGGAGTTACAGCACATTTAGTATAGCTAAGCGGACTCAAAAAGGGCAATTTATGCTAACTTTGACCTTGAATAATTTAACAATTACAAGATGCACGAAACTAAAAAAATTCATAGTTACAAAGTTCCATGCATAGTTTCAACTCCCCAAATTTCATGAAAATCGGAGATGGTCAGGTTGGAAATTGCACAAAACTGTGTTGATTTGGCATGGAATGACTCGACGGCGAACCCAACTATCCAAGCATAATCCAACACGTCGGGCAGGAAGATATATTGTGTATGATCTTAAAGAGAGGCTTTTTGAAGTTTCGAAAGTTTCTTAATCTTACATAATATCAAAAAGCAGTAAGCCAAATGAAAGGAGTTGGGAAAATTTAATCTTCCAGTTTTATTTTATTATGAAAACTTTTCAAGATAAGGTCTTGGAGCAAATGAATATCACTTCTAAACCATTTCAAGCAGACTGTGTTTGATTGGCATATGATATCTTACGGAATTCCCTAGGAGAAATGACTGAGCTTCGGGAATAGTTTTAATCTCTTGTTGAAATGATGAAAATGTGTGCCAAGTAGGAAGATTCCAACCGAATTCTTTGACTCTGTCCAAAGACTTGCCAACCGAGAGAGCTGGTTCAACTTATCAATATTTTAAACTATTTTAAACTGCACAATCGTTTCAAAGGTATGAAAGCAGTTGTAGATACCTAAAAAATTGTACAACCTTCTTACAAAGATTATTACAGACTGATCTTCGTTAAGAACCTGAAAGATTACAAAAAAACATTTCCAAACCGAGTGACAAATATTATCAGAAGTTATTTGAAATACAAGATAAAGAGCATGAATGATGTGAAAGATCTTGCTCATATTCTTGTGATACAACATAGTTTATTCACCTCCAGTTATCCTGATATGTACACGGCTTGTTTCATGTCCAGTAACCGACAATTATGTATTTAATCTATAATGTAAGCACTGTAATTAATCTTAATTTGATAAAAAGTAAAGAATGTATTTCACAGCATATATTTTATTAGTTACTTTGTATCGTCTCTACTATTTACGAGGAAGAAACATATCTTTAATCATAATAAAGATAATTGTATTTGCTTACACTTCATATGCTAAAATTAAGCATTTTTTGCATTCGTAGATCACCCATTGTAATAGCAGTAACTGGGGACCCACTTATCTAGTCTGCCCCTGCGATTCCATGAGTCTCATTACCCCTTTTATTAACATTACAGAAGGATAGCTTATTTCTACTCACCTCTCCTGCTGTCCCAAGAGAGTCTGTCTATCGGCGCTACTGTTCACAATTATTAAGTTGAAGAAGTTGATACAAGTATTATTTATCCAGTTGAACATCTGAAAGTATTCACGAGACTACTAACTCAGTACATTTCGTGCTTAAATGAAAATTGTCCTTGTTTCATATGCTCTCTGCATTGTTGCCATGGAGAGCTAAGGACTGTTAAGTTCTTATTGTTGAAATGTGCGCTAGCATATGGATGATATATTTTCTGGAGGGAACTGGAATTGTAAAGGGTTGATATTACACAGCTCTGTTCCAGTGCGGATACAGTATTAAAAACTCACAATTGACATTTTTAACCTTAGTTTTTAAAATTGTTCAAGGGCAAAAATGGTTAAAGAAGGTTACTTTAAGGGTCATTCCACGTCAATTCATCCAGGCCATGTCACCCACCATCTCCGATTTTGATGAGATTCGGTATGCTTATAGAACTTTTGATGCTAATTACAAAAATGACAACTTTTTTAAAATTGGTCAAAGGGTTCAGAAGTTACGCGCTTTTTAAGATCTCCGTGTACGCCACATTCGGCTCCACTTTGAATGTCACGCATTAGGTTATAAACGATTGTATCTTCCCTCGGGTTTGCCGTAGAAACTTCAAGTTTGTTTTCTTTTGTTAAGAATAGTATAAGCTTTCATTTAAATAACGTTTCAGATGAATGCATCAGTAAACATGTATTTTTATATATAGTTTTATGTATTTTTTTAGAAAAATAAATGACTAAATTCAAGAGCGAATTTCATGCAATGCCCCCCCTTCAATTTCCCCCCAATTTTATATGTAGGTAGCTCAGAGTGTGTACTAATGCCTGATGAAAAAATTGGGATGGGCGGTTCAGAGACAGCGTGATTAAAAAATCATTTGCATAAAATGACATTAAAAGTAAATCTTCTTAAAAATTAGCACAAAACCTGAAGTACAATATGTTTCAAGCTACAATATTCAAAATTTATGTTCACTATGTGTGAATGTAAGCATAGGCGTTACCTGGCGGGGGCAAAGGGAAGCTCTTGCCCTCTCCCAAATTTATAGATTAATTTAAAATTTGCAAGTAATAATTACAGTGGAACTCATATTGAAGTTCCTCGATTTTACATTTTCCTTCATTTTGCATTCAATCTTGGTGGTCCCAACCTAGTAAATTGTTTAGAAATTTTCTAAGATTTTACATTTTCCCGCGTATTAATTTTTTTCAGCTTGGTCTCCTGGATAACGTAAAATCGAGGTTCCACTGTATCTAAGTTAGTTTCAACAGTCTTCATTTTTTTAAAAAAAATTATATATTACATAATTATATATATATAATCATTATTAACATTCTCAAGTTTAGCAAATTTATCTTCGAGAACATTCTTTTTGTGCATTTTATTTCAATATGGAAGTTCTTTTTTGGCTACTCTTCATGGGGATACGTAATATGAAGTAAGAATTAATACTACACATTTGTGCTGATTGAAGTTTTTTTTCAAATTGAGCTTTTTCGCCACATACCACAGAAAATATCCTTGTGACAGGATGGTTGGAACAGAAAAAAATACTTGTATAGACTTCTATAGTATAAAGCAACAAGTACGGCAATTATGTACCAATTCCGTAGAAACAGTATTCAAGGCATAAATTTCTTAGTAATCATCTAGGGTGAAATGACAACCCACAGTACAATGTGTCAGCGATTGCAAAGTACTACAACAGTACCAGGAAGTATGCACTATTTTGAACTTACCGGTTCCGTAAGTTACTTTTTACAAGTAACTGGGTTTCTTTTACAGTTACTGTAACAGTAACGTAGATACTGTTAATGATCATTGATTTGTGTAAAAGTTACACAAAATCAATGATCATGAAGAATTCCGTGTTTTACTTATGTTTCTAGTACATAATATGTATTCATATATTTACATTATTACTGCTAATAAATGATGGAAAACACAGTTAGCTTTGCTTGAACGATTATAATTAAAAAAACATTTGTATGCTGACCATGGTGTTTTGAATATGGTGTCATTGATTCCACTTGCACCTATTTCTTTCTCCTCCATTCCAAGTTCAACAAGATCCAAAGATCCACTCCCTCGACAATGACTTTTTCCTAGCTGGACAACAACATTCCAAACGAACACAGCAGTCTACCAAAAACAATGGAGTTTTCACATGCAATTAGAAATGAATTACAGTAAAGCGTGGATGTTCTAAATTTAGCATGCAACAAAGCATAGCTTCCTTGCCAGCAATTCCAAGAAAATCCTTTCACGTAGCATCCCGAGAAGGTACATATATATTTTATTTTTATAGTCTTGAACAGAATTGTCCAATTTAGCTATTTCCCTACTGCAAAAAGTAACTCTGTTACCGTTGTTAACGTTACAGGTACTTACTTTTAAAAGTAGCTAGTTACAGTTAGAATTCCTTAATAAAAAGTAACTGTACTTGTAACTTTGTAACTATTTACTTCGAAACACTAGTTGTTTAACAGTCAGAGCAAAATAGTATGTGCTGATGTAATATGTTTTGTATAACTGTATGGTTTGACTTTTGTGAAGAAGTGGCATTCCGAATTCCAACTGTAAACAGTTATGTAGTAGCATGTGTGTGCGTGACTCAAACTTGTTTGTAGGATTGCTTCAAAAGTCCACGTGAAAATGGAGATGCAGCTATTAAATTCTCGCATCCACTTGATCCATCAACTTCCTACTACTGGCCACAAAATATTCTGTGTCCAGTGGACATTAACAATACAAATGTATGGACATATGTACTTATTGATAAGTCAAATACTTTAGTGTGTTTGGAATGGTCAAAATATCCATGTAAAATGTGAACGGCACAATTTATAGTACATAAAATTTTGGCAATGCATAGAGTACAATTTTTAGGTACTATCTTAATGGGTGTCACTTGGAAACTATCTTCGGGTTGAGATAATCAGAAAGTTTTCCATCGCATAAAAATAGTGTCCAGGATTATTTGATAAATACATTTGAAAAACCACAATTATTACTCTTTATTCGTTTGTTCATCAAGTGCCAGGAGGATCACAAAATATATTTAACTTGTAAATTTTAATTAATATATAAATTCGGTAGTGGCAAGTGTTTCCCTTTGCCCCCGTCAGGTTACGCCTATGCTTACATTCACACATAGTGAACATAAATTTTGAATATTGTAGCTTGAAACGTATTGTACTTCAGGTTTTGTGCTAATTTTTAAGAAGATTTACTTTTAATGTCATTTTATGCAAATGATTTTTTAATCACGCTGTCTCTGAACCGCCCATCCCAATTTTTTCATCAGGCATTAGTACACACTCTGAGCTACCTACATATAAAATTGGGGGGAAATTGAAGGGGGGGCATTGCATGAAATTCGCTCTTGAATTTAGTCATTTATTTTTCTAAAAAAATACATAAAACTATATATAAAAATACATGTTTACTGATGCATTCATCTGAAACGTTATTTAAATGAAAGCTTATACTATTCTGAACAAAAGAAAACAAACTTGAAGTTTCTACGGCAAACCCGAGGGAAGATACAATTGTTTATAACCTAATGCGTGACATTCAAAGTGGAGCCGCATGTGGCGTACACGGAGATCTTAAAAAGCGCGTAACTTCTGAACCCTTTGACCAATTTAAAAAAAGTTGTAATTTTTGTAATTAGCATCAAAAGTTCTATAAGCATACCGAATTTAATCAAAATCGGGGATGGTGGGTGACATTTTCACAAAATTCTGGATGATTTGACATGGAATGACCCTTAAGGGAGTTTACATTTACCATTGGGTTTTCCCAAGATCATTGCTGCTTTCAATTGAAAATTTTCATTCTTTCAATTTTAGGGAGGAGCTGCAGCTCCATAAGCTCTCCCTGCTTACGGCAGTGGTTACGTAGAAGCGAAGGCAGGGTGGGGCAAGAGGCGTTGCCTCATTTTGTGTTAAAATCACCAATGGAATTTTATGTAAGTAGTTGGCAACACTTAAAGGGACAATCTTACATATTCGTCTATAGAGCGACCACAAGGAGAAAAAACCTTGGACGAAAAGTCCCCGCGCACCTTTCCCTTCTTCCGTTCAGCTCCGGCCATAAGGAAGCATGGTCCACTCTCCCCCGCCCCTCCTCGCGGGAGTACGGTGCACAGGAGTCGCGGGTCTGCACAGGCTTTTTTACTTGTGGTTCCACTATAGGTGATGATGTGTCTGAAATCTTTATTTGCAAACATACTGGAACTCTAAAAATCGTTAAGAAATTACAGTTTAGAACACTAGTTCGTACTTTTCTTCAGATAAACCAAGATAAGAATGACCTCAGCAAATTTAAACTATATTTTTATCTTCTTCTTGCTTCTCCTCTCGTGCCTTTGACAGTGCTGAACAATTTGTCAACACAGTAACACGGGAACAATGCAAGCAGCTGATTGCATCGCCCACGCTCCCTCCATTCGCTTACGACTGAAAATTCGACTGCAGCGCCACAAGGACGTTCTTATCTTGGTCAATATGTGTTGTCTATCTCTCTAATTCTTTAAGCCTCATAATAGGTGTTTTGGTGTTCGAAAAATAATAATTGTTATGTGGTTTTATTTCACTGAACCAACGAATTGCTA
The DNA here is from genome assembly GCF_977018435.1 of Lepisma saccharinum. NCBI lineage: Eukaryota > Metazoa > Arthropoda > Insecta > Zygentoma > Lepismatidae > Lepisma > Lepisma saccharinum. The sequence continues at coordinate 67,295,553 of NC_139243.1, forward strand.
CCATTCAAATCATCTCTACGTCATGGCACGAAATGTTTATTTCTTTATCAGCAATCTTGCTAAATAACCTTTCGTGTGCTTAAACTTTTATCAAGGTTCTTCATATTCTATCATTCACTTACCTTGTATCCATTGTTCACGTTTATCATAGTATAAATTTATCAAACTCATCATTTCTATTAGTAAATTGCAACCAAATTTTCTCTGACATGTCTTACCTCGAAAATACCGAAGCTATTGTGCTGCCATCTCTTTTTATTGCAGTAAGTTTTCGGCCCATGTGGCGCGTTTCATTTTATCATAAATCATAAATTGCTCACTAGATGGTAGTGAGATGCTACGGCATGAAAGATTCAGTCATACGTTATCGTACGTATGTATGGCGCAAAAAAATTTGAAGAATTGCGTTTGTGTATGAGTGAGGTTAGGTGCGGTCACAAGTACTTCTGTGTCTACAAATGGAGTTTACTTTGTCTAATAGTCGCAGTAGCGTACGCAGGATTTTATCAAGGGGGGTTATTTCTAAAACTTTCTCCAAAATCACATTACCATTGTTTTATTATACTTTAATTAAATAATAATAATCACAATTAATTAATAATACTTATAATTAATTAATTAGCTGAATTACTAGTAGTGGAAAGGTATTGTTTCACCGACCCTCCTTGTAGGTATGCCTAGTATTTAGCCTCAGTTGTGACATATTTTGATGATTTTGATGATTTTTTTATGGATTTTATTGCGTTCGACTCTATTTTTTGCTCAATCTCATTTTTGGAGCCTCTTCTTTGTAGGTATGCCATGATCTTACGTGATATAACTTAACCTATTCACTTTTGTTTTACTGCCTTTTACGGGTTAAAATAACCTACAAAGTGTAAAATGATTGTTTCTACGCAACCCTTGTAGGTGGGCCTAGTATTTAACCTCAGTTGTGACATATTTTGATGATTTTTGATGATTTTTTTTATGGATTTTATAGCATTTGACGATGTTCTAGCCCTATTTTTTGCTCAATCTTATTTTGGGACCTTTTTTGTAAGGTGGTGGGCCCTCAACGTAAACGCCTACGTAGGTGGGGTGGACCCTCAGCGTAAACGGCTACGATGTGTGAGCCCCCCTTTTCACGATGTATGTCGTGGCCTTGGTTCAATGCCCCCCACTACTACTTTTGGAGGGGGCCCACAGTGGGGGGGGCTCGCAGTGTTGCCTACTTACTCCACAAAAATTTCACCATATGATATTTCACAGGCGAAGCTAACCTACAAATAGAACAGTGGGGGGGGGGGCTCGAAGTTATAGAACTCGTCGAGCAATAGCAGATAAAGCAAGAATTGTTTTCCTACAGCCCATAGTTTATGAATTACAAAACATCTTAGAAATTACATCTTGAAATTTTAATCTAAAATTACTCGGAACCAGCAAGCACTAATCATCATCTGTCTAATAGGTTGTAGAGTACTTCTAATTTTTTATCGAATGCTATTAAAATTTTCGAATTAGGGTCAAAACTAAGCCAGCAAATCAAGTTTCATAAAAAAGGTAAAAAAAAAAGGTAAAGTGTTCCCCTGTGCTTAGCACCACGCCATGAAGGCGTATAGGGGGTGTGGGGGTAACGCCCCACACTTTCTTGACCCGGTCGTGAGTGGGGGTGATGTGATCAGCATCACGCCCCTGACCGCCTTTACCCCCCAGGGTTTCCCCCAGGTACCCATGTTTCATAAAAAAATTTAAAAAATGTATATATTTCCGAAACTTGAGGAGATGGAATTAATTTTGTTTGCTAGTCGAGAAGTTTTCGTCAAACTCTATCCAAGAAACCTATAATTATCATCCTAGCTCAATTAGGAGCCAAGAAAATTAATGTCTTAAAAAACGTCTTAAGATATTTGTCTTAAGAAAATTTTCTTGACAGACCGGATGTCAACTTTCTTAAAGATTAAGATATTTGTCTTAAGACATTTTATAAGACGTTGAGTATCTCGACTCCTATGGGAGCTAGAACCATGTAACTTTGGTCTATCTATATACTTGTGCTTTTCCAACATGTTCACCCACCTTAGAACCTTCACAGATAAAAAAAGTAAAGTTTCCCCTCTGCACATGTATAAAATTTAAACTCCAACCCACCAACATTCCTATTATCATACTGATTTTTTTTACCTTCCCAAAGCTTTTTTAGCACTCTATTCACACACCTCCACTGTAGACCTCATGGTAAGTGAATTGGGCAATACAATTCAGTCAGTTATTTCATTTGCAATAACAGAGCCATCTATGTGCAAATGTCTGAACTCGATGAATGCTAGAGGGGGACAAGTCATTTTTTTCAGTACGTCAACATTTTTAACTTTTATTGCCAGTGAATGGGTTAGGTGACTTGCAACGACGAAGGTCTTCTAGCAATACGAACTTACCTTAAGCCGGCGTAATTCGCTAAAATATCTTGAAATTTGCATATTTCTCATACCGCCGTATCTTGTTCCATTAGACCTCTTCAAGAAAATCGCCAATTAGTGAAAACTAATTGAGCACAACAGCAAAAGAGGTGCTAATAGGGCAAGCATACAATGGTATGGGGATATGTGAATTGTCGGTTTCTTCGATTCAGATAAATGGATCGAATTGAAACTGGGATATTTTGCATTTTTTTTATATGATAGCTAAAATAACAGAGATTTTGATTGGCTAATAATTTATACGTGGTGTTTTCTGATTGGTTTAAGTAAGCAAGATTTATATTGGCTCTATAAATCTATATAAGTCAGAGCACAGTGCTGATTTCTCACCTTTGCTGGATCGGCAGAGGAACCCAAATCGCGGGGGATAGAACCTGAACGGGCTCCACCAAAGTATAGGAGACTAGAAGCATATAATTTGGCGGAAAAACCCAAGTAAGGTCATAGAGTTTTTCATAGGGAATAGTATTATCAGGTTGAATTTTAAGTTGGTGATATCCCATTAAATTTTATATAAATAACATATCTGAAATTTCTATCGTTTGTTTGCTCATATTTTAAAGCATATAAAAAAATGGAATCACCTACCTGTTTTACTCGTAAGAATGATAAGATCGAATGTGTCACTTGTGGGAAACTAATTTCAAAGAATAATTTATCGATACATAAGACAAGGTGTAATGGAGCAAATAGTTTGTTACATTCTAAAGCCTGTGCTCAATGTGGAAAAGAAATTAGCATTCGAAATCTAAGTAGACATTTGAAAATTTGGAAACCATCAACCGGAGAAGGAATATTGAAAAGAAAAATTGATTATTCTGAAGCTGAAGCTTCTGCTTCAAAACAAATTAAATTAAATAATAAATATAAACCAGTTAGGTCTGCATTTAATGGTCGACTTCAGGATTTATCATTTACGTCGGAAGCAGGCCGTGACGTTCCTAGTTTCTTGCGTGAAGCGAAAACTTTTGTACTGAATACTTTGAAAAGTAATCTTGAAAATAATTCCATAAAAGTATACGTTGATTTATTTTCCGAATATGAGAAAGTCGATGGTACAACAAAAGTTTTTTATCATCGTACCAAAAACCAGGCTCTTTATTTGGCAGATGTTGAAAACTTGGACGAGTTTTACTCTAATCTGTCAAATGAGTTGATTATGAAACATGACACTTTCGAGGCTAAGTGGTCGGGATGGTCTTTATGTGGTAGTCCTCATACATTAACCGTTTACGTGAACAAATTCATGCCTTTTTCTGCATCGAGTTACGTTCCTCTACCACCGAACATTCAAAGCAAGAAAACAGTGTTAAATATTCAAAATAATGACTCAAAATGATTTCTTTGGTGCATCTTGGCAGCTCTGTATCCTGTTCATTGGAAAAATAATCCAGAGCAAGTTTATCATTACAAAGCAGTACGAGACAGAGTTTGAAAATATAATGTCTAGCATTGAATACCCCGTGGCATTGTCAGACATATCAAAGTTCGAGTCGCGCGCACGAGATTCTGATGGAAAACGCATTGCTATTAATGTATATTCTTATACGGCAGAAAAACATCTTGTGCATCCCATCAGGATAAATGATATGAACGATAATAATGCTCATATAATTAATCTTCTTCTAATTTCAAACAACAATGTTCACCATTACTGCCTTATTCGCTCACTATCACGACTAATCAGAAGTCAAGCAACAAAGTATGGAAATCACATCGAGGTTTGTCCAAGGTGTTTGACCAGGTTTAATGATCGAAGAGAATTCAATCACCAAATATATACCGCACGGCAAATTGCTATTGAAAAACGTGTCGAACATGAAATATATTGCGGTGACAACAAACCAGCTCGAATGTTGATGCCCAAAAAGAACGAAGTAGAAGAATTGAAAATGTACAAGGCTTTGTTTGATCATCCAGCCATTATCGTCGCAGATTTGGAATTATTTCTGAAGCCACTGTCCTCCTGCAAACCAAATCCAGAAATTTCCTCCACAACGCCATACCAGCTTCATGAACCAAATAGTTTTGGTTATATTGTCGTACGACAAGATGAAATAAATGAAACATATGTATACCGTGGACCGAATGTTATCGAACACTTTTTTGAAAAGATGGAAGAGGAGGTTGAGAAAATTGGCAGCTTCTTGCAAATATCCAAACCGATGAATTTGTTGACAAAAGAGGAACAAAAAATATTTGATGAAACTGTCGAGTGTCCAGTGTGCAATCAATACTTCACAAACGAGAATCGTAAAGTGTTTCACCATTCGCACACAGACGGTTGTTTCATCAGCGGAATCTGTAATGCTTGCAACCTCAAAATTCAAAGGCCCAAATTTGTCCCCATATTTTTTCATAATGGATCGAATTACGATTTTCATCTCTTAATTCGGAAACTTGTATATGACACACACAAAAAAGATATTCTTGCTCAAAATGAAGAAATATACATTTCTATAAGTAAGAAAGTTAAGATTTCGGGGACAAATGAAACCATAGAGATGAGGTTTCTTGACTCGTTCAGATTTCTCTCTGCAAGTTTGGACGCTCTAGCAAGTAAACTCTGTGACGAACAATTCAAAATTACGAAAGCTAGTTTTCCCAACATAGATATAAAACTGATTAGAAGTAAAGGGATTTATCCGTATGAATACGTAAACAATGAATCTAAATTTTAATGACGACACTCTCCCTTCTCAAAAAGAATTCTTCAGTCAACTCAAAAAGAATTCTTCAGTCAACTGAGAAAAGCAGGAATTACGGACATAGAATACGAACATGCACAACTGTTTCTTGACTTTTTTTTTACAGTGCAGAGTTGTCAGCTCTACGCCTAACCCCCAATATGAATGGAGGAACTACTATACAAGACAAACACAAACATATTAGACAGCACAATTACTACACAAGATGAACACAAACACATTAGACAGCACAACTACTACGCAAGACAAACACAAACACATCACAACTATAACACAATATAAACACAAACACACCACAACTACTACACAATATAAACATAAACAAACTACACACCACAACTACTACACAAGACAAACACAAACAAATTAGACAGCACAACTACTACGCAAGACAAAATAAACATACTAGACAGCACGATTACTACACAAACATACTAGACAGCACAATTACAACACAAGACACATACATACACACCACCGATACTACACAAGACAAACAGAAACACATTAGACAGCATAACTACTACACAAGATAAACACAAACACTCTAGACAGCACAACTACTACACAAGACAATCCCAACCACACTAGACAGCACAACTACTACACAAGACAAACCCACATACAAGCACACTACAACTACTACACAAGACAAACACAAACACACTAGACACCACAGCTAATACACAAGACAAACAGAAACACACTAGACACCACAGCTAATACACAAGACAAACCCAAACACACTACACAGCACAACTACTGCACAAGACACACAAACACATAACAACCACTACACAAGAAAAAACATAAACGCACAGCTACTACTACACACAGGAAAAAGATTCTAGCAAATTTGATAATTGCAAGATTAAAAATATTTATCTTAAAAATCAACGTAATGAGATTTTCCACGGTGAAAATTATAATCTGGACATAGCACAAGATGACTATATCAAATTAAATGAAGCATACACTACTTACAAAAGAGTATCTGATGGAAACATAGATGTATACTATACTCCCAGTGAATTCAAGACACACAGGCCAATGTTTGTCATCAACACGTAAAAAAGAAAACAAGTAGTATTTTATGATAATAATACTGTTATTCTTATTGACTAGACTAGACTAGACTAGTCTTTCACATAGGATGCCTCAAAAGTTTTCTTAATATTAATAACCAAAGTAATATCTAAGAAATTATATTAGGTATAAGCAAAGCAGAGTGTCTCAAAAATAATTAGTAATCAGTAGTTTTCATATTTAAGAAATTATTTTGATACCATTTTTCAAACAAGACTGACCACCTAGCAGTAGAGTTGTTTGGAGCATAAGTTAAATACAGTCTCAACTAATCAACAGAGTGTCACATGACCCTGAGAGTAGAGTATTCCCAAGCGAGATATTTAAGAATTAAGCTTTTGTGTTAATCATCTTAGTACGAGGACTTAGAATTCGTAGCATGGTTAGGCAATTTGCGACACCTACGAATTAGAGAAATCCACCAGAAGATATGAAATTATAGCTTAATTTTAGCCAAAACAGGGCCTAGTATCAATTGACCTTGTACAAAGTCGACGGTCAACTCTCTCGTCTGTTCTACTGATGTCCACTTCATAATCATACAGGGTGTCCCCAGTTAAAAGTAACCCGGCTCCAATCAACAGGATCAACAGTTACATGACAAGAAATGAAGTGTTTTTACTGATGACCTTGAATACCTACCACGATTCACGTTACAATGGACTATCACATTTTACTGGTGCAATATATTAAAAAACTCAATATGCTGACCAAGGCGGAATTTGTTTTATTTTGAAACATACAACTAAACGTTACGTTTCAACCTTCTAGCAAGGTCTTCTTCAGACTCTGTACCAAATACAAATTAAGTAAGGTACAAAAAGGGAAGATGTATATATACACAATAATTATTCCCTTCCAGACACAAGATTATTAGAAAGTTGTTTATCTGGAACATAAGAAGTATGGGGAAGACCACTGAAAAGATATGCAAAGTGCTTAGGGAAGCGGGAATTAAAACGTACAGGAAGAGAGGACGAAGCATCTTAACAATAGGAAACAATGCAAACAAGAAAAGGAAAACAGAGAAGAGGAAGAGGAAGATGAAGGGATTATCTACGAAGTGAAGTGTAAAGAATATCAGAGTGTGACATAGAAGAAACAAAGTGGTATGAGATTAAGCAGATTGGAAGGGAGAAGAGAGTACTAGTGAGAGAATGGAAGGAGGCCAAGGAAATAGAGAAGAAAGGGGGAGAAGACACAATGAACTGGAATAGGGGACTGAAGATAAACAAATAATGCAAGAAAGTGTTAGAAAGAGTGGAAAAAACAAGAGCGAAGGAGGAGAAAAGAAGGAAGAGGAATGAAGAAAGAAAGGAAAAGGAAAAATTGCCTGTGATAAGGAATCTAACCAAGTTCCAGATGAAAGGAAATCTTTATCCAAATCGCCTGTCAGGTGAAACAACAGTTGACAGGAGGCCACCTGCTGGAACACCTGAAAGGAATGTTCCAGATAAACAAGTTTCTAATATTCTTGTGTCTGGAGGGGAGTGATTTTTGGGTATATATACATCTTCCTGTTTTGTACCTTATATCATTTGTATTTGGTACAGACTCTGAAGAAGACCTTGCCAGAAGGTTGAAACGTAACGTTTAGTTATGATTTAAAATAAAATAAATTCTGCCTTGGTCAGCATATTTAGTTTTTGGTTATCATGGAAACAAGGCTTAATGGTGTTAGCATTATAGCCGTCATTTGAAGGTATGAACACATGCAAAAAATTGATCTTCCGTAGGCTTCATATTTACTGAGAAACAGGAGGCTAAAGTTTCAGAATTTTGAATGGATCGGTCATTACCGAGGATAGTTGCCTGTAATGGTTAACAGAAGAAAATACTAGGGTCATTCGGAAAGTAATTTCCTTTTGGGTACAAAAGAAACACCAGGACATTGTGAGAGGTTTTATGACATACAACTAAAATTGACAATTCTAAGCTATTTTTCTTCTTAAGCACCGTCTCTGTTGAGACACGTATCATATCAGCGAACAAGGTTTACAATACCCATGTCAAAGAAATCTGCAGCCTGTGCATTCAGCTACGAAAAAACTCATGGCAACTGTCTTTTTGGACAGAAGAGGGATACTGTTGGTGGAGTTCCTGGAACAAGGTACAACAATCAACGCCCAAGTGTATTGTGAAACCTAGAAGAAATTGGTCGAGCAATTCAAAACAGGTGACTTGGCATGTTGAGTTCTGGCATTGTTCTTGTGCATGATAACGCTCCCCCGCATACTGCTGCTCGAACCAAGCACCTTCTCCAACATTTTCAGTGGGAATTGTTTGACCATCCTCCTTACAGCCCAGATTTGGCCCCTAGCGGTTATCACCCCTTTCACAAATGAAGAAGTGGCTAGGGGTATAGCGCTTCAACAATGAACTCATGAGTATTGTAAACCTTGTTCGCCGATACGATAAGTGCCTCAACAGAAACTATGCTTATTTTGAAACATAGCTTAGAGTTGTCTCTTTCAGTTGTATATAATAAAACTCTTACAATGTCCTGGTGTTTCCTTTATATCCAAACGGAAGTTACTTTCCGAATGACCCTCATAAATCTTAGTGTGGAATCGATTGTTTGAATTTTTATTTTGAGTTTCTTTACATGATGTCGCAAACAGCAAGCCTCTATGCCGAATACTTCCCTCACAATTCCAATTTGAAATCGGGCAGGTTGAATGTGGACACCCTGTATTTATATCATTCTACTGTATCTTGTCTTGTTTATTTCAGATTTCCTTTGACCTCAGAGGTGACATACAAAATACTAGTACCAGTTTCGATGGACGGGGTAAATGTGAAACAAAAGCCTCCGCCACGGTGGCAATTGGATTCGAACCAGCGAAAAACGTCTTTACATATGGCAGGACGATGATAGACGATATGACGTGAGTAATGACTAGGCATTGGATTCTCAGATTCTAAAAAGTGTGATTTTAGGTTCCTAAAATATTCTCTAAATATCCTAAAATAGGTTCTCAAAATCCTAAAATAGGGGGCCTCAGTGGTAGCGTCATTGCCTTGTAATCAAGGGGTCCCGGGTTCGATACCCGATGGAGGCACAATTGGCTCGGATCCCACTATAAACTGTAGGTGTACTCCCGATTAGCCTTACTGTGCATAAAGTGGACTTTAATCAGCAACTCAATCCTAAAATACGCTCTACAAATACTAAAGTAGGCTCTAAAATCCTAAAATAGGTTCTAAAAATCCTAAAATTGGCTCTAAAATCCTAAGATAGGTTCTAAAAATGTTAAAATACAAGGTAACCAGAAAAGTTCTTGCCGTTTTTGACGTTCAATTAATCATGCGCTCACAGAGAGGACACGAAATGACGCACGTGTCTGCCAAGCGATCGGGAGTTAGTCTGACCATATACTGTCAGTAATACAGGTACGTTGCGCACACACAGCAGTCATAGCTCGTCCAGTGTCGAAGAGAAATGGAGTTTTTTGCATCCAAGCCCGCCGAGTTTTATCACCAGGGTATTGTGTAGCTGCAGGAACGTTGGCAAAAGGTGTTGGATGCTGATGGAGATTACTTCGAAACCTAAAGGTACCTACCGTCCACTGTATTGCTCTTTGTTTATCACTGCTCTAGAACGGCAAGAACTTTTTTGGTTACCTTGTAGCTTCTCAATATCCTAAAATAGGCCCTAAAATTCTAAACTATGCTCTAAAAATCCTAAAATAGGTTCTAAAAATGCTAAAATAGCTTGTAAATATCCTAAAATAGGCTCTACAATCCTAAAATAGGATCTCAAAATCCTCTAAAATCCTAAAATAATTCTAAAAACCCTAAAATAGGTTCTAAAAATCCTAAAATAGGTTCGAAAAACACTAAAATAGGTACAAAAAATCTTAAGTTAGGTCCGAAAAATTCTGAAGTAGGTTCAAAAAACTTAAAGTGTTTCAAAATTCCTGAAAAATGCTGATTAGGTATAGCCACTGGCAATGAAAATATGACATCTATATCCTGAAATACACACTATCTTCCATAACGTTATGTTTGTTGCCTAACCCTACGGCGATGGCAGAACTTACCAATTATAACACCATTAAGCCTTGTTTCCATGATATAAAAATTAATATCCTGACCAAGGCAGAATTTTATTTTATTATAAAACATAAACTAAACGTAACGTTTCAACCTTCTAGCAAGGTCCTCTTCAGACTCTGTACCAAGTAAAAATTGTAACCAGGTACACAACAGGACGAAATATATATAAACAAAAATACTCCCGTTCAGACTAGTAGAAAGTAGTTCAGGAACAATCTAGCAGGTGGCTTTCCCTTGTCAACTGTACTTTCACCTGAAAGAGAATGTCGCTAGACTCTTTATCTCACCCTCTATTTCCTTCATTCTTCTTCCTTCTCCTCTCCTCTTTCTCTCTTGTCCTTTCCAATCTTTCTAACACCTTCTTACATTATTTGTTTAACTTCAGTCCCCCATTCCAGTTCATTGTGTCTTCTTCATCTTTCTTCTCTATTTCCTTGGCCTCCTTCCATTTTCTCACTGGTATTCTCTTCTCCCTTCCTATCTGCTTAGCCTCATCCTACTCTATGTCATGTCCTGCTTCTCTAATGTGTTTAAATATCGCATTTATCTCTCTCTCTTAAGTCGTACATCATCCATATGTTGTTTCAACCTGTCTTTTAGCTTCTCTTTCGTTTCTCCTATGTACACACTCTGACATTCTTTACATTTCACTTCGTAGATAATCCCTTTCTCTTCCTGTTCTCTGTTTTCCTTTTCTTGTTTGCATTCTTCGCTATTCTTAAGATGCCTCTCCCTCCCTTCCTCTAAGTTTTAATGCCCGCTTTTCTAAGCACTTTGCATATCTTTCCTGTGGTCTTCCCCATACTCCTTATTCCAAACCTCCTTTATTTTTCTTTCTCCTCCTCTTTTTCTTTCTCTTCCAATTCTCCCCTGCCACTTTTCTTCCTTCTTCTGTTTATGTCCAGTCTATCCTCCTTCTCATAGCCATTCTTTTACAGCTGTTTCCATAGGCTATTTATTTTGCCTTCTTTTTCACATTCTTTTGTTCTTATTTTCTTGATTCTGTCCTCCATATTCTTTATAAAATTTATTTTGACACCTTACTTACATCACTTCTTTTGTGGAAGAATACCCCTGCTGCACACTTTTCTGATACCAAGCGGTTTCAATTGCGTGTCCTCTCTTTCTTTTCATCAATATATCTAGGTAGCTAATCTTGTCTTCTTCTTCTATTTTGAGTTCCAATAATATCCCTTTTCCTTCATCTTGTATTTCTTTGGCAAATATGTCGAGCTGCCTCTTCGTTCCCTTCCATATGCCAAAACAATCGTCCTCATATCTGCAAAACAGAATCATTTTGTCACCTCATTTTTGTATCACCAATGATTTTGTGCAAATATTTCATGTCTGCTAGTTCGTGACGAGTATGTGGTGACTGGATCTTCAAAATAGTCATAATATCTGTTTTATGGAGGTGTCTGAGAGAAGGAATTCTATGGCGAGCAATGGCGAGGAAAAAGCTGAGGACAGAATCAATCCAGGAAAGATTAGTTTTAGAAGCCATAGTCCAGACGGGGGAGCAGTATTCAAGAATGGGAGAGATAAAGAATTTGAAAAATATGCTAATGGCTGATTGGTTTTGGATTTCAGGGAACCTGTACAGAATACCAAGGAGACGCATGGCTCGTTTAGTAGTATATGTAATGTGATCATTGAAGTTTAGCTTTTCATCGATGATAACACCAAGATCTTTTTGAGAGGAAACATGGCAGACCGGCACCTGACAGAACGTTAAATCGCAGACAAAGCGGACATGTCCCAGGTACGCGTTGGACACATCCTAACAGTACTGGACATGCACAAGGTGTCATGTCGGTGAGTCCCGAAAATGCTGAAAACAAACGCCAGAGACACATCGTGTCTGCAGCCAACTTGGTCTCTTCAGGCTGATCATGTGACATTTATCCAACGTTTTGCGACTTTGGACGAAGCATGGGTCCTTCACTTTCAGACAGAATCCAAGGTGCAATCAAAATAGTGGAAACACCCCTCCTCCCCACCCGCAAAAGTTCAAGTCAGTGCCATCAGCTGGCAAGGTGATGGTCTCTGTTTTTTTGGGATGTGATGGGTGTCATCCTGGCTGAGTACCTCAAATAGGGTGAAACGGTGAACGGTGCGTATTATGCTGCCCAACTGAAGCGTTTGCGGGAGGCCATCAAGACGAAACTTCGTGGAATGTTGAAGAAGTGTGTACTTTTCCACCAAACCAACACACCTGCACACACGTCCACCATAGCAATGTCTACCATCGACTCCTGTGGCTTCGAACTGCTTCCACACCCTCCCTACTCGCCAGATTTGGCTCCCTCAGACATTCATCTGTTCCCTAAGCTCAAGCAACACCTAGCTGGAACAGATTTTCCATCAGATGATGACGTCATGGCTGCTGTGGAGTTCCTTTTTTGCAATGCAGGATGAAACGTGGGCCTGCAGCACCAGTGGCAAAAGTGTGTGGCGCTGAAAGGGGACTATGTTGAAAAATAGCCATGAACGATTGAGCTCCGAACCACCCTTCATGGATAGGCCGAGAACTTTTCAGTCACCCCTCGTATATATAAACCTAAAAAGTGGCTTGATTTAGGCGCAAAAACCTAAAATATGTTCTCACAAGCAAAATAGTTTTTTTGGGCACTATAAAACTTCATCAGGTGTTACATTTTTTTTAACGAAACGCTGACATAATTTACTATTTCTTACATACCTGTAAAGGAAAAAATAGGTTAAAACCTTAAATCCGAGGTCTAGTAATGAGACAACCTCTTCCCTTTCACCCCTAGAATTGCTTTCTGTCCAAGGTTGTCGAGGGGCAATACACCCCTTGTTACCCCTGTGGTTGCGCCACTGCTCGTATTGTATCTATCAACTTCAGATGATAATGGAAGGACGGTGAGTGCTTATAGTAAATTTATACAGCCATGAAATAAAAATATACACATGGTCATATAATACAGTGTATACTAATATGAACAATACAGACATCAGTGAACCTTGAAAATAACATCCTCTAAATGTCCTCCTTCTGCTTGGATTCACTGTTCGAGGCAATGCGGGAAGTGCAACAGATGCGCACATGCATTCTGGCAAAGTTGCCAACTCAAATTGGTAGATACAATATGCGCCACACTGTATATTGTTACAGTTGTTGTAACATATGTTTAGTTGTTAGTTTTCCATTATTATTATTATTATTATTATTATTATTATTAACTACTAACAACCTCGAGCTTAAGAAGGAAATATAAAATCAAAGTATTTATACAAAACATCTTGTCAAATAGGATTGATAGCGAATACTTTAGAAATACAATAGTTTATAACGTTCCAAAATATAAAACAAGGAAAAATGCATTATTATCAGTAAAATTTCAAAATGGTGGTGAATTTATAAAAATATTAATCGATGTTCGATTATGACTTCCCTTTAATTATTATATTTATGTATAGCATGTGATTTTATGTAAAAACCATTATGAGTTAATCCATACATAGTGCTGTATGAGGTTTCTGTAACTGTTCTCAGTACTTTAAATAAACTGCTATTATTATTATTATTATTATTATTATTATTATTATTATTATTATTATTGCCGGACCCCGTATCGGAGTGGTTAGCACATCGCGCTACGACGCCAGGGGTCCCGGGTTCGAATCAATGCCTGGATATTTGTGACTTTCCATTCATGAATTTCATCATTTCATCTCCATCTTTGCAATTAGTCAAAAGTGGCAGAAAAGCAAAGTAAAATAAAGCAAATCAACAAACAATTTATTATTATTATTATTATTATTGATCAGAGTTAACAAAACACGGGGAGACTCCGGCAGGGCAAAATTTGGGCAGAGACGACATATTCCACTGTGCCAATTTCATTTCTAAAACCCGAAATGCAATGCTGCCATATTATGCTCCATGTTTCCTCGTCTGAACAACAGATGACTAGTTTAATTGATATTATATAGACCATTGCGAACATATGTTGTGAATATTAAATTCGACAGAAGTTTTCGAGTGCACGTACCAATTTACTAGGTTTTAACGTCTTTAGTATATGTGGCTATATAAACATATACGAGCTCAATATCGTGCATATCACACAGAAAGATAAATATTAACTACACATTACTTTGCTGTGAATGTTTTATTTTCGTACAAATAACATCCTTACGTTGATTTTGATAGGATATTATCGTTTTGTTTCAGGGTAATGAACATCGTGTTGATAGGGGATAGCAGTTTTCTACCTGCAGTGGAGCTTGTAATAGAAAAAGCCATAAATCGCACAGTCATCAGTAATTTTGAGAACAACTTTAACGAATATCTTCTGCAAACTTTAGCTGAAGTTGACCCACCGTCTGAAAACTGAAGAATTTTATGTAAAAACTGCAATGTTAAAATAATTTCTGTAAAAACTTTTTAATTCACTATTCCAATTGTGAGAAAAATGTAGAATTTGCATTATGTTGGAGAATTATCTTTTTATATATTCTTGTATTCGCACTTTTCTCTTGCTCATTTTGCTATGCATTTGTTTCTATATAACCAGTTGCTTATTTGGTGTATATCCAGTGCTTTAAGAAACCTGCACTCCCATTGGTCAGTTCATATCGGGTGCGGTGCCTAGTTGCCGCCATCTTTGCGCAGTAGCTTTCTTCCGCCAGTGTTCGTGCAGAAGTCACTCCGGCAACAGCCGAAAGTCACCGCGTTGCGGATATTCATCAAAAACGTAAGCCTAACGTGGCTACGTTTCATTCGGCATATCAGTGAAGTGCAGTGATATTTAGTTCAGTTTCACAGGAACATTACAGTGCTCATATCATTCAGTGAAGAACTAGTGACGTGTTATTGTAAAACCGGCTTCCAATTTCATATAAACAGTTTACTGAGGCAGGAGTGCAGGACAGTGTAATTACAAGTACGTGTTATGTGTACATATTTATTATTAATATAACGTTATAGTTTTAGTAAGTGCCTTCATTTTATTTACACCTTAAGAAGATCGCGGTGAACTCAGCTCTATGGTGGTACAATCCATTCCAGAGAGACAATCAGGGTCCTATCGGACAGCAAACGCAATCACATTAGAAGGACCAGGAAGAAAACAGGCAAGTCAATTTTCTGTCCTAAACGATGTGGTGTCATTTCCTGCCATACTGGACTTGACAACATGCTCTTTTTTTCGTTTTATGCACTTCCGACATCCATTCATCAAAAGATATGCTTTTTGTAAATTTTCAATGACATGTCCACTAAGGCCTTACAATTAAAATTTTATTTTTGGAGTTTAACGAAAGTTGACTTCACTGTTATTTTCATCCCCTGCCCCTCATTTGTGTTTCCTCATTTGTGATTTAAACTTTACTTTATGCTAACTCTGAAGATGAGGATTACATTAATTTGATGAAGGGTTATTAGCATTTAGCTCATAATTTGCAAAATGAAGTATGCAGAAGTAATGAGTTACTACAAAGCAGGTACAATGGACAATTACTTTTTCGCTTAACAGTAACAAGGTTACTTTTCAAGTAATTAGTAATAAAGTGAAATATTACTCTTGGATTTAGTTACTGTTATGAAGATTCCCACAGTAATGAAAAATCAGTTTTGATCTCCATACACTGCCGTACGCAGAGAGGAGAGCTGATGGGGTGTCAGCCCCCTCCGAAATTTTGAGTAAAAATTTAAAATTGCAAATGAAAGCAGTTATCTCGGGAGAAACCAAAGTGATAATTGCAAACCTTATTAAAATGACCCACGATCATTATTTCTGTCATTGACTAAGTTTCAGAACGAACGTTAAAAATGTAAATTACGAAATATTTTATTCTGTATCTCGCTCCCCTTAACACGTAGCCCCTTTCGTAAAAAAAATCCCATGTAATCATAGCATTTGTGCATTTGTCACGAAAAAAATATGTTTGTGTGGCGAATGTTTACAAGGATGAAGGTTGATTTTGCGTTTTCTTACATTTATTCTCTGATATTCCAATGAATATTAAAGCTAATTGAATATGGCCGTAAATGAAGAAAGAGCATTATTTTTCTTCGCTACTTGAATGCATTACTTTTTACGAGTATGTATAAAGAAATTCTAAAAGTAGAGTTTTTAAAATAACTGTAGCTGAGTAATTTTTTGAGCAAAGTAACTATAATTTAGTTACGTTTAAAAAACTAACACACTGAATGCTGGTAAAATATATTACCAAGAGAATCATGAATTGAAGACCAAAATTGGTAAACGCTGCAAGTGCCACAAGTATTCAAACACCGTTTTCCACGTTCAACTGTGAAATGTGCCATGATTTATAATGTGGCAAACGTGAAAAGTGGCTGGTAGCCTTCTACGTAGTTCAAAGGGTGTGTAAAGAGGTCACCAGATGAACGTCCTTGCGGGCTGATGTGGTGAACGATGCGATTTCCCAACACTTTCGCTTTTGGCACTTACAACGTTTACCACTTTTAGTCCTCAATTGATGACAAATAAGAATTCGCAAAAGAGAGAAACGTGGCAAAAGAACCCAGAGGACCCGTTTCCAGAGTCTTAAGGGCGATAACCTTAAGCTTCACGCACACCGAGACGCGGGGAAACACGGAGATATCCGGCGATAGAACTTCTGTTGTCTGCTTCTATTGAAATCAAATGGTGTAACGCCCACTACAGAGAAAAGCGCGAAACGGAAGCAGAAATTTCCTTGCGAGGACTCTGCAGGTTATATAAAGGGTTATCACCCACTGAGACGCCGGAAGCAGGTCTGTTCTTTTCTGTTGCCGCGTCTCAGTGGTCGTCAAGCTTTTAAGATAACCTGCAGACTTCCCACTTCGGTTTCTGGACTGTAAATAACCCTTTTATCCGTATTTCAATTCGGCACAGGGACCGTTTATCCGGATGAATTTAAATTTGGACCAGGAACATTTTTTTTTTCGGATAAATTTAAATACGGTCCAGAAACCTTTATTCCGGATGAATTTAAATACGGTCCAGAAACCTTTATTCCGGATGAATTTAAATACCGTCCTGGAACATTTTTTCCGGATGAATTTAAATACGGTACTGGAACCTTTTTTCCAGATCAATATAAATACTGAACAAGAACTTTTTTCCGGATCAATTTAAAACTGTCCATGAATCTATTTTCCGGATCAATTTAAAAACGGTCCACTAAACATTTTTTTAAAGAAATAATACGCAATTTGGACCGAATTTAAATTGTGCGAGAAAAAAGATTCCCGCCCTGCAGAGGAACCGAATAGAACCCTTTAGAATTTATGTGTTCCTGGACCTTTAAGAACCCTGGTTACATTTGATTTCAATTGAAGCCAACAACAGAAGCTCTGTTGCCGCGTTTCTTCGTGTCTAAGTGGGCGTCAAACTTACATTAGGTTTGGTGTGTTTCACGGCATTTCCTGCATGTAGAGTTGAGTAGCAGGGAGCAACAGTTGATAACAATTGACAATCGTCTTGAATACTGCACGTCAAACTTGACTGAAGCGGGAGACAAGTTATCAAAGATATCTATTTACATTAATTTATATCAGTAACTACGAACAATGTTATATAGCATATTTACAATTATGTAAACGTTGATGGCATTAATCAGAAGCCATCTCTTTGTGGATTTCAGTATGAATCTTTGGCTTTTAGGATAATTTTGTTTAGAAAAAATAAAAAGTTAGGAAGGAACGTTGTTTAAAAAAACAATTCTCTTTTAGAAACTTCATTCGACTGTAACTTCAAGATGCATAACTTCCTCACACCACTACACAAAATTAATTTAATATGTGTGTAACATATTCTATAGCCTATATTCCAGGGACATACGTCAATATTTCATAATCCATGGGTTTTTGAATGAAGGGAATATATGACTACCGGTGATACGTTGATAGTGTACTACACAATCATGTACTATATCAAGTGTTTTGCCCGCAATTGTGACGCTTGATCGTGGGTTTGACGGCTGTGTCCCATATTTATTTATTTATTTATTAACGACTTTGTTTACATGGCGAAGTTAAGGCATTAATGCTTTCTTTTCCACTTAACCATTAATTATAATATTAAATTTCTTATTTACATTAATTGTCAAAAATGTCTTGATTCTCTTCAAACAGCTAAAACTCCTCTCACACGATACTGATATCACAGGAATTGTCACTGCAATTTGCAACATTCTGCATAAGTTCGGAAACATGTCTTTTGGAATGGCGTTCATTAAATGTACTATGGATGTGATGGTGTATGTCAAGTTCTTTAGGTAATTTTTTGCAACCATGATTTCAGCGATCAGCACTTGTAATTGAAAATAGTCACAAAAACCACTCAAGAATTGAGAGTTCAAAAACAAGTCAAAATTTGTTGTAAGTAAAGAAGGTGACATATACTGAATTCCAACCAGAACACTGGAAGTTGCTTTATCTTTGAAACGACTTTCCAGTTCATTTATCATTCGATCAACGATAGTGTAAAAAAGTTCGCAGAATGCAGGTTTGAATAACTCAAATCAATGGCCCAACAGTCATTTAAGGTTCAGGGCCTGGATATGTGTGATCAAAACATCAAGTACCAAGGCCGGTGCATTTTTAAATTTTCTGATGTCCTCACGATACTGGGTAGGGGCGGCTCAAGCCAATGAAAAACATGACCATATTATATTTGTACGGTTTCGATGACGAAAATTAATAGTCTTATTTTTAAAATTCTGTAGTGTTACTATTGGGTTTGTCTTGTGTAGTAGTTGTGGTGCCTAGTGTGTTTGTGTTTATTTTGTGTAGTAGTTATGCTGTCTAATGTGTTTCTGTTTGTCTTGTGTACTATCGGTGGTGTGTATGTATGTTTCTTGTGTTGTAGTTGTGCTGTCTAATATGTTTGTGTAGTAGTTGTGCTGTCTAGTATGTTTGTGTAGTAGTTGTGCTGTCTAGTATGTTTGTGTAGTAGTTGTGCTGTCTAATGTGTTTGTGTTCGTCTTGTGTAGTAATTGTGCTGTCTAATGTGTTTGTGTTTGTCTTGTGTAGTAGTTCCTCCATTCATATTGGGGGTTAGGCGTAGAGCTGACAACTCTGCACTGTAAAAAGCCATGTCAAGAATCAGCAATATAAGGCCATGGATGTTCCCAAGGTAAAATATTCCGGAGGTAAAATAGTCCCCCGTTCGGATCTCCGGGTGGGGACTACTTTGGGAGGTCCCTGGACTAAGGATAAGATCTACATTAGGAATAAGGATATTAAATTAGGCACCTGGAATGTTCTGAGCCTTTACCGGCCTGGGGCATTTCAGTGTACAGTTAATGAGATAGTTAAGTATAAATTAGATGTAGTAGCTGTCCAGGAAGTTAGGTGGCCAGGAGAAGGGAATTGTAAAACTAAAAATTATACTTTTTTCTATGGTGGTACTGAAAATCATAATTTTGGAACAGGCTTTTTCATAAAAAATAGAATTATCTCGGCTCTTAAAACAGTAGAATTTATTAATGATAGGATATCATATGCAGTTTTACAGGGTAGGTGGTGTAAAATTATTTTAATAAACATACATGCACCAACGGAAGATAAAGATGATAATACTAAAGATGATTTTTATACAGAGTTAGAACAGGTCTTTGATAAATTTTCTCAGTATGATATGAAAATTCTGTTAGGTGACTGTAATGCACAGATTGGCAAAGAAGAGACATTTAAACCCACGATTGGTAAAGAAAGTCTTCATGAATTAAGTAATGATAATGGTATAAGATTGATTACTTTTGCAACCTCAAAGAATTTAATTGTGAAAAGTACCACTTTTAAACATAAAGATATCCATAAATATACCTGGTCTTCTCCAGATGGTAAAACTCATAATCAGATAGATCATATTCTCATTGATAAGAGAAGGCATACTAGTATAATTGACGTTCGTACACATAGAGGTGCTGACTGTGCCAGTGACCATTATTTAGTAATTGCTAAATTAAGAGAAAGACTCTCAGTGATAAATCATAAGCAACAAAATCTAAAAGTTCTAAAATTTGATACAGGAAAGTTTACTGATGAAAGAATTAAGAAAGATTACCAAATTAAACTGTCAAATAGATTTGATGTTTTGCAGGATTTAAATGATGATGAAAATATAAATGAAACAGACGTAAATAAGAATTGGGAGCACATACGTAATGCAATAGAATCAGCAGCTAAAGAAAGTATAGGATACCATAAACCGAGAAAAAGTAAGCCATGGTTTGATAATGAATGTCATAATCTAATAGAAATAAGAAATCAGGCTAGACTTAGGTGGTTAAATAACTCTGATGATACAAATCTAAACAATTATAATAGAATAAAGCGAGAAGTTAACCGCACGTTTAGAAGTAAAAAAAGAGATTACTTGAAAACCAAAATTAACGAAATTGAAACAAACAGCAAAAATAAAAATATTAGAGATTTATATAAAGGTGTAAATGAGTTTAGAAAGGGGTGGCAACCTAAAGTAAACTTGATAAAAGATAAAGACGGTGATTTTCTAGCTGACCCAAGCGATATTCTAAATAGATGGAAGAACTACTTTAATGACCTTTTAAATGTCCAGGCAGGAGATAAATCAGAAGTGAATGAAGTACACACAGCAGAACCTTTAGTTCCAGAACCTAACTTGACTGAAGTTAAAGATGCTATTAAAAGGCTAAAGAATAACAAAGCACCTGGCATTGATTTAATACCATCTGAGTTAATTAAATATGGTGGAAATTCATTAACATGTCAAATTCATAAATTAATTTGTTTAATATGGAATAAAGAAGAAATCCCTGAACAGTGGAAAGAATCCATAATTGTTCCTGTGTTTAAAAAAGGTGATAAAATGAACTGCAATAATTACCGTGGAATTTCTCTACTCTCAACAACATATAAAATATTATCTAACATTCTTTTAACAAGACTAACCCCATATGCTAATGAAATTATAGGTGATTATCAATGTGGATTTAAACGTAACAGATCAACCACAGATCAAATTTTTCACATCAGACAGACACTTGAAAAAAAGTGGGAATATAATCAAAATGTTCATCAGCTATTCATTGATTTCAAAAAAGCATATGATTCAGTCAAAAGAGATAAACTATATAATATATTAGTAGAGTTTGGAATACCTAAGAAGCTTGTTAGTATGATAAAAGTATGCACCAGTGAAACAGAAAGTAAAATTCGTGTGGGTATTAATATGTCTGACAAATTTACAATTCATGATGGGTTAAAACAAGGAGATGCATTATCTCCATTGCTCTTTAATTTTGCCTTAGAATATGCTGTTAGGAAGGTAAAAGAAACTAAAGAAGGACTAAAATTAAATGGTGTGACTCAGTTGTTAGCATATGCAGATGATGTAGACTTACTAGGGGATGATGTGATTACAATTAAGAATAATGCTAAAATATTTTTCAAAACTGCTAAAGAGATAGGTTTGGAAGTTAACAAAGAGAAAACTAAATATATGCTTACAGGCCGAAACCAAGTGTTAGGTAATAATCAAAATCTAATTATTGATAACAACTCGTTTGAACCAGTTTCCAAATTCAAATACTTAGGAGTAATATTAACAAATGAAAATTATATTAAAGAGGAAATAAAAAGTAGGCTTAATTCAGGAAATGCATGTTACTTCTCTCTTCATAAACTTTTGTCTTCTCGTTTAATATCTAAGAAACTAAAAGTTAAAATATACAAAACAGTAATTTTGCCTGTAGTATTATATGGATGTGACACTTGGTCCCTTACATTGAAAGAGGAACATAAATTGAGAGTATTTGAAAATAAGATCCTTAGGAAAATCTTTGGACCTAAAAGGGATGAGGAGACAGGTGAGTGGAGAAGGTTACATAATTTAGAACTACATAATTTGTATTCATGTCCAGATATTATTAGAATAATTAAATCAAGAAGACTTAGGTGGGCAGGCCATGTGGCACGAATGGGAGAGGAGAGAGGAGTTTACAGGATTCTTGTTGGGAAACCTGATGGTAAGAGACCTGTAGGAAGGCCAAGACGAAGATGGAGGGACAACGTTGAGATGGACCTAAGGGAAATCGGCAGGGATGGAAAAGAGTATATAGAACTTGCTCAAGATAGGGAAACGTGGAAGGCCTGTGTTGCTGCAGCCATGAACCTTCGGGTTTAAGAAGGCTAGAGAGTTAGTTAGTTAGTTATTTACAACTAATTGTATTCATTAAAAAAAATGAAAAAATATAAATAATAAATACAGTGACAATAGAAAAGTAAGTAATAAAAGTAAAATTAAAATAAAATAAAAGTAATACAGTTTGCATACGAGCAGTCAAAAACTGGATTAACCATTAATCACTGTAGATCATTTTTTACTAACACAATGAAAAATATATCTGAAGAGTAAAATTAAAAATAAATGCAGTACAATTTTTATATGAACACATACACACACACACACACACACACACATACACACACAACTACCTATAGAGAAAGCAAATTTCGTTAGCTAAAATAATTATGCATTGTTCTTTGGGAATTCATTTTAGGTCCAAAATGTTTAACATGTGTAATTTTAATTTTCTTTTGAATATTGCAATTGAGGAAGAGGCTTGAATTTCGGGGGGGGGGTGCAGTGTGTTCCAGTGTCCTGCAAAAGTAACCGTAAGAGAATTAGCTTAGAAGTTAGATCTGTGGAGAGGAATGGATAGCAGAGATTTTTCACGTGATCTGGTGTTGCGGGAGTGAAAGTCCGAAAGATAATGAAATCGCCTGGAAAGGTATTTAGGATCTTTTATTTCTAAGGCTTTGTTCAGTAGGACAAGGTTGTGGTAAATCCGTTTATCACTTAATTTCAGCCACTCGACCTTCGCATATTACGGCGTCAAATGTTCAGAATATTTTATGTCAAGTACGAAGCGAATGCAGGTAGGCATTCAGGATTCGCTGCAGGCGTTTAGCTTGCTCGTGATTAACGTCCGAATAAACCGTGTCACAATAATCAATTATAGGGAAGACAAGAGACTGAACAAGATTGTTTTTTATACATTTGGGGAGAAAGTTTTTAAGTCGGTAGAGAGAGTGTAGTGCACCAAAAGCTCTTTTACACACGTGTTCTCTCCAGGTAAGATGATGGTTGAGCATAATTCCAAGATTTTTAACTGCAGTGGAGAGATTCAAGTGTATATCATTAACGCGAGCTTAGGGAGATTTAATTCGTCAATTTTGTTCAGAATCTTGGGGGAGCCTACGAGCATACACTAAGTTTTGGTCGGGATGACGTGTAAGCCGTGGTCTATCCACCACTTGTTGATTTTCTTCAGGTCGTTGTTTACACATTCGGTTGCATACAATATTTCTTGAGGAGGGAAGGAAAAGTATAATTGAAAGTCGTCAGCATAGATGTGATACCTACAGCGATTAAGCACAGACGGGAGGTCGTTTATATACAGTGTAAACAGGAGGGGTCCAGTACGGTGCCTTGAGGGACGCCAGAGGGGATGCTTTCCAGGATGACCTTTGATGTAGGTCGACGACACATTGTTGACGTCCATGCAGATAGGAACGGAACCAGTTAACCGTAGAGTTCGAGAAGCTGAATATGGACGATAATTTAGTGAGTAAAATTTCGTGGTCAATGGTTTGGAAGGCTTTGGTAAATTCGAGAAGAACAAGGATTGTAAGTTGTCGATTGTCCATGGCTAACCTCATGCCATCGGTTACGTTGACGAGAGCCGTGCATGTGCTGTGGTTGCTACGGATCCTAGATTGAAAGTGGTCTATTATATTGCTAGGAAGTCACGGGTTTGCCCACTAATAAGGTCTTCTAGGGCCTTAGACAGAGCTGAAAGGATGCTGATTGGTCTAAAATTGTTGACGTTGATATCGTTGTTTGTTTTAGGTATTTTCAGGTACTTTTTCTGTTTCCCGACACCTAGAATTTTCATTTTTTCCAGAGAACGTCTGGTTTATTTTGGTGGTTAAGCAATTCGTATGTGATTCGGCGCTTTGCTTTCCTTACCTCCTGATTGCAGCGGGTTCTCAGGGTTCTATAATACGCAGTCGAGTGACAACAAAGTCTTCTGGAGTGCAGGAAAGGAACGAGGAACGCCATGTACCTATGGTGGGCTTAACCCTTAACTGGTGAGATGGGGTTTAAATTACCTTACGAATATTTTGAAGTGACTGCACTTACATATTATTCACTTCTGATACCTGGAATGCTTAGTTCCTTTCAGTCGGTTCTCTAGCAGCTGTGAGGGGATGAGGTTGTCCTGAACTGTGTAAACAGTCCGGTGAAATATTGTTGCATATACAGAGTTGGGTGGACTAAACCCCACCTCACCACTTACGTAACATTTTTTGTGCATTATAAACTGCATGAAAATGCATCAATGTAAACTGATTGTAGAATATTTTTATTGTTCTTTATATCTATGTCCAAATAATAAATATTTTGTAAGAATTTGGATTTTTTCCTTATTTATGAACTGCAAAATTTAAAAAAATGTGAAGGTGTGCATTTCGTGCTTTTCATTTTGAAATAAAATAGCATTTATTTGTATTTTCTATAATGTCTTGTCTAAATAAGTGATGTAGTTATGTTAACTAAAATCACCTTCATTCATTATTTTATTTTTTGATATGTATTCACAACCATTTCTTTGTGAGAACTTTTTTTCTTTGAGGTTTGTCTCACCCCACCGCACTCACCAGTTTCGTCCCAAAATATCCACCTCACCAGCTAAGGGTTAATAGCGTGAAATTTGTTCCCCTTTACAGCATGCCACGTGTCAAGAAGGGAGCAGCTAAAAGCATTCTACAAGTCCCTGGTTCTAGGTATATTATTCTTTCAACAGAAGGGTGACCACCTGTAGTCGTGTCTCAAGGATGGGGGAGAACGTGTCAGTGAGTCAAGGGATGACACGTGATTGTTCAGTTTTTACCACGTCAACCACTTAAAAAAAAAAAAAAGAACCTGCTGCTTTTGACAATTTTACTTTCTTGTTAATATTGCAACTCTTGGTAATATAACGTTTTAAAAGGTAAAGTTCCTCGTGCATATGACATCGTGACATGAATGCACATTAGGAGATACCGGCCATTTTGGAGGTTGTGTGATCAGCACCACACTCCGGCCGCCTTTATCCCCAGGGGTCACCTCATTGATTTGAGGCTGGGTGAACCCCGGAGCCGCTTTATTCGAGGAGAAAAATTCCGACCTTATATCACGCACCCCGGAAACCGGTAACATTATGTTTATGCTAGTTTTAAATCTGTTAGTAATGTTTACATTTTTTTTTAGCTTAGACGTGTTAATTATTTAATAGAAGGTTGCAAATACAGAAATATCCATTTTACATTCGAATGTACAGTCACGGACACTTCTTTGTTGTAACGATTCCATTGATAGTCGATGGTATTGTTACAACCCAGAAGTGTCCATGACTGTACTAACAACATAAAATAACAAAACACTAAAATTACATGTGATAAAGTTACTTTTATTTATTTATTGAAATTTCTAGTAGGCTACAGCCATGGGCGTCCGGAAGGGGGGACAAGGGGGGCCGTAGCTCCCCCCTGGAAAATGGAAGTCAACCAAAAATTATGTATTTCACACACATAATTTCATTTTAGCCACAATAATATGTGTTAATTATTGCATGAACATCATAAATTCAAATTTAAGCAATGTTTTTTTAGGGAACAACACTATTTTTGGAGAAAATGTGCCTTGTTTGCCCCCCCCTGGAAAAAATACCTTCCTTGCCCCTCCCTGGAAAAAATCCTGCGGACATCCATGGCTACAGCAGAAGCCATTTCAGACCAGAAAGAAACAACAGTAAAACAATAGACTAAGATTAAAAACACAAAAGAAAAGATAACATAAAATAAACAAGAATAAAACAAGCAAAAAAAGTACCAAGGTACAAAGATCAGTTTCACAAAAGCATTACTTATGTACAATTTTTTCTATGTTGCTGATAAAAAATGAATATGAAATGAATATAGGGCTATTTGGTTTGAGATGATATTGAACTGATTCGGTAGCCTATGGAATAGTGAACGTTGTATGAGTGAGAGCCTGGGAGTTGTAGTGTGGAAAGTTTCCTTGCTCCGTGTTTTATGTCTAGGCACTCTGAGTGAGAGTTCGTGGAGTGGGATGCTGCATCTTAAGTTTCCATTTTTGATCTTATATAGCAATTTCATATCTGCAATGTGTCTACGAGTTTCTGGAGTATTAATATGCAGATTTACAAGCAGATGTCTCAGGGCAGGCATTCTATATCGAACGATGGAGAGGAAAAAGCTGAGAACATTGTCGATCTTGGAGGTATGAGAATGGGCAGCCATGTTCCAGATTGGTGAACAATATTCTAGAATGGGGGACACAAATGTCTTGAAGTAAGTGGAAAGTGCTTTCGGGTTATTGATTTCGGTGAATCTGTAAAGTAGGCCTAGCATACGCATTGCCTTTTATGTGATTGTTGATATGTGATTATCAAAATTTAGTTTTGAATCTATGAGGATACCTAGATCTCGGTGTTGTGCTTCATTTGTTAGGGGGAGGTCGGTGAGTGTCAAGAATGTTTTGTTTCATGAAATTGTTATGTAAGAGCATTTAAAAGCAGGGACCTGTAACGTAACCCAACTTGTAACGCTGTCAAGTTACGAACGGAACTATCGATATGCGTTACAATGGCATTGGCGTTCCACACAGTACCGGACAGATTGGACCTACCTACAACCTGGGTAAATTAGGCGTACCGTTACTCAACGACCCATTCGCTTCAGGTACTGAGTGGAACGGGTCTCGGATGGAACGGGTACGATCGTACCCGTACATACTGTACCTGAACGGTAGCTACCGGGTACGAAATGGAACCACAAGTTGGTAACCGGTACTGAAGCACAATGACCAGCGCTTGTTATTAAAATACCGGTACGTGGATAGAAATGGATGAAGCGGGTAACATTTGTAACAGGAACTTACAGTACGTATCATAACATACTGAGGGTATCCGAATTAAGTTTACTGTCAATCAAAATTCCACAGCAGCAAATGGAATACCGATAAATATACACTTCTTTGTTTAAAAATAATTATAATAACTTTAGGAAAAAGTAATTCGTGATCTTTCTGGATATTATTTATCCGGAAAATATGTATAAATACTATCTAGTTTATCTTTCATTAATTTGTTAATAATGGTATCAGCTATGCAAAAAATTTCGAAGACCATCACTCTGGCAAACTATTAACAATAGAAACAATTAGTTTTAACAAGCTCATGTATAATATACTAATTACAACGACCTGCGCAGAAGGTCGATATTCGTCATTCAGGCAACCTGTTACTAGGAGGCATGTGCAGTAGGCCCCATTACTTTTAAAATAGGTAGAGAAGTGAAATTGAGTTTGAAGGTAGATTATGCTAATTAGAGCACGGCAAATCAACATGATTGTGGCAAACCGGAAGTTGATGGATGCCATTTGAAAAATGATACTTCTTAAGATAGAGAAGTGAAACTCGGTTCAACGGTAGCTTCTGCTAATTAAAGCATGGCAAATCAACATGATTGTGGAAAACCGGAAGTTCATGGACGCCATATTGAAAAACGTTACTTCTTAAGATAGAGAAGTGAAATTCGATTTGGTGGTAGATCTTGCTAATTAGTGCATGTTAAATCATCATGATTGTGTAAAACCGTAAGTTGATGGACGCCATATTGAAAAATGTTACTTCTTAAGATATACGAGTAAAATTCGGTTTAATGGTAACTTATGTTAATTAGGGCATGGCAAATCAACATGATTGTGGAAAACCGGAAGTTCATGGACGCCATATTGATAAACGTTATTTCTTAAGAAAGAGACGTGAAATTCGGTTTGACGGTAGCATATGCTAATTCGTGTATGGCAAATCAACATGATTGTGGAAAACCGGAATTTGGTGGACGCGATATTGAAAAACGTTACTTCTTAAGACAGAGGAGTGAAATTCGGCTTGATGGTAGCTTATGGGAATTAGAGCATGACAAATCAACATGATTCTGGAAAACTTGAGTTTGATGGAATTCATATTTAATTTTTAATAAATAAAAACTAAATCGACACTCAAAACTATTTTTTTCAACATGGCGTCTATCAACTTCCAGTTTTACAAACAGCATATGCATTGTCCATGTTCGAATTAGCAAGCGCAATAATCTAACTGAATTTCACTTCTTCATCTTAATAAAATGCATTTTTCATTATGCCTTCCATTGACTTTCGGTTTTATAATATCATATAAATTGACCATGTTCCAATTAACATAAGCAATCACCAAAGGAAAGAGGGATATTAAAGTAATTTTTTTCCGTTAACGTCCTGCTTTCCCTAATCATGTTGATTTCCAATGCAGTAATATCCATAATATCATAAAACCGAATTTCAGTCCTCTATCTGAAGAAATAACATTTTTAAATATGACATCCATCAACCTCAGGTTTTCCAGAATCATGTTTATTTGCCATACTCTAATTCCCATAAGATACCATCAAGCCGAATTTAACTGTTCCATCTTAAGAATTAACGTATTTCAATATGGCGTCCACCAAATTCCGGTTTTCCACAATCATGTTGATTTGCCATGCCCTAATTAACATAAGTTACCATTAAACCGAATTTCACTCGTATATCTTAAGAAATAGCATTTTTCAATATGGCGTCCATCAACTTCCGGTTTTCCACAATCATGTTGATTTGCCATACTCTAATTAGCATAAGCTACAGTGAAACCGAATTTCACTTCTCTATCTTAAGAAGTAACATTTTTCAATATGGCGTCCATCAACTTCCGGTTTTCCACAATCATGTCGAATTAACATGCACTAATTAGCAAGATCTACCACCAAATCGAATTTCACTTCTCTATCTTAAGAAGTAACGTTTTTCAATATGGCGTCCATGAACTTCCGGGTTTCCACAATCATGTCAATTTGCCATACTCTATTTAGCATATGCTACCGTCAAACCGAATTTCACGTCTCTTTCTTAAGAAGTAACATTTTTCAATATGGCGTCCATCAACTTCCGGTTTTCCACAATCATGACGATTTAACATGCACTAATTAGCAAGATCTACCACCAAATCGAATTTCACTTCTCTATCTCAAGAAGTAACGTTTTTCAATATGGCGTCCATGAACTTCCAGTTTTCCACAATCATGTCAATTTGCCATACTCTAATTAGCATAAGCGGTACTATTATCGTATGAGGGAAACACCTACGAATCATATATTTCGGACGTCTTTACATTGCTAACATGTTATTTTCGAATGTGGAACATTTCCTAAAGTGTAATAATGCATATCAATGTCTATTTCTTAGATTTACGAGTACTTACTGTTACTTATTGTTTCGAATCTGTAACACATTAAGGCCGTGATAGCGTACTGGTTTAGGGGGCGTTCTGAGAGTGTTTTGTCGATTTATGCAGTGTTGCAACCTCGTTCACTGGAGAATATCTACTTTCGTGCCCGGATTTGAAATTATGCTAATACGTCGCAAACCATTGACGTTAGCCTCACAAACCATTGACGTTAGCCCCACAATCCATTGAAGTTAGCCCAAAAAACCATCCACGTTAGCCCCAAAAACCATTCATGTTAGCCCCAAAAACCATTCACGTTAGCCCCAAAAACCATTTTCTGTAAGGTTAAGTTAGGTTAGGCAAGCATAGTTAAAAACAAAAATTACAAATACTCGACACGTCATGTTCTAGTAGAAACACGGCGAGGCTGAAACACTGGCTATGGGGTTGCATCATCTTAACACACGGAACATTGCACTCTCGTGCAGAAAGCAAATCGCGGGAGCAGAAACAGCATGTCGGACAAAGATTTTTGCACAAAACAACAAGCATTCACATTAAAATGGATCAAATCTATGTTCAGGAACTTCCACAACGCTAAAGAAAATGATTCCCGTAAGTACTTTCTCCTGTAAATTTGAAGGGAATTTGAAGGAATCCGTTTCCCTCATACGATAATGTTACTGCATAAGCTACCGTCAAACCGAATTTCACTTCTCTATCTTAAGAAGTAACATTTTTCAATATGGCGTCCATCAACTTCCGGTTTTCCACAATCATGTTGATTTAACATGCACTAATTAGCAAGATCTACCACAAAACCGAATTTCACTTCTCTATCTTAAGAAGTGACATTTTTCAATATGGCGTCTAATTTCCAGTTTTACCAAAATCATATTGATTGGCAATGCCAGGTCAACCCGAATTTGAGATGTGTAACTTAGATGGTAACATTTCTCAATATGGCGTACATTAACTTTCCCTTTTTTCCACATGTATTATTAGTTGGTAATATTCTAATTACATAAACTATCATCTTGTCGAACTTTCAATATCTTTCCTTGAAAAGATTTTTTTAAATATGTTCACCTTGCACCCAATATTACGTGTATTGGTTATATAAAAGTAACATTATTAGTAACAAATCTCACGATTCCATATTTATTTATATATATACACAATTTATATTTTATTGCCTACAACCTCAATTAATATTAGTTCTTATCGATTTTTCAAGAATTCAACAATGAAAGTTTTAAAATGAAGAGTTACGTGACATATATTTTCTGATCCATTCAATACCCATTTGATTTGCTGAAAATAGGTTTTGTTACAATTGTACCCGATCCTAAAGTTCAGATATACCCATCATGAATTTGTACCGGTATGATTCTAAGGAGAGGTACGTACCGTAACGGAACCGGCATTCAGAGAAGGAACAAGTTCCATGCTTTCTGGTACGGGTATTTTAACGTTCCACTCTGTGTACCCAAAGCTGTCGTCCCCGAAGCACTCTCGGGTACGAACGGAACGGTATAGCAGAAGCGTTACTGTTCGCCTTACCAAGAGGTTCTGGTATTTTCCTTGGAACAGTCCACAGCACTTGGGCCGGTACGCGGTACCCGGTACGGAAATAACGCGGAACGGCGACAAATACCAATGAATTGCGTTACGTTACAGGTCCCTGGTATAATCCTCTATATCAGCACTATACATGTTATAAGGTACTCTTAACCTTCATGCGGGCGCGTAGGCGGTAGTTTACCGCCCACGGGCACAAAAACAGGAATATCTACAGCCTACGAGTGTCCCGAAGCGCGGGAGGTATTTGTATTCTCTATTTGCTCTATATTACGCAATATGGCACTGAAGTCACTTGTCGGATCGGCATATCGCGCGTGCCAGTCATCATCAAAAGGTGGAAGGGTGAGGTAGTCGGTAATCTACCGCCGTGCGCCCGGTACTGGGACAATTTCTCCGACCTTTCGAAAAAAATGTGAGTATTCAATTTCGCTTTTTTTCTTGTTTTATTGCATGTACGAGTATAAGCAATAATAAACTATAGTTTTACAGTGCTTTGTACCATACTAGGGCCAACAGGATTACAATTATTATGTGCTATCACCAAGAGTTTTTTACCAAAATTACATTCGTTCTATCGTCAATTTCATGTTTTTCTCTCATAATTTTCATCTTCTTTATTATTCATTTATTATATGACTCTCTCCCAAGCATTACCAATTATTCATTATAACAAAATAATGACAGTATAATAGTTAGGACCTACCTACCCAATAATTATTGTAGGTAGTACCTTTCATA
Organism: Lepisma saccharinum; assembly: GCF_977018435.1. NCBI lineage: Eukaryota > Metazoa > Arthropoda > Insecta > Zygentoma > Lepismatidae > Lepisma > Lepisma saccharinum. The sequence goes on from NC_139243.1 coordinate 67,327,523, forward strand.
CCAAATATACTTACAGTAGGTAAAATTATGTTTTTTCCCATATTAGAAAAAGTGTGTTTATTTTTTCCACTTTTTCAGGGCACGCTTCACAAACCCTGAAGATGTTCGAAGAATCCTCCTCGAACTGGACGAGGAAGATCAAGCTAATGGAGTTCAGGAGGACGAAGTGGACTTCCCTGATGATGTTGATTACGAACCCCAATTTGTTGAATATGGTACCCACAACAGTGACACCGAGGAAGAGTTAGAAGAGGCAATGGAAGACGACAACCAGAGTCTTGAGGAGGGAGAAGAAGACGACGAAAGTCCAGGTTTGAGATTTTACATCGGAAAGAATGGTGATACAATTTGGGCAAACAAACCTCTCACACAAACCACTAAAACTAAGTCTGCAAACATTATAAAAACTCTTCCGGGTTCCAAAGGGGAAGCTAGAAAATGCCAAACAAGGCTCGAATGTTTTCTGACACTAATTTCTCCACAAATGATCGATGACATTGTCAAATACACTAATATACACATTGCTCAACGAAAGACTGAAAGGCAAAATCTGTCTAGCACCAGCTTTCGGGACAGGGATTACAGGCCCACCTCAAGAGCAGAAATAAAAGCAGTTTTTGGAGCTCTGTTCTTGATGGCAGTCAAACGTGGAAACCGCGCAGATATTTCCGAGTTTTTCACAAAAAATGGGACTGGTTTGATTATTTTGCGGGCTAATTTTAGTGAACGCAGGTTTCGAATGTTGCTAAGATCTCTTCGTTTTGACGACATACATTCTCGTCAAGTGCGATCTGCTACCGATAAATTAGCTCCTATACGTGACTTTCAGACAGCCTTTGTAGCAAATTGTCAAAGAGCCTACAATGTTGGTGAAAGTGTAACCATCGACGAAATGCTGGTGGCTTTTCGTGGTCGATGTAGTTTTATACAGTACATGCCGAATAAGCCCTCAAAGTATGGATTGAAAATATATTGTGTATGTGATTCTCAGACATATTATACATAATATGATGATTTATTGTGGAACCCAGAGACCTGGCCCCTACAGCTCAACCTCCAACAAGCCATTTGATGTAGTGACCAATTTGTGTGATCCATTGAAAAAAAGTAGTCGTAACGTTACAACAGATAACTGGTTTAGTAGTTACCCCTTGGCTGAACATCTGTTATCGGTTGGCTTGACTTTCCTTGGGACTTTGAGAAGCAATAAAGCTGAACTTCCGCCCGAATTTGTGAAACAAAATCCCAACCTCGTCCCTGGCCATCATTTATTTGGGTGTAACGACGTCGCAACTTTGATCTCGTATGCTACCAAAAAGAAGTTAGTTTTGGTTTTGTCAACATTGCACGATGGACACGAAATAGATGAGGAAACAGGCAAGCCAGTGCAGATAATGGATTATAACGCCACAAAAGGAGGGGTCGACACCGTTGATCTGATGTGTTCGCGGATTACGACATCCAAAAGAACACAAAGGTGGCCAATTATAATTTTCTTACGAGACCTCGATATTGCTGGGAAAAATTCCATGAGGATATATGAAATGAATAATCCATTGAAATCCTTTAGACGGCGGCAGTATATTTTTGAGTTGGCACTGGAACTGATGGAAGAAAACCTGAGGCAACGAGCAAATGTGAATACACTTCCCAAAGATCTGGAAATTTTTCTAACCCAGTATCGAGAACAAGGAACTACCAGCAATGAGGTTGTGAATCCAAACAGACGAAGTTTCTGTTACATTTGCGGTTAAAAAAAGAACAACATAACTAAATTACGTTGTAGTAATTGTAACAAAAGTGTATGTAAATCACATTCAGTACCAACATGTGTTAATTGCCTCAGTAATGATTCATCCAAATCAGATGATGAATAGTGCAATATTTTACTTATTTTGATGTACTTAGTACAAAATTATAATAACGCTACTTTCATGTGACTGTTTTTTGTTCCTTTTTTATAATTCATGGAGATATGCATCTATTATTGATTGTGTTATGAATGCCTTCCTATTTTGATATACCTAGTACAACATTATGTTACTTGATTAAATTAGTGAGACGAATAACTACTTTCTTTCAATGTTGAATACTTTTGTTACCTAAATACTTAAAAGACTGAGTGATATTTTTAGTTCCTGCTGTAAGATAAAATAAATTGTGTGCTGTGAGAGAGTTTAAAAACCTCAATGAATATTGCACTTTATTTTATATATTGATCAAGTTTTAATAAATGTTTTCATGGTTAAATATGTGTGTTCACGATTCTATTAAAAATATCCCCGATTACAAAGGTTTATGGTGAGATATAACCGGTAAAATACGTGAAAACGAGGTGGCGGTAGATTACCGCCCCGCGCCCACTAGTGTTTAAGAAAAGGCGCGCCCGCATGAAGGTTAAAAAATCCCCAGTGAATTGGTCAAAATAAATTGACAGAATTTTGGGGAGAGTAAGTAAACCCGTGGCGCATAAGCCCGTGAAGGCAAGAGCCTACCTACCGACTTCCGGCCTCACTCACACTCAAACCAGTTACGGGGCGACGTGTGGTCAGCACGACGAAACACCAGATGTTGTTGAAGGTTTCCGTGACCGGTTACGCTACTCATTCGTAGCTCCCCAATTTCTTCAACCGGTCCTGTAGACTGGCCGAAATGTCAGAAGAAAAGTTGTTACACTTCTCACAGGAGACTCGAGCTTGTGCGTGTCCCGTAGCTGGAGCCCTACGCTCCAGTAACGCTCGCATCACCCTCCCCCATGGTCCTGTCAAATATCGTTGAATGTTTTTTAAGCATTCACACCTGGCGCTCCGATTAAGTTTCGTTCAATCGCGCTCAGCTCGGGGTCCGGTCACGATCGGGTAGAATTAATATTTGACCGGAGCGTGAGGGGGCGGAGCTTGACTTGGTGAAGCTCGATCGTTGATGTGAACGTCTGGTAAGGTTCAGTAGCAGTCTTCAGCCCCGTTGCAGAGCATACGTAACCCAGTTTTGCGCGTAGAAGATGAGCCGTCAGAAGGCAAAGACCTATTGGAACACAGAAAAAGGCGAGAACAGTAGAACGTCGTTTATCCGCATTAATTGGGACCGAAGGTTATGCGGATAATCAAACATGTTTTTATTGCACAACGAAAAGCACGTACAGTACAGGTTTATTTCATACATACAGTACACAGTACTACATAAATATACAGTACAAGAAAACAAAAGACATAAGAAAATGAGAAAACACTCGTTTTATATGTACAGTACGTGCCTAATTACTGAACTGTACCTGTACTGTGTTATTTATGCAGAAAAATAATCAGAAATTTTTAAATTGCTTAAATTTGTTCAAAACTGAATCTTGCTTTTTTGAGTGTGCGGATAACTGACGTTGCGGATAATTGACGTGCGGATAAACGACGTTCTACTGTAATGATAAAATTGATTGTTGGGGGCATTGAGCAAAAAAAGGGTCGGGTACCCTATTCTACACCCTCGAATTTTGAAATTATTTTTTTTTCATTATGAAGATTATGTGATCCTATTTGTGAATTTTAAAAAAATAGAGCGCGGAAAGAAGTATTTACGACTGTACAGCCGTTTAAAGTTGCGATTTTGTCGTTTGAAATTGTTGAGTCCAAATTTCCCACCGGTTCCGGGCTCCGCCCCTGGGGTAATTGACTTACCGCCCCCTACCGCTACCGCGGCCCCGCCTTTATCTATAGAGTCCCTTTTAAAGGCATGTTAGAAATTGGCCAAAGTCACCTGCCCCCAACACTATTTCTCACTGTTTTCCGCATTGGCACATGAAGATACAAAAAATGAAGGCTAAAATTAAACCAATGAAGGTAACTTACCTCTTTTTACAAAGGCCAGGTATTGAATTGTGGGTCGAAGTTCAATTTGTAATTCCAAAAATGAAGTAACTCCTACGTTGAAAGTCCTTGTTGTCCTTTTTCCACAGAATACCAACCTCCACTCCCTTCCCATCATAAAAACTAGAAGTCGCAAATTATCCCATCCCACAAGTCATTTAGAAAAAACAACCCTCCCCTTTACGGCATGCAGTTGCCAAAAAAAAAAAAAAATATTTCCAATTTCTGAAGTCGCATAAATGAAATCCAATGTCTGAAATGTCCAATCCGCCAATATATCACACAAATAACATATCGCAATCGCAAATGTTCCTATTGCACAAGTCAATCATAAGAAGAAAAAGAAAAAAATCAGACGTGCGCCTGTGACATAAATCGATCATCCGAAATCTTCAGACTTGCGCCTGTGACATGAATGCATCATTCGCCATCATAAAGTTCTGAAAAACCTTTTTGACGTTACGCAAGGAATTTTAATTTCATAAAAAATGTAAGTTTCGTAGCACGTAGATCTAAAAAATTACTTTCCGCGCTATTTAGAAACATCGTTTATTATGAAGAACTAATTTTTGTAACGAGAATATTTAAAATGTGCGAAAAATCGAGGGTGTAGAAAAGGGTACCGGAGCCAAAAAAATCCCACAATATTTTCCTTTCAATTCTGTTTGTAAAACATCGGTCAAAATATGCGATTTCATGAAACCGAGTAAAATAAATTTTTAAGAAGAAAACAACGAAATAAACAAATTACAATTAGCAAATGGAAACAAATTAAATAGGGAACTAACCACAAATATGATCTATAAACACTAGTTGTAACGTCCTTTTTCCTACCCGTTGCATCAATTAAAATCCTTAAATCAAAAATCTAACCTATTGGCGGTCATATTTTCCCGGACAACCAAATTGTAATTTTTGTGTGTGCAAAGAGAAAGGAGGTGGTGTTCGACTCTCTCCCAAGGGAAAAATCATTCTTGATATCTAACCCCGAATCAAGATTAACAACGAAACTGTTCTTCGTTTACGGAAAACGATACAAACTTACTCCCTATTATTATTATTATTATTATTATTATTATTATTAAGTCGAGGGAGGCCACGTTTCACACGATGTGCGTAACAATCAGGTCCTTGAAATTAGGCTTACAATTTGCTGTGTATATGTCACGTGTTGTATTGGAAACTTTCTAATAAAAGAAATGGTCAACAATGTCAATATGAAACAATGAGCCCGAAATTTTTCATGTCAAACCTAGACCGACAAAGTAGTGTTACTATTGTTGACATTTACAGTTTTGCACATTGTAGTTGCAAATAAACGTTTGCCGCTTTATGTTTATAATGGCCAAGTGGTCAGCACAGTGTGCTACAACACCAGGTTCGAATTCCGGCCTGGGCATGGATGTTCATTATTCAATTTAATTAGGGTAGCTCGGGGCTATTTCGACCCAGGGCCTATTTCGATCGACGAAAGAATATTCGATCTTAGCACATTTTTAATACCCAGGTTAGCAAATTGCATGGCATCAGTGGTGAAGAAGAACCTACACGGTTGAGATGCGCATGACACGGCTGCTGTTTGTAAATTGATGTGTCTGTAAGAAATTGGTTTTCGAAACAAGATATGTACTCTGCATGTGCATTTTCGCATAGTTAGACAGATAAGCTTTAGAACGTAAGCTGTACCAGTCACATTATTATGAGTAAGTGAGTAAGTAACAATGGGATAGATATATTAGTTGTTAATCATACACGTTCGTGGCGCCAAAGTTGTATAGCGCAGTGTAGCCAACCGATGAAAGAAATATCGGCTTTTGGGGCTACCCTAATTGTGATCTTTAATTTAAATGAAATAACGACATATAACGTATTTTCTATGCACATAATCTGTTATAATGAAGTGTAAATCACACTAATTGTAATTAATTGTCCTCGTAGTTTTGTAATAACGGTTGCTGAGAAAATGTTAGAATACTCTATTCTATAGGGGATTTTTTCTTTATCAATAACAATTAATCCTACTAAGTCTTTTGCTTTTATCAAAAGTTTATGATTCGGGACTAAGCCGCCGGCCTGTAATGAAGACGCACTCTTTTGGTACTATCCTCTATTTTGGGACACATTTTATAGCGTATTTTTCATTCAAATACATTAAAACGTATATTGTTTCAAAGCTTATGGATTGTTCTATCATTTTTATTCCAAACAATTTCCTGTCATTTCATTTATTCAAAGGTTACAAGGCAAAAACTTCAAAAAGTACTAGAAAAATTGCATATGTAAATGTTGTTTTTTAAATTACGCTAAAACCACTGATATTAAAAAACGAAACAGAATCCTTTTCGTAGTCCATCTAATGAGGATCAAGACTAAAAATACATTTTCTGTTTACGACCGTTGGTTCCTGAGATATAGGTCAGTAACTGGTAGGTCAGCCATATTGGACGCCATCTTGAATTATTCAAATTGCTCAAGGTTGACAGTGTGGCATCAATCGGATCTGAAAAGTACCTAAAGTAAACTTTGAAAACAGGCAAAACATCATATTTATACCTCAAATCCAGCTCTTTACTTTGGCACCCGGAGTATCTCCGGAACAGGATACTAGACACACCTGCTCGCCAGGATGGTGGGATGTATGCATATTGAACCCGGCGACATCGCACAGGTTGGATGGTGGAAGAGACGGACCAGGGACGCCAAAAAGACAAGACGGAAAGGGAAAGTAAATCACTTGACTATACTCTGTCCTGGGCATTTGTGGAGCAAGGCCGCGAACAGTGTTTCTTTCAGAAAATTTGCTCCGGAGGCATTCCAGAGAACCGGGAGGGCGTTGTGAATCTCATCTGCGAAATACAACATAAGTGCGTTTAACATTGAGAATTACCAGTGGTGGTTCGTCAATGAACTTGATGCTGAGCGTTACAGGTGGGAAATGACGTACAGTAACAAAAATAAAGTAGGATGCGGTGGCCTAAGTATACTTAGTAATTCAATGTGGAAAGACAGATTTTTCTATTTATTTGTCTCTGTCTCTTTTTATTAGTCAGTTGTCTAACATTTACAAATATTATCTTGTGCAATTAGCATTACAATAGTAAATAGTAAATTACAAAAGATCACCTACATTCACATTTTATCATCCAGAACAAATTCCACAATAGTGAACCAGGAAGAATATCACAAGTATTAAACTCAATACAACACATCATGTAAACCTTAAGATGGCATGAATAATTTACAGCAATCTTATCCCGGGAGCTTACTTCGCAGCATATAAATCTACTGCCTTCTCCAGAAAATCATCAGTTGGAATCTTAGGTTCCTCAATGCTTATTATCGTGCAATGCATTAAAGTTCCTGGTAGCATTCTACTTCTTGTCCTAGTTAGTATCCTATGCATAGCACTGAAAGACCTTTCTACGCCGGCTGTCATTACGGGAATGGTTAGAAGGACTTCACAGAGTTTCTTCAACTCGCAATATCCCCACGTCAGCTTCTAAGATTTTCAACAATGGATTGTCAGCTTCTGTGTATATATATTCTCTTATCAAGCATCGACTTGACAAAAATTTGTAGGACTTGAGGACAGCAACAACGCTTTCCACCTTTTAAGCATGTAAAAATTAACACAAAACCTTTTGACTTTGGTGTCTTGCAAGTCTACTACTGACTGAAAGGTTTCAAATTGACTTGCGAATCTAATCGTATCAACATATTGATCGTTGAAACTGTTTTCCATTTCTTCAATTACACATTCCGCGTATTCCTTCATCCCACAGAAAGTTTTCCTAGCATCTTCATCAGTAACCAGGTGTGCTTCAGATCCGATATTCTTCAGTTCGATCCCAATACTTTTTTACAGATCACTGTTGATGTTTCCACGCTGATTTGCAACATCCTGCAAATGCAATTTGGTTCAAGTAATTAAGAGGGATGACTTATAGCTAGACTCAAGTGCTTCTTTTGCAAAGCGTTGCTGAGGATAGAAAGTGCACTGAGGATTTCATTCACCACATTGCAAGTAATAATGAAACTTTCATTCGAGATGGGAGAGAGGAGATAAGGCTAGTGCGGTTGCCAGTTTTATTCTGCTTCTTCTGTATGATTGGACAAGTGTGGACGTTTTTTTATTTGCAGAGGGAATATAAAGGCAAAAATATTCACCACGCAAAGTAATGTGGTCCGATGCGAGGGAAACAACGGTAGCAGAAAAGTTTTATACTTTGGTTTTGTTGTACAATTTTGTCCGGGGGGGGGTGGTAGGTTCCCTCCGGGGGGTGCTCCGCACCCCCGGAAAGATGCATGAAAGAAACACTGGCCGCGAATAACGACAGAGAATGGGAGAAAGCGTGTGGGCGAAGAGAAATAGTGCACGCTGCTGCGAATGGCTGATAGCTGCAGTCAATGTTCCCCCTCCACGCATTCCGTTCCCTCTCACATGTTCATCGGTCGAGCCCTCAGGAGTCACCATTTCTCTACTTGCGCAGAGGACTTGTTTTCGTTCGCTTGCTGCAGAGGCTACTGGGACAGAGTGCAAGAATGGCAATACAACACAAAACACCGTAGTGAAAACTATAGTCGCTGAAACGTTGAACATCCAAGCGCAGCTCCTTAGAGTACAAGCAATTCATCATGATCATCACTCATCAGTCAAAATTAGATGCGTTCGTGGACAGGCAGTGTCAAGATGTGGGTTTTCAAGTCAGTGAGTGACGATTATCATTATCTCGAACCAGTGGCGGCGAATGGGTTCCAAATCCGAGGGGCAAGATGCGATAACTGTGTAGTGGGAGACAGTATATTTCCCTTTGTATATAAGGTTTAGCATAGTGCGGGGGCAAAAGTGACAAAAATGGAGAGAGCAACTGCCCCCCTCGCCCCCCCCCTAATCGCCGCAACTGTATCTAACCAACGTTCGGGATGTAAAGGCTGATCTTCCACCTAGTACACCCAATTGTCAACCTCACTTCCACTAGTACAACCTGGACTCCATTTTGCAGACTAACAAGGCTCTTGCGACTGTCTCTATGGCAAGTATAATTCTGTGTGTTGTTCTGTTTTTTGTCCTTATGTGTGCTGAGTGCCTCTTTAGGGCCTCTGCTTTTAATGAAAGTCAGAATATCTTCATATTTTAGTGACACGACATAATTATGTTTTTTTTATTTATGGTAAGGGGCTGGACCTCGTAATTTGACGGTGCAAAATAGCCTAAGTGCTGACGAACCCAAAATTTTAAATTCAAATTCAAATTCTAACCAACGTTCAAGATGCGATACCTGTTCTCGACGTTCCGGACAATCCATAGTGATAATGTCCGATAGCTCCTTACTTAAATGCGCCACTGCTTTATGGAATTTAACGACAACGGTTTCACTTTCCTCGTGGCTGATCTCCGTGGCGAGTAGTTAGACCAGCGCGCTACGATGCCAGGGGTCGCCGGTTCAAATCTCGGTCTGGGCGTGGGTGTTCTTTGTGAGTGTTCCTTCATCAATTACGTCATTATCATCACTTATCCTCAACATCGCTATTAGTCAAAAGTGGTAGAAAAGACTCGTAAAATAACATAGCTGAACCAATCACAATGAATTTCCTTGTAGTAGGAAGAGACAGTGGAGTTATTTAATACTATAGGAACTGTCCATACATCACATCCTGTAAAGGTAGTCAGTGTGTCTGGGAGACAGGCAGTTCGGTCAGTATATTTCTTCTTCATTTCTTAATGCAGCAACTTGAAAAATGAAAGCACTTATTTGCCAGATTAGATACGTGGCTGCTATGGAGATTATCTAATCTGCAAGAAACATTATCTTAGTTAAAAGATATACACGTGCGACATTACGAACAGAGTGGCATCATTTCTTCTACTCTTGCAGCGGACTCTACTTTCTGATTCAGGGCAATGTTAACAAACAGGTAAGCAATTAGGAATATATGTTTGAAAAAGTCATTCCTGTTATATGGATAGGTACGGATAGTAACCATGATTTTCTTTAGAACGATGGAGATATCTTGTTATGTTTTCTGATATATATGACGGAATGGACAGTTTACCTGTTTGTTAAGAATCGAATGAGGGGACGGGTAAATTGCGAAAACTCTTGCTGACGCTGAAGGGATGAAATTTCTGCAAGAGCTAACTCAGGAAGCAGCACTTGACTTAAAATCATGTATCCTTGGTTTGTTCCGTGTCATGTTTAGTAACACTCATGATTAAATCAAGTTGTGAATTTCGAATTTCCGCAACTGCGTCTGTGTTATAGTTGTTTTTCCTTCAAATTACGATGATCTGGAATAGTTTTGTAGCGAATAAAATTTTCGATTGAAATATTGTAGAGTACACTGTACTGGAACAAATAGAGAGTCAGTGCGATTGGATCGCTCTCGTCCAATGTCTGGAACACACTAATTTTCGTGTACTGGGCCACTGTAGGGTTGTGAATCATTGTCAAAGAATTATAAATTAAGATACAAACATACAGATGTCTCAAAATCTTGTTTGCACTCTTTGAACACTAATAACGGTACGTATGAACTTCCTTGATGTCACGTACTTTACCCAGAGTGGTTCAACAGCGGGCTAACAGTCAATGAACGTCTGCGTGTACTGCTTTGCGAGCGAAGTAGAGGCGGGCCGGGCATACTGGAACAAATATAGTTAGAATTGGAAATAGAGATACGAAATCATTTTTAATGCTACTGCATTAAATCGTATGGGCAGATATTTCAAACGTTATTGGCCCTTCACTCAAAGGCTGCTCAGGAAAAATCTCGAAAGTTTGGAATGGAAACGAGTGGTGAGTGTAGCATCCCGTTTTATGCGCCTATTAATTTCATACAACTTTTGTAGAATAAAAAATATTGCTTTCTGTCACCCTCTGTGAATAAGCGCCATACAACCTTTTGTACTTGTTCATTTGTTACAGGCAGTGGCGTGGCGTGACTTTTTCAAAAGTGTTGCCGGCCATCAGACGTTATTATCTCCACCCTACCCCCTCCCCCAAAATGCCTTTGATCTGGATTTTTTTTTTACAATCCGCTCAATGATATATTTAGCCACAATCACTCCTAGAAAGAACTACCACTCATGAGAGAGTTACCGCGAAAATCCAGTGAATAGTAGTTGAGCCTTGTTTCTTTGCAAAGAGGTGGAAAGGGGAAGAAGAACCACACATTCGGGTCAGTTCGAAGTTTCTGCGTTGAGCAGACGACAGAATTCCCCTCCTCCAGCGGTAGGAGGAAGTCCAGATGTACGTACTACTGTTGCCAACTTAGTTTTTTGGAGCAAGGTTTGTCCAACTCACGAATCGCATCAAGTACTTATCTTTTCGTCTGTTACTAAACGGTCTCAGTTGTAGTTAAATCCAGCTTTGGCTTTGCAGTCTAGCTCTTGTTGCTTCAGAGAAATAGTATCTCCGTTTTAGGCGGGATTTAGCTCTTTTCTGGAAATCCAATGTGACAACACTTGCTGATCTTAAACTTAATCAGAGGTACTCTTCGATAAAAATGCATAGTGCCAAATTGAGTTGGATAATAGTACAACTAATATACGTAAATTCGGTAAGGAAAAAATAAAAGAATAAATGAAACAAAATTGAGATCTAGACCTTAGTAATTTCATCATATTTTGACCAATATTTTGTGCGACTTAATCTAAAGTACATGCTTGTCGAGCAGGTATTATTAAGAGTATTCTATATACTATAAACAACAACATTTTGATAATTTATTCTAAAAACACTAAGGACTGTCAACGTTATTTGTTTTTTTTTTATTCTGGTCACCCTGATATGTGTTTTTTTTATTTTTTTTTGTTTTGTTCTTTGTCTGAGAAAGACAATAATACAGGGTTGAAACGTTACATGTAAAGTATTTTTTATATCTTAATGAACTGCCTTGGTCAGCAACTTAGTGTTTTTAATATGGAAACAAGGCTTAATTATATTACCATAATATATTCTCTATAGTTTCTTATGAATTACTGTCCCTTAGTGATAACCTAAAATTTAGAAAATATTTCCGAGGTTTTGCTTAGTGGTATAAATATGGGAATGGAACTTACTATAATGTACTCACCAAAAAGGGGTGCTTCTTCGATGGAACAGTGGGAACGTAGGAATCCTTGTAATCAAAAAGTTCTGGATTCGATACCCGTTGCCGGTATACAGTGATTCGGATATCCCTTTTAAACTGTGTGCTCAGTCCTAATCAGCCTCTCTGTGCATAAGGTGGACTTCAATAATAATATTCAAACTCAATCATGAAGAAGGTTTTATTAAAAATTATTCCAAACACCAACCTCGATATATAATAATGTTTTATGTCTATTCGAATGAATTGCTGCCTTTCAATATTTAATATTTTTAACATTAATATACGAGACCAACCATGAGATTCAGACTAGAGATGGCCCAATCTGGATTTCTTGTTATCCAGGATTCCGTATAGTATAACCGGAGAATCTGGATTTCGTAACTAACGGGAAAACCCGTGGTTAGGATCCCTCCCTTTAGGTGGCAACAGTCGAGTCAACCTCGTCGCAACCTCGAGATACGAATACAAAGTCGGTTCCTCTGTGGGTTGGAAACAGGAAAAAGTTCCTTGCGAAACAGCGGCGGCTCTAGGTTTAATCATTGGTAGGTGCTGCGGGGGAGTGCGACGTTGAAAACACTAAATCAAATACCAATCAACTTTTAGGCATCCACCACAATACGCCAATGAAACTGAAGAATACTAGTGGCTTGATTAATTTTTGCTTGATTTTAGAAAAAAAACGTTTTTTTTTTAAATTTGAATGGAACAGCATGTTCAAGGAATACCAATGACATAAGGACGACGGTTTTTCCCATGGAAAGACAAGCCAGGTATTATTCCACGGAGGGGAAACAGGTATTGCAAACGAGGCACATTTTTCTCCTGTGTTACTTTAAAAAACAAAACAAAAAAAACCACTCCTTCAGTTTGAACTTATTTTCTCGCAATGCCCTTATAATAATTAACATAAATTAAAGTACATATATGTGTGAAATATATAAGTTAAGATTGACTATCATTTTCTAGGGGAGGCCGTAACCCCCTTTCTCTCCCTTTCTTGACGATGAGGACATCTGTATACGTCTTACACTACTAGAAAGTGACCATAGAGTGTAAACATTCACACACACGTGACAGTCTTATTGAACTATGTACTAAAATACAAAATTGTTTTTAAAACACACTTTTTGAACCTTTGCAATACATTGTGTCATTGTAAGAGTTAGTGAAATCGGTTGAGCATAGGGTTTGAATAAAATATTGCTTAAGGGGGTGCGGAAGAAAATTAAGGGATGCGCACGAACCCCTTCACATCCTACTAGCGCCGCCACTGTTGCGAAACAAAATATTTCATGAACATAAACTACAACCATGGACAAGCTGAGGAATCATGGTGTTACGTCACCGAAGCGGTAATCCATTCTTATATCTAAAGTGGCCTTGAGATAGCAAGCTGTAAATCCTTCACGCACGCAACGCTTTGGAAAATCTCAATCCACAACTTTTTCACACGTTTACGAATCATTCCAGGTGACAACGCCCTAAAGAGATACGAAAGGCGGTTTAAGCATTGCAATATAAATCAAAGATAACAGAAACGAAATGTTAGATAGATATGATGAACAAAACAAACAAAGCCGCGTTTGTGCAACAGGCGTATAGCCAGACAGGGCGAGCGTGCTCTGCAGAACATGGTTTGAATTGTATAGAAAGAGCAAAGTAGTTTGTGCAGGATATACATTCAACTGTTCTTGTAGAACACAAATAGTTTTTGAAGCGAAAACGTAGAGCAGCGTTGTTTATAGATAAGCTGACCCGGGCGAAAGCCAGTGAATTTATTTTCGTTCAAAAAAATAAGTGATGTGAATCCGCCACTTTTAGCTCTGTCATGTTCACTACAAGCAATACGTTTATACTTTCTGGTCATAAATCGAAGACTAAAAGTGGTAAACGTTGTAAGTGCCAAAAATGAAAGTGTTGGGAAATCGCATCGTTCACCGCATCAGCTTGCAAGGATTTCACACTAGTGACCTCTTTACACGCCCTTTTAACTACTTAGAGGGCTACGAGCAACTCTTCACGTTTACCACATTATAAAGCATGGCACATTTCACAGTTTAACGTGGAAAACGGTGTTTGAATTTTTGTGGCACTTACAGCGTTTATCAATTTTAGTCTTCAATCTATTTAGTAGAAAATAATATAAAATTATCATCGAGAAGCCTGATGATATGATTGAGCAGTGTAAATTGAAGCACCAGTAATTTTAATTATATTTCGTCCAGATCTATGTTTGTTTTCCATTAACATCTCTGTATTTGCGCTAAAAGAGTATTAATCTGGTTGTATTTCTCTCCTAGGGTAGTCGATCTATTAAACCGGGGACAGCTGTTCTCTCATTGAATCGGCGGCATCAGAAGTGCCTGAAGAGAGAAAGGGGGGGGACGAGGGGGGTGAGGGTTACAGTAACATTTGGATGAGACATTTCTCTGTAATAAGGGAACATGGATATCTCACTCAAATTACATTTCGCTTTAGATGAAGTGAATACATGTACGCAGTAAATGCAAAATCATTCATTCCTTAGATAAATCCACATTTTCTATCAAGAATAAACAAGTTGCAATTATCAATTCGTCTACATTGTCGCGTTTTGTATATTTTTCACACGGTTCCTCCAGGAAAATCCTGAAGCAAATGCCGCCGACTATTAATCCTCTGTCATCATTCAGCCATCCTCCTCGCACCTCAATGATAGCATATCAGTATGTGAAACGCAATAATCTTTGGTTACATGCAGATTACTTTTCTTGCACAATATAGGAATTTAGATACTACCCCCCCACCCATGATGCAACAGTTCTTTCCTCACAGTGGTGGGTGACGACCACCGGTCCCATACACAGGTTGAAATCTTGGGATAAAAGTTGTTACGCTTCTCCCACGAGACTCGAACATGCGGGCGTCCCGTAGCCCGAGACCAAAGCCTGACGCCTTAGACCGTAGAGCCAAGGTGCGGGACAAATTCAGAAAATAGCCAATGTGTATTTTTTGTCAGCTCTTCAAGTCCAGTTTATGCTCGGATATGCTAATTGGGACTTTAAGATATAATAACTCTGCAATGAGACTCCACCAGGGATTGAACCAGCGACTCAATGATTACTAGTTGATAAAATTATTGTGACTGTGAGAATTCATGACAATTAGATAATACTGACAAACAAGAACAAGGGAACACTGGTGTTGAAATTCATACTCGAACCCAGAACCTCAACATTATGGTTCCAGCACTCATTGTGATTGGAACCAAGACGGAGCTAATCTTTTTGTAACCTATCCGATCATTTGATTGGATTCCAGGGATTTTTACATTACGCTGAAATGTTTTAATTCTTTTCAAGTAAAGAATTGAAATTCAAAGCGTGTAGTGACCTGTTTTCTTCCTACTTAATATTTTCTCATAATAATTATTATATTTATAACTTAGTATCATACGTAGTAATTGTGCAAACCCAAGTAAATAACGATCTAAACAAAAAAATACGTAAAAAGAGATATTGCAACTTTCTTCTTCACATTTTCCACGTTATAGTTAGCAGAAATGCCCATTTTATTATTATAAAATATAGAATAGGAAGGGAACCGATTATTGCGCCGGAAACAGTGAAGCGTCACTTGCAGGAGTAAGGTGTGTTCGTTGTGTGAGAACCAGAGGGACGTAACTCCAATTGTTCAAATTTACAGGAGAGAGGAAATCATGTGTTCTTTGGAATATGTCTGACACTTAAAAAAGTCCGTAAATTGGAGATACGTGAATCCACTTTACTCCTAAGGATTGGAAGTGGAGATATGTAAATCTGACTCCAAATAGAGTTCTTCAGAGGGGTTTATTTAAACAAATGTAAAAACTGCATTTTTTTAGTTTCTTTCATCTCATACGGAAGATAGGTGGAGAGGTTGCTGTGCAAACACTGATATGATGGGTGGAGAATCCGCAATCTGCTTGACTCCTCCTTAAATTTAGTGACGCCATCGCACACGCACATATTATATAGGAAAGAGAGTAGCGTTTAGATCCTCTTAAGTCTTGGCTCCACACGCTGTAGCATGCTTTATTCCATCAGAAGAGACTTCGGATGGGGAAAGATCTTCGCTGCGATGGACCTCAGAAGTGCAAGTGGTGATTCCAGTGAATGTGGTTCGCAAGTATGTTGATTGCGACTGCTTTGGATTCTGTAGCGGAGTCATCATATCCATTAGGTAAGTGTAGTAGACAATTAGATAACAAATTTCCATCGGGAATTTAGGAGCATTAATTACGGCGTAATTCCTCAGTGTGTTTGTACCGTATAGTTATGACGCCAGAGAGGACAAGTGCAGCCAATAAAAGAATCATAAAATCTTTAGTAGACCTAATTCAATGAGTTTTAATCGGAAATGAATATAATATCCAGTTATAATAAATGTGTATACAAGTCATCTGATTTGTTGAAACTGACTTTTAGGCGCAGAGTTTTGGAAGGGGAAAGCTAGGCAGATACTGCCTGCTAAAAGCACTTTAACACGTGAAGAGAAGCACATCTTTACCTCCTAATATTCCCTTCTCAGTTAGGACTTTTGGCTTTAAATGGATAGAAATACAGTATCTAAAGCAATGGGAAGTTATTTTTCCACATATTTGGAAAGGTATGTAATTCCAATATTAAAATAAATATCACCAGTTTTACATGCCCAATTTTGAAATCTGGAGATAGTAGTAACATGGAAAATTATAGACGAGTTGCAATCCTCAGTGCTCCAGTTAAAGTACTAGAACAAATTCTATATACTAGAATTTTTAATCATGTAAAAAGTTACATAAATAGTAACCAACATGGATTCTGTCCTCATAGATCCACTATAACAAATTTAGTAAATTTCATTCAAGATGTTTATAATGCAATTCATAATCGGTCAAGTGTTCACACTATTTACATGGATTTCTCCAAAGTTTTTGATAAATTAAATCACGATGTATTACTATGTAAACTTGCAAACTTTGGTTTTACGAATGACATGTTATCTCTTATTATTTCGTATCTTCACAAGAGGAAACACCCATATGAGTATTCATACATAATGAAAAGCTGGAGAAAGTGTACTCTGTCAAAGATCTTGGTGTTGTTGTTGATTGTAATTTATCCTTTGAGGAACATATCTCGAATATTGTTAAGGATGCATATCGACGGCTAGGATTTCTCATAAGAAGCTCAAAGAGCCTAAATAATTTCAATGTCATTATTCTATTGTATAACAGTATGATATGAAGTAAACTCGAATATGCTTCGGTTGTATGTTCTCCTGAGTTTATATCTTATAAAAATAGAATAGAGCAAATTCAAAAAAGATTTCTACGGTACTTATAATACAAGAAGAATCAAGTATCTGCTTACGAGATGAAATAATCTTATAAGTATTTATTGAAAGAGTATTGTTATGTAAGCCTGAGTAATAGGAGAGAATTAGCACAACAAATACTTCTTTATAAAAGAGTAAATGGAATTCTGGATAACAGTAACTTTCTTCATCAGTTTAAATTTAATAATAGAAAATCTAATCTTCGGATGCGACACCTTTTCCTCTGTGGTATCTCGAGAACCGAAAAATACAAATCGTCACCTTTATTCAGACTCTGATCTGCATATAATAATATTTCTACAACGCATGAAAATCTAGATTTCAGTCTGCTACTTTCCTTGTATCTAAAAACATTAAAACCAATTTTTGAAAAAAGACTAGATATACATATGTAAAACCATTCTACTGTGCATTATTTTCCATTATTCTGAAATTATTTTACCTTCTATGCTATTTTTTCATTTTTTTAATATTTTTTTCGTTCAATACTATATACATATATTTCTGAACTATGAATATATGTGTATATGGTTGGATATATGTCCTGTAGTACTTCACTTATTATCTTGTGTGTATAAATGCGTTTGTGTGTGTATGTGTTTATATGTAATCTACACTCTTATATGTTTATTGTTTAAATTTATGTAAGCTTTCCTGTAATTGGAGATTCTCTCTGTAGGAAGCAAACGAATAAATAAATAATCTACATGATAAATAACTTGATATATCTTGATATCTGAATAATTCTAATATCTAATTATAGTATCTAAAATTCTTATAATTCTAAGACCCCCTGGAAAAGATGCCTAGTTTGCGCCACCCTCGGAACATATCCTGTGGATATCTATGGTGTAAAACACAGCAAAATGTCATTAATTGCTGTGTAAAACACAACTTGCAGCGCAAAAAGGAGCGATCAATTTTTCACTACAATGACAAAGCAATAGTGCCAGGAATCAATGGCTCAGTACGTTAAGACCATTGATCATTGTCAGTATATAGGATCTCATCAGCAAGAAATTATTTTTACATGAACGATAGACATACAGTTTCTGGAATTACAATTATGTTCGTTATAATATTTTTTCACAAACTATAAAAATTACAATACGTTTAGAACACACGATTTTACACATCAGTTTTCTCAAGATATTTTATGGTGATATAAAAAGTACGTACGAGTTTCCTGCATAACCGACAATTTTCTTTAGTTAATATAGCTATAATTTCCAAATTTATGTATTTTCCCTACGTTTACATCGTTTTTCTGTAGCTCTTGAAAATGAGGATGAATTTTATTTAGTAATTATTTTATCTACAGAAGCTTTCTGCCACTTTTGGTTAATTGAGAGATTGAGGAAGAATGATGAATGATGATGAGCAGTGTGGGGAATGGAGGTGCAGAAGGGTTCCATCATCCCAACTTAGCATCTTTTCTAGTTTTTGTTTTGTGTTTATTTTGTGCAGAGATAAGCTAATCAAGACTGGATACGAACCACTATGTACATCCGCCAAGTATCAAACCTGGGAACCCTTGTTTACAAGGTGATAAATATCCACTCTGTCTTTAGGGAAGCATTCCCAACAAGAAAACGTACCTAAAGATCGCTCCACCTGTTTCTCATTTATACCATAAAAGCATCCCCCAACTATTCCCAGGGTTCGAGCAAATATCTCCCCCCCCCCCATTAACATTTCGATTAACGGTTAAGAAGATAAAATTGATAAACATCACATTTTTTATGTTATTTCCCTTTTGCACAACACGTTATTGTTAACTTCGATACATATAATAAGTTCCAATTAATTTTTAAAAAGTAGTCCGTGAGAGAAATATTTTTGATGTCACTTAATGAGAACACGTGTAAGACCTCGTTTCATTAGTCTTCCACGTAGGCAGCAGGAATATTTAATAACAAAGATTATAATTTGAAAGCATAGGTTACCCTCCAATTATTGCTCCTTCTTCCATTATTTGAATCTGCCCCACACGTTGTCTCTCCGTATACATAGTAAAATGAACCGTTGAAGAGCATACGACAAAACAACCCGGGACTACTGACGTATCAACATGGTGGATCGTGGCCTCGCAACTTTGGATGTCTCGTTTTGTGAGAACACGCAGGGGTCATATTTTTATCGTGTAGTTTTTAAAATTGTTGTACATAATCTTTTAGTATAAATACCAGTTATAGAAGAATTATTTTATGTTAACAATGGTATCAGTCATAATTATCTAGATATTCAGAAAATATGGTTATCCATTAGGTTCACGACAATTATCATCCATGAAAGAGTCAGTGAGATATATTTTTCATTCAAAATGCTGCCTATATATCAGTCTACTAAGAAATTAAATACTTATTCTCAAGAAAAATATGTTGATATATAAACATAAAAAATCCTACCAATTATATTTGTGTACAGTGAAATCATTAATTTGGATAACACCCTAATTGCAATACTCATATATCAAATTTGAATTGATATGCCACTTACATAGGTACGTTATTCTCAAACATTACAGTAAAAATAAGTAACTGAAGTAACACTGCTACAAAATTTTCGGATGACGAGAATCATGATAATAAATTATAGAGAATCTATTTTCCAGTAAGTACAGCTATCATACTATAGGGGCATTTTTTTTAATATCCATATGGTTGTATTAAGTGCTTTATGCAGAAGTAGCGCAAAAGTAGTGAAGTAGCGAGTAGCGAACTACTTTTTGGTAAATTTAGCTGTAGCGAAACTACATTTTGGAAGAGTAGTTGTAGCTGTAGCGAAGCTAATTTTAAAATTTTGCGTTCTGATCACTGCTCTTTGCAGACGGAGCCTCGCACGACTGAGAAACATTTGCTTAAGAGACCTTTTCAAGTGCGCGCTTTTCAAACATTCCGGAAACTACAACAAAATCGTAGCTCGAGAACTACTTGTCCTAGATAGATGAAATCGGATTTGTTTTCTTCCTAAAAGACAGGGATTTTAGCGGAGGTAAAATGTATACATTATGCCTCCCAATCAGTAGTGTTAAAGAAAGAAGAAGATTTTTGTCTTTTTTAATGTCATTCTCCTTGCGCTTTCCCCACAATAGACCGGTGATACAGTCCTACAACCATGCAAAGTTTCGTTGAAATCAGATGGATACTTCTCGGCTAAAATAATATTAACATTGTATAAAGTGGCAGTGTTGCAAACTTACAGAACAATTTCCTAAATTTCGCTTCAAGCATCGGCCCTATGGACGGAAGATGGATCAAATTTTGAGAGAAGCAAGACGAAAGACCATTGAGAATAGGTAATGCCCGTCCTACAAATTTGAATGTTTTTTTAAAAAAATATAAATTATGGCGTTGTAAATTTTGCATAATTGCGGGAAATTTCAAACATTGGCCCCGCTTCAACCCCCCCCCCCCCCCCGGACCCTTAATTGTCAGACGATGCTTACGATGTTGCTTTTTACTCATTCTTACATGTAGAACATAATTCTTTCAAAAATATCAATAGTTTAGAAGTTACTGTCGGATTAAAAATTATACATACTCTAGTTTGGACTCCAATTTAGTATTAACCAGAGGATTATACTGTAACCAGACAAATTTACTACCAGCATCTACAATTACCAAAACATATCTGAACCCATCAATTTTAGGTAATGGTTCAATGATATCTGAATATAGTCACTGAATCCGTTGGTACCCGTAACCCCCGCGAGAAGGTTATGATTTTCGTGTCATTTTGTGTTCCATACAAATTATTCTGTTGTTTTTAGCTCTCGGAGATGTATTATAGTGGATTAATGAGACTCCTTTGGTGGTACAATTTATTAAGTCATTTTCATCGCCGCTATCTCCCTGTAGTATGAACTAACTTTGTGAAGTTATGTGTTATGCATTGCCTTTGCAGTGCTTTTATAGTATGACTTGACGGAAGAATAGAAAATAGTTGTAAACGAAATTTGAAATGTTGTTACTTTATGTTTGTGTTTTGTATCTTGGAGAGATATTGGAATTATCCGAGATTGAAGTTTGCCAATCCTGGTGTGGCGTCAACGGCACGAGATTTACTGCAGACGATGTTCGGTGCATATTATGGGTATACCTCATTTCACCGAATTCAGACACCTTCCTGTTAAGCAGCCTATTTCGTCTTCTGACGTAGGCGCGGAATGCTTTCGTGGTTGGTTAGGCTTGTTTGGTTTCAAGCTCTTATCATAACGTTACGTATCCCTCATATTGGAGTTACGTTTAGCTAGGTAGCCTGGCAGAAATTATAAGAAATGTGTTAACTTCAGCGCCAGCTCAGCGAAAAGCATTCGCCAGTATTTGCAGAGGAAAATGTGATGAGAGAGAAAAAGGGGAGGATGCAAGTTGCTCGGGAGAGTTGGAGAGATTTGGTCTAGGAGTTTGAAAGAGAACAGGAAAGTGGTTCGGGAGTAAGAAAAGGGGGTTTTGAGTTTTGGAGAGAGGAGAGTGAGTTTGATTTTGAAGGATATTCAGGATGGCTGGAGACTTTTAGAAACTTGTTTGGAAGTGGAGTGCAGCGAAGCTGAGTGACAATTTAAGAGGCGAACTTCAGCAAGCGAATGAGAGTTAATTTAGAAACTCTTCTGTCCACGCTTCTAAAGAGAGACAGGTAATATGCTTTTCTAATGCCATCCTTTGCCAATGGAGACTTAAAGTCATTGTAACCCAAATCTAGAGAGTTGCCATTCTGTAAAGGGTTCTGCAAATTTAAGTTTATTTAGGTACCTCCCGCAGTTAGCAGATGTAGCCAAGCGAGAGCTTACGGGCTACCGCTAACCCCCAATAGAAGAATCATTCATCTAAAGGCTCCAGGTTCGATCCCCGAACCTTTCGAGGTTCACACGCTTAGTAAAAGTGTGTCCCAATACGATAAATACAATTCATTTAACCTAACAACGAAAAGGTTTAGCCTGATTTCAGAAGACGAAATACAGCACTTGACCAAGAAGGTGTTAGAGTTTGGTGCGATGAGTGAGATCCTCTTGTCACACGATACATGTTTTTTTTGTTTGGAAGGTGGACGTGCATGTGCAATATGTTGAGTGCTTGTGTACCAAAATTGGGCACTCCCGACATATTCAGCTTTGTTCAGTGAATAATTAGTGTTTTATTTTTTATTTTTTTTTATTTTTGTGTATATTGTGTGTCTAGTGATTATTCTTAGAGCTGAGCCGATACGACCATTTGCCGATACCGATACCATCACCGATTCCTACCTATACCGATGCCGATACCGATACTTGTATAATTCCAGTTTAAAATAAAAAGGCTAATTACCGAGTCATACAAACTCGTCGCATCACTAGGCACATATTTAGAAATATATTTTTAGGAGCCAGTCCGAGCCAAGTGTCTCAGAAATATAATAATAAAAGAGTTTCTATTTAAAACGTTAATATCGTTTTAGGTCGATTCGTAATAATACGTAAATTTTAATTAGTGCTTAATTTCTTCGATGTGTAGATGAAGTATTGTTGTATGTAACCACAGACTAAGAAACGGAGAAAATACAACGTTAATACCTATTTTGTTCTTTGTTTCTTGACAAAAAATATTGTTAATACATAAATAGTAAATAGACACTTTAAAATCAGAGATAAAACAGCAACTATTCATCATCTAGCTTACGTGTAGTTAAGGCCTCTAAAATTTGTGTAAAAACAGCTGTCATGGCAAGGAAATGAATGTCAATGTAGTAAACAAATTGAATATTTATTGAATAACAAAAGTAATGATGGTACGTCCATTTGATGAAAAGTAAAGTTCATGTTAATATTTTATGTACATCATTGTAAGTAGTGGTGTATATAAATCTTTAGAGGAGTTTCCCCGAAGGTGTAGTGGTAACGCCGTCGCCTTGTAATCAATAGATCCCGAGTTCGATACTCGGTGTTCGAGCCCAACTTTAAAATCTTACAACTTTTATTAATAATAATATACATTCAATACATTCGGAGGTATGCGCTTTTTCCCAGGTACCTTAAAATAAACCCTGGGCATCTTTTCCGCGAACATTTACGGACTCCTCCGTTTTTGTCTTTGTTCCCTTTATTCTATAAGCCAGAACAGATTTGGTTAACAGCATGTATATTAATAGTACTAATAATAATAATGATAATAATAAAACAAATAGTGAAAAGTAAAAATGATAAATTAAGAGTATATGAGATGTAGATGTTAGAAACTGCGAATATAAAAGAAACCACCAATAAGAAAAAAATAAATATAAAAATAATAATATGTATAATAATAAGAGAAAGGAGAGAAATAAATACAAGTGAAAAAGAAAGAGCAAGAAATTTGAGCTTAAATACGGATACTAAAGAGAACAAGGAGAAGAACTGGTTAATGTAGTAAAAAGAAAAGAAAAAGAAAACAAGGGGATAGGTTGAGGAAGGATGCTGGAGTCCAGCAATTGGAAGAGGTACTGAGAGGGGCATCAGTACTAATGAAAACTCCTGGGAGTCTCAGGATGAAGTATACGTCAGGAGATTGAGGGTATGAAGGGTGAGATGAAGGTTATAGAAGTAGTAAGGAAGTAAGATGGTACAGAAGATATTTGGGACACAGGTAGTTCTTCATCTCTCAGTTGTCTTCTTTTCGTCGGTTGAAGTGGAGTGGTGTTATTCTCCTGTAGCATTTCCTGGGGGCGAGGTTCTCTCCTGTGTTTGTTCCTGTGGCCTCTGTCCCACTTTAAAATGTGGGTCTAATCCCGATTAGCCTATCTGTGCATAAAGTGAACTTGAAACAAAACCCTCAATCTTCCTTAGTACTGTCATTCAAATCCGTACAGTCCCAATCTAATTTCGGTGGAATTAAATGACCCTCATTGGCTGATACCGGCAGTCACACAAAAGACTTACACACAAGGGAAGAGGAGAAGAAGAAATTGCTGAATCCCCTTCCCGCTTGAACGTAGATAAAACAAAGCTAATTTCACAGTAACCTTCGTCCCTCTTTTCCAAGAACTCCGCAATTACCTGACCCGGCATTAGCGCGTCGGGTAGTTTGAAAACATCCACCCATGTCACCAACACGAGCTTCGAGCAAGAATTGGCAATGAATGGTTTCTTTCCCACAGTTATATCCCTTGTCCTACTGCGTTACCTAAGCAGTTGCATGCCTTCATGGTCACGTTTGGGTTCAGCGTTCACTTACCCTTGCATTTGATCTTTCCATCTGCTTCCCAGAAGGGTGTTTATTTTCAGTGTTTCTAGGAAAATCTATGGAACTTCCTGTGCTGGTCTCCCAATCTGTTACAAGGAAGGGTGAACGAACTTTTAAAAAGGACAAATGTTGAGACGAGCTATTGCCCTTGCCCGCTCTTCTAGCCACTGAAAATCTTTGGTATCGGAAAATCAACCGATACTCACCGATGCCGATACCGGTACATCTGTATCGGTATCGACTCTGTGTGGGTAAAACCTCCCGAAGACTTTAAGAACAAGAACTTACACCCACAAGTAGAATTCGGGAACGTCCCGAGAACTGAGCGCGCAGAAACACTTGGGCGTTGGCAGCAGTCGTCGTGCACGAGTCTTGGAGAGAGGAACCGTGACATTCGTGGGCGGTTTCAAGTCTGCTGTAGATGCACATTTTACAACCGAATTTTCAGTACTTCGTGTTTATTGTGTAGTCTGTCGTGTATTTGTATTGTAGCCATTAAATATCGGCATATTACGACTTTGTGCGTCTGTTTCTTAACCACGTATCGTGCAAGAACCGAATGAAGTTCGGATAATTTTGGTCTGGGTGGATTTCAGTCAGTTAGCCAAGGTTGTGCGGTGCATTCTGGAAACTGACAGTCAACAAAAATTACACTAAGAAACGTAGAATATTAAAAATAATACATTTCCTTAAACTTTGATAGGAGGGTTACTTAACTTGCGCCCTCCTCCAGGTAAGAGGAATGACTGAATCACGGCAGAAGTGTCCCAAGCCGGGAACGTTGGTAACGAGATCTAAATTCCGCCACTAATTTAGCTCGACGCAGTGGAATGAAATTATTTCAGGAACTGGTACAACATCTTGAGATAAAATGTTAACCTTTCATTTCTCATAGAAAAACATCGAAACGAGATTGAATGTGATTCATGTTATCAAATAATATGATTAACTAATGAATCAATTAAAATTTTCTGTGCTTTATGTGCCCATTTTGTACCCTTCAATCATCATCATCCTTTGTCGTTTCCTGCCTCTGGTATGGCCTAAGGTATGGCCAATTAATATCATTTTTATCGTATTTCATTTCTGTTGCCATGTTGCCAACCGTATCATCACAGATACAACGTATAATTTATGAATACATTAAAATTTAAAATACTAAGTTATTGATATATAATAATTAAAATTCTCATAAAGTGTGTGTAGGATGTTGAAAAACATTGCGAATTGTTTTGACGAACTTTTATAGAACTTTGTAATTATATGTATTTGTATGTGAACTATTATGTTGTGTACTATTCGGCGGTCGATAGTCCTTACAAATCTTGTTATTTTCAGAATTTGGAAAACGCTCGTTTCCCAGTGATTCGAAATAGAGAGGGTGTGTGGAATACTGAAGATAATTGTTAGAGAAGATTGTCATCAGCTGTGAAGTCAGATTTAGACCAACAACATGGAGAACAAATGAGGAACATATTTACATATGGTAATGATATTTACATATCTTTTGGGTAATTTACGACCAAAGCTACATGCAGAGGTAATTCTATGGCAATCACCCAAAAGCCAACAAAAAAGCCAGTAAAAAAAATCCAACTAAAAGGATAGGATTTGATTTTTTTAAAAAAATAATTGTTTATACGAGGGTCGTTCAAGTCAATCGGGGACTTTTTTTAAAAAAATAAAAATAGAACAAATTTCAAAGTGTGGTAACTGGATTTATTTTTCCACATAACCTCCTGCTACAGTTATACACTTATCTCAGCGTTTAACTAACGCCTGGAATGCTTCGGCATAGAAAGATTTATCATTACGGCGGAACCATTGTAGGACAATAAAGGGGGAACCCCCGAATGTTATCAAACCTCCACCCGTATGCATTCGAGGGCATACGCTTTGTCCCAGTGCCTCTGTGAATAAACTGGGACGTCTTTTGCTCGAATTACGGTTCCCCCGTTATTGTTTTGCTCTACCACTTTATTAAATTTCCCATTACAATATTTGAAAGTATACAAGAAAATAACATTACTACATACATGAAATGATTACATAAAATAGTGTATCGACACAGTATTACAGTACACAATTATTTCTTCGTGAGATTGAGATTCTGTATGAAAGTGTTTGCAGTTTATATTGTGTTTGGTATGGCTGTAAGTACCGGATTCTGTGGTACCAGAATCTAAGAAATTGAGGATTTGTATGGCTCGAGTGCTCTATTTAATATAGTTGGTTTTTAAAGGCATGATTAGGCTCCTGGACCAGCCACCGAGAGAGGGTGAGTTGATGGTTGAAGACCATTTTAGTTTGTATTGTTTCGTCGTTTGCTCCACCCCAGAAGCTAGGTGTTCCGCCCTCGGTGTCCCGTCCCGTTTCCTTTAGGACGAAGTGGACAAGGTATAGAGCACTCGAGTTTCATCACTATAGTGGAGTATTGCAATTTGTAGTGAGAAAAACAGAAGTTGTAGATAAAATAAAAGAAAAGATCGTCGCCATGCTGTGTATATGTAGGCCGAAATGTGTGCACTTCAGCTAATTCATGGCGACGTGTATGATTACAATCAGATAAATGTAAAGTAAAATAACTTATAATAAAATATTAATGAAAATATCAATGATAATACTAAAATAAGATACTATATTAGTATGAGTATTAATAATGAATGCAAGAGTTTATGAAGCTCCGGATTTCCGGTGCTATGTTCTTACTGGCGTACCAGTACGTGTATCTACAGAGGGGTTTTATTTGATAATTTTATGAATTTGGGTTCTGTTGTTTTGAGGCTGTCTCCCTCAGAAGGTAGTCCTTATGTATTTCTCCTTGCATTCGCATGGGACGAAATCTTCTTCTTTCGGCTGCTTCACTTCTGCCTGTAGATGGCACGAAGAATTTCCTTCTGGGGGCATTTACTGGTACGTCCTCCTTATCGCTCTTCTCCCCGGGAACTACTGTGGGTGCTCTCTACGCGTCGAGAGAGCATTTTGGGACCTCGTAACCCTTCTATCTTGAGGCTGGCTGGGAGTAATGAGAGGTGTAGTAGGTCGAGCCTGCAGCTGTGAGTTGAACCGTTTCATTTCCTCCAAGGAAACTGCGTTTCTCAAGCATTTCAATTTGTCTATTTGTTGCTGACAGAGAAGGATTTTGATGTTCGTCGTTGGTAGTTCCTTCCTCAGATTCTTGATGTAGTCTCCAGCTGCCGGGCAGAAGAAGACCTTATGATCTGGAGTATCCATTGTAGGACAGCATTCTTCACTTCATCATCAGTGTTGAAATGTTTTCCTCCAAGGAATTCCTTCAGGGGTCCAAACAGGTGAAAATCACTTGGCGCTAAGTCAGGACTATAGGGGGTGTGTGGTAATATCTCCCAACCGATTTCCTGGAATGTTTGGAATGTGCGTTGAGCGATATGCGGTCGTGCATTGTCTTGCAAAAAGAGAACACCCGTTGTTGTGAAACCCGGACGTTTCTTCCGTAAACTCTTATGCACATCACGCAGAACACGGCAGTAATACTCACTGTTGATAGTGACACCATGAGGTAAAAAATCAACGTGAATAATCCCCTGTTTATCCCAAAAGAGACTTGCCATCACTTTACCAGCAGACGCAACTGTTCGAAATTTCTTGGGAGGTGGTGATTCCGTATGCTTCCACTTCATCGATGCTCTTTTGGATTGTGGAGTGAAATGGTGAACCCATGTTTCGTCACATGTCATGATGCGATTCAGAAAATCCTGGCCTTCCATGTCGTAGCGGTCCTTGAGTTCTCTGCAGACTTCAACTCTTCTGTGTCTGTCAAAAGCGGACAGCTGCTTTGGGACCCAGTGTGCACTCACTTTTCGGAACAACAAATGATCATGAATTATTGTGTTCACTGTTCCTAACAACAGATTACACACCCTTGCAATTTCACGACAGGTTATGCGACGATTGTCCAGGATCAGCTGCTCCACGCACTGAATGTTCCCAGGAATGACTGGCGTGGGCTGTGATCCACCAAGACCGGGATCGTCAGTAATAAAGATACGGCCATCTTTGAAGCGTTTACACCATTCAAATGTCTTACTGCGACAGAGTGTCTCATCACCGTACTGAGCCTGAAGTCTTCTGTAAATTTCAGCAGGTTTTCTGTCGTCGTTCACTAAAAACTTCATCACAACACGCTGTTCCATGTAGACGTTCACACTGTTGTCCGGCATCTTGAATAACGGTCTATGCAGAAGCGCGGGAAATGAGCGCCGCCTACCAGTAACAGCACACAGTTGCCAGTTCCTACTGCATACAAAACCTTCAGCCTAGGCGTCTATTTAAATCTGGAAAAAATAAAAGTCGCCGATTGACTTGAACGGCCCTCGTATATTAATTTCTCCATAAATCGGCTTAATGTTGAGGTTAAGGAAATCGGTCTGTATTTCCACGTAGAGCAGGAGATCCAGATTTATGAATTGGAGTTATTTTGGAGTGCTTTCAGCTTTTGGAAACTGGTCACATTGGAAGGACGTGTTTATTATGAGTGGGGCCAACACCACTAAAACGCTATTGGGAATGTTATCCGAACCTGTCGCCTTTTTTACGTTCAAGTTATTAAGAATTTATAAAATGTCATCGCCTGTACTCTTCAATTTCTTGACAACAGCCGAATTGCGGTCTGCCTGAGCCTATGATTTACATATACTGGAAAAGTTAATATTTAGATAATGAGCGACTATATCAGACGGGCTTGATAAGAGGACCTCTACCCGCGATTTAATTGATCATCATACGATCCACTGCCCTTCAATTTCAGACAATCATCTGATCAAATGTGGTCCTAGAAAGTAAGCACGTGCCAGTACCAAGACAAAGTGCTATAGCCCTTGTCTGGTCTTACAGCGGGCGCCCTGCATGTTGGCAAGGGAAGTGGGGAGCACGCCGCAGAGCAACTAGACAACAGCGGTGGCGCTGAGAGTTACGACGTCGCAAGAGGACGTACTATGTTTACTTCGTTCTACAGGTTGCTGCGTTTTTTATCGCGCTGGATTGGTCGCTTCCTTGCTCTCTACTGCCCTTTCCAGATGTAAGTCATCTGCCGTAAGACAACACAATAGCTACAGTAATGTACAGTGTCTCTCAAAAGTTTTAGTACAACGACATTTTAAACTAGGCAACCCAATTTACACAAGGCGTTGGTGCGTTGCGTGTAGAGTTAGGCTCAATTTCATGAATGCCATAATATATATTTATGAAATACGCGAAATAAATAAATCTAAATACCACAGGGTGGGCCAAATGTCAGGTGACAGCATTGTCATAGGAAAGGCTGGTGTGTTGGAGGTCCACTTTGGCCACGTGTGATGTTTGAGGGGTGGGGCAAACCCAAGGACGCCATCTTGGAATCCGCCATCTTGAACGCAACTTAGGTTTCTTAAATGGAACCATAGGTATGTGATATACGATTTCCAATTGTTTTCTCGTCAGGAGTTCAATGCCGCAAACCGTTTTGTCCTATCGTGAACCTTTTCCTAATTATGGCCTGTCTTTCCCCCTTTGTGTCTCCTCACAACACATGCTCGAAATGACCACCCTCGTGCACAATGGTTTGTGCCACACGCCTCTTCCAGTCCTCATGCACAGCCAGCAGTGTCTCCGGACGCACAGCAGCACAGGCATTCGCAATCCACTGCACCAGATGCTGTAAATTCTGGATTTTCACGGCGTAAACCATGGCCTTGAGGTGGCCCTACAGGTAGAAGTCGAGAGGCGTGAGGTCTGGTGACCGTGGTGCCCATTCTACCGGTCCCCGACGCCCGATCCACTTCCCAGGGAACTGCTGGTCCAGGTAGTCCCGTACACATTGTCCGTAGTGGGGAGGGGTTCCATCCTGTCGGAAGAACGTTGGATATGAACCGTCCTTCGACAAAACCGACGGTAAAATCTCCTCATCCAGCAGTCGTTGGTAGTGGTCGGCATTCAGCGTGCCGAAGATGAAAATTGGCCAATGATCCTCGTGCCAAAAATATCACACCATACCATAACTTTCTCGGAACCAACGATCCGCGATGCACCAATCCAGTGTGATTTGTTGTCACTCCAGTAACGGTGATTTTATTTGTTCACTTCTCCGTTTACGTAAAAAGTGCCTCATCGGAGAACAACACCTGCAAGGGGAGATCCGGGTTGGTCTCCAGTTCCTCCGTCGCCCATTCGGAAAACTGTACCCGACGGTCAGGATCGTCCTCTGTCAGATGCTGGTACATCTGAATTCTGTATGGGTGCCACTTGTTAACGGCAAGTATCCTCATTATGGACGTTCGGCTAACTCCAGATTCAAGGGCGATACGTCTGGTGCTACGTTGGGGGCTTTTGGAGAAGGATGCGAGGACAGCGTCAGTGGTTGCCTCATCTGTTGACGTTTTCGGGCGACCACTGCGTGCTTTATCGGCCACAGATCCCGTATTTCGGAATCTGCTGATAAGTTTGGCCACACCATTGTGGGAAATGGGCTCCCTATCGGGGTTTATTTCATTAAATTTTGCAGCCACCACACGCGAGCTCCGATTTCCACACATGAGGATGATCTCCACACGTTCTTCGGTCGTCAGCACCATTATTCAGTCGGTTATACCTGCAAAGATAAAACAGGCCATAATTAGGAAAAGGTTCACGATAGGACAAAACGGTTTGCGGCATTGAACACCTGACGAGAAAATAATTGGAAATCATAAGTTGCGTTAAAGATGGCGGATCCGGAGATGGCCCCCCGGGGTTCTCATATGTGTTTTTGGGATTGCCCCTCCCCCCAAACATCATATATGGTCAAAGTGGACCTCCAACACACCAGCCTTTCCTATGACAATGCTGTCACCTGACTTTTGGCCCACCCTGTATTGTATAAAACTAGATAAAAATATTAGTATTACATTTGTTGCACATGAGAAATACTTTCTGAAAAAAAGAAAATCGATTTTCTAGTACTTCATTACTGATGAGTCTACACATAGAAAAGTGGAGAGAGGAAACGGAAGAGTACAAAGGAGGGGAGAAGAGAGAGAGGGGAAGAGGAAAAGTAAAGGAGGGAAGAAAATAGAGGACAGAAGCGGATAGGAGAAGTAATGAGGAGAAAGGAAAAATATTGAAGGAGAGATGAGGAAAATGGAGCAAGAGGAGATACGAGGAGGAAAAAGAGATGAGAGAAGAGGAGAAAGGGAGTTTGGAGAGGAGAGGAGAGAAGGAAACGAGAAGAAGGGAGTGGAGAGTAGAGTAAAAGACAGAAAAGAGAAGAACGAAGAGAAGAGGAGAAGAGTGCAGTGGAGTCGGAAATTGAAGACAGGAGAGGATATAAGTGGAGAAGAGTGGGATGGATACAAGATGCGAGAAAAGTAGGAAAGGCGATATAAGATAAAAGCAGAGGAGAAGGAGAAGAGAAGAACAGATGGTACTGGAGACGAGAGGAGAGAAGAGGTAGTTGCAGAAAATATCGTCTCGCCGTCAAGAATTGATAAAATTATAGACATGAAACATTCAATAACATTTTGAAATGTATTGGAGAATGTATTAGATCGATGCGAAATGCCTTTTGGCTGAGTTCAGAGCAAGATAAAATCTTTCACGTAAGATCTTTGATTTTAGATGCGATTATATTACTAAAAACAAGAATGTAATTTTAATATTTATATGAATTATGCAATTTTTATCCACTTCTCGGTTTGTTGGAATGGAGATTTGGTAATTTAATATTTCCCCTCCCCTCATCGTTAATTCCAAACTAAATCATACCGTTTCACACGGCCTGGATAATAAACACAATGGGCTATGTCCGAAACTTTCGAAATATTTCTGCCACCGGAAGGGTTTGAACCTACGACCATCAGGCTAACAATCCTTAACGATAAACACTACCCTACAAGGTTTCGCTCCTGAAAGCAGGTGGAAAAAGCTGCCCAATGTTAATTGGAGATGCAACTCTTCCTCCTACACGTAATGTGCAAGGAATACTTGTTTGTAACAAAGCAAACGAAGGTACGCGTAGTACGAATCGACGAAAACATTTAATGTAGAATTGCACATGATTAAATTTTTCAGTCGATATTTGTGGAGGTATCTTTGCATTGAACTCGAGTAGGAAAATGGGTAAAATTAGTGTGTCCTTAATTTGCCACAAATATAAATAGTTATTTCATTAATATTTGTCAATGTCTTTGAACCGGTACACAATTATCGTTAGAGTATCATAATTCACGATCTTATACATGAAAATATCCCTAATGTAAACACTTTACTCTGCTATTACAAATAATATCACCATGCTGTTCATTAATAAAATGAGAATTAAAAAAAAAAGAGAACACCTCGTAAGGAGGATCGAACCTCGGACCACTGGCAGCCCAATCGAGGACTCTAACCACTACACCACGCCCTTTTCTTCCGTTGTAACAACAATTTTTAAGTATTCTGTACCTCAAATATTGTAACTGTAGTTGGGTATACATGTAGTTGAACTGTTTCTTATGTTTGGAATTGATTTCTTGTTTTATAGCAGCTATCTTCCAGGAATAACTTTCGAAGAGATGAAGAAAAACGGGAATATTGGTAGTTGTGAAAATCCGAGTTATTTCCTCTAATTTATTATTGTGATTAGTCATTATTAATGTAATATATCTAGAGGCTTGAACACTGCAAGACGATGTTATCTTCCTGTGATACTGCAAAAGAAGAAGTGCGCAGTCTCATGTCGAGAAAAGTCTGCATCTACATTTTACATTGGTCAGCTTCTTCTGACTAACACTAACGAATGTGATGTGATTTTATGAATACAATTTTCCGCCTGTTTACGTATTACGTTTCGCAAATTTGGCAGTTGCAAGCGGTGTAATTATTTCGTGTTACCTTACGCAACAGCAAATACATTTCATAAGACTGTTCTGGATACGAGACTACGCATTATTTCTCGAAGATAGCTTATATACTGAAAGAGAGCAATTAAAATGTAATGTAAGAGTTCAACTACATGTATACACAACGACAATTACAATATTGGAGGTCCAGAATACTTAAAAATTGGTGTTAAACGGAAGGAAAGAGCGTGGTGTAGTGGTTAGAGTTCTCGAATGGGTTGCCAGTGGTCTCGGGTTCGATTCTCCTTACAAGGTGTTCTCTTTTATTTTAATTATCTTTTTATTAATGAAGAGCATGGTGACATTATTTGTAATAGCAGAGTAAAGTGGTTACATTGTTCTGCATCTGGAATTTATATATATATAAGAGAAATGAATTGGCACACGTTCAAAGGGAGATTTTCATGTATAAGATCGTGAATTATGATACTCTAACGATAATTGTATACTGCTTCAAAGACATTGACAAATATTAATGAAATCACTATTTATGTTGTGGCAATTCAGGACACACTAATTTTACCCATTTTCCCACTCGTGTTCAATGCAAAGATACACCTCTACAAATATCGACTGAAAAGTTTTCATCATGGACAATTCTCCATTAAATGTTTTAGCCGATTCGTAATACGCGTAAATTCGTTTGCTTTGTTACAAATAAGTATTCTTTGCACATTACATGTAGGAAGAAGAGTTGCATCTCCATTGGGCAGCTCCTTCTACCTGCTTTCAGGAGCGAAACCTTGTAGGGTAGTGGTTATCGTTAAGGATTGTTAGCTTGATGGTCATAGATTCAAACCCCTTCGGTGGCAGAACATTTTCCGCATGTTTTAGACTTATCCTATTGTGTTCATTGTCCACGCCGTGTGAAACGGAATGATTCAGATTGGAATTAACTATGGGAGGACGGAACTATTAAATTACAAAATCTCCATTTCAACGAACCGAGAAGGGGAGAAAAATTGGATAATTCTTATAAATATTAAAATTACATTTGTGCTTCAATGATATAATCGCAGGTAAAATCAAAGATTTTACGCGGGAAAAGTTATCTTGCTCTGAACTCAGCCAAAAGGCATTTCCCACCGATCTAATACATTCTCTAATATGAGTACATTTCAATATGTTTCATGTCGATAATTTGATCAATGCATCAACTCTTGAAGCCGAGATGATATTTTCTGTGACTACCTCTTCTTTCCTCTCATCTCCAATCCCTTCTGTTCTTCTCTTATTCTTCTCATTCTTTTTCTTTCACTTCCTTCTTCTCTGTTTTATCTCATATCACCTTCCCTACTTTGCTCGCATCTTGTTTCCATCTCACTCTTCTCCACTCCTCTAATCTCCTCTCCTGTCTTCGATTTCCGACTCCACTGAACTCTTCTCCTCCTCTCCTCTTCTTTTCGTTCTTCTCTTTTTCTCTCTTTTAGTCTACTCTCCACTCCCCTCTTCTCGTCTCCTCCCCTCCTCTTCTCTCGTTTTCCTCCTCTCCTCTCTTCTTTGCTCTATTTTCCTCATCTCTCCTCGAATCTTTTTCCTTTCTTCTCACTACTTCTCCTCTCCTCGTCTATCCTCTCTTTCTTCTCACATCTACTTTTTCTCTTCTCCATTTGCTTTCTCTTTCTCCTCTCCTTTGTCACCTTTCGTTTCCTTTCACCTTTTTTCCTTTCTGTAAACTCATCAGCGATGATATACTAGAAAACCTATTTTTTATATCAGAAAGAATTTTGTCATTTGCAATATACTAGTGACATTTTTATAATTTTATACAATAATACTTGTCTTTGTTTCTTTCCCCGTATTTCATAAATATATATTGTACATGTGGCAACCCTGAAATTGAGCCTAACTCTACACGCAACCCACTAACGCCTTGCGTAAATTGTGTTGCCTAGTTTAAAATGTCGTTGTCCTAAGAATTTTGAGACACACTGTACCTATGGAAATAGAACATATTACAGGCTTTCGAAGCTTCTGTCTACTGCCTCACTCTTCCGATCTTCCGCCAAATTCCAAGATGAAGCCTCCACACCGCTACTTTACTTGCGTAGCGGTTAAGACAAAATACAAATAAGTTCAGCAAGGCTCTACAGCAGGATATAGCAGGACACACACATACACACACACTTAGAATGCAATTACAAGACATGAACATTATTTATCAATGGACAACCAAGGTATAAGTTTAATCTACTTGTCTCTATAAACTAATACAAAGGAAATAAGGAAATAGACGAACCAACCTATGTGTGCACTCTTCGGCTGCTCATGAAGGAAGAACTCCTTTGCAGGTGGAGCCTTCTCTACCCGAGCAGAGAACATCACGTGATCAAAAACAAAAGACAATCGAATACACAATAGCACCAGATCCTTGCTTTTTTATATTTTCTGTAACAAGCAGGTCACAAACAAATTATGGTTTAATTCATTTTATGAATGTCTAGTTTCCTCAACTATTTCATGGTTCTATTTTCTTTATTTCTAGCTCTGTTGAATTGGGATGATTTTACTGACAATCCAGATTGTTTGAATAAAGTATTAACCATACTCGAAAAAAGACAGTCAGTGATAGCGCAGATGAATCGTTTTGTCAAATATCACGTAATGAAACTTATATTAATTTTGTTAATAGTATGGCTACTGTAGGACTATAAGTTAGTGAAACTTTGTCAAAGTATCATAAATTAAGAGTTGTCGGAAATGAATCCCTTACACAACCTATAATAAATGAGTACACTGCATAATATGTTTCCATCTCTTAATATTATAAAAATATTTACGCGATGGACGGCCATTGTGGTACACATGGGAAAGGATAGAACCTTGCAAGGAAACCTGATGGTAAGAGACCCGTAGGAAGGCCAAGTGGAAATACAATGTTGGGATGGATCCAAAGAGAATTGAGAAGGATGGTTGGAAATGAATGGTAGAGAGGCGTTTGATGGGTCAGACAATAAATTAAAGTTGAAAGAAATTTTATGGACATTTTCTCATTAGACTAGTTTGGAATTCACAGGGATATCAAGGATTCAGTCCCCTGGACCTAAGTGTCCTTGGCAACAAGGGTAAATTTCCATCCCTGACCGAGCTGATTTTCCTCCCTCTCATAAGAATGTATTGGTCACATTTGGAAGGAAAGGTATTTCCAAAGAGTAAACATGTTTATGAAGTGATTAGAAAGTTACGTCAATCCAACGTCATAATTACAGTCATAAAATAATGGATCACAATTGATGTTATGCAACCCTGAATTTCGTTTCTCCTCATTTTGATTCAACATTGAATTTCGGTTCAAGAATTAATGTTTCAAACTCCCAGATTTGATTGATTGATTGATGTATTTTTTCGCTTTTCTGCCACTTTTGGCTAATAGTAACGATGCTAATGAGTGATGGATGAAATTTATGGACATTCACAGGGAATACCCAAACCCAGGCCGGGATTCGAACCCGAGATTCCTCCCGTCGTAGCGGGCTGTGCTAACCACTCCACCGCGGAGGTGGGCTTCAACTCCTTGACTCAATCCACGGAGGTACAGACAGGCAAGCTATGACCGAACTGAAGCCACTACTACTCCCTCCCTCCATATTGCTATATCGTGTCATTCTATAGAATGAAGGGATCTGAACCAGTTAACTGATGGGGTGATGTAAACTACTCATCATTCATCCTCTTGATGAGACCACTCGTCATTGACATGACGAGTTATTGCTTGGCATGCGAAAGGTACAAATTACACAAAAGGAATTAAACTACTGAAAAGACAATGGCAACTCGTTGGATTTTGTGAACCGTTGAACCTGTATCATGGCTGGGTGTAGGATAATTACCTGTCTAACTGAAGTCTCTGAGCTGGATGAAAATAGCGAAGTCCTCTGTAAGCTTCTAACTTGTTGACCAAAGCGTGCTTCCACTATCGACCTCCTGCCTTGCTGACCTCCTCTCTCTACCAACTCAATTCCCAAAGTCCAGTCACTTCCCAGCTTGTCTCACCTCTATATTCCCTGGCCATCGAGCTCTTCCTCGATGCCGAATCGCCGAATCGTGTTTATTATAATTGCTACCATGCAAACCGCTGACACCAAACCCAGAAGTGTTACCTGTTCCTGAATGCTCAGGAGGTTTGCATGGCACAACACAATGCATTGTAAACATGCCTAAGAGGCTTGAGACAGCTGAGAAAAACAAGTGAATGCCCTGGTCAACATGAAGCGTTCAGAGAGACTTAATAAAATAAACATACAATCCTAGGGATTGATACGTTCGCGCCTTCTAGGAAAAATTTTCTCCTTTGAAAATTTAAAAGTCAAATCGCAAAGCTTGACATGACTCAGGTTCGCCAATTCCATATATTTTCTTAAAAAACCCAAATATACAAACGAAATCCACCATAACAGAACTCTTGTTTACTGCATCCTGAAGGAATGAAAATTTTCATTCCCTAAACTTTATAATGAATAATACCCTTAATACTAACAAATTCGTATGTTTATACGATGTAAAAAACAATAATATATACTATTATAGGACTAGAAATCACAAAAGTTCGTGTCGTTAAGCGAAAAAACTCTTAATGTATCACATTTTGTGCGTACGTAATGTGTATTATGTACAATTGCTCATCCATTTGCTCCTAGTCAAGAGTCTGTGATGCCTCGCCACGCGGTAACGACTCTGTGTGTTCCGCGAAGCCAACGGCTGGAGCGGAGCGTCTTTGCAAGATAGAACGGAATTCACAATGTTTGTTTATATTGCCACTCAATATAGACTCTTCAAATAGATAAAAAACCTTAAAAAGGTGCACAAGTAAGTACACGTAAGTAAGCATGTAAAACATTGTCACTTCTCACTGTTTTGTCCGTGTAAAAACCTGATCATAACAAAGTGCGTATGTTTTACGAACTACGTAGCACTGCACTCCTAACATCGCCAAATATATAAACTTGCATGGCTGTGTTGCACATTCCAATGTATTATTATACAATATTCAAATGCATATAGTGAGTTACACTGAAAACTGTCGCTGGTAAAACTTAATTATAGCGTTCAATTTTCTTTTCTACGTTTAAACTGTACACTGTATACACATATGTGGCTTGGTGATTACCTTTGTATGACTGCACACAAAAATTATTAATCTTGCAAGTGACAAAACTATGTGCTTGAGTTATAAAAATGTTCTGCGAACAAATGTGTCGCTTTTAACATTCCATGTTGGTGAGAAGAAAGAAAAAATATATCACAATAATAACTGCCTGCTATAAACATATGCATAAAATATTGTCGCTAAAGCATGCTTTCTAAAATGTTCGAAAGTGCTGTAATTATGTTATTTATTGCTTGCCTGTCCGTTTATTATTCAAAGTGCAAAATTTCATCTTGAGAAAAAAAAATTATGCACTAATTACACTGGTCAATTAACACCACTGGTGCTTGTCGCTTCCTTGTAATATGATGTAAACTTGCATGCATATAAAACTAGTTCTTATGCATGACACAAAACTGAAAATGTATATAAGGGCTATGGAAAAGTATTGTTTCCCATAATGCATGTTAAATGACCAAATAGATACACATGATAGGAGCTCGCATGTGTATGTGTGGAAACACTGTAGCACAATTCTGTAATTATTGTTTGTGACCAGAACTGCTGTTTGTAGAATGTATGTTTTCTCTGCTTCCTCTTCTTTCTGGATTGCTTGTCGTCTTGACTGCATTGGGGCAATGTAAAAATGTAGTAAATTACCCGTAGAACTTGGGAGATGGGGAAAAGTTGTTGTTTGAACTGCGAACAGTGTGGAGGGAAATTTTATCTAGCTCCGTCACTAGTTGTTGTTGATAATGTATAGTCCGCTATACTGGGAAATGTATGGTTGACTACATCCTTCCTGTAAAAGGTAGTCTCCGTGCAGTAATAAGTAGAAATGTCTGCATGTCTCCCTCGTAGAATGGTGGTGACGAGTCTCTTCTTGAAATAGTACTTAAAATATCTGCATGTCTCCCTCGTAGAATGGTAATCAGTCTTTCTGCCTGGTAATAGACTGCCTGCGGATGTCCGTCACGAAAAATGCCCATGGATGGTGTAGGCATTGCTTGTCCATGGTGCTCCGTATAGACAGGTTAGGTTAAAAGGAAAAATTATGACAAAGAAAGGAAATTGCAATAGGATGGGTATATATAATTCAAGTATGCATGTACACAAAACCAACTAATTTCCACTGCCTTTTCTTTAAAATCAAATTAAATTGTCTCATCAAAATAAAATATGATTAAAATAAATAAATAAAATAATTGCCATAACTCTTTGAAAATAAATAAGGAAAATTTAAATAAAATATCCAACCGTAATTAAAATATTAAAGTCCATGATTAATGTGTTGCCTTAACCTATTAATTATTACTGCTCTGCTCTAAATGAATCTGTTTCGCAAGCTGATGATGCTTATAAAAATAATATCCTACGGTTGCGGTTAATAACACATTCCAAATAACAAAAACTAATATAGACATGGGCAACGGGTTTAGAACTAATTCCTGAAATGAAATGTTTTTACTAATTGATTGATTAAGTTGCTTTAAAGCAAGTTCAAGCGAAGTCCATTGGGGAATAGTGAAATCAGATAAATTCTTGGGAATATTAGGTAGTAACTCAATTTCCTGCATTTTGACTTGTTCGAAAGCTAAAATTCTTGTGTGTAAAATTTGTTGATCCACAATAATTTGCGAAAAATCCTGATAATTAAAAAATATAGATTCCCCTTCGTTAAGCTGAATTGATCTGTGCGTGTTCAAATTATTATTCAAATTCTGAATAACAATAAATTGACCTGAACCTGATATTAAAATACCATTGCGTGTTCTAATAAACTGGAATAATTTATTGTCAGTAATAGATTTCACTTCAAAATTACAAAATGTAGAATTAATAAACAAAAATAAGTGTTGCAAGCATGTTCTAAATTCTGTTTAAATTCAAAAAAATTTATTATGGTGTGAACCCTAAAAATAAATATATAAAATGTGAGTTGCGCAAAGCAAGCCATTAGAGTGCTAAAAGTTGCTTTGACAAACCTCTAATGGCCTCCTAATAAACGATAAGCCGGTGCAATTTGCCGTGGTTCATTAATATGCAATGTAAGACAAAATTTCAATAAATGCTACTTCTGAGTTTCGTTGAAACTCCAGGTGGTAACAAAATATGGCATCAGGGAATTAAAAAGGTGATATTCAAATTTGAAACACAATAAAAATAATAAAACTTTCTCAATTTCAAATTTTCTTTAAACAAAAGAAATTTAACCACTCAAAACTTCTTGAGTCCGCCGTATACCTCAAATCACTTGGTCGTGCAAACAGACCCGCCGCGGAAAGGTATACTTGACCCATATAAGAATGGTGTGTCAATCCCTTAGGTATGTTTCAACAAAATAGATAGAGAATAGTTATGCAATATATTACAATATAAATACAAATTAATAGTTATTACCTACTGTACTAACATTAACATGAAGTTAATCAGTAAGAAGTAATGAATTTCATTGCTGCATTGTCGAATAAGGTGCAAATTGGGTAAGTGAGCTAAATTTTCCTAAAACTAACTAATAATAATAATAATGTCTCAAATTATAACATCTGTGGTAAACCACACTGTTTAAATTTGGAAAGGCTAACGATGCCGTGGCGACTTTTGCTGCACATGCCTGTGCCAATCACCGAGGCTTAGCCTGGCATGTTGCTAATAATCTTGATTACTCTAAGTGCTAAAATTGCCCTTTTGTAGAAATTTCCCTGATTTTATCAAAATTTTCGTTTATCTTTATCCTGATTTAAACCAACTGTACGTCGATTTCCCAAAATTGAACTTACTATAAATATCTCTATGAAAAACGGGAAAATTTTGCGAGAAAAACGCAAAAAATTCGTCTTGTTGTTCCTTTTGTAAAATTATTGGTCGTGATTAGTCTGAAGTGCATAAATGTGACGTTTTACGGAAAAATTTATCTATATAGAACAAAATATCCCTAACATTGGTTACATGAACTTCTAATGTAAAAATCAAATTCTGATGGCTATATGCGTAACTAAACTGATTCCCTAAAATTTTACTGAACGAACGCCACTAATGCAAAAAAAAAAAAAAAAATATGCAAAGCCTGTGGTAAGTGTTTCTGAGCTTCTAACGTGCTCAAAGTACTCGGGAGAGAGCTTGAGTGCAGAAAAGGAATTTGCTGATACGAGACATTCTAAATTGTGCAAGGTTGCATTTGTGGTCGCTGGACGTAACTGAAAATTTCTCTATGGCGACAACGAAAGCTCTGGCAAGTTCGCTGCCGTGATCGGCGACTTCGGGTACGTTCGGGTGCCGTCGGAGAGGTGGAGGGGAAAAGGTCGCTGCTTCGAGCAGCGGGCATAGGAACGGAGAAAGAAAATGCAAGGCGATGGTTCGCTGATACATTGAATGACGCGTAACTGTTTACAAAACTTTAACTTACTACGAACAAAGTCTAGTAAGCGCTGCGGGAGTTCAAAATAAAGTCAAGGTCTTTGAAATGACGTAATAAATTGGATGGAAAGAAAGAAAACTTCGTTGCGCTTACGACAGCGTGTTACTTGAACACTTCCGTGCTGGTAAAATAACAACAGTTGGGAAGCTGTTAGCAAACTAAATGACTAATAAACCTTGCATAAGATACAATCAAACGTAAAAAATGAATTATGCTTAAAATTTAAATCGTAATGAATATAAAATTCTAGGCGAACATGAGGTCGTAGAAAATATGGTCTGTAAACAATACAACAGGTTCGGGAACCTGAAAATTTGGATTACTTTCTGCTTTTAAAGTAAC
Organism: Lepisma saccharinum; assembly: GCF_977018435.1. Lineage (NCBI taxonomy): Eukaryota > Metazoa > Arthropoda > Insecta > Zygentoma > Lepismatidae > Lepisma > Lepisma saccharinum. The sequence continues at coordinate 67,369,723 of NC_139243.1, forward strand.
ACTTGAAACTTTCTCGACTTTTACTGGTGACTGATTCGCAAATAACTCTTTAACTTTTACAACTGGCTGAACACAGGGTGAAATAGGCAATTCACTTTCCATTTTGCGACTGTTTTGAACAAAATTAGGACCCTTGCTTACGGCAAATATCTGAACTCTATCTTTAACGGATAAAATATTCTTCGGCAAATCTATATTGTCGTCTTTAGTGACTAAACTATTTCTGGATGCGTCTTGAACTTCTTTTTGTACAATATGTGGAATAATAATGGACTGAGAGAGTGGAGGGGGAATTGGCGGGTGACTCATTTTTAATGGTACCACTTCAACAATCGGTGCAACATCGTCGTAAATCTGATCAATGGACGGTGGATCATTATTAAGTTTGCTTAACGGTAATTCGTTGGTACACTCATGGTCAAAAGTAATAGATTTCTTGCGTTGACATTGAAAATAACAGATTATGAAAATTATAAAAATACTAATAATAAATGTTGTTAATAATAAAATTGTAATTATATTATAAGGATAGTCAAAGGACTTGTTCAACAGATAAATAAAATTAAAAGCTTTTACGTATGGAAGAAATCCGTTTAAAATAACTAAAATCGCAATGATTTTCATGTTGCTTAGGCAATCAAAACAAACAGTTCTTCAAAGCTAATACGTACTTTAAGCCTGCCTAGTCTAAATAGTAGGTATTTTAACTCAACTTTTAATTATTTCTGACTCTAGGCTCAATTTATCTGCGTGATTTATTTATTTAATATAATTCATTTATTCTCTAAATTTATTAGCACTGTTTAACTTATGTTATTTTAAATTTTACTGCAAACTTCTCTTATCTACTTTCAGGTGTTATTTCTATTCTTAAATACTTAACATCAATTGAACCGTACTGAGGTACAAGGTAAAGGAAAAAATTGAGTCTGATTTACTCCTGACTACCTGAAAAATAATAATTATTATTTATGCGATCTTTAAATGCATTAAAATACTAACATCACTAAAACTTGAAGAATATTTAATTCTCTCTACTCATTCTAAAATATGCTTAGCATATTATTGTGGCAAAGTTAAAAACTAAAACCGTTGTGGTTTAATCATAATCATTCTGCGATGGCAGAATGGATTTCCAGGATTATCGGTAGCTATCCAATATCCGAAGGAAAATACTTGTAACTGGAGCGCAATAAAATCTTGACGTCGACGTCTACATATTCATATAATATAAATATTCTCATAACTGGCGCTTAAAATAAACTTTGCTAATATAAATCATATACCTTCTTCTGAAGAGTAACTATAAAATTCTAGTGATGTATTCGCTGAGCGAGTATTATTACATACTGCAAAAAAAACTTTTGTGCCTAAAGCACATTATTAAATAATAAGTCTGCTTTTATTCTTTAATATTATTAGTGCCATTTTATTATAAATTATTATTATGTCACGCGAGTGGATTTAAAATATTAGACCTGTTTCACCTTAATAAATACCGTAACTTGGAGCAGAATATTAATATTTATATTTTAAAATTTAAAACAAACTACATTTTAAAGTTTTTAACATTCGAAGCTACAACGTGCTAAGGATAAATATTCAACTGTCAAACGAAACATTGTTTCGGACAGGAGAAAAAAAAATATAAATATATACTAACAAAAAAAATCTCGTTAATATGTGAGAAACGTCCACGCCGTGTGATGCTCTCCTAATTCTCTTCTAGTTATTCAAAATAAGTTGGCTGTGCCTAACTTTGCTTAAAGCATATAAGTATATGTATATCTGTGTACGGATTCATTCTCGTCACTACTGCTTACCTGTGAACGGACATCTCTCGTCACTGCAGCCTAATTATACATCTATTACTTCTCAACTAGAACTTTTAATTAATCGAGCGGTTTATACCCTAAATCACGGTACGAACCTTGTACATGCGTGTCGAGGAATATAATTGGCGTTTTGTTTCTTTACATATTAACATGAATTAAAATTTTCAGGCAATGTATGCGTAAGTTAAGTAAACATAAGGCAAGTGACTATCTCGTATAAACTTGACTATCTCCTTACTCTAAGCTCCCTTCATGAGGTGCTAGGAGACTTCAGTCATTAAGAATATAAATGAGTGGTCCTCGGGGCCTTATTCGTTCCCAAAACTATATATGTATAAAATGTAATATCCTCGTTGCAAAAGTCTTAGCAGTCATAGTTCAAGCATTCTAAATCCTTTACAAGTTACGGTCAGTTTTAAACAAAATTTAAATTAAACTTTTAAGACATTTCAATTAATAATAATAACAAAATATTGACTCAAACAAGCATCCTCATAACCAACGTTGTAATAATTTTCGTATTCAAGATGATGTAAAAAAAATAATTCTAAAATCACTGTCAATGCAAGAAATCTTCAAGTCTAAATGCCTATTCCTTATTCCTTATTTAAAATTCTGGATGGTAAAAATTTCCCAGGTGGGAACTTGTCGTAACCATGGTACCGGGTTCGTGAGTGAACCACAGAGCTACCAGGAGCAGATTGATAGGGAATCGTCCACGGACGTCCCTGGGCCGGCCACATTTTTGATGAAATGGGCCTCCCTAAAATCCGACATCGAACCTTCCGCCACGCGGAATGCCGGACGCTCCTGATACCAAAGCGCCAGCCCGACGCGGGTAACCACGACGGAGCTAAGGCGCAGGTCCTCCGCATTCTTACATTTCGCTGATTACCGACCCAGACTCGAGGTCGATAAATTTCATCGCATTCATCCTTATGTTAGACTAAACATCTATCATGGCATATATAAATTCTTCTCCCCCCATTAATGCAAAAAAAACAACTTTAAGCCCTATGTATTTTCAAAAATAATTTTGGCAAGGACATACCAAAAAAACTAAACTAATGAGCAAAATTTTGGGGTGGGTAATGAACTAGCACTCCACTACGTGTCAAAATTTGGGGTGGGGAATAAATCCTAAACTGGTTAATAAACTCTTTTCTCATCGCATTTCCGAAAAAATGCATGAGAAGCCCTAGCAAATCCACCACGTGTCACCAATTTTCATCTCATTTCCGCAAAAATGGATGAAAGCCCTAAGCACCTCCATCCACGTGTCATTCTATAGAATGAAGGGATCTGAACCAGTTAACTGATGGGGTGATGTAAACTACTCATCATTCATCCTCTTGATGAGACCACTCGTCATTGACATGACGAGTTATTGCTTGGCATGCGAAAGGTACAAATTACACAAAAGGAATTAAACTACTGAAAAGACAATGGCAACTCGTTGGATTTTGTGAACCGTTGAACCTGTATCATGGCTGGGTGTAGGATAATTACCTGTCTAACTGAAGTCTCTGAGCTGGATGAAAATAGCGAAGTCCTCTGTAAGCTTCTAACTTGTTGACCAAAGCGTGCTTCCACTATCGACCTCCTGCCTTGCTGACCTCCTCTCTCTACCAACTCAATTCCCAAAGTCCAGTCACTTCCCAGCTTGTCTCACCTCTATATTCCCTGGCCATCGAGCTCTTCCTCGATGCCGAATCGCCGAATCGTGTTTATTATAATTGCTACCATGCAAACCGCTGACACCAAACCCAGAAGTGTTACCTGTTCCTGAATGCTCAGGAGGTTTGCATGGCACAACACAATGCATTGTAAACATGCCTAAGAGGCTTGAGACAGCTGAGAAAAACAAGTGAATGCCCTGGTCAACATGAAGCGTTCAGAGAGACTTAATAAAATAAATATACAATCCTAGGGATTGATACGATATGGTTTTTAATAATGCAATTTGTATGGGACGTTTGATGTGTGTACTATTATTCTCTCAATAGTTCTTTTGAACCTTGTTATTTTCAGAATTTTAAGAAGGTGCCTTTCTAAGTCCTTTGAAATGAGAGAACGTAGGGAGTGATGCAGATGATTGATGATCAACAACCAGTAAAAGATCTTCATAAGCTGTTCAGTCAGAAGAACACGTGAGCAATGTGTCTGCTAAAGGTAATGTCATTTATATATTTTCTGTGTTTTGTGTCAAATATGATTTTTTTGTTTTAAATCCACTCGACTAGACCTGGACCAGGATTGCATGGCAAGCAGCTGATTGCATCACCTGCGCTCCCTCCGCTCGCTTATGGTTGATATTTCGATGGCAGAGCCAGAGAGTTGTTCTCTTCTTGTTACAATAAATTCTTCTTCGGAATCAAAAAGTTCATTCTCTCTCTTTGTGAAATTCAGTTGAAGTTCATTGTTCCTAGAAGATAGTAGAAAGTGATTTTAACGGCAACAAAGAATCCAAAGTACTTTCTATGTTCCATTAATATTTTTAATACGGTACAATACTTTACAGTAACATCCCGCATCAGACGTTTCACTTTCTTCAAATATTTTATTTAATATCGGAGGGGATTCGTCTCTAGCCTCCCGCTCACCATCTGATAGATACAATACTCGAAGATGCGCGACGACCTCGTGGCGAAGGTGTTACTACAGCGCTCTACGATGGCAGGGGTTTTGGGTTCGAATCGCGGACTGTGCATAGGTGTAATTTTTGAAAGTCCCTTCACCGATTTCATTATATCATCACTCATCTTCATATTCCCGATAGCCAAAAGTGGCACAAAAGCGACACTAAATAGCAAAGATGAACAAATAAACAAATTAACAATCCGAGGCTCTATAATTGTAGGATAAAAAAGGAGAACCTAATTATTTGTACATGACTTGTTCATATAGCTCCTCCCTAACTCGAAACCTGACAATATTTTTTTCAATTTGAAACTTCTTCCCATGCATTAAATGAGTAATATAAATTAAAAGTATCTGGAAAATAAAATCCTTAGGAAAATATTTAAATCTATAAGTGATGATAAGACATATGCGTGGAGAAGGTTACGTATTGTAGACTTACACAATATGTATTCATGTCCAGATATTATTAGAATGATTAAATCAAGAAAACTTAGGTGGGCAGGCCACGTGGCACGATTGGGAGAGGAAAGAAGAGTTTACAGAATTCTTGTTGGGAAACTTGATGGTAAGAGACCTGTAGGAAGGCAAAGACAAGGAGGGAGAGATAAGGTTGAGGTGGACATAAAGGAAATCGGTAAGGATGGAAAAGTTTGAATTGATCTTGCCCAGGATAAGGACAGATGGAATGTTGGTGTTCCTGCAGGCATAAACTTTGGGTTTTAGAAGGCTAGAGAGTTAGTTTGTTAGTTAGCAAAGGCGAAGCGTTTTACAGGAAACAAGGAGGTAAAGTATACAGTGGCACTGTTACAATGCAAACCAAACAATCCAGTTTCATAATGAGTGTCAGAAATCCCATCAGCCATCGCTCATTCATTCGTCTCTGGTCTTCAGAGTCATTGGGCCTCCTCGAGCACGTATGCTTCTACAGGACAGGATCACAGAATCGCTGTCAAGATTGCGTTGGATATGTATCATGTTTTCAAATATACAAAAGTTGTTTTCATCACTGTATTAACGATTTATACTGGTAAAAGAGAAGATTCCTTTTAACATATGAATATGTCTAAAGATTGCAAGGTTAAGAGTGCTTCACATTGTTTCACAAATGTACATTTTTCCGGAGAACAAGGGATGGAAATCCAGTTACACAATAGCCAGAATGGGTAGGGCAATTAGGAAATTACTGAAGGTGACTGCGGACTCTCTGATCACGCTTCACTCAATCACAAGCCGATGTGCATCTATGCGATATTGAAGGGTTCCTGTACAGTCAAGGACACTTCTGAGTTTTAACGACCCTATTGAAGAAGCACTGAAGTAAGCCCTCGATGTCTGACCACCAAGCGCCTTGTGACTAGACAACCCAACCAGCATTGCAATTCTGAGGCTCGTATACCAGTCACGGGTATACATCTCTGCAAATTGAGCAGTGATGCCAAAGATAAATACAGGATGAAGATTGTCGGAAGTAATGTCTCGTGTTCTCGACATGGAATAATTCTCGGTCCACGTTACGTTCCTTCATTTAATGTTGTTTGGGAACGAACCTGACGGACTGGGTTTATATTTTTACTCAGTGAATTACACTAAGTTATATATTTTACAATTATATTAATGCATTGAACGAAAATGATACCTAGAACAACATCCAACACACGTTCACACCACTCTTGTCACACACATGCATGTGGAAACACACAGACAAAGCTAAGTTTTAACTTTCAAGTGAATGTCCAATTAACAATAAACGGAGAAGCATGATGTGCGACTACTTACAAAAACGTTTCGTGTGGTCTCGTTTGGAGTGTTGGTTATCGTCTCGGACTAGCATGCGGACAACCTGAGTTCGAGCCAACTTAAGGTAACGTTTTTTTTTCTAATTTGATCCAACCTTATTTACATATAAAACTGAGGTTTCTTCAAAACCTTTTCAATTACATGCCATTTTGTATGTTGGTAATCTGAAAGCAGCAAAGATGAAAATTTCTTGTTCCGGAGCGACGATGTATTTGTGTATATGTTGAAAAATCACAGTTATTAGCGAAAAGCATGCAGCCATATTATCATTGAGATCGCTTCCTAGTTGTCAATGCAAATATTGCAGTAGCTACATTCTGTCAACACACCAACTTTCACGTTCCCGTAAAATGATTACCTTTCCACGTTTCAAAATCGTGAGTGCTGTCTGAAGTAAATACTTTGATACTTGCGTTTGCATGTTCGAATCTAAAGTAATACGATATTTGTTTTATTCCCAGCAAATGACATTGAAACATTAATAACGGGTTTTACAATGTGATGTTGATATCCGTACGGTATATCGAGAGAATAAAAATGCAGAATTTTGCTTAAATCAACTTATAAATGATCATACTCTGATATGAAGCGTACGATGCACGATCAGAAAGCCTGAATGTTGCATTGAAAACTGCCGAGAAAAATGCATATTTTTTTAACAGTTTACAATGCATGACTTATGGACAGTGAAATGTATTTTCTTACTATAATAGGAATTTAGTTATTAATATAAATAAACAAGAGAGAAGAACTAAAATAAAATATCTATTTTTTCAGGAAAAGACACACACGTCACAAATTGAAAATATCTCTTGATTTCATCTAAGAAGGAGAGGCTACCGTTTGGGACGGGACTTTGTATAGTGGTAGGGTACCATGTAGTTTTTTTTTTATTATTATTAAATTAAAGGAATACATCTACTCGTCAATAACCCCAGTTTTTCACATTTTTCGCAGTTGTCACACATGTCAATTTTCTTTATGGTCTCTTTATTCTCATTGCCATGCCCGAAGCGAGTTTTGATAATATCTCACATTAGCCAGCAATTTCCGAGGAAAAGTTTGATACCCGGTTTAGGCACAAGTGGTTGGGATCCAACTTTAAACTGTAGGTACAGTTCGGTATTAGCTTTCTTGCTGTGCATAAAGTGGACTTTTAAAGAAGAAAAATCAGCGCTTGAAAGTTTCGATGCTTTCCAAGTGCCTTGATGAGGCTATTGTATGACTTTCAAGCGGCCAGGTGGCCCCGTGGTAGCGAATAAGTTTCACGTCCCGAAGGTTTTGGGTTCAATTCCAGTTGTACTGCACATTCTTTTTCAATAACTCGAGCAACTAATTTTTGCATTTTATTTAATAATTTATTGAAATAAATAAATACAGGTGATATACATTTTTAATTTATTTTTGGGTGTAAATCTCTAATTACTGTTTTCAATTTTATTTATGAAAATGATTTTTACGTTAGTTCCCCCCCCCCTAGTAACCTTATATCGCTACAGCCCAATATTGGGCCCTGGTTTACCTACCGACTGCTGGCCTCCCTCCCACGCGGGCCACCAGGGGGCGTGGAGATCTGCAGCGGCCGACAGGTGGTCGGCCCGACCGACCCCCAGCCGTTGTAGGACTTCGCGACCGGATTACGTTCACTCACTCGGAGCTCCCCAATTTTCTCACTATGGTGGGTTGCCACCGGCCCTATACACAGGCCGAAAATTCCCGGAGACTGAACCCGGGATCGAACCCTTGCCGTTCCGCAGCCGCCGTCCAAAGCAAGGTGCCTTAGACCTCACGGCCACAGAGGAGGACAATAGTTTTCCACTTTTCTCATTATTCCACAAACATTTGCATATTAAATTGTCCACGTGTTTTATTTAAAAAGGTTATGTCTGGCGAAAAGTATACATTTCGTTCGAGAAAATGTTCGAGAAATTCTCCGTTTTTATGCTTTCAATATATGTTATCAATATCCCATTACAAAAACAGTTATTAATGGATTCAATGTCATTTGCCGAGAAAAAAATCGTATTACTTTAGATTCGAACATGGAAACGCAAGTATAAAAGAATTTACTTCAGACAGCACTCACGATTTTGAAACGTGGAAAGGTAATCATTTTACGGGAACGTGAAAGTTGGTGTGTTGACAGAATGTAGCTACTGCAATATTTGCATTGACAACTAGGAAGCGATCTCAATGATAATATTGCTGCATGCTTTTCGCTAATAACTGTGATTTCAACATATACACAAATACATCGTCGAACCAGAACAAGAAATTTTCATCTTTGCTGCTTTCAGATTACCAACATACAAAATGGCATGTAATTGAAAAGGTTTTGAAGAAACCTCAGTTTTATATGTAAATAAGGTTGGATCAAATTAGAAAAAAAAACGTTACCTTAAGTTGGGCTCGAACTCAGGTTGTCCGCATGCTAGTCCGAGACGATAACCAACACTCCAAACGAGACAACACGAAACGTTTTTGTAAGTAGTCGCACATCATGCTTCTCCGTTTATTGTTAATTGGACATTCACTTGAAAGTTAAAACTTAGCTTTGTCTGTGTGTTTCCACATGCATGTGTGTGACAAGAGTGGTGTGAACGTGTGTTGGATGTTGTTCTAAGTATTATTTTCGTTCAATGCATTAATATAATTGTAAAATATATAACTTAGTGTAATTCACTGAGTAAAAATATAAACCCAGTCCGTCAGGTTCTTTCCCAAACAACATTAAATGAAGGAACGTAACGTGGACCGAGAATTATTCCATGTCGAGAACACGAGACATTACTTCCGACAATCTTCATCTCGTATTTCTCTTTGGCATCTGTGCACAATTTGCAGAGATGTATACCCGTGACTGGTATACGAGCCTCAGAATTGCAATGCTGGTTGGGTTCTCTATTCAGAAGGCGCATGGTGGTCAAATGTCGATGGCTTGCTTCATTGCTTCTTCATCAGGGTCGTTACAACCCAGAAGTGTCCGTGACTGTACCATGGGTTAATTTAGCAAATTTATTTTATAGTTTGAAAAATATACTTAGCTAATGTTTGTAGTTATTCATAAAACATGTTTTCGTTACAGAGTAAATCCTGAAAAGAAGAAATGGAAGATATGATATTATGCATAGAAGAAATGCTAAGGTTGACTTTACCTTTTGTCATCTACGACGTACACTAAAGCTTAAGTATCTGCGGTTTTAAATATTTGTTTCTTATCATTCAAGATGGAAGAAGAATCTCCTTCTACTATGGAGAAGATGTTTCTCAAAGACAGAATGAAAGGTTTTGAGAAGAATCTCAGGTTCTTTATTGCTCAAAAGGGGGGAGAATATCAAATGAAGATAGCAGAATTGTTTGCGATTCTCGCTCTAAAGAAAGAGGACTTCCGTTACAATCTATCGATGGAAAATAAATCTGCTGGGAAATTCGATGACCTTGTCTTCAAAGTTCTTCAACACGGACAATCCATCAACTGGTTTCTTCAAGCTAAGCACAAGGAAAAGTGTGCAAGGATTACTTGGGATGATCTTCTGTTCCAGGAAAAGGGAGACTTCTACCTGAGAAAATACTTCAAGTCATTCATAGATATTTGGCAAAGCACAGGATCTACAGAAGCATCTGTGTACAGGTATGTCATTTACACTCCAGCACTTCTTGACTTCGACAACAATCAGACCGATAAGACTTTTTCTTATATAACTTCTAGAAATAATTCTCTCCGATTCAGAAAAGTAACAGAAGAGCACGATCTGCTGGATGCAAACAGCTACTTCATGTTTGAGTTACTTGCAGATGACTTCATAAGAAGTCACTTAAGGATGACACCTGGTGCCACTGACGAGAACTTAGAGGACTTCTTGCAACATTTGTGGTTTGCTGTGGGACAACCAACAGTTGATGAACTCCAGGATATCCTGTTTAATGAATCTAAGGAGGCAGCTGCACATATTGATCCCCATATTCTTAGGGACAATATCTCTAGGGAAATACGTAAATCGTTCATGGGACGAACATCAAACTCTGAATATTTCACAGAAATTCAAATTGCTAAAGTTATATTACGAATACTCTCAGAAAAGTATAATAATTCGTTTCTGTTCGATGTTACATTTTCATCGTGTGATGTGATAGACAAAATAAAGCGAACTGATAAATGTGTTATTCATATTAGCACATGTAACCCAACACTTTGCTGCAGCAAATTAATTAACCATCTAGATGCTTGTCAAGAAAAACTTGTCTTCCTTTTCGCAGAATTTGTAAAAGTGAGAAACATTGTCTTGTCCAGTCTTCCATTAAATGAACTACTAATAATAGTTGTTTGCGACATGCAAGAGAAATCAGAAATGTGGAACGAAACTTTGAAGTCTTTAGTCAAACGTTTTGTGTCCTCCGGAGATAAGACTGATGCATCCAACTATCACGAGGAGACTCACGTAAACAGGGAACAAGGGACAAATACATCAAAATTAATTCTTGTATCATGTTCTTCCTTGGATTTCAGCATGGATAGAATGCCTGACTTACAAAAGAACATATTTTGTCTGGAGGATGACACATATACCTTTGAGAGTCTCTCCCTTAAAAGCCAGGATTTCATCATGAAGAAGGTAGTAACCTTTCAAGGAGTTCCTGTAGCCTTCAATTCACTATGTAGCCAGGGTAACATGCCTCCCTTTGATTCAGATGATATTGAAACTCTATTTTCAAAATCACCCATTACACTAGGTGAACGTGCTACAAGGATTGGACAAAAGCTGGAGATATTCATCCCGAGGGAGTTCTACGTCAAAAGTATTTTAAAGGTGGACAGTCTGCATAATTTAGTGGATGACTTTTTTGTTCTAGTAACTCCGTACGAGAGAAATAAATTAGACGTGTTATTTGCTTTGAGTAGATGTCTAAGTTTGTCAATAACCGAATTGGCAGAGAAAAAAACAAACATATATTTAGTGAGTGCGGAAGAAGCTGATGCAGAGTTTGCCACACTGTGTCAAATGTTTCCAGATAAGATAATTCATAAATTGTAAGTGGATATATTGGAACTTGATAAATTGGATGTGGATGAATCGGATTGGTATATGTTCTGGGATCTTCCTGAAGTCCAGTGTATTATCTTACAATGGCTCCAGACTCGTGGTACAACGGATGCTTTGTTCAAATACATAAAAGAGAGTGAAACTGCAGATGTCGCCATGATTGAACAGAAGCCAATCTCCATAGTAGCAGCCGAGCCAGGAATGGGGAAGACCACTCTGCTCTCCCAAATAGCAGAGAAAGAAAAGAAGAATCACAGCGATCGATGGGTTGTCAACGTGCGCCTTAAGGACATTACCACCAAATTCCTCAACTTGAATAAAAGTGACAGCATTTCTAACATCGCCAAGTACTTGAGTGAGGTTCTCTTGGAAGGAGAGAGTTCACTCTCAAAGCACTTGTTCCAACACAGCCTTGAAGTGACAGGGAACTTTATTCTCCTATTGGACGGATATGACGAGATTGGTACTAGAGAAGAACGGGAGGAGGTGTGTATCATCTTACAGAAAATAAAGGAGAACTCTCTTGGCCAGGTAATAATAACAACGAGGCTCCACTTCAAGGAGGAACTAGAGTTAGCAGGATCAGCCATTGCTTACCGCTTGAAACCATTAAATCAAACGGAGCAGGAAGCGCTTCTGGCAGAAACATGGATTAAGAACCTTGATATATTTTCCAATGACGACAAAAGAGAACGTGTTTACGTCTATGTTCGGGAGCTTGTGAAGGGATTTTCTCAAAACGTTGACGAAGTGATAAAGAGTTTGATTGGGATTCCCTTGCTGGTAACGTTACTTGCAGAAGTGTATGAAAGGAAATGCAGTTTATTTTGCAACATGGAAGGCACCCAAGTTGAATCTGTTATCATTGGAATTGACAATATCTTAATGCTCTATAGAAGATTTGAAGACAAGAAATATGAAGACTTCTATGCAAGAGAACTAACGGAAGGTGCTTCAGTTAACGAGAGCATAAGGACAATGATCGCTGATGATCACAGGCATATATGTGTTGAAGTAGCTCTTCAAGACGTATTCCCTTCCTCTGGGCTTCCATGTAAATGTTGTCTGAGGATAGAACCAAGGAAACAGCAAATACTAAAGGAAGATCAAATTCTGAGGATTGGGATTTTGCAGAAGGTTAGCGGAAGAGGACTCTCCTTTATTCACAGAACATTTGCAGAGTACTTCATTGCAATATACCATATCCTACAAATGAAAAACAAATGTAAGAAATTCGTGAAAGCATTCAAGAGTGGATTTTACGAAAGTAGATTTTCTATGATAAGGCTGTTTCTGGACAACGCCTTAGTTACAAGCAGAATCCATAAGGCTGCTCTCACAAATGATGTAGAAGTTATTAAGATAGAGTTAGAAAAGGGAAAATCAGTTAACCTACGCGATGCACTGGGAAGAACGCCCTGCCACCTAGCGGCTTCATATGGACACGTGAAGGCAGCTGAATTGCTCCTCACAAGGGGATGTAATACATGCATAAAGGACGGCCTTCACAAATACACACCAGCGGAAGTGGCTGCTAAGGTGGGGAAGTGGGAGATATGTTCTCTCTTTCTAACAAAGCGAAGGAATATTGAATTAAATATAAAAGAGAAATGCATACTATTTAGATATCTTTGTGAAAATGGAATAGCAGAGCCCCTGAAACAAATGCTCAGTAACCTTAATTTATGTCTGAAGGGTGTTTTTCATTTCAAGAAGATACTTTATTCTACAAATGAAACAGGATGCACTGGATTCATCATCGCATTTAAAAATGGCAGTGTTGAAATAGTTAGAATTCTTCTTCACAAATGTGCGGACTATTCTGTGCACAGTATAGAAGATGATCTAATCAAACGCCTCTTTGATATTTCATATTGTAAAGACGAAAAACGGAGAGCATGTGTGAAATTAATAGTTCAGTATGCGATAGTAAGTAATTACCTTCGTACCCTCACAGAAAAACTGTTGGGTTATGGTTTTTTTTACAGTGAATTCGAAGTTCCAACTATTATACAATGTTTGTTGGAATGTGACGTTTCCCTAAAGGATGTGTTGTTGTTCACTCTATTACATGGTGGAGGCTCTGACTTGGAGAAAGTATTCACTAGTGTTGGTGAAGTACATGGCGATATTGTTTCCTTCATTACCCAACCTTTCGAATCTCATGAGACCATGTTACATTTTGCTGTCGTTAATAGTAGAGAGAATTCTGTTATTTTTCTAATAAAGACATTAGAAACAGAAGGGGTAAATATACTTCATTATATTTTACCTCCAGATGTGAAACAGCTATCGCTATTGCATCATACTGTTAGGTGCAATTACATTCAGATTAGACTGTGTAATCTATACATTCAAAAAGTTAGAGAAAGTGGAGGAAATGTTGGGGAATTTATATCCCAGAAAGACCATGTTGGTAGAACTCCTCTCCATTGGGCTGCTTATGATAAACATATGAAAATGGTGGAATTTCTTATTTTGAAAATGAGAGATGAACAAGCACCTATTTTCGAAGGAACAGAAAAGCTTCCGTTAGTGAGTTGCCATGAATCAAGTGATGAGATTCAGTTCTGTGAGACTTTACTTCAGAAAATTATGAAACATGGAAACAATCTATTAGCTTACATATTGCAAACCGACTCCGCACAAACGAATATTTTTGACTTCTTAGGTGTAGATAATGATGAGCATAGATGCTACCGAAGCCATAAGATTAATGAAGTTTGCTGCGTGGAATGGATAAGGGAGCAGATGAAGGACGAAATTGATAACATATTTCAGGCAATTTCAGCGCCATTTAGTTTTGAGAGATTCGTGAATTTCATATTGCGGAAAAGTATTGAAAAGAGGAATAATGTTACCTACCTCGTTGCTTTGAACAACGCTCTGGAAGTAGCTGTCGATAGAAACCATTTCGAAATATTTCAACACCTCACAGAGGAAATTGAGAAAGAGGGAGCATATCTTATCCACTTTATATATATATATATATATATGATGGAGAAGCCGATTCAGTCTATGATACTCTGATTGAATTGTCGGCATGCAAAGGACACGTGCGGACACTTGAGTTTATTTTTCAGAAAATTACACTTGGAGGAGGGAATAAACCTAATTGGAACCTACATTTCATGCATACAGATAAATATATTCCCCAAACATTTTTAGAATGCTTGATGAACAAGGAAATATCATCATCGCAGTTGCAGGCAGATGCCATGATGTTACTCAATGAATATCCTGAACGTAAGTATTTTCTGCATGGCCTTGCAAAGTTCTGCGATATAACTGTTCTGAGGATCTACCTTGAAATAATACGCCAAAATGACGCAAGTATCGAGTATTATATCACACGCAAAAACAAAGAGGGTAAGACTTGTGTAAACTGTGCAGCTGAGAGAGGAAGGAAGGAAGTCGTTGAGTATCTTCTTCAAGAAGTGGAAGAGGAATGTGGAGACTGCAGTCACTGCTTCTATCCGAACGAGGAAGGATGGACGCTGTTGCATTCGTCTGCTGTAGGTGGAAATACGTATTTAGTAGGGTTTCTTCTGGACAAAATCAGAGAGTATAAGTTCAACACCTTTGAATACATTCTCCAAGAAACCACTGTTGGGCAGAGTGCTATTCACTGCGCTTCCTCTATTGGTCATGCAGAAGTTGTAAAGCTGTTACTCACCGTCATAGAAATGAAAAGTTCTGTTCTTCTAGCAAAGATTCTCTCCAAGCAAGAATACAGGAACACTCTGTTCCGTGATGCAGCATCTTGTGGTGACACCGAGCTTCTGGATTTTGTAGTGCAGAAATGTACTAAAATTTACGAAAAAAAAATGTACCTAATAGAGATAGTCACAGAAAGAAGTTCCCGAAATACACTGCCAACTTAACAGAAATGAAAACGAAATCTAAAAATAGACTGAGAAACTCGCGTAGTGTTTGTGGATTTGACTTAGAGAACCACCAGATGTCACCACTTTACTATGCCATTAGGCAAGATAATGTGCAGGTAGTACAGTATTTGTTTGAGAATGTTGGACTGAAAAGGGACAAAATTACCTTCGTTAAGAATCTTGTAAGTTGTTTCCATGGCACCAATACAAGATCACCTTTCCACTATGCACACACTCATGCATCATGGAAATGTCTCTCTTACTTAATCGAACTAGTCATAAACAGGGCGAAATATTTAAAGAACTTCCTCTACAGCAGAGACCAATATGGTAAAACCCTCATGCATTATTCCATCTCAAGTGGCAACACAAGAGTGTCAACATTGTTGATGCAGACGATGAGTGAAGAAGAGGGAGAAGATATCTTCCAGTGGAGTATGTGGAGTTCCATGACTTTGGAAGAATTTCTGCAAAGTCTTTTGAAGAAAAGAAATATTAAATTGCTTGTATTTGTCCTTCGCCTAATGCAGAGAGGGAATGAAGGTAGCATTCTCTCTTTATTTTCTGAACAAATTGACTTAGTGAAGTCGGTTATTTATTATATGGCCAAGCACGTAGACAGGGAGATTTTGGATTTGTTTTTAAGAAACATAGAGAAAGAAGGTGGAGACATATTCCATTTTTTATTGATACCTGATATAATAGGAAAAAGACTCTTAGAGGGAGCTGTGTTTTATGATAACTTGGAAGCAGCAGAGTACTTGATGGGTGTAATAAAAGCGAGGGGAGAAAATGCCGCTGACTGTTTTTGTAAGGATGATTTTATTAGACAAATAGCGCTACAACAACCTGAAATGGAGGCACTAGAATATCTCAATGATTACCTTAAAAAGGTTCGTACTGTTGCAATAAGAAATTATACGATTGAAGTAGCTAACCTACTCTCAGACGTGACTGAAACCGTAAACCAAAACTTTCTGAACTATTTACCTCCCGAAATGAATGTAGAGACATATCTTCATCTAGCAATTAAGACAAGGAATATTGAGATGTTGGGTTTCATCATCAGCACTGAAGGGTGCCCTGACTATGCATGGGACAGAAGGAACGTCTTTCACATCGCTGCAATATCTGGTTACAAGAGTGTGATGGAATTTCTTTTTAGGAAGGCGAAACAAGAGTGTGGTGGAAGTTTCAGTGTTGTAAGCATTATGCATCGTAGAGATGCTTACGGATACACTCCATTCTATTATGCTGTACAACGTGGACACATGGAACTTGTTAAATTTTTGCTTAAGACTGTAAAGGAGGAAACACTTTCGAATGATCACTTGGATTGATCAGTAAAAGCTGAGGGAATCAAGCTGTTTCTACGTGTCTCATTCCGCTTAATAATGGCAGTTCTGTACCGTGTATGCAGATAAGAATAGTTGCCTAGAAGACATGTGAGTATTCACATTGGGGGGCCTCTTATCCCTCCTCCAATGAACTTCAAGTGAAGCTTTTGTCCATCCATTAGTCACATACATTCGTGAATCAAATCTTTCCATGATATTTTAAAATGTGAACTTATTTCTTAAGAAATTATTTTGTTTTGCTTTCCAATGCGATCATCAATGGCAGACAACATATAAACAATTTGAAATTACAAACCAGCCTCTCCAATAGCGCAGTGGTAGCGTCGTCCATTTGTAATCGAGGGGTCACGGGTTCGATTCCTGTGGAGGCACATAGTGGTTCGAATCACACTTTAAACTGTAGTTCCAGTCCCGATTAGCCTTACTGTGCACAAAGTGGACTTAAATCATCAAGTCAATCTATCAATCAACCCAGCTCATTGTGGAAAGCACGAAGCAAAATCTATATATTTATACGAAGAAGAACGAAGGTTTCGGGGTTTGTGAATGGGAAAACGTTATCGGGGAAGATTTTTAAAATGTAAGCATTAGGTGGCCAATATAATGGAATGATGTCATCAAAACTACACTGACTTCAAAAGCAATATGGCGGCCACAATCAAATCTGGTAGTCGTGACGCGTTAATTTACAATATTGTTCTTATCTGTTGAATCTTGAATGGATTTCATGTTAAATCTAAGCAGCATGCGCCAATTTATTTGTGGTCCATTCATTCTGTAGAGGTTTCTAAAAGTCGTCAGTGTGAGGCTGCAGCTATCAGAGAATGTATTCTTTGCTCAACTAGAGTTCCTCTTCTTATCGTTCTACCTCCTTTGTATTTTTTGACGGATGTATGACGAATGCAGCTCACTGTATTTTCTGAACTACAGGTGGGCCGCGGGGAATACAATAAACTCGGGACCTATGACGAACACTTTTCACAAATCTGTAGAAATCAGAGTGTCTGTTCCGTAGCCTGAAGTATAGATGCCTAATATAATAACACTCTAAACGTTGTTACAATGAATAAACAATTATTTTATTGTTAATAAATAATAATAATATCTAAGAGCAATCAGAAGAACATACTGAATTATGAGAAGCTTACAAAAGTTTCTAAATTAGTTGTTGTTTTTTTTGTTGTTTTTTTTCAATTATTTGCGATGTACACTTACCGGCATTAAAAATGTGACACCTACATCCTGAAATACTGGCTTCCCTGCAATGCATTATGTGTGTTGCTTAATTCTACGGCGATCTAAAAGTTTGTGCTTTTATACTTTTATATTTTAAATTATTTTATTAATGCTAAATATAATTTCTGTATGTATCATACAACTGAAAATAGGCATTGATATAATTTAATTACTTATGTATATGTAATTGGTTTTAAGTGTTTGTATATGTTCGTATTTATGTTTATGTATATGAATATTATGCATATGTAAACTTATTTACTTGTAAACCTCCGTTGTAAGTGGAGCAATAGCTCTGGGAGTAGGTATAAATAAATAAATAAATCAGATGACTTCAATAGAAACTTTTTAACAGGACGTTCTGTCATCGCTGTAGCGTAAGATAACACACATAACCAGTGGCGGCGAGTGGGTTCCAAAACTGAGGGGTGTAGGCAAGGACAGTTTACTTTCCCTTGGTAAATACGGTTTAGCATAGTGCATTTAACAAAAGTGGCAAATAGTTGGGGGAAAGTGCCCCCCACGCCACACCACTGCACATAACGCATTGCAGGGAAGCCAGTATTTCAGGGTGTAGGTGTTGTATGTTTATTTCCGGTGACTGCACGTAATTCTCTCGTGCAACATTAATCATATTTATTTTCCAAACTCTGTTTATGTATTATCAAAATATCATTTTACATATCAAAGTGGCAAATTTATATCATATCTGATAATATTTTATGTCATGTTCCCCTTTCGTTTCTTTTCATTGAATTTTCAAGCTGTAGTGAATTTACAGCTTCCACATACAATAATATTTCCAATTCATGATTTAGTTCTATAATTAAACGAATAGTCGATATTCACTATTATTGATTACAATATTTTAACGCTCTTTGTATATAGCACTTCGTTTAGAATACGATTTCAGTAATCGTTGATGCTTTTAAGAATGTCACATCAATCCATGAAGTCGGGAAAATCAGGAGAGTTACTTCATTGGAAGTAGGTACTACCATCTTAATAAAGAGTATGGTGGAATAAAAATGAAAATGTTCAACATATGACATGTAATAGCAATCTTATGTTGCCGTTTTCCTTCAAGAAGGTGAGTTTACACATACACGTCGATATCTCGATTCTAAGGCTCGCTCATACGGCTCTGAAGCGTTGTGTGTATGCAACCACGCAATGCATGTCACTCTTAAGCGATTTATCAACCTCTGAGGATTGATGTGTACCGTTTCTGCTAGACTTCAATCCTCGTAGTTGGAGAAATGTGCTTGCAAATCGCTTACAAGTGGAATGTACAGCGTGGCTGCATTTTAAAGCCGTTGAGACGAGCATCGACGTGAAATTTTATACTTTTTTTTTAAGAAAAAGGAAACACAATTTTGCTATTACAAGTCAAACTTCGTAAATTTTCATTTTTCACTGCACCGTAATAAACAGTACAGAAACCTAGAAATGATTTTTCAGCGATTGGTGCAACAACGATATTCCGTACCAACGTCTCCCGTTGGAACGACGCTAAAAGATCATAGTTTCTACGTATAAAAAACAATTTTCTTGTGAACACCTCCACTTTTCCTTGCGGGAAAAGTTATTTATCCGTCCTTTCCATTTTAGGAGGCAGTTCTTGTATCAACCATTGTTTAGGAAATAAGAGTTATATTTGTGGTGTCCGCCATCTTGGTTTTGTATCAACGGTGACTTAGAAAGCACACAGTTCCATTATATTAGCGACCTAACTTAACCCCTGTCACGCTTCCTCTATTTGTTACAAAGGGTTTTATATTAATAAATTTCATGCTGGAGGATCATATTACAGAAAAATCTTCACTATTATCAATCCAACGTCAAATATCCAGGAAAGGTTAATTTATTTTAAAAATTGTTTCTCTGAAAGAATTAGAATGTGCTTTTCATGATTGGAGTTTGTGTCCATCTTGTGTTTTCTATTGCTGCACGAATTTGTATTTAGTGAAGAAAACTGTCATGTGCTAATGGAATCTGAGTCTGTAATGAAGACAATATACATACATTTGATGTTAGAAGAATCTTCACATTGGAAACATATCAAATGATCTTTTTAGTGGCGCAGGAATGTTTTTCATTTGAGGGAGTAAAAATGTTTTGTATTATTGAAATCTCCTCCTACCAACCTTAACAATTTATACTTTTCAGACAAATATTCAGGTTTGTAACATGTGCATTTATGACTTAAAGGCAAACTGTGTCCTCTTCTTAAAGTTTGTGTATGGTATGTTCTGCTGCATACCCTGTACCTACTCCAATGTATGCATTTGTTTGTATATATAACCTATGTGTGTGTGTAAATGTGTATATAAATATATATATATATATAAATATATATATATATATATATATTTATATATATATACTGTATGTGTATTATATAAGTATGTATTAATTTGTATTCAACTTATTATGCGTTGATTTCCTGTTACTCTTAATCACGACGATGAGGATGAGAGAGATCAGATGAAATTGATGAAGGAACACTTACAAAGAGCTTCCACGCAATGACAGGGACTCTACTAGGTAACTTCGGTGGAGTTATGAAAGTCGACCACTCAACTCACTTGACTACCTAGCCAGCGCATGTATGGCAATGTGTAGCCAAAGGTCCAGCTTCGAACCCTATCATGGTGGCACTATCATTAATTTCGTTGGCTCATTATTCCTTCTCGTCGTCGCGATTGACACAAAAGGTAGAAAAGCGACGTAAAATAATATAATTTGAAAGAATCTATGTGTTTATGATTTTAAGGTTTTGCTAATCACGAGCACTAGAAGATTACAAACAATTTGTAAGTTTCCAATGCACACGCGAGCTGCTTCGTTCTTATGTTTTGCATACATTATGTATTCATAATAAGGAATTAAATTTTGTAATTCCCTGAAATGGGAAAATTAGTTTCATTGTAACTTTACATTATTTACGTTTATAATATTCATGTAAATGTTGTATTTTTTAATTATGAAATGTAAATATTGTATGTAAATCAATAATTTTTATTGTATTATTTCATCTTGTTGAGGAAATATATTTTTAAATAATGTATTTAAACACTCTTATTGTGTGTATTACACAAGAAGTTATGTTATTCACTTTAATCAAATTTATGTAATTGTATAATGTGAAAGTACTTACGTTTGTTACGTGTGTGTATAAAACATGTCCATTTTGTAAATACATATATTTTACTATGAAGTGTCACTCCTTTGTGAAATGGGATATTCACGAGCTTCAATTTACCACTCAAATGACGGTGGAAATGATAATCCTGTGTATTAATAATTTGAAACTTGCAACTTGTCACAAATTTCTAAAATTCGAAAGTTTAAAGAAACTGTAACTCTATGTTATTTACATGTGCATTAATGCTGATGTTAATGTTGTATTTTATTGTTATGTCATGTGAATATTGGGTAGGAATAAAATTTATTATTAGTTACGTTATATAAAATGAAAAGTTGTTTCATGTAATTGAGGAAACATAGCTGTTGAATTAAGTCAACAAGTTTCTTGTCTGTGTGTAAGGGGAGGGTGCATTCGTGTGTGTGTGTTTTCAGGCTTTTTAATGTAACTTTCCCCCTGCAATATTTTCTCGTCCCCCACAGTCACCTTCCCCTGGTGCCGCCACTGGTTGGAGACTCCAATTCTCTGGTGAATTAATATCCCAACGCTATGTTTGCCGCCATCTTTACAAATGACTGAAGAGCGGACTATAATAATACTACCATAAAAATTCTAAGAGTAATATCGACACAAGAAAATCATCTGTGTTGTTCCTAGCACGAGAACCGACTCGTGTTAGTCTTTCGATTGCAGTGTATCTCTTTTGGAAGAAGCTTGCTCTTGTACTAAATGACTGTGCAAGTAGGCTTAGTGCTGATGCATCCAAAGTGATTCTCACCTCAATCAATCAATCAACCGTCTGCTTCCCAAACGGCTGAAAGGTGAATGAGTTCATTAGGCCGTTTCATGAGGACATGTAAGGAGTGTGAGGTGGAGGTAGTGCTCCATACATTATTCATACCTACCATACTGGAGAAAGTCTCCGAGTGACCTTTTACCCCAGGATTTCACACGGACACCAATCAATTGAGAGCTAGGTGAGCCCCAGGGCTGCTTATGCAGGTCGAGGAAACATTTCCTCTCCACGAGACCAACTACAACCAGAGCAGAAAGACTTTTCCTCCCTAAAACTTCGTAGGTGCTTAGCATCCTTTATGAAAGCACCTGGCTTCTCTAGATGAGCTGAAAATGCACCAAGTTAAATTCCGTCATCAGGGAGCGTGAGAGAGTAGGTCTCGTCTAGTTGCAACCTCTATCTTCCTCGGTCTCGTCTCGGCTTATACTTACTCGTATCTTTCTCGTTTCAAGAATTGAAAACACGCATACGTTACAGGATTACATTTATAAGCCAGTTTCGACAAACAAATTTCTCATATATATTTTTTTCTAATTCATGCGTCATTTCGACGCTACGCACCTTCCAAAAAGCTTTCTTCTTTCTGATTATCCATTACTTCATTATATGTTTACTTAAAATAAGCAAAATATTATGTGGTCTAATTATAAATAACCAGTTAGATATCCGCTTGCTATGTTTGAGGAAGTAATCTTGCCTTATGAACCAAATTTGTTTGAAGAAGTCGAATTAGAAAGACATATTTACTTATGAATTGGCACTCACAGGAGACGTACAGTCGCGGACACTCCTGAGTTGTAGCGATCCTATTGAGAGTCTATGAGATTTTTACAACACATAAATGCCCATGACTGTACATCGTAGAAATTTACCAAGGAACGGTGGAGAAAAATTCAGTCGAATCCAAGGGTACCTCGTACCTAAATATAATTCAGATTTCATACCGTAATTTAATTAGTTTCATATTTATTTTTTATGGAATGTGAACTTTCTATGCACATAACTTGTTATAATGAAGTGTAAATCACACTACTTGTAATTAATTGTCAAGGAATTCAAATCAGCAATGAACTCTGTTGTATCAGCAGAATGAAATGCATTTGCTGCTGTGTGTACTGACTTCTTGGAAAATACGAAGTAACCAAATTATGTGCAGCTGATCATTGACCTCATTGAAATATGCCACGTGTAACATCTGGATTTCTTTCCAGACAATCTGGCAACATAAATGATGAACAGGGGATATTAGGTAAAATGGAGAGGCGATGTGAGGGTAGCACTTCGAAGTTAGCAGATTACAATTAGTTTCTCTAAAAGGAGACAGAGCTCCTCATACAAAAACTGCCCAGATGAACTCACTTTCAAATGCAGCATGTAAGATTCGTCCATTCGCGTACGTGATACTGGTTATATTTTTGCCCCTTGGTTCCAAATATACTTCTGCTCTTCTTGTAATGTGTTGTGATTCTTTCAGAATATTGGCCTCCGTGATGGCTCAGTGGTAGCGTCGTCGCCTTGTAATCAAGGGGTCCCGGGTTCAATACCCGGTGGAGGCACTAAGTGGTTCGGACCCCACTTTAAACTGCAGGTCCAGTCCCGATTAGCCTTACTGTGCATAAAGTGGACTTAAAACACGAAATCAAACAATTAATGAATCTTTCAGAATATTATACAGTACATTATTATTCATAAAGTACGAAAGGTTGAAGGATATGTTGACAGGTTGGTGTCCGTGCTGCATATGGTGGTGAGTTTTGGTGCACCCTGCCTATCTAAAAACTGTGACGTGGTACGCAATTTTGGAGAAAATTTCTGAAATCACCACATGCGAGTATGTAAAGAACACCTCATTTCCTTTCTGATGCAGAATATAAGTTAAAATTTGGTGCTCAGTGTTGTTGTATGGTGTACGGTGGGTGATCTTTGGAATTTCAGTTTCTTCTGGGGTTAAGGAACGTGAGATTGACAACACATAATAAAAAATAGCTTTGAGATATGAATTTGCCTTTCTTGTATCTTGTTGGCATAGAAATGATATAACACATCTACTTAGTCAACAACTTTAAAACCAGAAACATCACAGGCCTCTCCGATAACGTTGTTGTCTTGTAATCAATAGTTCACGGGTTCGATACACGCTGGAGGCTCATAATGGTTTGGCTCTTTGAACCCTTTCTGTTTACTAAGTGGACTTAAATGTAAAACTTCCACTTATCACTGTATTTAAAACAGTAGAGACAGATAAAAGTTTCCTTCAGTCCATATCTCAAGATGCCAGGTACTATTTAGAATTTATTTATTGAGAAAATTCCATATACAGCACAGGTGGCCATTTTACACTGAAATTGTCAACAAGGAAAATGGAATGATAAAAATAAAAATAATAAGCAAAAAATATAAAAATAATAAAAGTAACAAAATAACACAAAAGTGAATAGCAAATTAACAAATAATAAGTAAAAATGACACTGTTTGATATTATTTACAAACATTCCTTCTAATAGAAGACCGAAAGCCAAACTCGGAGGAAAATATATCGAATATTGATGAGAGATCATTGTATTGTGTGGCAAGTCTGTAAATGAAAGATCTTTTTTGAATTTCTAGTCTAGGGTTTTTTGTATAAAATGATCTTGTGTTGCGAGTTGTTTGCATAGGTAATCTAAAGTGGAATTCCTCAAGGAGTGTGTTGCAGCGGATTTTACAATTCACAATTTTGTATAAATAACTGAAGTCATTCTGCAAACGTCCCTGATAATCAGTTTGTAAGTTTAGAAAAGACAAAAGATGCGGAGATGTAAAATTACGTAATAAGGGAACCCTGTATCGAACTATAGCTAGGCAGAAGTGAAAGACTGAATCGATTCTAGAGAGCTGAGTGGGACACGCCATGGACCAGGCGGGGGAGCAGTATTCTATTATTGGGGAAATGAATGACTTGAAGTACAACGTGAGGGCTGAGATGTCACTAATTTCAGTGAAACGATACAGGAAACCTAAGAGACGCATGGCCTTTATAGTGATGCCTAAAATTTGTTCCTCAAATGGAGCTTTTTGTGTAAAACAATGCGTAGGTCCTTGTGAGAGGATACTGCTTTGATGTTATTGCCAGAGATGGAGTAAGATGACTTTAACAGGTTCTTCTCGAGAGAGATGGTGAGAGTAGTACATTTTTCAGGATGTAACGTAAGGCAGACAACAGGAAGTAAAGGTTGTTATGTCATTCTGAAGAAGATGAGTATCGTGGGAAGTGGAGATTTCTCTGAAAATTGTACAGTCATCTGCGAAAAGAAGGTAGTTACTAGAGGGAGCTGCGAGATGGTCGGCAAGGTCGTAGACGAATAATACTCTGTATGAATAAGAGAGGTCCTAGAACACTGGCCTGTGGAACTCCAGAGGAGAAGTTGGTGTAATTTTATTTGCTTGTAATGGCACATAAAGGGTTCAAGTACGATTTTTACCTTCTGTTTGTTTAACAAAATGGTTATGTTTATTTAACCTCATTTTTTCTCCTGACCATTCTTAGCTCTTGGTTTCATTGATTGGTTGAATTCAAAATTATAGTGCGTCAACATTTAGGCAATTTTGAACCCATCACATAATACTGAACCCAGCCCATTACATCTGTTTCCTCAGCTACATTGAAAAGCTGAGGCTGTAAAGTGGTACTCAGCACACAAGTGGACAAACACGCACGACAAGGGAGGCTTTGAAAATTGATTCTTTTCAACGAAAGATTAATTTCAGGAGGATTTTATTTGCACGATGGAATGAAAATAGTGTAGAATCCCTGTAGATTAAATGGTTGATCGTGAGAATTCAATTGTTTCATATGTTATTGGACTCCTGCTTACCCAAATGATTAGCGCTCTGACCTTCGACGCGAGCGGTCCCGAGTTCGAGCCCCGGTGGGAGCCTCCAAAAAATGTTGGCGATGACCCAGCGCCGGGAGGACTATTGGGAAGATGCTGGAAAAGAAGAGATAGCGAACTCCGGTCTAGGAAGCCAGAAAACAGCGGCGATGGGACATGATGCGCTAACCAGACGTCACCCAATGTACAATCCACCCTGGCCCTTAGAGCTGTTTTTGCATTGAGTTTGGTTTAGTTTCGTGTGTATCATTTGCTACAATCATGAGTTTATCACAGGTTAAAATAATTAATACCATCACTGTCGTCAGCACGTAGTAGTAATATGAGGCAGTATAAGTGCGACATAATGAGTGAGGAAGAAATGACGGTCAATAGATGTCGGCACTGTAACCCAAATGTATTTATTTATTTATTTATTTCGTCTTGTTTTACATGTCGAAGTTAAGGCTGTGGAACCTTTTCTTCCACTTGACCATGTTTACACAATTTTTGAATATGAATTAGTGGTCTACATTGAAATTACAAGGGAAAAAATACATACACAAATTTAAACCTAAAGGATACGAATAGAAGTCTAACCAATAGACACGGGGAACACACATGACGCGCTCACATATTTCTGACAATAAAGTTTAATTTGAAATGGTTTTGAATTATGAGTTCCAGCAGTTTTTTCCAATTTAGACTCTTGGTTGCCAGCACAAGGTCTATGCGTGCTATTAATCTCCAGAAATAACTCATTGTCACATAGCAGGATTGTCTATTCAGGTAGCCCTGCTTCAAAGAAAGAAATAATTACCCTCGCAGCGACGCGATTGTCTAGCGAACATAGCCGAGCGATTACCAGACACAACAGTGGAGCGGAAGGATTTCATTTCTCGTCACAAGGCCGGTGGGGTGTATGCAAGAAGCGGCCATATAGAGAGTCGCGTGAGTTGAATCAGATCATGGGCAGACAGTGGACGCACTGGAGACGAGACGGAATAGGGCAACAGGCAACTTGACTATACTCTACTCCTCGAACTTGTGGATCAACGCCACGCATGACAGCAGAGAAGGGGAAAATCTATTGAGCAGAGCGAAGCAGTTCACGCAAGTATACTTATCGCAGGCCAAACTCTGCGGCTGACTTACTTAGCTCCAGGTGTCCACCAATCGTCTTCGGGGATTTGTGGCTCTATGAGTGTCAACGACCTCAGTTAAGAAGTAAAAGCTGTAGCGGTAACATCGCTCTCCGGATGCACCGTTTCCAAGAGTACATGTATTATTGTCAGGTTTGTTTGTACAGTTTTTGGGTGTTTTGTGTACTAATTTTCAGTGCTTTGTGTAGTATTGTGCAACATTTATCCAGTAATGGCGCTAATCAACTCTCTCTCTCCCCAGTACGTGTATCCTCCGACACTAATTTTCGTCCCGCAGGAAACTTTGTGACATCACAATGCCCGATATCAGTTCAAGAGAATTCAACTGATCATTCATCGTTTCCCAGTCGCCAGCTGGGTATGCGACAAGCATAACTTCAGTAGCTTCCACCCCACCTCCACGCAATCCCGTTCCCTCTCACATGTCCATTGGTGGAGACATCTTGCGTCACTACTTACGCAAAAACTTGTTTTCGTTCACTTGGTACAAATATATCAGAGACAGAGTATAGAGACGGTAGCCAGGAAAGGCTCTGGGGAAGAGGAAGCTTTACGGGGACGCGAAGAACGTGCAGGTAGATCTTTTGCAGTGTCCAAACCTTCACATCCATCGTTGAGACCTCGGCAGGTGATTCCTCGAGGTGGCTGAGTGATCGAGGTTCTCACACCGGCTAAATCGTGAAAGACAATTGCATGCAACGTCACAAGGAAATCAGACTAAGCCAAATAGGAGCAGAGGCTAGGCCTGTTGAGTCTTAGATAGGAGGGAAGCACGCCTTTCGATCACGGCATACGGACGTGGTTGTATTCTTCCAACAAGAGACCTGCAACCTGGCACAGAGCAGTACCACAACCAACTCCCGAACCCACACCAAGTGGCTGAGGCGACGAACCCCCTGCTCAGTCCCTTGGGAAACAATCGAGAGCGAAGGGAACTGGAGCCCAAAGGTAGCTGAGTCTAGTGTTGCTCCTGTTTGTTGTTCGACAGGGCACCCATTACTCAGATAGACGCACATATGCTGGTGACACATTCCTTCTCATACAAATGCCTATTCAACATGAAACAAATTAAATCAAACACACATAATTAAATTTTAGAATGAATTCACTACACTTGATTCTACACTTAATATCCTCCATTAACATTCCATTACTTTGGAATTCGATTAAAGTCATTCTTCCGCAGTGACAGGTATCTCTCTACGAAGGCCACTTTCCTGTCATCAATAACAAGGACTCACCTGCACGATGGCTACTACTTTCATTGATGATCATGAATAATTGCTTGTACTCTAAGGAGCTGTGCTAGGATGATCACCAACGTTTGAGCGAATAGTTGTATCCCAGTTTTTAGTACGGCATTTTGTGTTATATTGCCATTCGTATAATCTGTTCAAGGAATCTGTGGGGCAAGCGAACGAAAACAAATCCTGTCCGCAAGTAGTTTAGTGAGAGGATTCGGCCAATGAACGCGTTAGAGCTGAAGTAACTGCACGGAAGAGGGCAACAGGGCTCCGCTACCAGGTTTGCAGCAGCTCGTACTGCTTTACTTCGCCCAATCGTTCTCTCCCCTTCTGTACCCTTACGCCCGGCTTTGCTCCACAGACTTCTTGGGACCTGTTACATACTTTAGGTACTGCCGTAGGTAAATGTATCAATGTGAGTTGTGATATCCAAGAGACATGTAAAAGGGTAAAGGCATATGGGGTCACATATTCTTGATCTCGGCTATAGTTTGGATAATGGGATCAACATCACGCCCGGCCAACTTTACCCCCCCCCCCTTGCCTAGGGTTGCCCCCAGGTACCCATTGATTAGAGGCTGAGTGAGGCCTAGAGTCGCTGTATGCGGAAACGATGCAGCAAAAGTTCCGACCCTAGATCACCCACCCGGTTAATCGAACGTGGCTTTCTGTCGACAGACGACAGTTCGGTCATCATTTTGCCTCGTCATTGGATGTAGCAGTAATACGAAATACGAGGGGCGATCAGGTTGCTCTGACCCTAACATAGAAAGAGCAGCAATAGGGTTTCAATTTTTTTTTTAAATTTTCAACATACTCCCCTGCAACTCCAATGCACTTTTCCCATTGGTGCTCCAACGCCTGGATACCTTGCAAAAAAAAATCTTCCGACTGGTCCTCCAACCATGAGTCCACAGCCCTTATCACCTCAGAATCATCAGAATTTGTTTGCCCACGAATGTCATTCTTCAAATATTTGAACAAATAGAAATCACTGGGGGCCAAATCTGGGGAATAGGGTGAGTGGGGCAACAATTCGAACGATGCATCTGAGATAGCGGCTCTCGCAATGCGTGAGGTGTGGACAGGTGCATTGTCCTGGTAAAGGAGCACACCACGGGTCAACATCCCACGCCTCTTTTTCTTGATGGAATCACGTAATTTTTTGATTAGGACACTAGTATGTGCCAGTGATGGTTTGGCCTCTTTGTAGATAGTCCAAAAGAAGGACACCCTTGCAGTCCCAGAAAGTTGAGGCCATCACCTTCTTGGCTGACGTTTGCACCTTGACCTTCTTCGTTGATGGAGAATGTGGGGTGTTCCCACTCCATGCTTTGTGATTTTGTTTCTGGGTCGACGTGATGGACCCATGTTTCATCCATAGTTACAAATCGGGCAAGGAAATCGTCTATATCAGCACGAAACTTGTCAAGAAGTTCTTGACTGATGAGCACTCGGGTGCGCTTCTGCTCTGGGGTGAGGTTTCGAGGGACCCATCTTGCAGCAATTTTTTTCATTTGCAATTCCTGGGTAATTATGTTTTGCACAGTGCCATATGACAGGCCACACATCTCAGCAACATAACGGATAGTGACTCGACGATCCTTCAGCACGATATCGTGGACTTCGTTAATGTTTTCGGTTGTCATCACAGTTTTTGGTGCTCCACCTGCATGTTCATCCTCACACGACTCTCTCCCACAATTAAACTCACGACACCATCTCTTCACCATACTGTATGAAGGAGCAGTGTTCCTTAGTGTATCCACCAAGTCCTCATGAATATTGGATACTGTCCACTTCTTCTTCACAAAATATTTGATCACCGCTCTCACCTCAGTTTTCTCCATTCTGGCACATTGACACAACTTCACTCAGTTAAACCCCTGTAAAAAGAAAACTGTACGCTACTCAGACTTGCAATTCAGAATGAAAGCGTATAAAGGATCACTAAACAATAACAAAATAAAAAATCAATCATAACGTCATTCCTTCTATGTTAGGGTCGGAGCAACCTGATCGCCCCTCGTATAACTCTTCTTATTTTCCAGATTAGATATTGTGGCTGCTATGGAGATTATCTGATCTGCAATAAAAATTATCTTAGCTATAGATATGCACGTGTAACCTTACGTGCCAAGTGGAACAATTTCATCCACTTCTGTAACGGACTCTACTTTCTGATTCAGGAAAATGTTAACAATCAGGTAAGAAATTAGGAATATATGTATTTGAAAAAGTCATTATTGTTAAATGAGTAGATACAAAATAACAATATTCTTTTTTATGAGCAATATCGTTATCAAAATCATGTTCTCTATCATGTAAGAGTTACATCTTCGTTAAGAATCGAATAAAGAGAACACGTAAATTGACCGATTCGGTTGCTGAAAGAATTTCCACGAATGGTAACTCTGGGAACTGCACATAAAATCGTTCATTTGGAATAGTTTTGTTAATAATTTTAAACATACTGTTCCTACTTGTGCTCTTGCTAATTCACTGTCTGTATAAATTTATTTCTAATGTATTACTTTTCATCTAGATAATTTTAGCAGTCTCTTTCATTTTTTGTAAAATGAAAGCACATCAATGGTTTTTAATTTTTCTATTACGATTGTAATGTCTTGAGTTAAAATATTCCATTTGGCTGGAATAAATGGACAGTCAGGTTAGTGTAGATGAGTCGCTCTTGCCCGTGTCAGGAACTCAAAAATTACACTGATTTTACCTGTACTAGGTAGAGCTATTGTAGGGTTGTGAAATACTGTCAAAGAGGCAGGCATAAGTTAGGAGACCGTTATGTAAACACATATAGTACAAGTAACTGATCAATAGGTAATGATGTGTTGCTCGGACCATTAACCACTGTACATGGTTTTTATAAACACGCTAGTTGTGCCTTGCTCTTCAGGGCAGGGTATTGTGGTATGTTGTCACATGAAGGTAGTAAAGGTCTGCAATAATGTTGCCGTAACTGGAAGAAATACCCGCCTATTCCCGTCCTAAGCAGCTGTTGCCTTGAACTTACCCGACTCGCCCAGCTGAAGAGAAAGTTTTCCAGCTTCCATCAACAACGGACAGACAGTGAATGACCGTCGATGTCTACAGCACTGCAAACACAAGCTTCGGATGCAGGGGAGGACACGGCATACTGGAACAAATATTGCCAAAAATGATTTTGGTTGATTTGGTGTTTTCTAAATCCACTTTATGCACAGTAAGGATAATCGGGACTGGACCTACAGTTCAAAGTGGGAGCCATAGTCAAAAATGAAAATAGAATGTTCGAATTTTGTATATCAATGCATGAGAAAGCATGGATTGAGAACGAAGATTGTATTTCAGACGTTAATGATCCCTTACTTATAGGCTGCGAAGGATGAATCTTAAAAATTTTGAATGAGAACATCTGTCTGGTGACATAGTGTTTGATGGGTCTAATAATTACAAACATCTTTTGTAGAAAATATGCATTGGTTTGGACCATTGTTTGTGATTAACCTTAAAAAAGCTGTTGTACTTAATCATACGCGTAACATGCTAACATCATGGAAACATTAAACTGAGTGCATAAACACTGAACGTCGCTACACCGCCCCCAATTCCAACTGGCGACTGGGAAGCAACGAATCAGCGATCAGCTGAATTCTCTTCGACTGACATCGGGAATTTTCGAGTCCCAAGGCACCAAAAGTTCCTGGCATAACGAAACAAATGAGCATCGGATACACAGAATGTTGCCAAACGTATTGTATCAGCGCCCTTACTGCTTTTCGCTCTGAATTATACAATGTGATGACAATGAATTGAAATAAAAACGCCAATAAGCAGAGAAGAATGCCTGCTTCGAATTACATAGTTTCATTCCTTAAAACAACACTGGGTGTAAAATAAGAAAAGTAAAGAAAATAGCGGTGGACAATTTGCCTACCATTATCTTTGCCGTTGACAGTACAATAGTATACAAAGCACGGAAAACACTGTACAAACCAGCCAATAAAAGCACCTGACAAAGACAGATGTACGCTTGATAATGTGGTAACGGGAGAGCGATGTTGCCCCTACAGCTCTCAATTCGCAACTGAGAATGTTGGCACTCATGTAGGAACATATCCCCGAAGACGATTGGTGGACAGATGGAGCTATGTAGGGCAGCCGCCAGTCGGACCTGCGAATAGTACAATATGCAGGTGCTGTTTAACACATCTGTTCCTCCCCCGACTCTCACCCCACCCACACCCCCGTCCAATGGAACTTCAAAAATCTAAAAACATAAATCCTTATTTTTAAAATTAATTTTTACCAATATGATTAATTGAAATATAAAAGTGCAAAGATACATTAAAAAGTGTTCAAAATGTAATTACCCAAACAGGGATCGAACGCAAAGCCTTCTCCACCATACGACATTGCCTTAACCACTCAGCTATTGGCCAACCTTGGTTGGTTTGAGTTGCTGTTTTAAGTCCACTTTATGCACAGTAAGGCTAATCGGGACTGGACCTACAGTTTAAAGTGGGATCCGAACCACTTGTGCATCCACCGGGCATCGAACCCGGGACCCCTCGATTACAAGGCAATGACGCTACCACGGCGCCATTGGGGAGGCCCACCAACCTTGGAAAATATATTTCTTATCGGTATCTTTTGCAGCCTCCCTTGGTTTAGCACAATAATGCTTACACTTTCATTTAAACTGGAAAGGGTCTCGAAATATTCATGTCTCAAGCACATGGCTTTCAACACGGAATCAAAATGAAAGCCTTTATTAAGAAATGTGAATCGCCTGCTCTCTTATTGCCAAAGGACTACCGGCACACTCTACCGTCTGCCAGAGGAAGCAATCTGAAAGTCCCAAATAAACTGTGAATATTCGTTCGTGCGCAGGCGCGAGTCGTTAGTGTATGACATCAGTTCACATCAGTTTGAAGCATGTGTGTCCCGTCCAGAAAATGACCATGAAGGGATGTCTACGTTTGCCAGCATGCCCTACGAATGGTCCCGATAGGTTGGAGATCGGTTGAGTGGATTGGCTTCCTTCCAGCGAATCATACCTGCCCGTGCAGATCTCTACCGGGAAAAGCAGTCACTATGAGCGGGTAACGCCCAGAGGTGTTCATTTTGAGTCAACCTCCCCTCACCCTCACCCTCCGAGATCGCAGTCGACCTCGCCCTCCACCGCCCTCACCCTCCGAGATCGCAGTCGCCCTCGCCCTCCATCGCCCTCACCCTCCGAGATCGCAGTCGCCCTCGCCCTCCACCGCCCTCACCCTCCGAGATCGCAGTCGCCCTCGCCCTCCACCGCCCTCACCCTCCGAGATCGCACATCGCCCTCGCCCTCCACCGCCCTCACCCTCCGAGATCGCACATCGCCCTCGCCCTCCACCGCCCTCACCCTCCGAGATCGCAGTCGCCCTCGCCCTCCACCGCCCTCACCCTCCGAGATCGCAGTCGCCCTCGCCCTCCACCGCCCTCACCCTCCGAGATCGCACATCGCCCTCGCCCTCCACCGCCCTCACCCTCCGAGATCGCAGTCGCCCTCGCCCTCCACCGCCCTCACCCTCCGAGATCGCACATCGCCCTCGCCCTCCACCGCCCTCACCCTCCGAGATCGCACGTCGCCCTCGCCCTCCACCGCCCTCACCCTCCGAGATCGCAGTCGCCCTCGCCCTCCACCGCCCTCGCCCTCCGAGATCGCAATCGCCCTCGCCCTCCAACGCCCTCACCCTCCGAGATCGCAATCGCCCTCGCCCTCCACCGCCCTCGCCCTCCACGACCCTCCATCCGTCTTCACCCTCCACCACCCTCCACCAACCCTCACGGCTTTACTAGTGGGTTGATTTTTGCTTTTTTTGCATTTTTACCTTGAGGAAAATTCATATGCTTTCAACGGTTTCATTCATATATATATATATATATATATATATATATATATATATATATATATATATATATATATATATATCTTGATTTGGGATACTCTGGCAACCTTTTAGAGTTCTATCACAGGTGTTAGTGTATATTTGAGCTTAATGTGCTTATTATTGCATATACGTATTGGCAGTAATTTCCATGCAATCGTTCATTTCAACTTTGCATCTTTTTGTGTGAGTGTGTGTGTATGTGTGTGCGCGTCTAATCTGTGCTATATGGCCTGTGTGCTCTAGATGGATGGGTCAAGAACATCCAGTTATTGGAAACTACTCTTTATGCTAAGATCAAGAAAATCTCCTCCCACATCACATCAACCAGGGACATCTAAAAGAATGAGTCACACACATTTCTAGGTGCCAGAAACAGTAGCAGGATGCATTATTTGTTCATTATTTGGTGATACGTTATCTTTGTAAATCTGTGCGTGTGTCCGTGCCTGAGTGATACCTGTTTGGGGGAAGGTTAAAAGGGGAATTTCTCTTTCAGTTTGCAAATGTTCATTCTTTGGGGATGACCCCTTCCCCCCCCACACACACACACATACGTAAATAAATATACATGCCAAGGTGGTGGCTGTCGCCATCCGTTTGAAAACCTGAACAAATTGAATAAATATTTACACTTTATGGAAATGTGAATAGTTCATTAAATAAGTAGATATGCAGCAGACCCGGAATACAACGGAACTCTGTTCCGGCAAATCAGTTTTTTGGCGGAATTTAATTCCTTCTATGGTATAGCCATAGACATGGGTTGGGTTCAAAAATTTTTTTTGGGAGGGATCAGACCATTGATCAAATTTCAATAATATAAATAATAACAATAATAATAAATATTATTATACAATGTTAATCAAAATACCATAAAACTTATATAATTTAATTCCATTATTATTATTATCATAATTTTCATTATTATTAATATCATTATTATTATTATTATTATTATTATTATTATTATTGCTGTTATTATATCCGTGAGGAGACTTTCGTTCTCGATCCACCAGATGAACAGCATAGCTGTTTTACACTGTATATTTTACATTTAATACAGTTAGAGTACACGACATGTGTAATTATTCTTTTTTGTTAATATATTTTATATTCGTTGTTCAATAAAAGCTTTCAAATTTAGACAGCTGAACATTTTATTTTTTTTAAAAAATTGGAATTTTCAAAACCATTTATTATTTCGATTAAATGGTAGATTATGATATATATATATATAAAATGGTTTCTTTAATGTACACTATTTTGTTCGATCTAATGAAACTTTTATTTTTGTTATTCTGTTCGAATACTAACTGAAATTTATTTCTCTTATTAATAATAAAACTGTTTTGTTATTTCTCTTATTAATAGTAAAAATGTTTTGTATCTTGAAATAAACTATGCAAATTCCAGGGGGTCCATGGATCGGTTCGGTTCGATCCTCTCCTCCCGATGCTCATAATTGTTCTTGTACTTTCGAAACAGTCGACAGACGACAGTCGCTATGCACTAAGTACGTGTTTTATAGGACTGCATGTATACACTACCGCTGGGTGGAGGGTGGTGAACGTAACACGCTACGAAGCTGGAGGTCCTAGGTTTGAACTCCTGTCAAGGAGGATTAAAACCTTATCAAATGGGGCAACTTAAAGGTCGGAAAGGCAATTTTGGGACACCCCAAACCCATTTTTCAGTCAGAACCAGAAAAATACACTGGAAAGACAACAGCAGAAGTGAAAATGGAGCAATGGAGGTGGGCTGTGATTCCGAGAAAAAACTGTTTTGCACAAGTGTCGGGAATTGCAAATGTTTGAAAATTCTAGCTCGATCATTTGATTGGTTTGGCCTTCTTTACTTCGCTTTCTGTTACTTTTAGCTGATTGCAAATATGAGGATGAAAGATGATATGATGAAATTGATAAAGGTACATCGATCGTCTCAGCATTGTCTCCCCTTGTATTTTGAAAAGCTTCGAATAAATTTTTGAAAATGAGATACTGATTTTGGTTCCTGGACGTCCATTAATACAACATATCAGAAGTTTCGGGGGGTGGGGTTGAACCTTTGAACATCCAAAGTCCCTCTCTAAATACGGCCATGTGCTGTGACACTGGACAAAGATTTTATGTACATAATACTCCATACAAAAGTCCATCCTTTGACACATTAATTCTTATAAACAATAGATGAAGAGGAAAAGTGAAAGTTCTTGTACTAAATTTGTTGATTGATTTGGTGTTTTAAGTCCACTTTATGCGCAGTAAGGCTAATCGGGACTGGACCTACAGTTTAAAGTGGAATCCGAACCACTTGTGCCTCCACCGGGTATCGAACCCGGGACCCCTTGATTACAAGGCAATGACGCTACCACTGCGCCATGAGGGAGGCCTGTACTAAATTTGTCCCCGGAAATTTAGGAAAAATAAATTCGATTTAAGATGAAAATGAAATCGTACCGGCATCATTTTATAAATGGCAGTTAAATAAAAACTCCATTACGTTGGGGATGGGAGCTCAAACACGCATCCAATAGATAACATTAATCACTCACATACAGCTCCTACTTTATGCGGCAGCGGTAACAAATCATATAAATTACTTGAATGTCTTATCACTCGAATACTTTTATTCTCGTTCTTTGTCTTTCAGATGTGCGTATTTTAAGACTGTTATTGCTTTTATTTTCCGTTACCTACGGAAATATTTCTAGCACACATATAGACACTCCAGGAAATGAAATATATGTCTCTCCAAGAACTTCAAGTGGCAATGGCATCTGAAATTATATGACTTGGTCTTAATTGATTTCATATTTTAATTTTTGCTCTCAACGCCATCATCGACCGAGCACGTGTACCTGTACTGCATACCATATTTTGATAAACCATGCTCTAGTGGTAGGTTTTACCCCCATTGACCAAGAAAATACATTATTTATGTAGACACTTGGAAGTTTTGGTATTTAGTTCCTTCCTTTAATTATACATCTCTCCAGATTTACAGTTCCTATACGGATATAAACATAAGCTTATTGGAGATGAAAGAAAGTTACAATCCTTTCCCTGTACTCATTGGGTAGAACGAGGCACTAAAAAGTTAACATATTTGCCCTATGATAATATACATAAGTCATGTCATTCCATGTCAGTTCAACCAAGTAAAAAAAGAGGTTTTGGAACCTATGCTCTCAGATTTTGATGAAACTTGGCACATTTAATCCTTTCATGCTGGTGACAAACTACATTCTTTTCTCTATCTTGTCTGGTTTCATTTCTACAGTTTCTCAAACTTTCAGTGATTCATCCTTTCCTCTATTCCCAAAGCCTTCAAGTGAGCTGCACTGTCTTCCAAAAATAATTCTATCTCCCTTACAAATATTCAATCTTTTTGAAATTTCACAATTATAACCAAGTAATAAGAATTCCAGAAAAAGATATTTCAACATATCACACTTATATTTTAGTAGACAATTCAATTAATAAAATAGTATTATTATCTAATTTTTTGGGACCGAAAACTTGGTTTACTAAAATTTCAATTATCATCGAGAGGGAAAGGTGCAACACCAACACAAGTATTTTTGTAATGAACTTATAAGATCTAACTTACCCAGAGACAAAATTGATAGCTTTTTCTTTCCTTCTGAAAATATGCCAACTTATTTCTGAAAATTTTTAAAAACGGCTACCGGATTTTATATTTTTCAAATTAATTTAAAATCTAAGATTCTCATTCAAAATATCATTGAAGTAAATGTTTAGAGCATACCATTTTAAATAATGTTTTCCTGAATGCACAGAGGGCTGGACACGGGGGAGGGAGGGGGGGCAGTGCCACCATCCCTGGAAAATGAAGGTCAACCAAAAAGTACGTATTTTACACACATTCAGACCTCTCCGATGGCGCAGTGGTAGCGTCGTTGCCTTCTAATCAAGGGGTCCCTGGTTCGATACCCGGTGGAGATACATATAGTGGTTCGGATCTCACTTTAAACTGTAGGTCCAGTCCCGATTAGCCTTACTGTGAATAAAGTGGACTTGAGACACCAAATCAATGAAATCAGTCCACACGCATCCTTTTCTTTCAGTCACAGTCGTTTGTGTATATTATTAAAAGGGTATTGCAGGGACATGATAACTTCATATCTACAGAGTGTTTCTTTCAGGGGGCGACACTGTTGTGTAGGAATATGCCTCATTTACACCCCTCTCCCCCACCAAAATAAAAGTCCTGCTGATGTCCATGAATTGTTCTTATTAATTATTAGATTGAAAGCATGCCCTTATAATATCTTATATTGTTTTTTTACATGTATTAGTAAAAAGATACATTTTAAAAAGTAGTTGATATTCTAACTTTTAATACACGGAATGAAATTAATGAGAAATATACTTTGCATTATAAGTTGTAGATTAAATAGCTTTGGTGACTTTGATGACAAAAATACTTAGTTCCCTTGGTCATCCACATTCATTTCTTTCCATACGAATATTCCAAAAATCTATTCCATGACAGTTTGCGAATATTATGGGATGAATATTGTTTGCTGCTGTATGCTCAGATGTGATAATAGGAATAATGATACTACTACGACATTTTGGAGGCTCGTGTGATGGTTTTTATTCTCTTATGTTTGTAGTCATATATTTGGTTAAATTGCAGCATATTTTAATGTTGCTTATTACGTGATTTATGAATATTGTTAATGTAATTCGTTCAATTGCACCGATTTTTAACCGATGCTAGTTGAGGGGGAAGAACTAGCTCGCCACCCACAACCCCCACCCTCATACACACGGAGATATAGAGAGGGGGTTAACAAAATTGTAAGGGCACCCTTACATACAATTTCAGTAGAAGCATTTTAAAAATGATATTTCGGATAGTCAATATGTTTCGAGCACATTACAAATATTTTCATTTTGTAGCATTCTTCAACCCAATTTCTCCTTTATTGAATGGCTTTGCTGGTTCCAGTGGCGGCGATTGGGTTCCAAAACTGGGGATGGGAAGGTGCCAATACTGAGGGGGCAAGGACAGTTTACTATCTCTTGGTAGAGAACGTTTAGCATAGTGCGGGGGCAAAAGTGTCAAAAATGGGGGGAGTTAACTGACCCCTTGCCCCCTAATCGCCGACACTGTCTGGTTCTGTGCAGTGAAAGTACTATGAGGTAGGTTTTATTATTTATTTTAACTTACACGGTCCATACTTTGGGATCCAATATCTCCTGTTATTTGTGATTTCTGCACTCGGAAACACATTTTATACGTATTACATCATAGTATAAATCTATTGAGTGCTTTCCCGATGGCGCAGTGGTAGTGTCATCGCCTTGTAATTAAGGGGTCTCGAGTTATAAACTCGGTGGAGGCACATATAGTGGTTCGATCCCACTTTAAACTGTACGTCCAGTTCCGATTAGCTACTGTGCATAAAGTGGACTTAAAACACCAAATAAATCAATCATTCAATCTAAATCTATTGATTAAAAATTTGACATAAATCATTCTCGAGGGGTATTGTCGGTCAAGGGTCCTGGACATAACCACTCCTAAACCACCCACTCTAATATAAGTAATTCTAAGGGTATGCTTTCAGTCAAATAACCAATAATCATGGGCATACGCAGATTTTATTTTTTCGTGGAAGGGTTGTAATCGAGGAATATTCCCCCATAATAGTGCCGCACCCTGAAAGAAACACTCCGTCGATATGAAGCATTGATTGGAAGCAACTAGTTACAAGTAACAGTTACTTTACGACACTTAAATTGCAAACTTGAATATTTGTGGCGTGGGACAAGAGCTACATTTGGCAACTTTTAAAGATTTTCGTGGAATCACCTAAGCCAAATTTTCAAGGCTGACTGAAAGCACAGACGCCAACTATCTCCTCGTTTCCTTGTTAAAAGAGCAGGGGAGGGGGAGAGCGCATTTAATCCTTCCCAGGACCAGAATCTGTGGCCAGGTCTCTTGTCTTGACAAAGATTTCCAGATATAAACGTTCCTCATACTGAGAATGGAATCTGCTTCAGAAAGTCGCCTAAGGGGTAACAAACAGGTCCACTCGGTTCATAGCTGCAGAACAACGAGCCCCTTTATTTGATCTGTGATAGTGATAGAGAATGCAAATACTTTGTTGCTGATTTTCTGCAGTGGTAAATGGCTACTGCTCGCAAACTAGAATCCGCGAATGAACATAGCAACACCTACAGGCATGTTGTGAACATGGATCTTAAATAGTTCTTTATTATTTCGATTTCCTTTTTGAAGTTATATTGTTCGTCTACACGCAGTATATGCTTGCTTATAGACTGAAGGGACCTGTGTCGCTTGTCGCTTCGATAGCGAAGAGACAGGCAAAAAGCGACACGGAAGTTTCAAGCCGAAACGACAAGCGACACTTCAGTCAATCTGCATGCACTCGCCACGAGACAAACTGGGGCAAGACGGTATTCAGTCCGAGCATCAAACGTCAGTTCGAAAGGTTTCATGTATTATTAAGGGTTCGTTTCCAGCGACACGCATTGCTTGTCGTCTGTGAAGGGACAAACGATAAGAAATAATTCATCGCCTATTCCAATAGACCGAGCGACACGTAAGCGATAAGCGACACCTGTAGCTTCTCGTGTCGCCTCAGTTCGAAAGACTGTGTTTATTTTTGAAGATTGCTTTCCAAAAGATGTCGCTTCGGTCTGAAAGTTCAATAAATGAGTGTTTCTTTTTTTCATTATTGCTATTTAATTCTTATAAGAACTGCTATGCACTGTGGAAATGGATTGTTTTCTGTAAATTCTAATCTTGCCGCTGTGAAGAAACAAAAAATATATTTTTAAATGTTTGTAGTGCGAACACAAAACCTATCCATAACTGCAATATTTAGTACAATACACAAAAGAAAGAATTTCCTAAAAGCTTCATAAAATGTTTCTCGTGCATTAGAAACGGGAACTTTTAAAAGAATAAGCAAATAATATATTTTTTTTAAAGAAGCAAAGCCCTCAAATTTCTTTATACAGTTTACAATATTTTCTTGAACTGCCCATTCCCTATCACAATTATTTTCACAAAAACTGAATCTGTATTGTATGAATCGCATTTGTACTTGGAGTTTTAACACAACATACAATTAATAATATTGAATAAATTGAAAAATGGGAAATAACGATGGCTTACTTCCAATTATTAAAAAGTATTTTAAAAAGTTTAGATATTCGTTCATTACTCTTTGTACTTATCCTTTTTTAGACGTAATGAACGCTGGCCTGGGTTTCCAAAGAAACTACGTTTTTCCAAGTAAATAAATGTTTGCAAATGTTTAATGTTTTTTGTTTGTAATTCTCCTAGAGTTTCTAGACGGGACGAGACTTTTCACGAGCCATCTTGTATTGTCTCGTGTCTCATCGCAATAGTGAGACGTGACAGGCATTCAGTTTCATTTCGAATTTCAAAAAGCTTGTCCCGTATCGTGTCTCATTTCGTGAGCAACACTATAGATCATGTATATATTTTATTTATTTTAATCAATTGCGAAGCAAATCCGTCAGTGGCAGCCATGGTCTTGTGCAGCTCAGTTTTATAAATTCAGGATAAAATTATCCTTTTCCGAGGATTAGTTGTGTCGAAATGTACAAAAATGTTAAGAAAATTCGTTTATCTCGTCCTCTATACGCTGTGAAAGTTTGTGCATCGACATGCTGTGTATGTTTCTTATGCTACAGAATTGAGACGAGACCGAAATTTTTCCCCTCGAGATCGAGATTGGTGCTTACAACTAGAGCCGAGATTATGCTAAGTCTTGTCTCATCTCGATACCAGCTTATAAGATTCCTAATTCCAATAAAAAATTTACAATGAGTTTGTAGTATATTGAAGGAAATTATTATGACATGTTATTTATTGTTGTTATGGGGAATTCGAAAAGAGGTTTTCTTATTTGAAACTCAATCCCCCTCTCCACTAGAAATAATTGATAATTTGTCCCCTCCCTACAGGAATACTTTTCGCCTCTAATGAATAATATAAATATATGAAGATTTATACAATTAAGACTTATTAAAACTCGGTTACTTTTTAACTGTGACTGTTTTAAAAAAGTCACTTTCCGAACCCTGCATATGTCCCTGCCATATCCATTTAATAATAAACGCAAATGACTGTGTCAAATAAAATTATATATGTGAAATATATATTTTTAGGTTGACCTTCATTTTCCAAGGAAGGGGCACTCCTTCATGTGCCTCGCCTTGTGGGAATTATTTACAATTTTATACTCTAAAAAATTGCTTCAATGATATTTTGAAGCTAAAATCTTAGATTTTAAGTTAATTTGAATAATATATACTCTGGTAGTCATTTTTTAAAAAAAATCAGAAATAAGTTGTCAAATTTTCAGAAGGAATGAAAAAGTTATCAATTTTATTTCTGGGTAAGTTAGATCATATAATAATAATAATCCTATAGCGCAACAGTCCAATACCGGGCCAAGGCTTACCTACCGACTGCTGGCCTCCCTCCCACGCGAGCCACCCAGGGGACGTGGAGATCTGCAGCCAGACTAGGGGGACGGGTGGTCAGCCCGACCGACCCCCAGCCGTTGTAGGACATCGCGACCGGATTACGCTCACTCACTCGGAGCTCCCCAATTTCCTCACGATGGTGGGTTGCCACCGGGCCTATACGTAGGCCGAATAAATTCCGACCAGAGCCGGATTCGAACCTACGCCGTCCCGCAGGGAACGATCTCAAGACGAGTGAACGCCTCGGCTACGGAGGAGGACAAGTTATATAAGTTCATTACAAAAATGCTTGTGTTAATGTTGCACCTTTCCCTCTCAACGATAATTGAAATTTTAGTAAATCATGTTTTCGGTCCAAAGAAAAATAGAAAATACTATTTTATTAATTCATTAGTGTACTAAAATATAAATGTGAACTATTAATATATATTTTTCTGGAATCCTTATTGTTTGGTTAACATTGTCGTAAAGTTTAAAAAAGATTGAATTATTTTTAAGAGGGATAGGATTACACTGGGGAACAGTGAAATTGCGGCACAGAGTTTGAGAGCTAATTTAGGGCAATTTCATGCTGCTGAATAATGATATAATAATATATTTCCTGAATTGGCTC
This sequence comes from Lepisma saccharinum, assembly GCF_977018435.1. NCBI lineage: Eukaryota > Metazoa > Arthropoda > Insecta > Zygentoma > Lepismatidae > Lepisma > Lepisma saccharinum. The sequence continues at coordinate 67,412,782 of NC_139243.1, forward strand.
TAATTTATGAAATAAATGCAACTAAACCAAAATGGCGGAAACATAAGACATACATATAAATGAACTTCTAACAACAATTTAATATTTCTTTTTGTGATTACAATCATTATTATAAAAATAAATTTATATAGCCCTATGATCATAATAATTAAGAAAATATGTACACAATGAAGTAACAAACTATGTGAAACGTTTTCTATACGATTTCCTGTGCTGTATTGCTTTTTAGGACAATCCCTCCGCAAGCTCCAACAGTAGTCGGCCATCATGCGGCGATCCCACCATCCCTGGTACCTTTCTTCCATTATCCTTATATCCTGATGGAACCTTTCTCCCCGTTCTTCACTAAAATCACCAAGGTTCTCAGGGAATCTGTCAATGTGGCTATGTAGAAAATGTATCTTCACACTCATATTAGCTCCCAATTTCTCAAACTTTTTTCAGCATATTTCCAACTATATCGGGGTACTTTTCTGCTCTGTGATTCCCCAAAAAGTTTTTGACGACGGACACAAAGCTCAGACAGGCCTCAGATTCGATGTAAGACATGTAAGTTGTAAAATTGGCATCATTTATAAGTGTACGAAATTGTGGTGGTCCATCAAATATTCCTGCCTTCAATTTTTCAATACTTAGTCCTGGAAAAGTGTGTCATACATATTTGAAACAATCACCACTTGTATCTAAGGCCTTGACAAACTGTTTTATCAACCCAAGTTTAATATGCAGTGGCGGAAGGATGATTTTGTCCCTATCTATCAGTGGTTCATGAATGATATTAGCATTCCCCACTAATATTTTTCCTTGGGGGCCAAACTTTTATCGTCCAATGCCTTTCTCTAGCACGACTATCCCACAAACATAGGAAACAGGGATACTTTGTGTACCCACTTTGCTGTCCTAGTAAAAAATTCACCATTTTGAAATCCACACACACACGAGCCACTTATGTTCAGCATAGTCAATTTTTTTCTGAAACCATTTTTATGTTTTGGTATTCTTCCTTAAGCTATGTTGAGTGTCCGATATATTGCCAAGCAATGCTTCATAAGTTGCCTAGCAACAATGTACAAATAAATAAATAAGTTTCTTAATGGGAATTTCAGCCCATTATCAAATTTTGATATTACAGAGAAAAGCGTAGAGTATTTTACCTCCTACATTATCCATGGTGTGTTTATTTTTATAACTGGAGTCAATTCAACTGAACCAATCATAGAATTGGCAATCACAGCTGTTTTGTGTGCTGAAACTGTTATTAAACTTTATGCCGCAAAATAAAATCTTTTTTTTGTTCCCCAGTGTTATTTCTCCAAGGCAGCGCAGTTCATACTTGCAGGCTATGTGAACGGAAGAAAGGATGAATCACTGAAAGTTAGAGGGGCTATAAATATGAAACCAGGCAAGTAAGACACAAAAGAAAAGGTCGTTTCTCACCACCATGAAAGGATTAAATTTGTCAAATTTCATCAAACTTTGAGATCATGGGTAGCATGGTCTGGTTGAATTGACTTGGAATGACCCATAAACCTTTCAAATATACTCAGAAGGGACACAGATTTCTAAGCACTAAAGCACATTTAAAACACGGATTTTAAAAGATGAAACAAATTTGAAAAAAATAAAAAATAAAACGAAGGCATGTGTTTTTTCAACATTGATTATTTTTGTTTCAAAAATCATGGCTAGAAGTTCGTTGGTACTTGTGTGTGGTTTTTTACTTTACATATGGATGCAAATATTTCCGAATATTACTACCCTTATAAGGTATTTATCCATTAAGGGCTTTAAACGTATTGGATTGTTTTTCTGTGTCTAACGTAAAGCTTTTCTAGTCAAGTGAAAATATCTGCCGTTAAATAAAGTACCAGCAGTCTTTCCTTCCCACGGACGCTTTCTATGAATCATCCAGCGCATTCTTCATGGTTCCATAGGCACGCACACTGTCTACCAGCAGGGTGGAATGTGCAGGTAATTCTTAGAATTAGGCTTCAATTTCATAAATGCCTTAATTCCTCAGAAATAGACATTTGACGCTCATAGAAATTTGTACGAGATCATGACGAATAAATCGTAATATCTCTTTTTGAGCTTCAATTCCATTCGATGTCAGGTCAAATAGTATTCGATGTAAGTTACAACGGGAAAAAATATTATAGAAAAATTGATATATTATATTGGGTGAAGTAAAGTAAAAACAAAAAAAAAATTATATTGGGTGAAGTAAAGTAAAAACAAATAAAAGTAAAGTGTTCCCCTGTGCTTAGCACCACGCCATGATCCGGTCGTGAGTGGGATGTGATCAGCATCACGCCCCTGACCGCCTTTACCCCCCAGGTACCCATGTTTACGACGCTGGGTGGGCGCCGGGGCCGCTTACAACGCTAGAAAATTTCCCTGATTAGAGCCGGCCGGGGATCGAACCCGGGACCTTTAGCATGGTAGTCAGACGCGTTACCGACTTTTTTTTTTTTTGTTTTTAAAGGAAAGCCCCTATGCGGAAGCTTCCCCCATCACACTTCATTCACTCATATTTCAATTTCAAGACTTTTCAGGACAGACAATCACAAACATCCATGGCCGAGCCGGGAATCGAACCCGGGACCCCTGGCGTCGTAGCGCGATGTGCTAACCACTCCGCCACAGGGGCCGCCCACTGAGCCACCGCGGCTTATTGGGCAAAGGAATCTTATAAACCAAAAATTAGTTTAATTTAATCCTATCTCCTCGTGTCTCGATCTCGCCCCGCCATAACCCTCACCCTCCATCGCCCTCCACCACCCTCCACTTGCCCTCACCCTCCAACACCCTCCACTTGCCCTCACTCCGCACGCCCTCACCCTCTGAGAGTGCAGTCGCCCTCCACCGCCCTCACCCTCCGACATCGCTCTCGTCCTCGCCCTCCACCGCCCTCACCCTCCGAGATCGCTCTCGCCCTCGCCCTCCACCGCCCTAACCCTCCGAGATCGCTCTCGCCCTCGCCCTCCACCGCCCTCACCCTCCGAGATCGCTCTCGCCCTCGCCCTCACCCTCCGAGATCGCAGTCGCCCTCGCCCTCCACCGCCCTCGCCCTCCGACATCGCTCTCGCCCTCGCCCTCCACCGCCCTCACCCTCCGAGATCGCAGTCGCCCTCGCCCTCCACCGCCCTCGCCCTCCGACATCGCTCTCGCCCTCGCCCTCCACCGCCCTCACCCTCCGAGATCGCAGTTGCCCTCACCCTCCACCGCCCTCACCCTCACAAGTCTTCCGGAGGGTGAGGGTGAGGGTGAGGTCTGCCCTCACGAGGGTCGCCCTCCGGAGGGTGAACACCTCTGGTAACGCCAGGGAGAGAGAGATAGACAGAACAAGTCTAAAATCTTGGCTTATAAAAAACAGAGGTTAAAAATGAAAGGAATTAGTAAAGAATACATCTGCTTCAATCAATATTTTGCTTCGACATTGAATAACGTAGCAACCGCTAAATTTAAATTGGCCAGATTACATATTGTAGTTGATATGGACACTATCTAATCTGTGAGAGAAATTATCATAGCTAAAGATATACACAAGTAATCTTACGAGACAAGTGGAAGCATTTTGTTAACTCTTGAAGCGGATTCGATTTTCTGATTCAGAGCAATGATAACAAATAAGTAAGAAATGTATCTTGTATCTCAGTTTCATCTTTGCTAGGAATCGAATGAGAGATGAAGTAAATATCACGAATTTCTTGCTGACGCTGAAGTGACGGAATTTCCGCGAATGGTCACTCAGGGCACTGGATTTGACATAAAAATGAGGTATGAATGCATTGTTGTGTGTTAAGTTTAGATCGAATCATGATATAATTCAATTTGTGAATTTCTAATTTTCATAACTATTTCGGTGATTTATTTTCTTTCATTTCTAGCTGTGATGACGGGATGATTTTATTAAGAATTCAAATTGTCGAACCAAATTGTTTCCGAGTGCACTGTGCAGGAAGGAATAAAGAGTCAGTGATAGTGCAGATGAATCTCTCTTGCCCAATGCCAGGTAAAAAATATGTTTGACTATACGGTAGTTGGATTGTAGGTGTTCTGAAATATTGTTAAAGGATAAAGATAAATACCTTTCGGAAATAAATTACTTACAAAACCTGTAGTAAGTGAGCAAGCAGGGTTGGGAAAAAGGTTTACATAGTATTTATAAAATTTTATTTTAATTTCTGACATTATAAAATAAATAATCAAGTGAAAAACGCTTTAATGGATGGGTTGGTCCTCTTATATGAACGAGAGAATATAAATATTTAGAGATCCTTGTTGGGAAGCCTGATGGTAGGAGACCCGTAGAAAGGCCAAGTCGAAGGTAAAAAGACGCTGTTGAGATGGATCTGAAGGAAATAGAGAAGAAAAGTCTAAATACATTGTAGAAATGACGACTTTGGAGAGAAAGAGGAGGTTAACGAGTTGCAGAGTGTTAGATTGTTAGTTAGTGAAAATGGATATAAATTTTAGACATTTTCTCACCTGACTATGTGGGATTTAGCTGGGATATCAAGGATTTCCCTACCATATTTCCTTGGCAAGAAGGATAAATTTCCATCAGTAACTGGGATGATTTCAACCTTCCCTCCCACGTCAATGTAATTGTCAAATTTGGAACAAAAAATATTTCCCAAGTGTAAACGTGCTCATGACGTAAGTAAAATACCGTTCCTTCATGTCATATGTACAGTCACAAAAAAAGAATCATAACCTTGAATTTTGTTTCGCCTAATTTTGCCTGGATATTGCAGTTAGCTTCAAGAATTAATTTTTCCAACTCCTTGAACCAAGCTACGTGGCGTAGTTGGGCAAGCAATATGAATAGTACTTGCCAACCTTGTTACTTTCAGAATTTGGAGAGCACATGAGGGTGATGAAGATGATTGACGATCAACAAGAAGTTTAGATGTTCATCAACTGCGAAGTCAGATTTAGGCCTACATTATGAACAACACATAAGGGTTGAGGTAATAACATTTATATATCTTGAACGTTTTCTCTCTAATTTGAATTGTTAAGTCCACATTATGAACAGATAAGCTAGTCGGGACAAGACCCAGGGTTTTAAAGTGAGATCCGAACTACTGGTCAATTTGCCTCCATAGGGTATCGAACCAGATTCCCCTTCATTACAAGGCGAAAATGTTTTACTAAGCCATCTGCATGACCTTGTATGTTTTCTGTCAAACAACATATATATACAATCGCGTTGCCGTTTAATCTAAAAAGAAACTTGCTTGCTAGTGCTACTCAACGAAAGGTTATAAAAATTGAAGACTGGTCGTTTTACTCAAAAATGACATCTTGATTGTTGGAAGAGAAATACTTTCTTGTTATTTGCTCTGTCAAAACCACTTCCTTTTCTCCATTCCCTTCTTCTGGATAATGGTTTCCTCTACTACCAGTTCTTGAACATTTTCTGGATCAGAATTTGTTTCCATCTTGCAACCTTACATTCTACTCTGCTAGTATACATTTTGAAGCCAGTAATATCTTATGACTGAGTTCTTATATATTTTTAAGGCCGCCACGAATTTACCAGTTCAATTCAGTGCCAAAACGCACGTACTGTTGACTTCCTGGTTTTAGTTGAAATCCTACGTAATTCTAAGTTTCTATGTCAAAGGTCGACCAATCACATGTTGGTATTGTAAGTTCCAATAACACGAAGTTTTTTTCACTTCTGCATGAACTTGACTCTTCGACTGAAACCCATGTCATAATAAAGCAACAGGTACTAACTTATTGCTTATCTATTTGATAACACACAAAGCTTTATCCTGCTTTTGACAGTACCAAGCAAATTATTTATCCTCAAAGCAACACTGGTATGGCACCTATTAAAATATAAGGTATAGTCGGATTTTGGTTTATATCTGTTTCCTCACTATTGAGTAGCCAATGTCAAGATGAGGATGTGGTTTACCAATTAGTGTTAGATCCAATGGTTGACAACCCTAATTTTACATTTGTAGAGAAACCTAGGCATAGTAAAACTATTCCTCTTTATGATTGTGCTCTACTTTATTTATTATCAGTTAATTACATCCCAAGTACGTATCCCCCTTTTCTATGGATATAGCCTCAATTGTATCATATTATGAAGATTTTTTTGTGGATTTTATGGCGTTCGACGACGTTCAAGTACAATTTTCACGGCAACTCAGTTTTTCAACCTCATCCTTTGTACGAATACTACGATCTTACTTGATATAACATAACCTATTCACTTCTTTACGACCTTTTACGGGCTAAGTTAACCTACAACGGTTTTTCTGATTACATCCTCTTTTTTCTTACTTGATATAACTTAACCAATTCACTTTTTTAACGATCTTTCACGAGTTAGATAACATACAGAGTAGTATGAAACGGTATGAGCTGGAATCATACTTTGACCTACTTTTAATTTTACGACCTTTTACGTTCTAAGGTAACCTACAGGGAGACAAAAAATGCACAGTAGAGGCTCTGGCAACAGTTTTTAAGTTATTTTTTACCTCTTGCAAATTTTCACCATGTTTTTTCTTACGCTGACCGCGTCATTTGACCTACTTTTTATTTTTACGATCTTTTACGTGATAAACTAACCTACGTACGCATGTCCTTGCTGATTCGAAGAAAACAAGATTTTTTAACCAAAAGTGTAACCGTTTTCGAGATACGAGACATACGAGGACATTCTAGCGCAAAAAAAATTGAGCTCTCTGCTCGGAAGTTACGAGCAATGAAAAATAAATTGAACTTAGGACCACCAAACTTGGTATACGTACTCTACATCACCGAAATCGACATGGGGTACCTCATGGTACCCAATGGGGAGATTTTTTGATTTATTTTTGAGCTATCTCTCACCGTTTTCGAGATATTCGCAATCTTAGTTTTTTTAACACTGCGCTTAGAAATTTTCAGGGGGGCAAAATTTGATCTATGCCAATTTTGGTAGGGGAGGACAGACGATGCTAGCGCAAAAAAACCCATGTCTCTAATATCATCCGTTTGCGATATCTCTTACAGTTTCCGAGATATGTCCACTTCCGGTAGACATTTTTATGATTTTAGAATTTATATTTTTTTTCGGAAGGGTTTGGAATTTTTATAGGCTACGACTACAGAGCAATCTATGAGCAATAATTACAACTTTGAAACTCTTGGATGTTGGAATTTTCTGCCAACTTTTATTTTTCGGTACGTCGACATTGTTTTTTAATAACTTAGTATTTTGAATTTTTGTCAATTTTGTGCAAATTTATGATTTCTAAAATGGTGCAAGAAAAAATGATTTGAAATAAACTTTACTACTTGTGTTTTCAATTGAAACTTTAAAACTGTTCCGTGACTCTCTCGTTTTTCACATCTTGGACGAATGACTTTTCTGCCACCAGCCCTACGCTGCAAACGGTGTCGTCGGCGAGTGCGTCGTGAAATTCACACACTATTTTGATGTTTGTGCGATCGTTGACCACAACGTGCTTTCTTTTCGAAGTGTTGATTACGAACATGAGTCTCTGTGCTTTGAATTCGCTTGGATTGTAGTACATATCCACGTTACTCGTGGTTACCCTTTTGTACGCGGTGTACGCTTCGTAAAGCTTGAAGTATTCGTTTGTGGTAATGTCTAGGTTGTAATTCTCGCGCGGGAAAATTTAGTTTCTTCCGTTCTTGAGGTAGACGTTCTTGATCTGGCAGTTATCGAACATGCTGGAATCTTTTCCCAGGTTGTTGTCGCGTCCGGTCTGAAAAAGCACAACCACAAAATCGGGCATGTTGAACTGTATGTTGTTGAATTGTTTTGTGGCGTCGAATTCGTAATGGTTGTCCGAAGCGGGTTTCTGCACGCACTGGTAACTGTAAAACTGCATCGGTACCTGTGGATTTTTCAAGATTTCCGCTTTGTACTTGAGCGCGTAGTTGGTTTCGTATTCTACAACTGGCATTCTCAACTCCATGCTCTGAATGATGCATTTGGCCGCTTCGGGTAGGGTGTTGGGCAGTGACGTGCCGTCGACTTTCAAGTTACTGTATCGCATCAAAACCTTGTTTTCGTTCGATGATATGCGAAAAGTGATTCTCAAATTTCCTTTCCACATGATCTCCTTGTAATAAAAAAAAAACAAAACTATTTTGTCTCACTCAGCTCGATGATGTGATCGACAATATTATTGGTATCTGTGTTCGATGTGATCTGAGATCTTGATATTGCTAATTGCTAGGTGATTTCTCTCTATGTCTATGAGTTTTGTGAATAATTCGCGTCATAAGTTTTGTTCATATTTTTATTTTTGACAATCGGTTATTTATAGACCCCATTCCAATTTTTATTTTGTGTTCATGGCGATGGTTGTGCCCAACGCTGAAACCCGTTCTCCTAGAGAAGCGTCCCTGCTGATGAGTCTCCCGAATGCTGCATGTTCAAATTTTCTATCTGCTTCGTGACGTGCATCTAGATTTGTGTGAGTATTGTAAGCGATGTCGTGATCTTTGCATGCAGTGTCCAATGGATTCACTCCCCTGTCTCCTTTTTGAAAGCGTTGTTCGAGTTTGGTACTCGGTCCGCAGTACTGATAACCTGGTATATGCATTTTGAACGGTAATTTGTTTATGATGTCGTTCACGAGTCCCTTGCCTTCTGCCACGTTCCAAAATTTCGGTGGAAGAGTGTTGATTATTTTGATCAGGTATCTTATTCATTTACTGTCACTCACGATGAAGTTGGAGAGTTTGGTGCTGATCATGGCCACGATGCCCACCTTCTCGATGTGGAAATTACGATTGCCAGCTTTCTCTTCGCCTGCTATGACAAGTAAACGATCCACGAGTTTCCTAACGTCGTAAACCCATACGAAGTCCTTCGGTAACGTGTTGTAGCGTTTGACATCGCTTCCACTTTTTACATCGTTCCAAATAGGTTTGATGAGAGTCCTGTAATTTTCTCCGCTGCTGGTTTTCACTCGATTTTGAGTGGCGTCGTTGTTTTGGTACAGAGCATCCGACAATATTAAAATGTCCGTGTGACTTTGATAATCTTCGTCCGTGTAACCTTTGTGATATTTTTTGGTGATGAGTTCCCAAAGTCCAACCATACCGGGATACCTGGACCAATTATTTTTTTCACCTAAATTAACTTTTACGTCGTCTCCTTCGAATGTGATTTTCAATTTTCCAATTTTCCAAATCACTCCTTCGTTTGTTTCAATGCTCGGATACAATCCAAACACCTCGTCCTTGTCGAATTTCCCGGTATTCAGGTAATCTCTTGCCAATGGACCTAACTCGATCTTATCCGAAGAAGATGAGGTGCTTCCTATGGCTTGAAGTTTGGACGGTTGTCTGAGTTCGAGAGCAGTGTGAATGCTAGAGAGAGGCGTGGATGGGAAATCGACATACTTTCGAGCGGCAAGAGGTACGAGTTCCGTGATGAAATCCTTGTTCTGTTCTGTGACATTTTTAATTTCTTTACCGAGACCTCTGATGGCGTTGATGATATGTTGACTTTCGCGCTTGTTCTCTTCGTAGAATCCACGATTCTCGGATTTCCAACCTTTGAATCGTTTTGCAAGGTAATCGCGCAATTTCAAGCTGTCTTCCATTTTTCGTTTTGTCATTTTTTGATATGGGGTTATTTTAAACATCGTGTGACGTTGCAACATTTACAAGGTCGTTGATTTTGTTTCTGTATTTTCCGTCGCTGGGTTTTCGAGTCATGTCGATCGTTGCAAATCCAAGATCGCCACTGTTCCAACAAGAAGAGCAGAATTTCGAAAATTAATTGTTGTTTAAATCTCCTCCTACGTAGTCATCATAGACATGCTTGACATTAGTGTGATCTTGACGAAACAAACAAATAAAATTAGCATTGTCGCGTAGTAACTGTTTTGGAATTTTGGAAAAAGTTTGAGCTAGGTAAAGGCAATCCATTCTTTTGTGACGACCTTGAGTAAAAAAGTTGCGAATTTCATTTTGATTTTCTAAAATTACATCGTCGAAGACCACGACTGAATTTTCGTCACAACGGTCGAATAGTTTTATTTCGGATCCAAAAGTTACAATGCCCAGTCCTTCATAGAGTTTCGTAAGTAGCTGCTCCAAACTTTTTGAGAACACGTACAGGTGTCTGTTCTTCAAATCTAGCCAATTCGGTGCGAGGAGAAAATTGTCCACCAGTAACGTAGTTTTTCCAGTATCAGAAGGACCTACGATTAGACAACGACTGTTATCGGGTAGTAATTAACCATTTTTTCTTTTAATTTGACATTTAAAATCTGGTAAACGCTTTATCACGTTCCAAGTACTCATAGAATCACTTTGTATGCATTGATCCAACTCTTTTCCGGAAGTCCCAGCCATTTGACCAACAGTTTGTTATGTTTTCTACGCAATACTTTCTCGATGAGATACGTGTCGGGGTATTAAGTTTAGAGAGTTCCTCTTCGTAAAACCTTTCTTTCAAAATTTCCTCGCGACTATTCATTATTATATACGTGTGACGGTTTCCGGGTAGAACTGGGACTACAGTAAAGAGTTCCGTGCTCCATTTTTTTGTGAATCCCTTCTCGAATATACGTTTGAATTTTCTGATCCTCACCTAGTCTCCTATTTTGTATTTAGGTTTTTTGGTCGTGGGACTGTACTTTGGACAATATGCAGTAGAAATTAAAAGCCGATACCCGCCATAGCATGAGCATAATCTCATCTACATAATGCATGTAATGACTAACCCGCTCTGCAAAGCCGCCAAAACGCACCAAAAAAAAAGGACTTTGCATCATTATTTTTGATATTCAGCACGGCTCTTTTATGTTGAATGTCCGGTGGAAGAGACACATAGCTGGATGCACAAAGAGGTGTGAATATACTAAGTTTCAAGCATAATTCGTGGAAGGTACCACATAGTGTCCAGCCTGAACCTTTCGTTTCAAATTCACTGTGCTTCGCGAGTAACTTGGCAACAAGATCGGTGTAGATGAGTTCCAGATCGTTGGCGTCAGCCAAATAATTTGTCTGCATTTTTTTTGGATGGTGAAACACATCTCTCTTGCCGCCTGGATTCACATACTCGCAAGAGAGAATTGCATAAAATTTAATAGAATTCTGTTCAAGCTCATCCTTTAATATTTCTATCACGGAAGGTTTAAAGTGCATTAGAAAGTGACGAATGTCGAAGGGAGAATCATTTTTGAAAATGTAATCGTTCAGTTGTTGACAGAGAGCAGTTCGGGTTCGTTTCTTCGATCCCGAATACTTGATTCTTTTTGTTTCGGGATCGGTGGTGGCAGAATCGTCAGCTTTCCTCTTCGATGGTGGTGGTGCTTTGCAATTTTGTTGCATGTGTCTATTAAGATTGGCGATGCTAATGGGTTGTGTGCATTAGGGACAGGATTTGGTTGGCAAAAAATGATTCTTTTTCTGAGAACTCGATTGCTCACATCTCACTCTAATCTTGCTAATAATAGATTTCGAGATTATTTTCCCACAAGTGGAACAACCTACTTTAGGTTTTTCGGCGAAACTGGTGGATTCCATTTTTTTTAATACGATTTCACACAAATCAAACAGAATACAAAAGTCAAGTAAAAAACGATGGAATTTTCAGGAATGTTGTTTATATAGAATTTCTTAGGGACAACAAGTAAAATCCGATCATGTAAAAATTCAATGTGGTCGAAAAAACTAGGAAACACCCGAAACACCTTCTAAAAAGCCTCTTTAACCCGCGATCGCTCGCACCTTCATGTTTCACGCGATAACTCGCGTGTTACATTTTTTCTAACAACTTGTTTTTTTTTTCAGTTATCACTTAATATTTGCAAAATATATTTTATCAAACATGTTTTATTAAACATTGAAATCATTTTACATTGTTACAGCATTCGTCTTTATGAATATTTAAAACATTAATGCAAATAAGCACATTAAAATACAATTTGTTATTGATATAAATTCAAATTCAAGATGTTTTATAATTGAGGATGTTTTTAATCAGATTCAGAGTCAACTTCTTTTGCAGCACATTAACGGCAAACATAAACAGTTGTTTCTGTATGTTATTTACATATTGGGGAGGAACACTTACTACATGAATGATATGTTAATCGATTCTTTCTTTTGGGACAATAGGCACATCGGGACTTTTCCTCTGATTCAAGAGTTCTCTCAGTTTTCGGCAGACTTTCAATGCTTGCAATACTTTTTATTTTCTCCTTCAGACGAAGTGATACATTTGGAACTGACATCCGTCTCATCATATGCGGTTTTGTAAGCATCATACTAAGTTGCGTAACAAATTTTCTACGAGCCAACAAGTCGCCTGTATTTGTTTTGTAAATTATCTGAGCATTTATTACTCCAATGTTGAGAAGGCTGAAACATACTGTGAGAGGCCAGCGATTGCTTATTCTTGAAACAGAATATTCAGATTTCAGACGATCTACAACATCCACTCCTCCTTTTGTGAGATTGTAGAAAGTAATCACTTCTGGCTTTTTTGCCTCTCCAGAGTCAGGATCAATGCCGTCGTCATTATGCATGGTGGAAATCATCATAACATTTTTTCTGTTTCTTCTTTGGCACATAAGAGCAGAGGAGACAATTATTAGATGGTTTCTCTCCAAACGCAAACATGCTGCTGCTTCGAAGCCTTTCCTTGACAGATAAAAATTCCGGTGGAATTTCTCTTTTATTCAATCGAAGAGTTCCTACTAGTGTCAACCTGTGGTTGGGGTACAGTTAATTAGCTAGAGGTATGGAGGTAAAATAATTGTCCATGGTCACAGTCCTTCCGCTGTTGTCAATTGGACGTATTAATCGCAATACCACGTTTTGTGCATCATTGGGAACTTGGTAAGGCCCAGATTGTTGTTTTCCTGCATAAATTTCCATATTTAGAGTGTAGAATGTTCTAGCATCACAGAGTGCATATATTTTTATGCCATATTTTGCAGGTTTATTTGCAATGTATTGTCTGAACTTGCATCGTCCTTTGAATGCTTCTAACATCTCATCAATGGTAGTGTAAGCACTTGGCCTGTAACTATTCATGCAGACACTAACAAAGTCATCGAATATTTCTCTAATTGGAGATAGGTTGTCTTCTTGCTTCCTTTGTGCTCGTGTAGTGATATTATCAAACCTAACAGCTTGGAGAAGAGTGTGAAATCTTCGTTTGCTCATTGACGCGATGAAAAAGTCTGGTGCAGTTCCATCTGTGGCCCACAACTCATCTGTATTTAGGTGCTGTGACTTCTTTACTCCAGCAAGATATAGTACTCCTAGGAATGCTGAAATTTCTTCAAAATCAGTTAGAGGGCAGTCCCGTGTATTACGTGAGTAGGAAGGTGCCATTTCCCTGAGCTTTACGTTTGTGTATTGGACAATACGTGTGATTAGAGAATCCGGAGAGAACAGTTTCCAACAGTCTAGAATTGACTTCAAATTCTTGGCCCCACCTATCACACCTGGTAACTGTGTGACAATATTCTGTCTGGTGATTTTACTTGGTGGGGCTTTTTGCTTCAACCATATTGTTGAACCATCTTTGCCTCGATACGTATCACGATTCACATGTCTTGAAACTGTCACAGAATCATCAGAATCACTAACTGACTGTTCTGTCTCGGTATGCACTTCCTCATGTTCTGATGGACCGTGTGTATCGGTTTCCCAACCTGTGTCTTGAGGTCCAATGTCCACTTCATCTGTGTCTTCTTCTTCCAGCCACATCATGTACTGTTTAGTTTGTTTGTCAGACATTTTACTGCTATTCTCTTCAATAACACAATGCCAAAAACAACAATCATCAGATTGGAAGAACCAATGCACCTTTCCACTACACTGTACACAGACGGAATAATAAATGAAAGCGGTATTTCCCAAAGCAAAACTGTTGTACAATCATTCGCTGGAAATGTGACGCGATAACTCGCATGTTAGAAAAAATCTAACAATGCACTCGGCTAGGATCGAAGCCGCTAGTATAATGTTTCGCTTTCAATTTCAATAACATTTGCTACAGTGTTGACAAGTAGAGACATGGAAGGAGACATTTTAGCCTTAACGCAATGTTACCTCCAGTAACAATCTAGAAATAACAAAATTTTTGCAATTGTTAGATTTTATCTAATAGCGCGAGCGATCGCGGGTTAAGCTTGAAATAATTTGTCGAATATAGCTTTAAAACAAGTTAAAGGACTATGGTCGCAAATACGATAGAATTTTCAGGTATGTTATTTACATAGAATTTCTCAGGAACAATTCAATTTCTAACGTGCTTATATATTTTTTTTTTAAAAAAAATGCAAAATACGCCTTGGAAATTTCAACCAACCTATCTAACTAGTTTGGGGTAACCTCTAACTATTGTCATTTCCGAACTTTTAATTGGCATCTCCATTGTTATTGTTGGCTCAATTTTCAAATTGGCCATAACCAAATTTACCAAAAGGAGATGGTGGTTCCTAAATGACAATAGTTAAAGACTTATTTTAGTGAAATACGCCGGCATGACCTAAGTTCGTGTTGCTAGAAAGCCTTCGTAGTTGAAAGTCACATAACCCATTCACTAAGAAAAAAATAAAAAAATAAAAAAAATGTTGACGTACTGAAAAAATATGACAAAAAAAATTCCAACATCCGAGAGTTTCAAAGTTTTACTCATAGATGGCTCTGTCGTCGACTATCAAAATTCGAACCTTCTGTTTTTTTTAAAATTACAAAATCTTAAAAAAAATGGCGACCGGAAGTGGACGTTTCTCGAAAACGGTAAGAGACATCGCGAAAATAAATCGAAAAATCCCCCCGCAGACGCCACTGTCGTTCTCGACGGTGTAGATTACGCGTACGAAATTTGGTGGTCCTGACCAGAGGTCAAGCGTGGGCCAACTGCCAAAATTTATTTTTATTCGATCGCTCGTAACTTTCGAAAGGATGATCGTAGAGACATGGGTTCTTTTTGCGTTAGCATCTTCTGTCCTCCCCTACCAAAATTGGTATAGGTCAAATTTTGTCCCCTCTGAAAGTTTTCAAAGTCCAGTGTTAGAAAACCTAAAATTGCGAATATCTCGAAAACGGTGATAGATAGGGAAAAATAAATCGAAAAATCTCCCCATTTGGTACCGTCACATACCCCTTGTAGATTTCGGTGATGTAGAGTACGTATACCAAGCTTGGTGGTCCTAAGTTCAAGGGGGAGGAGAGTTTGGTCTAAATAAGAATTGCCAAGTGTTCCGAACGGATGGTCGCAGAGAGCTCAGGTTTGCAAAATTCAAAATGGCGACCGGAAGTGGACGCATCTCGAAAACAGTTACACTTTGGTTAAAAAAAATCTTGTTTTCTTCGAATCAGCAAGGATATGCATACGTAGGTTAATTTATTACGTAAAATATCATAAAAATAAAAAGTAGGTCAAAGGACGCGGTAGGCGTAAGAAAAAACATGGTAAAAATTTGCAAGAGATAAAAAATAGCTTAAGAAGTATTGCCAGAGACTCTACTGTGCATTTTTTCTCTCTGTAGGTTACCTTAGCACGTAAAATGTAAAATCAAAAGTAGGTCAAAGTATGCTTCCAGCTCATACCGTTTCATACTACTCTGTATGTTATCTAACTCGTGAAAGATCGTAAAAAAGTGAATAGGTTAAGTTATATCACGTAAGGTCGTAAGAAAAAAAAAGGACGTAAACAGAACAACCCTTGTATGTTAACTTAGCCCGTAAAAGGTCGTAAAGAAGTGAATAGGTTAAGTTATATCAAGTAAGATCGTAGCATTCGTGCAAAGAATGAGGTTGAAAAAACTGAGTTGCGGTGAAAATTGTACTTGAACGTCGTCGAAATCCATAAAATCCACAGAAAAATCGTCATAATATGATACAACTGAGGCTAAATGCATAGAAAAAGGGGATACGTACTTGGGATGAGTTTGAAAAATCAATATTCGCTAATCACTTTATACACAGAAAGAATAATCGGGAATGGACCTATAGTTTAAAGTGCGAATCGAACCTCTATGTGCCTCCACCGGGTTTCGATCCCGGGATCCCTTGATAACGACGCTATCACTGCGCCATCGGGGAGACCATAGATAAGTTCAGTGCTAATATTATTTGAACTATAATATTAAGATTACAGGAAGTATTTGTGAGTATAACTTTGCAATCGGAGCATCGACTTACTAAAAATTATACCGTACCAGGGTCTGTCTCACTAAAGTTGAGAAGCACTGATCTTTGTTGATTGTATGTCCACTTTAGGCACAGAAAGAATATTCGGGAATGTACCTACAGTTTAAAAGTGAGAGCAGAACTACTATGTGCCTCCACCGAGTATCGAAACCGGGATCCCTTCCCACTGATGTAGACGGTCGTCACAAGTCTTAATTGTATTGTATCAGCCGGCTAAATGCTTGTGTTCCACGCTTCTATTCTATGAAATGAAATTAGGTTCAGTAAATTTTACAACGAGATAGAAGAGGTTCAATGTGTACATAACCAGAAACATCGGTGGCGAGATTGAGAATCGACAACTTACCATAACCGGCGACCCTGGCACCATGAAGATTCTAAATTTAGGTGTGGGTATACTAGTCCATAAACGGCGAGAGCTGAATAGATAATTTAAACTGTATTCACACACACAAACACACAGAGATTTATTGATTAATTTGGTTTATATTACGTTGCTTTTCTGCAACTTTTGGCTAATCGCGACGACTTGGATGAAAGGTAATAAGATGAGATGGGTGAATGAACAATCACAAACACATTTAGACAATAAGAGCAATCTTCTTATGTGAGAAGATGTGTCCATCTCAACGTTATCTCTCCATCTTCGTTTTGGCTTTCCCACTAGTCTCTTACCATCAGGTTTCCCAACGAAAATCCTGTAAACTCTTCTTTCCTCTTCCATTCGTGCCACATGGCCTGCTCATCTAAGTCTTCTTGATTTAATCATTCTAATAATATCTGAACATGAATACAATTGATGTAGTTCTAAATTATGCAGTCCTCTCCACTCACCTGTCTCCTCATCCCTTTTAGGTCCAAATATTTTCCTAACGATTTTACTTTCAAATACTTTTAATGTATGTTCTTCTTTCAATGTTTACCTAACACTTGGTTTCAGCCTATAAGCATATATTTAGTTTTCCCTTTGCAAACTTCCAAACCTACCTCTCTAGCTGCTTTGAAAAATATTTTTGCATTACTCTTAATTGTATTTACATCATCTGCATATGCTAACAACTGAGTCACAATGTTTAAGTTTAGTCCTTCGTTAGTTTCTTTTACCTTCCTAACAACGTATTCTAAGGTAAAATTAACAGTAATGGAGATAATGCATCTCCTTGTTTTAACCCATCATGAATTATAAATTTCTCAGACACATTAATACCCACACGAATTTTACTTTCTTCATTGGTGCATATTGTTATCATATTAACAAGCTTCTTAGGTATTACAAACTTGATTAATATATTATATAATTTATCTCTCTTGATAAAAGCAAATGCTTCTTTAAAATCATTGAATACTTTATGGACATTTTGATTATATTCCCACTTTTTCTGAAGTGTGTGTCTGATGTAAGAAAATTGATCTGTAGCTGATTTGTTACGTTTGAATCCACATTGATAATCACCTATAATTTCATTAGCACATTGGGTTAATATTGTTGAAAGAATGTTAGATAATGTTATATATGATGTTGAGAGTAGAGAAATACCACGGTAATTTTTGCAGTTCATTTTATCACATTTTAAAAACACAGGAACAATGATACATTCTTCCCAATGTTGAGAGATTTCTTCTTTATTCCATATTAAACAACATAAGTGACGCTAAATATATAAAAAAAACAAATAAATAAATTAACGTATTGAAACTCTATAAATGCAGGGTAAAGAAGTAAATCCTAATTAAACGTGTACGACCTGTTCACATAGCCCTTCCCTACAATTCGAAACTTGACGATAAAACTTCGATTAACCAGCATATTATTGTAACAAAGCTTAAAACTAAAACCGTTGTGGTTTAACCATAATCATTCTGCGATAGCAAAATGGATTTCCAGGACTTTGGTCGCGATCCAATATACTAGGAAAATACTTGTTATTTAGGCGCAATAAAACATTGTCGTCGACGTATTCATATTCATATGAAATAAATATTCTCAATAACTTGCGCTTGATACAAAACTTTGCTAATATAAATGTTTACCTTCTTCTGAAGTATAACTAAAATTTTAGTGATGTAACTAAATTATAAATTTATACCGCTTACATATTATCGCATATTATGAAATTTAAATAAATTAATAGAGATTAATGCGTTTAAAAAACTTACTTTGTGCACACTTGAGTCGTGTAGGACCTGTCTAATGTTAATAAATGCCGTAACTTGAAGTAAAAATTGCAATATTTATATTTAAAAATTTAAAACAATATGTGTGTATAAAAAAACTACACATGGATTTTAAGATTTTTAAACATTCGAAACTACAACATAAATATTCGACTGTAAAACAAAACAATATTTCGGACAGAAAAAACTATATAAATATATAATAGCACAAAAAAATCTCGTTAAGATGTGAGAAACGTCCGCGCCGTGTAAAATTCTCTCCTAATTCTCTTCTAGTTATTCATATTAAGTTGACTTTGCCTAACTGTGGTGCTTAAAGCATAAGTATAAGTATATATGTGTACGGACTCTTTCACGTCACTACTTCTTACTTGTGTACGGACACCTCACGTCACTACAGCCTATTTATACATCTATTACTTCTCAACTAGAACTTTTAATTAATCGGGCGGTTTATACCCTAAATCACGGTACGCCATTCTAACTATATACGCTTGGCGTAATAGCGGACATAATTGTACAGCGTGTCGAGGAATATAATTAGCGTTTCGTTTCTTTACATATTAACATGAATTTAGAAATTCAGGCAATGTATTCGTAAGTTAAGGTAACATAAGGCAAGTGACTATCTCGTATAAACTTGACTATCTCCTTAATCTAAGCTCCCTTCATCAGGTGATAGGAGACTTCAGTCATTAAGAATATTAAAGGAGTGGTCCTCGGGACCTTATTCGTTCCCAAAACTATATATTTATAAAAATGTAATAACCTCGTTGCAATAATCTTAGCAGTTATAGTTCAAGCATTCTAAGTCATTTACAAGTTACGGTCAGTTTTAAACAAAATTTAAATTAAACTTTTAAGGAATTTCAATTAATAATAATAACAAAAACAAAATATTTACTCAAACAAGCATACTCTCTGCTATGACTCGTTAAACTGCACCATAGTGCCACTGAGTCAGAGTCAATATACTGTAATTTATTTTCGTCGTTCATGATATAACTTCTATATTCACTTTTAATCCACGTTTTTAATTAATTAATATGTTAAGGGTAAGCCTAATCACAATCTGAGCAAAATGCACAGGAACATTAGATATATATATAAAAAATCGTTTAGAATTACTTGTAGCTTACTGCATTATTTTAACCCTCATAAACAACGCTGTGATAATTTTCGTATCCAAAATCATGTAAAACTTTTCCTACCTTTTACGTTCTAAAACCACTGTAAATTCAAGAGACCATCGAATCTAAATTCCTTATTCTTCTACCTTATTGAAAATCCTGGGAATGGTAAAAATTTCCCAGGTGGGAATTCTGTCGTAGCCAGGGTACCGGATTCGCGAGCGAACCACAGCGCTACCAGGAGCAGATTGATGTCGCTGGGCCGACCGCATTTTTGGCAAAATGTGGCTGCCTAAAACCCGACATCGAACCTTCCGCCACGCTGAATGCCGGACGCTCCTGATACCAAATCGCCAACCCGACGCGGATAACCGTGACGGAGCTAGGGCGCATGTTCCTACGCATTTTTACATTTTGCGGGTGACCGACCTTGACTTGAGATAAAAATTTTCCATCTGATTCATCCTCGAGTTAAAACTCAACATCTATCATGACATATATATATTCTTCCCCCATTAATGTTAACAAAATAAAACCTTTAAGCCCTATGTATTTTCAAACTTAATTGTGGCAATGTCATACTAATAAAAAAAACTAGACAAGTTAGGAAAAGTTTTGGGGTGGGTTTAATTTAAAACTGGTCAATGATTTTTCATTTCATTTCCATGAAAAATGAATGAAAGCCCTAAGCATCTCCATCCACGTATCATTCTACAGAATGATGGGGATCAGAACCAGTCACTTCCACAATTAATCAATGGGTGACATAACTTATTCATCCTTCATCCTCGATGATGAGCGCACTTGTCATTAACATGACAAGTTAAACGATTGGCAGTGCGAAAGGCACAACTAAAACTAAACAGCTTAACAATTAGAAAAGACAATGGTCATTCTTTGGGTTTTATGAACCTTTGAACCTGAATCATGGCTGGGTTAGGATAATTACCTGTCTATCTGAAGAGTGATGATAAATTCGAAGAATAAAATAAACTAAGTCCTCTCTAGCCTTCGTTGCAGGTTGACCAGGCCTCGTCTCACTTTCCCTCAGCTTCTTTCTCTAAGCTCCTCTCTCTAATCAATCCAAATCAAAAGTCAGTCCCTTCTCAGTCTGTCTCATTTCTATATCACCCAGGCCATGGAGAGCTTCCTCCATGCCGAATCGTGATTTTTACTACCTCTATTGCAAACAGCTGACTCCATAGGCTGATAGAACTCCCTGAATACATCAGGAAGTTTGCATAGCACAACACTGTGCATTATTTACATACCACAGAGGTTGAGACAACTGAGATAAACAAGTGAATGGCCTGGTCAACATGAAGCATCAGAGAGGCTTGAAATAAAATATAATCTTATGGATTGATAAGAATTACACGTGTACGACCTGTTGTCATAGCCCTTCCCTATAACTCGAAACTTGACGATAAAACTTCAATTAACCAGGAAATGTTACTCAATCAAAAGCTAAGTAAGGAATATCATAAACACAACAATTGAGCTGCCAGTAGCGTTGTCATCACTAAATACATCCAAGTGCTCGTAACTCAAATACGTGAGTCTGATACCTGACGAAAACTAAATTCAACCACTCATACGGAAAATCTTTTTGATACCTGTGTGACCTGTATTTAAGTGTTCTAGAAAGGATTGTCGGTATAAAGCCATTTCCTAGGGAAGCAAGAAGGAAATTCAGTTATACTACAGCTCAACGCCAGGATGGGAGTTTGACTGGAATCGTGAAAACAATTGGGGAATTTCTTCAAAGATATTAAAGATGACTATGATTTCGAAAGTCACAAGCAGCTGTGAAGGGATTGGATGTGCTGGCCATGTGTGACCCAATGGAAAAGACGATCGGCAGAAATTGTATATTTAATTGTTTCTGTACCACGAAGTTCTTTTATAAGATTGATATTTAAAATTGTAATTTGTGCTGTGATAATATTTGTGATTATTCATGTTTTTCATTACAGAGGCAAAGCTGAAAAGAAGGAATGTAAGAAGTGAATCACATGAATAGAAGAAACGTTGAGTTTGACTTTGCAATGCCCTTGTAACAATCTCGACTGGACGTTAGAAGCAGACCCCCTCACCTAATCGTTAATTACAATTCAAGATGGAAGAGGAATCTACTGCAGAGGAGATGTTGCTGAAAGACAGAGAGAAAGGTTTCGAGAAGAACTCTGGACCCGCCATTGCTCAAAGGGGTGCAGAATATCAAATTAAGATAGCAGAATTGTTTGTGATTTTGGCTCTGAAGAAAGAAAACATTCGCTACAATCTATCGATGGAAGATAAATCTGCGGGAAAATTCGATGATCTTGTCTTCAAAGTTCTTCACCAGGGACAATACATCTGCTGGTTTCTTCAAGCTAAGCACAGGGAAAATGGTGCAAGGATTACTTTCAAAGATCTTCTGTGTGAGCAGAAGGGAGACTTCTACCTCAGAAAATTCTTCAAGTCATTCCTAGATACTTGGCAAAGCACAGGATATCCAGAAACATCTGTGTCGAGGCATATTATTTACACTCCAGCACTTCTTGACTTCGACAACTATTAGACGGATGAGCCTTTTTCTTATAACATTTCCGAAACTAATTCTCTTAGATTCAGAAAAGTAACAGAAGAGCACGATCTGCTGGATGCAAGCAGCTACTTCATGTTTGAGTTACTTGCAGATGACTTCATAAGAAGTCACTTAAGGAAGACACCTGGTGCCACTGAAGAGAACATAGATGATTTTTTGCAATATTTCCGGTTTGCTGTGGGACAACCAACAGTTGAGGAGCTCAGTGACATCCTGTTGAATAGAGTGAAGGAGGCAGGTGCACATATTGATCCCCATATTTTTAGGGACAATATCTCTAGGGAAATACGTAAATCGTTTATGGAACGCACATCAAATTCTAAATATTTCACCGAAATTGAAATTGCTAAACTTATATTACGAATACTCTCTGAAAATTATAATAATTCTTTTTTGTTAGATGTTACATTTTCATCATGTGATCTGATAGACAAAATAAGGCAAACTGATAAATGTATTATTCAGATTAGCACTTGTAACACAAAACTTTGTTGCAAGAAACTAATTAATCACCTGTACATTTCCAGAACATAATTTTCCTTTCACATCTAAGATTTGGTAAAATCGAGTAAGATTATCTTGCCCAGTCTTCCTTTAAATGATAAACTATTAATAATAACTGATTGCGACGTGCGAGAGAAATCAGGAATGTGGAAGGAAACTTTGCAGTCTCTAGTCAAACGGTTTGCGTCTTCCAGTGATAAGACTGAAGCATCAAGCCATAGTAAGCAGACCCATCTTACCAGGGAACAAGAGACTAACATAACACAGTTAATTATTGTATCAAGTTCTTCCTTGGATTTAAACATGGGTATAATGCCTGACTTACACAAAAGCATATTTTGTGTGGAGGATGACACATATACCTTCGATAGTCTCTCCCTTAAAAGTCAGGATTTAATCATGGAGAAGGTAGTAACATTTCAAGGTGTCCGTGTAGACTTCAATAAGCTATGCAGCAATGATTCCACGCCTCCGTTTGATTCGCATGACATCGAAACTCTAGTGGCAGAATCAGACATCATCCTAGCTGAAAGTGTTGCTGGTGTGGAGAATAAGCAGAATATATTCATCCCAAGGAAGTTCTACGTTAAAAGTATTTTAGAACTGGACAGTCTATATAAGTTAGAAGACGAACTCTTTATTATAGTAACTCCAAATGAGAGAAATAAATCTGATATGTCATATATTTTGAGTAGCTCTCTAAATTTATCAATAACTGAATTGTCAAAGCAAAACCCAAAAATATCTTTAGTGACTACGGAAGAAGCTGATGCAAAGTTTGCCACACTATGTAAACAATGTCCAGATAAGACAATTCACAAACTGAAAGTAAATATATTTTGGTGTAATTTTAGACATGAAATTAATTTGGAATGGCTCGAGACTCATGGTGCATCGAATGCTCTCTTCAAATACATAAATGACAGCGCAAGTGTAGATATCGAAAGAATTCAACCTATCCCAATTGCCATATTAGCAGCCGAGCCAGGAATGGGGAAGACCACTCTGCTCTCCCTAATAGCAGAAGAAGAAAAGAAGAACCACAGTGACCGATGGGTTGTCAACGTGCGCCTCAAAGACGTTGCCAGCAAATTCCTCAACTTGAATCCAACTGATAGCATTTCTAACATCGCCAAGAACTTGAGTGAGGGTTTCTTGGAAGGAGAAAGTTCACTCTCAAAGCACTTGTTCCAACACAGCCTTGAAATGACAGGGAACTTTATTCTCCTGTTGGACGGTTTCGACGAGATTGGTTCCAAAGAAGAACGGGAGAAGGTGCAAATCGTCTTACAGAAATTGAAGGAGAACTCTCTTGGCCAGGTAATTATAACCACGAGGCTCCACTTCAAGGAGGAATTAGAGTTAGCAGTATCAGCCATTGCTTACCGCTTGAAACCATTAAATGAAACGGAGCAGGAAACGCTTCTGGCAGAGACATGGATTAAGAACCTGGGTATTTCTTCGAATGAGGAGAAATCAGAACGTGTCCACGTCTACGCACGGGAGCTCATGAAGATTTTTTTTCAGAACGTTGGTGTAGGAATAAAGAGCTTGATAGGGATTCCAGAGTTGGTAACTTTGCTTGCAGAAGTTTATGATAAAAAGTTTTGCACATATTGCTATGAAGACAGCCCTCAAGTTGACTCTGTGGTCGTTACAATTGACAATATCTTAATGCTTTATAGCAGTTTTGAAGAAAAGAAATATGGGACCTTCTGTGCAAATGAACTAAAGGAAGGTGCTTCGATTAACGAGAGTACAAAGAATATAATTGCTGATGATCACATGAATATATGTGTAGAAGTAGCACTTAGAGAGCTGTTCCCACGCACTGGATACCCGTGTGGATGTTGTGTCAGGAGAAAGCCGAAGCCGGTTCAAATACTACAAGAGGATCAAATTCTGAGAATTGGGGTTTTGCAGAAGATAAGCGGAGGATAGCTATCCTTTACACACAGAACGTTTGCAGAGTATTTCCTTGCAATATACTATCTCCTACAAATGAAAAAATGTTGTAAGAAATTTGCGAAAGCATTCAAAAGTGGATTTTACGAAAATAGATTTTCTATGGTAAGGCTGTTTCTGGACAGCGCTTTAGCTACAAACAAAATTCATAACGCTGCTCTCACAAATAATGTTGAAACCATTGAGAAAGAGCTAGAGAAGGGAACTTCAATTAATCTACGCGATGGACTGGGAAGAACGCCCTGCCACCTAGCGGCTTCCTATGGACACGTGGAGGCAGCCGAATTGCTCCTGACAAAGGGATGCAACACACGCATAAAGGAATCTCTTCACAAATACACACCAGCGGAAGTGGCTGCTAAGGTGGGGAAGTGGGAGATATGTTCTGTCATTCTATCTAAGCGACGATATATTGAACTAGGTATAAATGAGAAATGCACACTATTTAGATATCTTTGTGAGATTGGACAATTGAAGCCTCTGGAAGAAATGCTTAATAATCTTAGTTTACGTCCTAATGATGTTTTTCAGTTCCAACAAATGTTTTATTCTAAGGATGAAACAGGACGTATAGGTGTTCAAATTGCTGCTCGTGATGGCCACGTTGAAATAGTCAGAATGCTTCTAGAGAAATGTGCGGAATATTGTGTGAACAGTACGGGAGAAGATCTACTCGAAGGTCTTATTGCTATTTCTCATGAGAAGTTACTAAGACAGAAAGCATGTGTCAAGATTTTAATTGAGAAAGCGATAGTAAGTAAGAGCTTTCCACACTTCACGGAAGAATTGGATGCTCTCAGGATTTACCATGACGCAAAATTAGCCCTCTCAGTTCTTCTGGACTGTTTGTTGGAATGCGACATTTCGCTTAAGGACGTAGTGTGGTCAGCTGTTTTGTATGGTAGTGAATGCGACTTGGAGAAAGTATTCAAAAAAGTTGGTGAAGAGGATGTGGATATTGTTTCCTTCATTTTACAACCTTTTAAATCACATGAGACACTGTTACAGTTTTCAGCAGCATATGGTAAAAGGGATTCTGTTAAGTTCCTACTGAGGAAATTAGAAATGGAAAGAGAAAATATCCTTGATTAAATGTTTCCCTCGAATGCCCAACAACTTTCACTTTTACATTACGCTGTTCAGAGGAATCAAATTGAATTGTGTGATTTTTACATTGAAATAGTTAGAGAAAAGGGAGCAACATTACGAGAATATATGTTCCAACAAGACCAATTTGGTAGAAATCCTCTGCATTGGGCTGCTTATTACAAAAATATGAAAATGGTGGAATATCTTATTTTGAAAATGAAAGATGAACAAATACCTGTTTTCAAAGAAAGTAATCAGCTTTCATTAGAGAGTTTCCATGAATCAAGTAATGAAGTCGAATTTTTTGAGATGCTATTTCAGAAAATTATGAAACATAGAAACAACATGTTAGCTTATATATTGCAAAAAGATTCTGTACAAATGAACATATTTCATTTCATGGATGAAGACAATAATATGCATATTTGCAGCAAGGACCATGAAATCAATGGAGTTTGCTGCCTCACATGGTTAACGAAAGAGATGAAGAACGAAATTTTTGGCCTTTTTAAAGAAACTATGACAAAATTTAGAGTTGAAAATTTCGTGACTTCTGTCAAAAATAAATATGTTGATAACAGGAAAACAGTGACTTTCCTTGCTACTTATGAAAGTCTCTGGACACAAAACGCTCTGGCCTTAGCCATTTCAAAACACAATTTAGAAATATTTAGAGTGCTCACAGAAGAGATTGAGAGAGAAGGAAAAGTCTCATTAATTTTTCTGGAGACAAAGCACATTCGGGAAAGTCATCTCTCATTGAATTGTCATTCAGGACTGGGAGCTTCCAGATACTAGAGTTTATTTTCCAGAAAATAAAACATCAAAAAGGGAGTATACCACAATTTAACACAAAGTACATTAAACGTAATAAATATATTCTCCAAACATTTTCAGAGTGTTTGATTAATGGGAAAATTTCATCATCAAAGTTGGAAGCAGATGTCACGATGTTGCCCAAAGACAATTTTGAACTTAAGTATTCTGTGCATGGCATTGCAAAGTTCTGCGATATAACTGTTCTGAGAGTATATTTTGGAAAAATACGCCAAAGTGGCGCAAGCGTTGAGTATGGAATTACACGGAGAGACAATTATGGTAAGACTTGTATCCACTGTGCAGCTGAAAGGGGGAGGAAGGAAGTGGTTGAGTATTTTCTTGAAGAAGTGGAAGAGGAATGTGGAGACTTCAGTCACTGCTTCTATCCGAACGAGGAAGGATGGACACTGTTACATTCAGCTGCTGTAGGTGGAAATACGTGTTTAGTAGGGTTCCTGCTGTATAAGATCAGGGAGTGTAAGTTCAACATCTTTGCTTACATTCTCCAAGAAACAACTGGTGGACAGAGTGCTATTCACTGCGCTTTCTCTAATGGCCATGCAGAAGTTGTAAAGCTCTTACTTACCGTCATAGAAATGAAAAGTCGTGTCCTTCTAACACATATTCTCTCCATGCAAAAATACAGGAACACTCTGTTGTGTGATGCAGCGTCTAATGGTGACACTGACCTTCTGGATTTTGTAGTGCAGAAATGCACAAGAAAGCTATATAAGAGAAGTATACTTCATAGTGGGTGCAAAATGGAGAAGAAGAATAGATTGAGAAAGTTGAGTAGAATTTTCAAAGTCGTCTTTGGGAACTGCAAAAGGTCATCTTTTTACTGTGCCATCAGTCATGACAGTACAAGTAAAACAATATTTGTTCGAGAACATTGGAAGGAAAAGGGACAAGACTATTTTTCTGAAGAATCTCATAAGTTGCTTTCATGGCACCAATACAAGATCACCTTTCCACTATGCACACATTCATGGATCATGGAAATGCCTCTCCTACTTGATCCAACTAGTCTCAAATAGGGTGAAATATTTCAAGTACTACCTCTACAGCAGAGACCAATATGGTAAGACTCTCTTGCATTATTCCATCTCAAGTGGCAACACAAGAGTGTCAATATTGTTGATGCAGACAATGATTGAAGAAGAAGGAGAATACATCTTCCGGTGGAGTTTGTGGAGTTCCATGACTTTGGAAGAATTTCTGACAAGCCTTTTGAAGAAAAGAAATATTGAGTTGTTTGTGTTTGTTCTTCGCCTTATCCAGAGAGGGCATGAAGGTAGCATTCTCTCTTTATTTTCTGAACAAATTGACACAGAGAAGTCGGTTATTTATTATATGGCCAAGCATGTAGACAGGGAAACTTTGGATTTGTTTTTAAAAGACATAGAGAAAGACGGTGGAGACATATTCCACTATCTATCGACACCTGATAGAAAAGAGAGAAGACTCTTAGAGGAAGCTGTGTTATATGATAACTATGCAGCAGCAGGGTACTTGATAGGTGTAATTAAAGACAGAGGACGAGATATCACTGACTTTTTTTGTAAGGAAGAATTCATTAGAAAAATAACGCAAAATGCAAGAGATAAAGCTGAAAACAAGAAACAAGAATTGTATAGCGACTTAGAATTTTTAACTTGGGAAATCTCACGCCAATGCAGAGAAGAATGGTATGACTGAAGTAGCTAACCTACTCTCACACGTGGTAGAAAGCGTAAACCAAAACTTTCTGAAATACGTACCTCCAATTATAAATGTAGATACACACATTTGTCTTGCAAGGAAGATAGGCAACATTGAGATGTTGCATTCCTTTCTCAGCAGAAAAGGAGGATTAAGCATTGCAGAGAGTCTAGAGTACACATCCTTCGACTTGGAAAGAGGAAATATCTTTCACACCGCTGCAATGTATGGTCACAAGAATGTCATGGAATTCCTGTTTAGGAAGGTTAAAGACGAAAGTGGTGGACGTTGCAGCCTTATAAGTCTCATTAGCACAAAAATAACTCCATTCTATTATGCTGTCGAAGGTGGACATACAGAACTCGTTAATTTTCTGCTGAAGACTATAAGAGAGGAAACCCTTTCGTATAAGCATACCACGCAGAACTAATTGAATTGAGCAGTAAGAGCTGATAGAACTACACTGTTCGCACGTGTTCTATTTTATACCATCTCTGTTCTGCGCGTACGGGAAATGTTTTACTGGCTACAAGATAGGCACGAAAAGACAGGGAGATTCCTGCTACCTCTCCTCAGAAGAACCCGTATGTCTCTGCCATTGATGATTTTATCCATGCATAACCATTCAACAGTGCAACGAATTTATTATTCAACAAATATCTCAATTGAATTTTAAAGTTGAAACATATTTCTGAATCTAAAATTGTTACGTGTTTTGCAGTGAAACCGACAACCCAACCGATTAAACAAACAGACACGAATCACGATATTTAACATGCCTTCTTGTCTAGAACTGATGACCAGGGCAGGTCTCTGCAAATGCAACCATTTGTATTTTCATTTTGTTGTAGTGTACGCATGGCGGATGACGGGGTGAGTGGGAAAGTCAGGAGCAAGTCTCTCTTGAAATGTAACCATTAGTTCACCAATATAATCACATTTTATTTCCTGAAAGTCACAAGTGTTTCATAATCAAGATTGATGTCAAAATGAAATATGTCCGGTGTCAGAACGGGTCAATTTACATTCTTACTCCTCTTTTTCAAACTATTTATGATACAAAGATTATTCTTCCTAACTGTAACGAAATAATTTTTATTTATTTCCTGCAAGAAGAGAACTTGGGTTGATGTTTTTTCCAACTGGAGATGTTAATCTTAAGAATAATTCTGCAACACCAATCCTTGAAGAAACTTTATTGGTTGCTTAAATTGAGACGTAGGGTAAGGACGGGGCAAACGGACACCCTAAGGATATATTGCAAAATAACTATCAAACTGTTTATTGAAAAATTACAATTATGGTCGATATAGAAAGTGTGAACATTGAGCTAACAAATAGTACAATGTATAATTCAAAATAATGAACGTTGTCCTCCAAATTGTTAAATGAATCAGTGTGTGTAGCAGTGTCCGTTTGCCCCACTATGGTGGGGCAAACGGACATGTGAGAGGGGCAAATGGACACTAGCTCCTTTATGGACTGTCATGTCTCTGAGAAGAAGAACACACAAAGTATGGGGCATTTCCATTCGCAACGGACTTTACGTGGAACCAGACAGAACACACTATGCACTGCACCCAGTGTTGACCCTGCTTGTACACAACGTTGCATACACGGCACACATCTTTTGCCGTGCGTTTAACATGCTTTCCCAGTCTTGTTGTTTGATTAGCTGCAGTCAGTTTTTCTCTTTGAGGCGAGCGATGAAAGAAGGATCCGTTAATAAGTGCGATTCCCCCGTTTTTCGTTTCCTGCTCGAGGTCCCAGAAGTGGATGTCAAGGGGTTGAGTTCTTGTCATCTTCCTTGGGATGAGGCATCGTCTGTCGCTAAAGGTTCTGGTGATCGCTGATCTTGAACATTCACTTCATGAACAGTTCCAGGAATAAATGCGTGGTCAGGCAGGCGTTGTGGATTAAATGGATGTATCCCACACGCATGAAACCCATTTACTGCATTCCCCACTGTGGCAGCACGATTCCAAGCCTCTGCAAAAATGCCACCAAAGGCCACTTTATTGATACCTTTCCCCGGATTTCTTCGCACGTAAACTCTACAGTCGTCGTTGTAAAATGTTTTAAGTGGCCCAAAGAACGAAACGTCGAGCGGCTGAAGTTTGTGTGTGCTGTGTGGAGGTAAACACAGAAGGTACATTTCATTCGCTAATGCCTTCTCCAGAGTTGGGGATCTGAACAATGCGATCCGTGTCCATCAAGAATGAGCACTACAGGAGCAGGGGGTTTGACACTAATAAAATGAGCAAACTATTCCCATTGCATGTAGCCACTATCCGAAAGAACTATTTTCGTCCCAGGAGGCATGCCAATTTCATAGTTCTCGTTATATCTTTAACCCTTCATGATAACAAAAGGAGGCACATAGTGGCCAGTTGCATATACACATGCCATAACACTGATTGTTTCTCTCCTTTCACAATTCGTTTGGCTCACGACTTCTCTTGCCCCGCATTGATATGACTCGTTTTGGTTTGTAGATCAGTTACATGCCTGTCACGTCACAGTTGTATATGTTGGCAGGTTTGTCCCACATATTGTGTTCGTCTAGCAACTTTGATAAATTATTGTAAAAGATGTTAACACTTGCTTTAGATAATCCTTTAGCGCGAGCATATGACAGAGCCTCTGCAACACGCAAGCTGAGTTACTTGTGACGAGCTAAAAATCCTTGTATCCAGTCCTTCCCTGCCATTTGTAGATCATTAAAGGAATGTGGCACACCATTTGTAAATGCATACCGATATACCAAACTGCGGAGTTCCTTATAGGTCAGACCATATCCTATAGAATCAAGTTTCAGAAGGTGCTCCACCAGTTGTACCTCCACTGCATTTGAAAGCGTAGTGTGCTGGCCAAATTTCGGAATTTGCACGTTGCTACTCACCCGTCTCTGTAAAGTTATCCGCGGAACAGACAATGTTCTTTTGGCTGTAGCTAGAGGCATGCCATCTTGTACTGCATTAACAGCCCTCTGCATATTGTCATCTGTCCAAGAACAGCGGTCTGTGGATCGTTCACGATGTCGCACTATCCTGTAACAAGGACACATTATTTTAGAAAGGCATGCATCTGAAGGGTAAAACATGCATTACATACAATTCACACATGTCCTTTCGTCTTTGAGTTAAATGTAGATTAGTTGCTGAATTACATAATACCTTATAGTATTTAAATGATATGCACTTTATGCATGTCCGTTTGCCCCAACACAAGCCTGTCCGTTCGCCCCGCCTGTAGCCTTGGCCTTTACATTTTCGAAAAAGCCCACCAGATGGCAGCAGCATGTTGACACAGGCTGTGTATGTCGAGGAGGCAATGACATATCGACACTACAAAGCGCAACTTTGGCGGGACCATCATAATCCAAGCAATCCTTATGTTCCGCACACAGATTTTTACTGTATGGGTTTTTGCTAGTACAAATATCCTTACCTGGTCAGGTTTTACGGCTGGATTGGCGTTCTTCTTCAAGATTTCAACCGATGTTCAACACACCTTCTCGCCAACGTTCTGCTACAAATCACAACGCCAACCGATGCACTGTTGCAAACTTCAAAGCCAAATTATTCGTATTTTTCTTAGGGACTGTCCGTTTGCCCCGGTGTCCGTTTGCCCCGTCCTTACCCTATTTCATATGCAATATTCGTAAATAACAAATTTTATTATGGATCTGTGAACATCAGGGAAAAATAATCATATACCTCCACAACGTTTCCTCAGAAAACCACCAGAAATATAAAGGAGATATCTCATACAATGACAAAACATAGTTGACTAAGACTGCGTTATCTGCTCACTTTCCCCCATCCGGAGGATTTCTCTTACAGAAACTGCTACAGTATGAATGAAATATCAATACACAGTGAATCTTTGACTGATCTTGAAGACATTCCATTTCGTTTTATTGGTGCTATACTATGTTTGTTACATTTCACAAGATTTATCTCTCTGTTTAAGCAGATATAAATAATGATTGATGACCATTTGAATATCACGAGCAGCGATCTTATTTATTTGTGTCTCGCGGCCATGTATGCTCTATATCACGTGTAGCCTTGAATATATTCCACTTTATCGTACTGGAGACATACTAAGTGCATCTCTAAAAGGTTTGATGCATAATTAAGAAAGAATAGGTAGTAATATCAATTTGAACTTGCGCCATCTTGGTTTTCAACCATCTTTGAGTTTGAAGACATACAGTTTCATGATATTGGTAATCTTGTGGTTACATTTGAAAAGAGATCGACTGCTGTTAACATTTTCCCACTCACCTCTCCCTCACACTTCTTCTATTTGATCAAAATATTTTATGACACAAATGAAGTCTATATGTTAGACATTTATGGAAATCAGCGCCATTTTCATGTAGCGTCAAAGATCAAGAAAATGTTAATGTATTTTTGGTTATGTTTAAAAAAACAAACTAGGACGTACATGACATGATTAGATTTGATGTTCCTCTTATGTTTGCTATTGCTCTATGAACTTGTATTTTGTGTAAATTTTATGTTTTAATAGTATCGGAATCTTCTAGTAGAGATGGTATAAATACTTGATGTTAGGAGAAACTTCACATTTGAATCATATCAAATAACATGTATATATATATATATTTGTTTATATATGTTCACATATGTACTTTGTGGCGTTACCACCACACCCCCTATACGCCTTCATGGCGTTGTGCTAAGCACAGGGGAACACTTTACCTTTTTATGTACTTTGTATATTTATTGTATTTTATAGCTTCGCTTTTCTGTCACTTTTGGCTCATCCTGATGATGATAATGAGTGATAATTAGATGAAATTGATGACGTCACAATACATTGCCACATCGGGACTCGAACCAGGGGGTTCGCTTTCCGTGACGGGATGTAAAGTCGACAACTTACCGCTGTCGGCTACCAAGTCGTGTGTATATGCATTAATGTGAATGTAAATACACACATATATGGTATATAAACATTATGTCAGTGTATATATTACTGTATTACAGTCAGCTTCCATGGAAAAGTGGTCAATGTGAAATGCTGTTAAGTAAGAGGTCCTTGATTCAAACCCTGTTTGCCCCACCATCCATTTCATCGGTTAGTTCTTCACCCTCGTCGTCGTGATAAACACAAGTGGTAGAAAAGTGACGTCAAAAAGAAGAGAAAAAGTGTGCATTCAGGTTTTGGAATTTACTTTGGAATTTGTCACATGATTCTGTAAATCTCTGAAGTGGGAAAATTAGATAATTGTAACTTTTCATTTTTACATTTAAATGTAAATATTTTAGTGAATTTATTTGAATTTCTTTGTGCGAACCGTTGGCTTTACGTACTACATGGTGATTCACATTGGATATTCATTTGAAACATGTATGAATAGTATAATATTTTAGTGTATTCAATATGAATATATATTTTTTTTTTTGCAATTGCAAAACTGTGCATATTATATCTAAAGAAAAATATGTTATTTCATTATTTATATAGTCTATATGATTGAGGAAGTGTACTTATCTTTTAAAGAATACAAGTTCGTGTGTGTGTGTGTGTGTGTGTGTGTGTGTGTGTGTGTGTATGTATGCGTGTATGTGTGTGGGTGGGTGTGGGTGTGGGTGTAGGTGTGGGTGGGTGTGGGTGTAGGTGTGGGTGTTACGTACTTTAACTCGAAAAAAATTATGGCACTCGTACCAAGTGTGAGGTGAAAAAACACAGATTTGCAATAGTATAAAATCGACAAAAACATCATCAAAATAGGTTTACCACTGTGGTTAAATTAATAAAAATAATAGGCCTCGTACCAAGTGTTGATTTGAAGGAATCTGATTACACTACTCTCAATGTTAGATAGACCTAAATTCTCTAATTTTCTTGTT
The DNA here is from genome assembly GCF_977018435.1 of Lepisma saccharinum. NCBI lineage: Eukaryota > Metazoa > Arthropoda > Insecta > Zygentoma > Lepismatidae > Lepisma > Lepisma saccharinum. Next base: position 67,446,822 of record NC_139243.1, read on the forward strand.
GTACGTAACAGCATCGCACTCCAGCGATTTTTCTATCTGCTCCATTAGCAACACTGCTTCTTGAGTTATGTCGCGCATCGCACGGCAGAAATACGTATATGTAATATATTAAATTTTACATTAATTGAAGATTTGCAAAGAAACAGTAAACCTTTTCGTTGGTTGGTTGATTTAATGTTTTAAGTCCACTTTATGCACAGTAAGGTTAATCGGGACTGGACCTACAGTTTAAAGTTGAATCCAAACCACTATGTGCCTCCACCGGGAATCGAACTCGGGACGCCTTGATTAGAAGGCGACGACGCTACCACTGCGCTATCGGGGAGGCCAGTGTAAACCTTTTTGTGATCCTTTGACTCCAAAAACAGATGTTTCTGTAAGATCCACATCAAGCTTATGCTTGGAAGTAGTGATGTTCTATGACACACACACACACATATATATACATACACACATACACATATACATACACACACACACACATGTATATGTAAGCAACGACAATGTTATTATAACTTGGAGAGGGTGTGATTTGCGAGCGGAAAAAGCATGGGAATTTAACGAAATTTCCTTGCGAATCTTCAATTATGTATGCATGTGTGTATATACATGTATTTCCTGACTACAGCGTCGACTCAAAAAATAATACATATCAGGTAAAAACTGTCAAAATGTAAAAAGAGGAAGCGCTACTTCCCCCCCCCTCGCCGTCTTTTCTACATTTTATTCAAATCGAAGGCGGTAGGCAGACACGTATGTAGTATATATTTCGGAGGGAGGTCCTCACCTAATGTCTGAAAATAATAATAATGTTAAGTTAAAATAAGTATGGTTACATTAAATTAATTAAAGTAGTATTAATTGACATATTCAAATTAATTAATATATTTTTATTATATGAATAGGTAAAAAGGCGGTATCCCAGATAGCATGTAAGTTAACTGCAAGTTAAATCGAATGTCGATTTAACTTGCAGTTAACTTACATGCTATCTGGGATAACGATAGTGATATAACATCATATGTTCATTATTTAGCTTACGTGTAGTTTCAACGAACTGTCCTGGCAAGGAAATTAATGTGAAGTAGATAAAGAATTCAATATTTATTGAATATAAAAAAAGGATGTTAGATTCAATTGACGAAAAGTAAAATTCCTGGTAATATTTTATGCATATTATTATACGTAGTAATAAATCTTCTTTGGTACTATCATTCAAAGTCGTATGATCCCAATATAATCCTTGCCTTGCCTTCCAATAAGTTCTGCGGAAATAAGTAACCATCTATTAAATAAGTATATTTTCATTATTTAATTGTAGTTATTATATTATTTAGTTATTTTCATTATTTTGAACTTAATAAGTCCTTGAAAATACGTCCTCGGCGGTAGGGTTTGATATAAGTGTCACTGATTCCAATTCACGGCAAATATGCTCTGCTTCTCTACACCTAAACATACACAAACGGTTTGGGTCTTCCTGCTTTCTTGGTTTCTTGCCTGGGGAAGAGGCAATAATTCAAGCAGTGACAGCTAAGAGACCTTTGCCGACGAGGGGACGGAACCCAGCTGTGCAGAGGATTCAAATACCCGCGCGAACTAGCCCTCCCCGTCAGCCTGGGGGCAATTTTGAAACAGAGGCATCTAGTGGCCAAGTGGTGAACCGCTTGCAATTTGAGAACATGCTGGCGGCCGTATCTTTCGCCGTTGATAATACATGACTTCTTTAAACAATCATTTTTGGCTGTGCAAGTGTATTTTGAAAGAAAAGCCCTTTCTAGATTGGTCATAAAAGAATTGAGCATTACATTAGTATGCATCATAATGGCCATTTTCGTTTGTGCTGCAGCAAATCGCAAAACCATTCGGTGCTTATTTACGTATTTTCTTATGGGAAATTAAAAAAAAATAATGCAATTTGTGAACATTTATCAAATTGAAATTGCATAAATGTGTCATGTACTCAAAGTTTCATAAAGTAAGTTCACATCTACTTCGTGTTTTCCAGCACATTTTTGTCCTAAAACATTATATTCAACAATATGTAAAAGCTCATGTTAAATTTAAGCGCTTTCCACGGCGACCTTCGCCAAACTCCACCGCCCTCTTAAGAAATGAAGATGCACTAACACTCTTTTATATTCACATACCTCTTTACAAATTCCTGAGCACGTCACTACAAATGAACCAATCTAGTGCACACTAGAGCCTTGACTTACCTATGGGGTATCCTACAATTACAATCACAACCTTAATTTTTGAAGATGTAACCTCTCCATGTAAAACAACTTCGACGTAAATATAGTACATTTTGCTTAAATGTTTTGTGACATTCATACCTCTTTTATTTAATTTGCTACAAAAACACGTTTTGGTGTGTTGTTTATATGCAGGCATTTCTAATTCACATTGAACGAATTCGTCTTTACTTATAATCATGCCGTATGAAGGAATGAACTCGTGGGGTAGTGGTTATCGCACTGAGTTGTCACTCTAATGGTCGTAGGTTCAAATAACCAAGGTGGAAAAAACTTTACGCAAGCTATATTCGTTCCTCATTGTTACTATTTGAATTAGTTTTCTTTGAAATTAACAACGAAAGATTATACAATTAACTCTCTTTCAAAATGAATAGATAAGGACAAGTTTCTTATTATAAGAATTGGTAATTTTAGTGGTCTCAACGCATCTAAAATCCAAAATACTAGATCGACGTTATTTGCCTACTGAATTCTAAGTCGACCTTATACACAGATAGACTAATAGGGCCAGGACCTACAGTTTAAAGTGAGATACAAACTACTATGTGTCTCCACCAGGTATAAGACCTTGAACCCCTTGTTATCCTACATCGAAGTTAAACAAACTGCTCTCGACCCCATTTCTAAAATAAATTTACATTAAATATGGTATTTATAAGATAATCATTATTGATTGTTTTTATTACTGAACATCAAATAAAATATTTTCTACAACTAAAATGATCACATCTTCGTCCTGTCTCTCCCCATATAATTCTGTTCCTCTCTTTCCCCTCTTCCCACACACACACATGCATCAAAATATATATTTTCTGGGGTTGTATATGTATAAATATAAAATAAAATACTATATATTTTCTACTTTCCGTCAGCCCTCACCCTCTCACAAAATCCTCCATTATTATAGGCGTTCGACAGAGCATAGTAGTAATGTATCGATGTCTTGTAATCAGTGTGTCCTTTTTCGAGTTCCAGTCAAGTGGCATAATGTTTCAGATTCCAATTTAAATGTATCCCGAGTCGTGATTAGTCTATGTGTTCAACGAGTAATCTTAAAACTAACTCTTGACCTCAATAATGCAATTTGTGTATTTTCTCTCAACTGTTGTTCCTTCTTTTCCCGAAAATTAACGAATTAACATAATCATCAACTCAACGAATAAAAATTCATTTCTAAATCAATTAATGAAAACTGTTATTACATCCAAACCACTATTTTATCGTAAATGTAAATTAAATATCATCTCACTTAGTGAAAACAATGTGAGAACTGTTCTAATGAATGATATATTATTGTCAAATACATACATGAATACATATATTAAGTTCGTGAACTATATTTGGGAAAATTTAATACTAATTTGAAACGATTAGACGCAATTAAAGCGACAAAGTAAACTTTTGCGCAATCTTTCTGCTGTCTCGCGTTATTGGAACAATAGTTAACCAATGGGGACGTTATCTCATGTTTGAAAATGCTGTATTGGTTGAACATCCTGTGAAGAAGACCGTGAGTCATGCCTCCTGCTCCTCCGCATCGAACTTCTCTCTGATTGAAGGATCGTATATTTCACAACACTTCCTTGTTTCAGAGCTACCAACATAATTTCGTAAGACGTTGGACTTAGAAAAATTCCATGCCAGAGATTTTTCTAACATAACTGTACCATTCGGAATAACGGTTACATGACTTACCTTATTTCATTTGTGCTTTGTACAGATTCTGAAGATGTAATGTTTATTTTTTATTTTTTTAAAAAAAAGATATTCTGCCTTGATTAGCATATTTGATTTTTCGTTATCATGGAAATAAGGCTTAATGGTGTTGTCAAAAATGTTATGGAATATGCTATTTTATGAAAAATTGTTAATTGTATAAGAATTTTAAAACTCAAATTTACACAATCAACTTCATATCTTGCAACAAACTGTCTTGTCAGAATATTCAAGCAAAATTAGCCAAATTGACTTAGTATACATGCTCCAGAAAACACACAATGTTCTCAACGAATATAATTGTTGTACCATCACAAACAAAGGGAGGGGGCTATAAGATTATTGGAAGTAGTTTCAACTCTGTTCTAATTATGATATTTAATAAATCTGAAGCTCATGTAAAATATTCATTCATTTCGTTGAAACTTCTATACAGAAACTAAACATGAAAGCCAAAGGAAAGTAAATTGATATTTTTTGTATCATGATGTCCTTTCTTCTTGTGTGAAGGTCACATTTTTTCCATTTGAATTTAATAGCTATTAAGTCTCACATGTATATTAAGTATCTTCATGGGTAAAATTTACGTTCAAAATGAAACAAAAAAAAGTATTATCTTTGATGTGAAACCTAATATGCAAATAGTATATGGAACTTTAATGTTGGGAATGAAAAGGTTCTTCATTGTGATGAATACTTAAAACTGTATTTTGTGACGGTGCGATGTAAAATACGCAACCTCACAGCATATATCATGAACTACTGTTTAGCAACACATAGTTCTCATTCCCACCGTCAGGTGGAGATCCCACCTGACAGCTTCAAGTCGTCCTGCCATCTGGTAGCGACTCCTGAATTAACTCTGTAGAGGAAATAGTCGTAAATTATCAGCGTCAGTTCGTGTTCAGATATCCGGGGGAAAACATCGTTACCTTCTTACCGCTACAACGCCTTGTCGGAAGCGAGGATAAGACGCCATTCTGTATGGCGAATATCACCATGTTGTTGGGGAACTTTCGATTTTGTTACAAGTGGTAAATGCAACAATGATTACTAATTACCACTTAGGTACAACATTTCAAGGTATGTAGGCTTAAACAGTGATACAAGAACGACATGAAAAATAAGTTTTAATAACGGTGCATTTTTCTTCACTTCAAATTGTCGACATATTTTGTGACCCAGGTATCGATGTTCGACAAAATTATTAATTATTAACACTAGAATAATTGTACTTTGCTTGAGATTATTTCTGCAAACTATTTTTTGTTGAACTTACTGATAATCAAGTGCACAAATTCTGAACATTGATATTTATTTAGTCACGGGAAAGTTAACTAAAATAGTAAACGTAACATAACGGAAGTCCATAAATTAAGATTGAATGTGCCTCATTCTCGCAATTGAATGTGAACTAAAATTGTGATAGAAAAAAAAGAAGGCAAAACTGAAGTTGCCATCACGTAAATCAATCCCCCCATTGATTAACCTAAAACCCCTTACATTATTACGCTTCCCAATAGTAGCTTCAATTATTTAAAAATTAACGAATTGTTATGGGACTATAGTTACTACGTAAGAAAGTCGTACAAAGTATGTTTGAGTAATAATGTTCGCAATGAGCATGTTTTAGTGTAATAGTATTTAAGCTTTTTTGAATCTCTCGCATTATGCAATGAATGTGATTGTTCGTTGAAATAGTACCCTAATTATGCATTACCTCTCTGGGCGAGTTTTTGTTGTGTTTGAATGAATGCATGCGTTAAAGCATATGAAATTATTGTTGTTAGAAAGTCTGTGCATTTATTCCGTAATTGTAAATTCATTTGGTGAAAGTGCACATTTCTTAAGCACAAGCAACGACTTGTTCAATTTATGTCGCATGTTGTACAAACAAATATCTAAATGAATAAAAGGGTAACTTTGTTAATTAACTTGCGCCTTATTATTGAATAAGTCTGTTGATTAATGATATGACCAATAACATACCAGACGCAATCTGAAAATTAGCAGTGTTTTAGTTCCTAAGGTTGCATAAGTAATGCATGGAAGATGAGAATGTTTAGCATTATGGTATGCATATTTTCCTTGCATGTAAAATTCAGTACTAGACGCATGCACAAGTGAACAAAGACTGAGTTGGACTTGAAACACGAGTATCAAAGTGAGAACAGATTTTGGCTGGGATTATCAAAATTGTAGTGTTAATTAACGGACGCTTTTGAGCTTATCCCGTTCGGTCCCTAATATAAAAAAGGGCTTGCTTCCTTCCTGCTTGCATAACCCTTTTCTTGCATACTGCATGAGATTTGTGCATAGAAGGGACGAAGCAAATTAATAATGATTGTGAGTGTTTCTCCTGGTTTTAATAACTTGTTGACGAATGAGATCTTATTTCCGATTGCACGCTTCCCAACACCTATTATCGGAACGTTCAACATATTGAACCCAGGCCACACGTTACAAAATTGGCATCATCACATGGTTTCTTTCCTAATATTTTGTGTAAAATTTGGAGCTTTTACTTTACCCCCCGTTTCCATTCCAGTGGTGTCCGATATACCTTTTAGAGCAAAGCCTTTCCAACTTAACCAAATACAAACCGAAATTTTAAGACATCAAATTCAGGAATTACAAGATCAACAAATTATCGAACCTTGTCGGTCTCCTTACGCAAGCCCGGAATTTTTGGTACCAAAGAAAAATGGTTCACACCGATTGGTATGTTCGTATAAGAGCCTCAACCGTTTAATAGCTTACGATCAATTTCCACAACCGCGTATATACTTATTGTTCCAACATCTCCAAGCAGCGGCGTTTTTTTCCTGTCTGGATTTATGCCAGTCATTTCACCAAATTTGTTTTGGATGATAAAAGTAAGGATCTGACTGTCTTCATTACCTTCTTTGGCCAGTATCGGTACAGCAGGGTTTCTTTCGGTTTCAACTTGGGAACGCAAATGCTAACTAGGGCATTTGATGAAATACTTTGTAAGTTCAAGTATAAATTTCTCTTGAATTATGCGGATGATCTGCTCTTATATTCTCCTGACGTTTCTACACCTCGAAGAAGTACTTCAGGCTCTTCGTGAGGTGAGTTTAACAGTTTATCCTACAAAATTCACATGGATGGTATCAGAAATCAAATATGTTGGATACATTATCCGGCATGGTGAGGTGGTAATGGATCCTGAACGCGTCTCTGTTATCCAGGATATCCCTTCTCCTAAGAGTCAGAGAGGTATTTCCCAAATTATGGTTTTACTTTCTTATTATTCCCGTTTCTTACCTCATTTTGCTGAGAAAACAAGCTTTCTTACAGATAAGCGATAAGCGTTTCAATGGGCACCTCAAGACCAACTTACGTTTGATGAGTTGAAGTCCGCCTTTATAACACATACGGTGTTAGCATTGCCAGACTTTTCTAAGGAATTTGTCCTTCAAACGGATGCTTCTAGTTTAGCCCTGGGTGCAACACTTAATCAGCATGAGCAAGATCGTACATTGCGTCCCATTGCCTTCGTCTCTTGTAAACGCACCGTTCAGGAATGTAAAGTCTATTTATGAGGCGGAGTGTGGTGCAATTCCTTTCGGCTTCAAAAAGTTTGAAACTTACCTTACCTCTAAACCTTTTATTTTGCAAACAGATAATCAGGCCTTGTCCTGGTTGCACAAACATCCAGAGCAATTCGGAAAGTTTGGGCGCGGGTTATTGTACCTTTCACGTTTCTCCTATAGTGTGTAGCACATTCGTTCAGCTCAAAATCCTGTTGCGGATTGTCTTTCCCGCACACATTCTCCCGAGAATTTTTCCATTGTTCCTACATCTTCCACGAGTTTGGCGTGTGCTGCAACTAAGTTTAACATTATTCCATTTAATAAGGCTGATATTATTGCACTTCAAGTACAAGATACCCTTTTGGGTCCAATCATTAAACAGCTACAGGAGGGTCAAACCATTAAGTCTTATCATTTGTTTCAGGATCTCCTTGTTTGGCAACCTCCTCGCTCTGCTTCTTCGCAAATCGTCCTTCCACAAGTCTTACAACATTTGATGTACTATCATGATACTCCAGTTGCCGGTGCCCATCTGGGTGTCAATAAGACGATTAAGAAAACTGCGTCCCTTTTTTGGTGGCCTAACTACTTAAAGGATATTCGGCACTATGTTCGCTCTTGCGATATCTGTCAGAAAGCAAAACTTGCTGGTCGTCACCCTCAAGGTTTGCTTTTTTGGAGGTGATTCGCCATCTTTGGCGACGCCTTTATATTGATTTAGTGTGTCCTTTAGTTCGTTAGTCAAAAGGGAATACCTTAATTTTGGTTGTAGTTGATGCGTTTTCCAAATGGGTTTCTTTATTTCCCATTCGAACAGCGGCTTCCCATGTAATCATTGACCAATTGAAGTCATTGTTTTTGTCATTTGGAGCTCCGTGGGAACTGGTCTCGGACAATGCCTTGTACTTTCGCTCACATCTTTTCAACAACTTTTTGTTTGAGTCTAATGTGAGACATATCTATACCAGTGCTTACTATCCAAACCCCTCCTTGGCTGAACGGTTCATAAGAAATTTGAAATAATATTTTATTTGTTATCACTCACAGGACCATTCTTAATGGGACACCCATTTGTCTAGTATTTCCTTTGCTTTCAATACTGCTCACCATGATAGTACCCATACTAATCCTGCAAAATTAATGTTTGGTCGTGACATCGAGGGCCTGATGAATTTCTTTTGGGAATTGCAAACAGAAACTGAACTGGCTGCACCTCCATCTCCTGATCGAGCTTTTCGTTGGGGTGAGGCGTGTAAACATTTGCTAAAATCTTGGCACTACCGACAGCATAAATATGATTCAAACCATACTCATGTGTCGTATAAACCGGGAGATCTCGTGCTTTATCGCACTTTTCCGCAGAGTGATGCCTTGCAACATATTTCTGCCAAACTCCAGGAACGTTGGATAAAAAGTATAAAAAATGCTTGGTTCTGTTACGTTCTTCTGGTTGATCCCGACACCAAACAGATTGTACGAAAGGCTCATGTTTCCCATGTTAAGCCCTACACTGTTCGTGAAGTTAGTCCTTCTCCTTCTCTTGTGGATCTGGCCTCGTCCCAGATGGGTCAAGTACTATCACCCTCTTCCTAACTTTACAAAAAAAAAAAAATGGTAAAGAATATCACTGCATTTTTTTATAACATATCTTACCATTTACATTATTTTTTTCTCTTTTGCCCATGTTCTTTTGGTGTATTAACCTCAAAATTCTTAACGGCAAAAGATTTAGGCATGGCTGTAATTATTTTCTTGAGTTTGTATGATCAGAATCTCATTTGCATTATCAATTTTTGGTACAACATAACCTTAAATGTCAATATTTTTTATTGTTACTAATATTATGATCTAAAGGTGTATACACACTATGGTTCTATGCCAGTAATTCTGTATGAATTGAGATGTAATGATGCTACTTCCTTTTTCCTTCCCTATGTAGTTTTCTTCCTTATCTTTCCTATTTCTTATACTTCCCTTTTCTATACTACCATTATTGATTTACGGTTATTTTATTTTTTCATATTTTCTTTGGGAGTATGTCATCTACAAATACTGAAATGGAATGGACGATTCGGAAGTGAAATTATAACGCCTGCCTTCGTTACATCTCTTGTACTTCGAAACTTCTTCGAGCAGATCAAATCGGTGTTTTTCCAGATAAATGCTAAGTGATGTTGTGCTACCTTTAGTTTCAATATAGGGCATTTCTACCATGTTCTTCTCAAATTTGACCAGGATGGCAAATATGAAACGAGGAGATCAAGGAAGTCTTTGCTTGGAATAATTTCCCTTTCAATTGGGAAATGTATAAAATTTAGTATCGACGGTTATTGCAGATGCTACTTCATGGTGCAGGATAGACTTATATTGCATTTTTTTTAACATTGCATAAACTCTAATTTATTACATATGGTCAATTTTTTTTCACAATATATGTGGTCTTCACGTTTTCTTTTCCAACAAGAATCAGGCTCTTTTTACTAATATTGATGTATATTGTGGGTATATACTGCCTTACATATGTGAAATTACTGATTGCATGATTTGAATGCAATGTGTTAAGGTGTGTTTATCCATGTAGAACTTGCTTCTTTGTCTGGGTGCTATTTAGTGCACTATAATGAAATTTTACATGATATGCTTGTAATTGGATTACCTTTTTGTAATGTATCAAGGATGAAGGTTGGAAGTTGCATAAATATTTTTTTTGCATGTATGTTTATGCATGTTACTTATATTTTGTGTATGCAAATGGTGGGCTGAATTATGCTTTCCTGTATAAGGAATAGCTAGTGATTGTGTAATGTATTTTCATGTGCATTTTTCACTCATAGCCATCTTTCTTATGCGTACATTCTCACTTCTCTTTGATTAGGAATGTGCTATTGTGTGTGGTAGTGATTAAGACAGTTCTTGTTTTAAGCCTATTATCTTAGTGTGTTTGTGCAAGGGATACTGGCCCATTGGACCATATATATATATATATATATATATGTCTGCTCTTTATTATTGAACGGTTCAGGTATTGTTATTTTGGTGCTGTTGGTTGTTTAGGGAATAATTGAAAAGTTTTTTTTAATGTATGTTCACTGTTTCCTCTTTTGTCATGAGGGGGGAATTTGTGATGTTGCAATGTAAAATATACAACCTCACAGCATATATCATGAACTAATGTGTAGCAACACCTAGTTCTCATTCCCACCGTCAGGTGGAGATCCCGCCTGACAACTTCAAGTCGTCCTGCCATCTGGTAGTGGCTCCTGGATTAACTCTGTAGAGGAAATAGTCGTAAATTATCAGAGTCAGTTCGTGTTCAGATATCCGGGGAAAACATCGTTACCTTTCTACAGCTGCATCGCCTTGTCCTGGTGCAGTCTCGTACCTTTTGCCTTGTTCTAGATGTTTCGGAAGCGAGGATAAGATGCCATTGTGTATGGCGAATATCACCATGTGGTTGGGGAACTTTCGATTTTGTTACAAGTGGTAAATACAACAATGATTACTAATTACCACTTAGGTACAACATTTCAAGGTATGTAGGCTTAAGCAGTGATACAAGAACGACATGAAAAATAAGTTTTAATAACGGTGCAATTTTCTTCACTTCAAATTGTCGACATACTTTGTGACCCAGGTATCGATGTTTGAGAAAACTATTAACATATACGAACACGAGAATATTTGCACTTTGCTTGAGATTATTTCTGCGAACTATTTTTTGTTGAAATTACTGATAATCAAGTGCACAAATTCTGAACTTTGATATTTATTTAGTCACAGGAAAGTTAACTAAAATAGTAAATGTGACATAATGGAAGTGCATAAATTAAGATTGAATGTGCCTCATTCTCGCAATTGAATGTGAACTAAAATTGTGATAGAACAAAAAAAAAGAAGGCAAAACTGAAGTTGCCATCACGTAAATCAATCCCCCCATTGATTAACCTAAAACCCCTTACATTATTACGCTTCCCAATAGTAGCTTCAATTATTTAAAAATTAACGAATTGCTATGGTACTATAGTTACTACGTAAGAAAGTCGTACCAAGTATGTTTGAGTAATAGTGTTTGCAATGAGCACGTTTTAGTGTAATTGTATTTAAGCTTTTTGAATCTCTCGCATTATGCAATGAATGTGATTGTTTGTTGAAATAGTACCCTAATTATGCATTACCTCTCTGGGCGAGTTTTTGTTGTGTTTGAATGAATGCATGCGTTAAAGCATATGAAATTATTGTTGTTATGAAGTCTGTGCATTTATTCTGTAATTGTAAATTCATTTGGTGAAAGTGCACATTTCTTAAAGACAAGCAATGACTTGTTCAATTTATGTCGCATGTTGTACAAACAAATATCTAAATGAATAAAAGGGTCACTTTGTTAATTAACTTGCGCCTGATTATTGAATAACTCTGTTGATTAATGATATGACCAATAACATACCAGACCCAATCTGAAAATTAGAAGTGCTTTAGTTCTTAAGGTTGCATAAGTAGTTCATGGTAGATGAGAATGTTTAGCATTATGGTATGCATATTTTCCTGCATGTAAAATTCAGTACTAGACGCATGCACAAGTGAACAAAGACTGAGTTTGACTTGAATCACGAGTATCAAAGTGAAAACAGATTTTGGCTGGGATTATCAAAATTGTAGTGTTAATTAACGGACGCTTTTGAGCTTACCCCGTTCGGTCCCTAATATAAAAAAGGGCTTGCTTCCTTCCTGCTTGCATAACCCTTTTCTTGCATACTGTATGAGATTTGCACATAGCAGGGACGAAGCAAATTAATAATGATTGTGAGTGTTTGTCCTGGTTTTCATAACTTGTTGACGAATGAGATCTTATTTCCGATTGCACGCTTCCCAACACCTATTATCGGAATGTTCAACATATTGAACCCAGGCCACACGTCACAAAATTGGCAGCATACTATGACACACGTCACAATTTCAACACCAGTCTTTTGAAGTATTCGCAATAATATAAAAAACACAGTCATATATAGTTTTTTTATTATAAAAAAGACAGGATATTACATATAGAGTACAAAAATAGAAAACAAAACATATAATTTTAACGTTTTGCCAGTTCATATGAACCAGTGAAATTATATAGTGATTTCTCAAGAATGGAAATTTTAGAAATATATTACAAGTTATAACTTACAGAATTCTTCAACATGTATAAAAACTTCTTCAACATGCATAAAACAATACATTAATTCCGATTCACTCAGAATAAATCTAAAACAAACTCAAACTTGATCACAAATTCAGTGTGATTCAAAAGTTTTGAACCACCAATATAATTTATTCAGATATCAATGTACATGAATGGAACCATATGAAGTAATTGGAAGACCAAATGCTTCATCCCAGAGGTATGTTACAAACCCAATTCAATATTTTCAATTCAACTTAACTTCTTCAGATGGGAATAGGGGAAAAGTGACAGATGAAAATCATGTGGAATTTCTGGCAAGTAGTGAAATCCATTTAACAATGTATTTAATCATTTTCAATTTATTCATTGTTAAGGATAAAGCCTGCCATTGTTTTGTGGATGTTAATCATCGATGTTTGTTCCTTGTTTTGCAGTGAACCAAGATGCCATTGATCAAAGATCACATTGACACCAGCTTAGATTGTGGTGCACAGAGTGCAAGGAAAGTTGCAGATCTCTTCATCTGCAGACACACTGAGAGGTTACTAACCATTCATACCGTAGCAGTGGTGAAACTCGTTCAAAGTGGCATGCCCAAGGGTGGTGGGGGGTACAACACCCGCTTTGGACCAGTATTCATAAAAATAATAAGAATGTTAAATGTAGGTAAATATGACAAAATGAGGGCTACCAAAAGAAAGTATACATAACCTCTTTTTCGAAAATCCTGGGCATGCCACGCGAATTTCTCGAAAAATCAAGTTTTTAACCTATAGGCGAAATGTAATAATTAAAACGCTTTTCAGGCTCTGAAAAGCATAATAATTGAACATTTTAATGAAAATCATCTCTGGCTAAGTCTGTAGAGAAAATGAGTTTCAAACGAGTACTAGCATTGAACGCGTATTTTTCGAAAAATCAAGTATTCATCTTATAGTCCAAATGTGATAATTAAAACGCTTTTCAGGCTCTGAAAAGCATAATAATTCAACATTTTAATGAAAATCATCTCTGGCTTGGTCTGTAGAGAAAATGTGGCTGCGGTGGCTCAGTCGGTAACGTGTCTGACTACCATGCTAAAGGTCCCGGGTTCGATCCCCGGCCGGTTCAAATCCGGGAACTTTTCTAACGATGGAAGCGGCCCCGGTGCCCACCCAGCATCGAATAACATGGGTACCTGGGGGGTAAAGACGGTCAGGGGCATGATGCTGATCACATCACCCCCACTCACGACCGGATCAAGAAATATATATACGGCTTCATGGCGTGGTGCTATGCACAGGGGAGCACTTTACCTATTATCTTTTACCTTTACGCCACTGCTCGTCCACAAATTGATGTGAAGCGAAAGTGTGTTGTGGTCACTATGAAGCAGCAAGCATGGGTCTGGCATTGCTTGTGAAAAAGTTCTGTAGAAATGCTGATATTGTTGATATTTAGAAAAACATCTGGGAAAAAGTCAAAAGATGAAAATTAAATTCATCAATTTTAAGTTCATACTAAATGTTACAAGATTAATTTTTCTCAGTGAGAGAAACATCTTTTTACGAGCTACATCAGTGGATTTTAAATATAATTTTTTAACATGTTGTATTATGTAATCTGCTGAAATATGATTATGTGTACATAAGAGACAATGTACAAATCTCAGGCCAATAAAATCCCTATCCACAATGGTCACAATGTTCAGGAGAAAGTGCCTGCTAAGACAGCTATCTTCTCTATTTTGTATCTTGGATATGGAATAGGCATAAGTAACGGTTTGCTCTGTTAAAAATGAAATATCGGTATTATCTTTCAACTACTGGTGGCATGTTTGAAAGCATGGTTGAAATCCCTGCTGGATATAGAGATATTCCTCCTGATGTGCAGACAATTGATTCTGATAATGCAGATGTTAAGATCCTAAAGCATGTAAGATGTGCACAGAGTTAAGAGATTGCTATTTGGAAATCCAATTACAAACACTGATGGTATGATTTATAAAAATTCAACACAAATCAATACTTCCAGAGTGCAATACTTCCTACATGACTTCTGTTTGGTGTGTAATCTCCACATATGCATAATAACTTTATGTTTGCAGAGAAAATATTTCATTCAAATTAAACGATTACTGTTTCATGTGTGTGTGTCCCCATATGTACTCAGAAGTTATTTTTACAGGAAAATCTTGACACAAATTCAGTTTGTAGAGATGAAACATCCTCATATGTTTATTATATTAAACTTATCTTACCAGCCAAAAGAACTGTTATAATTGAACAATTTAAAGGCTTCTCTTTAGCATGAATGCACATATTCAAATTAAGAAGTCTTTCAATCCCCAAACCTTTGTTGCAATTTGAACACTATAAATATTACTCTACACTGTCAAGCTTCATGTGTACATTAAGTGTACACCTCCAGACAAAGGATCTTAGCAAATTCAACAATGGAAAAGCTTTTCTGTACTGTGAATGCTCACGTGCACATAAAGTTGGCCTTAGGAGCAAAACCTTTGTTGTAAATTGAACAATTAAAACGCTACTCTTTTCGTGAACATTCATATGTCTTTTCCACATGCAAAATATTTATTGCAAATTAAAAAATTCAAAAAGATTCTCTTTAGTGTGAACCTACACATGATAAATATGGTGAACCTTGTGGGTAAAATCTTTGTTGTAAATTGAACAATTGAAAGGCTTCTCATTTGAGTGAACATTCTTCATATGTACACTAAGATCTCCTTTTTGGGCAAAATATTTGTTGCAAGTTTACAATTGAAAGGCTTCTCTTTAGTGTGAACCCTCACATGCTGAATAACATGATCTTTATGGCAAAACCCTTGTTGCAAATTGAACAATTGAAAGGATTCTCTTCATTGTGACCCCTCACATGCACATTAAGATCAACTTTACGGGCAAAATCTATCTTGCAAATTGTACAATTGAAAGGCTTCTCTTTAGTATGAACAGTCATATGTACACTAAGATGATTTTTACAGGCAAAGTCTTTGTTGCAAATTGACAATTGAAAGGCTTCTCTGTTGAGTAAAGAGTCACATGTACAATAAGATCTCCTTTACGGACAGAACTTTTATTGCAAATTGAACAAATGAAGAGCTTAGCCCCAGTGTGACCCCTCATATGCTCAGTAAGATGATATTTATATGCAAAATCTTTGTTGCAAATTGAACAATTGAAATGCTTCTCTCCAGTGTGACCCCTCACATGTGCATTAAGATTAACTTTACAGGCAAAACCTTTGTTGCAAATTGAACAATTGAAAGACTACTCTTCAGTGTAACCCCTCACACGCTCAGTAAGATTATATTTATGTGCAAAATATTTATTGCAAATTGAAAAATTGAAAGGCTTCTCTCCAGTGTGACCCCTCACATGCACATTAAGATGCTCTCTACTGGCAAAACCTTTGTTGCAAATTGAACAATGGAAAAGCTTCTCTCTTGAGTGGAAAGTAGTATGTACACTAAGAACCAATTTAGAGACAAAATTTTTATTGCAAAATGAACAATTGAAAGACTTCTCTCCAGTGTGAACCCTCACATGCCTATAACAATGAATTTTAAAGGCAAAATCTTTGTTGCAAATTGAACAATTGTAAGGCTTCTCATTTGAGTGAACATTCATATGTATACTAAGATCTCCCTTGCGGGCAAAATATGTTTTGCAAATTGAACAATTAAAGGGCATCGAGTGTGAACTCTCACATGCTCAATAAGATGATACTTATTTGCAAAATCTTTGTTGAAAATTGAACAATTGAAAGGCTTCTCTCCTAATTGTTTATGAAAAGGAATTTTATGGCTTTTGGTTATATATTTATGGACCCGCACATGCTGATTAAGATGATCTTTACAGGCAAAACCTTTGTTACAAATAGAACAATTGTAAGGCTTCTCTCCAGTGTGACCCCTCGCATGTGCATTAAGATAAACTTGACGGGAAAAATCATTGTTGCAAATTAAACAATTGAAAGTCTTCTGTTTTGAGTGTACATTCATTTGTACACTAAGATCTCCTTTGCGGGCAAAACCTTGTTTCAAATTGAACAACTGAGAGGTTTCTGTTTTGTGGGAACACTCTATTATGCTCAGCTTCATGGACAAGAGTTTTCATGGAATCTGAATAATTAAAAAGCATATGATGTTTATGGGTTATTAAGTCTTTTTTGTCAGAGAAAGTGTTGTTGCAAATGGGACCTATATGTTGCTTTCTTCTGTTTTTAGGCTTGGAACCAACAACATGTGTCTTGCTTGCAAGTGTTTTTGATGCAGGTTCAACCTCAAATTTCTCTTCTCTCCTGATGCATTCTGTACTTTGGTCTGCTCTTGTTATCTAAAGTTTCTTGCAGACACTGGCAAATGTGGAATTGACCTTGGGACATCTTGTACCTGTTCTTCCACATAGTTCTTGATCAGGTAACTGAAAAAAAATTATACAAATGTAGTTTAACTTTCAGAGTAAATAATGAGAATGATTGACATGTTCAAATCAATGAAAAGAAAGGAGAGTAGAATAAACTGTTGATTGTGATATACTCATGAAAAGGTAAATACATGTATATTAATATGTAGAACTTTCAGCAAAAAATGCATACTCAACCAGAACTCCAGCCCAGGTCTCTAACGTTCTATGCCATTGATTTAACATGGAGATATAGAGTCGGCCTGGGTTCGCCTGATTTTCGGACTTTGTGCACTGTTGATCGTGGTAGCTGTAACTGTCTGGCAGCAGTGGGAATGGATTTCTCTGGAGAATTAACAAAGGCTTGTCTTACACTTTCGATATCTTCCTCTGATACTCGTTTTCTTCCACTTTTTGCTTTATCCAAAATTGTACCGGTCTCCATGAATTTCCTGTGCCATTCACGAATTGATGGGCATGCTGGTGGTTGTTTCCCATACCTAGTCCTGAAGTTTCGCTGAGTCTGAGTGTCAGATTTTGTTTCAATGAGCCACACCACACATTGTGCCTTTTCTTGCGGAGTAGCCATTTTTCTTTCGAGGACCTCTCTTTCTTCACAATGTTACCGGAAATACACAAATTTACTATTAGTACAAAATGTAATAGTAAATGAGTACAATAAAAACAATTCACTCAAATATCTCATAATTTGCGTTTGTAGTGAATTTTTGAAGTTGTAAAGGGATTTTATGGACACCTGGTATATTTTACCATTTAGTCAATACATATTCATATTTTTTATGTAATTTTCATTAGGTTGGCAATAAAGCTTTGTGCATATCAATAGTGTGACATTATGTTGTCATTCCCTCTCACATTTACATTCACTAATTCTCTTTTTTTTCTGTTGCAGGGTAAACAAGAGTTACCACATCCATATCTACTTGTGACCAGAGATGCCAATTTCATTAAGGAACAGTGTCAAAGCTCAAGGTCAACCTGCAGCCTCACATGGCCTCATCCTCTGAACTCCATTTAGGCCTCACCTTCACTCTCAGTGCTCAAAGTCGACTCCTGGTCTTACATGACCACACATCATTAGTCTCTTGCAGGCTGTCAACCAGTCTTGGGGTTGAACATTTGTAAGAGTAATTCATTCATAGTAGTCAGAATTGGGGGATGCCTCAAATAATTCAGAAAATGTTTTAGGTGTTGTATTTCCCTGACATTTTCAGCCACACAGTGTCCACTCCAATAAAATGTATTAGGCATAAATACAAGTTTCCATTCACCCTTCTCTTTGCTTACAATGCTTTCAAGATAGTAATTCCTTGTAAACATGAATGCCATAGAAATTACAAATTGCTTCTATAAATATTCTCTACATATTTACTGGTAAAATTAGAAAACGTCATTGTAAAGGGATTTAAAAAAAAAATCGACAATTGGAAAATGAAGCATCACATATTTCAGGTTATCTGAGTTCTCAACATGTCTGTACGTGCTCCTTTATTTTGGTACCCACCTGCCTGAGTTCAACATTCTGGATAAAGTATTCTAATATTTAAAATATTAGTGTGACATATTTTTTTTTAACAAAAAATGTCTCAGTTTAGTGCAATGATTATAAATCCATAAGTATCACATGTTTTTCTGGGCAATCTTAAAAATAGCCATCTGCATAAGCTTCAGGAAACTCTTTTGTTATTACCTACTACCAAATACAATTGTCCCGCACTGTGTCCGTGTGTTCTAAGATATCAGGCTTTGGGCTCAGGGTAGGGAAAGAATGCTGGTTCAAGTTTCTTGGATAAGTGTAACAACTTTTCTCATGAGATTTCGGCCAGTGCATGGCACCATGGCCACTTACCATCGTGGGAAAATTGGGGAGCTATGAATGAGTAGCATAATCCAGTCATGGAGACCTACAACAGCAACTGGGGGTTTGTAGTGCTAACCACACAACATTGCATAACTGGTTGGATGATTGAACACCTCTGCTGAGGGATATGGTAGTGAGGCAGGCAGTCATCAGGTAGACCCTGGACCTTACGGGCTGTTGCACCATAGGTTGAGAAAAAAAAATGCAACTCTATTCAATGCAATTCTTTGTATAAAAAAGCGAAAAGAAAATCATTTTCAAGATATTATCAATGTACATTAATATTTTGATTTGGTGTCTGTTGCCTTTGAAGGTCTCATGTTAATAATAATGGAACCTACATTCTAGTAAGTACAAGTGCTAAGCGTTTATTTTGATTATCCACATGGTTGGTTTATTTCTTATGCAAAAGTAGTAAAGCAGCCATTATCACATAGAACAAAGTGTATTTTTTGGTAAACGTAGATGTACCTGCAACAAAGCTACATTTTTGGAAGATTAGCTGTAGCTGTAGAGAAGCTACTTTTACTGTGTAGCTTTCTGATGCATATAAATGTTATAAAAGTTCATATAAAAGAAAGGTGTGCTGTATTTTATGAAGGGATGAACCTAGATTTATAGCTCAGTGTAGGTGCAAGAACATGGAGCTTTAGCTCTGAAAGTCAAAATTGGACAGGCGCAACTCCAGACTTATTACTGAACGTGAATGCTGAAGTAAAGGAGTCAATTGATGGGGTTTAATGCCTTTGTGTTCTGTAAAAATTGTTCTTAATATGCTGAACAGTGACATATGGTAAATTCCCCAGTAAAAGCAGAGAAAGTAATGATGACATATAAACTGGGAACCTTTCATCAAACGCAATTGTATAACGTAGAAATTTTCAGTGAAAAATGCAGGCTCGACCAGGACTTGAACCTGGGACTCTGGCATACCATGCCATTGCTATAACCACTGAGCTACCGACCTGGCCTGGCCTCGCCTGATTCCACGCAGGTAAAATGGCGATAGCGAGGAATCAGGGAAAGCCAGTCTGGCTCGGTAGCTCAGTGGTTAGAGCAATGGCATGGTATGCCGTTGCATTGGTACTCTACGTAGTACATCTCCTGTGTGTGCCTAATCTTCAACAAATGTATAAGTCTTTATTGCTTAAGTCAAGAAACAAAAGATTCAGAAAACTACAAAATCTTTAGTATGCTTCAAACAGACAAGTACGGATCACAATTAGGATATGAATATGTAATCACAGAATACCAGTTCTCGAGTGTTCTACTGCTTCTAGAAGGAACTCAGTTGGATGAAGAGTTCTAAGAACCCTTTTGGTTCTTGGCCTCAAACAACGAACTAACGTGTCCATGTACTCACACTCCTTGGTTGATAGGCTGTCAGTCAGTGACAGTGAAAACATGCGAACTCTTGAACACTATTCCACTTACCATGCTTGAAAGCATGGGTCTCGGTAGCTAGTAACGCTGACAGGTACTACAGTATACGACAAAACTCAAAGGATTACCACAACCAAATTTTCCCTTAAAAATAAAAGACAAACGTGACTATATTACAACACTTTAGGACTGATGTTGTTTTAACTGAACACACTAACGCCAAATTAAATAAGTGATAATTAGTTACAGTAATTATTATTAATTGCCCCTAGTTAAGTATGCAATCAGAGCCACACTGATACTAATGATATGGTACAACAGCAATCCCACCCTTAATTGTTACCATTATAAAAACTAATATGTGGCCTTCAAACAGGGTAAATATGTATATTTATAATTTTGACAATATTGATCTGATATGCAGTTTCCCTTGCAAGTTATGCAGCAGATTCAACTTTCAGCTAGGCTAGAATAAATTGCGACAAAACTCAGTGTACTAATGAGAGATCCCCCCACTGTAAGAAAAGACACCATTAGTTCATGCAATACTCATAAACACTTTGAATAGATTATTTTATGTATGGAAAATCACAAACATGTATGCACAAAAATAATATATGTTGATTATAAACTCTTTATTAAGTATATGACAGTTGTATTATTGAGAAACTATCTACAATAAAAGATTGGAATAATATGTTTTTAATTCCTTGCTATAACAAAAGAATACTTGTACCCGCATATACAGTATGCAAAATATGTTCATGGTAACATGAACATGGAATACCCTGTACTTAACACCTCATGGAAAACTTGAAAATTTACTGTTGATATTAAATACTGTGCAATTAAAATTTACTTCCTGCAATCCTAAATCAGAGCTACCCAATTACTACAGATCCAATTTAATATCAAAGGATGGATTTAAGCATAATATGCACACCTAAGCATCAAACTCTTATTTTCACGGGAAGTATTTATCATGATACTCTGATACTAGAGAAATTCGAGTGCACTTGACTTACACGGTATGAGCTCCATAAGATTACCATAACCAAGCCCTGTTGGGCTTGACATGGCCATGACAAAATGACTACTATACCCTGTGCATGCTGGCTTGAGAAGCCACCACATGTGTATTCTCAGATAAGCAATAATTGTAACTTTTACACAACTCCCTTACAATTGAATGAAATTTCGTGACTATTAACCTGAAAAAATCAATACGACGATCGTGACAAGTCTCTACTGAATTCCTTTTGTTTGAGCTAGACATGATTATGTACAACACTGTACGTTTACGTGATACTTCATGTATTAAACGCCGATGAAAATTCACAATGTTTCCTTGCAGCATATAAGTAAAACTCCAAGCAACACGTAGTTTGTTCGAAGCAGCACTGAATCTTTCATGTCCTTGCTCGAGAACGTGAGTAAAGAATGTAGTGAAGCCAGTCCAGGTGCACTTACCGATCCGTAGACATGTTTACGTCTGCCAACCACATATTATACATGACAAACTCTTGTTGAAATCGACCTGAATCAAGCTTCAGGTACATTGATTGAAATATTTGTTATCATAACTAGTAGTATAGTGATTTCGTCAGTCCGACCGCAAGTTCAAAATTTTGGCTGTTTTAAACAAAATATCAATCAAAATATCAATCAAAATATCAAAATTTTAAAATATCAATTTTATTTAAAAAATAAAAATAAATCTAGAAATCTATAAAATAAAAAGTTAATAAAAACCATCCAAAATCGCATTAAAAAACTGAAAAACTAAAAATATATTAAAATATGCAATGACACAAAAAAAACATACTTCATTATTGAGCAAAATAGGCTCAAAACTGCTGAAAATTGATGAAAATGTCAAAATTGTGAAAACTGCCCATTTTATAAAACCCCGGTAATTTGCCGGGGTTAAGAGGTAATGAAAAATAATTACAACTCTAATACATTATTAAATTCAAGTATATCTCCAATTGAACTATCTTGTTTTAGAAATAGTCTAAATGGCGACCTAATTACAAATATATCACCTCTCTTCTGTTTTTTTAATTTTAATATTATTTGAGCTAAACGGAGATTGCGAATTGATATATTTTTCAAGAGTTTTCACATTGTAATCACCTGGTGGAACTATTAACTTTTTTTATTTCCCCATCTTCTTCATATTGTAATATAGTTTCGGGTATAGTAGCTGACGGCATTATTTATTTATGTAAAATTATTGAAACCCTTCACGATCCAATAGATAATATTTTTATCTTGATATATCTTTTCAATATATAGATCAGAAATGTCATGTCCCCAAATTCCATAAGGACTATTTGATTCTTTTCTATTATATTTTAAAAATTCACAATGACATGGATTGCCAACAAATTCTTCCTCCTCTTTGTAAATTTTCGTATAACCATCTCTAATAGCAAGCAACACCTCAATTAAAGTAAAACCATCACTAGATCAAATTGAGACATTATTTTTAGAAAATGGTAACGTGACTGGATTTTTCAAAGGATACTTAAAAGTAATTTCAACATTATTTTTTTTTGGTAAGTAGTTTATTTCGAAAGTTATTCTCCAATCCTCTAAACGTATCTATATTAATAGATCCTCGAAATGCTATTCTGCTGTCATATTCTTCATCTAATTGTTCCATTTATAAGAAATAATTTATACGAATTCGATTTCGTGTTTAGTCTGATTTCCAAATATTTATTTTTTCCCTTTATATAACAGTTTAGTTTGATCTTTTACAAGTGTTTGGATAGCTTGATTATTTAACATTTTACTATAACGATCCGGTAAATGTAATCTGTATTTGTTATCTAATGTAAGGCAGACTTTTTGGCCATGCTTTGTATTTACAATTTCTCCATTAGTAATTTCGTATTGTTTACCTATTTCTAAATCATTCATCTTGATATACTCCAATGGCATATTAAGCATATATTTCACTGCTTGAGCATCTAGGTAATGGCGTGACATTTATAAGAGATAAATTTGTCAATAATAAATGAGCAGGTTTATTCCTTTATTTTTATTTTTAAATTTTGGATTATGTGAACCTAATCAGACTTTATCAGCAGTAACGTATCTACATAATTATGGATATATACCTAATCCCATGAACGAACTCACGCAAATAGATTCGCTTACATTTCAAAGTGCTTTAAAAATTTTCCAAGAATACTATCATTTAGAGTCAAATGGAATTTTGGATGAACCAACTTTAGAATTAATGAACCGTCCGAGATGTGGCGTCCACGATGATGAAATGCAATTTAACATGCTAAGATATAAATGGAATAGTAAGACAGTTAAATGGTATTATGTAGTAATTATTAGGGATATCCAAGGAATAGCCGAGGGCGGTTTTGAAACGTGGAGTTAGCACACAGATTTAAATTTCGAAGTGGACTCACAAAATCCTGATATTATTATATCTAACAAGCGTAGGAATCCACACAGAAATCATAAAATAGGCGGACATTGCACTGCTGTATTAGATGGAAAAGGAGGTGTCTTAGGTCATGCAACTTATCCAAACAGTGCGAATACTCCTATCGAAATCCATCTCGATCAAGACGAATCATGGTGTATATACAAGTAGACGATAATACACCTGGTGACCAAACAAATCTTTTCTCGGTTTTGTTGCATGAAATTGGACATGCTCTTGGAATATCTCATAATAATAATCAAGATTCCCTCATGTTCGCTTTTAACACAAACAAAATAGAATTACATAATGATGACATTCTCGCCATACAATCTTTATATGGGAAAAAGAAACAAACTACCGAAGACAAACATGTCGAAGATGAAGAAGAAGAACAACAGGCAGCAGAGAAACAACCTAAATTATGCGAAATAACGAATATTAATCAGTTTGTAATTGTAAATGAATTTTTGTACGCGTTTTATGACAAATGGGTTTGGATTTTTGACCTTGATAATTCTACAGCTGCGATTGGACCGCAACGAATCACTGATTGGTTAACCTTTTTACCATCACATTTTGAAAGAGTTACCGCAGTTTATCAAAGACCCTCAGGACAAATAGTATTAATAATTAAAAAGCAGAAAACAAATATGATATACATGTTCGATTACCCCAATTTAATTTTATTAGGCGATTATCCTAAATCTATAGCAGAATTTGGCATCAATTCAAGATCGAAAATTCATACTGTTGTAAACACTTATTCCGGACGCACTTTTATATTTTATAACGACATATATTTTACGGAAATAGACGAATGCATTTTAAGACCCAAGCAACATGGTCTAATAACGAGAAATTTCCCAGGTGTACCACCAAATATGGATTCTTCTTTTAGATACAATAACAGAATGTTGTATTTCTTCAAAGATAATGTATTTTATGAATTTAACGAATTATCTAACCAACTAATAAAAGCAGGAAGAAATAATCTGCAATTATTTAATATCAACTGCCCCAAATATTCTCATTCCTTCGTAGAAATATTAAACAAACTAAAATCTACAATAGATGAACTAGAATTGAATTCCTTTTAAGAAAAACGTATTAGATGACCTCCTTTCCTCAGCTGAAGTTAACGCAAGACTTTTTGCGCCGCCACATTCTACCAGTCTCCGATACACACTCAGGATTCAGACGCAACGATCCTTGCGCGAATGTCTATGCTATGGCCTTACTGCCGCAAGAGTTCTTGCGCGGACGTCATCTCAAGGTCTCACTTATATGGTAACGCAATCGGAAAAGTCTTTGACTCTCTCTTGTGTATCGTGTGCTAGTGAGCGGATGCAACTTGATTAACTGGTTACACTTTCATTCTTTGGTTACGGTTCGGTTGCATGGTTACGTTACAAAAGTCGAGCGGGTTGCCGAGATTTTAATCATAGCGCGAAATTCAAAATGTTGTCTTGATGGTTGCATAGCAAACAGGGATTACAAATACGGCATATTGTTAACTTGGTTCCTATTAGATATTTCGGCAATCTGACTTCAGATTTGGGTAGCCCACCCATGTATTGCGGGTTGCATATTATCAGGGGCAAGTGTTGCGTGGTTGCATACCTCTGAAAATTTCAGGGGCAAAATGAAAAATTTGAATATCTTTGTTATTCATGAACCGATTTTAAAAATTACAACGGATATCAAAAGAGTGTTAAAATATTAGTTTCTTAATGTGTTGCTGGGTGCATAACTCTAAGGATAAAATTATAAAAACTTAAATAACTTTCTTATTTATGAACCGATTTTAAAAATTTCAAACGTGTAACCCGTCTTTATTTATTTAAACGATTTTAAACAATTTATCTTAAATTTTTTCAACAAGATTTTTAATATATTCATCATCCATATCCCCATTCTGGTTAATAGAATTTCTAACTCATTTTTAACATTCTTGATCAGCTGAATTATATTTTTATAATCCATTCTCTTCTTATTCAAGTTAAATTTAGTGCTTGTCCGGTGATAACTGCTGAAATGGTTGTAAAACTAGTACTGATAATAGTATATGTGGTTAGTGGTATTAAAACATTTACAAATCCTGTTGCAGCTGATAAAGCAATTGATAGAGTGATTAAACAATAATAGAAATATTTTAGAGCCTTATATCTCCTCTTTTTCTTCTTTAACGTCATCTCATATTGGTTTATTAATGATTCTAATAACTGAATCAATTTTTATCTTGGGATATTACTTGGTATTCCCATTTATAATTTATGAATTCGAGTTTCATTTCTTTTGCTAGGTTTTTGTTCGAAACTGTATAAAATGTCGTAAAAACTTTCACCGCAGGTAACACGTTTAATGAAATTAATACAATACAATCCACATGACATACTATTATTTTGTTGTAACTGTGAGGAATTATACATAATTGGCTTGTTACTTGTTTTCAAATTATTTTTTTTATTATTTCAGGAGGTGGTAAACCGAACGAATCATAATAGTAAACGTATATATTAGGTTTGGAATTAAAATACGCCACCCAGTGACTCCCAGGTGAATCAGATGCATCAAAATTTACAATACCGCTCTCAGTTTTCCTTATCGTTTTTGGTAGGCAGTCAATGGGGAACCCCTGAATGTTCTTTCATGTTTCATTTTCTCCAAAATATCTATATTTGAAAGCCCTATTTTCTTTTTCCGACTAAAAAAAACCCTGCTCCTTTTTTTGTCTTTTTTCTAAGACCTTTCCCTCCGATGGCTTCTAATCCTTTCTTGACGCCATAAGATCCCAATGCTGTTAGTCCACCAAGCCCCAAAGCTTTTGCTCCTGCGGTTACCAATGGAATTAAAGCAGGTAGAAATCCTCCAATTTGATTAGATGTGAAATTGATAGTGCACGTTTTCTTTTCATCTCTTTTTGCAGCTTCATATTTTTTAATTTGTTGCTGAGTTAATTTTATTCGGTTATTTGCTCGCTTGGTTAAGTCAATCTTATTTTACAACTCTTACCCGCTCTTAACTTTGAGAGTTGCGATTCTGATAGATACACATTATACTCCATTTATTATATATAAAAATATGTTCATTTATATATATACTGCTTCAAAAAGTATTTTACAAGCAACATTCAAAGTTCCTATTTTTTCCACTTCTCTTTCAATATTGCATGTAATATATAAATTATCTTCAATATTAGATAAGGCAATAGTATCACTCTCTGGGCCCTTCATTATTTTAATCCTTAGATTACGTGAATCTTCAGTAGGAAACCACACATTTTTCTGACTTTCATTTTCTGTAACACAAAAAGTGATTTTCAAAAAACTGATGGAACGTAATGGCTTTAATGAACCCTCTATTTTAAACACATCACCAAAACTGGAATTAACGTTATGTACTGATATATATGCATGAGTATATTCTCTAACAAATGATAAATTTACCATAAATACTTGTCTTTTTACTCTTAATCTATCTTTTAATATAATAGCATTCATCTTAAAAGTTTCTTCATCTACACACTTTTTATTTGCAGCGTCATATCCATCATCAGGAAATTCAACAAGTTTAATACGATCATTTCGAGCAGTAAACCCATTGTCGTCAAACAGCATTACGTTATTGTTGATGTAATCAAAAATATTCTTTATTTTCACACCCACTTCTTGGAATTTATCGTTAACACCTCTCTCAAGTAAAATTTCCAAATCCCGAAGTTTATTATTTAAAGTTCTCAAATTTACAACTTCAGTTTCTTCTTTCGCATCAGCAACATTTATTAGTTTCTTTTCGGAGATGTCATAATTTCCATTATCAGTAAGTTTAAATCCAACTCCGGGAGGACCTCTTTTTTCTCCTTTTTTTCTGTTTTTTCTCGGAATATAGTGATTCATTTATAGGTGTGAAATTATCTCTATATCGGATATTCGGATTTTTGAAATCTATGGTTAAAAAGTTATATGGTTGTTTCGTTATTTAGTTATAAGTATTTTTAACGCGTTCATCGATCGAATATTCTTTGAAAATTAGATTTACGTTTTTCGAGAACAGGAAGGAAATAACGAAATGTAGTTACACTGTAAACGTATTTTTTTAGGAACGTCAAAGTACGATTGCGTTAGGTAAATTACTGAAGCATTTCGTTTCCTACCTCGAATAAACAAATCCTCGATTTTTGATTGATCTCTCACCGTTACGTAATCGTCGAAAATTACCAAGTTTTGTTTTTTATCCTCAAGTTCATCAACGTTAATAATTTCACTCGCGTCTGAACAAAATTTACTGAAAATTTCTTTTTTTATTTTTGATTATTGAATATCTTAATCAAGTAACGATAGGATGGTTCATCCAAATTTCTAGCAAAAACGTATAGATATTTGAGAACCAAATTTAGCAATAAATTATTATTCTTCCCACTTTCTGAATTTCCACAAATTAAGTATTCAAAAGGCCACTGAGGTGCAAAATTATTAATGTTAATATAGTTGTCCTCATCCAGGTCGTAATGTGCAATTACAATGGACATTTATATAACGTAAATTATAAACGTTCGTAAATGTTAACGTAAATTATCGACGTTCGTAAACGTTAACGTAAATTATCGTAAATTATCGACGTTCGTAAACGTTAACGTAAATTATAGATGGGTTTTATTTTTTCGTATAAATGAATATGCAGAAAACAGTCAAGACAATTTTAGAATCCCGAAGTAAAGTCAGGGACAGAATAGTACAGAACCACATGAGGGAACAGTTTACGAAAATTGAAATAGAAAAAATTCAAAAACCAATTACCGAAAAACTATCTAGTACAGTCTTGAACACTTCGGCGTTGTAACGACCCTATTGAAAAAGCACTCAAGCAAGCCATCCATGTCTGACCACCAAGCGCCTTGTGACTAGACAACCCAAACAACATTGTAATTCTGCGGCTTGTATACCAGTCACGGGTATACATTTCTGTAAATTGAGCAGTGATGCCAATGAGAAATACGAAATGAAGATTGTCGGAAGTAATGTTTCGTGTTCTCGACATGGAATAATACTCGGTCCAAGTTACGTTCCTTTATTTAATGTTGTTTGGTAACAAACCTGACGGACTGGGTTTATATTTTCACTCCTTGCATTACACTAAGTTCTATATTTAACAGTTATATTAATGCTTTGAACGAAAATAATACCTAGAACAACATCCAACACACGTTCACACCACTCTTGTCACACACATGCACGTGAAAACGCACACACAAAGCTAAGTTTTAACTTCCAAGTGAATGTCCAAATGACAGTAAACGGAGAAGCATGATGTGCGAAACGTGATATTTCACAGAAAGAATGCGTCTATTTTTGACATACGTGGTTTCTATTAATAGAGAATGAGACAATTATCAGAAATTAAGATGCATTTGCTTTTTCATGTGCTGAGGAAGGAAACAGACTGACTGGGAAAAAGAAAATGTAGTGCTATTGATAGTGTGTTGGTTAGCGTGCAGAACTTTCATCAGCGAGGCCTGGGTTCGATCCCCACCATGGGCAAACTTTTTTTATTATTCGCTTGCAGTGGACAAATTTATTATATTGTTTTCTAGACATCTTAACGAAAGGATACACATCAAATTTAATATTTTAATCTGTCCTTTCATTCTTCTAATAGGTTCTCTATCACAAGGGATATAGAGATTCTCTGTTTTCACGAAGGATATTTTCTCAACACTTCCGTAGCTACGATTCTCCAGTCCCTTCCACCCACTTATTTATTTACTTTCTTCATATCTACTCACGAAATACCATGAATCTAACGAAAACACACAGATATAGTTAGAACAAGAAACACACCTCGCATCGAAGGTTCCAGGTTTGAGTTCTGGATTTATTGCGAGGGTGGATTATTCCTGTGTGTCTATTTATCATCTTCATCTAAAAAACATTCCTCACTATTCCCGTGATTAACTTAGGGAGAGACCAAAACTAGTCAAATAACAAAAGTACAGAAAAATAAAGACACACCTGGCTACGCATGTTACACCTTGGGAATTAGCAATCTGAAAATAAACTTTCGTTTTGGTGGACTACTTTCAAAATCGTTTCGTGTTGTCTCATTTGGAGTGTTGGCTAGCGTGTCTGACTTACGTGCGGGCAACCTGAGTTCGAGCCCAGCAGAAGGTATTTTTTTTTTGTCAAATTTCATCCAACCTTATTTATAAAACTCAGATTTTTTTATAACCTTTTGAATTACATGTCACTTCGTATTTTGGCAATCTGAAAGCAGTAATACGATTTTTTTATTATTCCCAGAAAATGACAATGATACCATTAATAACAGTTTTTGCAATGTGATATTGATATCATATATTAAAATTCTAAAAATGGAGAATTTCGCTTAAACCAACTTATAAATAATCATATCCTGAAGTAAGATGCACGATCAGAAAGCCTGAATGTTGCATTCAAAACTGCAGAGGACTAACTAACTAACTAACTCTCTAGGCTTTTTAAACCCGAAGGTTCATGGCTGCAGCAACACAGGCTTTCCATCTGTCCCTATCCTGAGCAATATATATATATATATATATATATATATATATATATATATATATATATATATATATATATATATATACTCTTTTCCATCCCTACAAATTTCCTTTAGGTCCAACTGAACGTAGTCCCTCCATCTTCGTCTTGGCCTTCCTACAGGTCTCTTACCATCAGGTGTCCCAACAAGAATCCTGTAAACTCCCCATTCCTCTCCCATTCGTGCCACATGGCCTGCCCACCTAAGTCTTCTTCATTTCATTATTCTAATATTTAATAATATCTGGACATGAATACAAATTATGTAACCTTCTCCACTCACCTGTCTCCTCATCCCTTTTAGGTCCAAATATTTTCCTAAGGATCTTATTTTCAAATACTCTCAATTTATGTTCCTCTTTCAATGTAAGGACCAAGTTTCACACCCATATAATACTACAGGCAAAATTACTGTTTTGTATATTTTAACTTTTAGTTTCTTAGATATTAAACGAGAAGACAAAAGTTTATGAAGAGAAAATTGATTGATTTAGTTTATTTTACTTCGCGTTTTGTGCCTCTTGGCTAATTTGCGAAGATGGGGATGAGTGATGACTAGATGAAATTGATAAATGGACATTCACAAGAAACCAAGCCCGACCGGGATTCGAACCCGGGAACCTTGGCGTCGCAGCGCGATGTGCTAACCACTCAGCCACAGGGTCGGGCATGAAGAGAAAAGTAACATGCATTTCCTGAATTAAGCCTACTTTTTATTTCCTCTTTAATATAATTTTCACTTGTTAATATTACTCCTAAGTATTTGAATTTGGAGAGTGGTTGAAACGAGTTGTTATCAATAATTAGATTTTGATTATTATCTAACACTTGGTTTCCGCTTGTGAGCATAGATTTAGTTTTCTCTTTGTTAACTTCCAAACCTATCTCTTTAGCAGTTTTGAAAAATATTTTAGCATTATTCTTAATTGTATTTATATCATCCCCTAATAAGTCTACATCATCTGCATATGCTAACAACTGAGTCACACAATTTAATTTAGTACTTCGTTAGTTTCTTTTACCTTCCTAACAGCATATTTTAAGGCAAAATTAAAGAGCAATGGAGATAATGCATCTCCTTGTTTTAATCCATCATGAATTGTAAATTTGTCAGAGACATTAATACCCACACGAATTTTAATTCCTGTTTCACTGGTGCATACTTTTATCATATTAACAAACTTCTTAGGCATTCCAAACTCGACTAATATATTATATAATTTATCTCTTTTGACCGAATCATATGCTTTTTTGAAATCAATGAATAGCTGATGGACATTTTGATTATATTCCCACTATTTCTCAAATGTCTATCTGATGTGAAAAAATTGATCTGTAGTTGATCTGTGACGTTTAATGTAATTGCATAAACTGCACTTACTACACAAAACTGCAGAGAACAATGCATTATTTTTTAACAGTTTATAATGCATGACTTATGAATAGTGAAATTAATTTTTTACTATAGTAGGAATTTAGTTATTAATATAAATAAACAAGAGAGAAGAATTAGTGATGAAATAAAATTGTAAACTAAAATAAAATATCTAAGTTTCTCAGGAAAAGTCACAAACTGCGAATATCTGTTGATTCCATCTAAGAAGGAGAGGCTACGGTTTGGGACGGGACTTTGTATAGTGGTAGGGTACCCTGTAGTTTTTTTTATTATTATTAATGAATTAAAGGAATACACCTACTCGTCAGTATCCCCAGTTCTTCACATTTTTTCTCAGTTGTCATACATGTCAATTTTCTCTATGTTCTCTTTATTCTCATTGGGACAAACACAAACATCCATGCCCGAATAGAGTATTGATAATATCGCACGTTAGCCAGCAATTTCCGAGGAAAAGTTTGATACCCGGTTTATACGCGAGTGGTTGGGATCCCACTTTAAACTGTAGGTTCAATCCGGTATAAGCTTTCTTACTGTGCATAAAGTGGACTTAAAAGAAGAAAAAATCCGAGGAAAAGCGCGTGAAGGTTTCAATGCTTTCCAAGTGCCTTAATGAAGAGATGCTATTGTATGACTTTAAAGTGGCCAGGTAGCCCCATAGTTGCGAATAAGTATCACGTCCTGAAGGTTATGGGTTCGATTCCCGTTCTACTGCCCAATTTTATTTTAATAACTCGAGCAACAAATGTTTGCATTTTATTTAATAATTTATTGAAATAAAGGTGAAATATATATATTTTTACTTAATTTTTGGTGGAAATCTCTATTTTACAGTCTTCAATTTTATTTATGGAAATATTTTTTAAGATAGTTTTACAATTTTCTCATCATTTTACAAACATTTACATATTAAATTGTCCACGTTTTTTTATTCAAAAAATGTTATACCTGGTGAAAAGTATACATTTCTTTCGAGAAAATGAAAATTCAATTCGAAATTCAACAATTCGCACAGCAAATAAAATAAGAATGTGTGCAATAAATAAAATGAAATAATTAGTTGCTTGAGTTAAGAAAAAAATTGGAGGTAATCAAATGGAACCGAACCAAGTACCTCCTGGGTGTCAAACTAACACGCTACCACCACACCACCGGACCTTCTGACAGACGCACAATATATTCGTCTTGTGAGTACCGCTTGCTAAGTTTCTAAACATTGAAGCGCTTTTTTCTCGGGAGTGACTGACTAATGTAATTGTTGTTGTGTGTCAAGGAGATATGTTTACTGCAACATTTGAGCACACAATCAAAACATACAGAAAAAAATGTTTTTTCTGCACATCACTACTTTTCTCCGAGTTCAAAAAATATCCAGAATCCAAACTCACCGCAAAATGTGCCTGGACTACACGCATGCGCTTTATCAAGGATGCGAAGGAACCTCGCAAAGTTACAGAATGATCTCTGGGGTGCTGTCGGTTGGCCGCGGAGTCACGTGGTGTCTGGTTATCAGTCGAACATGACCTTGTGCAGCACACTGAAGCGAGCGAAGGTATTTCATGTGATTTGTAAGCTGGAACAGACTTTACACGCGTTACAATCGACAGAGATTTGTCTTCAGCTTATTCTTTAGGGACAGGCAAACCACACTAGGCATACAGAGTATAATGTAATATGGGAGGCATTAATTTCTCAGTCTCCTCACACTGACAATTTTATTACCCTTTTTGGAGTTAGTTGGCCATAGAAACGGATCTTATTATTGAAGTCGTATCTCGTATGATGGCTTGGTTCAGTATGCTGATCAGGTTTTCTGACAAAAGCAGGACAGGTTACCCAAGAACAATCTGTTTCCTTCCTCATCCTGTATAAAGCATACGAGCACATAGCACAAATATGTAAGAGAAATATTTGTTAATTTGGTAACTTGTTTGCAATTGAATTTCTATCATTAACAGCTGCAAAGAAACAAAGGCTTTCCTTTTTAAAAATTACAATAAATAATTTTTATTTGATTAGGAAACTAAGAATGACTTCAGTATTCTCATGCAGTACACAATAGATTATAAACACTCTCTAAAACATACTACTGCTCGTTGCAACACATTATTTCCACAATCAAGACACAAAATTAAGGGCATGCTTAAGTTAAATTACGTATATTTCTGTAATTATCAAGTCCTTTACGGGCTCAACGTCAAGTTTGGATTTGTCGATTATCCAAATATTATTAATTTTGAAAATACTCTTTCAGTTGGTGGAATGTGCCTGAAATTGAATGACATATTAAACCGTGAACGTATTTTGTTTCTTTAATTAAAACTTTTAGTTTACAAATTAGTTCATCAAACCAACCTGTGTTCTTCTCCCTTGTTTATTTATAGTAATATCTAAAATCCCATTCAAGCATAGAAAAACTTTTCGCTGTTCATAAGCCAGTCATGGTTCTCTGCAGTTTTCAATGCAACATTCAGGCTTTCTGGTCGTCATCTTACGCTTCACATCAGTAGTATTTATAAGTTGGTTTAAGAGAAATTCTCCATTTTTAATCGTTCAATATATGATATCAATATCACATTGCAAAAAGAGTTATTAATGGTTTCAATGTCATTTGCTGGGAAAGAAAATCGTATTACTTTGGATTCCAACATGCAAACGCAAGTATCAAAGTATTTACTTTAGGCAGTACTCACGATTTTGAAACGTGGAAAGGTAATCATTTTACGGGGAACGTTAAGTTGGTGTGTTGACATAATGTAGCTATTGCCATATTAGCACTGACAACTATGATCTCAATTATAACGTGGCTGCATGCTTTTCGCTAATAAATAACTGTGTTTTTTAACTTATACACAATTACATCGTCGCTTCGGAACAAGAAATGTTCATCTTTGCTGCTTTCTGATTACTAACATACGAAATGGCATGTAAATCAAAAGGTTTTGAAGAAACCTCAATTTTTATAAATAAGGTTGGATGAAATTTGACAAAAAAAAGTTACCTTCTGCTGGGCTCGAACTCAGGTTGCCCGCACACAAGTCCGACACGCTAGCCAACACTCCAAACGAGACAACACGAAACGATTTTGAAAGTAGTCCACCAAAACGAAAGTTAATTTTCAGATTGCTAATTCCCAAGGTGTAACATGCGTAGCCAGGTGTGTCTTGCGTTTTCTGTACTTTTGTTATTTGAGTAGATTTGGTCTCTCCCTAAGTTAATCACGGGAATAGTGAGGAATGTTTTTTAGATGAAGATGATAAATAGACACACAGGAATAATCCACCCTCGCAATAAATCCAGAACTCAAACCTGGAACCTTCGATGCGAGGTGTGTTTCTTGTTCTAACTATATCTGTGTGTTTTCGTTAGATTCATGGTATTTCGTGAGTAGATATGAAGAAAGTAAATAAATAAGTGGGTGGAAGGGACTGGAGAATCTTAGCTACGGAAGTGTTGAGAAAATATCCTTCGTGAAAACAGAGAATCTCTATATCCCTTGTGATAGAGAACCTATTAGAAGAATGAAAGGACAGATTAAAATATTAAATTTGATGTGTATCCTTTCGTTAAGATACCTAGAAAACAATATAATAAATTTGTCCACTGCAAGCGAATAATAAAAAAAAGTGTGCCCATGGTGGGGATCGAACCCAGGCCTCGCTGATGAAAGTTCTGCACGCTAACCAACACACTATCAATAGCACTACATTTTCTTTTTCCCAGTCAGTCTGTTTCCTTCCTCAGCACATGAAAAAGCAAATGCATCTTAATTTCTGATAATTGTCTCATTCTCTATTAATAGAAACCACGTATGTCAAAAATAGACGCATTCTTTCTGTGAAATATCACGTTTCGCACATCATGCTTCTCCGTTTACTGTCATTTGGACATTCACTTGGAAGTTAAAACTTAGCTTTGTGTGTGCGTTTTCACGTGCATGTGTGTGACAAGAGTGGTGTGAACGTGTGTTGGATGTTGTTCTAGGTATTATTTTCGTTCAAAGCATTAATATAACTGTTAAATATAGAACTTAGTGTAATGCAAGGAGTGAAAATATAAACCCAGTCCGTCAGGTTTGTTACCAAACAACATTAAATAAAGGAACGTAACTTGGACCGAGTATTATTCCATGTCGAGAACACGAAACATTACTTCCGACAATCTTCATTTCGTATTTCTCATTGGCATCACTGCTCAATTTACAGAAATGTATACCCGTGACTGGTATACAAGCCGCAGAATTACAATGTTGTTTGGGTTGTCTAGTCACAAGACGCTTGGTGGTCAGACATGGATGGCTTGCTTGAGTGCTTTTTCAATAGGGTCGTTACAACGCAGAAGTGTCCAAGACTGTACAATGAAAGTAATCGAACAGTTTAAACCCCAAGAGGCGGTAATACCGAGTATCGAATATCCTATAAAGAAAAGAAAGAAAAAAAACCCGTTAATATTAGATGTAAACTCTGGTATAGATGAAGATTTCTTAATTCAATTTAAGTTTCCCAAACCAAGCGAGTTGCTAACTATTAGTGACAAAACCGAGCAAACCACAGAAATAAAAAACCTTCTTGACAAATGTGGTACACTTATTAAGCAGTATCGCGCTCACAAAACTAATGCTGTTAAAACAAATGACGAAGAGAAAATAGAACTTTATAAGCAAATAGATTCACAGTTACGTATTTATCAAACAGCTCTACAAAATATCCAACAAATTCCCAAATATCTTGCGCAATCTGGAACAGGAATATATTCTGATCCAAATAAAGTGGTTGATAGGTTGCAATTACTTTTAAGTTCAAAGTGCGCTGGAAATAATTCTGATGAAGTACACAACGAAATAGTAGATATTCTCGATTATTTGCTTGTTGAAAAGTTGATTAGTAAAAGTCAACATAAGAAAATATCCCAAAATTATATGTCCATAAATGAGTCTCTTAGTGGTAACATCTAAACAGAGTGATTTTGAGGTAAATTATGCAAATAACCCAATCGATATTCGAGATGGTGATTATGAGATAGCTCTAACACAATGTGGCTTATGGTATTTGTGGGATAATATCAGCGACAAATTTAATAACAATAAATTGGAGTTTTCTGATGATGAAGGGGAAACTTGGAAGTCACTAACCATCCCAAATGGATTGTATGATGAGGAAGAATTGAATTTTTATTTAGAGGACTATTTCCAAACCGATAAATTACCCTATTTTGTTTGATATTAACAACGCTGTAAAACGTTTTATTTTAATTATAAATGAAAACAATTATTGTGTTAGATTTTATGAAGGAGATTTACATCAATTACTAGGATTTGAAAAAAACAAGATATACAAAGAAAAAAAAAATATAGCCCAGAACATGGCTAATATTACGCGAGATGTTGATAAAATCTTAATTCACTGTGACATTATTGAAAGCTCATATATGGATAATGTTCTCTCCGATGTTATTTATACTTTTATTCCTAATGTATAACCAGGATCACTAATCAATATTGAACCTTTCAACCCCAAATATTTACCAATTAACCGTAATAACTTTATATATAAAATTAGAATTAGCATTAGCGATCAACTTGACAGAGATATTGATTTTAATGGTGAAAACCTGTCATTTACTTTCAACATACGACGATTGTGATTTTTAATGTTATAATAAATGGCAATTTTAACATCAAATAATCAGTTGTTCCAAAAACAACATGGAATGGGATTGAAATATTATAGAGATTTGAGAGGTGGAAATATTTTTTATAAATATTTACTACCAGCTGGTAAATTTGTTTTCCGAAATATAATTAAACCGTTAATAAGAAACAATAAAGATCAAATTAAAACAGTATTATCTGAAGGCATCAAGAAAGTGTTATCTACAAGAAAAACTCCTACCTTCAATGAGGTCAAATCGGAAATAATTTCCCCCATTGTGAAAAATATTAAAGAAAAATCTCTTGCCGAACATTTAAGAGGAGAAGGATTAAGTAGAAAATCAAAACGTATTATTAAGAAATTAACGGGAAATGGATTAAAGGTATTAACTTGAATTTTATTATTTATTATTTATTATTATTATTTTATATTAAATGGAAGTTATAAACTCATACTGGAATATTTTTGAACCACCAGTTATTGATAAATCTACAAAATCATTTACGTATGTTGAATACAAAGAAAACAATGTAACTGTAAGTGGTAAAACATCTTATGAGATAGTTATTAGAAATAATAATTGGAAAAATGGACATTTTGCATATTTATTCGTTAAATCAAAAATTAAAAATGATCCGAGCAATAAAGCAACAGTTTCGAATAATGGCATAAATGATTTTAAGAGAGCAAAACTAACATACGAGAATCAATTGATAGAAGATGTAGATTTCCCAGGAATTGCTACGACTGTGTCAAATCTAATCGAATTCTCAGGAGATGTTTCTAATACAAAAGCAACACAATTATGTTGGTACCAAGATACTTCTGACGAAGCTGACACACAGAGATATGTGTATAATGAGGAAATAAAGAAATGAAATTGAAGGATCTTGACGAATCAATTGAAGCAGTTGTAAGCAAAATAAAGCGCAATCCTAATTTTAATCAAGGTTATTTAGAAAGGTGGCAGCTAACAAAGGATGGTAAATCGCTTTGTAAATTCATTCCACTGTCGTATATTTTTAGATTTTTTAGAGATGTTAATAAAGTATTAAATGGTGAAATAAAAATAAATTTGGAAAAGAACTACGTAAAAAATATCTTACATGCCCCAGAAGATGGAAATTATGATTATGAAA
Source organism: Lepisma saccharinum (assembly GCF_977018435.1). Lineage (NCBI taxonomy): Eukaryota > Metazoa > Arthropoda > Insecta > Zygentoma > Lepismatidae > Lepisma > Lepisma saccharinum. The sequence continues at coordinate 67,485,412 of NC_139243.1, forward strand.
TAACAGATTTAAGTGTATTCATACCAGAAGTTGAACCTTCATTACAGGTTTTAAGTCACCTTGAAGGGCAAATTGCAAAACCGAATTCTAATTTAGCTTATGGTTGGAACGCGATTAATTGTTGCAGAAGCAATCTACAAAATTCAAACTCTGGTACGTTCAATGTATTTACTAATCAATACAAGATTAGTAGTGTTTATATTATGATTTCAGCTGAAGATCGCGAATCATCGTTTACTAAATCTCAAATGACATTTGATAACATGGACCTAGAAAGTTGTCATATATTACGAAATGGAAAGCAATTGCCTGTGTATTCTTATACATGCGACTTTACTCCTAACTCAATGGATCTTTCTAGATTATATGCAGCTTTCTAAGCATGGGTTATAAAACACCAGATGAAGCAACTTGTGTCTCATCACTCAGTGGCCGCGGTGGCTCAGTCAGTGTCTCGCGCGAACCGCGGAAGGAGGAAGTTGGATCGGTGCTCTCTCCCGTAGCGTGTAGTTGAGACAGCGCGTGTGTATTACGTAATCGTCCAGTCGAACAAAACTGAAGTCTTGAAAATGGCCATCAAGCGAGTGAACACGTTGAAATTGAACTTTAGAGAAGTGAGATATAAGCCAACGTCAAATGAACTACATCGCTGGATAAGTACGAAATTGAAACTGAAACCAGAACAGGTTGTAAGTATAGAAGTAGACTATTATAGAAAATGTGTTTTTGTGAAATTATTGTCTAAAGTAACGGGTGAACAGTTATTACGCGAGTCGAAAGGAGTGTATATGTATAATGACGATGACGGCGAACATGAAGTGATAATGACGTGGGCAGATGAAAATCATGTGATCGTGCGGCTGCACGTCGTGCCGAGTGAAATGTCAGATGGAGCAATATATTCTGTACTAACTAACTACGGACAGGTGATATTCCTTGATGACGAAACGTATTCGAAAGACCACATATACCCAGTGAGAACCGGAAGAAAATTAGTAAAGATGAACTTGTCCCGTGCGATACCTTCATATGTTACGATCAGTGGCGGCCGATATTGGGTCACGTACAATGGTCAAGAGCGTACGTGTTCCTACTGTGATGCGGTCGATCATTTCTTTAACCAATGCCCTAGTCGCCAGAGGCCAACAGCACGCACAAGTGATAACTCGTACGCAGGGAGAGTGCGACCCGCCCCATTCAACCTCAACAGCGCTGAAGAAGTGATACACAATGATCGGACAGTACTTCCAGCTACAATAACCAAGACGCAAACTGAATCAACAGTAGATGCCAGTTCCGATACAATACAGGACGTCCCCTTAACGCCGACCGAAGAAAACAGCACCCTGACTAGTGTCGATACCATGGAGGATCCAGTATCTGCCAATGATGAGACTACAATCATGCCGCTAAGTATCCATACTACGCAGATGACTCCTGAGGAAACCATCGAGAACTCACCACCAGTAGATGCAGATTCTTCGCAGACGACAAACATGGACCTGACTCTAGAACCCCCATCATTGCCGACCCCATCTTCACCCATACTGGGAAAGAAGAAGAGGAAGAAGCAACGTAGCACAGACCAGAATCACACCCACCCGGCGAAGAAAACGAACGAACAGCGTTCACCATCGCCAGTGAAGTATACCCTGACCCCAAGTGTGCCCAACCCTTTGGTAACACCCCCCAACCCCACGATGACGAACACTCTAAATACCGATTCTTCAGAAAACCTGTAAGTACATGCAATGTTTTGGTTGTTTATATCATTAGTGTGTTATATGACGGCTCCCGTGTATCATTTTGCCACACTAAATCTGAACAAACTATCCTCTACAGTCAAACACCATGCTTTGACAGATTATATAAAGCAAAGTGCTCTCGATCTTCTTTTCCTTCAACAGGTCGGTACAGACGATTTTACATGTGGCCACGACTATGCTATATATAATAATTTCACATACAACGCCACAGGTACTGCCATTTTGGTACGACAAGGTATACCTGTTAACAAAACTTTCCTGCATCCCTCTGGGCGAATTACGTGCGTCGAAATAGGTAAAATCTGGTTTTGTAATATCTATGCGCCTTCAGGATCAGTGGCCCGCGAGGCACGAAACACTTTCTATGCAACAGAAGTGGCGACAGCTTTAGGGGGCAACCACCAACATATTGTCCTTGGTGGGGATTTTAACTGTGTGTTACGACGACTCATCCCTTAGTCTCTTTACCCTGGTCGAGGCCTTTCACCTAAAAGATGTCTGGGAAACCAAGCACCCACAACTGGAAGGATTCACCTTCATACGTCCAGACTCGGCAAGTCGATTAGACCGTTTCTATGTAAGTGCGAACTTATTACCCAAAGTGTCATCTATAAAGATTTTTCCCACTTGCTTCACCGACCACCTCAGTGTGCAACTAGACATGGCAATCGATGCCAAAACTGCAGTTCGGGGACGGGGATACTGGAAACTTAATAGTCGGATTCTTCAAGATGAACAATTTCGAACAGCCTTCAAACAAAAGTGGAAGGAATGGGAAAATATGAGCAGGCGCCAAACTGATATCATCACATGGTGGGACACGTTCCTGAAGCCGTCAATCAAGCATTTTTGTATAGTATAACACGACATTTTTCCTAGGCTATGAAATTCACAGTCGTAGTTATTTTTTATGTGAGAAGATTATTTAAAGAAAATAATATTTTATTTTTACATAAAACGTTGCCAAAAGTTCAAAACAAAAATTTCTATGAATCAGCTTGCTGTACAAATAACTGTTTTAACTATCAATGAAATAAATGAAAATTACCACATATCAAGTATTAATGAACTATGTATTTTAAGAAAAATATTAACAATGTCGAAGCATATACTCTTACATATAATTCAGTAAACACACATATATCACGAAGCAATATCTTGCGTTAAATATCATATTACATCTTTCAAGTTTTTCTTCACTGTAATCACATCAAGTCAATTAATAACCATGTGTAAATACTTCCAATATTGCGAAGATTTTTACGAAATAATTTTCACGTAACGCTCGACAATGACGAAGCACAATCCAAGACAATTTATATATATTTATAAGTTCAAGAAACTCTCCAAATTCAGAATAGACATTTTATGCTTATTAACAAACTAGGCCTTGCATTTTGTAGCTACATGCATGTCGACAATACTTATCTGAGAAGTTCATTATGTAGACAAGATGGCTGCCATTTCACGTCCTATGGACAGGTCACTTTTTAATGTCCTTTTGACCTTAAGTGCGCATTGTGGCTTATTTCAAGTTCGATAAGCAAACAAAATACTTGTTCGCAGATAAATATCACGTTTCACGGACAAATCTTCATGTTATATTGTAAATTGTTCCAACTTAAGCTTCCGAAAAATTTAGCGACTCCATCCTGTCAGTCGGTGATCTTATAGATGAGGAAGTGTATCAAAACTCACACTTCTACAACCATGAGCACAGAATACAAACTCGTTAATATTTTTCAAATGACAATTATGCAATTGTACAGAAATGATGCATGAAAATGATTGTAAAATGAAGTTGATACAATAAAACAGTTATTACAATATTTTATTACTTGTTTACTTATTTTCTTTTTACCATTTAAAGTTATTTTAAGTTTTATAATTTTGGTGGGAAAAAGGTTATTTACGCACACCTTGGATTTTTCCCTCTATGCGAGTTGGCTATGTTTCACAACTTTACAATTTTAGGATTACTCTTTAAGGCGCTCATTGCACCGAATCTTAATTTTATCGTTGAAAATCTACCAAAACTTATTTCAAATGGTTTGTACTTGTTGGTAATACGTAGGAAATACATGTACGTACCCATATACTTATGATAGACCAAGTAAAAGCTGCTAAAATCAAACTTATGTGCGTTTTTGCATTAAATGACAATCTACGGTATGTACTTTTCTGAACCAACACAAACTAAAATACATCGCTAACTTACAAAAATATTTTATATACTTGAAGTTTAAATATGTACTTCAATTAAAACAAATTCAAGGTGATGTAAAATTAAATTTGAGCAAATATAAACCTCAAAATACGAATTCAAATCGTACATTTCAACTGAAATAATTATTTCATATTTATATTATAATGGTACTCATTATGGTACCGTTATACTGGCGCCCATTGGGCTTACCCACGCCAAACTATTATTTACAATTTCATAAACATGTAACAACAAAGGTGATCATAATAAGATCTGTTATTACCAAGAGATAAAAATAATTAAAAGAAATAATGAGAATGACACAATATCGTTTGACATTTTGTATGTAGCAACATTCTTGTGTAGTGAGTGAGACTAATGTATGGTGTTATTTTGTAATAATAATATCGCTAGACTGGAATGCCTAAGAGAGTACATGAGTGAACTTCATATTGCATCGAAATGTAGGTGTGATGTGTGGTGTTGTTATAACCATAATATCAGTAGAGTGCAATGTTTTAGTGTGTACATAAGTAAATGTATACTTGAGCGAAGTTATTCTTGTTACATGAGTCAATGTGATGTTTTGTGCTATAATGATCACGACATCACTAGAGTGGAATGTTTCAGTGTCTACATAAGTGAGTGTGTACTCGTTCTTATAAGATGAGGCAATGTGCTGTTTTGTGAAGTAATAATCGTGACTTTACTAGAGTGGAATGTTTCAGTGTATACATGTGTGGATGAGTACTTGAGTGACCTCACGACCTTGTAACATGAGTTATTGTGATGTGTCGTGTAGTCATAAGCAAGACATTACTAGAGCGAAATGTGAGAGTGTATACATATGTGGATGTGTACTTGAGTGAACTCATTCTTGCAACATGAGTTATAGTTGTGTGTCGTGTAGTCATAAGTAAGATATCACTAGAGCGAAATGTGAGAGTGTATACATATGTGGATGTGTACTTGAGTGAACTCATTCTTGCAACATGAGTTATAGTTGTGTGTCGTGTAGTCATAAGTAAGATATCACTAGAGCGAAATGTGAGAGTGTATACATATGTGGATCGGTACTTGAGTGAACTCATTCTTGCAACATGAGTTATAGTTGTGTGTCGTGTAGTCATAAGTAAGTAAGATATCACCAGAGTGGAATGTCAGAATGTGTACTATGTATCCCTGGGACACTCGTTACTCAAGACAAGAACGACAAAACCATGATTTCAGGTACAGAATATACACTATCATAAGCGTGTGACAATTTATTGCCTATGTCCCTGGATGAGATTATCAGACAACAAAAACAGAAGAGTATTACCATTGTCAACATCTCTTGATGAAATCATCAGGCAACAAAAACAGAAGAGTATTACCAAACTGACATAAAATGGCTACACACTTATGTGGATACCAATAAAATACTCATGTATCGTAAGCCTGCAAAGTTGAACTAAAAATACAGACAATAGTAACATGTCATAATAAATCTTTTGATAAATGATGCTCAAAGTGATAGTGAACTTCTATTGCATATCACATATTATGTGTCAAAATAATAAAGCAAAGAAAATATTGACCTGTTAAGAGATTTTCAGCTCAACATAACTAAGAGAGTGAGCTACAAAAATTATATAGCAATATTTAAGTTAAATAAACCCAAAAAATGAAATCATCATAACCTGTCGTTTAAATGACAGAATTCTCACAAATTTTTACCACCCATAATGTGGTACTGTACAATTAATTTTTTGTCAAACTTCACCACTTGAAACAAATTGGTTACTGCTCAATAAGATTGACACAAAAACAAAAAAAAAAATATAAGTATCAGTTTTTAGCATGTACATCATAAAGAAATCATCAACATGTGGCATTATGGTAACTTAAAAAAAAAAATGACACAACATTGAAACTATCAACTTGCAAAATTGTAACATCACAAGATTGCTAGATAACTATGTAACATACATGTACACAATATATTTATATTGTATGTAACACAACACAACTATTATATGACTTTCATTTATAACATTTTAATTCTGAACGAAAACTTTGTCGAAAGGAAATTCACACTGCTGTGGACGTGAGAAAACTTTTGATTGATTTTAAATCAGTGTTTTAGAGCTTACTTAACTTCAAACCTGTATGCACTACCATTGTAAGGAGCATAACCATTCACCAGATGTGAATGTTACCAATTTAAGTATTCAATATCCCAAAAAGCCAGGTATCATCATGCATACTAAAGATTTCATGAAGTCAATCTTAATGTTCAAGTGCAACTCATCTGTCCAGTACAAATAATGTCTTAGTCATCCAACCTAACCATACAAAATGAAACTGCCTTAGTAAGGTTTCAACTTGTGAAGAAAATGTACCATCCAAAATTCTGTGCTAATAAAAGTATCACTACACTCTTAAAATAATTCACATTATAATACCTTTCACATTAACTTTCTTGAGTAGCACTATAGGACTTACTTCTTGCCTTTACGTGAACCAACTCAAAGTTTTCATGCTACTATGGCATGTTAGCATGTGCAACAAGCTTGGATCAACTCATGGATCTCTTTGCTTACCTTTTGCTACATACTGTGAGTATTTGATTTAGCTTATCAAATCAAATAACTCAAAATTTGCTATTTAACAGCTTAAAATTCTCACCTTTAAAATTAGCATTTGGATTCATGGTACCATTCCCTAGGTGTCATAACTTAAAACTTGAGTAACTTGTTCCTTGGACAAATAGGTGTGAGATTATGTGTTATTACAGATCAACTTACAATTATTGCCAAAGTGTGACATTGAAGTACTTAATAGTTTTGCATGTTATTAAATATCTCACAGTCCATGAGGTAAATTCCCACAACGAATCTTAATTATTACTACAATAGAAAAGTTATTTAAAGCATGACCAATTATAGTCCAACCACAAATATAAAATTGAATAACTAAAAGATTTATCTAACAAATTATTATTTCTCGTACGAGGTGTACTACCAACTTTAGACTAACCCCAAATGCATTATATGATAAAAAGAATTATCAAAAATGCATTCATATTTACATGTGCACCAGGTATACTACCCATTACAGGCCAACCTTATAAGCACTGAAAAAACTACAAGAGTTTTTTAAACACATTATATTTTCATTTCATGCACAAGGTATACTACCACTTACAGGCCAACCTTTTTTAAGCATGGAATAACTACGAGAGTTATTAAACACATTATCAATTCTTATACGAGGTGTACTATCAACTTTAGGCCAACCTCAAATGCATTATAAGATAAAAGACATTATCAAAAATGCATACATTTTTTCATGTGCATAAGGTATACTACCCATCACAGGCCAACCTTAAAAGCACCTAATAACTACGAGAGTTTTTAAACACATTAAATTTTTATTTCATGCATAAGGTATACTACCACTTACGGGCCAACCTTTTAAAGCACGGAATAACTACAAAAGTTATTTAACAAATAATTATTTTTGCACGAGGTATACTACCAACTTGGGCTAACCTCATTAATGGCAAGTTTGTATCAAGAACAAACTGTACACACATCTGCTTTGACAGATGAAGGAACATCATATTTTACTTGCATTGTTTGTTCAAGTAAATTCTGCACCACATCTTTATGTGTGCTACTTGCATTTTGCAAAGTGATCAACCATGAAATTTTCTTGTCCGTGGAGCATTTCCATAATTTTGCATGTTCAATAGCTACGTTTTCAATAAGAATCCCATCACTACAACGTAAGACAGATATACGAGAGTCACCAAAGTTTTCTATACACAAGTATGGACCTTCATATAGGAAACAATACTTTTTTATTGGATTATCATCCATATCCCTTTGTCTATTTCTGATGAAAATAAGATTTCCTGAAGAAATCGATATTTTATCCTGATGCTTACTATTTAACTTGCTTAACTTTTTATGTCTAGCTGCATGACTTTTAATTTGAGCCATAAGCAGTTTGTCATTCCATGACTGATGTGTACTATTATCATATACCACATCTCCTATTTGTAGGTTAGGTTCTTTATTTAACCTTAATTCTATAGGAGCGAAACCTGTTTGTGATGAGATTGTATTGTTTAACCAATGCAAAGCCAGGGTTACTTGCTGTGGCCATTTAGCATGGTTATCAATGCACAACACTCTCATTAAACGGTTAAGTTCCGAATGATACCGTTCAACCATGTTGGATGAAGGATGGTAAGGTGGAGTAAACATAAGTTTGACACCATATTCTTTCATCTTGGTATTAAAAAGACATGAACGAAACTGCGGTCCATTATCCGAAATTATTTTTTCTGGAATACCAAGATGTACAAAATATACATGGCACAATTTATTGAGTACCGTAACAGCATTGCTGCTCGTGACAGGATATGCTACCAAATACCTGGAAGCTGCATCCAATATAGTGAATAAGAAGCGTTCGCGTTTAGGACCCATAGTGAATGGACCTTGTAGATCGATGAACAATATCTTACCAGGCTTGTCGGTAATGTGTATTTTAGCTAAATGTTTAGACGGGTGCTTATTCGGTTTAGTACGAACACATAAATCGCAATCTGCTACATATTGTTGTACATCTTTCTTCATACCTTTCCATTGAAAGTATCTATATATTTGAGAAAGCGTACGACTAGCACCAAAGTGTCCTGATAAGTCATGACATTTATTCAAAATTGATCCCACTAGTGTAATTGGAACACAAATTCTAATCTTATGCATGTTATGAAAGTCTCTAACACATAAAATATTATCCCTTAGGAGATAACGTTCATTCCAAGTCCTACTTCTTGGATTATCAATGAGAATAGAAGGGTGCAAAATATATTGCTTAATCTCTTTCAATTCTTCATCGTTATCTTGGGCCATAATCAAATCATCAATATTAGTGAAAGGTTCTACTATTTCCCTAAACTGCAAAGAATTTACATGATATAACAGGTCTTCTTGCATCGGAAATGTTCTACTTAAAAGATCAGCGATTGTGTTTTCTGACCCTTTACAGTATTGAACTTGGAAGGAATACTGTTGCAACTGTACAAACCAACGAGTTAAACGTGCATTCCATGTGTGCGCCGTTTCTAACCATGTAAGTGCCTTGTGGTCTGTTATCATTACAAAATGTCTGCCTTTTAATATCGAACAGAATTTATCAATAGTAAACAATATGGCTAAGACCTCTAATTCTGTGGAAGTATATGATTTTTCATAATTTCTAAGCAATCTGCTCACGAAACCGAGAGGTCTAAAGTAATCTTCAATCAGCTGATAGCAGTATCCTGCAACACCTATTATTGACGCGTCGGTTTGAACATAAAAGGTGTGTAAAAAATTAGGGAAAGATAAAAGTACTTGTTCACAAACTTTATCTTTTAGTATGTGAAAAGCTGTAGAAGATTTTTCATTCCATTGCCATTTCTTACTAACCTTCAACAAATCATACATGGGTTGTGCTATGATGGCATAATTTTTTATGTATTTGCTCAACCAATTAAAACAACCTAGAATCTTTTGCAGCTGCTTCACTGAATTGGGCACGGGCAAATTCGTTATGGAATCCACATACTTAGGATCTTTCTTATACCCTTGCGAAGTAATAATGTGACCCAAAAATTTTATTTCGGATCTACAAAACTCGCATTTTTCAAGTTTTAATGTCATGCCTGCCTGTTTCAATTTTTGAAGAACTGTTCTAACATGTATTATATGAGATGCAAAATCTTGGGATTTTATGATTACATCATCAACATAAACTACCACAAAATCTCTACAGTCCTTAAGCACACGATTTAATGCATCAACAAAAACAGCTGTACCATTGACTGAACCAAATACAACTCTTTTAAAATGATATAAGACACCCTCAAACAGAAACGCAGTATACTTTCTGATGTCAGGATGCAGATTAATTTGCCAAAAAGCATTCAGTAGATCAACAGAAGTGAAATATTTACAATTTTGGAATTCAACTAATAAATCTTGTATTTTGATGGGGTGCACTTGAATAAGTTTAACATGCTGGTTTATTCTTTTGAGGTCAACACATAAACGGATACCTCCCCCAGATTTAGGAACTACTAAAAGTGGAGACAGATATTCTGAATTCGACAATTCAATCACATCCCAATCAAGCATGATATTTATTTGCTCACGTACCTGATCCCTATAAGCAAAAGGTATAGGATAATTTTTGCCCACAATAGGTAGATCAGTATCTAAAACCATTTTGTGAACGTAATTATTGCATAAACCAGGTTTATTAGAAAATATTTCTTGATATTGGAGTAGTAATTCAATGAACAAAGTTTTTTGCTCGGTAGTAAGTGAATCAGCTTTATTCATATAATCTTCAAACTTATGCACGTTGAATATGGATTTTTCCTCTAAGCATTCAAACTTATTGACATGAGCACATTCAAAATAACACAAATTTTTGCTATCTTCAACTATTGGTACGAAGCGTGCGAAAGAGCGTTCTTGTTCCGATCCACAAGTTAAAGTTTGACTTTTAAAATTCAAAGAAGCTTGCAGTGCATATAATACATCTAAGCCTAAAATCATATTCACTTGCAAATTATGGACAACTAAAAACTGAACATAACACTGTAAATTATTTATTTGAATCATTAATTTAACCATGCCCAAAACTTTGGTTTTCTTATTACCAGAAAAATCTACTAATCTCACATTGTCCGCTGGTGTCAGTCTGGGTCTACTGGCCTTGACATTAATTTCTTTCCAAGTAAGGTAAGAAAGCAGGCTTATTTCTGCGCCAGTATCACAGAGAGCAGAATAAAATTTATCAAAAATTAGAACTTTTATTGTGGAGGAAAGGCTGTTATTTTTAAGAGTATTAATTGGTGTTGGAATTTCTTTTGATTCATATCCATTGTTACTATGTAATTCTTCCCACTTACCTAGACTAATGTTATCAGTAGTGGGATTAATAACTTGACCTTCATCACCCACTTTTAAACAAAGGTCCCTTGTTAGTTTTTCCGCAAAGTCGAAACATTATCCTCTTTGGGATAACATTCAATGCTATTTGCATCCCTAAGACAACTAACGTTCACATTGTGCACAGTAGCTTGCACATTTACCTTTCGACTTTCTTTTTCATCCGTTGTATGAAGTGTAGAGCCAAAACCCATACTATACAAAAATTGTTTTACCTTAATCATACCAGCATAATTCCAATGTATCATATCTACTTTACCTTTGGATGGGTGACCAAGGAATTTCTGGAATAATAAGTTATCTATGCTGTCATTGTCTAAAAAGAATAAAGGTGCTGTGTTGTATACCTTTATCTTAAGATCATCGTGCAGTGACATCAAATATAGATTAAAGTTATTCCATGTTTGCCACAAATGTTCATGAGGGAACGACATATACTTAGGAAGTGGCGGCAAACATAGTATCGATATCTCAGCACATTTAGTTTTCAGTGTATCCATGAGTCTACTGAAGGATAATTGCATTTGTTCGAAGCTACGTTTCCTAATTAAGTCATTGGTGCCTATCATGACCCATATTTTGTCTGACATTTTCTTAGCATTTGATACACGCTTATGGAGATCATCAATGGTTTGACCCGATACACACAAACCTATGAATCTGGAAGCAGTTTCATTCATATTCCATCTGTAACCTAAAATACTGTTAGCATACCTAACCAACATACTGTCACCCAGTAATTGGTTATTACCTAACTTAGGAATTAACTCGTCCGAATCACAATGATGATCATTGTTAATTTCGCATGAGTGTGCATTATAATGAGCTTTGGAGAAAGGAGGATTTTCAACTGCTTTGATGCTCGAGACACCTCCCGTATCAGGAGCATCTAACAGTTTTCCTGCCTTGAACCAAAATTTACTTTTCTAGAAATTTTATCATTGTTTACCAATGTCCTATTATTATTATAGGATTTACGAGCAGATCCAACATCATTCTTATACCCTAAGTTTCCTAACTCACTTCGGTTAGACATACCTTTATCATTGTGCTCTTTAACCATAGTTACATTGGCTATTTTAGATTTGTTCTTCTGGTTTCCATAAACCTTACTAGAATCCATATACCTAACGGGATTGCTCTTTAAAGATTGAAAATTTTCTATAGCCTGTAACGTTTGTCTCAGCGTGTGAATATTATTCACCACCAAGTGTTCATTAATTTTATACGGTAACAACGAAGATAACTGAGCAATAAGATGTGCTTCTTCTGCATGTGGTTGTATAGATTTCAACGTTTTGTAACTCTTATTCGCAAATTGTAACAAATTCTCGTGGCTATCTTTGTTGTAAGGTGTATTTAGAATTTTGGTCAAATTTACAGATTTCCATCTATCATTTTGATAATGGGATAAGAAATCTTTCTTAAATTCTGAGTAAGACTTAAATTTTAATTTATTTTCAGCATACCAAGTACGTGCACAATCCGTGAGTAGCTTTGGTAAATAATTCAAATATTCACTTTCGTTTACATTATAAATTTCCAGGTTTTCCTCTACCTTTTCTATAAATTCAGATGGTATCACATCTGATGAAACACCATCAAAATGAGGAAAATGCCTCAAATCTTGTGGTTTAATTATTGGTTTACCCCTAGCCTTTAAAGTATCTGTCAATGGATCAACATCCGAATGTTTAACATTTGAAACATTTGTCGTTGGAGACACTTTAGAAGCATTGCTTACATGCCGTCCAACTCTACTGGTTGACTTGTCACCCTTTTGACTTGTTTCGCTTACTAGCAAGTCTAGTGTTACAATAAGGACCATCATCCACATTTGCCCCATAATGATCAGAGTTGATGTCGCAATCAGTTTCCGAATTAGTAATCGCATCTGAACTGTCTCTGTCATTACAAAAGTTGGGTGGAAGATAAGTAACACTAGGTCGACATTCACCTTCATAGCTTTTTACACCTACATTTACTTGTCTAGTACTAAGTTCGCGAAAAAACCCCTGCCTTAAATTTGCATTTTCATTGACCGATGCTTCATTCTCACCAACTGCAAGAGGAGTCAGTACATTATGGACCATAGTTGTTAAACTAGACTCCACTTGAGACAAAGCCCTTTTAATGTTATCATTTAAGTAAGAAACAGCATGATCCTTCAATATTTCACTATTTTGTACAATATTAGTGTCATGTAGGCAATCATGGATTTCGCTATTATTAGTAAAATTAGGTGAAGGTTTGGAAGACATGATAACGTGACATACATCATCGGAATCATAATCAACAACATACTTATTTTGCTGCTCACCCTTAGCTGTCATATTCGCAGATGGCCTAGTAACTTGCAATTGATCTAACGCAGTGTGTACATGTTCCAAATCCCTTTTGACATCACATATCGACAGATCATTATTTTCACAAGCTTTAAAACATCTATCAAGCTTCATGTCAAACAGCCTTGACAGATTCTTGATAGCAGTTTCAATTTTGTCATCAAAATCATCAGCTAACGATACTAAACCCAGATTTACTTTGTTGTCAAGCACCTGCATGTCTTTTACTACCTTTTCATTCCTGACCATACATTCATTTCTAAATTGACTTATTTCCATTTTGAGATCTTTAAGCTCCTTTGTGTGAGCTTTACTTGCATCTGCTTGTATCTGCAGAGCAGTCTCTAATTTGGTGTTGTGTGCATTCAAAATTCCCACAATGTCTGCGAGTGTGAAGTTCCCTTCGACAGTTTCAGTCATTGTTTATATATCAAGACAGACTTGTGAGTTAAATACAAATATACACAAATTCAAATATTTGACCCTCTAAGAATTAAAAGATAAAAATTAGCATCAGTAATCTAATTATGTGAGAGACAAGATGAGTCTCACTAATCTAATATAATCGTAAGTGAGACGATAAATACATTAAACAACAAGAGACAACATGAGACTCTTCAATCTAATATAATCGGTATCGATGTTTATGAGACAATAAACAGCAGCAAATTGAGTCTCAGTAATCTAATATATAACCGTAAGTGATCCTACAGGAGCCACAAAATGAGTCTCCATAATCTTATATAACACGACATTTTTCCTCGGCTATGAAATTCACAGTCGTAGTTATTTTTTATGTGAGAAGATTATTTAAAGAAAATAATATTTTATTTTTACATAAAACGTTGCCAAAAGTTCAAAACAAAAATTTATATGAATCAGCTTGCTGTACAAATAACTGTTTTAACTATCAATGAAATAAATGAAAATTACCACATATCAAGTATTAATGAACTATGTATTTTAAGAAAAATATTAACAATGTCGAAGCATATACTCTTACATATAATTCAGTAAACACACATATATCACGAAGCAATATCTTGCGTTAAATATCATATTACATCTTTCAAGTTTTTCTTCACTGTAATCACATCAAGTCAATTAATAACCATGTGTAAATACTTCCAATATTGCGAAGATTTTTACGAAATAATTTTCACGTAACACTCGACAATGACGAAGCACAATCCAAGACAATTTATATATATTTATAAGTTCAAGAAACTCTCCAAATTCAGAATAGACATTTTATGCTTATTAACAAACTAGGCCTTGCATTTTGTAGCTACATGCATGTCGACAATACTTATCTGAGAAGTTCATTATGTAGACAAGATGGCTGCCATTTCACGTCCTATGGACAGGTCACTTTTTAATGTCCTTTTGACCTTAAGTGCGCATTGCGGCTTATTTCAAGTTCGATAAGCAAACAAAATACTTGTTCGCAGATAAATATCACGTTTCACGGACAAATCTTCATGTTATATTGTAAATTGTTCCAACTTAAGCTTCCGAAAAATTTAGCGACTCCATCCTGTCAGTCGGTGATCTTATAGATGAGGAAGTGTATCAAAACTCACACTTTTACAACCATGAGCACAGAATACAAACTCGTTAATATTTTTCAAATGACAATTATGCAATTGTACAGAAATGATGCATGAAAATGATTGTAAAATGAAGTTGATACAATAAAACAGTTATTACAATATTTTATTACTTGTTTACTTATTTTCTTTTTACCATTTAAAGTTATTTTAAGTTTTATAATTTTGGTGGGAAAAAGGTTATTTACGCACACCTTGGATTTTTCCCTTTATGCGAGTTGGCTATGTTTCACAACTTTACAATTTTAGGATTACTCTTTAAGGCGCTCATTGCACCGAATCTTAATTTTATCGTTGAAAATCTACCAAAACTTATTTCAAATGGTTTGTACTTGTTGGTAATACGTAGGAAATACATGTACGTACCCATATACTTATGATAGACCAAGTAAAAGCTGCTAAAATCAAACTTATGTGCGTTTTTGCATTAAATGACAATCTACGGTATGTACTTTTCTGAACCAACACAAACTAAAATACATCGCTAACTTACAAAAATATTTTATATACTTGAAGTTTAAATATGTACTTCAATTAAAACAAATTCAAGGTGATGTAAAATTAAATTTGAGCAAATATAAACCTCAAAATACGAATTCAAATCGTACATTTCAACTGAAATAATTATTTCATATTTATATTATAATGGTACTCATTATGGTACCGTTATAATAGCATACACATGTATGATGCACACGGATTTCTATAAGAAATACAATTTCTATTATCGCGTACTCCACGAGTTGACGACACAACTCATACGGGGCGACCCAGTCCTGCAGGAACTGAAACGCATACAATCGGTCCTACTGAGGATGCACCACGAGCGAATGGCAGGTTTCGTGGTGAGAAGTCGTCTCCCAACAATTGACCCCCAAGAACAAGCCAGTATTGCCCATGTAAGCGCAGAACAGCGAAGTGGGAAAAGGAAACTCATAACGAGATTGCAACAAGGGAACGAATGCCTCACACAACCCTCAGACATTCGTGCATGCCTATATGAACACTATGCAGCACAATTTAAGGCACCCCAGGCGGAAGAAGAACACGTGACATACCCCGATATCCCCACGCTATCAGGGGAAGATGAAGCCATCTTAAACCAACCGTTCACTAAGGAAGAAGTGGAAGCGGCCATCCAACAAGCTCAAAAAGGAAAAACCCCGGGCATAGACGGACTACCAATTGAATTATTTCAAACATTTTGGCCTACCATGGCAGACCTGCTTATGCGGTGGCGCTGGAACATCGTGTGGAGAAACATAGCGGCGACCCACCTCCCCAATCGAGTGCGCTCCATACTTAACTGTACACGATGCTATCGTCACTAGAGTACGATTGCAGAGATACCTTATGGCAGACAACTCCCATTGTACCAAATGTGCACAGGACGACACCTTAGTGCATCGACTGACGACATGTGCGACAGTCGTGGAACATTGGAAACACCTTAAGAAGTTACTTGGAATCATATGCCGCCGTTCCCCGAATGACTTCACGGTGAACCATTTATTAACTCCAGAGTTTCAGTATTTTCCTCTCACAAGAACACGTGCAGTGCAATTTCTCATAGGACATTACGTCTATTATGTGCTTGGCAACCAACCTCATGTACAAAAACTGTCATTCAAATTCTATGCCAGTGAACAATATTATCACAATGATCAGATAACCTGTAAAGCCTTGTATGCAAATTTCCTACATGTGATCCTTTGAAATTCACGTCCAAATGTAAAATCTGTGTAAGTAGTAGCTTATTTCAATAAAGAAAATTTAAAAAGAAAAAAAAAGTCGGTAACGCGTCTGACTACCATGCTAAAGGTCCCGGGTTCGATCCCCGGCCGGTTTAAATCCGGGAACTTTTCTAACGTTGGAAGCGTCGAATAACATGGGTACCTGGGGGAAACCCTGGGGGGTAAAGGCGGTCAGGGGCGTGATGCTGATCACATCACCCCCACTCACGACCGGATCAAGAAAGTGTGGGGCGTTACCCCCACACCCCCTATACGCCTTCATGGCGTGGTACTAAGCACAGGGGAGCACTTTACCTTTTTACCATCTCACTCGATATATGCTTACCTGGGAATAATGGTGATAAAATTTCTCAATTTGAATTCTCCCTATTCAATTCAATTTTCAGAAGTGTGATTTTTATTAGCACAGATTATTGACCTAGAAGTAAAGAAAGATATCTGAAAACTTGCAAATATTCCTTCTTCTTCTTTTTTTATTGCAATCTGTGCAGTGTGTTGAATAGAAGGATAAAAATATTATTCAAACTCTTAAAATATGTTCAACTTATGGCTACTGTCAAAATCTTCCACATTTACACTGAGGTAATAATGTTCCCAGAAGCACAAACACACATCAAGTTTCGTTTGCATAGCCTACTCTGAAATACACGTTGTAGAAAACGAAAAACTACTGACTCCTAAAACAATTAAACAAGTCACTGGTTGGACTTGAATATTTATCACTCATTCTAATTGCTTGTGCACATAGCTAGATAAATGCAAATAATTTGTATACATGAAGGCTAAACAGATCTTTTGGCATGATCTGTAACATAATATTATACATTCGTTGCTTTATATTATCAGTGTCTTTCCTAAGGAGCAAAGGGTGGGGTGTATTGACGTTTTAATATGTAGACTGCTCTTTGACGTTTTAATATGTAGACTGCTCTTGCTATAGGCCCAAAGCTACACATGAGGATTTGACTGTTCGGTGGAGGGAAGGGACACAATTTGTTTCCAGTAACTATATTTTAAAGATGTTTACTCTGTACATCAAGTGATGATAATTGCTTATGTTTCTGCACATACAAACCTCAATAAAAACTTGTTTATATGTGCCGTCTTGCCTAATTTGTAAAGATGTAATTTTAAACCAGTTATGTTGTAAGTTAATTATTTATTGATTTTCTATAATTTACTTTGCTTTTTGTGCCACTAATTTTCAAAGATGGGGATGAGTGATGATTAGATGAAATTGATGAATGAACACTCACAAACATCCATGCCCAGGCCAGGATTCGAACCTGGGACCCCTGCCATCATAGCGCAATGTGCTAACCTCTCAGCCACGAGGGATGGCATGTTGTCAGTTTAAAATCGCTTGATAGTTTGTCATTGTAATTCCTAATCAATACATGTGCAGGGCCTCCCCAATGGCATAGCGGTAACATCGTTATCTCGGGTTCGATACTTGGTGGAGACACGTAGTGGTTCAGATCCCACTTTAATTTGTAATTCCAATCCACGATTAGAGTAAAATTACACGCATGTATTCATATTAACTTTACAGAAGTCATGGTAATTTATTTCAATGTTTTGAGAGAGAAATGGATTACGTCTCGGGGAAGCCCCGACCCCTCCACAAACATGTTATCACTCTTCTAAATGCCACTTAATATTACATGATTTTCATTAATTCTTTGTTGTGAATTGATGGACTGCGAACTTTACTTTTATTGCCTTTTAGGCCTCCCCGATGTTGCAGTTGTAGCATCGTTGGCTTGTAATCAAGGGGTCCTGGGTTCAATTCCCTGTGGAGGCCCATAGTAGTTTGGATACCACTTTAAACTGTAGCTCCAGTCCCGATTAGCCCTACTGTGCATAAAGTTTACTTTAAACACCAACTCAATCAATCAATCAATGGGGTAGGCTCTTTCCCTGGCATTCCTAGGGTGACCAGACGTCCTCTTTTATCCGGACATGTCCTCCTTTTTACGTGTCTGTCCGGCGTCCGGGTGGATTTTTTAGAAATCTGTAAATGTCCTCCTTTTTTGGAAAGAGTATAGCATCGACGAAAGCAAATGTCCTGCATAGAGAATGCTTCAACACATAACGATCATCATAACTAGTAATGTAAAGTGATATATTTAATCATTTCTCGTCGCTCAATACAATGTAAACAAAGAACAGCAGTTTCAACGACAAGTGTAGTCACATCGTTTATACAGCACGATTGGAGCACAATCGTTCGGCATGAATGCGTGTGCAGTGTGTTCGAAACCTGTTTCGAGGCAAGAACTTTTATCAAAAATACAGTGTAGCAACTGTGTTAATTGGTTTCATACGAAATGTGTTCAGCTGAAAGACGCAGATGTAGAATTTATAAATTCTACGAAACAAGTATGGTGGTGTAAAAATTGTGTAAAGGATAGACGCAGTAGTATATCTCTTGAAAGTGTTTCGGAACCAAGTGAAATTAGTCAGCCGTCTATAATGGATGTATACAAACTATTGCAAACGCTATCAAAGGAAGTGGAGGAACTGAGGAAGCAAAATAAAGAGACAGAGCGGGAATTGAGCAAATCATTGGATTATGCTCATCAAAAACTGGATGAAAGTGTTGATTTAATAAAAAAGCAATCCGAGACCATCGCCACATGTCTTGGACAGGTGGAACGGCTGCAAGAGGAGAACACTCAACTCAAGAAACAACTTCAGGAGACGCAGTTGCAACTTGATGAACTTGAACAATACGGGAGAAGAAATACAGTGGAAATTTTCGGCATTCCCGAAAACCCAAATGAAGATCCTTATGAAATTGTGAAAAATGTAACTTCTAAAATTTCAAAAACTCAGAAATATAGAAACTCACCAATAAATAGAATGTGTCACGGTTACAATATCCTTGTTGCAAACAATCAATGTGTGGATTTTTCACTTCCATTTGACAGATATAAAAGAATAATAGATTCAGTGCTATAGAAACTCTGATAGAATATAGATTGTTTAAAATAAATGTTACCATTTACAGTGTGCAATATTTGTGAATTACATATAAACCTCTTGCCTAAATGTATGTAGATAAGTATATATATATATCTCATGCGTTACGTATGTTGTATGTTGTATGTTGTATGTTATATGTATTGTACGTGAATGAATGAATATGTGTTTGTATATTTCCATGTAATTTCTATTGTATTAATCAAACACAGTGTGCGCCTTCTGTAATAGGGGGTTTAATCCTCTGTAGAAGTGCAAAGCATAAATAAATAAAAAAAAAATATATATCACTTGGGGCGCGTTAAGTATTTGAGCAATATTCACCTAGCATCTGGGAGCGGAACACGACCACTTTCCCGACTGAGTCATTCGTATTTATCTAACTCGTTGTTCGCCCTCCGAGCGCATTCCAGACTGCTGGAACGCATATAGTCTGTGCAGTTCCTTTTCGATCGATTGATTTGGTTTATTTTGCATCGCTTTTCTGCCACTTTTGGCTAATCGCGAAGATATTATGATTTAGATGGAGGAGCATTCACAAAAAACAACCATGCTCAGGCCAGGATTCGAACCCGGGACCCATGGTGTTGTGGCGGTGTGCTAATCACTTCACGGAGGTCGGCCAGTTCCTTTACGAGTTATACATAGGGACGTGAAGTTTTCGTTTTATTTTTCCCTAAATTTCGATGTTATTTTTTACTGCAATTCGGTGTAATTTTTCACGGTTTAGGGCAAAATTCGGTGTTATTAATTACTGTTCCTTTTTTGCTTACGATTTTCACATTGTCTTAGTTTTGGAAAATTGAGTCAAATTTTTGTTTTAATGATAAAAAAAATATGGCTGACCTTTGTAAGAAATTACCAATTTGCTTGTGTTTGGAAAACTATTTTATCTCATCAGCCAATAAATATGAAATGTTTATTGAATGATAACACCTAAATCTTTTTAACACAATCATACACATGACATTTCCCTAACAATGCCAGAAAATCCCTCTGCGACCTCATAATACAGTTTTGTGTACACACACGCGGGCCCTTCATCCCCAGAAGCACAACAGGTGCTTCTCCCTGAAAATTTTCCTTCTGGGAAGACCCCCCCAAGCGAATTCTATTTCAGGACGAGGTTAAACACTGTCAGTCGTGTCTGCGCCAAACTACAATAAATGAAGCGTGATAATCTCTTTTGAATCGAGCTATCCCCTGCTAGACTACAAAGAAGAGTTATCCCCAGTTTATATTCAATATTTTGCGGCGTTTTTCGCGTTAATGTGTAAAATTCAGTGTTACTCTGAAAAATGGAACAATTCGCGTTATTTCGCGAAAACTTGCCTCCTTTATCTACCCAAATACATTTTAAAAACTTTATTTTGCTTTCCTAAACTTTTCGGTGTTATTGTTAAAACGAAAACTTCACGTCCCTAGTTGTACATAATATGTGATACAGTAGCCGCGGTGGCTCAGTCGGTAACGCGTTTGACTACCATGCTAAAGGTCCCGGGTTCGATCCCCGGCCGGTTCAAATCCGGGAACTTTTCTAAAGATGGAAGCGGCCCCGGCGCCCACCCAGCGTCGAATAACATGGGTACCTGGCGGTCAGGGGCGTGATGCTGATCACATCACCCCCACTCACGACCGGATCAAGAAAGTGTGGGGCGTTACCCCCACACCCCCTATACGCCTTCATGGCGTGGTGCTATGCACAGGGGAGCACTTTACTTTTTTTATGTGATACAGAAACGTGTAGTGAGAATTTTGATTAAGTAATACTTACTTTTATGAAATAACGAAACGAAAGTGTAAATTCAACAATCATCTTCCAAGAAAATATCCAGCATTTAAAGGATGGAAGACACGAATATGAGGTAAAGTGTAAGGTGGCTGTCACTTTCCTCTGCTGTTGAAAGAGTGCTGGAAATGTTCGTGGCATTAAAATCATATTTCTTGACCAAATCTAAACTACCTAAAATTTTTATTAGTTTTTTTTTTTTTTTTGGAAATACGTTAAAGCGAAGCTTACTTGTTACATTTGCATTTTTATAGGGATATTTCATTCTAATATCCAAGACTTGGAAATGGAGTAAAATTCTGTGCTTCAAATTATAGCTATTCGTAGTTATGATTGCCATGTGTTAAATAATAGATTAGGAGATTGCTTTTGTTGCTTAAAGGTAAGAGCAAATTATTGAAAAAGATCATCGGAGAAGAATCTGTGAGCAAAGTGTTGGTGAGATTTCTACAAGTATATTGATTAAATTATGAGTAATGGCAAATATTTTACCATTTTTTGAGGTGTCCTCTTTTTCATGGCTTTGTCCTCCTTTTTCCCTATTCTCTGTCCTCTTTTTTGAATGTGTATGTCTGGTCACCCTAGGCATTCCTTACTTTTGATTTTCCACTAACAATGGAAAATTATACTTTGATATGATGACAGGAATAAAGAATTGATAAGGCAAAAATGGGAGATGATACCAAAGACACTTTTCGCTTGGTCACAATTATACGAGGGTCACTATTTATATTTTGAGCCTAACAATGAAAAAACAGGAATTTGGCATTGAAAACTGCTTTATTGTTTTTCGAAGTATTCTCCTTTATGGTCAATACACTTTTGCATCCGTTCGAACCATTTGTCAAAGCAGTTTTTCCAATCTTCTTGAGACACCTCCATAATATGGTTTTTGAACGCATCAACGGCGTCTTCCGCCGACGAAAATCGTTGTCCACGCAATTTATTCTTGACATTCGGGAACAAGAAGAAGTCATTGGGTGCCAAATCAGAACTGTACGGTGGATGACCCATCAATTCGATTTTTTGACTGTTCATAAAGTCGGTTGTTAGACGAGATGTGTGACAGCTGGCATTGTCTTGATGAAGAATGATCCGACGGCGTTTGTTTATTTTCCGTATTTGACCGAAGACCTCTGGCAAACAAATTGTTGTGTACCATTCAGAGTTGACCGTTCTACGTTCCTCTAAAGGCACAGTTGCCACATGACCAGTTTTCCCGAAAAAACAGGCGACCATTTGTTTCGATGTGCTTCGAGCGCGAACAAATTTTGTTGGATTGGGTTCATCTTGAAACACCCATACAGTCGACTGCTGTTTACGTTCTGGCTCACATGCATATATCCATGATTCGTCACCTGTTACAATCTTATATACGTCTTTTGAAGCACCACGATTGTATTTATTGAGCATTTGTTTGCACCAATTGACGCGAGCGTCTTTTTGAGTTTTTGTCAAATTGTGTGGGATCCAACGAGAACATACCTTTCTCACAGCTAAATGATCATGTAATATTTTATATATGCTGGTGGAACTAATGCCTATGGTTGCCTCAATCTCACAGTATGTCACATGACGATCTTGCAGTATTAGGTTTTGCACTTTTGCACAGCATCAATGTTTTCTTGAACAACAACTGATTTTGGACGACCTTCGCGAATCTCGTCGGTGAGCGAATGGCGGCCACGATTAAATTCGTTATACCAGCGTTTCACAGTGGCAAAGGATGGGGCTTCATCGCCAAATGTGGAAGTAAGTTGATCGATGCACTCTTGTCTTGATAATCCACGTTGAAAATCGTAAAAAATCATCGCACGAAAATGTTCACGAGTTAGGCAACATAAACAACACAAATGAAGCTATTGACAAAACATTTCAAGTACGTTATGGTCAATAATGCCAGACGATTCCGTGCAAACGTTAAATCGCGCCTAACTTCAATCAGTGTTGCCAAGACTCAAAATATATCCGATTCAAACCCGCCCATAGTTTGAACCAGAGACTAGTTCAATATGTCCTTAATGACATTATAGATTGTGATTGATGGTAGAAACATGATTGATTATTGCAAACCGAAATCTGGTTAGCTTATTAGTGTAGAAAGCATAAAAAGTTTGTGTCATAAATTTTATTTATTAGAATAATAATACGTAAATGACAAGAACATGTTGCACTCTATCTTCTCTACATTTCTTTAAATAAATTATATTATGAGCTAGGAGAGGCATTCAAGTTAAACCGGGAGTTTTGCTTTTTTAGAATAAGGGAACACATTTGGATGTATAGAAAATACTTTTATTTATCATGTAATCCTGCTCTAAACTAATGCACTCATTACAGCGTTTCACGGGCACTTGGATACCAACAACGTAGAAAGGTATGTCAATGAATATTTCTCGGTCATGATCAAACTGCTTGCTTCTTCATAACACATGGCAAAGAAATTCATTGACAAATATATATATATATATATATATATATATATATATATATATATATATATATATATATATATTCTGTGCATCAAACATGTGAAGTGTATTTTCCAAAATTCTGTTAGTTAGACTTTAAAGTGTGCCAATAGCTAACCATCCTTCGGAGTTTCCAACTTCTATAACAATTCCAGCTAAAAGGATCTACATTTGTTGCAGTGATCATGGACACACAATTGGTGACGTCATCTTAGCATCACGCGCCCCATCTAAATTATGCACTATATTTATTCCATATTTTAAACCCTCTTGTGAGTCTCCGTCTCTAAGCTCCTCAGGAATCTAACCTACGCAGTGTTTGAAAATGTCCAAACTGACCAAAATTTATAGCTATGTGTGTGAAGGTTTGTTGGCAGAAATTTGCTCCCAGCAAAGCAAATTCAGTCAGGATTTTAAAGTAACGAAAGTAGTTACTTTGTGAAACAATAAACTGTGCCTCAGGTTACATTTTCGGGTAAGGAACATGGGCGTCGGGAGGGGTTTGTGGACTTAAAACAACAATTCAATTCTATATTATTTCGACTATAGATGGCCTCAGCCCTCCCCCATTCCCTCTCTGTCACAAAAAAATTCTGGCTACGCCCATGGTAAGAAGTTCAATTGATTTACTCAAAGTTTTTTTTTTTTTTTTTAAGTTAATAGTTATGTGTATACATTTGCAATGTGGGTTATTTTGGATGATGTGGTTTTTCAGGTTCACTATCAATTTCGTGTCTATTTTCATGTGAGTTTATTATAATTTTTGAAAATGAATGTTCACTGTTGAGGATAAAGACGAGGAAAGGCTGTCTTCAGTTCAAGCATGTTACATGTTCTACG
This sequence comes from Lepisma saccharinum, assembly GCF_977018435.1. Classification (NCBI taxonomy): domain Eukaryota; kingdom Metazoa; phylum Arthropoda; class Insecta; order Zygentoma; family Lepismatidae; genus Lepisma; species Lepisma saccharinum. Next base: position 67,510,176 of record NC_139243.1, read on the forward strand.
AGGTTTAGCTTATATGCAAATAACATCGTTACTCTTTAAAGTAATGGTAAACTATGCAAATCAGTTACACTCCATAAAATGTAACTGTCTTAGTCACATTGTGGGCAAAATACTACAACTGGCTTTCTTTTACAAAGTAATTTTACAAAGTCTGAATGCAAAAAGCACTTGATCTGTCTGTAATCTGTCTATACGTGGGAGAGGACATTTTCAGATCAGTTTTCAATAATTCATTTTCATTTCTGTCACACGCTTGGAAAATAGTTAACTGCATTAAAATTTATACGTAAAAATAGTCGTCCAGTGAGAATCGAACTTTTAACGAATCATGTTGATGAGTTAATAGCTCAAAATTTTGCATTTAGCAAATTTGATGAGTTATATTACGGGCATATGCTTAATGTATACTTTCTTAGCTTTGTGTTTATACTATTGATAATAAAATACTTGGGACAATAATGGAAATTAACAAGTGCTTCTCAAGTTGCCACTCCTTCCCTCCTCTTACATGGAAGGTAATTGTGTAAATTACTGTGTCGTGTAATCTGTAACCTTCCTTTCTAAACATAAAAACAAATTGATGATATTGAATATAAAGGATCATTTTCAGAAGATTCAAACTCAAGAACGAACACCTGTTTGGTCTACTGGCAGATGAGTTATCATCTTGACCTGACATTGCGCACTGTGGTGAAGATTTATTATTGTATATATATATTTTTAAAAAAAATAATCACATGTGCTTTAAAAGTAATAAATACTTCACTCGTCTCGAAACACTTACGAATGAATTACTCCCTATATATTTCCTTTGGAGAATGCTGTTAGAGGAGTGTTGTGAGCATGCAAAAACTGGTTTTGCAGCTTGCCTGTGATTAGAAGTGCACCAGGTGGGGGTGGGGAGAGGCTGTTCATTGCCGACACCACTTGGCTCGTACCCAGCGACAGCGTCCTACCTGTCTGCAAGGAAAAACTTCCCCACTGTCTGGGAATACAAATGATTCCCACTGTACAGGTTAAAGAGCCTGTTATGACAGCTTCCATCTCTGTTTTGTTCCTTGGATAAGGAATAAGCATAAAAATTGGTTTGTCAGTTAAAAATCAAATATCGGTATTATCTTTCAACTACTGGTGGCATGTTTGAAAGCATGGATGAGATCCCTGCTGGACATAGAGATGTTCCTCCTGATGTGCAGACAATTGATTCTGAAATGCAGATGTCAAAATCCTGAAGCATGTGAGATGTGCACAGAGTCAAGAGATTTCTATTTAAAAATCCATTTAGAAATACCGATGTTTGCAAAACTTCCTTAATGAATTCTGTTTGGTGTGTAATCTCCTCACATGCATAATAACTTTATGTTTGCAGACAAAATATTTGGTAACAGTAGGGTAAGCCGGAGACACTTAATACTCGGTTGTTTTCAAATAAAACTCATTGCTACTTACCTCATATGCATAGTGGGAGATTTTTCAAGCTGGCAATAACTTTTTTTCCATGAAAAACACGTTAATTTTAACATTATAATCATTTATTGGTCGTTGCTAATTCTGCGGGCAAATTTTGACTCACGTTGTCTGTCGTCAGCAGATATGCAGTATTGTCAGATGATGTGCAGTGTTGCCAAACGTATGAACCTATAAATGTCGCACAGGCTATTCACAAAAGGTTTTTAAGCGAAAATTGAGGCTAAACTGTACTTTACGTCCTTATCTGCATGGTGATTGCTTCTTTGCGTTCGCGGTGTGCCGATAAATGCCGTACAAACTATTCACAAAAGGTTTTTAACCGAAAATTGAGGCTAAACTGTACTTTACGTCCTTATCTGCATGGTGATTGCTTCTTTGCGTTCGCGGTGCGCCGATAAATGCCGCACAAACTATTCACAAAAGGTTTTTAAGCGGAAATCGAGGCTAAACTCTACTTTACGTCCTTATCTGCATGGTGATTGCTTCTTTGCGTTCGCGGTGAGCGATCGTGGTGCGTCACCCGGCATCTCTCCGGGAAAGTACCTTTTTCTTTTTACACTTTCTTTTCACGATAGCCCCACTATCCATTCACGGGGTCGAGGTATGCCTACGAGGTTAGGTTAGGCCTGTTAGGTTAGGTTCCATTAGCACTCATTTCACCCCTAAATATGTGCTTCATTATCTAAAAAATTCCTTAGTACGTTCAATTACGCATATCCGGACAACATCGGTTTTTCTCGATTTACTCTTTCAGGAAATTTTTCCTACCTTTGGGATTTACGTTGTTCAATTCCTTATAAAATAAGCTTTCCAACGATATATGACACGTATTCCTTAGGAAAAGGACGTAAACTAGAGTGTTACCTTAAATTGGAACAAAAAACCCGCTCACACGTCATCTTGTAAAACTACCGCGTGGTTGCTACACTGTGAGGGGGTTACATAACCAAACGCACGGAACATTTGATTCACGTAGTCGACGGTAATGGCGGCACGAGCTATCACACAACGGAGATGCATGATTGACGAAAAATACCTTATTTACGGGCAAGAAACGTAGCACGATTCTAAAAAACAATACCTCCGGCTTCGGAAAGTCCTCAAGAACACAATTCCGTAAGTACTTTCTCGTCTTTTCTCCTGTAAATTTTAAGAAATCCGTCTCCGGCTTACCCTACCGTTACCAAATATTTGATTCAAATTAAACAATTAATAGATTTTGTTTCAAGTGTGTCCCCATATGTACCCTGAAGTTATCTTTACAGGAAAATCTTGTCATAAATACAGTTTCTCTTTGAGATGAAACATCCTCGTATGTCTCTATTAAACTTATCATTCCAGCCAAAACATTTGTTACAAATTGAACAATTGAAAAGCTTCTCTCTAGCATGAATGCACATATGCGAAATAAGACGTCCTTTATTCCCAAAACATTTGTTGCAAATTAAACATTTGAAATATTACTCTTGATTGTCAAGCTTCATGTGTACATTAAGTGTACACCTCCAGACAAAACATCTTAGCAAATTGAACATAGGAAAAGCTTCTTTGTATGCTCACATGCACATTAAGTCGGCTTTTAGGAGAAAAACCTTTGTTGTAAATTGAACAGTTAAAGGCTTCTCCTTTGAGTGAACATTCATATGTACACTAAGATCTCTTTTAGGGGCAAAATATTTATTGGAAATTGAACAATTAGAAGGGCCTCTCTTTATTGTGAACCTTCACATGGTCCCTAAGATGTTCTTTACGAGCAAAATCTTTGTTGTAAATTGAACAATTGAAAGGCTTCTGTCCAGTGTGACCCCTCACATGCTTATTAAGATAACCTTTAAGGGCAAAACTTTTGTTGCATATTGAACAATTGAAAGGCTTCTCTCCAGTATGACGTCTCACATGCTTATTAAGATGACCTTTAAGGGCAAAATCTTTGTTGCAAATTGAACATTTGAAAGGCTTCTCTTTCGTGTGAACAGTCATATGTACACTAAGTTCTCCTTTACGGGCAAAATTTTTATTGCAAATTGAACAATTGAAAGGCTTCTCTTTAGTGTGAACAGTCATATGTACACTAAGATCTCCTTTCCGGGCAAAATATTTATTGCAAATTGAACAATTGAAAGGCTTCTCTTTAGTGTGAACATTCATATGTATACTAAGATCTCCTCTACGGGCAAAATTTTTATTGCAAATTGAACAATTGAAAGGCTTCTCTTTAGTGTGAACAGTCATATGTACACTAAGATCTCCTTTACGGGCAAAATATTTATTGCAATTTGAACAATTGAAAGGCTTCTCTCCAGTATGACGTCTCACATGCTTATTAAGATGACCTTTAAGGGCAAAATCTTTGTTGCAAATTGAACATTTGAAAGGCTTCTCTTTCGTGTGAACAGTCATATGTACACTAAGTTCTCCTTTACGGGCAAAATTTTTATTGCAAATTGAACAATTGAAAGGCTTCTCTTTAGTGTGAACAGTCATATGTACACAAAGATCTCCTTTCCGGGCAAAATATTTATTGCAAATTGAACAATTGAAAGGCTTCTCTTTAGTGTGAACATTCATATGTATACTAAGATCTCCTCTACGGGCAAAATTTTTATTGCAAATTGAACAATTGAAAGGCTTCTCTTTAGTGTGAACAGTCATATGTACACTAAGAACTCCTTTACAGCCAAAATATTTATTGCAAATTGAACAATTGAAAGGCTTCTCTCCAGTGTGAACCTTGACATGCTCATTAAGATGAAACTTACGGGCAAAATACTTGTTGCAAATTGAACAACTAAAATGTCTCTCTTGTGTGGGAACACTCATAAATGTATTATGCTCAGCTTCATGGACAAAAGTTTTCTTGGAAACTGAATCCTTAAAAAAACATCTGTGGTTCATGGGTTATAAAATCACCTTTGTCAGGGAAAGTGTTGTTGGAAATGGGGGCTATACGTTGCTTTCTCCTGTTATTAGGCTTGGAACCTTCAACATGTGCCTTGCTTGCAAGGGTTTTTGTTGCAGGTTCAGCCTCTAATTTTTCATTTGTACTAATACATTCTGCAATTTCTTTTGGCTGCTCTTGTTCTCTTAAGTTTCCTGCAGACACTGGCAAATGTGGAGCTGACCTTGGGACATCTTTTACTTGTTCTTCCACGGTGTTCTTGATGACGTAGCTGAAAAAAATATGATACAAATGTAGTTTCACTTTCTGAGTAAATAATGAGAAAGACTGACATGTATAAATCAATGGAAAGAAAGGAGAGTAGAATAGACTGTTGAAGGTGACGTACATATTATTATGTAGAACTTTCAGCAAAAAAATGCAGGCTGGACCAGGATTCGAACCCAGGTCTCTGGCATTCAATGCCATTGTTCTACCACTGAGCTACTGAGCCGGCTTGACTTTGAATGAGTTTTCACTTAAAGTTCTATGTAGTAAATCTTTGTGTGCCTAATTTAATGTATATTACTCCTGCAAGAATAAATACATAATATTTTTTCTACTACTTAGTCAAAAAATATTCATATCTTTGCTTTAATTTTCATTAGGTTGGCCATAAAGCTTGGTACACATCAATAGTGTGACAATATGTTGTCATTGTCTCGCATAGTTACATTCATTCAATCTTCCTTTTCTTCTTTCTGTTGCGGGGTAAAAAAGAGTTACTACAACCATATCTACTTGTGACCTCCATTTGACTTAAGGCTGCCACTGCACAGTGTCAAAGCTCAAGGTCAACCTCCATCCTCACATGCCCTCAGCCTCTGAACTCCATCTAGGTCTCATCCCTCTCTCAGTGCTCAAGGTAGGCCCCTGGTCTTACATGAACTCACACTTGTAAGTCTCTTGCAGGCTGGGGACCAATCTCTGGAAGCTGTATATTTGCAAAAGTAAAACATTCACAGTAGTCCTAATTGGGTGATGGCTCAAGTATTTCAGAAAATGATTTAGGTGTTGTATTCAGTTGACATTTTCAGCCACACTATGTCCACTCCAATAAAATTTATTAGGCACAAGTACATGTTACCTTTCAACTTTCTCTTTTTTACAATGCTTCCAATTTTTTTTTTTTTTTTTTTTTTTTTTTTGATTTGGTGTTTTAAGTCCACTATATGCACAGTAAGGCTCACTGGGACTAAACCTAGAGTTTAAAGTGGGATATGAACCACTATGTGCCTCCACCGGACCCCTTGATTACAAGGCAACGATGCTACCACTGTGCCATTGGGGAGGCCTACAATGCTTGTAAAGGTGAATGCCACAGAAATTATCAATTGCTTCCAAAAATATTCTCTACATATTTACAGGTACAAGTATCCTGGGTAACTGTAACAACTTTTCTCATGGGATTTCGACCAGAGCATGGGACCATGGCCACTCACCATCGTGGGAAAATTGGGGAGCTATGAATAAGTAGCATAAACCAGTCATGGATACCTACAACAACGACTGGGGGTTTGTTGTGCTGACCACCTCTGCTGAGGCATATGGGAGTGAGACAGGCAGTCATTTGGTAGACCCTGAACCTTACGGGCTGTTGCACCACAGGTTGAAGGAGGAAAAAACAACTGCATTCAACGCAATTTTTATTGGATAAAAAAGTCCAAATTATATCATTTTGGAAGATATTATCAATGTACATTAATATTTCGATTTGGTATCTATTGCCACTGAGAGTCTCATGTTAATAATAATGGAACCTACTTTCTAGTAAGTACAAGTGCTAAGCAATTATTTTGAATATCCATATGGTTGGTTTATTTCTTATGCAGAAGTAGTAAAGTGGCCATTATCACATAGAAGGAAGTGTATTTTTGGTAAACATAGATGTAGCTGTAACAAAGTTACATTTTTGGAAGATTAACTGTAGCTGTAGAGAAGCTACTTTTAAAGTGTAGCCTTCTGATTACTGCTAATATATTTGCTCAATACTGGTACAGTACCAAAGCACAATGAAATGCTGTCTACTCTAACTTTTATATTATTGAGATACAAATAAATTATGTATATAAAAACTCATAAAAATGAAAAGTGTGCTGCATTTGATGAAAGGATGAACCTAGATTTATAGACCAGTGCAGGTGCGAGAGAAAATAAGAGCTTTAGCTTGGACAGTCAAAATTTGAGAGGCCAGACTCCAGACTTATTACTGAACATAAATACTGAAACCAAAAAGCCTTGGAATCTTGCCACCTTTTGGTATGGTGATACTCAACTTTAGGCTAGGAAGAAGTAAATGAGTCGCTTGGTGGGGTTTACTGCCTCTGTGTTCTCTAAAAATTGTTCTTAATATGCTGAACAGTGACATATGTTGAATTATGTAATCTGATGAAATATGATCATGTGTACAAACAACGGCAAAGGTAATAGTAGACCTCACGGCGAAGTGGTATAGAAATCCTGTATGCTTCAGGACAGCTTTGATAAGGCATCTGAATTGTCTCAAGCTGAACCAGGAAGATGGCGATCTTTAATCCTCAAGGCCATTCTGCAAAACGAATGCCAGAAGAGGTTAGTGTGTCGATTTGCTGGGTGATGATAAGTAGATATGTTCTTGTTTTCTGTTTTCGTTATTTTACGTTGCTTTGCTACTTCTGGAATTTGAATGACGAATAGAGTGATTTGATGAACTGAAAACCAACCCCGTGACAAATTGGTTAGCGTAATGCGCTTCAAAGTCCAATAGCTGGGTTTTGAACCTGGTCTTCATCCTGCCTCCACCTATCACATCTTTAATCTTCATCATCGCAATTAACGGAAACTGGTAGAACAATGGCGTGAAATAACAAAAATCTAAGTTTCGGTGTCCGCTTTTGAGCTTGAAGCATTGTTGTTTCGTCAATCAACAAACAGCAACGATAGATCGTGAGAGTGAAATGAAATAATTCTTATTTTCTAATGAATAGTAACAAGAGAAGAACGATAGGTATTCCTCGTATTATTCGCAAAAAAACTAATTTCCAATCTGTGGTGATAATGAACTTTATTTAGTGTCCGAAATATGTTTAAAATGAATTTACGTTAATCCATGCACATGTAACCCATTGCGGAGGGTCTTCAGGATGACGTAGTAATAACGTCAAGCCGTGTAATCAAGGGGCCCTGAATTCCATACCCGGTGGAGACATATAAAGGTTTGGATCCCACTTTATACCGATTAGCCTATCTGTGCATAAAATGGACTTGAAACAAAAGCCGAAACTAATTAAGAACTTATTGTAAAATGAAGAATATTTTAAGAGTATATCAAGAATGGTAACAACAAAAATTATTTCGAAAAGCAACAATACGCAAAGCACCTGAAATCCCCACTGGCTTACAACATGATACTATTCGTCATATAAGAATTATTATTTGAGAGTTCAAACTCTGACATTTGCAGAAATTTGCAGCCTTGAAATTCATTGCTACTCTCAATGATTAAGTGCTTTCTTAGCTTTGCATTGCTCTGGTTCGCTCAGTCGCTATCTTTGTGTGAGCTTAGATTAAATGTGATAGAAGCTTATAGTCAATCCTTCACACAACTTTGCTGTATGCTTGTCACAGGTTTGACATCTTAACATAACATTAGCGTCGCTTTTCTGCCAGTTTTTTTGAAATCGCGACGATGAAGATGAGTGAACATATGATAAATAGAAGATTCAAAAATAACACCAATGACCAGGCCGGTATTCGAACCTGGGACCCCTGACGTAAAAGCATCTAGTGCTACTACTCAATCAATTTTCACATAGAAACTTACACTTACACATCTCTTCCTTACATATGTATTTGTTTTACCTGCTGCACTTCTCTTATGGTGAATACTAACCCCTCTTTTCAGGTTTATCTCATGTTTATAGCTATTGCTTTGTAGTCGAGTTGATGTTTTAAGTCCACTTTATGCACAGTAAGGCTAATCTGGACTGGACCTACAGTTTAAAGTGGGATCCGAACCACTATGCGCCTCCAACGGGTATCGAACCCGGGACCTCTTGATTACAAGGCGACGACTCTACCACTGCGCCATCAGGGAGGCCCTATTGTTTTGTAGTGAATGATACTTAGTTCTATTAAGCCCTCGCGAATCTCATTCCGAAGAAAACCCTGTTAGAGGATTACATGTGCAGTGTTATTCATAATATATAATAAAGTCTGCTTTGGTCAGCATTTTTAGTGTATCTAATGAAAATTGCATTTTCATTTCGTGTTGAGGCACATTTTCGTCAGCCAGACTTTGCATTTAAAAAATGTAGGTCAAGTATATATTAGTCATTCTGAATTCGAGTCAATTAAAACATTTTGCGTTCCGAGATTATCCATTAGGATAAAATTTGGACGTAATGAATGTAAGTAGAGAAAATGCAACTTCAGGGTGGCTACAAACAAGCAGAAATGAAATTCCCTGACTTTTCCAGATTTTCCAGGACAAAATTTACATTTTCCCCTGACAATTACAAACTAAACTAAATTGATGTTTTTGCAAATGGAAATAATAAACTCATAGAGAGCCACGTATGGTTTTGTTAAGTACCAATATTATCTTCTATGAAATTGACTTAATTTCTTTATTCTCTATGATTTAAATTCAAACTGCAAAATAGTGAATTTGGAAAATTGTTACAATTCACAAGCTAGGGAAAGATTATGGAATTTTGTCATACGCAGTAAGTTTAAAATAAAATACTTGATTATTTTTTAAAGTTACGACTAAATTAGATAACAGAGAAGAGTGATTGTTTAAGATATACAATTTGTAATTTATCAGTCTCCTTATACATTCTCGGTATAATATGTTGATATTTCCAGTGTCCACTGAGATTTGGAACCCTCTGCTTGCAAGAACCGTGAGTGCGGACTCATTTTTCAATGCATAAAACTACTTCTCTCTTCTCTGTAAAGCAAACAACTTAACTCTTGCATATGAGTGAAACAACTGAATCGAACAAAATAAAGTGTCATATTTCCTTACATTATCAATGGGATTTCTGCTTCAGTACAGTATATCCAAATGAAGTACTGTGAAACTGGCAACAAGCAGTTATACCATTAATGCTGATGAAAAGGGTATATAGGTATTAGAAATTTAACACAAGGAATTTATAGAATTGCATTGTATAGGTACCTTATTTGGCTAACCACACATTAAAACAGGAACACTCTAATAATAATGGTCGGAGAGCGAGACACACACATGCAGGCAGGAAGAAGTGGCATGTAGCTGTAATCTGGTACAGTTGCAATGCAGCCGTTTTAGGACAGTTCTAGGTTAAAGATTGCAGCTCTCATACAGTCTCCCACCGACTGCGATGTAGCCTACATTGCATGCTCAGAATTTGCCACAGAGACACCAGCAATCGTGTGGTGTGCAGACCAGACGTCGTGAGTGATAGTATGGTCAGACGATGGTGCAGACAATTCACGGAAGGCCAATCGAATGTGCACAACCCCATACAGCTGTGTACACACGGGCCCTTTGCATCACTTCAGGTGAGAGATCTTGGACCACTCCCTGTACAGCCCTGGCCTTGAATGTACCAACTTTCATATCATTGTTTAACTGAAGAGGTTTCTGGCAGGGCAAGGATTTGACAGCTACGCTGCGGTAGATATAGTTGCAGTCTTTGCTGTCACACATATACCATGGGCATATAAAATTTAGTGCCATGCTACGACAAATGCCAGAACAACGGTGGTGATTATGCCGAAAATTAGGTTAGGAATCACTGTTACGAATGCAATAAATTACAACTGATATTCTTGTTTTATTTATGCCTAATCGGTAGGGACCTTGATATTTTGACTTTCTTTTTGAAATTGGTGTATTTTCTTACTTTTTTAATTTTTTACTATACGGTGTTATTTTTCCCAAAATTCACATTTTCATTTTAGCGCATTTTCTGGCAAATATCTGAAATTATACCTTCATGGTGTTTTAAAACTACTGTTTCAAATTGTAAGTCGCATGGCCTATGCCTCTTCGTGAGAGTTTCATATCTTGAAAGTGATTTTGGGAAAGTTATTTTCCATACCCCCTTTTAAATTTTAAGGACGGGTTTTAGATAATGGAATTTTCGACTTGTATACTGAAGGGTGCACAATGACCATAAGTGGCGACGCACCAAAAAAAAAAAAATCATTCAATCTCACGTGACAGATATCGATATATTATGGCACCAAAATTGGCATTATCTTTTTTTACTTGTTAGTGTTAAGTTTCCGAAAATTCGCGTTTTGGTTTTAGAACATTTATCTGCCAAATATACCAAAACTTAATACTCCATTGTGCATCTAAACTATTATTTTAAATTGCAGGTCACATGGTCTATGTATTTTCGTGACAGTTTGATATGTTGGAACAGATTCTTGAGGAAGTTAAAGTAAAGTACTCCCCTGCACTTTTCCATGAAGGGGTATAGGGGTGTGGAGTTAGGGCCCCACACTTTCTTGATCACGGCTGAAGGTGGGGTTGATGTGATCAGCACCATGCTCCTGGCTACCTTTATCCCTAAAGTTTCCTCAAGGTACCAGCTTCATATGATACTGGGTGGGTGCTGGAGCAGTTTGAATAGGTGGAAAACATCCCGGTTCTCCCCCGCAGGGGATCGACCACGGGTCTCTCACATAGTAGTCAGATGCCCTAACGACTGAGCTCCATTATTACTCGCTCGACAAATGCCGATGGTGTGCACTTAGCGTGGTAATTCAAAACATATCTTGTGTGACAAATACGAAGAAGTGGCTCCCGTGTGATGTTAGATATCTCTCGATCTCCTGTTAGAACCCTGCCACTTTGCTGTGTGATGGAAATGGTTTTGATAGAAGTTGAAAAAATCGTGGGAAATACATGATTTAATGTGGCTGTCGGAATTATTCCATGCACGTATAACTCTATAGTAAAATGTTGGAAAACTTGCATGTTCTATGTACACAAACATGGCCTAGAAAAGACAAGAATGTTGGATTTCATGGAATTCTTCGTTGTTATAGGGCATTTCTTTTTTAAAAAAATCGCTAAAAATGCCAACAATTCGCATTTTATGCCAAATTCGCATTACTTCGATATTTTGAACGCTAAAAATATGTCCAGACATCACTGGACATTCCTAAACATAACTTCGCAGCAATTGCTTTTTTCACGGTTTTGGCGTTTGCGAAAAATTAATGTCCCTACTATTCGGAAATTACTTTCTGACCACCCCTCGTATAAATCAGTAGATGGAAAGTGAAAATTTAGCAGGGCTGGCAGAGAAAAGTCAATTCTTGAAGAAAGTGATTTGCTTTTATGATTGAATGATTCGAGTAAATATGATATTAAAATATTTACGTATTTATTATTAGTAAAGGTTGCAGAAATTATTGGAAATAAGAAAACCTGAATATATTCAATAGAAGGCAAATTAAAATTTATTGTTAATAAGATAAATTAGAACAAAAATGAAAGTTACAGAAAACTACCAAAAAAAAAAAGAGAAAAGGAAATCTTACCAATATTTTTTTTAATATTGTTAACTGGTACTGGTGGGGTATATAAGCTGTCTAGTAGTGGGTGTTACCTCCCCTGGCATCAATTACAGCTTGTAACCGCCGTGGCATACTTCAAATAAGGTTGGTAATCACTTTTTGGTCCAATTGCTCCCATTCTTCTTGAATAGCAAGTCTTAGCTCTTCAATTGTTTCTGGAACTATTGCGCGGTTTCTGATATGTCGTTTCAGTTGATCCCAGACGTGCTCTATCGGATTTAGGTCTGGACTTTGTGGTGGCCATTCTAATCGCGTAATCGCAACTTCGTCCAAGTACTCTGTGACAATATTCGCAATGTGAGGACGCGCATTGTCATGCATAAAAACAAAGTCCGGTCCTATGAATGGTGCATATGGTACTACATGATCTTCCACACATTCTGTAATATATCTGCAAGCTGCCATTGCCCCATTCTCTACAAGAACCAACTCTGTACGTCCTTGTAAAGAGATATCTTCCCAGACCATGACACCACCGCCTCCAAAGGGTGATATTTCAAAGAAACAACATTGCGCTTAACGCTCATTAGGTCTTCTATACACGTGTTCACGCCCGTCTGATGAACGTAGATTGAATTTTGACTCATCGGAAAATAAAACCTTTTCCCACTGCTCCACATTCCAATGTAAGTGTTTTGTAGCAAATTCCAGTCTTTGCTTCCGGTGACGTGCTAACAACCTGGGACCTGTAACCGGCCTCCGAGATGATAAACCACTTTCATTCAGTCTTCTACGAACTGTTCGTGAAGAAACCACAGGTCTATGAACATTTCTCAAACGCTCTACCACAATATTTGAAGTCGTACGACGGTCTCTTAAGACTATGATACGCATTAAAAGATCTTTCCGTGCTGTTGTGCATCATTTCTGACCAGAACCCAGTCTTCTACCATAGGAACCAGTTGAATCATACCGTCTGAGAGCTTCATGGATAGTACTTTGTGCCATATTTAGCACCCTAGCAATACAGTGTACACTACGACCATCATCGCAAAGAACTACTGCTTTTACTATCTCTTCACGTCTCATTTTCAAGCTAGCAAACTTACAATACACTTGCAAGAAAAATACCAGCAATGACAATGTCAATAATATCTGTTACTATGGTTACTATGAACCAAAATTCATGGCTCTCTAGACATTAAACAAAATAACATCAACAGGAATTGAAAATCAATAACTTAAAACAAAATTTCATTAAATTGATTTTGAGCCTACTAGGTGTTCCAAATACGTAAATACGAGTAAATAAATAAATAAATAATAAACGGAAAAACTATGGAAAATGTTCAATAATGAATGTTCAATTGTTCAATACTTAACTGAGAGCGTAATTCATAAGTAATTGCAAAATAGATGTCAAATATTAAGGTGTCCGTTTTTTTTGTCCAGCAGTATATATCCCGTTTGGTTGGATTCTTCTTGATATCTAAGAATAGGGCAATGTCATTGTAAACGTATGTTAACTTGTGCAAAACCAGTAATATGTCAGGATGATGAAAGAAAACCTTCGTAAGCACTGCTACATTAAATAAGGTGAAGTGAGCCAGAAGAGTAATAAAATTCCAGCAGCATATTTGCAGTCTAAAGCTCTTCTTGTTTATGCATGCGATTTTTGTTGGATGTTGCAGTCCATGCAATTTCTGTCGCATGTTGTAGTGAGATACTTTGTCGGGTGGCGATATTCGACAAAAATCGTATGTATCAATGGAACCTATTTGTTTCCATGTTCCTTCAGTTTGACCAACAAAATTCCTTACTACGACGTCCGACATCTATCGGACGGCACCAACCGCTCTTATCCCCTCCATCTGTTGACAAGTCCCCTTACTACTCCCATACGGACAAGAAAAAATGATACTTCAATGCATTTTCCACGTAATATTTAGAGACTTGACCTTTACTCCCCCGATGATACCATACGGTATCATGGTGCTGATTACGAAATGAATGTGCTTTTTGGACCTTCATACTCTTATGTTTGGGTGGAAACTCAACACAGGTCTGGAGCAAGCCTGGGAAATTCATTGATGACCAACCTCCTCCCTCTCCGCAACATATCCATGCCATATTTCCGAACAGAGTTTCACATCTTGGCTCATTATTCAACTTGTATGGCACCCAGGAACATGAAACATATTTCAATCTCTTTGGAAACGTCCATTCTTTGAAAATAATACTAAAGTTCGCGCCTTCTCCCCAAATAGTGGAAGAAGAGGGGGGGGGCAATCTCCAGATTTTTGTTTTTTCCGTTGAAATTCGAGGGTCGCGCCCCCCAAACCCCCTTCATTGTTCGGCGTTCTGAATTGTACACGGTTGCATGCTCTGATGTTTTAGCTGCAAAACAAAACTTATCCGAAGTAGATTTCTCCCATAGTGCCCGAGTTATAACAATTTTCCTTTAAAAATGCAAATTACATATTTTTCGTAAGAAAAAAAATTCACATTTTCGCTCATTATTCAATTTGTATGGCACCCAAGAACATGAAACATGTTTCATTATCTTGAGAAATGTCCATTCTTTGAAAAGAATGCTAAAGTTCGCGCCTTCTCCCCAAAATAGCGGGAGAAGAGGAGGCAAACTCCAGATTTTTGTTTTTTTCCATTGAAATTCGGGGTACGTGCCCCCCCCCCAAGCCCCCCTTTCTCGGTCCGGTGTTCTGAATTGTACACGGTTGCATGTACTGATGTTTTACCTGCAAAACAAAAGTTATCCGAAGTAGATTGCTCCCATAGTGCCCAAGTTATAACAATTTTCCTCCAAAGAGTGTTCGAATTTAAAATTCCCGCCGAGAAGACCGGGCAAGAGATTCTCTCTCTCTCTCTCTCTCTCTCTCTCTCTCTCTCTCTCTCTCTCTCTCTCTCTCTCTCTCTCTCTCTCTCTCTCTATCTCCTCCTGCCATCACTGGTTTCTGGCGCCGTGGTTGTGTTGCGCATAAAAAGGACCTAAAAGTTGAGGCCGAAACTTACGAACGAGATTTCCTGTTCCTGTGCAGATATCAACAACGATATCTTTAAATAAATAAATAAAAAAAGTCAATGAAGACGATATTCCCTGACACTTCCCTGACTTTCTTTGACACCTCAAATTCCCTGACTTTTCCCGGTTTTCCAGGTCTGTCGCCACCCTGAACTTGTATATCGAAATTGACATGTCCAAATGATCTGTGAAAGTAGTATTTAGCATGTGCCTGCCACCGTGGCAGAGTGGTTAGCACATTGCGCTTCGATGCCAGGGGCCCCGGATTCGAATCCTGACCTGGGCATGAATGTTTGTGAGTGTCCATTCATCAATTTCATCATATCATCATTCTTAGCAAATCAGATAGAAGTGGCACAAGAAGCGAAGTAACAATCAATCAATTCAAGTATAGGCCATGATTGGATCTGGTAGCCTGTATGAACGAGATGTGACCCTCCTCTCAAACAATACGTGCCTTGTCCCCACTGAACGAAGTGTGGATTAATGTCAGTTGTAAATTAATTGTCCGAAAGCACGTATTAGGCATGAACAGAACAAAATATACTCCTGAGGAATTACAAATGTTATAAGCCAGTTCATGGCCGGGAGCATGCTGTCTGTCTATACAATTTCCTCAAAAAATGGGATAAAACCCGGAAGATTGAACCCAACATCGGTTTCCACGTCACTCCAGAAATTATCCAAGCTGCTCGAGAAGAACGAGAATTCACGTTGGATTTGTGACGTGACAGTGAGGGGGAAATAAGAAAATGAAGGGGAGAGGAAAGCGTTCCTGGAAGAGTGACCTTCACGTAGATTAGGAAACACAGTTCAGCAGGAAAAGCCGAACCTGCAAGTTGTACATAGTGATACATACTGGTTTTTAGTCTTTTAACATTCTTAACATGGGAATAGGGTAATTGTGCAAGTTTTTAGAGAACTACGAGTTTTTCAAATACGTCTAGAGGGGGTATATAATATCATAAATGTATCCACACCAACCCTTGTCCACTATCCTTTTATTACATTTCGACGTGGTACCATGTTATGTACCTAGTTTTTTATACGAACCTGAAGAAGGGGATAGTTAGTCACCGAAACGTAGTTCTAAAGAAAGGAAAATACGAACAACATACTTGCATACATAAGTACAGTTTTTAACGTTAATTTTTAACGTCTTTTTTATAACTATTAACTTAGTTAAACTAAAAATCCCTTGTTGTTCGTTATCCTAAAATAACATTTTGTTTCTTTACGCTAACAAGATTCTATGATTATTGAATGGGTTCATTTCATGTGTTAATTACGAGGCATTTTTAAGTCAAGTTACTAGAAGGGGTGATTTTGTGTTTCTCTTTCATTTAGTGTTTATGCCGAGGATTGTGCATGACTGGTGAATGGATGATTTCTGCGTGATTGAAAATTGACAAGTTGCATTAGAGAATTTGTTTTTGAGGGTACAGCAGTGGCATACATTTTCAATTGCCCCTATAGATTGTTTCTGGGTCTTGGTTCTCGTTAGAGACTGAAGCAACATGCAAAAGTGCATCATTAGCTTCCTACTTAGCGACTTTTGTGATTACTATACTGAAAACAACTCCAACCGGTGGCTGACCTTGAAGGCTATTTCTGGCCCTTTCTGTCCCCCAATCATTTTTGGGGGAGTGTGATCCAATGGGTGTCCACAAGCTCAGTTGCGAAGTAAAACTGAAGGTGACGTTGCCAAGTGTAGTTCTGATTTTGCCAGTTGTCTTTATATGACTGTGTGTCCGCCTGCATTCCAACCTGTGGGTGGTCCTTCCGGAAACTTCATCGCTCAGAACCGCGTGTTCAGTTCCATTATAAATTTATATTGCCCACTTAGAACATAACAATTTGCTTTTTTCAGTCATAAAGATATTGTGTGTACCCTGTAGAATCCCATAATAATTTACTACAAACAATATTTACGATCTGCTACAAATGGCCATGATTGGCTGCTGCTACACATTCATATGATGTATGATTTATTTAATTCTGTTGACCATTGTACAGTGGTTGTTTTCTACACATGGTATGGAACATGTCAGTACATAATTACAGTTAATAATCATGTTCAAATACGTACAAGTATATATGTGTGTGTAAAGATATTATACAACATTACTATATAATTGTTTGGTAGGTAGATCAGTGTCACCGATTGCTTGATGACTTACTTACTCCACCCACTACCCTACATATACCTGCACTGTGGCCACTGAAATCCTACTGGCCCCATTCCAGTCACACACAACAAACGAGAGACAAAAGATCAACATTACAACACCTCAAAGAGTAGACTAAAAATGAGCATGACAGTAAGAAATTAGGTTTGCTTTTATATTCAAGAGAGCTCTTCTAGCGTGCATGGACTGTTACAGTGTAAAATCTCACTAAGTGCTGTCTTCCTGGTTTGTTTATGATGAAAGGATGATACCAAATGCTTCTCAGTAATTATAACTCAGTCGGGCTTGGCAAAATTTACTGAGATTAAACAAAGAAAGCCAGCATTGAGGGGGAGAGGAGGAAGGGGGGTTGAGTTTTGATGCACAATCCATGCAGGTCACTCATAAAAATAATATCAACCTGAGGCAAATGTTGAAAAAAAAAAAATGTTTAGACATCATTTGACATATTATTTTTGTAATGCAGGGAGGGATCACGATCATCTATAATCCAAGGGAGGCCGGAGCCTTCAATTTGGCAACCCTGTAAACCATGACATCAGCCAGCCAATGTTACTCTCAAGAAAAATTAGAGAATGAACGTCCAAGCGTAAAAAAAGTAAAATTTTCTCCGTAATCACTTCATTCGCTCAAATTGTATTCGCTAGTTTATTCGTTATTTTGCATAAGTAAAGCAGTATGTTATTAAGTTGTTAAAAAAATGCATTAAAGTTTTTGAGATGCATTCCAGCATTTCACGGAGCATTCCGTACATTTCATATGTGGTGAATCATCAAATATAATAAATATCCAATCATTATGTCATTATGATTTTTAATTATGTGCAAAATAAATCAGCTACGTCAAAAAGCTATAACCGTGACATAGAGAATAATTTAAAACATGTTTATGCAAAAAGCAAATTCCACTCTGAGAAAAGTTGTGTGCATGAGGCACCACACGCTAAGCTTTAATGTTACTTATATTAAGTACAAGGCCGAAACTAGAACACCCATAAAACAACAATTCATATAACCTCTAAGAGCATAAAATTTAACAAGCCTAACCTATCGAAAACAGTATAACACAACACTCATTCCTTCACTGCAACATATCTCCACAAGACAAAAACAATGGAAATGTAAAACTAATTCCTAAACCATGCAAAATTATCCACTTTCTCTCTGAGAGTATTTAGCCACCAACATCAAAAATGCCACTTGTTTGAAAATATTTATTTTAAGCTAATTAATTTCGTGGAAGGCATTATTTTAGCCTGTACATATGTATGCATTAGGGTGATGACTTTTTCATTTTTTTCTCAAAAATTATTTCCTGTAGCACAAATGGATGAACTTTTGCCTATTAATGACTAAAATGAGGTATATTCCATTGAAATATTGAAAAAGGTCACGCACAAACCATTTTTAAATTTTATGTATGCCATTTTATCATTTCATAAATTTGTATTAACAATATTTATATATAATATAATTCAGCAAACGGAGTTATGTAATAATTGATGCACCAGAGAATTGTATCGAATATTCCAGAAAATCATAGAACGCTGTGCACCATCCGGCCGGACTGAGACGTCAAGGTGACGTAATTACTCGGGAAGCTTCTGTACAGTACTAAAATTTTCTTCAGCTGTTTCGCAGTGTGGTATAAACTGCTATATAAGCGAGGTGTTGAAAGCGGATAGTTGAGTTTTAATTAGATTAATTTGGTGTCAATATTATTATTGCCTTATTATAACTATTGTGCAATATCCAGAGTATATTATAAAGAAATCCTTGTATTATTTGGTGAGCTACATTGAACTCTCTCACTAATTATAATTGAGCATCTAATATATTATTAGTGTCTGTCTTTTTTTTATTTTCTATAATTCTTTTTTGCTTGTTTTTAAATAAAATATATGGAAACTCAATAACAGTTTCTTTAATTTGTTAAGAATTTAATATTTACATTAAGGCCTTTTCTATTTCAGTTGCTGAGTAGAAGACAACATGTCGTTCAAGAAGAGCTCTTCTAACATGGAGAAGAACAAGGAAACCTGGACAAAGAACTTAGTCCAGTTTCAAGTGCCATCAAGAAGAGGCAACGTGGCAATTTATGAAGCACCCTTGAGTGAGTCGCATGCCCCTGAAAAGCCACATCATTGGATGCTTCAAATTTCTAGAATCCACTGCCAAAAAACGGAGAGAGAGAGGATTGGTCTAATTGCTGTGGTTAAAGCCCTATGGAGCAAACATTGAACTTCCCGCATGTATCTGATCAAGCCATTTGTGCAAAACTAGCAAACCTTCTGAAAGACTACAGTATGAGCAATGCAGAAAGAAACAAAACTTTGATTCATTGAATGAACTGTTTGATGTGACCAAGGTGAAAGGCGAATGGATGTGCAAAGAGGATGAGAACCTCTACAAACTGCAAATTGAGAGCAAGGGCCAGGTTGGCTATTTCAGTTGCAAACGTGCTAGTGCAAAGACCATCCACCCATTCAAGCGAAAGAAGGCAATGGAAGCGACTGTGCCAACACTTACCAGCTCTGCGCCACCTAATTGTTCTGGCAGTTACACGGACTCATCTGACAACAGCAAAGACAGTCCTTGGGAGGA
The DNA here is from genome assembly GCF_977018435.1 of Lepisma saccharinum. Classification (NCBI taxonomy): domain Eukaryota; kingdom Metazoa; phylum Arthropoda; class Insecta; order Zygentoma; family Lepismatidae; genus Lepisma; species Lepisma saccharinum. The sequence continues at coordinate 67,529,919 of NC_139243.1, forward strand.
TGAGAATGAAGCATCAACAAGCACAAGGAAGCATAACCCAACAGGCATTGCAAGACACCTTGTTACAAGCTCAAAGCTGTTGTTCCACGGAGCAGCAAAGGTGTGCCGCCAGCTTTCTGGTGAGGGCATTGAAATCCCAACCCATATGTCAGCAACCCACAAGTCTATCTACACAAGAGATGCTCAGATGAAGAAGCACTTGGTGAGCACGCTTCATCTGGAGAAGTGGAGCATACACTTTGACGGCAAACACATTGATGGCTTTGAATATCAGGCTGTGGTTCTCAAGAATGAAGCAAAATAAATTAAGTTGTCTGTACTCAAATTGAAAGATGGGAAAGCTCAAACAATCACAGAAGGACTCCAGGATTTGTTAGAGGAGTTCAACCTGTGGGGATCAGTTCTGACGATTGTTGCCGACACCAGAAGCATGAATACCGGCAAGAAGACAGGCATTGTTGTTCGGCTCCAGCAAATGTTCGAAGAGAAGGTCACCCCAAACCCAAGTTCATCAGTTGCCAGCACCATGTGCTGGATCGTGTTCCTCACGTTGTCATGGACGATGAGCTCCATGGCTCGATGAGCAATTATGATAAATTGACAGCAGCCTTCAGCAACGGCAAAACTGAGATTAAGGAAACAGGCGGCTGGAGAGACGACATGAAGTTTCTCTACCACCTCACTCGTGTCTTCCGTCACTTCACTGACAGGAATGAGATCCCCTTTGTGAAGTTTCAACAGATCCCAAACATCAGCAATGCACGGTGAAACTCTCGTGCCATTCTAGCCCTTCTTGCGTTTATTCTGATGCCTGAAACCCGGAACAGGGTACGTAAAATTTGTTCATTCATTTCCTGCTCATGGGCTGACCATTGGATCAGCAGTCAATTGTTCTGCGCTGAAGATTTTGAAGAACTATCTGCAGTTCTGAATGACTACCCAACAGGTCTCAAATGCTTGAAAACCCGATGGAAAACAGATGAATCTCCAATCAACATTGCCCGAAGCAACCAGTGCTGTGAGCATGCGATCAAAGTTATGCAAGATTTGCACGACTCCTACCGCAACAAGGACAACCTCCCACCGAGATTCATCCTGTCCAATGACATTATCGTGAATAATTGACTTCCTTGTGTGTTTGATGATCCTACATAATGCTGTATATATGTGGCTCTAAAGCTTGTGTTCAATTTTATATCTGCTTACAGTGACTTCAAAAAATGGGCAAAAAAACTCATAATTTTTTTTTTAAATCATTTTGTGCGTGAGGTTTTTTTATCTAATCACCTTGAAAGTAAGATTTTATCTTATCTTTAATGAAAGCTCATCAAATTATGATACAGGGAAATGAGGTTGTAAAAATGTCATCACCCTAGTATGCACACAAAACAAATATATGCTCATATGTACATTGTAATTACAAATATTGGCAAATTATTGTAACAGATTGTTAACAGAACGTTCCGGGAAGAAAGAAGCAAAAGAAATCGAAACACCCCTTTTTGAGATAATAGACTGAGTCCGGTACACAAAGGGAAGTAAGCGCTCATGGATTTGCGCGCGGAGTAGTTGAAGCAGTTGGCGCGGAGATTTTTACTGGAAGGTGGTCGCGCAATTTAGTGCTCTGTCTGTTGAGTTTTGCATACCTCCGGTGACATTTTCTTCTGGCGAAATGGTAAAGTAGTCTCTTCAGTCGGAAGACCACGCTAGTCTGCCGTTGTATGCAGAGGTACAAGAAATGTTAAATCGGTATTAAGGCTCTCCGGAAAAGAGATCGTCCGGGAATGAACTTTGTCTGTAGCAGTTTAGCAGATTTTCATTCAGTGAAGCCGAGATTGCAGAGAAGGATTTTCTCCAGCAACAAGACACCGAGGATTGTCAGAAAAAGAGGACGGAACAACGAGGATTTTAGTGAAGTGGTCCCCAGTGACAAGAGCTCTCGTGTTTTAACCCCGACAAGCTTGATCTTCTGATGAAAAAATCCCACTAAAGTTTGAAAAGTGCTAATTCTTTCTAAAGGCCGGCCATGTAATCGTGAGTAAAAAGGTTAAATTTGTTCTTGTTTATAAATATATGTGAGAGTAATTTTTCTTATATTTCTTTTACCAAGATAATCTAAAGTACTGGTGTGACCTCTTGTATTGGGTTTACTCATGTAAACCAAGAACCACCAGTGTGAACCTTTAATTTTTGTTGTGAAGTTATTTCTTAGTTTTCTTCTGTAATAAAAGAAAGTAAAGGTAATTGGTTATTTTTTCCTTCAAACATTAAAATTTATAATAATATTTGAAATCAGTTTATGTCAACCAAACTGTAGCTAAGTCTAATACTAATAATAATAATGACATAATCACGTTTTATCATTATATTATGTCATAAAATATGGAGACGCTGTACGGAAATATTATGTTCAAGATACATTTTACACTCTGTAATACTCTCCCATGCTGGTTTATCGCACCCAGAACTACTCTTACGTCTTACTTTTAAAACTGTAAAACCAGTGTATTAGACCTTCCATCACCTAAATATTTAGTTTCTAAAGTCATTCCGACTTTCTAGCAAATAAAATAGGTTCAAACAACTGTACACATTATTGGAAAGTTCCATGCTGCATACGATATGTAAAGTGTGCCATGCATTTTCTGTATATTTCCAGTTATTTAACAATAATTTTCCATTTCTATTGTTAATGTATGTTTTCCACTTACATTGTAATGTCAATCTTCTGTCCAGGTTTGGAAAGGGAAAAACATTTTACACAGATCCCCATGTTTCTTTAAAAGTCAACCGCAATTTTGCTATTCGCGGCCATACCTTGTAGCTTGATTTTTAAGCTGGCGAGACAGCATTGCCAAATTTAAGAATTCTGGCCTAAATAGAACTGGCCGTGGAGGGATGCAAATATCCACAATCATTTTTTCACCTTGCAGTAAATTGTATGCTTTTGTGTGCATCGTGTAAGATACTATTTTACCATCTATATTGATTAATTACCATCCTCTAAGAAGTCTCAAAACATACAAGTTGGGTTTCATCGCTCTCAGCAAAGATAGAAAATGTACATTTTGTGTGTGTGTATAATTTAAATTTGTGTAGATTGAAATTTAAGTTTAGTTGGAAAATAAATCTTTCTTGTATCCTACAAATGATATTTAAGGATAACAATTTTGGAACAGTAAATTATTTTTAATGTCAGATAGACAGAAGATAATGTACAAGACAAACTTTTAATGAATCAAATAAAAACATGTGTATGGTCAAAGTTAAAAATTCTGTTTAATATTATATGGGTATGATCTTCCTCTGCATTTGCATATGATGAACTTTCATTGTAGCTCCACAGTACAATATTTCTTCTCTTGTAAATTTACTGCATTACGGGCAGTTTGTTATTTTAGTGCAAGGGGGAAGATAATTTGGTCCTATTATTGTTAATCTCATTGCATATCACGTGGATTGATTTAATAAACTCTAATGTAAATAACAAATCTAGACTCAATTACAATAATGAAGTATTAAATAAGATTTTTAGTGTTACAATTGAAATGTTTCTTGTCTTGAATTTTATGAAAACCATAAAATGACCCAATATCATATATATTTAGTAAATATATAACAAATTATAAATTTGCCAGGTATTTCCTTTGCACAAGACAAGATGCAACAATTTTAATTAATCCTTTTTTTAATTTATTAAATTCCAATGAAAAAAGTCGATTTGCTTTCTAAGTATTGAGCTCAAACATCGATATGTGTATTAATTGATAGTTCCTCACTTTTCGAGTATGTCTTCACCCCCCACATGGTTCTGCTTGTACTGGATATGTATAGTCTGTGGTTTATAAGGCCTTAGAAAAGTGTTCGCACAAGTCAATAGAGAATATGTTCAGTGTCCCATCCTGTAATAGGTAATCCTTGATAGCACTTTAGTTACCGGTCACTTCCTCATGTGGGAACTTTGGCTGCACACCATAGTGGGCATGGGTGGAGGGCAAAAGGGATTTACTACCATAAGTTTATAATCAAATTAGTGCATAATATATGCATACTATTCCACATTTTCTATATACATGGTTTGGCAGGAATTTGTAATTCAAAATGGTTGGGCCAACTTCACACTTGCTTGACCATTAGCTCAAAATGGACCTAAACCAGTGCCAAAATTGAGTGCACAATTTTGCTACTTTGAGCATGCTACCCTGGAATTTGCACACACTCCTATCAGGCATTCAAAGTATTAGAAACTATCAGATCAATTTCTAACCTGACCTGCATGACCACATCAAACGAACCAAAGTTAGTGCATAATGTGTGCATACTTCTACAAGGGATGTGAAGCATTAGAAATTCTGATAGTTCACCAGCATGACCACTTGTTCCAGAGTTTGATATCTTCGAGGAAGTTTATTTAATTAAGAGTTGTTGAATGTTGTCCATAAACAAACACTTTCGCAATCATCAATAGCTTGACTGATCATTTTGTCAAGTGAAGAGTCTGTGATGGGTATAACCTAAAAAGGACTGCTGTATTCGTATTCCTCGCATTGTGGTCGGTGGAAATTTTGTCAACAGACACAGATCAAATGTACTCAAGTATTGGCCATACACAGTGTTTGAATTGAATTTCTCCAGGGAAATTCCCCCTTCTACTTTTTCCATCCCCGGCTCTATATTTATATTTTTATTCCCAACCAGAGAAAGAAAATTCCCTCCTCTGGATGTGTATTCTATTATTAGTTTGGATGTCATGACAGTTATTCACTGCTTGAGTCATAAATTCAAGCTTGCTGTTGTGAAGAAAAGATACAGCCATTGCACTTAAAATCTTTTATGGGTGTACTTTATTTTTGTATATTCAGTCAAAACAGCAAAATCAGAGGGATCTCTTCGAGAGTTGTCAAGCAGTGGCAACAACAATAATGGAAATTAACAAAATGTTGAACATTTGTTGGGTGGCATCTTATCAATTTGTGTCGGCAGTAGAGTCCTGAGCTCAGTGCAGCTATCAGTTGAAAAGAAAGAATAGATTTCCTCAAACAGTTTTCATTGCTTCCTTCTACAGGGTGCAAGTGTATTTACTGCACAGTAGAAACTGGTTGTGGAAATGAAATCACTAACTTCAATGAAAGAGTACCTTGGAGAAAGTGTAAAGATGCAGAATTTTAGTTTTCTCAAAACAAAGCATTTATGAGTGTACCGCTAACCGAAACATCTGAATACGTTGAAAAAAAATATCATATTTTCAGATCATCATTTCCTTTAGGGACTTGCTGATAAACATTAATTCCAGATTTGAAGATCATGAAATATTCGAAGGAACTACTGTTTTGAACCATGAGAAGCAGCCAGAGAATGAAACAAAATATATATTTTACGGTGACAAAGAAATCACTTTGATGTGTGGTAGGGTTAAAATAGAAAGAGACTGGTTAGTTGTCAATGAATGCTAAAACAAAGACAAGCTCAATAGGTGCTTTGCTGAGTGAACATTTTGTAAACTACAGACCATTCCAATATCAACAACTGATTGTGGAAGAGGTTTCAGTAAATGTATGTGGCTCTTACCAAACAACGAAATCGAACAAAGGATGGAACACTATGAGCATTGTTATTTATCGCTGTGAACATGGTGTAGGAACATATCGTGAGGCCCTGGGTGAGATTAGTATGTGAGGCCCACATCCGTTCTTTAAATTTGACATCTCAATGTGAATTGATACAAAATCTTCAGGGATATGTCAGGAAATTTTCATATTTAAATAATAATAAAAAATTACTGACGAAAATTATATATAATAATTTTACTCACTTTAAAAATGTCTTTCTCTGTTTTCCGCAAGCTGAAATCTGAAGCTGTAGGAAGGAAGGAAGAAACTAATATTATTCAAATCCTCCTTGAGTTGAAAACAATGCAAGCATTTAAATGCCTCACGCTTACTTCGTGGCAGTTGGTAGTGCTTTATTGTTATCATATTATAATTGGGAATGCAAGGTCAAGAGAAAGATGAAAAGACAAGACACACAGTTTCTTAGTCAAGAAAATAATGAATGGGTATAAATGTCCAAGCAAGCTATCGTGAATTTTTAGTAAATGTTTCGCATGAGAAATACGGCAATAATTTTTACTTATTTCTGGCTTCCTTACACTTTGGGACTTCCTGCCTGTATGTTATGCCCAGTGGCGGCAATTGGGTTCCAAAGCTTGGGGGCAATAACAGTTTACCTTCCCTAGATTCATTAGGTTTAGCATAGTGCAGGAGCGAAAGTAGCAAAAAGGGGTTCCCCCTTAATCGACATCACTAGTTACTCCTGTATTGATGTACTCATTCAAATTATAACGTTTAACTACAATTTATGCCAGATAAAAACAAAATGTTTTAATATTATTGCATTCAGTTTTATTTCCTTTTCCATCTTTTTTTTTCACTTCTATTTATTAAATTTTTTGTATAAGCTCCATGGGATGCGAGGCCCCTTCAGGCACGAGGGCCAAGGCGGTTGCCCACTTTGCCCACCCCTTGCTACACTACTGGCTGTGAACAACTCTAAAGTCAGTTGCAAAAAATCCAGATTTTTTTGAATGTATGATTTTTTTTCTTCAAACTACAGTATTTCACTTCCAGCTTTAGTTGTGAGTTTTGAGGTATGTAATGACAAATTTTGCAAAAGAGGTAGAAAGAAAGCCAACAAAAAGCCACAGGAAAAACAGATTCCCCCACCTCCAAAAAAAGCCTATTTTCCAGGTAATTTTCAACTCTACCTTCCTGTGACAAAATTTTCTGAAATGAGGCTACAGGAAGGAGACCATACTGCAACACATCATTTACACATTAAAATCAGTAGCAGGGATTGGGTGCCAAAACTGAGGGGGGGAGGGGGAAACAAAAGGAGTTTAATTTTTCCGTGTAAACAAGGCTTAGCATTAAGAGGTCATAATTTAGATCAAAAACTGGCTGGGAGGAGGGGGCAAGTGCCCCACCATGCTCCCTTAGTCCTTCCTCCTACTGATCAGTAGTTCTGAAGTATTTCCCCTCTCTGCATTTTCTTCAATTTGAACACTGCATTTAAATAAAACACCACAAATCCTGTATTTTGCACCAAAACTGGGAATCCCAAGTGGATTGAATGCAACCCTTGCTACACTACTGGACCAGTAACACATGACTGCATTTAGCAGACCATATTTCCAAAACTATTAATAATACTTCTAGATCTGTTTCTATTTCATTAATATACTATTGATTTTATGACATGCTCGAATAATGAAATACATTGTAAAAATGATTTTTCTGAAGGATTTGTGTTACAGAAGTCAGGCTCTCGCATCGGCCCTGTGAATGCAAATAGTTTGAAATTTGCAGGTAATCATGACAAAATAACACTTTTGAACATGTCACCATCATATTTAAAAAGTACCTGCCTGGAATGCCCACTTCTCAAAAGGTTCATTGGAAAAGCACGTGTGCATTCTTAGAGCATTTTCTGTACTACTTGTCCTTAAACTTGTATGCAAGAGTTTGTTTGAGTTCCTTGTTTTAAATCCACTTTATGCATATTTGGGCTAATTGAGACTGGACCTACACAGTCCGGGTGCCAAATGGAAAAGTTTGACTTGAGATATGAATAAAATATTTTGACTGATTTTGAATGCTTATGTTAAGTACATTTGAGATCCGATGGATGCCACACTGTAAACCTTGAGCGATTTGAGTAATTCAAGATGGCGTCCAATATCTCAGTAACCAATGGACATAAACAGAAAATATTTTTTTTTAGTTTTGATCGTCATTAGATGCACTACGAAAAAGATTCTGTGTAGTTTTTTGCTAAATTACCATAATTAAAAAACTAAAACTTAAAATATGTAATTTTTCTCGCACCTTTTGAACTTTTTGCCTTGTAACTTTTGAATAAATTAAAAGACTGGAAATTGTTTTGAATAAATGTGTTAGCCCAATTAATAACCTTTACATAAAATATGTCCCAAAATGGAGGATAGTGCCAAAAAAGTGCTTCATTATAACAGGCCGGCAGCTAAGTCTCAAATCATTGACTTCTTGATAAAAGCAAGAGACTTGGTAGGATTAATTGTTAAATCTAGACAATTTTCACTAGTTTTTTATCATAAATTACAATAAAGATGTGTTTTTTCTTTCAAATAATGCAACAATTTCATATTGTATAAATTTCAATGACTCTTTTCTTTTTCAGAAATTATGTTGACTTGTTTGTAAATTTATTTCTCTTAAAATGTTATTTAAGGTAATTTTATAAATCTAAAAAAAATAGGGGTTCAGTTCATCTAAAGACTTCTAACAAACACTTTGTTAGAAGTCTTTAGATGAACTGAACCCCTATTACCAACACTTGGTAATCTTACAAAATAGAAAATACCATCGTTTGGTTCGCTAATCGGGAAAAGAAGAAGCACTGAAATTAGTTGTGGAACAGAGTGCAGCAAGTGTGGAAAAGTTGGAGAAAGTGGGAGTGTTTTTGGTGACAGTGAAGGAAAAGAGAAGTGAGGTGAGGAAGAAGGAAGAAAGACTGGAGGAAGAATGAGTGGAATGAATGAGCTGTTAGGGGAGGGGAAAGAAGGTGTACATAGGGGAGAAAATAAGAGACAGCATATAAGATAAACTAGTTGCAGAAAATATATATATGTATGTATGCATTGTAGAAAAATATCCAAATGTTATGCAGTGCGTAGAGCTTATGGCTTGCACTTGAAAAAATAAATCTAAATAAAATAGTTTCTCTGCAAACTTCTACTTCTTATTTTTAAAAAAAATGATTTATTGATTTATTATGAAAGTTTACATTATTTGGAACATTTCTGAGAAAACCGGACTTTGGTAGGGGACACCATTCCTGAGATATGACAAACCAAAAATATATCTGATAATATGACATTTAATTTTGAAGATGGCAGCCGTCAAAGTGCAGATATCGATTGGCTACTCGACTGAAAATATCTTTAATGATAGAATTAACAATTAATCCTACCAAGTCTCTTGCTTTTATCAAAAAGTCAATGATTCGAGACTTAGCTGCCGGCTTGTGATAAAGATGCCCTTTTTTGGCACTATCCTCCATTTTGGGACACATTTTATAGTGATTTTTTAATCAAATGCATGAAGTCTTATATTGTTGTAAAGGTTATGAATTGGGCTACCACTTTTATTAAAAAAAACAATTTTCTGTCATTTAATTTGTTCAAAAGTCACAAGGCAAAAACTTCAAAAGGTGCTAGAAAAATTACATATTTTAAGGATTATTTTTTAAATTACTGTAAAACTACTGACATTAGCAAAAAACTACACCAAATCTTTTTTGTAGTCCTTCTAATGAGGATAAATAATAATAATAATAAAAAAATCTTTTTACAAACATTGGTTACTGAGATGTAGGTCATTAACTGCATAGTCCGCCATATTTGGATGCCATCTTCAATTACTCAAATTGCTCAAGGTTGACAGACTGGCATCAATCGGATCTGAAATATACATAACAAAAGCTTTCAAAAACAGTCAAAACATTTTATTCTAACCTCAAAACAAGGTTATGCCACTTTTTGGCATTTGGCACCCAGACTAACAGTTTGGAGTGGAATCCAAAATGCTGTGTGCCTCACTGGGGAGATCCTTGCATGCAAGTGTGTTCCAAGAAAACATGTATGTGGAACTGTATAAATTTATTGACTCAATGATAGCGTACATCATTAGATTGAAGACTTAGTTGGCACATTTAATGGCCAAAGTGTACTTTTTTTAAAAGGAAGTCATAGAGATTAAAATGAATACCAGTTTGCAATTTCAAAACAAGTTACATCATCTGGCATGTACTGATAGCAATGCCAGGTGTATAGAATTTTACACCTAGGTGTGAAATTTCAGTGGGAAATTATAATTTATGATTTTCCTTGTAAATATATGTTCGCTCACCATGGCTGTGCAGTCTAAGGTGCCATGCTTTGCACTCAGACTATGAGACCTGCACAGGTTTTGAGTCTCCTAGGGAAAGCGCAGCAACAGATTTCGGCCTGTGTGTGGGACTGGTGGCCACCCACCATGGTGAGGAAATTGGGGAGCTGCAATTGAGTAGCATAACCCAGCCACGGAAACCTACAACAAAGACTGGAGGTTTGTCGTGCTGACCACACGAAACCCTGTAACTGGTTGGATGATCTGCCACCTCGGGCGAGTGAGTAAGCAGGATCAGGTGGGAGTGAGGCCAACAGTTGGTGGTAGACTTGGGCCCTCATTGGGTTGTTGCACCATGGGTTATATAAATATCTGGCCAATATTAGGCACATGATGCTTCTTTATGTTGACAAAACTTCGGCTCTGTAGTGTTGTCTACAAGTACTAATACTAAGTCTTGATTCCCCAAATGGTCAAAGAAATATTTTTCCTCCCTGCCAACTGGGTGCATTGTAAAATATTTCACTGCCATCTCAATACTGTGGCCATATGCTTTGTTTGTGTTCATTATCAACATAATTACACATTCATTGCTTGTAACAGTTACTCAATTTACAATTTTGAATCTGGACCGTAGTTTCTTTATTGTGTTACTGCTAACATTCAGTGATTACGACAATCAGTGCTATAAGAACATGGCAATAAAATGTACTGGAAGATAAAAACATTAATATTATTAAAAAAAAAAAAAAGGCCACTGAAGTGCGAAAACGAAAACTGTGGATGATATTGGTCAGTGTGCTCTGTCATTCATGCAGTACTTCCCTTGTCTAACACACACACACACATATCTCGAAGATAAAGGGTGTTGTAGATGAATATAATTTGATCAAGAAAAACAAATCATGAGAGTCACAAGCACAGAGAGACAGGGAGGAAGTATTTTCAAAGAGAATGTCAAAAAATTTTATTTTTGACATTGCTCATAAAGAAGCAATGACTTTGATCAAGATTGAAGAAGACAGACAATTCTTGAAGGATCAGTGTGGAGAAGCAAAAGATGTGAATGGCTGGTGTAGATGTGCATTTGGCAAAACAGGAAGAAAGGGCAAAATTATGGAAAGAAGCAGATGAAAATTGAATGGAATGTGAGAAACGAAGAAAAGAGGAAATGACACCCATTGCAGCAGTTGGCATTTCCAATAGCAGTGAGGAAGACAATAGTGGTGATGCAAATAGTGATGATGATGCTTATGATATTCAGATACCACTTTATTATATAAAAAAAAACGTGACATATCTCAGGGTGAATCATGATCCTGGCCCAAGTACCTCCAAGAAGTCCCGAATTTTACAAAACATGCTGAGTCCCCCAGAAGTTTCTTCAACATTAGATTGTATTAATTTGTCAGACACCAAATTTACAATTTTAGCTGCAGCTATAGCAAAAGCAGATTGTCAGGATCTTGCAGACGCTCCACTCTCACGTTCAACTGTGCAACATAGAAGGTCAGCTCATCGTGCCAAAACCACAGACAAAATAAAGCCTATTTCACACAAGCAGCGAAACCAACCCTTACTGTTCACTGGAATGCAAGAATTATGAAAAACAGCACAGCTGATGAAACTGCTACCAGAACAACTAGTTTAGAGAGACTGGCTGTCATTGTCACTGGCCATATCTTGGAAAAAATACTCGGAATTGCCAAAATACTACAGGAGAAGCACAAGCAAAGCTACTTATGAGCTGCTTCAATTGTGGGAAGTGTGTGATGACATTGTAGGGATGAGTTTCGACACTACTGCATCAAACACAGGACTAAGAAAAGGTGCTTGTTCACTTCTCGAAAATAACATCGATCGTAACTTGCTATATTTTGCTTGTCATCACCATATCCTACTAACTAACTAACTAACTCTCTAGCCTTCTTAAACCCGAAGGTTCATGGCTGCAGCAACACAGACCTTCCATCTGTCCCTATCTTGAGCAAGATCTATATACTCTTTTCCATCCATACCAATTTCCTTTAGGTCCATCTCAACGTTGTCCCTCCATCTTCGTCTTGGCCTTCCTACAGGTCTTTTACCATCAGGTTTCCCAACAAGAATCCTGTAAACTCCTCTTTCCTCTCCCATTCGTGCCACATGGCCTGCCCACCTCAGTCTTCTTGACTTAATCATTCTAATAATATCTGGACATGAATACAAATTATGTACTTCTAATTATGTAACCTTCTCCACTCACCAGTCTCCTCATCCCTTTTAGGTCCAAATATTTTCCTAAGGACCTTGTTTTCAAATACTCTCAATTCATGTTCCTCTTTCAATGTAAGGGACCAAGTTTCACACCCGTATAATACTACAGGCAAATTACTCTTTTGTATATTTTAACTTTTAGTTTCTTAGATATTAAACGAGAAGACAAAAGTTTATGAAGAGAGAAGTAACATGTATTTCCTGAATTAAGCCTACATTTTATTTCCTCTTTAATATCATTTTCATTTGTTAGTATTACTCCTAAGTAATTGAATTTAGAAACTGGTTCAAACGAATTGTTATCAATAATTAGATTTTGATTATTACCTAACACTTGGTTTCGGCCTGTAAGCCTATATTTAGTTTTCTCTTTGTTAACTTCCAAACCTATCTCTTTAGCAGTTTTGAAAAATATTTTAGCATTATTCTTAATTGTATTTATATCATCCCCTAATAAGTCTACATCATCTGCATATGCTAACAACTGAGTCACACCATTTAATTTTAGTCCTTCTTTAGTTTCTCTTACCTTCCTAACAGCATATTCTAACGCAAAAGGGTCATTCCACAGAATATCATCACAAGGTGGTTGCTCGACCATTTTTGATTTTCTTCATATTTGGTATGTTGAACCCGTTAGAAAAGAGAAGTCAAAAACAGTTTTTAATTTTTTTTTATCTGTTGTGGTTTTTAAGTTACAGGGTGTCGAAAATCGCAAAATTGCGCAATTTCACGAAAAATCAGCTTTTGCAAAATATTTAATATCTTCATAACGAATGAAGATATTTTAAAAATTCCAAGTTTATTGGAATCTGCATATCCTGCAGTACTAAAAAAGTTACATGGTTAAGTTTTGTAATAAAAAGCAACCTATGATCAGTGTATCGGAAATATCAGAACAAATTGTGTAAAATCGCTGAGTTTTGTTTTTTTTTTATTATGAAAGGGGGACAGATAACATGTTAATTTTATTTTTATGTTGTGATAGTATGTTAGTTAATTAACCATAAAAATAAGCAAGTTGTTAACTGCTCCCCTTTCTGAGATACAAGAGCTTAAATATCGGGAAATTAGCAAAAAGCAGCTTTTTGACCCCCCTGTAACTCAAAAGGGGGAGCAGGTAGGATTACCAAATTTTGAAGATGCTTCATATGAGTGAGCATGTTCAAAATCTCAAAATTTGGTGTTGTTATTCAAACTACTTATGGAGATACAGGCATTTTCCTTTATGACATTTCAACGTCAATTCGTTACATCGCTAGAGAAATAAAACTAAAAAAAATTTGTTAAAGTACAAATATTTTTATTATTTATTCTGCTCTGACACAAAGAAAACATATAATACAAATTTCATTAATATTTTAGGTGTTTTTTTTAATCAGCCAGTTCAATAAGCGCTCATACTCTACAACTTGGGGACTTATCTCAATTTAATAAAATAACCATTTCGTTAAACAAAAAAGAAAATGTATAATAGTGTTTTTTTTATTGATGAGTAGGTAGGCTGAGTTGTGTACAAAATTGTGATAAGCCATAACTAATGGTAAAAACAATGTATATTTCCTCATTAACAAAGTAGGGGGCTATTATTTTATGGTCTTGCATTTAAGCAACTCTCAATTGCTTCACTCATCTCTGGTTGGATGTTATGTAGGTGCTGCTACCTCTAATGGTGATAAATCCTTCAAAATGTTTTTTGATTTTACCCACACATAGTCATCCTTGGATAATTTGAAACTTGTACTTGGAAAACAAGGATGAAAAAAGTGTACATGGAAGTCCTGTTCATGTTCACATATATCTTTGACGACTCCCAGCCACCACTTTCCATCATAAATACATGCCACATGGCTGCCTATTTTAACAGACTCAAATAATACATTGCAACCACAGTCTTCCTCAATAGAAATTCTCATATCTTCGAAGTTTGCAGAAAATTATGTCTGACGGACTCTGATAGTGGTCTTATTAACAGGGACAAAACTGTGGAAACCTCGAGTATGCTTTATTGTAATAGATGAATGAAATCTTTCAGCTAGGAATTCAGCTGTTTCTTCAACCTTTTCTTTAGTAACATATGAATATTTTACCCCTGGTATATTATCTCTGCAAAAAGTAAACATTTCTTTTGGTGTTGCAGAAGCTTGCGTTTGTTATAGCGGCATCATTTTCCTTTTTAAAATACAGAACAAATGGATGAACTGTAGCCTGAGCATTTACCCAATGGTAAGATTGTATCTCATCCTGAAGGATGAAGGTGAAGTTCTCAGCGAAGTCTCCTTGTACTATGCATTCATGTGGTTTGAGATTACTTTTTCTGTCTTTTATGTACTGTGACTGCCTCTTAGCAATATAATGATGCATTCTAAGTTTCATAATCTTGTTTATCCGACATAGACAGTAGCTCACAACGTTCAGTTGTGGTCCACTGTTTGTAGTTAACAGGTGAATCAAGCAGTTCATTGTCAATATCTATGGCTTCACGCAGGTACTGGTGGAACAACTCAGTCCCTGGACAATTAGGACAACCACGAAGCATACAGTCTTCATTCTCTATACTGCATTATCTTGTTATTGCTGCTGTTAATGTGAGTCAATGTGTGATATTATTTCTTAAAAATCCATCCTCTAAGGTGTGAACATTATTTTTAGAATTTTTCCTGTTTCTTATACCAGGAGGCATATGACGAATTGACGTTGAAATGTAATAAAGGAAAATGCCTGTATCTCCATAAGTAGTTTGAATAACAACACCAAATTTTGAGATTTTGAACATGCTCACTCATATGAAGCATCTTCAAAATTTGGTAATCCTATCTGCTCCCCCTTTTGAGTTACAGGGGGGTCAAAAAGCCGGTTTTTGCTAATTTTCCGATATTTAAGCTCTTGTATCTCAGAAAGGGGAGCAGTTAACAACTTGCTTATTTTTATGGTAAATTAACTAACATACTACTACAACATAAAAATAAAATTAACATGTTATCTGTCCCCCTTTCATAATTAAAAAAACCAAAACTCAGCGATTTTACACAATTTGTTCTGATATTTCCGATACACTGATCATAGTTCGCTTTTTATTACAAAACTTAACCATGTAACTTTTTTAGTACTGCAAGATATGCAGATTCCAATATTCTTGGAATTTTTAAAATATCTTCATTCGTTATGAAGATATTAAATATTTTGCAAAAGCTGATTTTTCGTGAAATTGCGCAATTTTGCGATTTTCGACACCCTGAAACTTAAAAACCATAACAGATAAAAAAAAATTGAAACCTGTTTTTGACTTCTCTTTTCCAAGGGGTTCAACATACCAAATATGAAGAAAATCAAAAATGGTCGAGCAACCATTTTTATTTTTTTGTGATGAAATTCTGTGGAATGACCCAAAATTAAATAACAATGGAGATAATGCATCTCCTTGTTTTAACCCATAATGAATTGTAAATTTGTCAGACACATTAATACGCACACGAATTTTACTTTCTGTTTCACTGGTGCATACTTTTATCATACTAACAAGCTTCTTGGGTATTCCAAACTCGACTAATATATTATATAATTTATCTCTTTTGACCGAATCATATGCTTTTATGAAATTAATGAATAGCTGATGGATGATTAATTTATTTCATGAACAACACATCTACACACTCTTACTTCAATATTTTAGATTAATTTCTTAGTGTCTAAAAGCAGTTGAGATATAGATAAAATACATTTTCTGTAAATCAATTTAGTAGTAGTATTTCGAGGTTGCTGAGCAACCTCTAAACACAAACCGATCTTCTTGAATTTTGGTAGGTATATCCTCTAATGTGAAAGCAACAAAATAAGCCACTATGTGAAATTCCACCTGACAATATTTTTTTTTCTGAACACCCCTACTACACACGTAATGCCACAATCTGGTATCTCATCTCAAGTGTGCACATTTTTGCTTAAAACATTGATAACATTTATGTTGCTTGGCATGGTGATATGCATGCTGCATCAAACTTAATTTTTTAACTATTTTAAAGGTAACAGTTCCGACTGTTTTATGATATTTTTAAAGTTCTCCTAGCAGAAAAACTAATTATCGTAGAATTTTGGAAATCATTGTCACACGAAATTTGAAACTTTCTTAAAGAAGCACTGCTTGGATTCTAAAAAAAGTTATTTATGTTGATTGATTGATTGAATTGTTGTTTTAAGTCCACTTTATGCACAGTAAGCTAATCGGGACTGAACCTACAATTTAAAGTGGGATCTGAAACACTATGTGCCTCTACTGGGTATCGAAAAAGGGACACCTTGATTACAAGGTGACAACGTTACCACTATACCATAGGGGAGGCCCTTTATTTATGTTGAAAAATAAAACTTAAAAATTACCTTACACAAGCATGTGTGCTTCCCATGGACAAGGTATTCTTCATTAACAAGTTACAGTTTGTATGGTAGACTAGTGGGAATGAATGTAGAAGCAAATCAGAACCTTAGTAGAATGCATTTGGGGGACTTTATTTTAATGCTAAGAAAACCAAACCTAATCTGCCTAACCTAACCACGAAAGCATATATTTAACAAAATCATAAGTAATTGCTAAAACTCCCCAGTATGTGTTAACAAACATAAATCGAAAATGAACCATGTAAATATTGCATTCGTAGCATGATGAAATCGCAATAAAACAAAAGGAACCTGGGCCCAAAATATTTACATGCTGTGTAACCTTAAGGGGATGGGAAAATGTAGGGGACATATCTCCCCTTTGGCCCTCTATTCCTAAGAAAAAATTAAAGCCAGGAAAAGACGACAAAATGAGGGCTGACTATCAAAAAAGTATATATAACCCCCCTCCTCCTTCCAAAAATCCTGGATACACCACTCTACACACGGCTTGATCTCATAAAAAAAAAGGCGTCAAATGGCAGGAAATTTTAGAGGACTATAAATTCCAAACTAGAGTTGATATTCCAGAAGCAAAAATAAATATATGGGTTCTTATACACGGTGACTACTCTAGGACCATGATAGAATTCAAGTATAATTCCCGGATTTCAAGGCGAACTTTCCAAAAATTCAAGCAGATTTTTTTTTCTATTTTAACTTTACGTATATTAGTGTCTCTCAACATCCACACACAAATATCTTAATAATATAAAGGGTCTATGTGATTCCAACATCCAAAAATTCTGATACAATTAAACGGTATATGCAATATAATTAAAATATTTAATTTAAGGTGCTGAGTTTCTATTTACTATCAGAGGCGCAACCACGAATTTTATTCACAGGGCAAGTTCCAGAATAAACTAACAATAATAATAATAGTGTTAATAATAATGTTATTATTATAACATTATTACTATTATTGATTTGCTTTATTTCACTTCGCTTCTTGTGCCACTTTTGACCAATTTCCAATGATCCAATTTTTTGCAGGCTGAAATCAATATTGATTTAATAGGGCGCAACTAATTTCACAGGACGCCAATGCATTCTCTCTTTAACAACTTTGGTGCTCCCCGATGGTGTAGTGGTAACATCGTCGCCTTGTGATCAAAGGGTCCCAGGTTCGATACCCGGTGGAGGCACATGGGACAGCAGTTCGGAAGACTAAGAAAAACAGGAATTGTGAGAGAAGTGAGCAAGAAATTTTTACGAAAGTATTTTTATTTGCATAAAAGGTGAAGTTGTGGGCGGTAATAAAAATTGTAATTGTTTACGTCTATGGAGAAAAATTCAAGTAGAATTCACACATAGGAATTTCCGGTGAGTAGCCACCCTGCTATATATGTCTAAGTATATCACGTAACAAATTTTATCCCAATCTGACATGGTGGGGTGGACACTTCTGGAGAATCTTGTATTGAATGACCAGTAACCCTGCAGCACTGGTGGCACAATACAGAATTACATGAATCATAATCTACAAGCAATAAGGTCCAATTTTGAACCTTAGTACTGCCATGCTCAATTTCAATCCTCCTACTAAAATTTTCTTCACCTACCTATCTGCAGGATCTGCCATTTTGCCTTCCACCTCATCAGGATTCTTCATGTCTTTATCTTCACTTAAAATTAATTCACCATTGTCACTGTCCTCAGATGGCATTTTTTTAACAAGTTGTCCATGATAACATGGATAAAATCCTTCACTTTTATGAACATTTTCCTGATTTCTGCCTTCAAATTGAATCCAACTATCACCACTCACATTTTCCACTTTACAAACTGAAGTTTCTTTCATGTACTCACTCGATAGTTTGCTGTCAACAGAAGCATCCTGTATGCACTCATTAGATGGTTTGATGTCAACAGAGATATCAACATCAAGAGGCTCCTTGAAGGATTTTGTTTCAGTCTTGACACATGACTCATCCGGAAGCCACACATTCTCCAGAGATGTTTGTTCACAAACGAATGGATTGGCACTTTCTGATTCAGACATTATGAGCACTTTCATAGGTGAGAAACTTGTGCCAGACACTTGAAGAGCCAAATTTACTTCACAATCATCAGACCAGGATGGAGAAGCCTTCTGAAAGACAATCACAAGCAGTGTGGATTAAAAATGATGTTTAATTTAAATGTCTTTTTTACTTTTTATAAAAAAAAATAATCAGATTTTTTTTATTTATGAGGCTCAGTCAATAAATAACAAGGCCGAGGATATTTCACAGTACTTATGTAACGTCCCTCAGAAGTATTGTCTGCCACTGTTAGGTATTTATCCCATTGTGACACCAGTCACAAAATGGCATGCTTGTAGAACTCCTTTGGCTGCTGTTGGAACCAACTGGACACGTACTCCTTGATGTCATCGTCCAATTGAAACTGTTGTCTCCTCAGTGTTTTTTTCTTGTTTTGAGCTCACCGAAGATATGGAAGTCACACGGGGACAGATCTGGACTATAGAGAGGAGGGAAGGGGCTCAGGACTTCCCACTTGAATGTTTTCAGACATTCCTTTGAGAAGGAATGAGAGAAAACAAGATGGTGCCAGTTGAGTCGGTCCGATCCTGTGTAGTGCTTTCAAAAAATCGTGTGATCACTGATATTAAGTGTGTTAAATGTAGAAGAACTGTTCGAAATGGTATCTTATGCGATTTGTGTGATTTGTGGAACCATTTTAGATGTGTAGGCATAAGTGACAACGAGTTGCCAAGTGAGGGAACTGAATGGATTTGTCCGAGGTGCGTATGTCTACAGTCCAATATGGACGATACACATGTGGCGAGTGCACAGAGTGGCGGTGGTAAGGGGGAAGAAGGCACTCTTCTGGAGATAATATCTGTGCTGATATTGAAACATTGCAGGGTGAGAATGCGCAGTTAAATAAAAACCTGGAGGCATGTGACTAGCAGTTGGGCAAGGGATTATCTTGTGGTGAAGTGGTACTGAGGGCTGAACTTGATGAAAATGTGTGGCAAATTGTTTCACATGGGAAGAGAATACACTCTATGAGCCAGAAGAGGAATCATGTAATGGGTGATGGTGATGTTATTAGTGATAATAGATATGCAGTCTTGGGGAGAGGATGATACATGTGGGGATCAGGTTGGTGAACCAGGGCTCACTGGGAAAGTTGAAATAGGTGAAGTGCAACCTAAGATACAAAGAAATAAGAATAAAAGAATGGGTAGGATCGTGATATACTCTGATAGTCATGGGCGTGGTTTATCTTCAATGCTAACTTCTTCAAAATGTGCTGATAATCTAAAAATTGAAAGTGTTGTGAAACCAGGTGCAACTTTTGAACAGGTGGTAGGGAACAAAGAATATTCAAAATTATCATGTGATGACTTTGCCATATTACTTGGTGGATAAAATGACGTAAGCAAAGATCAAACATTTGATGCTGTAGCTACACTGTGAAAGACTTTGGGGAGGCTGACTCACACAAATGTGATTGTAGTAAATGTTCCACACCGCCATGATCTCATAAGCTGGTCTATTGTCAATAAAGAAGTAGAGAAAGCTAATAGCATGTACAGTAATGTATGTAAAAATTTTGAAAATGTAACGGCTATGGATAGTTCCATACTTGCTAGAGAAATGCATACCAGGCATGGCCAACATTTGAATGCAAATGGAAAATTGGAATTGTGTAAAATTATACACAGGATTATTCAGGATATGCTAATTGTTAGACAACATATGAATATTGCTGTAACTGATCATACGGAGCAGGGAATCCTGTAATAGTGACCAAGTGTAATACTAGTGAAACTTGGCCTATATCTATATCTACAAACCAATCTAACTTAAGTATTCCTAACAATATCATCAGTAAACCCGAATGTATCACTTCCTCATATTCTGAACAATCAGGTGTTAATTTTGGTTTTGAGAATTCTCATGGGGAAGTTAGCATGTTGTTCTAACTCTCACACTCCATTGGATTTAAAGATAGGTTATCTCAATACACAGGGATTCGGCAAAGAACATGAAATTTATTAATGATTTTGCTAATTAAAATAGTTTTGATGCTGTTTGTCTAAGTGAGCATTGGTGCCATAAAAGTGAAATTTCCTTTGAAACACTAGATGACTTCTATCTGTTTAATAGTTATAGTAGGGAAAAATTCAATATGGTGGAGTGTCTATATATGTAAAAAATGCATTTGTACATGGTAGTCATAAGTTATATTTTGAATTCCTCTGTAGTGAATTAAACTTTGAAGCCAAAGGTTTATTTATTAGAGACTTGAAACTTGTAATAGTTGTGCTTTATAGATCACCAAATGGGGTTCCTACTGTTTTTCTTGAAAAACTTGAGGAAATGTTAGATTTTTTCAGTAAGTCTCAATGGAAACACTTTAGTATCATAATTGGTGGTGACCTAAACTCTCATTTTGATGTAACAGGAGATAAACAAAGTGTGATGATGTAAAAATCTGTTCAGGCAATTTAACTTTAACTATATGAATAATAAACCCACTAGAGGTTCAGCATGCCTGGATAATATACCGTATTTACTCATGTATAATGCACACTTCCTTCTAACATTTTTGCTCCCAAGAACTGTGATGCGTATTATTCACGGAATAATTCTGACAGCCAACGTGACACCGTACAGAGTCATTCCATGATTTTGGGACACTTGCATTGATTTTTCATGTTTATGGAACATTATCATGTTATATATCGTTGTAAAGCTTAAATCCTGCAGTTTCTGAATATGGCAACAGTATTCAATCCAAGATAATGACACTAATGTGAAATGCGGTTGAAATAAGTTCATCACAAAACGAAGGAACGTTCTGATTTCTATGGTGCTTTGGATGAAAGAAAACATAAGGAAAAATAAAACAATAATTAAAATGTATTATTGGCCAAATAATATATGTATATATATATATATATATATATATATATATATATATATATATATATATATATATATATATATATGGAGTGTGTAAATTCCTTAATAGAATAAATCTTGTTCTGCTAACTGTTAGTTTGAAGGTCCTGAATGTGCCTTGTATAAATGTTACATTATTCATGGTAAAAGTATATATTTTGATGTTATTTTAGAAAAATTAAAAAGGAATGAGCAAAACCACGTATAAAATTTTGAAGGTCATTTCACACGATTTTTCACTTTGAAATGATGCAATGTTCTACGACACCAAGAAAAGCATTGCAAGTCTGGCAGAATTACAGCCTGCACCTTCCCTCACATGGGATGCATATCAGCAGTATTTGTTGGGCGAGAAATAATAGAAAATAACTTCCTGAGCACTGCAAATCCATAATGTAATTTTGATCTCGCTTTCTACTATTACAGAATAAATAAGGTGGTTAAAGAGTGAAAGCTTTGGGATGCTAAACACAGTGGAGGGAGAAGGGGGAGGTGGTCTGTGTTGGAGACTTACTCTTTACACAAGAGGATATTCTCCTCTTGGTCCACATAGCAACAGGTGACTCATTGAATAGGTATGATGTTATTCACTCTTGATCAGCATAGCAACAGCTCTACGACCTACAAATAAGGAATCCATTTCTTGAAACTGGATTGTACTGCACATTATAAACGAGATATAATTTTTTGTAACTTTTACCCATCAAAAACAAGGGTGCCCATTATACACTCATAAATACGGTATTTACAAACATAAAAACATCTCGTATAATATGTGATGTAACTGTATTTGCATACTCAGATCATGATTCTCCTTGGCTAAAAATACATAACTTAAAACCATGTGATTGTAACTGTAAGGAATCTAAACTAGAGATCTCAAGACCAATAACGGATGATAAAATATTAAACTTCAGGAACTTGCTCTGTAATATAAACTGGCTACATCTGTTAAGTAAACCTCTAGTCCTTGGATACAGAACACACATTGGCTGATGTAACATTTGAAAAGTTTCTAACAGTATTTTTAGATATTGATGATAGGGGTATTCCCCAGAAAAAGTGTGAAGTTAGTCTTAAAGTTAATAAGAAGAAAATACCAAAAAGAATGCTGGTTGGTACACTCCTAAGTTTTGTTCCACTCCTGCACTCTTGTCCGGGACATACAGTGCACCCCATATACCCATATATCATTTCCATTCGTCGATGGATTTCACGAGCCCCTACACCGTCTGCTGCCAAGAAGCGCACAGCCACCCCACTGCTCCTCTTTGGATGCATCCATTACGCATCACAGTCAAACACGGAATGACTGGACACGGCCGCTGCTCAGTTAGCAGCCTTTGCACATACCTTGCCAGACTCGTAACATCATCTAGCTAGAAAACATGTGCGAATCAGTTTTGTCACACCTGCACCTCGATTTCAGGCCCATCGACCCATTTCTAACTACCATAGATTTGGTGTAATATCCTCTGCCTCATTATTTATTGACTGAGCCTCAAAAATCACAGGTTGTTAAAAAAAAAAAAAAACCACAGAAACGTCTGCACACTGCATGCCTTAAGACTTTCTAAAACAAAGGGGGTGTGAGTTTTGATACACCCTAGTGGATACAAGGGCAAAGAAAATTAGCTACAACCAGATGTAGCCTCCTCTTTTGAATGTCAATTGTGGCGTGCACTATAATAAAAGTCCCCCATGCATATTGCACCGTGCCATTAAGGCACATTTAGGGGAAGGGGGTGTGGGGGATAGAGCTACACACATTCTCAATCTTGGTTCACTATGGAGGTAATGTGATCAGCACCATTCTCCAGCTGCTCTTTACCCACAGGTATCTATTTATTTGAGGCTGGATGAACCTCAGAGGTGCTTTATACACATGGACAAGGGTAGAAAAATTCTGACCTCAGATCACCCACTTGGGCATGAAACATGCTCTATGGTTTCTGTAAAAAGACAGATGGGAAGAGACTTGAATAGACAGGCAGAAATACTTGAAATAATACAGAAGACAGTCAGCATGTTCCAATGGAGCAATCTAATATAACAGTGGTAAATAATTCTTTGGTCCATTTTGTCCATGCTGTATCTGAATGCTGCTCCAAGTAAGAAAATGCATAACAAGCATTACATACACTTACAGTGTAACTTAGAATAAATATTCCTCAAGGGGTAGTAGCTAAAAAGGTAAACTAAAGTTTGGGGGGGAGAGAAACTTGAAATTGGGGTTCCAGTGTGTGTGTGATTCGATTTTGTTGTGTAAAATATACAAAAGCTATGAAATACCTTCTATGACTGGTTATTAAAAGATAAAATGCAGTGTTTTGATCTTCTAAACAAAGGTTTCCATCAGGAATGTTGTTATATGTTATTATACATTTGTCCTACAAATTAGCCTTTCAACCTCCTCATTTTACAAAGTTCCTGATGAACACTCATGTCATAAGATTGAAAAGTTGGATGTGGTGATTTCATTATCCACTCTAGGTGCGACTTTCATTACTAGTATTTTATTATGATCAGTGCATTTACATAGACATTTAACAAGAATGTATGGTAAAATATAATGAACACATGCAACTCTTGCACATTATGTAACTCAATTGAGTTTTAAATATATTTTTTAACATGGCAATATCTTGTTCTGTAGATATATTCCATTCCTCGTGTATTTTAAAATAGTTTTATAATGAGGTCCATGCCACACACAAAATTGATTTGCTGTGCCAAACAGGAGAGAATAGTGTAATATGAAACACAATTTTATTCACAAGAAACCTGATACTAACATATCCCTTTCACAGTGGTTCTTCAAGGAAGTATACATGATTACATTATTAGTAACAGCAGGTGTAAAAATAATACTTTTCATTTCTTAGAAATGCATCTATTACCACCCCAAGAGCAAATAAGAGTTGACTGTATTTTTTAGTACATCACAACTCCTTCAAGTAAAAAATAGTAACTTTACCTCAAAGCCCATCTCCCTTCTCTGCTTCTCTTCTGCAGATGCTGGGTTTTCATTCAGAAGGTTTTCCGATTCAGAAGACATCTTATGGAAGTCCTGCAAGATTGTCTGGATTGTCTATGAACGGATAGCACACAAACTTTGGCAAACTGTCATTCTCTGAAACCTAGAATGAAGAAAACTGAAGTCATAAGTAGGGTAGGGTTGGGACATGGGTATTTAAACACTGAGTAGCTAAATAAAATTTGGGTAACTGTAGGGTATTTATGAAAATTTTAGTCATCTACCAAGAACAGCCATAGCTCAGGTTGTAGAGCATCTGACTATGACTCGGAAGACCTAATCTCACCCCGGGGCAGGTGATCTGCACAAGGGAAAATTTTCCCTGTTTCTGCATGGCTCTGAGGTTCACCCAGACTCATATAAATCAGTACCTGGAGGGTAAAGGCAGGATGCTAATCAACATCACAACTATGGCTATGATCAAGAATATGTGGAGCACTATACCTTCACACACCCCATGTGTGCACAACAAACTGGGATACCTTTGCCTTTTTTTTTTAAGTTATCTACCTCAAAAGTAGATATTTATTACAAATTAAATGTTCCGTTTATATTTTGTCTTGAGACAAAAATATGAACATTCCTCTTTGCAATTGTTACAGTTGAACATCTGGATTTCCTGTAAAATTTAATGTAAACTGCATTTTAAAATTATACAAAGCTTTGAATATTTCTATTCCTATTTATATTTTGCTCATTCCAGTTATATATTGTGTGTCCTCACTTTCCTAGCTACATTCACATCTCTTACTCAGTATGGCCACTATTGGACCATGATAAAATACAAGTATAATTCCTGGTTTAAGGCAAACTTTCCAAAAATTCAAGGGTATAAACAGACGTTTTCTCTATTTCAACCTTACATATTACCACCTCTCACCCTCCCACAAATATAATTAACAATCTAAAGAGTCTGTGTGATTAAAGGCCAACACACTCATCTCTGCCGTGGTGCAGATCTCAATTTTTGTTTCATCTCCCTGCCTCTTAGCATCACATGCTCTACCCTGCTCGCTAACCTTCGCAATTGTTGCCAATTCTCATTCCATTCCTGGACACACTCATGCAAACATAATTGAAAACAATTGAATAGAGCTCCAGCTTACACTGTCCAACAGGGACATTCATTTGGAAATATATCATGACGTAATGGTTGCTTCTTTCATGCAGTGCATTTTCATTGGCTAGTTAGCAACTAGTGTGCCAACTGTATTAATGAAGCACTTTTCTATCATGGAAGGGCAAAGACAAAGTGACTGTGAGTTTTGTTGGATTGGAAGCACCATAATATTATTTTAAGTACTTGACCAGTTTGATGTTGTGTGCATGTATTGCATGTGTATGTGGGTGTTTGGTTAGTGAACATTGAATTCCATAATGCCTCCAGTACTATTGTTCATACTTAATCACTTTAGAATTGCTCAAAAGAAATACATTATGTGGATGCATGAGCATTTCTGTGTTTCAACTCTCGGCTCCGTCACATGTTCTTGCAGGAATTGCACGAAGGAAGGAAGCTGGTATTTTTGCTGTTTAATGCAATGCATAGTGTTTTCTTTGTTAAAATTGGCATGCTTTGATGGCAAGTTCATAACAAAAGAGAAGCCCCATCCTTTGCCACTGTGAAACGCTGGTATAACGAATTTAATCGTGCCCGCCATTCGCTCACCGACGAGATTCGCGAAGGTCGTCCAAAATCAGTTGTTGTTCAAGAAAACATTGATGCTGTGCAAAACCTAATACTGCAAGATCGTCATGTGACATACTGTGAGATTGAGGCAACCATAGGCATTAGTTCCACCAGCATATATAAAATATTACATGATCATTTAGCTGTGAGAAAGGTATGTTCTCGTTGGATCCCACACAATTTGACAAAAACTCAAAAAGACACTCGCGTCAATTGGTGCAAACAAATGCTCAATAAATACAATCGTGGTGCTTCAAAAGACGTATATAAGACTGTAACAGGTGATGAATCATGGATATATGCATATGAGCCGGAACGTAAACAGCAGTCGACTGTATGGGTGTTTTAAGATGAACCCAATCCAACAAAAGTTGTTCCCACTCGAAGCACATCGAAACAAATGGTCGCCTGTTTTTTCGGGAAAACTGGTCATGTGGCAACTGTGCCTTTAGAGGAACGTAGAACGGTCAACTCTGAATGGTACACAACAATTTGTTTGCCACAGGTCTTCGGTCAAATACGGAAAACAAACAAACGCCGTCGGATCATTCTTCATCAAGACAATGCCAGCTGTCACACATCTCATCTAACAACCGACTTTATGAACAGTCAAAAAATCGAATTGATGGGTCATCCGCTGTACAGTCCTGATTTGGCACCCAATGACTTCTTCTTGTTCCCGAATGTCAAGAATAAATTGCGTGGACAACGATTTTCGTCAGCGGAAGATGCCGTTGATGCGTTCAAAAACCATATTATGGAGGTGTCTCAAGAAGATTGGAAAAACTGCTTTGACAAATGGTTCGAACAAATGCCAAAGTGTATTGACCATAAAGGAGAATACTTCGAAAAACAATAAAGCAGTTTTCAATGCCAAATTCCTGTTTTTTCATTGTTAGGCTCAAAATATAAATAGTGACACTCGTACAAGCACTAAATGTAGACAGGATGGGTATTTTTGGGAGTCATAATAGCTACACCTCTGTTTTGGATGTAATACAGAATTTGTGTAATAGTAAGATGGAATGTAGTGTCTCTTTCGCCCTGCTGAACTTTTGTCAATTATTTGCAGATTATCATGTGAGGCTCCTAGGGAGTTTTACGCTCAAGGCAAGATCAAGATGTGATCAGGTGTTAAAGGGGCATTATTCTACTGCTAGGAGACCTAAAGGTGACGTAAAAATGCAGTGGCCATGAAAGAATTGGCATTAAACAATAGGCACTTGGACACGCAGATGCTGATAATGATGAAATATCTTGCTGCAGCTGAAATTCAGTTGCTGGTGCTGAAAATAATTCTACCTTTTTTTTTTTTGTCAAGTTACACATGTTGGTTTAATTCTGTTAGAATTTTGACAATTTCTTGGTTGTATCACTCTTGATTTTCTGCCCCTCTTTACTAATCATGATGATGAGGATGAGTGATGATCAGATGTGCAAAATTTTGTTGATGGGATTAAAAGCCAACCAATTGATGTGCTTGGCCACAGAGCCAGCAAAATTTACCTTTGATACAAATTGGAAACAGGCTTGTCATGAGGATGCTGATATATTCAGGAATATCATTCAGCATATTGTTGCCATATACCCTATAGGCCCCTACATGGCTGTGTTTGTAGTTCATACGTGATTCATGTGCATTTACGCAATGCACAATTGCAAACACATTCTTGAAATTTGCATATTTTTGCATTTCTTAGCATTTACACATGGTTCTACACATTTTGAATGTGCATGCAACTGGTTCAGACACATAAAAATTGTGGAAGTATTTCACGATAGAACTATGTGGGAAACATATCATGACTAAATACATCAGATATTCGAAATTCTGCATTGTGAACAAATTTTATGTTATGTAAAACATGAACATATATTAATTGAAAATGAGAATCAACATAAATTTAGAGGGGTATATTTGGTCACCAGCCCTACATAGGTAACGGTTTCATATGTTGAATGATTTTTTTCCATGTTTTTACACGTTGTACAATGTGTATGTATAATATGGGATGTAGTTACATTATTTATGAAATGGGAACTTATTATGTGCAGACAAAAATGATATGCTTTCTTTTCTTTTAATATGAAATATATAATGATTAAATAACAAATATTTGCTCACGCTCTCTCTCTCTCTCTCTCACTCTCGTATTAGTAGTGTTTTATTTAAATATAGTTTCTCTTGGCCTCCAATGAAAACAATTGAATAAGCATGTATTTATTTGGGCAAGAGAATGAGTGTTCTTATTGTTGTTGTTGATTAGGTTTATTTTACTTCGCTTTTCTGCCACACTTGGTTATCGCGAAAATGAGGATGAGAGTGAAATATGATGGAAATGATGAAGGCTGGAATTCGAACACGTGACGAGCGCACATTCTTGTTCCTGTGTGTTGTACTCTGCAGTGAATAATGAAATGAAAAATTTATTTTACCTCCCATCACTTTTTCTAGCTGCATAGATTTAATAGCGGTAAGTACCTAATAAACTTAAGTCATGAGGGCAATTACAAGCAGAGGACCCTGGACTCCAGATTTCACAGTGGCCTGCAGATGCACTTGGAGAAAATTATTTGTATTTTCTTTTTGTTAGCATTGCTCTTCCATCACTTTACCTAACTTCTGCCATGACGATGAATGTTGATTAAAATAAATGGGTGAAGGATGGATACAAAGAGACGCTCATGCACAGGCCAGGGCTTGAACTCGTATCCTTTATTAACGAGATCGTGAGATGGAGAAATAAGGGAAATCAAGCAATGCAAATTTTTTGAAAAAAAGTTAATCATACACAAAGATGGTGTTTCAAAAAGCAATTGAAAATTATCACTGGTTGAAAATGCAGTTTGCTTTACGGATAGTTAGCCCTTTCCTCTAGGAAATGCAAGGCAGTGGATTTTTTATTTGCTTTATTTTGCTTGGCTTCTTGTGCCACTTTTGACTAATTTGCGAAGATGGGGATGAGTGATGACATGATGAAATTGATGAATGGACACTCACAAACATCATGCTCATGCCGGGATATGAATCTGGGGCCCCTGGTGTCTTAGCGCGATGTGCTATGAGGACCCGCGTTACACAGTGGGGGCACATAATGATTTAGTTCCCACTTTAAACTGCAGGGCCAGTCCCGATTAGCCTTTCTGTACATACAAGTGGGCTTAATATACCAAGTCAACCAACCGTGGGGGAGTGGTTATCACAGTGCACTATGACACCAGGAGTTCCGGGTTCAAACCCCCACCTGGGGATGGGTGTTGTTTGTGTTTGTCCCTTCCTTAATTATATCGTATCATCTTCGCGGTTAACAAAAAAATGACGCTAAGTAACAAAAATCAAATCAAATCATTGATTCATTGTTAGATTTGGTTTATTTTACTTCACTTTCCTGTCACTTTTGGCTAATCGCGAAGATGATAAATTGATGAAGGGACACACACACAAAGAACACCCATGGCAAGCAGGGATCTCTGGCTCAGTAGTCAAATGAAATCGTTTTCTATTTTCAAAAGGCGGTGGGAGTTACGTGTACTTTCTTTAGAAATACTGAGTGCTAAAGTGTGTGTGCGTGTGTGTGTGTATTGGGGGGGGGGGGTATCACCACACCAACCACCCTTCGGCACCTCTCGGATTGCTACCCCATGTGCCAAGGTCAGCGCACGTCACTGATGTTAACAGACGTAAATCTCAATTGAATCGAACCATGTAAAAATTGCTGGTATGAATGAAGAATATACAGAATGTCTCCAATTTTGTTAATATTTAGTATACTAACTACATTTGGCCTTCTAATAACGAATCTGTTGTTGAAATGCTGCGGTCACATGTAAAAATTGTTTACTTACGGCTATATATGTTGCAAAATTACATTCTTCATTACTGCATTCATTCTCCATACATAAACATAACAGCCATCTTTGATGATATGAAAATGTGACGTTCAACATTCGTTGCGCTGTCTACAGCTTTGGCATACTGTTCCTTCATTACTTGCAGAGCATTAGTTGTTGTCTTGCACTTGAAGAACAGGTACTACTTTACTATACCGGAGACACCTATCAATGATTTATTTCGCAATTTTTTACATTGCTGACGTACTATTCTGCACTGCGGAACATTTCTTTAGGTGAAATAATGAATTTCTAACGAAAATAATGTCTATTTCTTGTTCCTTATTTCCAACAAACCATCCACGGGTAGCCCCAAAAACCATTGACGTTAGCCCAAAAATTCACGATAGCCCCACGAACCATCACGGGGACGAGGTATGCCTACTAGGTTAGGTTAGGCCTGTTAGGTTAGGTTCCATTAGCACTCCATTTGTTTAATTTAGCATATACGGACAATACGAGAGCGTATTGTGTTCTCATGCAGAAAGCAATAGCACATCAGAAATAGATTTTCGTAGAAAACCACATGCATTCACATTAAATGGATCAAAACTATATTCCCAAACATCAACAACACTACAAAAAATGATTTGCGTAAGTACTTTCTCCTGTAAATTTGAAGAAATCTGTCTCCGGTATAGTAAAGTGTTACCGAAGAACATTATTCATTGAAGCAAGGCGGAGCAGAGGGGTGATAAAATTGTTAATGTGCAAGATTTACTTAGGTGGAGTGCGGAGGAGGATGGACGTGGGCTAATTACGAAATTGATGGATTTTGGTGTTTTACCCAATGAGGGGGTTTACATAGGTTTGGCAATGGTGTTTGAGCATTGTTCTAGAAAAATGGCGTTTTGCGCGGTGAGGAAGTAGACTTATATCTCCACGAAACTTTTTCCGGTAAACTTAGAGTAAATAAATATCTTGAATTTCGTTAATATTTGGTATATTAACTACTTTTTGCCTTCTGATCAGTACATTATGCATGGTAGCCCAACTAACTATGCACAGTTAGCCCAACAAACTATTGACGGATAGCCCCAAAAACCATTGATGAAAAGCCCCACGAACCATTTCCGGCAAGGTTAGGTTAGGCAAGCATAATTATAATTTTGTTCGCAAAACAATGCGTTACAGAATTAAAAATAAAAAAAAAAAATAATTAAATGCACTTTCTTCATGATTTCCAGACGTGACCACGGCATTTCAACAACAGATTCGTGATTAGAAGGCAAAATTTGGTAAATGTCTGTTATATCGGAGACACATTTCTAACGCATATTTTCAGTTTCAAATGGTTCGTACTTACCAATTGTGTATTGCGGAACCTATTTCAAGGTGCCGTTATGCTTCTTACACGAAAATAACTTCAATTTTTCACATTACAAGTAATTCTTTTAGGACCTTTCTTCCATTGCGGAGCATAGAATATTTCGCACGCAGCTGTGGATCATCACGCATCGTGCTTGTGTTTTGTCGACTTGGAGTGGGCATGCAGTGTTGCAACCTTCTTAACCGAAAAATACCTACTTTCGTGTTCATTATGTCATCACAAACCATTGACGGATAGCTCCAAAAACCATTCCCGATAGCCCCAAAAACCATTCACGATAGCCCCAAAAAACATTGACGGATAGCAGTAACAATTTATTATCCTTCGGACACCTCTAATTTTTGCGTTTCGTCAATTTTTCACATTCGTACTTACGTATGTGCTTCGCGGAACATTCCTGAAGGTGTATTAACGTTGTTTTCATAAAATTAATTGCAAATTTTCACATTACCAGTACGTCTTTTTGCTTGCCTCAGACACAATATCGCGAGTACACCTTCCTACATAATCGCGTGTCGTGCTTGTCTTTTGTCAAATTTTTGACATTCGTACTTACGTATCTGCCTCGCGGAACATTCCTGAAGGTTTATTAACGTTGCTTTGATCAAAGTAAGAGCAATTTTTCACATTACGAGTACTTCTTTCTCCTACCTTTCCGCTTCCCTCACACACAATATGGCGCGGACACCTTCGTAAATAATGACGCGTCGGGATGACGCATTGGCCTTGTCTTTTCTCGATTTTCAATTTTTATGCAGTGTTTCAACCTTCGGAACCCAAGAAATGCCCGACACCAAAATTTAATTATCTATCTCAACCTAACTGAACTAACCTATTCACGCGCCAATGCTTCGTGCGGCTATCAGCTTCGCGGAACATTCCTTAAGGTGTATTGACACTGTCATGACTATCATGACGCGTCGTGATTGTGTTTTGTTGATATGTAGTGTTTCGAACTGTCTGCGTTTGCGACGAGAGATAGAACGGTATTGTGTAACACCGGGAAGGTGTTTTGTGTAAAATTCAGGTAAGTTTTCCGTATCCTGGAAACGGATTTCTTCAAATTTAAAAGTTTGGGACTCATTTGGGGGCAGGTGACTCCGGCCAATTTCTAACATGCCCTTAACAGAGAGTCTATAGATAGTTAAATTTTGGTGTCGGGCATTTCTTGGGTTCCGAAGGTTGAAACACTGCATAAAAATTGAAAATCGAGAAAAGACAAGGGCGATGCGTCATCCCGACGAGTCATTATTTACGAAGGTGTCTGCGCCATATTGTGTGTGAGGGAAGCGGAAAGGTAGGAGAAAGAAGTACTCGTAATGTGAAAAATTGCTCTTACTTTGATCAAAGCAACGTTAATAAACCTTCAGGAATGTTCAGCGAGGGAGATACGAAAGTACGAATGTCAAAAATTTGACAAAAGACAAGCACGACGTGCGATTATGTAGGAAGGTGTACTCGCGATATTGTGTCTGAGGCAAGCAAAAAGACGTTCCAGAAAGACGTACTGGTAATGTGAAAAATTGCAATTAATTTTATGAAAACAACGTTAATACACCTTCAGGAATGTTCCGCGAAGCACATACGTAAGTACGAATGTGAAAAATTGACGAAACGAAAAAATTAGAGGTGTCCGAAGGATAGTAAATTGTTACCCACGTTTTGAAACACTTCTTCCTCTCGCGAGACCGCGTGACTTTCGACTCTCGCGCCATCTGCAGGTACATAATGGAAACAACGGCATTATGTTGTCGCTTCGCACAAAAGGCTACTTTTTTACATCAAAAGTGCTTATTTTCTGTTGTGCAGCATTTCATAGTGACAAAATACCTCCACGAAGTTTGATAAATGCAACAGAAACTCATTTCCGTAAGTAGTTTCTCCTGTAAATTTGAAGGAAAGTGTCTCCGATATAACAGACATTTACCCAAACTTTAATTACTCTACCAAATATTAATGAAATTGGAGACATTCTGCACATTCTTCATTCGCTCCAAATTGCATTCGTAGCAACTAAATCGGAATAAAACAAAAGGAACTTCGGCCCCTTTGGCTTTAGGCTCCGCTCTCTTCCAGCTTGAATTCAATGCTAATTTCACCCCTCTAAAGAACACACATAGATGAAAAATTCTACATAAACCCCTGGCACTAATATGCAGTGGAATTACATTACACCCAAAGTATATACCACTGATGGTACTAATTTTCTTACACGAGAACAAAATAACCAGCCTTACAGAACTCCATGTGTTCGAGGTAAACATAAACAAGAGATCACAGATTAGCAAGAGATGAAAAACAAAACAGTAACCAAAGCGCCAAAATTTCTGCAGAGTTGCCAGATCAAAATTAGAAAAGTCCTTTCTTCTGGATATGACGTCCGCACGAAAGTAGAATGGCCAAATCCCAAAAGGGCCGGTTTATCAATGTCCAGTTATTCTTTCTGTTAACTATCTGCCAGTTGGAGAGGGGGTGCGGGATAGAATATTTTTGGTCACGACGGGAATTTTCTTTAAGGTCGAGTCTGCTGCAACGCGCGTGTCAGCAGTAAGAATGAGCTTCAAATTTGCTCCTGCCACGTAATTCGTCTGCTAAGAGGATGATACAAATCTTAAGTACAGATGAAGACGAGAAAAATGCAAGTTTATGGCTAGTGGGAATGAATGTACAGGTAATTTAGATCCTTTTTCTTTACAAACTATTTCGCGATATTATTTTAATGCTAACAGAACCTAACCTAACTACGAGAGCATTTAGGTTTATTATTAGAATAATGCTGAGGGACCTAATCTTAAAACATTTTTGTGTAAGTAATCGCTAAAACTTCACAGTATGTGTTACAGACGTAATTGCATACATAGCATGATGAAATCACGATAAAGGAAAGACCGAGTTTGCTGCCACGCGCATGTCACTGTTGGGTTACAGCAGCAAAAGAACGTGGCAGCAGACACTACCTTTCTTTAATCCCGACAATTGGCGATTAAAATTATCCGATATGCCATCTGGTGAGATTTTCATGAACCACTCCACGTAGGACACTTCGTAGCGCTTCGCCGTGTTGAAGCCATTCAAAGCATGGGGAACAAGCGAAACATACTGTTCAGTTTTTTGCTCTAAATCGTTTTGTGGTTCAGGACAAGTGAAAAGCCTACATGTGTTTTCCACCCCGTGGAATCAACAAAATGAAATGTTTAAATAAATCAGGGAAAATAGAACTGATTGGCAATATTGGCATAACTGAAATGCGGCAAGGAAATTACGAAGAATGTACGAGTCTGTTCACTCTATTTTCCGAAATAATCTTTCGGAAAGATGATTTTATTGCCTTGAAAGTAAGTGTTAAAATGTTCTTTATGAATATAACTTTTTTTTCGAAAGCAATGTATTATGTATGTAATTTGGAACAGGTGCAAGTCGATTAAGTGCAAAGATGAAAATACTTTGAGAATTAATTAATGTCCGCAATCATAAAGGTAAGTCAAAAAACATAATTGACATGCTAATGTTGCTGTTTCATTCAGTATGTCAATTTTTAGTGCGAACTGAAAATAGCCTCAATGAAATTGTTGTTATTGTTATTTATTATTATTATCATTATCCGGTGTTGTTATTAAAACAGCCTGCTTCTTTGGGGAAAAAACTGCAACAGCATGTTTTTATTTATTTCATCCCAAGCTTTGCAATACAGGTGAATTGCTTTATTTTCAAATCATTTCTGAGAGCCCCAGTTAGGCATTTACAACCGAGGCGCAGTGCAGATGAAACAGCACTGCTTTGAAAAACCAGTGCGTATACATTAGTTTCGTGTGCGTTTCCCGTGTTATTTTTATTATCATATTTAAATGCTTCGTTCTCAGCACAGCTTCACCTTCGTTATAGTTCCTGGAATGCACATCGCATTCGCAATATTTAAATATAACGAGTGATTTAAACGTTTCTTCCATACCAGCAATGACAACACGCTGCTATTAAACTTTTAGGAGGGGGAAAATAATAATTGTCATCCTCGAAGATGGTATCATAGAATGGCATTGAGGCATCCTTTTAATGATTAGTAACATAATTGAAAAGGCGCTACTTTTAAAAGGGGGCAAAGTACATGTGAAAAAATGTATTTTGAAAAACCATATTCCTGAAACTTTCTGACCGATGAGCTACAAAGAAAGTTGCGTGTTCTCCTTTAGAATTTCGTCATTTTACAAATCGTAATATAATTTTAACAAAACATGGCATGCTAAAGAAGAATTAAAGAGTTTAAAAAAATAATTGATTAATAGACTTAGTTTATTTGTCACATATGGCTAATCGCAAAGATGAGGATGCGTGATGATATCATAGAGGAGTTAGGGAGTAGAGGATTACCCCACATTTAAACCTCGCTGCGCTTTGAAATTGCATTTCCATCGGTGGCCAGTAGATGGCGCGGCCGTCTTCTTTTGCTGTTTCCAGCACAAATTGGGGGGAGAGCTCTTTCGGTGACAGTCACGTGGGTTTCAAACGTCCTTATTGGTCAGATCTCTTGTATCCCATCAAGGCTGTTACCAATGGCAAGGGCTTCCTTTTTCGCTGGTTCCCTTCCAAGCACCGCTGTTAGGGGTGGGGTGAAGAGATGGGATGGGTGATGCGATTCCGCCACCGCAAAGTTCTTCGGAATCTTTTACTCGAAAGTAAGGTTGCCTTTCCTATGCAATTAACAGATTCTTTGAGTGTTTATTTGAAGGCGAAATTGGGAATGTAAAATGTAGGCATTTTCAACTGGCGCCTGAATTTTCAAATTCAGTTCTCAAAAAAAATTTTTTTAAAAATATTTCAACTTCGCTTGTGGAAATTTTCATTACCACTTTTGAAATAACGAGTACAGTGTGTGGGCCTCCCCGATGGCTCAGTGGTAGCGTCGTCGCCTTGTAATCAAGGGGTTCCGAGTTCGATACTCGGTGGAGCTACAAGTGGTTCGGATCCCACTTTAAACTGTAGGTCTAGTCCCGATTGGCCTGAGCAAAAAGAAAAAACTAATAGCTCATAACTGAAGTACAAACGGGGGGCGGCGAATTCCATGCACCGGCGCAACAATCATTTCTTGACTGCAACAATCTTTACTCGGCCTTGCCGCACAAGAAATGAAAATGAACTGAATAGCGTGAAATTCAAATAATTTTTGTTTCACTTTGCTCGAAATAAAATCGTTTCTTTAAGATAGGGTGACCATTCGTCTCGTTTTGACCGGGAGAGTCCCGTTTCATAGGCGTGTCCCAGTTGTCCCGTCGATATTATACAAGAAACACTATTTGTCCCGTTTTTTAAAAGTCTAGGAATTAGCTTGAAAACCAAGTCTAAATTTGAGAGATTCTTAAAAAGAATGACTTTCTGTGTCTTGGCGGAAATTCAAATGTCAAATCCCGCGTTTTGTGTTAGATATTAATATGTGATGCAACTTTTTCGGGGAGCTTTATTAACGGTTAGTAAAGAATAAAGTTGTTCTCAAGAAGATTGGTCCTTCTGCAAAATACTTCTGGCATAGTAGTCATACCGAGATTATAAAAATTAATAGCTCTTGACAACGAGAGATCATATTTTACATAGATATTGTTCATGATGTATCATTTATGTGATCCATACTATAATAAATAATAAAAAAAGGTAAAGTGCTCCCCTGTGCTTTGCACCACGCCATGAAGGCGTATCTCGGCCGAAGCTTGGAGTGATGTGATCAGCACCACGCCCCTGGCCGCATTTACCTCCCAGAGTTTCCTCCAGGTATCCACTTTATACAACACTGGGCGAGCGGCGGAGCCGCATAAACAGGTGGAAAAAGTCCCGGTTCTCTCAGCCGGGGATCGAACCCGGGCCCCTCGCATGGTAGTCAGACGCCATACCGACTTTTTTAGATATAAAATAAAGAAATTCCCCTATTCGGTGGTATCCCCCGTCATTCACACACATTTTCTCAACATTCGTACACATCAGTTTTTCTCTATATTCTCGGTTTTCTAAATTTACGGACAACACAAACATCCAAGTCCTAGCCGGGATTCGAACCCGGGACCACTATGCTAACCACTCCTCCACGGAGGCCGACCACCGACTGAGCTACAGCGGTTACTATAAATAATAATAATAATAATACGTTAATGACAATAATTTTATAGCTAATTAGGCCTAACCAATTTTTCAGGAGGGAGTAAAGTGACCTTTGGGTCAAAATATTATGGTCACCCTACTTTAAGAGCAACATCAAATCGTACTTGACCATGTTTTTATGTTTAAATTTTTGCAGCTTTTAAAAATTAAGATATACTATTGATGAAATCCTACGAGCAATATTTGTATTTTCCTCAACCACTACAATTTTTTAATTCACCATGCTCCAAAAAACTTGTAAAATTATTGCTTTTTTTTTTTTTTTTTTTTTGAAGAGTGACAATTGTCAATTCAACCTGTATGTGAAGTGAGTTGACGATATGTTCGGGGTCAGTTGACAATACTTGTAATTCTACCTTTGAAATGGTTTGGCATATTTTATTTCAAACAATATACTGCCTTAAAATTACAGATTACAAAAATGTGATTTAATGAACAGCATAATATGTAACATAAATGTTCCAAACCAAGGTGCGGAATCCCGGGGGGACGGGGGAATTCCTCCCACCAACGATCTTGTCTTGAAATTCCCCCCTCCCCCCACAAAAATTCTTCCAAGGGGGAAGAGTTTTTGTTTTAACAACAAATATAAACAATTAGTTTGAGATTCGAATATACATGACTGGAATAATATCGAGAACATACAAAAAGAACGGACAACAAAGAGCCTCACCTCTAAGGACACTAAACCCAGCAATCCCCAGAACACAGAAATTGGACCGACTTGTTACTTCTTCTCCATTTCTCATCGTCTTTCGTTTGCAACCACGAAGTACATAGATATATTAATAAAACACGTAATAGCATTTATATGTGAATTTTATACATGAAACTATATCATCTTAATATATCTTATTTTTTATCCCTCCTCCCTTATGCACATCATTGTTCATCTATTTGCAATTATACATTTTGAATGAAAGACAGTCGATATAATATATTGTATATATTATAAAATAATTTGAGACATTTAATGACATTATATATATAAATATGGGTCGGGTCATTCATTCCATGTCAAATCAGGCAGGAGTTGACCCTCATAGTCACGATGTTGATGATATTTCGGACACAGCTTTGCTTTGCTCCAAAACCTGTGAAAGGATTTTGCTGAAATATGATTATTACGAATTATATGAGGGTTGTTCAAAATGTCAGTTTTGAGCATCATGCTCTTTTCAATTAAGTATATCTCGGGAACGAACGAAGATACAGAAGCGTTCTTGAGCTCGTTGTAAAGGGGAAAAACGGTTGCATATTATGAGATGATAAAATGTTGAAACTTTGTAAAATTTGAACACACTGTTCAAATGTTCAAATTTCAAGTTTGAACAGCTCAAAACATCCCCTCATCGATTTTTCTCATTTTTGAATATTTTTAACTACCATCCTTCCTCTTCATACTAATAAAGTTTTATCAAGGTTTTTTTTATATAAGAGAGAAAAATGAATTTGAAATTTGTCCTGCATCAGCAATGAACTGAGCTATAATGAGACTTTTCATTTGTGCCGCGCTAGAGGATATACATACGTACTGTTCAGGGACAGATGATATTCCTCTTGATAATAGCCTTTATTTTGTGCTGTTATTGCTAATTTATACGTTACTGTTTTCATATATTTAGCCGCGTTCATGGGGACGAGATGTGGGAGTGTTGTGAAAACTTCTGTGTTAGCCCAAAAAAAAAAAAAAAAAAAAAAAAAGTTGAAAACGACTAATGTTGGGAATGATTCCGTAAAAGATGGATTTTGGTCAGTTGTTAGACCTCTACTAGAAGAAAAAAATCTCAAAAGTTCACGTCCTTCCCCCCTGTGCTTCCCCTCAAGCATCGGATTCACAGACTCTTAGTTAGTGGCTTATATCTAAGCAGTTATTTTTCTATTAAACTTTTGATCCTCATTAGATAGACTGAAGAAAAGGTAATGTTTGGTTGTTCAATAATGCGTAACGATCTGTAGGATTTTATGTTTTGGTAATGAACGATACCCCTATAAGATTGGATCACATATAAAGACGAATTCAAAGGAATTATTTTCCGGAGAGGGGCATCGTAACGATCTGTAGAATCTTTTAAATGTAACGTACAACGAACTCTAAAATCCCAGACATTTAGCCATCACTTTCCAAATCAGGAAATTGCTAGAACCATCTAAGGAATGTCTTGTTAGACATTGCCGAGCTTCCTTGATCGCCGTCGTTGCAAACAGGTGTAAATGATCGCAATCAAGGAAGAGTCTACAGATAACTGAGTCGGCATTACTTAGTAAATTCGATTGGAATAAATGTCTGGAAGGAGAGAGGTCAGTGGTCAGTTCTAAGTCAGTCAATCGAGGAGCGAGTACGAGGATTACGAAGAGAGATAAGAGGACGCCTTGGGAAGACCGTGTCGAGACGAGTCGCAAGTCAGACTCTTTGTATAGTCTCGAGCGTAACCTCTCATCGCATATCTTCAGTAGTGCAGAGACAAGTATACCCTTTCCAATAAGCCATGTTGATCCAGTCTTTGGGGGTTTAAAACTCAAGTGGTGTGTCTTGCCACACGTAGGGTTACCAGACGTCCGGTTTTTCCCGGACATGTCCTACATTTTAGCCTTATGTCCGGCGTCCGGGAGGAATTTGAAAAATATCATAAAAGTCCTACATTTTGAGCGTCACAAAATATTAATTAGGAAAATAGGTAACAGAAAGAAATCATGCTAGTTACAAGTCTATGGACTACGCTTCCAAACTCAATAGTGAAATTTATTTTGCTTCAGTCATTGATGTCCGTGTGCACGAACGAAGATCAAATTTTAAACTCGGATCGGGAAAGGATCACTGGAAAATTCCATTGCACGAAGACGGTTCAACACTTGTTTACCTTCTGATCGGCCATTCGCGACCGTTTTGGTGTGTGATCCTGGTTCACGATACTGACGCTTCGACTGCAGGCAGTTGTTTTTTAATATAAAAAGAGCGGAAAGTGATATCGAGGGCGTGCAAACGCTAGAGATGTTGGATGTACAATGCTAATAATTCGAGAACTATGTAAACTAAAAACTGTTAAAATAATAATAATAATTTGTGGTTCTGTGGTGCAAAGTTGTAATATTTATAAATACTGTACTTTCTATCCCAGAACACAAAACATATATAAATGTCATATATTACGCGCAAGGTAAATTAGAACACAGCAATGTTTACGATATTGCTACATGGTGTTGGAAATATGATTGTATAAATTTACGAAAATACATGTTACTGGCTATTTACACTACACGACAATATAAATATATAAGAATTAAGAAATGAAAAATTCAAATAGTTACCACAGTACAGTAATAATAGAAATAATAATAATAATATATCTTTATTGCGGGCGAGGTTCAGCGTACACTGTTCTCTCAAAACCGAATGTATTTCGTAAGGCATTAAAGTCCCGTAGAAGAAGGTTCCATGCTTTCTCCTCCTTTTGTGTTGTGCCGTGAGTTCTTTTTTAATATCATTATTTCTTTACACTCCACTACATCCTTGTACATATTGACAAGGTTGATTAGTACATCTCTCAAATTCAGAGAAGTTTGCAGCCCGAATTATCTTCTTCTCCTACATGTTGATACTTTACCACATCACATTACTCTATGGAGTTCTTGGTTGTGATTTGTGTTAGCCAACCAATCAGGTATAGCCTTACAAATTAATCTCGGATCAGTTGAACGGAACCTCCTGAACGTCATTTTTCGTTGGTGCAATGCAAATCCTTAAACCAAGTTCATTTATTGTGGATTAAAATTGATCTCGTTCATCTGAACTTCGAAATAATCGGAGTTGGTGAACGCGGCCATGAGTCATTGCCCCCCCCCAAAAAAAAGTTTGTCCTTCTATTAAACAAACAGGAAAACGGAAGCACTTAATGAACAAAGTTTTGGGACCACTTTCTGATAACGTCACTGTTCAATGCCTGAGCAGAATTTCTTGCCTTAGGGTTTATACTGATGGAACAAGGTCTTGCCCATTCTGATTCAATATTCAATACAATTTGATTGTAAAGCAGGGGTATAGATAACAAAATTATTCATGGTGTCTGCCAGTCAAGAAAGTCATGGTAGTCAAGAAAAAGTAAATATATTAACAAGTAGGTCAAGAAGTCAATAAAAAGGCAATAAATTATTCTTGTGGTCAAGAAGTTTTGCTATCATAATGACTGATTGGTTGATTTAGTTTATTTTACTTCACTTTTTTCTGTCCCTTTGGCTAATCGCGAAGATGAGGATGAATGGTGGTAAGATAAGATGGATGAAGAGACAGTCACAAACATATAGGGACAACCGACACAAGCCCCACATGAGTAGACGCCAAAGCCTCGCTTATCTGCCAAACACAGTTCAGGCTCTTTAGTAGGGTTTTTCATTAAATAAATATTTATTTTCTTAATTACTAATTTTCAACTTTACCTAAGTAGCGGTCGAATAAATAGACATTAAGAAAAACGGAAAAAGGTATAGAAAAGTCCAGAAAAAGTCAAGAATTCTGGATGTGTTATTTTGGTAGACACCCTGGACACTACTCAAGATGAAACTTCTCGAACCATTTTCAATTACGGTAACTGCTGAATATTTGTTTGCCATTACAGGTCATAATTCAAATGTTGAGATAGTACTTTCATTACCATCAGCACAACAGACTCACGAGAGAAATTATTTTTTCATGAAGTCTGTAAAATGTTTGTTTGGTACTGGTCCCTATAATTTCAAAGAGTTTGACTGTCCACTCTAACATAAATATAGTTTGGCTAAACCTGAAATTTTGATAAAGATTGTCTCCTCTGAGAAGTACCGCTTAAATCATGTAGTGAGAGGTGCATTGATTAGTATGATTGCAAGTTTTGAAATTTTGCATTTAAAAATTCATTAAGAATTAATTTTTTTAAAACTGAAAAGTGTCACTTTTCAACTACTTTCTAAAGTGTTCTATAGAAACATCTATTATTTATTGAGAATGTTTTGTGTCCTACCTACATTTTGGATAGCATGTCCTACATTTCCCTTACAGCGATCTGCTAAGTGCTAACCCTAGCCACACGTATGTGTTTAGTCAGTACCACTTGCACCTTACCATCAGGTTTGCCATGAACAGCGAGTATGCCAATAGTTGGGGGTGATGAATGATGAATGAGTTACATTACCCGTAGTACGATCCCACGTGGTGATAGATGTGGGATATTCATTTATTTCAATTCGAAATAAATGAAAATTGGAAGGATAGGCAATGATACGAATGTAAGTGGTTTTCACGTTATGTAAGAAATCATCTTTTAAAATAAAGACAAGTCTTGTCTTCCCCTGTAAAATAGAGACAAGTCTTCCTATACTTTTAGAATTTTCTCGATTGTAACTATCAAATAAATTATGCGACAGAATATTATTTGGAATAAAAATTATAGCCTAATTTATAAGCGTTAAACTGATATAACTTTTAATGTATTTAATCAAAGAATCGCCATAAGATGTGTCTCCAAATAGAGGACTCGTACCCACCATCTTGATCACTGTCCAGCGGCTAAGTCCCTAATGATTGACGAATTGTTACACTTTTTGATAAAAGCAAGAGACTTGGTAGTAGAATTGTTATGCCATTTAAGGAATTTTCAGTCGAGGAGCCAATCGCTATGTGCGTGCCGATGCCTCCCATGTTCAAAATAGTCCACCGTATTAGATTTATTTTGGTTTGATATTTCTCGGGAACGGTGACGCCTATGAATGTCTGGTTTTCTCAGAAGTGCTCCAAATAGTATAAACTTTCACACTAAATCAATAAATCTATTTTTAAAAAATAAACGATTATTTTGTGAAATACTCATTTTTAAAGTATTTTGTGAGAATAACTGCATATTGAAAATTTTGTTGATGGTTATGTTCTTACATTTTCAGTCATATAAATTAGAGCTCATTCCAACATCTCGAATTGAGGTCTCAAGCAATAAAATTTTGTATAACTGTCATTTGTCCAGTAACTTTATAAATATAAAAATAGTATTTTAGGAGGAAATCATGCCTCTCGCCCGAGCGCGACCGTCTCCCCCTCCCTTTCCTAGAAAGACGAGTTTTCCCCGTTTATTTGTAAAAGAAGTAATCAATTCCACTCCTCCGTAACTATTGGACTTACGACCTTCATATTTTTATGGGACACTTTTTAAAGGTTTATTTCATAATCTATTCACTCAAATTCTCTGTAGCAATAATGATTTCATACTTGATTTTAATTATATTGAGTTTGGTAACAGCGTACAATTGCCTCACTAAATGGTCGGCTTCTCACTTTCCGATTCCGAGGGTAAACAAAACAGGTTTCGAGAATCGACGGGACCGAGCGGGCAGTGGTTTCTAGTGTTTCGCCCGATGGGAGGGATTGAGAGAGAGGGGAGGGGGGAGTGAACTGCCTCCTCCAGAATAAATAGCCTCGGTCTTTTACTATAGCCATGGGCAGGGGCAGCGTGACAAAATTCGCAGCAGCTTCTATTCTCCACTTGCTTGTGTCCATAGGAACACAGAGCAGATGGTAGGTTGGTTACTCTATCCCAGTGGTTCTCAACCTTTTCAAGACCTCGGCCTAGTATTTTT
Source organism: Lepisma saccharinum (assembly GCF_977018435.1). Classification (NCBI taxonomy): domain Eukaryota; kingdom Metazoa; phylum Arthropoda; class Insecta; order Zygentoma; family Lepismatidae; genus Lepisma; species Lepisma saccharinum. The sequence goes on from NC_139243.1 coordinate 67,574,143, forward strand.
TTTTATTTTATAGGACGATGCCCAATCCCAACAAATTTATTCGTGAATACTTTTCATTTTTTTTATAGTTTATACTAACAATTGGAAAGTGTGGTATAATCATAAAGATTGACAAATATAAATTTAAATTAGTTACCAATCACTGGACCAATGCAATATTATAGCATATAAGTTCCTCAAGCCATCATCATTAAATTAATTTCTGTTCATTATTATTGACAAACCCCTTTCTGATAAAAAATATATAATATTATTCCGTATAAAATTGATTATTGTATTATTAAATTGATTGATTTTAATTGTGTAATTAAAACTGCCGGCCCCCGTGGCGGAGTGCTTAGCACATCGCGCTACGACGACAGGGATCCTGGGCTCGAATTCCGGCCTGGGCATGGATGTTTGTGAGTGTCCATTTATCAATTTCATCATTCCTCATCACCATCTTCGCAAATTAGACAAAAATGGCACGAAAAGCGAAGTAAAAGAAAGCAAATCAAATCAATAATTTTAATTAAAACTGTACTCACTATAGAAGTCAATTAAGCAGGAAGCCAGAAGAAGAATGACAGCTTATCGGCGAAACCCTGTCCTATAATATACACACAACAAATATGTACATGCGTAAAATATATAATTTAGTCAATAAACACTAGTTCAACACTAATACCAGGCTGTCCCAGAAGTCCTGCACCATCAGCACACTGAGCCCCAAGATATGAAGTTTGCGAGGGTAGGTGGCGCCACCGGTGAAAGGCTGTTGGCAGGCATAGAGGACAGGTTCGTGGGATCAAGTGAAGGCACGCGCAGCATGTGTAGCGAGTGTTCCTTTGAAATTAAAGTGGGCACGATGAGTGAGGACCAAATTGCACTTCGTGCAGTGCTGGCTTTTTTATGGAAAAAATGTCTAACAGCAAAAGCGGCAGCGGAGGAAATTTGTCGTGTGGAGAACGAAGAAGTGGTGAATCGATGGACAGCTTCCCGTTGGTTTAAAAAAATCGCTTCGGGTGATCTACGCCTCGCGGAAAAGGCCCGCACGGAGTGACCTCCGATGGACATTAACGAGTCTCTGCAGGATGCTGTGCATGCTACACCACAATCCAGCACACGTGTTAGCCAGAGTGGTTGGGGCATCCAAATCGACAGTAAAAATTCGCTTGCATGACATGGATTACACCAATAAACAGTCTCGACAAAGTCCACACGAGCTGACAGAGGTGCAGGCCCAGCGCAGAGTTGCAATTTGCCACACATTGCTACAAAACCCGCATGATCTTCGTTTTTGGAGGAGAATTGTGACAGGAGACGAGAAGTGGGTGTTTCTGAAAACCCCGATACACGTAAACAGTGGGTGAAAAGAAGACAGGAGGTCATCGCCCATGTGAAACAGGACAGATTTGGAAAAAAGCTCATGCTGAGTGTGTGGTGGAATATTGACGGGATTGTCCATTATGAGTTTGTTCCAGAAGATCATGCTGTAACAGATGAAATGTATTCTGAACAATTACGCCGAGTGTATGCCATTCTGGACAGGAAATACCCGGCATTAACGAGGAGGAAGAGGTTACTGCTGCAAAATGACAATGCTCCCAGTCACCGGTCTCGAAGAGTGGCCAACACACTAGCTGAGCTTGACGGATTTGAGTTGTTACCTCATCCCGCCTATAGTCTGGAAGTTGCACCATCGGATTACGGTTTGTTTCGCTCTCTCTCATTTCCTGTGTGGTCGGCACTTCAGTTCATATGATGAGGTAAATTCTGCCTGTCGTGAGGTTTTCAATTCTAAACCTGCCACCTGGTATCGCGCCATCAGATTGAACTGTTGTCGCAGAGGTGGGTGAAGGTAATTGAACATGGAGGCCTGTACTTTGCTGAATAAAGTCTGTCTTTGTTTCTGATATTCTGTGTTTCGTTTTCGTTCTAGTATGGTGCAGGTCTTCTGGAACAGCCTGGTATTTTATTTTGAATCTGCAAACTCGCTGAAAAAAATAGTTGGCTTATTTTATTACAACTGAGCTTCTTTTTTTGAAAGTTATTCTAGTGAAACTTTTGCTGCCGTTTTCTGTCCGTAAGTTTGTTAATTCAGGAATGAATTAAAGTGATATCCAAACGAAGACAGTCACAAAATTGCAGATTTTTACCTTCGAACACTAAAACACTTCTATCTTCATTTAACTTCTTGGATTCCATTTTCTAATATTCCTGTGAAGAGCATGTTCCAATGTCACTTCGGGTTCGGGCCTAATATAATAATTAATGCTCTGTTACAGAAATTGAATTACATGTTTAAGAGATGATAATTAACCTATCGTTAATGTCCAGGTTGAAGAGATCCTCCATTTCTTATCTTGGGATCTCGTCAAAGAAGGCGTCATTAGAAATATTATGCTTATTTCTGTGCTTATGTCAGAAATTAGTTTTTAGATTATATTTAGTCCAGTCTTCACAGAATTGCTTCCACATAAAAAAAACATCCACTGTGAAATGAGATTTGAAAAGCCTCAATTGCGTACAATTTATACGAATCCATGTTTGAAAGACAAATTGAACGACATCCAGACAGCGCAAATTTGTAATTTATATTTTCAACAGATAGTTTCTAATTTATATGATCAGCGATCAATATATAACGTGGGAAATGAAATCTGTCCGAAAATCTTACTAATTCAAACATTAATAGAATTTTCAAGAAAACGTGTACATTACCCAGGGCGAAGTTCGAACCTGGAATCTTCGGCGGTGAGATTTTGAGTCGATACCACTGAGGCTGTCCATTAAATGTAGAAAATATAGGTACGTGTATCAGTTTGTACTTAATCACTCCGGATAAATTCAAAGATGGTACCATAATGGAGGCTCTTCCTCCCAGTTTCATATTTTTATTCCTCTATCTCGTCTTTCTTAATCTAATGATATAAAGAGCAATATATTTAAGTTTATTACACTTATATTCACCTCACCGTTAGATCAACTTTGATGGGAAAAGTTTCAAGATAAAGTAAATTGAAAGAAAGCATACGAGGTCTTTGTGGAAAACACAGTCCTATAATTCACATAAACTGACTGTATTTATTATTTTCGTTGCTTTTATAACTCTTAGTTTAATCGCGACGATGAGGATGATGAAGCTTATACAATACAATTTCTCTCTCCGTGTAAACAATAATTATAATTATAACCCATGGCGCAAGGTATGACGAACTGTCATAAGGTATTCTAGAAACTTGAGTTTCATGTGTGTTTGTTGGGGTAAAGTAGCCCAACTTATGTCCTAAGACGATGAACTCGTCTAGTGCAGAGAATTCACGATAGGTGGAATGCCTATGCAATATAAAAACTTTGTTGCTTTAGTACTTACGCGAAGAATCGCTAGATGGCTCTGACCGTTGTGCGCGTTTAAATTGTAAATTCCTTTGTTTGATATCCGATTTTCTCGCGGTTTCCTTATGCACAAGGACATTTTGATGTGTCGGTCATTGCACGCATGGACAATTCGCGGTAATGGCGCAAAATAATAACATTTACAGCGTTTTGGTCTAGATGCCATTGATTAATTAACAGCAAAAAGTTTATCTTAATAAGCATTATAATAGGTTCTTTAACATATTCACATATTTGTTAACGTGTGAGTTCTAAATCATGTAAATTGTTGCTTGGTAAAGACAATTGTGCTCTGCGAAAAAGAATGGTAGTTATCGATAGGGGTGTGTGGTGATCGAAAGAGAACTTCCGGTACAGAAAAATGGAGTGAAGAAAGTTATGTCACGACGATTGAGGAAATTGTAATTGTTTTCAGTGGTTTCTGGACGATTATGACATCGGCTGTTAGGATAAAACGGCGGATAAAAGCATGGAGTAAAAGTACAACGCAGATAAAACGTTGGAAGTGAGTTGAACTCTCGGTTCCCAGGGAGGTAAGGAGGGAACTCGTGCATGCTGGATTCTTCGTTCCGGAGACACAAGGTAAGGGAACTAAATTTCCTTAAGTGACTTTGAGAAGAAGAAAATTCTCGCAAATCGTGAAACCTACAGATACGCATAGTTCGTTTAAGAGATAGCTATCTCGCGTGTGTTGGAACTTATTTGACACGGTACTAGTACTCGTTACAAACCATGTGTTAATTACAAAATGGCCATCGACGCCATGTCTGAATAAGGTTGTGTGCACACATAAAACGAACTATTCTCGTTCGAGAAACGTCCAAAACATGCTAAAATAAATGAGTAGTATGTTCCCAGATTGGTTTTACGTCAATTTGAGGAAATAATATGGACTTTGTAACCCATTTTATATAACATAAAAATGTGTATGCCCAATGACCATAAATGGTAATTTTTTCAGTCACGTATAGACAGTTGTTTCACGTCTCATAGTACAATAAGGACTGATTCATAATGCTCTCATAAACAAGAAACATTTGTTATTTTCAACTCAATAAATAAGTTCATTGTTTCTTATGTTTCTATTTGCGTTCTTCAACATTTCTTTCATTCGTATTTCGTTGATGTGTATGTGCTTAAATGATTAATTCTTCTTTTCAGAAGGGGGGAATTTCGCATGTGTAAATTGGGTTAGTGTTGTTACCATGGAAAGTGGTTATTGTTAGTTGTAAATCAATTATTTTGAAATCCAAAGGTATAAAAATTTCTTTCGCAGTGCGCTGCGCGCGTCACCGGCGTTACCAGGCAAATTTTCGCAAAACAAATAATTTGAACGAATGTCATGTAGCTCGTCGCAAGATTGATGTGATTCAATTATTGAGTCGTTGCTGCTGGGTTCAAACTATTAAATTTAATCTAATCTTATTTAGTCCGTCGCAAAGGGTCCAAGCAGGTCAATATACTGCCGGCATCACTCCCACATGCCTCAGCAGAGGGAGATCATGCAACAGTGGCGCAACTACAGGGGGCATTGCCCCCCACCCCAACCTTGGACGGAAATGAGTTCTGGGGGGGATGAAACATTGACGGCCAAGTGCATCTGCAAGGGGCAATTACAGCCCACAACTTCAAATTTTATGTAAATAAAAATGCTTTTCGTAAAATATTCTTCCTCGCTTCGCTTGCAATACCTGCTTTTCTTAGTATTATCAAGTCCCGAAACATAGCTGGGGATGGCGAAAGTCGGCCTTGGGCGCCGAACGATCTAAATGAAAAGAGATGAATTGTGGTTTTAAGTCCACTTTATGCACAGAAAGGCTAATAGGGACTGGACATACAGTTTAAAGTGGGATCCGAAGCACTGTCATGTGCCTCCGCCGGGTATCGAGCCCGGGACTCCATCAAAAGGTGACGACGTTACCACTACGCCATCGGGGAGGCTAAAAAGTTGTAAAAGAGAGAATGCGTTGGCGTCCCGTGAAATTATTTGCGCCCTATTGAATTAAAAAAAATGGATCTAAAAATATTCTTGCTCGCAGGTTGTTTTCTGTAATGCATTGTAAATTACCAGAGAGAGAGAGTAACACTTTTATTAATTGATTTTGTTTTAAATGTATGAGCAATTGTTGAGGAAAAGGAGCGTGCACAATTTATGTAATTTTTGCTGTTGGTTTATTGTAAGATGGATGAATTTATTGTGTAATGTATTTAAATAATATATTATATTGTATATAATATGCATTAAAGAAACTTTGAATACGTACACAATTTAGTGTCCACGTCGCTCCATGTTGCATATGTGCGAAACATATATCGTGCATGAGTTATACATGTTAATGTAAAAGGGAATTATATTTGGAATGCATTTATCAAGCATTACTATCTTTCAAAAATAGTTTGAGTACTTGTTTTCCATTATTAATGTGAAATTGAACGTGTTGAAAAATAATTTAGATCGTTTGTTCGAAAACAAATACTTTAGCACCAACTTCTACCCCTTTTTGCATAATTTACGAGGGTAATAACGTCTTTGAGACTACTACTACTACCGCTACTACTACTACTACCAACAATAATAATAATAATGTTGGTCCCGGGTTCGAATCCCGGCTTGAGTGTCAATTCATCAATTTCATCATATCATTCATCCCCATCTTCGCAAAAAAGTCAAAAGTGGCACAAGAAGCAAAGTAAAATGAAGAAAATCAATAATAATAACATTATTATTATTGGTACGTTTATTATGGTACTTGCCCCCCCCCCCCCGCAGACAAAAATTTTAAAAATTCGTGGTTCCGCCTCTGCCATGCTACCAGTTAGGGGATGACGTGTGATTAGCACGACGAACCCTCAGTTGTTGTTATAGGTTTCCACGACCTGATTACACTAATCGTTCGTAGCTCCCCAATGTGCTCACGATGGCGAGTGGCCTCCGGCCTCATACCCTGGCCAAAATTTTCGGGAGAAAAGTTGTTACTAAGTAGAAATATTTTCCAAGTATAATAAGTAAGAATTTGATATGGTTCTACTAGAAAGTTTGTATTACTAGGAAGCTAGCAAAAAGTCTATCACTGTTTTGCAATTGCAAGCCGAACGATACTGATTTTATATGACCAGGGGTCAACCTAGAATTTTACAGAAGTGTAAGGGTAAATTTAGAACCGAAATAATCATAAATTTGACTTCAGTGAAAAATTTTAGGTGAGAGTTGAGAAATTTTGTAGTCGTTAGGGGTGCGTGGATAAATTTCTGTATAGGACGTCATTACTTTCACAGGTAAGGTAAAGCAAAGTTCCCCGTGCATATAGCACCGTGCCATAACACACATTTAGGGGATGTGAGGTAGGGCCCCACACATTCTCGGTCTCGGTCATGTGATCAGCACCACGATCCGGCCGCCTTTATCCCAAGGGTTGCCCCCAGATACACATTGATTAGAGGCTAGGTGAGCCTCAGAGCCGCTTTATGAGGGGACAAGGCCCACCTCCAGAATCGAAACTGTGTCTCCCACGTGGCAGTCAGACGCCCTACCGAGTAGACCAGGGGTTTCCAACTGGCGGCCCGCGGGCCGCATGCGGCCCACAATGCCATCTTTTGCGGCCCGCGAAGCCAGTTTGCAAATACATTAATTTTATGTATTTTTATTAAAATATGTTCTATTTTTACTGAAGTAACAGTTTCAGAGTATAGACTTCCTCAAACAATTGGCGTTTCTAACAGATATCACAGGTCATCTGAACGAACTGAACTTGAAACTGCAAGGAAAGAACCAGCTGGTGTCAGATTTAAGGGGAAACATAAATGGGTTTCGTAATAAACTGAAGATTTTGAACGTTACTTTGGAGAGGAATAACCTGGTCCATTTTCCAAGCGTCGGCGGCTAGCAGAAGATGAAGAAACACTGACTTTTTTTTTTTTAATTCAGTGCAAATATTAAAGAAATAATGGATCATTGACTCCAGATTAAAGATTTTGAAGAACTTAAAAGCAGCATCCAGCTATTTATTTAGCAATCCTCTTGGCGTTAACATCGAAGAACAAGAAGCTTTTCTCTCCAACTTGAATTGTGTGATTTGCAAGGCGACGTGTTCCTACAAACTAGGCAAGAAAAGGGGCCAGAGTTTTTCAAATACCTTTCAAAGGAACGCTTTCCAACCAGTGGCGAAGCGTGCTGTCTCTGGAAGGGTAGGCACAGGACGGAGCAGGGTTTGGGGGGAGGGGAAGATGTGATTTTTTTTAACAGTAGTATGTTAAAATATAGCTCCTAGAAAATAATAGATAACATATTGCCTGAATCTCGTCTACTTAAGTCGGGATAGTGATTGTAAAGGATAATGTAGTGATTAACGCTCTCGCCTTATAATCAAGAAGTAGAAGGTTCGATTCCTCCTGGAGGAATTGGTTCTGATTCTTCATTTTATTTAATCTAGTCTCGATTAGATATCTGAGAATAAAGGCGCTTCTGTCTCGAAGGTCAGAAAAAAGTGACAATGAGACTCTATGTTCTGACCACGCGTCACCCAATGAAAAAGCCGTTCTGTCAGGCCCTAGCCATCTTACATTTGTTAGATTAAAGCTGCTCGTAAAAATTATTTGCTACTTCAATAACAGTATTGTAAATGTTTCTCGCATTACAGAAATGGTTGGTTTACTTGATCGTCACTTAGCATTTATTTATTTTTAATGCTGACCTCCGCGGCAGATTGGTTGTAACAGCGTGCTACGACAAGGGCCTCAGGTTCGAATTCACACCTGGGCATAGGTGTTCTTCGTGAGTGTCCCTTCGTCAATGTCATCATATTATCGCTCATTCTCATCTTCCCAATTAGCCAAAAATGGCAGAAAGCCAAGTAAAATAAAATAAATCTATCAATCAATTATTTCTTTTTAACTTTTTTATGCATATAATTCTTCTTCAACAGTCGACTTTTTTTTAAAAAAATATAATATGATTTAGAAAATGATGAAATGCTAAATGAGAACACGGACAGAGAAACACACAGTCATAAAATTTCAGTAACATGGATTTTCTCTATACGTTTGCATTGTACGTACTTTGCCCCATTTTAAAAGTAGCGCGTTTTCAGTTATGTCACTAATCATGAAAGGAAATTTCGTCTCAATATCCCTTTCCTCAAAGAAATAAAATACTTTTCCTCTCTGAATCGAGATTGGTGTGGGGCACATCCAGCAGCTAACACTTCGCGAAAAGCGGTTCCTCAAAAGAGCTGAAAGCACCAAACTTAACACTGGTAACCAACTTGCATGCATTATTTGCAGTTAGAATTCTAATAATGCCTACTTTGATAGATTAGGAGGCCAGGCTTAGAGGTGCTAGCAACAAATTTTTGGTACATGTTAGCAGCTGGGTGTGCTCCGCTCCCGGCACAGCTCTGAATCTTCCATGGAAACACAGCTTCAACAAGCTCTGTACGTCCACTGCCTGCTTCGTCACGCGCTCGTACACGATCGGCACTCTTCGGAAGTCAGGGAGAGAGGGTGAGAGAGAGAAAAGAGGCCGGCCTCTCAGGTTACATTACAGGCGAACGCACCCCTGAAATTATGCTTTCCCGTACGAATCACATAGGTTGTTATGGGACCAGCTGAGGCACTCTCGGGCGGGCCTCGCTGAATGCTCAGATACGGTTCCAGGCAGGGTTGCAAACTTGCGGTAATTATCGGAAGACCAAGAATTTCAGTTTTCTTTTATTAAGCGTCGTTTAATGAAATTCATAAGTAATAAAATAATCCGTTATAGACAAATATATTAGGTAGTGTTGTCTACGGGACGAGATGGGACAGGCTTTTAAAAATTCGAGACGAGACGAGATTGACCATGTGCCCCGAGACAATATAATATTTTCGAGACGAGACAGCATTTCCACGAGACGAGACAGGCCAAAGTCTCGTCTCGTGGGCAACACTGATATTAGGGTAGGCCCGGCCTCCGGGCCTCATAGGACGCTTCGCCACTGTTTCCAACCCTTCATAGTTTTGGGCAAAGAATGACATCGATGTTCGGCAGCACATACACGTGTGAAAGTGTTTTTTCTTCAATGAAGTTCATCAAGAACCGCTACAGAAGCCGACTGGCAGATTCTTCACTGCTTCACCTTCTGAGACTTTCAAATACAAAAATTCAAGTGGACATTCCAACTTTAATAAAAGAAGCAGATCAGCCGCAATTTTTACATTGAGCACTTACTATGAAGGATTCTTATTTGTATTGTGTGTTTTCAATTTCTTTCAATTCATCCATTAGTATTGGGTTTTTGTGAAATAAATTGTAATTATACAATTTTGATTTGTGATTCCATTGTTTTTAATGCATCATTTTAGAAATTTAGGTCATGCGGAAGTACTACATTTTCAGTTCAGTACGATTTCTGTAACTTTTAATCCCCTTCTCCCCCCCAAAAAAATGCGGCCCGCCAATCAACTGCTGGATATAATTTTGGCCCTCGGACCTTTTGAAGTTGGAAACCACTGGAGTAGACTACCGAAGCCGTATTCTTTATTTTTATTTCATTTTGTCTTTATTTTTTTTATTTTTGGTGATCTGGTGTCCCTTGCTATCACTTCGCTTAAGAATGATTTAATACACAAGGATTCTCTGTTTATTTTTAATACACCAAATCGCCGACCTACATGACGCTGTGGTTAGCACTGTGCGCAACAATGCCAGGGATGCAAGGTTCGAAGCCAGGGCTTTGCATGGTTGTTCTTTGTGAGTGTCGGTTCATCAGAACATCAATCATCCTCATCTTCACGATTAGCTAAAAGTGGCAGAAAAGCAAATAAAATAAACCAATTCAATCAAACCACATAATCGAAATTAAATATTTGTTTTTACCCGGACATGCAAACAATTTTCATTGTGAACTCAGCCGGCTCCCGTGGCGGAGTGGTTGGCACATTGCGCTCCAACGCCAGGGGTCTCGGGTTCCCGGCCTGGGCAGGGATGTTTGTGAGTGTCCATTCATCAATTTCATCATATAATCACTCATCCCCGTCTTCGCAAATTAGCCAAAAAGTGAACAAAAGTTGAAGTAAAAATAAAGCTAATAAAAAATATTGTGAAATTTTATGTAAATGAAAATACTTTTCGTAAAATTTTCTTCCTCGCTTCGCTAGCAGTACCTGATTTTCTTAGTATTATCAAGTTCCGAACCGTAGCTGGGGGTGGCGAGAGTCGGCCTTGGGCGCCGAACGATCTAAATGAAAAGAGATGAATGGTGGTTTTTCCATTAATTCCGAAGAACAGCACCCTGCCGAGATTTCTTCTTTGGAACCTTTGAATGTGGTATTCTGCGCCTTTTCTTTCTTCGATCTTCCATTTCTTGAAGGTTTACTCTTCCAACGAAGGTTTGGCACTTGTTACAAATAACACAAACTCCCGTTGCTTCGTAAAACACACTGAAAGGAGGTTCAAGCATTCCGTGATCAAAAGCAGGCAGGCCATTAGCAGCACCCCTCCCTTCCTTCGCGGTCCTGCCGCAATGAGGGGGAAAAACTCCAACCGCAGGGAAAGACCCCGTCCCGTGTAAAGGGTCGATTTTGACTTCGCCTGTTTATGGCATTTGGAATGAACATTGCCAAATTTAATGTAAATAAAACCAAATATCAAACCATTTGTGAGAATGAAAATTTGAATGAATAGATTATGAAATAAACCTTTGAAAAGTGTCCAATAAAAATTTGAAGGTCGTAAGTCCAATAGTTACGGAGAAGTGGAATTGATTACTTCTTTCAGAAGTAAACGGGGAAAACTCGGGAGACGAACGCGCTCGAGCGAGAGGCATCATTTCTTCTTAAGTATTCAGTTAATCTAAAATTTAAATTAAAACTTCTAACAAACATTGCCCAATATTACAATATATATAATACTATCGTTTGATTCGGGAATATTTTTAAGACTGCTAACTAGTAGTGGTGATCGGCACAAGAAGAGAAGTAAAATGAAGTAAATCAATAATAACAATAATAATAATAATAATAATGGTACAATAACATTATTAGTAACATTATTATTAACATTATTTTATTAACATTATTATTATTATTATTGGTACGATTATCCTGGTACTTGCCTCCGCCCCAGACAAAAATTCGTGTTTGCGCCTCTGGTCCCAACCAAGACAAAGCCTACATCACGCAGGAAAGTCACAGCACGGAGTTTGCGGGTTGTTTTTAAAGAAATCGTTGACGCACGACATCAAACTATGGTCAATGGATCCGTCTCTCCCCCAACCTTCCCTCGCTCAAGGACGACTGGTCCTCTATGCCTCGCAAGAAGGCATCCCTTCTGTCCCGCAGTCAAGTTACGTTGTGTTCTCTGCCCACTGCCTGAAGGTCCCCTTTTGCAGGGATAAAAAACCTTTTTCGAGCAAGGCCTCATCCCCTTTTGAAAAGAGAATGAATGGGATTTTGTCAACCCTCGCGGTCTGAAAATTCTGTGACGTCATCGTCACATCGGCTCGAAGAACTTGCCTTCCTGTGATGTGTTCACGTGGAAGCGTATAGAAATAGGAATATCAGTGGAGTGTACTGAGTGTACAGAGTTTAAACCCATTCTTGAGCTTTGATTATATAATGGAAAATTTGGAGAGCGGTATTGGAGGTTTATCACGAATCTTTACAGTGTCGTTTGAGAACTTTCGATATGTCTAAACCATGTAAGCTGCCGCCACCGCAAAATTCAATTTTGCATTCCCGCTCCCCCCCCCAAAAAAAAAAGTCACGCGGTGACTCTTGCCAGAATTGTGAAAATTCCTTGCCTCGTCGCATTGGGTCGTCGTTATTGCGAACGTTCTTCCCGGTATTGATTTCGTATCCCCTTGTGAACTCTCAAGTGGTACTGAATATACATCTACATCAGTTATTAATGTTAATGAAGTGCTTTCTGAATAGCCTAGAAGTGATTAATGCGTTGCAATTTTTTAAAATTTACTTTTGAACGCAAAAATAGACTCAGTGGAATTTAGCAACATGTATTCTGGTGAGTTCCATAGGTAAAGGTAATGTAAATTTTCCCGTGCATGTAACACCGTGCCCAGGGGCGCCGACTTGTCAAAATTATTGGGGTGGCTCTGATCACTGAAATAAATGAATGAATGACTCACTCCCTCCCTTTTTTAAAAATAAAAATTACGTCTTCGTATAGCAGATTTAAGAAGCTATCATATTCCTCATGCAAATGAAATGTAACATGAAAAACGTGTGTCTGCTCATTTGTTTTTTAGATAACAATTAACATTTTTATTTAAAAGTAGGCTATGTATTTACATTGAGAGGCCAACATAACAGTTTTATGCCGGCCTCGGTAGCCGAGCGTGTTGGGTGGTCGGCTCAACTCGCTTTGATCCGGAGGTGTCGGATTCGAGTCCCGGCGAGGGCATGGGTGTGTTTTAATGTCCGCAACAGACTTGTAAAGAAAGGACATGTGACGGGTGCAAAGAACCTTAGTGTTGACGTACCCATAAAAATAGCGAATATTTACAATATTTAACAGTTTTATTTAATTATTTACATAAATGCTAACACAAATCGCAGGCAAATAGTTTTACTTTTTTGTTCTTGCTACAATATTTTACTTTTTAAATTTAATTTTGCAATAATAAATAAACACATAGCACGCCGTGTCATATCACCTCGTTATTTTGAAACTCTTTTTAGTAAAAATGTTATCAATACTGATAATTATATACTTAGTATATAGTAATAAGTCATGTGTTTTGCTGTCTCCGTTCACAGGCCCCCCCCCCCAAAGTTGATGGTTTAGCGGTCTCAGCCCCCAAATTTAATGGTCTAGAACATTTCAAATGTGTATTTTAAGTTAAGTTCATGTTGCACAATGTTTGCTTCCCCTCGAATGAAATCAATCTAAGGTCGGGGAGGGAGGGGGATGAACAATGCCCCCTTCGCCACTGTAGTTGTGGCACTGTTTGTGAGTGTCTCTTTATCAATTTCACGTCATCACTCATTTTTGCGATTAGCTAGAAGTTGCACAAAAGCAAAGCTAAGTAACAAAAATTAAATATCCACTCCCTCTCTCTACCATATGATTCATATGATATGAATCAATATTACCAAAAGGTAGACTTGGGAATCAAAAATTTAAGCAGTTCGAAGTTCATACCAACACATCAAAGAAAAACATCCGAACACATTAGGGAACTTTAATACAACACTACTCAAAATGCCACAACTGTTCTAGATATTGAAAATTGCGAAATCATTTCCCGAAGTCTGAATCTCGAAGAGAATCCCCCCTTGCATCAATGATTGTAACATAGAACTAAAAATACACAATATTGCAGACTGCAAACTTCTGATGTCTGCCTCTCTACACAACAAACACATTCATTTTTGCAAGAAGAAAATTGGAATTTTACAAATTTGAAAAATCGTCGATGTTATTTTCGTAGCTTATTGTAAGTTCACATTTAAATAGTTCGAGGAGGGGCATGTCCCCCGTGGCCCCTCCCCTGGGTACGGGCCTGCCCATATTATATAATATTGCCTAAAATACCAATTTTTCTATTATTTTTTATTCATCTTTATTTCTTCAACTCAGGTTTAAGTACATTGTAAATGCATTTATGACTTAATACATGCAAGAAAATGCCCTATAAACTTAGAAAAATGACCTAAAAATTCTGAAAGATTTTTAAAACAAATTTATAAACTACCAAGAGAAATTCAAATTACAAATCAATTACAGTATCTATCACATTCTCATTGCGTATGGTGGTAGTACAAGAAAGTTCACTTTTTGTCATCTTTTACACTTTAAGTACTGAGTTGCAGTACACAACGAATGATTGTCGGTTTTTGGACAAGAGAGCCTTGTACACGGATTTTTTTTTTCGACTTCCACCTACACAAGAGTAGCTTACTTGAAATGAACAAACAATATCACTTCCTGTTAAGTCACTTTCAATTCCATAGAGTGCAAATTGCTCCCTGACAAAATATCCGATACAGAGCACAAAACTTTGTACCCTTTGTTGTTTTACAATAATCAGTCTGGCGACAATATATTTACTGATATAGGGGAAATCACATTGTTTGAGCTGAATTGTTATACAACACCTTGTGTCAACAAGCCTGCACAGAATTTCTTTGTTTCTTCAAACACAGTCATTCAGAACTGAGCTGAAGACAATGAGACGAGAGTCGGGAACCTCTCTCCTTCAAAGGGTTACATTTGCATGTAAAATGTCCTTTCTTTCACCAAAATGTAGAAAATTCATAAAATGACTTAAAAATGGCCGAAAAATGACAAACGGTTTAAAAAGTCTAAAAAATTACATTTACTTCAAAAAGGTTCAAAGAATTGCAAAAAAATGCCCAAACAATGGCGTTCCCATTTATTCACTTAAGTGTAAAATGCGTTCCTATCTACTTATGCAATGTTTCTGCCTTACCAAAAAAAATATGCATTTGCATCAAAATCCTAGCCCTAGTTATCACATTACAAAGGATGTAATATTATTGAAATTCCAATTTCTCACTACCAGAGTAAAGAACCTGGATAGCTATTTAGTGACTCGGACAGAACGACACCAATCAGATGTCAGCCCACCCCTTCCTTTTTTTCAGCTCCACATTTATAGTAGTCAATCATTATTAAATTGTTTCGTTCTACGTGTATTTCGATGCCCGGCCTGGGCATGGATGTTCATTGTGAATGTTCTCATATGAATTTCATCATATCATCACTCATGCTCATCGCCGTAATTAGCCAAAGTGGCAGAAAACGACGTTAATAACCTAATTCAATCAATAGAGCATTCAACACTTTCGAATCTGCCCCCCCCCCCCCACACAAATGCTTTGTGTGAGCCTGACATACGCCCCCCTTCTTCAAATCAACATGTTTTCGTTGCTGAAATGGCGACCCTCGGAAGAAGTTTCACCTACGTAGGTCACGTCACAGCAGGCCTGTAGCTATAGGGAGCAGAGGGGCAACTGCCCCCCCCCCTTGTAAAAAATACAGAATACATATCTAACTGGAATTCTCACTAATTTTTACAATTTGATCCTGTATTACTCTAGCAACATAAGAAAGACATTTATTGATTTTGTGATTTATGAAGGTGTGTGAGATTCCGTATAATGTCGGATCAGGATTTGGGGAATAAAATCTCTTCCAGATTCAAACTTCGGGAAATGATTTATCAATTTTCAGTATGTAGAACAGTTGTGATATTTTGAGTAGTCTTGTATTAAAAGTGCCTAATGTATTTGGATGTTTTTCTTGGATGTGTTGCTAAGAAGTTTGAACAGCATATTTTTTTTTTTCCCAAGTCTACCTTTTGGTAATAGCGATTCATGTGATAGAGAGAGGGAGTGACGTGAAATTGATGAAGAGACACTCACAAACAGTGCTGCAACCACAGGGGGTAGGGGCATTGTCCCCCCACCCCAATATTGAACGGAAGTCCAATCTGGGAGGGGGCAAACATTGAAGTAAAGAAACATGACTAGCAGAATCTAAGAATAGTAGAACAAAATGGATACTCAAGTTGGAATTAGTTTTCAAGTGTTTCTTGCTATTTTCCTCCAGACGGCTAAGGGCACTTGCAGGGGACAAAGAGGGGCAATTGCTCCCTCGATTTCAATTTTTTTTACAAATAAAAGTACATTCCGTAAAGTTTTCTTGCTCGCTTCGCTCGCAAGATTTATATCTGCTA
This sequence comes from Lepisma saccharinum, assembly GCF_977018435.1. Classification (NCBI taxonomy): domain Eukaryota; kingdom Metazoa; phylum Arthropoda; class Insecta; order Zygentoma; family Lepismatidae; genus Lepisma; species Lepisma saccharinum. The sequence continues at coordinate 67,590,219 of NC_139243.1, forward strand.
TTCTTATAGTACCACGTTCAGAGCTATAGCTAGGGGGCGGCGGGAGTCAGCCCTGGGAGCCAAAACGATCTAAATAAAAAAAATGTTAAAGAGAGTAGTAGGATCAACCCGGTTGGTCAACCGAAAATGGGGCTCGGTGGGGCTCGCCTTAATGGATTTCTCTCGTAAGGCATGAGCCCCATTTTCTCGCAGTGTTGCCAGCTCCTTACTTGAAAAAATCACCAAGGGTTTTTTTGGTCTAACCTAACCTAAAGCAAGGAGCTGGCAACACTGCTTGAGGCTTGCTTTAATGGTTTGTTTTTGTAAGGCATAAGCCTTATTTTCTCGCAGTGTGACCAATACCTTACTCGAAAAAATCACCAAGGTTTTTTTTGGGTCTAATCTAACCTAAAGCAAGGAGCTGGCACTTGTGTGCTCGCAGTGTTGCCAACACTTTACTCGAAAAAATCACCAAGGTTTTTTTTGGTCTAACCTAACCTAAAGCAAGGAGCTGACAACACTGCTTAAGACTTACCTTACAGTGCATAAAGCAGTGTTGCCAACCTACTGGTATTTTTGCCATAGCTTTTTACAAAAAAAAAGGAGAAAAAGAGAGAGGGGGAAAAGTTAAACAACCGACAATGTTGCTAATATTTACCTACAGCTTTTTTTTACTTGGCAAGGGCTTAGCCAATTTATATACTGGCGTAACATACATACACTGGGCAAGGAGAACCGGCAACAAACACACACAGCCGTAAAAGAGAAAGAGATGGATGAATAGATGGCAACACAGTATGTGTGTGCGTGTGTGTGTATAATATGTAGCATTATTAACTAGAGTGTGTTGGCAACCCACCTGCAACTAAAAAAGATAGAGATACCAACATTGCTGTAAGATGAAGAGAGAGAGAGACCTAAAGCTGGCACCAGTGGTGAGCGAATATGCATTATTTCCAAGTCCCGGGCGCCAATGTATATCGTGATCTTTGTAAACCTCTCTCGCGGGAACGATGTGCTGCACATGCATACGCGCGCGCGTGCTTATTTTTATTTTCGTATTGTGAGGCAAACAAACAAATAAATAATTGTTGTTTTTTAAGATGCCTGGCCCCTACAACCTCGCCAGGGTGCGTGGTGCCCAACCAAAAAAAGTAAAAGGTTTTCTAACGGCTGCGGTTGTAGATAACCACACCTCTGTAGAGTTTCACGTGTTTTTTTTTGTATGGTAGTGGTGGTGCCGGCAATAGTGGGTGGGTTAATTGTTGTTGTAGTATTTTGGTTATTTGGCAGAGTGCTGCTGGTAACTGGAGGAGTTAGCGTGGGAACGTTAAGCGATGGCGTCTGATTGTCTCCCGCGTTATTGTTCCCACCCGAAGGTCTGCTCGGCCCAGTTCCGGTCGGTCTTTGTACGGGTGGCCTCGGCGGTATTGTGTTGGTTCCGCTGCCGGGCACGCCAGGAATGCTCGGGTATTGATCGACATCCGGCGAATCGGGGACGTGATACACGCCAGGGCTTTTGTCTGCTTTTTCGTCATTCTTCTTGCTGGATTTTCTATAGTATGCCAAGGTGACCCATATTATGACGACTACAATGCAGAAAGCTCCAAAGGCTGCGATCCAAATCATGATGGACGGGTGTGTTGTTTTTTTTTGTTATTATTTATCGTCAAAGGCCATGTACACGTAACTCGAACCAACCTTGGAATTTTAGCTACCGACAGGTATAAGTTTCTATTAGAAACCCTGCGCACATCAGTTGCAGTCGAGTATTGCTACTGGGTAGCTGCATAAAAGTGTATGCTATACCAAGTGTAATATCAAGTGTAATAGAAACCGAATTAGTTTGGTCTGTCAGGTGAGTACCATATCAGCATAAGTTATACGAACACAAGTTGCTTGACCAGCTATAAAACTAAAATTTACGCAATTATACTACTGTTTTGTGTGTGTTAAATTGCTAGCAGCTTTTTGTAGGTAAGTTTTGTTTTTTTTGTTATTTTTTTGCATGTGTGTGTGTTAATAATAATTGCGAGCGGCGTTAGTGAACAGAAAGTGTTGTTTTGATTAAACAACGAAATTACGCTAAACAAAAAAATATGAGCATATATAACATGTGCTTGAAAAAAACTATTCTTCATCGCAAATAACATAAAAGCGAGGTAACAATCGGAGGGAGAGGGGGCAATGATTATGATCATGTTAGTTTACTTATAGTGGATAGTATTGAAGCGTGTACACTGGGTTGGATTTGTTTTTTTAAGTCTATTTTATGCATAGTAAGGCTAATCGAAACTGGGTCTACAGTGGGATCCGAACCACTTCCACTGGGTATCGAACTTGGAGTTTACAATTATACAAGTGTACAGGGGAAACTTTATTTTTTTTGAATTTGTTGATATTTTCGATTAGATTTTGTTGTTTTAAGTCTATTTTATGCATAGTAAGGCTAATCGAAACTGGGCCTACAGCGGGATCCGAACCACCTCTGCCGGGTATCGAACTTGGAGTTTAAAATTATACAAGTGTACAGGGGAAACTCTATTTTTTGAATTTGTTGATACTCTGGATTGGATTTTGTTGTTTTTAAGTCTATTTTATGCACAGTAAGGCTAATCGAAACTGGACCTACAGTGGGATCCGAACCACCTCTGTCGGGTATCGAACTTGGAGTTTACAATTATACAAGTGTACAGGGGGAAACTCTATTTTTTGAATTTGTTGATACTCTAGGTTGGATTTGTTGTTTTAAGTCTATTTTATGCACAGTAAGGCTAATCGGGACTAGGCCTACAGTTTTTTTAAAGTAGGATCCGAACCACTATATACTTTAATCGGGTTCGAACCTAGAACCTCTTGATTACAAGGCAACAACACAACCACAGCACTATCGAACCCTAGTAAATATGTAGGAAAAAACAACGGTATATACATAATCCAAAGTTGCGTGGTTCTAGGTCCCATAGGAACCAAGAAAATCAATGTCTTGGAAAACATCTTAAGATATTTGTCTTAATCTTTAAGAAAGTCGACTTCCGGTCTGTCAAGATGTTACTTCCGGTCTGTCAAGAAAATTTTCTTAAGACATTTGTCTTAAGATGTTTTCCAAGACATTGATTTTCTTGTCTCCTAATTGACCTAGGATGATGATTTTAGGTTTGTTGGATAGGATTTGACGAAAACTATTCGACTAGCAAATAAAATCGATTCCATCCCCTCAAGTTTCGAAAATATAGACATTTTTTTTATTTTTTGAGAAACTTGATTTGCTGGCTTAGTTTTTACCCTATTTCGAAAATTTTAATGATATTTGATAAAAAATTGAATGTACTCTACAACCTATTGGAAACATAATGATTAGTGCTTACTGTTTTCGAGTTATTTTAAATTTAAATTTCAAGATGTAATTTCTAAGTTGTTTTGTAACTCGTAAACTATGGGTCGTAGAAAACCTATTCTTGTTTTATCTGCTATTGCCCGACAAATACTATAAACACAAATAATGTTTATTGCTTGATTTAAAAAAATAAAGATCGAAAATAATTTTGTTTTCTGAAAATAAAAAATGTGTGTATGGAAAAAAAATACGATTGTGTAATTTTTTTATGATGTATGTTTGCATGTAAAAATAAGTATACCTGAAAGTTTTAGAATTTCAAAATAGCTATATATATATATATTTGCTATTATATCAGCCAAAATAATAGAATATATATAAACAAGTACATTTTCATAGTTTCATACCTCTACTAGATTGGTGGAAAAATATACTAATGGGCAATAAAATCTGAAGAAAATTTGTGTCTAACAAAAATAAACTAAATAGAATTACACATGCATACAATATTTATTGTGTTTTTTTTCTATCTACAATTATATTTTTCTTATATATTTTTTTTATTTTTTTATAGAGTTGATTAAAGCACATATTTGAGGAAGGCAACACCACCCATATATAAATAAACATACCCCCCAAAAAATGCGCTCCATGAAAAGTTGCCCTGTTTGCAAAAAAACCATATCAAGCAAACATTTTGAGTAGTACAGGAAGCCCGGTTCAACGCCCTCATTTGGGGCTCGAATCATCATGTGGGGCTCAGTGTTGCCAACTCACCCTACGAAAATTTCACCAACTGATATTTTGAAGCCTTTTATGATGTATTTGAGGGCAGAGTTGGCAACACTGTGGGCCCTTACTGTAGCTTTTCATGTCTGGCAACACTGCCGTAGACAGAGTTGGCAACACTGTGGGCCCTCACTGTAGCCTTTTATGAGGGGGGCCCATTGTTGTTTACATCTGGCAACACTGCCGTAGATTGTTTGACAGTGTTGTTAACCTACTGGGTTTTTTTACTGTAAACTTTCATCAAAGGACCTGAGGGGCCCATGTACTCTTTATGTCTGGCAACACTGTTGGGGGCACAGAGTTGGCGACTCGAATCATCATTTGGGGCTCGTCGTAGTTTTTTATGATGTATATTTTGAGGACAGAGTTGGCCTGTGGGCCCACTGTAGCTTTTTATGAGGGGGGTCTATTGCCCCCTGTTTACATCTGGCAACACTGCCGTAGATTTTTTGACAGTGTTGTTAACCTACTGGGTTTTTCACTGTAAACTTTCATCAAAGGACCTGAGGGGCCCATGTACTCTTTATGTCTGGCAACACTGTTGGGGGCACAGAGTTGGCAACACTGTGGGCTTTTACTGTAGCCTTTTATGAGGGGGGTCTATTGCCCTCTGTTTATATTTGCCTACCCACTCTACAAAAATTCCACTATATGATCTTTCACAGGCTAAGCTAACCTACAAATAGGAATTGGCAACACTGACGAGGCTCGAATTATTTGAGGCTCGAAATCATTATTTGATGCTCGAATCATTATTTGAGGCTTGGGTTTTGCCAACCTATTCGAAGAAAATTCCACTATATGATCTTTCACAGGCTAAGCTAACCTACAAATAGTGGCAGCACTGACGAGGCTCGAATTATTATTTGAGGCTCGAAATTATTATTTGACGCTCGAATTATTATTTGAGGCTCGAAACAAATCGCTAAATATAAAATAAAATAACAATGCTTATGAACCTGTTTGGCTTCAGGAAGCAGGCTATGGAGGTATCCGCACCATCGCCACCTGCAAGCTGGGACCTGTTACCCTCCCTATCTAAACTCAACGGTTTGTTGATAGCATCCTGACCCAGTACGACGAGGATGTGGGCAAGATTTTCTACATATTCAACAACAACTTGAATTATTACCAATTCCCCATCTCCGGCAAACTGCAGTTTGACATGAATCCCGAGAATAAAGGAGAGGCCAAAATTTCCTCCGGCAAGAACATCTATCGCATCAAACACGATAGGATGATTTTTCACTGTAAACTTTTATTAAAGGGTCTGAGGGGCCCATGTACTCTTTATGTCTGGCAACACTGTTGGGGGCCTAGTGTTGGCAACACTGTGGGCTTTTACTGTAGCTTTTTATGAGGGGGACCTATTGCCCTCCTGTTTACATCTGGCAACACTGCCGTAGATTTTTTGACAGTGTTGTTAACCTACTGGGTTTTTCACTGTAAACTTTCATCAAAGGGCCAGAGGGGCCCATGTACTCTTTATGTCTGGCAACACTGTTGGGGGCACAGAGTTGGCAACACTGTGGGCTTTTACTGTAGCTTTTATGAGGGGGACCTATTGCCCCCTGTTTATGTCTGGCAACACTGCCGTAGATTTTCTGACAGTGTTGTTAACCGGGGTTTTTTACTGTAAATTTTCATCAAAGGGCCTGAGGGGCCCATGTACCTATGTTTGGCAACACTGTTGGGGGCCTAGTGTTGGCAACACTGTGGGCTTTTACTGTAGCTTTTTATGAAAGAAACCTATTGTCTCTTTTTTATATTTGGCAATTCTATTAGATCTTCTTTGAGGGGGTTTTGCCAACCCATCCGAAGAAAATTCCACTATATGATCTTTTACTGGCTAAGCTAATCTACAAATAGGAATTGGCAACACTGACGAGGCTTGAGTCGTCCGAATCTGCATGTCCTCTTGTAGTATGGTTGTCACTTTTCCCGCCAAGTGTCAGCCCGAACTTCACCCACAGCGCTCTGGGGTGCAGGCGCACAGTGCGGAAGCAGAAGGTAGACGCCAAACAAACGTCACAATGATTTTCACCTATTTACTAGTTATATTAAAAATGTAACGTGCTACTTCATCATTTACAATTTTTCTATATTCAGTATTATCGATAAACTGTTAAAGTATCACTGAGTTTTACATCGTCTGCACAAAGTGAAAGTTAGAATATGGCTGCCAAGCGCAGGGTCACAGCGAGTTCAAGCGTGCATCTGTCGCGCCTCTCTGCTCTCCCCTCCAACTCCATGTTTGCCGCGAATTCGGACAACAATGAAAGCACATGTTTTTATGTTCTCGTAATACTAACCTTGCTCCATTGATTTTAAATTGCTTCCATCCGCTTTTTTCTGTGTTATTTCTGTATGCACGCAACATTCGCTTTCAATTCAACCTGTGAGCTGTATAATGAAACACAGGAGTGTTAGTATAGCAGGCTCCGAGTTTACAATTTATTAAATTAAACAATAATTTATGTAAGAATATACTTGTACTTACCGAACACAAAATAAAAGCACATGTGAATGTTTGCGTGTGTTTATATATGACGACTGAGTAAAAAATAATGTTGACTCCCCCGAAAAATAAAGTTTCTAGTTCGACATCAGATGGATGCAAATTTTATGTTCTCCAAAATCTTGATCATACAGCAGAGGAGAAGAGGAGAGAGAGAGAGGAGGTACTATTAGCGCCATCTATTAGCAAACAATAGAAATAAAAAATAGGTCAAACTTTTTTAACACCCAAACATTTTAAACGTCCTCGCGTAGTAATACGATCTAGCTGAAGACGTTTAAAAGAGTACTCTTAGTCGACGAAGCTAATTGCTAGGGCCCTTATATTACTAAAATATTCTTTAATTTGCATATTTCTCATACCGCCATATGTTGTTCTAGTTGACTTCTTCCAAAAAAATGCTAATTAGCGAGAGTTAATTAAGCAAAGCAAGTAAAAGAAGCAAAATAGAACATATGTGCCGGCGTGAGAATATGTAAAAATTCGATTCAGAGGTTGATCGATTTAAAATTGGGGGATATTTTGCATTTTTTTTTATAATGTACAAAACATTTACTAGTGTTGTTACAGGATTTATTACGTAAGGTAAAACAATGGCAAATTTGTAGTATGGGATATGCCGTTGCAAATGACGTCTCATTTTAAACCCAATGTTTTTTTTTTTGTATTTATTGCTTCACTTTTATGATTAACTTTTTGCACCAGTAATCAGTTTCTATAAATTTGGCTTTTTTTGCATGCGAATTGAATATATTTTATTTGCATCTTTTTAGACAAAATGATATAACATGGTAATGTATATTTCGAAGGATGATATAGATAGGAGTGTATTTGAAATTTGTTTGTAGATTTTATGTAAATTGTATCTTATGTAAATAAAATATATAATGGGCATAAACAGCCATATGCAATGCTGTAAGTCTAATAAATATATTGATGATGATGACAAAGGAAGTTAGTAAATTTATTGCGGTTGGAAACTTTGACAAGCATCCTAATAACGATTTTTGTTTCGCCAAATAGAGTGCACTTCGTAAAATAACTTGGTGACATGGCAAGGCAAGATAAGTGTGAACATTTTGTAGTAATATGCATTGTAATTTTCAATGAGCTTAGAGATTTGTGTACATAATAATATTTTATAATATTGTAGTGCAACTTAGTAATATTACCTGACTTATCCTTAGAAAAATAACATGCCGAGTTCTGTGCGTGCGGGAAGGTCTCAGTGTTCTCCGAACTTGTTTTTAAAACACCAGCAAGGACAGCCTTTGAAAAGGGGTGAGAAACAGATTCTACTCAATATTTATGTAATGTTCTGTCAGTGGTATCCTGAGAAACCAGTAAATGAAGTGGCTAAGTTGGTATCCCAGTGCAGTGGTGTGTCAGTGTCTGCAGTTGTAAGGGTTATGAAAGAGAGAATGACCGGGAGAGTAACAATGTATGCGACTGCATATTCATCTGAAGTTTTGAGAGCGGGTTCTCATATTCAGAGGCTCTTATATAAAATGAATAGGTGCAGCGAACTATGAGTGTAACAGCAGATGATTGCGGTCATGGATCAGCTGACGCGGAGTGATACATTGAATCGGTGAGACTGTTTGTTTACAGAAGGTGTTAGGGTTTGTGATTTAGATCTTAGCTTGGATATGTCATAACCTTTTTTTATAGAGAAAAAAGAGAGAGGGTCATGTAACTGGTGATTTGCTTGGCTAAGGGGAATTTTCTGAGAATTCTTTCCATTCCAAATATTTTTTGTATGTGTGTGTGTGTGTGAGTGTAGAGATTTATGCGCTTATGTATGTGTGTAAACATTAAGGCATTGACTTGTTAAGAATGTTACATCAATAATACTGTCTCGGGAATGTTATGCTTTTTTTTTTTTTTCTCTATAAAAAAGAGAAATTTGTGTTGATTGTTTGGTTAAAAAGAATTTCCTAATTATTTGTTTTGTCACAAGAATTGTTTGCATTCCAAACATTCCTAAGTGTTTGCATAAAGATTGATACACTTACAGCTATATATGTGCATTAACTTGTTAAGAATATCACATCAATAATACCGGCTCGGAAATATCATGTCCTCTTCCTCTATAGAAGGTCATATAAAATGTGCTAATTGGTTGGCTAAGGGGGATTTTCTGATTAGTAAATTGAGGTTATAAATACGTACGTATAAAGGTTTTGCTAATATGGAATGCTAAAGCTCAGTACTTGGCTCTCTCAGGGATTCGAATTCTATTAGGTTAAACAGCATAGAAATTTCACAGCAAGAATTCTCATATTTACTGACGATATTCTTAACAACCTGTGTTGTGATTCCACTATAAACTGTATACAAAATATGCAGTTCCTAGAATGAGATGGACGAGGCTTATGAACCTCGACCTATACAACTTTGGCCTGTCTCGTCTCGTGGAAATGCTGTGAAATGCTGTCTGGTCTCGAAAATATTTGTTTGTCAAAGGGACACATGATCAATCTCGTCTCGTCTCGAATTTTTTAAAAGCTTGTCCCGTCTCGTCCCGTGGGCAACACTAGCTCTGAGTACAGTTTTGTTCCAAAACAAAATGGCGCAAAATGTCCATGAGTATTTTCATTCACATTTCTTTCACATTGTATGCGCTTTTACTCTGTGGGTTTAGTACAGGTGGTATTACAAAATATACCCTGTGCTTTATCGACGGTTTTGTTTAGTTCTCGAGCCTAACATTGGGCACTCTGGATACACGTTTTTTTTTTTTTTTGGAACACGAGCGTCGTTTGTTAGCCATGCTTTCGAGTACTGCAAGGGCCTACATGTAAACTAATTGCACTCGATTTTCTAATGGGCAGAATTAGAGCACGTGATCATAAAATGCATGTTCAGCGTCTCCAACGTAGCTAATTTAGCACCCGAGACTAAATTTGGCTGATAATCTTATTTCACATAAATGAGTGCGTGTCTTAATTTGAAATCCACCAAAAGTTGGTTTACGGATTTCAACACATGGTTATTTTGATACAGCGGTTGTGACGGATTTAACGTTGCGTTATTCTAATCGATTGCATTACAGGCGTCCGTCTGACTGCTACGTAGGAGAGACAGGTTCGATTCCCGGGGAGTGGGAATTTTTGCCTGCAATGTTGTTTTTTAAGTCCACTATGGCAAATGTGTCAATTAACTGAAATTGAACAATATTTTTTTATTTCTTCATAAATGTACATGAACGTACAAAAAACTTAGGAAATGGTGCACTGTTTTTTGTAAACAAAGTAAAAAGGTAAAGTGTTCCCCTGTGCATAGCACCACGCCATGAAGGCGTATAGGGGGTGTGGGGGTAACGCCCCACACTTTCTTGATCCGGTCGTGAGTGGGGGTGATGTGATCAGCATCACGCCCCTGACCGCCTTTACCCCCCCAGGGTTTCCCCCAGGTACCCATGTTATTCGACGCTGGGTGGGCGCCGGGGCCGCTTCCATTGTTAGAAAAATTCCCGGATTTGAACCGGCCGGGGATCGAACCCGGGACCTTTAGCATGGTAGTCAGACGCGTTACCGACTGAGCCATCGCGGTAAACATGCAGTAAATTTCTTGACAAGTAATTTTAGCTCACTATATTTTTGTTTTTTTACTCCATCGATACCAGGGACAGTGTAGAAATATCCGTACAATTCCCTCCATACAATCGGTGATGTGACAAGAAGTTTTCTGGGGAACTTTCGCTGATAATCTACGAGGTGCGGCAATTAAATAACGAGACTGCGCACCTCCTGTCGCGTAGGATAGTGGGGGGGAGGTAGCTATTGATGTGTTGTTGATATTGAACCTTCACGCGCACCCACTGTTTGTTTCATGATTCTGAAAATTTTTCTTATTTTTGCAGGCTTGCTTGAAGAGGACAGTGTTCTGTACTAGAGCCGGAATCATGGTGGACAATAAAGTTGAGCAGCGCATTAACATCAAATTTCTGGTGAAATTTTAAAAAACACCGACGGAATGTTGTGCAATGTTAAAAGAGGTGTATGGTGATAATGCTATGTCACGTGCGCGAGTGTTCGAATGGCACAAACGATTTTCAGAAGGGCGGGAGGAGGGTGAAGATGATGAACGTCCCGGCCGCCCTGTGAGTTCAAGAAAGGACGACAATGTTCAAAAAATTCATGAACTTGTGCGGAAAGACAGACGTCTGAGCATTCGGATGCTCGCAGACATGATGAACATTAACAAAGAGACAGTAAGACAAATTTTGCATGAGAATTTAAACATGAGAAAAGTGTGTGCAAAAATTGTTCCGAAAAACCTCTCTCAGGACCAAAAAGACAATCGAAAGACTATTTGCTGTGACGTCATGGAACGACTCAAAGCAGACCCAGAATTGCTAACACGTGTTATCACTTGTGATGAAACATGGATTTTCCAATATGATCCCGAGACCAAGCGTCAATCCATACACTGGAAGACTCCCACATCGCAAGAATGAAAAAAGCACGAATGAGCAAGTCGAAACTGAAGGCAATGCTCATCGTTTTTTTTCGATATCAGGGGTATCATCATGACTGAATGGGTGCCTCAGGGGTCAAACGGTGAATCAGACCTACTACAAAGAGACCAGATTTGTGGAAGAACGATGCATGGATCCTTCACCAGGACAATGCACCTGCCCATAATACCCTTTCTGTGAAGCAATTTTTAGCCGCCAAGCGTATTCCTGTGCTCGACCATCCTCTGTATCCCCCAGACATGGACCCCTGTGACTATCTCTTCCCAAAAGTGAAAAGTGCATTGAAGGGAACACATTTTCACTCTGTGTAAGAGGTGAAACGAAAAACGGCAGAGTTGTTGAACAGTGTGACATCTGATGACCTACAGCATTGCTTTGAACAATGGAAGACACGTATGCAGCTGTGTATTGATAGGGGAGGGGAGTATATTGAAGGGGATACCAGTCAATTGTAATTTTCTTGCAATACATCACAGTTATGACACCAGTTTCGTTATTGAATTGCCACACCTTGTATACTCCGGCCGTTGTAGCAACCGGTGTCCATTCACAGCGCAGATCGGTTATTTTGACAAAATCCTGTTTCTCTGCTGGCTGCTTTGGGGAGGGAGATTTATAATGTTGCCGCTTCTTGCCCAAGCATTAGGCCTAATTGAGCGCGAGTTCCTTAGTAGGTAAACGCGGCAACAGAGGGTCACTGCCATAAAGGCGGCCCCCGCGCCGCATATAAGGGCGGCGGGAATGTAGTGAAGACGAACGAAAAGAATGATCATATGGTAAGCGTCAGGGGTTGCAACGTTTAGAAAGTCGTTGATTTTGTTTCTGTATTTTCCGTCGTTGGGTTTCCTCGTCATGTCGATCGTCGCGAATGCGAAATCGTCACTGTTCCAGCAAGAAGAGCAGCGTTCCGAAAATTGATTGATCAACAGGCCGTTGAGTTTAGATAACATGGAAGGTAGAAATTCGTGATCTGCCGTGCGGTGTACAGTCTCCATTGTTTGCTTTCGGAAACCAAAGAGATTCATTGTCCTGAAAACAACGTTGAAACGTTTCGGTAAACGTTCTTAAACGTTGAAACGTAGCCTTTTATGAGGGGGTTTATTGCCCCCTGTTTACATCTGGCAACACTGTGGGCCCTTACTGTAGCTTTTTATGAGGGGCCCATGTACTCTTTATGTCTGGCAACACTGTTGGGGGCCTAGAGTTGGCAACACTGTGGGCCCTTACTGTAGCCTTTTATGATGTATATTTTGAGGACAGAGTTGGCAACACTGTGGGCCCTTACTGTAGCCTTTTATGATGTATATTTTGAGGACAGTGTTGCCAACTCTGTCCTCAAAATATACATCATAAAAGGCTACAGTAAGGGCCCACAGTGTTGCCAACTCTGTCCTCAAAATATACATCATAAAAGGCTACAGTAAGGGCCCACAGTGTTGCCAACTCTAGGCCCCCAACAGTGTTGCCAGACATAAAGAGTACATGGGCCCCTCATAAAAAGCTACAGTAAGGGCCCACAGTGTTGCCAGATGTAAACAGGGGGCAATAAACCCCCTCATAAAAGGCTACGTTTCAACGTTTAAGAACGTTTACCGAAACGTTTCAACGTTGTTTTCAGGACAATGAATCTCTTTGGTTTCCGAAAGCAAACAATGGAGACTGTACACCGCACGGCAGATCACGAATTTCTACCTTCCATGTTATCTAAACTCAACGGCCTGTTGATCAATCAATTTTCGGAACGCTGCTCTTCTTGCTGGAACAGTGACGATTTCGCATTCGCGACGATCGACATGACGAGGAAACCCAACGACGGAAAATACAGAAACAAAATCAACGACTTTCTAAACGTTGCAACCCCTGACGCTTACCATATGATCATTCTTTTCGTTCGTCTTCACTACATTCCCGCCGCCCTTATATGCGGCGCGGGGGCCGCCTTTATGGCAGTGACCCTCTGTTGCCGCGTTTACCTACTAAGGAACTCGCGCTCAATTAGGCCTAATGCTTGGGCAAGAAGCGGCAACATTATAAATCTCCCTCCCCAAAGCAGCCAGCAGAGAAACAGGATTTTGTCAAAATAACCGATCTGCGCTGTGAATGGACACCGGTTGCTACAACGGCCGGAGTATACAAGGTGTGGCAATTCAATAACGAAACTGGTGTCATAACTGTGATGTATTGCAAGAAAATTACAATTGACTGGTATCCCCTTCAATATACTCCCCTCCCCTATCAATACACAGCTGCATACGTGTCTTCCATTGTTCAAAGCAATGCTGTAGGTCATCAGATGTCACACTGTTCAACAACTCTGCCGTTTTTCGTTTCACCTCTTACACAGAGTGAAAATGTGTTCCCTTCAATGCACTTTTCACTTTTGGGAAGAGATAGTCACAGGGGTCCATGTCTGGGGGATACAGAGGATGGTCGAGCACAGGAATACGCTTGGCGGCTAAAAATTGCTTCACAGAAAGGGTATTATGGGCAGGTGCATTGTCCTGGTGAAGGATCCATGCATCGTTCTTCCACAAATCTGGTCTCTTTGTAGTAGGTCTGATTCACCGTTTGACCCCTGAGGCACCCATTCAGTCATGATGATACCCCTGATATCGAAAAAAAACGATGAGCATTGCCTTCAGTTTCGACTTGCTCATTCGTGCTTTTTTCATTCTTGCGATGTGGGAGTCTTCCAGTGCATGGATTGACGCTTGGTCTCGGGATCATATTGGAAAATCCATGTTTCATCACAAGTGATAACACGTGTTAGCAATTCTGGGTCTGCTTTGAGTCGTTCCATGACGTCACAGCAAATAGTCTTTCGATTGTCTTTTTGGTCCTGAGAGAGGTTTTTCGGAACAATTTTTGCACACACTTTTCTCATGTTTAAATTCTCATGCAAAATTTGTCTTACTGTCTCTTTGTTAATGTTCATCATGTCTGCGAGCATCCGAATGCTCAGACGTCTGTCTTTCCGCACAAGTTCATGAATTTTTTGAACATTGTCGTCCTTTCTTGAACTCACAGGGCGGCCGGGACGTTCATCATCTTCACCCTCCTCCCGCCCTTCTGAAAATCGTTTGTGCCATTCGAACACCCGCGCACGTGACATAGCATTATCACCATACACCTCTTTTAACATTGCACAACATTCCGTCGGTGTTTTTTAAAATTTCACCAGAAATTTGATGTTAATGCGCTGCTCAACTTTATTGTCCACCATGATTCCGGCTCTAGTACAGAACACTGTCCTCTTCAAGCAAGCCTGCAAAAATAAGAAAAATTTTCAGAATCATGAAACAAACAGTGGGTGCGCGTGAAGGTTCAATATCAACAACACATCAATAGCTACCTCCCCCCCACTATCCTACGCGACAGGAGGTGCGCAGTCTCGTTATTTAATTGCCGCACCTCGTAGATTATCAGCGAAAGTTCCCCAGAAAACTTCTTGTCACATCACCGATTGTATGGAGGGAATTGTACGGATATTTCTACACTGTCCCTGGTATCGATGGAGTAAAAAAACAAAAATATAGTGAGCTAAAATTACTTGTCAAGAAATTTACTGCATGTTTACCGCGATGGCTCAGTCGGTAACGCGTCTGACTACCATGCTAAAGGTCCCGGGTTCGATCCCCGGCCGGTTCAAATCCGGGAATTTTTCTAACAATGGAAGCGGCCCCGGCGCCCACCCAGCGTCGAATAACATGGGTACCTGGGGGAAACCCTGGGGGGGTAAAGGCGGTCAGGGGCGTGATGCTGATCACATCACCCCCACTCACGACCGGATCAAGAAAGTGTGGGGCGTTACCCCCACACCCCCTATACGCCTTCATGGCGTGGTGCTATGCACAGGGGAACACTTTACCTTTTTACTTTGTTTACAAAAAACAGTGCACCATTTCCTAAGTTTTTTATACGTTCATGTACATTTATGAAGAAATAAAAAAATATTGTTCAATTTCAGTTAATTGACACATTTGCCATAGTGGACTTAAAAAACAACATTGCAGGCAAAAATTCCCACTCCCCGGGAATCGAACCTGTCTCTCCTACGTAGCAGTCAGACGGACGCCTGTAATGCAATCGATTAGAATAACGCAACGTTAAATCCGTCACAACCGCTGTATCAAAATAACCATGTGTTGAAATCCGTAAACCAACTTTTGGTGGATTTCAAATTAAGACACGCACTCATTTATGTGAAATAAGATTATCAGCCATATTTAGTCTCGGGTGCTAAATTAGCTACGTTGGAGACGCTGAACATGCATTTTATGATCACGTGCTCTAATTCTGCCCATTAGAAAATCGAGTGCAATTAGTTTACATGTAGCCCCTTGCAGTACTCGAAAGCATGGCTAACAAACGACGCTCGTGTTCCAAAAAAAAAAAAAACGTGTATCCAGAGTGCCCAATGTTAGGCTCGAGAACTAAACAAAACCGTCGATAAAGCACAGGGTATATTTTGTAATACCACCTGTACTAAACCCACAGAGTAAAAGCGCATACAATGTGAAAGAAATGTGAATGAAAATACTCATGGACATTTTGCGCCATTTTGTTTTGGAACAAAACTGTACTCAGAGCTAGTGTTGCCCACGGGACGAGGCGGGACAAGCTTTTAAAAAATTCGAGACGAGACGAGATTGATCATGTGTCCCTTTGACAAACAAATATTTTCGAGACCAGACAGCATTTCACAGCATTTCCACGAGACGAGACAGGCCAAAGTTGTATAGGTCGAGGTTCATAAGCCTCGTCCATCTCATTCTAGGAACTGCATATTTTGTATACAGTTTATAGTGGAATCACAACACAGGTTGTTAAGAATATCGTCAGTAAATATGAGAATTCTTGCTGTGAAATTTCTATGCTGTTTAACCTAATAGAATTCGAATCCCTGAGAGAGCCAAGTACTGAGCTTTAGCATTCCATATTAGCAAAACCTTTATACGTACGTATTTATAACCTCAATTTACTAATCAGAAAATCCCCCTTAGCCAACCAATTAGCACATTTTATATGACCTTCTATAGAGGAAGAGGACATGATATTTCCGAGCCGGTATTATTGATGTGATATTCTTAACAAGTTAATGCACATATATAGCTGTAAGTGTATCAATCTTTATGCAAAAACTTAGGAATGTTTGGAATGCAAACAATTCTTGTGACAAAACAAATAATTAGGAAATTCTTTTTAACCAAACAATCAACACAAATTTCTCTTTTTTATAGAGAAAAAAAAAAAAAAGCATAACATTCCCGAGACAGTATTATTGATGTAACATTCTTAACAAGTCAATGCCTTAATGTTTACACACATACATAAGCGCATAAATCTCTACACTCACACACACACACACATACAAAAAATATTTGGAATGGAAAGAATTCTCAGAAAATTCCCCTTAGCCAAGCAAATCACCAGTTACATAACCCTCTCTCTTTTTTCTCTATAAAAAAAAAAGGTTATGACATATCCAAGCTAAGATCTAAATCACAAACCCTAACACCTTCTGTAAACAAACAGTCTCACCGATTCAATGTATCACTCCGCGTCAGCTGATCCATGACCGCAATCATCTGCTGTTACACTCATAGTTCGCTGCACCTATTCATTTTATATAAGAGCCTCTGAATATGAGAACCCGCTCTCAAAACTTCAGATGAATATGCAGTCGCATACATTGTTACTCTCCCGGTCATTCTCTCTTTCATAACCCTTACAACTGCAGACACTGACACACCACTGCACTGGGATACCAACTTAGCCACTTCATTTACTGGTTTCTCAGGATACCACTGACAGAACATTACATAAATATTGAGTAGAATCTGTTTCTCACCCCTTTTCAAAGGCTGTCCTTGCTGGTGTTTTAAAAACAAGTTCGGAGAACACTGAGACCTTCCCGCACGCACAGAACTCGGCATGTTATTTTTCTAAGGATAAGTCAGGTAATATTACTAAGTTGCACTACAATATTATAAAATATTATTATGTACACAAATCTCTAAGCTCATTGAAAATTACAATGCATATTACTACAAAATGTTCACACTTATCTTGCCTTGCCATGTCACCAAGTTATTTTACGAAGTGCACTCTATTTGGCGAAACAAAAATCGTTATTAGGATGCTTGTCAAAGTTTCCAACCGCAATAAATTTACTAACTTCCTTTGTCATCATCATCAATATATTTATTAGACTTACAGCATTGCATATGGCTGTTTATGCCCATTATATATTTTATTTACATAAGATACAATTTACATAAAATCTACAAACAAATTTCAAATACACTCCTATCTATATCATCCTTCGAAATATACATTACCATGTTATATCATTTTGTCTAAAAAGATGCAAATAAAATATATTCAATTCGCATGCAAAAAAAGCCAAATTTATAGAAACTGATTACTGGTGCAAAAAGTTAATCATAAAAGTGAAGCAATAAATACAAAAAAAAAAACATTGGGTTTAAAATGAGACGTCATTTGCAACGGCATATCCCATACTACAAATTTGCCATTGTTTTACCTTACGTAATAAATCCTGTAACAACACTAGTAAATGTTTTGTACATTATAAAAAAAAATGCAAAATATCCCCCAATTTTAAATCGATCCACCTCTGAATCGAATTTTTACATATTCTCACGCCGGCACATATGTTCTATTTTGCTTCTTTTACTTGCTTTGCTTAATTAACTCTCGCTAATTAGCATTTTTTTGGAAGAAGTCAACTAGAACAACATATGGCGGTATGAGAAATATGCAAATTAAAGAATATTTTAGTAATATAAGGGCCCTAGCAATTAGCTTCGTCGACTAAGAGTACTCTTTTAAACGTCTTCAGCTAGATCGTATTACTACGCGAGGACGTTTAAAATGTTTGGGTGTTAAAAAAGTTTGACCTATTTTTTATTTCTATTGTTTGCTAATAGATGGCGCTAATAGTACCTCCTCTCTCTCTCTCCTCTTCTCCTCTGCTGTATGATCAAGATTTTGGAGAACATAAAATTTGCATCCATCTGATGTCGAACTAGAAACTTTATTTTTCGGGGGAGTCAACATTATTTTTTACTCAGTCGTCATATATAAACACACGCAAACATTCACATGTGCTTTTATTTTGTGTTCGGTAAGTACAAGTATATTCTTACATAAATTATTGTTTAATTTAATAAATTGTAAACTCGGAGCCTGCTATACTAACACTCCTGTGTTTCATTATACAGCTCACAGGTTGAATTGAAAGCGAATGTTGCGTGCATACAGAAATAACACAGAAAAAAGCGGATGGAAGCAATTTAAAATCAATGGAGCAAGGTTAGTATTACGAGAACATAAAAACATGTGCTTTCATTGTTGTCCGAATTCGCGGCAAACATGGAGTTGGAGGGGAGAGCAGAGAGGCGCGACAGATGCACGCTTGAACTCGCTGTGACCCTGCGCTTGGCAGCCATATTCTAACTTTCACTTTGTGCAGACGATGTAAAACTCAGTGATACTTTAACAGTTTATCGATAATACTGAATATAGAAAAATTGTAAATGATGAAGTAGCACGTTACATTTTTAATATAACTAGTAAATAGGTGAAAATCATTGTGACGTTTGTTTGGCGTCTACCTTCTGCTTCCGCACTGTGCGCCTGCACCCCAGAGCGCTGTGGGTGAAGTTCGGGCTGACACTTGGCGGGAAAAGTGACAACCGTACTACAAGGGGACATGCAGATTCGGACGACTCAAGCCTCGTCAGTGTTGCCAATTCCTATTTGTAGATTAGCTTAGCCAGTAAAAATCATATAGTGGAATTTTCTTCGGATGGGTTGGCAAAACCCCCTCAAAGAAGATCTAATAGAATTGCCAAATATAAAAAAAAGACAATAGGTTTCTTTCATAAAAAGCTACAGTAAAAGCCCACAGTGTTGCCAACACTAGGCCCCCAACAGTGTTGCCAAACATAGGTACATGGGCCCCTCAGGCCCTTTGATGAAAATTTACAGTAAAAAACCCCGGTTAACAACACTGTCAGAAAATCTACGGCAGTGTTGCCAGACATAAACAGGGGGCAATAGGTCCCCCTCATAAAAGCTACAGTAAAAGCCCACAGTGTTGCCAACTCTGTGCCCCCAACAGTGTTGCCAGACATAAAGAGTACATGGGCCCCTCAGGTCCTTTGATGAAAGTTTACAGTGAAAAACCCAGTAGGTTAACAACACTGTCAAAAAATCTACGGCAGTGTTGCCAGATGTAAACAGGAGGGCAATAGGTCCCCCTCATAAAAAGCTACAGTAAAAGCCCACAGTGTTGCCAACACTAGGCCCCCAACAGTGTTGCCAGACATAAAGAGTACATGGGCCCCTCAGACCCTTTAATAAAAGTTTACAGTGAAAAATCATCCTATCGTGTTTGATGCGATAGATGTTCTTGCCGGAGGAAATTTTGGCCTCTCCTTTATTCTCGGGATTCATGTCAAACTGCAGTTTGCCGGAGATGGGGAATTGGTAATAATTCAAGTTGTTGTTGAATATGTAGAAAATCTTGCCCACATCCTCGTCGTACTGGGTCAGGATGCTATCAACAAACCGTTGAGTTTAGATAGGGAGGGTAACAGGTCCCAGCTTGCAGGTGGCGATGGTGCGGATACCTCCATAGCCTGCTTCCTGAAGCCAAACAGGTTCATAAGCATTGTTATTTTATTTTATATTTAGCGATTTGTTTCGAGCCTCAAATAATAATTCGAGCGTCAAATAATAATTTCGAGCCTCAAATAATAATTCGAGCCTCGTCAGTGCTGCCACTATTTGTAGGTTAGCTTAGCCTGTGAAAGATCATATAGTGGAATTTTCTTCGAATAGGTTGGCAAAACCCAAGCCTCAAATAATGATTCGAGCATCAAATAATGATTTCGAGCCTCAAATAATTCGAGCCTCGTCAGTGTTGCCAATTCCTATTTGTAGGTTAGCTTAGCCTGTGAAAGATCATATAGTGGAATTTTTGTAGAGTGGGTAGGCAAATATAAACAGAGGGCAATAGACCCCCCTCATAAAAGGCTACAGTAAAAGCCCACAGTGTTGCCAACTCTGTGCCCCCAACAGTGTTGCCAGACATAAAGAGTACATGGGCCCCTCAGGTCCTTTGATGAAAGTTTACAGTGAAAAACCCAGTAGGTTAACAACACTGTCAAAAAATCTACGGCAGTGTTGCCAGATGTAAACAGGGGGCAATAGACCCCCCTCATAAAAAGCTACAGTGGGCCCACAGGCCAACTCTGTCCTCAAAATATACATCATAAAAAACTACGACGAGCCCCAAATGATGATTCGAGTCGCCAACTCTGTGCCCCCAACAGTGTTGCCAGACATAAAGAGTACATGGGCCCCTCAGGTCCTTTGATGAAAGTTTACAGTAAAAAAACCCAGTAGGTTAACAACACTCTCAAACAATCTACGGCAGTGTTGCCAGATGTAAACAACAATGGGCCCCCCTCATAAAAGGCTACAGTGAGGGCCCACAGTGTTGCCAACTCTGTCTACGGCAGTGTTGCCAGACATGAAAAGCTACAGTAAGGGCCCACAGTGTTGCCAACTCTGCCCTCAAATACATCATAAAAGGCTTCAAAATATCAGTTGGTGAAATTTTCGTAGGGTGAGTTGGCAACACTGAGCCCCACATGATGATTCGAGCCCCAAATGAGGGCGTTGAACCGGGCTTCCTGTACTACTATTTTGCAAGACATTGTCGCACCTGCGTGCCAGGCAAGCATTTGGCTGCCACCGAACTGTGTTCCGGATGCAATAAACACATTACAATTGCGTATGCCAAGAAGCATAAGCTTACTTGTCTAAGCAAAAATACATCTGGGGCCCAGCCTTCGACCTCCACCAAGAGGAAGGCAGAAGCAGCCTCCATCAATGCACCACCCGCTAAATGCGTCAAGCCTGCGAAAAAAGCAGACCGGTCTGCTTTCGGAGGAATATTAGGAGATTACGTCCAATTGTCGGATGGCTCTTGCGATGTTTGTAGCTTTTTAGAGGAGAAGCGAGCAGAGATAGTTTCTATTCTTAGTAATGCACTGGCTACGCACTCCTCCACTAAATTCTACGCATCGCTACGTTGCTGGTACAAGAAGCCGTCTGGTGAAATTTACAGGTTCTGCCACAACACCAAGGCGAAAACGCTGCATCTGGCGGATGTCGACAACCTCGAGGTCATCTACAACAAGTTTGTCGAGGAGCTGCTGGCAAAGCAAGAAGAACATGAAGCTAAGGGCTCGGGGGGTTCGCTGTGTGATGAGCGTCACGAACTGCGCCTCAAACTTTCCAAGTTTGTGCCTCTCTCCGCCTCCAGCTACGTCCCCTTACCATCTGCCATCGCGGCAAAGATGGCCGTCCTGAACATTCAGAACAGTGACGCCAAGTGCTTCGTTTGGTCGGTGCTTGCAGCGTTGCACCCTGTTCACTGGAAAAAACAACCACACCGAGTTAACCACTACCTACCCTACGAGCCAGAGCTGGAAGATGCCATTGCTGGGATTGACTACCCGGTGGAGGTCTCGGACATTCGCAAGTTCGAGGCCCGTACACACAACCCTCGGTTGGCCATCAACGTTTATGGCCTCACCGACGAAAATGTGGTGTACCCTATCCGGGTGAGCGACGTAGACGACGATGGTGTGCAGGAAATTCATCTTCTGCTCATCAAGGACGAGACCCATCACCATTACACCCTCATCCGTTCCCTCTCTCGGCTTGTTTCGAGCCAACGGAGCAGTGATAGTCACCACGTCGAGGTGTGTCGCAGGTGCTTGTCAATATTCGACGGACAGGATCAACGCAGTTACCAACATGTTCGAGGTCCCAACATCGCTGCCGAGAAGCTCGCTAACCACAAACTTTATTGCAATGCCAACAAGCCGGGTGTGGTAGTCTTGCCCAAACCTGGCACCGTGGAGCGTTTCCGCATGCACGGTGCCATGGTGGAGCACCCCGCTATCATCATCGCGGATTTCGAGGCCTTTCTCAAACCCCTGTCCACTTGCGATCCCGATCCCGAAGTTTCTTCCACCACCCCTTACCAACTCCACGAGGCATCCAGTTTCGCATACGTTG
The DNA here is from genome assembly GCF_977018435.1 of Lepisma saccharinum. Classification (NCBI taxonomy): domain Eukaryota; kingdom Metazoa; phylum Arthropoda; class Insecta; order Zygentoma; family Lepismatidae; genus Lepisma; species Lepisma saccharinum. The sequence continues at coordinate 67,612,449 of NC_139243.1, forward strand.
TGGTGCGACGAGACCAGCACATCGCCCCCGAGCCCTACGTGTACCGTGGTCCCGACGCAGCCAAACACTTCCTCGAGAGGATGGTTGTGGAAGCCATCGAGATAGGGAAGGTGCTGTTGACCCCCAAGTCTATGCTCCCACTGTCCCCCGACGATCAACGTAGACACGACGAGGCCATCGCTTGCCCTGTCTGCGTTGAGGAGTACACTGCCAAAAACCATAAAGTCCGACACCACGATCACTTTAACGGTAGGTATGTTGGTCCTTGGTGCGACGACTGCAACCGCATGGCCCGGGACCCGCGCTTCATCCCTGTGTTTTTTCACAATGGCTCGGGGTACGACTTTCACCACCTGATCAAGCATCTTGGGTACGACAACATGCAAATCAACGTTCTGGCGCAGAACGAGGAGCGTTACATCAGTGTGAGCAAATGGGTTCGAATCCCGGGAGCAGACTCTACCGTCGAGCTTCGCTTCCTCGACTCCCTGAGGTTTCTCCCGACCAGCCTCGATGCTCTCGCGGGGAAGCTTAGCAACGAGCAAATGCTCATTACCTCTGCAAATTTTCCGAACTTGGACGCCGGTCTCTTCAGGCGTAAGGGGGTCTACCCCTACGAATACGTCACAGACCCTGCCAAGTTCGCGGAGACGTCGCTACCTCCCCAGGCGAAGTTCTACAGTCAGCTACGAGGCTCAAACATCACCAACGAAGAATACCACCATGTCCAGTCCATGTGGCGCGAGCTAGGTTGTCGAACTCTCGGGGACTACCACGACGCGTACCTCAAACTTGATGTGACGCTTCTCGCCGATGTGTTCCAGGCGTTTCGTGCAACTGCGAAGACCATCTACAAGCTGGACCCCGCCTACTTCTATAGCCTCCCCGGACTGGCGTGGTCAGCCATGCTTCTGGTGACGAAGATCGAGCTTGAGCTTCTTTCGGACGAGGACATGATGCTGTTTGTAGAACGTGCCGTGCGGGGTGGAATGGTCCAGGTGTCGCAACGGCACGCACGCGCCAACAACCATCACATGGCTACTGGCTATGACTCCACCCAACCGTCAAGCTACATCATGCACACGGACGTGAATAACTTGTATGGGCACTCCATGATGCAGCCACTCCCCTTTAGAGGGTTCGAGTGGGCCGATCCTTCCAAATTCGACATCGAAAGCTTCGACGATTCGGAACATGGGTTCTTCGCCGAGGTGGACCTTGAGTTCTCCGAGAAGCTGCAGGATTTGTTCTGCGATCTCCCCCCTGCACCCGAGTTCAAGTGTCCACCCGATTCCAACCAGAAGAAGCTCGTCATGGATTTCGAACCCAAGAAGAATTACATCCTGCACTACCAGAATCTCCGGTGGTTGATGCAGCGAGGGGTCGCGGTCCACGCAGTTCACCACATCCTCAAGTTCGAGCATTCTCCGTGGTTGCGCCCATACATCGAGCTCAACACCGAACATCGTACAGCAGCCACGTCCGAGTTTGATAAGGATTTTTTCAAACTCATGAATAATGCGGTGTTTGGCAAAACCATGGAGAATGTGCGGAATCGCGTGGACATAAAATTGGTGACGAGGAAAGAGCGATGTCGTCAGCTTGTCGCAAGTCCATTGTTCAAGTCTCGAACAATCTATAACGAGCAGCTGGCTCTGATTCACATGAAGCAAGGTGAGGTGAGGCTCGACAAACCCATCTACGTCGGAGCCACTGTTCTGGATCTGAGCAAGCTTCACATGTTCGAGACGTATTACAACATATTACGTCCACACTACGGTCACAACATCTCGCTTCTCTACACGGACACGGACAGCTTGGTGTACCACGTTCGCACAGCCGACGCATACGGGGATATAGCCACAGTTCCATCTTTGGTTAACCTCTTTGACACGTCAGGCTATCCCCAGCCAAACCGATACAAAATCCCGACTCGCAACAAAAAAGAGCCCGGCAAACTCAAAGACGAGAAGGACGGAGACGTGATTCTCGAGTTTGCAGGTCTTCGCGCCAAGGCCTATACCATCAAAGCCGAGGGCAGCGTTACCAAGAAGGCCAAGGGTGTCGGCAGACAGGTGGTTCGGGAGCATCTCACATTCGAGGACTTCGTTGATTGCCTCAAGACCAAGTCGTCAGTTCTAAGAGCAGAACAGCGCATCCAGAGCGTCGACCATGTGTTGACCACCAACAAAGTGAGGAAGATTGCCCTGGATCCCAACGACGACAAGAGGTGCGTTCTCCAATGTGGAATCCACACACTGCCGTGGGGGCACTATCGCTTAGCAGAAAGCAAAACCTGCAACATATGCCCATCTTCAACAGAAGATTCATAAAAAAAACAACAACAAAAAAAAACTGACAGTTATTACAAAAAACTTTGACCGTATTCTTAAATAACCAGCATACCTATGAATCTCTTTGGTTTCCGAAAACAAACCAACATGGAGACTACACCGCGCGACGACAGATCATGAATTTCTACCTTCCATGTTAACTAAACTCAACGGTCTACTGATTGTTCATCTCAACAGTATTTGGACAAAATTGGATGACGATGTGGGCAAGATGTTTTACGTCTTCAACAACAATTTACATTTTTACAAAATTCCGATCGATGGAAAACTTCGGATCACCGTGAATCCGGAAAACATAGGCGAAATCAAAATATCTACCGGCAAAAACATTTTTCGAATCAAGCACGACAAGATGCTTTCTAACATTACATACGATGTTTCTGCAGGAGATTGTTTATACGTGGAACTCCTAGGAGATTACGACAAACTCATTCCTCTCTTCGTAGAATTACGAATCGTCTATCCTTTAATAAATAACCCGTAACCAAAATGCCTAACGACATTTTCAGCCACACCAAACGTGTAGACCACGCAGAAGAGATTCTCATGTTGGACGTCCGAATTAAAAAGTTGAGGAGCGATTTGATCGCTTTGCAGGAGACCTTAAACAAAAGTTTAGAGTCGGAGATCGCTACGCTCCAAACGCAATGTCTCGACCCCATTCTGAAAATCGATTCCGAACTGAAAACGCTCATAAAAATTATGTCGACGTACCTTCTTACGACAACGTTCAAAATATACAGTTGAGCGTGGATAAGCTTCAAAATGATTTGCTCAAATTGCAGCAATTTCAATCGAAAAATGAAGATTTGGAAAAATTGAAACTCGAAATCGAAGAACGAACTTCGGCAATCGAAAAGAATTTCTCTGAACTTCAAACCGTCGTGAAAGATATTGATGTAGAACGCTTGCATGTTGTTGTTTCCAAATTACAAGAAGAATTCGCCGGCACGTTGGAAGAAATTAAATCCAAGTTACAGACTTTGGAAGATACTATGACGAACCTACCATCGTCAGACGAACTGCAGGTCATCGGCAAAAGCGTCGCGAACATAAAAATTCAATTGGAGGCTTATCAAGATTTCGAACACATTCAAACCACCATCGCTACGCTTCAGGCGTCTCTGGAGTTGATCAACGAAGAAATTAAAAATATTCACGCTGAAGCGAACGCGTTGACGAGCATACAAGACACGTTGAGCACGGTTCAGCAGAAGATCGAATATTTAGAAAATTTGAACGTCGAATCCAATCTTGCTCATTTTCATCACGTGCTGGACAACATACAGGGTGACTTGGAATCGTTACGGACGAGCGTACCTTCGAGCGAAGATTTGGAAAAATTGAAAACAGCGGTGACGGCACTATCCGATTCGAGCGACATCAAAAGTTCATTGAGCGATCTCGAGAGTAGGGTGGCCAATCTCCCCACCTCCAAAGAATTACACGCTTTGAAAAGGAACATATCACGTATGCTAAAACGACTAGAAACGGAAACGGCGAACGTGGAACAGATTCGAGACGAACTTGCTTCGCTGGTGTCGACGCTGCCCACTTCGCAGAGCGTCGCCGACCTTCACATGCAGTTTACCGAGATGCGAAGCATCGTGAACGATCTTACCGAGAAAAGTTCGAAATTAAATCAAGTCGAGAACCTTCAGAGTATTGTCGTCAACATCAGGGATCAAGTTGGAGTGCTGGAATCCACGCAGGAATCGACGCTGGCCTCTTTCGGTGCAAAGTTGCAAGAACTCAACGAAAACTACAAGCAGTTGAACGTGGAAGTGAAAATCAAACCGTCATTTTCTACAGTAACGGATACCATAGTCGAATATTTGTTGCCCGTACAAAATACACTGGGACAGCTTCACAGCAACCTCGTTAGCATCGATACTAAATTCGTCAAACTGCATTCTCTGCAAACCATCGAAATCAACAGCATACCCAATCAACAGAGAATCTCCACGTTCGTCGAAGGTAACAAACTGTACATGTTACATCCTTATCATCCGTACTACAAGTTTCTCCTCGATGGCACGATTCAGATAAACGAATTTTCGTACTGGTCTCACGGCAGAAAAGCTAGCGTTCCCACCATGACCTTGATATCGAATCGTGGTGTTCAGAAAGCAGGAAACATTCCTCTGGCACGTTGGAACGAAACGCGCAACGTATATGAAATACACGAAGACGAAGATCTTACCGTTTTCGACGTGAGTGCTGGCGATAAGCTGATCATTCAAAACACTGGTGAGGTGCCACCCTCTTTGAATCCCATCACGCTTGTGCTTCTCTTCAAACGTAATCTCTAAAAAATGTCTAGGCAAGCCATCGTCGAAGAATTGCATAAACCTGCACGCCGCAACTACCAACGTTTGGCGGTGGTAACCAAGAGCATCGATGACCTCTGGCAAAGTGACCTCGTGGAGATGAGCAGCGGCAATCTGAAAAACGTACATAAATTGAACAAGGGCAACAAGTACCTCCTCACCGTCATAGACACGTTTTCGAAATTCGCATGGGCTCTACCTTTGAAAGCCAAAACGGGGACATGCGTCACGGAAGCATTCAAGACAATTTTTCGCGAAAGCGACAGACGACCACGGTTCTTGCAAACAGACAACGGTAAAGAATTTTACAACGCCGTATTCCAAAAGTTTATTCAAAAACATGACATTCGACATTATTCGACTTTCAGTCACATCAAAGCCAGCATCGTGGAAAGATTTAATCGAACCTTGAAAACACACATGTGGAAACGATTCACGCTTCGGGGAAATTACAAATGGGTCGACATTCTGCCGGAACTCGTCGATACCTATAATGATACAGTACACAGAACGATAGGCATGAAGCCAGCTGACGTTACCAAGTCCGACGAGCGGCGTTTAATTTCTACAGTTTACTGTCCAAAGTACACGCCCACGACTACCAAGAAATCAAAATACAAAATTGGAGACCAGGTGAGGGTCAGTAAATTGAAGCGAACGTTCGACAGGGGTTTCACACGAAACTGGAGCACGGAACTTTTTACCGTGGTTCGAGTTCTACCCGGAAACCGTCACACATATATAATAAAGGACAGTGGCGGTGAAATTTTATTGGGACGCTTCTACGAGGAGGAACTCTCTAAAACTAAATATCCCGACACGTACCTTATCGAAAAAGTTTTGCGTAAGAGAGGCGACAAACTTTTGGTGAAATGGCTGGGACTTCCGGACACGAGTTGGATCGATTCAAACGAAGTGATTCTATGAGTGCATGGAATGTCGTGAAACGTCTACCTGATTCGGAAAATCGAAAGAAGAAAAGGAACGGCGAGTTGCTTCCAGACAGCATCCGCTGTCTGATCGTAGGTCCTTCAGAGTGTGGGAAAACAACACTGCTCGTGGACAATTTTCTCCTCGCACCGAATTGGTTAGATTGGAAAAACAGGCACCTGTACGTGTTCTCGAAAAGTTTGGAGCAATCCAAATACCAGCAACTGATGAAACTGTACGATGGTCTGGACATTGCAACGTTCTCTTCGGAAATAAAACCACTCGACGATTGTCGTGAAAATTCAGTTGTTGTGTTCGACGATGTCATCCTGGAAAATCAAAATGAAATTCGCAACTTTTTCACGCAAGGTCGTCACAAAGGAATAGATTGTTTCTTCCTAGCTCAAACGTTTTCCAAAATTCCAAAACAGTTAGTACGCGACAATGCTAATTTCATATGTTTGTTTCGTCAAGATCACACCAACCTCAAGCACGCGTACGATGACTACGTAGGCGGAGACATGAACTACAATCAATTTTCGGAACGCTGCTGCTCCCACTGTTGGAACAGTGACGATTTCGGATTTGCGACGATTGACATGACGAGGAAACCCAACGACGGAAAATACAGAAACAAAATCAACGACTTTCTAAACGTTGCAACGTTGTGAGAAACGACGTGTATAAATAACGTTATGACGAAACGAAAAATCGAAGACGAAAATCTCAAGCTTCGCGATTACCTCGCGAAACGCTTCAAAGGTTGGAAATCCGAGAATCGCGGATTCTACGAAGAGAAGAAACGTCAAGATCAACCTGTGATCGACGCCATCAGCGATCTAGGTCAAGAAATTAAAGGCGTCACGGAACAAAATAAAAATTTGATCAACGAACTCGTACCACTTGCAGCTAAAAGTTACACCGTACCCACGCCCATTTCGAGCATTCCTTCGACGCCGTTCGAACTGAAGGACGTACCGGCACGACGTCGAGCCATAGGTAGCACGTCGTCGTCTTTGGATAAGATCGAGTTGGGACCTTTGGCACGAGACTATCTGAGCACGGGGAAATTCGACAAGGATGAAGTGTTCGGATTGTATCCGAGCATGGAGAGCAACGAAGGCGGCGGTGTGGTTTGGAAGATTGGAAAATCGAAGGTGACCTTCGAAGGCAACGACATTAAAGTTAATTTAGGCGAGAAGGATAGTTGGAACAGGTATCCGGGTACGGTGGGACTGTGGGAACTCGTTGCCAAAAAGCAGCCGAAAGATTACACTGACGAAGATTACCAGAGTTACAAGGAAATTTTGATCATGACGGATGCCTTATACCAAAACAACGACGCTACGCAGAATAGGGTCAAATCCAGCAGCGGCGAGAAGTACAGGAATCTCATCAAGCCGATATGGAACCAGGTGAAAACAGGCAGCGGCGTCAAACTCTACAACACCCTGCCCAAAGAGTTTGTGTGGGTGGACGACGTGCGCAAGCTCATAGACAGGTTGTTGGTTATTGCAGGAGAGGAGAATGCAGGCAATCGTAATTTCTACAACGAGAAGGTTGGCATCGTGGACATGATCAGCACCAAACTTTCCAACTTCATCGTGAACGACGACAAGGGCATAGGTTACCTCATCAAAATCATCAACACGCTGCCTCCGAGATTCTGGAACGTGGCCGAAGGAAAAGGACTCGTGAACGACATCATCAACAAGTTACCTTTCGAGATGCATTTACCTGGCTACCAGTACTGCGGACCGGGTACCAAACTCGAGAAAAGATTGGAGAGAGGAGACAAGGGTGTGAATCCGTTGGACGCTGCATGCAAAGATCACGACATCGCCTACAACACCACTCGCACCGATCTGGATGCGCGTCACGAAGCAGACAGAAAATTAGAGCATGCAGCTTTCGAAAGATTTGTTAGCAGAGACGCTTCGCTGGGAGAAAGAGTTGCAGCACTGGGCACCACCATCGTCATGAACACGAAACAAAAATTTGGATGGGGTGTGTAGAAATAAAAAAATTTCTCGAACCATGAAAAAAAATTTCTTCGGTATATAAATAACACTACGTAAAAAAAAACAACTCCAGTTGTGTTTGCCATCTTATAAAAAATGAGTAAACAATCACTAGACGCCCAAGCATTAAAACAAATGCTAAATTCATCAGTCGAATATGTAAAAATTCAGGAATTGGAAGTGGACAAACCTTACACAATAACTTCCGGTTCAATTGTTTCTACCCAGTATGGTCCCAAGGCGCGTCTGTTGCTCAACGCACAATACAGCCTATTTTTACCAGATCGATACGCTAACATGTTATCCGACGAGAAGCTAGCTATTTTAATCGAGAACAAAACTCGAATCGTGTACAAGGGTACAAAGGAACTTCTTGGTAAAAAAACAAAGCACGTAATAGAATTTGTGTAACGGCTCTGCGCGGAGTATATCCTTGAAAAAAAAATTACACGGAACAAAAAAAATCTCAGAACATTTATATATAAATAACATACCGAAAAAAAATTACACAAAACAAAAAAAATCTCAGAACATATATATAAATAACATACCGTGAAAATAACATATAGAGCATCAACATGAAGCCCAAAGGTGTCGTGTACCAGATACCATACTCCAATCTGAAAAATCTAGGTGCCCTCGATGGGTTACTCACCAAGAAACAACGCGAGAAGAAACGTTCTTGCTTGACGAAAGGACACGGAATGAAATTACTTCTCAGCACACCTCAATTGAGACGCTTGCAGCGTTCGCGGAAACAGCAAAAGATTGGAGGTTTCATATTCAGCATCCCAGCCATCCTGGCAGCATTGGGGGCCGTTGGAAGTTTGGCCGGCGGTAGCGCCGCCATCGCGAAAACCGTCATCGACTCGAAGAAGAACAAGGCAGATTTGGAAGAACAGAAACGTCACAACCTGGCTATGGAGAAGAAGGGGAAAGGTATAACCAAAAAACAAAAAAGCAACCTCGATGCTTTGAAGAAATATAAAAAAAAGAAGAAGCCCTGTCCAACTTCGATATTGAATCTCTAATCGAACTGTTGGGAATAAAGAACTTCAGGGGTGTTTTCATGTCCGATTCTCTACCCTCTGCTGTGAAGAAAAAGGAGTATGGCGTGGTCAACCTGGACAGTTACAAAAATCCTGGTACACATTGGATATGCTACCTCAAAATTGACGATAACAATGCATTTGTTTTCGATTCGTTCGGTGGCACACCACCTGCCAGGTTGGTGAAGTATCTCAGTGTTGCCAACCTCTACTACAATGACAAACGCATCCAGAGTTTCACCGATGTTAACTGCGGCCACCTATGCCTTTCCGTTCTCGCATACATGTCTAAAATAAATAACCCGTCGGTGGAACATTTTCAGAAAGCATTGTGGAATCTTAAACACGATGGGCGTGTTCCATCTCACGAGCGAATCTTCGATCTTGAAACTCACGCTGCACGACGACATCGTCTATCCTAAATCCGTAGCTCTGCGTGCATTCTACAGCATGTACCTCATACCTAACGTCACGCAGCACAATAATAAAATTAGTGTCGGAAGCGAACACATCGTCGTCACGCCAGGCCAATACAATCTTTCCACTTTGCAAGCTCAGTTACCCAAAGGCACGTACCTTTCTCAAAATTCAGTCACGCACAGAGTGGAAATCGTGTCGGCGACGGAGACCGTGGACCTGGGCACCATGGGAGAACTTTTAGGTTTCGAGAACGACACCAAACTCGAAGCTGGCATCAAACACACGGCAACCAACATTCCTAAATTTCTAGCCATAGAGACTCTAAACGTTCACTGCAACGTGGCAGAAGGCATGATCACGAAATCCTCGGACGGGGAGTTGCTGGGAAGTCACAAGCAGACAGGAATCATAGCCACGTTCAAACCCAGTTCCGAATTCATGGAACCGATCATCTACACACCCTCTTCGCCGATCTATTTTCCAGTATGCCGCAACCGCATAGACGACATAGAGTTGGTGGTGACAAACGAGAAAGGAGACGTGGTGGATTTCGCAGGTGCAACGACCACTGCCATCGTGGAGATCAACGTATAATAAATAACACGCATAGTGAAAATGGAGCAAATCGAAAGTTACGAATTGCAATCTTTCCCTCCCAACCGTCGCACGTTCGCCAATCTCAACGAAGCGAACAGGGAGATCGAATACGACGTGGACGTAGGCGATGGGTTCGTTCATCCTCACAGAGCGGACCTCTACCTTCAATTCGACGTGGTGAAGAAGGAAAGCGGAGACGCGTTTCCGCCCAATGCAAATTTGATACTCGTGGACAACTTCGTGCCTCACCTGTTCTCGCAGGTGGAGGTGAGGAAACACAACACCGTCATCGACAGAATAGACTATCCAGGCATCACGTCGACAGCAGTAGGAACATTGAAATTATCCAAAACAGACGCGGCATACTACCAGGCGGGAGGATTCGAAGCGGGGACCAAAATATCGACTAGAAGTCACACGGTGCTCTTTCCCATGCGTCTGCTGCCAGGATTCTTCTCCGACTACAAGGAGATCATGTGGAAGGGAGGATTGCGCGTCACGTTTCGAAGAGCAGCCAACGACAACGACGCACTGATACGATACACCAACTTGAACGCCGACGGCACGCCGATAGCCAACACATTACCTGAAGCAGCCAAGTGCGTCATCCGGAGCATGGAGTTGAGAATGCCGATCGTGGAATACGAAACAAACTACGCCCTCAAGTACAAAGCGGAGATCTTGAAGAGTCCGCAGGTGCCGATTCACTTTCACGGTTACCAGTGCGTGCAGAAGATGGCGTCGGGAAGTCACATGGAATTCGACGTGACAACACAGTTCAACAACATACAGTTCGACATGCCAGATTTCGTCGTAGTGCTCTTTCAGACCGGGCGCGATAACAACCAGGAAAAAGATTCCAGCAAGTTCGACGACTGCAAGATCAAGAACGTTTATCTCAAGAATGGACGCAACGAAGTCTTCCCGCGCGAGAATTACAACCTCGACATGACCAAAGACGATTACCTCAAACTTTACGAAGCTTACACCTCTTTCAAACGCGTGACCGAGGGAAGCATGGACATGTACTACACGCCCAGCGAATTCAAAACCCGCAGACCCATGTTCGTCATCAACACATCTAAGAGAAAGCAGGTGGTGGTCAACCATCGAACCAACATCAAGGTCGTCTGCGAGTTCCACGACGCGCTGCCCGAGGACACCGTGTGCAGCGTCATCCTGATTGCAGAGAAGTCCTTCGTCCACGACGTGAAGAACGAGAGGGTCACAGAGCAGTTTTAACAAGTTTTAACATTTTTTCTTGCACAAATAAGAAATTTTTTGTACTAGCACAATCAGTTACAATAGCACAATACGAATTTCACTAGTTCAGATCAGTTACAAATGTCAATTTCATCAGTTATCAGTTACAATATCTTTTTTTTTGCACTATAGCACAAGAGACAAATCAGAAAATTTGCACAAAAAAAAATTTGTTGTTTTTTACACGAGAAAATTAACAATAATTTTTTTTCTTTTTTATCGTTTCAGATGCTGTCGAACATCAAAAACACATACACACACACTAGAAAAAAAAGCATGCAACTTTATTTGTAACACACACACATACATTCTCCATCTTCATCAAAAAAATATTATAATAAACATAATTATTTTTATCTATATCTCACAATAAAACTCTATATCCAAAAATATTACAACATCAAAATAACACTAGAGTCGTTAGTACACGTTGCATGCATTACGGAGGTCCTCTGTAGGGTTTCATGGAAGTTTGGGGGGGAAAAAAAACACGTGAAACTCTACAGAGGTGTGGTTATCTACAACCGCAGCCGTTAGAAAACCTTTTACTTTTTTTGGTTGGGCACCACGCACCCTGGCGAGGTTGTAGGGGCCAGGCATCCTAAAAAACAACAATTATTTATTTGTTTGTTTGCCTCACAATACGAAAATAAAAATAAGCACGCGCGCGCGTATGCATGTGCAGCACATCGTTCCCGCGAGAGAGGTTTACAAAGATCACGATATACATTGGCGCCCGGGACTTGGAAATAATGCATATTCGCTCACCACTGGTGCCAGCTTTAGGTCTCTCTCTCTCTCTTCATCTTACAGCAATGTTGGTATCTCTATCTTTTTTAGTTGCAGGTGGGTTGCCAACACACTCTAGTTAATAATGCTACATATTATACACACACACGCACACACATACTGTGTTGCCATCTATTCATCCATCTCTTTCTCTTTTACGGCTGTGTGTGTTTGTTGCCGGTTCTCCTTGCCCAGTGTATGTATGTTACGCCAGTATATAAATTGGCTAAGCCCTTGCCAAGTAAAAAAAAGCTGTAGGTAAATATTAGCAACATTGTCGGCTGTTTAACTTTTCCCCCTCTCTCTTTTTCTCCTTTTTTTTTTGTAAAAAGCTATGGCAAAAATACCAGTAGGTTGGCAACACTGCTTTATGCACTGTAAGGTAAGTCTTAAGCAGTGTTGTCAGCTCCTTGCTTTAGGTTAGGTTAGACCAAAAAAAACCTTGGTGATTTTTTCGAGTAAAGTGTTGGCAACACTGCGAGCACACAAGTGCCAGCTCCTTGCTTTAGGTTAGATTAGACCAAAAAAAACCTTGGTGATTTTTTCGAGTAAGGTATTGGTCACACTGCGAGAAAATAAGGCTTATGCCTTACAAAAACAAACCATTAAAGCAAGCCTCAAGCAGTGTTGCCAGCTCCTTGCTTTAGGTTAGGTTAGACCAAAAAAACCCTTGGTGATTTTTTCAAGTAAGGAGCTGGCAACACTGCGAGAAAATGGGGCTCATGCCTTACGAGAGAAATCCATTAAGGCGAGCCCCACCGAGCCCCATTTTCGGTTGGCCAACCGGGTTGATCCTACTACTAAAGAGAATGCAATGTTCCCCGTGAAATTTGTTGCGCCCTATTAAATAAATATTGTTTTCAGTTTGCAAATATTTGATCCTAAAGATTTTCCTGCTCGCTTCGATCCCAATATGATTATTTTCTGTAATGCATTCTAAATTACCCGAGAGAGACGTAAGGCCAGATATATACTTCAGACTGTTGCTGCTTAAATGCATGAACAATTCTTTTGAGGAAATGGAGCGTTCACATTTGAGAGACAATTTGGCGGATGAATTGACCAAGTAATGTATTTAAATTATATATATATATATTAAAGAAACTTTGAATACGTACACAATTTAGCGTTAACATGTTGCATATGTGTGTTCTTATTTTATGTCGCTCTATGTTACATATGTTTAAAATATACGTATGTTGTATACATGAAAGTTATACGTGTCATATGTACAAAATAATAATGTTCGTCATTATTCTGTCCTTGAAAAATACGGTTTGTGTGCTTGTTTTCCATTATTAGCTAATATGAAATTGAACGTGTTGGAAAAATATTTCAAATAATTTGTTCAAACACAAATGCTTTAGCACCGACTTCTATCCCCTTTTGCATGATTTACGACGATAATAACGTCTTGTAATGCTACTATTATTACTACCATTACCACCACCATATTACTATTATTATTATTGGCACGTTTGTCCTGGTACTTGACCCCCCTCTCCAGATAAAAAATTGTGGTTTCGCCTCTGCTCACAAAGAAGACTCATGCCCAGGCTCGAACCTGGAACCCCTGGCTTCGCAGTGTGTTATGTAACCATCCTACCATGTAGGTCGGCTAGTGAAAGATGTAGGACAGCTTACTGGCTCAAATTATTATCAAACACGATGAAAATGTGATAGTGTTTCACAATTATTATTTCGGTTAGAAAGCGATAAAATTTGTAGTTCGATAGGGTTACACTAAGCATCTTATGGAGTGTAAATATCAATTTCAAATCTTATGAATCATTTCTCTATGCAAACGCATCAAATATGGTAAGCAACATAGGTGTGTGTTATGATATCCTTTTTATAAAGGAAAAGTTAAGTTTTAACCCTGACTGTTTGCATGATATCGTTTCAATAGCATGTTATATATTGCTCTCAGAATTTTAAACGGCAGTAAAAATAAATGACAATTGCTACTACGAAGCTTACAATGGGATTGCATCCATTAAGGACAGAAGATGCCTATTTTGATTGCTTGTAACATCGAAAGATGAATTAGAGGCGCAAATAGTGACTGAGAAAAGTTGCTTGCCTTGATGTCCTGCATACACTGTGAAAGTTGTCAATGTTATCAGGCGGCACCTTATGAATGTAGGTTCAAGAAAATGACAAGTAGAAAAAAGCTGCAGTGAAATAAATACGATTGAAAATCTCTCAAATTACATTCTATTTATTTTGTTATATTTATAATAATAAATTGTGTCTGTAGAAGAAGTTGTCTGTTAAACCTACCTCAGGCACAACCTAATTTTTTGACAAATAATTATGTCAACTCTTCTGCTATGTAGTGGATTCTCCTAATTTTATTCATATATCTTAAGCCATTGTGTGACTGGTAAAAATTAGTATCATAATAAAAATCCCTGATATTTGGGGTTTGTACTCTTCTGCTCAAAAAGTGGTGACGATAAGCTGCTCAGAGACTTCGTTCCGCGGAAATGGGGTAAAGCGAAGGAGGCCCCTTATATCTTTCGGTTTCGTACCATAGTCATTAAGGAAGGTATTTTTCAAAATGTAAAGAGGATACAGCATTTCCCTCGATAAAACTTGATAAAACATGAAATATTAATGATGACAGTGTAATCCAAGAAGTCGCTGATCAATCAAGGGATTCCTATTTGTTTGTCAGGTGTCAACACAATATTTTGCAAAATGGTTAACGTAGGCAAAGATTGTCTGAAGTGATGCAAGAGTCTTTCATTTGAAGCAAATAGAATCCATGGTGGAGTAAGGGACCCATTTTAATGTTTTAGCAAGTAGGTCTAAAAAGATGTAAATGTTTACACAATTCATCAAAGTGTAGATAATATGTAACCATTATTAGTTAATTAATTCTATTTTTCTTGCCTAACACAACACAATGGTGTTCTTGGATTCTCGTTAGATTCCTTTGTGCGTAAAAATCTTGCATACTGGAAACTAGAGGAAAACATTATGAAGCACGATTTATAAACGTCTTCCTTAATCAGTTCTGCAGAGAAGCCCAAAGCTGTTGGTATATTAATCGTCTATGAACATTATTGACCTGTAAATATAACGTAGATTAGTCCCGATTAGCCTATTTATGTTAAACTTTATCTTTGTATTCTTTGGTAGTCCGAAAAGATCATTATCGAAATATTGTTATTTGATGTTGCTCGAACTTTTTTGTTCGTTGGAGTTTCATTCAAGATATCATCCCTTTCCTGTTACTTATCACTTTTGGAGGAGGGGAGGGGGGCATCTTCCAATGCAACACAATATATTAAAAATTTGCCCCCTCTAGGATTGACTTCGCCCCCCCCCCTACTAAAAATTCCTGGCTACGGGCCTGCGTCACAGAGAAACTGGCTCTGGCGGGATTGTAAACACGAGAGTTGGGGGAAGAAAATGCCTGTAGGACCTTCAAAAGCGGGCCAAACCTGAATCAGATCCGCGAGCAGTTTGGGCATCGGGGTAATGGTTGCGGTCGTAAACTTGGGAACATTACGACAGTGAGTGAGTCCTAACTCAAGGTTACCCCCCGCCCTCCTCCTCGAAGCCAATGCGTCGCTATTTTTCCACAGAAGATTTGAATCTGAAACCTGCGAAGATTGACATAACAGCTACTGAAGGGAGCCACGAAAGCTCAATTGATCATGATAATTAGAGACAGTGGCGTAGTGGCCGCCCGGCAATGCAGGGTGTGGCGAGGTGTAGAACCATCCCCGCAATATTCTTTCTCTCTCTCTGCTTCTGAAATTTTATATAGCTTAGAAATTCAACAGGAAGTGTCGCTTATGAAATAATTTAATTTACGAGACAGAAATCCGGTTTCCAGTAACATATGATACGACATCTTCGATAATAAGCAGGGGCGTTCTGGTTCGGCCAGAGGGGCCCGGCTAACTTAACATATGTGTCCCCTCCGAAATGCAGAATTAACTTCCTTGCTCGCAGGTGGACATCTATAGGAAAAATCCCATATCTCATAACTAGACCTCGGATTTTTAGATTCTAAAAATCCTGAAATAGGTCCTAAAAAACTTAAGTTAGGCTCGAAAAATCCTAAAATAGGTTCGAAAAAACCTAAAATAGGTTCTAAAAATCCTGAAATAGGTCCTAAAAATCTTAAGTTAGACTCGAAAAATCCTGAAGTAGGTTAAAAAAAAACTTAAAATAGTTCAAAATTTCTGAATACTGCTGATTAGGTATAGTCACCGGCAATGAAAATGGGACACATATATCCTGAAATATGCACTATCTTGCATAACGTTATGTGTATTGCCTAACCCTACGGCGATGGCAGAACTCAACATTGGAAATTTGCTATTAAAATCCACTCATCGCCGTATAGTTAGACACCAATCTGTTTTCATGTTAACCACAGTAAAACTCCGCAATTTTGTCTGTGAGAATCATCTTATATTCTGAAAATTTTACAACAAAAATATAGTGAGTGGTGCAAACTTCAATGCTGAAATGTTAGTTTGCAAGGCGTGAATGCCACAAAGCATGGAAGTGACGCCAAAGTGAGCAAGACCACACAGATCAGACCACTTTGTATTGCACAGGTAACAGTGGAACCTAAAATAGGTTCTAACAAGCAAAATAGGTTTTTAGGCACTAAAAAACTTTTGTTGCGTTTTTTAACGAAACGCTGACATAACTTATTATTTCTTGCATGAATCCAATATAGAAAGATCCAGTTACTCAACCAGTCGTTCCTTTGTTGCTGCACAATATAAAGAATTAAATTTGATAAATCATGAACTTTTATCACTAATTTTAATTTTACGTGTGGTATTTGAATGTAACTTCACATCAAATATTTTCAAGATGGCTCTAAGCCTTTTTATATTCAAATAAGAGCTGAAAAAAACTCTAAAATAGTTTACACCTGTTCCATGTTACTTCAAAGTGGTCCCAAAACTCAGTTTGATGTGGAGTCGAATTATCCCTTTGCCCTAAGGGTTCACAGCGTATGGGTTAAATGTTACCATTATTTGGGGGCATTTTGTGAAGTTCATTTTTCTTCCATATTGAAATTCTGTGGACATTTCCTTCTTTCCAGTGTTTTTTTTTTTATGATCTACAGTGCTCGAAGTGGATATTCCTATAGCTGGTATGCTTGGTCGAGGAGGATTGGATTGATTTGGTGTTTTAAGTCCACTTTATGCACAGTAAGGCTAATCGGGACTGGACCTACAGTTTAAAGTGGGATCCGAACCACTTGTGCCTTCACCGGGTATCGAACCCGGGACCCCTTGATTACAAGGCGACGACGCTACCACTGCGCCATCGGGGATTCCTCTTGGTCGAGGAGGGTCTTTGTGTAGATCAGCATGGAGACAATGAAGAAGTGGGGGATGCTTATGCAAATTATCCTAACAGGAGGGGATGGTTAATGGAAATGTACATAACTGGGGGAAAAGCACCCCTCTGCACTCCTTCTCCACACCCACAACTCCAGCACTGATGATCTATTATTAATATAAAAAGGTCTTGTTTCATGAAATATATCGAAAAGAAATGCTATTGTTGAAATTATTATTAATAATGTCCACTATTATTAAAATTGAAATCCTTTTCGGAATTCAGTCTTTCCGATCGACTTTCATTGAGTGACGAATTTTCAGTGAATGAAGTCCCATCACCGCCCTATTACCCGTCTTTCAAGGCTGGAGTTCCGCCATATTTCCTTCTACTAGATTTCAATTGAACTTGTGATGCTGGGTTAACACTGGAAATCTAGAGGTCCAGTTCAACCCCCAAAACAGAAATGAGCACATTGTTGAATACATTAGTTACTATTAGTATTAGAAGGCTAATGTGAGGGGATTACTTTATATCATACATTTTAGTCCGATGAGAAGGTCCGGAAAAATGCAGATAGATACCTCAAAAATATTTAGATCCAATTTGTGCAATTGAAAACAATATTGATTTATTAGTGCGCAATTAATTTCCCTGGACGCCATGGCATTCTCTTTTTATAACTTTTTTTAGATCATTCGTGCCCAATGGCTGGCTCCCGCCGCCCCTCTGAACTTGATGAAAACAAGAATAGCAGATAATGCGAGCGAAACAAGCAAGAAAATTTTACAAAATGAATTTTTATTTGCATAAAATTTGAAATCGAAGGGGTAATTGCTCGCATTAGCCCCTGTCCCCCCTGTAGTTGAGTCACTGTATAATGCAGACATATTTAAGCAATATATGTTTACTTTGGATACTTTAGGCTCACTGCCATTGTTAGTCAACCTTATTCTGCACAGTTGCTCGACTAACCTTGTGTTAATGCGAATACCACGCACCCTTCCCCCTTCCATCCAAACCGATTCTAAAGGCATAAGAGATAATGTTTTATTTCAACCCTATCGCCGCGATCACCCACAGGTAGGTAGAAAACCTATACATAATAACCAAAACTAAAAATCAATAACAAGTCAATGAAACGATAGTTTAAAGTGGGATCCGAACCACTATGTGCCTCCACCAGGTATCGAACCCGGGACTCCTTGATTGCAAGGCGAAAACGTATTCACGGCGCAATCGAGAAGGCAGTTATAAATATCTGATACATAAAAAATATCAAATAAATTCCCTTATATGTATTAAATACTAATGTATTTTTACATGTTTAGTAATTTACTTTTATATTTAATAACATTATAAATATTAATCATATAGGCTCTTTCTTCTCAGTTGCTTGGTAGAAAATTTGAAAAGTTTCATGCACATACATAATATATATGTATAGTTTGTGTATGTCTGTGTAGACCACAATCTTCTTGCCCCCCCCCCAAAAAAAATCAATCTTCAATGATTTCGCGCCCTGGTAGGGTATGTAGTTGCCTGGCAAAGTCCTCATTCCGTAAATTCACGAACTGCATGAAATCAGAGAAAGACATATATTCCCCCCTCGTTTTCAGAAAACCTGTTTCACAACCCACCCCTGTCCTTTCTGTGGTGAAGGACACTCCAGTGGGACAATGAATCTTCCCCCATATTTACTGCGAGCAGCAAAAGAAGACGGCCGCGCCATCTACTGGCCACCGATGGAAATGCAATTTCAAAGCGCAGCGAGGTTTAAATGTAGCTTCCACTTCTATTCCCTAACTTTTCTATGATACAACGTAGGCATGTGCCCTAAAATTAAAAAGCTGTCTCCCGTGACGTCAGAACATAAGGTTGGTCAAGTGTTGTGCGATAAGGGAGACCCATAAAGCACGGATTAATTGACACAGATTCAATGCAAAAACAGGGTTGCCAAACAAAAAAATATATCAAAATATCAAGTACCAAAATGTGTTTTAAACACTTCTAAAAAAAACATGTTTAAAACACATTGTTTTAAACGTTTAAAACATTTGTAAAAAAAACAAAGCCGTGTGTTTTAAACGTTTAAAACAAAGTGTTTTAAACAATTTTGTTTTAAACATGCCAACCCTGGGCTCAACCAGAGACTAGTTCGTGTGTGCGGCCGTGTGTGTGTGTGTGTGTGTGAGTGTGCGTGTGGATATATATGAAGGAGGAATATGCCGAAAATGTGTAATGCTTTTGTGTAATTTACTGCACCACAATTTGCGGGGGAAATTAATTATTTGAGGTAAGAAAATTTAATTTAGTTGAGCGTATGCCCCTCATCTTGACAGATGAGTAGTTGTGGTTCTTGAGTTTCAGAAATTTTGAACCAAAACACCAAAGATTAGTAAATCTAGCCCCTTGGATGTGAATTTTAGCTCCATTTTGGGTGCGATTTAGCCCGTTTTTCTCTCGTGCTGTTGGCAACACTGGTCTGCTTAAATTTTGAAATTGTGTCGTCTGATTCTTGTCATTAGAATATTATTTTGGGGATGCGGTAAGTGTTGCCTAATGTAGTTAATGAAATGGTAATTTAACATTGTATGAAATCACTGCGTAATACGTATCAAAGCTTTTTTTCAAAAGTGGTAAAGTTGTATCGCCAAACGCGAACCTAAATTCCGTTCATTTCATACATCAGTTACAGGCTTGCATTCAGTATCGAAATCGAACTTTCTGATTGTAATTGTGTATCATTTGTTCGGTAAGAATTTTTTAAAAAAACTCAGGAATTTTAATGAAATGGTAATAATATTATATACTGTTCTGTAAGGGCCAAGTTTCATGTGTATAACTTAATCTGTGATGTTATGCTTCTACAATAACATATTTTTTAAATTCCTCTCGTATTTGCTTGCTTGAGTGGTTTAGGTGGACCAGGTTTGGTTCTCTTACTTTTATAATTATACACATGCGCGGGAATAATCAGATAATTAAACCTAATGATCCTAACCTGCTTATGTTATGTTATGATTCCGGTAATTATTTTGCTAGTGAAAATAGCCCTACATGCTATTCTCACCACCTGGTGAAAATAGTCGCAGCCCTTTTTTATTTGTATGTAGCTAATGCTTAAGGATCATTTCAGGTAAATGAAACTTTGTATGGAAAGCAGCATATTTTCAGTTACTATTTTCACCAAGTGGTCAACCTCGTTTTTGTGCTATTTTCACCTAAATTCATGATTACTCACAATGTGGGAATTATTTTATAAAACATTCACGTTCTCTTGTAAGATTTTGTTTTGCATTGCTTGTTAGGTTCTGTGTCTCAAAAAATAATAATTTATACCATGTGATATCACTGCTCTCTCTAAAAAGTGGTAATAATAATCAATAATCAGCATTTTTAATTTGTGTTAAGCTCTATGCTTAGTTGAGTGATTTAACTTGCAAAAATTGGCAATGTGTGAAATATAATAGCATCTGTACTTAATAATAAAGGTACCAGTTTCATAGATCGGAGACACGTTAAAATCAGATATTTTGTGTTTTACATGGTTCATACTTACCAATTGTATATTGCGGAACATAGTTCAAGGTGCCATTATGCTTTTTACATGAAAACAAACACTTTTTCTACTGAAAAGATGCATTTATCTAAGTGCGACCAAATGCACGTAACTGTGCGATATCGCTTTGTGAATGATATCGCTTCTTTTGTTTTCGAATATCAGTGTTTTCCAACCTTCTGCATCGAAATACCTACTATCGTGTTCGTCACGTGTGCAAATTGTACATTATGCACGGGTAGCTGACGGATAGCCCCACAAACCATTCCAATAAGGTTAGGTTTGGTTAGGTTAGGCAAGCATAGTTTAAAAAAAGGGGGGGTTGGAAACACTGACATGATTTCTCGGTCAAATAGATAGAAAATACCTCGACTAACATTGGAAACCTTAGAGAAACTCATTTCCATAGGTAGTTTCTTCTGTAAAAATGAAGAAATGTGTCTCCGATGTATGAAACTGTTACCATAATAAAAAAAAAACTGCTGAAAATAACTTGTTCTGCTAGTCTCAACACCTCATGAATGTAGTTGCACATTTTTTTTTTAGAATAATTACTGAAGATCATGGTTCC
This sequence comes from Lepisma saccharinum, assembly GCF_977018435.1. Lineage (NCBI taxonomy): Eukaryota > Metazoa > Arthropoda > Insecta > Zygentoma > Lepismatidae > Lepisma > Lepisma saccharinum. Next base: position 67,633,660 of record NC_139243.1, read on the forward strand.
CATTGTGTGATGTTTTTTTTAGAAGCTATACAAGAGAATGAAAAAATGAAAAGGTGCTTTCACTACTGCAAACAACTGTGGGAATAACTTTGTAGTTCGGAGAAACCTTTCTGTGGAAAAAAAAAAACAACACTTCAGAGTGTGATCATTTCCACAATTTATCTATTTTAAGATGAACATTTTTGTGTTCAGTAACATGTATGTATCATGATACACACAGTACAGTAGTTACTGATATACCAGATTAATCAAGTCCAGTGAGATGTATGAAAGTAAGTAGTCTCTGCTGCACACTGTTTATGCTGTACTTCATTAAATACTAGCTGCTCATGTTATAAAAAAAACTGTGTAATAACTACAGAAAGGAGGTATGGAGTAGCAAGGTCCAATATGAATTTTTCATTTTTGTAATGGTGCTCATATGTCCTTAGGATAAAGCAGCCAAAGTTGATAATGAAGTCATGCATTTCTTAAAGTGAGTACATTAAGTACATTATTTTTGTTTGCCATAGCTTCGGTCGACTTTATTCTTGCAAAGTGTACTCTCATTTATATGGTGAGCACTCTAGCATGTTGGCTACTGAAATGTTAGTGTCACCAGGGAAACTATGTTACCAATTGGGCAGTTCCCAGTACATTTTTTTTAATAGTATTTGAACATGAAAATGCAAGAAAATTAATCCCACTGTACAGCACTGTAGAGCATTTATTTAATTTCTAGGAATTATCCACCTGTGTGAGTGTTTTATGCACACATCAAGATAGAAGAGATACAAATGCAAAGTCCGGTATGGGACTTGGACGTGGGAAGTGTAATAAATATGGCACTTCTCTGTTTAAGTCTTGTATCAGCTGGCACAAAGTTCATCGTGGAGGGAAATAAATCAACATTTCTTCATTTCATGTTCAGCTATTTAGTAAATGGTGAGTATTTGGTTTTTAAACAAGCTGTTTTATGTAAGAGATATTGTAGATATTATTTTATATATATGTAGATATTATTTTTGTATATATTGATATAGGTATGACTTGAGATGACCGGACCCTTCTCCGATTTTCTTCATATTTGACATAGTCACTAATTGAGGCCTCCTAATCACGAATCTTAAGTTAAAATTTGTCGGAAACGTCTAGAAATTGCAAACCATTGACGCTAGCCTCACGAACCATTGGCGCTAGCTCCACGAACCATTGGCACGTGGTTAGGTTAGTTTCGGTTAGGTTAGGCATACATAGTTAAAATTTTGTGTCGTGGTAGTATCAGGATCTAGAAATTGCAAATAATTGCGAACCATTGGCATGTGGTTAGGTTAGTTTCGGTTAGGTTAGGTTAGGCAAACATAGTTAAAATTTGGTGTCGTGGTAGTATCAGGAATATATATATTTGCTTCTGAAACAAAAAAAATCGCGAAAATCTACTGTTTCCATTCCGAAAACTAACGCCTTATTTTAGCTTATTTTGCAATTTCTAGACGTTTCCGACAAATTTTAACTTCAGATTCGTGATTAGGAGGCCTCAATTAGTGAGTATGCCAAATATGAAGAAAATGTGAGAGGGGTCCGGTCATCTCAAGTCGTTCCCAATACAATCCTGTATAGCCGAAGGATCAATCAGGAAAAAAGTATTTGTGCAAATATGGATTAGCATGACATAAATCGTTCTGAATTCTTGTATACTTATTTAATTCCATTTCCCCACCCAAGAAAAAAAAGACCTAGTTTAAGACGGTCATTTTTGTATGATGAATGTTTTTGAAAATGCCTTTAGAGGAAATTATATATTTCCGTTTAAAGTAAGAGTGCAATTTCAGGAAGTTTTGGTAATAGAACGTTTTCCATATAATTGTCGTATACTTTTATTTTTGTGATAGAAATCAATTTTAATGCGAAAAGTTTGTAATTAAACGAATGCATTGCATATAACTAATTTCCGCCACTTCTAACTACGTTTAGTCAATTTGCACGTATAATTTATTATACGCGCAAATCGCCTGAACGCAGTTAGAAACCATTCGGAAAGCGAGTGGTACGGCACACGATAGTGTTTTGTCGTTTCGAGCAATCCGCGAGTTCTTGCGCATAGCGTTCGTCTTCTGTTTTTTCCCCGACGGTGCTGCCGTCGGTGGTCGCGAGGAAACGACCTTCCAGTGCCGCCATACTGTCAACCATTTTTAACCCGCAGCTGTAACATCTTGTTTAGTTTAGTTTAGTTTAGTTTATTTGCGTCCAAGGACTACCGGTGTGTACAAATTACAGTACATGGTAATATAGGACATGTCAATACTTACATTACAATACAGGTACATTAATAGATTTTACAAATACAAAATATATAGCCAAAAATTGTAAAAAATTGGGTCTTACTCTGCTATTATATCAAAATGACAAAAAATATAACATGAGAAGATATACTAATTACCCACTTTCATTTGACATTTAATTTACAAGAATAATATGTGATTATACTACATTATGTATATTTGTCTTATGTAAAAGTCGCTTCCATGTATTCAGCTATAGAATAAAAAACATGCTTCAGAAGCATTGATTTTATCTTGTGCTTGAATATCAACAATTTTGGTTCTTTCCTCACATCTTGTGGTAGTTTATTGTAGAGATCTATGGAAGAATTTAAGGGACCTTTCTTACATAAGTTAAGGCGGCAGTGTTTTATGTGAAGTTTGTCTTTATTTCTTGTGTTTAGGCCATGTATTTCCTCATTTGTGGCAAAGTTGGAAATATTTTGCTTAACATAAATTAAGCATTCATAAATATATATGCAGGGGAGAGTTAACACATTAAGTTTACGGAAAAGAGTTCTACATGAATAAGTTTTCTTTACTCCAGCTATGATTCTTATAGCTCTTTTTTGAAGCATAAAAAGGACATTGGAGTGGCCCTTGTTACCCCAAACCATAATACCGTATCTTAGTAAAGCACTTTACAGTTTGGGTGCTTGAGATGTCCACCATTTCTCGAAGGGCATAGCACACACTACTTAATTTTGATTGTAGCGTGTTTATGTGTTCTGTATAGCTAAGGTGTTCATCCAGAATGATACCCAGAAATTTTGAATTTTTTTTAGGCTCTAGTTGTGTATTCCCAGATATTAGATTGAGGCTTATTTGGTTTCTGGTTTGGATTGTAGAAAATGTAATGTAATTTGTTTTTTTGCTGTTGAGGAGTAGATTATTATTTAAAAACCAGTCATCTAATTTGTTTAATACGTTATTAGCCTTAGATTGTAGAGCATCTTTGGAAGTGTCTGTTACTATAATATTTGTATCATCAGCATATAATATTGCATTTGCCTCAGGTATAACATTTGGTAAATCATTTATGTACATAAGAAACAAAAGAGGGCCAAGAATACTTCCCTGAGGCACCCCACATGTTACACTTTTCATGGTGGAGTGTTGATGTGTTACGTATCCTTTTGCTGTGGTGTGAGCGATTTCTACAATTTGCTTTCTATTGGTAAGGTAAGATTGAAACCACTTTTGTGGTAGTCCACGAATACCAAGTTTTTGAAGTTTCCACAGCAATATCTCGTGATTTACAGAATCGAAAGCTTTTGATAGGTCACAAAAGACTCCTACCGTGTGATTACAAATATTCAGAGATTGTGTGACACATTCTACTAAGTCTGCTAACGCTGTTTTCGTGCTTCGTTCGGACCTAAAACCATGCTGCGACAAGCTTAAGATTGAGTATTTACTACAGAAATTTTCTACTCTCATCATTATTGCATGTTCAATAATTTTTGAGAAGACTGAGAGTTGCGAAATGGGCCTGTAATTTGATAAATCCTTTGGGTCATTTTTCTTCAGTAATGGTTTAACAACAGCTATCTTTAGCCTGTCTGGGAAAATACCCTGTTCAATGGAATTGTTTATTATATGTAGTAATGGTTGACATAGGGAACTATAACATTTCTTAATTAGGAAGTCTGGTATTTCATCAATGCCGGAAGATCGTTTGTTTTTTATACACCTGAAGATTATCTTTAATTACTGTTCAGTAATGGGGGAAATGAACAAGGATTTGTCATTCACTGTTATGTGTGTAGAACATTCTTCTGGAGCAGCCATAAACCCATTTCTTCTATTTGGAACTGCATTTACAAAATACTCATTGAAAGCATTCGCAATATTAGGGGGATGTTGGACTTCTTTTCCATTAATGCATATCACCATATTATTACCTAAAGATTGGTGTTTTGTTGATGCATTTCTTATAATTTCCCACATTGTTTTACATTTATTGTTTGAATTATTGATTTTACGGTCATTATGATTAATTTTTGATTGGTGGAGTACATTTTTATATATTTGCTTATACCTCTTGTAATATTTCAGAAAAGATGGATTGGGATTCACCTTACTTTCAGAATGGAGCATTTTTAGTTTTCTACTTGAGATTCTGATTCCGTTTGTGACCCATGGTTTACACTCGGTGGATATGTTTACTTGTTTAGGTGGAAAACAATCATTGTGTAACAAGATAATTTTGTTCAGAAACAGATTAAATTTTTCGTTTGTGGAAGGTAAGTTATAAATATCTTCCCAATTTTCACTGTTTAGTTTTCCAATAAACATGAGTATAGAACTTTCATCATATTTACGTTTCTGCATTTTTAGTGGCTTTCTATGATATTCAGTAGCTTCTCTTTTACATGTGAGACATAAAAATTGTGCTTCATGGTCGGAGAAGTGGACTGATATGTTTTCACATTGAAACTCTTTTGAGTGTACACTTATTAACATGTGGTCTATGAGGGAGAGTGTCTCTTTCGTTATGCACGTGGGTGTAGTTACAATTTGCTTCAGGCCAAAAGTGTTTATTGTGGCTTCAAAGTGCAGTTTCCGTCCTGTATTTTTTAGAAAATCAATGTTTAGGTCCCCGCATACCAAAATTTCACATGTATAACTTTTTAATTCATCTAACAATACTGACAGATTTTTTATGAATATTGTATAGTCTGCATCAGGCGTTCTGTAGCAACATACTATTATTAAATTATATTGTGCAAGACGTACAACACTAACTTCAAAATGTTTTTCTATAGGTCTCACAGTTTTGGGGACAATTTGTTTGCCAATTATATCATTTTTTGTAAATATGCCTGTTCCCCCTCGTTTTATTAGAGACCTTGATGAGAAACTAGCTAGGTGGAAATTTGGAATTTGAAGGTAAGTAATTTCATCTTTGGACAGCCAGTGCTCAGTAACACACAGTACATGTGCATCTAAACATTCATCGGTTAGGAGCATTTCTAAATCTAACACTTTGCCTGTAATACCTTGAATGTTTAGATGCACAATATTGCATTGTATAACTCTCTTTTTCATTTGAGAGAAACTATTGGGTGTAAGACCATTTACAATATTTGTTGCATTTTTACATTTTACAATAAAAAATCATCTTTAAATTTGCCCGGAACACTCCTTATTCTATCGGATGTTCGTGCAGATGGTTCTTTTTGTTTTACATTAACTCTTTTATCATTTTCCACTTCCTTGTCTTTTTCATCTTTTCTCACTTCACTGTAATCTTCATTTTCTTCACTACCATTTTTATCACTTACCATTTGACTGCATTTTTCACCATTCATCACAAGACAGACTTTTCCGCTATTTATCACATCACTATATTTCTTTCCATTTACCACTTCACTTCCCTGATTATTTATGGGGTGCCATTTCAGTTCAATAGGATTGCACTTTCTTCTTTGGTTTATAATGTATTCAGTTATCACCGTACCTATTGCTTTTGACACCTTTTCTTTTCCAGATCGGTTCAGATGCATGCCGTGATTTGTGAAATTGTTTCTCTCTAGCCTGCTTACATCAACAATATCGACATTACTAAAGTTTTTGCACAGGTGTCTGATATTCTTGTTTGTCTCTTTTATGGCCACATTAACACAAGATTCCGGTATGAGATCGTATCTCGTTGGTATATTAACTATGATCACTTTAGAGTTTCTTATTTCAGGTAGTTTCTTTTCCAATGTATATATCACATTGTGACCCTCATTGCATGCTACATTGTTTGAACCTGCCATTAGCACTACACAGCTGCTGATTTCTTTGTTTTGAGGTTTTAGGCTACTTACAATCTGCCCAATTTTTGCACCTGGCTTGACAAAACCTAACACTGAAACATCGCCTAGCTGACTCTTCACTTTTTCTGCCATTCCTCTGCCATGACTATCAGCATAGATGATCACTTCTGGTTGACTAACACTCGATTTTTTTATTTTCGAGATGTTTGTGAGTAGTGGGTTTTGTACTATGGAGAGCGCAAGAAAGGAAGAGCTCCCCCCAAGCAGAATTGTCTACACTTAAAACTAGCTCAACATGCCCATATGAGCTTTTTGCTCTAGTGTGGAACCCCCTCTAATCCAAGATTTTTGTAAAAAAGCCCTCATGGATTCCATGAGAAAAGAAGAGCCCCCTCAGATTGATGTGCCTATACTTACAAAAGGCACTTCTGTGAGATTGTTGTCCATAAACTTGTCAAAAATATGCCCCTCTTGATATTTTTTTGGCCACACTTAAAACTAGGCTAAGACACACATACACACCCACACACACCCACCCACACACACATATCTACTTCCGGTCCACTTCCGGTCCACTTCCGGTTTACTTCCGGTCCACTTCCGGTTTACTTCCGGTCCACTTCCGGTCCACTTCCAGTTTGCCGCAGAGACCCTCTAGAATTGCTCCGTGACTCTCTCATTTCTCACATCATAAACATATGATTTTTCTCCTATGAGAATAACACTACATATGGTGTCATCAGGTAATGCCTCATGAAATTCACAGATAATTTTAATGTTTGTTCTGTCATTCACCACAACCTGTTTTCTTTTTGAAGTGTTAATTACAAACATGGGTCTCTGTGCCTTGAATTCATCTGGTGTGTAGTACATGTCAGTATTGCCTGTAGTGACTCTCTTGAAAGCCGAAAAAGCCTCATATAATTTAAGGAAATCATCCTTGGACATGTCTAAATTGTAATTTTCTCTAGGAAAGACCTCATTTCTGCCATTTTTAAGATATATGTTCTTGATGTTGCAGTTATCAAATTTACTTGAATTTTTTTCCTGATTGTTGTGTCTTCCAGTCTGAAACAATACCACTACAAAATCAGGCATATCATATTGTATACTGGAGAATGAATTTGTAGCATCAAACTCATAATATGTACCAGTTGCGGGCTTCTGTACACATTGATATGTATAAAATTGTAATGGAACCTGTGGATTTTTTATTATATCTGCTTTGTATTTAAGAGCATAACTGGCTTCATACTCAACAACAGGAATTCTTAACTCCATAGTCTGAATAATGCATTTGCCTGCATCTGGTAGGGTATTAGGCAGAGCTTCTCCTGCAGGGTTTATTGCACTGTACCTCATCAAGGCATTATTATCATTTGCAGCTCTTCTAAATGTGATTCTTAACCCACCCTTCCACATAATATCTTTGTAATCTGAGAAGAATCCTGGCAATAGGCGCATAGGGAACAGCACTGTGTGGTTTTTAGATAATATCTTATCACCAGCTTCAAATCCTCCTATTTTGTAGTATGAAGCCTCGGTTTTGGATAATTTTAATGTGGCCAAAGCTGTGGAGGTAATGCCGGGATAATCCACTCTGTTTATAACAACGCCATGCTTTCTGATCTCAATTTCAGAGAATAGATGCGGCACAAAATTATCTACAAGTCTTATATTAGAATTTGCCGGATAATCTGTTCCATCGAGCTTTACAACATCAAATTTGATGTATAAATCTGCTCTGTGAGGGTGTATAAATCCATCCCCTACATCAAGATCAACCTCAATTTCCGTGTTAGGTTGATTTAAATTTGCAAATGTCCTCCTGTTTGGGGGAAATGATTGTAGCTCATAACTCTCAATATTTTCCATTGTATGTATTTTTATTTAAATGTTAATTTCTATGATAGCAGTTGTTGTGGCTCCAGCAAAATCAACTAATTCTTCTTTTTCATTAGTGACCATCAATTCAATGTAATCTATTCTATTATGACACACAGGAAAATATAATGTTGGGGATGGATTGTAGATGATCGGCTCCATAAATTCAGAATTAGGTTTGAATGTTGCAATGATGCCAGTTTGTTTGTGAGTGCCTATGCCATTTGATTTGGTGATCATACCCTCAGCCACATTACAGTGAATATTCAGAGTCTCTATGGCCAAGAATTTAGGTATATTCATAGCTGTGTGTTTGATGCCTGGTTCAAGTTTTGTGTTGTTCTCAAAGCCTAACAGCTCTCCTATGGTACCCAGATCCACTGTTTCTGTAGCAGATACAATTTCTACTCTGTGAGTGACAGAATTTTGACTTAACACTACACCTCTGGGTAATTGAGCATTTAGAGTGGATAGATTATATTGCCCTGGAGTGATGACAATTTTTTCATCCCCTACTGCAATTGTGTTGTTGTGGTGTGTAATATTAGGGATCAGGTACATGCCATAAAATGCCCTGAGAGCTATTGTTTTGGGATACACTATGTCATCATGCAATTTGAGTTTCAATATTGAATTTTGGCTGGTGAGATGGAATACCCCCATGATGTTTCAGATACCACAAGGCTTTTTGAAAATCTTCAATTGATGGTTTATTTATTTGAGACATATATCTAAGAACAGATAAACACAAATGTCCGCAATTAACATCTTTGAAGTTTTGAACACGGGCATTATTGTAATAAAGATTAGCTGAATTTAAATATTTTATTAAATTTTCAGGTGGAACACCTCCAAATGAATCAAACACAAATGCCTCATTTTTTAAATATTTAAGATAACAGATCCAGTGAGTGCCCTGATTTTTGAACTCATCCAAATTAACAATGCCACACTCTTTGTTGAGTGGTTGTTCTGGTAGAGAATCAGACATGTACACACCTCTAAAATGTTTGATGCCCAGTGGCTTGATTAAAGCTTCAATATCTTGGTTTGTAAGCGGCTCTTGTTTTTTTTAAATTTATTCATGGCTCTCTTAACACCTTTGCCTTTTTTCTCCATTGCCAGGTTATGGCGCCTCTGCTCATCTAATTCTGCCTTATTTTTCTTGGCATCTATTACTGTTTTTGCTATGGCAGCTGAACCCCCAGCCAAGCTCCCAACAGCCCCGAGAGCAGCTAAGATGGCCGGGATGGTAAATATAAATCCCCCTACATGTGATTTTTTTCTTGATTGCTGTAATTTTTTTAATTGGGGGGTACTAAGCAACAATTTCATACCATGCCCTTTTGCAATACAAGAATTTTTTTTCTTGCGCTGCTTTTTGGTTAAGAGACCGTCAATAGTTTTAAGAGATTTGAGACCTGCATAAGGTATTTGATACATAACACCCTTGGCCTTCATTGTAGGTTTATTATATACATATTCACAACCCCCACCCCAGTTTTTGTTTGGTGCTCATAGCTATGGTGGTTCCCAATGCTGCTATTTTTTCACTCAAAGAAGCATCTTTGCTTACAAATCTGCCAAATGCAGCCTCTTCTAATTTCTTGTCTGCAACATGTCTCTTGTCAAGATCAGAATGTGTGTTGTATGCTATGTCATGGTCTCTACAAGCAGCATCTAAAGGATTAACACCAGGATCCCCTCTGTTTAATCTATGATCCAGTTTTGTGCCTGGACCACAATATTGATAGCCTGGAATATGTAATTCAAATGGCAGCTTGTTTATAATGTCATTAACAAGGCCCCGACCCTCAGAAATATTCCAAAATTTGGGGGGTAGAGTATTAATAATTTTTATGAGATATCCAATCCCCTTAGTGTCATTCACTATAAAATTAGACAATTTTGTGCTTATCATGTCCATAATTCCAACCTTTTCATTGTAAAAATTGTGGTTGCCAGCATTTTCCTCCCCAGCTATCACCAATAACCTATCTACAAGTTTCCTGACATCATCAACCCACACAAATTCTTTGGGCAGGGTGTTGTATTGTTTGATTCCACTGCCAGTCTTGATTTGTGACCATATGGGCTTGATTAAATTATTGTATTTTGCCCCACTGCTCGACTTGACCCTTTTTTGTGTGGGATCATTGTTCTGGTATAGAGCATCTGATTTTATTAATATTTCTTTGTAATATTCATAATCTTGATCTGTATAGCTGCCAGGCCTTTTCCTGGTCATCAGTTCCCACAATCCAGGTGTTCCGGTGTACTTAACAAAAGCACCTCTTTCTCCAAGATGAGATTCTGAATATACAATCAGATCATCTCCCATAAATGTTACTCTGAAATTGCCAATTCTATGAATAATGCTGCCATCAAGCTCTGTGTCAGCATATAAGCCAAAAACCTCATCTTTATTGTCTTTAGGTGTGGTTAAATATTTTTGAGCAAGAAGACCCAATTCAATAGGATCCTGACTGGCTTCAATTCTTCTAGGAGCAATAGGACTAGGTGTGTGAATACTTGAAAGTGGGGTGAATGGATAATCTAATATGTTCCTTGCAGCTACAGGTACAAGCTCTGTGAGCAAATTTTGATTTTGCTCTGTAACAGTTTTGATATTCTTACCTAAATTATTAATAGCATCAATTACAGGCTGTTCTGTTTGTTTGTGTTTTTCATAAATTCCTCGGTTCTCTGATTTCCATCCCTTAAATCTTTTTACAAGATAATCTCTTAACTTAAGATCATCAATAATTGGCCTTTTCATGGTTATTTATTTATGTTTCAATGTCTAGAAAATTGTTGATTTTATTTCTGTATTTGCCACTATTGGGTGTTCTTGTCATATCAATTGTGACAAACCCATAACTGTCCTGGTTCCAGCACTTGCTGCAAAACTTGGAAAAATCATTGTAGCTCAAGTCCCCACCTACATATTCATCATGTATGTGTTTGAGGTTGGTATGGTCTTGATGAAACACACATATAAAATTGCTATTGTCTCGGATCAGCTGCTTGGGTATTTTTGAAAAAGTCTGTGCCAGGTAGAAGCAATCAATGTTTTTGTGCCGGCCCTGTGTAAAGAAATTTCTAACCTTGTTTTGATTATCCAATATAATATCACTTGTAAATCACTTCTTAATTTCTTGACTCTAACATCAAGCATAAGAATCTCATCACTGTGATCTTCATGTCTTGTATGGCCAAAAATATCATTAGGCATTTTGTTTAGTGGTTATTTATTATAGAGTATCTGATTCTTAATTCTATAAAAAAGGGTATAAGCTTATCATAGGATCCAGGGACCTCAATATATAAGCAGTCACCAGCAGAAACAGTATAAACAGTGCCAGAAATCATGTTTGAGTGCTTAATTCTGTAAATATTTCTCCCTACTGAAATTTTAACATCACCCTCAGGAGTTGTAATAAATTGTAATTGACCACCTACAGGTAATTGGTAATGATTTAAATTATTGTTAAATATGTACAATATTTTGCCTGTTTCATCATCAACATCTGTAAATATGCTGTTCAGATGAATAATTAACAAGGCACTCAGTTTAGACAGCATATCAGAAGAGGGTTGTGGTGCTGGCAGGTCCATAATACCTTGTTTTTTAAACCCAAATAAGTTCATAGGCATGTTTATTTATTTCAAATCATGCTCTGTGATTGGGCATTGATTCCCATTTTTCAAATCACAATGACCCCATGGTAAAGTATGAATGCCACATGATAAAATACATCTCTTATCATCATGTGGGTCCAGAGCCACTTTTCTTACAACATTTGAAGTCAATAAGTGATCTTCACTCTGAATTCTGCATTCTGATGTTCTGATTAAATTCTGGGATTTGAGGCAATTTTTATAATCCTCAAAGCCAAGCTCTTTGTCAACAGCTACTCTGCCAATGCCCTTGGCCTTTTTGACAACAGCATTACATGTTTTAAAACTGTACACCTTGGCACTTAACCCAGCAAATTCCACAATAACATTACCAAGTGTCTCATCTTTTAACTTGCCGGGCACTTTTTTGTTGTGGTGTTGAATATTCAAATGGTCTGGCAATTCACTGGTATCAAAATATTGAAACAATTCAGGCTGTGCCATATCTTTATAAACATCTTCTGTTTTAATATCAAGAATAAAACTATCCGTGTCCATGTATATCAGTTTTACTCTATCACCATAAAAAGGTTTGAACACATCATAATACAATATTAACATATGTAATTTGGACAAATACAATATTGCAGCCCCTACATAAATAGGTTTATCAAACTTAATCCTTGTTTTTTTCATGTTGAAAAGTGCCATATTTTCATCATAAATTCTTCTATAATTGAAATTAGGCTTTGCAACCAATTTTTTGCTCAGGCTGGGGTCAGTAATTATTTTAACATCAGTATGTTTTCTGACATTTTCAATTGTTTTGCCATATACAGAATTTACCATCAATTTAAACAAGGTCTTATCAAATTCGCTCTTTGCAGATGTTCGAAGCTCCGTGTTTGTATCAATATATGGTTTCAACCATTCTGAGTGCCTGAACCTCAAAACTTTTCTAACTTTGGTCACTTGAACACCATGTTTCATCAGGAACTGGAGGTACTTGTAATGTAAGACATAGCCCTGTTTTGCCTCCAGTGTCATCATGAGCTTCTTCTGTTTAGAGCCAGGTGAACACTGAACCTCAGGAATTGGGGGCAGATCAGAAAATTTGTTATGTAAATGATCTGGAATTATCAGATCAACCTCTAAGAACAGGCCATAGTTACTGTCATCAAAATCCTTAAGATCTTCAATATTGAAATCTTCAACCCATTCAAGCCCTGCATGTGGCAATTTTTCCATCATTGCGTGACCATACAGGCTGTTGGCATCTACATACAGTATATAATTTGATGGCAGTGTTGGATCATAATCATTAATATACTTGTTATTTGCTCTGGCATATCTCTGAGAACATTGCACCATGCCTCCTCTTATACATTGTTCCATAAACAGATACATATCTTGATCTTGGATCAGATCCAATTGCTTTTTGGTGTTTAAAAACATTGCATCCCATGCTAGGCCCGGGGCACTGTAAAAATACACTGGGTCCAGTCCATAATTTTGCATTGATGATTTTCTGAATGTCTCCATTATATCTGCTGAGATGGTCACATCAAGTTTCAAATATGCCATGTGATAATCACCAAATGTCTGGCATTTTAAATTGTTCCACACCAATTGGGCATGGTGATAATCCTCATCAGTGATTCCAGATCCTCTGATTTTACTGTAAAACTCATGTTGTGGAGGCAGAGAACACTCATCAAATTTAGAAAAATCTGTAACATAGTCATAAGGATATACACCCTTCCGCCTAATTAATTTCAGGTCCTGATTTGGAAACACTGCACGTGTGATTTTGAATCGATCATCAGGTAATTGAGTTGCCAGTGTAGCCAGGCTAGCAGGTAAAAATCTGTAAGAATCAAGACATCTTATTTGAATAGAAACTCCATTAACTTTAATTGTTTTGCTAATAGATATATATTTCTCATCATTTTCAGCTAAAATATTTAAATTCTGCTTCTCAAACCCCTCGTATCTGATCAAATGATGAAAATCATAATTGGATGCTCCATGGCAAAATATGGGGACAAATCTTGGTCTCTTGATCTTAATATTACAGCTATTACACAGGGCCATTAAAAATTTACCATTTGTATGAGAATGGTGTTTCACCTTGATATTTGTATCTGAAAATTCAGAATCACATACCGGGCATTTTTCTGCATTGTTGAAATCTTCAATCTGTTTCTCTGTTAGAGGCAACATGGGTTTTGATTTTAATAAGATGTTAGATGCTATGTCACGGCACTCATTTTCTATTTTATGTGCAAATATTTTGATGGCATCTGGCCCCATGTATGAATATTCTTTAGTAACAACACCATCCTGTACAACCACATAATAAAAGCTGGAAGGTTCATGTAGCTGGTATGGTGTAATAGAAGATTCTTCAGGATCTGGATTGCAGGATGCAAGAGATTTGAGGTTCGATTCAAAATCATAGACAATATATGCTGGGTGTTCCAACAAGGCTTCAAACTTTTTGAATTTGGCATTTTCACTTGGATTGGGCATCACCATATGAACAGGTTTATGATTGCCACAGTATTTCCGATGCTCAATTAACTTGTTTTTGGCAATTTCTGCATTTTTTTCCGGAACCCTCTTCACCGTTTTTCTACCATCAAGTACAGTTAAACATCTTCTGCACAACTTGAATATTGTATTGGATTTGTCTAGTTGTGTTCTGACTAAAGCTTCAAGATTATGTATCAGAGTGTAATGATATGTGCCATCCCCTTCAATTAAGAGCAAATCAATGGGAATACCAGATTCATCATCAATTGCACTGATTCTGAGAGGATCTATGGAGCAATTGCCAGTGGAACAAATATATACATTAATAGATAATTGTTTGCCATTCATATCCCTGGCCCTTTTTTCAAATTTATCAATATTCTGAACAGACATTGGATATTCTAAACCCTCCATTGCATCGTCAAAAAGATGTTCATGTTGTTTGTAATAACTTATTCTCTGAGGATCCCTTGAAACTGGATACAAAACAGCTAAAATACACCACAAAAAGCATTTCTGGTCGGTATTTTTAATATTAACCACGGCTCTTTTGTTTTTAATATTGGCAGGTAATGGCAAATATGTAGAGCCTTGTAATGGGCTGAATTCAGAAATATTAACATATAGCCTGTGTGAAGAGCCGCATAGGCTCCATCCAGACTCTTTTGCCGCAAATTCAGAGTGTTCAATATTCAATTGATCTATTAAACTGCTTATTATTGTGTCTGAATTTGCATTTGAATATACCGGTACAGTTTCTGTTATGTGGGGCTGTATAAATTTTGTGCCGTTTGGTTTCTTATATTGTACAAACAATTTGAGAGAGAGCTTATAAGAGCCATTTTGTGCATTTAGAATTGCCTGCAGATCAGGATTTATACTGTTCAAAAAATTCTGAATGCCACATCTTGGCTCTGATACAAACCGATAATCCCTAAGTTGGGCATTAAAACTGCTATGAATGGGTTCATAGCGTGGCTGCTTTGCAGGTCCGGCATTAAGAGGTGCTTCATGTTTTCTTTTCAGACCAGATGTGGATGGTTGTGGGGGCAATGTTGATGACTGTACAGAACAAGTGCCTTTATGTGTATATGTGAAGTATTGCATGTTATATTTTCTATGGCATTTGGGGCAAATTTTTGTGGGAGCTCTGCATTTGTCTGGGTTACAAATCTTTTGGTGTCTAGCCCAATTAGAGCCAAATATATTTTTATTGCATTGATTACAATATTTTTGATTAGGCATTTTGTTGTTGTTTATTATATACAATTTCCTGGGTTTCAATTCAAAACTTTATACTGAATAAAAAATGTAAGTTGGGTTCAGCACTGTGCTTTGTGTGTGTGTGTGTATGTGTGTATGTGTGTATGTGTGTCAATATTTTTGGCTTTGGTATTTATATACAATTTCTTGGGGTTCAAATCAAAACTCTATACTGGATCAGTTGGGTTCAGCAGTATGATTTGTAATTCAATTTATACAAATCTGCAATTAAAAAATATAAGCAGCACTGGAACAATACAACCTTACTCTTCAACAGCTCTTACAATACTGGCTGATATGCAATGCAAAATCTCTTTATATACCCTAAGCACGGACCGCATTGAAACAATAAGCCAATCAGAATATAACACATCATCACATTACGTCATAAGCAACCAATCAGAAAACGACACATCTGAAACAATAAGCCAATCAGAATATAACACATAATCACATTACGTCATAAGCAACCAATCAGAAAACAATACGTATCTAATAATTTATTGGATAATAATTTGTTGCACAGCATGATGCAATACAGAAATAGGCCACAAGTGGACCGGAAGTAAACCGGAAGTGGACCGGAAGTAAACCGGAAGTGGACCGGAAGTGGACCGGAAGTAGATATGTGTGTGTGGGTGGGTGTGGGTGTATGTGGGTGGGTGTGGGTGGGTGTGTGTGGGTGTGTGTGGGTGTGTATGTGTGTCTTAGCCTAGTTTTAAGTGTGGCCAAAAAAATATCAAGAGGGGCATATTTTTGACAAGTTTATGGACAACAATCTCACAGAAGTGCCTTTTGTAAGTATAGGCACATCAATCTGAGGGGGCTCTTCTTTTCTCATGGAATCCATGAGGGCTTTTTTACAAAAATCTTGGATTAGAGGGGGTTCCACACTAGAGCAAAAAGCTCATATGGGCATGTTGAGCTAGTTTTAAGTGTAGACAATTCTGCTTGGGGGGAGCTCTTCCTTTCTTGCGCTCTCCATAGTACAAAACCCACTACTTTTGTGGTTGTGTTTTTTGACTTCACATTTCTTCTGTACGTTCTTGAATTAGTTTCTGGGTGTATTTCTTCAGTCTGGAAATCTTGTAGTGTAGAAAATCTGTTTTTACTCTCGAAATTTACGCTATCGATGTGATGTTTTTTCTTTGTTGATTTCCTAACCACTTGAGTCCATGAGGATGTAGAATTTGTTATTTCCTTTGCCTTTTCAATAGTTTCTAGTCTGTTTTTCAGGGCTTCATTTTCATTTTTTAACTCCTTTATATCACTTTGCAGTAGATTCACTACCTGTAAAAGATTCGCGAGTTCCTCATAGTAGTATGTCTATGAGGTAAACTTAAACAGGAGAGGTGAAGAAACAAAACAGTAACCAAAGCGCTAATAAGTCTGCAGGGTTGCCAGATCAAAAATAGAAAAGTCCTTCCTTCTGGATATGACCTACTGTCAGATGTCAGGCATATCGAATTTCTTGCACCCTAGCATAATGGTGCTAAACGTAGCATAATTTAACCGTCATTGGCATCTAGCACCCTGTGTTTGGCATAACAGCTAAATCTAGCATAATAAACAACCGCTCTGAGTCTGAGCGGTGGAAGTTTAATTCAAAGGAAAGAACTCTGAAGAAGTAAAAAAAAAATTAAAAAGTTTGAAACAAACGGCTTTGTTTTTTTACAAATGTTTTAAACATGTTTTTTTTTACAAGTGTTTAAAACACATTTTGGTGGTAGATATTTTATAGTCTGTGATAATTTTTTTGATTGGCAACCCTGTTTTTTCATTGAATCTGTGTCAATTAATCCGTGTTTTACAGGTCTCACTTATCGCACAACACTTGACGTCTGACGTCACGGGAAAAAGCATTTTAATTTTAGGCTAAATGCCTAAGGGCCGGTTGCACCATCGACACTCAATCTGGCACTTTACAAAGTGCTGGATGACAACAGGCGGGTGATTTAGGCGGCGGTGGGTTGCACCAAGCATTTTTATCCTCAGCCTTGTAAGGTGGAACTTTCTCCTGCTTGCCGTACGACCTGGCAACAGAAACTGGAGAAAGTTGTGTTTTCGATTGTGTTTTGTGTATTTATTACGTACTATAGATCCAGCAAGCTTTCTGAAACCTCGGAAAATATGCGAACTAACCGGCCTCCCACACCCCCTTCTTTCACCCACGGTGTTTGCTCTGGCGCTGGTCGGGCAAGGACCTTCCCACTTCCGCTGACACAGTGTTGCTAATTTTACTCTCTTCAAGAATTCGAGGAGTGTTGTTGATGTGCGTAGACGTGTTTTTGAGTAAAGCCCCTATCACACGGAACTGGATTTCTAGTTAGAATGCCCTAGTTGGCGATGACTGGTTTTGAGGAATAGGACATGTTCTAATTGCTACTAACTTCTTCGACTAGATTCTGTGGAACAGCCAATCAGAGCAAAGTTTGGCCATGTGAAGATATTCTGTGAGTTTGTAAAGTAGCCTTTTTTTGTCTGTGGCTTCCGAGTGCATACAACACGAAAGGCATATTTACAATTGAAAAAGCTAAAATATTCTTCCATACGTGTATAGTAAACGTTGTAAAGTATGTATTTTATCAGCGCCGTTCTTCTCTACCTAAAACCATTTAATGCGATGCGATATTCCTCTCGGTTGGATAGTTATCGTATTTTAAAAGTGTGAAGTGATACGTTGTTTACATCTCGCGCGGCCGCCATTATGGGAACGAAAGACTATCGACAAGTACGGTATAACAAGTACCGTGTGAGGCGAAAACTAGAAAATGGGTAGCCAGTCCAGCGTCAACTAGAGCATTCCAAATAGAAATCCAGTTCCGTGTGATAGGGGTTTAAGTGTAAAATGTCGAAAGTTGTGCACAGCAGTGAACGAAATTTGCTACTACGAATCATCGAGAAGTGTGAAAATGAGAAAAAAGACGGGTGATATTATCCTCGCGATCAACCCCTAAAGAGAGCAGTATATCTAACGGGACGGTCGGAGTCATTGCTTAAAAAACTGAAAAGAGAGAAAAAAGATTTACAAACCCCTGACCAGAAATTGTCAACTCCTGGTATACGGAGACGTGCTCGACATAATAAGATTGTCATTGACGACATGGAAAAGTGTATACTGCGAAGGAAAATCCATGAAATGTACGTAGTGAAAAGAGAAGTTCCTACAATACTGAAACTTTTAGCTATTGCTAAGGAAGAAATTAATTATCGGGGGGGGGGGGGCGAGAAACATTACGGAAAATTAAGAAACAAATAGGCTTTAAATTTAAAAAATGTAGAAACTCTCGCTTAGCTCTGGTTGAACGAAGCAACATTGTGGTTTGTGATTAACAGATTCCGCAACGAAGGGAGGCCTGTTGTTTACATTGATGAAACTTGGATTCATCCTAATTACAAAGTAAAAAAATGTTGACAGAGTGAAGATGTGTCAGGTGCAGGGGCGCCGACTTGTCAAAAAAATTGGGGGGGGCTCTGATCACTGAAATAAATTAAATTAATGAATGGCCACATCTACAAACGAAACTTAATATTCGGCCTGCATATTTGTTTACTTTCACGGCACACGCCCACTTCTAGATTTGGCAACACAGGGGGGAAAACACGTGTTTCTGCCATCCCTTCCCTTGCCCCAGAGTTCCCGAGCTCCCCTCCTAAACATTCGACACTAGCGCCACTTGTTTCTGGCCAGGGTTTCAAATAAGTTGGTGGATCTATAATGTCTGCTTGTCAATTCCAAATGCATGGTTTTTCAACTGAAACATGTATTTATTGCAATAAAATGAAACAGCTGATCGAAGTAGGTAATGCATGTGTCGTACTCTCATATAATATCAAATGTATGTTATATGATACAATATAACCCGTAATCTTTCGAAGTAGTGGGAAGCTTACAAACTTTTCAATTTATTTTTCACGTACTCCAATTAACATAATGCAAAAAATAATATTCGTCGTCTTATCTTTCAGTAAGACATACGGTCACTTTTTAAAAAATATTAAACACTACTAAACAGTGACCAAAATTTTACGAAGTCGTAACAAAGGCAAGTTACATTTATTAAATTTTTTTGTGCAAGGCTGACATATCTGAGTTTGTGTAAATATACGGAATGAGAAGAGCAATCTTCTATTCTGCTCTTACTAATTAACATTCGTTTCTGTTAATAATTTATCAATCCGTAACCCCTTCTTTAGCGAATAGCGAGTGTTAGTATTATCAACGTTGACCATCATCTTTATTTATAATGCAGATTTTGTGCAAGATTAATATTGAAAGTTGGTTGAGTAATAACAATGCAAATGAAAATTAAATTTTTGTATTCAAAACAAATTCGGATAGCACAATAAAAAAATCGTTATTCAACGGTTCCATGTACAAGGTACATTTTGGGAATTACTATCATCTTAGCACAAAAGGAATAATCAAATAGTAATGTAAAGTACTGTAGTACTGTATGTACGCATGTTTTATTCTTATTAAGAAAAAAGAAGAAACTCCAGGCTGTATATACTTTCAGATAGGTAGTTTTGTGCAACGTTATATGCTAGTGCAATGCAAGAACGTATATATTTGTTTACAGAAAACAGTAATATTCACCCGGAAAATATACCTTGTACATACGTACAAGCTGTGGTCCTTTTTAGACGAGCGGATAGGGACAGTATTAGCACCTTGGGTAATACATGCGAACAACACCAAACATGGCCGGCCTAACCTATCCACGTATGCATATAATAGCTTAAATAAACAAATTAGAACTTGCCAAACCTATTTACATGCTTATTTATGCTATTATTAGATTATGTGGATAGGTTAGGCAGACCAGGTTTGGTGTTGTCAGAATGTATTTCCCAAGGTGCTAATGCTGCCCCTAGCCGCTCGTTTTTTGAGGCCAGTTGTTTTCAAAAATCAAATACAAGACCATGTGTATTGCATATGAATGTTAAAAAAAAACAGAAAAACTTGAGGAGCGATTTTACAATACCGGGAATTTGTCCATTTTGTTTGAAATTTGGCATACTCACTAAATTAGGGCTCCTAATCACGAATCTGAAGTTAAAATTTGGCGCTCACGTGTCAAACTTGCAAAATAAGAGGGTCAGTCTTCGCAACCGACAATGCACAATTGGTCATTATTTATCGCAAGATTTTCCGTTTCGAATACTTAAAGAACGAAATATATATATATTCCTAAAATACTACAACCCTAAAATTTTTTAACTATGTTTCCTAACCTAACCTAACCTAGCCTAACCTAACCACGCGCCAATGGTTCGTGGGGCTAGCGCCAATGGTCCGTGGGGCTAGCCATAATTCAGGAATTTCTATACGTGAGCGCCAAATTTTAAGTGCAGATTCGTGATTAGGAGACCCAAATTAGTAAATATCCGAAATTTCAAACAAATTGGAGAAATTCCCTGTATTGTTAAATTATACCAAACTTGAGTGCACGTTTTATGCAATGGTGCATTTTCTTTGTATCTACGAAACGTAACACCATTCGGAAATTGTTCCTTGTATATACGTATCAACGCCGTAAATATACTGCTGTACCTGCCTCTATTACTATTATTATTCTTTGACAGTTTTAAAGTTAAAGTACAAAATCTTGCACAATGTAATTAAAAATATGTTACTTCGCATAAAACGTTTCCTCTGAGTAGTAAATCTCGAAAAAAAAAACCTTTGGCATTTACGTCTTATGCTCTGCCATGAATATTAGGGTAAGGTTGGTTAGGTTAGATACAAAACCAGTAGGAAATTATGTAGATTTTCAGCGAAAAATGCAGGCTCGACCAGGACTCGAACCCGGGTCTCTGGCAATCCGTCCCATTGCTCTACCACTTTTTTTTTTTTTTTTTTTTTTATTTCCTTTACTATTTACATCTGATTATAACAAACTTTTCATGATTACTATACAGGTTTTACAAACTAGGATATATTACATTTAGAAAATTCGCATAGACATTGTTCCTTTTGTTTGCCGACATATTTTGAAATGTGTGCCTTAAATAATGCACAAATTGTTCATGAAAGTCAACTTGCTGATAAGTAGAGGCAAACCAGGCATATTGCCCCAGTAACCACAATACACTGTTCTGTTTCTTTTTAGGGAAATAACTAAAATTGGGAAACAGAAGATGATCAATTGTAATATTCTTCTCATTGGTACGACAGATGACACTTACGAGTTTTGCAACATATTTCCATGACGTAGCGGTTATTAAGCATTCACTGAGCTTATGCACTAAACTATCAGGCACGTTACATATTAAACATAATGATGAATCTGCCATGTGCAGATCATAGAGTTTCACTCGAGTCAGTAGTATTTGATGCACTATAACAAACCACGCCGATCGTATTCTTGTTGCGAGATGCCTCGCGTGTATATTTTTCCACACCACAGGCCAACGACCTTCCGGGTGTCTTGCAACTATCTTAACAGCCTGTTGAGACGCTACACGCATTCTTCTGTACATGTGCGACACCACTGGAACAGGCAGGGTAGGAGTTTGTAACAAGCCATAGCAGATCTCTACTAAGGTATCACGGAGGTACCTAAGGTTGTGGGGGAGGTTAGTCACGTTTATGGGGGGATCCAACTGTATATGGGCCAAGCAGTCTCGAAGAACATGACTTGTAAGGCTATCAGGGCTCTGAATCATCGTCTCTATGTCCGCTTGAATGCGGAGCGCCTGGCTCTTGTGGTGCACGTGTGCAAGATTCAAGCCTCCCCCAGCATTATCTAAACACAAGGTCTCGTGTTTTACACGTAACAACTGCCCATTCCAAACAAACCAGTTCACTGCACTTTTCAGTTTTGTTACATCTAGCATTCGCATCGGAAGTATTTTGGCTATAAACCACACTTTCGAAAGAGCATACACATTAACAAACGTGACTCGTGATTGCAAGCTAATGTTTCGAAACTTATTAATTTGTAGCACTGCTTTTACAATCCCAATCACTCGATCATAATTTACTTGTATCATTCCTTGCAAAGAAGGCGTAAATACTACACCAAGGATTTTTACAATGTTTACAACAGGGAAGTGTTGAACTGGTGTGTGAGGTGGAGAATTATTTAAAAACATCAAACAGGATTTCTTTACATTTATGTGAAGGCCTGAATACACCCCAAATTCCGTCGTTAGTTTATGAACCGTGTCCACATCAACAGGTGACTGCACTAAAATGCTGACATCATCCGCATAAGCTAAAACTTTTAGCGACTTTGACAGAATAGTTATTCCTTGTAACCGTGCTTCCAGAGAGGCAAGCAGGGGACTTAGGGAAATACAAAAAGCCAACATGGATAAGGGATCTCCCTGTCGGACACCTGTGACAATGCTAAGCGATTTTGTCAGAAACCCATTAATCTGTATTTTCGATTCAGCATTTTTATATAGCCCTTGCAGTGCTGAGAGAAAATTCCCCCGTATGCCCCTTTTATGCAAAACATGAAACATATAATTATGATTCAGCGAATCAAACGCACGTTCGAAGTCCAAAGCTAAAATCGCTTGATCCTTTAAATTTTTCTTATTATGATTACTGGTAACCACTTCACGCAGCGTTTGCAACACTGCATAAATGTTTTTATTTTCACCATATACATATTGCATGTCCCCCACCAAGTTGCTTGAGTACGGCGTTAAACGTGCAAGCATACATCGTGTGAAAATTTTATAGTCGGTGCACAGGAGTGTAATGGGGCGATAATGAGTGATCTCTGTCGGCTTTGCACATTTCGGTACTAATACTATAATACCTGTCTTGGAAGTCTTGCCCATTTTATGTTGCTGAAAGGCCGCGTTGACCCACTCAGTTAAAGTCTGCCCCACTAGCGTCCAAAATGTTTGAAAGAAGCATGTAGGAAGCCCATCCACACCAGGGGCGGAGAAAGGCTTTGACGCCTTCACCGCTTTATATACTTCTTCGAATGTGAAATCCTCATCAAGCTTAGTTCTATCATCATCGGAAAGTACTTCCGTAACTGCATCCACAACAGAATCATAATTTGAATTGGCAGGTTGGTGCTGCGAAAACATCCGAACATAATGCTCATATATTGTACGTTGTATGTCCTTAGGTGCTATGATTTTATTACCCGCTCCATCTGCGAGTTCAGTAATGAGTTTCCGTTGTGCATTTTGTCGTTCTTGTATCACGTGACTAATCGACACCGCTTCTTCAGGGTCAAACTGAGGCAGTCTACTTCGAATTTTTGCACCCATACGTTTGTGGGCGGTCATATTTAAGAGTATTGCTTGTATACGTTTAATTTCCGTATGAACCGGTCGTCCTGCCGATGCTTCTTCTATTAATTCACGCAACACACGATAATAAAAGTGATATTTATTATTCCAGTCACGAGACCTCTCTTTACAGAATGCTATACAGAAACGTTTAACTGACGGTTTTAGGATTTCATCCCACCACCGAAGGATGTCAGTACGTCGGAGGCGATGTGTCTCCCAAAATCTCCATTGCTCATGAAATGCTCGTTTAAATTCCTCATCAGACAAAATGGACGTATTCATTTTCCAATACCCATATCCCCTAGGCACTAAGGGAAGATCAATGTTAATTGCCATTATCACCGCCAAGTGGTCCGAAAAACATGTAGGGGTGAGAGAAATCGAAGTAACTTTCTGACGCAGTGCCGGGGTAACATAGAACCGGTCTAGCCGGGACGCACAATTGTCTCTAATATAAGTATACCCCTGCTTATCAAAATATTTATCTGTCCAAACGTCCACCAATTTAAAACCAGACACCAATTTTTGGAGGGAATTAGATGTTGCAAAACCAGGACGTTGATCTTGTGGAAGCAAGACGCAATTGAAGTCGCCGCCACAAATGATATGTTCCTTTACACCTTGCAGTTCAGCCGCCACATCTGTCGCAAAAAAATTGTTCCTCTGTGCTCTCTGATTTGTACCTGATGGGGCATATATATTGCATATCCAAACATTTGCCACTTTCGCACATATAATTCTCCCATTAGGGTGACACACAACGTTAGTGATGGGCACCGTATTTTTCACGAGAAGCGCAGTCCCCGTTG
This sequence comes from Lepisma saccharinum, assembly GCF_977018435.1. Classification (NCBI taxonomy): domain Eukaryota; kingdom Metazoa; phylum Arthropoda; class Insecta; order Zygentoma; family Lepismatidae; genus Lepisma; species Lepisma saccharinum. The sequence goes on from NC_139243.1 coordinate 67,658,107, forward strand.
CCTGACAATTTGCATTATTATATACTACTATAGATGGAGGCAGTTCAAAATTTATCACTTGAACTTCCTGGAGGAAGGCTATATCGAGAGACGACTGGATAAAAAAAGTCACCCAGCGCCTCTTGTTTATTCCTGTTTTGTAGTTTGTTAATGTTAATCGTGCCTATTCTGAGTGTTGTAAACATATCTATTGTAGTCGTCCTACATGTTATCAGGGACGCTGTATCCCCCTTATTGCCAAGGCTCTCCTTGTAACCATTATCCCCGACATTTACACCACAATACAATAAGACCAATAGATGACAAAAGTACCACATCAAGTAAATGGAACAGAGTGGTACAAATCGTTGATCTTCTTTACAAAAAGAAGAAACTTATATATACAAAAAAAAATATATATATACTCTATCACTCTATCATACCTATCAGTCCCCTAGCAAAAGCCCTTCTTATAACCACAATCATTTCACTCTTACAAAAATTACTTAAACCTCCTCAACATTACTACTCAGTCCACGAAATCAGTTTGTGGAAAATTTAGTACTATTAACACTGTTACCTTTAGGTACATTGCCTATTTTTTTTTTCTAACTAACCTGTTTATAATCATGTTTAGTGTTGTCAGTATCCACTCCACTCTCTCGAAGAAATATTATAGAATGTACACCTGCAGTATTTTTCTTCTTTTTTTCTATGACGCACACGACAATTAACTTTGGATACTACACTAGGGGTGGTCACTCCTTCCTTTCTTCTGTTAGTGCAGATACCCATGGATGTGGACTCAGGACCCCCCAGATACCTGTGGATGTTGAGGCAGAGCTCCCCCAGGTTTTTTCTTCTTGCTTATTGGCGGGACGAATCGTGGTCTGGATCGCTTGTGTCTGGAAGAGCGTCGTTGTCCTTTATCCGTGGTAATTGCCGGAAATTCATCCTCTGTTTTCGATTCATCCCCGGATCCACCTTCTGTGCCGGTGTCTACTTTCTGGAATTCTATCTTCTTGTCTGCTTCATTTCCGAGTTGTGAGGGAATTCCTGAGGTGTGTTGTACCTTGTCAGGTCCATCTAGTGTTGTTAAGGGGTTGGAGTTGGAGCTGGAAGGTTGGCTACTCTCTTCACTTTCACCTACACTTTCACCTTGTTGTTCGTAATGTATCTTGTCTTTTTCGGTGCTCTTCTTTTGGCTTGGGTCGGTTGGTGTTAACTGTGTTTGACGCTCTGGATCCGTAGTGGGTGTCTCTATTGTTTCATTCGTGAAATGGGGGTTGGATCTATGGCAATTGACCTCTTCTCTTGATGTTGTATTCGAGTTTTGGGGTCTTGTCAGTACTGGAAGTACTGTAGGTTGGGATACCATAGGGGTCGTTCCAGTGGTCAAATTAACAGGGACTCGTCCAGTTCTATTAACGCGGGGTCGTCGCGAGGGGCATTCTGAGAAGTTATGTCCCTCTAAATCACACCCACTACACGTACGTACTTGACCAGAATAAGTTACCCAGTACCTGTCTCCTTGTATGGTAATGTACGAAGGGATTGCTTTCCGCAGGGCCATTTTAAACACAATGCGCCCCGTTCGTGTTCTATAAATATGTTCTTCTGAATACCTCTCTTCCTTTACGTTCAGCACTTCACCGTATTCACTAATTACATTACGAATCGCATCGTGGCTTAATTCGTCTGGCACTACATGCACACTTACAAAAACACTCTGCTGGTCTGCCCATTCCACATCTATTTTATGCCGTCAGTCTGCATCATAATAGGGCACTTCAGCTCCATAATCATTTAATAATCGCTCACCCACAACTTTCGTTACAAATTTCACAAATACACGGTTTCGATAGTAATCAATTTCAAAACTTTGAACTTGGTTCGATGTCACACCGTACGTGTTATGAAACCACTTATGTAAATCCAGCGAAGTAGGTCTAGATTTTACACTACGAAAAATAAATTTCAACGTATTTTGTCTCTGTACCGGCATGTTTGTCTTCCATCTAGTCTTTCTCACTTAGCATGTACGTACTACAAAAACAGTGCTTGCTCAATTCAACTCAAGAGTATTTGCCTTACCTGCCACACGGAAAACAGCGAACGCGAAAACACGATCTGCACGCGGCCGCGTGTGCAGCTAGACTGTACCACTGAGCTACCGAGCCGGCCTGGCTTCCCCTGCATTTTCGCTGGCGCTGTTTTACCTGTGTGAAATCGTCTCTGCAAGTGCTACTGCAACGGAATCTGTTGCCTTTGAAACACTATAGACGCCGACGTCTATAGTGTTTCAAAGGCAACAGATTCCGTTGCAGTAGCACTTGCAGAGACGATTTCACACAGGTAAAACAGCGCCAGCGAAAATGCAGGGGAAGCCAGGCCGGCTCGGTAGCTCAGTGGTAGAGCAATGGCACGGATTGCCAGAGACCCGGGTTCGAGTCCTGGTCGAGCCTGCATTTTTCGCTGAAAATCTACATAGTACATCTCCTGTGTGCGCCTAATTTAACAGTAGGAAATTGTTCCTTGTACATGCGTGTCAACATCATAAGGATGCTTGTTAACAGTAAACTTTTTTTTTTGCCAGTTTTGGAAGTTAACATACAAAATCACACATATATAAATATACATTTCTTTAAAGATTGGTATTACGTCTTATGTACTACTAGGTATGTAGTTTCTTGATAGGTAATTATTGTAAATGTGTGTGTTTGTAAAAAACACACAACCATTCGGAAATTGTTCCTTGTACATATGTATGAACTGGACGGTAAGAGATAAGAGTAGCTACTGCTAAATATTATACGTGCATTCTTTGCCAGTTGTAATTCGGAAACAACACATAATTTGTTTATTTGCAATGTTACATTCACACCAATGGCGACGTAAGTGATTCGAATAATATTACACGTGTTTTAATCTTAAAGATTACAAATTACTAGGATTGCGAAAAAGCAACTACTGCATGGTGTACATTTCGTGTGTTGTGTTTGGTTGAAGAAATTTGTTACAGCAAACACACATTCATTTATTTGGAACGGCATTTTAATACAATTTTGCAAGCATCAAACGCATTACTTTAACCTGGTTTTATTTATATATCTGTGCCCGCATGCACACAAATCCTACTTACGAAATTTACAGTGAAACTGCTAATGCTAATATCAATATACATTTTCAGAACACACACGAAAATGACCACCTAATATTCATTTCTACACATATTTCTATAAACGTTGTTTTATTTATTGCCGTTCCTGGGATAATTAACAAATCTGCCTTTTTGTGCTGTTATTTGGTAATGCAAAACATGCAGCAAACTTTCGCAATTTACAACAGCTGATGGAGACTTTACTTTGCCATTTTATCAACTATAAAAGTGCAAACACAGATTATACTAGGTACTGCACGTCAGGCACGTATCCAGAGGGGGGCTTAGGGGGCTCGAGCCCCCCCGAAAGTTTTAGGTTTACACTAGATAAAATGAGGTTTTTTGTTTCTTGTGGTGTGAAATAAAATAATGTGACATTAAATTAAGGAAATAGATAATTATCGAGGCAAGACGGAGAATGTTCCGTAACCCTGTTAATGATAATACCACGTATCCAAGATGGGGCACAGGGGGCTCGACCTTCTCCCCAGGAAATTTTGCAGTTTACGTTAGATAAAATTAGATTTTTGGCTTCTTGAATAATGTGAAAATAATGTAAGGAGAGAAATAATTATCGAGGCAAGACGGAGCATGTTTATACCCCTGTTATTGTTAATAGCACGTATCCAAGGTGGGGATGAGGTGGCTCGAGCCCCTCTCAGGATTTTTTTCCATTTACACTATATAAAATTAAATTTTTGGCGTCTTGAATAATGTAAAGATAATAAATTTATAAATCTGAGAGAAATAATTATCGAGACAAGACGGAGAGGGTTCTATAACCTTATTATTGTCAATAGCATGTATCCAAGGTGGGAATCAGGAGGCTCGAGCCCCCCTTCAGGATTTTTTTCTGTTTACGCTAGATAAAATTAGGATTTTGGCTTCTTGAATAATGTGATGAAAATTTGGGAGAAATGATTATCGAGACAAGACGGAGAATGTTCTATAACCCTGTTATTGTTAATAGCACGTATCCAAGGTGGTGTTGAGGTTGCTCGAGCCCCCCCCTCCCAGGAAATTTTCTATTTTACACTAGATAAAATTAGGTTTTTGGCTATTTGAATAATGTGACGATGATTTAAGGAGATGGAAAATTATCGAGGCAAGACGGAGAATGTTCTACAACCCTGTTGTTGATAATATTGCACGTAAACTTTTCTTACGCTTTCGGTGTTGTCGCAGCGCACTTGAGCACTATGTAGAGACTTCTGAGCATTTGGAAGCTGCACAACAAAGGTAGCGTCACACGTCGGGCGATTCGTTGTAATTTCTAATCTCTGGAAGGCGGGAGAGGGTACGTTCTTGAATGAGAGAAGGAGTCAACTACTGGCAATATTAACGAATCGTTTTATCTGCGGAACGTTCTAGAATATAATGAGGATATAAACACGCGGATTCAATTTTTCGGTTGATCTGTACAAAGAATCGGTTAATAAGATTTCAGAGGTAAGTGTGACAATCCATACAGTCGATTAGTGATCAGTCAGCGTCCTCTGGTTGCTTTATAAGATATAGTGATTCGAAAATGAAGACATTGACGACAGCAGAACTTCTGGGGCCTCAGAGTAGTGCTAGCTCGGTTGGAGGGCCGAAGAGATCAAGGCCTCTCTCTCTCAAAAGTGGATATTTGAGCAGTACCAGATATTGGAGTGGTTTATTAAAACAGAAATAAGCTGCATAGATCAACTGAAAATCAAAGTTTTGAGTGATGATTTAGTTTTGCCAGAACTAAATTTCGTATATGCAGTCTGAGAATTTCATGGTATAAAAAAATACTTTTGTTTAAGCCTGCTGGGTTCGAAACACATTCAAACACTTAACTACCATAAAGAGACAGCCGAAAATTTTATGAATGTCGAGAATAGAAAGCAAGAAGATGTTGCATATGTAGACATTTTAGGTGGAAATTGCAGGCTCTACCAGGGCCCAAATCAGGGCTCTACCAACTGAGCCACCTAGCCATCCTTGATTTCAACCGATTTTTCGTTAAAATGTCTACATAGTACATGTCCTGTGTATATGAAATCGTAAGGTGTCGCCTGTATAGTGAACAAGCACAGAAAATATAGGAGAGAGAAGAAAACTGAGGAGCATTCCCACCGGTTGAGGATAATTTTTTCTGTGGTCAACAAGAGCTACTACTTCGAGGTTTCAATGACAGTGGCCTAATAAGGGAGATTTCACACTCTGTCGCCTGAAGATTAGGTTTGTGCGGCCTTTTGTGTCGCTACGGTGTGAAACGTTACTGTTGATTAGCCCATTCCAATCGACATGTATCGCGTGTCCCTTCGGTCTGTAACCTTCCTAAGTCTTGAAAATCCAAGTCACAAGGATGGAAAATTTGGGCCTTGTTAAGGTTAGGTGTGAAGGCAGGCAGACGACAGCACCCTGAAGGATCATATCCAAACCTGCAGTAAGAACGCATCTTACTTCAATCTCTAATACGGAATGATAAAAACTTCTGTCGAGTTGATTTTAAAAATGTGTCCGAGATAAAGAGAGGCGTGTCCAGGATTTTAGGAAGGGAGAGGGGTTACGCATACTATTTTTAGTGGTCAGTCCTGATTTTGCCATTTTTTCCCTGTCTTTGACGTTCCACTTTTTTTCTCTTTTTTAAAAAAAGGAATACTGGGTCAAATGGGGTTATGACCTCACCAACCCTCCCTTGGGCACGTCACTGGAGATAAATGAGTAAGCATTTGATCATACTGGGAAACGAAACATTAGATGTGTTGGGAACGGAAGGGTTATCACTGTGCATTAAGTGTTTCGTGATCCACTTGTATTCGAGAAGACTTCCTTTGTTTCGTGCCGATATATGACAAGACAGCGGAAGCTGTGACAGGCATTTTTGAACACTTGTGAGTGCTAAGGCCTGAATCTGAACAATTTGGTGGGTTTTGGCTTTTATACGAGCTGCAAACATGGGAGGACAAGACAAGTTAGTGGTGTTCAGGCTCGAAGCAGAGAGAAATACTCGAGAACTGTCTGCGTCCAGTTCGCAACCCACAGTTTGAATATCGCGTTGTCGAGTGGATTGTCCATCCCGTGCATGTGTAACAGCTTCGTAAAAACACTCAAAGACACCATAGATGTTTTTATGCCAGATGAGAAGAAATGGACAAACACACATACCGAGATGGTTCCGGCATACAATGTTAATGCATGGAAACAGGAGTCGAGTGGTAAAAAATGTTCAGATTTCACGTTCTGATTAAAATGACAGCCTTACAGTGGCGACGATTTAAGGGATAGTTACTCCCCATTTTTTATTTTCTTGCCTCAACATTATGGCCTCTTAATGATGTTAAGCCTTGTCTGCCAAGAGAAAGTAAACTTTCCTTGTACCGCCCTCCGCACCCCCCCCCCTTTTTGGAACCCAAATGCCACCACTGGTCTTGAACATACAATTGTGAGGTTCTTACTATACCCCTTAAAAAAATAGTGTTGAGCCCCCCCCCCCCCGAAAGGAATTCCTGGATACGTGCCTGCTGCACGTATCTGTTGGTTGCACAGTGTACTGCTTTTCCATGTTTATCCGGCACTTAACACGTTAGGCGGAGCCCCGACCACCACTTACGTTAGACGGGACTTTAAGTGCTAGGTAACGTTAGGCGGACATTGAACAACCGCAAAATGCTGTTAAGTGGGGGATAAGACGTTAAGCGGAGATGGTGCAACCGGCCCTAAGTTGTTAGGTTAGGGAGGCTAGCTATGTATGCACAAGGTAGCAACATTGTTGTGCTACAAGAAAGACCCGTGCTTTACTGTAGAAATTGAAACTTCTCAGTTCCTTGTTTCGTATCGTCTTGTAAGTTTGAGACTGGTGGAAGCTGGAAATGGAAACTAATATCTGAATACACAATGCATGATTTTGATCATGACATGATTTTTTTTCTTTTACGATACGTTTCATTGGTTTGTATAACTGAATGAAGCGCAGATGCTTACTATTGGTAACATTAATTTTGTACTTTGAAAGATAAATTGATCTGGAGAATCTATTATGACACTGCAGTTGTTTTCTGCTATATAAACTGTTCAGGCAGCAGGAAATACTTCACCCTGATTTTTCCAGGACGAGGATTGTAATTCTATAATATTTAGTTTCTTGAAATTTCGATGAACATAAATCCTAACCTACTTCAGTAGTGGCAGAAAAAAGGGGGGGGGGCTATTACCCACAACTTTTGTCCCTGCAGTAGAGGCATAAAACTATTCTAGAGGTGTCCGGGATCCCGAAAAGGCTGGACCGGTATCAGGAAAGAAAATTTCCGTCCCGATCCCGACTTCCGGAAATGACTTCCCGACTTTTCGGGATCCCAAGCAGTCTGGAAATTCCGAATGGTCATTTTAAAACGTCGTCAATTCTAGATGTTCTCTGCATTGTAAATGTCTGGAACTTAGCGGAAATTGTTAGGTTTTGTACCAGAAGTGCAGAAACAAGCACTTAAGATGGAAATTACGTGTAGAATTCGGGATTTCAAGAGCTTTGGGAAATTTCGAACATATCCCGTCCTGAAAATTTTCGGACTTTTTCTGGAAATTGAGAATTTTCCCCGTCCTGAATGTCTGGATTTAAAGAAAGAAGTGTCTGCTGCCACGTTCTTTTTCTGCTGGAACCTCAATAGAGATGCACGTGGCTGCAAACTCGGCCTTTGTTTTATCATGATTTCATCATGCTACGTATGCAATTACGTCTGTAACACTTACTGTGAAGTTGTAGCGATTACTTTCACAAAAATGTTTTAAGATTAGGTCCCTTAGCATTCTTCTAATAATAAACCTACATGCTCTCGTAGTTTGGTTAAGTTCTGTTAGCATTAAAATAATATCGTTAAATGCTTTCTAAAAAAAAATATTCTAAATTACCTGTACATTCATTCCAACTAATCATAAACTTGCATTTATCTCGTCTCAATCTGTTTGTAGCATCCTCTTAGCAGACGAATTACGTGGCAGGAGCAAATTCGAAGCTTATTCTTACTGCTGACACGTGCGTGGCAGCAGACTCGACCTTTAAAGAATATCCCGTCCCGACCCAAAAAAATCTGTCCCATAAACTGTCCTTGTCGCCACTGTACTCATAAAAATGAGTATTTTTTTCTTTAACGACTTTAACTATAATTTACTGGGAAAAGGTTGACTTTGTTTTGTTTAAAACATGTTTTTTTAACTCATGTTTAAAACTATGTTTAAAACAAAAAAAACATGTTTTAAACAAAAAAGTTTGTTTTGTTCTTTTAAAAAAAAAACACAAATTTTGCCAACCCTGCCTCCACATCTCTATTTTAGGAGTGGATATGTTTCCAACAAAATAGAGTAAACCGGTCCAGATCCCACCACTCACCAATGTCTTTCATCTCTTCCGCATCTTCCTGTCGTAAGATCGTAGAAGAGGGTGGAGGAGGCCCACCCTCTGGTCTGTCCCAGGGGGTGCTCGTTCGGCGGCGCAGATCGTATGCGCAGTTGTCCGTGGATGCATGACGTCGTCATCGAAACACTCGGCACGGAAAAGGCTGGTTCCTTATGCAAATATTGAGAAATTTGACAACGAATATCTTCTAAAATATAGTAGCAACTTTTACTGTTACGATTCATCCTTTCTAATCAATTTATCACAAAGTTGATTCAAATGTGTAAAATGGTTTTCAAGAAATCGTGTTACGAAGGAACCCCTGTTTTGTTCTCTCCAGGCTTCCAATGTAAGGGAGTTTTAACTTAAGCGCGTTGGATTTCTTTTTGCTGTGTTTTGAAATGAGATTATTTTGTTCTTGTCAACTGAAATCATGCCTAAATGCTATGGAAAGCTGTGAAAACTATTATCAGAAAACTAACGGAAGAAATCTAAAATATCACAGCTTGATTGATATAAAAAAATGCGACATTGCCCATTTTTGTGAAAAAGGCATTGTGCGAGATCTAAAAGCAGAACTTTATAATATTGTATGTAAATGTAAGGGTGTAATAAACGTGACTGCTTCCCAGGCACGTATCCAAGGGGGGCTTAGGAGGCTCGAGCCCCCCCCCCGAAAGTTTTCGGTTTACACTAGATAAAATGACCTTTTTTTGTTTCTTGTGGTGTCAAATAAAATAATGTGACGTTAATTTAAGGAGAGAAATAATTATCGAGGCAAGACGGAGAATATTCTATAACCCTGTTATTGGTAACAGCTCGTATCCAAGGTGGGAATCAGGGGGCTCAAGGCCCCCTTCAGAAAATTTTCAGTTTTCGCTAGATAAAATTAGGTTTTTGGCTTCTTGAATAATATGGTGATAATTTGAGAGAGATAATTATCTAGGCAAGACGGAGAATGTTCTATAAGCCTGTTATTGTTAATAGCGCGTATCCAAGGTAGGGATCAGGTGGTTCGAGACCCCCCCCCCCTACCGCTCCCCAAGGAAATTTTTCAGTTTACACTGATAAAATTAGATTTTTGACTTCTTGAATAATGTGACGATAATTTAAGGAGAGGAATAATTATCGAGACAAGACGGAGAATGTTCTATAACCCTGTTATTGTTAATAGTGCGTATCAAAGGTGGGCATCAGGTGTCTCGAGCCCCCTCCCCCAGGAAATTTTTCAGTTTACACGAGATAAAATTAGGTTTTTGTCTTCTTCAATAATGTGACGATAATTTAAGGAGATAAATAATTATCGCGGCAAGACGGAGAATGTTCTACGGACCCTGTTATTGTTTATAGCGCGTATCCAATGTGGGGATCGTAACTCGTGGACTCCCCCCACCAGGAAAGTTTTCATTTTACACTAGATAAAATTAGGTTTTTGTCTTCTTGAATAATGTGACTATAATTTTAGGAGAGAATACTTATCAAGGCAAGACGGAGAATGTTCTATAACCCTGTTGTTGATAATATTGCACGTAAACTTTTCTTACGCTTTCGGTGTTGTCGTAGCGAACTTGAACACTATGTAGAAGAGACTTGTCAGCATTTGGAAGCTGCACAACAAAGGTAGCGCCGCAGGTAGGGCGATTCGGATTCATTGTAATTTTTTAATCTCTGGAAAGCACGAGAGGGAACGTTCTTGAAAAAGAGAAGGAGTCAAACTACTGGCAATATTTACGAATCGTTTTATCTGCGAAACGTTCTAGAATATAATGAGGATATTAATACGCGGCTTCAATTTCCCGGTTGATCTGTACAACAGAATAGGTGCAGACTTCAGAGGTAAGTGTGACAATTCATACAGTCGATTAGTGATCAGTCAGTGTCCATTGGTTGCTTTGTAAGATCTAGTGATTCGAAAATGAAATGGACTAAATACCGTAAAGTAAAGAAGTCTACCACTAGTTCCAGTTTGGTCCCAAAGCTAAAGACATTGACGACAGCGGAACTTCGAGTAATGCTACGAGCAGTTCGGGTCGAAAGACGAAGAGATCGAAGGTCTCTCTCTAAAGTGAATATTTCGGCAGTATCGGGCTGGGCATTGGAGCGATTTATTAAAAAAGAAATAAGCTGCACAGATCAACTGAAAATCAAAGTTTTGAGTGATGATTTGGTGGTGCCAGGACCAAATTTTGTGGATGCAGTCCGAGAATTTCATGGCATAAAAAAATACTTTTGTTTAAGGCTACTGGGTTCGACACACACTCAACAGACAATTTTGGACACTTGCGAGTGCATAGGAATGAATATGAATAATTTGGTGGGTTTCGGCTTTTATAAGAGCTGCAAACATGGGAGGACAAGACACATTAGTGGTGTTCAGGCTCGAATGAGAGAGAAATATTCGTGAACTGTCTGATTCCAGTTCCCAGCACACAGTTTGAACCTTGTGTTGTCGAGTGGATTGTGCATTCCGTGCATGTGTAACACCTTCGTAAAAACACTTCTGGTACATAGATGTTTTGATGCCTGATGAGAAGAAATGAACAAACATACATACTGAGATAGTTCCGGCACACAATATTAATACATGGAAACAGAAGAGTTGAGTGGTAGAAAATGTCCCGATTTCACGTTCTGATTAAAATGACAGCCTTAAACAGTGGCGACGATTTAGGAGATAGTTGCTCCCCATCCTTTTGCCTCCACACTATCACACTATGGCCTCTTAATGCTTGTCTCCTTGTCCCCCCCCCATTTTGGAACGCAATTGCCACCACTGCCCTTAAACATACAATTGTGACACCCCTTTAAAAAATGGTGTTCAGCCGCCGCGCCGAAAGGAATTCCTCAATACGTGCCTGCTGCTTCCCGTAAAATATCACTGCACTCTCCACGTTCTGCTTCTTCTGTCTTTTCTTTGGTGCCGTCAATAGCTTCAACACGTTGTTCTTTTATATATATTTGTCACATATTTGTTTTAATTAGTATTCTGTTCGATCCGCCACCTGAACGCAGCAGCTAGGGCTCAAAGGGCAGTGTAGTTACACCGGAAGAAGGCTCGGAAATGGCAGGCTTCAGAAGTTAACTTATCCAAATTAAATTAAACAGGTATGTGCTCTCTCTAAATTTAAATCATAGTTCACAAATAATTTGATTAAATGTTTTAAAAGTATCTGTTTTATTTAATAGCGTGTTCATTGGTGCATTCTTCTCCAGCATAGCCATAGGCAGTGACCACACTACAGGGGGGGGGCAGGAACGCCCCCAATTTTCGTTCGACAATTTCTCTCTCTCTCTTATCTGCCCCCAGTAAAACGACAAAATAAATAAATGAATGAATGCTCTTTTAGCCAAAATATGCATTTTTGTGTCGTATGTAACGGAATAATAAACATGATTGCCCCGGGAAAATATGATTTACCCCTCCATCTTTACTATTGCGCTGTCACTAGCTACAACATATTTTGATTTCTATTGTTCCCACATATTTATTTTAATTTTAGTATTGTGAATCATATTCCACTGTGTTACCTCATGTAGCCACCCCCTCCCCCCACACACAAGTACGACTTCAGTTGTAAGTTTTAGACTAAGCTTATCAAATATCCACTTATATCTTTGTATTCTTGAGCCATTTAAAAAAAATCATTTCGCCCTTCTTCTGGACTATTTCATAGGAATGTTTTCCCACTGGAAGCCCCTTTGCAGATCGAGATCCGGGGCTATAGCCTTTCTAAGCCACCGTCCCCTCCAAATACTCTCTTGGCCTCATGAAAGAAAAATATATGTATTTCTACGAAATATTAATTTGACTTGGCAGTTTCTCTTTTCGAACAGGAATAAGTTTTAAATTTTAATAGCTTATAAATTTACACTAGCAATTTTGAGTAAAGGTTTTGCGTAACCCTAAAAGTACATTTAGAGACTGCAAGGTCAACTCTCGATATTTCAGATATATTAATAATTTTCATCACAATGTCTTGTAATAATTATTTGTTACTTCAATAACCTCCTCGTAAATGTTTCTCACATATTAAAACATAGATGCCAATTTCTGTTTATTTCCTTGTAATGCTGACCTCCGTGGCGAAGTGGTTAGCACAACGCTTTACGATGCCAAGGGCCCCCAGGTTCGAATCCCCGCCCGTCTACTTATCTTTCTTCAATTTCATCATATCATCACGCATCCTCATCTTTGCGATTAGCCATATGTGACAGATAAGCGAAGTAAAAGAAACTAAGTCTATTAATCAATTATTTTTTTAAACTATTTAATTCTTCTTTAGCATGCCACGTTTTTGTTAAAATTATATTACGATTTGTAAAATGACGAAATTCTAAAGGAGAACACATAACTTTCTTTGTAGTGCATCGGTCAGAAAGTTTCAGGAATATGGATTTTCAAAATAAATTTTTTCACGTGTGCTTTGCCCCCTTTTAAAAGTAGCGCGTTTTCAATTATGTTACTAATCATTAAAAGGATGCCTCAATACCATCTTGGAGGATGACAATTATTATTTTTTCCCTCCTAAAAGTAATAATATACTTTCGCTCTCTGAATCTCCCATATAAATGCTAAGGGCCGTCTGCTTCAGCCGAGCTCACTGCTTCTCCGGTGACGTCACGCGTTCGTGCAAGATCGGCAATCTTCGGATGGCTTTACCTAATCTCTATATTCCCTGGGTCTGTCCTTTCTCAGCACCGACGCAAGGTGTCAGCCATTTGTAGTGCCTTATTTTCCAGAGAAATATTTATGACAGGAAATCTTAGAAAATTGGATTCGTAAATAAAGCTAATGTGCCGCCTTTCCTTGTCGGCGAATTTTGTGACAATGTTTCAAGTCGAATGTTAGCAAATCAATTTGTCTTCTGCTGGTGTTCCGTTCGGTCCGCATCTTGCCATTTCGGAAACCGTTCTGTGTCGTTGCCCGTTGCAAAAAAAAGCGTGTAGCTAACATTGTTTGTGTGTATGTGATTTTAATTTTTCATGTGTATTTTTTTAGCTTGAGTTTAAGTGTATCTGTGCTTCTTTTTTTCTGATTCTTTTTATTTGTGTTTGTAAATATATTGGCCAAGTCTGCTGCCATGCACGTGTCAGCAGTAAGAATGGGCATCAAATTTGCTCCTGCCACGTCATTCGTCTGCTAAAAGGATGTTACAAATCTTAAGAACAGATGAAGACGAGAAAAATGCAAGTTTATGATTAGTGGGAATGAATGTACAGGTAATTTAGAACCTTTTTTATTTAGAAAGCATTTAGCGATACTATTTTAATGCTAACGAAACCTTACCTAACTACGAGAGCATGTAGGTTTATTATTAGAAGAATGCCAAGAAACCTAATCTTAAAACATTTATGTGAAAGTAATCGCTACAACTTCACAGTATGTGTTACAGACGTAATTGCATACATAGCATGATGAAATCACGATAAAACAAAGACCGAGTTTGCTGCCACGTGCATCTCTTTTGAGGTTCCAGCAGAAAAACAACGTGGCAGCAGACACTGCCAAATATATTTGGAAGAATTTCTATACATGATTAGGAACACTCTTTGGTACGCATCCCTGTACAAAGTACCACTTGCCTGGAAACGAAACAATTTTGAACCAGTGTGAACAAGTCAATATTTCGTGTACAGTGAGAGTGGCAGTTTTTTTATTTGCTCTGTAATAATAATAATAATAATAATAACACTAATAAATGTTCTAAGTAGTGTAATTTACGGTAGGACTGGGACAAAACTTTTTTTGTATTAAAATTAGGCTAAGATGCCTATAAAAGTTTATTGCTCAAGTGTCCCCCTCTATCAAATTTAAGATTTTTGTACAATATTACTGGGATGAAGAGGGAAGAGGTGTTTTGACTGAATAGAAATACTTAAAACTAAGGCAAAATGTCTATAAAATTTCATTGTTACTGTGTAAAACCTACGATTTTTGAGCTTCTGAGAAAGGATGACCCCCTCAAATTGATGTGGCTAAACTTGAATTTGCTAAAATTGCTGTTTATAAATTTGTTAAAAATATGGCTTTTCTCGATATTGTTTTAACTACACTTAAAACTAATCCAAGATGCTCTTATGAGCCACACCTACCCACACCCACCCACTCACACCCACACCCACCCACTCACACCCACACATATTTACTTCCGGTCCACTTCCAGTTGAAGTTCAGAGAATTAATATGTTGACTTGTAAAATTCTAAATATTTTAATTCAAGACTAGGTACAACTTGTTTATCTAATACTAAGACAATGTAATATGCAGAAGTCTTCTAGAATTGCTCTGTGACTCTCTCATTTCTTACATCATAAACATATGATTTTTCACCTATAAGAATAACACTACATATGGTATCATCAGGAAGTGTTTCATGGAATTCACAGATAATTTTAATATTTGTCCTGTCATTCACCACAACATGTTTTCTTTTTGAGGTGTTGATGACAAACATAGGTCTCTGTGTTTTGAATTCATCTGGTGAGTAATACATGTCAGTATTCCCAATTGTGACTCTTTTGAATGCTGTAAATGCCTCATATAATTTGAGGAAATCATCCTTGGACATGTTTAAATTATAATTTTCTCTGGGGAACACCTCATTTCTGCCATTTTTAAGATATATGTTCTTGATGTTGCAGCTATCAAACTTACTTGAATTTTTTCTTGATTATTGTGTCTTCCAGTCTGAAACAGTACCACCACAAAATCTGGCATGTCATATTGTATACTGGAGAATGAGTTTGTAGCATCAAATTCATAATAGCTACCAGTGGCGGGCTTCTGCACACATTGATATGTATAAAATTGTAAAGGCACCTGTGGATTTTTTAGTATATCTGCTTTGTATTTAAGAGCATAACTGGCCTCATATTCAACAACCGGAATTCTTAGCTCCATAGTCTGAATAAGGCATTTGCCTTCATCAGGTAGGGTATTAGGCAGAGCTTCCCCAGTAGAGTTTAATGAACTATACCTCATCAAAGCATTATTATCATTGGCAGATCTTCTAAATGTAATTCTTAAACCACCCTTCCACATAATTTCTTTGTAATCTGAGAAGAATCCTAGCAACAGGCGCATAGGAAACAATACTGTGTGGTTCTTAGATAATATCTTATCACCAGCCTCAAATCTACCTATTTTGTAGTATGAGGCCTCAGTTTTAGACAATTTTAGTGTGGCCAAAGCAGTAGATGTAATACCAGGATAGTCTACTCTGTTTATAACAACACCATGTTTTCTAATCTCGATTTCAGAGAAAAGATGTGGCACAAAATTGTCTAACAGTCTTATATTTGAGTTTTACAACATCAAATTTGATATATAGGTCTGCTCTGTGAGGGTGTATAAAGCCATCCCCTACATCAAGGTCAATCTCAATCTCTGTGTTGACTTGATTTAAATTTGCAAAGGTCCTCCGGTTTGGGGGGAATGATTGTAGCTCATAACTCTCAATATTTTCCATTTTATTTATTTATTTATTTATTTATTTTATTTTTTTATATTTGTATTTATTTTTATTTAAATATTAATTTCTATGATAGCAGTTGTTGTGGCTCCAGCAAAATCAACTAATTCTTCTTTTTCATTAGTGACCATTAACTCAATATAGTCTATTCTATTATGGCACACAGGAAAATATAATGTTGGTGATGGAGTATAGATGATCGGTTCCATAAATTCAGAGTTAGGTTTGAATGTTGCAATAATGCCAGTTTGTTTGTGAGTGCCTATGCCATTTGATTTGGTGATCATACCCTCGGCCACATTACAGTGAATATTTAGTCTCTATGGCTAGGAATTTAGGTATATTAATAGCAGTGTGTTTAATGGCTGGTTCAAGTTTTGTGTTGTTCTCGAATCCTAATAGCTCTCCTATAGTACCCAGATCTACTATTTCTGTAACTACTCTGTGAGTAATTTTGAGTTAACAATATACCTCTAGGTAACTGAGCATTTAGAGTAGACAAATTATATTGCCCTGGAGTGATGACAATTTTTTGGTCACCAACTGTGATTGTGTTGTTGTGGTGTGTAATATTAGGGATCAAGTACATGCCATAAAATGCTCTGAGAGCTATTGTTTTGGGATAAACTATATCATCATGTAATCTAAGTTTCAATATTGAATTTTGGCTGGTGAGATGGAATACTCCCATGATGTTTTAGATACCACAAAGCTTTTTGAAAATTTTCAATCGATGGTTTATTTATTTGAGACAGATATTTAAGAACAGATAAACATAGATGTCCACAATTAATATCTTTGAAGTTTTGAACACGGGTATTATTGTAATAAAGATTAGTTGATTTTAGATATTTTACTAAATTCTCAGGTGGAACACCTCCAAATGAATCAAACACAAATGCCTCATTGTTTAAATATTTAAGATAACAGATCCAGTGAGTGCCCTGATTTTTGTACTTATCCAAATTAACTATGCCACACTCTTTTTTGAGTGATTGTTCTGGTAAAGAATCGGACATGTATACTCCTCTAAAATATTTGATGCCTAGTGGTTTGATTAAAGCTTCAATATCTTGGTTGGTAAGCGGCTCTTGTTTTTTTTTAACTTATTCATAACTTTCTTAACACCTTTGCCTTGTTTTTCCATAGCCAAATTATGGCGCTTTTGTTCGTCTAATTCTGCCTTATTCTTCTTGGCATCTATTACTGTTTTTGCTATGGCAGCCGATCCCCCAGCCAAGCTCCCCACGGCCCCCAATGCTGCTAAAATAGCTGGGATACTAAATATGAAGCCACCTATATGTGATTTTTTTCTAGATTGCTGTAATTTTTTTAATTGTGGGGTACTAAGTAACAATTTCATACCATGTCCCTTGGCAAGACAAGAACTTTTTTTCTTGCGCTGCTTTTTGGTTAGAAGACTATCAATAGTTTTAAGAGATTTAAGACCTGCATAAGGTATTTGATACATAACACCCTTGGCCTTCATTTTTTTTGGTTTATTATATACATATTCTGGGATTAACTAGTTCAATTAAATTATAGCTAATTTACTTAATTTATTACAACCCCCACCCCAATTTTTGTTTGGTGTTCATAGCTATGGTGGTCCCCAATGCTGCTATTCTCTCACCCAAAGAAGCATCTTTGCTTACAAATCTACCAAAAGCAACTTCTTCTAATTTTTTGTCTGCCACATGTCGCTTGTCAAGGTCGGTATGTGTGTTGTATGCTATGTCATGGTCTCTGCAAGCAGCATCTAGGGGATTAACACCAGGGTCACCTCTGTTTAATCTATGGTCTAGTTTGGTACCTGGACCACAATACTGATAGCCTGGTATGTGTAGTTCAAATGGCAACTTGTTTATGATGTCATTAACTAGCCCCCGACCCTCAGAGATATTCCAAAATTTAGGTGGTAGAGTATTAATAATTTTTATAAGATATCCAATCCCCTTAGTATCATTCACTATAAAATTAGACAATTTGGTGTTTATCATATCCATAATTCCAACTTTTTCATTGTAAAAATTGTGGTTACCGGCATTTTCTTCCCCAGCTATTACTAGTAATCTATCTACAAGTTTCCTGACATCGTCAACCCAGACAAATTCTTTAGGCAGGGTGTTGTATTGTTTGATCCCACTACCTGTCTTGATCTGTGACCATATTGGTTTGATTAAGTTGTTATATTTTGCTCCACTGCTAGACTTGACTCTTTTTTGTGTGGGATCATTGTTTTGGTATAGAGCATCTGATTTTATTAATATTTCTTTGTAATGCTCATAATCTTGATCTGTATAGTTGCCAGGTCTCTTCCTAGTCATTAGTTCCCACTATCCAGGTGTTCCAGAATACTTAACAAAACCACCTCTTTCTCCAAGATGAGATTCTGAATATACAATCAAATCATCTCCCATAAATGTTACTCTAAAATTGCCAATTCTATGTATGATGCTACCATCAAGTTCTGTGTCAGCATATGAACCAAAAACCTCATCTTTGTTGTCTTTAGGTGTGCTTAAATATTTTTGAGCAAGAAGACCCAATTCAATAGGATCCTGAGTAGCTTCAATTCTTCGAGGAGCAACAGGACTAGGTGTATGAATACTAGAAAGTGGGGTGATTGGATAATCTAATATGTTCCGAGCAGCTACAGGCACAAGCTCTGTGATTAAATTTTGATTTTGCTCTGTAACAGTTTTGATATTTTTACCTAGTTCACTAATAGCATCAATAATAGGTTGTTCTGTGCGCTTGTGTTGTTCATAGATACCTCGGTTCTCTGATTTCCATCCCTTAAATCGTTTTACAAGATATTCTCTTAATTTAAGATCATCAATAATTGGTCTTTTCATGGTTATTTATATATGTTTCAATGTCTAGAAAATTGTTAATTTTATTTCTATATTTACCACTATTAGGGTTTCTTGTCATATCAATTGTGACAAACCCATAACTGTCCTGGTTCCAACACCTACTGCAAAACTTAGAAAAATTATTGTAACTCAAGTCGCCACCTACATATTCATCATGTATGTGTTTGAGGTTGGTATGATCTTGATGAAACACACATATAAAATTGCTGTTGTCTCTTATCAATTGTTTTGGTATTTTAGAAAAGGTCTGTGCCAGGTAGAAGCAATCTATGTTTTTGTGTCGCCCCTGTGTAAAAAAATTTCTAACCTTGTTTTGGTTTTCCAGTATAATATCATCACATACAACAACGGAGTTATTGAGACAGTCATCGAGTGGCTTAACATCTGATTCAAAACTGGCTATATCCAGTCCATCATATAGATTCATCGGTTGCTGATATTTTAATTGTTCTAAGCTCTTAGAGAATACATACAAGTGTCTGTTTTTCCAGTCTAACCAGTTGGGTGCCAATAAAAAATTATCAATCATTAGTGTAGTTTTACCACAAGCCGATGTCCCAACAATAAGACATCTAATATTATCAGGTAGCAGTTTACCATTTCTCTTAATTTGCTGTTCAGGATCTGGTAGTCTTTTTATAACATCCCAGGTGTTCATAGTATCACTTTGTCTGCCTCGATCCAGCTGTGTTCTGGGAGACCTAGCCATTTGACCAGTATTTTGTTGCCTTTTTTGCGAATGACTTTTTCTATAAGATATGTGTCCGGCTGTTTAGTTTTGTTAAGTTCTTCTTCATAAAACCTGCCTTTGAGAATTTCACCTTGGTGATCTTTTATTATATATGTATTACGAGTCCCAGGTTTAACTTGAACCACTGTAAATAATTCGGTACTCCAATTTTTTGTAAAACCTCTTTTGAATAAGTGCTTATATTTGCTAATTCTTACTTGATCACTAAATTTGTATTTAGCTTTTTTTGTTGTTGATTGGTATCTAGGATAATAAACAGTACTGATCAATTTTTGCTCATCAGATGAAGTTACCTCAGAGGGTCTCATGTTAATTGTAGTGTGGACCGAGTTGTTATATCGATCTAGAAGTTCTGGTAGGATAGTAAGCCATTTATAATTACCTTGAAGGGTAAATTGCTTATACATATGATTTTTTAGGGTTCTGTTGAATCTTTCTACAATAGATGCCTTGAGATCACTGTAACTCGAGTAATGTTTTATTGACTGGCTTTTAATAAATTGTTGAAACACCAAATAATAGAATTCTTTGCCATTATCTGTTTGTAGATAGCGTGGTGATCTTCCACTCTGATTAATAATTGTCCTGAAAGCTTCTGTAACACATTTTCCAGTTTTAGATTTTAGCGGCAATGCCCAGGCAAATTTTGAAAATGTATCTATGACAGTAAGTATATACTTGTATCCTTTGTTGACCTTGTCTAAGTCTTTCATCTGTCCCCCATGAGGTGCCATCTCGACCAAGTCACACTGCCATAAATCATCTATGCCTTTTGTAACCACTGGCAGTCGCTTATAGTTACGTCTAGCTGGTTTGTGTAGTTCATTAACAATAGTTTGTCTAGTCATGGTATGTAAATAAGAATATTGCAACTATAGGGTGTTCAGCAGCAGATACTACAGGATTTTCTAAATATAATTTGTCTCCTATTTGTATTTTAAATTCCAGAGAACCGTCATCTTCAGCATAGGATGTTTCTAATGTATTGGGATCTGTAAAATCCTCTAACTCTATTTTCGTGATTTTTGGTTTGTTGTCAGAATTAGTTATTGATAAGGTAGGGTAGTGATGTGCTTGTGGTTGTAGCCAATATTTAATTTTGATTGGTCTAAGTGTGCCCCCAACAAAAAACTGGTAATAAAATTGTGCAGGGGACAGCTTATACAGTTTACCACCTGGTGTAAATGGTGAATCATATTCTTTGTTGGGGATACTGTTTAATTCAAGGATTACTGTATGCTTAGGATTCTCGATTAGGCCAGTTATTTCTCTTTCTGCTGTAAGCAATCTACTTATTACAGATTCAAGGTGCTCATTGATAGTCCTAACAATCTCATCATGGCCTGGTTTTATTCTTATGTCCACAGTAAGTGTTTTGTATTGTTGCACAATTTCTTGAAGCTGCGTGGCAAAAACAGACAGAGCATTTGCTTGGTTGGATTCCATGGTCCCTAGCTGTTGCTTGATGTTGGCTACAATTTGCTGTAGATTTTCAACAATAGCTAATTTTGAATTTTGAGCAGTAAGATCATGAACTTGTCTTCTGATATCCTCAAACAAAGCATAAAGTTCATTAATATGTTGATTGGTTGGAAGAGTAGCTACTGTCTGAGTAAGCTGTTTGATTTCTGTCTGGATATTCTTGATATCTTCTGATTTCAATATGCGATTCACTGCTCTTTTAATATTTTTAAGTTCCTGAGATGTAGGCAAATTAGATACAGTATTCTGCAAAGATTCAAGTGCTAATTTCACAGTATTTAATTCACTAGTGTCAGCCACACTACGCATAGCATCTTAGAGCAGGGTTATGTCTGCTTGAGTAGGTGTCGATTGTTGTAAAATTTCAAGTTTTGTTTGGATATCATCGATCAAGTGATGAAAATGAGATAGCTCAGATTCGGTGTTAAGGTTTTCAAGTTTGGTTATTTGTTGCTGAACCCTGACAAGAGTGTCTACAATACCAGGCAAGCGAGATTCTAGAGTTTCTTGTACATTTGTCAGATCACTTTGTACTGCTGCTATGGTACCCTCAAGATGGGTTATGGTACTCTGAATTTTTCCAAAATCTTCATATGTCTCAAGTTGCAGCTTGATGTTAGCTAGACTGCGAGTTATAGCACTCAGAGCATCAGAAGATGGTAAGTTGTTCATAAAATTTTTAAGTGTCTCAATTTTTTCTTTAACCTCGGCTATGGCATTGTTCAAGGGGTCCAAATTAGTTATCTGTAGTGATTGAATTTGTTCTTTTAGAGTGGAAATTACTAGATCAAAATCTTCTTGTGATTTTATGCTTTTGACAATTGTTTGGAACTGTGCCTGAACACTACTAATCTGCTCTTCTAGTTGTTGTTTTAATTGCTCAGAGTTGGTAGTTTGAGTCTTTAATTTGGTTTGAAGAGTCGCTACAGCCTCCTCTAAACTTTGAAAATTATCCAATGTTGCCAAGTCAGTATATTTTTGAAGCAATAATTTAAGTTCTGAATCAATTTTAAGAAGAGGGTCCATGCATTGTGATTGTAAATTTGTAATTTCTAGTTGAAGACTAGCATTGAGTGTGCTTTGTAAAACTTGTAAATCACTTCTTAATTTTTTAACTCTGACATCAAGCATCAGAATCTCATCACTGTGATCTTCGCGCCTTGTATGGCCAAATATATCATTAGGCATTTTTAGTTTTTGTTTTAGGGGTTATTTATTATAAAATATCTAATTCTTAATTCTATAAAAAAAGGTATAAGTTTGTCATAATATCCCGGGACCTCAATATATAAGCAGTCACCTGCAGAAACTGTATATACAGTGCCAGAAATCATGTTTGAGTGCTTAATTCTATAAATATTTCTCCCTACTGAAATCTTGACATCACCCTCGGGAGTTGTAATAAATTGTAATTAACCACCTATAGGTAATTGGTAGTGATTTAAATTATTGTTAAATATGTATAATGTTTTACCTGTTTTATCATCAACATCTGTAAGTATGCTATTGAGATGAATAATTAGCAAACCAGTTAGTTTAGATATTATATCAGGAGAGGGTGCTGGTGTCGGCAGGTCCATAATAGTTTTTTTTAAATCCAAATAAATTCATTGGCATGTTTTATTTATTTTGAATCATGCTCTGTCATTGGGCATTGATTACCACTTCTCAAATCACAATGCCCCCACGGTAAAGTATGTATGCCACATGATAAAATACATCTCTTATCGTCATGTGGGTCTAGAGCTACTTTTCTTACAATATTGCTAGTTAACAAGTGATCTTTACTCTGGATTCTACATTCTGATGTTCTAATTAACCTATCTGATTTAAGACAATTTTTATAATCTTCAAATTCAAGCTCTTTATCTACAGTATCTCTACCAGTGCCCTTAGCTTTTTTGGCAACAGCACCACTACATGTTTTAAAACTATACATTTTAGCTCTTAACCCAGCAAATCCTACAATAACATCGCCAAGTGTCTCATCTTTTAACTTGCCAGGCATCTTTTTGTTGTGGGGTTGAATCTTTGAATGTTCACTGGTATCAAAATATTTAAATAATTCAGGATGTGATATATCTTTATAAACATCTTCTGTTTGAATATCAAGAATAAAACTATCTGTGTCCATATACATTAATTTTATATTATTACCATAAAAAGGTTTCAACACATTATAATAGAGGTTTAACATACGTAATTTTGCCAATTCTAATATCACAGCCCCTACATAAATAGGTTTATCAAACTTAATTTTTGTTTTTTTCATGTTGAAGAGTGCCATATTCTCATCATAAATTCTTCTATAATTGAAATTCGGCTTTGCCACTAATTTTTTGCTCCGGCTGGGGTCGGTAACTAATTTAACATCACTATGCTTTCTAACATTTTCTATAGTTTTGCCATATACTGAATTGACCATTAATTTAAACAATAATTTATCAAATTGGCTTACTGCAGATGTTCGAACCTCGGTGTTCGTATCAATATATGGTTTTAACCATCTTCAGTGCCTGAACCTCAAAACTTTCCCAACCTTAGTTACTTTAACACCATGACGCATCAGAAACTGTAAGTTTTTGTAATATATTACATAATCCTGTTTTGGATCCAGAGTCATCATCAATTTCTTTTGTTTAGAACCGGGTGAACACTTAACCTCAGAAATTGGGGGCAGATCAGAAATCTTATTGTGTAAATTATCTGGAATTGTCAAATCAACCTCTAAGAACAAGCCATAATAACTGTCATCAAAATTCTGAAGATCTCCAATACTAAAATTTTCAACCCACTCAAGCCCTGCATATGGCAATTTATCCATCATAGCATGACCATACAAGCTATTTGCGTCCACATAAAGTATATAATTTGATGGCAATTCTGAATCATAATTAGAAATATATTTGTTATTAGCTCTGGCATATCTCTGAGAACATTGCACCATGTCCCCTCTTATACATTGCTCCATAAACAAGTACATATCTTGATCTTGGATTAAATTTAACTCCATTTTAGTGTTTAAAAACATTGTAGACCATGCTAGCCCTGGAGCACTATAAAAATAAATTGGATCTAGCTTATAATTTTCTATTGAAGATTTTCTAAATGCCTGAAGTATATCGGCTAAAAGAGTTACATCTAGTTTTAAATATGCCTTATGATAATCACCAAGTGTCTGGCATTTTAAGTTGGTCCACATTAACTGAGCATGATGATAATCTTCATCAGTGATTTCAGATGCCCTGAGTTTACTATAGAATGCTTTTTGTGGTGGCAGAGCACACTCATCAAATTTAGAAAAATGAGTAACATAATCATATGGGTATACACCTTTTTGCCTAATTAATTTCAAGTCCTGATTTGGAAACATGTCACAAGTAATTTTAAATTGATCGTCAGATAATTAATTGACTGGCCAGAGTAGCCAAGCTAGCCGACAAAATTCTGTATGAATCAAGAAATCTTAAGTGAATAGGAACACCATTAACTTTAATTATCTTGCTAATAGATATATATTTCTCATCATTTTCTGCTAAAATATTTAAATTCTGCTTGTCAAACTCCTCGTACCTGATCAGATGATGAAAATCATAATTAGATGCACCATGGCAAAATATTGGGACAAATTTTGGTCTCTGGATCTTAATATTACAACTATTACACAGTGCCATTAAGAATTTACCATTTGTATGGGAATGGTGTTTCACCTTGATATTTGTATCTGAAAATTTAAAATCACATACCAGGCATTTTTGTGCATTATCGAAATTTTCAATTTGTTCTTCTGTTAAAGGTATCATAGGTCTTGATTTTAATAAGATATTAGATGCTATATCATGGCACTCATTTTCTATTCTATGTGCAAATTCTTTGATAGCATTTGGTCCCATGTATAATTGTGGTTCACTAGCTACACCATCCCGTATAACTATATAACAAAAACTAGAAGGTTCATGTAACTGGTATGATGTAATTGAAGATTCATCAGGATCCGGATTGCAGAATGCAAGGGGTTTGAGGTTTGATTCGAAATCACAAACTATATATGCTGGGTGTTCCAACAAAGCTTCAAATTTTTTAAATTCGGCATTTTCACTTGGCATAGGCATCACCATATGAACAGGTTTATGATTCCCACAATATTTTAAATGTTCAACTAACTTATTTTTAGCAATTTCTGCATTCTCTTTACTAATCCCATTTACCATTTTTTGACCATCAAATACAGTTAAACATCTTTGGCACAACTTAAATATTGTATTAGATTTATTTATTTGTTTTCTTACTAAAGCTTCAAGATGGTATGTGCCATCTCCTTCAATTAAAAGCAAATCAATTGGAACAGCAAAATTATCATCAACTGTACTAATTCTGAGAGGTTCTATCAAGCAATTCCCAGCACCAGTAGAACAAATAAATACATTAATAGATAATGGTTTACCATTAATATCTCTGGCCTTTTTTTCAAATTTATCAATATTCTGAACATACATTGGATATTCTAAGCCCTCCATTGTGTCATCAAAATCGTGTTCATGTTGTTTATAATAACTTATTCTTTCTGGATGATCTAAAACTGGATACAAAGCAGCTAAAATACACCACAAAAAGCATTTCTGATCATTATTTTTTATGTTAACCACGGCTTTTTTATTTTTAATATTAGCAGGTAATGGCACATATGTCGAACCTTGTAGTGGGTTAAATTTAGAAATATTAATATATAACTTGTGTGGACTTCCACATAAACTCCATCCGGATTCTTTTGCGGCAAATTCAGAGTGTTTAATATTCAATTGCTCTATCAAACTGCGTATTATTTTGTTTAAATTTCTATTTGAATAAACAGCTACAGTTTCTGTTATGTGGGGGTGTGTAAATTTTGTTCCATTTAATTTTTTATATTGTATAAATAATTTGAAAGACAATTTATAAGAGCTATTTTGCTTATCTAGAATATCCTGCACATTGGAATTTATATTGTTTAAAAAATTCTCAATATGACATTTTGGCTCTGATATAAAACGGTAATCTTTTAGTTGGTTATTAAAACTACTATGAATAGGTGTATAGCGTGGCTTCTTTGCAGATCTAGTATTATTAGATGTTTTAAGTTTTCTTTTTAGACCAGATGAAGATGTAGATAGTTGTATATAATAAGTATTTTTATGTTTATTACAATTTCTTTGGTGCCTAGCCCAATTAGAGCTAGATATATTGTTATTGCATTGATTACAATATTTTTGATTTGGCATTTTTATTATTAATTTATTATATAAGATTTTTTGGGGTTTAAATTAAAACTCTATATTTAATATAAAATTTCAATTAGGTTTAGCAATATGTTTTGTATACTTAGTGTATATATTTAGTGTGTATGTATTTTTTTATCCTAGGTTTATTATATACAATTTCTTGGGGTTCAAATCAAAATTCTATACTTAATAAATAACTAGTTGTAATACCAATAGCTTACGTGCACAAAGATAGAATAAATATTGATCCCCAGAAGCACCCGACCTCGAGAATCACTGACCTCGTGCAATTGCATGTCTCCACGGGTATAAAAGCAGTGACCATAATAGCGTGTGTTATGTTTCGATCTTGTATATTGCCGTATCTATCAAACAGCAAGACGTACCCACGCGAAACCAAGCAGCGAAACTCAACAAATTGAGAATAGCCACGCGAAGCTATGCAGCGAGACTCACCCACGCGAAGCTAAGCAGCGAGACTCAACAAATTAAGAATAGTCACGCGAAGCTATGCAGAGCAATTCTAGAAGAGTTTTGCATATTACATTGTCTTAGTATTAGATAAGCAAGTTGAGCCTAGTCCTAGTTCAGAATATTACAAGTCAACATATTAACATAATAGTACAAAAATATTTTAAACAAGTATTTAAGATTATATTACAGTATACTACAGTGTACTCAAAAAACTCTTATGAGCGTATTGGATTAGTTTTAAGTAAAGCTAAAATAGTGTTGAAAGAATCATATTTTTAACAATCTTATGAAAAACAATCTGACAGATACAGCTGTATCCAAATTAATCTAAAAAAAGAGGTCATCCTTTCTCAGAAGCTCAAAAATCGTAGGTTTTACACAGTAACAATGAAATTTTATAGACATTTTGCCTTAGTTTTAAGTATTTCTATTCAGTCAAAACACCTCTTCCCTCTTCATCCCAGTAATATTGTACAAAAATCTTAAATTTGATAGAGGGGGACACTTGAGCAATAAACTTTTATAGGCATCTTAGCCTAATTTTAATACAAAAAAGTTTTGTCCCAGTCCTACCGTAAATTACACTACTGTTCTAGCACCATTGAGTACCGTTTTGGCATAATTTCACTGTTCAATCAGAACTTTTCGCAGCTGAGAGGTTGGCAACGCTGAAGGCAACACTCCTCCCCCTCTTATCGTCTTCGAGTTCGAACAGCTAAGGGCCGGTTGCACCATCTCCACTTAACGTCTCATCCTCCACTTAATACCATTTTGCGGTTGTTCAATGTCCACCTAACGTTACCTACCACTTAAAGTCCCGTGTAACGTAAGTGGCGGTCGGGGCTCCGCCTAACGTAAAGTGCTACTTTAACACGAAATCGAAGAACACTGTGCTTGGGAATTTCGAATCAACTGTGTTTCGAAGGTGGTGTGATATTCTCTTCGTTTTGCATTGAGAGCACAATCTTGACTTGCTGTGTCATTGCGAATTCATTGTAATACGAAATTGGAGAGTGGTCCGGTATTGTAAACTCGTTCCGTAATACGTAAATCAGGAAATGTTGTCTTCAAGTGACGAGGGTGAATTGTTGGAGATACTTCAACATTTGGATGGAAGAATTCAACGACCTCGTCGTGTGAAAGTGAGGCCAAATTATTTTGAAGAATTAGATGAACTTGAATTCTTTTCTCGATTTCGTCTAAAAAAGAACACTGTTCTACAGATCCTTGGTGAAGTGGAAGATGGTTTAAAAACCGTAACAACCAGGTAAGTTCATATCATATATCTTCTGTAAATGTTCGAACATGTAAACAGAAACTTGGGACGAATGAAATTCGGAATACTGATATTGCACAAGTGTATTTCTAAATTCCTTACGATGTGTAAGTTTTGCGTGAGAATATGGAATGCATTTTTAACCTTTCGTCTGCACACATATATTTTTGTTACATGATTTGTACGCTGAGACCTATAACACCTTGTCATTGTATCCTATCTTTGGATTGTCATAAATGCAGAAAATGTGCTAGAATTGTTGAAATGACAACATGAAATGCCAGTGTTGACCATCATCAATAATTAAACATTAGAAATATAGATTAGTCCATACACATTCATGGCCGCGACTATTTTCACCAGGTGGTGAGAACAGCATTATGGCTATTTTCACTAGGTGGTGAAAATAGCATGTGGGGCTATTTTGGCCCAAACTTTTTTCGAGTCCAAACAGTGCTCGTTACTTTAAGCAAGGTTCAAATTTCGTGTGACAATGATTTCCAAAATTCTACGATAATTAGTCTTTGTGCTAGGAGAAATCATAAAACAATCGGAATCGTTACCGAACACTGTGCGGTATTTTCCCAACTCTATGGCATACAGAAAAAAAGTACTTGTCTCCTGCATGGAAAATAATTGCACACCGACATAAGCTTCGTACACATCAGCAACTAAAGAATACACACATCCATGTAGCAGGCCAGGATCATGTAGATCATGCACATGCAGTTTCAAATCTGGTGGAAATAGCTCAAAAGCTTGTCCACGTGGTGAAAATAGTCACTCTGCACATTCATTGGTAAAACTTCGATAAGCGTCCCAACACTCCTCACTCATTTATTTCGTCATTTTTAACATTCGTACTTACCTATTCTGCATTGCGAAAGATTCTTCAAAGTGCTATTTTGCTTTTTTCACGAAAAAAGTTCAATTTTTGACATAAAGATTAATTATTAAACCATTGACGTTAGTCCCAAAAACTATCCACGGGGACGAGGTATGCCTATGAGGTTATGTTAGGTTCCATGAGCACTCATTTCATTCAATTTAGCATATACGGACAACATCAGTTTTTCTCGATGAAAGAAAATACCAACAAGAACTTCTAAATGCTACAGAAACTCATTTCGGTAAGTAGTTTCTTGTGTAAAAATGAAGAAATCCGTTGGGATGCTATCAAAGTTTTACCCATTTATTTTTGTTACGTGGTTTAATTAATATAACAGATGCATGATACTGTTGAAATGACAATGGTTAGCACTCACATTTGATGTAGGTTCAATTCCCGGTACAAGCTCAAAGATTTTGATGTTCACCAATCATCATGAATACAATTGGAAGTAAAAGCAACAGATACCATTCTTTAAAGCCAGAAAACAGGGGCAGTAGGACTTTATGTGCTGACCATCAATCATCTGATAAAAACCTGTTTGTCATCAAAGGCAAAACACCAATTTTATTTACGTGTGTCATACTAGGTTCTTTCTAAAAAACAATGTTATTAAAATCTGCTTGGCAGGCCTTCCGCCCAAATGGGCTGCTGTGCGGAGTTTAGTTTATTTATATGGCTAGTATGGGAGCTTATTTTTGTATTGTACCTGCTTCATAAATTTAATTATTGCATTATTATTATTCATGTTTCAGAAATGATGCTGTCTTGCCACTACACCAGCTACTAATTACATTAAGATTTTATGCTACAGGATCAATGTATATTACAGTTGGAGATTTTGCTGGCATCGATAAATCAACTGTATGCCGTATAATACATCGTGTAACACGATGTATTGCCAATCTTGCTCCACGATATATAAAGTTTCCCAGTACAGATGTCAGAAAAAGAATGACACAGACAAGATTTTATCACATTGCAAGATTCCCAGGAGTAATTGGAGCTTTGGACTGTACACATGTACGGATCATGTCTCCAGGTAAGTTGCAGATTGTTCTCAATGGTGTTATGACAAAATTATAAACATTTTCCTTCTTACTAGCACCACAAAGGCTGTAGCCTGAATCACACGGGACTGGATTTCCAGTAGGAATGGCCTAGTTGGTGCTGGACTGCCTACCCATTTGCTTGTTTTTGCCTCTCACAATACTTGTTACTGAACTTGTCGATAGACTTTTGTTCCCATAAGACATTGCGCAGAGCAGACAATCTGTAAAGATGGATGAGCAATTTGAAGATTGTTGTAGGAGAATTACTGCTTTGTGCTTTTATTAACAAAATAAAAATTAAAAGATATGTTAGAAATTTGTTAAAAAAAATATGCTAATGAATGCATACCGAACAAGATTTTTGATGAACTCTGGTATGCATATTCATTCATACATCAGATTCGTAGTATTCATTCACACACACAAAAAGTCAAACATTTAATACACTTGTAATAATAAGGATTTTCATTTTCAGCTAATCATATTTGTCATGTACACATCTCATCGCTTATAAATACCTAATGAACACGAATGCACAGCATGCCATCTGTTTACTTTTTTTTATCGAGAGACTAACAATAACAGCCAGCACTCTAAAACCACAGACAAAAAACTCTCCTTTGCAAACTTGCAGATTATCTTCACAAGGCCAAACTTTGATCTGATTGGCTGTTCCACAGAATCCAGTCGAAGAAAGCCAGTAGCAATTACAACATATCCTATTCCTTCAAACCAGGCAGCCAGTTCAACGCCAACTAACTGGGTATCCAGTTCCATGTGATTGGGCCATAACTGTTATCGTTTTAACTTCAGCTAGAATATGCTAGATGCAGCATTGGGTTGTTTCTTATTATTTATATTGAAATAATGAGCATAACAGGCACTGATAAATGTAATTTTCTAGTATGTGCACGACGGATCAAGAAAGTTTGGGGCGTTACCCCCACACCCCCTATACGCCTTCATGGCATGCTGCTATGCACAGGAGAGCACTTTACTTTACTTTTTTTTAGTATGTGCATAAAGTTCAAAGACACTTGTGAAATTATTATTATTGTTGTTATTATTTATGTAAGGCATACTCTAGATTTTATGTCATAAACAATAAACTTTCTGAAAGGATGTAGAGCACTGTTGATATGCTATTTGTTCACACCATTTCATTAATTTGCAGGTGGAGACAATGCAGAGACTTTTAGAAATAGGAAAGGCTACTTTTCTTTGAATGTCCAAACAATCACTGATCCAGAATTAAAAATAATGGATATTGTTGCAAGATGGCCTGGATCAGCACACGATGCAACAATATTTAATAATAGTAGAATCCGTGCTCGTTTTGAGAGTGGGGAATTTGGAGACTCCTTCTTGGTTGCAGACAGCGGGTATGGTGTGAGAAATTACCTTCTCACACCATTAGATGCTACAGCAAACAGAGCAGAGGAATTGTACAATGAATCGCATATTAGGACAAGGAATGTTGTTGAAAGACAGTATGGAGTGTGGAAGAGAAGATTTCCTGTTCTCACAGTGGGAATGCGATGTAAGTTGGATTTGTGCAGCCAATAATCATTGCCACAGCAGTTTTACACAACTTGGCATGTGCCATGAATGAAGATTTACCTCCTCCAAATGATGCTGACCTTCAGGAAGCTCACGTATAGGAAGAAATGCCAGTATTGCCAGGAGATAACCATCAACCCGATGTGCGAAATAATCTCATTCATGATTACTTTGGAAGGTATGTATGTTTTTATAAAGATGGTGACAATTGACGAAGTACATCAATATTATTGGTCAATAGATTGGTTCCTTTGTCTAAGTTTAAGCAAGTGCTGTGTTATATCGCTTCCTACAAATGAAGGAAGCATTAAGTGATGATCATATTTTTATACAGGGTCCTACGTTCAGCCTCGAGCACCTTGATGGCGGCACAGTTAACACCTGCCCGGATGCCAACTCCCATCAAATTCCGTGCGATATCTCTGCTATGAAAGCCGGTAGCATCGAAATGATTTCAAGTTCTCAGAATTATAGTTACAATTACATTCGAAATAAGCACATTAATTGTCAGTGGGGATGTTGGAAATGTTGTCCTCGTGCATCCACTCATTTTTGGCACGGTTTTAGGAAATTTGTGGGCTGTTCCCGGATCTGTTTTAAATTTTATGCAATAATAGGCTAACGATTTGCCATAAAATGCCTTTTCTTTTCCCTTGGCCAGATAGTGTAGGCGTTGATGTTTAAAAATCATCTCATGAAATTTCTGAGTGGTATTGATTGAATTGGTGTTTTAAGTCCACTTTATGCACAGTAAGGCTAATCGGGACTGGACCTACAGTTTAAAGTGGGATCCGAACCACTGTGCCTCCACAGGGTATGGAACCCAGGACCCCTTGATCACAAGGCGACGATGTTACCACTACACCATCGAGGAGGAGTGTAGAGGTAACATCATCGCCTTGTAATCAAGGGGTCCTGGTGGAGGCACATGGCACAGTGGTTCGGATCCCACTTTAAAAACTGTAGGTCCAGTCCCGATTAGCCTTATTGTGCATAAAATGGACTTAAAACAACAATCAAAAACCATCGAGGAGGCACAAAAGTTGTAAAAGGAAGAATGCATTGGCGTACCATGAAATTATTTGCACATTATTAAATCAATATTGATTACAGCGTGCAAAAAAATTGGATCCAAAAATTGTCTTGCTCGCGTCATTGTTCTCTGTAATGCATTGCAAATTACCAGAACCACTATGTGCCTGAGTGAGTGGTATTCATGTTTCACAGGTATAGTGTTCTTTTGTGACTGTTTGTCACAAGTGCTTCTTTCGATGTTAAGCATGCCGCTGCCGTCAAGGCGCTCAATGCTGAACGAAGGACCCTGTAATATGTTCATATATTTAGCTTTGTGTTTAGTGTTTCAAAATGAAATGTACCTGCTTTTCCCGAAGTTTGCCCCCTCCTGCCAAAATTCCTGGCAGTGCTCATGCTGCAGAAAGCAGTAGGGTGGAAATCATAACACTGTATAGCCTTGATTTTTTTATAACAAGGATGCCTGATTGTTTTTTCTGCCGTTTTTTTACCTTAATTAATTTCAGTGGCCATTGCCACCATCCTCATTGTAACTTGTTGCATAACAGCCACTGAAATTAATTGAGCTGCAAGAAAATAGTTTTGCAGAAAAAGTGAGTACTAGTTTCTGTGTTAATTTACTACCATGTCTCTCATTTCCCAAATATGAGTAAAGTTGTTAAGCCACGAAGCGAGACATAAATGTAACAAATGATAAGCGCAACTTACAGCTAGTGTTGTGTGTGGAATTGATATGTCACTATATTATTTGCATAGTGTATATAGTTCCTGCTTCAGATAATACTATAAAAATCTTGCCTAAAAATCCACATATCACATGCAGATGTTAATGTTAAATTTGTTAGTTTTATTCT
Organism: Lepisma saccharinum; assembly: GCF_977018435.1. Taxonomy (NCBI): domain Eukaryota; kingdom Metazoa; phylum Arthropoda; class Insecta; order Zygentoma; family Lepismatidae; genus Lepisma; species Lepisma saccharinum. The sequence continues at coordinate 67,691,584 of NC_139243.1, forward strand.
GACAACATTACTTTTCATTTTTCTCGCAACCGATTTCGCCACCCGTCTGGTGGCTTCGTCAGGCGTGTACAGTGAATGTATGTACATGCCTGACAAAGCCACCAGACGGGTGGTGAAATTGATCGCGAGAAAAATTTCCGTGGAAAAATGAAAAGTAAGCTTATCAGAGCAAATTACCTAATTCCGTGTAAATGTCAAACAGATATCTTTAGATACAATAGCTTTATGGCAATATGCCAATTGAATTTTTACTATATGTGTCAAAACTGGGGTCAAGGGGTTGACTTTTTCTTAGTAAGCAAGATTTATTCATTATGAGGTCTTAGAAAAGAAAATAGAGAATCAAATATCACATTACTAATTAATACAAGCCATCACAAATTGTTAAAATGTTAATGGAAATTATTTGAAAATGTGTAGTTTTATTTGTGAATAATACACAATGGCGTAAATATACTTCTAATAAACTTCACCCCTGATAAGCATAGAGTTTTGACACAACATTTTGAAAGACAATAAATATTGATTCCAACACCCAGGATAATTCTGATATTAAAATCTCAATTTAAATATATACAGAAGCTTACTTTTCATTTTTCCGTGCAAAATTTTATCTTGATAGATTTCGCCACCCATCTGGTAGCTTCCTTAGGCATGTGGTGCATAGTTTCAGCTGATATGACAGCAGGCTTCATCTAAGGTAGCTTCCAAACTAAGGACAGGTGGCATGTGACTCGGAAGTTTCACACGGAAGTCAACTCAAATCTCCTTAAAATATTTCACTGCACATGTGTGGCCAGTCTGAGGCAACATGATGCACGCTATTGAGCAAACTGTCCAGTACAAGGTACATGAGAAGCTTGTGTCACTTTGGTTTGAAATGTTGCATTTAATTCTGCGAGTTTATTTCCAAGTGACACTTGAAGAGTACCTTGTTTCTGCACAGTAGAGCTTTAATGATATCCTAACACGTAGAAATTAGTTATAATAAGAAATATAAGATATTGACAACTTGATGTAATATGATCATTGATTGAAAAAAGACAATATGTAACTCATGCATTATATATAGACTTTACGTTTCCAAATTATACATTCAACCTTAATGGTCCCAAAAACATAGTACAATGTTATAAAATTTTCCTTGATTTTACATTTTTCTGCATTTGAAGTTTTTCCAGCTTGGTCCGCTGGAAAACGTAAAGTCACTGTATATTCAAGGATCTTTATAGTTACTTAAAATGAAAAAAAAAAAATGTTTGTCATGGTTTTTGGTTTGAATGTACGTGGAGTTCAATTGGAAAGTGAAAAAAAAAACTTCCTTGTGGGGCCTTAAGCACATACCATTCAGATCATGAATCCATTAACACTAACCACTCACCTGCAACTCCTACTTCATGTAGTAGGGTTGATTTGGCCTTCAAATTCTTCATATTTGAAATTTCACTCAACGCAATCAACAGAGCATTGTTTTATTAGCAACACAATGTGACAGCATACCTTGCTGTAAGTAAGGCATGGATGTTTTTTTTTTTTTTGTTTATCTGTCGACATGGTTTCATTTATGCTACTATTGAATAAAACTTAAAGCAAATGGCAAATAACAAATCAGATTGTAAGAAATTGAATTCGGATTTCAGGATGATAAACTCTGTTTTAATATTATTTTCTAGATTGCTAATGGTAATAGGTGGAAAATAATTTTAAATTCCAAACACTTCGAAAGTTTACAGGCTATCAATTGCAATAGAACGAATTTCTTTGACATGACAGGGGAGTCCACTTTCATTACCTTTCTCAATTATTTGCCACATTTTATATCGATATGTAATAATGCTCCATTCTCTGCTGTCAAGTTGTACAGTGCATGGGAGAAAGTTCCACTTAACAAAAAATAATGGTGCAACGAGCCCTAAGGCACATGTTTAGGCATTAATCACATATTCTACTAATGATACCGAAGACAATCTTTAAAAAGTTACTTGCTAGCTGAACTTGTAAACAAACCAGTTTACAAAAAGTCAGAAGAAGAATTTGAAGGTCTTTACAAAACATGTAATTATTCTTGTAACATGTGCAACTTGCTCAGCAAGTAATGCATTTTATTGAAGGAATCTGGTGGTTTTCACAAGTTCTGTACGTGAGGGTTTAACATCATATTCGAACCTGGTCATTCCTTTGTAACAATCCTCAAAAAGAAAAAAAGTTTAAAATTCAATGCCCTTTATTATCTATTGAAAATTATATATATATATATATAGGTTTTTTAGGTTACATGGGTAGTATCAACCCTGAAGCTGCTGTTTCTTCAGCTCAATGTCCACAATCTTCTCTTCGATTTGCAGTTGTAGCAGTTCCATCCTTTTGGCATGTTCATTCTTTTCGCGATTGCTCTTCTCCTCCGCATTAGCCAGTTTTACTTTTATAAGATCTATGTACATCCTGTTTGCTTCTGCACTCGGTGTCTCAACTGCCCGCTGTTTCCTGGAGCTGATGCCAGTACATTTTGGTCGGTTTCCTACAAAAGAAGAAGAATAAATAATTCTGGACAAAAAGAAGGGCTGTATATAAAATTACATGTTGGAATAAAATCTACAGGGTGTCACTGTAGAACATTATTAAGCCTTGACTTGAGAACATCAAGGCCAACAAATTTCTCCTAGATTATCTGTGCAGTGAGTGCAAGTTTTTTGTTGTTTAAAACCCTATATGTAGTAACCAAATGACATATTTTCCTTGTATTTTCATTTTTTGATATAAATCAATAACCACATACATAAATGCCTGCATTATTTCAAGTGTATTCCAGTGATAACTATTTATAAGAAGTAATGAATTAGCGATAACCAACATTATTCAAATTCATGTCTTCCAATTCATATTGTTAATTAATGAATGTAACCAGGTGATACCTGGCAAATGCAGGTTTAGATATGTTAATTCCACCTTTCAAGTACAAAAATGACAAAATGGTAAGTTACAGGTCGTTGTTTGTGTGTTGGTAAGTTCACTGATATATCTATATTGCCCAGTACTGTTAGCATACATGCGGTGGAACCCCGATTTTACATTATACATTCATTCTTCATGGTCTCAATATAGCAAAGTGTAAAGTCAAGGTTTCACATATTTGTCCATTTCAAACAGAAAATGACTACCCCCCAAAATGGGGGGAGTCCAAACCTTGCAAGTAATTAATGTAATTGCCAAATAAGACACACTGCTAACTTATGCACGTGTTTCAAGCTCTGCTTATATGTACTACATATGGATGCTCCAGTTCAGTACCATTATTTGGTTGATAACATGGCTGCTGCACCTCAGGATAGTGTCCTTCCAGCCACAGATGTCCTGGGGTTCAATTTGCCTTAAAGTCCAGCATTGTGATTTGGTTCACTTGTGAACAAACTGAATTTCCATACCACCTCTGAAAATAAATATTTACTTAATTGGCATTGAATATAATACTAGTCATTCATAACTTCATTGATTTAAGAACTTAATTTTTCTCGTTCATTGGTAATAAGAAACTACAGTTTCAGCTGCTTACATCAAAAGGTGATGTAGTTTCATGAATATGGATTTGATTTCAGACATTTCGTGATGCAATATGTGTGCACACAAGGTGGCTACAGACAAGTAGAAATTAAATTCCTTGAATTTTCCACATTTTCCAGGACAAATTTTGCAATGTCCCTGCCAATACAGAATTGGCCAAAAAGACTAAATATGTTGTTAGAGTGAATTAGTTGTTCTTAATAAATGCCATTAATTTTGTAATTTCTCAATCTGACATTTTGATTGAGGTTTGGAGTTTTCCAAACTCCTGTTATTGGAAAGCTATGCTCCAAGAACTATCACTGCAGACTCATTTTTCTATGATTTAACACTTGCATAACTACGAACGTCACATAAGAGTGAAACAGTTCTCTTTTCAACATTATGAAAACAAGAGGAAACTCAACATTTGAAGTTTTCTCTATTTCATAGTGTTATCATTACATATCTATGAGATCAATAGAAGACCTACACATGGTGTGAATACTGCATGGAAAAGATCTGTTTCCCCACACTAAAGTGGAGGTCTACTGTGAATAACAACATTAATTTCAATTTATGCAGGGTGTTTCCGGGCTGATGATACAAATTTTCAGGGATGGTGGAAAAGGGCACATGTATCAATTTGAGATAAGGAACCCTGGTCCGGAAACGACTTAGTCGAAAGTTATAAGCGAAAATCGGTGTATGAAGATGTAATACTTTTAATAGAAGTTTCACAAGCTGCTACATTCACAATAGTTGTTCAAAGTTCAAAGCGAAGCTGCGGGATGCCACTTTGAACAACTGTTGTGAATGTAGCAGCTTGTAAAACTTGTGCAGGTAATAAAATCTTTACATTTTCATACACCAATTTTCACTTATAACTTTCGACTAAGTCGTTTCCGGACTAGGGTTCCTAATCTCAAATTGATACATGTGCCCTTCTCCATCATCCATGAAAGTTTGTATTATCAGCCCGGAAAACCCCTGTATAGCACACCAGTGTTCATAAAATCAACATGGATAATGTGTCTGTAACACACAAAATATTGGTACAGCTTAAATGGTATTTAAAAGTGATGTAAAAGTGCAAATACATCAGTGTTGGTACCTACCTGAAGAACTCTCTCCAGCACTGCCAGAGTTAGAAGACTGAGGTGAAACCGGTGTGGTTACCATGAGCTCTTTGCTCACAGGCAATTTTAAATTTGTCGGTGTCCAAGAAGACCAATCAGGTTGGCATACATCTACTGAAGTAATGTCATTTATTTCAGTCTGTAACCAAGAGACAAAGATTGATAAACACAATGTACCGTCAGAACTAGAACTAAATTATGCTTACATGCATATTCATATCGGACACTTCTAAATTGGTTTGTTACACGGTAGCAGTTGACTGACTGTAGTTCCTCAATTATATCAAATTCCTATTTAATTGAAAGAGTTTGATGGTTTACGTAATATAAAATGTGTTTCCGGGCACAAATAAGATATTTTATCACAAAGTATGACCGGAATAAATAAAAATCCTATTTTGGAGTACTTTTGCCAATTTCAGTCACAAAAGCAGAATGTATGTGCACTTAAATAGAAAAAAAAAGTTATGGTATTGTTACCAAATTTACCACTCCTACCCATTTTAAGCACCAATAAATCTAGTGCTCCTATGTTCTTAATGATTTGCACCACCACTTTTTGTGAATGTTAAATAATATAATGCAATTATTTTTAATGGTTTTTATCTTTCCTGCAATGTTTTGTTCTGGTTTACCAGAACATTTTGAAGTTCATGCCAAAATACACCCACACAAACTTACATGGGTAATGTAGAGTGACTAGCCATGTAAGGTTGTATTTTTATTCAGGTGTAAGCTTGAAAAAGTTTAACGATATGTCACAGGAAAAATAAAAATAACTAAAAATATTGCATTTACTTCATTCCTTATATGCCTTCACGGTGTGTTGCAAGGCACAGGGGAACACTATACATTTTACATTACTTTATATATTTCTGCATCCAACACTTAACAATAGATTCACTTTTACTTTGGTTTTGTAAATTTCAGTCCGTGTTTGATTTACTTTATTTTATAAAGTTTTTTAATGTAAAATACCAAATATTTATTGACTTCTGTTATTGTGCCACAGTAGCTAAGGAACCAAGAGTTACTTTACTTCACCTTACACATCTCTGTGTGGGGAAAACAGAAAAAGTTTACAAAAGTCATACAAAATTGTTCACTTTTTTTTGTGGGTACAGAGGGGCAAGGGTACCATGGGAAGCAATGAAAATCATGCAAAACAAAACCTGTGCTACATTTGTACTTAATACTGTTTTGTAAACAATGTGATCACTACCTGAATTTGTACAGTTTCTACATCTATTCTTGTTTATGAAACTACACATGATAGGTGGTAAATATTGGGGATTACTTGTTAGCACAATGGGTACCCTTGACCCTCTGTAACCCCTAGAGAAAGTGAAATATCTTGCATGTTTCTTTAAGATTTAGTTGTTCGTGAACATTTTCAGTGATTTTAGCTCATGGAAATTTGATATTTGAAGTGGAGTACATCTGTTGCCTTAACATGTTACTTTACTGTGAAGCAGAACAGCCCGAAGGCTTGACACAAGTGAATACAGAACCTGAAATGACATTCCACACCAGCAACTGTAATTTTGTGTGATTAGGTTAGGATTGTAAAACTAAAAATTATACTTTTTTCTATGGTGGTACTGAAAATCATAATTTTGGAACAGGCTTTTTTATAAATAATAGAATTATCTCGGCTTTTAAAACAGTAGAATTTATTAATGATAGGATATCATATGCAGTTTTACAGGGTAGGTGGTGTAAAATTATTTTAATAAACATACATGCACCAACGGAAGATAAAGATGATAATACTAAAGATGATTTTTATACAGAGTTAGAACAGGTCTTTGATAAATTTTCTCAGTATGATATGAAAATTCTGTTAGGTGACTGTAATGCACAGATTGGCAAAGAAGAGACATTTAAACCCACGATTGGTAAAGAAAGTCTTCATGAATTAAGTAATGATAATGGTATAAGATTAATTACTTTTGCAACCTCAAAGAATTTAATTGTGAAAAGTACCACTTTTAAACATAAAGATATCCATAAATATACCTGGTCTTCTCCAGATGGTAAAACTCATAATCAGATAGATCATATTCTCATTGATAAGAGAAGGCATACTAGTATAATTGACGTTCGTACAAATAGAGGTGCTGACTGTGCCAGTGACCATTATTTAGTAATTGCTAAATTAAGAGAAAGACTCTCAGTGATAAATCATAAGCAACAAAATCTAAAAGTTCTAAAATTTGATACAGGAAAGTTTACTGATGAAAGAATTAAGAAAGATTACCAAATTAAACTGTCAAATAGATTTGATGTTTTGCAGGATTTAAATGATGATGCAAATATAAATGAAACAGACGTAAATAAGAATTTGGAGCACATACGTAATGCAATAGAATCAGCAGCTAAAGAAAGTATAGGATACCATAAACCGAGAAAAAGTAAGCCATGGTTTGATAATGAATGTCATAATCTAATAGAAATAAGAAATCAGGCTAGACTTAGGTGGTTAAATAACTCTGATGACACAAATCTAAACAATTATAATAGAATAAAGCGAGAAGTTAACCACACATTTAGAAGTAAAAAAAGAGATTACTTGAAAAGCAAAATTAACGAAATTGAAACAAACAGCAAAAATAAAAATATCAGAGATTTATATAAAGGTGTAAATGAGTTTAGAAAGGGGTGGCAACCTAAAGTAAACTTGATAAAAGATAAAGACTGTGATTTTCTAGCTGACCCAAGCGATATTCTAAATAGATGGAAGAACTACTTTAATGACCTTTTAAATGTCCATGTAGGAGATAAATCAGAAGTGAATGAAGTACACACAGCAGAACCTTTAGTTCCAGAACCTAACTTGACTGAAGTTAAAGATGCTATTAAGAGGCTAAAGAATAACAGAGCACCTGGCATTGATTTAATACCAGCTGAGTTAATTAAATATGGTGGAAATTCATTAATATGTCAAATTCATAAATTAATTTGTTTAATATGGAATAAAGAAGAAATCCCTCAACAGTGGAAAGAATCCATAATTGTTCCTGTGTTTAAAAAAGGTGATAAAATGAACTGCAATAATTACCGTGGAATTTCTCTACTCTCAACAACATATAAAATATTATCTAACATTCTTTTAACAAGACTAACTCCATATGCTAATGAAATTATAGGTGATTATCAATGTGGATTTAAACGTAACAGATCAACTTCCGATCAAATTTTTCACATCAGACAGACACTTGAAAAAAAGTGGGAATATAATCAAAATGTCCATCAGCTATTCATTGATTTCAAAAAAGCATATGATTCGGTCAAAAGAGATAAACTATATAATATATTAGTAGAGTTTGGAATACCTAAGAAGCTTGTTAGTGTGATAAAAATATGCACCAGTGAAACAGAAAGTAAAATTCGTGTGGGTATTAATATGTCTGACAAATTTACTATTCATGATGGGTTAAAACAAGGAGATGCATTATCTCCATTGCTCTTTAATTTTGCCTTAGAATATGCTGTTAGGAAGGAAAAGGAAACTAAAGAAGGACTAAAATTAAATGGTGTGACTCAGTTGTTAGCATATGCAGATGATGTAGACTTACTGGGGGATGATGTGAATACAATTAAGAATAATGCTAAAATATTTTTCAAAACTGCTAAAGAGATAGGTTTGGAAGTTAACAAAGAGAAAACTAAATATATGCTTACAGGCCGAAACCAAGTGTTAGGTAATAATCAAAATCTAATTATTGATAATAACTCGTTTGAACCAGTTTCCAAATTCAAATACTTAGGAGTAATATTAACAAATGAAAAATATATTAAAGAGGAAATAAAAAGTAGGCTTAATTCAGGAAATGCATGTTACTTCTCTCTTCATAAACTTTTGTCTTCTCGTTTAATATCTAAGAAACTAAAAGTTAAAATATACAAAACAGTAATTTTGCCTGTAGTATTATATGGATGTGAAACTTGGTCCCTTACATTGAAAGAGGAACATAAATTGAGAGTATTTGAAAATAAGATCCTTAGGAAAATCTTTGGACCTAAAAGGGATGAGGAGACAGGTGAGTGGAGAAGGTTACATAATTTAGAACTACATAATTTGTATTCATGTCCAGATATTATTAGAATAATTAAATCAAGAAGACTTAGGTGGGCAGGCCATGTGGCACGAATGGGAGAGGAGAGAGGAGTTTACAGGATTCTTGTTGGGAAACCTGATGGTAAGAGACCTGTAGGAAGGCCAAGACGAAGATGGAGGGACAACGTTGAGATGGACCTAAGGGAAATCGGCAGGGATGGAAAAGAGTATATAGAACTTGCTCAAGATAGGGAAAGATGGAAGGCCTGTGTTGCTGCAGCCATGAACCTTCGGGTTTAAGAAGGCTAGAGAGTTAGTTAGTTAGTGGTTAGGATTGCTAGGTTTGGTATAGACAGTTATTTCTGACACGTTCTTTCGCTATTTTAGTGTGCATACAAACCGTTTTTACTAACAAAAAGTGGAGAACATACTCCGAAATTGCAGGTTTTTAGGTATGCGGGATATGCTTTGAGATCAAATATCTCAGTTATTTGATTTTTCCTAATGCTGGAATTAATTTTATATTAAGCAAAACATCGAAATCTGTAGATTGAAAAGACATTCAATATAATTCTCAAAGCGGTACAGTGAGTAAACTGTCCCGCACAATGCTTGTTGCCTTGTAAACAGATAGATCAATCTCTCTAGAATAGTGGTATCGCACAGCTAATACAATTACTAAAGGATACAAAAAGTACTTACTTCACATACAATGTAGCTTTCATCTCCACTATCATTCTCTGTGTTTGCATTAATGATTATTTGGCCTAGAATAAAGAAAGAAAGAATGCTATTTTCACTTCCACAATTAACTTTGATATTCTAGTTTTAGAGTGATACATTATTCAATTGTAATATAAATAGTTTAATTTTTAGACATGCATACCATCACTTATGAGGATGTGAGAAATACAAATGCTCACCCATCATGAAATTTTTATATGATTAGATTAGATTTATTTCATCCATGAATCACATTTGCATTTTCATGCTGTGATATTGGACATGTCAGTCAAACATTACAATATACTAATAATACAATGAAATATAATAATGTAATATACAATAAAATTATACCTTAGCCTATTACAGTTTTAAGCTTGGAGGTGTGTACTCTTATTAGTTATACTGTCTCCAGTAAGACATGTTAAAGTTACAATATAAGTATACTATTCAGTAATGGATTAAAATATTAAATATTCAGAGATAATATGTCTCTCATGTAATATGATATAACAGGTAGAACATGTGAGATTGGATCCAGCACTCTTGTATGGATCCATGAACCTCCAATACATCAACCCATAAGTGATTTGATGGCTTAGACGTTCAGAAATTCACTCACTGAGTAAAAGCAATGGTACAACAGATGATTTCTTAATTTCTTTTTGAATTTGGCTATTGGTTCAATAGTTTCTATGTGATCTGGTAACTTGTTGTATGTGGATTTTGGACCTTTTTCAAATAGTGTTGTGTTGTGTATTGGAACTGCAAGATTGGAGTTATTCCTCGTGTTGTAATGATGCACTTCCTTGTTGCATTTGAGGAACTTTGTCAGATCCATTTTTACATGCCATAATAAGCCCCACGAACCATTGACGTGTGATTAGGTTAGTTTCAGTTAGGTTACGCAAACATTGTTAAAATTTGGTGTCATGGTAGTATCAGGATCTAGAAATTGCAAAATAATTGCGAACCATTGACGTATGGTTAGGTTAGTTTCGGATAGGCAAAAATAGTTTAAATTTGGTGTCGTGGTAGTATCAGGAATATATATATTTGCTTGTGAAACAAAAAAGTTGGTAAATGTTTACTATCCTTCGGACACCTGTGGGGCTATGCGAGAATGGTGTGTGGGGCTACGAATATTTTTTCGAAACCAATTTTTAACTATTGTAACCTATGTGTGGCCCTACCTAACCTAACCTTACCGGAAATGGTTCGTGGGGCTATGTACGAAATCTGTCCGAAGGATTGTAAACAAGTACCAAAAAGTTTGCGAAAATGAACGGTTTCCATTCCGACACCCGTACCGGTTCTGTTTGTTTTATGATTTCTTCTAGTACAAAATACTAATTATCGTATAATTTTGGAAATCATTGTAACACGAAATTTGAACCTTCCTTAAAGTAATAAGCACTGTTTGGACCCGAAAAAAAGTTGTTTATGTTGAAAAAAAAAAATTCAAAATAACCTTACACACTTCTCATGGACAAGATATTCTCAGCAACAAGTGACAGTAAATATTGTAGAAGCATGGGAATGAATATAGAAGTAAACTGAAACCTTAGTAGAAAGCATTAAGGACCTTATTTGGCCCAAGTTCCTTTTGTTTTATTGTGATTTCATCAAGCTATGAATGTAATTTTTACATGGTTAGATTTTGATGTACGTCTGTTAACACATACTGCGAAGTTTTAGCGATTGCGTAAAGTTTTGTTCAATATATGCTTTCGTGGTTAGGTTAGGCAGATTACGTTTGGTTCCATTAGCATTAAAATAAAGTCCCTAAATGAATTCTACTAAGGTTCAGATTTGCTTCTACATTCATTCCCACGCTTCTACGATATTTACTGTCGCTTGTCGACAGACAATATCTTGTCCATGAGAAGTGCGTAAGGTAATTTTCAAGTTGTTTTTTTCAACATAAATAACTTTTTTCGAGTACAAACAGTACTCATTACTTTAAGAAAGGTTCAAATTTTGTGACAATGATTTCCAAAATTCTACGATAATTATTCTTTGTGCTGGAGAAATCATGAAACTATCGGAACCGTTACCCTTTATTTTAATGCTAAGGGAACCAAAACTAACCTGCCTAACTTAACCACAAAAGCATATTTTGAACAAAACCATAAGTAATCGCTAAAACTCCGCAGTATGTGTCATAAGACGTACATCGAAATCGAACCATGTAAAAATTGCATTCGTAGCATTATGAAATCGCAATTAAACAAGAGGAACTTGGGCCAATGATGAATTTCTATGTTAGACGAATGTAAATAGTACCTACCTGAACTGGGTGTGCTGCTGTCACTGTCGAAAATACTTGTCATTCCATCGACTGACAATGCAACGAGTTGATACACTCGCTGTAATGCCGGAGATAACTTTTATCTCCTTTCCTTTCCCACCTCCGGTCTTCATCACTTCCGCCCGTTGTTCTGCCACTATCTTTCGCACGTCTTTCTTCATATTTTCATATTTCTTTCTGAGAAGTTTGGCTTCTCGAGGATAATTCCCGCTCCTGCTATTAAACTCATCTGCTATTACTTTCCACGCATCTTCTTTGTCTCTCCACGATACGGCGTCCGTTTTTTTTATTTTCCAGTATAGACTTCCTCTCTTGGACCAAACTGACCAATAACTCAGTTTCCTGTGTTGTATAATTTGTGGACCTCCTTTTCTTTTCAGTCATGGTCAATATGAAATAATAATCTTATAAAGCCTGTACACCAATCGTAAGATTCCTTTTTTCCTCGCAGACGGAGACAAAACACAATCGAAACTGCTACCTACTACGACTTTCTCCGGTTTCTGTTGCCAGATCGTGAGGCAAGCAGGAGAAAGTTCCACCTTACAAGGCCGAGGATAAAAATGCTTGGTGCAACCCACAGCCGCCTAAATCTCCCGCCTGTCGTTATCCACCACTTTGTTAACTAGCGGTTTAAGTGGAGATGGTGCAACCGGCCCTAAGAAGTCAAAATCCCTTGAAAATCCCATTCTCTTAGAAAAAAAGAAGTGTTCTCTCTTCGTCCAGTTCGAGTACCTTGGTTATTCATCTATACTGCAAGATATTAGAATTAGTGCAGCAATAAGTACCCTGTCTGCGAAAATTGTATGTGCGACGAAAAATATAGTAACATTGTACGATCCAAATAGCGACGTAATTTAACGAGCGGAATATTTTGCCTCGGAACCAGTCGTTGTAGCAGGCGATTCGGAAACTTGGTTGACCCAGTGATCCCCAGTCCGTGCACGTTGCTACCACAAGTACGAAAGAAGAAAATTGCATCGTGATCCATCGGGCCCAATATTTCTTCGAACAGGAGAAAAGAAGACTTTTACCAAGGACCTAAGTGACAAAATGGATTAGAACTAAAATTCTACCTTGTTGCATGAAATTCCGCTGTTTGAACATTATGGAACTAATCGAATGAACGTACGTAGTAAATGAACCAAGTAATTCAGTTCTTCATAATTTTGGTGTCTTTATTTTTGCGTGCTTGGCCAGAATATTAAGTATTCGAATGAACAGAAGTACTAGTCACGAGAATATAAAGAACAATTGTAGATAGCTTTACTGAGAGAGGAGTACCCGTAGCATAAGCATGCCAATAATGATGGTAATAATTATATTTACTCCATTATTATTGGTATTTTTGAAAGACAAAAACAATTCTTTTTGTACATATGTGTAACTTGCATGTAGAACATGTTTTACACATATGCGACATGGAGCGACGTAAAATAAGATAGGCTTCATGTGCAAAATGTTAACACTAAATTGTGCACGTACTGTTTCTTTAATACATAATCAACTCATCTGACTTATAACAATCCAAGAACAAAAGTGATATAAATTGTTTCTCACGTGTATGTGCTCCGGAACTATCTGATATCGCCCGAACAGATTTCTTCAAATTTACAGGAGAAACTACTTACTGAAATCACTTTCTGTATTATTGTCGAGTTCTTCGAGGTAACAATAAATAATCAGTTGTTACGTAAGGAACTTGCATCTTGTGTAACATTAGGCTGTTGTTTCCATTATGTACATGCAGATGGTGCGAGTGTCGAAAGTCACGCAGTCCCGGCAGTTTCCAACTGTTTTTTTTTTAAAGATTTTTTTTAAAATTTTTATCATTTTTAACTGTGCTAACCTAACCTAACCTTGCCGGAAATGGTCCGTGGGGCTATCGTGAATAGCTTTTGGAGCTATTAGTCAATGGTTCATGGGGTTATCGTGAATGGCTATCCGTCAATGGTTTATGATGACATAATGAACATGAAAGTAGGTATTTTTCAGTTAGGAAGGTTGAAACACTGCATACACACTCCAAATCAACAAAACACAAGCACGACGTGCGATGATCCATGACTAGTGCACGCCATATTGTCTGTTACCCAAGCATAACAAGGAAAACAAATAATGACTCGTAATATGAAAAGTTGACTCTATTTTATAGAAAAAAGCATAACTTCACCTTAAATAATCTTCCGCAATGCAGACTGGGTAAGTACTAATGCTAAAATTAAGGAAATAAAAGAGTGAGAGGTGTTCGGACCTTATTGGATAAGTACCTATGCTCCTTTTCCTCAAAACAATAATTCATACTTCGGTGACAGTTCGTTATATCGGAGACACATTAAAATCTGATATTTTGTGTTTTCTATGGTTCGTACTTACGAATCGTGTAGTGCAGAACATAGTTCAAGGTGCCATAATGCTTTTTACATGAAAACACAAAACGTTTTTACATAGAGTAGTTTATATTCCTTTTTTCACTTCCCTAACACACAATATAGCGTGAACACGTTGACTACCGTTGTTGGTATGCAGGGTTTCCAACCTTATTCACCAAAAAAATACCTACTATCGTTTTTGTCACATGTGCAAATTGCACATTATGCTCGGGTAGCTGACTGAAAGCCCCACGAACCATTTCCAATAAGGTTAGTTTAGGAAAGCATAGTTTAAAAATTGTGGTTGGAAACACTGACAGGGGGTTATGCCTTCAGATGTATGGAGCATCCGGTTCATGTGGGAAAGCAGTGGCAATTGTGCGTCGGTGAGATATTTCACCTGCAAAATACATGATTTCCTGGTAAAATGAGATTCCACGATGAAAGAAAATACCATGATGAACGTTACGAACCTTAATAGAAACTCATTTCTGTAAGTAGTTTCTTGTGTAAAAATGAAGAAATAATTAATTAATTAATAAAAATTAAGAATTAATTAATGTCTATAATCATAAAGGTAACCAGAAAAAGAAAGTAGACATGCTAATGTTGCGGTTTCATTCAGTAAGTCATTTTTCAGTGAAATAGCCCTGATGAAATTGTTAATTCTATTATTGTTATAAATAAACCAGCTTGCCTCTTTGGGCGAAGAACTGCAACTGTGTGTTTATTTTTATCTCGTGCCCAAGCTTTGCAAATACAGGTGAATGAATTGCTTTATTTTCAAATCATTTCAGAGCCCCCTAGTTACAATCTGAGATGCAGATGAAACAGCATACGAGGGTCACTATTTATATTTTGAGCTTTGGCAACACTGAAGTTAGAAAAAACTAAATATGCTGACCAAGGCAGTAATTTATTTTATTAAAAACATAAACTAAAATGTAACGTTTCAACCTTCTAGCAAGGTCTTCTTCAGACTCTGTATCAAGTACAAAAGTAACAAGATACAAAAACAGGGCATTATATATACACAAATATTACTCCCTCCAGACTATGTAGAAAGTTGTTTCTAGCAGGTGACTTTCATTTGCCAACTTTACTTTCACCAAAAGGCCGAACACAATTACTTCAATAAGGGTTGTGGAATATGTAATGTTCAATTTGCGTGGTGAACTAAAGAAAAGGGAAGCTGCTACAAATTACAATGAGAGGTCTGGATGTACATAATTCACGAAAAAACTCAGAACATATAAAATTGCTAAGCTGTGAGGCTATTGCCGTGTTGTTCACAGTGCCTCATGAGCTCTTTTAAGAACTTCAATAATTTTTGTACAAGGGCCCATAACCAATGCACGTCAATATTACTATACAGTATCTATAGACAAATTTCAACATTTTGCGGGTAGGAGGAGCAATAATAAGTCAGTGTCACTAGTGTATCTTCTTAGTAATACATAATCAGGCTGTAAGAAAAGATGCAATGCCAAAAATCTTCCAATTTGTGTATACACACAACAGTAAGAATATACACTACTTATTCTACCTCAACCACTAACTACAAGTAGTCACAGGAATTCCACATTCAATTGTTATTTTGTACTAAGGTCAAATGATTGTACGACTATATTCAATTTCAACAACAGTAGTTTTATTCAAGATTCAATTAACAAGCTTTCTTAGTATTCGTAGAACAGTTGCATAAGCAAATTTCAAATCATCAATACTATGCGATAAACGTTTTTTGCAATATTTGTTCCTTCAAATTTTCACTTGTAACAAAGCTTTGAGTTTTCTTTACTGTAACTTACAAGAAAATATCGAAAGGTATATAAACATATAGCACTGATGTAACTACATTCGTTACTTATTGCAAACTACAAAAATATCAAAGTGCTTTCTTTGGATGCACACAATTTAGCAATTATAGAACTAACCGTACAAATCTATTAAATGTACTAAAATCGTAATTTTTGCACAGCAAAAATTCCAAATTCAATTTATCTTACAAGCGTTCAATACTTGATTCATTTAAACATCATGATTGTATCATGAAATTTCCTAACAAATGCATTAACGTTAGTATAAAACAGATATGCTTTCTATTTCTTAACAAATTAAGAATATCCTTGAAACATGCGTGGCATTAGGTGCTCAAGGAAGGTTCTTTATCTAAAGGGGTCGTTATAATGCGATCAAATAACTTTTTTGTGTTCAATCAAAAGTCAGTCGTTGCGATTATTCAAGGTAACTATTTGCGAAGATTTCAATCTTTCACATTTATCACAGTAAGAATCAATGTAATGACAACGTGCTCTCACGGTTTCATTATTCTTGTTTGTAGACTGAAATTATGCAATGAAGAAAATAACATTTATATATGAGCATAATTTTGACAGATTTTCAGGGCCAATCAAAAATGTTGATTCTAACGTTACAATTTTTTTATGAGTTAAACTTGGTGATCACAGCTACAATATTGAATGAGAACTGTTCTGCTCCTTTTACAAGCACACTTTATCTCAACATGCAAAATCTTGGGAGAGAGGAAACAGCACTTTTCAAAATTTTTTGGGCATACAAATACAAGAATATAGTTTCGTACCTGTGTTATTTAACACTGAAATTCACTGGATTCATTGTAGATACTTCCATTGAAAAATCTGCAGTCCGTTTAAATCGTTCGAGAAGAATCCATTTGCCGAATTCCCAAATTTTGCCTTTGTAAAATTGTGCTTTTTACAAGGCACGTACCCTAGTCAAAAATTCATATCTGTTTGTCCTTTGACTTTGCTTACGAGTACATAATACATATTCACTGGTAATCGTGTATGCTGAGGCAAGAACACCATGATACCACACAATATTGCCCCGAAGGCAATTTGAACTCGCCGCTGCTAGATTTCAACTGGCAGTGAATTCAAATTGTACTGCCTTGGTTACCTTCTTATGTAACAGAGTTGCATCATACTCCAGGTGGCGTGATTACGAAGACGGCAAGATAAGCACAGAGCAGCTGTCCTCTGTTGTGTGTTGCAGGATCTAGTTTCCCATCCAGATTCCTTAAGTAGGATATATTTTTCCTATTTGCGGCCAGTGTTATTTGCTTCTGCTTCAGTGTTAGTGCCATTGTTGTTCAACCGTCACACCAGAAAAGTTCCATTGCACCCAGCGGTTGAAGACTAATTTAAATTAATTTCATAAACTGAACTATGATATGCAATAGTTGATATACTTGCTGTCAAATATAAAATTAGATTTGATTGTGTTCTAAGTCCACTTTATGCACAATAAGGCTAATCAGGACTGTACCTACAGTTTAAAGTTGGATTTGAACCACTTGTGCCTCTACTGGGTATCAAACAAAGGACCCCTTGATTACAAGGTGACGACGATACCACTGCACCTTTGGGAAGGCCCATAACATTAGATTTCAATTATTTAACCCCACGGTGCATATTAATATTAATTAAGGGTGCACATTAATTTCAATATAAACTTTAAAGACCAGAAATGTAATTGAGTGAAATTGTTGGGATCGGGATACTGACTTGTTAAAAATAAAATTACTGGGCTGTGGTCTGACAAAGGTTGAGATTTTCGCAACAAGCAGACAAAATACATCACTAGTTGCCATTTAACCAAAGTATACATTATGTACTGGAAAGCCAGAACACAAATATACATATTTTACTGAACAGAAAATTTAATGTAAAGAGATTTCATACTAGATTTTCAAAAGGAAAACTTTTTTTGCTTCATGTATATATCCGTATAACAAATTCAAATATAAAAAATCGTAACATAGTAAATCATAGTATTAGGTTCTATTAAAAACGCTTACAAAACTACTCTACTTATGTGAATATGTTTATACTACATAGAATCAATAAGCGTACCTAAATATGAAGATAACACTGAAAGAACCTCCCATTCAAAAAAGCCAGCTTTTCTGAAAACACTATCTATAGCTACGAATTTCATATTTTAATTTGTATTTTATATTTTGAAATGAGTGTATTTTCCAGTATTTTCATTGCTTTTAGAAACTTTGTGAAAAAAGTAAAAAAAAAAAAGCCCAAGCAAAAAGAGCGAAAAAAGTTTTTCTTCAAAAAGCCTTTTTTTTTCCAGACCACTTCCAACTCTACTGCTGATATGTTGTACAGACTTTTCAGAAATCCCACAAGCCTCCGCAGTCAGTTTTTGTACTTGTGCAAAGTTGCTGTTCTGCCTTGCTTCTTCATTAGATGCAAGATTTCTGAAAAAACTATTAAAAGTTTCCAATATTTACCTTACTTTGTTTTTATTGTCTGTTTGCCAGTCACCTACACCACCATCACTTCCACCTGCTATTGTACCGCACATAGGATGCTGCTCCTCAATGTCAATCATACTGAATGCAAAACTAAATAATCCGTACATAATACACCAACGAAGGTGCAGTCAACTGCATACGAACATTGCATGAAGTGTAGACTGAGGAGTTTAGAAGAAGGGTTAGAGCTCAAGATTACTTATAAATGCATGTACTGTTGTTGGGAAAATGGCCAGATTTTTGATTGAATGTTATACATTAAATTAAAACGTTAACATAATTTATTGGTCTATTCATAATGCTTAGATTACTTAATACTGTATTATTATTATGTGAATAGGTAAAAAGAAGGTGTATACAACTGTACTATATGTCCAATAACTAAATGCTCAGTGGCTGTAGCCAGATCTGGAACTAACAATGGTATAGGGCCTGTCTATATATTCCGGAGGGACAATTCTTCACTGTAATTTTTAAAACCACAATATTATTTCTTTTTTATAATTACAATTTAAGATATGAATTGGTATGAACTTCTCAGATAAAGACTACACAGGGTGAATTCCGGGAATTATACATGGATTTTTGACTCTGGGAATTATGCATGAATTCTACTCGATTTTTCTCCGTAGAATTGAAAAAATGCAACTTTTATTAATACAAATCAAATTGAGTTTATATTAATTTATAAATTCCCTGAGGCAAGTATTTCACAGTTTACCTTCTATTTTTATGAAGGAAGGAATGAAAAGATAGCTGTGTGGAAAATAAAAACTGAATTCTCTCAATCGGTTTACTTTGTTGGTGCCCTTTATAAAACAATCAGACAGAAGGACGTTTATTGAGATTGTGAATTTTAATTGGGTAAATTAGAGTTTGAAATTCTTGTATAAATAACAATTTTTTGTAGATTTGTATATTCCGCAACATTTGTGACTTTTTGTAGATGTATTTCGAGTGAGTATATGAAATGGCAAATGTAAACTCTAGGCCTTAGATTAAATACTTATATATATATTCCATTTTATGGAATTGAATCAGAATTTTTGGATACATTGGAATCACCAAGACACTTTATATTATTAATATACTGTATTTGTGTGTGTGGTGGGGGGAGCAGGGTGTGGTGAGAGCCAGTAATACGCAAGGTTGAAACAGTGATAACATTTTCTTGTAACTTTGAATTTTGGAAATTTCACCTTGAAAACTGGGAATTAAACTTGAATTTTATAATGGTCCTACAGTGGCCAGTTGGCTACTTTATGCAGAACAATTAACCTTTCATTTAAGGAAAAATAAGAAAGGCAGTGTTGTAGAACAGAGTTGGTTCTTTTTCTATTTATAGAGTATCATTTAGTTATTATTTTTTTTTCAAAAAGTAATATATTTGTCATTGAAAGAGTGGAAGATAATTTGTACTGTAAAATATACATGCGAGAGTTAGTATGGTGATTCTAATATCTTGTATTTTTCTTTTCAGATGTTTTCAGAAACTGTCTATTGATATGGCAAGAAAAACCTGATGCAGGGAAATTCTTAATGTGCTAAGGTGAAATGAAACCTCCCGTCAGCACTCACATCATCTTCTTGTTGCTGAGCACCATCTTTCCGAAAAGGCATTTAGTTTACTCTTGAATGTTTAGAACTTGCATGAATATTTTCATTAGTCGCTTTGTGCTTACGTTATACTTTCCTCAGGCTTTCTCACTTCCACATCTTCACCCTTACTGCTTTCTGTAGTTTGGCATTTTCACATTTTCCTGCAATCTGGCACCTGACAAAAAATTATTTGTTTGAGAACAGAAACATAGTGTAATGGAGATGAACAAGATGTTTGCTCTGGATAATAAAGAGGCAGAGAAAGGGTGAGTCCCTTATTGAAAATTGGAGAGGAATTTGGGAAAATGCCAGACTTCAGAAAGCACCGAGGGTGCTTGTGGAAGTGAAAAAGCATGAGGAAGGTAAAGGATCAAATAAGCATGAGGCAACAAATGAAAATGTTCATGCAAGATCTAAAAATAAAAGAATAAACAGCATGACATCTCGGAAAGATGATGCTTGGGACAAGAAGATGTGAGTGCTGATGATATTTCCATTTCACAGAAAAGCCATAAAAAGAATGAAGACAAATCACTAAATGAGCCATTAATCAAGCATATGCTTCTTGAAGCTCAATTAGAAAGAAACACTTAGTGAAGAGATATAAAAAGGAATCTCAAATTTGGTCCACACTATGAGGGTGAAATCTCATCACAGTGTGACTATGCATAAGAGAAAGAAACATAAATTGTATAATCAGGATGACTGCCAAGGAATTTATGTAAAAAGTACATTCACCTGAAGAAAGGGAAGAGGAAGAGGGGGGCATGTTTTGGTTAGATGATAATTTCCAGCCTGTTGGCACAAACAAAAAGTTGACACCTACGGCAAACAGAAGAAGAAACTGTATAAACTCTCATTAATGCAGATGACACTACTGGTATTGAAACTAGTGCTTCAGCTAATTTTGTGAATTCTGCACATTCTGTAAACATAGTTCGATAAGAGGATCACCTCATTCTGTAAGAAATTGTGTTGGTTCGGATACAGAGGAAAATCTAAAGAACTGAGTCCTGTTGTTCCAACAGATTACAGATCATATAGCAGACATTATGAAGCTTGGAGTTGGTCATATCTGCGAACTTCAGGTGAGTGGATAAACTTTGATTAGTGGAAGTAATATTGCAATCCAAAGTAATGTGCATGAGAATATTGGTATTCTAGTGAAAAGTTTGCATAACCAGTGTTGCATTACATAATAATGGTACATATTTTATTTGGGTAGTGATTTTTTATTGCTTTACGGTGGCATATGACTTCACTTTTTCCGGAGTTTCTAACACCAAAAGTGCACAGAGCCTTACATTGCTAGGTACTATACATTATTATTGTTGCCATGAGGAGCAAGAACCAATATCAAAATAATAATTACAATATGATTTCAGAATTTAGATCAAAAGTATCAGTTCAAAGGCTCTACTTTGCCTTCTGTGTAGGTCTTTGGATCTTGGTATAGATGCAGGGTGGCTACTCACCCATAGTTCGTAATTCCGGGAATGATTCGTGAATTCTGTGTGAATTTGTTTCCATAGACTTGAAAATTTTCAACTTTTATCAATCCAAATCCAATTGCATTTTGTCACTAAGTTTTTACTTTTATCGAGGAAGATTTAAATTCTGTTAGTAATGAACAAGATGATTTCATATGTTAGTCTTACATTCGTGTTTTATTTTGTATGTTGCAATATGGCCTGTACCTAATTTTTTAAGGTGCTAGATCAAAGAACAGACATCTGAAATGCTTTGAGGTTGATTAAATTATGTTATTTTGTGTTGCTCTTTTCCAAGTTTTTTTTATCACTTCGATGACATGATGTAATTAATGGAGGATCACACTCGCAGAAAACACCAATGCCCAGATGGATTCAAACCCAGATGCCTTGGCATCGTAACGTGCAGTGCCACAATTGTCAGAAATGGTCTTGGAGTATTAGATGTGACCACCAATGATGTGATAATACTGTGCCCATTTCCTTGCAAGGCTGAGAGTTCTGGATAAGTGTGGCTGGCGGTGCAAGTGGAGATGCAGACATTTTCGACCAGTAACATCCCGCTTATTTTTATGGACATATCTTTAGCATGCAGATATGCATATTAATATTGCAAAACTAGCTGTTCAAAGTGATGTCCATCTACATTCACAAATTCCTGGCAGCGTGTGATGAAATTTTGATTCACATGCAAAAGTCAGCAGCTTTTGCTTAGGGGTTCTAAAATTTAACGATTAAATTTCTTGTAATTTATGGACAAGATGTCTTAACAGTCTCTCTACCTGGAGGTGAACTGCCCGTCAATTTGTCAAATTGCCTACACACGTCTGTTTTCACGTAAATGTCATACATAAAAATTTTCTTGTAACGTGAATTTTGTGGCTGGCATTTCAATCACCACACTTACACACAACACACACACACACTGCACAAAGAGCAAATATCCAAGAAACACTCTTGCAGTATGAAATCAACACACTCATGGTTCAAGGTCTGTTTCTCACTCCATTTGCAGCTCTGTCCAGGGCACCTGTAGTTGTGAAGGAAAGAACAAATCAAGCTCTGAGCTTTCATATTGCCAGCAATGCTCACGAAAACCATAGACTTTTAACAGTTTAGTTTGCAAAGTAATCTTGATACAGTGTTGCACATTTGAAACCTCCAAACGATTCAGAGCGAAGCAAATGGCTTTTGAGAGTAAACTTAAGTGTGACGTTACTGGTCGAAAATGTCTGCATCACTAGTGCCCCCCTCTCGGCCTCGCATTGAAATGGATGCTCAGTATTACAGCTAAAGATAAACATACAATTGTAGAGTTGCAATAATTATGGTGCAAAGTAACAGGAAAAAATTCAACTCACCGATAACACTCCACCCAAGGCACAGCAATGAGCAACAGTCTCTTACAAACAAATGTGTTGCACGTAATGTAATCTTATTGATTACATTCAATTATGAGGTATTCGAATAGTTCTGCATTGCACAAATTAACAAGGTTTTAAATTTTCTTTTACGGGTACAATTTAACATTCATAATAATTCTGTGTTTGAAAAAAATATATATTTATAAATTAAATGATGCATATTAGTTATTATTATAATAAAGAACATGGCTAAATGTGAGTTAACAAAAAAAAGGGGGGCATTTTCTCATTACAACTGTAGTTCGAAAAGAGTCAGGACTAAATCTGTGAATCAGTACGTCTTGTAGCCCTGTATCAAAGGTTATAAAACTAACGGTGATACTCTAATTGTAAAATTTAGAACAGAACCTGCTTGTGATTGTTACATATGCGCATGCAACTGCACATTGTCCTCTGGGGAGCCCATTGGTCATTGTCGGTGATTTCAATATCCTTGAAATTAAAAATTCCAACACTGTCGCGAACTGAAACACTTCTTGAATTCAATGACCTGAATAGCAAAAATTCCATCCAGAACTCCAATAGTAGAATGCTTGACCTAGTTTTAACAAATATCGAAAATACTAAAATATTTTATCAAAAGTCACTAGCAAATGAAGGTAAAAATCATCCTGCTCAAGGAATAACTTTAATGCAAACTGTGCCTAAACTAAAACCTTTAAATGCAAACATGAAACTAATATAAATTCAAGAGAGCAGATTTTCTTAATGTGTATCAGAAACTTGATTTAGCTGACTTAGATCAGCTAAAAGAATGCGAAAATTTAGATATTGCTGTTGATAAATTCTATGAAATAATTAAAACTGTCTTTAATGAATGCATTCCATGCACACGCTCTTGTGTAAAAAAAAAAATCTTACCCATGTTGGTTCTTGCGGGAAATTATTAGAAACCTGAAAACACACAAAACATCACAAAAAAGTAGAAGCAAAGAATGGGGAATGTAATATATCATGAAATTAAGTACAAAACTTTAAGAACTTAATTAAAATGGGATATCAGTAAAGCTTACGAAAACTACCTTGAAATTTCCAAAATTAATCTTGCTCACGACACTATTAGAACTTGGAGATTTCCAGCAATGTGGAAAACTCAACTGAAATCTGTCAGATTCCCAAAGCTGTTGCTGATAAGGCCTACATATGTAACTACAGGCCTATTGCAAAATTGTCAGTACCAGCAAAACTCTTATAGTAGATGATAATATACAACCATATACCGCGCGTTCGTTTCGATCTTCAGCCGAGAAATCGGGAGAAGCGTGGCGGGCAGCGCTGATAGAGATGCCGACATTTGAGGCCTGTAATGCCCGCTTATTTTTATGGACATATGCAGACATTTATATAAATATTGCAAAACGAGCACTAACCTGTGTTATAAGAGTAGGTTTTAATTTTAGTAGCTTAGTGGCTGTATGTGCTAATGATTTTGACACGCCCATCTCCTGTGAAACACGGCATAGAGGTTTGTTTGGAGAACGTTCTAACGTTGCACCAATTTCATCGAGTTTTGCTTCGGTTAGAATCCGTCGTATTTGCTTAGGTGTTTTAAAATTTAACGATCCAGTTTCTCGTAATTTAAGGACAAGATGTCGAACCGTATCTCTATGTGGAGGTGAAACGCCTGGGAATTTCAGTACAAATTGCCTACACACGTCTCGACACGAGTCTGTTTTCATGTAAGTGTCATACATAAGAATTCTTTGTTCTAACGTGAACCTTGCATCTGGCATTCCAATCGTCTCACTGACACAACACACATACACACTGCAATAACACCAACAAGTAACGGTAAGTAACCAAGAATATCACTCTTGCACACAGTATAAAATTAACATGCTCTTTGTTTACATCTGCTCGCCACTATATTCACAGCTCTGTCTTCATCTAGTCGCCAAGGAACAAAAAACTTGAGCTCGGAGATTTCTAATTGCAAGGAACCTCACGAAAACCATTGACTTCTAACGGTTTCGTCTGCAGCGTAATCTTGATACAGTGTTTCACATTCGAAACCTACAAACGATTCCCATCGACGCAAAACTCTTTCAAGAATATAAACTTAAGCAGGACGTTACTGGTCAAAACTATAATTAAAATGTTTTATTATCTGTGGCTCTTAACATCGTTTCTAAAGTGTATTTATTTGTGTATATAAGAGCAGAACTTGGATGAATTACAGAATAACTTTTGCATGTTATAACACAGGTTAGTGCTCATTTTTTGCAATATTTATATAAATGTCTGCATATGTCCATAAAAATAAGCGGGCATTACAGGCTGCAAATGTTGGCATCTCCGTCAGCGCCGCCCGCCACGCTTCTCCCGATCTCTCGGCTGAAGATGGAAATGAACACACGGTATATTCCCATATTAAACCCATTTTATCCTCTAATCAGCATGGATTTGTCAATAGCACTCAACCATAACTAATCTTGTCAGACAAGCTATATTGCATCCAGTATAAATAATAAAGGGCAAGTTGACGTTTTATATACAGACTTTTCAAAGGCATTAGACACTGTTCATCACCATATATTAATACAGAAATTAGCAAACAGCCTATGTCCTCCACTTATAACCATTCTCTCTTCGTACCTGTAGAACCGTCAGCAATGTCATGTATCATGGCTGCAGATCAACTTAATACATGTTCAGTTCAGGAGTCCCACAGGGGTCGAAATTTGGTCCCTTGCTATATTTAATTTTTATAAATAATTTGCCAGAGCTACTCACAAAATTTGAAACATGAATCTTTGCTGACAATGTTAAAATATATAATAATATTTTAAATTATGACTGTACAATGTTTAAAAAAAAAGCTGGATAACTTGCTTCAGTGGTGTGAAATCAATAAAGTCAGCCTGAACTTAAAGAAATGTAAACATGTATCATTCACCCAGAACAAACACGCTACTAAATATTCATATACTATTTCTAATGTGTTAGTACAAAGTGAGAATATAGTTAGTGACTTAGGGGTCACTTTTGACTAAAAGTTCCAACCACACTTTGCCTGCATTCTAAGTGAAGCTCACAAATTTGGGATTTATGAGAATGGGTAATCAATTTAGATGAAAGGAAACATTATAAGGTTGTCAGATCTAAACTTGAATATGCCTCTTGTTTGGAACCCACAATTCAAAGATATCGAAAAATTAAGAGAAACTTGAAAATAATTCAGATATTTACTATATAAACTTGATGGTACATATCCAAAACTCACTCCGTAACATATTATGAGAAATCTTTTAATCTTTAACATCTCATCACTTGTAGAAAGAAGGCAAATAAGTCAATCAATTTTCTTTTCCAAACTTATTAATGGTAAAATAGATTCTTCTCATCTGCTAAGGACCAGAACTGACCTCTTCCAAATCCCCCTCGGAAGGATCAAAATGACCGAAGCTGAACCCATGAGAAACTTATTTAACTCATTTTTTAAGAATAACACAAGCGTATACTTATTCAAATGTAATTTTAACTTTAGATCTAATCTTTGAATTTTTATATATTTTGTTCTATTCAGAGAATTTGTTTTCAATTAGCTTGTAAGGTTTTATCCGACAATTTAGTTTCATTAATATTGTATTACCTGTGTTTTTTGTGTCTATAATCTAATAATTAAATTCTTTGTGCAATTGTTATTTAATGCAAATTGTATATTACATCATTCATATGGTGAACTCTCTATTATGATATTGGTAATGTAATGGTGGCATCCAATATTGAACACTGTAATTGGGCATGCACCTAATGTGTTTCAATTAAATAAATAAATAAAACTACTAAATATGGCAGACCGCAGATTTCTGGAACCTACCTCTTTACACAACAAACACATTTATTAAATTTGTTGATGTTATTTTCATAGCTCTTTTTAGGTTCATATTATATTGGTAATGTAATGGTGACATCCAATATTGAACACGAATTGGGCATGCGCCTGATGTGTTTCAATTAAATAAATAAATAAAACTACTAAATATGGCAGACTGCAGATTTCTGGAGCCTACCTCTACACAACAAACACATTTATTAAATTTGAAAATTCGTTGATGTTATTTTCGTAGCTCTATAGGTTGACATTTAAATATTCCATAGTTCGATGGGCCTGACCTCCAGTGCCCCTCCCCTGGGTAATGGCCTATGTGCTATCAAAAAAATTGTACTCTTTTTATCAAACCTTCCTCTCATAAGAAGATGTATTTTATGCAAAACACTTTCTCCAAATGGGTTTTTCAAATAAAATTAACCACAGTACTTGAACTTGGGAATTTTAAAATTAGTTGCTAGTGATCTACCTGGCCAGGATGCTGTTAACAGTTCAATGTCAATAAAATACAGAGATTTCACAACACATTGTAAACACTTTAATTTTGTTCTTTTTGCAAAAATTAAAAAATATATTGCTACTGTAGTCTGTGATTTTCCGTAACTTCATGCACTTTTTTTTAATATTTTCAGAAATAGATGTTTCCATTGATATTACTTGGAAGTGTGCAGCAGAGAGACAGTTTTTGGATAACCATGTCAAGAGTATCCAAAGAGGTTTTTCCAGTCAAAGATGAAGTGATTATGAGGAACTGCAGGAAGTTTTGTGAAGTAAGTGCCATGGGCAGACTACATACTCATGAAGACAAGGGCTTGCAGGACAAAGCCATATTTTGAGAACTGTGTTTGTAACTTACAAAATGTAAAAATTGAATTTCTTGTTTGATGCCATGTGTCTATAACATGAATCAGAATCAGTTGATCACTTTTCCTTGGCTTTAGTTAGGGCTGTAGGTTTATTTATTTTCCAGCTTCAGGTATACTTCATTGTTGCTGATGTTGTAAAGAAGTAAGTGCTATCCATTGTATTGTCATTTCATTTTTAACAAACCAGCAGTAGTGGTAAAACTGACCATCTTATTATGATCAGACACACATTATGTAAATATATCATAAAAAAAATAAAATGCTAATTATGAAATTTAAAAACAAAACTAAATATGTTCAAGAATTTGTTCTGATTTAAAATGTTCAATTAGTTATAAATCGAAAAATTACCCTTAACTAGAAGCCCAAGATATGTTATAATGGTGGGGCAGTTAATTTTGGCAGTCATTTTGATTATACAATTTGTTTCTTTCTCTTGTGCATGCTTGCCATGTCTTGTCATATACCGGATTATCAGTCTCACTGTGATGAGATTTCATCCTCATAGGGTGGACCCAATTTGAGTTTTTTTCATTTTCTTCACTAAGTGTTTCTTTGTAAATGAGCTTCAAGAAGCGTATCCTTGGTTAATGGCTCATTTAGTGATTTGTCTTCATTCTTTTTATGGCTTTTCTGCGAAATGGAAATGTCATCAGCACTCGCTTCTTCTTGTCCCAAGCATCATCTTTCCGAGATGTCATGTTGTTTATTCTTTTATTTTTAGATCTTGCATGAACATTTTCATTTGTTGCCTCATGCTTATTTGATCCCTTACCTTCCTCATGCTTTTTCACTTCCACAAGCACCCTTGGTGCTTTCTGAAGTCTGGCATTTTCGCAAAATTCCTCCCAAATTTTCAATAAGGGACCCGCCCTTTCTCTGCCTCTTTATTTCTTATCCATAGCAAACATCTTGTTCATCTCCATTGCACTATGTTTCTGTTCTCAATAAACAAAGAATTTCTTTACATCATGACATCAGATTTATCTTGCCATATCAATGGACAGTTTGTGAAAATATCTGAAAAGAAAAATACAGGATATTAGAATCAATATACTAACACTCAGATGTACATTACACAGTACAAAGTTTGTTGGTTCATTGATTTTGTTTATTTTACTTCGCTTTTTGTGCCACTTTTGGCTACTTTGCGAAGATGAGGATGAGTGATGATATGATGAAATTAATGGACACCCACAAATATCCATGCCCAGGCCGGGTTTTGAACCTGGCCCCCTGGTGTCGTAGCATGATGTGCTCACCACACTGCCATGGGGGCTGGCATTACAAATGTTGTACCACTCTTATTTTTACTTTTAAATAATACTACATAAATAGATAAACTGAATCAACTCAGTTCTACAACACTATTTCTTATTTTTCCTTAAAGGTTAATTGTTCTATGTAATTTGACCAAATGTAGATGGTCTGGGATTTGCAATCAAGGAGAATTATGAGAAACAGGGAAATTTGTTTCTGAAGTCTCTTCTAATGTTTTTCAGTTTTTGTATTGCTTGTAATAGTAATTAATCATGTTGCATTGATCTAATTTTATCAGATCTGATTTGCATGCACACTAATGAGCTTGTAACGTGTTATGTAAACCATGTTTGTAAAATGTACATTGTGGGCAAAAAACACTTTCTCTGTTTTATTTTAACACTTCGTAGGTAAGGTGAATTCTCAGAACATAAACGGTAAGGTTGGGTCGCATCTGACCCATCTGAAATTTTGTCAATTTCATGTTCAAAAATAGGAAGGTAAAGCATGATAACTTGTTTAGATTTAAAATTACTTTAGTCATAAGACCTTTAATACTATTTGATTACAAAATTTTCTAAAAAACAAAAGTATTTGCCTTCCCGCGTCCACTGATTCCCACTGATTTCCAAAACTAGCAACTTTTCTTTATCTCATTTACAGAATGATCGGATTCAAAACAACTGTAAAGTGAAACGAGATTGTCTAAAAAAATAAATAACAAATGCATATAAAAATCTTGAAAAACTAAATGCAAAATTAGTAAAACTACATCCATATAAAAAGAACACGAAATTGTAGTTTCAGCATTTGAACAGGTAAAGTGTAGTGTAGTCTAGATTTCTTTCTTTTCAAACTACAAACAGTTATCACTACGAATGAATACATTAGTGGTGGAAAAGTAGTCATTAACACAGTTTGTAAAACAAACTTAACACATTTTGGTTTCTTCATCACTACAGTCATTAGCACAAGAAGGGCACAATACTACTTTATGCTCACCACACAAGCAACGATGGCACATCCTACAGAACTCGTTCCCTATTCTGTCTTTTGAAGAATTGCAGAATTGACACCTTCTTCTTTTCTTTGGGAATTGGGCTTCTGGTACTGTTGATTTTCTTGCTTCCTTGTCGCTTTCATGCTCTTTTCCCATCAACTGAACGATTGTGCTGCGAAGCTCCTTCGGAAGATGTTGGTTTTCTTTTCTTTTCTTCATCAGAGGTGTAGTCAAGGCAAATGCAAGTCGCTTTAGGAAGGTGGAGCGTGCATCATTAGGGTGAGAATCCTTGTTTACATTGCATTTGTAAAGCACAAAACTGTTTACTGCTGCAATATCTAGAATTCCATAAAAGTACCTCATTGGCCATCTTCTGCTTTTTCTCTTAGTGCTTTTGTCATGGCACAGCTTGTCTAAGACGTCAACGCCCCCCTTAGTCATGTTGTAGAATTCCGTTACTTCGGATTTTTTCGATTCATCATTTATGGTTCCAGCGAAGTGCATTGAAGAAATTAGTAGCACACTTTTGTTCTTCTTTGGAGTGTAAGAAACCAACATTTTGTTATCTTGATACATGAATCCAGAAGACCCAACTGGAGCTGGAGATAACATTGAAGGAGGAATTTGTACTTTATTTTTACGCAAAGTGCCCACAAAGGTTAGTTGCCTTTCAAGAAGTGCTTCAGTCAGCTCATATGAGGAAAACTAGTTGTCAGTAGTCACATTTCTGTTGCTCCCTTTCAGTGATTCTGTTAGTCGTAGAACATACTGTGCTGGCAGAGGAAAATCCATATTCTTCTTTGCTCTTGCTCTTTACCGATGTATGGAATGCCTCCAAGAAAATAAAAGGTTCTCGCATCAGAGAGGGAGATGATTTTCAGGCCATATTTATCAGGCTTCGATGGAATATACATCCTGAAAGGACATCTGCCCCAGAAACTTAGCAAAGTCTCATCCACTGTGACGTACTCAGAAGGACTGTAATGCTTTCCACAATTATTTTCAATAGCATTCCACACTTCTCTGAACGCAGCAAATTTGTCCGTAGATTTTCGTGTATTCCTGGAGGCCTTGTCATCAAATCTTAAATTTTGCAGAAGGAAGGCAAATCTCTTTTGGGACATTGTGCAGCGGAATACTGAAGGGCCATATATGGGAGAAAACATGTCACTAAGTCTCAAACCAGAATTTTTTAGTAGAGCACTCATGTACAACAGTCAGATCAGAGCTCTGATTTCCATCGGATCAGTAGGAGATATAAACCACTGACTTGAATTGTACTTGAGTTTGGACATTTCTATTTCTTCATTAGTATGGCATACAATTGTTTCGATGATTTCATCATTAATAAATAAGGAAAATAATTTTAATTCATCAGTAATTCCACGTGCATTTCCTTTGGGTCCAGGCAAATGAGTGATGATATTCGAAGGTGGTGTCTTTGAAAATTTTGAACGCAGCGGCTTGTTGGTCCAAACTGTTTCGCCATCTTTACCTAGCCAAATAGTCTATCACCATTTCCTACCACTGCAACTTGAGAATCACGATCCTCCCAGTCTGAAACGTCCCCACCAACACAATCAAACACATCTTCACAATCGTCACTGTTCGCTAATGTTTCATCTTCTGACTCGGAGATGTCTTCACTTATTTCATCATCCCAGTCTCCTTCGGAGTCCTCTTCTTGTCTTTGCAACTCAGCTCTAATCTCATCCACAGTGCAGATAAACTTCCTGAACGCCATGGTGCACAACAATTGGGACAAACTGAAAGAAAAGAAGTGAAATTACAGAGAGAATGTCTACCGTGAATGGTAAGGTGGGGTCGGATCCGACCCAGACAGCGACAAGGGCTAATAAAAGGCATATAAATAAGAATAAAACCGGACAGTGACGTACCTAGGACGTGCAGTCGCTCAGACGCTTTCCTTATGAGTAAGGTGAAGGTTACCTGAAGCTATGTCACCAGCAAATACGGGAGGGGGAAACAGTGACCAAGCAACTTCCGCTTGGGTCGGATCCGACCCGCACCTTACCGTTTGAAGGTTAAATAAATGAAAATGAGATATTATGCACAATATTATTTACTTCCTCATTGAGGTTGAAAATTTACATTGTACAGTATTCCTATGTGCTAAAAATAGATGAGATTTAAGAAATTTTTTACATCTGGAATGATCATATACTTAAGGCGGTGAGAAAGTTACTGATGGATGCACATCTGGAAATAAAGGACCCTTATTGCCATAATGTGACACATTGCACTACCTTTGTGTGTAGGAGTTGTAGGAGGAGCAATTATGGGCAAATTCGTGTGTACACACACACATATATAAGGTCACGTGGGGCTCAATTTTTTTATTGCACATGCCCTTTCACACTGGACCAATCATGACTATGAGGATGAATGATTGCTAAACAGTGGTCTGATTCATGAAAATCAGTACCAGGTATTCTAAAATATTGGAACCTTGATTAATTACTGATAAGGCTAGTTATAAGCTTGAGATGGAAATTTCATGTTTAATCTATTGATTGAGTTTGTGTTTTAAATCCACTTTATGCACAGTAAGGCTAATTGGGACTGGACAGTTCAAAGTGGAATCCAAACCACTATGTGATTTGTCTTCATTTTGGATAGATGCAAGACAGATATGTGTGTCGATGGTCTCAAAAGGTATTTATCGAATTGATAAAGAACAATACATTTTTATGCATTCTTATTTTAAAAAAAAAAGGTAAAGTTCCCCATGCAAAGAGCACCATGCCATGAAGGCACATTAGCGGATGGAGTAATTCTATGCATTACAAATGATTTATGGGTTTAATATTTACATAGAGGTGAGGAAATAAAGGGGGAACCACCAAAGGAAGCCTGCCTACTTTCAGGGGCAGGTGTTTATGTCCTGGTGCCTTTAAAATAAACCAAGATGTCATTTCCATTGAAAGACTTTTCCCCTGTATATTTTATTTTTGTAAACTTTGTTTCAAAATAATTTAATTACAATAGTAATACAATAATAGTAGAACATAATTTTTGACCAAGTTTGTAGTAGTTTACAGGACAGAGTTTGGTTTTCATAGTAATTTGTATATTTTTATTATTAATTGGGTGGTACAAGAATAATATGGAAAAGAAAAGATAAATAGATTGGTGAGGAAGCATTAATTACAATGAAATGAATTTGAATTTGGAAGCTGAATCTGTTTAGTCAGATTTAATTATGCTGTGACTATTTGTCTACAAATTGCATGATAAGATGAGTAATTAGGATACTCTGCATTTATTGTTATCTTTATTTTCGAGGTTCAAGATGGAATGTTTGATGTAGTGTGAGAGAAGGAATAAATGAAAAAAAAAATGATGCAATATATTAAAAGCATATAAATATTTATATAATTAGGAGATAAGTAAGTAAATGTTAAAGCAAACTATACTAAATGGTAAATATTATATTATTGATTTGTCTCTTACACTATGTTGAAGAAAGTCATTGGATTCCCCGGTTTCAACTCTGAAACGAACTAATCATGGAAAAGAGAGTACAGACTGGTATATATACGGCATCAGGGGGCTGCTCGGATCATTCGCTGACTGTAGCCTTTGTCATGAAGAAGTGGAAGGAAAGGTGACACTGCAGCAATGCATCACGCAGTGGAAGACCCAAGAGATTGGACGACTGGGACAGGAGAGTGCTGAAGAGGGAGATTCGAAAAAACAGGACCTGTCTGATGCATTAGATTGCAGAAGAGTTTCAAAGTGAGACCAATTTGACTGTTTCGACCAAGACACTTTGCAAGGAGGCCTATGTGCTCTGTTATCATGGTCCAGCCGCTGCCCACAAACCCCAGATAACAAAAAACAATAAACGGCAGACTACACTGGTGTAAAGAGGAGAAACAGGATGGTGGAGCAATTAATTACGCTTCACACTGTTTCGATCAGAGGAGAGCGTGAGTATGGCGATTACCTGGAGAACGTCTGTTACCAGATTGTGTAGTGCCCACAGTGAAATATGGTGGTGGCGGCATCATGTTCTGGGGTTGTTTCAGCTGGCATGGCATGGGTCCACTGGTACCGGTGTATGACCAAATGATGTCTACGTCCTACTGAGAGATTCTCGACAACTCCATGCTCCCAATGTTGTGGCGTTTCTATGGAAACTAAGAATGTGTGTTCCAGGATGATAATGATACTTATGTTTCCAGGGCTACCATGGAGTGATATGCAGAAAATGTTGCCAGACTGGATTGGCCTGCTCAGAGCCCTAACCTCAACCCTATCGAACATCTATGGGATGAACTGGAGCGCAGATTGAGGTCTCACCCTTCTAAACTTCCAGGGTTGGTGACTGTACTGCAGGAGGAATGGCAGAATATCTTGCTCGGTGTACTACACGACCTTGTGGCCAGTTAACCACGATGAGAAGCTGCTGTTATCACTGCCAAAGGCGGACCGACCTCACATTGATTGCAAGAAAACTGATGGTATCTGCTGAAACGTGGTGTCAAATGACTTTCTTCCACATGGTGTATAATGAGAATATATTTTATGTAGAAGAAAAGAAAAAAACAAATTAAAAGTTATATTATTGTAATCATTGATGGAGTCTTGTTTGTTAATTTCCATCTTATTTTCTGTTTAAAACATTTTAGTAGGAGGAGTGTTTGTGAAGGAAGTTCAGTTGAGGGGTCAAGGTAGAGAGTGTTTGCTGGGAACACTCAGCATGAAGAGTATTCTACCAGAATGATCTTTGGTAGAAGTTTTTTCCTGGGATGCCTGAGGAGGTTTGATAACACCCCCTGGTAACATCAGGAAGGAAAAGGGAAGTTAGATATGATGAAGGTTTAAGGATAGGTTTTCCTGTTGCTCTGTGTGCTGCCTCACTCTCTCCAATAACTTGTGCTGCACTCCTGTTGCCACCCTGATATTATTCGTAGTCTTGCTGTGATCTCTTCATGTCCCTCCAAAGCGATGTAGTTTTTTCTTTCTGCTCATTCTTTTTGGAGTCTCCCAAGTGTTCCGGTCTACGAGTGGTTGTAATCATTTGCTCTGGCAGCAATGCGCTTAATCTTCTCAATCTTCTTGGTTCTTGCATGGCTTCAGGTTGTGGCGGTCTGTGCTTCTGGTAGTTGTTGGGCAGGTTCCTCGCTGATTATTTTCAGATCAACTGTTGATTCTTCATCTGCTAGTGTTTTCAGTGTTTCCCAGTGTTTAGATTTTATTTGGTAGGTGGTATTGTATTTTTTCCCCTTTTAATTTGATTTGAGGTGTTTTGTTTTCAATCAATTTTCCCTTTAGGATTACGATGTCTTATTTGCTGTGATTTGTAATTTTGCAGACTCACACCATTCAGCGAAAGAGTTTAAAGTGGTCGTTGCTTTTTCTTCAATTTGCCTTCTAGAATTTGCTACAACCAATATAATTACATCGTCTACGTATGAAACTGTTTTTTTCACTTCTGCCCGACGCCGCATTGTAATCAAGGGATCCCAGGTTTGATATCCTATGGAGGCACATAGTGGTTCGGATCCCACTTTAAACTGTAATTCCAGTCCCGATTAGCCTTCCTGTGCATAAACTGGACTTAAAACACCAACTCTATCAACTTCTGGGATGATTATCATTTTCCACGGCTGATTCTAGATTTGTTCCAAAGTTCTGGCACTAACATTCAACCCTGTGTGCACCCTGTAGTTAAGGTCTTGGTTGTTACAATTAAGTTGTTACTCCTTAAGTTTACTTTCCTATTTATGCAGTATCGAGTGTCAGTTTGAGGCTTGTTCCTAATTTCGTCTCCAGTCATGTTCCTAACTTTGTCCACAGGATCCACTGCACAAATGTTCCATATGGTTCCACAAAACCTGCTCCAGTGCCAAAAACTGTGCAATTGTTTGTGATGCTTCAAAGGCTAAAAGTTCTTGCAAACAAGAAATAACTTACATTTATTGTTTTATTTTAGCATTTTTGGTTTTATTTTTTCAAGTAAACATAATATTGTTTCTAAGTAGTTCTAAATTTGTTTTGAGTTTGCCACGTTCAACTAATTATGTTCACTTGTGCAATGACATTTTGTAAGTAACATGAATATCTTGGCAAATCATTATTACTATCTTTTTCCGAACTTGTTTTGGGGACTAAATTAGGCATGCTTTCTTTGGTTTTGCAATATGTGAGTACTTTTGAAATTTTTTGTTGGTACTAACAATTGATTATACAGGTGCTTTGACTTTGTTTTTAGGTAGAGAGATAGTTGACGAAGGTAATATAAAATTTTGGAGCTCTTACGTTATTTAATATGGTCTCCAGGTAAGCAAAAGTGACTAGGGGACGATATTTGGGTCCCCTACTTTACTAATCATTTATTTTTCCAATATCCTGAATTCAAGCAACAGCAATCACTACTATACAATGTGCTAAGAAAGTGCCATGTCCAATTCCCAACTTCTATCATCACATTATTATCAGAACTGCCATTAGATATAATGTGGATACTATATGGATATGCCAGGATATGCAAAATAATCATTTAAATATATGCTTTTAAAAATACGTAAAGCAATCAAACCACAGTTGGGGAAAACCATGTGGAGTGTGACACAAAAAGTGAAAACAATCTAGTGATTCAGTACATGTGACCAAAGTTGACATAACTCGACAGGTCAAGAAGAGAAGGAGGTGAATTTTGCAGCAAGTTTTCACATATATAGACCCTAACGTGCACACAGAATGTAGTTGAGCTGCAAGACAGGCATGGGAGATGCTGAGCACTG
Organism: Lepisma saccharinum; assembly: GCF_977018435.1. NCBI lineage: Eukaryota > Metazoa > Arthropoda > Insecta > Zygentoma > Lepismatidae > Lepisma > Lepisma saccharinum. Next base: position 67,728,285 of record NC_139243.1, read on the forward strand.
TTCTAGACTGGATTAATACATAAAACCTGCTCCAAACCTTACCTGTGATGGGGCTAAAGACAGATCGAAAATTCCCTCCACATATCACATATTCTGATAAACAGGTATCCTACATAACAGTTAGACATCCTACTGAGTGGACCATCATGGTTCTTTTCTCTTAAAAATGATGTAGAAAATCTACAATTAAGGTGAGGGTGATACACGCAACCTTCCAGGCATGTGATTTGCACAAAATTAAATACAAAATTGAGAGATGGAAGACTTTTGTTGCTAAACCTTCAGGTTTAAGAAGGCAAGAGAGGTTAATACGGAGCTAATTAGAAACTGCCATCCTCGAGGCTTCATGATGCAAGCTTTGCCTTCTACAAGTTTATTTTTGACATGATTCTTGCTCTTGTTATGCTTTTCACAGATAACATCAAAAGCTGTGACATGCGATTTTCTGGCTCTTCTACTTACAACACCGACACTCATGTTTCTTTTTACATTGCAAAGATGAGGATAGTTAGTATTATATGGGTTTTGGTGAGTCTCAGACCTCTAGGAAAAATAAACTCCTGTAGGATTTTTTGTGTAAAGTGAACCTCATGATATTTTCAGTATTTTTCAACTACATTCTTTGGTTAAAGAAATTCTGACTTCATTTAATACACCACCATAGTCGATCTTCCTTGGAAGATACTGAATTCCTGTCATCATCATTCTTTGCTGTTTCCTGCATCTGGCTGGGTCAGCATAGAAGTCAAGCCTTTCCATTTTTTCCTGGTCTTCCACCACTCCTTTCTTTCCACAGTGTTCCAATTTCATCCTCTTCTCCTAACACTCTCCACTATCTCCTCTTTCCACCATCATCTTGGTCTCCCTCTTGGTCTTATTCCCACTTCTTCTACATTGTAAGCTCTTACTGGTAGTCTTTCTGCATCCACCCTCTCCATATGTCTGAACCATCTCATATGTGCCTGATCTATGCTGTCCTGAAGTTTCACCACACCCACTGTCTGTTGGATCTCCTCATTCCTTGTTCTATCCCTTCTAGTCTTCCCAAATATAGTCCTTAAAAATTTCATCTCCACTGCCGGCATCTTTCTTTTGTCTCTCTATGTCATTGTTCAAGTCTCTGCTCCATACGTAAATATTGGCACATAGTATGTGTTATAAATTATCTTCTTGGATTCCATAGGTATATCTCTGTTCCATATCAACCTTAGAATGCTTTAATATAGTCCACCATCCATTTGTCCTCCTCTGTTTACCTCCTCATCTATTCTTCCACTTCTCTCAATTACGATTCCACTACCCTCAACTCTTCTGTGTCCATCTTTATTCTTGGTACATTTCTGGCTCTGTTTCTTGTTATTAGCACCTCACTCTTTTCTGCACTGAATTTCATTCCTGCTCATCTAATTTCCTCATTCCAAATATCAAGCTGTCTCTGTACTACTTCTTCCCTGTCTACCCATATTACTAAGTCATCAGCAAACAACAGGGCCTTCATCCCATCTCCACCTCTTCATTAATTGCATCCATTGTAATTATAAAGATCAGTGGGAAAAGAGCACTTCTCTGTTTTAGTCCATTAGTTATACTGAACCACTACGTTCTTCCCACTGGTGTCTTCACACAGCTCTGGTTGGCCTTGTGTGAGTTCTGCACTCTACACTCCCTCTCTTCCTTGACTCCCCTCTCTTAGAAATTGTTGATCTGCCTCTTCTAAATCCATACTGTTCCTCTCTCATGTTCAGCTCTGTTACTTCCCTTATTCTTTCCTCTAATATTTTTGTCATACACCTTTGCAGAGTGGCTGATTAATGTTATTTCTATGTAGTTTTGACATTCCTTGCTGTCAACCATCTTGAATATGGGAGCTATTAGTCCCTTTGTCCAATCACTTGGCACTTCTCTCTGTTGCCACACTGTTTTCAACACTTTGTACAGCTACTGCACACCAATCACTCCTGCTCCCTAGTATCATTTCCACTGGCACTTCTACTTCAGGTGCTCTACCTTTCTTCATTCTCTTCAGAGTTTTCTTCACTTCTTTCCATGTGAGATTCACTTTTTCCACCACCCAATTGTCTCCTTCCGTTTACCTCCTCATCTATATAGTAAGGAAAAAAGTAATCTTCTCATATGGGACTCACCCCTTCACAATATAAGCAGATAAAAACTACTATTCATTAATACGAGGGTTGCTGCTATTTATGTATCCGGAAGGGGCAACACTAATGTTGCTAGGTAACATCTAATATATCCATTGTAAAGTTGGACATTTCTATGGTATATGTACCCAGAACGTTGTGCTTATGAATGCTAGTTTTGTTTGTTCCAGGGACTTGAAAATTTCATCGGAGGCCAACAGTGGAATTAACTCAAACATTTTTTAGCAATGATTTTATACGACTTTCGACGTGGATTATCTCAACAACAGTGCATCGATCAACTCACTTTGACTTTTGGCGATGAAGCACCATTTAAAAGCACTGTATATCACTGGTTTAGTGAATTCAATCGTTGCCGTCGTTTGCTCACGGATGAATCTAAAGAAGGCCGCCCAAAAGAGGTTGCTGTGCCAGAAAACATTGATGCTGTGCGAGAACTGATAATCCAAGATCGTCATGTGACATATCGTGAGATTGAGGCATCCCTGGGCATTAGTATGACTAGCATACATAAGATATTGCATGAACATTTAGCCGTGAAGCAGATTTGTTTGCTTTGGATCCCGCATAATTTGACAATCGCTCAAAAAAAGGCTCGTGTCGATTGGTGCAAACAAATACTCACAAAATACAATCGTGGTGCTTCAAAAGCCATGTATAACATCTACACAGGTGACGAATCTTGGATCTATGCATATGGGCCTGTAAGCAAACAGCAGTCGACGGTGTGGGTGTTCCAAGATGTGCCAAACCCAACAAAAGTTGTTACTGCAAGAAGCACTCCGAAGCAAATGGTCGCGTTTTTTTTTTTTTTTGTAGGGGATGGGCATGTGGCTGCAGTGCCACTAGAGAATCGTAGAACCGTCAATTCTGAATGGTATACAACAGTACATATATTTTGCCGATTCTAAGCCATACTTGGTATGAGGTCTATTGTTTATTAATTTAACCACAATGGTAAACCTATTTTTGAAGATGTTTTCTGTATACTATTGCAAATCTGTGATTTTTCACCTCATACTTGGTAGGAGGCCTATTGTTTGTATTAATTTAACCACAGTGGTAAACCTATTTTGACGATGTTTTTGTTGATTTTATACTATTGCAAATCTGTGATTTTTTTATCTCTTACTTGGTACGAGTGGGGGTTCTAAGCCATACTTGGTACGAGGCCTATTGTTTTATTAATTTAACTACAATGGTAAACCTATTTTTGATGATGTTTTTGTTGATTTTAAACTATTGCAAATCTGTGTTTTTTCACCTCATACTTGGTACGAGGCCTATTGTTTTTATTAATTTAACCACAGTGAAAACCTATTTTGATGATGTTTTTGTCGATTTTATACTATTGCAAATCTGTGATTTTTCATCTCGTACTTGGTGTGAGTGTCATAATTTCTTTCGAGTTAAAGTACGTAACATTACATAATATTGTGATGCCCTCATATAAAGCTTCCTTTATTGTATTTTTATAAGGGTAAACTATTGCATCATGCTTAGGCAACAGGCTATTACATAACATTATGCAACATTACAATGGCACAGAAGTTAACTTGTTGCATCATGTTTATGCAAACAGGTTATTACGTAATATTATAATGACTTGTATTTGACGTGGTGTCTTCTGTTTTTCAACATGGTTTTGCGCTTAGGCTACTTAAAGAGTTTTCGCATTACAGATTAGTCAGTATTGTGAGAGTAGTTGAAGAGTACGGAAGTGTTGTTGCAGTGCTCCTTATTTTTTGATAAAAGCTAAGTTATTTAACTTATTTTAAAGCTACATACTATTTATTATTTCAAGTTTAAAGGTGTTTCAAGTGATTTTTTCATAGTAATTTCGATCAGATTGAGTTTTGATGTGATCAGATGTTACTTGTTGTCTTCGGAAATTCTGTATAAATAACATAGCTGAAAATTTTATTGTAATAGCTACAATTATTTTATTTTGAAGGTGGTTCAAGTCGTTTTTTCACACAGATTGAATTTGTATAAATTTGTATTTGTATTGAATTTTGTATTTTTTCCCGAGAAAATTTATATATAAATACCAGAGCTGAAAAAATATTATAATTATAACTATTGTCTTTTAAGTTACATTCTATCAATTATCGTAAGTTTAAAAGTGTTTTTATCTAGTATATAGAATCTTATTGAATTTTGACTTGATTGTGCGTTTTGTATTTTTCCCTGAGAAAATTTATATATATATACAACGAGAAACTTCTATTTAAATAATACCTCGTGAAAATGACACTTTGTATAACCGACTTACCACTTGAACTGCTGCACAAGATTTTTGCGTACACATTTGACGGAGGTGAGGATGTCGCGAGGCTCGTTGAGTTAAGCAAAATAGCGCCTGAATTTCGTCCACCGTGCGAGATGATTTTTATGGACAATCTTCGCAAAATAAGTGTATTAAGAACTTGCAGAATCCCGATTCTCTTTTTCGGGCTGCACGCAAAAAGTTGGCCGATAGGATGGACGAGCTTCATGAGTCGAGGGAAGGAAGGAGACGATATACGTACGATTGGTATGAGTCAAACGTGGAAACAGACAGCATTATCACACAACACATCGCATTGGTTGAGGCACGAACTTTCTTCCTAACCTCGCATGATATATAGAAATAAAATACTATCACTATGAAACCCAAAGGTGTCGTCTATCAGGTACCATAGGCGGACCTCAAATCTCTCTGAGATTCGAATTCTGTTAGGTTAAACAGCATAAAAATTTCACAGCAAGAATTCTCATATGGACTGACGATTTTTTTTAACAGACTTAATAATGAGTTATAACCTGTGTTGTGATACCACTATAAACTGTATACAAAATATGCAGTCCCTGGAATGAGATGGACGAGGCTTATGAACCTCTACCTATACAGTTGTACAATCTGGCAATGAATGAATGTTTCTTTTTATTAAGCATAGCAGTGTGTTTTCGCTTATTTTAATATCAGGTAACAATGTTAGAAAGTGTGTGCATGGCCCGAAGAATACAATTTAAAATCACTAATGTAATATGAATTTTTTTCACTTGTGTGTATTTGAATATGAAAGTGAGGTATTTTGAATAATTAAGGAGAACAATCACAAAGAGGTTTGTGAACCTCGACCTATACAGGTGTACAATCTGGCAATGAATGAATGTTTTTTTATTAAGCATAGCAGTGTGTTTTCGTTTATTTTAATATCAGGCAACAATGTTAGAAAGTGTGTGCATGGCCCCAAGAATACAATTTAAAATCACTAATGTGATATGAACCCCCTTCACTTGTGTGTATTTGAATATGAAAGTGAGGTATTTTGAATAATTGAGGAGAACAATCACAAATAAGCTTGCAACGGTATTGGGAGGGGCCACGAGTTGAAACTTCAGATGATTTCTGTTAATCTGCTAAGGCCCAGGGTGTATGGATATCAGTACGAAAATTTGTAAAAAAGAAGAGGCAATTTTGGCTAATGGCAACGATGAGAATGAATAATGATAATTATGATGAAATTGATGTGTGGCACTTAGAAAACAAAACTTCAAAGTGTATTGCACCAACAGCTACAATTGTCCCCCCTACCCCCAACACAAGGCAGTTAACAGAGGTGTACTTTTGTTGGTTTACGACTATGAGGGCTTAAGTTACTTTGTTCACCTATAGTTGTACATAGTAAAAAAAGAAATGACCTGAGCAATAAAATATAACAATACTGATCCTGATCTTTGTCGGATTACGTAGTGCTAACGTTGTTGGAATCACACTTCTGATGGTGTATAAACTTAAATGTTTTGCATAACATGAAATACTGTTAATGGAAATGTGTTGTTTTTAATATTCTATATAGAAAGCAGATAACAAGAAAAAGAAGAAAATAAATGTTGCAGGCAGATACGAAGCTTCAACCCAAACACATATATAATCAGACAGGATGTTAACGATGCGTTTATAACTAACATGTGATTATAATTCAAAATTCAAATAGTGCAGTGGGAAACTACTAACTAACTAACTCTCTAGACTTCTTAATCCCGAAGAGAGCAAATACAAGCACAAGCGTAAATAATTAAATAAATTACAAGGGGCTGAGACATGGTTCGAATTTTTTGATCTAGGTATGGATGCAAACGGGTACTAAATTTTGTGTGTGGACACACTTGATAATGGAAAAATCCCCTTCAACATAATAACATAGTGGTAATGTTGGTCTTGTCTTGTTCCCATCGATAACATAGTGGTTACACGAAAGAAAGAAAGAAAAAAAATTAAAACACCATCCTCTATTAAGAAATACTTCTAGAAATTATTCAACAACTTTTTTTCTCTTCCTAGTTTAGTTATCTTCGTAACTAAAAAAATGTTTTGTCAAATGTTTGGATGACTATGGATGTAATAATAAAACGTTGTTGCATTGTAATCAAATTAATTTGTTGAATATGTAGAATATGGTAGGATATATCTTAAAATTTTAGAAGCTATTTGTTATGGTATTATCTCTCTCTCTCTTTCTTTCTTTCTACCCTTTCTTAAATTCTCATCCTCATAGTTAAAATTAATCCAAGAGAAAAATATATATTTGTGTTGACATGGGAAACATGCAATAAAAATGCATGATTAATAGTTAAGGTCAAAAGCTGAATAAATAGTGAGGGTGATACACGCAACCTTCCAGGCATGTGACTTCCACAGAATTAAATACAAAATTGAGATATGGAAGATTTTTGTTGCTAAACCTTCAGGTTTAAGAAGGCAAGAGAATTAGTTGGTTAATACGGAGCTAATTAGAAACTGCCATCCTCGAGGCTTCATGATGCAAGCTTTGCCTTCTACAAGTTTATTTTCGACATGATTCTTGCTCTTGTTATGCTTTTTACAGATAACATCAAAAGCTGTGACATGCGATTTTCTGGCTCTTCTACTTACAACACGGACACTCATGTTTCTTTTTACATTGCAAAGATGAGGATAGTTAGTATTATATGGGTTTTGGTGAGTCTCAGACCATTAGAAAAAATAAACTCTTGTAGGATTTTTTGTGTAGTAGCTACGTTTGACTAATGGAATGTTCTGTCATCCTCATCTTCACTATTAGTCAAACGTAGCATTCATCCGCTGTGCATATTTTCCATCCTTAAATTCTAATAATTATGTATTTTATCCAACAATAGATTAAATTAAATACCAAACATTATCAAGAAGCAATTCTCAAAACCTTATACTAAAATATTAACATTATAATAAGTGCCCTTGCATAGCCATTTCAGTCTTCAAACTGCTTCCATCGGCTTCTGCTTGCTTTTCAATAAAACCTAAGTTATGTGCTGTTCAATTTACGATGCTAGCATGTCTCACTACTACACAAAAAATCCTACAGGAGTTTATTTTTCCTAGAGGTCTGAGACTCACCAAAAGCCATATAATACTAACTATCCTCATCGTTGCAATGTAAAAAGAAACATGAGTGTCCATGTTGTAAATAGAAGAGCCAGAAAATCGCATGTCACAGCTTTTGATGTTACCTGTAAAAAGCATAACAAGAGCACGAATCATGTCGAAAATAAACTTGTAGAAGGTAAAGCTTGCATCATGAAGCCTCGAGGATGGCAGTTTCTAATTAGCTCCGTATTAACCAACTAATTCTCTTGCCTTCTTAAACCTGAAGGTTTAGCAACAAAAGTCTTCCATATCTCAATTTTGTATTTAATTCTGTGGAAATCACATGCCTGGAAGGTTGCGTGTATCACCCTCACTATTTATTCAGCTTTTGACCTTAACTATTAATCATGCATTTTTATTGCATGTTTCCCATGTCAACACAAATATATATTTTTCTCTTGGATTAATTTTAACTATGAGGATGAGAATTTAAGAAAGGGTAGAAAGAAAGAAAGAGAGAGAGAGATAATACCATAACAAATAGCTTCTAAAATTTTAAGATATATCCTACCATATTCTACATATTCAATAAATTCATTTGATTACAATGCAACAACGTTTTATTATTACATCCATAGTCATCCAAACATTTGACAAAACATTTTTTTAGTTACGAAGATAACTAAACTAGGAAGAGAAAAAAAGTGATTGAATAATTTCTAGAAGTATTTCTTAATAGAGGATGGTGTTTTAATTTTTTTTCTTTCTTTCTTTCGTGTAACCACTATGTTATCGATGGGAACAAGGCAAGACCAACATTACCACTATGTTATTGTGTTGAAGGGGATTTTTCCATTATCAAGTGTGTCCACACACAAAATTTAGTACCTGTTTGCATCCATACCTAGATCAAAAAATTCGAACCATGTCTCAGCCCCTTGTAATTTATTTAATTATTTACGCTTGTGCTTGTACTTGCTCTCTTCGGGTTTAAGAAGTCTAGAGAGTTAGTTAGTTAGTTGTTTCCCACTGCACTATTTGAATTTTGAATTATAATCACATGTTAGTTATAAACGCATCGTTAACATCCTGTCTGATTATATATGTGTTTGGGTTGAAGCTTCGTATCTGCCTGCAACATTTATTTTCTTCTTTTTCTTGTTATCTGCTTTCTATATAGAATATTAAAAACAACACATTTCCATTAACAGTATTTCATGTTATGCAAAACATTTAAGTTTATACACCATCAGAAGTGTGATTCCAACAACGTTAGCACTACGTAATCCGACAAAGATCAGGATCAGTATTGTTATATTTTATTGCTCAGGTCATTTCTTTTTTTAATATGTACAGCTATAGGTGAACATAGTAACTTAAGCCCTCAGAGTCGTAAACCAACAAAAGTACACCTCTGTTAACTGCCTTGTGTTGGGGGTAGGGGGGACAATTTTAGCTGTTGGTGCAATACACTTTGAAGTTTTGTTTTCTAAGTGCCACACATCAATTTCATCATAATTATCATTATTCATCCTCATCGTTGCCATTAGCCAAAATTGCCTCTTCTTTTTTACAAATTTTCGTACTGATATCCGTACACCCTGGGCATTAGCAGATTAACAGAAATCGTCTGAAGTTTGAACTCGTGGACCCTCCCAATACCGTTGCAAGCTTATTTGTGATTGTTCTCCTTAATTATTCAAAATACCTCACTTTCATATTCAAATACACACAATTGAAAAAAATTCATATTACATTAGTGATTTTAAATTGTATTCTTGGGGCCATGCACACACTTTCTAACATTGTTGCCTGATATTAAAATAAGCGAAAACACACTGCTATGCTTAATAAAAAGAAACATTAATTCATTGCCAGATTGTACACCTGTATAGGTCGAGGTTCATAAGCCTCGTCCATCTCATTCCAGGGACTGCATATTTTCTATACAGTTTATAGTGGTATCACATCACAGGTTATAACTCATTATTAAGTCTGTTAAAAAAAAATCGTCAGTCCATATGAGAATTCTTGCTGTGAAATTTCTATGCTGTTTAACCTAACAGAATTCGAATCTCAGAGAGATTTGAGGTCCGCCTATGGTACCTGATAGACGACACCTTTGGGTTTCATAGTGATATTATTTTCTTTATATATCATGCGAGGTTAGGAAGAAAGTTCGTGCCTCAACCAATGCGATGTGTTGTGTGATAATGCTGTCTGTTTCCACGCTTGACTCATACCAATCATATGTATATCGTCTCCTTCCTTCCCTCGCCTCATGAAGCTCATCCATCCTATCGGCCAACTTTTTGCCTGTAGCCCGAAAAAGAGAATCGGGATTCTGCAAGTTTTTAATACCGCTTATTTTGCGAAGATTGTCCATAAAAATCATCTCGCACGGTGGACGAAATTCAGGCGCTATTTTGCTTAACTCAACGAACCTCGCGGCATCCTCACCTCCGTCAAATGTGTACGCAAAAATCTTGTGCAGCAGTTCAAGTGGTAAGTCGGTTATACAAAGTGTCATTTTCACGAGGTATTATTTAAATAGAAGTTTCTCGTTGTATATATATATATAAATTTTCTCAGGGAAAAATACAAAACGCACAATCAAGTCAAAATTCAATAAGATTCTATTTACTAGATAAAAACACTTTTAAACTTACGATAATTGATAGAATGTAACTTAAAAGACAATAGTTATAATTATATTTTTTCAGCTCTGGTATTTATATATAAATTTTCTCGGGAAAAAATACAAAATTCAATACAAATACAAATTTATACAAATTCAATCTGTGTGAAAAAACGACTTGAACCACCTTCAAAATAAAATAATTGTAGCTATTACAATAAAATTTTCAGCTATGTTATTTATACAGAATTTCCGAAGACAACAAGTAACATCTGATCACATCAAAACTCAATCTGATCGAAATTACTATGAAAAAATCACTTGAAACACCTTTAAACTTGAAATAATAAATAGTATGTAGCTTTAAAATAAGTTAAAAAACTTAGCTTTTATCAAAAAATAAGGAGCACTGCAACAACACCTCCGTACTCTTCAACTACTCTCACAATACTGACTAATCTGTAATGCGAAAACTCTTTAAGTAGTCTAAGCGCAAAACCATGTTGAAAAACAGAAGACACCACGTCAAATACAAGTCATTATAATATTACGTAATAACCTGTTTGCATAAACATGATGCAACAAGTTAACTTCTGTGCCATTGTAATGTTGCATAATGTTATGTAATAGCCTGTTGCCTAAGCATGATGCAATAGTTTACCCTTATAAAAATACAATAAAGGAAGCTTTATATGAGGGCATCACAATATTATGTAATGTTACGTACTTTAACTCGAAAGAAATTATGACACTCATACCAAGTACGAGATGAAAAATCACAGATTTCCAATAGTATAAAATCGACAAAAACATCATCAAAATAGGTTTACCACTGTGGTTAAATTAATAAAAACAATAGGCCTCGTACCAAGTATGAGGTGAAAAAACACAGATTTGCAATAGTATAAAATCAACAAAAAGATCATCAAAAATAGGTTTACCATTGTAGTTAAATTAATAAAACAATAGGCCTCGTACCAAGTATGCCTTAGAACCCCCACTCGTACCAAGTAAGAGATAAAAAAATCACAGATTTGCAATAGTATAAAATCAACAAAAACATCGTCAAAATACATTATCTACCAAAAAGTAATTGGGCACCTATGATGGTGGTTAATTTAGTATCTAATTTGAATAATTTAGTATCATTTAGTGGGACCACGTGTGGTTGTTCGTGGCACAATGAACTTGCAGGCATACTGTACAATACTAGACAATGAAATGCTCCCAACCTTGTGGCGTTTTTACGGAATGAACCCCTGTTACTTCCAGGATGACAATGTTAGGTGGTATGTTTCGGAAGCTACTATGCAGTGGTATGCCGACAACAATGTTCACCGATTGGTCTGGCGTGCACAGAGTCCTCATCTCCATCCCATAGAACACCTTTGGGAGGCATTGGACTGGCGGGTGAGATCTCGGGAGATTCAGCCAAATTCCATTGTTCAACTGAGTGACATCTTGCAAGAGGAATGGCGACACATTCCAATGGACGTCCTCCACAAACTAGTCGAGAGCATGCCTGAGAGAGTGGCTGCTGTTATAGCAGCAAAAGGTGTCTCCACGAGGTTCTAACAGGGTTCGCACCACCAGACAACCATTTTGTACACGTGCCCAATTACTTTTTGGTAGATAGTGTAGGTTTACCACTGTGGTTAAATTAATAAAAACAATAGGCCTCGTACCAAGCGTGAGGTGAAAAATCAGAGATTTGCAATAGTATACAGAAAATATCATCAAAAATAGGTTTACCATTGTGGTTAAATTAATAAACAATAGGCCTCGTACCAAGTATGGCTTAGAATCGGCAACATATATGTACTTACAACCATTTGTTTGCCAGAAGTCTTTGGGGGAATCAGAAAAAACAACCAGCGATGCAAGATCATTCTTCACCATGACAATGCAAGTTCTCACACATCGGTTCAAACAACTCAGTATTTGACTGGTGAAAACATTGAATTGATGGGTCATCTGCCATATAGCCCTGATTTAGCACTCAATGATTTCTTTTTGTTCCCGTCCGTGAAGAATAAGCTATGTGGTCAACGATTTTCGATGCCAGAAGAAGCGGTTGATGCGTTCAAAATGCATGTTTTTGAGATATGTCAATCGAAATGGACAAAGTGCTACGAGAATTGGTTCAAACGTATGCAAAAGTGCATCGATGATCATGGAGAATATTTTGAAAAACAATAAAATCATTTTCAATTATACATATTTTTTTTTGTTTGTTATTCCGGATACATAAATAGCAACTCCTGTACTAATGATACACTTCAAACCTCATGTAGTGATAAGAACATTTATTTTTGAACAATATCCAAGTAAAAGAAAATTCCAAAAGGTACAGTGCAGCTAGCTGCGTATTGGAAAAAAAAATCTGCTGGTGCAGAACTTGGTTAAAAACTCATAAAAGGAACTCTACTAGATCAATATACAGAGTGACCACTCTAGGATCATGACAAAATTCAAGTACAATTCCCAGTTTTCAAGGCTAATTTTTCATAAATTCAGGGGTACAAGCAGGTGGTTTCTCTATTTCAAAATTTTGTATTACCACCTTTCACCATCCTCACAAAAAAAACACATATATATTAACAAAATAATGGGTATGTGTGATTCCATTGAATCAAAATATTCTAATTTAATTCAACAAAACAGTATGGTGTGTATATATACTATTTAATATATTCAATTTAAGATGTGGAGTTTACATTTGCCATTTCACATACTCAGGCTTCAAATACATGTACAATGCATGTACAAACAGAAGTCATACTTGTTATGGAATATACTATTCTATGAACATTTTTTAATTGTAAGAGAATTTCCAAGTCAAATTTACACAATCAACTTCATCATATCTTGCAATAATCTCTGTCAGATTGTTCTGCAAAGGGCACTAACGAAGTAAACGTATTGAGAGAAAATTCTGTTATATTTTCGATGCAGCTTTCCTTTCTTTTCTTCCTCGATAAAAATAAAAGCTGAACTGTGAAAAACTTACCTCTGGGCATTTGTAAATGTATGAATTCGTTTGGATTGACAGAAGTTGCAATATTTACATAGAATTCATGCATAATTAGCCACCCTGATTTAGTATAGTTGCTGCACAAAACATATATTTCAGTATGTATAAATGTTCTGAACGTGAATAATTGTTACAGTGTTGTGCCATCACAATCAAAAGGGGAGGGGGACAATAAGATTATTGGAAGTAGTGTAACTCTGTTCTAATTATATTCAATAAATCTGAGGCTCAAGTAAAGTATTCATTCATTTTGTTGAAATATCTATACAGAAACTACACATGAATGTTATAGGAATATAAAATTGGTAATTTTGGTATCATGCTGCCTTTTCTTTTTGTGTGCAGGTCACATATTTTTCCATTTGAATTTACTTTGCTATGAAGTCTCACATGTACGTGTATATCTTCATGGGTAAAATCTATGTTCAAAATTAAACAATTAAAAGTATTCTCTTTTTGATGTGAAACCTAATTTGCACGTAATATATGGAACTTTAATGTTGGGATTTAAAAGGTTCTTCATTATGATGAATACTTGAAACTTTGTTTCAACATCTATCTTTTGAAGTATTCACAATAAAATAAATTACAGTCATATATAGTGTTGTATTACAAAAAGACAGGATATTACATACAGAGTGCAAAAAATATAAAACAAAACATAATTTTAAGGTTCTGCCAGTTCACATGAACCAGTGAAATTATATGTTGATTTCTCAAGAATGGAAATTTTTTAAATATATTACATGTTATAACTTACAGAATTCTTCAGCATGCATAAAATAATATATTCATTCTGATTCACTCAGAGTAACTCTAAAACAAACCCAAACTTGATCACAAAGTCAGTGTGATTCAAAAGTGTGCAACCACCCATAGAATTTCTTCACATATCAATGTACATGAATGGAACCATACGAAGTAACTGGAAGACCACTTGCATCATCCCAATCCAACATCTTGAATTTAACTTAACTTCTTCAGATGGGAATAGAGGGCAAGTGAAGCATCAAAATCGTGTGAAATTTTCTCGCAAAGAGAATGGTGAAATTCATTTTAGAATGCCTTTAATCATTTTAATTTACTCAATGATAAGAATAAAGACTGCCATTGTTACATGCATGCTATTCATCAATGTTTGTTCCTTGTTATGCAGTGAACCAAGATGCCATTGATCAAAGAGCACATTGACACTAGCTTACATTGTGGTGGACAGAGTGCAGGGAAAGTTGCAGATCTCTTCAACTGCAGACACACTGCCAGGTGGCCAGCCAATTGTTTGTAGCACAATGGTGAAACTCATTCACAAATCGATGCAAAGGGAAAGTTTGTGTGGTGGTCACTATGAAGCTGCAACCATGGTTTTGGCATTGCTTGTGAAATCAGTTCTGTACAAATGCTGATATTGTTGATATTGAGAAGCAAATCTAGGAGAAAAGTCAAATAACAAAAATTAAATTGATCAATTTTAAGTTCACATTAAATGTTACAATATTAATTTTCTTAGTGCGTCAGCTGCGGGTGAGAGAAAGATCTTCTTACGACCTACATCAGTGGTTTCTAAATATCATTTTAACATGTTGTATTAGGTTATCTGTTGAAATATGATCATGTGTACATAGGTGACAATGTGCACAGCTCAGGTCAATAAAAATCCCTATCCATAATGCTCACAATGTACAGGTGAAAGTGCCTGCTGTGACTGCTTCCTTCCCTGTTTTGCATCTTGGATAAGGAATAGGCATAAGAAATGGTTCGTCTGTTAAAATTCAAACATCTGTATTATATTTCAACTACTGGTGGCATGTTTGAAAGCATGAATGAGATGCCTGCAGGATATAGAGACATTCCTCCTGATGTGCAGACAATTGATTCTGATAATGCAGATGTCAAGAGCCTAAAGCATGTGAGATAGATGTCAATAGATTGCTATTTACAAATCCATTTAGAAAAAAATTATGGTATGATTTCTAAACATTCAATACAGATCACTGTTTGCAATACTTCCTTAATGATTTCTGTTTGGTGTGTAATCTCCTTACCTGCATAATAACTTTATGTTTGCAGACAAAATATTTTATTCAAATTAAACAATTAATAGATTTTGTTTCATGTGTGCGTCACCATATGTACTCTGAAGTTATCTTTACAGGAAATGTCACAAATTCAGTTTCTCTTTGAGATGACACATCCTCATATGTCTATTAAACCTATCTTTCCTGCCAAAACATTTGTTACAAATTGAACAATTGAAATGCTTCTCTCCACTGTGACCCCTCTTATGTTTATTAAGATAAAGTTTACAGGCAAAATTTTTGTTGCAAATTGAACAATTGAAAGGCTTCTCTATAGAGTGAACAGTTATATGTACACTAAGTTCTCCTTTACGGACAAAATTTTTATTGCAAATTGAACAATTGAAAGGCTTAACTCCAGTGTGACGTCTCACATGGTCATTAAAATGAAATTTACGAGTAAAGCCTTTGTTGCAAATTGAACAATTGAATGGCTTATCTTCAGTGTGAGATCTCATATGCTCATTAAGATGACACTTACGGCCAAAATCCTTGTTGCAAATTGAACAACTGATTGGCTTATCTTCAGTGTGACTTCTCACATGCTCATTAAAATGACCTTTACGGGCAAAGTCCGTGTTACAAATTGAGCAATTAAAAGGCTTCTCTTTAGTGTGGACTCTCACATGTTCATTAAGACGATCTTCACGAGAAAAATATTTATTGCAAATTGAACAATTAAAAGGATTCTCTTCTGAGTGAACTTTCATATGTTTCCGAAGATCTCCTTTACGGACAAAATATGTATTGCAAATTGAACAATTGAAAGGCTTCTCTCCAGTGTGACCCCTCACATGCACCTTAAGACTAACTTTATGGGTAAAATTTTTGTTGCATATTGAACAATTGAAAGGATTCTCTTCTGAGTGAACTTTCATATGATTCCGAAGATCTCCTTTACGGACAAAATATGTATTGCAAATTGAACAATTGAAAGACTTCTCTCCAGTGTGAACCCTAACATGCTCAGTAAGACGATACTTATATGCAAAATCTTTGTTGCAAATTGAACAATTGAAAGGCTTCTCTCCAGTGTGAAGCTTCACATGCGCATAAAGATAAACTTTACGGGCAAAATCTTTGTTGCAAATTGAACAATTAAAAGGCTTCTCTCCAGTGTGACTCCTCACATGCAGATTAAGATTAACTTTAGAGGCAAAACCTTTGTTGCAAATTGAACAATTGAAAGGATTCTCTTCAGTGTGAACAGTCATATGTACACTAAGTCCTCCTTTACGGGCAAATTTTTTATTGCAAATTGAACAATTGAAAGGCTTCTCTTTAGTGTGGACTCTCACATGCTCATTAAGATGACCTTCACGGGAAAAATATTTATTGCAAATTGAACAATTAAAAGGATTCTCTTTTGAGTGAACTTTCATATGTTTCCGAATATCTCCCTTACAGGCAAAATATTTATTGCAAATTGAACATTTGAAAGGCTTTTCTTTTGTGTGAACTCTCACATGCTCATTAAGATAAATTTTATGGACAAAATCCTTGTTGCAGATTGAACAAGTAAAATGTCTCCCTTGTGTGGGAACACTCATAAATGTATTATGCCCAGCTTCTTGGACAAAAGTTTTCTTGGAAACTGGACAATTAAAAATCATCTGTGGTTCATGGGTTATCAATACTCCTTTGTCAGAGAAGGTGTTGTTGGAAATGGGGGCTATACATTGCTTTCTCCTGTTATTAGGTTTGGAACCATCAACATGTGCCTTGCTTGCAAGGGTTTTTGGTGTACGTTCAGCCTCGAATTTTTCTTCTCTACTAATGCATTCTGTAATTTCTTTTGGCTGCTCTTGTTCTCTTAAGTTTCCCTCAGACACTGGCAAATGTGGAACTGACCTTGGGACATCTCGTACCTGTTCTTCCACATAGTTCTTGATCAGGTAGCTGAAAAAAATATGATGGAAATGTAGCTTCAGTTTCTGAGTAAATAATAAGAATGACTTACATGTACAAATCAATGAAAAGAAAGGAGAGTAGAATAGACTGTTGATGGGGACATGCTCACGAAAAAGTAAATACATGTATATTATTATGTAGAACTTTCAGCGAAAAATGCAGCCTCGACCAGGACTTGAAGCCAGGTCTCTGGCATTCCATGCCATTGCTCTAGCCCTGAGCTGGCCTGACTTCGCCTGATTTTTTACTTCCACTGTTTTATCTGTGTGGAATCCTGTCGAGTCTGAATTTTTCGCTTAATGTTCTGTATAGTACATCTCCTGTGTGTGCCTAATTTAATGTATATTATTCCTGCAAGAATGAACACATAATATTTTTTTACCATTTAGTCAAAAAATATTCATATTTTTGCTGTAATTTTCATTTGGTTGGAAATAAAGCTTGGTGCATATCAATAGTGTGACAATATGTTGTCATTTCCTCACACATTTACATTCATTCAATCTTCCTTTTCTTCTTCTTTCTGTTGCAGGGTAAACATGAGTTACTACAACCATATCTACTTGTGACCAGATATGTCCATTTGACTGAGGGCTGCCACTGCACAGTGTCAAAGCTCAAGGTCAACCTTCATCCTCTGAACTCCCACCTTGGTCTCATCCCTCTCTCAGTGCTCAAGGTAGACTCCCTGGTCTTACATGAACTCACACTTGTAAGTCTCTTGCAGGCTGGGGACCAATCTCTGGAAGCTGAACATTTGCAAGAGTAATTCATTCACAGTAGTCGGAATTGGGGGATGCCTCAAGTAATTCAGAAAGTGATTTAGGTGTTGTATTCACCTGACATTTTCAGCCACACTATGTTCACTCCAATAAAATTTATTAGGCACAAGTACATGTTACCGTTCACCCTTCTCTTTCCTTTGATTTGATGTTTTAAGTCCACTTTGTGCACAGTAAGGCTAACTGGGACTAGACCTACAGTTTCAAGTGGGATCTGAACCACTATGTGCCTCCACCGGACCCCTTGATTACAATACAGCAACGCTACCACTGCACCATCGGGGAAGCCTACAATGCTTTCAAGATTGTAATTCCTTGTAAAGATAAATGTCATAGAAATTACCAATTGCTTCTATAAATATTCTCTATGTATTTACAGGTACAAGTTTCCTTGGTAAGTGTAATAATTTTTCTCATGAGATTTCGGCCAGTGCATGGGAGCATGGCCACCTTCCATCATGAGAAATTTGGGGAGCTATGAATGAGTAGCATAACCCAGTCATGGAGACCTACAACAATAACTGGGTTTTTGTTGTGCACACCACACAACATTCCAAAGCTGGTTGGATGATCGACCATCTCTGCTGAGGCATGTGGGAGTGAGGTAGGCACTTTATAGGCTGTTACACCACAAGTTGAGAAAAAAAGCAACTGCAATCAATGCAATTTTTCTTGTATAAAAAGGCCAAAATTTAATCATTTTTGAAGATATTATCAATGTACATTAATATTTCGATTTGGTGTTGCCATTGAGAGTCATATGTTAATAATAACGGAACCTAAGTACAAGTGCTAAGCTATTATTTTGAATATCCACATGGTTGGTTTATTTCTTATGCAGAAGTAGAAAGTGTATAGAACAAAGTGTATTTTTGGTAAACATAGATGTAGCAGTAAGAAAGCTATATTTTCGAAATATTAGCTATAGCTGTAGAGAAGCTACTTTTAAAGTGTAGCCTTCTGATTACTGCTAATATCTTTGCTCAATACTGGTGCAGTACCAAAGCACAAATAGTGACAGGAAAAATGAAATGCTGTCTACTCTAACTTTTATATTAATGAGATACAAATAAATTAAGTATACAAAAATTCATAAAAATGAAAAAATAAATGAA
The DNA here is from genome assembly GCF_977018435.1 of Lepisma saccharinum. NCBI lineage: Eukaryota > Metazoa > Arthropoda > Insecta > Zygentoma > Lepismatidae > Lepisma > Lepisma saccharinum. Next base: position 67,747,376 of record NC_139243.1, read on the forward strand.
ATAATCTTAAACCTGAAGGTTTAGCAACAAAAGTCTTCCATATCTCAATTTTGTATTTAATTCTGTGGAAATCACATGCCTGGAAGGTTGCGTGTATCACCCTCACTATTTATTCAGCTTTTGACCTTAACTATTAATCATGCATTTTTATTGCATGTTTCCCATGTCAACACAAATATATATTTTTCTCTTGGATTAATTTTAACTATGAGGATGAGAATTTAAGAAAGGGTAGAAAGAAAGAAAGAGAGAGAGAGATAATACCATAACAAATAGCTTCTAAAATTTTAAGATATATCCTACCATATTCTACATATTCAACAAATTCATTTGATTACAATGGAACAACGTTTTATTATTACATCCATAGTCATCCAAACATTTGACAAAACATTTTTTTAGTTACGAAGATAACTAAACTAGGAAGAGAAAAAAAGTGGTTGAATAATTTCTAGAAGTATTTCTTAATAGAGGATGGTGTTTTAATTTTTTTTCTTTCTTTCTTTCGTGTAACCACTATGTTATCGATGGGAACAAGGCAAGACCAACATTACCACTATGTTATTGTGTTGAAGGGGATTTTTCCATTATCAAGTGTGTCCACACACAAAATTTAGTACCTGTTTGCATCCATACCTAGATCAAAAAATTCGAACCATGTCTCAGCCCCTTGTAATTTATTTAATTATTTACGCTTGTGCTTGTATTTGCTCTCTTCGGGTTTAAGAAGTCTAGAGAGTTAGTTAGTTAGTTGTTTCCCACTGCACTATTTGAATTTTGAATTATAATCACATGTTAGTTATAAACGCATCGTTAACATCCTGTCTGATTATATATGTGTTTGGGTTGAAGCTTATTATAAGTTGAAGCTTATTATTATAAATATTATCATGTCTACATAGGTGACAATGTGCATAGCTCATGCCAATAAAATCCCTATCCACAATGGTCACAATGTAAAGGTGAAAGTTCCTGCTATGACGGATTCCTTCTATGTTTTGTATCTGTTGTGTATGTACGGAGAGGTTAATTCATGCACACACGTAGGTCCTTGGTGATATAAAGATTACCACGAGGATACAAAATAACAACGATTTAATATTCAACTTACAAGATCATTTGAATTGAAGTAAATTGAATTGACTTTATTGCTGGGCGAAGTTCAGCTGTTGCTGGTCTACCACCTAACTCCAAAAAGTACAGATTAAAATAAAATTAAAGATTACAAAGTAATTGAACAAGAAAGTACAATAAAATACAAATGGAATAAAATTCCCTACAACAGAGCAGATTAAAATAAAAATTAATATAAAGTTCAAGATTACAAAGAAATGAAACAAGGAAGTACAATAAAATACAATAGGAATAAAATCATATACAATGGAACAATATTAGCAGTGAATTAGATAAAGTAATTGAAGTCGACAAAGTTGATATTAAGATAAAAATAAATTCTGGCAACTCACAGTATTTTTCATTATTCATATGTTGATTTACCCTGCTTCTGATCGTTGATCAGTGATTCACGGAACATATCACGAAAATGTCTGAAGTTTTGCTGTTTGGTGAGATTTCATAGTGCATTCCAGGCTTTGGGTGCTGCATAGCTGAAAGACGCCTGATAAGCTGAAGTTCTGCAAAGAGGTAAGCTGAAACTGGCAGCGTTTCTGGTTGAATGCGAATGAATTTTGCTTCTGAAGTTTAATTTCGAAAAGAGGCAGTTTGGGCTTTTGATATTAATTATTTTGCTCAGTGTACAAAACAAGTGCAGTTTTCTCCTTCGTGCCATGGAGAGGATTCCATGCTCATTAAGCACAGGGAGAATGTGGTCACACTTTCTTGTTCTATATACATATCTAATGCATGCGTTTTGAACTTTCTGTGTTTTTATTGCAAGCTTTGTGTTATTCTTAGCCTATAAATGACATCACAGTAGTCAAATAGGAGGAAATAAGAGACTGCACAAGGTTTAATTTTATCTTAGGCAAGAGGAAGTCTACCAGAAGATAGAGGCTTTTTCATATTGAATACGCCTTGCCACATTGTTGTATCACATGCTCAGACCAATCAAGCTACTGGTTCATGATCAGTCCTAGGTTTTTTTACTGTTTGAGAAAATTTAATACGCTGTGTGTGTAGAATTATTTCGCATCCATTGATGTCAATATGTTCCAATGATGGTAAACATTGATTTCTTTGAATTTATTACTAATCCATTAGAAGCGCACCAATCGCTTATGTTCTTCAAATCTTGGTTTAAAATTGCGACCACGTCCTGTAATTTTGATATACATGTGGATATACACAATTGTGTGTCGTCGGCACAGTGAACGTTTCATATTTTCACTGATGTCACTAAATCAGCGGCTGAGAGCGTGAATAGCTGCGGACCAAGGATTGAGTCCTGAGGCACTCCAGCTCGTAAGTGAAGGGGAGAAGATAGTCCGGCTGTCTTAACCCACTGTTTTCCTCTGCTAAGATAAGATTCGAACCACTTAAGTGCTGTAGACGAGATTTTATAATAATGAAGCTTGGCTAGAAGGAGCTTATGCAGTAGAGTATCAAAGGCTTTTCTAATGTCGAGCACACGAGTAGTATTACGTTAGATTGATCCATCGAGTTAAAAATGTCGTCGGTTACTTTTAAGAGTACCATTTGTGTGCTATGGAGAGGGCAAAAATCGGGTTGCTGCCAGGGAAGGATATGAAATTTGTCAATATGCTTTCGAATTTGATCATTTGCAATTTTTTCAATGACTTTTGAAAGCACAGGCAGAATGCTGATGGGCCGCAAGTCATTCACAGAAACCGGGTTCTGCTTTTCAGGGATGGGAATTACCGTTGCCTCCTTCCAAGAATCAGGGAAACTGCCCATGAAGAGTGAGTAGTTGATTATGTGCGTTAGTGGTGGGAGGATATGATAAAGAGAGAGCTTTATCATTTTTATTCATACGTCATCGAATCTAGATGCACTTGATTGGATTTCGTATATTGCTTTCCTGATACGAGAACCATCCACCTCGCAGAAACTGAACACCTCTGCACTGTGGTTGAAACTGCGGGCATAACATTTCTCACATTGCTGCGAGACTAGCTCTTGATTAATTTCCATTTTGGAGGATACGTTTACGAAATGGTAGTTCAGTACGTTTGCGTCATTTAATGCAGGTGGAAGGTTCTCGATTTTGTTTTTCCTGCCATATCCCAAGCTTCGCAAGTGTTGCTAAAAGTGTTTCAAATCATTGGATGAATTTACAATGTATTCAAAATACGCTTTTTCTTTTTCTTCTTGTCTTACGACTTCGGGTGTGTGGGATCCCGAAATGTCAGGACCGGGATCGGGAAAAAAAATTCCCGTCCCAATCCCAACTTCGGGAAATGACTTCCTGACTTTTTGGGATCCCAAGCAGTCGGGAAATACCGAATGGCCGTTTTAAAAAGCTGTTATTTCTCAATGTTTTCTGCATTGCAAGTGTCTGAAACTTACCGGAAATTGTTTGTTTTTATTCCAGAAATGCAAAACCAATCACTTAAGTTGAAAATGACGTGTAAAATTCGAGATTTTTAGAGCTTCGGGAAATTTCGAGCATTTACCGTCCCGAAAGTTTCCCGACTTTGTCAGAAAATTGGCGAATTTTTCCCATCCTGATCCCGACCCGACCAAAAAAATTCTGTCCCGCACACCCCTACTTACAACTGAAGTAGCAAAGTTATGCAATCTCTTGTATTCGTTCCAATGTTGAGGATTATTTGTTCGTTTAAATTTTAGCAGCATGTTTTCGCGTAATCTCATAATTAATTTAACATCATCTGTAATCCAGGGTACTTTTTGTTTTGTTGCATGAACTGTTTTCAGAAGGGTGTGTTTACTAAACACTTTAATCAATTTCTCCGAAAAGAAACGTACCTTGTCGTCAATGTTTTCATAGTGCATCGAAGGATTCTAGTCGATGCTCTCTAGATCTTCATTCAGAGCATCCTTCACTATTTCACTGTAGTCCTTGTATGTGAACGTTCTGCTCTTGCTTTGTGATTTGCCACAACGTAAAGTGAGACACGCCAAAGAGTGGTCAGAATTACTGACTGGTAACACCAGAATTGATAATATCACTTACATTATTCACAAATATTGGATCAATGAGCGTTCTAGTAGAGGCGTTTATTCTCGTTGGTTCATTTAAGATTTAGGAGAGGTTAAACTGATTAACAAGTGATTGAACATAGGATGTATCGGGTTTGTTTGGTTTTAAGAAATCTACATTAAAGTCGCCTAAAACCACTAGATGATGGACTTTGTGTGGTTAATATCTGATATAATATCTTCTAGGATTGATAGATTAGAATAAGGTATACGTATCTCCAGGTCTATAAATTCTACAGATCCCGACGGTTTCTTTCTTTAAATGATTTTTTACTATTATATATTCAATATTTGTTTGTACGTCCGAAATATATGAAATCTCTTCAGCTTGCAGTTCAGACCGTACATATAATAAGAACCCGCCAGCATTTTTGTGCTTTCTGTCTTTCTGCAAAACTGAAAACCCAGGGATATTTATGGGTTTTGTCATCAATGTGTCCTTTGAGTCATGTTTCGATAACTAAAAGGGCGTCCACATTCATTTCCGTTATGGTGTGACATACTTCGTCCAATTTGCGCATCAGGGAGTGTATATTTACATGTGCGATCGTGAAAGAGGAGGGAGGGCAGAGAAGGCAGCAGTGGTCGCGCTGGCCGGGAGCAGGGTTGGCATGTTTAAAACAACTTGTTTTAAATGTTTAAAACACATGGCTTTGTTTTTTACAAATGTTTAAAACATTTAAAACAAAGTGTTTTAAACATGTTTTTTTTAGACTTCTTTAAAACACAATTTGATACTTGATGTTTGATAGTCTGTGATTATTTGTAGGTTTGTAACTTTGTATTTTCATTCATTTTGTGTCATTTTGTTTACTGTGCACAGAAATATGTTCAGTAGCTGAAAATGTATATCCAATTAACAAAGAAATATATTGTGCTGAATAGAGATGAATATCCATGGACCACTTTTAAAACACCTGGCAATGTTTCTTTTACAAGCATCTAAAACATTTTTGAAATTGAATACTACATGGATGAAACCGTTTTGTTTCTCACTTAATACACTGCAGATTTAATGGCAATATTTTGTTGCATTCACGATAAAATGTCTTATTTCGAAAAACGACAGATTAGCTACCACGTGGATTGAGTGGGGCTGGCAACTGTGGATTAGCTGAACCTTCTCGAACAGCCTGCATGCGAGATTCAAGACTAACATAAATATATTTTAAGAAGTTAGTTAAGTATTTACTTTTTAACCAGGAATACAGTCCGTTCTTGGAAGTTTAACAGATTCCTTATTAATCAATATTCTTAGAAAATATGCCTTCTTGGCATTGTGTTTTAGATGTTTTATTTATTTAGACCATGTTTTTTCCTGTTCTTGTTTAAAATGCTGTTTAAAATATGTTTTAAACAAAAAAAACTGTTTGTTTTGATTCTTTTGAAAGAAAAAAAACGCATTTTGCCAACCCTGGCGGGGAGCGATTTTCTTGGAAGAAAGCAAAGGTCTGTTCTCCGTTTGTCACTGCAGTGCGGTTGAGGGTGATGGAATGCACTGAACCATTTGAGGAGGTTCTAAGGAGACCATTTCTAAGATGGCTTAGCACATAATGTCATCATAAACAACTTTACAAACAATTGAATGTAGATTCAGATATTATGCACACTTAACATTCCCCCTCTTCCTTATTTGATTTACTTATAGCTCAGTCTATCTGGCAGTTGTTTTTATCGACAGGACCTTTTGTACTGCTGCTGCTGTTGCTGCTGCTGTAGGCAGGAATTATCTGAATATGACATAGACGGAAGGTCACCTGGCTTTGTCAGCTCGCACTGTACTGTGCTATCGTTTTCATTTCTTCCAACGATCAATAAGTCTTCATGGTCGAAAACTGATGCGCTGCCTTGACCTGCATCTGGCACATGTACTCGTTCATCATTATCCTCCTCCATCTTCTGACTTCCACTACGATATCTATCTTTCTTGTCTTGTATCCACTTCAACTGATCTTCATCCACGACCCGGTTTCTACCTTCAACATTCACCAGCCATGTAACTTTGCTTGTCCGTTCTATAATTTTTCCCTTGACATACCTCATAGCATTCCTCTTGTCCCTAAATGGTAGCATAACCCATACAAAATTGCCTCTTTGGTTCACCTTTTCTTCTTCTGCTTTATCCCTTTCGCAGTTTTGATCTATTATTTCTTCTATTTGGGCATCAAATTTATTCCTGAGAATGTAGGAAAATATAATTTGCTCTGGAATGTTGTCACCTGATGCGCGATATTCGCTTCTCTAAGCCACCAATATTCTCTGCAATAATTCTTCAACCTTGACGTGAATTCTTATTCAATTGCTCCTGTACAGCACTATCTAGCTTTGTTTTCACTGTCTGCACGTAGTGCTCGACCTGACCATTGCCTGGTCATAGAGAGGTATAACAATGACTGGGGGTTTGTTGTGTTGTGCACACATCATCCCGTAACTGGTTGGATGATCACCTGCCTCTGTTAGGCATGTGGGAGTGAAGCTGGCAGTCAGTTGGTAGGCACTGTCCTTCACAGGCTGTTGCACCACGGGTTGAAAAAACAAAAACAAAGCAACTGTGTTCACCGTAAGTGTCAATTTTTAACGTAATACTAAATATAGTCAGAAGTAAATACTTTGTGACAATTTTATCAATACACATCAAAAATTCTTATTAACACAAGGGTGAGTTCATACCACTTTCACCTCTTTTAATACCAATAATCTCACTGATACTTGAAAATTGTAACAATTAAAGGTTCTTCAAAATGTTCATTAACAATTGTTAAGTATTCCACTCTAATTGTATTCATCAATTGACCAAGATATTTGCTTTAAAGTATACAAAAATCACATTAGAATCTTAAATTATGTGTTATGTCGTCACAAAATTTAGTTTATTCACTAAAAAATGGTGCAAAATAATGAGAAACCTCTAACTAACTAACTCTCTAGCCTTCTTAAACCCGAAGGTTCATGGCTGCAGCAACACAACTAAAATTCGTGCCTCGTTTGTCTGCCCAAGCTCAAACCCCGAAGTCGTTTCTTCTTCGCTGGCTGATGAGAGAGAGAACAGCTGCATATTTGCTGCGGCTTCCCGGCAGTAGGCTATTGAGTTGCTTGGCGTACATGACCTGTTTGGTCGAAATGTAAGACAAGGAAGAAGGAGGCCATTTTGCTCTTTACAAAAGCACATGTATTGCAGCAACAATAAGTGGATTACAATCGCAAAATGGCAGGTTTGCTTGTCATGAGTTTATACCAAAATACGCCGGATAGGTATGTTAGGACTTCTATGTTTTTGGTGAACAGTGCAATCAAAATCCAGTTTAATCTCAGAACAGTGATCTTTAAAATTACGCAGCCACAGTTAGAATATTTTTTCTATTTGTGAAAGTACGTTAATGCAAACTTTAGTGACAGTATTGAACAGTGAATATTCTCTCTCCTTGCAGTTAATTATGTTTTCTTGAAATATTGGCAGCGTGAGATACATTGCATTCAATCAGGTTTGGCATGTTTAAAACAAAAGTGTTTAAAACAAACCCTTTGTTTTAAATGTTTAAAACAATGTGTTTTAAACACGTTTTTTTACAAGTGTTTAAAACACATTTTGGTGGTTGATATTTTATAGTCTGTGATAATTTTTTTGGCAACCCTGTTTTTCCATTGAATCTGTGTCAATTAATTTACGGGTCTCACTTATCGCACAACACTTGAGCAACCTTATGTTCTGACATCACGGGAGAAAGCTTTTTAATTTTAGGCTAAATGCCTACATTGTTAGGTTAGGCAGGCTAGCTATGTATGCACAAGGTAGCAAAACTGTTGTGCGACAAGAAAGACCCATGCTTTACTGCAGAAATCGAAACTTCTCAGTTTCTTGTTTCGTACCATCCTGTAAGTTTGAGACTGATGGAAGCTGGAAATGGAAACTAATATCCGAATACACAATGCGTGATTTTGATCATGACGTGAATTTTTTTTCTTTTGCGATACGATTCATTGGTTTGTATAACTGAATGAAGTGCAGATACTTACTTTTGGTAACATAATTTTGTACTTGGAAAGATAAATATATCTGGAGATCCGAAAATACAGTAGCATTAAATAAAGACGTAATATATGTAATAAGGTCTGTTTCAAGAAATAAATTAGGTTAATTTTTAAATATCTTATACGAGCCAAGCTATGTTTTTATGATGTACAGTAATTTAAATGAGAATTATGCATGAGATCAAATTCCATTATAGTACAATGCATTTTTAGTATAAGAGTCAGTAACATTTTTGAAATTGAAATTACAGAGTTGTACATACATTATCCATCGTTCATTTGTTGTGTAAAGATACCAAAGCTATAAGTATGCTATGCAATTAACCGGGCGTGCGTTTAATGAATTATATAATGATGTACGAAGTACTGTTAGTTTGCATGCTAGAATTGGAAGACTCTTATTTATCAATCTACTATTGAAACACGATTGAATTGTAAATGAGCAATTGTAACTGTTATTTAATAATAATAATAATAGTAAAAGAATAGGTGCGTGTATTATATATAGAGCACCAAACATAGCGTACACAAAACTCTCCATTGTAGAAAATCTACTCTCTGAGCTATACCCTTGTGTAGACACCCTCTTGCTGATGGGTGACCCAAACTGTGACTTCTTAAAACACGAATCGGACACTATGTATTTAAAAGCAATTTTTAACACATTTTGCTTCACTTAAATAATCGACAAACCCACTCGAATCACAGCAAATAGTAGGACACACTTAGACTTCATAGCAATAGATAATACTGAACTTGTTCACAGGTCGAATGTTGAAAACCCTATAGGTACCTCTGATCACTGTCTCACATATGTACCGTTGGTTTGTGAGAAGCCCATAAAGCAGATGAAATACATTACATATCGTGACTTTTCTCATTTTGATAGTGATAAATTTGAAAATGATATGAAAGCCATAGATTGGGAATTGCTGAAACCTATCCATGATATTGAAGACAAAATAAACTATTTTAATTCAAAAATCATCAGCGTCTTTGAAATTCATGCACCTACTAAAACGGAAGGGTAGAAAAATATACTCCATGGATCACAGATAATGTAAAACTAGTAATGAAACTCAGGGATAATGCCTTACGTAAATTTAAACGAACAAATAACCCACACGACTGGCTACAATACAGAGATCTTTGTAACTTCAAAACGTCAATTACAAGGCAGGAAAAGAATGCATATTTCACATCCCATATAAACAGCAGAAATATGAACACACGTGGTACCTGGCAAAAATTAAAAGATTTAGGTATTGTTGATAAAACTACAAATAATATTGATGCCCTTCCATCTAATCTTAGGGATGCAGATGTTATAAACAACCATTTTGTTAGCGTAACACAGAACTTCAATTTTTCTGAAACACTTATCCAAGAACAGTACAATTACTTCATGACAAACAAGAATTAGAATACCACAGATTTATGTTTCACAATTAAAACAATAACAGAACTTGACATATATAAGGCAATACATAGTATACACTCAAATGCAGCTGGAGCTGATAAAATCACAGTTAAAATGTTAAAGTTATCGCTTCCCTTTGTACTGCCTGCACTAACACAAATCATCAATTTCTCTATCTGCACTGGATAATTTCCCTCCATATGGAAGGAAGCTCACGTAACCCCACTAGCAAAGAAGAAGAATATTCAAAGTCTTGATGACCTCAGACCAATAAGCTTGCTGCCTGTTGTCTCCAAAATTATTGAAAAAGTAGTGTGTCAGCAACTCACCAAATTTGTTGATGCGAACAATATATTACCAGAATTACAGTCAGGTTTTCACAGTAAACATAGTACTGCCACTGCACTCACAAAAGTAGTAGATGACTTCCTTCATTTCATGGATGAACGGAGTGCAGTCATACTAGCCCTCCTAGACCTCAGCAAAGCCTTCGATAGTGTACGGCATGATCTACTTTTAGCTAAACTCAGATATTATAACTTCAGCCCATTAGCAATCAAGGGGTTCAACTCGTATCTTACAGACAGACACCAGAAAGTACAAATGCCTGGCACTCCACCATCATTTACAAAATCTGTGAAAATAAAAACTCGGGTGCCTCAGGGATCACTATTGGGGCCACTATTGTTTACTTTATACACAGCAGACTTATCGAGAGTAATACAAACATGTACATATCATTTCTATGCTGATGACACACAGATATACCTACATACTATGCTAATTACAGTTAGGCGTGATGTTATGGTCCTCAACGATGAATTAAAAAGAATTTCCACCTGGTGTGATTCCAATGCACTGATATTAAATCCCAAAAAAATCCACATACATGTTACTGGGGAACAGACAAACAATTACGAACGACAAGTATAACGACATAGTCTTGAAGATACGTGGGACGTACATACTGCATAAAACAAAATCTAAAAACCTGGGTTTGGTGATTGATAGTTCTCTTACTTGGACAGAACACATCAATGGACTGTGTAGAAAATCATTCTACATTCTCAGAAATTTATTTAGGTCTCAAAATTATCTAACAGAAAAAGTTAAACTGAAGCTCGTTGAACTCTTATTGTGGTCACTCTTTGATTACTGTGATGTAGTTCATGGTCCTGGGGTCTCAGTCAGACATAAAAGGAAAATTCAGGTGATGCAAAATTCTTGTATACGATTTGCATTGAACATAAGAAAATATGAACATATCCTGCCTCATTTGAACACAAAGAAAATATTAACAATGGACAGAAGAAGGCATCTGCACTATATCACCTTCATAAACAAAATTTTGGATGTAAGTAAACCAGATTATCTATTTAGAAAACTTAAAATAGGCTCTCAAATACACTCACACTTCACGCGAGGGGATAACAAACTTTTTACATGTCATTACAGTACCGCCTCCTTCAAATTATCATTCTCAGTAAATGCAGTTTCAACCTGGAATAAATTACCCATAACAATAACTAACCAATCAACACTGCATGCTCTTAAATCCACAGCAAAGGACTATCTACTATGTAAACAGTTTGAATCTAGAAGCACACACGAATAAAAATACATCCCACAATGTATTAATGTCAATGTAAGAATTTGATATTACTTCATGTCAAATATTTCTATTTTTGCACCATCAAAGATTACTTAAAATTGTATTTAGAATTTAGTTTTCTGTAGTTTTATGTGTGTATATATATACTCATAATGTATATTGTATCTTTACAGTTCTTATTTGATTTCAAATTGTCCATACATTTTTCTTTCATCTTTCTTACTTATTTACTATTATTATTATTATTTTTGGTTTTGTTTCTTTTTTTTTCTTATTGGATATATATACCTTTTGTAACTAGACTCTATTCTGACAAGGGTTAGGTAGGAGAACAGCATACGCTGAACCTCGCCTGCTCAATAAAGATATATTATTATTATTATTTAACTCACGAATAAAAGTGATGTATTTTTGTTAAATACTTGTCCGTAATTGAAGAACAATTAAGTTAAGGCAGTTCCTAGCTAATGGTGAAGGTAGTATTAGTTGCATGCACCAATTTAGTGTTCATATTTTCAACGAATTCTTGTGCTTATTTAACAGAAGGAACGCACACACCATTAGTTCTCTGATTAGGGAAATAACGAATGCAGTGATTGCATCACTTCAGAAAATATCTGTTATTTAACATTCTCTTTGACGAAATGAACCAATTATTGTCACGGCATTCTTGCTTACGCCCTCCATGGTCGAGCATCATTAAAATTACGCATGTTTCTTGGAATTGATGATGCGTCCTATTTGTTTACCATCATATTAGACAAATAAGAAGAGTACGGAGATCACCTAAATTAACGTAATTCGATATATCTACGAGTAACCTCTTTTTGTTTGAAAGTCGACTTTGCGCTTACCCGCATGTCGACATCCTTTTCGTGACTTGACTTTATTTTTAATTTCATCGTCCTTTAAGGAAGTCCAATAATTTGAGATTGTCCAGTTAGGTTTACGAGGGCTATAACATCTTAAGCCCTATAACACGCTTCCTTTCCAAATTCTCTGGGTGATACCTGTGCTGCAACCTACCCGGACTTCACAATCTATATGGGGGTTATTCCTGAGTAAACAAAAAATGATCGATCAGACAATTCGATTATTGATGGCGGGGAAAGAACTTCTGGTTTGGTGAATTTTCTAATGTAAACAAGTGGAATACAGATCGTCCCCGTGCTTATTTTCTTATAAAGGATCGGAAACAAAATGGATCACTTGAGATTTTTGAGTGATATAGAGAAACAAAGGTACCTAGAAAAGATTGGCAATTTCCTGAATCCTTTGGATGCATATATAAGGAACAATAGTAATATTTTCGAAGGCAATGTTGAACTTCTACCATCAGTTTCGTTTTTGAAAAGACTTCCCAAAGTTGAAATGAAGCTTATATTAATTATAAACATTGAAATACTTTGATCACAATAGTAAAAGAAATAATAATAATTACTACGGTTAAAATTATTATTATACACTACTAATCTACATAATTAAATAAATTTTATTCGAATTTTATTATTATTGTTGTTGTTCATTATTATCATGCTATTCGATCCACAAGCCGAGTGAATATCCAGCACAACTATTTAATTTTCCATTAACACTTTTACATTTCATAGTTACTATACTGAAATGCACAGTTATTGTATTTTGTTATTAAACTTTTTTTCAAGAAAGGACTTTAGAAGTTAAAAAGAAAATACTCACAAAGTTTATATTGTGTGACCTCATCTAAAATTATAATTTTTTGAATTCTGAAAACTGTGGAACCATTTATTTTTTGAATTAAATGGTAGAATATGAAAAAATATCCTGGTTCCTTTTTTTTTCACTCATTTTTTCAATCTAATGTATATTTTACATTGATTACTCTCTTTGAATACTAACCAAGTGAACTATATTTCTGTTATTAACAATAAAAATAACAAACTTCCTGCTTTTTTGCAACTTGAAATGAAGGATGCCAATTTCCAGAGAGGGGAGGGGGGGGGGTCAACTGACCTACCGACGCCCATGGAGAGAGCGCTTATCAACAACCAAAAGGCAAATGCGTTACAATATGATTATAAATAGTTCCAACTTTTAAATTTAATCAACACATGTGTGTTAGACAATTATAATTTTCGAAACACGTAAAATATTTTCATTTTATTTGATGAAGTGCTGACTGCAGAGCCTACTCCCTTGTGTTTGTGTCCAATCTTTTCGCTTTACTGCCTAAATCCACTGATTTTTCCATATCAAATTGTTTGTTCCCTATCTCATGTTGAAACCAAAAGCCACACAAATATTGTCGCCTTTTCCGAAGACACTGCCTTTACACCTTTGAATTCAATGTTATTCTTTTCAAAACTGGAAGTGTAGTCCCCGCCAGCACCAAGAAAGCACAGCAATGTAAACATCCGGTGAATAGCGCCCATACTCTTTTCCATCCCTACGGATGAGAAACCTCTAATTTTGCATAATTTTCAGGATTATTAGACTATGCGGAAGTGTTGAGAGTCATTTTTGTGGAGCCTGTGAAAGACCAAAATACCGGAAAGGTATCGATTGGTGTCAGTACATAAATTCCAACTGATGTTTTTAGCTCAGAACTAATTAACATGTTTGGTTAGTTTTTTTGGTAACCTTAAAAAATAAAATGATAGCATTTAGTAAAGTCGGTAATTCATTTTCACCAAGATATTGAGTAACTTTAAACATATGTGCAAGGTTCTGGCTCTGGTTAACAGGAATTTATTCATTGGCCATCTTAAAAACTAGAAAAAAGAAGTCAGATGGTGACACTGCTATCAAAGTACATCAAATAACAAGTTGCAAACTGCAAAACTTTTATCAAACAACAATTTTATGTTATTAAGTATTTATTGCTTAAGTCAAGCAACAAGAGATTCAGAAAATGTCAAAATCTTTAGCGTGCTTCGGACACACAAGAAAGGATCACCATCAGAATATGCATCTGTAATCACAATGTCAGTTCTTGAGTGTTCTACACCTTCCAGAATAAATTCCAGTGCAATAAGTGGTTCATGATGTCAAACAAAGAACTAGAGTGCCCATCTACTCACATTCCTTGGTTGACATGCACTCAAGCTGTGATTGTGAAAACCTGAAGCATTCTTGAACACCCTATTGCAAAGTCCGAAACACAACTCACTCCCCATCCTCCACTCCAATGGCACTATTCTTCTTTAAAAAGGAAACTCAATGAATTTGTCTGCATACAAGAACAGATCACTCAAACCTCATGTAGAATTAAGTATCTGAATCAAAGTAAATTCTGAAAGGCATAAAACAGCTGGGCATTGGCAAAAACTACCTCTACATATCTGGGTACAAAAATAAAAGGGATACTTTGCCAGATCAATATAGTATAGTTGCAACACAAAACATATTTTGGTATTTATAAATATGCTGCACGAGTAACTGTTACAGTATTAACACTAGAATGGCAGGAGGGGTAGAAATGACCCCTACCTTTACTATTTCTTTAATAACACATAATTCTTTGTCCTTTTTAAAATGACAACCTAATGAGGAAGTACGTATTACTCACTATCAAATATAAAAATATAAATACGTTAGGTAGTATCAAAAATTCACAACTTACGTGAGTGAGTATAAATTTATCCAAATGATGTTTTGGAGGTCAATACTTCCTCCTTCGTCAGGTCCACATTAATATTTAGGCACCAAACATGGCGTAATGTAAAAAAGTGTTATATAGGAATATAGGTTGAAGGCAAGGGTAAAAACACTTATAAAATTTCCAGCTTTAACAAAGTAAAAGTTCCTGTGTTCTTAAAAAAACCAGATTAAAAACTAAAAGGTTAAAAGTAGGTCCCCTGCAGTGGCCTAAGAACCCCTATCAGACATTGAGGCAAAGTGAACACAGGAACTTTCTTAAAGCTGCACACTTTTGTGTTTTTTACCCTTGCCTTCAACCTATATTCCTATATAACACTTTTTACGTTACGCTATGTTTGGTGTCTAGATATTGATGTGGACCTGAAGAAGGAGGAAGTATTGACCTCCGAAACGTCAATTTGGATAAATTTATACTCACTCACGTAAGTTGTGAATTTTTGATACTATCTAACGTATTTATATTTTTATATTCTTTTCAAAATTGTATATTTAAATCTACAAAATAAAATTTCTTTCTGTATCATTTCATAAGGTTCAATTTGATTCTTGTAAAATTTTGTTTATACTTGCTGCAATATCAGTGTTACATTGTGGCTCTTGTATCATCCTGTCTTGAGCATATTCCCACTTGTCATAAATCATACATGTTGCCATTTAGGTAGTGTTATTGGATTGGGAAGTACATCTCCGAACATGTCACGTGAAGTAGCAGTTTCTCATGATGAAATGCAGTGTTTTCCAAAGTGTCCAGTTGTAATCAAAATTTATAAACCACCTAACCACTTCGATTATAATACATAATGTACAGAAAGTAACAAAATAAAATTTTGGAATTTTTAAATGCACTTTTTATGATGGGTCAAAATGACCCCTTTCCCTATTCTAATTCTAGTGTTAAGCTTTCAGGATCTGTAGGAAATAGTAAGACAGTAGTTTCAACTCTGCCCTAATTATCATATTCAGTAAATCTGAGGTTCAAGTACAAATACTTATTAATTTTGTTAAAACTTCTTTACAGAAACTACACATGAATGCTATCTAATATATAAAAATTGATGTATGTGTGTGTTTGTTCCGGCATAACTCTTGAATGCCTAGAGCGATTTCAACCAAACTTGGTACACGTATCACTTTCAACCTGGAAAGAAATACTGTGGGGGTAAGACACCTCTGGCACCCCTGGGGGTGGGAGTGGGGTGACATGTAAAAATAATCTAAAACAACCAATATTAGTGTGGAATCCATAGTTTTCGGGGTCTCTAAGATGAATATTGACACTCCCAATGCCATTCAACTCCAAGACACCCATGGCACCCCTAGGGGTGGGAGTGGGAAGGGGGTGACATGTAAAAATAATCGAAAACGACCGATATTAGTGTGGAATCCACAGTTTTCGGAGTCATTAAGATCAATAGCAACACTACCAATGCCGTTCAACTTCAAGACACCTCTGGTACCCCCAGGGGTGGGGGTGTCAAAGGGGTGGCATGCAAAAATAATCAAAAACGATCGATATTAGTGTGGAATCCATAGTTTTCAGGGTCGCTAAGATGAATAGTGACACTTTCAATGCCATTCAACTCCAACACACCCATGGCACCCCTAGGGGTGGGGGTTGGAAGGGGGTAACATGTAAAAATAATCGAAAACGACAGATATTAGTGTGGAATCCATAGTTGTCGGGGTCGCTAAGATGAATAGTATCACTCCCAATACTGTTCAACTCCAAGACACCCCTAGGGTAGGGGGTGGGAAGGGTGTGACATGCAAAACGACTGATATTAGTGTGGAATCCATAGTTTTCGGGGACTCTTAAGATTAATAGTGACACTACCAATGCCATTGAACTCCAAGACACCCCTAGGGGTGGGGGTGGGAAGGTGTGACATGTAAAATGACCGATATTAGTGTGGAATCCATAGTTTTCGGGGCCACTGAGATGAATAGTGACACTCCCAATGCCGTTCAACTCCAAGTTCATGTTTCACTATTGTTAGAATTCAATAAATTCCTGTCTTATAGAAGATGGGGATAAATAAATACCCGGGCAATCAGATAGTATGAAAATAAAATTGACAATTTTCATAACATGCTGTCTTATCGTCTTCTATTCAGGTCAAATATCATCTATTTTAAAAGTCTTTTGTCATGAGTTGTCATATGTATATTAAGTTTCTTCATGGTAAAAATCTATGTTTCAAATAGAGCACTTCAATAGGTTTTTCTTTGTTGTGAAACCTCATATATTCACATAATATGTGGAACTTCTTAATGCGGATATTTAAAAGGGTTCTCATTGTGATGAATGCTTAGATGTGCATTTCAACACCAATTTTCTGATGTATACATAATGAAATAAATAATACAGTCATTGGTAGTGTTTTTATTACAAAAAAGAAGGGATATTACATACAGAGTGCAAAATCAAAAATGTAACATATTATAATAATAATGATGATGGTGATGATTTGTCTGTCGGAAGGCAGGTCTTTTGACTGAAAGGTCGCTGGGCAAGGTGAACCCATGGTGTTTTGCCATTGCCTTCCATGGGATGAGGATGAAATGGACATTTACAAACAACCATGCATGAGCGGGATTCAAACCCGGGACCCCTAGCATCGCAGCGTGATGTGCTAACCACTCGGCCATGGGGTCCGGCTAAAAATAATAATAAATATTATTAAGGCTCTTCCAGGGTCACATTATAACAAAATAACACATGGTAGCCCATGAGGCCAGGATCTACTGACTGACAGAGATGGGAGATCACCCAACCAGTTACAGGGTGACGTGTGGTCAGCACGTTGAACACTCAGTCATCGTTGTAGGTTTTCTATGACTGGGTTACATTACTCGTTTGTAGCTCCACAATTTCCTCATGATGGTGGGTGGCCAGTGGCCGAAATCTCAGGAGAGAAGTTGTTTTGCTTCCCCAGCAAGACTGGAACCAATGAACATCCTGCAGCCCGAGATAAAAGCATGATGCCTTAGGCCACACAGAGCTGGTGTGGGACCAGTGCACATTAATCAGTGAAATTAAATGCTGATTTCTCAAGAATGGAAATGTTTCAAATATGTTTTTATATTTTGTTACTTATAGCATTCTTCTACCTGTATAAACCAACAGACGTGGGTTAAGTCATAAGAAGACCTCGGATTTTTAGGTTCCTAAAATAGGCTCTAAAAATCCTAAAATAGGTTCTAAAAACCCTAAAATAGGCTCTAAAAATCCTAAAATAGGTTCTAAAAACCCTAAAATAGGCTCTAAAAACCATAAAATAGGCTCTAAAAATCCTAAAATAGGTTCTAAAAACCCTAAAATAGGCTATAAAAACCCTAAAATAGGTTCTAAAAACCCTAAAATAGGCTCTAAAAATCCTAAAATAGGTTCTAAAAACCCTAAAATAGGCTCTAAAAACCCTAAAATAGGCCTAAAATAATTCTGAAGTAGGTTAAAAGAAACTTAAAATAGTTCAAAATTCGTCCACACCTATATCCTGAAATACACACTATGTTGCATAACGTTATGTGTGTTGCCTAACCCTACGGCGATGGCAGAACTTACCATTGGAAATTTGCTATTAAAATCCACTCTTCGCCGTATAGTTAGGCAACAATCTTTTTCATGTTTTCCACAGTCAAACTCCGCAATTTTGTCTGTGAGGATCATCTTATATGGTGAAAATAATCTTTCAACAAAAACATAGTCAGTGGCTGACAAAGCCACCAGAGGAGTGGCGAAATTGATTGCTGAAAAAAACTTACGCGGAAAAATGAATAGTAAGTTTATCAGAGTTAATTACCTATCTCCGCGTAACCGCCAAACTGATATCTTTAGATACAACAGTGAGTGGTGCAAACTTCAATGCTGAAATGTTAATTTGCAAGGCTTGAATGCCACAAAGCACCAAAGTGACGCGAAGTGAGCAAGAGCACACAGATCAGACCACTTTGGATGGCACCAGACATTTTGCTTTGTTTAGAGCTTTGAAAAATTACCATGGACTTGGAGGAAGGGCAATCGACAGAGAGTATGTTTCAAATACGTTTGTCATTGACATATTTCGTGACCAAACAAAGCAAATGCCTCTGTGTGACATAAAAATCCTGTCAAACCTTGAAAAATATATTACAACCTTTAAAAAGGGCTTGATTTAGGCACATAAACCTAAAATAAGTTCTAACAAGCAAAATAGTTGCTTTTAGGCACTATAAAACTTCATCAGTTGTTGCATTTTTTAACGAAACGCTGATATAACTTATTACTTCTTAGTGCCTCCCCGATGGTGTAATGGTAGCGTCGTCGCCTTGTAATCAAGGGGTCCCAGGTTCGATTCCCGGTGGAGGCACATAGTGGTTCGGATCCCACTTTAAACTGTAGGTCCAGTCCCGATTAGCCTTACTGTGCATAAAGTGGACTTAAAACATTAAATCAATCCAATTATTACTTCTTACACACCTGTAAAGGTAAAATTGGTTAAAAACCTAAAATCCGAAGTCTAGTCATAAGTTACGGCAACTATTTTGTTTTTATCGTGAACAGGGGACAACACGATGTTTGTAAGTGTATCGAATGTACTTTTGGAAGAAGCCACCGGATGGTGTATGTGAACAACGGTGGGGTAGTAAGCATGCACCCAAATTCAGTCACTGGGTGACAGAATTAAAAAATGGAGGTCATGAAGCAGGAGCAATGTTCGTAGATCAAAATAGCAGTTCTCCGCAGCAGAAATGAACAGGAATGTTCGTTCCTATTCTGCTGGAATATTAACTGCTTTATCCAACCGAATTGGGGATGTATTTATTTTATTATCTATTACTTGAATATTAAACTATGGTAGCTGAAATTATATTTATTATTTATGATTAATTTCTGAGAGCTACGGGAAGCACTGGGTGTGCATGCAATGCCCTATCGAACAGCAGTGAGGTGGGTGGAGGCCTTCAAATGGAGCAGAGTGTCAACTGCCAGTCTGCCTTGCAGTGGGCATCCTGTGTCCAAGGACAAAGATGAACGGGTGATGGTGATTGATCAGTGTTTACTTGAGGACAGGTGCTGGACTGTGGCGGAATTACAACTGCGTGCAGGAATACCGGTATCGACAGTGCGTTGCATTTTGCACAAGAACCTACAGATGTGGAAACTTTTGTGCAAAGTGGGTGCCACATCACTTAACAGAGGTACGGAAGTGGACTCGCTACGAAACAAGTCACATCAATCTGGTGAGGTTTCAGAATGAATGTCATACCATGTTAAATCGCATCACTGTAGTCGATGAAACATGGACACGTGCATATGAACCCAAACTCAAGCAACAGTCAAGTGAACGGCGTCATCTTGGGTCACCACAGAAACATAAGGTTCGACAAAATTCATCGCCCACAAAAGTTATGGTCATTCTGATATATGACTATTAAGGTTTTCTTGTGTGCCATCCAGTGTGTGAGCCACACACCAATACCATTATCCTACATGATAACGCAACAGCTTACAGCGGTGGGGATGGGAAGTTCTTTCACACCCACCTTATTCTCCTGATCTAAGTCCACGTGATTATGATCTCATCCCCAGAGTGAAGAAGCCATTGCATGGGAAACGGTTTGCGAACAAAGAAGAGATCGTTAACAGTATTTCGGCGAGAGGTGGCACACGTTAGCGCTGCACATGCAGCGGATGTTATTCAGCATCTGCCCCATCACTGGCAATGAATGAGCAGTCTTGTGTACTTTTTGTCCATCCCATAATAAAACACAAGTGGATACCGGTAACCTGGGTGAATACTTTGAAGGTTGTTAAACAGTGTAGTCTTGTGTACTTGTTGTTCATGTCAAACTAAAACACTGTTGCCCAATGTCCTGTGTTCTGTCTCTTCCCTACGAGAGTCTCCTGCATCCAGACTACATCTGGTGGCTTAATTCGAAGGTACAGTGGTGGAAAAAAGTTCTTCCCCATAAGACTTTACTGGCAGTAAATAATGCCGGAAGGGTAGGCAACACACATTGCACCATTAGGTGATCGGGTGATTCTGTCTGTCTCAAGAGCAACTCGTCTTTCATGCAAAAGCCAACAGGCACAGGAAATGTAGGAAAGTAATGGGACTTGTCAGGTGGAATGTTGTTCATCAAAATATCGCCTGTTCTGAAGCCAAGTCACAGAACCGACAACAGCTACACGTTACATGTCAGAAAATGGTTCGCCTAAAATCATTGAACGAAACGCTAAAACAATTCTTGCCTTAATTACATAGGTTACTATACTACATGTGCCGCAGTAGCTCAGTCGTTAGGGCATTTTATTACCATGCGAGATATCTGGGTTCGATCACCGATGGGGGAGAATCGGGATATTGTTCACCTGTTCAAGCTGCTCTGGTGCCCACCCAGCGTCGTATAAAGTGGGTATCTGGAGGAAATTTTGGGAAAGGGGGGGAGGGGGTAAGGTAGCCAGGGGCGTGGTTCTGATCACATCATCCGCACCTTCGACCTGATGAAGAAAGCTTGGGGCCCTAACTCCACATCCCCTATATGCCTTCATGGCTTGGTGCAAATCACAAGGTAGCACTTTGCTTTTTAATTTACTATACATCCCGATTTTGTCGGAACAGAACTTCCCAATCTCTACGTGGGCTTTCTTCCAAGTTCCGTAGGGATGTGAATAGGCTCCAATTTTTCTTGACACAATTCATACATGTTATATTTCCTTATAACAACAACAGCCGATATCTTTTGTGTGCGTGTGTGTGTGGGGGGGGGGCGTATAATCCAAACATGTGAGGTGATCCTTTTCCCATTACTCCATTCTTAGAAATAAATCTCGGCTTTCCCCATGGCGCAGTGGTAGCGTCATTGCCCGGGGGTCCCGGGTTCGATACCCAGTGGCGGCACAAGTGGTTCGGATTCCACTTTAAACTGTAGGTCCAGTCCCGATTAGCCTTACTGTGCATAAAGTGGACTTAAAACACCAAACTCAAACTCAAAAATAAATCTCAATTCAACATACTGAAAATGTACGCGTAGCACTTTCTACATCTTAGCATGCAAATATCTAGTAGTAAAGTAATGTGTGGAAAGAGAAAATTAACGATTTGTAACGACACTCTGGAAATTTCGTAGTTTATCTTTTTTCAATTTGAACTGACATTCATAATATTCATTAACAATCCAAATATTGACTAAAGAATAGCTTAGTCGTTCTGCTACTTTCAATTCTTCATTACCGTAGTCACCGTAACTCTCTCTCTCTCTATCTCTCTCTTAGCCTTCCCGATGGCGCAATAGTAACGGAGTCGCCTTGTAATCACTGAGTCCCAGGTTTGATACCCAGTGGAGAAACATAGTGGTTCGAATCCCACTTTAAACTATAGATGCAGTCTCGATTAGCCTTACTGTGCATAAAGTGGACTTAACATACCAAATGGAAATAAAAATAAAAATCACCAGAGTCAGAGGATCCAGGTTCGATACCTGTTGAGGCTTAGATGTAGCATTGCATTCGTATCAATACCCATCATCTTCATCGTCACGATTATCGCAAGAGGTAAAAATGCAACACAAAATAACCCAAACAGAAGCTTGGAATCAATCTGAATATTGGATACGTGGGAGAATTGTCTTAAAAATCACTTCCTGTGATGTAATAGAGATTTTGATTAGAGACCATTTGTAAAATACATATCGTTGTTGCGAACAATAAATAGTTTCACGTTCACCACACTCTTCGGTTGTTTAGAAATCGTAAGGAAGAAGGATCTCTAAATTTCCGCTTTCACATGTCAATGAAACTTTAACATAAGTTCAGTGTAGGTCACAAAAGAGATTTACATATTGTTATGATATTTTCTAAATGTCACGAAATCTAATACCAATAGAACACGATACTATTCCTTACGTTCCTGTAAATGTTCATCATTAGTCTGGCGAAAAAAAAAGTAACGTAGATTTCCATGTTTCCTTGAGCAGAGATAAGGCGCCTGCTTGTAGCAAGCAAGCACCAACTGCTTCGATCCATGACCTTCACTGCCCGAGTGACTCACAGCAGGCGTGCGCTCGTTCCAGTGAGAGTATAAAACAGGTATTTTCTTTCGTTCGTTACAATCCACAGTTATATCAAGCTAACATTCTAATATTTTCGTAAAATATGTAGTAAACAAGTTGTATACATTATGGTCTTCCAGAGTGTTGTTGCCTGCTATTTACATGCGGGATATGAGGGTGTTGTAAACATTTCTGAACCCAAAGGTCGAGCACGAAGAAAAAATTGAGTAAGCATTGGAGGTAATAACAAGGTAATAGAAGTTGAAGGAAATGCTGGAATAAATTATATCAGAAATTGAGTAAAAACAGTTCTCATTTACACATAGGGCTATCAGATCACTCTTCAGTCGAAAGTACACTGTAAAAAAAAAAAAGCCGTAATTTTACGGTGACCTCACCGGCAGCTCGGGCGCCAGTGGCGTCACCGTAAAATTACAGTGGGTTCACCGTAATTATGAACAAAATTGCACCGTAATATTACAGAAATTTCACCGTTCCAGTTACGGTTCAAGTACTGTAAGTGATACTGTCATTTCACCTTACTTATACAGAAAATTTCCCGTGATAGCAACAGTGAAGGATGCTATAATTTCACCGTAATTTTACAGAAAATTTCCTGTGATAGCAACAGTCAGTATTTTGCTTTTCTTCTTTTTTCATTGTAACAATATTAACAGCAACATACTTTTAATGGCTTAAAACTATATTCTGTGTTATTTTCCACAATGTATTGCATTTATAAAGGTTACATGTTCATGGTGACTAAAATCACTTTGACATTATAAATTTAAGCCATTGAAATACATTAGCTAAGCTTTTGTATAATACAGTAGTTTGCAAAAAAATATAATAAATCACAATATATAATACTTACTTGTAAACCTGCAATGTACATTCACTAGTATCCATGGTAGGAAATATTGAAACCTGTGGGCAGTGGGGATTTTACTTTTCTAGTAGTAAGTGTAAATCAGAGCCTGTTTGAGTCATTCTCACTTCAGAACACTCCCTTAAATCTAAACAGATTAACCATACAGTTGAACTATTAACAAAATATGAACACTGTAGATAACTTTTTCAGCACTGAGACTACTCACACATCAAAGCAGCAGATACATTCTTCCTGAAAGCATAATGCATAATATTCAGTTTTAAAACACAAGCAAAGAAATGAAAGAATTTATACTCGAATAACATACCACTATTTTAGTGTTCATCTCGTGTTTTAAAATGAATAGCATGATATATCATGCTTCCACCAAGCACATAGCTGCTACTACAGGGCATAAGTTTCATTATTGTTATTATTGATTGAAACATAGGAGTGTAAGTTTCATGCTTACCAGTGTTTACATAGCAGTGAAAAATAGGACTGGAAATATGAAAAAAAAAAATATACACACAAATACACCATCAGACACACAGTTATTCCTTAATATTGTTGGTTTAGATTGATTTCCAGTGTTAATGTAGCAAATTTATGTTATTAATCAAGTGTAAACAGCAATTGAAAATACAGGAAACTGGACCTCCTGAAGTTAGAGCAGGTAATCATTAAGCCAAATTAGAAACTGGTAAAAAGCAGGCTATTGTGTGGCTTAATGGTTAACTGTTCTCACTTCACTACGTTTGCTGGATATCTAAATGGTGATTTTTATTGTTGGGATAGATATTAATTAAAAATAATGGATCATGTAGAATAAGCAATCTTTATTTCAAATGATATTGACAAATTCCATTGTTATATGCATCCTTCATATTAGCCTGGAAAGTTGTTCTCTGCTGAGTGATGGGTTCTTTGCCTCAGTTACCACCTGAAATTATAAGAAGATCATAAAATAAACAAAGATGCACACAAGAAGTATATTTTTTGCAAAAAGTGCAGTAAATTCCTAAATTCCCTAAATTTAGCTTATGAGGACAAAGCAAACAACAAAATGTAAACATTACATGCAAATTGCTTCCATTTCTTTTAAACTGAAGAAACTGGAAAATGCAGACACAAGTCTAGAGTGTGATGGGGAAGAAAATTTGAAATATGAAACTCAGTGCATTACCCTTGCAAAGTGAAATAATTACTTTCCATTTGAACATAGATTTGAGAGGAGGGACAGCAAAATAAAAAATAACCCTACTATAACATTTAATAGTGGATGTGCAGTACTGATAATTCTTGTATAGTGTTACAAATGTAGTCGCAGACAATTCTGGGTTGCAACACATTATCTCTCATCTCCCAGGCAAATAAAAAAATTGAATTTGAAAGAACATGGTAATTGCATGCATTGCTGTCAGAAATGTGCAGGAAAGAGTGGGGGAAGGGGGGTACATTATCTAACCTAAACTTACACTTGTACAGTGGGATCCATGAGTATTACCATGCAAATTGTCCATCACCATGTTCGCGCACTTTATTTGACCCAATAAGAGCTTCAAGAATTAAAAGAAAACTTAAAACAAGCTGTTGACAACTTCTACACCAGCATACATAAAGATCCATTGCTTAAAAACACATAAGAATGTAGGAGAAAAATTAATGAAAATAGTCACGGACAATTTGCACGGTAATACTCATGGATTCCACTGTACATTATGCCACTTTGTAGATCAATTGTTGAGAAGGTAAGAATTACCTCTCCGGCATCTCCCTACCTAAATTGTCTAAAAAATCAATTATAATATTTTTCTTC
Source organism: Lepisma saccharinum (assembly GCF_977018435.1). NCBI lineage: Eukaryota > Metazoa > Arthropoda > Insecta > Zygentoma > Lepismatidae > Lepisma > Lepisma saccharinum. Next base: position 67,772,940 of record NC_139243.1, read on the forward strand.
TTCTCATAAATTAAATACATGTATAATTTTTTACACAAGAGTTCATTTGAAAAGTTTACGTATTCCTGCTTCAATGAAATCATAATATAACTATACAAATGTAAGAACAATGGCTATTTCCACCTGTCACAAAAAAAGAGGGCAAGCCCTTCAATAATGGGAACACAGATATTTTGCTAAAATAAAGTACTTAAAATTAATTAATTCATTAAAACCAATAATGAGGTCAATGGACATATGGAAAGGGGTGAGGGAAGAAAGGCAAGAGGACAGCAAGACCAACCTGAAAAATGAATACTAACCTAAATCATCACTACACTTCACACTATAATTTCAATTCAGTCACAGTGTTGTTAATTATTACAATCATACATGTAAGGCTGATACATGGTCATCGCAGGAAGACAAGAACTTCAAACTGAAGCAGTGGTTTTTGAGAAGCAGATATGTTTTTGTTGAAAATATGTTTTGCATGCACTCTGAAAAAAGTCTTTCAGATATCCAAGAAATAACAACACACACATGAGGCCTGAAATCCCCATACCTATTATAAAAGCCTAATCCAGGCACAGCCTGCATACGTGGTGCATTCCAGCATTACTTGTGAGACATTTCACACAAAAAGTAAGATTATAGACATGCAATTGGATTAAAATTTTCATAATGAACTGATTTCATACAATTAAGAATTACTTTGTGGTGTGTCTTAACAAATGAAAAGACTTGAGTATGATGACATAGCCTGAATGCATGAAAAGCATTATCAAAAATCTGGTATGTGTGTTGCTTCAATAATGTAGCAAAATGCGACTTCATTTGTTTGTGAAGCATATAGGATACACAGATCTAATAATTTTTGTTTGTGAAATATGGATATTATATGCATTCACAAACATTTAAACTTTAATGCAATTGAAAACACTAATATTTTTTGGATTAATTCATTTCGTTATTTACATGGAGTAGGACCACTTTTCATGAAATGTCCCACATGCACTTCCAAGGTATGGTATGTGGAGAGAGTATATATTTTTTAATGCATTTTAAAAAGGTCACCCCCATTACACTGCTACTGTAGTACTTTAGATTTTTTTCATAGTAATGCACGGCTTTTCTTACATATTAAAAAGTTTCACGTAAAACTGTGATGAAGTTGTGGAGTACAAGGAAGGGGACAAGAAAATAATAAGCACATATCCCTCCAAAAGAAAGTAGCACACATGCACCAATGCACATCACTTATTGTTCACTTGCATAAGCAATTGCAAAATAGGAGTTGCAGATTAACATGGAATTCAGAAACCATAAATTTTACAATTGATACCTTTATTTTTTTAAAAAAAGCCTGTAATGCACATTAGTTAAAGCTATCCCCTTCTCCCCAAGAGAATGGAGTTAAGAGGACACAAAGGGGAAAGAGGTGATGGTCAAAATGGAAGGGCGAATCTTAAACATACACTTCACATACATTTCATACAACATATGCTCCGATAGACCAATTGGAACTGGACCCACAGTTACAAATGGCATTCCAGCCACTGTGTAATGTGCCTGCACCATGGATTGAGCCCAGGACCCCTCCATTACAAAGTGACAGAGCATTAGCACTACACCATTGGGGAGACCCAACATACAATTAAGTGAAATTATTTCAATTATGTAAGCAATTATCTAGCTCAGGCAAAACAGTCACAAATATTAGGTTAACTTCCAAAGATTTAATGTCAAGTATTCTACATATACAAAACATACTAAATGTGCATCAACGGTTTTCTAATATCCCGTTCCTATTCTATGTCATTATGGTATAGAAAATTGTACAAGTTTCCATGCACTCGACTACAGATGGATGGATGACCATTCCACTCATTTGAACTCTAAAATCATAACAGAAAAATATGGCTGCAACTATTTTCACCGGATGGTGAAAATAGCATGTAGGGCTATTTTCACCATATGGTGAGACTAGTATGTAGGGCTATTTTCACCAGGTGCTGAAAACAGCACCTAGGGCTATTTTTGCTAGCAAAATAATTACCTGAATCATAACATTGCATTTTATCTTATTTTATTATATACATTGGCAGTATTGCTGAACTTATTGCTAAGAAGTTATATTAAATTAAAAATGGGTGTGACTACCAGTCACCAGGTAGTGAGAATAGCAGAAAATGCTGAAGACCAGAAATTACATGATCAGGTGTTGGAAAGTATTTACCAAACCAAAGCAATTTTAATGCTAAAAACCCTAAACTTGACCAACCTAACCTAACAATGAAAGCATTTAGGAAGGTAATACCCCTTCGTACGTATGTGACATATTAGCAGGACCAGTCTACATCAGAACACCTTGCGGTGCATTTTCAACTTTGTGATGAGCAGAAAAGAAGTACTTGTCTCCTTCACGAAAATAAATGCACACCAACAATTAAAGAATACACACATCCATGCAGCAGGCCAGGTCAGGTTGCAGAACATGCACATGCAGTTTAAAATCTGGTGAAAGTAGCTCAAAAGCTAGCCTCACCACCTGGTGAAAATAGTCACTCCGAAGAAGGCTACGAAACTCCATGTGGCAACCAGAAAAAAGATTAAAATGAAATGGACAGCTAACTTCTTAAAAATTCACATAATTGTTACTGTATTGACTAGATAGAAAATTTATACTTACATTTGAGCTACATCTGCAACTGGGTGTCTAACTATGTACTTTCCTCTTGATCTGACTGCTTCTGATATTCACTGAAATAAAGATTTAAAAATGTTATTTAATGTGAGCTAACATAATGAAGTGCTAAAAGTGCCAATAAGTTGAATTTTGGTTCATCATAAAATTGAAAAGTTAGAGTAGGCATATATGAGGAAGACTTGACATCCATCGGCTACCAATAATAAACAGTACCAGAATCCTGTACTAGCATGGATGAAAACACTCATTTTACACTTAACATGTACATTTTTTCTTGCAGGATAAAATATGAATCTCGTATTAATATTCCATTGTCTACCAATATTATATGGTACATTCAGTACTAAAACAACAACGTGAACACCATTTATATTTGGCCGCGACTATTTTCACCAGGTGCTGAGGAACAGTATATATTTATTTGCACCAGCAAAAGTAATTACCTGAATCATACCATGACATTGTATTTTATCTTATTTTATTGCATTCATTGGCAGTGTTGCTGAACTTACTCCTACGAAGTTATTTTATATTAAAAATGGGTGCGTCACCAGGTATAGAGAATAGCATAAAGTGCTCAAGACCAGAAATTACATGATCAGGTGTTGGTAAGTATTTACAGAAGTAATTTTAATGCTAATAGCCCTAAACCTGACCTGCCTAACCTAACAATGAAAGTAATGAACACCAATGTAAGCTTCATACACATTAATTAAAGAATACACACATCCATTTAGCAGGCCAGGCCAGATTGTAGATGATGCACATGCATAATGTCTACCAGTCAAGAATTTTTGCTATTTTTTACACTACAGTGAATTTACATTGTTATATACCTCTACTGGTGTTTATGATAAAATTGTAAATATAAAATTGCCTTGAGTTGTAGTTATTTTTTTTCGATTTGTTAAGTATTACATTGTATTACATGCGTCAAGGTTTGTAAAAATATTTTAAAGTAATATGGCCATTCCCCATTCAGGATGAAGTCTGAAGCATTAATAATTAAAGCAAGTCTAGATCTCTTGTTAAGTTTTTCATTGAATAAAAATATATATTTTTCTTAATTTCCAACCATACCTAAGTAGGGGGTGATTAAATACATGCTAAGAAAAAGGAAAAAAAGGTCAAGAATTTTGGATTTGTTATTTTGGTAAACACTCTGACATGCAGCTTAAAATCTGTTGAAAATAGCTCAAAAGCTAGCTTCCCCACCTGGTGAAAATAGTCACTCCCGTTTATATTTTGCGTCCCAACATACAAAATACAAGGGTAATGCAAATTTTGAATGCAAACAGGTTGCAAAACTCGTTAGAACACTGCTTTTGCAATAAAATACTGACACTTCCAGACAAATAATAAAAAAGAAAACATTGCTTACAAGAGCAAGTAGCCCCTTATCATGAACACGAAAAATATTAAAATTATGGCCTAAAATAAATATGTTCTATTGTATGGAGATAATATTTAAACTGGTGTTGGGACGTTGTGTTTCACGATTCGTGTTCCTGCATTAGGAATTACTTTCAGTTAAACATGCACTTTTCCCTTCCCTCCTTGTAAAATATATGTATATCTTACGTTCGAACACTGCTTTTGCAATAAAATACTGACACTTCCAGACAAATAAAAAAAAACATTGCTTACAAGAGTACGTAGCCCCTTATCATGAACACGAAAAATATTAAAATTATGGCCTAAAATAAATATGTTCTATTGTATGGAGATAATATTTAAACTGGTGTTGGGACGTTGTGTTTCACGATTCGTGTTCCTGCATTAGGAATTACTTTCAGTTACACATGCACTTTTCACTTCCCTCCTTGTAAAATATATGTATATCTTATGTTCGAATTGCAAAGGTTTTGAATACACTCATTTCTATACACTACACTCCTTGGCTTCAATACTTACTTTTATAATTTCACAGTGTAACACAGAACACGTTAGAGGTTGTTGTCTTCTAAAAGAGTATGGCCGCCATGCCTTACCTCGGGTGGCGTCTTCCCGGCATACATTGCGTTGCATTTGTTTCTTTCACAGCAGTAGCACCAACCCACTGTAGTTTGAGTAGCAACTTTTAAGAGCGTATTTATTAATAGGTTTATACGTTTTAGGATCAATCATAACTATTCACGGCACAGATAAATGTTTTATAACATTTAAAAAATGTGTTTATACATTTATTTCTTATTGCATACAGTATTTGTGAAAGAGAAGTTGGATTCACTGTCTTGAACGTTCTCTTATTTACGGGGAAAATTCTGTAGAATGAAGCTACGGTGAATAAACTGTATCTTTTACGGAGTAATCAATGTAAAGTAACGGCAATTTTTTACAGTGTAGGACAAATTGTCTCAAAATGTTGGACACGAACGTATTTGCAGTAAATATAATAGGTTACTTGGACATCTTAGCATATAACGAGAATATGACACATCTTCAGCTCAAAAATAATGTTGAAGTGATCGGTTGAGTTCAAAATTCCTCAACTGCTAATTAATAGCATGGCCGTATGTGATTTCAACTTGTGTATGCAAGAGAACGTTTTTCGTCGAGGCGGGGCCAGGAAGAGAAAACAATCCATGAATTCGGGAAGGAAAAAGTTCACAATTTCGTAAACCAAGTTTGGAAGTTCTTGTTTATTGAAATGTAAAAAACTACTATACACTGGGAAAAAAAACAGAATTGTGTGCCTTATTTCTCTAATAAGGACTGCTTATGTAATTTCTGGAATGAAACTTGTTACTTTGAACAAATTACCGACACTTATAGTATCGATAAAACTTCACAAAGTACTAAGCATTTTTATACATAATATATACGGACTTTTCCGGATCTAGATAATCGGAAAGTAATTTCTGAGCTGGGATTGTAATTGTTTTTCCGAACATCCAGTAGCAACCATGCAAAGTCTTTGATTTAAGCATACTTCTCCAAGGAACCACGTTATCTTCGACTCCCCTCAGATTTTCTGTTTCTCCATCTAATTTGAAGTTACATGATGCAAAAAAACGTATAAGACATTTGAGATTTATTTCAAATTCCTTCCGGAGGCCAGACACAACTCTAAAATCTAGGACACGCCCGGAAATAAGAATGATTCTTATAACCTCTTTTAATTTTCTTATTTAGCATAATTTTTCTTTCACCTTTTGCTAATCGCGATGACGAGGATGAGTGATATGATGAAACTGATGAAGGGGCACTCACAAAGAACACCCATATGCACGACGGGATTCGAACCCAGGACATCAGACATCGTAGCGCACTGTGCTAACTACTCCGTCACGGATGGAATTCTTATAGCGTTAATCGTTCCACAAGCATTTTTCCATCTTTAACTACACACGAAACATAAAGAACAATCAGGGGTGTAAGGAGTACCTTCCACTTGGCACCCAAAAGTCAACCTCACTTCCACGTAGTACACCCTGGACTGAAGACTCTGGCGACTGGCACTATGGCCAGTATAATTGTGTGTGTTTTCCTGTTTCTTGTCCTTGCTTGTGCTGAGTGCCCGTTTACAGTCTCAGCTTTTAACAGAAGTCAGAAGATTTTAAAATTTTTAGTTATGCAACGTTAGAGTTGTTATTTGTAATGTTAAGGGGCTGGCCCCCGTATAATGTGACGGGTGCAAAATAGCCTTAAGTGCTGACACACCTAAAATTTTAAATTCAAAATTCAAAAATTAAAAAAATAAAGAACAATTTAAATAAATAGGTGCCAGTACACACTTTAACCGTAAAGAAACATATGCATGTGAAAATGCAAAATAATATTTATTTTTAGGTAGCTGTGATTTATTATTGTACAGGGGGGCTCAATAAGTCACTTAACACCCTCAGTACAAGGCCACTGCGGCATGGAATTTGAAATTGGCGATGACCAATCATTGCCTGGCCAAGGGGGAACCACATTGATGCCACCCACACGGTCGGCGGCCATCTTGATGTCCGCCATCTTGAATTCAACTTCAAAATTTTAAATGGGAAGGGGGTCGTGCGACATATCAAAATGGGCTAGAATTTCACGAGAAATGCAATGGTGAAGGTTTTTTAACCAGTATCTTTAACCAGTAAAATGTTATGACTGAATTCTTGTAACTTTGGACAAAGACTGGTTCATAATGTTCCCGTAAGTGTTCTGGTGTTCCTCCCTATTGAAAAAACTCTGTAAAAAATACCTTCTTCCATAAGAAAGGATGAAAAAAACTGTTTATTTAACAAATCCAAGTAGCCCTAAGCATTTAAGGTTCCGTTGATGGAAAATTGACTAACCAATCGTGTTCCACACAGCACGCCACACCATTAACTTACCAACACTAACCATTCAGCTTTGATATGTCAAAAATGGGTTATCAGATAAAAATCATCGAATATTCTGCTTATAAACTTCCTTATGAACATAAACATTAGCCTTGGCACTGTGAAGGACTTTTAATTCAATGGAAGCATCACACTGTAAATTGTTCGCGACAACCATTCATAATGCGCAGCTCTTCATGGATGTATTCGATTAAAATAATGTGCAATGGCATGCGAACTTCTCTCCCTAGACGTCACTTTGATCTCGATGCATTACCGATGTGCTAAACAAATTTTAAGGCATTTTTCTAACATCTCGAAAAGGAGCAAATTGGTACAAGAATTCAGTCATAACATTTTACTGGTTAAAGATACGTCGAAAAAACCTTCACCATTGCATTTCTTGTGAAATTCTAGCCCATTTTGATATGTCGCACAACCCCCTTACCATTTAAAATTCTGAAGTTGAATTCAAGATGGCGGACATCAAGATGGTGTGGGTGGCATCAATGTGGTTCCCCCTTGGCCTGATAACGATTGGTCATCACCATTTCCATGTTGCACGCTGCAGTGGCCTTGTACTGGGGGTGTTAAGTGACTTATTGAGCCACCCTGTATATTAAAGAAATATATTAGTGATAAAATGACGGAAGTAGAGGAACATCTCCAATGAAACACTCATGCCTTATGGATATTTGTATTTCTTGCTGAACAAGGTTCAGAGTTCGGGTTCCGACCTAAATGAGTTCATTGTGTATGCTTATTCATGTCTTTAATGTAATCATAAATTGCTGTCATGAATAATTGTACTTCAGAACAAGAAAACTGAGGTAATTACTAATAAAACCAATAACAAAACAAATTTGATCTTAAAGCCCTGGCTTTGCGCTACATATTCCATCATGGGGACCATAGGCTTGCGCACAGGGGGGCAAGGAAGGGGGCGGCAAAGCCCCCCTAATCATGAACGTCCGCAGATTTTTTCCACGAAGAGACAAGCAAGGTATTTTTCCTTGGGGCATATTATCCCGATAATAGTGTTGCCCTCTCGAAACACACCTCTTGAATTTGAAATTATCGCATTCCTGCATCCTCATTATAATAATTAATGTAAATTATTATGACTGAAATCAAATTATACATGTGAAAACGTACATTTTGGTTGACATTCGTTTTCTAAGGGGAAGATGTGGCAATCCTTGGCCCCCTTCCAGACATCTATGATCCTATATTATTATATTTTCACCTAGAAACTTAGGATAGATAAATCTTATCGCCGTTATTAAACGATATTATACTCTTAAAGAAAATTAAGTATTTTCAAGCCGATGAAAGTTCAAAGCAACTACGGGGGAAGGGGGTGCAATGGTGCAACCACAGGCCTCCCCCCCCAACCTAGAATGGAAATCAATTTTAGGGGGGCAAACATGGAAGTAAAGGAAAGCAAGACTAGCAGGACAAAAGGATACTCAAGATGGAATTAGTTTTTACGTCTTTCTTGCATTATTTCTGTCAGACCACCAAGAGCACCTGCGGGGGGTCGGGAACAGAGCTGCAATTGCCCCCTTGATTTCAAATTTTATACACATATAAATACATTTTGTAAAATTTTCTTCCTCGCTTCACTCGCAATGTCTGCTTTTGTTGCAGTCTTGTCAAGTTCAGAGCCGTACCTAGGAGTCGGCAGGAGTTAACCCTGGACGCCAAACGATCTAAATGAAAAAAAATTGTAAAAAAGAATAATATGGCGCTCCATGAAATTTCTTTGCCATATTAAATCAATATTGTTTTCATTTTGCAAGAATTTGGATCTGACAATTTATTGCTCGCAATTTGTTTTCTGTAATGCATTTTAAATTACCGAGGAGAGAAGTACCGCTGCTAAAAGGTTTTCTCTTAAGTGCATTAACAATTGTTTGGAGGAAAGGAACGTGCACATTTGAGAGACAATTTATATGATTTTTACTGTTGGTATATATGTATATGTGTGTGTGTTGTATATATATGTATGTATGTATATGTGTGTGGGGGGAGGGGTGTGTATATATAAACACACCCATCAATGCAATAAAATTTAAACAAGTGAGATGAAATTACGTTTTTCTTTCCCGCCTGAACTATCATCAAGGCTCTTGCCCCCCCCCTAATCAGAGGGTCTGCTCACGCCTATGACTGGGACTGACACTTTACGTAGGTGTAGACACACTTCCTACAATTTGATGATATTGCGATTACGTAATGGATGTGCAGCCTCTTAACTGAACCCCCCAAAATTCCCATTTTATTACTACATTCTAAATTAGCATAATATCACATAGTTTACCTATTCATAATATGCACTGCTTTGGTGCACTTTGTGCATTGTTTTGTTGGTTGTTTTCTTAATTAATGTTGCATTAATCAACATCAGGTTAATCGTGGTAGGCAAAGTGGAGGGAAAATGACAATGAAGCAGAACGAGGGGCCCTTGGTTCCCGATTAATGGAACTTTGTCTACATGCAACTAAGTCACTGCGTGAAATAGCTGAAAATGTCATTTATTAATTTATTAATTTTGCTTATTTTATATTGCTTTTCTAGCACTTGCGTCAACAAAGGCGATGAGGATGATTAATGAAGCTATGAAATGGATGCTAGGACATGATGATCCATCCCTTACACAAAATTCTAAGTTGGGGCTAATGATTATCGATTCGTCTTATAATTTGTCAAGTAGTTGTTTTTAACTCCAATCTTTTTCAAGGGCTTCTGGGTTGACAGCATGTGTGTTGCATGATGATGATTTGATGAAAACCACCATTTCAGTGAACTTTCTTGACAATGACTCTAATATCAGTAAAGGGAACATTTCCTTACGAGTAGCTGTTGTTAAGAAACCAATTTCTGAAACTTTTTCGGGTAGTCTCACGGCACCCAGCTGTTGTTTGTTATGGCTGGGCATGGAGGTATGACTCACGCTGCTGTCAATACTCAATCGTTCCCGAGATGCCAGGTTCACCAGGCAAACCTAAGCGACAATTTTGTTATTTGAGTTGCATAGACAACAGGATTTAAGATGTTACGATATCGTAGGTCTCGTAGCCCAAGAACTACTTTCTCTGACTGTACATTCCATACACTTTGAAACATATATCTTAGATCTTCTGTGTTGTCCCCTGTTCCCGAGAAAAAAAAAATAGTTGCCATGATTTATGACTTAAACCTCGTATTCTGTTACACAAAACTCTACAAGCCTCAACTTGAACACCAAATACAGATATCACTGTACACGAATAGAACCATCTGCAGTGTCCAGGGGACTAAATTTTTTATCCCCAACACATGGTACCAATAGCCATCTTGAATTCAACTAAAATTTTTCAAATGGAAATAGGGGCAAGTAACATATCAAAATCACGTGACATTTTCTGCTGAATTGCATGGTGAAATCAATTTTACACTATATTAAATCATTTTCAAGTTATTTCATGTTAAGGATAAAGACTGCCATTGTTAACTACGAGAGAGAATCAAATGATAACCGGAAAAGTGCCATTAAAAATATTTTTTTCTTTCTAGGTGTTTGGAAATTTGCAGACACAGTCCTTGACGTCTTTCTGACCTGATAGTATGAAGCAGTGCCGGTAGGAGGGGTTGAATGTAACAGCTGATTCAACATGGCAGCACCACTATGCAGTTGAACCAAGCAGGAACAGCGGGGAGTTATTCGATTTTTAATGAGTGAAGGTGTGAAACTGATTGATATTCATCGGAGAATGCAGACGAAGTATGGGGACGCCTGTCTGTCACAGCGGCAAGTCTGCGATTGGTGCAAGAAATTTGCAGAAGGTACGACTTTATTGACTGATGCTCCCCATCCGGGTCAGGCTCATTGAGTTGTGACAGAGGAGTCCATAGCCGCAGCAAATCGGCTTATTCAGGAAAACCGGCGTGTCACCCTGGCTGAAATGGCTTCCTTGCTGAATATGAGCTTGGGTTCAGTACAACACATAGTGCATGACGAACTCCGCTACAGAAAAGTGTCCGCCAGGTGGGTTCCTCGACAGCTGACGCAGGAACTGGAAGTCTTTCGGGTTGACGCATTTCAAGAGCTACTGAGGCATTATGAACAGGAGGGTGAGGATTTTCTAGCTCACATTGTCACCAGGATGAAAGTTGGGTGCACCATTTTCAACCAGAGATGAAACATGCAAGCAAAGAATGGCAGCGACATTGCATAGACAACAGGCAGCCAGCCCTCTGCAAGGAAAGTCATGTTGACTTTATTCTGGGATAAGAAAGGTCCTATTCTGGAACACTACATGCCCCCACGTACGACAGTGACTAGTGTCACCTACACCAACCTTCTCAAGAACCATTTGAGGCCAGCGATACACACAAAGCGAAGGGGATTGCTGAGTGCAGGTGTTTTGCTTCAACATGATAACGCCCGTCCTCATTCTGCTCGTGCTCGATGAAAACCATCGATGACCTACGCTTCAAGTGCCTACCACATCCGCCATACTCACCAGATTTGGCACCATCTGATTTCCACATCTTTGGTCCATTAAAGGAGCACCTTGGAGGGCAGAGGTTCAAGTCTGATGAAGACGTCCTGGCTACACAGTCAACCGAAAGAATTTTTCTCACGCGGTATCGGAGCACTACCTACCCGATGGCGTAAGTGCATTGAACTGGGAGGGGACTATATAGAAAAATAATGTACAATCAAACATTATTCCTGCATTAAAATAGTGGAAAAAAATTAATTTCGGTTTTCATTTGATTCTCCCTCGTATATGGTATTCATCAATGTTTTGTTCCTTGATGTGCAGAGATGCCATTGATCAAAGAAGAGTACATTGACACTGGCTTCCATTGTGGTAGACAGAGTGTAAGGAGAGTTGCAGATGACTTTTCAACTGCAGACAGCCTGAGAAGTGGCCAATTATTCATAGTGCAGTGGTGAAACAAGTACAGAAATTGATGCAAAGAGAAAGCGTGTGTGAGAAAACATAACGTGGTCACTCCAAAATAAGGAAGCAGCAACCACAGTCTAGGCAAGGCTCGTGAAAAGACGAATGAACATCGCTTGATGTTTGGCACAAGAAGTTGCTACAGACAAATCTTCATTGTTTGTTTCCTGTCACAATGTTAATAACATCCATACAAACTGCAAATACTAAATGGTATGAGATAGGATGATCCAGATTGCCATCTTCAGTTTTGCAACTGGGTTGAGAAGGAACTTGAAAGTGACTCAACTTCTGCATCCACAATTTTGTTTGGTGATAATTGGGAGGTTAATCCCAATTAATTTCAAGTACTGGATCAATCCACAAGGGATAAAATTAGAGAGAATTCAAGGTGAACCATAAGTCAAGGCACACTTGTTTGTGTGCATGTAAATTAGCAGTTCACTGGTCATTGGATTGGGTATTTGGGGAGGGGGGATTTGTGTTAAGATATTATGTGACTTGGCACCTGGCAATATTCTTTACTATGTATTCTGGGCAATAGCCTGTGCAGTACTTTTGTTTGTTCTATGCTGTTATTTCTTTACTACCCCGAGCAAAAAGTATGAAGATTGTCATGTTTCTTTAGAGTGTTTTGCACATGTTCTTGAAAATATAGTCATAAGGATATTTGCAGCGAGTCTTTTATTTCTCGATCCAACAATTTGAGTGAATATCCCGCTCATAAGATTCAACTCTCTTAAACTTTTCTTTGGGGGTGGGGTGCAATGTAACAAGTTACATTTATGCAACTACAGAAGAAAGATGTGTGACGGTTGGAGCAACACATTATTCTTCTGTGAGACCATTGCATCCCACAGAGTGCATATGAACTGAGACAACATTTGCCAATATCTGCAGCTCAAAAAGGACAGCCGACTGAGCATGTTCTGTCAAGTGCTGTTCATACCTAATGCATGATGTCACATGCAATAACTTGAAAACAGTTTAAAAATATCTTAAAATGGATTTCACCATTGGATTTGGTAGAAAATTTCACATGAGTTTGATATCCAATTTGCCCCTATTCCTCATTTGGAAAATGCAAGTTGAGTTAAGATAGCAGATGAGGTGTGTAACATACATCAATGACGTAGTACTTGGCCTCCTAGATACTGTATATGTTTCCATTTATGCAAGTAATATCTGCAGAAATTATATAGGTGGTTTCACACTTTTGAATCACCCTGTATAATATTCAAAGGAAAGAAATTAACCTCACTCATTACAAATTGGCCATCATGAATACAGTAAAATTAGATCAATTTTTATTAAAAATAAAGAAATTCAAACATGAAAGGATTTTGACAGAAATGTTAGTCAATTAAACTTGCAATAGTTTGAACAGTAAATAATACAGCGGGACCTTAACATTATCTTTTTAGGGGGAGGCACTAATGTTAAAAAAATTTAATGTTGCAAAATTTGTTAATATTCTAGTATATTAGGAGCATAAAAAGTGATTGTCTAATGGGGCAAATCTAAATCTGTGAATGTAAAATTAAATTTCCTCTGAATACTTTCACATGAAATCATCTTGCAAACAGCAAAAACCTGGCATATATTCAGTTCAAAATTCATTAACTCTTACCTACACATGTCCGAACCTATATTCAATGACATAGGAGTGGAAAATGATTGGCACTCTCATTCATTTTAAAGAAGTGGTCCTTAAAAGATAATATCTGTGTTAAAGACTGCTATTTGAGACTTTTCTTTTTATTGTTATTGCATTTTGGGGACAATTTCTTTGTTCTTTTAAAGAGAAAGCATTTTTTGCATATTTTAAAATAAGGACAGGAACATGAAAAAATAGGAACAATCATATCTCCATCTTATCATGTAGAATATGTTATGTTCGAATTTTTCCAATATCTTCAATGATTAAAACAATGAGAAGAGAAAATTTACTACAAGTTTCCAGTATTGTGGCTATAGCAAAAGATTTATTTTAGTGGATATTTAGTATGTTTACTAGTAAAGAAAATGCAATATCACAGCCAAATTGTCCTAACATTTTAATAAAAAGTCTAATATTACTGCACAATACTACAGTAAACTATAAATATGGCACCCTTTGAAAACAAGGAAAAAGTACCTATATATCAGCTCATCAAACATTCCTAACATTAAAAATATGTACAAATAGCCCACTGAAAAATTTATGTGCACAGCATTTACAATATCACAACAAAATATTTTAAGTATTATTTTGTGGCACCAAAATAATAATAATAATATCATGATTTGTTTCTCTCACAACATAAATTGTGAACAAGATTTCGTTGCACTACTGATTTTGTCAATAATTTGGTACACCTCAGAAAACAAGTCAAAAGACGAAAATTATGATTATGAATTCTAAGTTCAAATTTAATACTATGATAATAATTTCTCTCAGAACATCAGTGGAGGAAGGAGTACAGCTTGAGCTTTTTTTTTCTTGAGGGAAACATCTATGTAATCTGCTGTATGAATCTTGTGTCGCATAAGAACTGTAACCATGTGTCCACAGGAGACATTGCATTGGCAGTATGTGCAGCTCAGGGCCATGAAATCCCTAACTAAAATGGTCGAAATGTACAGGTGAGAGTTACAGCAGCTTCCTTCTTTACTTGGTATCTTGGTTAAAGAATAAGCATTCGAAAAGGTTTGCTCTGTTAAAAATCCAGCATGGCTTTATTCTTCAACTTCTGGTGACCTGATTGAAAGTATGGGCGAGATCCCTGTTGGATAATAAAGACATTCCTCTCATGTGTAGATATCAACAATTGATATTGATAATACCAGGATCCTACAGCAAGTGAGATGTGCACAGACTCAAGAGGTTTCTATTTAGAAACATTGATGGTGAGACTCCTAAAAATTCTACAGTTCCATGTCTGTCAAATCAATACTTCACTGCTATGAAACCTCCCCATATGTCTACTAAAGTTACCTACCCTGCCAAAATATTTTATGCAAACTGAACAATTACAAGATTACTCTTGACTGTGAAGCTTCATGTGTATATTAAGTACATCTCCAAACCAAACATTTTTCCAAAACAACAATGGAAAAGCTTCTCTTTAGTATGAATGCCCAAATGTGCATTAAGTCGACTCTTTGGGTAAAACCTTCGTCGCATATTGAACATTTGAAATGATTTTCTTTTGAGCAAACACTCATATGAACATTACAATCTCTTTTGCGGACAAGGATTATATTGAGATCATATGGCTTTGAAGGACTGTGTCAAAGAAGATTTATGCACGCTACTACTTATGCATAAAATATTAATCAGAAACTTTGCTTTTCATCAACTAGATATAACATCCTGTTTTCTTATTCAATAAATATTCAAAACTATGTGTCTTTGACATTAAATTACTTAACTGTACTGTTGTTTTATATAAATTTTGGTTGTCTTAACTACACATAAGCTAGATATGAATATGTTATATCTCTATTTTTATACCTTCCTTTTACCTATTCATGTAATAATAACAATAAAGTATTAATTAATTTATGCATTATGAATAGACCTATGAATTATATTAATTTTATTTGTATAAAATATTCAATTTGAACTTTCGGTCGTTGACAGACTGCATCTCTTGATAACTGCATTTTCAGCATAAAGCTGTGTTTGCATTATTTTGCCTGCGATTCCAGAATAATTCATATCAGCGGATTTCTACATCCACTGAAGATAGCAGGTGTCATTTGCTTCAAGGAAGTTCTTTCCAGCTTCGTTCATATGCGGGCCCTTTTTTAAAGTGATTAGACTATCAGGCTATGGCACCTGGGCTCCCAGATTCAAGTCATGACTTTGACATGATATGACTCAGACTCCATGGTTGACAGACTGTCAGTCAGTGTCTGTGAAAACATGCCAAACTATTAAACACTATTGCAATGACTGAAACATGACTCACTCCCCCACCCAATTCCATTACATTAGCAATCTTGTTCTTTGAAAAGGAAACTCACTGCATTTGTCTGATTTCAGGAACAGATCATTTTGCCTTTATTTGTTTAGGGTACAGAATTGAAGAACAGGAGTGATATTCAGAAAATAGTTTATTTTAGAAATTATGCACCTAATATGGGACTCCCCCCTTCACAATATAGGCAGAATGAAATTATACTATTGATTAATGCTAATGATACACTACAAAGCTCATGTAGCAATAAGAACATCTATCTCTGAGTAAAAGAACATTCTAAAAGGTGCAGTGCAGCTGGGTATTGGCCAAAAAAAATCTGCTGGTGCAGATCTTGGTTCCAAAATGATAAAGAGGAACTCTACTAGATTGATACACAGGGTGGCCACTCTAGGATCATAATAAAATTCAAGTATAATTCCCAGTTCTTAAGCAAACTATTCAAAAATTCAAGGCTACAAACAGATGCTTTCTCTATTTCAACATTATATATTACCACCTTTCACCATTCACACACAAATATATTAACAAAATAATGGGCCCGTGAGATTCCATTGAATCCATAAATTCTAATTTAATTCAATGAAATGGTATTGTGTATACAGGGTGGTGCAAAAGTCAGTTTAACCAAATAACACATTGACAATAGTATTACGACAGTGTATGTGCTTCTTGTGCTAAGTAATATTCCTAGGTATACAGTTGCTAACATTGTTGTGTGACACTGGCATCAGTGCACTCGTTATTATTTTGTCGACAGTTGAGTCTCTGGCTTGTTGTAGTGTGGTTGTTTGTTGTTTGCAAGCAAGTTCTGGTCTGTAACATGTTGAAAACTGCAATGCAACATAAGTACACAACAGAACAGGGTGTTTTTACTTGAATTGTTAAGGATATGGTATACTCATCATCACGGGCAGACTTGGATGCACTGAAAGACTTAATTATCAATGTGTTTCATGTCATCAACAATGATACAAGTTTACTGCATCGTATTTGCAATTCTGTTGATCGTTGCACAGAATGTATTGCAAACAATGGAGGACACTTTGAACAAAACCACTGAAACTGGAATTTGTGTATGGGTGAACTGACTTTTGCACCACCCTGTATATACTATTTAATATATTGAATTTAAGGTGAGGAGTTTACATTTGCCATTTCACATACTCAGGCTTGAAATACATCTATGAACAGAAGTCATAAATGTCCAACAATCAAATATGCTGACCAAGGCAGAATTTATATTATTTTAAAACATAAACTAAACGTTATGTTTCAACCTTCTAGCAAGGTCTTCTTCAGACTCTGTACCAAGTACAAATGGAATAAGGTACAAAACAGGAAGATATATATCCACAAAAATCACTTTCCTCCAGACACAAGTATATTAGAAAGTTGTTTATCTGGAACAATCCTTTCCAGGTGTTCCAGCAGGTGGCCTTCTCCTGTCAACTGTTGTTTCACCTGACAGGCGATTTCGATAAACATATCCTTTCATCTGGAAAGTAGTCAGACTCCTTATCTCACGCTCTCTCTTTCCTTATCCTTTCTTTCTTCATTCCTCTTCCATCTTTTCTCCTCCTTTCCTCTTGTCCTTTTCACTCTTTCTAACACCTTCTTCCATTCTTTGTTTATCTTCAATCCCCCATTCCAGTTCAATGTCTCTTCTTCCCTATCTTCTCCATTTCCTTGCAGGGAGGGTCCAACAGGTTGGCGAGGAAGCACCCAGCCCAAAATTCCTCTGCCCACCTGATCAAGTAAAGACATAAGGGTTCAGAAAAACATGATTGCTTGAATAAAATAAAAGTATATATTCTTGTTCTGACTTCATGCACATTTTTCTTATGAAAATTGTCAATACAAAAAAGGTTCTCATTATTCTAAGAAATTTTCCTGTTTTTGGATTTACATTAGTTTACTGAGTAAGATAAGGAAACTAGTTTGAAAATTTGTTGTTGAAATAGTGGATAATACCTGTCAACCCTTAGTCCGCCGCCGTTTCATATATTCTACAAAAAAAGTATGTCCCTTGTAGCCGCTGTTGCAGATATGCAACAAACAGCTTTAGATATAATTATCGAGGGTTTGCCACACTTATATTTGTATATTGAGGTTGAAACACTGACAGTTTGTTCGGGAACATGTTTTGCAATCGTGTTTACGAAAATTCCAAATCCCACCCCTCCTTTCTCGGAATATGTCACGTGTTTGGGCTCACCCAAACACACATGTTGGCTTGTCAGTTGACAGACAAAATAAATGCTTGGTATTTACGATGATGTTTTCCTCCAAGCTTCCAACGCTGTGATTTAGTACTGATAAGGCACACATTCTTCTTTGTGTTTAGATCTGGTGATCCAGCTGAAGTAGTGGCGGGGGGGGGGGGGGCAAGGAGAGAGGGGATTGGATGAGGTTTGGCGGTGTCAGCTTTCTGTCGCCTCATGTTAGAAATGCAATAAAGCTTGACGATAGCCAGAGGCGCCAGAAGCGTGAGTCTATCTAGAAGATGATAGCCAGAGGCGCCAGAAGCGTGAGTCTATCCAGAAGTAGAGACAAAACAAATGATTGCAAAGGCTCCCTTCCCTCCTCTGTTAGGAAAGGTCTCACCATAAACAGTTCGTATCATATAACATAACATATCGTATCCCTAAGGCACAATCGTTTCCTTCTGGACATATTTCCACAAAGAGCTGAGTCAACAGGGAAGAAATAGATTCACTGTAGCTACACAAGATGCAAGTGCGAACGAAAAAAAGCAAAAGTTCGGGTTTTCTCCCCAAAGTAGCTGGAGAAGAGGGGGGCAAACTCCACATTTTTATGATTTTTTCATTGAAATTCGGGGGATGCAGCCCCCGCCCGTAACCCCACCCCCCCACGGATGGGGCATCCAAATTTTACATGGTTTCATGCACTGATGTTCTACCTGCAAAACAAAAGTTATCTGAAGTAGATTGGTCCCATAGTGTCAGTTATAACAAATTTATGAATATGCAAATCGGCTAAAATTCGCTAGAGTTTTACGTTTTGCCTTGTTATTCAAATTGTATTGCACCCACGAACATGAATCAAGTGTCATTCTGTTGCGGAAGGTCCATTCTTTGAAAAAAAAGCAAAAGTTCCGGTTTTCTCCCCAAAGCAGCTGGAGAAGAGGGGGCAAACTCCATATTTTTTATATTTTTTTCATTGAAATTCGGGGGATGCAGCCCCTGACCGTAAACCCCCCCGCAGTTGGGGCATCCAAATTTTACATGGTTGCATGCACCGATGTATTGCCTGCAAAACAAAAGTTATCCGAAGTAGATTGGTCCCATAGTGCCCGAGTTATTACGATTTTTCTCCATTATGTATACGAATTCAAATTTCGCGCTCAAAGCCTCGGCGACACTGGGCTTACTTTCGTCAGACCGCGCGGCGTACTAAGTGAACTGATCCAGTTAACACGTTTTCGAAGGTGGGGAGTACAAAGTAATGCAGATTAATAGAAATATCTTAAAAGAACCTATCACGCAAATCAAAACATCTTCTTTCCTTCCATATGCCAAAACAATTGTCCACATATCTGCAAAACAGAACTATTTAGTCACCTCCTTTTTCGACCACTTTCTTTTCCCATTCATTCATTACAATTCAGCAAATGCTGGGCCTACGCTAGAACCTATATTCAGTCCTTCACTCATTAACATTATTTTAACCCTCATTTTACTGTAACCATTGTTCCGAATGGAACCTTATTTCATTTGTACTTGGTACAGAGTCTGAAGAAGACCTTGCTAGAAGGTTGAAACGTAACGTTTAGTTTATGATTTAAAATAAAATAAATTTTGCCTAGGTCAGCATATATGATTTTTGGTTATCATGGAAACAAGGTTTAATGGTGTCATAAATGTTACGGAATATGCTATTCTATGAAAATTGTTAATTGTATAAGAATTTCAAACTCAAATTTACACAATCAACTTCATGATATCTTGCAATAATCTGTCTGTCAGATAAATTGTTGTGCAAAGGGCACTAACAAAGTAAATGTATTGAGAGAAAATTCTGTTACATTTTCGATGCAGCTTTCCTTTCTTTCCTTCCTAGATAAAAATAAAAGCTGAACTTTGAAAAACTTACCTCGGGGCATTTGTAAATGTATGAATTAATTTGGTTTTATAATAGTTGAAATTTATTACATAGAATTCATGCATAATTGGCCACCCTGAATTGGTATAGTTGGTGCAGAAAACATATATTTCAGTATGTATAAATATTCTGAATGTGTATAATTGCAGTACCATCACAATCAAAGGGAAGGGGGACTATTAGATTATTGGAAATAGTCTCAACTCTGTAATAATTATGATATTCAGTAAATCTGAGGCTCAAGTAAAGTATTCATTTATTTCGTTGAAACTTCTTTAGAGAAAGTACAAATGAAAGCCAAAGGAAGATAAAATTGATATTTTTTGTATTATGTTGTCCTTTTTTCCTGTGTGAAGGTCACATTTTTTCAATTTGAATTTCCATTGCTATGAAGTCTCATATGTATATCAAATATCTTCATGGTTAAATTCTATCTTCAAAATTAAACAATTAAAAGTATTATCTTTGATGTGATGGTCTAAGACATCAGCCTTTGGGCTCAGGGTATGGAAAGCATGCTGGTTCAAGTTTTCTCGATAAATGTAACAACTTTTCTCATTAGATTTCGGCCAGTGTATGGGACCATGGCCACCCACCATCGTCAGAAAATTGGGGAGCTATGAATGAGTAGCATAACACAGTCGTGGAAACCTACAATGACTGGAGTTTGTTGAGCTGACCACACAACATTCCATAACTGATTGGATGATTCAATACCTCTGCTGAGGCATATGGTAGGGAGGCATGCAGTCATCAGGTAGGGCCTGAACCTTACGGACAGTTGCCTCCAAGGTTGAGAAAAAAAATGGAACTCTATGTCTATCAATGTCCATTAATATTTCTATTTGGTGTCTGTTGCTGTTTAAGATTGTATGTAATTTTGCCTTCCACTACTCATTTGTTTTCTTTTTACTCCTGCTGGGAACCTCTTGTGAGCAAGCGGGATTCTGGGAGCGTGATATAGCAAAGCGACATGGTGCATGTCGGCTCACGGCAGCAGGAAGGACATTTTCATTTAGCCTGTCAGTTGTGGGCTTTTGTATTCACCAGTGAGTGTGCAAACGTTTTACTATTATTGTATATAGTATGTCAATTCATTAAAGGACCTGTATGAAATCAAATTTGTTGCTGTGTACGTGGTTCCAGCCTTATGGTAAAACGTCCAAGATGGCGTAAACCCCAGTGTGAATATTATCTTTTCTTCGTGCTACCGGGAAGGATTCTTCAGACATTTATGGTCCTCCGCATTCCGGATATAGTGACAGTTTGTGTTTCGTGCATTGAGCTGTGATCATCAGTTGTGAACATTTATTTGTGACAGTGCTAACTGTGAGCGTGTTACAGCAGAAATAGTGTTTTTAGTTTGTACACGTACAGTGTTTTCTGCGCTTTCGTAATGGACATTGTTTCAATGCGCATTTTGCAGTGACCTTGAACTCGGTTGCAATAGCATTGGAATCAATCGTCATGGCACAGTTAAATCAGCTGTTTCAGGAACTCTCTTTTCGTCGTATGATGCAATTTTTCCTACTCTTTTGTCTACAGTTGTGTGACTAGATAGTGTCTTTCTTTGCGAACGCATGAAGCAACAGCTGACCTTGAACTTTTCTTCAGCTCTTCAAAATTTTGTTGCAATCAACAATGAAGCTCTGCAGAGAAAAACACAATCAACAATCAGCTTCCCGTGAAGTTTTTTAGCTGCGGCAGTACAAAGGTCTAGTTTCCTATAACATTCCTTTTCTTATTGTTTTATAGTTCCTTGCATTCTTGTGTTCATTTCTGCATTCATTTTTATTTCTCAGCAAGCATGGCAAATGTAAGAGCATTAATCAAAGAGAGAAGCTCGCTCAAGGGGAAACTTACACTTATACAATCGTTAGGGGCATGCATATTTCGTTTTTGACGAAAAAACGAAATTTGAAAAAACACATTGTAGTGTTAATTTTTCATGTTTTTGAAAGGTGTGAGGTGCATTTTGTGACCATATTTTGTCACGAAATAATGCGAAATGAACTGCAAAAAGCGAAATTAACTCTTAAACACGAAATTAAGGGATTATTCACAGCCGTGACACCTTCCGAGGTCTGAATTATCCTGAGAGTTATGCAATTCCCGGAAAATTGATTAATTCTGCTGTTAATATTGGAGAAGCAAAAATGGACTTCTTTACACAGAAATAAACTTAATACTCTGATAACTACATAAATGTGCTATTAGAAGTGAAATGTTAATTCTGTGGAATAAGTGTAGTTTTTAAATCAAATTTAGGATTATTTTCACAATTTTAAAACCAATATGTCTTTTTATATACCACTTTTCATCCATTTTTTCACCGCTATAACACCGATATTTTATTTTATTTACCGCTTTTGAACCCGAAATTGACTCAGTTTTTGTACCGAAATTTTGCCTTTTTATTTACCAAAAATATGTGCCTCTAACAATCGTATGTCAGTACTTATGATGAATCCCCAGCAAAAATACAACAAATAAAAACCCACACGGAACATGTAAATGCTATCTGGAGTAAACTGGAAGGCATGCTTGACACAATAGAATCAGAAACACCCGAGGGTGAGCATGACGTGGAAAAGAATGAAATCGAAGAAATGTATTTAGATTTAAAATCACAAATGCAAACATTAATTGACAACCATGAAAAAGCAACATGTGTAGAAAACAAATGTGTATCTAAAACTTCAAATATGCAGGTGAAACTGTTGGCAATTGCATTACCACATTTTAGCAGTAATTACACGCAGTGGGTGTCTTTCAAGGACACGTTCGTGTCGCTGATACACAACAATGTAGATATTTCAAATGTTCAGAAGTTTCAGTATTTACGCGTATCATTGAAAGGCGAGGCCTTGCATCTAATTCAGAACTTAACAATGATAGAAACAAATTACACTATTGCTTGGAAGAAACTGAATGAACGATACGACAATAAAAGGTTGATTGCAGCATCACATGTAAATGATATTTTATATATCAATCCAGTTGTAAAAGAGAATTGTCAGGAACTTCGAGCATTTACAAACACTACAGTTAGCTCTATTTCAGCGCTCAAACTGATAAATGAGGACATGTTGTTAGCTGACATAATTTTAGTTCAGCATTTTGTTTCAAATCTTGATCCTGCAGCAAGAAGAGCATTTAAACTAGAAAGTAATGGTACTGAATTTAGCACATTAGATCAGCTTTTTAATTTTCTAGAGCACAGATGTCAGGCTCTTGAGAATATCAATCCAGTTACGAATGAAAGTAACAGAGTAGCAAAAAAATCATCTACAAATATCCACAAACAGTACAGTGCTAAGTCATATGTTACAACAGATTCTTCATTGTGCATGTTTTGTAAAGCAAACAAACAAAGCATATTTTCCTGCGAAGCCTTCAAGAAAGCTTCAATCTCACAAAAGTACAATTTTTTACGTGAGAATCGTGTATGTTTTAACTGTCTCAGCAGCAATAATCACGTCCCGGCACAGTGTAAATATGGAGCATGCAAACGAAGTAAACAGAAGCATAGTACTTTACTTCATGTACATCCAATGTAAACCACCAGTGTCGTGAAGCGTCATCTGGAGGTCACGTGAATACATTGATAGTAAACAATACAAGTGATTCTTCACAGCATTCAGATCAAGCACCTCAAGCTTCTTATTGTTCAATTAAACAAAAAACTACGTCACAAGTGTTACTTGCTACGGCAATTGTTCAAGTAAAAGACATAGCGGGCAATTGGGTTAATTGTCTTGCTCTCTTGGATGTGGCGAGTCAGAATAATTTCATTATTGAAGATGTCATTCAAGGTAATCATCTTTGAAAGGTAAAGCATCGAATTCCCATTCAGGGAATCAACAATTCATCAGCTGAATTGAGTCACTCAGTAGAGATCCCTCTCAGATCTAATTTTAGCAAATTTACGACAAGTATTTTGTGCTCAGTGTTGCCAACCATCACAGGACTAATGCCTTCAGAAAGGGTTGATGCTTCTGAATGGAACATTCCAACAGATATTCGTTTAACAGATCCAAACTTCTGCTCACCGGGCAAAATACACATTCTGTTTGGTGCAGCAGAGATTTTCTTTGCCATCATGAAGCCTGAAAAGAGAACAAGACCAGGAAATTTCCCCATTCTGCAAGACACAGAGTTTGGATGGATTATTGCAGGGAAAATTCCAACAACGTCTTCTAGCAACAGTGTTACTAGGTCATTTTCACGAGGAAAGAAGATTCTCTCAGCTATCAATTGGAACGGTTCTGGGAATTAGAACAGATTCATATGAAACTGCAATCACCAGAAGAAATTGCTTGCAAGCAACATTTTCAGCAAAACATAACAAGAGATGAAAGTGGCCGTTATATGGTCAGGCTGCCATTACGTAAGGATCGTTCAGTGTTAGGTGACTCCTCACACTCTGCATTAACTCGCTTTCACCAATTAGAAATGAGGCTTCAATGTCAACCACAATTAAAGGCTAATTATATAGAATTCATGCAAGAATATTACCAGCTGGGGCACATGGAACCCATAGGAAATTTAAATGATGTACAAACAAATGACAGCAAAAAATTTTACATTCCTCATCATTGTGTTTTCAAGGATTCTAGTACAAGGAAAATACTTGTTGTTTTTGATGGGAGCTCACCATCAAAAGCGATGAATCAATAAATAGCACACAAATGGTTGGACCTACCATACAGGAAGATTTTTTTTCCATTGTTCTGAGATTCCGAACTCACAAGGTGGCATTGGTTTCTGATATAGCAAAAATGTATAGAATGATTGATATACATCCAGATGACAGGCCACTACAATGCATTCTGTGGAGAACTCTCCTCATGAAATCATAAGAGTATTTCAGTTAAATACGGTCTCGTATGGGCTTACATCAAGTGCCTTTTAGCAACCAGATGTCTGAAGCAGTTGGCCGAAGATGAAGCAGTTAACTTTCCACATGCATCTCAAGTGTTACAGCGTGATTTTTATGTTGATGATTACATTGGAGGAAGATGTAGAGTGCAAGGTGCATTACAACTTTATCGAGATCTATCAGAACTTCTGAAAACAGGAGGATTCATTTTACGAAAGTGGTGCTCCAAAAGCACTGAAGTACTCGATGCTATTCCAGAATCACTGAGACAGACTCAAAATCTTATTCATTTTCATACATAGAGTGAAAACTCTAGGAGTTTCATGATATCCCTCGGCAGACACTTTCATGATTAACATCTGCTAACATGATGTCACACAAACCAACCAAACGTCAAGTAGCCAGTGTTATTGCACAGATATTTGATCCAATTGGACTACTTTACCAGTAACAACACTGGCCATGGCGTGATGTTAACGGGTTGTAATTGTGCTCTGCCTTTGGATAAACTTTTCAGTGTTTATTAATAATATGGAAATGAAGATTATAGTAATTTCTTTCATGTAAGTACTCTGTTTATGGAATTATGAAGCTGGACAGTGGAAGAATGAACTATATAAATTGTATTAGTTAATTTAAGGTTGAACTGCTCAATGTAAACAAACCGAGTCACAGAATAGAACAAGAGTCTCATGCTTGGCAAGATTGCCAGCTCTTATATTGCAACTATATGGTGGAGCAGTCACACAATCATTTGATTATTTTTCTCGATTATTTTTTGCCGGATTTTTTCTTCTTGGATTATGTTTTCAATTATCGTCAATTATTAACACACATTAAACTGAACTTGTATTTATTGTTTTCTTGGAAGTAGTGTGTGTGAATATTAGTACAAACATGTAAGAAATGTTCTAAGCCAACTACTCGGCAAGATCAAAATTTAAAAGTGAAGTGTGGATCTTGTGCTGGTGTTTTCCGTGGAGCATGTGCTGACTTTACTGAAAACGATATCGAATTCTTACATGATTCAAACCAAATATCGCACTGCAAGCAGTGTGATAAAGCTCAAAAATCTAGTTTAACAACTGAACCCCCAGTTTTGTTGTCAAATGATTGTCCAGCAATACAGGAAGTGTTTCATTTATAGTTAGTAATTCAGAAAGAAATAGAAACATTAAAGCTATCTCAAAAAACGATTGAAGAAGATCTGGGAAAATCGTTGAATCTTGCTAATGAAAAACTAGATGAGAATACTAAGCTTTTGAAGAGTCATGGAGAATCTTAGCAAAAGTGTTACTAGGGTCGTTCGGAAATGAATCAGACTGGCAACACTGCATTGTTGCAAATAAGATATGTCAAGCGAACTTAGTTTTGCTTAACGGTCAGACATAGTTCTACATTCCACCACAAGATGGGTCTGCTAGCGCCACTACCAGAGAATTGCTGACTCATAACGTGAGCGTGTGTGAGAGAATACGTGGACAAGCTATGAAATGGAAGGTGATTCTCGTGATCAGAGGTGGACTACGTGTTTAGAGAGGGTGATTCGGCATCTGAAATTTATCGCCGACTTGTGGCCGTTTGTGGTGAGTCAGCACCTTCACAGAGTACAGTGTTTCAGCAGGTTCAAAATTTGAAAAGGGGAAATGAAAGTATGGACAAATGTGTCAGAAGTGGTTGCCCAAGGTAAACGCGTAGCCCAGCAGCAATCCAAAGTGTTTCCAACTTGATTATAGGAGGTAGACGTATAACAATTGAACAACTGAAACATGAAACTCGTTTTGGGTGAGCAACTCTGCATGCATTCATTCATGAGGATCTGCAAATGAGGAAAATTTGTGCTCTGTGGGTGCCTCGCGATCTGATGGATCAGCAGAAACAACAGCGAGTGGACATGTGCAGAGAATTGTTGCGCTGTTACAACCCAGACAGAGAACATTTTTTCAAAAGACTGGTGACTGGCGATGAATCTTGGTTCCTCCTCGAAACTCCAGAAAAAAATAGGCAATCCATGGAATGGAAACACACTGGAAGACCACGCTCCAAAAAACCTCCACCGACTCTCACTCCCAAAAACAAAATGGGTACAGTTTTCTGGGATGAAGATGGAATTTTGCTGGTGGACGGGCTTCCCACTACCCAAATTGTAAACAGCGACAGCTACTGTGAAACTCTACGAAAGTTACGACGCAGAATTAAGCAGAGGGGGCAAGGAAAATGGGCTCTCGGGGTGATTCTTCAGCATGACAATGCGAAGCCACATACGAGGCGGCATACACAGGAGGCATTGGCAACAATGGGATTTACGGTGCTCCCACATAATGCATATTCACTGGATTTAGCCCCCTCGGATTATGCACTGTTCGACAAAATGAAGGACGCATTGCGTGGTCAACACTTTCAATCTAATTAAGAACTCCAGACTGCTGTCCATGAGTGGTGCAACTCTACTCCAAGTGAGTGGTTCTCTGCAGCCATCAGGAAACTTCCCGATAAATGGGAGTGGCAGCTTGTCCAATTCATGTCCGAATGCCCTTAATATGATACAATTGACAATATAAAGTCTGAGAACTTAAGATTGCAAAACAAGTACAATCTTTGGAATTGCAGATTGATGAATTAGATCAGTATGAATGAAGGGACACAATTGGAACTTCATGGCATTCCTTGTCAGGCTAATGAGGATACAATGCAAAGCATGTTGGTCGAGCATTGGATTATCAAATAGACATGGTGAAATTTGTTAAACACATAGATAGGGATAATTTGTTGTGAAAAAAGAAAACTAAAAATACATTACGGAATTGTGATTTGGGTTATAGTACTGGTAGTTTGATTTATATTAACCAAAATTTAACAAAACGTCGTAAACAAATATTTAATGAAGCCAGGAAAGTAAAGAGAGATAAGAACTTTGCTTATGTTTGGATTGACATGCCGGGGACTATTAACCTTAGAAAGACCCCTAATGACCCCCAGGTGTACATTTTAAACAGTGTGGATGATGTGCATGCCCTAATTATAGCCTGACAAGTTAAGTCCCGATATGCGCAGATCACTGCGGAGCACTTCCTATTACTTCATCCTCCCCACCACTCTTCTACATGCTGGTCTGGCCTTGAGACTACGAGTGGTGCCAACTCAGCAAAATTAAGCTGAAACAAATATGACAAATTGTTTTTACTGTGTAGATTTTAGGTGCTGTCATATATCAGTTTATCAGTGGTTCATTTGATTTAATCTGGTCTTTGAAAATGCGTGTGGTGCGTGGATCATAAACTGTAGTATTATGCACGCACGTTAACGTTTATAACGAACAGAAACTACTGGGCGAATGACTTCATTTTCTGAATGCAACATCGAGCAGTGGCCTGTTTTTATTTTTTAAAGCCGAGTGGGGTGGGGGTTACTTTGCTTATCATACAGCAATCACTACGAGAAGGCAATCTGATAACACGCTTGCCTGTGTTCTTTTTTAAAGCACTGAAATGTTCTTGCTCTTTACTCTTGGCTGCATATTTTTAAAATGCAAAAATCAAATCATGCCAGGTCCAATGAAATCCACAATCTGCTCTGGAAAGCCCCGTAGAGGACAGGCCAGGGAAATTGTTTACAATGTTGGAACATATTTGCGAAATCAGAAGGAGTTATATAAACTTAAGTATAATGTTGTCGAGTCCACAAGCACCGCCACGGGAGTATCTAAATGGATGGTTTCTCAAGTTTTAAAAGAATTGGATGGGGTTGATTTCTTGTTGTAAGTCCACTTTATGCACAGTAAGGCTAATCGGGACTGGACGTACAGTTTAAAGTGGGATTCGAACCACTATGTGCCTCCACCGGGAATCGAACCAAGGATCCCTTGATTACAAGGCGATGACGCTACCACTGCGCCATCGGGGAGTTCTAGTGTTAAAGAAAAGAAAAGAGTCGTTGACGAAAGGTGAGCTGAAATTCTGTACTCCGACAGGTAGAAAACAGCCCACGAAAAAGCAAATACAAATTTCGATGAAAATCCTCAGACCATTCCGCTCCCTCCAGGTTGCAACACTGCGAACCAACATCGCTGTGGAGAATGGAGTGGGGAAATGTGCTGTGAGCTGCACAACAGATATTTGCAGTGTCTTGTTATTAAACTTGTCAAGTTATAGTAATGCCGACAATGGAGAACAATAACTTACTATGCTATTATCAAAATGTAAGGGGTGTGAATACCAAATTAACTTAGTTGCACTTGGCTGTCTTAGCAACTGATTAAGATATCATTGATCTTACGGAATCTTGGCTGACAAGTGATGTTTAAAATTCAGAACTATTAGACAATATGTATCAGATATATAGACAAGATCAAACAAAAACGAGGGGGAGGTGTGTTGGTCATCGTCTGGGAAACTATTTGTGTAAAATGTATTGTGGAGAACAATAACTTACTATGCTATTATCAAAATGTAAGGGGCGTGAATACCAAATTAACTTAGTTGCACGTGGCTGTCTTAGCAACTGATTATGATATCATTGATCTTACGGAATCTTGGCTGACAAGTGATGTTCAAAATTCAGAACTATTAGACAATATGTATCAGATATATAGACAAGATCAAACAAAAAGGAGGGGGAGGTGTGTTGGTCATCCTTTGGGAAACTATTTGTGTAAAATATATTGATATGTCAGTTGATTGTATAGAAATTGTATTTTTGCGTATAAGTTATGACGTCAAAAGTTGATTATTTATATCATTGTATATTCCTCCTGATACTAAATTGGATAAATATTTAATCCTATATTTCTTGTTAGAAGAGGTGTATATCCCTTATAATGGTAATACATTTATTATTGGATATTTTAATATCCCAGCAATATTGGATTCACATACTGATCTTACGCGGTGTGGAAATATCGCAAATGCACTTAATGATTTTATGAATTTATTGGATTTAAGTAGTATCAATGACATAAAAAATAATAACAATAAAACTTTGGATCTAGTGTTAACCAATGTTAAAGACCATATTAACGTTTTAAAAACTAAAATTTCCGCTCCTACCAGTTGACGGACACCACCCTCCTCTTATATTTAATTTATCTTTTAATTTTAAGTGCTCTCGAAATAAATTGTATTCAGCTATAGGTTTTAACTTTAAGGAAGCTAATTTTTTTAAGTTGTATCAGGATCTTGGGAAGAATTGCTTCAATGTAACACAAAAATAATGCAGTTGATAAGTTTTATCAACCATTTACTATATACTTAATAAACATGTGCCAAAGAAAAGAATTCATAAAACAAACTTGTATCCATGTTGGTTTAATGTTGAAATAATAAGAATATTGAAACGCAAGGAATTACATAGGCGTAAAAGACATATTTCTAATTATCATAATGAATGGTTTATTCAGTTACGAAGAGAATCTAAGTTAATAAACTTAGCCTACAAAACTATGTAAATAATGTGCAAAATGAAATTCAAAATGATTCAAAACAATTTTGGCAATATATCAAAAATAAGAAGCAACCTCAATTAAAACCGTCTATTATGACATATCAACAGGCTACACTAACATCTAATCAGGATATTGCAGATGGATTTGCAAGGTTCTTTAGCAGTGTTTATACTAACTCCATTCCTACAGGCGAAACTTTGGGTATTTCTCACTGTTTAAATATAAATACTATAACTGCAAGGGATTATATGAAAGCATTGAAAAAACTGAAATCTAAGAAATCAAGTGGTCCAGATGAAATACCCTCATATATTTATAAAGGTTGTGCCAACCCTCTTCGAATCCCACTATGTTTTATCTATAATTTAATTTTATCGACACAAATCTTTCCTGATCAATGAAAAATTAGTAAAATTACACCTGTTTTTAAAAACGGAAATATTAACAACATTGAAAATTATAGACCTATTGCGTTCATCTCAACCCCAGTGAAGATATTTGAATAGATCCTGTATAGTAAACTTTTATTTCATGTTCAGCCTTATATCTCTGATGCTCAACATGTTTTTTATCCAAAAAGATGAACTTTCACGAATTTAATGTATTTTACTCAATATATTTCGGATTCTTTTAATGAAAACATTTAGGTAGACGTTATATTCACTGATTTTATTAAGGTGTTTGATAAGATTGATCATACATTATTATTAAATAAACTTTCTTCATTTGGTTTATCTGATGATTTATTAAAAATAATTATCTCTTATTTGAAAAACAGGAAATACAAAGTGGTTTATAACTATGCTACACCGACAGTATATACAGAATATTTAGGTGTCCCTCAGGCATCAAATCTCAGTCCCCTTCTTTTTGCATTATATATAAATGATCTTCCATCTGTTATAAATTGTTTTCACATTGCTTATTGTATCCAGATGATTTAAAGATTTTTAAAGGCATTATACTTCCAGAAGATGCTATCTTATTACAAAAAGATATAGATGCTTGTTATCAATGGAGTGTTCAGAATAAATTATATTTTAAAATTAGTAAATGCCCAACAATAACGTTAGCGAATAAAACAAAAGCCACACTTACTAATTATATTCTTAATGGAAGTGTACGTACACGCGTAGATGTAATCAATGATTTAGGATTAATATTGGATAAGATTTAAACTATAAACATCATTATTCTTACATCTGCTCGGATTCATATAAACATCTTGGATGTATAATTAGGTCAACTAAAGATTTTAAGAATATGCAGGTTTTAATGAACCTATATAATGCAATCGATCATTCAAGGGTTGAATACTTGACTGAAATTTGGGATCCATTTTATCAAGTACATTCAGATAATATTGAACGAATTCAGTTTAAATTTTTACGATATTTGTATTTTAAAAAGTATAATCGTTCAGCAGTATTAAATAGAATTTCTTATAATATTTTACTTCTAGATTTTCAGGTGCCACCTTTGAAATCTAGAAGATTAATAGCTCAATATTTTATACTTTATAAGATTATGAATTACTTAATAGATTCGCCTGAAGTGCTGCAATATTTTAAACTTAATGTTAAGCCAATAAATTTTAGGTGTTTGCTTCCTTTTTTTATTGAAAAAACAAGAAACAATATAATTAAATCTTCAATTGTTATCAGACTATAAACAAATTATAAGAACATTGTTCAAAAGAGAATTAAAGTAGACTTCGTGATTCCTTTTATAACATATAGCTCAATAATAAAAAGACATATATTGTCATTGCCTAATCAATTAAATTCACAGTAAATTTGATTGAAGCTGTTTGTATTATGTTATTTTTATCACTACTATGTACTTAAAGTCATGCCTTATTTACTCTCATATGGATTTCATATTTGTACAAATTGTGTAATTAATCTTAGTGTTCATCGACTATTGTGCGATGCATAATATGTTTGTATCTGAAAGAATATAGCAGGACTTTGCTGTGATTGTACTCGTACTATAGTGTTTTTGTATTTTGTTCTGTTAATTTGCGTAACATACCTACTTTTTCTTTGTATTTTGTAATATTGTAATTCTGTAGTTTTGTATTTTTGTAATTTTTAAAAGGTATTTAATCTTTATTATAAATGTTTTTAATATGATCCTTTCTAATTGGAACTATAGGTTCTGTTAAGGATCTTGTGCTAAATAAATAAATAAACAATAAAGTATAAGTATTTTTTACAACAGTTGTGGCTTTACAACATAAACTGCGATGATCCACTTCCAGAGAACCTGCAAGTTGAATGGGTTCATCTTCATTCACAGCTACCAGTCATCAGTGAAATGCAAATACCACGTTAGTAGGGGAGTATAGAGAATTCTGCGGACTCATGGTATGAGCATTGACTAATATTAGGGCCTATTTTGGCTTAAATGGACTAAAATTATGCTATATTTTATATCTTCTGGTGGATTTTAGCTAATCTATAAGTGTAACAAATTGACGGATCATTGTACGAAATTTATACTAAGATGATTTACCCCAGTGCCAAACTGGCCTGGAATGCTGTGACCCCCTGTTAATTGTTTGAGTGTGTATATAATATTAGTATAGACCCCCTACCCC
The DNA here is from genome assembly GCF_977018435.1 of Lepisma saccharinum. Classification (NCBI taxonomy): domain Eukaryota; kingdom Metazoa; phylum Arthropoda; class Insecta; order Zygentoma; family Lepismatidae; genus Lepisma; species Lepisma saccharinum. The sequence continues at coordinate 67,805,905 of NC_139243.1, forward strand.
CTATCTCAGATTCTTAGAATAGGATTTTATACTTGTAAGTGAATGTCCCGAGAACTAAGCTGGATCGGGAATTTCACGTCAGTGACTCTGGTGAGAATTCTGAGAATTATGCTAGCTTTCGAATTCTGAGAAATTTGGCTGGCTCGAGAATTTCCCATCAGTGACTCTGGTGAGAATTGTGAGAAATTAAGCTGGCTCGAAAATTCTGAGAAATTTAGCTGGATTGGGAATGTCTCGTCAGTGACTCTGGTGGGAATTCTGAAAAATTAAGCTGGATCGGGAATGTCTCGTCAGTGACTCTGGTGGGAATTTCGATAAATTAAGCTGGCCTGGAATGCCCTGACCCCTGTTAATTGGTTGAATGTCACATGCCACCAGTGTCCTCAACCTGTTTTACTGTGACAGTTCATACTACCAAACCACGTTTGATCGCACTGCGAGAATATCATCAACCCATTCCATCAATACTAGGCACATGTGGATATTGACCCATTCCATCAACACCGGGCATGTGTGTGGACATTGATCCATTCCATTAATACTGGGCACGCGTGTGTTGACCTCAAGGCATCGACCCATTGGGAATGTCCCGTCAGTGACTCTGGTGTGAATTCTGGGAGCTCGGCAATGTCCCGTCAGGGTTGAGGGAGTACATATATATATATATATATAGGTTTTGTTTGGGCATTGCCATCAGTTGTTAAAAAGCAGTTGTCATTGAGAGTGCTTGTAAGCACATTTCCGTGAGAGCAACTGTGATACATATGTATAGTTACTAAATATACAAAGGTATAGATAGACCTGTCTCTCTAGTAATATAAATAAACTACTAGTACCCAAAATATTTTTTTTGATATACTTAGGCATAGATTTTGTGTCTCCAGCAAAATCTATATATAAATACCAATACCCAAAATATTTTACTATTTTTCATAAAATTTATATAAATACCAAATAAAAAAACAATAGCTAAAACTGAATGCACCAGTTGTGGTGAATTCATATCCAAAACAAATATGTCAAAACACCAGGCAATATGCACCGGTCAACCGAAAAATTCTCTATTACCAACCCAACCCTGTCCCTATTGTGGAAATTCTATTAGCATTCCCAATCTGAACAGACATAAGAAGAGTTATGAATATCAACCATCAACCAGTCAGACCAATCCTACAAAAAGACAAGCAGATATAGCACAAACCGATGGCCCTCAACCGAAACAAATTAGATCTTCGACCATACCTGGTGTAACAGCTTTTGGTGGGCGACTCAATGATTAATCCTTTGAATCGGAGCCACCCTGTGATATCAACAATTTCTTAAAAAACATAAAATCCTTAATAATAGAGCACATGAAAAATAAACTTAAAAATAAATCTATTAAGTTCTATACTATCCTATCCTCTGAATATGAGAAACCAGATTAAACACATCAAATATTTTGCCATTGTTCCAAAACCCAGGCATTATATTTGTGTGATATAGATAATTTGGAACAAATCTATGCTGAGATATAGACACACTGCTCACAAACAAAACACGAGGAATTTGTGGCCAAAGGATCTGGTTGGAAATTGTGTGGTAGTTCACATAAACTGGAACTGAAAATAAGTCAATTTTCCCCCTCTCTGCTTTTACCTATGCCCACCTTCCAGTGAATATTCAGAATAAGAAAGCAGTGCTCAATATACAAAATAATGATAACAAGTATTTTCTGTGGTGCGTCTTGGCAAAACTTCACCCAGTGGATAGGAAAAACAATCCAGAGCAGATTCATCATTATATGCAGTATGAGGCAGAGTTTGAGAATGCTATGTCGGGTATCGAGTATCCTGTTGCCACATCCGATATAGCAAAATCGTGTACGAGATCCCTTGGCAATTAATGAGTATGCCTATACAGAAAATAATTTTGTATATCCCCTCAAAATAAGCACTGTCAATAATGATAATGCTACTGTCATCAATTTGTTACTTATTTCAGATGACAAAAATTCCCATTATTGCCTTATTTGCAATCTCTCCCGTCTAGTTAGAAGCCAAGCAAGCAAGCATAAAGGGGAAATCAAAATTTTATGACCATAAGGTGTGTAGTACCTGTAAATTCCGCCATTGTGTGAGGGCAGCACTGCCAAGTGGTAACGCTGACCGGCGGTGTCGAGTGATTAACGTCAGACACTTGCTCTAAAGACTGTGAGCGGTGCACGATGTTTGTGTGCAATCCGTGTTTCGAAGTGGGCTGGCTGTTAGTACTCCGTAAAGCTGCAGCATTCGTGTACTATGTTTGCTTCTTATTTCATTTTGTGAAATAAATCTAAGAGCACCATTATCTGCTGCTGGAAAGCAATTACATGATGCTACTAAGATTTGCACACAGTGCAATTCATATTTTACAGATGATAATAAAAAATGTTTATCATCATTGTCATTTCACAGGAATAAATTTGGGAGTTTTGTGTAATAGCTGTAATCTCAAAATACAGAGAGAATAATTTGTCCCCATATATTTTTTTTCATAATGGCAGCGGATATGATTTTCATCATTTGGTTAGACATCTCAGTTATGATATGGAGAACATAGAAGTCCTAGCAGAGAATCAGGAGAGATATAGCAGTATCAGCAAAACAGTAAAGATTCCTGGTGGTGGCATTATAAGGATGATATTCCTGGACTTCATGTGATTTCTCTCTGCTGGTCTGGATGCCCTTACTAGCAAACTATCTAATGACCAGTTCCAATTCACAACCAATGGTTCTTCCGGCTTGGGCATAGAACATATTAGACAAAAAATGGTGTACGCATATGAATATGTGACTGACCATACTAAATTTGATGACGAGTCTCTCCCTCCACAATATAAGTTTTAAAGCCAACTTAGAGTAGAAAATATCACAGATCCCTCCTCAAGATAAGTTTTACAGCCAACTTAGAGAACAAATATCACAGATCAAGATTACCACAATGCACAACTGACGTGCGAGAAATTAGGGTGTAGGACACTAGGTGACTACCATGATGCTTATCTAAAATTGGATATGACAATCCTTGCCGACGAATTCCAGACTTTTAGAAACTTGTCTATGAATATCTATAAATTGGATCCAGCACATTTGTATACCCTCCATGGGTTAGCATGGTCAGCTATGTTGCTCAAAACAAAAATCGAACTGGAGCTAATTACAGATGTGGACATGCTTCTCTTCATAGAGAGAGCTATACACGGGGGCATGGTGCAATGCACAAAAAGATATGCGAGGGGCAACAATACACACATGACAGAATATAACCCAGATAAACCCTCCAGCTATATATTTTATGTAGATCTAAATAATTTGTATGGTTATTCGATGATGCAGAAACTCCCCTATGGTGGTTTTGATTGGATCCATATCAATAGATATCCAAAATTTTGATGACACAGAGTATGGTTTCTTTGCCGAGGTGGATCTCGTTTTCCCTTATAATTTACGCAATCTGATTTCCGATTTGCCACCGGCTCCCGAGTTTAAACAACTGTATGTTGATGTGAAAATCAAAACCAGCTATTATGAGATTGTTCGTACTATAGGAGAACAGTTGGAACTATTGTTGAGCAGATTGGATGAAGTAGAATCTAGTCAGTTTTTCTCTGCTGAGATTGTCAGACTTCACAGTATTCCAAATACTAGAGGGCACTGGACATATGTTAAGGCTGGCAATATTTACAAAATATAACCTTACTCACAGACTAATGAATTTTTATTCAATGGTACTATTTAATTTCTGATGTTTGGATATTTGAAAAAGGCAAAACAATTTGAGGTGCCACTTTTCACTATACAAAGAAAAGATGGTGAGTTCAGGGCACTTCAAATACCAATAGCATCTTGGGATAATACTACCAATAAACATAAAATACATGTAGATAAACAATTGTCTGTTTTTGATGTTGAAACTGGTGACCAATTATTATTTGAAGTCAAACAATTCTATCCTGAAGATAATCCCTTTTATGTAATCTTCTCTTATCTAACTAACTGTCTAGACAAGATATAGTTAATGAACTACACAGACCAGCTCGTAACTACAAATGACTATCTGTGGTAACAAAAGGAATTGATGATCTATGGCAGGCTGATTTGATTGAAATGAACACAGGAAATTTAAATATTCTGAATAAGATAAATCATGGTTTTAAGTATTTGTTAACTGTAATAGACACTTTTAGTAAATATGCTTGGGCTGTTCCTCTGAAATCTAAAACAGGAGCTTGTGTCATTGAGGCTTTTAAGTCTATTTTTTAATAAGTCAGAATACCTTATCACTTACAGACAGACAGAGGAAATGAATTTTACAATTCCACATTCACCAAATTAATGGTCCGACATTATATTAGACATTATTTTACATACAGTTATTTGGAAGCTAGCATAGTTGAGACATTCAACAGGACACTAAAAAATCATGTGGAAACAGTTTAGCTTGCAGGGTAACAACAGGTGGATAATAATTTTTGTTCATAATTACAATAACTCTATACATAGAACCATACATATGAAGCCTGCTAAAGGAACTAAATCTGACGAATTACAATTGATTTCCACTGTTTACTGTCCTAAATATCAACACACAACAAAGAAACCCAAGTACAAAGTAGGAGATCGAGTAAGAGTTAGCAAATTGAAACACAATTTTGAAAAGGGTTTTACTAAAAATTGAAGTACAGGGTTGTTCACTGTGGTTGAAGTCTTACCAGGGAACAGGCATACATATATAATAAAAGACAATTGCAATGAAATATTAAAAGGAAGATTTAATGAAGAAGAACTTAGCAAAACTGAATACCCAAATACATATCTTATTGAGAAAGTATTACGTAGAAAAAAACAAAAGGTTATAAGTAAAATGGCTAAGACTTCCAGAAAAATGTTGGATTACCACAGACCAAATAATTCTATGACAACTACATGGAATGTGGTAAGACGTTTGCCTGATTTAATAGAAACTAGAAAGAAAAATGGTGAGCTGCTTCCTGACCATCTTAGATGCCTCACTGTAGGTATATCTGGTTGTGAAAAACTACACTACTTGTAGATAATTTTTTGCTTGCCCCCAATTGGTTAGACTGGAAGAACAGACACTTGTATGTTTTCTCAAAAAGTTTGAAACAACCCAAATACCAGCAGCTTATGAAACTGTATGAAGGACTGGGCATAGCTACCTATAAAACAGAAATAAAACCACTTGACAATTGTTATGAAAGCTCAGTTGTAGTCCTTGATGACGTAATTTTAGAAAATCAAAATGAAGTACGTAATTTTTTACTCAGGGTCGGCACAGGGGAATAGACTGTTTTTATCTGGCTCAGAATTATTCTAAGATTCCCAGTAGTTGTATTTACAATATTATTGGTGCCACTTACAAGTGTAGAAAAGAAGAGCTCAAATGATTGAACAGCCCGATTTGCCTACACTTAAAACAATGTCAAGAGGGGCTTATGCCCCAATTCTTCAAGTGTGATATGTTTTTAAATCTTATGAATTCTGAATTCTAGTGTAGAAAAGAAGAATTCTCAACAGCCTGATTTGCCTACACTTAAAACAATGTCAAGAGGGGCTTATGCCCCAATTCTTCAAGTGTGATATGTTTTTAAATCTTATGAATTCTGAATTCTAGTGTAGAAAAAGAAGAAGCCTCAACAGACAGCCCCATGGTTTTTATTCCCTTGTAATCAGGAGGCTTCTGGGTTTGAGTCCTCATAAAATGTGAAGCCTCCCCTGATGGCAAAATGTTTTGAGTCCTGATAAAATGTGTAAGATTGAAATACATGTGGCAAAATAATATGTCCACACGTGAGATTTTGAGAATAATTATTGCTAGTTGATATACAACTGATAGCTCCCAGATCTGAAACCTGGTAAAAAGTGTTATACAACAGCATAAAAGAGCAAAATTATTTTATATTAAGGATCACCCGAGCCTAGTTACTGCTGTTATAATTGTTTTGGCATAGTTCTGTTTTTTTGGACCAGGAATTTTTATATAAATAAACAATAAAAATGCCAAATCAAAAATATTGCAATCAGTGTAATAAAAATATATCTAGTTCTAATTGGTCTAGGCACCGGCATATTTGTGAGCCTAAGAAATGCAGAAAAGCTACTAAATTGTGCCCAAGATGCCATAAAATATTAAGCAAGGCATATTACAAATGGCATAAGTGTAATTCTTATGCACAGTCATCAACATTGCCCCCACAACCATCTACATCTGGTCTGAAAAGAAAGCATGAAGCACCTGTTAATGCTGGACCTGCAAAGCAGCCACGCTATGCACCACCTATCCATAGCAGTTTTAATGGCCAATTAAGGGATTACCGGTTTGTATCAGAGCCAAGATGTGGCATTAAGAATTTTTTGAACAGTATAAATTCTGATGTGCAGGCAATTCTAAATGCACAAAATGGCTCTTATAAGCTGTCTCTCAAATTGTTTACACAATATAAGAAACCAAATGGCACAAAATTTACACAGCCCCACATAACAGAAACTGTACCTGTATATTCAAATGCAAATTCAGACAAAATAATAAGCAGTTTGATAGATCAATTGAATATTAAACACTCTGAATTTGCAGCAAAAGAGTCTGGATGGAGCCTATGCGGATCTCCACACAAGTTATATGTCAATATTTCTGAATTCAGTCCATTACAAGGTTCCACATATCTGCCATTACCTGCCAATATTAAAAACAAAAAAGCCGTGGTTAATATAAAAAATAATGATGAGAAATGCTTTTTGTGGTGTATTTTAGCTGCTTTGTATCCAGTTTTAAATAATCCAGAGAGAATAAGTTATTATAAACAGCATGAACATGATTTTGATGATGCTATGGAGGGTTTAGAATATCCAATATCTGTTCAGAATATTGGTAAATTTGAAAAAAAGGCCAGGGATATTAATGGTAAACAATTATTTATTAATGTATTTATTTGTTCTACTGGCCGTGGCAATTGCTTGATAGCACCTCTCAGAATCAGTATATTTGATGATGATTCTGCTGTTCCGATTGATCTGCTCTTAATTGAAGGGGATGGCACATATCATTACACTCTGATACACAGTCTTGAAGCTTTAGTCAGAAAACAACTAGACAAATCCAATACAATATTCAAGTTGTGTAGAAGATGTTTAACTGTATTTGATGGTCAAAAAATGGTGAATGGGGTTCGGGAAGTGAATACAGAAATTGCTAAAAACAAATTAATTGAACATTTAAAATACTGTGGCAACTATAAACCTGTTCATATGGTGATGCCAATGCCAAGTGAAAATGCAAAATTCAAAAAGTTTGAAGCTTTGTTGGAACACCCAGCATATATAGTCTGTGATTTTGAATCAAATCTCAAACCTCTTGCATTCTGTAGCCCAGATCCTGAGGAATCTTCAATTACACCATACCAATTACATGAACCTTCCAGCTTTTGTTATGTGATTGTACAGGATGGTGTTGTTAGTAAAAAATATTTATACATGGGACCAGATGCCATCAAAAAATTTGCACATAGAATAGAAAATGAGTGCCATGACATAGCATCTAATATCTTATTAAAATCAAAACCCATGTTGCCTTTAACAGAGGATCAGATTGAAGATTTCAACAATGCTGAAAAATGCCCGGTATGTGATTCTGAATTTTCAGATACAAATATCAAGGTGAAACACCATTCTCATACAGATGGTAAATTCTTAATGGCCCTGTGTAATAGCTGTAATATTAAGATCCAGAGACCAAAATTTGTCCCTATATTTTGTCATGGTGCATCCAATTATGATTTCCATCATCTGATCAGATATGAGGGGTTTGACAAGCAGAATTTAAATATTTTAGCAGAAAATGATGAAAAATATATATCTATTAGCAAAATAATTAAAGTTAATGGTGTTCCTATTCACTTAAGATTTCTTGATTCCTACAGAATTTTATCTGCTAGCCTGGCTACACTGGCCACTCAATTATCTGATGATCAATTCAAAATCACATGTGCTTTGTTTCCAAATCAGGACCTGAAATTAATTAGGCGGAAGGGTGTATATCCATATGATTATGTTACAGATTTTTCTAAATTTGATGAGTGTTCTCTGCCACCACAACAAGAGTTTTACAGCAAAATCAGAGCATCTGGAATCACTGATGAAGATTATCACCATGCCCAGTTGATGTGGAACAATTTAAAATGCCAGACATTTGGTGATTATCACAATGCATATTTAAAACTTGATGTCACTCTCTTAGCTGATATACTGCAGGCATTCAGAAAATCTTCCATGAAAAATTATAAACTAGATCCAATTTATTTTTACAGTGCCCCAGGTCTAGCATGGTCTGCAATGTTTTTGAATACTAAAATGCAGATGGATCTGATCCAAGATCAAGATATGTACTTGTTTATGGAGCAATGTATAAGAGGGGGCATGGTGCAATGGTCTCAGAGATATGCCAGAGCAAATAATAAATATATTCCCGATTATGATCCAGCACTGCCATCAAATTATATACTGTATGTAGATGCCAACAGCCTCTATGTTTATGCTATGATGGATAAACTGCCATATGCAGGGCTTGAGTGGGTTGAAGATTTCAATATTGAAGATCTTCAGGATTTTGATGACAGTGACTATGGCCTCTTCTTAGAGGTTGATCTGACAATTCCTGATGATTTACACAACAAATTTTCTGATCTGCCCCCAATTCCTGAGGTTAAGTGCTCACCTGGCTCTAAACAGAAGATTTTAATGATGACTCTGGAGCCAAAACAGGGTTATGTCATATATTACAAAAACCTCCAGTTCCTGATGAATCATGGTGTTCAAGTGATCAAAATTGGCAAAGTTTTGAGGTTCAGGCACTCAAGATGGTTGAAGCCATATATTGATACAAACACAGAGCTTCGAACATCTGCAATGAGCCAATTTGATAAATCTTTGTTTAAATTGATGGTCAATTCTGTATATGGCAAAACTATTGAAAATGTCAGAAAACATACCGATGTTAAAATAATTACTGACCCCAGCCTGAGCAAAAAATTGATTGCAAAGCCTAATTTCAATTATAGAAGAATTTATGATGAAAATATGGCACTCTTCAACATGAAAAAAACAAAAATTAAGTTTGATAAGCCTATTTATGTAGGGGCTGTAATATTGGAATTGGCCAAATTACATATGTTAAAATTGTATTATAATGTGTTGAAGCCTTTTTATGGTGATTGTGTAAAATTGATGTACATGGACACAGATAGTTTTGTTCTTGATATTCAGAGAGAAGATGTTTATCAAGATATGTCCCAGCCTGAATTGTTTAAATATTTTGATACCAGTGAACATTCAAAAATTCAACCCCACAACAAAAAGGTGCCTGGCAAGTTAAAAGATGAGACACTTGGTGATGTTATTGTGGCATTTGCTGGGTTAAGAGCCAAGATGTACAGCTTTGAAACATGTAGTGGTGTTGTTGCCAAAAAGGCCAAGGGCATTGGCAAAGTAACTGTGGACAAAGAGCTTGAATTTGAAGATTACAAAAATTGCCTCAAATCATGTAGCACAATCAGAACATCAGAATCCAGAATTCAGAGTGTGGATCACTTATTGACTACAAATATTGTAAGAAAAGTGGCTCTGGACCCACATGATGATAAAAGATGCATTTTATCATGTGGCATACATACTCTACCATGGGGTCATTGTGATTTGAAAAGTGGGTATCAATGCCCAATTACAAAGCATGATTTGAAATAAATAAACATGCCTATGAACTTATTTGGGTTAAAAAAAAGGCAATTATGGACCTGCCAACACCACAAGCCTCTTCTGATATAATATCTAAACTAAGTGCTTTGTTAATTATTCATCTGAACAGCATACTTACAGATGTTGATGATAAAACAGGTAAATTATTGTACATATTTAACAATAATTTAAATTATTACCAATTACCTGTAGGTGGTAAATTATAATTTATTACAACCCCTGAGGGTGATGTTAAAATTTCAGTAGGGAGAAATATTTATAGAATTAAGCACTCAAACATGATTTCTGGCACTGTTTATACTGTTTCTGCTGGTGACTGCTTATATATTGAGGTCCCGGGATCATATGACAAACTTATACCTTTTTTTATAGAATTAAGAATTAGATATTCAATAATAAATAACCACTAAAACAAAAATGCCTAATGATATATTTGGCCATACAAGACATGAAGATCACAGTGATGAGATTCTGATGCTTGATGTCAGAGTCAAGAAATTAAGAAGTGATTTACAAGCTTTACAAACCACACTCAATGCCAGTCTTCAATTAGAAATTACAAATTTACAATTACAATGCATGGACCCTCTTCTTAAAATTGATTCTGAACTCAAATTATTGCTTCAGAAATATATATACTGATTTCGCCACATTGGATAATTTTCAAAGTTTAGAAGAGGCTGTAGCAGCTCTTCAAGCCAAATTTAAGACCCAGGCTAACAACTCTGAGCAATTGAAACAACAATTAGAAGAGCAGATAAATAATGTCCAGGCACAGCTCCAAACAATTGTCAAAAGCATAAAATCACAAGAAGATTTTGATCTAGTGATTTCCACTCTAAAAGAACAGATTCAATCACTCCAAATACCTAATCTGGGCCCTCTGAACAATGCCATAGCCGAGGTTAAAGAAAAAATTGAGACACTTGAAAATTTTATGAACAATTTGCCATCTTCTGATGCTTTGAGTGCAATAACTCGGAGTGTTGCCAATATTAAGCTGCAACTTGAAACATATGAAGATTTTGGAAAAATTCAAAGTACCATAACCCATCTTGAAGGTACCATAGCAGCAGTGCAAAGTGATTTGACAAATGTACAAGAATCTCTAGAATCCCGATTGCCTGGGATTGTAGATACCCTTGTCAGTGTCCAGCAACAAATCACAAAGCTTGAAAACCTCAACACTGAATCTGAGCTATCTTATTTTCATCACTTGATTGATGATATCCAAACAAAGCTTGAAATTTTACAACAATCAACACCCTCTCAGGCAGATATAGCCCTGCTCCAAAATGCTATGCAAAATGTGGCTGATGCTTCTGAATTAAACAATGTGAAATTGGCACTTGAATTTTTGCAAAATACTGTATCAAATCTGCCTACATCACAGGAACTTAAAAATATAAAGAGGGTAGTGAATCGCATATTGAAATCAGAAGATATCAAAAATATCCAAACAGAGATCAAACAACTTACTCAGACAGTGGCCACTCTTCCAACCAATCAACATATTAATGAACTGCATGCCCTGTTTGAGGATATCAGAAGACAAGTCCATGATCTTACTGCTCAAAATTCAAAATTGGCAGTTGTTGAAAATTTACAGCAAATTGTAGCTAATATCAAGCAACAGCTAGGGACCATGGAATCCAATCAAGCAAATGCTTTGTCTGTTTTTACCACCCAGCTACAAGAAATTGTACAACAATACAAAAAACTTGTTGTGGACATAAAAATCAAGCCAGGCCATGATGATGTTGTTAGGACTATCAATGAGCATCTTGAATCTGTAACAAGTAGATTGCTTACAGCAGAAAAAGAAATAACAGGCATAATTGAAAATCCTAAACATACAGTAATTCTTGAATTGTACAGCATCCCCAACAAAGAATATGATTCACCATTTACACCAGGTGGCAAAATATATATGCTGTCCCCTGCACAATTTTATTACCAGTTTTTTGTTGGGGGCACACTGAGACCAATCAAGATCAAATATTGGCTTCAACCACAGGCACACCACTACCCCACCTTATCAATAACAAATGCTGATAACAAAGTAAAAATCACCAGTGTAGAATTAGAGGATTTTACAGACCCCAATACATTAGAAACATCTTATGTTGAAGATGATGGCTCTCTGGAATTTAAAATACAAATAGGGGACAAATTATATTTAGAAAATCCTGTAGTATCAGCTGCTGAACACCCTATAGTTGCAATATTCTTGTTTACATATTATGTCTAGACAAATTATTGTTGATGAATTACACAGACAAGCCAGACATAATTTTAAGAGACTGCCAGTAGTCACAAAAGGCATAGATGATTTATGGCAGAGCGACTTGATTGAGATGGCAAGTGGACAGTTGAAAAACTTAGACAAAATCAACAAGGGCTACAAGTATCTAACAAATAAAATAAAATAAAATTATTCTTATAAAAGTTAATATTAATAATAATAATAAAATAATTAATAAAAATATAAATCTAGTATTGTTGTTATCCCTATTAATAATAATAGACACATTTTCAAAATTTGCCTGGGCTGTGCCACTCAAATCCAAGACTGGAAAATGTGTTACAGAAGCCTTCAGGACAATTATTAATCAGAGTGGAAGATCACCGCGCTATTTGCAAACAGATAATGGCAAAGAATTTTATAATTCTGTGTTCCAACAATTTATGAAAAGCCAGGCAATACAACATTACTCGAGTTACAGTGATCTCAAGGCCTCAATTGTAGAGAGATTCAACAGAACCCTAAAAAATCATATGTATAAGCAATTTACCCTGCAAGGTAATTATAAATGGATTAATATTCTTCCAGAACTTCTACATAAATATAACAACTCGGTCCATTCCACAATCAACATGAAACCCTCTGAAGTAACTTCATCTGATGAGCAAAAATTGATCAGCACTGTTTATTATCCTAGATACCAGCAAACAACAAGAAAAGCCAAATACAGGGTGGGTGATCAAGTAAGAATCAGCAAATATAAGCACTTATTCAAAAGAGGCTTTACAAGAAACTGGAGCACTGAATTATTTACAGTGGTTCAAGTTAAACCTGGGACCCTTAACACATATATAATAAAAGACCACCGAGGAGAAATTCTCAAAGGCAGGTTTTATGAAGAAGAGCTCAGCAAAACTAAACAGCCTGACACATATCTCATAGAAAAAATCATCCGCAGAAAAGGCAACAAGTTATTTGTCAAATGGCTAGGACTCCCAGAACACAGCTGGATCGATGCAAACAAAATAATAATATGAACACCTGGGATGTTATAAAAAGGCTGCCAGAACCTGAACAGCAGATTAAGAGAAATGGCAACTTGCTACCTGATAATATTAGATGTCTTATTGTTGGGCCATCTGCTTGTGGTAAAACTACACTAATGGTTGATAATTTTTTATTGGCACCCAACTGGTTAGACTGGAAAAACAGGCACTTGTATGTCTTCTCTAAGAGCTTGGAACAATTAAAATATCAGCAGCTGATGAAGCTATATGATGGATTGGATATTGCCACTTTTGAACCAGATGTTAAGCCACTCCATGAATGTCTCGATAATTCTGTTGTTGTGTTTGATGACATTATACTGGATAATCAAAACAAGGTTAGAAATTTCTTTACACAGGGCCGACACAAAAACATTGATTGCTTCTACCTGGCACAGACTTTTTCAAAAATACCGAAGCAGCTGATCCGAGACAACAGCAATTTTATATGTGTGTTTCATCAAGACCATACCAACCTCAAACACATACATGATGAATATGTAGGTGGGGACTTGAGCTACAATGATTTTTCTAAGTTTTGCAGCAGGTGCTGGAACCAGGACAGTTATGGGTTTGTCAAAATTGATATGACAAGAACACCCAATAGTGGCAAATATAGAAATAAAATCAACAATTTTCTAGACATTGAAACATAAATAAATAACCATGAAAAGGCCAATCATTGATGATCTTAAATTAAGAGATTATCTTGTAAAAAGATTTAAGGGATGGAAATCAGAGAACCGAGGAATTTATGAAAAACACAAGCAAACAGAACAGCCTATTATTGATGCTATTAGTGAATTAGTTAAAAATATCAAAACTGTTACAGAGCAAAATCAAAATTTGATCACAGAGCTTGTACCTGTAGCTGCAAGGAACATATTAGATTATCCAATCACCCCACTTTCTAGTATTCATACACCTAGTCCTATTGCTCCTAGAAGAATTGAAGCTACTCAGGATCCTATTGAATTGGCTCTTCTTGCTCAAAAATATTTAACCACACCTAAAGACAACAAAGATGAGGTCTTTGGCTTATATGCTGACACAGAGCGTGATGGTAGCATCATACATAGAATTGGCAATTTCAGAGTAACATTTATGGGAGATGATATAATTGTATATTCAGAATCTCGTCTTGGAGAAAAAGGTGCTTTTGTTAAGTACCCCGGCACACCTGGGTTGTGGGAACTGATGACTAGGAAAAGGCCTGGCAGCTATACAGATCAAGATTATGAGGATTACAAAGAAATATTAATAAAATCAGATGCTCTATACCAGAACAATGATCCCACACAAAAAAAGAGTCAAGTCTAGCAGTGGAGCAAAATACAATAATTTAATCAAGCCCATATGGTCACAGATCAAGACTGGCAGTGGAATCAAACAATACAACACCCTGCCCAAAGAATTTGTCTGGGTTGATGATGTCAGGAAACTTGTAGATAGGTTATTGGTGATAGCTGGGGAGGAAAATGCTGGCAACCACAATTTTTACAATGAAAAAGTTGGAATTATGGACATGATAAGCACCAAATTGTCTAATTTTATAGTGAATGACACTAAGGGGATTGGATATCTTATAAAAATTATTAATACTCTACCACCTAAATTTTGGAATATCTCTGAGGGTCGGGGCTTGGTTAATGACATTATAAACAAGCTGCCATTTGAACTACACATTCCAGGCTATGAGTATTGTGGTCCAGGCACAAAATTGGACCATAGATTAAACAGAGGTGATCCTGGTGTTAATCCCCTAGATGCTGCTTGTAGAGACCATGACATAGCATACAACACACATTCTGATCTTGACAAGAGACATGTTGCAGACAAGAAATTAGAAGAGGCTGCATTTGGTAGATTTGTAAGCAAAGATGCATCTTTAAGTGAAAAAATAGCAGCATTGGGGACCACCATAGCTATGAACACCAAACAAAAACTGGGGTGGGGGTTGTGAATATATATATATAATAAACCTAGGATGAAAGCCAAGGGTGTTATGTATCAAATACCTTATGCAGGTCTTAAATCTCTTAAAACTATTGATAGCCTTTTGACCAAAAAGCAGCGCAAGAAAAAAAATTCTTGTATTGCCAAGGGTCATGGTATGAAATTGTTGCTTAGCACCCCCCAATTAAAAAAATTACAGCAATCAAGAAAAAAATCACATGTGGGGGGATTTATATTTACCATCCCTGCAATCTTAGCTGCTCTCGGGGCTGTGGGGAGCTTGGCTGGGGGATCAGCTGCCATAGCAAATACAGTAATAGATGCCAAGAAGAATAGGGCAGAATTAGATGAATTGAAGCGCCATAACCTGGCCATAGAGAAACAAGGCAAAGGTGTTAAGAGAGCCATGAATAAGTTTAAAAAAAACAAGAGCCGCTTACAAACCAAGATATTGAAGCTTTAATCAAGCCACTGGGCATCAAAAATTTTAGAGGTGTGTACATGTCTGATTCTTTACCAGAACAACCACTCAACAAAGAGTGTGGCATTGTTAATTTGGATAAGTACAAAAATCAGGGCACTCACTGGATCTGTTATCTTAAATATTTAAAAGATGAGGCATTTGTGTTTGATTCATTTGGAGGTGTTCCACCTGAAAATTTAATAAAATATCTAAAATCAACTAATCTTTATTACAATAATGCCCGTGTTCAAAACTTCAAAAATGTTAATTGTGGACATTTGTGTTTATCTGTTCTTAGATATATGTCTCAAATAAATAAACCATCAATTGAAAATTTTCAAAAAGCCTTGTGGTATTTAAAACATCATGGGGGTATACATCTCACCAGCCAAAATTCAATATTGAAACTCAAATTACATGATGACATAGTGTATCCCAAAACAATAGCTCTCAGAGCATTTTATGGCATGTACTTGATCCCTAATATTACACACCACAACAACACAATTGCAGTAGGGGATCAAAAAATTGTCATCACTCCAGGGCAATATAATCTGTCCACTCTAAATGCTCAATTACCCAGAGGTGTAGTATTAAGTCAAAATTCTGTTACTCACAGAGTAGAGATTGTATCTGCTACAGAAACAGTGGATCTGGGTACTATAGGAGAGCTGTTAGGCTTTGAGAACAACACAAAACTTGAACCGGCCATCAAACACACTGCTATTAATATACCTAAATTCTTAGCCATAGAGACTCTGAATATACACTGTAATGTGGCAGAGGGTATGATCACCAAATCAAATGGCATAGGCACTCACAAACAAACTGGCATCATTGCAACATTCAAACCTAATTCTGAATTTATGGAGCCCATCATCTACAATCCATCCCCAACATTATATTTTCCTGTGTGCCATAATAGAATAGATTATATTGAATTGATGGTCACTAATGAAAAAGAAGAATTAGTTGATTTTGCTGGAGCCACAACAACTGCTATCATAGAAATTAATATTTAAATAAAAATACATACAAGAAAAAAAATGGAAAATATTGAGAGTTATGAGCTACAATCATTCCCCCCAAACAGGAGGACATTTGCAAATTTAAATCAACCCAACACAGAGATTGAGGTTGATCTTGATGTAGGGGATGGCTTTATACACCCCCACAGAGCAGATCTATACATCAAATTTGATGTTGTAAAGCTCGATGGTACAGATTATCCGGCAAATTCAAATATAAGATTGGTAGTCAATTTTGTGCCGCATCTGTTCTCTGAAATTGAGATCAGAAAACATGGTGTTGTTATAAACAGAGTGGATTATCCCGGCATTACCTCCACAGCTTTGGCCACACTAAAATTATCCAAAACCGAGGCTTCTTACTACAAAATAGGTGGATTTGAGGCTGGTGATAAAATATTATCTAAAAACCACACAGTGCTGTTCCCCATGCGCCTGTTGCCAGGATTCTTCTCAGATTATAAAGATATTATGTGGAAGGGTGGTTTAAGAATTACATTTAGAAGAGCTGCCAATGATAATAATGCTTTGATGAGGTACAGCACATTAAACTCTACAGGGGAAGCTCTGCCTAATACCCTACCTGATGAAGGCAAATGCATTATTCAGACTATGGAGCTAAGAATCCCTGTTGTTGAATATGAGGCCAGTTATGCTCTTAAATACAAAGCAAATATTCTAAAAAATCCACAGATTCCTCTACAATTTTATACATATCAATGTGTACAGAAGCCCGCATCTGGTACCTATTATGAGTTTGATGCTACAAATTCATTCTCCAGTATACAATATGACATGCCAGATTTTGTGGTGGTATTGTTTCAGACTGGAAGACACAATAATCAGGAAAAAAATTCAAGTAAATTTGATAACTGCAACATCAAGAACAAACATATATCTTAAAAATGGCAGAAATGAGGTATTTCCTAGAGAAAATTATAATTTAGACATGTCCAAGGATGATTTCCTCAAATTATATGAAGCATTTTCAGCATACAAAAGGGTCACTACTGGCAATACTGACATGTATTACACACCAGATGAATTCAAAGCACAGAGACCCATGTTTGTAATCAACACTTCAAAAATGAAACAAGTTGTAGTTAATGACAGGACAAATATTAAAATTATCTGTGAATTCCATGAGGCATTACCTGATGACACCATATGAAGTGTTATTCTCATATGTGAAAAATCATATGTTTATGATGTAAGAAATGAGAGAGTCACAGAGCAATTCTAGAGGGCCGACTCAAACACAGAATCCCCTTGATTACAAGACAATAATACCAACATTTTGCCGTCAGGAAAATTTTTATATATATTACTTACCCAAATTTAACAGCACTTCTGCTTGTGGCAGGAAAGCTCAAATATATCACATCTGCATTTTGCAGGAAAACTCAAATATATCACATCTGCATTTTGCAGGAAAATTTTTATATATATTACTTACCCAAATTTAACAGCACTTCTGCTCGTGGCAGGAAAGCTCAAATATATCACATCTGCATTTTGCAGGAAAACTCAAATATATCACATCTGCATTTTGCAGGAAAAATTTTATATATATTACTTAACCAAATTTAACAGCACTTCTGCTCGTGGCAGGAAAGCTCAAATATATCACATCTGCATTTTGCAGGAAAACTCAAATATATCACATCTGCATTACAACAGAGCTCATAAACAGCTCCTGTGTATTGCACGAAAGCTCATATCAAACAGCACTTCTGCATATTGCAAGAAAGCTCATATCAAACAGCACTTCTGCATTACAACAGAGCTCATAAACAGCTCTTGTGTATTGCAAGAAAGCTCATATAAACAGCACTTCTGCTCGTGGCAGGAAAGCTCAAATATAGCACTTCTGCTCGTGGCAGGAAAGCTCAAATATAGCACTTCTGCATTACAACAGAGCTCATAAACAGCTCCTGTGTATTGCAGGAAAGCTCATATAAACAGCACTTCTGCATTACAACAGAGCTCATAAACAGCTCTTGTGTATTGCAGGAAAGCTCAAATACAATAATATTCTGTAAGTTACAGACTCAGGTTTATATTATTGTGACAAGACCAAACCTAAATGCAATTCAGGCTTGCATGACAACATCCAAGAAGCTAATATTATTTTTACTAAGAATTTCTCTTTGAGCTAATAACATGATGGATGACATGTAATTTTCTCTGAAGGGGTACAGTGTAGATAAGAATTCCTTTTTGAGTAAATAACATGATGGATGACATGTAATTTTTCCCTGAAAAGACACAATGTAGATTATATTTCCTGCATGCCAGCAGATATAATCTCCCAGGCATACAGAAAGAAGCCAATATTCTTTTTACTAATTTCTCTTTGAGTAAATAACATGATGGATGACATGTAATTTTCCCTCTGAAAAGACACAGTGTAGATTATATTTCTTGCATGCCAGCAGATATAATCTCCAGGCAAGCATAATTAATTGCTGGCCGGGACATGGGATTGATCAAAGATTAGAAAAAACATGAAACAGCCTGCTTTTGTCATATTGTATTGATCGGGGGGTTGTAGAGCATGAGAAAATAAGCAAACTGAGAGATTCAGCCTTTGTACAATATAAAATAATTTTGCTCTTTTATGCTGTTGTATAACACTTTTTACCAGGTTTCAGATCTGGGAGCTATCAGTTGTATATCAACTAGCAATAATTATTCTCAAAATCTCACGTGTGGACATATTATTTTGCCACATGTATTTCAATCTTACACATTTTATCAGGACTCAAAACATTTTGCCATCAGGGGAGGCTTCACATTTTATGAGGACTCAAACCCAGAAGCCTCCTGATTACAAGGGAATAAAAACCATGGGGCTGTCTGTTGAGGCTTCTTCTTTTTCTACACTAGAATTCAGAATTCATAAGATTTAAAAACATATCACACTTGAAGAATTGGGGCATAAGCCCCTCTTGACATTGTTTTAAGTGTAGGCAAATCAGACTGTTGAGAATTCTTCTTTTCTACACTAGAATTCAGAATTCATAAGATTTAAAAACATATCACACTTGAAGAATTGGGGCATAAGCCCCTCTTGACATTGTTTTAAGTGTAGGCAAATCGGGCTGTTCAATCATTTGAGCTCTTCTTTTCTACACTTGTAAGTGGCACCAATAATATTGTAAATACAACTACTATTCCCAAACAGTTACTTCGTGATAATACAAATCTAGTTTGTCTGTTTCGTCAGGGCCACACTAATCTTAAACATGTATATAATGACTATGTAGGGGGAGATTTAAACTACAGTCAATTTTTTAAATTCTGCTCTTCCTGCTGGAACAAAGATGATTTTGTATTTGCTACAATTGATATGACTCAAAAACCAAACAATAAAAAATATAGAAACAAAATTAACAATTTTATAAATGTTGAGTCATTATAAAATACGTTGTGACGTTATATATAACCTATAAAGAAAAATGACAAAACATAAAATTGAAGACAATTTGAATTTACGTGACTATCTGGCTAGAAGATTTAAAGGCTGGAAATCTGAGAATAGAGGATATGAACAACACAAACATCAAGATCAACCAATTATTGATGCTATCAGTGGTCTTGGTAGATCAATTAAGGGTGTCACAGAACAAAATAAGAATCTCATAAATGAGCTAGTGCCTCTTGCTGCTAGAAATTATGTAGATTTTCCTCCTACACCATTGTCTAGTATTCATACTTCTCTAGTACTCCAACAACCACCTACTAAGGCCATAGGAGATTCAGAAAAAATTGAGTTAGGTCCCTTGGCAAGAGATTACCTCAGTACTGTGAAATTTGACAAAGATGAAGTATTTGGATTATATCGAACCATGGAGCCGAATGATAGTTTGGAAAATTGGAAAATCTAGAGTTACATTTCAAGGGGATGATGTAAAAGTCAATTTGGGTGGAGCAAATAGCTGGTCTAGATATCATGGCACTGTGGGAACTCATCACCAAGAAACATCCTAGAGATTATACAGATGAAGATTACCAGAGTTACACAGAAATTTTAATACTGTCTGATGCACTATACCAAAACAATTATGCTAGTCAGAATAGAGTTAAATCTAGCAGTGGGGACAAATACAAAAATATGATTAAACCTATATGGAACCAACTTAAAACTGGTAGTGGCATTAAACACTACAATACTCTACCCAAAGAGTGTGTGTGGGTGGATGATGTGAGAAAACTCATACATAGATTGTTGGTCATAGCAGGAGAAGAAAATGCTGGCAATAATAATTTCTGTAATCAAAAAATAGGCATTGTAGATATGATTAGTACTAAACTAGCCAATTTTATTGTAAATGACAGTAAAGGCATAGGATACTTAATTAAAATTATTAATACTCTACTTGTAAAGACCATGCCACTGCCTACAATACTCACACTGATCTTGGTGCTCGTCATGAGGCTGATCAAAAATTGGAGCAAGCAGCATTTGGAAGACTGATCAGCAGAGATGCTTCATTAGGTGAAAATATAGCAGCATTAGGTACAACCATTGTCATGAATAGAAAACAAAAAATGGGGTGGGGACTATAATCCTAAATATATATATAAATAGCCATTATGATGAAACCTAAAGGTATTGTATACCAAGTACCTTATTCAGATCTAAAATCTCTAGGATCCTTAGACAATCTCCTCACTAAAAAATATCAGAAGAAAAATCTTGATTGAGTAGAGGTCATGGAATGAAATTAACACTTAGTACACCTCAGTTGAAAACAGGGATGTAGCTAGGTTGATCAGTTTTGGGGGGGCCAAACGTAAGATTTTTTTATATCAAACTATTATGAATTAACAAACTATTTATACACCATATAGGTCTATGCTGCATACATACATTATATATGCACGTGTGTGTGTATATATATATATATAGTCTTGGAAAGAAAAGGATCAAGGGTCTCCTTGGTGGTGCATGGAAGCATCGTCGCCTTGTAATCAAGGGGTTCCGGGTTCGATACCAGTCCCGATTAGCCTTACTGTGTATAAAGTGGACTTAAAACACCAACTCAATCAATCAATAAACTGGAAAGGAACATCATTTTCTTCTGTAGCCCGCAACGGTCTACGGATATACTCTCGTGAAATACACAGCCATATTCGGGAAAATAAATGCAGAATGAACTCATTAGCTCAATGGCTTATACACCAAGAACAATGTTATTAGTCTTTAGATTTGTAAATTTGCTGGAAAAAAATTGAGAAGTAGATAAAACTCTTTTCCGTTGTTTTAGATATAAAGTGCTGGAACCAGGTTTACAAGTTTTGACAACAGTGCAAATATGAAATGTGTGCGTAATGAGTTCAAGATAGGCATCTCATGTATACAGTTTATACCGGAATCGAATCCGATATTTCTTAGTTCAAGCGCGGGCCCGAGTCTTCTATGGCATCTGATTGTTCACTTGCAAAATGATGATGATAAGAAATTATATGCACATGTCTAATTTCTTAAAATTAATCTTATTTGTGTGTGGAAAACTGAATATTTGATGGCACTGGATAAAACAAAGTTCCCACACGCTCAAATCATTATGCTCTTGTCTTTGGATCGGCAGGTTCAACAACCTGCCTGGGTTTGATTCCCGATGGAGGCACAAAGTTGTTCGGATCTCACGTTAAACTTTTGATTTGATTTGATTTAGTTTATTTTACTTCGCGTTTTGTGCCTCTTGGCTAATTTGTGAAGATGGGGATGAGTGATAAAATGATGAAATTGATGAATGGACATTCACAAACAACCAAGCCCGACCGGGATTCGAACCCGGGACCCTTGGCGTTGCAGCGCGATGTGCTAACCACTCGGCCACAGGGTCGGGCTTCTCACTCACTCAGTTTAAACTGTATGTCCAGTCCCGATTAGCGTTACTGTGCATAAAGTGGACCTAAAACACCAGTTCAATTAATCAATCAATCGAAAGGTTCAAGGTTCGATCGCTGGTTGTCAGGCCGGTAGCCAGAATATGACTTCGGAAGGGGATTATTCCTTATCAGCAGCCGCCATCTAAAGACGAAAAGGTTGGGGGGAGGAGTAAATGCGCTGAAGATGAATTTGTTGGTATATTGCAACTTATCATATAGAAGATGTTTAATCCTGTTAATGAAGTAAATTTAATTACTACTACACATTATTAAAATCAGATATTTGTAGGATTTTGGGAAAGGGCTGCATGTGCCTTCTTGTATTAGTTCCAAAATTTCTGTGCTGTTCCAACATCGTGAGGACAATTTGGGAAGTACTTGAAAGAGATATGGAAGCAAATTCTGCTCTCGAAACTATGGGACTTGATGTGATGACCACACGCAACCGAATGAAAGAACTCTTCGCAAGCCTTGACTAATTGTAAGTTTTTATCGGCCTCCTCGATGGCACAGTGCTAGCGTCACTGCCTTGCAATCAAGGGGTCCCGGGTTCGATACCCAGTGGAGGCAGATAGTGGTTCGGATCCCCGATTAGTCTTATTGTGCATAAGGTGGACTTAAAACATGAACTCGATAATTGGAAGGTTTTAGAAGAACTAAACATGGCTTTTTATGCATCGTACAACTCTGCATCTTTTCACCCCACTTTTACAGTTTTTCTTCCTAAGAATATAACGCGCTACGAAAGCAGAGGTCCAAGGTTCGGACATTTGACTGGTATGGTTGTATCATGTCTGTCCCATTGCCATTCCTTCGGCTCATCATTCATCCTCATCGTCGCCTTTAACCCAAGAGGTAGAAAAGCGGCATAATGTAGAAATATATAAATGATTGATTTGGTTTATTTTACTTCGCTTTTCTCACACTTTTTGGCTAATCGTGAAGATGAAGATGAAAATGAGTGATGTGAAATTGATGAGAGGACCATCATAATGAACACACATGCCCAGTCCGGGATTCGAAAGCAGGACCCCTGGCATCATAATGCACCTTGTTAACCACTGCACAACAAATAGAAACAGAAAATGCTTGATAAGTTATTTGTTTCTCCATAACGCATGATTATATTATAAGTATTATTCGCTGTATGACTAGGGATTAATCATATTTGTATGTCTAGCCAACCTAGCCACCTAAGCAGCAGCAGCTTCCGCATTTGCAGGTGGAGGCTAAATGAAGAAAAATCACAGAAAGTCAGAATTATATACAAATTTTGTAACATGACACTTATAGAGCATGCAGACTGCTGTAAAAACAATTGCTACATACCTAGTTTCCTTCCTTAATTCAAACGTGGTTTATTCTTCATTATACATGAGATCAACCACCCTGGGAGTCGAACCCAGGATCTTGTGTGGTAGTCAGACTCTCTTTTCAAATGCCAATATGTTGGATATTTGGTCGATGTTCCAGAGGAGGACAATCTGGCAGCTTCTCATTCGACATTTTACTCGCGATGTAGGAAAACGAGATCACAAACACTTCGTGATGCTATCTTCTCGCGTTTACAGAAGTTTACCACCGTTCGGACAACAAATCCTACTTCAAAGTAACAGATATGAACGGTCCACCAAATCAATAGATGAACAGACAGATTCAATGTTTCTCCAGATTTTCATAAAGTGGCCTTTCCCTCCTTTCAGGGCAGGAGGGTTGAGTGCATATGCATGTGAGAAGAACCATTATGTAATTCACTCCCGCGCTGAAAAATGGAGCCAGATGAAGAAAAAGTGCGGGTTTTGGGGGGGATCCTGGATCTGGTGTGCAGCAGGGAGGAAAAGTGCATTTTCAATAGGTCTCAGACTTCCCTGACCCGGGCGGACCACAAAACCATTAACTGTATCCCCTCCCAATACATCTGTTTGTGTTCAACAAGCAAGAAACAGGGAAATAAGAAAGAAATGACTTGCTTGGGGTTCGTGCTACTGAAAATTGAAGAAGTGTTTCAAACTGCAAGCAAAATTTACTGAAGAATTATTTTGCAATATTCGTTATCAAACAAAATAAAATTTCCAGCAAATACAGAACAGTTTCTCGGGGCCACGTGGACGTTTGCTGGGGTCAGTGCCCCTACGTGCCACCACCCGCTAACGACGTCCCTGGTTGAAAAGATTGCAGAGTTCCAGAAAAAAGAAACACACTGGTGGTGTCATATTCAGTATTCCAGCTATTTTAGCAGCTCTGGGTGCTGTGGGGAGTCTAGCAGGAGGTAGTGCAGCTATAGGAGAAACAGTAATTGATGCAAAGAAGAACAAAGCTGAACTAGAAGAACAAAAACGTCATAATCTGGCAATGGGGAAGAAAGGCAAGGGTATTAATGCTTTGAGAAAATATAAAAAAATAGAACCATTATCCAACTTTGATATTGAAAATATGATTAAGTTACTGAAAATTAAATACTTCAGAGGTGTTTAAATGCCAGATTCTCTACCTATCAAGGGGACCATATAAAATAGTGTGTGTAGTAGTCAATTTGGATAGTTTCAAAAATCAAGGAACTCACTGGATTTGATATTACAAACAACCTAACATAGCTTTTGCTTTTGATTCCTTTGGTGGAATACCACTATCAGGCTTAGTTAGTTATCTCAATACTTCTAATCTTTATTATAGTGATGAGTGTATCCAGGGCTTTGAGGATGTAAATTGTGGCCACCTATATGTTTCTATGCTGACCTTCCTATCTCATACAAATAACCCAACAATTGAAGATTAGCAGAAAGCATTGTGGCATCAAAGCATCATGGGAGTATTCCATCTCATTAATGAGACTTCAGTATTGAAACTTAGCTTACACAATGATATTATCCTAAATCTATAGCTCTAAATGCTTTCTACAGTATGTATCTTATTCCTAATATCACAGAACACAATAATAGGGTTGCAGTAGGAAATGAAAAAAAAATATTATTATTCCTGGTCAGTATAATCTATCAACATTACAAGCTCATATGCCTAGAGGTGTGTTACTATCACAACATTCTGTTACACACAGAGTACAATTAGTTTCTGCAACTGAAACAGTTGATCTAGGTACACTTGGCAACCTACTAGGTTTTGAGAATAACACAAAACTTGAGCCTGCCATCAAACACATAGGTGGCAATATTCCTAAATTCTTGGCCATAGAGACTTTGAATATTCATTGTAATGTGGCAGAAGGAATGATTACCAATTCTGATGGCAACATAGGTAGTCACAAACAAACTGGAATCATAGCAACTTTCAAATCAAATTCTGAGTTCATGGAACCTATCATCTACACACCCTCCTCACCTATCTATTTTCCAGTATCTCAAAATCGTATAGACCACATAGAGTTGGTGGTAACCAATGAAAAAGGAGAAGTAGTAGATTTTGCTGGTGCTTCTAAAACAACAATCATAGAAATTATTATATAAAATAACCATTAAAACGGAGCATATAGAAAGTTCTGAATTACAATCTTTTCCTCCCAATCGTCGTACATTTGATAATCTCAATGAACCCAATCGTGAAATTGAATTTGATGTGTACGTGGGTGAGAGTTTTGTATATCCTCACAGGGCTGACTTGTATATTACATTTGAAATAGTAAAACAATGAAAATAATGAGGCAATTCCCCTGGTGCAAACATAAAACTAGTAGATAATTTTGTTCTTTCAAGTAGAAAAATTTAGATACCTTTCAGCAAGACGCTATCCGTCGCCATATTTACTTTTATCATACAAGAAAAGATCATCCCACTGTTGGGAAACTGCATGTTTCATTGAAAGATTCAGGACTTTTTCAAGGTGGGGAAACATCTTTAAGGACAGTCATAAAATCTCTGAGATTCTCATACAAAAAACTTAATGGACGCAAAATAAATTAAAGTATGGAGGCATACGGGGATGTGGAGGTAGGGATCCACACATTCTCGACCTCGACCTAGGCCATATTATGGAGGTGATGAGGTGCACCAACCACCTTTACCCCAGGTTTGCCCCAGGGTAAATCACTTGGGCTGAGTCGACCCTGGAACTGCTCGGGATGTTTGAAAAAGTTCCACAAACCACCATGGGTCTCCCGCGTGAAAGTCAGATGCCCCACCAACTAGACTTTGTGCAATTCAGTTCGGTCTAATTGAAAGATGGGCAGACTTTAACGGCGACTTTGGAAAGAAATGGTTATTGCAAGTGTATATATTCAGTATTTTCAGAATGGATTGAAAAGGTAACCTGTAAACAATGCTCGTTTCGTTAATTCCTTCATGTTGTAAGGAAAATGGAAATGAAGAGAGAAAACAATAACACATTTCATCATTGTTGTTGTTATAGTTGTTATCCCATTTTCCTCAAAAAACAATAACACATTTCATCATTGTTGTTCCCTTTTCATAATACATTTTCCTCGACACAGCATCAGATGGCCACACTGCGTACCGTACCATACCGTACCGCATGATATGGCAACACCGTGACAAGTGTTCCTTCAGCTCTCAATACCAAACTAATTTTGAGGCAGGTTTAATGTTCAATCTTTGAAATTATATATGTATGTGTGTAATATGCAAATATAAGTGTTATAGCAAATTAATTTTTGTCATGCTCAAAAGAACATTCCATTTCCATTAAATAGTCTTATGTATCGGAATCTTTCCAAACGTTATCAGTGAGTACATCGGCATCAGCAAACTTTCAGCTTCATCATATCACTAGTCTTTATAAACCTATTGGATGCCAATTCTGGTTTGAAACTTATTTTTTGTACTTCTAAGCTCTAATTTTCAAGTGATGTTTTCAGAATCGGTTTTTATCAAGTGATGCATTTTTAATATGGCATTACTCAAGTTTGGGAATAGAGTGACAAAACAACAAACAACCAGAAGTTGTTGCATAATGTTTCAAGTTTCAAGATTTATTAATTCTTTCCCTTTTTAATAAAATGTAAAATGTTATTGAGTACGTGACATTTTACCAAGAAGAATGCTTGTTTGTATTTCAATCTTTCAGAAAAACATGCACTCTTCATATAACCAGGTTCTGGAAGCCATTAAGAGGTGCTATCCTGAAGGAGTTCATGAAAACTAAATCACATATTGAAGTTACCCTTCAGTCAATGCTAGAACATAGTAAGTATGACCTGAACACAAGCAGGGGGCCAAGAAGAGAGATTATACTTGTGTCACTTCAGATACACTATGAATCGAAGAAACTGAGAAGTTGCTCTTTGTCAAAACTTTCGATTTTTAAAGACAATCAAAGTAATAAAATTTCATGCAATACCTAAAACACCTAAAAAAATATAAATAATGAAGCTAAGTTACCTGAAATATTTAGACAAAGTTGAGCCTCTCATGGAAAAAGTCTTCAGATAGAGAAATAGTAAACAAGTCAGCATTCATCTCTTTCAAATTCAATGATTCGAGAACAAATGTAGTGCAGGCAGCTGGCAAGTTGCTTCTCCCTGCTTCTGTTCTTCGCTTTGCAGATGAAAGTGTCAAGATACACTCGCGCATGGGCTGGACAAAGAGTGATGTAATACTTGGCATGGAAATGCGAAGTTCAACAATACCAGACCATCGAGTTGTAGACACCATCAAAATTGGTTTCAGAAAAAGCATAATGTTGTCGATAGTCAGTCTGGCTTTAGGCAACTAACCACAGAGGTATGTATTTAATTCAGAGTGAGGAAAATAACATATCTAACTGATCGTTCTTCATTTTTTAAAGATAGCGACCTACCTCCAGATTAGGGATGGACACACAAACCAGATAATGGAGATCCATATTTCAAATAATCTAATATCCATTTTGGTTGCAACAGATAATTTGGATATCCAAATATTCAGATAATTTAGATAGTAGAGATCCGATGAGCAATTTGTAGAAAATCTGTACAGTAACATATGAATATGATTAATAAAGGTATTGCATAGCCCTTAAAATGGATAAATAGTAAAACTGCCTGGATAATGCACACAATAAGATATTTGGACATTTTGGATATTTGGATAATCCAGACAATTCATATATCTCAATATCAGAATATCCAATATCTGAATATTTGATATCCAGATAAAAAAATATCCAATATCCAGATTTGGCTATCCCTATTCCAGATCGCACTAGTATAGTGCAGAAGGTAGAGCTATCAGTCTGCCATCTATGTGCGTAATGCAAACAAATACATAATGTGAATGAGTATGCCTTGCATTTTAAGCAATGACAAATAAATGTGTGACGGATAGAATTTCTAAATTTATTAAAATTAATTATGACATAAGTCCATAATTGTTACAATTTACAGGGTGAATATTTCAAATGTTATATTATAAAATGCACATATGTGACTGTAAAATCATGTGCAAAAATCCCTAGGAGGAGGATAAAAATAAAAATTGCAAACCTACAAAGGAATATAATATACCTGATCAAAAGTAAAAACTATGGAAGCAGATTTCCATGTCCCGTGAAGTACTCCAATGTCAAGTCAAAGGCTGTGAGGTTAAATCCCATGCTGCTGTACCTCTTACCCAATTCCATTGCTACAGTTAACACAGCATTACAGATACAATTTCCTAGTCAAGTGCATACAAAAATAAATGTGATATTGTCATGAAATTATCAACTAACATGGAAATCAAATTTGTCCCTTTCGTCAGATGACTTACCTCAAATGCAATGAAGCAAGTTTATCAAACACCCTTACTTATTGACTGACAGACAGCCCACAAGGGTGCTTGCATCCTTTCACAATTGTTTATTGTTCCTTAGTCTAAGGGCACAGTGAAAGGTGGGTAGTGTTGGCTTGGAAACTAAATGATAAGTGGTGGAGTAAAATAAGTGCCATCCTAGAATCTAGCAAATAACTGTCATTCATGAAGAACTTACTCCTCTCAAAATTTGTATAGAAAACTCCTTTCCTTTGACAGTCCACATTGGGGTCTCACGACGGGCATAGCCTGCAGTGCACTTAACCCAGGAGAGGTTGCACAGGTTTCCATGACCCGCACCTAAGTTTTCTTTCTTTACAATTCCGTTAGGGTCCGCAATAAGTGGATGGTACTTGTAGTAGCTTCCTACCTTCTGTTGTCCTTTACCCCCCTGCAGACGATCTTTAGTCTGTCTTCAGGTGTCGGCAGGAAAGGGTGTGTGTGGGTCACAGTGACCCGCAGCGACCATTAACATTTGTGCAAATAGTCAACACTCAGTTTGTTGCAGTAGCGTGGCATTGTTGCATCATGCATTGTTTTAATTTCGGTGTGATGGATCCAAAAGCTATAGATCGAATTCGTCGTATGCTGAACGAAGTGGTGTCAGAAGACGAAGAAGGCCAAGAGTTAGGAAGTGACGAGAGCGAAATTGAAAGTGAAGTTGACGGGGAAGAAGAAAACAGAGATAATGAAAAGCATGACACTGACACAGAACAAAGTGACACTAACGATGAAGATGGAAGTGGTGATGATGCTACGTCAGAAGATGACATTCCTTTACTTGAGAGAGGTTACTTCATTGGGAAGAATAGGACTAAGTGGAAGAGGACTGAGCCTTCTCAATCATTGCCCACAAGACGCCACAACATAGTCACTCACCTTCCAGGATGTAGAGGTGAAGCAAAGGAGGCCAACACACCGGTGAAAGCGTGGCAGTGTTTATTTACTGATCCAATACTGCAGAAGATAGTGGATTACACAAATAAGTATATTGAAGTTTCAAAAGCTAATTACTCTCGTGAAAGAGATGTAAAATGTACCAATTTGGTTGAGGTGAAAGCCCTTCTAGAGGGACGTATTGTACAATCGCCCTTTCCCCACTTTGGCTGAGAACTCGTACTGGACATGCCTTTGAGAACACACACGTACTGTACTTCGACTCACAGCATCATCAGTCGTTCCCCCTCTTCGATCGCAATGTGCTGGATAAAGTGACTTAAGTTTTATCGTCGGTTTTGGAACAGAAGAGCATGGACAAGGAAAATTCATTATTGAAGTGAGTGCCTTTCTTACATGATGCCTCAGGGAAGTATTGTGTTTACTGAAATGTCATTCTGGAGCAATGAAGGAAGGAAGGCAGCATAAGACAGCACGATGCTTTTACCGTGGTCCAATACTACGATTTTGTGCCAAACTATTATGGACGTTTTTGGACTTTTGGATTTGTCGTATTTCTTGGAAGCGGCATGCATGTGGATTCTTAATGAAGAGGTATTTGGAAACGTAGGAACTGTTTAAACACCTTGATGTCTCGAGTTGAATGGAAGTTGCGTCTTTTGGAACAAGGTATTAAGAAGAATTTTGATTCGTATCCAAAAAGAACGGTCGCAGAGTTTGGATTCTTACGTCATGGGAATGCATTGATGTTACAGATTCTTATGTCGTGGAAATGCATTGATGTTACGGATTCTTACGTTGTGGGAATGCGTTGATGTTACGAAGGAGAAGAAGATCGACCAAAGTATTGGTTGTTTGGACGTCCCATTCAATGCAGCTGTTTCCTAAGGTGCAGGAAGACTCAAACATGGAACAGCAAGGAGTGGAATTTAAGGAACGTGCTTTTGCAACACAAAAAAAACATTAGAACAATTCTTCACTCTTCAAGAACTCTCCATGTGTGGTCAATGACGAATGAGTAGAGGCACATATTTTTGGTAAATAAAAAAGCAAAATTTCGGTACAAAAACAGAGTCAATTTTGGGTTCAAAAGCGGTAAATAAAATGAAATTTCGCTGTTATAGCGGTGAAAAAGTGGTATATAAAAATACATTTTGGGTTTAAAAATGTTAATATAATCCCAAATTTGATTAAAAACTGCACTATTAGATAAAATAAACATATCCCTTCTAATAGCACATTAAATCATTACCAGAATATTAAGTTTATTCCTGCATAAAGGAGTCAATTTTTGCTTCTCAAATATTTACAGCAGAATTAATCAATTTTCCATGAATTGCATGGTAAAATGAAGGTAAAAATGGTTGCCGTTGTTAAAAATTGCAACTAGCATAAACATCAATCTCACCCCCATAGACAAACCATTAAAGGAGAAATGTTAACTCAATGTTAAATTCTGTTGCTTTCGTCACTCCATGACGTCACTGGTGACGCTAGTGACATCTAGCAAAGATTTTAAGGAACTACTTGTTTCTCAATGCTCACGCTAGATGGCAGGCCTCAGGTCTGACAAAGGGGGGCGACAAGGAGGCGTAGGCCAGAAAAAAACTTTGTTTTACTTGAAATTAAAATGTTTGTGTTCTTCTGCTATACAGCTTTTAAATAACCTACTGTGACTATGATCTTCCCTTCATTGCAAACATAAGAATAAACTTCTTTGCAGGTGTAGATTATGATAACAAGTGTGGACTAAACACTAAACAGCACACACTCGTTGCAATTGTTTATGGGTACCAAAACAAAGCAGACTCCGTGCAACACACGTCACCATTCTTGTCGAACTGACCGAGCGAGCCTGTCTGGGATGGTCATTTCAAATTGAAACCCATGTGTTGGCCCAGTGTTGCTATCTTTCCCCACAGAAAATGAGCTAAGCACTGGATGGTAAATCCGTTATATAATAAATATCCATGTCAAGTGCTACGTAATGTAAGTTTTACATTATGTTCCATAAGCAAATATCAATGATTGGAATGATGCGCCTCCCTGATGGCGTAGTGGTGATGTAATGTAATGAACGTGTGTCGGGTTCGATACCTGTTGGAAGCACGAAGTGTACATTTCTAGATGTACCGAGTGAGCGAGCCTGTCCGGGATGGTCATTTCAAATTCAAACCCGTGTGTTGGCCCAGCATCGGCTTTGTGAATGCAAATAGTTTGAAATTTGCAGATAATCATGACAAAATACCACTTTTGAACATGTCACTATCATATTTAAAAAGTACATGCCTGGAAGGCCCAGTTCTCAAAAGGTTCATTGGAAAAGCACTTGTGCATTCTTAGAGCATTTTCTGTACTACTTGTCCTTAAACTTGTATGCAAGAGTTCGTTTGAGTTTTTTTGCTTTAAATCCACTTTATGCATATTTGGGCTAATTGAGATTGGACCTACACAACCCTGGTGCCAAATGGAAAAGCTTGACTTGAGGTATGAATAAAATGTTTTGACTGATTTTGAAAGCTTATGTTATGTACATCTTGGATCCGATTGATGCCACACTGTCAACCTTGAGCAATTTGAATAATTCAAGATGGTGTCCAATATCTCAGCAACCAATAGTCGTAAACAGAAAATCTTTTTGTAGTTTTGATCCTCATTAGATGAACTAAAAAAAGATTGTGTGTTGTTTCTCACTAATGTTAGTACTTCTACCGTAATTTAAAACCTTATCCTTATAATATGTAATTTTTCTAGCACCTTTTGAAGTTTTTGCCTTGTAACTTTTGAACAAATTAAATGACAGGAAATTGTTTTGAATAAATGTGTTAGCCCAATTCATAACATTTACAACAATATAAGACTTAATGCATTTGAAAGAAAAATGTGCTATAAAATATGTCCCAAAATGGAGGATAGTGCCAAAAATGTGCTTCACTGTTATATTCAAGTCCACCTGTGATAAGGATGCACTTTTTTGGCACTATCCTCCATTTTGGGACATATTTTATAGTGTATTTTTCAATCAAATGCATTAAGTCTTATATTGTTGTAAAGGTTATGAATTGGGCTACCACTTTTATTAAAAAAAAAATTTCCTGTCATTTAATTTATTCAAAAGTCACAAGGCAAAAACTTAAAAAGGTGCGAGAAAAATTATATATTTTAAGGATTATTTTTTAAATTACGGTAAAACTACTGACATTAGCGAAAAACTACACAGAATCTTTTTTATAGTCCATCTAATGAGGATCAAGAATAAAAAAAATTCTCTTTACAACCATTGGTTACTGAGATATAGGTCATTAACTGTACAGTCTGCAATATTGGACGCCATCTTGAATTACTCAAATTGCTCAAGGTTGACAGACTGGCATCAATCGGATCTGAAATGTAAGTAACAAAAGCTTTCAAAAACAGTCAAAACATTTTATTTATACCCCAAAACAAGGTTATGCCACTTTTTGGCATTTGGCACCCAGACTAAAAGTTTGGAGTGGAATCCAAAATGCTGTGTGCCTCCACAAGGTATTGAACCCAGGACCCCTTTATTACAAGGTGACATGTAACCACTGGGGAGGTCCTTGCATGCATGTGTGTTCCAAGAATACGTACAACTGTACAAATTTATTCACTTAATCATAGTGTACATGATTAGATCAAATACTTAATTGGCACATTTAATGGTCAAAATGTACTTTATTTAAAAAAGGAAGTCCTAGAGATTAAAATGAATATCACTTTGGAATTTTGAAACAAGCTACATCATCTGGCATGTAGCGATAGCAATGCCACATGAATTGAATTTTACACCGAGAAGTGAAATTTCGGTGAGAAATTATAATTTATGATTTTCCTTGTAAATATATGGTCCCTCACCATGGCTGTGCAGTCTACGGTACCATGCTTTGCGCTCAGGCTACGAGATGTGGACAGGTTTGAGTCTCCTAGGGAAAACGTAACAAGAGATTTCAGCCTATGTGTGGTACCAGTGGCCACGCACCATTGTGAGGAAATTGGGGAGTTACAAATGAGTAGTGTAACCTGAACCTACAGCTAAGACTGGGGGTTTGTCGTGCTTACCACACGACACCCTGTAACTGATTGATTGATTGATTGATTTAGTTTATTTTACTTCGCGTTTTGTGCCTCTTGGCTAATTTGCGAAGATGGGGATGAGTGATGAAATGATGAAATGGATGAAAATGGACATTCACAAACAACCATACCCAACCGGGATTCGAACCCGGGACCCTTGGCGTCGCAGCGCGATGTGCTAACCACTCGGCCACAGGGTCGGGCTGTAACTGGTTGGATGATCTCCCACCTCGGGCAAGTGAGTGAGTAGGATCAGGTGGGAGTGAGGCCGACAGTTGGTGGTAGACCTGGGCACTCAATTGGCTGTTGCATCATGTTTTATATAAATATATGGCCAATATTAGGCACATGACGCTTGTGTATGTTGACAAAACTTCGCCTCTGTAGTGTTGTCTATAAGCTCTAATACTAAGTCTTCATTCCCCAATTCGTCAAAGAAACATTTTTCCTCCCTGCCAACTGGGTGTATTGTAATATATTTCACTGCCATCTCAATACTGTGGCCTTATGCTTTGTTTGTGCTCATTATCAATGTGATTACACATTCATTCATTGGAACAGTTACTCAATTTACAATTTTGAGTCTGGACCGTATGTATCTTTATTGTGTTACTGCTAAAATTCAGTGGTTACAACAATCAGTGCTATAAGAACATGGCAATAAAATGTATTGGAAGATTAAACATTAATATTATTAAAAAAAGCTACTGAAGTGCGAAAACAAAAATTGTGAATGATATTTGTCGGTGTGCTCTGTCATTCATGCAGTACTTTTCTTGTTTCACACACACACACACACACACACACATATGTAAATGACTGGATCCATACTTGCTTCAGTAATTTTTGGATGGAGGGGGAAATACTGGTCAAAATTGTAAAGTCAAATTATATGCTTCAGTCTGGTTGCAGAAGTTATTACTAAAAACAAGTTTCATATTTCATTTGCCTAAATGCAAAATTTCAGTTTGTATAAATAAATCAAAATGAAGTGCACAAATTGTGAGTTCTATAGTTAAGGTGGTTTCAATTAACGGATGAGATTTTGGTTATAACCATCACATGAAGAGAGAGAAAACAGGTTAGTTTCATGAGGTAAAATTATAATCTAGACAGTACAGTGGGATCCATGAGTATTACCGAGCAAATTGTCCCTGACTTATTTTCACTAATATTTCTCTTTCAGCCTGTGTGATTTTAAGCGATGGATTTTTATGTATGCTGGTGCAGAAGTTGTCAGCAGCTTGTTTTGAGTTTTCATTTCATTCTTGAAGCTCTTATTGGGTCAAATAGAGTGCACGGACATGGTGGTGAATAATTTGCATGGTAATACTAATGGATCCTACTGTACATATAGGCATAATGTCCACAAAATGAAACTTGCTAGAATGCACAAAACTACACCAGCAACGCCCTTTCTGCATTCAAAACTAAGCATGTAATGTCACAATGTGGTATCTCATCTCGAGTGTGCACAGTTTTGCATAAAACATTGATAACAACATTTATGTTGTTTGGCATGGTGTTATGCCTGCTGCGTCAAACTTAATTTTTTAACAAATTTAAATAGTATACGGGGAAATGCCACATCACATCTCATCTTGCAAGTGTATAATTCCACTGTCAGGCAACCAAAATATGGTAACGGTTCCAACTGTTTTATGAACTTTTTAAAAATTCTCTTAGCAGAAAGACTAGTTATCGTAGAATTTTGGAAATCATTGTCACACGAAATTTGAAACTTTCTTAAAGAAGCACACTTTGATTCTAAAAAAAAAAGTTATTTATGCTGATTGATTGAATTGTTGTTTTAAATCCACTTTATGCACAGTAAGCTAATCGGGACTGAACCTACAGTTTAAAGTGGGATCTGAACCACTATGTGCCTCCACCCGGTATTGAACCCAGGACACCTTCATTACAAGTCGATGATTTTACCACTACGCCATAGGGAAAGAGCTCTATTGATGTTGAAAAATAAAAACATAAAAATTACCTTACGGAAGCATGCGTGCTTCCCATGGAGAAGGCATTCTTCGACAATCGACAGTTACTATGGTAGACTAGTGGGAATGAATGTAGAAGCAAATCAGAACCTTAGTAGAATGCATTTGGGGACTTTATTTTAATGCTAAAACTTCCCAGTATGTGTTAACAAACATAAATCGAAAACGAACCATGTAAATATTGCATTCGTAGCATGATGAAATCACAATAAAAGAAAACGAACTTGAGCACAAAATATGCACATGCTGTGTAACCTCAAGGGGGTGGGAAAAGGCAGGGGACATTACTCCCATTTGGCCCTTTATTCCTAAAAAGAAAATAAAGGCAGGAAAGGATGACAAAATGAGGGCTGACTATCAAAAAAGTATATCCAAAATATCTGGATACACAACTCTACACATGACTTGATCCCATAAAAAAATGGCACGAAATTTCAGAGGACTATAAATTCCAAACTAGAATTGATATTCCAAAAGCAAAAATAAATCCTATGGGTTCTTATATATGTCTAAGGATATAATGTAACAAATTTTATCCCAATCTGACATGGTGGGATGGACACTTCTGGAGAATCTTGTATTGAATGACCAGTAACCCTGCAGCACTTCTGGCACAATAGAGAAATTACATGAATCATAATCTACATGCAAAAAGGTCCAATTTTGAACCTTAGTACTGAAATGCTCATTTTCAATCTTTGTACTAAAATTTTCTTCACCTACCTTTCTGCAGGATCTGCCATTTCGCCTTCCACCTCATCAGGATTCTCTACAGAATACTTCATGTCTTGATCTTCACTTAAAATTAATTCACCATTGTCACTGTCCTCAGATGGCATTTTCTTAACAAGTTGTCCATGATAACATGGATAAAATCCTTCACTTTCATGAACATTTTGCCCACTAGGAACTTCCCGATTTCTGCCTTCAAATTGAATCCAACCATCACCACTTACACTTTCCACTTTACAATCTGAAGTTTCTTTCATGTACTTACTTGATAGTTTGATGTCAACAGAAGCATCCTGTATGCACTGATTAGATGGTTTGATGTCAACAGAAACATCCTGTATGTACTGATTAAATGGTTTGAAATCAATGGAAGCATCCTGTATGCACTGATTAGATGGTTTGATGTCAACAGAAGCATCCTGTATGCTCTGCTTAGATTCTTTGATATCGACAGAAGCATCCTGTATGCTGCACTGCTTAGATTTTTTCATATCGACAGAAGCATCCTGTATGCACTGATCAGATGGTTTGATGTCAACAGACAAATCAACATCAGGAGGCTCCTTGAATGAATCAGTTGCAGTCTTGACACATGACTCATCCGGAAGCCACACATTCCTTAGAGATGTTTGTTCACAAACGAATGGATCGGCACTTTCTGATTCAGACTTTATGAGCACTTCCACAGGAGAAAAACCTGTGTCAGACACTTGAAGAGACAAATTTTCTTCACAATCATCAGATAAGGATGCAGAAGCCTTCTGAAAGACAATCACAAGCAGTGTGGATTAAAAATTAGGATCTTTAATTTAAATGTCTTTCTTACTTTTTATAAAATAAAAATCAGATTTTTTTTTATTTATGAGGCTCAGTCAATAAATAACGAGGCAGAGGATATTTCACAGTACTTACGTAACGTCCCTCAGAAGGATTGTCTGCCACTGTTAGGCATTTGTCCCACTGAGACTCCAGTCGCAAAATGGCATGCTCGTCAAACTCCTTTGGCTGCTGTTGGACCCAACTGGATATGTACTCCTTGACGTCATCGTCCGATTGAAACTGTTGTCTCTGCAGTGCTTTTTTGAGCTCACCGAAGATGTGGAAGTCACATGGGGACAGATCTGGATTACGGAGAGAGGGGGTGGCTCAAGACTTCCCACTTGAATGTGTTCAGACATTCCTTTGTTGTGTTGGCTGTGTGGTTTAGCATTGTCGTGCAATAAGCAGGGTTGGCATTTTGCCCAGGTTTCTTCGAAAAAACCCAACCCAGGTGTTTTTTTGTTCTTTTTTTCAGATAAAACCTGGGTTTTATTGGGATTTTTAAGATTATATTTAAAAATATATATCTTAAGAATGAAATACATTATTCCCCTAGTAGTAATGTATCATAACATTCAATTTGTATTGCTTTACACTCTGTCCCAACTCTCTCTGGAGCAAGCAAACAAAAACAAGTCTCTGCACAAGTAGTAAAGTGAGATGGCTCCACCAATGAACATGGGAGAGAGAAATGGATTGCCTGGAGAGGAGTAAGCGACTGCAGTTACCAGCCTTCACAGCAGCATGTACTCCTTTGCAATGACCACTCCATTTCCTTCCCTTTTCTGATGCTAAGCACACCCTTGCTCCAGAGATATTTGCCACAGGGAATAGTTATTTAATATTTCTGTTCTAAAATGTTTGTCCAACAACTTGATTCAACTCTTCCTGGATGGTGTAATAGTTAATGCTGTTGCTTTGTGATCAGTTTTCAGGGTTCATTCCTTGAGGAGGCACATACTTTGGTGTATCCAAGAATCAAATTAATGGGTGGGAGTACAAAATGTGGCATTACCAGTGCTTTTTTTCCCTTCTGGTAGTCAACAATGGTACTCCATACTGCCACCTTATTATAGGTGAGGACTAATAACATTTTATTCTAACAAGAGAAATGCCTACAATGCCAGAGGTCTTGGGTTCGAATCCCAGTGTGGGCATGGATATTTGTGAGTGTCCATTCATCAATTTCATCACTCATCCCCATCTTCGCAAATTAGCCAAAAGTGGCACAAAAAGATAAGTAAAATAAAGTAAATCAATCAATCAAATCCATTCTGAACTTCAGTTTATGAAACAAATTATTTTGTGAATTCAGTGCTGTACATATATTCGAATGAATTATGTTACAAACACATTTTTTTCTAATTTATTTCATATGCCATAGACCATTAAATAATCCAAAAATACTATGTAATACAATGTTTTAAATCTGCTTCAAAACAGTTTGTTCACAGTTTATCACAGTTGTGTTTTCCCATTATTTTTCTGGACTTTTAAAACATAAATACCTCCTCCATGTATTAACCATGCCAAATTATAAGTTAGTCGTTTCTAATTGTCTGGCTGATTTCATCCAAATGGAATACCTTGTACATTTCCAAAATATCTGGCTAGCATTAATGCTGAATCAGAAACAGAACGAGTAATTACTCCTGCTTGATCGAGAAAACTTGCAAATGCAATCATACCAAAATGCGAACACCTTCCGTAAGTTGGCTTTATTCCAACTACTCCGCAATAAGCTTTCAAATGCTATGAGAATGGGAATTCTCATGGTCAAAACATTAGTGACCTCCAATTTGGTCACAACAAACCCAAAACATGCACTATATTTCAAAACATTTATTGTCAAATTATAGCTTAAGCAAAGCCCTAAAATTCTTAAGACCCTTTCCTTAATCTCCAAAAATGTAGTTTAGGCTGAGATTTGAAAGTGTCATCAGAATTTGGAATCTACCTCAGCATAAGAAAAATCCATTTTTTTCTACACTCTTGAAATGCTTTGAACAAATGCAAATGCAAAACAGAGTCATTCCCTAGATGTATCTAGTTGTGATTAATTTCAACTAAAAACCTCTAAATTTGCTGCAGTTATTGTGGTCTCAAAATTGGCGACTTACCCCCAACCTTCCTAAAACACACACACAACATTACTCAGTTTTTATTAAAAACTTAAAACTCAAGTGATGCCGTAACATTGCTGCTAAATGTACGAAAATATAACCTAGTCAAACATGAGCATAATTTAAAGTTCTCGCAAAACATGTTAAACCAATCTTTCAACATGGTGACCAATTTTTCTCAAAGACAATGTGAGACCAATCGTTTAAGTTATATTGCAACTATAAAAATTGCAACGCACAAACTTTGCATTTATGGCAGTTATCAAAAATAGAATGGGTGTGATCTTACCTTTTACCACCACTCCTCTCAAGCTAAGAAATATTATTTTAAAAGTTTTACTGCAAAATTGCAGACCAATGAAATCTCTAAAATTACTCAGTTTAATTCCTTATACTCTGAAAATGTATTCTAGACCATTGTGAAAAAAAAAAAAAAAACATTGTAGGGCATAGCATAGCATTCTGCAGCATGCAGAAAATAAGTTTTTCATCCACCATCTAGAAACAAATTGTTCAATTTGGTTTACAAGTTTTCTAGCTGCAGAAATAACTTTACCTAAATTATTCTAAATTTACAGCAGTTATCATGGTCATTAAATAGATGGCTTATTCCTTTCTGCCTATCCACTCTAACTCATGCTCCTCGTAAATCATGAACCATATTTTGAAAATTTTATTGTTAAATTATGGTGCAAGTGCATAATACTCCTTAAGTTTCATGCACAAAGCTAATATTGTGGTAATTATGAAGATGCACGACTTACATGGGTATAGAGCTTCTAATCAGACATAAATAACATATTACTGCATAGGCAAGCAACCCATTAGGATGAGAAATGACAAAAATCATTTAAAGTGTGTTCCAATTTAATTATGCCACAATTAACAACATTTCAATAAAATGTACTCAATTCTCCCTTACCTACCTTACCTTACCACATGGCGCTACAGCTCCTCATGGGCTTTGGCCTCCTCAACTATGTGCCTCCATCTATTCCTGTCCTCTGCAATCTCCCACCATCTTTTCACCTTCATGTGACGCAAATCTTCCAGGACACCATCTAGCCATCTTGTCATTGGTCTTCCTCTTCTTCTTGTTGAATAGATTTTTTCTTGCATCACTTTCCTTTGCATTCTATCCTTTCCCATTCTCTGTACGTAACCCAGCCACTGCATTCTTTGTGATTTAATAAATCTCACAATATCCTCTTTCCCTAGTATATGGTTAATTTCTTCATTAGTTCTTATTCTCCAGAAATTATTTTCATTAACCGGTCCATATATTTTGCGTATCACCCTCCTCTCAAATCTGCGCAATGCTTCCTCTTCTGTCTTATTCATTACCCATGTCTCTGAACCATATGTTATTATAGGTCTTATTAACATTTTATATATGGTAATTTTGAGATTCCTGTTTATTAGTTTCCTCTTTAATAATTGCATGTTTGCATAATATGCTCTATTCCCCATGTATATCCTTTCCTTTATCATGCTATCTTTTTTATTTTGTTCATTTATGATCAGCCCTAAGTATTGGAATGACCTGACTCTTTGAAATTCCTTCCCATTTATTTCTATTCTTTCCTCTCTACATTTGTCAGGTTTTTGGGTAACAATCATGTACTTTGTTTTATTGACATTTGTTTCTAGTCCTAACCTATTTGCAGTTTCTTCTTATCTCTGGTATGTTTTCTTTAAATCGTTTCTTGTTCGTGCTATTATTGCAAAGTCATCTGCATATGTGCATATTTGAGTGATCTTTGTAAAAATTGATCCTCTCTTATCTACCTTTTGAACGGCCACGTGTAATGCTAGAATGAAGAGTGTGGTTGACAGTCCATCTCCTTGTTTGACTCCTCTGTAATATGGAAATTCTCTACTTGTTTCATTCCCTATTTTCACTTTTGCTCTGGTCTGTTTCATTGTCATTTCTATTAAATTTATTAACTTGA
The DNA here is from genome assembly GCF_977018435.1 of Lepisma saccharinum. Classification (NCBI taxonomy): domain Eukaryota; kingdom Metazoa; phylum Arthropoda; class Insecta; order Zygentoma; family Lepismatidae; genus Lepisma; species Lepisma saccharinum. The sequence goes on from NC_139243.1 coordinate 67,847,693, forward strand.
TGGGGATTTTTAATTCTTGCATAGCTCTACTCAGTTCGGGTCTCCTTATACTATCAAATGCTCTTTTGTAGTCAATGAATAGAATTAGGAGGTCTATTGCATATTCATAGTTTTTTTCAATTATCTGTTGTATAACGAATAATTGATCTGCTGTACCCCTACCTGGTCTAAATCCACATTGATATTCTCGTACTATAGCTTCAGTATATTTCTTCAGTCTTTCATTAATAATACTGGTAAGGACTTTGTACACCACATTTAGCAGCATTATTGGTCTATAGTTACTACATTCCGTTCGATCCCCTTTTTTGTGTATTGGGCATATTATTCCAACTTTCCATCCTTCCGGCATTTCTTCTTCTTTCCAGATCCGTTCCAGGAGTTTATGGATTTCAATTTTCATTGTCAGTCCTGCCATCTTTAGCATTTCTATTATTATACCGTCTTCTCCTGGTGCTTTGTTATTTTTCGCTTTTCTAATTGCTATTTCTATCTCCTCCATTGTTGGTGGGTCTTCAATGCTTCCCTCATTGTATCCATCTATTCCTGCTATTCCTGTTGTTCCCACTAGTTCCTCTTCTTTTCCTAGTTGTTCTTGATAATATTCTGCCCATCTCTCTAATTTTCTATGCTGATCTCCTATCACTACTCCGTTTTTATCCTTATAGCCAATTTCCTTTGGTTGGTATCCTTTATTTACTTTTTTGATTGCGGTATATACTTTTCTTGTTTCATTTTGTCTACTCAAGTCATCTATCTCCATCATCTGTTTCTTCATTATCTCCTTCTTTTTCTGTTTGCATGTTTTATTAGCTATATTCCTTTTTTCTCGATACCTTTCGACATTTCCTCTCGTTTTTCTTTGTATCATTTTTTGTCTAGCTTCGTTCTTTTCCTTTATTACTTTCTCACAATCCTCATCGAACCACATTTTTTCCCCTACTTGTTTATCTTCTATTATTTCTTCTGCTACTTCTTTTAGAGTTCCTTGTATTTTCTCCCAGTGTTTTTCGGTTGAGCTCCTCTCTTCTGCTGTTCAACTTTGTGTTTTTTGAGCTATTTCATCTTGGTATCTTTGTCTGATTTCTTCTTTTTTCCATTTCTGCATATTCCATTTTATTCTTTTTAGTTTTTCTGTCTGTTGTGTTGTTCTTATTCTCTCTCGAACTTTTACTTTCAAAAGAAAGTGGTCAGAGTCACAGTTAGGTCCTCTGCAACATCTAATATCTGTGATTGAGGAGGAATATCTGTGACCTACCAAAACATGGTCGATTTGGTTTGTTGTTGTTCCATCTGGGGATCTCCAGGTCCCCAAATGTATATCTTTATGTGGGAAACACGTGCTTTTTATTATCATTTTGTTTCTAATTGCAAACTGATAGAGTAGATTGCCATTATTATTGCTTTCTCTATGTAAGGTATAGACTCCACTTATTCCTTTTATCCTATCCTCCTTGCCAATTTGTGCATTAAAATCTCCCATGATAATAATTGAATCATATCTAGGTGTTTCTTCTAATGTTTCCTCCAGCTTATCATAAAATTCTTCTTTCTCTTGATCACCTTTGTCTTCTGTAGGTGCATACACTGTTATAATTGTTATGTTTCTGAATGATCCTTTAACTCTGAGCTTGCTTATTCTATCACATATTGGCACAAACTGCAGTATACTTTTTCTTGCTTCCTTAGTTATTATGAAGCCTGTACCTCTCTGCCCTGTCCTTTGTTCTGTTCCACTATAAAACATTGTGAAGTATTTTTTGTCTACTCTACCCATTCCAACCCATCTAATTTCCTGTACTGCTGCTATCTGTATACCATTTTTTTCTATTTCTTGCGCTACCTCCTGCATCTTTCCTGGGACTAGCATTGTCTTTATATTCCACTTGGCCATATTCATGTCCGTTATCCGTTTAGCTGGTCCGTCATCATGTTTATCCACTTTCCGAGGCACAAGTTGTGGTTTCTGAACGATTGATTTTTTCCGGATAAGGTTGTCAGCCTCACGCCAACCCCCAACCTGGAGGACCAGGTAATTTTCTGTTAGGGTTTTCTTCCCTTAGCCTTTATAGATCCCTCTATGACTACAAGGCAGCAGTATTTGGGACTAGGAAGGAATATTAGGATAAGATATCGTAAAGATGGGACGTTGTAGATCACCTTAGTCTGGCTTCTCTTCTGAGACCTGTCCAGCATGGGTCACCCTGCCGGTAGATTCTACCGCTGGCATAGCTCTCAGCCTCAACAAAGCACACAAACCCCTCCGCCCGCATGGTCAGTGCAACTTTAAGGCAGTGTTCCCTGGAGGGGACTCAATTCTCCCTTGAAATGTTTAAACATGCAAAAATTTATTGTATCAATTGAAACAGTTGAAACTATGATCTCCACTATTGTTTCCCCTCACATAAGGAAGTAACAGATAACCAAAGTGCTCCCACATTTCAAAATTATAAGCTTCGTTCAACTATGCTGCATCATTAAATGCAAAGGTTTTATCTAAAAATTTCTGATACTTTTCTGTTTTGTTTCTTAGATATATAATATCTTTTCTAGCATCATTTGAAGATAATAGCCTGAAAAAAAAACACTGTGACTTGTACTACATTCATTATTTTTAGTATTTAAAGCTCTGCTAATTCTTTTCATTACAAGTTTTCCAAAAAAATTTACAATCATAGAACCTCACTTGTATTTAGAGCAATAATTTAAAACATTTTCTGAAAAAAACTACACATTTTGTCTGCCTTCTTTGGTGTTTTTTTTATGTGGGTTTTCCTAAAAAAAAAAAAAAATGCATGGGGAAAACTCGACCCATTGAGCGCACACTTTATGGAACATCAACGTGTCCTTGATGATTGTGTGGGCAGTACCATGACTAAGCCCCACTGATGCTGAAATGTCATCCACTGATACATGACAGTCTGTCTTGATTAGCTCATACACCTGCATAACATGCTGGTCTGTGACACACTTTGGTGCCCGCCCCACTCAGCGTGTTCTTCTTGTTCCACTGCTGCACTCTTGCCCGGGACATACATTGCGCCCCATATATATCTTTTCCATTCGTTGATGGAATTCACGACCCTCTACACCTTCCGATGTCAAGAAGTGCACAACACCCCCATTGCTCCTTTTTGGAAGCCTCCATTATGCGTCACAGTCAAACATGGAATTACTGGACATGGCCGCTGCTCAGTTAGCAGCCTTTGCGCATACCTTGCCAGACATGTAACGCCATCTAGCGGAAAAACATGTGCAAATCAGTCTTGTCACACCTGCACCTCGATTTCAGGCCCATCGACCCATTTCTAACTACCATAGTTTTGGTGTAATATCCTCTGCCTCATTATTTATTGACTGAGCCTAAAAAATCACAGGTTCTTACAAAAACACCACACAAACTTCTGCACACTGCATGCCTTAAGACTTTCTAAAACAAAGGGGATGTGAGGTTTGATACACCCTAGTGGATACAGGGGCAAAGAAAATTGGCTACAACCAGATGTAGTACCTCTTTTCAATATCAATTGTGGCGTGCACTATACTCAGTCCCCCAAGCATATTGCACCCTGCCATTATGGCACATTTAGGGGAAGGGGATGTGGGGGATAGAGCTACACACATTCTCGATCTTGGTTCACTATGGAGGTGATGTGATCAGCACCATTCTCCAGCTGCCTTTACCCCCAGGTACCTATATATTTGAGGCTGGGTGAACCTCAAAGGTGCTTTATACATGGACAAGGGTAGAAAAATTCTGACCTCAGATCACCCACCCGGACACAAAACATGCTCTATGGTTTCAGTAAAAAGACAGATGGGCAGAGACTTGAATAGACAGGCAGAATACTTGAAATAATACAGAAGACAGTCAGCATGTTCCAATGGAGCAATCTAATATAACAGTGGTAAATAATTCTTTGGTCCATTTTATCCATGCTGTATCTGAATGCTGCTCCAAGTAAGAAAATGCATAACAAGCATTACATACACTTACAGTGTAACTTAGAATAAATATTCCTCAGGGGGGTAGTAGCTAAAGAGCTAAACTAAAGTTGGGGGGGGGAGAGAAACTTGAAATTGGCGTTCCAGTGTGTGTGTGATTCGATTTTGTTATGTAAAATATACAATAGCTACGAAATACCTTCTAGGACTGGTTATTAAAAGATAAAATGCAGTGTTTTGATCTTCTAAACAAAGGATTCCATCAGCAATGTTGTTATATATAAGAAACCTAATTTGTCCTACAAATTAGCATTTCAACCTCCTCATTTTACAAAGTTCCTGATGAACACTCATGTTATAACATTGAAAAGTTGAATGTGGTGTTTTTTATTACCCACTCTAGGTGCGGCTTTCATTACTAGTATTTTGTTATGATGACTTCATTAACATAGACATTTATCAAGAATGTATGGTAAAATATAATGAACACATGCAACTCTTGCACATTATGTAACTCAATTGAATTTTAAATATATTTTTAAACATGGCAATATCTTGTTCTGTAGATATATTCCATTCCTCATGTATTTTAAAATAGTTTTACAATGAGGTCCATGCCACACACAAAATTGATTTGCTGCGCCAAACAGGAGAGAATAGTGTAATATGAAACACAATTTTATTCACAAGAAATCTGATACTAACATATCCCTTTCACAGTGGTTCTTCAAGAAAGTATACATGCTTACATTATTAGTAACAGCAGGTGTAAAAATAATACTTTTCACTTCTTAGAAATACATCTATTACCACCCCAAGAGCAAATAAGAGTTGACTGTATTTTTTAGTACATCACAACTCCTTCAAGTAAAAAATAGTAACTTTACCTCAAAGCCCATCTCCCTTCTCTGCTTCTCTTCTGCAGATGATGGGTTTTCATTCAGAAGGTTTTCCGATTCAGAAGACATGTTATGGAAGTCCTGCAAGATTGTCTGGCTTGTCTATGCACGGAGAGCACACAAACTTTGGCAAACTGTCATCCTCTGAAACTTAGAATGAAGAAAACTGAAGTCATAAGTAGAGTAGGGTTGGGACACGGGTATTTAAACACTGGGTAGATAAATAATGTTTGGGTAAATACAGGGTATTTATGAAAATTATAGTAATCTACCAAGAACCGCCATAGCTCAGTTCGTAGAGCATCTGGCTATCACTCAGAAGACCTAGGCTCATCCCGGGGCAAGTGATCTGCACAAGGGAAAATTTTCCCCGTTTCTGCATGGCTTTGAGGTTCACCAAGACTCCTATAAATCAGTACCTGGAGGGTAAAGGCAGCCAGGCAGGATGCTAATCACCATCACAACTATGGCTATGATCAAGAATATGTGGAGCTCTATACCTTCACTCACCCCCTGTGCCTTCACAGCATGTGTTATCTACCTCAAAAGTAGATATTTATTACAATTAAATGTTCCCTTTATATTTTGTCTTGAGACGAAAATATAAACATTCCTCTTTCCAATTGCTACATTTGAACATCTGGATTCCCTACCAAACTTGTAAAATTTATTGTAAACTGCATTTTTAAATTATACAAAGCTTTGTATACTTTTATTTTATTATTATTATAGTTTGGTCATTCCAGTTATATATTGCATGTCCTCACTTTCCTAGCTACATTCACATCTCTTACTCAGTATGGCCACTATTGGACCATGATAAAATATAAGTATAATTCCTCGTTTAAGGCAAACTTTCCAAAAATTCAAGGATATAAACAGATGTTTTCTCTATTTCAACCTTACATATTACCACCTCTCACCCTCCCACAAATATAATTAACAATCTAAAGGGTCTGTGTGATTAAAGGCCGACACACTCATCTCTGCCGTGGTGCAGATCACAATTTTTGTTTCATCTCCCTGCCTCTTAGCATCACATGTTCTACCCTGCTTGCTAACCTTCGCCATTGTTGCCAATTGTCCTTCCATTCCTGGACACACTCATGCAAACATAATTGAGCCTCCTCGATGGTGCAGTGGTAGCGTCGTCGCCTTGTAATCAAGGGATCCTGGGTTCGATACCCGGTGAAGGCACATAGTGGTTCGGATCCCACTCTAAGCTGTAGGTCCAGTCCCGATTAGCCTTACTGTGCATAAAGTGGACATAAAACAGTAACTCAAACAAACAAAGCAATCATAATTGAAAACAATTGAATAGAGCTCCAGCTCACAGCTCACACTGTTGAACAGGGACAATAATTTAGAAATATATCATGACGTAATGGTTGCTTCTTTTATGCAGTGAATTTTCATTGGCTAGTTAGTAACTAGTGTGGCCAACTGTATTAATGAAGCACTTTTCTATCATGGAAGGACAAAGACAGAGTGACTGTGAGTTTTGTTGGATTGGAAGCACCAAAATATTATTTTAAGTATTTGACCGGCTTGACGTTGTCTGTGTGTGTTGCGTGTGTATGTTAGTGAACATTGAATTCCATAATGCCTCCAGTACTACTGTTCATCCAGTACTTCATCACTTTAGAATTGTTCAGAAGAAATAAATTATGTGGATGCATGAGCATTTCTGTGTTTCAACTCTCAGCTCCGTCACACGTTCTTGCAGGAATTGCACGAAGGAAGGAACCTGGTATTTTTGCTGCTTAATGCGATGCATATTGTTTTCTTAATTAAAATTGGCATGCTTTGATGGCAAATTCATAACAAAAGAGAAATCCACGCAGCTTATCGTCTGGTGGCAATATATGTACTTGTTATTCTTTTCTTCTTATTCTTGTTATTGTTGAGGAAGCCAGTTTCGTTTGTAAATGTACAACAAAGGCAGCCGACTGTCGCCCATCATAGAGAGGCTATAATACTGCTTAAGGAGAAGTGTTTGTGGTCCAATTGTCGAGGTTTAACACGTTCGCAGCGCAGGTTATTGGTTCTCAAACCAGTGGTAGTGTCAGTCGTGTATCACACGTTGTTGCAGTTCAAGTACCAGTGTGGGCTTATTGGGAGTGAACAGTTGAAATGCCACCAGACCAATTAATGAAATGGCAAAATAATACATTGTTTACTTTATTTGAAATGACAAAAATAATGAATCACTATGAAGAAGTCTTCTTTGCATCAGTTTTGGGTAATTTTATGCATGTGTTAGCCCAAATTTAGCGAAGTTTTAGTCCATATGTATGTACATATAAAGCCACTTGTTAGCACTTATTAATCCCAGCCCTTGTTATAATGCATGGTGTTTAAAACTCAATGTTTAGATAGAGCTGAGTTCTCTAATTTCCTTGTTCTACAAACAGATGTGCCTTGGTGCACCGTAGAGATTTTTCTATCAAACAAATTAGCAACACTGGTTCTCGCATTGTGCTGCACCAATCATGGCAGAGATATGTGTGTCAGCCAATACAACGTATCCACAAAATACTAATTCAATTAAATGGCGCACGCACACACACACACACATATATATATTTATGCATATATAATATTTAATTTCAGGTGCAGAGTAGTTTACATTTGCCATTTCACTTGTTCATGCTTGAAATACATATATCTACAAACACAAGTCACAAATGTTAAGGAATATATTAATCAACAAAAAAAAATGTTAATTGTATAAGAATTTCAAAATCAAATTTTAATTTTTTGAAATTAAGTTGTTGTACTTCCAGTGGCACTCTAAAAGTTGGTAGAGTATGCTGCAGGCCAATATTTTAAATATTATTAAAATGACACTTTATTAAATTGTGAGTGTGGAATGCACCCATGACCGATCGCAGGTTAATATAAGCACAATATTATGGGTGCGTTCCGAAAGTCTTAACGAAAGAAACACATTCAATGAAAATAACTGGGCTCATGAATCTGGTGAAACCAGTTATTTTGCAGACTTATGGGATACTCTAGGTGAAAGTGCAGGCATAGCTTTTTGTTTAGAGAACATTTCCACATGGCATCCAGTGGAAGGAATGTTCTTAATGGCAAAAATAAACACTACTGCGGACACTGTTACTCATTTTAATCACATTCTAAGAACAGGTGAGGCATACTCATCTTGTGCATGTTGCTTCATGTTGCTATCTGTTAAAATTATAATACATTTTCGAACTAGTTCAGTTTGAATCCATCAAGCACAGACATTGTCTGCAAGCAGCAGATGATCCTCACCGAACAAACCAGCCTCCTGGCCCGTGCATTTGGTGAATCTCATTCTTGCACGAAACGAATGGAATGAGACTTTTGGGACAGCATTAAGAATCTCACGAAACATACGGAAGCACTTATGGGACAGCCAGTTACCATAACTCGTTTGTGTTAAACTTGTGCGACTTTCGGAACGGGCCCTATACTCTTGAAAAAGGAAAGATGAAGCATTTTCAAGCAATGAGGGAGCATTTTTCTTATGTGATCAAATGTATCTGTGACCTAGTACATGGAATGAAGACTGTATGATAGAACAGGGGTTCCCAAACTGTTTCGTTTCATGACACCCTTATTGTTTCAAGTTACTTCTGCAGCGCCCAAGTCAGAATGTAAGCCTATTTAGCACTTGCAAGGCTCAATTAGTGTAGTTTGGTTGCTTGCCCTAAGTTAAAAAATAAACGCATAATTCTAATTCAGAAACATCTTACATGTAAAAAGTACTAAATAAGCACATATTTGGAAGTGTCATTTCCGCGAAAATATTGGAACATTTCGCGACACCCCTGTAAGCCACTTTGATAGAATATTTTGGAAAGGATTTTTTTGTACATATATGTGTAGTCAATTTGCAACCATGTGAGTAGTGAAACTTTTAGTTTTGTATTGTTTACATGGTTAATACGTGTTCCATTTCTTCATCAGAAGTATGAAATGTACACTATATAATTACAAGCACTAAATGTAGACAGGAATGGTATTTTTGGGAGTCATACTAGCTACTCCCCTGTTTTGGATGTAATACAGAATTGTGAAATAGTGAGATGGAATGTAGTCTCTCATTCCACCTGCTGAACTTGAGTCAATGATTTGCAGATTATCATGTGAGGCTCGTAGGAAGTTTTGTGCTCAAGGCCAAATCAAGATGTCATCAGGAGTTTAAAGGGGCATTATTCTACTGCTAGGAGACCTAAAGGTGACACAAAAATGCAGTGGCCATGAAAGAATTGGCATTAAACAATAGGCACTTGGACAGGCAGATGCTGATAATGATGAAAGATCTTGCTGCAGGTGAAATTGAGTTGCTGATGCTGAAACTAATTAATACTTTTTTTTGTCAGGTTACACATGTTGGTTTAATTCTGTTAAAATGTTGACAATTTCTTGGTTGTATCACTCTTGATTTTCTGCCTCTCTTTACTACTAATGATGATGAGTGATGATCAGATGTAATTGATAAAGGTACAGACAAAGTTTCGAACCTGAAAATTTTGTTGATGGGATCAAAAGCCAACCAATTGATATGCTTGGCCACAGAGCCAGCAAAATTGACCTTTCATACAAATTGGAAACATGCTTGTCATGAGGATGCTGATATATTCAGGAATATCATTCAGCATATTGTTGCCATATACCATATAGGCCCCTACATGGCTGTGTTTGTAGTTCATATGTGATCCATGTGCATTTACACAATGCACAATTGCAAACATATTCTTGAAATTTGCATATTTTTGCATTTCTTAGCATTTGCACATGGTTCTACACATTTTGAATGTGCATGCAACTGGTTCAGACACATAAAAATTGTGGAAGTATTTCATGATAGAAGTACGTTGGCCACATATCATGACTAAATACATGAGATTCTGCATTGTGAACAAATTTTATGTTATGTAAAACATGAACATTTATTAATTGAAAAAAAATTCAACATAAATTTATAGGGGTATATTTGGTCACCAGTCCTACATGGGTAACGGTTTCGTATGTTGAATGATTTTTTTTCAATGTTTTTACATGTTGTACAATGTGTATGTATAATATGCGCTGTAGTTTCATTATTTATGAAATGGGAACTTATTATGTGCAGACAAAAATGATATGCTTTCTTATCTTTTCTTTAAATGTGGAATATATAATGATTAACTAACAAATATTTGCTCACGCTCTCTCTCTCTCACTCTCGTATTAGTAGTGTTTTATTTAAATATAGTATCTCTTGGCCTCCAATGAAAACAACTGAGTAAGCATGTATTTATTTGGGCAAGAGAACGAGTGTTCTTATTGTTGTTATTGATTAGGTTTATTTTACTTCGCTTTTCTGCCATACTTGGTTATTGCGAAAATGAGGATGAGAGTGATATATGATGGAAATGATGAAGGCCGGGATTCGAACATGTGACGAGCGTGCATTCTTGTTCCTGTGTGTTGTACTCCATAGGCGCCGACTCCATGGGGCTTGGGGGGCCTCGAGCCCCCCCAATGTTAACGATGTGGGTCAGAGCCCCCTAATAATTTTGCTTAAGAGGATCTAATGTATTAGTTTGCTTCTCTTGTAAAGGTTACTCTGGATTGTGCTACATGAACTTAACTTTAAATACACATTTGAAATGTTCTAGACCATCAATTTGGGGGGGGCTCAGACTGCTAAACCAGCTACTTTGGGGGGGGGGGGGGTATGACCAGAGACAGCAAAACACATGACTTATTACTATATACTAAGTATGGAATTATGAGTATTGTTAAAATTTTGACTAAAAAGAGTTTCAAAAGACGATGTGCTTAAACTAGGGTAGTGGATGGGACGTTTGGGCTACAAATGGCTCTCACATGACATTCAGAATGAGATCATTGATATATAAGGGAGATCTGTTTTGCACTCCGTGGTAGCAAATATTAAAAGTCGGGAATATTTTGCTATTATCGTTAAAGAAACATGTGACATATCTATCCGTGGATAATTAATATTCTGCATTAGAACTGTGAATTAAAATTTTGATATTTTTGAGGAATTCATGGGCTTTTATGATATTCCGAACACTGAGGCCAAAACTTAAAAAAGGGAGAGAGTGAGTCATTCATTAATTTATTTCAGTGATCAGAGCCCCCCCAATAATTTTGACAAGTCGGCGTCCCTGTTGTACTCTGCAGTGAATAATGAAATGAAAAATTTATTCCAAAACTCTAAAACCTAAATGAATATCATTGAAAAAACTACAAAAAGGTGTGTATTGTTACCTGTTTATCCACTTAAATATATTGAATTTTTGCCACCTACCATCACTTTTTCTAGCTCTATAGATTTAATAGCGATAAGTACCTAATAAACTTAAGTCATGAGGGCAATTATAAACAGAGGACTCTGGACTCCAGATTTCACAGTACCCTGCAGATGCACTTGGAGAAAATTATTTGTATTTGTATTTTCTTATTGTTAGCATTGCTCTGCCATCACTTTACCTAACTTCTGTCATGACGATGAATGTTGATTAAATTAAATGGGTGAAGGGTGGATACAAAGAGACACTCATGCACAGGCCAGGGCTTGAACTCTGATCCTTCAGTAACGAGATCGTGAGATGGAGAAATAAGGGAAATCAAGCAATGCAAACTTACACATACACAAATCATACCAAAGTTAGTGTTTCAAAAACAAATTGAAAATTATCACTGGGGCAAAATGCAGTTTGCTTAACCGATACCCACGTATCTGAATGGTTAGCCCTTTCCTCTAGGGAATGCAAGCCAGTGGATTTTTTATTTGCTTTCTGAAACTTTGCTTCTTGTGCCACTTTTGACTAATTTGCAAAGATGGGGATGAGTGATGACATGATGAAATTGATGAATGGACACTCACAAACATCATGCCCATGCCGGGATATGAATCTGGAGCCCCTGGTGTCTTAGCACAATGTGCTACGAGGACCCACATTACACAGTGGAGGCACATAGTGATTTAGTTCCCACTTTAAACTGTAGGGCCAGTCCCAATTAGCCTTTCTGTACATACAAGTGGGCTTAATATACCAAGTCAACCAACTGTGGGGGAGTGGTTATCACAGTGCACTATGACACCAGGAGTTCCAGGTTCGAACCCCCACCTTAATTATATCGTATCATCTTCGCGGTTAACAAAAAATTGACGCTAAGTAACAAAAATCCTATCAAATCATTGATTGATTGTTAGATTTGATTTATTTTACTTCGCTTTCCTGCCACTTTTGGCTAATCGCGAAGATGATAAATTGATGAAGGGACACACATACAAAGATACAAAGAACACCCATGGCAAGCCTGGATCTCTGGCTCAGTAGTCAAATGAAATCGTTTTCTATTTTCAAAAGGCGGTGAAAGTTAAGTGTACTTTCTTTAGAAATACTGGGTGCTAAAGTGTGTGTGTATGGGGGGAGGGGTTATCACCACACCAACCACCCTTCGGCACCTCTCGGATTGCTACCCCACGTGTCAAGGTCACCGAATGTCACTGATGTTAACAGACGTAACTCGCAATTAAATCGAAACATGTAAAAATTGCAGGTATGAATGAAGAATATAGAGAATGTCTCCAACTTTGTTAATATTTAGTATACTAACTACATTTGGCCTTCTAATAACGAATCTGTTGTTGAAATGCTGCGGTCAGGCACGTGTCCAGGAATTCCTTTCGGGGGGGGGGGGGGGGGCTGAACATCATCTCTTTAAGATATATAGATAGAACCTCACAATTGTATGTTTAAGGCCTGTAGTGGCGATTGGGCTCCAAAACGAGGGGGGGGGGGTGCAAGGAAAGTTTACTTTCTCTTGGTAGACAAGGCCTAGGAATAAGAGGCAAAAAAATGGGGAGCAACTATCCAGTAAATGGTTGCCACTGTTTAAGGCTGCCATTTTAATCAACGTGAAATCGGAACGTTTTTTACCACTCGACTCCCCTCTTTCCATGCATTAACATTGTGTACCAGTACCATCTGAGTGTGTGTGTTTGTCCAGTTCTTCTCATCAGGCATCAACACATCTATGGTGCCTGAGTGTTTTTAAGAAGCCGTTACACATGCACGGGATGGACAATCCACTCGACAATGCAAGATTGAAACTGTGGGCTGCGAGTTGGACGCAGACAGTTCTCGAATATTTCTCTCTGATTCGAGCCTGAACACCACTACTGTGTCTTGTCCTCCCATGTTTGCAGCTCTTATAAAAGCCGAAACCCACTAAATTGTTCATATTCAGGCCTCTAAAAAACCTTCCGTTCCCAACACATCTAATGTTTCGTCTCCCAATATGATCAAATGCTTACTTATTTATTTCTATTGACGTGCCGAAGGGAGCATTGGTGGGGTCATAACCCCATTTGATCCAGTATTCCTTAAAACAAAAAAAAAAAACTTCAAAGACAGGAAAGGATGGCAAAATGAGGACTGACTACCAAAAATAGTATTCGTAACCCTTCTCCCTACCGATAATCCTGGGAACGCCACTCTTTATCTCGGACACATTTTTTTAAAAATCAACTCACCAGAAGTTTTTATCATTTCGTATTCGAGACTTAAGTAAAGTCTTCCTGCAGGTTTGGATTTTATCCTTTAGAGTGCTTTCGCCTGCCTTCGTACCTAACCTTAACAAAGACCTAATTTTCCATCCTTGTGACTTGGATCTTCACGACTTGAGTAGATTTCAGACCGAAGTGATACGCGATACATGATGTATGGAATGAGCCAATGAACAAAACGTTTCACACCGTAGCTACACAAAAGGCCTCACAAACGTTCGACTTGTGAAATCCTCGGGCAACACAGTGTGAAAACTCCATCAATAGGCCACGAGCGGCAGCTCGTGTTGACCACCGAAGAAAAATGTCTCCTCAACCGGTGGGAATGCCCATCAGTTTTCTTCTTTCTCCTTTATTTTCTGTGCTTGTTAATAAAACAGGTAACATCTTACAATTTGACATACACAGAACATGTACTATGTAGCCTATACATTTTAGCGCAAGCTCAGTCGAAGTCAAGGGTGGCTCGTGGATCAGTTGGTAGAGCAATGGCATGGTGTGCCAGAGCCCTGATTCAGGTCCTGGTAGAGCCTGCAATTTCCGTTAAAATAACTACATGTGCAACATCTTCTTGTTTCTCTTCTCGACATTCATGAAATTTTCGGCTGTCCCTTCCTGGTAGTTAAGTATTTGTGTATGTGTGAACCCAGTAGGCTTAAACAAATTTATTTCTTTTATGCCGTGAAATTCTCGGACTGCATACATGAAATTTTGTTCGGGCACAACTAAATCATCACTCAAAACTTTGATTTTCAGTTGATCTGTGAAGCTTATTTCTGTTTTAATAAACCTCTGAAATATTCACTTTAGAGAGAGAGACACCTTCGATCTCTTCGATCCTCGACCTGAACTAGCTGCACTACACTGAGGCTCCGAAAGTTTCGCTGTCGTCAATGTCTTCAGCTTTGGACCCGAACTAGTAGACTTCGTTACTTTACGATATTCAGTCTTTTTTATTTTCGAATCACTAGATCTTACAAAGCAAGCAATGGACACTCACAGATCACTAATCGACTGTATGAATTGCCATACTCTGGAAATTCTGAAGTCTCATTAACCGATTCTGTTGTACAATCAACAGCAAATGAATTAGGAGAAAAAATATTTTCTCGACGAAAAATTAGTTGGCAATGCTGCGAACACCGAGGCATTTGCGATAAGACGCTTGAGGAGCTTCAAGCAAAGTTTTCTCAACGCACAACTTCAGTACCGAAGGTCATGTCGATTGGCAACTTTCGGGAGTATGTTGTCTGTCTACCTCTACACAGTTCTCCCCAAATGCCTGTTTGAAAATGATCTGGTGTTCACTTTTTTTTGCCAACGTAGTTCTGACATTGCAGTAATGTTACAATATTTTTTTTTCTTATTTTGCTTTGTTTTTACCATGACACATTTATAATTTGTCGCAACTATGAGGATGGATGATAATTACATTAAATTGATAAAGAAACACTGCAGAGATAGAACTCCATGCTGAGACCAGGAAATTACAATTTTTCCATCCCATGAATAAGCTATAGCGTCCCTGGGCTAGTGTGCTGCATAATTTCTACATTTAATTTGAGAAATCATTTTAAAAGATCTATATTTTTGTTCCTCAGGTCCCAGGAGCTTAACAAAAATACCCTTAACTAGTAAATGTTAACAAACCTGAAACTTTTGGGGCCAAGTGTCCCTCTTTAAGATGCCAGAATTTGAACCCTAAAATAATAATTCTGAATTTACGAATAGTAGCGTGTTGAATGGCAGTGGGTAATTAGAGGTGTTGTACGTATTATTGCTTTACGAATTCATTTTCGTTCTGAAGAAAGTTGCCATTCCGATACAGACAGAATATTTCGAAAAGTCTTTAATCATTCTGAGTCTGAGTTTTATGCACAAATAGGCAAACCGGGACGAGATCTACAGTTTAAACTAGAATCCGAATCACTATGTGCCTCCACCGGGCATCGAACCGAGAACTCCTTGATTACAATGCGGCGACGATTTCCTTGCGCCATCGTAGAGGCTCTCTTAATCAGTTGCATATGAATAAATTAGTATAAATTAAAGTATATTTCTCATACTACATAGAATTCATTATAACCACAGTCGGGGAAAATAGTTTTAGAGAAAATTGAAAATAGAGGAATATCTATCGCTCTTCCCGTTTTACTATTTCTTATAAAATCAGAAGTATTTCACATCACTGTCACAATCTAGGGCCGCTATTGAATGCAAAAACAGCAATACTTCAAACTTTGAAATCGACACCGAGGGTGATATTTTTGTTATTTCACGTCACTGTTCTACCAGTCTCGGATAATCGCAATGATGAAGGTTGAAGATGTGATAGATGGAAGTGGGATGCAGACAATGACACATCTTCACCTTACTTCGAAGCGCGTGCGCTAACCAATTAGCCACGGGGTTGGCTTTTTTGTGTTTATCAGTTCACTAAATTAATTTATTCGTCATTCAAGATCCAGAGGTAGAAAAGCAACGTAAAATAACGAAAACAGATAAAATACCATTCACTTATCATCACCCATCACCTTGGGGTTAAACATCGCCCATTTACTGGTTCAGCTCGAGACAATCCAGGTGACCATCTTATCGAAGCTTATCTTCAATCCTTCACACAACTTCGCTATTTGCTTCTTACAGGTTTGACATCTTAACAGAACTTCTATCGAACATCCCTCATAGAGTATATTTTACCTATCAGCTCTTAATTAACCTTCTAATTATCACATATTTTTTATTTTTATTTAGCGTCGCTTTTCTTCCACTTTCGGGCAATCGCGACGATGAAGATGAGTGAAGATAAAATAAATAGAACATTCAGAAACAACACCAATGCCCAGACCGGTATTCGAACCTAGGATCCTTGACGTAAAACCGTCTAGTGCTACCACTCAGTCAATTTTCACATAGAAACTTACACTTACACACCTCTTCCTTACATATGTGTTTTGTTTTACCTGCTGCACTTCTCTTATGGTGAATTCTAACCCCTCATTTCAGGTTTATCTCATGTTTATAGCTATTGCTTTGTAGTGAATGATAATCCTATTACGCCATGTGAATCTTACTCCAACAAAAACCCTGTTAGAGGATGGAAACGTTACGTGTGTAATGTTGTTAAAAGTCTGCTTTGGTTAGCTTTTTTAGTGTATTGAATGAATATTGCATTTTCATTTCGTGTTGAGGCATATTTTCGTCACCTAGATTTTGCATTTAAAATATGTAGCTCCGTATATATTAGTCATTGTGAATTCGAGTCAATTAAAACATTTTGCGTTGTTGCGAAATTATCTATGAGGCATAATGAATAAGTAGAGAAAATGCATGCAACTTGTATATCAAAATTACTATGTCCAACTGATCTCCGAAAGTATTGTTTAGCACGTCACATTTCAAGTATAGTCCATGATTGTATCTAGTATATGAACGAGATGTGTCCCTCCTCTCAAACAATACGTGGCTTGTCCCCACCGAACGAAGTGTGTCACTTATAAGTTAAGTGTCCGAAAGCAGGTATTAGTCATGAACAGAACAAAAAATACTCCTGAGAAATTACAAATTTTATACTCCAGTTCATGGCCGGGAGTTATGGACCTTATCCGCTTTAGGTTCCGGGTTCGAGTCCTGGTCTGGCAATCTCTTTTTTAAGTGTCTCTTCATCAATTTAATCTCATTATCATCCATCTTCATAGTTTCGATTAATTGTAAAGGTGACATAAAAGCTAAGCAAAATAAGAACAAATGCAAATAATTGTAAAATGACTACAAAGTCAGAACTACATTTGAAAAATAAAATGCGAGCAAAAGGTTCATCTTCAAACAGGCCTTTGGGGAGAATTGTGTAGACAGACAGCATGCTCCCGAAAGTTGCCAATCCACGTGTAGCATGACCTTCGATACTGGAGTTGAGTTGTGCTTTTCAGGAAAGTTTGCTCGACGCTCCTCAAGCGTCTTATCAAGATTGCCTCGGTGTTCGCAGCATTGCCAACTAATTTTTCGTCGAGAAAATCTTTTTTCTCCTAATTCATTTGCTGTTGATTGTACAAATCAACTGGTAAATTGAAGCCGCATATTTATATCCTCATTATATTCTAGAACGTTCCGCAGATAAAACGATTCGTTAATATGGCCAGTAGTTCGACTCCTCTTATTCAAGAACGTTCCCTCTCGTGCTTTCCAGAGATTAAAAATTACAACGAATCGTCCTACTAGTTGTGCTACCTTTGTTGTGCAGCTTCCAAAAAGTTTGCTGCAACAACACCAAAAGCACAAGAATGGTTTACGTGCAATATTATCAACAAAAGGGTTATATAGAACATTCTCCGTCTTTATAATTAAGAATCTCCTTCAATTATCGTCACAGTATTCAAGTATACAAAAACATAATTTTATGTAGTGTAAACTGTACATTTCCTGTTTGTGTGTATGTGTGTGTGTGGGGGGGGGGGGCTCAAGTACCCTGATCCCCACCTTGGATACATGCAATTGACAATAACAGGGTTATAGAACATTCTCCGTCTTGTCTTTATAATTATGTATCTCCTTGAATCGTCACATTATTCAAGAAGACAAAAACATAATTTTATTCAGTGTAAACTGAAAAATTTCCTTAAGGGGCGGCTCGAGCCCTCTGATCCCCACCTTGGATACATGATATTAACAATAATAAGGTTATAGAACATTCTCCGTCTTGCCTCTATAATTATTACTCTCAAATTATCATCATATTATTAAATCTCCAATAACCTAACGAAATGTGAAAAATTTCCTGACGGGGGCTCGAGCCCGCTGATTCCCATCTTGGATACATGCTATTAACAATAACAATGTTATAGAACGTTCTCAGTCTTGCCTCGATAATTATTTTTCTCCTCAAATTATCGTCACATTATTCAAGAAGCCAATAGCCTAATTTTATCTAGTGTAAACTAAAAAATTTCCTGGGAAGGGGGCTCGAGCCCATGATCCCCACCTTGGATACGCGCTATTAACAGGGTTATAGAACATTCCCCATCTTGCCTCGATAATTATTTCTCTCCTTAAATAATTGTCACATTATTCAAGAAGCCAAAAACCTAATTTTATCTAGTGTAAACTGAAAATTTCCTGGGGAAGGAGGCTCGATCCCCCTGATTCCCAACTTGGATACGAGCTATTATCAATAATATGGTTACAGAACATTCTCCGTCTTTCTTCCATAATTAATTATCTTCTTAAATTATCCTTATTTTATTTTATTTCACACCACAAGGAACCAAAAACCTCATTTTATCTAGTGTAAACTGAAAACTTTCGGGGGGGGGCTCGAGCCCCCTAAGCCCCCTCCTTGGATACGTGCCTGGCTGCGGTCACATGTAAAAATTGTTTACTTACGGCTATATATGTTGCAAAATTACATTCTTCATCACTACATTCATTCTCCATACATAAACATAACAGCCATCTTTGATGATATGAAAATGTGTCATTCAACATTCGTTGCGCTGTCTACAGCTTTGGGACACTGTTCCTTCGTTACTTGCAGAGTATTAGTTGTGTTGCACTTGAAGAACATTATTCATTGAAGCATGGCGGACCAGAGGGGTGATAAAATTGTTAATGTGCAAGATTTACTTAGGTGGAGTGCGGAGGAGGATGGACGTGGGCTAATTATGAAATTGATGGATTTCGGTGTTTTACCCAATAAGGGGGTTTACATAGGTTTGGCAAAGGTGTTCGAGCATTGTTCTAGAAAAATGGCATTTTGCGCAGTGAGGAAGTAGAACTTATATCTCCACGAAACTTTTTCCAGTAAACTTAGAGTAAATAAATATCTTGAATTTTGTTAATATTTGGTATATTAACTACTTTTTGCCTTCTGATCAGTACATTATGCATGGGTAGCCCAACGAACTGCACAGTTAGCCCAACAAACTATTGACGGATAGCCCCAAAAACCATTGATGAAAAGCCCCACGAACCATTTCCGGCAAGGTTAGGGGTACTACTTTACTATACCGGAGACACCTATCAATGATTTATTTCGCAATTTTTTTCATTGCTAACGTACTATTCTGCATTGCGGAACATTTCTTTAGGTGAAATAATGAAATTCTAACGAAAATAATGTTATGTTCTTATGTTAACGAGTACTTACTGTTGTTCCCTATTTCCCACAAACCATCCACGGGTAGCCCCAAAAACCATTGACGTTAGCTCAAAAATTCACGATAGCCCCACGAACCATCACGGGGACAAGGTATGCCTACTAGGTTAGGTTAGGCCTGTTAGGTTAGGTTCCATTAGCACACCCTTCGTTCAATTTAGCATATACGGACAACATCGGCTTGTAGCACAGCAATAGTGCGTCGGAAATAGATTTTCGTAGAAACCCAAATGCATTCGCATTAAAATGAATCAAAACTACATTCCCGAACATCAACAACGCTACAGAAACTGATTTGCGTAAGTACTTTCTCCTGTAAATTTGAAGAAATCCGTCTCCGGTATAGTAAAGTGTTACCAGGTTGGTTTAGGTTAGGCAAGCATAGTTATAATTTTGTTCGTAAAACAATGTGTTACAGAATTAACAATAAAAAAAAAATTAAATGCTCTTTCTTCATGATTTCCAGACGTGACCGCGGCATTTCAACAACAGATTCGTGATTAGAAGGCAAAATTTAGTTACTCTACCAAATATTAATGAAATTGGAGACATTCTGCACACTCTTCATTCGGTCCAAATTGCATTCGTAGCAACTAAATCGGAATGGGGCCCCTTTGGCTTTAGGCTCCACTCTCTTCCAGCTTGATTTCAATGCTAATTTCACCCCTCTAAAGTAGGGTGACCAGACATACTCTTCTTAAGAGTATTATACTCTTTTAGAGGTTCATATACTCTATACTCTTTTCAATTTGCAAAAATCCCCAAATATACTCTTTTCCTTGCTATTTAATTTCGTTCATTATGTTACGCATAAAAATGACTTAAAATCCACAGAACGGAAAACGTCAAGATGTCAACAAACTGAAGTATTTACTCCTTGACTCAAGAATTTCCGGCATGAGTTTACAATACCGGACCACTCTGCAATTTCTATAAAATTTCGCCTACTTACTAATTTCGGTGTCCTGATGACGTATCTGTAGTTCATATTTGGCGGTCACGTGTTAAAATTGTACATTTACGTGTAGAACTTGTAAAATAACCTTGCAATTTACCACGGACATTGTCCATACAGAGCAATTCGGAACCATATTTCTTTCGCAATTCATTAATGGTCTTCCTCTACGCACAACAATCTTGCTACCTTCAATATTGACGGCAGACGAGGAATGCCTACGAGGTTAGGTTAGGTTCCATTAGCATAAATACAAAGAAAAATTAATATTTTGGCTAAGAGAACTATACCTTGTCTTGCCTAACATGAAAAAGCGCTCTTCCGTGACGTCAGAACACTATGTTGCTAAATGCTAAAGTGTTGTGCGATAAGTGACACCCATTCGGGGAAAATGGCGTGTTCCGTGGAGCTACTGTTCTTACGGCAGGGTTATGTTACCTTAAGAATACATAGTTTATTTATTTTTTTCTCGATTTCCATACTCGACGGGGAATGATTACATGCAGATTCGTGATTAGGAGTTCACAATTAGTGAGTAGGCGAAATTTCATAGAAATTGGAGAGTGGTCCGGTACTGTAAACTCGTTCCAAATAGATATTATGTAGCCACAAAATATAGTTTTATTGTGCAAAATTAGTGTAAAATAAAAAGGAAGTTTTAATTTTGCATAATTTCCAGGATAATTAGACTGTCATGAAGTCGCGCGGGATTTCTGCGCACCCCGTGAAAGAGCAAAAATGCATGCGCACCTTCAACCTATCGACTATACTCTTTTTGGTCAACAAATATCTAGTCACCCTATCTAAAGAACACACATAGATGAAAAATTCTACATAAACCCCTGGCACTAATACGCAGTGGAATTACATTACACCCAAAGTATATACCACTGAAGGTACTAATTTTCTTACACGGGAACAAAATAACCAGCCTTGCAGAACTCCATTCGTTCGAGGTAAACCTATGAGGCAAACATAAACAAGAGATCACAGATTAGCAAGAGATGAAAAAACAAAACAGTAACCAAAGCGCCAAACATTCTGCAGAGTTGCCAGATCAAAATTAGAAAAGTCCTTCTTTCTGGATATGACGTCCGCTCGAAAGTAGAATGGCCAAATCCCAAATCTACCGGAGAATTCCTAAGGGCTGGTTTATCAATGTCCAGTTATTCTTTCTGTTAACTATCTGCCAGTTGGAGAGGGGCGTACGGGATAGAATATTTTTGGTCGGGACGGGAATTTTCTTTAAGGCCGAGTCTGCTGCCACGCACGTGTCAGCAGTAAGAATGAGCTTCAAATTTGCTCCTGCCACGTAATTAGTCTGCTAAGAGGATGTTACAAATCTTAAGTACAGATGATGACGAGAAAAATGCAAGTTTATGACTAGTGGGAATGAATGTACAGGTAATTTAGAACCTTTTTCTTTACAAACTATTTAGCGATATTATTTTAATGCTAACAGAACCTAACCTAACTACGAGAGCATTTAGGTTTATTATTAGAAGAATGCTAAGGGACCTAATCTTAAAACATTTTTTGTGTAAGTAATCGCTAAAACGTCACAGTATGTGTTACAGACGTAATTGCATACATAGCATGATGAAATCACGATAAAACAAAGACCGAGTTTGCTGCCACGCGCATGTCACTTTTGGGTTACAGCAGAAAAAGAACGTGGCAGCAGGCACTACCTTTCTTAATCCCGACAATTCGCGATTAAAATTATCCGATATGCCATCTGGTGAGGTTTTCAGGAACCACTCCACGTAGGACACCTCGCTGCGCTTCGCCGTGTTGAAGTCATTCAAAGCATGGGGAACATGCGAGACATACTGTTCAGTTTTTTTGTTCTAAATCGTTTTGTGGTTCAGGACAAGTGAAAAGCCTACATGTGTTTTCCACCCCGTGGAATCAACAAAATGAAATGTTTAAATAAATCAGGGAAAACAGAACTGATTGATAATATTGGCATAACTGAAATGCGGCAAGGAAATTACGAAGAATGTACGAGTCTGTTCACTCTATTTTCCGAAATAATCTTTCGGAAAGATGCTTTTCTTGCCTTGAAAGTAAGTGTTAAAATGTTCTTTATGAATATAACTCTTTTTTTCGAAAGCAATGTATGTAATTTGGAACAGGTGTAAGTCGATTAAGTGCAAAGATGAAAATAGTTTGAGAATCATTTAATGGACATTTCCACTTTGACATGAAAAACGTTTTAAATCCATTCATTTTACAGATAATGACACAAACATGAGACGTGCAAAATATCTCGGCGATATTTGTTTCGGTTCTCGAGAAACACGCCTTCAAACACGGCTGAAATTCACCTACTACGTCACGAATTTGAAAACGTTCTCTCCAGTCAGGAAGTCCTCTGACGTCATCACTTAGAAATGCGTGCAGGCGGGGCTTCTGCTCGTCCCGTCAACTTAGCATGAGCCGAGGAAGCGACAGAAAATTCACTTGTTATTGTGTAAAACAAGTATCTTACAACTTTCAGTGCAAAAATCTGTGCTCCATTTCTTGGAGATGAATTATGCCCTAGCAGTATAGTAGTATTTTTACTATAATTCAGCCACTCGGTAGAGGGTTTCCCCATTAGGGTGACAAAGCAAACCTTGTAACAGTCAATGGCTGAACACGTGAACAGCCTTGTTCATTGCGAATACATAGGTTGGTTCTGACTGGCAAGAACTAAATGTTATAGGAATGCCTTTTCTGGAATTACAATTATTTTCGTCATAATATTTTCTTCACAAATTTTAAGATAATACGTTTAGAACACACTGGTTTACACGCCAATTTCTGTAATATGAGAGGTGATACGGTATAAAAAGGTACGGTGAGTTCTTTAATTTCCTGCAGTAAATGACAGTTTTCTTCAGTTAATATATATATTGCAAATTTTTGTATTTAGCCTACTTTTACGTTGCTTTTCCGTTCACTTTGTTTAACCGCAACGATGAGAACGCATGGTTAATTTATTATGTATCATCTCTAACATCACATTTCTTCCCTCTTTTGGCTAATCGCTACAATGAAGATGAATAACTACAAGCAGTATTCGAAGTCGGGGTGCAGGATTACACCCTCCCTCTACCCCCACACACACTACCACCAACTGCACAATCTAAGTATCACCCAAGCTGCCATGATAAGAGACGAACTTTTTCTTCTGTCCCATCTCATTTCGAAAACATTCACTTGTCCCATCTCCTTTTATGAGACGAGACGGATAATGCCTCGTCTCGTGAGCAACACTAACATTAACAATAAAAGCATCCCCCTAGCTGTCCCCAAAGTCTCGAGCAAACATCCTCCCATGTAACAATTTCCAGTTCAATGAAATGTCACTCACAAGGAAACAGTCATGCCCAGGCCGAGAGTCAAACCTGGAACATGCGACTTCCTCAGATAAATCATGACTTTCGTGTATAATAATTACAACGCCAGTTCATTCCTGGTAATTCTGAATCTGCAGTTTGGTTTGCATATATAAGCAGGATAATATTTAGTTTTCGAGGGCTGTACCGTCGAAACGAGAAGTCAAAATAAAAATAACAAAAAAAATATTAACAAAGGGGTTTTTTTTGTATTTATAATAATAAGCCTTTGCATACGTTGTTAATTCTATATTTCTCTAGACTTGAGACGAGAACGAGAATTGCCCTCCCAAACCGAGACGGATGTTTATAAATGAGACGAGACTGTCAATGAGACATTTACAAATAAACATGAGACAGA
This sequence comes from Lepisma saccharinum, assembly GCF_977018435.1. NCBI lineage: Eukaryota > Metazoa > Arthropoda > Insecta > Zygentoma > Lepismatidae > Lepisma > Lepisma saccharinum. Next base: position 67,871,974 of record NC_139243.1, read on the forward strand.
CGTTTACAACTCTCAACGAGAACGAGACCAAGGCTGCCATATCTCGTCTCGTTAAGATCCTTAGTGGTGAAGTTGTGAAGCAACCAATTAATGAGTTCGGGGTAACAAGATGAGGCGGCATTTTTCGCAGTACAAAATTCAAAATAATTATATCGTACCATTTCAGTATGGGATATTGTTATACACGTGGGCGTATATATAGTTCACGGGGTGGGGGGGGGAGGGATGGATCAACTTTTGGTATGATTAGGGTTGCTTTATTTCGTAAGTGAAAATCCAGGACACTGCTGGCCGGAAGCTTGTTGGGAAGCATGGGGGGAGGGGATGTTGGACCCGACCAAGTTGTGTGTTTGTAGTCACGAAGTCACGCTACTTAGTATTGATACTTTTCTGTTCATCTTGTGTAACTACGTTTTTAAGAACCAAATGTCTTTAATATGATTCGAGGGGGAAAAAAATAACTGATTTGACAGTCTCAATGCAGTTTGTTATCGCAGAAATTCCGAAACTATCAGGAAATTGCAGATATTGGTCTGCAGTCCCATCTGGTGTGTGGAATTACGAAATTTCCTTCCCATCCATATCCCGTCCTATACGTCTCTAATTTAAGAGAATGAAATAAGTCGGAAGGAATTTTTTTATGAACAAGCGGATAGAACAAGGAAACTGGTAACTTTAGTGAACCCAAAAAAGAGGGGGGTTGGACCCGTTGAAATCCCCTTAAATACGCCCACGGTTATACACATTATTTCCTTGTAATGATTATACATAAACTAAGTATAGATATGTACTGTGCAACTAATGTAATCTTCTCAGTGTATTTTCTCTTATCTGCACAAAAATATTTTATCATAATTTGCGCAACAGAAATGGAACACAAACTGAAATTGCTTTAAGGAAAATAAAGTCAAATAGTCTTTATAAATAAAGTGAAGAATGTGAAATTTCCTATTTTGCACTACATAGGTTACGGTAAATATCGATAAATATAAGTTTAAAAAATATTTTTAAGTGTCTGGTCAGCAACCAATTTTATAAGCAATATTTTTCGCATGGCCTGAGAACACACACGCAGCTGAACCCTTTCATTTATCTTGCACGTGAGTAGCACGGACATTTCATAGAAGAATGATCATTACAAAGCATAGCTTTCCTTTCTCCTATCGCTCCTTCTTCCATTATTTGAATCGGTACAAATTTGTAAAACTGCAGCACGTAAAGTAAGAAAAAAAAAAAAAGTGTTCCCCTGTGCTTAGCACCACGCAATGAAGGCATATAGGGAGTGTGGGGGTAACGCCCCACACTTTCTTGATCCGGTCGTGAGTCCGTGGGCTACCCATCCAGAACTGGACGCTCGAAGCAGACGACAAACGAGCTCTCCCTAAGGAGTGACGTAGTAACATGGCGGCGGCGTGTTTTCAGCGCAACGCTAGCCTCGCAACTTTGGAAGTTTCGTTTCTGCCTTAAACTGGACGCAGAGAAACGCGAGAACTTGCAGGGGTCATTTTTCCAAGATGTAGTTTTTAAAATTGTTGTTAAAAAAAATTGAGTGGAAATGTCCATTAATGTCCGTAATCATAAAAATAAGTCAGAAAAACATAATTGACATGCTAATGTTGCTGTTTCATTCAGTATGTCAATTTTTAGTGAAGACTGAAAATAGCCTCAATGAAATTGTTGTTATTGTTATTTATTATTATTATCATTATCCGGTGTTGTTATTAAAACAGCCTGCCTCTTTGGGGAAAAACTGCAACAGCATGTTTTCATTTATTTCCTCCCAAGCTTTGCAATACAGGTAAATTGCTTTATTTTCAAATCATTTCTGAGACCCCCAGTTAGGCAGTTACAACCGAGGTGCAGTGCAGATGAAACAGCACCGCTTTGAAAAGCCAGTGCGTATACATTAGTTTCGTGTGCGTTTCCCGTGTTACTTTTATTATCATAATTAAATGCTTCGCTCTCAGCACAGCTTCACCTTCGTTATAGTTCCTGGAATTCACATCGCATTCGCAATATTTAAATATAACGAGTAATTTAAACGTTTCTTCCATACCAGCAATGACAACACGCTGCTATTACACTTTTAGGAGGGGGAAAATAGTAATTGTTATCCTCGAAGATGGTATTGAGGCATCCTTTTTATTGATTAGTAACATAATTGAAAACGCGCTACTTTTAAAAGGGGGCAAAGTACATGTGAAAAAATGCATTTTGAAAATCCATATTCCTGAAACTTTCTGACCGATGCGCTACAAAGAAAGTTGTGTGTTCTCCTTTAGAATTTCGTCATTTTACAAATCGTAATATAATTTTAACAAAACATGGCATGCTAAAGAAGAATTAAAGAGTTTAAAAAATAATTGATTAATAGACTTAGTTTATTTGTCACATATGGCTAATCGCAAAGATGAGGATGCGTGATGATATGATGAAATTGAAGAAAGGAAAGTAGACCCATGCCCGAGCGGGGATTCGAACCTTGGGGCTCTTGGCATCGTAAAGCGTTGTGCTAACCACTTCGCCACGGAGGTTGTCAGCATTACAAGGAAATAAACAGAAAATGGCATCTATGTTTTAATATGTGAGAAACATTTGCGAGGAGGTTATTGAAGTAACAAATAATTATTACAAGACGTTGTGATGAAAATTATTAATATATCTGAAATATCGAGAGTTGACCTTGCAGTCTCTAAATGTACTTTTAGGGTTACGCAAAACCTTTACTCAAAATTTCTAGTGTAAATTCATAAGCTATTAAAATTTAAAACTTATTCCTGTTCGAAAAAAGAAACTGCCAAGTCAAATTAATATTTCGTATAAATACATATATTTTTCTTTCATGAGACCAGGACAGTATTTGGAGGGGACGGTGGCTTGGGAAGGCTATAGCCCCGGATCTCGATCTGCAAAGGGGCTTCCAGTGGGAAAACATTGCTATGAAATGGAAATAGTCCAGAAGAAATGGGCGACTTTTTTTTTTTTAAATGACTCAATAATACAAAGACAGAAGTGGACATTTGACAAGCTTAGTCTAAAACTTACAACTGAAATCGTACGCGTGTGTGTGGGGGGGGGGGGGGGGTAAGTGAAGTAACACAGTTGAATATGATTCACAATACTAAAATTAAAATAAATATGTGGGAACAATAGAAATCAAAATATATTGTAGCTAATGGCGCAATAGTAAAGATTGAGGGGGTATATCATATTTTCCTTAGGCAATCATGTTTGTTATCCCGTTTCATTACTTACTTACTTAGTCGCGTCCTCTTCTACCTGCCGGTGTCGAGGGGTTACAGAGAGTTCTCCAGACGTTTCTGTCCATCGCCTTTTCCTGTGCCTCTTTCCATCTTATGCTTCGTTTCTCCAAAATCTCTTTGACACTCATATTCCATGTCTTTCTTGGTCTTCCTTTTGGTCTTGTTCCTTGTGGACGTGCTTCCCATATCTGTTTTGGCAGTCTCGTCTCACTCATTCTGCTCAAATGGCCGAACCATCTGAGTTGATTACGTTCAACTGTTTCTTGTAGTGTCTGAGCATTTAAAGATTGCCGGATGGTTTGATTCCTTATCCGATCTTTCCTGGTTTTCCCACTTATTCTTCGAAGGTACCTCATTTCCATTGTTTGTACATTTTGCAGGTGTTTTCCAGTCATTGTCCAATTTTCACTGCTATATGTAAGTGTTGGTATATAAATTGTTTTATATACAGTGAATTTTGTTTGGGTAGATATTTCTTTTTTGCCTATAAATCCTCGGTTTATCATTTGATATAGCTTTCCTGTCTTCATGATTCTATCTCTTATTTCTTCCTCTTCTTTTCCTTGACTGTTTATAATTACTCCAAGATACTTGAAATTTGTCACTTGTTCTAAAGGTTTGTTATTCAGTTTTAACTTATGGTTTGTCTTTTCTCTGCTAATTATCATTGTTTTAGTTTTCTCCGTATTTATTTCTATATTCTTTTTCTTTAATTCTTCATTAAGAATATTTAGGTTATATTGTAAACTAGCCTGTGTATTAGCTATTAGTATAATATCATCAGCGTATATGAGCTCTGTTAATTTAATTGATTTCATATTCCAGTATCCTACATGAAATTGTTTCATTTTTATATGGCATTCCTTTATTACTTCATCTAATAGGATTATAAATAGATATGGTGATAGTATATCTCCCTGTTTAACTCCTGTTGTTATTTCAAATTCCTCTGACTGGTGGTTTCTCGTCCTCACGTAGCATCTGCATCCTTTGTACCAACTTTGGATTGCTTTTATTAGGTTTTTATCCACTCCTTTCTTCTCTAAAGATTTCCATATCTCATTCCAAGGAACTCTATCAAAAGCCTTTTGTAGATCTATAAAACATACATGCGCCTTTTTATTGTATTCTATTGTCTTGTCTGTTATTTGTTTGAGGGTGAAAATATGGTCTTGTACACTTCTTGCTGGTCTAAAGCCTGCTTGACTTTCTTCCAATTGCTCTTCGACATATTTTCTGAGTCTGTTCTCCAGGATTCTTGAATATATCTTCCCTGGCACACTGAGCAATGAGATTCCCCGATGGTTTCTGCATTCTCTATTATCCCCTTTCTTGAAGATTGGGATTATTACTGATATCTCCCATTCCTTCGGTACAGTTTTCTTTTCCCATATAGCATTCAATAGGTTCAAAAACAGTTGCTCTCCAGCATTTCCCATGTACTTAAGCATTTCTGGTGTTAAACCATCATGTCCACTAGCCTTACCTAACTTCATTTTCTAGTGCTGTTGAGGTCTGGGGAGGAAGGATTATGGCAAGATCATCCTCATAAAATCCCAGAAAAGCCCCATAACAGCACTACGACATGGCGAGAAAGTGCCGCCATTAAATAAGCACTGCCCCTGCTGCCTTGCAGGGAGGAGAGGGATCTCCAAAGGCTAGGGGAAGGTCACCCCAACAGAAAACCAAAGGGTGGAAGGAACTCTTAGGCATAGAGAAGCCGATCCTTCTAAGGGGAGTAAACCCCTATCAGAAAATCCCAGGTCCTCCAAGGAAGTGGAGGTTGGAGCATAGAGCCCACAAAAGAAAAAGGGGAGAAACATCCAAACCCCATTGCTGGCATAGCAGCAACAAGAAGGCAGCCCCTTCACTATGCTAGGAAGCTGCAGGCCAATCACCTACACTTCTTAAATAAAGATGATTAAAAGAAAAGACAGAGAGTTGGCCGGACGGATCTATAGGAAAGATAATTGGCGAGGACTAAGGTATACGACTTTTGGAACTTGGAACATCAGAGGCCTTAATGGAAAAGAAGTTGAAATAGTAAAAGAAATGAAGAACACCAAAGTAAAATATTTAGCCCTAACTGAAACCAAGAAAAAAGGAAATGGAGAAATTGAGTTAGATGACGGATATGTACTGATATATAGTGGAGTATCGAGAATGGAAAGAGCTAGAGGAGGGGTGGCACTTCTGATCCACGAAGAAAAGAAAAACAATATAATAGATTGGGAATTCATAAGTGAGAGAATAATGATTGTTAACATTAAAGAAGAAGAAGAAAATATAGCAATGATAATAGTTTATGGTCCAAATGAAGATGATACAGTAGAAAATAAAAACATGTTCTATGATTCACTACAGAAAATCATAGATGAAAGAAAGGAAGAAGTATTGATAGTAGGAGATCTAAATGGAAGACTAGGAAATAATACGGAAGAATGGAGACAGGTAATAGGACAACATGGAGAAGGGACATTAAATGATAATGGTACACGAATCTTAGAACTATGTGTAACAAATGACATGGTAGTGGTAAATACTAACTTCCCACATAAAGAAATCCATAAATACACTAGGGAAGAACCAACAAGAAGGGAAAAATCTATAATTGACTATTTCATAGTAGAGAGAAATACGATGAGAAAGATAAGAGATGCCAGAGTCAAAAGAGGGGCGGAAATTGGGAGTGACCATAAACTATTAATAATGGAAAGAGTAGTACAAAAAAGTAGAGTGCTAAAAACTAAAGGAAAAAGACAGGAAAAACAAAATAAAATAAGAATAAAGGCATATAAATTAAAAGATACAAAAGTTAAAGAAAAATATCAGCAACTAATAGAAGCAAAGATACAAGAGAAACATGAAAAGGAAGAAAGAGACGTAGATATATTGTGGGATGAATTTAAGAAGATTTTGCTACAGTCTGCAGAGGAATGCTGCGGGACAACATACATCAGAAACAAAATGAAAAGAACGGCATGGTGGACAGATGAGCTGAAAGAAGAAGTCACGCACAAGAAAATACTGTGGAAAAAGTACCTATCAGTTAATGATTTAGAAAGCTTCGAAGAGTATAGGAGGCAAAGGGATATAGTCAAAAAGAAAGTGTTAGAGGCTAAAAAGAACTCATGGAGAAAATTTGGGGAAAGTATGGAAGAGAACAGCCGAGAAAATCAAAAACTATTCTACAAAGTTTTAAAGACTATGAGAAAAGATAAAGAAAGCCCATTAAAATACATAAAAGGAAAAGATGGTAAACTAAGAACAAAACCAGAAGAAATCATGCAAAGATAAAAGGAATACTTCGAAGAATTGCTGAAGGATGAAACACAAACTAACAGGACGGAGGTTCAAACAGGAAACGAAAGAACAGAAAATACAGAAATGGAGGATGAAGAAGAGGAAATAAATGATATCAAAGTAGAAGAATTAAAAGCAGCATTAAAGAAAATGAAGAAAATGAAATCCCGTTTCATACGACACAAAAATGCATATTTTGGCCAAAAGAGCATTCATTCATTTATTTATTTTTGTCGTTTTACTGGGGGCAGATAAGAGAGAGAGAGAAATTGTCGAACGAGAATAGGGGGGCGATCCTGCTCCCTCCCTGTAGTGTGGTCACTGTCTATAGCTATGCTGGAGAAGAATGCACAAATTAATACGCTATTAAATAAAACAGATAATTTTAAAACTTTTAATCAAATTATTTGTGAACTATAATTTAAATTTAGAGAGAGCACATACTACCTGTTTAATTTAATTTGGATGAGTTAACTTCTGAAGCCTGCCATTTCCCAGCCTTCTTCCGGTGTAACTGCACTGCCCTTTGAGCCCCAGCTGTTGCGTTCATGTGGCGGAACGAGCAGAATACTAATTAAAACAAATATCTGACAAATATATATACGAGGTTTGGGTAGAAAAAAACCGGATTGATGTTGCTATTGGCAAACAACGAATGCGCGAAGGTTGAGCAATGCATGATTCTATACTACCATACCCTGCCTACAGAATGACTAATTGCCCTGGTTGCAGGCCTCTCAGTTTCGCTGTGGCACTTGGACAAAGCGGAACGTGCGTCTGTGCTCCGTCGGAAAAATGCTGAGTATTAAAATGGAACAGCGTGTCAATATGAAGTTCCTTTACAAACTGGGGAAATCCGCAACAGAAGCGTAAGACATGTTAAAATCTGTGTACTGGGATGAGTGTTTATCACGCACACAAGTGTTTGAGTGGTTTAAACGGTTTAAAGAAGGACAGGAAATGATCCAAGACAACCCACGTTCCGGACAACCATGCACGTCGAAAACGGAAACAAACATTCAAAAAGTGAGTGATGTGATTCGAAAAGATCGTCGATTGACCATTAGAGCAGTTGCTGAAATCACAGGAATAGACAAAGAAAGTGTTCGACAAATTTTACACGAGAATTTGAACATGAGTAAAGTGTGTTCAAAACTCGTGCCAAGGAACCTGACATGGGAACAGAAGGAAGCTCGAAAGAACATTTGTACGGACACTTTGAAGAACATTGAAACAGACCCTACATTCTTAGAGAGAGTGATAACCTGTGATGAATCGTGGATTTTCACGTACGACCCTGCCACAAAGCGCCAATCAATGCATTGGAAGACCCCGAATTCGCCACGTCACAAGAAAGCTCGCATGAGCAAGTCCAAATTCAAAGCCATGATGATTGTCTTTTTCGACATTCGAGGCATTGTGTACGTTCATTGGGTACCCGAGGGTCAAACTGTAAACCAACATCATTACATTAATGTGCTGAAAACCCTTCGTGAGCGAGTGAGAAGACGACGACCTGATTTGTGGCAACGGAAGTCATGGATTCTGCACCAAGACAATGTTCCTGTCCATACGGCCCTGTCAGTGAAGACATTTTTGGCTAAATATGGCATCCCAGTGTTAGAACATCCGCCGTATTCGCCGGACCTTGCTCCCTGTGACTTCTTTTTATTCCCCATAGTGAAGTCTGCCCTAAAAGGAACCAGATTTGAGACAGTAGAAGCTGTGCAAAGAAAAGCGACGGATGTAATGAACATGATCTCCGAAAATGACTGGCAACACTGCTTCCAGCAATGGAAAATTCGTATGGAGCGGTGTACAGATCGTGCAGGGGAGTACTTTGAAGGAGCTAAAGTTCCTGTTGTACAAAATGCCGAATAAAAGATTTCATAGCATCAGTCCGGTTTTTTTCTAGCCAAACCTCGTATATATAAAAAACAACGTGTTGATGCTATTGACGGCGCCAAAGAAAAAACAGAAGAGAAACGTATTTTACGGGAAGCAGTCACGTTTATTACACCCTTACATTTGCATACAATTTTAAAATGTTCTGCTTTTAGATCTCGCACAATGCCTTTTTCACAAAAATGGGCAATCCCGCATTTTTTATATCAATCAAGCTGTGATATTTTAGATTTCTTCCGTTAGTTTTCTGATAATAGTTTTCACATCTTTCCATAGCATTTAGGCATGATTTCAGTTGACAAGAACAAAATAATCTTATTTCAAAACATAGAGCAAAATTAAATCCAACGCGCTTAAGTTAAAACTCCCTACATTGGAAGAATGGAGAAAACAAAAGACGATTTCTTGAAAACTATTTTACACATTTGAATCAACTTTGTGATAAATTGATTAGAAAGGATGAATCTTAACAGTAAAAGTTGTAACTTCTCTCCTGCTACTATATTTTAGAAGATATTCGTTGTCAAATATCTCAATATTTGCAAAAGGAACCAGCCTTTTCCGTGCCGAGCGTTTCGACGATGACGTAATGCATCCACGGACAACTGCGCATACGATATGCGCCGAACGAGCATCCCCTGTGACGCGCACACTACGGAGCGAAGAAGTTTTTAGGTTTTCGGAAAGACCAAACAATAAGTGAAAACGGATAATTCAATATTATTTTTTTCTACTCAGTGGGAAGGTAAGGGACAATATTCTTCGCTGTACTTGAAATTGCAGAGTACGCAACACATATGTAGAATATGTAAAAGGTCTTTTGTTGAAGACTGGAATGTTAGTTTTTTTTGCTTTGAGTTTCACAATCAAGAGAGAGATGTATTTACTGTAGCATCCAAAATTCTACCAAATAATGCATGTATAGTTTCAAGACTTTTATCTGGAATTTATGTTCAGTTTAGATAACCAGATGAACATATAAAAAGGTCTACTTTTGGTAAAATTTTCGTATCCCCAAAACGTATTTCTTCAATTTTACAGGAGAAAGTACTTGCCGAAATGGGTTTATTTATACTTTAGGAAGGTCTTGGAAGTTTGTTTTCACCTCGTTGAAATTTTTTTGCCGGTAAATCATGTAATTTTCGACATTAATGTCACTCCAATGCACGAAAGCTGTTCCCTTGATGTCCGTCTACTACGTGAACCAAATATTTGCGAGCGTTTCATGACGTAACAACCGGTCAGTGTTTCCAAATACGCGGTTTTGTAACTGTGTAACAGTTCTAGAACGTAAATAAACGTGAGTTACTGTTCATCATTTCTGATTACGAACTTGCGACAACATGACGTGCACAGGATCAGTGGCGTGCTCAATGTGAGGTTGATGGGGGCTATAACCCCCCCTTTCGCCCAGTATCTCTAAGGCTATTTATGAATGGTTCGTGGGCTATTTATGTATGGTTCGTGGGGCTATCCGTGAATGGTTCGTGGGGCTATCTGTGAATGGTTCATTGGGCTATCCGTGAATGGTTTGTGGGGCTATCCATGAATGGTTCGTGGGGCTATCCGTGAATGGTTTGTGGGGCTATTTATGAATGGTTCGTGGGGCTATCCGTGAATGGTTCGTGGGGCTATCCGTGAATGGTTTGTGGGGCTATTCGTGAATCGTTCGTGGGGCTAGCGCCAATGGTTCGTGGGGCTATCCGAGAATGGTGTGTGGGGCTACGAATATTTTTTTCGAAACCAATTTTTAACTATTGAAACCTTTGCGTGGCCCTACTAACCTATCCACGCGCCAATGGTTCGTGGGACTAGCGCCAATGGTTTGTGGGGCTAGCGCCAATGGTTCGTGGGGCTATCTTTTTCACTATTGAAACCTTTGCGTGGCCCTACTAACCTATCCACGCGCCAGTGGTTTGTGGGGCTAGCGCCAATGGTTCGTGGGGCTAGCGCCAATGGTTCGTGGGGCTATATTTTTAACTATTGAAACCTTTGCGTGGCCCTACTAACCTATCCATGCGCCAATGGTTCGTGGGGCTAGCGCCAATGGTTCGTGGGGCTATTTTTTTCACTATTGAAACCTTTGCGTGGCCCTACTAACCTATCCACGCGCCAATGGTTCGTGGGGCTATATTTTTAACTATTGAAACCTTTGCGTGGCCCTACTAACCTATCCACGCGCCAATGGTTCGTGGGGCTAGCGCCAATGGTTCGTGGGGCTATATTTTTAACTATTGAAACCTTTGCGTGGCCCTACTAACCTATCCACGCGCCAATGGTTCGTGGGGCTATATTTTTAACTATTGAAACCTTTGCGTGGCCCTACTAACCTATCCACGCGCCAATGGTTCGTGGGGCTATATTTTTAACTATTGAAACCTTTGCGTGGCCCTACTAACCTATCCACGCGCCAATGGTTCGTGGGGCTATCTTTTTCACTATTGAAACCTTTGCGTGGCCCTACTAACCTATCCACGCGCCAATGGTTCGTGGGGCTATCTTTTTCACTATTGAAACCTTTGCGTGGCCCTACTAACCTATCCACGCGCCAATGGTTTCAGTTGCTTTGTTTTATTTCAATCACTTATCGCACAACACTCTTGCTACCTTGCGTTCTGACGTCAGCAGACTGAAGTTTATTTTTAGGCTAAAGGCCTATGTTGTTATCCATATCATTAAAATTTCAGTAACCACCAAACGTCTCTAATTCCCTTATTTTCGTATTTTCCACATTCATACTTACGTATTCTCCATACTAGTACCTAGATATTTTGCTATGAAGAAGGTCGCAACACTGCATAACCACTGATCATGGACTACGCTAGTCAAGATTTCTCCGCCATATCGCGTGTAACGCAAGCAAAAGCGAAGAAAATAAAAATACTCCATATTTCGAAAATTGAGATTATTTGCCTGCAAAAAACGAAACGCGAAATAGAAGAATCCTTACGAATGCAGAATATGTAAGTATCAATGTGAAAAATACGAAAATAAGGGAATTAGAGACGTTTGGTGGTTACCGAAATTTTAATCTACTTTTTTCTACAAAATGTACAAATTTAAGTAAAAATGCTATTCGCACTGAAGCTGAAATAGGTCGTTGCCATATGAAGGGCCAGGGGGAAAAACGATGAATGTCGTTTTTTCGCCCATTTTGAGATCGCAGCGCCATCTGATAGCTCAAAAGCTGAACTATAAGAATGAGAACGGCCTTGGTTGGGAAATGGTGAGAAGTGCCTGAAAAACGCATTATTATTTTGACATATATTGACGTATTTATGAAAGAGAAATACTTGTTTTTGATTTCCTGGCAAATCGTCTCGAATGAACATTCATCGTTTTTCCCCCTGGCCCTTCATATGCTAGGAAACTGTGCTGTCCAATATGAAATTCATACTTCTAAAAAAATAATATTAAATTAATAGAAATATTTGAACATACCTACAAGAATTACGAATAATAAATGGTACACAAAAGAAAGAAAAACAATCAGACTAGAGGATGCTTATAAAAAATTGCTTCATCCGGATTTATGAGTGCTGTCTAATATAGAACTATCAGCATTGGTAAGAAGAAAATGAGAACACATCTAACATGGTTCACTCCTAAATTAGCGAACCTTAGAGCTATTATGCTCAAACTACATGAAAATGCCAAAACTGGCGATCAAACTGCTAAATTGAACTATAGTGAGATTTAAAAAAATAGAAAGGAAATAAAATTAGCTAAGCTAAAAGCTAATGAGAAGTACATAGCTAAGGCAAGTAATAAATGCAAAGCTGCCTGGTCAATAATCAAAAAGGGAATTAGGATAAGGGACGAAACAAAGTTGCCAAGTATGACACCCAATGAGTTTAATAGTTTCTTTATAAACAATCAAGAACATTTAAACAAAATTTCTGTGAACTATAAAGACAATGTCAACAATGACCTTAATGGCTGGCTATTTTGGTAGGCAAAGTTTCCCACAATTTAATCATAAAACAATTAAAACTACCAAAGCCGGGAAGATACCTGTTAGATATACCAGAAACACATTTAACTCATTTATTTTGAAATAAAATTAATTTCTACTTACCTCTTATGCATAGCGGAACATTTTTCAACTAGGGATTACTTTTTTGTCAATGAAAAAAGCTTTATTTTTAACATTATAAGTATTTTATTGGTCGTTGCTAATTGGTGGCGAAATTTTGACTCACGTTGTCTATTGTCAGCTGATATGCTGTGTCGTCAACTGATATGCAGTATTTCAGGTACTACTTTAGTATACCGGATACACCTATCAATGATTTATTTCACAATTTTTTACATTGCTAACGTACTATTTTGCATTGCGGAACATTTCTTTAGGTGAAATAATGAATTTCTAACGAAAATAATATCTATTTCTTTCATTAACGAGTACTTACAGTTGTTCCTTATTTCCCACAAACCATCCACGGTCAGCCCCAAAAACCATTGACGTTAGCCCAAAAATTCAGGATAGCCCCACAAACCATCACGGGGACGAGGTATGCCTACTAGGTTAGGCCTGTTAGGTTAGGTTCCATTAGCACTCCTTTCGTTCAATTTTGCACATACGAACAAAATCGACTTGTAGCAGCAGCAATAGTGCGTATTGTGCTCTCATGCAGAAAGCAAATGGCAGCAGCAGCAATAGCGCGTTGGAAATAGATTTTCGTCGAAAACCACTTGCATAGATTTTCATAGAAAACCACTTGCATTCGCATTAAAATGGATCAAAACTACATTCCCGAACATCAACAATGCTACAGAAACTGATTTGCGTAAGTACTTTCTCCTGTACATTTGAAGAAATCCGTCTCTGGTATAGTAAAGTGTTACCTTGTTTCCAAACTTATGAACCGATAAATGCCGCACAAACTATTCACAAAAGGTTTTTAAGCGAAAATTGATCCACAAACCATTCACGGAAGGTTAAGTTATGTTCAGTTAGGTTAGGAACCCTGGGGGGCAAAGGCGGTCAGGGGCGTGATGCTGATCACATCACCCCCACTCACGACCGGATCAAGAAAGTGTGGGGCGTTACCCCCACACCCCCTATACGCCTTCATGGCGTGGTGCTATGCACAGGGGAATACTTTACCTTTTTTTTATCAGTTAGGTTAGGCAAACAGAAAATTGAATTGGAGAAAAAAAAAACCCGCTCACACGTCATCTTGTAAAACTACCGCGTGGTTGTTACACTAACACTTATTAACCGAAAAATGATTGTTTTTAATCCACAAACCACTCACGGAAGGTTAGGTTAGGCAAACATAGAAAATTAAATTAAAAAAAAAAATCCCGCTCACATGTCATCTTGTATAACTACCTTGTGGTTGCTACACTAACAGGGGGTTACGTAATCGAACGCACGGAACATTTGATTCACGTAGTCGACGGTAATGGTGGCACGAGCTATCGTGCAACAGAGATACATGAATGTCAAAAAATACCTTATTTACAGGTTGAATAACTTGCACAATTCGAAAAAACTCATTTCCGTAAGTAGTTTCTTGTGTAAAATTGAACAAATGTGTCTCCGATTTTTTAACGAAATTAGTATCTATTGTTGACATATCGAGTAATTATTGTTCGTTCTTTTCTCGCTTCCTGAACATGCAAAATGGCAGGCAAATCTTGACTAGCCCCAAAAACCATTCACGATAGCCCATGCACCATCAGGGTAAGGTTAGGTTAGGTTGCTTTAGGTTGGGCAATATAGTGAAAAAACTGTGTTTGGAAACACTTACTGTTGATTACGTCATTAGATGCTCACAACATCTGGTTCAAGTACATGGATGGAAATGCAAGCAACAGCTTTTGTGCATTGGACGGACATTATTATAGAAAAATACTTGAATTAGCGGCCAAATACATTTAAAAATGCGAGAAAACACTTCTACCAACTTCCGAAATTACACACACACTCAATTCCGTAAGAACTTTCTCCTGTAAATTTGAAGAAATTGAATTCCTACTTTGATAGTTTTACTGAAATTTTAATTTTTGTTCCAAAAATGAAAAACTCCTCTAGTGAAGATTTTTTCGGTCTCTCAACCTTTATTATAAAGTATATAATTGACATAATAGCTCTTCCAATTACATATCTTATTAACAGGACATTAAATGATGGTATTTTTCCTGATAATCTAAAAATATCTATAACAGTCCCTATCCACAAAAAGCGTGATAGAGATAACCCTGGTAACTACCGGCCTATGTCCCTTGTTCCAGTGTTTTCTAAAATTATAGAGTACTGTGTAAAAAAGCAATTGGCCCCTTATTTTGAACAGAATTAACTTATTAATGTAGCCCACTTTGGATTCAGATCGGGGCTATCTACTATTAATGAGATAATTAATGGTTTCGAGTCTGGCTCATATACATGTACTACTTTGATAGATTTAAGTAAGGCCTTTGATACAGTTGTGCATGAAATCTTATTTAAAAAAACTACAGTTATGGAATAAAGGTTACCAAACTATCCATTCTTAAGTCTTATCTCACTAATCGGCGACAGATAGTAAAATGTGATAATAAGAAATCTGATGAGCTAGACGTTTTGTCTGGTGTCCCCCAAGGATCAGTATTAGGTCGATTTTTGTTTTTAGTTTATGTGAATGACCTACCTAATTGCCTGCCATATAAAACAGCTATCTATGCTGATGACACTACATTTATTACAAATGATCATAGTATTCTTAACCTTAGTATCAAAAATAAAGAAATGTTAAATGCTTCCTCTATATGGTTTATAACAAATAGCTTGGTGGGTCATTCCATGTCAAGTGGTCTAGTTTCAGAAAAGTGCCACGCTCGACCATCTTGGATTTAGCTTAAATTTTGTATGTAGAGTACCACATGTCTAAAACGAACTTCGGTAAAGTTTTAGATTCTACAGTAGAATACTTATTGAGATATAGCCATTTGTTTGACCCCATACCCTGACCACGTAACGTACGACACTGAGATTTCACCAACTTTGATACCTAATATCTCTCTTTATATTCTTTTAAAATGAGTGAAACTTAGCTAGCTTGTACAACTTTTTGCGCTCTATTTTATGGTAATAATAACTATTATTTCTGTGCACGCTGTAGGTAGATAAATTATATCAAAGTCGGCCAAAAAAATGGACTTTTAAAAAAAATTGAAATTTTAAAGTTGCATAGTTCCTTCAATAATTATTTAATAGATGTCAAATTTGATGCATAGCATGTGTACAAGTTGTCCTTTAAAGGTTTATAATTTCATTGTGGTAGCTCTTTCTGTTACTTTACAAAGTTAGTGTAAAGTTGACAATTTGTGTAAAAAGTAAAAAACTGAGGTATTTTAAATTCTATTTTGCAGAAAAGTATCTTCTAGAAACGTTTGAAAACCACTTCCATTGGAAAGAGCATGTCTTAAAGCACCTAGAAAAGTAGATTTGATTGACTAACGCCAGCATCTAGTGCCAAAAAAAGAGGGCCAAAGTTGAAAATCATTGCCATAGCGACAAATATAATTCAAAATGCAATCATGCTGTTATTTAGATTTCTTGATTTTCTCATATGTGTTGATATTATTAGACAAGTTTTCGTTCATAAACGAGCACATTTAACCTATTATACAGACTTTTAGATTCCCATTAGTATGATATAATTTGCTAATTGATCTAATTCGAAATGGACGTCAGCGAAGCAATTGATTATGATTCTCCTATAACCGAATGCACTGTTGGGCAAAAATTGTCATCAAAATGTCACCATGGTTCATTTTATTCCAACAAAATCGGGCTAATTTCTGTTAGCAGCTTGTCAGCAAATGAAAGATTACTTATTGCTCGACGATCAGAAGTTGAGCTTATGGACAATGAATTGGTCTGTTTGCATCACCAAGGAAAATACCTCCTCAAATACGAAATGAGCCAAAAATCGTGTTGCAATCCGTTTGGAAAGCAGAACCACATGATCAAAGGTGGCTTGTTAAAGGTCACTTTAGCCATGTCTGAGGAACTGAACAAAGTGACCAAAGTGAATGTAAAGCCAGGTCAGAAAATTTGCATCAAGTGCAAAGCTGAATACGTTTCTAAGACTGAAGTCACAGCAACTTCTTCTTCTGACGAATTTGATTCAAATGCATCCGATAGTCTTGATCAAAGCTTGACTGCTTTAGGCACTTCTCCATTGAAAATTCGTAGGATTAGCAGCCAAAACAAAGCTGGCTATTTGAAACACAAAATTTAACGTGCACAAAATGTGATATCAGAAAAAATCATGTCCGTCTCCGGAATGACAGATGATATTGCACAATTTAGTTGCTCTGCTGAATGCAGTTTGTGTAATGATTACACTGACCTTATCAAAGAAATGAAAGCTAAAATCGAAATATCCAGTAGATCAAGAAAAGTTCAGCTGCTGACTATGGCCCCAAGAAGTTGGTCAATAAAGGAAACTGCAAGGAAGTTTGGCGTTTCTGAACACATGGTCAAAACAGCCCGGAAAATTAGGGCAGAAAAAGGTATATGTACATTACCTGATGCAAAGGTTGGCAAACCATTGTCAAAGGAAGTTGCTGAAAGAGTCAGGCGTTTCTATGAAGATGACGAATTTAGCAGGATGTGTCCTGGCAAAAAAGATTATGTTTCAGTTCGGATTGGTGGTATTAAAGTTCAAAAGCAGAAGCGGTTGATATTGTGCAACCTTAAAGAGCTGTACGTGGCATACCGTAATAAATATGGAGCTGAAATCAGTTTCTCCAAATTTTGCGACCTCAGGCCAAAGTGATGTGTGACTGTTGGTGCGTCAGGCATGCATTCCATCTGTGTGTGCACCATACATCAGAATGTTAAGCTCATGATGCAAAGTGCTAATATTAAAGATGACTACAAAATGCTAATAGAAAAGGCAGTATGTGATCTGAGTGCCAAGGACTGTATGCTGCACCGTTGTCAAAGCTGCCCAGGTGAAGATGCAGTTATGGTTTACTTAGAAGAAATATTCCATGACTGGGATGCAGAGGAATCAATTGAATTCAAACAGTGGGTTCATACTGACCGTGAAACACTAGAAACCAATGTATTAACAGTGGAAAATTTTATTGAAAAACTCTCAAGCAAGATTTGGAAGCTGACAGGCCATCATTTTGTTGCAAAGCACCAAAGTGATTACTTGAAGTCATTGAAGACTAACTTAAAAGCAACAGAATTGATAGTTCTGATGGACTTTGCCGAGAACTACTCATTTGTAGTGCAAGATGCTGCCCAGGGCTTTCACTGGGAAAATTCACAGGCCACCGTGCATCCATTCGTTGCATATTATGTCGACAATATGGGCAACTTGCAAATTGTTAATTGTTGCATGATTTCTGATAAATTGCAACATGATACAGTGTCTGTACATGTGTTTATTCGAAAGTTAATCGAATTTTTGGTGACGTGGACAGAAGTTACCAAAATATACTACTTCAGTGATGGTTCTGCTGCCTAATATAAAAACTACAAGAACTTTGTGAATTTATGCAACCATAAAAATGATTTCAATATCGAGGCTGAATGGAACTTCTTTGGTACAAGCCATGGAAAATCACCCTGTGATGGGGTTGGTGGCACAACTAAACGGCTGGCTGCTCGGGCAAGTCTCCAGAGACCTTCATCTGACCAAATATTGACGCCAAAAGATCTCTTTGACTTTTGTGATCAAAACATAAGTGGAATTAAATATATTTTTGTCACAAAAGATGAAATTGAAGAGAGCAGAAAGTTTCAAGAAGAACGGTGGCGAGAAAGCAGCACAATAGCTGGTACTAGAGAGCATCACCAATTCATACCAGTTGGCTTAAACTCGATTAGTGTCAGCAAAGTTTCCAATGACACGATAAATTTTGTTGCCAGAATTTCTGATACCACTATTTTGCACTTGAAATTGGCTGAGCTGTCCCCTGGTTGTTACGTTGCCTGTATTTATGACAACAAATGGTGGACTGGCAATGTTGTTGAGGTTTCAATTGAAGAAAATGATGCATTGGTAAATTTCATGCATCCGCCAGGTCCTGCTCATTCGTTTTATTGGCCAGAAAGGCAGGATATATGTTGGATTCCAGAGCAACATCTCATTTGCATGCTCCCTGCTCCTTCAGTCACATCGTCAGGCCGACAATATCAATTTCCAGAAAATGTGCTGAAGGAAGTGGCTTATAAATGTAACAGAATGTGAAGATTGCTATCAATTGAAATCAAGCTGTGGACATCGGCTTAGGAACCATATAAGATACCCACTTTAGGCTTGAGAACCTAGGATAAGCTGCTCAATCATTGGCTTGGGATCCAGGCAGACACCCACTTGAGGCTTTGGAACCTCGATTAAGAAACCAAATCAAAGGCTTGGGAACCTTGACTAAGAAACCCACCCGTGGCTGGTATTGCACGGCTATCGGGTGTGGCCCCTACGGCGATGTCACCATGGACCAACGCAATATAATACTCATAATTTCTCTATAAAAAGCATTAAGAGAAGTCTTAACCTATAAAAGGGCAGAATTTGAATATTAAAATGAAAGCTGTAATAAGGAAATGCTTCTCACTTTGGCCCATTTTTTAGGGCATTGTATGCTGGCGTTAGTCAATTAAATCTACTTTTCTAGAAGGTTTAAGACATGCTCTTCCCCATGAAAGTGGTTTAAAAACGTTTCTAGAAGATACTTTTTTGGAATATGGGATTGAAAATACCCTCTTTTTAGCCATTTTACAAAAATTGTCAACTTTACACTAACTTTGTAAAGTAACAGAAAGAGCTACTGTCCTGAAATTACAAACTTTCAAAGAACAACTTGTAGAGCCACTATGTATCAAATTGGGCATCTATTAAATAAATATTTAAGGAGCTATGTAACTTTAAACTTTCAGTTTTTTTGAAAGGTCAATTTTTTTGACTAACTTTGACATAATTTATCTTGCTACAGCATGCACAGAAATAATAGTTATTTTTACCATGAAATAGAGCGCAAAAAGTTGTACAGGCTAGCTAAGTTTCATTTGTTATAAAAGAAAATTAATAGAGATATTAGGTCTCAAAGTTGGTGAAATCTCAGTACCGTACGTTATGTGGTCAGGGTATGGGGTCAAACAATTGGCTTTATCTCAATAAGTATGCCACTGGAAAATCTAAAACTTGGCCAAACTTCGTTTGAGACATTTGGTACTCAACATACAAAATTTCAGCCAAATCCGAGATGGTCGAGCGTGGAGCCCTAGACCACTTGACATGGAATGACCCTGGTGTTTAAATACGACAAAAACAGAAACTCACTTTTTCTACTTAAATAACCCACCGTGCACCTTAAATAATCAGGATTATGTAAAATTGCTTGGCATATATTTAGATACAAAATTAAACTGGTCAGTTCATACCCAGGAATTATGTAAGAAACTTGCACGTGTCTTATATGTATTGCGGAAATTAAAAAGGTCTGTAAGTGAGGAAACACTTACTGTATGGTAATTTACTATGGGGGAACTCTACAGGTGCAAAGGAAATCTTTAAATGGCAAAAGAAGGCTATACGTTGTATTAAAGGAGTACAGGATATGGAGTCATGTAGGGAATTCTTTAAGGAATACCGTATTATGACAGTGCCGTCTATAAATATTTATCATAGTTTAATGTACATAAGGAAAACCTCCCCAGTTTTAGGTTGCGATCTAGCGTACATGACTATAATACAAGTCACAATCTGAATATAGAAATGCTGTACGCTAGACTATGCAAGACTCAGCAAAATTTTAAACATAATTGAATGAGATTATTCAATTCGCTACCAGCTTCTATACTTAATTTGGAAAATAAGCAGTTTGCTAAACACATTAATAATATATTAGTACGATATTGTGTATATATAGTGTCATGGAATTTGAAGAACACTTCCGCCAGGGCCTGTAAAATGTAAATGTCTACTCATAATGCATCACAGAGCTGTAGAATGGGTTTTTGTACATGGCTTGTATTGTAATCAAAATAGAGTACTATTTTTCAATTGCATTCGCTGTAATAATATGTAGTTTAATTTGCAAACTTCGTATTGTTGAATGTGTAATATTTTAATATGTTTTTTTTTAAAATTTTCTTTCTTTTTTAATGTTTTATATTGACATTTATATTCTTATTATGACGAAGTCTATTGCAATCATGTTGTCTAATGATTAATAAAGTATTCCATTCTAAGACAAATTATGCAGTGAGAAAGATCCATGAAAGAAATAAGTGGGGAAGCAAAAATATTTTCAGACTGTAGTTTTATTTTTTATGCACACAAAGACAAAAATTGATATTTGCACTACAAGCATGCTTATTTACCTAGTTTATATATTTTTTCACTGGCGAGGAGCGAAGTGGTCCTCACACCTGCACTGCATGCATTATGTCCAAAGCAGATGCATTGTTCATTTTTGGACGCCTACCATGTGGTCGCTATATTTTATGTTAGAAGGGTGTGATTACCATTTACTCTGTATTTGGTGATTATATTGGATCTCGAGGGGGAGAGGGACTTTTGCCCGTAGTCCCCTTGATCTGCCCATTGTGCTGCAAGATTAAATATCATCTGAGTTTCAAATTGATTCAGGATACAAATTAATGGGGACGACCATTAGACTCCAGGATGGAATTGGGTGCACCAATAATGCAGAAATTGTTAGGTTGTTTTGAATACTATATCTCCCTCCTGTGCCAATAAATGCTAAATTGGCAAGGGTATGGCATTATAGGCTTCTCTGGCATAAACTAATTCCAGCTAGAAATAGAACCATGAAAGGAAGAACCATATAACATACTTCATTTTGTGATTATACCCATTGACTCTGGACAAACCCAGGTTAGGTACCTTCCAATTCTCTTGAAACATGTTTGTTTTACGTCCACTTTATACTCCGTTAAGGTAATTGAGGCTGGGACTACAGTCGAAAGTGGGATCCAATTCACTGTGCAATGTGTCCTACTAGGGATCGATCCCAGAAGTCATGATTACAAGGCAATTTCCTTGAAAGAGAATGAAGCAAATTGTAGCCTCTCCTACTCTTCAATTAATTGGTGTAGTACAATATGTGACTAATCATCTGACTGAAGAGTTACTCTCTGATAGGGTTACCAGATAGCTAGCTATAAGGGCATGCTGTCCCAAAATATGGGACATAAAACATTCTCAATAAATAATATGTATTTCTATAGATCACGTTAGAAAGCAATTTAAAAATGACACTTTTCAGTTTAAAAGAATGAATTGTTAATGTATTTTTAAATGCAAAATTTCAAAACTTGCAATCATACTAAACAATGCAACTCTTACTACATGATTTAAGTGGTACTTCTCAGAGCAGCCTATTTTTCTAAAAAAAATCAGGTTTAGTCAAAATATATTTATGTTAGAGTTGGCAGTCAAACTCTTTGAAATTATAGGGACCAGTACCAACATTTTACAAACTTTATGAAAAATATACATTTGCATTATGACTTGTAATGGCAAATAAATATTCAGCAATTACCATAATTTGAAATGTTTCCAGAGTTTCATCTTGAGTAGTTTTTAGTTCAATTACAGGGTTTCTAAGAAAATAACAAATCCAGAATTCTCTGGACTCTTCTTGGCCTTTTTTTTCGTTTTCCTTGGCTTTTATTTAATAGACCCCGACTTAGATAAAGTTGGAAATTAGTAATAAAGAAAATAAATATTTATTTAATGAAAAATCCCTACCAAAGGGCCAGTTAAGATGAAAACTAAAGCTGTATTTAAGAAGAGAATTAAACCTGCTTTATCTATTAATGCATCCTGGACTGCATTTGGCAGACTAGCAAGGCTCTGGCATCTGGACTCTCAGCCACTATAATCTTATGTGGGGCTTGTGTCTGTTGTCCCTATATGTTTGCGACTGTCCCTTCATCCATCTTATCTTAACACCATTCATCCTCATCTTCGCAATTAGCCAAAGGGGCAGAAAAGTGAAGTAAAATATAGTACATCTCCCAATCAATCATTGTGATAGCAAAAATTCTTGACCACAAGAATAAATAAGGCAAAAAATTTCACTCAGGCATTAAACAGTGACATCAGTAGTAAGAGATCCCAAAAGTTTGTTCATTACTTGCTTCCGTTTTCCCATTTGTTTTCAAGCAGGACAAACATTTTTCTTTTTGGGCAATGACTGAATATCTATGTTAATCTTAAAGGTTCACATATAACCACTTTTTGTAGATGCAAAATAATCTAACAGTTATTTTTAGTGATTTTTATTTTATTTTATCTGCAACGTTTCACCCTGGTTTCCCAAAACTTTTTCAGGCTACACCAAGATATACATACAACAACTGATGAATGACTGAATCAAAATAAATATCAGATTCGAGTTTGGAAGTGCAGTAATTGACTTGTAACTTGCATGATTTTTTCTTGTTACATATTTTCCTAATTAATATTATGTGATGCTCAAAATGTATTACGTTTATGAAATTTTTCAAATTCCTCCCGGATGCCGGACATAAGGTAAAATGTAGGACATGTCTGGGGAAAAAGCAGACGTCTGGTAACCCAACTCCCTCAGCACTTGTGTTTTTAATCTGTGGAGAACAAGTTGATTTTTAGAGGTGTTAAATTTAAACTGTGAATTGCTATTAATATCAAGTTTACATGCAAATTAATGTCAAAATATTCATAAATGCAAATTTTGTAAGCAATTGATGATCATGGGCTGACATCTATGACTTAAGCATACAACTTTGATATGTTTACAATGTAATTTTTTTATTAATCCAGAGCAAATTAATGGATGCAAGGGGTATATAAAATTTTACATGTGTGAGAAATAAATCAAGCAGGAATGTGTAGTTATGAATATTCTAGGTGCTCTAATGCAGTCAGGGTACCATGATTAAAGGGCACACCAGAATCTTACCCAGGAGGCCAGTCGAGACCAGGCTAGCCTCAAGTATTTCTGTTGTCAGGGCTGATTGTGTCCACCCCTCATAACAATAATAATCACGTTTGTAACAAATAGGATTTGTATTTCTGTTAGATTTTCAGATAGAAAGTTATTTATGAAGCAAGTGTCATTTCATACTTTGAATGCAAGAACAGACATGGTATCAATATTGCAATGAGGTGAGACTTGGTAATCTTGTCTTCTTTCATGTGCAAGGAGGTTGGTCTCATTGATGGTCTCACATCAAGTTGTAAAATTGTATCTTGGTGCCCCATCTGCATTGAAAAAAAAAGAAAGTCTCGTTCCTGACTTGATCTCAAATTTAAACCTGAATGCTGCAAAGATAATCACGATAAACAAATTATATAAAATAAATCTAGATATCCCGTGGTGCAACAGCCTGTGAGGGGCAGGGCCTACCTACCGACTCCTGGCCTCATTCGCACCTGTCGAGGTGGGAGATCATCCAACCACTTACGGGGTTTTGTGTGGTCAGCATGACCAATACCTAGTCGTAGGTTTCCATGACAGGATTATGCAACCCATTCGTCTCTTCCAAATTTCCTCACGATGGTGGGTGGCCACCAGTCCCATGCACAGGCCAAAATCTCAGGAGAAAAGTTCCCCCAGGAGATTCGAACCGGTGGCGTCTCATAATTGGAGCCCTGTTGCTTAATGCTGAGCACAGTGATGACCAGATACAGCACCACAGCCAATATTTTTAGTTATTTCCCAGCACATCATTATTTTTTTTTTAGGATTGCACCACCATTGTTGTTATTTACTGAAATAAGGGAATTGTGTCTAGTCCGATATTTAGAAACCTTGTAAACAATAGGTCTAGAAATATATTTGGGGAGCGGGTGGGGGGTCCGAACCAAGTATCTCAGAAATCATAATACAGTAAACCCTCGTTAACACAAAATTGCTTAAGATGAACACTCGGTTAACATGAACAAAATGTTGGTCCCAGCAGGTATGTATTATATCTTATAGAAAGTTTTATCGGTTAACGCGAATTTCGGTTACCACGAATTACGAACTGTTTTCTTAGTCCATTGCGTCATTAGATCTCATTTAACATGAACTTTCAAAGCTTTTCATAACCATTTCTGATGTTCCTCTGTCGTTCCTCTGCTAGGTATGTAAGAAATTGCTCAACAATCAACTTATACAGTATTGTAACCAACAGATTCAGATCAACAATGTGTTGATGTGTTCAAGTGTGTTTTTCTATTCTTTAAAACATAGCCAGTATGAGTAACATTAAGATTAAAACTTGCGTGCAATTGCTCGACAATCGCGATCATCGCATCAACAATGAGCTTATAGGTATTTAACCAACAAATTCAGTTGTGTGTTCAGATGTGCTTTTCTATTCTTTAAAACGTAGCCAGTACGAATTGACTGCTAGTTTTATGGAAGCTATGAGTACACTTGGCCATGAAGTTACCAGGCATTTGCGTTCCCATCTGCGACAGTGCACTATGCAGGAATTTTTCACCAGAAAATGATCTGAGTACTTTTTTCAAAAAAGTTAATTACTGTAGTACTGTAGTAGTGTTTTCTATGATGACATACATAATATGTATTGTATATGGTTAGTTAATGTGTAGAATGAACTGTATTACAACAATAAAATTTGAGTCCCTGAATTTTTTTTAACACTAACTCTTGATTTTTAGGTCCCTTAGGATTCGTGTTAACGAGGGTTTACTGTAATAATGTTTAAATTAAAATAATTATATTAAATTTAAATAATGTCAATTAAGATAATAAATAAATTAAAACTGTATTGGTATTATTACATTAATAACTAAAAAGACGATAAGTGAATATATAATTGCTTTGGCAAGGAAATTATGTCCATAAATCTTCTTTGGTACTGTGAATTCAAAGCAGTATGATCACAATATAATCCTTGCCTTCTACCAAGGGTGCCTGCAGGATTTTTTCTCAGGTGGCAGAGCAAGATTTCATACCTTTCCCTCAAGTCATAGAAACTTACGTTTTTACAAATCACAAAATTGATATTAAATTGAAAGTACCTTGGTGGTGTTGTCAAGTTCTGTCTTGAATCCCATATTTAAATAGAAACTGGATTCACCTTGGTTTTTTCCATAAACATTTATACTTTGCTAATGAATAGTTCTTTGTCTTTCTGTACATTTTGTCAATGCACAGTGACAACACTGCGTTTCAGCAAGTAGTAGCGGAAATGAAATAATACCCACCCAACCCCCAATTCTCCACATATTGTAACAACTCCTATATAATATTAACTACTGTTTGCTGAAATAGACGTTGGGGAGTGTTGTAGATTTTGTTAATGATTAGGGCAAGACATTTGATTTTGCCATGTGAAAACTTTTCTCTTGCCAACAGTGAATTAAATCCAGGAGACATTGCTTGCTTTCAGCATGCTGTAATTGTATCAGTGAAAGTATACAGAAGCTCCTCAAAGTTAATGTCACTACTAGCAAACAATAGGCAATTATTTTTATTTGAAAATATCAGCCAAGTGTTAATTGTTCATTTTAATTCAGATTTATTGCAAAAAACTATTTCAATTTGTGTTTTCAGTAACCATACAGAATACAGTTATTTTTTGTAAATTGATATTAAATTGTTCTACATTTGCTATTTCTGCAATAATAATCAGACTGTTTCTTACAAGAGGTGTTCAGGGGCATTATCCTCCATCCCAAACAAGATGCAGTAAATTTAAGCATATTGGACTGTAATCCATTAAATCGCTCCCTAAAATTAACTCATTTTCTGTTAAGAAACTAAAAATACAAATATGTTTTTAAAAATCTTATTAAAATTTTTGGGATCTTTTTTTTAAACGATTTTTAGGTCATGAATGCATTTTCTATTTTGCATGTTTTTAGGTATTTTTGCTCATTAAATGTCAAGCCCTAATAATGATCCATTTTATAATTATAATTATTCAAGCTTGATTCCTTCATGATTCTCTCAGATGCAAAATGAAAATGAAAAAAAGCATTATGATGATTTATTTCTGACACTCTTTCCTTTAGGCCAGGCACACACAGGATCTGACACGACGAGTCATGATGCGATGCAACGCAACACGATGGAATACAAATCGACACGACAAGTCACTTTGCTTCTTACAAAACGAAACAAATATTTATTATTGTTATCATTGCTTTTTTCTGGAAAGAAAGTTTTCGGCACTCTACAAGTTGGTTTACTGTTATTATTTGTTATTGTGTTTATCATAAGAACTGCTCTAAATACTGTAGTATATAAATAATGATGCATACATGTACACACACACACATATAGTTCTTTTATTAAATTTAAATTATTTTATTGTCATTCTCACATACAAGAAGTTACCTGTATGGCGTGCTGTTGCGTACTACCTGAAAAAAAGCACTGATTTTTATTATTATTGCTTCCAAAGTAAATGTATAAACACAAGATAGATCACATCTGTCATTTCAGGAAATTAGGTTCTCATTTACATCTAAAATGAATAGCACTCACTGCAATATATTAGTTGTTTCTACATTTCTGTTCAGCCCACTGACAGGAGACACATTTAGTACAATAACTTTCTTTTTTTCCTTTCGTTTATTCTTCACTAGGATTAATGTAGCAAAGAATGAACTTTTGTATGGTGCATTAAATCAATAAAATGGATGTCCAATGTCGCAGCAGGAACAGAGTTTTTCCAAAATGGAGTTCCGGTGCATTCCGGCTCACTTTAAGTGCGCCCCCTCCAAAAAAGCAAAAAAGTTTAATTTGCATACTGCAATCACATAGTTATTCGAGCAATAAATATAAAGCTCACCTGAAGATTGTTTTTCTTGTACAATTTACAGTATGTTTTGTACATTAGAAGATAATTTCTAATAAGCCTATTTTTTTTCATGTAAATGTAATATAATTCACCTCCTGTGCCTCTTCATTCCATAGTGCATCAATTTTGTCTTTATTATGGTGCTCAGTTGATGAATCGTACAGTGGAGGCCTCGCTTGCACAAGAACAATTAACTGCTTTGGATCAAGCTCTATTCTTAACCTTGACCACGCTGTCAAACTTACTTATATATTTGCTGTTAAACGATACAGTGACGAGTCACATGCAGGTGGTGCACTGAGAAGAAAGGATTTGCACATCCGCTGAGCATTTTGTCACATCGTGATCCTGCGAGACCAAATTCCAGGGACCTTCACTGGTTTATCGCAAATAATCGCAACGTGACTTAGTCAAATGTTCCATCCATTGTGTGGCGGCTCATCAGAGCCCCATGTTAAATATTCCCCGAGTCAGTTTGCAACAAAAATGACTCATCAGATCCGTTGTGCGGCTGGCCTTAGTCCTGTACTGTGATCATGCAGCCTAAGAAGTCATGGTTTATGCTCCGGCTACGGGATGCATACAGGTTCGGGTCTCCTGGGGAAGCATAACAGCTTTCCTTCTGAGATTTCAACCTGTGTATTGAACTGGTGGCCACCCACCATCTTGAGGAAAGTACGTAACTATGAATGAGTAGCATAAGACAGTCATGAAATCCTACAACGACTGGGGTTCATCATGCTGACCACACGTCACCCCGTAACTGGCTGGATGATCTCCAACCTTGAGTGAGGGAGGAGAATCAGGTGGGAGTGTGGCCCGCAGGATGTATGTAGGCCCGGGCCCTCAATGGGCTGTTGATTATTATTATTACTCTTTCCTTTAAATATAGTATATTGGAATCCAAGTAGGGAATATACAAAGATATTTTATAATATTGACTAGACTAGTGAGTCAAATGGTGTTTTGACCTTTTGTTTGTTGTACTGCAACACACTGTGGTGAAGCAATGTTGCAAACTCGCAACATCTGATTCTGCCATGATTTCTTGAAAGTCTTCATCTGCTTGCTGACTCTCAGATTCGATAATCAGCAGTTGCGAAGCATGATATTTTTACGTAGTTATCGCAAGATTTGCCAAACATCAGGGTCGATCTTTCAACGGAGAGGGGGTACAATATTTCTCTGCGACAAATGGCAAGGTCATTGCCAATTCAATGTAAAAGCTCATACCAGAGACCTTACGACTACAAAAGACACATAATTGTATCCCATACGACGAGAATTATTAAATATGATGGAAACTGAAATGCAAACACCTCAATTGTCGCATTTAAAGGTAAGAAGGACCTTATGGTTCACCACCAATTTTTGTTTTGATAATGAGAAGCAGATTCATATTGTTCAATGTGTGCTTTTCCTCTTAACAAGTGGAAATAGCACACATTCGTGTGGTGTGCCCAGGATTTTCAAAGAGGGAGGGGGGTTACGTGTACTTTTTAGTAGTGATTCCTGAAGTCCTCATTTTGCCATTTTTTCCTGCCTTTTCTTTCATCTTTTTTCCCCCAAAGAATATAGAGCCTAAGCAGAATTATGATCCTCACCACCCCTCCTTGAGAACGCCACTGGACACTCGGAAGAATTTTGATGACTCCAAACAAACCCTGCTGTGGTTGTAAACATGGGGATGGGGGCTGAAAAAAGGGCCTGTTAAGACCCAGACCTTCAAGAGAGGGGGAAAGTACAGGTCGCTGGACTTGTCTGCCTGTTCAGAAGCGTTCGGCTGTTCTCGGCACCAGCAGAGACCAGAGAGATGCGCACCATTCTAAGATGAGCTGGGTCGACGAACACCATTGCCTTCAATAGGAAACTTGGCGGGAGGGTTCAGCATGAGGGGTATTACTGGGGCCTTATGTTGATGCGCTAAGATTAGCGAATCTCTTACATATTTTGAGCTGTTTCTTGCTGTTGCTTGGCTTATTTCGCACAAATATGTGAGTATTCTGACTTATTATTTTTACTGCTTCTCTAAAATATATAAAATGCAATATTTTTATTATTTTGCTTGGTCATCGCCGCATCTCCCGATGACCGGATGCCTCGCCTCTGATAATCAGAACCAGAACCTCTTTATTACCTTTGAAGATTCAGGCTGTGTACAAACGGTCCAAAAAGCAGGCTTGAATACAGTCTTATCAGAAGTGACGTCACCTAGTGCAGTCTCAATGTGCTAATTAAACAAGCAATCAAGCCCACATCATCCATCATTGCTGATTTGTTTACTAGACTCATGCACTTGTTGTTCACTCCTTGAAAATCATGCAAGTCGGTCGGCCAGATGTTGGTTGTAATTTCTTCTGATGTGTGATAATGTAAGTATACAAACTTTTTAAAAATGCTATGTGATTTCTGTGGTGAAAAACAATTGTTTATACATTGGGAAAATCAATGTGTTCATTTGTCTTTGGCGCTGCAGTCGAAGTGCAATTCGATAGATTTTCATTACTAGTCAAAAGCTTCAAGACTGAAAAGAGAAACCATTCTCAAAGGATGTTCACTTCAAGTACAGCCTTGCACCTTTTGGACACAGGCAAAATTTCCTACTCTATCTGGATAATTGCAGATCTTTTTTTTTTTTTTTTTTTTAAAAAAATGCAAAAATCTTTAGACATGCTTTCTTCTAGAGTTAGTGGCATATCACTGTAGTAAACAAATGTATTAATTTTAACATCTCCAATTTCCTTGAAAATGAAAACATCTCATCTTATGAAAAACATCTCTAAAAAGCATATTTTATTGTGGAGCAATTCATTGTTTATTCAAACATTTTATTTTTTCTTGTTAAATTATAACCAGAAGAAATCTTTATTTTTAAGTGCTTGTAAAAAAAGCAAGTATTCTTTTTTTTTTGTTATGCATTCATTTTTGACATCTCTTCTTAGATTGGAATAAGTTACATTATATTCAAATTTACCAGTTTGTTTATATTTGTCATAATATCTTCTTTCTTTTATTCATCATTACTTTTTAAGTTGCTTGTCATCTAAGCCAAACTCGCAGAAGCACATCCAACTTTTAGAGGCATATTATTTTCTAAAATTTATTGGACAGCACCATTATAATTCTTAATAAGTTCATCCTCATCACTAGTAATTAAAAACTTTTTGAAATATTTAAAAAAAAATCAAAATGAACATGATTATAATCACCTTTGTATAACTGAAATCACTGCTTGTCGAGTAGGATTCACAGGCACAGTCCAGGACGTGGTATAGAACAGGTGGATCATATACATTGAACTCATTGACATTTGCTAGGGCAGGTAGCTACAACCTTTTCTGCTTTCTTTTTAACATAAAAATCAGTACAAAGAATGTTGGCAGTGCTCCAGCCAATACCACCTACATTAAAATCACCTACTAAAATAACTTCATTAAAATTTCTTGCAAGACCCAATCTAGGTATTTAATAAATGTCTCATAGTTAAAATCTGTGGGAAATAATGGAGACCAAATAAAATTGGTTCACAGCTGAAGGTCAAGAATTTTATTCAAGGTCTGAAACATACAATCTGTTCATTGTGGATGAGGTTTTAGTATTTCATACGTGAAGTTTGGTGTTTTCATGTTGCTAATTTGGATGATTTCAAATTAATTTCGAAGGCCCACTCACTGTCTTCATTAACTCGGGATGCAGTGTCTGGGGCAGTGCATCGCCCAGACACTGCATCGCTGCTTTGTTTCTTCCTGGGCAGCAGCAGTTCCATTTTATCCGATTGCCAGTGTTTGTGCATGTTTCTTGGTTTGCATCGTCTACAGTGCTTTCAGCTGGCAGCTGTTTATTTTTCCCTCGTCTGACAGCATTGCAGGGTGGTGACAGGCAGGTTGGGTTGTGTACTGTGGCTTGGTGTAACATGGTTCTTGATCCTTGGAATGTTCGGAAGAGGGTAGTGTTTTCTGTTCTTGTGCACAGTGGTCCAAGTGACTGCAAATCCTGGCCAAAATCCCAAAATTGAAATTGCGAAAGTAGATTTGTTACCCTTATAATTCTAGAGTAAAAGGTCCATTCTATTGAAAACTACCTGATGTTACACAATAAGTGTCGCCTTCAGTTGGGTAGCGAGCCTTGAAGTGCAGCTATGATGTTTGTTTGTTGCAGAAAGGACTTTTCCACGTAGTTAGTTTTGCGTCTTTATAAACATTTATCGGATGCCAATTGCGGTTTGAATCTTATTTTTTGTTAGTTTTAAGCTTTAATTATGAGGATATGCTGTCATCTGGTTTAATCAAGTATTAATTTGTTCATGTGCTGAAACTCAAGTTATCCACAGATTTCTTATTTTTCAATACTTCTCCGTTCAATTACAAAACAACTCAAACAAGCTCAAGTTAAGATTCAACCATCTTATGTTAGAATAATTTTTCTAGAGTTTCAGGATCCAAAAGTAGTTTTTGCCTGTTCTTGCCCCTTTTATAAAAAAGTCATAAAATGCACTTGGATACGCAAGATCTTCACTCTTCTTAAGTTGGGTTGGGATGGACATCTGGGTATTTTCAATGTAAGCAGAGGGCCAGGGAAGAGGGATTTCAAGACAAGACATTTTCGTCACATCCCTTGTTCAGCTTAAGATACACTATGAATGTAAGAAACTAGGAAAAGTTGCTATTTAACAAACTCTTTGACTTTCAACAACAAATTTTGCTGGCCGATCAGACTTCAATTATAAAAGGAAACCATGGCTCTCACAGAAAAGTGTTATATGTGCATAGGCATATCCTATGGGCACTATCTTATGGGCTGGGCCTAGACGTCATGATATTTGAGATGGGAACCAAGCAGAAAATTGAGCTTTACTTCTCACTCTATCAACGTGCCAGTTTCCACAGAAAATACTTGTCCTGCGATTATTTCGGCTGCTCAAGATGCCGGAAACAAGCATATAAAGAAGTATTATCCGAAACATCACATTTGGACCAGTTCTTGGGAGGGAAAAAAGATGATGAATGTAATCCTTCGACTCCTTAAATCCAATCATCTCCACAGAGCAGTCTGAGATAGACACTTCAAAACGATGCATTAGACTTCCTTAAACAGCCCCTCGATCCATATATATATGTTGAAACCGATAAGAGATAGAAATTGTAAAAATGTTGGAGTATAAGCATGTACGTATATACTATATACACGACTTATGTGTTATACTATATATATTGTGTCATTGATATTTGGTTGTATCGACCGAAGGATAAGCTCTTAATCCTGAAGGTAGCAACACCCTAATATCCGTGCATCACCCGCATTTACCACTGTTCGCCGATGCAATGGAAGAGACCATTGCATCTAAGGATGCTAATTTGTACCATCGCATCTCTATTGGGTTCTGCTGCAGGACTGGAACCTTTTATCTTGCATAATTTAAATTCAGTCTACGTTGCGGATTGTTTCATTGAAAAAAGGTTCCTGTACCATATTTAAATTGATTCTGTAAAAAAGGTTCCTGGACTGTATTAAAATTCATCTGGAAAAAAGGTTCCTGGACCAAATTGAAATACTTTACACATGAAAAACTGATCCAGAAAAAATGGTTCCTGGACCGAATTTAATTTGATCCTGAAAAAAGGTTCCTGGACTGTGTTTAAATTCATCTGGAAAAAAGGTTCCTGGACCATATTTAAATTCATCTGGAAAAAAGGTTCCTGGACCATATTTAAATTCAGCTGGAAAAAAAGTTCCTGGACCATATTTAAATTCATCCGGTAAAAAAGGTTTCTGGAGCCATATTTAAATTCATCGGGAAAAAAGGTTCCTGGACCGAATTGAAATACTGGTCCAGATACCATTTACGCTTGCTGATTTTCTCTCCTGGACCGGAATTGAATTTATTTAAAATAGCTGGAGTTGAACTTCAAACATATCTTTGCATGTGTTTTGCAATAAATGTGAAATAGAATTTGTTGTTTCCCACATATTCCTTTAGCACAGACCCCACAAATAATAATAATATGCACACTGCATGACCATTTCTTTGCTGTCCTTTCTTCATTCATCTCATCAATTCACATCTATTCTCACTGTTGTGATTAAACTACAAAGGTGAAGAAGTAAAGTGAAAGATCTAAATACAATGAAACATGCACAATACATTTTCTTATTTTGTTCTTGTAATGGTAATACATTATAAATTCAAAGCAAATATATACCGGGTGGGGCACCTAAAAGTATTTTGTAAACAAGAATAAATATTGAAAAACTGCTTTTGCATATATATATATATATATATATATATATATATATATATATATATATATATATATATATGTATGAGAGGGGCTCATGAAATTAATGAACACAATACATTAAACTATATAAGGATACACACAAACTTAGTTTTTTAATGGAAAACTCACTTATTTCCAGCTCATTTGAAAGTACGGAAAAAATCATTAAGAATGGCGTTTGTTACATTGTAATATGTCAAGTGGTTCTCAAGTAATTGCAATGTGAAGTTGAGCGCAGAAGGTGCATCCTATGCCTGTTAGCAGAGCCAAGCGCAAATGGTGTTGTGCATACAGCCTGCATGCTTGTGCTGCATTTTTCCTACACTCGCCATAGATAAGTATCATCTTGGCCTTTTCAGAGTTTGAAAATACTGTTTTCTTAGCAACAGTTTTGACGTAGTACAGTCACGGACACTGCCGGCTTGTTACGATTACATTGAAAGTCAGTGTACTCATTACAAGCCGGCAGTCCGTGACTGTACAAACGTCTGGTTAATCAGTGTACTTTGTTAGGTCTTTGCTTTATTTGATAAAATTTGTTAAATCAATTCAAAAGAAAGAAAGAAAAATGTATAAGGTGCAGAGTATAAAAGTTGAAAATAAAGATTTGTCATAACCAAATGTGAAGACTTGATTGTTCCGATGTACTAAAAATTATGCTGCAAATGAATGAACACCAATAAAAAATTAGAAAGATGTTAATGGACTAACCTTCATGAATGTAACTCATGGCGGAATGTTTAAACTTTATACTTTTCAATGTACAAATATTTGTTAACAGTTTGTGTTGAAAGCAATATTTCCTTACATAGTTGAACGTACTGTGTCCATTAATTTCATGAGCCCCTCTCATACCCATATATCTGGGAAAGTAGTTTTTCAATATTTATTGTTGTTTACGAAATATTTGCGGTGGTACTTTTACATGCCCCACCCGGTGTATATATATATATACACTTGATATTTATGACTCGCAACAACTGGTTAGTAGCAATGCCCTGTTAGTGGAACAAAAAATTATCTTCTTTGATTTTTATGGTGCTTCAAAATTTTGGAAAATTATATAAAATAACATTTTTGTTGACACATTATTAAATAATAACGAACAATTATTTTTCACAGGTTACTACTTGTAGTTATGGAATACTGGGGTCTTCCAGATGAAACTGACGTTACAGAGAGGATGGCAACTGTGTATCTGTTTAAGCGGCCTGTTCGAAGCTCACATTCGGAACAGTGGGCTTTAGTTGTCAAGTTTGAAGGTGATGACTGGAGAACAGCAGAAGGTTAGTTTCAGTGGGTACACTATATTGATAATATCCTCCCCTCCCCAAAGCAATAATAATAATATACACACCGTCCTTCCCCCTTGAATTATCGGGAAAGAATCCCACATAAATATTTACTGTCTTGAAGACAAAACATCAGAAGTTGAAGCACCAGAACATGTATTTATGGACTTACGGAAATTAGCATGTACTCCAAAACAGTACGTTTTTCACATAAAGACTGAAATTTTGAGTTTTTATGATAATTATGGTGTCATTTAATCATGCACTGTTACCTTGAATTACTGTCTCATTGTATATAACGAGAAGCAATGTTTTTTAGTGAGAAGGTCTAACCTATTTGCATGCAACTTCCTCGTCGAATATTTTTTACACAGAGTTGTTAAATCTAGCTGCCTAACAACAAACTCAAGAGAAAAAAGTGGGTAAAAAATTAAGTATTTTCTGCCTCCTTCCTGGACATCAATGAATGAGGAAAACCCCTTGTATATGCCAAGAATGTCAAAATAATGCATAAAATGTAGGGGAAGTTTGGTGTACATTTTCAGTTTAGTGTATGAAACCATTTGTTGCAACCACATCCAATACACACTCACACAGGGCATCTCCAATGGCATAGTGGTAATTAAGTGTAATTAAGGGGTGTGGTTTGATACCCAGTGGATCTCACTGTAAATTGTAGGTCCAGTCTGGATTAGCCTATCTGTGCATAAAGTGGTCCTAAACCAAAAATTCCATTAAATTCAATTTCCAAAGCACAAAGCAGTCTCTACATATTCAATGTTAGGGGTCCTGTGATCCAGCTTTCTTTAAATAATAATACTGCAATAAAAATAATAGTCATGCACCGTGGCCATGACATCTAGAGTGTAAGTTTTGAGTATGTAAGTATGCATGCAGGTTTGGATATATTATTATGCCAACTTTTTGAAGACTCAAATGTTCTACCCTTTTTCACCAAGTTTAACAGACCCAAGAATATTTTTTAAAGTTTTATTCAGTCCACTTTATGGTCATGATAGGCTAATCAAAACTGGACCTACAATTTAAATTTGGATCCACTACTGTGCAATATGCCCAAAAAGGAGATTGAGCCTAAGACCGCTTCTTCACTTTGCTTCAGTTTATTGTGGCAATGGGAGGAATTGAACGACATGCAATAATAACCATCTATTCCAGTCCTGGACCCCTTTCTTTTGCAGAATTATACTATAATCTCTAGAACATCAAAGTCAACTTGGTTTCTGTTTATAGTATAACATATTCTGATTTTCAGGGAGGTGAGGTACCCTCTCAACTGTAACCACTGGATCCGCCAGTATTTCATGAGGCCTAATTTCAAGATAAGAAAATAGAAGAAAGAGTAAATAACACTGAATTCAAGTTTTCCAAACGTGCAACAGATATTATTAGTTAAAATAATCGCACAAATGATTACAAATTTTGTACAATATTTTTCTGTCTGTGTGTGTCTCTTTTTCCAGAAAAACACACTTTTTAAGTTTCTACTCCTTGAATTAAAGTGATTTTGGTACATAATTTTATTACCCTTAGCTGCCTACCCCTTTCCTAGAAACACCAGATCATGCCTACACCTTTTGAAATATTTACAAATTATTTTTTTTTCCTTTCTTTCTTTTCGGTGTGGTGGTGTACCTCTCAGTAGACAGACAAATTCATACCAATCCAACATTACTGGCCTTTGGAAATGAACAAAATTGAAATTACACCTACAAAGTACATTTAACAGCACATAATTTAGACTAAAAATCATATCAACAACAGATCAAAAAACTGTTAAATTTGGATATATGATCAGGAATGAAGTTAGCTCTTCACATCTTTGGTGTACAAGTTATGAATAACAAAGCATCTAATTTTATTGCATTGGTTATATTATAGATTTCTTTTAATGGTAAACTTACAAAACAGTCAGGAAGTCGGACAGGTGAAAATACAGGGTAATAAAAAAAAATAACACTATATGGGAAGTAGAAAATTAGCTTAAAGGAGCAAACTTTGCTGCAATCTGCAATGATATGTTTTTATTTGTGTTTAGGGTGTTATACAGTACGTTTAGTGTGTGACAGGCTAATATATGCAGTCTTGTTTAATAAAAGAAGTAAATGTAGACGGTAAGTAGTACTTTTTCTATTTCCCATATAGTATTAACATTTTTTTTGGATCACCCTGTACAAGTTACTTTTTGAATGCTGACACCTCATAGTAATAACATTTTTGTTTCAGATTAAGTTTAAAGTTATTACCTGCATAAAGCATGTCTTGCTTGTACCTTGATTTATATAAAATTTTCTAGGTAGAAATTCCAGTGGAAAAAAAATGCAGGTTCAACCAGAACTTCAACCTGGGTCCCTGACATATTGCCCATTGCTCTACTTATTCAGCTACTGAGCCAACCTAGTTTTGCCAGATTTTTGTGCTGCTGCTGTCTTACCTTCGTGGAATTGCAGTTCACAGGGTGGCGACAGACCTGGAAAACCGGGAAAAGTCAGGGAATTTGAGAGGTCAAAAAAAGTCAGGGAATTTTGCCTCTATTGACTTTTTGAGGCATTTGCTTTGAAAGATGTCATTATGTAGCGCTGTATGGGAACGAAATCTTGTTGCTAAATCTCGGCCTCAACTTTTAGGTCCCTTTTATGCTCAACACAACCACAGCACCAGAACAGAAACCAGTGATGGGGGGAGGGGAGGGAGAGAGAGAGAAATTTCCGGAGGGGCAGACAAATTTCATAAGCCTCTAAATATCATGTGGAAAATGCATTCAATTATTGTTATTTTTGTTATCTGTATGGAAGTAGTAAGGAGGCAGAACAGTCAACAGATGGAGGGGGTGGGGATGGGCATTATCACTGTGGCACTGTCCAATAGTTGTTGGACGTCGTACAATGGCATTTTGTCGGACATTCTGAAGGAACATGGAAACAAAAAGGGTGCTATGCAACCTTGTAATTTGTTGATTGTCATGGTACATGTCAGATGAACATATATGCTCCATTGATGCATACGATTTTTTTCAGATATCGCCGTCAGACTAATGTTGAACTTTGACAGAATGTTCTACAACGTGCGACAAAAAGTGCATGCATGCCATTCTTATGAAATTAATTTTTATTGGATGTCTTCGAACTGCAACATCTGACAAATATTCCATCCATTAACAGAGCCTTGTACATCCGAGTTTGTCTTGTGTGGTACAACATTTCATTGAACAAACTTTTTGGCTCCTTATATGCATGCAATTTTTGTCGAACATAGCAGTTCTATACGTGTCATTCTGCGACATCCGACAAAAAAAACACGCATTGTGCTGTCATGAATCCGACGTTTCTTGGATGTTCCAGTATGACATTTTTTGTCATTTACGACGTTTGTCAGATGCAACATCCAACAGAAATAGAGCCTTAGTCTGCTAAACCACTGCAAATATGCTTCTCGAATTTTATTACTCTTCTGGCTCACTTAATCTTATTCAATGTAGAAAAGTGTACGAAGGTTTTCTTTCATCATCCAGGCGTAATACTGGTTTTGCACAGGTTAACATTAGTTTACAATGACATGGAACTATAATTCCATGACAAGAAGAATACAACAAATCGGGATATATATGTTGAATAATGTCACGAAAAAGGAAAACAGAAATCTGCATTGGTCAACGTCATATAAATTTGACAAGTACATGATGCTCCCAACCTCAAATTTTCTGCAACACTCGTATTGCAATTTACGCCACCCCCCACCCCCTTCGGTCCTGTCTGTTTAAAATCATGGAATGTCCAATCTTGTGAAATAAAATTATAATAATAAATACAAAAATATTTAATATAATTATTGGAATCATTCAATAATAAAGCATATGCCTTTCTTCAGTAATTGACGGCTCTCTGTCAGACCAGCTAAATTTTCACTTTTCATCTACTGATTTATACAAGGGGTGTTCAGAAAGTAAGTTCCAATTAGTAGGGACCTTGATTTTTCACAAATGTGATAATAATGAAAAATGTGCGAAGTAGTGTTTATGAATGTGCAGTGATGTGTGGACACACTTTTCACCCATTCGAAATAGTGAAATAAAGAGAATTTGACATAAAATGTGAATTGTTGGCAGTTTTCGCAAATTTTAAAAATGTACATAAACAACAAAAAATGGCTCTAAATCCAACTTTGTCTTTTTTAGGCTTAAAGAAACAAAATGTGCCATATTTGTGTATCTAGAACACACAAGTTTTCCAACATTTTATCCAAGAGAAAACGATAATGCATGTTGTAGGTACTTGAAATAATTTTGACAGCCACATTCAATCAAATATTTCCCAGGATTTTCTCAACTTCTATCAGAACAATTTGCACTACAGGCCAAAGCGGCGGGGTACACACAGAAGCCACATCATCAGTATTTGTCGCGCAAGAAGTGTTTGAATCACCGAGCTAAGTAGTGCGATTTTGGTGGAGATGGAGTGCTCACCTACCACCACAGGGGAGTCGTAACATCGGCATTTGTCAAGCGAGAAATAATGAAAAATAACTTCATCAAAAATCGGTTGAACATATCAAACTGTCATGAAAATGCATGCACCACATGACCTACAATTTAAAACAGTAGTTTAAAAACACCATGAAGGTATAATTTTAGGTATATTTGCCACAAAATGTGCTAAAATGAAAATGTAATTTTTGGGAAAAATAACACTGAGTAGTAAAAATAAATTAAAAAAAGAATAACACCAATTTGGAAGAAAAATAACAAAAGATGAAGGTCCTTACCGATTAGGCATAAGTAAAACAAGAATATCAGTAGAAATTAAAAGCATTAGTTACAGTGACTCCTAATCTAATTTTCAGCATAATCATGTAAAATAACTTGCATGTACTCAGCTGTATGGGGTCGTACACATTGGATTGACCTTCATCGTCTGATCTGTACTATCGCTCATGATGTCTGGTCTCGGTCTGTACACCTCACACGGTTGCTGGTGGCTCTATGCCGGATTCTGAGCATGCAAAAATCTGATTACCACACATACCTCGCAGTTGGTGGGAGACTGTGTGAGAGCTGCCATCTTTAACCTAGAACTGTCCTAAAACACATAAAACGGCTGTGTTTTACTGCACCAGATTACAGCCACATGGCACTTCTTCCTGCCTGCATATGCATGTTGCGCTCCGACCACTAGCACCACGTACAGGTACAATTGGAACTTTTTTCTGGATGCCCCTCATACATAAACTTTCGGAAGCATGTTATCATCAGCATGTTCTTGTTTTAATATTTGATTAGCCAAATCAGGCACCTTTACAATGCAGTAGATTCCCCTTTCATAAATGACTTGCATTTAATTTTTAATATATATATACACATCCTTTTCGCCAGTAATAATGGTATAACTGTATGTTGGCAGTTTCACAGTATTTCACTTGGATATACACAAGGGTTAAGTTGCTTGCTTTACATAGAAAAGAGAAGTAGGTTTCTGCATTGAAAAATGATTCTGCACGAATGGTTCTTGCAAGCAGAGGGTTCCAAAACTCAGTGCTAATATCGACATATAATAACGATAAAGCCCGACTCTGTGGCCGAGTGGTTAGCACATCGCGCTGCGATGCAAAGGGTCCCGGGTTCGAATCCTGGACGGGCTTGGTTGTTTGTGAATGTCCATTCATCAATTTCATCATTTCATCACTCATCCCCATCTTCGCAGATTAGCCAAGAGGCACAAAACGTAAAGTAAAATAAAACAAAATCAAATCAAATCAAATAATGATAAAGGCTAAAGAGATTGAAAATTACATAATTCGTTTTTGCATCAGTCACTTCACTCTAATCTAATTTAGTCGTAACTTTAAAAAAAAAAAATCAAATATTTTATTGAAAAACTGGCTGTATATGAAGAAATCCCATAGTTCCTCTCTAGTTTGTGAATAGTAATAATTTTCCAAATTCGCTATTTTTTTTATGCAGTTTGAATGCAAATTATAGAGAAATAAAGTCAATTTCGTGGAAGCAAATATACCGTGCGTTCATTTCGATCTTCAGCCGAGAGAGAGATCGGGAGAAGCGTGGCGGGCGGCGCTGGCAGAGATGCCAACATTTGCGGCCTGTAATGCCCGCTTATTTTTATGGACATATGCAGACATTTATATAAATATTGCAAAACGAGCACTAACCTGTGTTATAAGAGTACGGTTTTAATTTTAGTAGCTTAGTGGCTGTATGTGCTGATGATTTTGACATGCCCATCTCCTGTGAAACACGGCGTAGAGGTTTGTTTGGAGAACGTTCTAACGCTGCACCAATTTCATCGAGTTTTGCTTCGGTTAGAATCCCTCGTCTTTGCTTTGGTGTTTTAAAATTTAACGATCCAGTTTCTCGTAATTTAAGAACAAGATGTCTAACCGTATCTCTATGTGGAGGTGAAACGCCTGGGAATTTCTGTACAAATTGCCTACACACGTCTCGACACGAGTCTGTTTTCACGTAAGTGTCATACATAAAAATTCTTTGTTCTAATGTGAACCTTGCGGCTGTCATTCCAATCATCTCACTGACACAACACACATACACAACACACATACACACTGCAATAACACAAACAAGTAACGGCAAGTAACCAAGAATAACACTCTTGTGCACAGTACGAAATTAACATGCTCTTTGTTTACATCTGCTCGCCACTATATTCACAGCTCTGTCTTCATCTAGTCGCGCACGAACAAAAAACTAGAGCTCGGAGATTTCGGATTGCAAGGAAGCTCACAAACACCTTTGACTTTTAACGGTTTCGTCTGCAGCGTAATCTTGATACAGTGTTGCACATTCGAAACCTCCAAACGATCCCCATCAACACAAAACTCTTTCAAGGATATAAACTTAAGCAGGACGTTACTGGTCAAAACTATGATTAAAATGTTTTATTATCTGTGGCTCTTAACATTGTTTCTAAAGCGTATTTATTTGTGTATATAAGGGCAGAACTTGGATGAATTACAGAAGAACTTTGCATGTTATAACA
The DNA here is from genome assembly GCF_977018435.1 of Lepisma saccharinum. NCBI lineage: Eukaryota > Metazoa > Arthropoda > Insecta > Zygentoma > Lepismatidae > Lepisma > Lepisma saccharinum. The sequence goes on from NC_139243.1 coordinate 67,913,827, forward strand.
CAGGTTAGTGCTCGTTTTGCAATAATATTTATATAAATGTCTGCATATGTCCATAAAAATAAGCGGGTATTACAGGCCGCAAATGTCGGCATCTCCGTCAGCGTCGCCCGCCATGCTTCTCCTGATCTCTCTCGGCTGAAGATCGAAATGAACGCACGGTAGATACTTAATATACCTGGATCTGTATGACATTCTTATTTCCATTTGCAAAAACATCAATTTTGTTGATAATTGTCAGGGAAAAATCTAAATTTTGTCCTGGAAAACCTGGAAAAGTCAGGGAATTTCATTTTTCCTAATCTGTAGCCACCTTGAGACCTTGAGTATGTATAGCAATGTCACAGTATGCCAGATCTCCAGGTTCAAGTCCTGGTCAAGCCTACATTTGTTGTTGGAAGTTTCTACATAATACCCTCGTATCGTAAAGTTTTAATTATTGCCATGAACTAAATGGAACAGGTACTTTATTTTATATTGTGATCCTTACTCTACATAGACACCATCCAGATGCACACATTTCTCCTGTTTCTTGACCTTCCGCAGGCCATCATTGTAGAAGTCCACAGATTGCATCAAAAACCAGCATTCCACCTCTTGCATGACATCATTTATGTTGTTGGATCGCCGACCCCAGAGTGGATTTTTCATTTCATGGCACAAGTAAAAGTCACTTGGAGTTAGAAAGTAGAATAGGGAAAATGCGGCAAGATTCCATAGCTGTATCGGCTTGCTTCCACAGTAGCAGCTTGAGATGAGTGAGCAGGTGCATTGTTGGTAAGGAGACCGACTGCGGGGTTCAGTATTCTGACACCTTAGACATGCGGAGTTCGCCGTGAATAATTTTCCACACACTGCCATAATTAAGACCAGTTGAAGCCATGATCATGTGGAGAGTTCCTCGTCAGTCTTTTGGGAGAGATCCTCTGCTTTCTTCACTGTAGCCTTATCATCCGTGAGTGATGGTCGTCCACTTCCTGGCTTGTCTGTGTGGAACATGTGGCCACTTTGGAAATTCCTCTTCCACCTCACAACAGTGTCCTATGAACAATCATCACCATAGACATAGACAGTCTTCATTTCATCAGGAATTCGCCTGGCGCTGAAACCCTTCAAATGCAGGAACTTAATCACGCTGCGAGCCTGACTCTTATACATCTTGCAGGGTACTGACATCTACGGCATATGTCAAAAAAGTAAACAACATACTATGAACAGTTTTACACCATCATGCACACAAGGATCAATAATTACACTGGTGAAATTTCATTCACATAGTTCAATAACTTGCAGATGATAATTAAAACTTTACGATACCCCCTTGTACATATCCTGTGTGTGTGTGTGTGTGTGCCAAATCAGAAGATAAAAGTTTCTGTTTCTGCAATCTTGTTTGAGAAGGTGACTTAAATAAATTGCATTTTTCTTTGCACAGGGAAGCAAGATTGTCATGGAAGAATTGTTCCCAAGTATAATAAGCAGCGACCATTGGGATTTAATTTTAACAATAAGCTGGGAGAAGTGCGATTGTCTCCATACAGACTGTGGAATTATGTACAGATCAATAAACACAATGGTATGATATATTCCACAGTGGGTAAGAACTCCCAACATTGGCTTCATGCTTTGTGTTTCACCATCAGTTCTGAAATGGCGGAAAAAGCAAGAGTCATCTCACCATCATGGATGCCGTGGATACTACGACTGCAGTCACTGTAGTAGGTACAGTGGCTTTCTTGACTGCAAAACTTGCTGGTTTTGTATTCGGTCTTGGTTTTTGAGACAATCCAGAAATACTGCTGTTCAACAGTGCCACTCAAATCAGGGATGTGTGTGCAAATATGAAATGTTTACAAATATTGAAAGAACATCAATATAAAATTTGCTGGAACAAAAGAATTAATAGTTAACCAATCGCACACAAAAGTAACAAAATTTTGTGAGGGAACTGATGGATGAATTCAAACTAAATTAATGGGAATCCGATGACATACGTGTGAATTTTCATCCAAGTTAACATGTGTTGACATACCATAATTTCTCATGTATAATGCACACTTTTTTTTCCAAAACATTTGCTCCCCCCTTAAAAACACTATGGTGTATATTATTCATGGAATAATTCGGACAGCCAACATGAAACGACACATGCTTTCACTATGTCAGTGCGTATAGCATGTAAATATCAACAATCACAAATACAAATTACTAGGTTGGATTCCTTTAGTAATAGTAATTTAGAAAAAAAAAACAACCTATAAATAGCTGTTTCCCATGATCTTTCACTTTATATCGGAATATTTTGAGCAATCGAGAAATGCAGCACCATCATAGAAATTGAGCATGCACCTCCTGTCAAACATGAGGCATACAGCGGTATTTGTCTGTCGTGGGAGAAATAATGGAAAATAACTTTCTTAAAAATTGTTTCAACTACAGAAACTGTCACAAACAGATGCTAGAAACTCCTGGAAACTGTGTATAACATATATATATATATTAGGTGCATTCAAATGAAAAGGTCCATTTCCTTGCAGAAACTTTATTACAGTAGTTGGCTACACATATTCACCGTGTGAGGTAAGACACTAGTTCCACTTTGAAACAAGGTTATGAATTCCTTGGTAGAAGAAGTCCTTGTGCTGGGAATGAAACCATTCCCTGACAGCTTCCTGCAGCTCAGGACTCGAGGCAAAGCGTCGTCCTCTGAGGTGTTTCTTCATAGGTCCGAAAATGTGAAAATCACATAGACTCAAGTCGGGACTGTGTGCAGGGTGGTCTAGCACTTCCCAATGGAATGATTGCAACATATCCTGTGTCTGTCTGGCTGTATGGGGACGAGCATTGTCCTGGAGTAAAATGATGCCTTTGCTGAGTTTTCCTCGATGCTTATTCTTGATTGATGTCCGTAGACGATGCAGTGTTTCACAGTACGTGTTTGAGTTAATTCTGTGTCCCTCCGGAAGGAACTCCACTAGCAGTGGCCCTTGGTCATCGAAAAATACTGTCATCATAAGTTTGCCGACTTTAGGTAGTGACTTGCTTTTCTTTGGTTTTGGTGATCCTGTATGCTTCCATTCCATACTGTCCCTCTTTGATTCTGGCTGGTAATACGGGCAGATGGATTCATCTCCAGTAATGATTTTGGTGATAAAGTCCTCACCTTCATTCCTGTATCGCATCAAATGAGCCAATGACATTCCCATTCTGCACATTTTTTGTTCCTCTGACAAACACTTTGGCACCCATTGTGCGCACACTTTCCTGTAACCCAGTCTGTGCCTCACAATGTCATGCACACTACCCAATGACACGTTCACTTGTTCGCCAATGGCTGCCAGGGATATTCGTCTGTCTTCTTGAATAAGGTTGTCAATAGCATCCACTGTCCAATCAGGAATGTGATTTTTCAACTGTCCTGGCTGAGCATCGTCCTTCGATGTGTTTCCGTCCACCACGAAAACGCCTACACCATTTTCTCACTGTTTTGTCCGATACACATTTTTCATACACAACTTTCATTCTCCTATGAATGTCCGCTGGATGTACTCCTTCGGCATGAAGAAACCGAATGACACCCCGCTGTTCTTCCTTGGACACGTCTCTTAATGGCAGCTCCATTGTTCAGCACAGCGTTCCACCTGGGGGGAAGAAAGTGAAGGTGATTAGATAACGGACACGTTCTACCTGGACACACTTGCGCATGCGCAGATGCCTCATTACTAAAACGTCACATATACCTGTGGGTATACAAAACACATGAAATTACTGTCTTGTATAAAACGCTTTTTCAGAAAAAATAAAATGGACCTTTTCATTTGAATGAACTAATATATATCAAGAGGTGTAAATAAAAATTACTCACGTGGGTTTTTTCAATATTCACCGGAAATCATCAGGTGCCTCCAGGAATGTTCAACATTGGAGCAAACCCAGGTAGCAAGGTCTCTGGAGGCACTTACTACCTGGGTGTTGCAAGATAGCAATCGCTACTTCAGTCCGTAAGGATTTCATGTGCTACCTGTGGTCAACTTAGTATTCTGCTAGTGGCAAGATGGCGGACAGGGACTACATGCAGAATAGCTTTTAGGGTATATTGCACAAACAGATGGCTTCTGACTAAAGCCATCAATGCTTACATAATTTTAAATACATTATATAACATTGTCCGTAGTTATTGATATAAATAAATGTAAATAGATATCTTTGTTAACTTTTCTGGGCCTTGAGTAAAGTTTGGCATGCAGTGTGAAAAGCATGGATCACAAGATGATTCTCAACTGTTATCAGCTGATGCTTCTTGCTACTCAACTCTGCATCCAGGAAAAGCCCTAAAACTGTGTGATGTAGCAGGTCAACATTTGCTGCTATGTTGAGTTATCGTGGAGGCACCTATTGTAAACAGTTTTGAGATACCGAGCATGTATTCACTGTGTATAACACATATATATATCAACAAATACAAATTACCACGTTCGTTTTTTTTGAGCAATGATATTAAAAAAAAACAATAGTTTTAGGACCATATTCAATGATTTTTCACTTTATAATGGAATATTTTGCAACAGCGAGAAAAGTTCTGGCAAAATTCAAGTATGCACCTCCCATCAGACTGTTGTTGTGCCACGTAATTTAGTTTATAAGAAATACAAATAATAAAATTGCCTTTATTCAGCAAAGGTGTTCCGGCCTTGAAGGCCATTCTTACAACAAGCCCTAATAGAATATAAAAAAAGAAAGAGAAAAGAAAACACATGCTGCAAAGTACAAAGTTGTAACAAATCAGTATGGTATATTATACTGGTACTTGACGAGTATTGGTAAAAATTTCATATTGACCATCCCTACATTTACTGCGCATTGAAATAACATTATGGAATACATATTTACACAACTGCAGTCATGGGTGTATGAAGCAGGGGCTTCAGAACTCTGAAATATCTGTGGGAACAAGTAGGAGATTGCACTTTTTATTGTAATAGACCTGTCGTTACATCGTCGGCTGTAAGTTTTTCAAAATGTTATCCTGAAGCAAATATTCTCTTCCAGTTATCGAATGCAAGAGTATCATCATTGTAATAGAAATAATGTAATATTTCTGTAAAATTTTAACGTCTTTCACAAAAGACTCATCAAATCGAAATATGGACAATGGTAAAAGTTCTTCTTGTTGCCTTCTTGGCTGATGCCAGCGAAGCTGTTTTTGAAATTCCCTCTTCTTTTGCAAAACAACTATGAATTTCCAAAATCAGAATAATTACATTTCCTTTGAATTCCTTCCAGAGCATTGAGGTAAATCTTTATGTGGTTTGCTATCGCTGTTGTCTAGGTAGTTTTGTGGGTACATGAGTCCATTACGCTATAGCAAATATTTACACAACAGCAAAAACAAAGTACATGAAGATTCATGTGAATGCTCTAGAACAGTGGTTCTCAACTTTTTTCAGTCCGGTACCCACCTTGATTGATATTACACTTCATGCAACCCACAAGCATGCACGCTGGCAGAATTACTTGTAGGGGTTTGCATCCAGTTTATAATCATATTCTTGCTAACATTTAGTACTTGTAAGTACTTGATTGATTGAATTGTTGTTTTAAGTCCACTTTATGCACAGAAAGGCTAATCGGGACTACCACTAACTGGTATCCGAACCACTATGTTTCTCCACCAGGTATCAAACTGGGGACCCAACTTTAGTAAGGGAATTTTGAACCTAAAATTGGTATGGCAATTTTAGTGGGGGATTGGATATTAAATTGGGGGAAGAGGGATATGCAGGTCTGATCTTACATGGTCAATTGACTTCTGTAAAGTAGCAGGGTCGAACATTAAACTTTGGCGGGGGAAAAATTAGCGATGTGGTATAAAATTTGTATACTGATTGCTGTTTTCCTAAAAGTGCCAAGGGTACTCTTTTAAATATCTTACCAGGGATACTATTAAGATATTCTGTTGTTGCGTACCACCGTCCCAACCAAAACTGAACTCTCTATATACTCGTGAGAATCTTTATTATAAATTACAATATTCATTTTTTTATTCTAATAATTATAACCTAATTGAAGTGTATGGAGCCTGATGTGTAATGAGGCTACTGATATCGCATTCACTAACAAGACTTCTGTCTTCTTATGTGTGTTCGGTTCAGTTACATATTATCACTCGCTGTTTCCTTTTTTCGTCACAGATCATATGTCTCACGCCTCACTCTGAAGGCATTATAAACGGCAACAATCCAACAATACAGAAATACAAGAAAAAAGGAGCGAAAAGAAAAAAAACCAATCAGCCTTTACACGTTTCTTTCCATATGGGGTAAAGGCTCATCTGGGTTTCTTCCGCCGATGACGTCACACCCACGCCAATCGCGAAAAGAGGAGTGTCTGACCCCAGCCTTTCCTTCTAGTAGTCTTGGGTCACGCCCCATAGGTTGAGAAACTATGCTGTAGAAGGAATTCTAAACAGATGTAATTTTTCAGTCCTATGGAAATTCATTATGGTTTTTGAAACAAGGGAGAATTTCAAAAACAGCTTTGTTGGCTTCAGCGGAGACTTAAAAATTGAAAGCAATTGTTATATTATAGGGATGAGTCAATACTGATGTACTGTTATCGACTGTTACTTTTCCAGATACAACAAAAGTGTCATGTCATGGAGTCAGCATATCCTGGAAATTATGCAAAATGCTTAATTTTAACTGCTTTTTACAAAAACATTATGAAAAATAAAGGGTGTTATGATTAAGTTGTCATCTCGTGAGAAGTTATGAATATTTTAAAGTAAAACTGTAGACCGATTCAGTATGATTGCATGGAAAATGTATATATTAACATTTATAAATATTCTGAATGCTTTGAAATATTAAATTTTCAGGTATCAGTATTAGTGATTAACATTAAGAGTATTGGCATTTATATTGGCTCAGCTCACTTGAAACGCATATGTTCACCTGTATTTATGGTTTAGTTTCAATCCCATAACAACACATTGGTGATAGACAATATGGACACACATATCTTTATGCGCTACTGTCCAAACAAGGAAATAACTAGTATTGCGCGATGCCAGAAGACAATACATCACAATATTGAAGAAAGAATATCATCCAGGCGATATCAACTATATGATATATCATCACGATATTTTGGCAATATATATTGTCGGTGATATATTGTCATATTATTTTGGCGAAACATCATCACGATATTTTGCCGATATGTATATCGTTCCTGTGATATATCATCACGATATTTTGTCTATGTATTGTGGGGATGATATATCGCCAATATCACGATACGGAAAAATATTGTATTGTCTGTGATGCTATATTGCAATATCAAATTTCCGATTTAGTCCATCTCTAGAAATAACTCAAAAGGCTTATGTAATTTATGCAATTTCCAAACAATGAAACAAGTTTGTATGCAATTTGTCAGTTTGCAAGCAATGTAAGAAGATCAATTAATCTGCATTTATTCAAACCTAGACAAAATATCATTAATTCATTTTTATATATGCATTTATTTACAGTATTTACACATTCAAACTCTGTGAGATATGTTGCATTGAGAAAACTTCATTTCTTGGTTTCTTTTTATTTTGAATTTATTAGCACTTTAGTTAGATATTGCATCAATACAAAATTATCAATCAGTACCTGTGAGTCAAATATTCTTTCTTCTAAAATATTAATATCATAAAGCTATGTTGCATTTTGTTCTTGTGTTTATAAGCTTGAATAATACTTTGATGACACTCATTTGAGTTGAGTTGATGTTTTAAGTCCACTTTGTGCACAGTAAGGCTAATCGAGACTGGACCTACAGTTTAAAGTGGAATCTGAACCACTTTGGGCATCCACCAGGTATCGAACCCGGGACCCCTTGATTACAAGGTGGCAATGCTACCACTGCGCCATCTGGGAGGCCCTTGATGACGCTCATATACAGTACATGAGAATAAGAGCTCTGCTGATGTTGAATATTTTTCAAGTTGTTCACTTGAATAACATCTGGTTGGTTTTCATTCAACAGTTTTGTAAGTTGATTCCTTAAGCAGACATTATAGGCTAGACATAACAAAAAGTTTACTTGCATGTTTTCATGTTTTTGTCAAAGTAAAAGTTTGTAACTGTTCAAAATATTGTAAAGGGTAGCAAGCAATTTCACAGAAAATATCAATTGTTGCATAAATATATGAAACAAAAAGAATTTCATGATTAATAAAGTGCAATTTTTAGGGTAAACTAGAACATAGCCAATGTTAGCTTTCTGTGATTTGCATGCCACATATATTTTTGAAAAATTGTAATTTTAATTCCATGTACTGTGTTAATGAACGATTGTGTTATATATATATATATATATAGTAACAAGTAAGAGATCCTTTTGAACAAAGGTGTGCCCTGCGAGTTTATATTCATCAATGGCTTTTGATATAATCAAAAATATATTTTATACGTCAATGAATTTTTGAACTTTTTGTGAATTTTAAGTTCTTTTACAGATATAATGCGCTCAATGTTTGTATTACTATCTTTACTGAATTTAATAAATATTAAAAATGAAGATGCTTTTTATTTCTATGTCCATGATGCTCTGAACATGTGTGCTCTGTTATGTACCCTCATGGCAAAATATCCACTAACAAATTCTAACTTAATACCCTTTCATGAGGTTCATTACTTTTCAATTGGAGTACCTTCTATGGGAAACAAATGTAACTAGAATTCTTGTTGTATACATTATTTTAGATTCTACAATTGTATGAAAAAAGTATTATTCTTGAATTGATAAAATACATGAGTAAACTGACATGCTTTACCAAAGTATCAAACCTAGGAGCTCCGTCTCAAAAATGAACTATAATAATGGATGCCTATCATAGGAAAAAAAGCTTTTACATACCTTCATTAGTAGATTGCATAGCTGTTTTCACCAGGAATAGAACCAATTAATAGTGACATAGCATTATAGAATGCCCTGCATTCCCTGATTTATATATGTTTGAGCTATATTATTATTATTATTATTATTAAAGTAGGGTTACAATTAAGCTTACAATTTTCTTTACATTGATTCTGAACTACAAAAACAGCTTTTTGCCCTACATGAATTAATATACAGTTATGCTATTTGTTCATAAGTATACATAAAATGGAATATTATAAATTTATATAATTGAAAAATAAAAGAAATAGAATAAAATAAACATTTTTTGCAGCTACGTTATATGAAGGGGGCAATGAGGCACGTGTCAGTATTCATAGATTAATGTTCTAATCTCTTGTTTAAATTTGGCCAAATTTCTCTCCTTTCTGCAATTTACAGGCAGTTGATTCCACGCTTTACTTGCCAGAGATGACAGGGATTTTGATCCGTATCTTGCCTTGTTACATTTTGGTACTCGGATACTGTTGGTGTTGTTGGATCGCAGATTGGGATAATGTATGTTACTAGATATCATTACTTTGTCCTTTAATAAGTGATGGTGCGTGTTAATTGCCTGTAGTTAATTGCCAGCGTGGGTAGTTGGAGCTCTTCTCTGCTTGCACGTGAGGTCATGTGTGTTGTATTTCTTATGCTACGAATAGCCCAATTTTGCATTTTCTCTAGTTTCGTGGTGTTATTTCTATTAATACCATAAAGTACAGAGGAACAGTATTCAAGTAAGCGGCCTAATAAAAGCTTTGTAGAATGCTAATTTGTGGGCAAGGTGTACATATTTGCAGACAATCGTATTGTTATTGTTTTCACTGGATAGTATTAATACTTGCGTCTTAGACTCGTTCACTTTCAACGTGTTAGATTGATACCAATCAAGAACTTCGGGCATATATTTCTCAATATTTGCAATTACTTTTTCTAATTTGCTTGACGTGCAATACAGGAGACAGTCATCTGCATACAAGTATAATTCAAACCCAAATTCCCTGTCTACGATGTCATTCACAAACATGTTAAACAGTTTAGGACCTAGAATAAATCCATGTGGTACACCGGGAGATACATTTAAACTGTTTGAAATCGAGTTGCCTACTTTTGTATCGATACTCCTATTCCATAAATAACTTTCGATCCAGTTGCATGCGAGGGCAGAGAAATTAAATTGCTGATGTAATTTCTGTATTAATAAATTTGGTGCACTGTCGAATGCTTTACTGATGTCTGGAGATATAGTGCCAATGTATTGCTTTCCTTTACGATCTAATATATTTCGCCAGTTATGTAACAGTTCATGCACGTGTAATTCTGTCGAGCGATTTTTTCTAAAAACAAACTGTCTGTCTGTCAGTAGATTGTTAGAATGTAAGTATTGTTCTAATTGCTTTTCTATTATCTTTTCAAGAATCCTGCTTAATGAGGAAGTTATTGATATGGGGCGATTATTGTTAACTTGCGTCGGTCACCCCCCTTTAAATATAGGTGTGACCCTTGCATGTTTCCAAGTGTTAGGAAAGATTCCGCTTTTTAAGGATGAATTAATTATATCTGTGAGAGGTTCGACAATCCACGGGGCAAGTAGATATATTATGCGATTACTTATTTCATTGAAATCTGGACCTTTTCTGAGGTTACATTTTTGAAGAATTTTCATAACGTCATCACTTGAGACGGGCTTAAAACTGAAGCTGGTTTCTTGATATTTAGTGTCGTTTTCATTTTGTTTGTTACTTTAATTTTTCTTCGCCCTTAAATCGTTAGTGAATGTGTTGGATATTGACGAGCCGACGTTAGCAAAGTGGTCATTGAGGATGTTCGACACCCTCGCATCTTCCGCAGTTGTTTCATTGTTATGTTCAATAGATGCGATGGATTGGCTTTTGCTATCATTTCCAGTTAAGAACCTGAAAATCTTGAATTTGTTATTGCCTGAATATTTATCAGAATAGATCTGTGTAAGGATATAATTTATTTTTGCATCTTTTACTGTTTTTGTTACGTAGTTCATTAAGGTCTTATATTGTTCCCACGTGTAATTATTATTATTTGAACTACGTATAACACCATTAAGCCTTGTTTCCATGATTATGAAAAACTAAATATGCTGACCAAGGCAGTAATTTATTTATTAAAAACATAAACTAAAACGTAACGTTTCAAGTTTTTTTGTACTTGATACAGAGTCTGATGAAGACCTTGCTAGTAGGTTGAAACGTTACGTTTTAGTTTATGTTTTTAATAAATAAATTACTGCCTTGGTCAGCATATTTAGTTTTTGAACTAAGTGTGCGCTTCAACATCCTGTTCTTGAGTGATATCAATCTAAGAAGACCGCCAGTGATCCAGGGACGCTTGTTGCCCCTAATACGAAACGTTTTTATTGGCGCATAGACATCCAGAGCTTCGGTTATTAATGACTGCAAATATGTCACCCTATCGTTTATATCCGGCATCATTGTTGTTTTGTGAAAGGGTAGATAAGAACAATGATCAACGAACTGTTGTTCAGGGAAATGTTTAAAAGAACGCTTAGTTACGAGTATTCTTGGAGATCTTTGTAGCCTTTGGTTAATTGAGGTGTATATCAGAAAATGATCGCTTAAATCATGCATTACTACGGTGGATTTATCATGCAATTCTTTCTTGTTGGTAAAAATGTGGTCTATGAGACTTTCGCTTGTGTCGGTGACGCGTGTCGGCAGACGAACGAGCTGGCTTCATAATAGCTATTTTTTCGATCCGCCTACAATGCTCCAATAACAGCTCTTGGCATACAGGACCTCTGCCATATAGTGAGAAATGTTTTACTGCACATGCATGATAGGTGCGATTTTCAAAAACCTTGGCTCTCTACAGCATGTGCCAGAGGCTCCCTTGTATTCCGTAGCAATTAGAGCACCCTGGTTGGTTCTTGGGTTCATGTGACTCTCCCTGCCTTCCAACGCAAAAGACAAAAGTAGAATTTAAACCCAATTCTTCGTGCCATGTGATGCTACAATATGCAATATGACCAACTACCAAACTCAAATGTACCAGATTTCTTACTGACCACTGTGCAATTTATCATGGGGACAGCTATGTGACCGAGACTTGGCTAGATGATTCTATTCCAGATCGGCACATTGAAATTGAAGGGTTCAAACTGTATAGGCTCGATCGTGGCTCTTCTAAGCAAGGGGGCGGCATTATTGTTTACGTAAAAACCGACGTGTTATCGGAACTTATTTATTCTGTGTCCATGGCCGTAGGCAGGAAAAATTTTCGGGGGGGGGGGGGGGTTCATTCATAATTGTTCCCATGTGCGTCGCCAGAAATTTGAATAATATAAATAATAACAATAATAATTAAAATTTCATAATAATATAAAATTTTATTCCAAAATAATAATAATAATAATAATAATAACAATTATGAGTGAATATCCAGCATAAAGGTTTTTTTTTTTTGTTTTTTTACGTTTCATACGGTGTGAAATGCCCAATTATTATACTTTGTTATTACATTTTAAGATACCTTCAAGAAAAAGCTCTAAAATTTAAATGGAAATTTTAGTCATAAAGTTTTTGTTGTTTGAACTTAAAACTTAATTTTTGGAATTTTGAAAAGCGTGGAACCATTTATTCTCTTTAAAAACTTAGTCTGGTGCATGGATTGTAACCTCAATAGTGAATGTAATGTGCTACGAAACTGAAGATCGTAGGTTTGAACTCCTATGAAGGGGGATTTTCGACTTTATCGGACAAGGAATTTAAAAGTTGGAAATGGAATATTGGGACAATCATAAGGGAATTTTTAGTCTATATTCCTTGTGACGCAGGAACAACACTGGAAAGAGGACAGCAGAAGTGAAAATGGAGCGGTCGCGGGTAGGCTGCGATTCCGAGAATAAATCCTGTTTCACTCAACTTTCAGAATTCCAAATGTATGAAAATTCTAGCTCGCTCATTTCAACATTGTCTCCTTGTATTTTTGTAATGCTTCAAAAAATTTTTGAAAAGAGTTACAGATTTTGGTTTCTGAACTTCCATTAATCCAACATGTCAGATGTTTCGGTGGGGGGGGGGGTTGAACCCTAGAAACCCCCCCTCTAAATACGGCCATGTCTGTGTCGGATGTGGACATTGAAGGATTGTGGGTGTCTGAAACTCAAACAAAACGACAAACCCTTAGTTATCAGATGGGTGTATAGACATCCCAAGGCTGCAGTCACTTTTAATTAAAAATTAGAAACTATTTTGCAATCTCTTCCGGCTTGCCATGCTTCGATTCTCGTTGGAGATACAAATCATGACGTCATGAAACCTACTGCAGCGGATAATGCATTTTTCGATGCGATGGAATCAGCGGGGTACGAACAGCTCGTTCGTCTGCCGACACGCGTGACTGACAAAAGCGAAAGTCTCATAGACCACATTTTTACAAACAAGAGAGAAATTCATATTAAATCCGCTGTGGCAATGCATGATTTAAGCGATCATTTTCTGATATGCACAACAATTAATCTGAGGCCACAAAGATCTCCTAGAATACTAGTAACTAGGCGTTCATTTAAAAATTTCCCTGAACAGCAATTCGTTGATCATTGTTCATATCTACCATTTCACAAAACATCAACGATGCTGGATATAAACGATAAGGTAACATATTTGCAGTCATTAATAACCGAAGCTCTTGATGTTTATGTGCCAATAAAAATGTTTCGCGTTAGGGCCAACAAGTGCCCCTGGATCACTGTTGGTCTTCTTTCTTAGATTGATATCACTCAAGAACCGGATGTTTAAGCACGCACGCAGTTCAAATAATAAGAATTACACGTGGGAACAATATAAGAACTTAAGGAACTACGTAACAAAAACAGGAAAAGAGGCGAAAAGAAATTATCTCCTTCAACAGGTCTATTCTGGTAAATATGCAGCCAACAATAAATTAAGATTTTTAGTTTGTTAAGGGGAAATGACAATAAAAACCAATCCATCACATCTATTGAACAGAATAATGAAATAATTACAGAAGCTCCGAGGGTGTGGAATATCCTGAATTACTGCTTTGCTAATGTCTGAAAGTCAATATCAAATATATTCACAAATGATTTAACGCTCAATAAAAATGAAACTAGCAAACAAATTGAAAACTCCATTCAATCTAGAGAAGCCAGCTTCAATTTTACACCCGTCTCGCATGATGACGTAATGAAAATCCTTCAAAAACTTAATGTCAGAAAGGGTCCACATTTCGATGGAATAAGTAATCGCATATTATATCTGCTCGCCCCATGGATTACAGAAACTCTCACCGATATAATTAATTCATCCATAAAAAGCGAAATCTTTCCCAACAGCTGGAAACACGCAAGGGTCACACCTATATTTAAAGGGGGGTCCCCAACGCAATTAAATAATTATCGGCCTATATCAATAACTTCCTCATTAAGTCGGATTCTTGAAATGGTAATAGATAAACAATTAGAGCAATACTTACATTGTAACAACCTAATTACTAACAGACAATTCGTTTTAGGAAAAATCACTCAACATAATTACTCCTGTATGAACTGTTACATAACTGGCGGCATATATTAGATTGTAAAGTAAAGCAATACATCGGCATAATTTCACTAGATATCAGTAAAGCATTCGACAGTGTTCAACCAAAGTTATTAATACAGAAATTATATCAGCAATTCAATTTTTCTGCTACTGCATGCAACTGGATTGAAAGCTATGTGTACAATAGGAGTATCCATACAAAAGTTGGCAACTCGGTTTCGTACGGTCTGAATGTATCTCTCGGTGTATCTCAGGAATCTATCTATTCTGGGCCCAAAACTTCTTAACATGTTTGTAAATGATATCGCAAGCAAGAAATTTGGCTTTGAATTGTATCCATATGCAGACGACTGGTCCTGTACTGCGCATCTATCAAATTAGAAAAAGTAATTGCAAATATTGAAAAAAGCATGCCCGAAGTTCTTGAGTGGTATCAAGCTAACATGTTGAAAGTGAACAAGTCTAAGACGCAAGTATTAATATTATCCACGAAAAACAATAACATCACGCAAGTTGACAATATTAAAATAGGAAATTCGAATATAAAACCAAGTGAGAGAGTCTAAAATATCTTGGTGTGTACCTAGATAAGAATTTATCCTTTTCACAACATGTGAAGATTATGTGTGCACGTGCAGCACCTATAATCAAACAATTTCAATATGTCTGCAAATATGTACACCTTGCTCACAAATTAGCATTCTACAAAGCATTTATTAGGCCGTTACTTGAATATTGTTCCTCTGTACTCTATGGGATTAACATAAATAACACCAACAAATGCAAAAAATGCAAAATTGGGCAATTTATAGTATACGAAATACACCACACACGACTTCATGATCAAGCAGAGAAGAACAGCAACTACCCACGCTTGAATCCAGATGAAAATGTGCGTTCCTACTCAAAATTCATCAGGCAATTCACACACACAACCACTAACTAAGCGGCAAGGTAATTATATGTAGTAACATGCATTATCCCAATCTGCGATCGAATAACACCAATAGTATCAGAGTACCAAAATGTAACAAGGCAAGATACGGATCAAAATCCATATCATCGCTGGCAAGTAAGGCATGGAATCAACTGCCTGTGGCTTGGAAAAAGGAGATAAATTTGGCCAAATTTAAACAACAAATTAAGATGTTAATCTAAGAATACTGACACCATGCCCCATTTGCTCATTGCCTCCTTCACATATACTTACTTAATTTCTATTTCTTGTGTGTTTTTATTCCTTGTGTGTTTCAATTATATAGGCACACTTATATTTTTCCATATTTTATACATCTATAAACATTTAGCAGAATTGTATAGCTTAACAAATTAATCCATGTAGGGCAAAAAGCTGTTTCTATAGTAAAATAATCCGTGTAAAAATACTGTAAGCTTAAGTGTAACCCTACTTCAAATAATAAATAATAAATAAATAAAACATAGAAACAACTAAGAAAACAACATTTTTTTTAAACAAGTTCGTAAAAATTGCATTCAGTTTTTTGTCCTCGTGGTATGAAAGGTTAATTCTATCCGTGGGTGAAGTTCGGCCTGTGGCTACTCTACCATATAACTAGCAAAACTAATATATCATTAAAAAAGTCTAATTGTTTGTTCATATATAAATGATTTATATATATAAGTAGGTTAGTTTTTGTATAATAAATTTCAAATCTTTTCTTTCATCTGGTCATTGATGGCATAACATAGCCAGGTGTCAGGCTACCTGGCACTATCCTCTGCCATGACAAATATTACCAGTACACTTCGTAATTTCGAAAAATCATACTTTTTTGTGAATATGCCATAAACAACCCCATAAATCGTCTGTAATGCATAGAATGCAAGTATATATAGATACAGGGTGATTGGTAATTCGACCTATTCCTGAAAAGTGGTAATACTAGAGCACATTTGCAACAGATTTGACCCTATGCACTGGGAGTCGGAAATCAATGGGTTTTGAGTTATTGCAGTTTGTAGATTTTCGTGACATATTCCGACTTGCAACCAAAAAACTACTAATTGTGAAAAAACTACTACACCCTGGGCACTTAATCGAGATGTTGCTAACAGCTGACAAATGAGTGACTACTGGTAAAAAAAAAATGTGCCCACAGAAAGAAACAGTCATTGGAGCACACGTCATGAAGAAATTTGGAAATTATCGTTTAAATCGAAGAGGATTACTAAAAAAAATGGTAACACACTTAGGGTAAAAATTATGGAAAAAACTACCACGTTTCATAAGCTCTCCAAAGAGATTCAAATGTTGTCAACTGGCACACGGGTTGAGGGGAAAAATCTGAATAAAAAGCAGAGAAGGCACGTTGTAGACCTCTTTGTAAAGTGAAAAGAAGTTGTCGGTTGTGAGAAATACAGGAACGAAAATGAGTGAAATAGTAATGTTATTTACCATTCTCATGTTTCCAGGTTGCCAGAATGAACTGTTACGAAAACTACAAATCCTGTTCAAATTGCCTCCCTGGTTACGTATGCAAGCATGCAGCCTGCGGCGTACTTCAGACACAGTTACTACTGTTGACACTCAGTCTCTTATATATTGGGCACCTGTCACAATTCTCTCTGTCAACTCTTCTTGGGAATCCGCTGGTGTATTGTAGACTAACTCTTCCATGTGACCCCAACTGTAAAAGTGGCATGGCATCAAATGTGGACTCCTCACCAGCCAGGGGGTCAGGCTGCCTCGATAAATCCATCGCATGGGATAATTGTTGTCCAGCCACTGTCGCACACCCCGGAAATAGTGGGCTGGGCAGCCATCGTGTGGGTACCCCTTTTTGTGGCGACGGCACATCCTCCAGCAGCGTCATCAATTCTTCCCTTAGTTCTTAGGTTTTGTGGCAGATAGAATGGCCCGATCACATGATTGTGGAAGATTCCCATTCAGTGAGAATTTTCGCTGTTGAGCCTTTTCTTTAGATTTTCTTGGGTTATGACCCTTAGGGGACCAAAAAAAGCATTATGAAAATTCGTAATACCATCGCAGTCAAATTTGGATTCGTCCGTCCACAGAATTCTTGTCAGATGATGGGGGGTCTACACTCACCTTCTCTACTTTTTATTCAGATTTTTTCCCCAACCAGTGTTACAGTTGACAACATTTGTATAGTTTTGGAGAGCTTATGAAACGGAAGTTTTTTTCCCGTAATTTTTACCCTAAGTGTGTTACCATTTTTTTTTGAGTAATCCTCTTCGATTTAAACGATAATTTCCAAATTTCTTCATGACGTGTGCTCCAATGACTGTTTATTTTTGTGGGTATGGGAATTTTGGGCATGAATTTTTTTACCAGTAGTCATTCATTTGTCAGCTGTTAGCAACATGTCGATTAAGTGTCCAGGGTGTAGTAGTTTTTTGGTTGCAAGTCGGAATATGTCACAAAAGTTTACAAACTGCAATGACTCTAAACCCATTGATTTCCGACCCCCGGTGCATAGGGTCAAATTTGTTGCAAATGTGCTCTATTATTACCCCTTTCCAGGAATATATATATTTGTTATTTTGCCAATTCTAGAAATACCCACAGAGACTATCAACACTTATCGAAAATTTTTGCAAGGGCCTCCATATCTGTCTTTTATCCTTATTTTTCTTTTCTTCGTAGAAAGACCTTTTTAAACCTTAGTAACTTTTCCTCCATGCAGAGAATCATTTTCTTTTTCAATGTTTTAAAAATATCCACATTGACAAAGTTAATACACAATGCAAGGTTCATGTCTCCCTTAATTCTTTGTACAAAAGTTGCATATGTTCAAAGTCTCGGTTGCATGACATTTCGAACACTCTGTAGAAGAAATGCCCAATATGTGTCTTCTGGCTGCTACATCATGTATAATTATTTAGCTGGTTAACAACAACAATGACATTACAGACCTATTAAACCCTTAACTGACAGTACAAGTGAAATAGGTTAGCTGTAATTGGTAATAAGCCAAATTTCAGTTTTTGTTTTAAAAAAAGCTAGGTTTTTATATAAAAAAAAAAAGATTCATTTGTAACTCTACTCATAAGTAAACTATTTAAACGAAAAAAGGCCTAGCCCTCATTTAGACTTGGGTACTCCCACCTGAAATGGTCATGCTAGGCAATAGTCAATTAGTTTCTAATGCTGATATACAGTCATTGACAAAAAAAAGTTAAGTACCCAGAAGGAAAGGTCCAATTTGAATGTCAGTCCGTACACGTGTGTACATTCGATATGTATGTAAATGATTATTTCTCTCTCTCTCCTCTTCTCTTTCTTTCCCCATGTGCCTGTAACCCCTGTCCTGGAGAGGAGAGAAGAAGAAAAGGAAAAAAAAGAGGAGCACCCCAAATGGGAAGGCAACATTTATACCCTTCTGCCCCCTTTTCCCCTTCTCTTTCAGGAACTCTATACCTTTCTTTTTTTATCTTCTTTGCTTCCCACTCTCTTCCTTATGCTCTCTCTCTCTCTCTTCAAAGCCTAGTGTGTGTGTGTGTTTGCTTTTGAGTTGCAATGATTTGTAACGTCTAGAACGTCCACTAGAGTGCATTAGTTGTGCCACCGCATGATAGTGTTAATAAGGTGTGTGAGTGGAGCGTCAGACAGTCGATCAACACCATGAGAGAAGGTGATCAACACAGAGGATGCCTCGTAGACACATCAGACAACGTTACCAGCACTTGACAGAGTTCGAAAGGGCCATATTCGGAGTCTGCATGAGGCCGATTGGTCGAATCATGCAATTGCGAGGCATCTCGGGTATTCAGATGTCACAGTGGCCAGATGTTGGCACCAATGGATACGTGAGAGCACCTACAGACATAGTGAAGGTCCCTGTCGACCAAGACTGGCCACACCAAGGGAAGATCGCAGTATTGTGCACCAAGCATTTTGCAATCCGATCACATCTGCATCTGATATCCAGACACACGTACAGGACTCTCTACGACACCCTGTGTCATTCTGCACCATTTGTCGTAGACTGGCAGCAGCCGGACTACGAGTTCCTGTCCTATGTTGAGGCTGCCGTTAACACCAGAACACAAATGGCTGCATTTGGAGTGTTGCCGTAATCGGAAGACATGGACTGCTGACAACAGTGACGAGTGGTGTTGCATCATGTTCAACGATTAATCTCTGTTCTGATTACCATGGATGACCACCGTGTGTGAGTATGGCAGCACCGAGGGGAGAGCACACATCCTGCCAATATTGTGGAGAGACACACCGACATTACCCCTGCCATCTTGGTGTGGGGGGGGGGGCATTGGGTATGACTTCAGATCATCTCTTGTAGTGGTTCTGGGGATTCTGATGGCACAACGCTTCGTCACGGACATCCTCATATGTTACCCCATTGAGACAGCATTATGATACAGTCTTTCAACACGACAACAATTGTCCGCACACAGTACATGTATCTATCGACTGCCTGCAACATGTTGAGGTACTCCTGTGGCCAGCAAGTTCCACTGATATGTCCCTGATAGAACATGTAAGGGATCAGCTTGAACGTCAACTCCGACCCAGTGCCAATTTGCAGGATATCGAGGGCCAGTTACATCGGCTGTGGGCAGACTTGCCCCGGGAGAGAATACAAAGGCTCTACGTATCCATTTCAAATCGAATCGGCACATGTATCAAGTCCCGAAGGGGTGCAACATCCTACTGACATGGGGTCAGCAGTATGCTCGTAGTGCCCACACTGTTGTCCGTTTGACCTGATTTTGTAATCATTACAATACAGTCACATAACCTGTCAACAGGTGCAGTTTCATTTCATTTCCACCACTCCTAGGTGCTTCATTATTTTTGTCAATGAGTGTATTTGACATATTCTTATTCATCCAATATATTCTATGAACATCCTGTAATTTCCTGTTTGCTGCACAGTATTGATAAATACATCGTCCATAAATTGTGACCATAACAGCAAAACCATTTTATGATGGTTTAAATCTTACAGCTTCTGAGTAAAAGAACATGCTTCAATACACACAATCTATATCAGCACTTGTTTGTTGAGAATAATGTTTGTCAATTACAGGCAAGGTGTCTGGTCATTGGCATGTGTAGTAATGACAACAGAAAACAATAAAATATTGCATTTTAAATACATTCCTCACAAAAAGTTTTGAATATCGTTATAATAGGCAAGGTATGTGGAGTGGCGTATGTTGACAAGAACACAAGAATGTCCATGAAAAAATAAATATGCTGACCACAGCAGTAATTTATTTTATTTAAAACATAAACTAAACATAATGTTTCAACCTTCTAGCAAGGTCTTCTTTAGACTCTGTATCAAGTACAAAAGTAACAAGATACAAAAACAGGGCATTATATATACACAAAACATTACTCCCTCCAGACTATTAGAAAGTTGTTCTGGAACTTTTTAGCAGGTGGCTTTCACTTGTCAACTGTACTTTCACCTAAAGGCTAAGCCTTTTAGGTTCCAGAACAACTTTCTAATAGTCTGGAGGGAGTAATGTTTTGTGTGTGTATATATAATGCCCTGTTTTTGTAACTTGTTACTTTTGTACTTGATACAGAGTCTGAAGAAGACCTTGCTAGAAGGTTGAAACGTTACGTTTAGATTATGTTTTTAATAAAATAAATTACTGCCTTGGTCAGCATATTTATTTTTTCATAATCATGGAAACAAGGCTTAATGGTGTTATAATTAAGAATGTCCAGCAGACAGACAGATACCATATGTTGTTGCATTTCAAGGCAACAGATGTTACTGCCTGCCATCAGTTTCTCCCATCCTTGAAGCTGTGCCATTGACTCAATGGGTAGAGAGAGGTGTCTATGGAGCAGTGTCAACGTCGAATGACAAACAACAGTTCACAATGTCAATTTTGCAGTTCGATCAAACGAGAATAGTGGCATTACTGCAATGAGGTCATACACAAGCGGAGTTGGGGTTACGCAAAGGGCAGTCTCCAAAACTTGGAAACAGTACAGGGAGACCAACAGCATGTATGGCTGACAGGAGTGTTCGCCCAAGAGAGCCAAACATGCCAAGGCAAGACTAGTATATCCACATAATGTCATGCAGATGGTTCACGGTGAATTATGAATTGACCTGGTGCATGCATCTGGCATCCATGTCTTGACCCAAACAGTTCACAATCAGCTGCATAGTGTACAATTAAGTTTCTACCGGATTGTGTGATGTGTGCCTCGCCATCGGGCAGAGAGAGACTAAGATGGGCCCTCCAACATCTCTGATGGGGTTTGCAAGAATAGGGTCATGTTATGTTTTCTGATGAAACACAGATAGCACTGTGCCCTGATACACGACAACATTGCATGTGGGAAAATATCCCCTTATCTAAAATCCTTACCTGCAGTGGCACAGGAACGTTTCTCATTTGGGGGGTTACAAAATTCAATGGGTTTCATGATGAAAATAAAGTGGTGGGAAGAACCAGCATGTGCAAGAAGTCATGCATTTGACGGTGGCGAAGTCCTGTTTTTGGCCGACATCAAGCATTGACATTGGAGACTGCTGATACCTGTAGGAGGGAGGTTAACGGCCCCCAGGGTATGTAGAGGATGTCCTTCAGCCCTTCATCCAACCATTTCGTGACCAGTATGGTGACAGATTTGTGTTGGTGGATGATAATACATGCACACATCGTGGAGCACTGGAACCAAACTTCCTGGGCATGGCTCATATTCACCGCATGGACTGGCCCCCTATATCACTATATATGAACTGAATTGAACATGTGTGTAAGATGATGAAAACTCATTTGTAGTAGTCCACAGCTTCCAGAAACACTGCAGGGCCTCTTTCACACTGCCCAGATGGAATGGGATCTTCTTTCCTAGGATGCCACCAATGCCTCAACATGTCAGGGAACTGTACAATGTACGTGGAGACATTACTAAGGCACTGTGAACAAGTGAGTTGGGACACTATTGCATGGAAAGATAATTAGTCGTTTCCCAATGGACACGCTAAGTTTAGCACATTGAAATGAGATCCCACTACTACTTGCCAAGTTTCCTATTGAGTGCAATGTTGTTACATGACCCAGGTCAGTGCAGAATTGTGCAAACCTCTTCTACATGCCCGGTGGCATTCAGCTGTTCTTGGCAAACACCCTAAGACACTGTGAACAAAGCCTTCTGCCATATTCCCTCCCTCCTTTCCATCCATTTAGTCTCTTACAACCGTCCAACATTGCTGTTTCTCTGCAGTCCACATGTACACACACACACGAGTGCTCTTCCATAATTACAGCAGGCCTGATGTTTATGTGAAGGGTTTTGAGATAGTAATTTAAAATAACTGTAACATACAATAGCGTTATCTGGAACTCTTAACTTTTGTTCTAATCACAGTAATCCCTCAGTTCTAAGGTGGATGATTGTATTGTGGTAGAAATTAATGGAACAGTAACCACATAGAATTGTAGATGATATGAGTTTGTGTAAATGGGCATATGTAATGTGCATATAATTTAATCTATTTTCACGTAACCCTTACACAATTCAAAATCTTGTTGATCTGAATTTCTCTGCTTGAGAGATATTTCAAGTTCAAAATAGTGTTTTCAAAGTTTCCCATGGTTTTATGTTTTCACAGTATTTGTTCTGTAAAAAATCTCCCATAGTCAAAAATGTATAAACTGACCTGAATGTATATTACGACAAATAATCCTCTGGGTGTTCTTCATATTACCTACCAATTAAGCCTTTCTGAAAAGCATAAATGAAAGAAAAATTGCCCATCTGGCAATATTTTTCATAGACCGATCAAGGAAATATTGCCACATTCTACAACAAGATCAGGGTTGTTATTATTGAGAGCAGTGTGAAATCTCTTGTATTCGTGAGTAACTTCCCACTGCTGTTGATCACTTACTGGCCTTGAGGTGCAGTCTCCATGTGAAAAGCTCACGTGTCTCCATGAGCATGTGAAGTCCCCAAGCCTGTTCTACATTCTACTCACCTTGTCCTATGTAGTTATAGCATAATTAAATATGTCTACATTACGCTATTATTAATTACATTCATAATGGCACAGAGCTTCATATTACATCATATATGTACAAATATAAAGATAAAGTATGCATTTCCTTGCACTAAAAATTGAAGTGGGAGCTGTATATATACCATGCAGTTCTCATGTTTGCACCAGCTTATTAGAATCATAATCTCCATTAATTCTTTACACAGGCGATTTTTTTAAATTCTTCATAATCATGACATACTAAGGTAGTATTTATTTCCATCGCAAGAAGTAAAACAATGTGGTACATGTTATTTATTTACCAATATCAATATATACATTATAACTCAGAATATTTAACACATCAATTGAAACTAGATACTTACTACCTTCACAAATGTTCACTCCATGATTGATAGCTTTCTTCCCAACTACAGAAAAAAACATAGAAATAGAACCTTGTGCCAGAATCCGAGTTGACAATCCATCTTATAGTGAAAATATCCTTGCCACACTTAAAAAAGTTGGAAGCAAAAGTGAATTATCAGATATGGTGTCTGAAAAGAGGGATAATAATGAAGTTATTTACACTTGCTATTGTTAAGATCAATAAGCTTTTTACCCTCATTTTGACATTTTGCAGAATTTTTTTGTGTGAATTTTTGTGATTTTCTTTTCTTTGGGTAACTGCATGTATGTTCTGTGATAATTGAACAACAAGAGCATTTTGATACTTTAGTATTATACGGATTACCTCCAATTAGTATGCTATAAGTATCTAACCTAACCTTCATATGTAATCACGACCATAAGAATGTAACCTAACTAATTCGATATGAAGGTTAGATTAGGTACGTACAGCATACTGATTGGAGGTAGTCCATATAATACTAAAGTACGAGCATTTTTTGTATCTTACAGTCATATGAAAATGCATTTATAGACGTCTTAAGGGCCGAAAATGCAATTCGTGGCTGGAACAGTAACGGTTGCATATGGCGAGAAATAAGTCGTTTTGGGGGTGGTTATATCTTCGTTATTTGTGGACACTCACTGTATAATTTTTTTTCGTTGTGTTCCTTCATGTTTATTCTTTATTTGTAAAGTCATGAAATGGAACTTTGATTCGTCTTAGGGGCCGAAAATGCAATTCGTGTCTGGTGTCAGGTTTATGGCTATTAGCATTAAAATTGCTTCTGTAAATACTTACCAACACCTGATCAAGTAAAATCTGGTCTTGAGCACTTTATGCTATTCTCTCTACCTGGTGACACACCCATTTTTAATTTAAAATAACTTCTTAGGAGTAAGTTGAGCAACACTGTCAATGAATGTAATAAGATAAAATGCAATGTCATGATATGATTTAGGTAATTACTTTTGCTGGTGCAAATACACATATATGCTGTTCCTCAGCACCTGGTGAAAATAGCCCTGTATGCTATTCACACCACATGGTGAAATAGCCCTGTATGCCATTCTCACCACATGGTGAAATATAGTCGCAGCCTTATTTTAATGCTAAGAGAACCAAACCCAAATTGCCTAACCTAACCACGAAAGCATATATTGAACAAAATGTTAAGCAATCGTAAAACTCTGCAGTATGTGTTAACAGACATAAATCGAATCATGTAAAAATTAATTTGTAGCATGATGAAAAAATGCAATAAAACAAAAGGAACTTGAGGCCCTTTTTTTCGTTTAGATCATTTGGTGCCCAGGTAATACTCCTACCGCCCCCTAGCTATAAACTTGAGACTAGAAAAAAGCAAGAAAGTTTTACGGAACTTATTTTTGTATGCATAAAATTTGAAATCTATGGGTGCCCCTGTGTGTTCCCCCTGTAGGTGCTCTTTGCCATCTGGAAGAAAAATGCAAGAAGTATGTACATATATAACTAATTCGACTCTGCTTGCCTTGATTTTCTTCAATGTTTGCCCCCCCCCTAGAATTGGTTTCCATCCAAGGTTTGGGGGAGGGAGGGGGTTAATGCCTCCTTTGGTTGCCCCACTGGAGCAGTTGCGATAAAATGAACAAAAATCGCACCAATCATTTATCGACTGCAAGATTTCCACAAGTAACATGTCTATCAATAAGAATCATGAAAAATATAATTACCTATTGTTAAATAAGAAACAAGACTAATATTCCTGGCCTTCCCAATTCACGATTAAAATTATCCGATATACCATCTGGTGGCATTTTCCAGAACTGCCCTATGTAGGATACGATGTTGTGTTGTGTTGATATCTCAAAGGATGGGAAATGTGTTCGAAGGAGTACAGTCTGCTGTTCTTTTTGCTTCGAATCGTTTTGTGGATCAGAACAAGTGAAGAGTTTACATGTGTTTCCACCCCATGGAATCAACAAAATGAAATTTGTAAATAAATCCGGAAGAACAGAATTGTTTGACAGAAGATTGGCATGGATTGATAATATTGAAATGTGGTAAGAAAATTACTAAGAATGCAAGAGTCCGTTAACTTTATTTTCCGAAAGACGATTGTATTACCATGAAAGTAAAATTTTAAATTGTTCTCTATGAATATTTTTTTCGAAAACAATGTTTTATCCCAGACCTTGTTGGTGGTATTATCTATTACGTATGAAATTTGGAACAGGTGCATGGCAATTAAGTGCGAGGATGAAAATAGTTTGAGAATTAATTAATGTCTATAATCATAAAAGATACCAGATAGATTACATACTGGTACAAGAAAGATTTCGAAATTGTTTGAAAAATGCGAAGACATTGCCAGGAGCTGACATTAATTCAGACCACATCTTGCTAATAGGAGAAATCAATCTTACATTGAAGAAGATAACCCAAAACCAGGTGAGCAAGAAACCCCACTTAGAGAAGCTAAGGGAAGAAGACGAAAGACAAAAATTTGCAGAACATTTCCAAGGAAACTATAATAAGTTTAAAGCTAGTTGTAACAATAAGGATGAGATGTGGGATGGAATAAAAAGCTGCTTACAGAAGGCAGTGGATGAAACAATAGGCTACAGGGAAAGGAAAATTGCAAAGACACCATGGATTACTGAAAGTATGCTGGAAAAAATGGAGGAACGGAGAAAATGGAAGAATGTAAATACAGAAGAGGGAAGACATAATTACAAGATACTGAATAACCAGCTAAGAAGAGAAACTGACAGGGCAAAAGAACAATGGATGAAACAAAAATGTGAAGAAATTGAAGAACTGGAAAAAAGAGGAAGGTATGACTTGATGTATCGTGAAGTAAACTGCTCGGGCTTCCAAAAGAAGAAATGGAAAACAATGTGGATGATAGAAGACGAGGAAGGATGTGAAATCACAGACAAAAAAGGAATATCGAATGTGTGGGGAAAGTACGTTGAAGAGCTCTACCAGAAAGAGAATCGCCCAGACAGTCTGAATGTAGAAAATGAAGACGACGTGCCTGACGATGAGAAAGGATACTATATCCTGAATGAAGAATTTGAGCAAGCACTCAAAGAAATGAGGAATGGGAAAGCAACGGGCACTGATGAAATTCCTGTTGAACTTATCAAATGCCTGGGAGATGGAAAAAGAGAAATACTGCACTTATGCAATGAAATCTATGGGAAATGGGATTGGCCACAAGATTTCACGGAGACTGTTTTGGTACCTCTGCAGAAGAAAAGCAATGCCAGAAAATGTTCTGAGTACAGGACAATCAGCTTGATATCTCACTCGGCAAAAATTCTTCTAAGAATTCTGAACAGACGCCTATACTCGAAGGTCAGTGGCGAGTTAGAGGAAGAACAGTTTGGTTTCAGGATAGGAAGAGGTACAAGGGATGCAATTGGTTTACTGAGGACCATTGGGGAAAGATATTTAGAGAAAGGAAAGGAGGTGTTTGTAGTATTTGTAGACCTGGAGAAAGCCTTTGATAGAGTGAATTGGGTTAAACTTTTAGAAATTCTGAAGAAAATTGGTGTAGATTGGAAAGAGAGAAGACTTCTAAGCAACTTATACATGAATCAACGAGTTAAAGTGAGAACAGGAGACGAAATGACAGAAGGCTGTGAAATTGGAAGAGGAGTACGACAAGGATGCAGCCTATCGCCTACTTTGTTTAATATTTATTTAGAAGATATAGTGAAAACTTGTTTCCAGGGCACAGGAGGTGTCAAATTAGGAGGAAGAAGAATAAACTGCATAAGATTTGCTGATGACATGGCATTATTCGCTGAGGATGAAATAACCATAAATAGTATGTTAGAAGAGTTAAACAGCAGCTGTGAGCAGTATGGGATGAAGATTAATGTAAAGAAGACAAAGGCAATGGTTATAGGACGGAAACCAAGGAATATTAATGTGAGAGCAAACAGTGAAAGAATCCAGCAAGTGGATAGCTTCAAGTACCTCGGATGCACTATAAGCAGTGACATGAGCTGCAACCAAGAAGTGAAAATGAGAATCGCAATAGCAAAAGAAGCTTTCAATAGAAGAAAAAATGTTTTTTGTGGACCCATGGACATAGGTCTAAGGAAGAGATTAGTGAAATGTTTTGTGTGGAGTGTAGCACTATATGGTGCAGAAACCTGGACGTTGAGAAGAAATGAAGAGAAACGACTCGAAGCTTTTGAAATGTGGACATGGCGAAAAATGGAGCGTGTAAAATGGACGGACAAGGTAAGAAACGAAGCCGTACTGAAAAGAGTTGGTGAAAAAAGATCTATACTGGAGACCATCAAGAAGAGGAAAAGAAACTGGTTCGGACACTGTCTAAGAAGAAACTGCTGCTAAGAGATGCCGTGGAGGGAATGGTTGAAGGAAGAAAAGTCCGTGGAAGAAAGAGATATCAGCTTATGGATGATATTAAATTAACTGGGTCGTATGCTATTACGAAGCGTAAGGCAGAGAACAGGGAAAGCTGGAGATTGCAGTGAAAAACCTGCCAATTAGGCAGAAAACAATGAATGAAATCATAAAGGTAACCAGAAAAAGAAAATAGACATGCTAATGTTGCGGTTTCATTCAGTAAGTCCTTTCTCAGTGAAGATAGCCTCGACGAAATTGTGAATTTTATTATTGTTATTATTAAACCAGCTTGCCTCTTTGAGCGAAGAACTGCAACTGTGTGTTTATTTTTTTCTCGTGCCCAAGGTTTGCAAATACAGGTGAATGAATTCCTTTATTTTCAAATCATTTCAGAGAGCCCTAGTTACAATCGGAGATGCAGATGAAACAGCATAGCACCAGTGCTTATACATTATTTTCATCTGCGTTTTCATGTTATTTTTGCCTATCATAATTAAATGATTCGTTCTCAGCACAGCTTCACCTTCGTTAAAGTTCCTGGAATTCACATTGTATTCATAATATTTAAAACAACCACATAATTTAAACGTTTCTTCCATACCAGCCATGACTACATGTTGCTATGTCGTACTACTACTAATGTAAACACAGATTCATCCTACTTAGAGTGGCCATATTGGAAGCGACACTAGTGCTCAGGTGGTAATTTTAATCGCGAATAGTTAGAGGTGGTTGGAAGAAACTAGTTTTATTCTGCGGCTTTTTTGGCTGAGCTTTTTTCGGCTTTTTTCCCCAAAGTCTTGCAAATCAATGAAAATACATTACTTGACTGCATTTATCTTATTTCACAGCTTTCATTTATCTCTCGACTGCCCAGATCTAAATATAAAGTACAACTTTTGATATGGAATTTATAGCTAGACAATCAGTTTGCAAGAATGGATAGTTGTTCCCAAATGTCATCTTCAAGTTCCAGTGGGTTTTTAAATATATCTATGTACACACATTCACATAACTTGAGTAGTGTTGCACGTATATTTTTTACTTCCTCATTGATGGTGAAAATTTACATTGTACAGTATTCCTATGTGCTAAAAATGGGTGAGATTTAAGAAATTTTTTATATCTGGAATGATCATATACTTAAGGTGGTGAGAAAGTTACTGGATGCACATCTGGAAATAAAGGACCCTTATTGCCATAATGTGACACATTGCACTACCTTTGTGTGTACGAGTTGTAGGAGGAGCAATTATGGGAAAATTCGTGTGTACACACACATATAAGGTCACGTGGGGCTCAATTTTTTTATTGCACATGCTCTTTCACACTGGACCAATCATGACTATGAGGATGAATAATTGCTAAACAGTGGTCTGATTCATGAAATTCAGTACCCGGTATTCTAAAATATTGGAACCTTGATTAATTACTGATAAGGCTAGTTATAAGCTTGAGATGGATATTTCATGTTTAATCTATTGATTGAGTGTTTTAAATCCACTTTATGCACAGTAAGGCTAATTGGGACTGGACAGTTCAAAGTGGGATCCAAACCACTATGTGATTTGTCTTCATTTTGGATAGATGCAAGACAGATATGGAGTCACTTGCAATAATGTTTAATGTGTGTCGATTGTCTCAAAAGGTATTTATCGAATTGATAAAGAACAATACATTTTTATGCATTCTTATGTAAAAAAAAAAAGGTAAAGTTCCCCATGCAAAGGGCACCATGCCACGAAGGCACATTAGCGGACGGAGTAATTCTATGCATTACAAATGATTTATGGGTTTAATATTTACATAGAGGTGAGGAAATAAAGGGGGAACCACCAAAGGAAGCCTGCCTACTTTCAGGGGCAGGTGCTTATGTCCTGGTGCCTTTAAAATAAACCAAGATGTCATTTCCATTGAAAGACTTTTCCCCTGTATATTTTATTTTTGTAAACTTTGTTTCAAAATAATTTAATTACAATAGTAATACAATAATAGTAGAACATAATTTTCACCAAGTTTGTTGTAGTTTCCAGGACAGGTTTGGTTTTCATAGTAATTTGTATATTTTTATTATTAATTGGGTGGTACAAGAATAATATGGAAAAGAAAAGATAAATAGATTGGTGAGGAAGCATTAATTTCAATGAAATGAATTTGAATTTGGAAGCTGAATCTGTTTAGTCAGATTTATCTGTGACTATTTGTCTACAAATTTCATGATAAGATGAGTAATTAGGATACTCTGCATTTATTGTTATCATTATGTTCGAGGTTCAAGATGGAATGTTTGATGTAGTGTGAGAGAAGGAATAAATGAAAAAAAATGAGGCAATATATTAAAAGCATATAAATATTTATATAATTAGGAGATAAGTAAGTATATTTCGGATTCTTTTAATGAAAACATTCAGGTAGACGTTATATACACTGATTTTATTAAAGCGTTTGATAAGATTGATCATACGTTATTATTAAATAAACTTTCTTCATTTGGTTTATCTAATGTTTTATTAAAAATAATTATCTCTTATTTGGAAAACAGAAAATACAAAGTGGTTTATAACTATGCTACATTGACAGTATATACAGCATATTCAGGTGTCCCTGAGGGATCAAATCTTGGTCCCCTTCTTTTTGTGTTATATATAAATGATCTTCCATCTGTTATAAAGTTTTCACGCTGCTTATTGTATGCAGATGATTAAAAGATTTTTAAAGGCATTATACTTCCAGAAGATGCTATCTTATTACAAAAAGATATAGATGCTTGTTATCAATGGAGCGTTCAGAATAAGTTATATTTTAATATTAGTAAATGCTCAACAATAACGTTTACAAATAAAACAGAAGTTGTACTTCCTAATTATATTTTTAATGGAAGTGTACTTACACGCGTAGATGTAATCAATGATTTAGGATTAATATTGGATAAGAATTTAAACCATAAACATCATTATTCTTACATCTGCTTGGATTCATATAAACGTCTTGGATTTATAATTAGGTCAACTAAAGATTTTAAGAATATGCAAGTTTTAATGAACCTATATAATGCAATCATTCGTTCAAGGCTTGAATACTTGAGTGAAATTTGGGATCCATTTTATCAAGTACATTCAGATAATATTGAACGAATTCAGTTTAAATTTTTACGATATTTGTATTTTAAAAAGTATAATCGTTCAGCAGTATTAAATAGAATTTCTTATAATATTTCACTTCTAGATTTTCAGGTGCCACCTTTGAAATCTAGAAGATTAATAGCTCAATATTTTATACTTTATAAGATTATGAATTACTTAATAGATTCGCCTGAAGTGTTGCAATATTTTAAACTTAATGTTAAGCCAATAAATTTTAGGTGTTTGCTTCCTTTTTTTATTGATAAATCGAGAAACAATATACATAAATCTTCAGTTGTTATCAGACTATGCACAAATTATAAGAACATTGTTCACAAGAGAATTAAAGTAGACTTCGTGCTTCCTTTTATAACATATAGCTCAATAATAAAAAGACATATATTGTCATTGCCTAATCATTTAAATTCACAGTAAATTTGATTGAAGCTGTGTTTGTATTATATTATTTTTATTGATACTATGTATTTAAAGTCATACCTTATTTACTATTATATGGATTTGATATTTGTACAAATTGTATAATTAATCTTAGTGTTCATCGTCTATTGTGCGATGCATAATATGTTTGTATCTGAAAGTATTTAGCAGTACTCTGTTGTGATTGTACTATATTGTGTTTGTATTTTGTTCTGTTACTTTGTGTAACATACCTACTGCCATTTTTATCTTTTTATCTTTTGCTTTGTATTTTGTAATATTGTAATTCTGTTGTTTTGTAGTTTTGTATTTTTGTAATTTTTAAAATGTATATTTAATCTTTATTATAAATATTTTTAATATGATTCTTTGTAATTGGAACTATTGGTTCTGTTAAGAATCTTTTGCTAAATAAATAAATAAATAAATGTTAAAGCAAACTATACTAAATGGTAAATATTATATTATTGATTTATCTTACACTATGTTGAAGAAAGTCATTGGATTCCCCGGTTTCAACTCTGAAACGAACTAATCATGGAAAAGAGAGTACAGACTGGTATATATACGGCATCAGGGGGCTGCTCGGATCATTTGCTGACTGTAGCCTTTGTCATGAAGAAGTGGAAGGAAAGGTGACACTGCAGCAATGCATCACGCAGTGATGCAATCACCCAAGAGATTGGACGACTGGGACAGGAGAGTGCTGAAGAGGGAGATTCGGAAAAACAGGACCTGTCTGATGCATTAGATTGCAGAAGAGTTTCAAAGTGAGACCAATTTGACGGTTTCGACCAAGACACTTCGCAAGGAGGCCTATGTGCTCAGTTATCATGGTCGAGCCGCTGCCCAAAAACCCCAGATAACAAAAAACAATAAACGGCAGACTACACTGGTGTAAAGAGGAGAAACAGGATGGTGGAGCAATTAATCACGCTTCACACTGTTTCGATCAGAGGAGATTGTGGGTATGGCGATTACCTGGAGAACGTCTGTTACCAGATTGTGTAGTGCCCACAGTGAAATATGGTAGTGGCGGCATCATGTTCTGGGGTTGTTTCAGCTGGCATGGCGTGGGTCCACTGGTACCGGTGTATGACCAAATGATGTCTGCATCCTACTGAGATATTCTCGACAACTCCATGCTCCCCATGTTGTGGCGTTTCTATGGAAACTAAGAATGTGTGTTCCAGGACGATAATGAGACTTATGTTTCCAGGGCTACCATGGAGTAATATGCAGAAAATGTCGCCAGACTAGATTGGCCTGCTCAGAGCCCTGACCTCAACCCTATCGAACATCTATGGGATGAACTGGAACGCAGATTGAGGTCTCACCCTTCTAAACTTCCAGGGTTGGTGACTGTACTGCAGGAGGAATGGCAGAATATCTTGCTCGGAGTACTACATGACCTTGTGGCCAGTTTACCATGATGAGAAGCCGCTGTCATCACTGCCAAAGGCAGACCGACCTCACATTGATTGCAAGAAAACTGATGGTATCTGCTGAAACGTGGTGTCAAATGACTTTCTTCCACATGGTGTATAATGAGAATATATTTTATGTAGAAGAAAAGAAAAAACAAATGAAAAGTTATATTATTGTAATCATTGATGGAGTCTTGTTTGTTAATTTCTATCTTATTTTCTGTTTAAAACATTTTAGCAGGAGGAGAGTTTGTGAAGGAAGTTCAGTTGAGGGGTCAAGGTAGAGTGTGTTTGCCGGGAACACTCAGCATGAAGAGTATTATACCAGAATGATCTTTGGTAGAAGTTCTTTCCTGGGATGCCTGAGGAGGTTTGATAACACCCCCTGGTAACATCAGGAAGGAAAAGGGAAGTTAGATATGATGAAGGTTTAAGGATAGGTTTTCCTGTTGCTCTGTGTGCTGCCTCACTCTCTCCAATAACTTGTGCTGCACTCCTGTTGTCACCTTGATATTATCCGTAGTCTTGCTGTGATCTCTTCATGTCCCTCCGAAGCGATGTAGTTTTTTTCTTTCTGCTCACTCTTTTTGGAGTCTCCCAAGTGTTCTGGTCTACGAGTGGTTGTAATCATTTGCTCTGGCAGCAATGCGCTTAATCTTCTCAATCTTCTTGGTTCTTGCATGGCTTCAGGTTGTGGCGGTCTGTGCTTCTGGTAGTTGTTGGGCAGGTTCCTCGCTGATTATTTTCAGCTCAACTGTTGATTCTTCATCTGCTAGTGTTTTCAGTGTTTCCCAGTATTTAGATTTTATTTGGTAGGTGGTATTGTATTTTTTCCCCTTTTAATTTGATTTGAGGTGTTTTGTTTTCATTCAATTTGCCCTTTAGGATTACGATGTCTTATTTGCTGTGATTTGTAATTTTGCAGACTCGCACCATTCAGTGAAAGAGTTTAAAGTGGTCGTTTCTTTTTCTTCAATTTGCCTTGTAGAATTTGCTACAACCAATATAATTACATCGTCTACGTATGAAACTGTTTTTTTTTCACTTCTGCCCGATGCCGCATTTTAATCGAGGGATCCCAGGTTCGATATCCTATGGCAGCACATAGTGGTTCGGATCCCACTTTAAACTGTAATTCCAGTCCCGATTAGCCTTCCTGTGCATAAACTGGACTTAAAACACCAACTCTATCAACTAAAGACTATCAAAGAGGAGTTCTTCGTCTGAGAAAGACTCTGATACAGCGTTGAAACATTACCTGTTAAGTGTTTTTTATCTTAATAAACTGCCTTGGTCAGCAAATTAGTGTTTTTATTATTTAATTAAAGTATAATTAAACAATGGTAATGTGAATTTGGAGAAAGTTTTACAAATACCCCCCCCCCCCTTCATGAAATTCTGTGTACGCTACTGCCACATAATAAAGTATTAAAATTAATCTCAAATGTTCGACATCATTATCTTGTGAAATCACACAAATATTAATGAATTAATCATGGCGAGTCTGGCTTGATAGAGATAAAATTGTCTCGCACACAAAAAAAAAAAAATAAAAAGAATTGAGAAACAAAAATGTACTATCTTTTAGCCATTTGTTAGCACATGATTTATTTTAACCTTAGGGGGGGGGGGTGTTTGAGGGAGTGCTGTCAGGCGCACCATCACTATCTTTTCTATTTTTCAACTGAATTTTTATGAAAAATTGAAAATAAGTTACATTGTTCCCTACGGCGTTCTCAATATTTCTGTATTTCCTTTGTTCATAAAAACCTAAATGTAATGCAAGGAGGACGCAAAATGCATTAGGTGAGCCTATCGGGCGTCATCTTTGAATGCATGTTATTAGATACACTCATGACAGTGACAGTGTAGAATAGGTTGGCAATGATAGTAATTTTTGTAATGATTATCATTCATAAACAATTTCCCATCTATAAACAAAAACAGCATTAATAAAAAATAAGTTTTAGTGAGTTTTAGCGAATGGTAAAATATGTGTGAGACACTCGTGCAATTCTATTGGTTATTTTTTATTACTGATTGTATTTTTTGTAATTATAATTAGTTAATAAATAACTGCACATATTGTTGATATAACAAAACTGTTTTGGACTTTAGTGATAAAAAAAATGTCGACCTGTGAGCCCCCTTCTGGTAAGCAAGTTTCTCTTACGGCACCAGTAAGCTAGGGTTAATTATAATTAGCACAATAATAGTAATGAAGATATTAATAGATTAATCATGGTGATTCTGACTTCTATCAAGTTAAAATCGCCACAAAAAAAATGAGGAACAGAAATGTACTATCTTTTAGGCATTCGTTAGTGCACGATTTATTTTGATGAGAACCCAAGTTGAAATGAAGATATAATGAAATACTCTTGCCGATTCTGGGTTGAAATCAACATCGTCCACAGGTTTTTTCCTCGGGGGAGATAAGATTTCATGTCTTGCCCTTCAGTCTTAGCTTCATTATTATTATTATTATTGCTCTACAAATCATAAAATTCAAATTGAATTGAAAATTTGGCATGTATACAAGTTCAGGTTCGAGCCTACTATTTAAAAAGAAACTTAATTCACCTTGCTTCCTTTTCATAAACACCAATCACTTTGTTGATGAACAGTCTTTTTTAAAACTTTTTTTTTACAATGCACAGATATCAAATAGTAGTGGTGTGCAGGATCCTGAAACATCGGGACTAAGATCGGAAAAAAAATTTCCCGTCCCGATCCCAACTTTGGGAAATGATTTCCCGACTTTTCGGGATCCTGAGCAGTTGGGAAATACCGAATGGTCATTTTAAAGGTAGTTAATTATCGACGTTTTCTGCATTGCAAGTGTCTGGAACCTATCGGAAATTGTTTGTTTTTATTCCAGAAGAGCAAAAACAATCACTTAAATTGAAAATGATGTGTAGAATTAGAGATTTTCACAGCTTCGGGTAATTTCAAACATTTCCCGACTTTGTAGGGAAATGGCGAATTTTTCCCATCCTTAATGTCGGAATTAAAAAAAATTCTGTCCCGCACACCCCTAGCAAATAGATCACTTAATCTCATTTACTTCATGGTTTCCATGATCTATGTTTTTACGTGAAAAAAAGTAGAGGAAAGTACGTGAATATTTAATAGGTCTGTAACAAGTTGAGGACTAAAAGTGGTAAACGTAAGTGCCAAAAATGAAAGTGTTGGGAAACTGCATCGTTCCACACATCAGTCCATAAGAACGTCCACACTAGTGACCTGTTTACACGCCCTTTTTACTACTTAGAGAACTACCAGCCACTTTTCACGTTTACCACATTATAAAGCATGGCACATTGCACAGTTTGACGTGGAAAACGGTGTTTGAATTATTTGGCACTTACAGCGTTTACCAATTTTAGTCTTCAGTTCATTAAATTTAGTTGCACCAAACCAGGTACTACCACAGGAAGTGGTATTGCAGAAGATGGGAAGAGAACCAATTTTTTCACCGGAGTTGGAAAAACAATTTGCGTAATATCTCATTATGGATATCAAAAGTTTTGTTGGAGTGCTACCTCTCGCTCCTGTCCCATCTACCTCTGATGTTTTGTACTATAACTTCTGCTCACAATGATATCGCTTCAACGTCACCTACACCTAGTACATCTGGTGATGAAAGTAAATCCATGCTTGGTTTTTCCAGTGCCAATTGTATAATTGAGGTGGTTCCGAAAATGTTGGGTCTACAACAACCCCCCCCCCCCCCCTCCTTTCCCGTAAATCCTGTAGATAGTCTTTTAGATTTTCAAAAACAGGATACTTCATAATTACTTTTCTTGTATTTATCTAAAAAGTTATGGATTAATATTCTGTGTTACAAGCCCTTCTTTGTTCATTTCCTGTGGTATTTGAAGCACTTTTACTGATAGATTTATTTTTTTATTTTTTACAATTTCACTTCTTTTCTTTCGTTGTTTCTTTGGTTCCTGTTCTTAAGGTAACTGAATGGTGGATACTCTCAGAAATATATGAAAGTGTAACATATATTTTTGCAGTACTAAAATACGCCACAGTCAGGCACGTATCCACAAATATGTTTCGGAGGTGGATGGGGTCCGAACCAAGTGTCTCAGGAATAATAATAATAATAATAATGTTTAAATTAAAATACTTTATTGAAATAAGTGTTTATTGTAAAAGTGCAAAAACAATCACTAGAAGGGGAAATCATGTGTACAATTCAAGATTTTCACTGCATCTGGAAATATCTGAAATTTCCAGTTTCGGAAATTTCCCAATGTGAAGATTTTTTTCCGGCGCGAACGCAAGGATTATTAATATTTTCTTAACAATCCCTTCCCGCAGACCCCTAATTACGACACTCAACATGATTGTAATCTTTATTGTGAAAAAGTTATCTTATTACTTTGTTGAACATGGCAATTAATTACTTACCTGCTGTAACAGACAGCCTGTAAATCGCAGAAAATAATATTCTTTGTAATAAAATATCACTATAAATTCACCATTTGAATTACATAAAACATTTTCCAGATATCTCGGAAGTGCAAGCGCCCCCCCCCCCCCCTTCCTCCTCATGCGGATGCCCTTGTGTGGTGCAATATATTTTTAATGCGCACACTAACACACTATAACGCATTCATTATAATTAGTAACAAAAAGGTAATAAAATTTATCACATGATAGTAATAAGACTTCAACCCCCCATCGCTACGGGCTTGCTGTAGATTCAGTCCAAATTAGACTATCTGTGCATAAAGTGGACTTAAAAGAAAAAAAACTCAAATGAACCAATGGACAATGTGCCTTTACCGGGGATCGAACCTGGGACCTCTTGATTACAGGGGGACACTGAGCTATTGGGAAGGATCTTTGTAATGTCCCTCCAAACCACAAAGGCAAACGAGTAGACCTGCAACCTCGACCCCTTCCTTCAGTTCTATTTATCTTAGTCACTAACTAAACTTGATAGAAATTCCTAGCTCCAGGATTCTCGAAATCATTTTTAGTTGAACTCTACGACGAAGTGCTTTCTGTTGTTACTACTCCGAAATCTGTGAAGACACAAGAACATTACTGCACTGTAAGGTAAGTTTTCTCTTTTAAAATCATATATATAAAGGTTTATTTCATGTGTACATATAATTTTTGGGGAACCGCTTATGTTCTTTTGAAATTTTGAAATCTTTAATACTTTAACGCAAATAACAGTATGTAATCCAACCCCACCCCAGGCCCTGTCAGTACTTTAGTGTCTCAAAAAAGAGGGTGTATAGATCTAGGCATGATGTCCTTTACATTGAGTGCTGTTAAAAGGGTCGCACAATGATTGATTTTGAGTCGCTTTTCTACCACAGCCACTTTGGCTAATCGCGACGATGAGAATGATTTATGAAATATGAAACTGATGAAGAGACACTCACGAATGACACTCGTGCACAGGCAGGGATTAGAAACTGGGATCTTTGGTGCTGCAGCGCATTTTTGCTAACCACTACGCCACGAAAGTCTGAGAGTTACATATTGAATACCAACTCCAAGATGAAAAGTGCAATGTCCATCAATAGTATTGATGTTGTGGTCTACATTCTCCAAAATTAACTGAATGCACTACGTTTTAACTAACGATGGTTAGTAATGTATTGTAGCAGATATCTAGTATGTAATAGTCTGTTTCATTGTATGATTCAGTGAGAAGATACAGAATATCAATAAGTTGTTTTGATTCATATCGTGTAGGAAGGTCGATGCAGAGATCAATTACAGAACACTGATGAATACAAAAACAATATTCCTGGGACTAGGTTTTTTCAAGGAGCTGATCTAAGTATGCATCCCAAAGTTATTTAGTTTGAATTCTGGGTAAGCCATAGATGTGTGTTGTTCCATTATCTATTCCATCACTTCATCTGTCATCCTCATCATCGCTCCTGACCAAAGAAGTAGAAAACCGACGTAAAATAATAAAAAATACAGTCAGTTCATGTGAATGATAGGATTATGCCTTCAATGAAAACCACACGTGCTTTCTTCTTTCAATGTACTTTGCCTTGTATTTATTTCATCGAAGTTAATCTAACTGTGACGTAAATATGTATATCGTCCGATTAATGAAGACTTGAAAGGGCACGTTTATCCCAGTACTTGACCCCAATACGAAAATTAGTTTTTGTGCCTCGGCCCACTAGACTTACAGTAGGGTAACCAGACTTCCTGATTTTCGCAGGACAGTCCTTTATTTGAGGGTTATGTCCAGCAGTCTGCGATGCTACTCCAAAAATCCAAATATGTCCTATTTTTCAACAGTATCCTGCGAAATGTCCTGCCAAATATCCAGACGAATTGTATACCTCTGTGAAACTGTTAGCACCTTTTAAATGAATAGTATTGTATGGTTGGTGGACTACAATGTGATCCTCCCAACTAGATCCGAGGGATCCGCTGATCAACGACAGGTGCGGTCCTCCATTCATATTGGGGGTTAGGCGTAGAGCTGACAACTCTGCACTGTAAAAAGACATGTCAAGAAACAGCAATATGAG
The DNA here is from genome assembly GCF_977018435.1 of Lepisma saccharinum. Lineage (NCBI taxonomy): Eukaryota > Metazoa > Arthropoda > Insecta > Zygentoma > Lepismatidae > Lepisma > Lepisma saccharinum. The sequence goes on from NC_139243.1 coordinate 67,953,573, forward strand.
ACCTGGATGTTCCCAAAGGTAAAATAGTTCCTCAATGGGATCTCCGGGTGGGGACTACTTTGGGATGTCCCTGGACTAAGGATAAGATCTACATTAGGAATAAGGATATTAAATTAGGCACCTGGAATGTTCTGAGCCTTTACCGGCCTGGGGCATTTCAGTGTACAGTTAATGAGATAGTTAAGTATAAATTAGATGTAGTAGCTGTCCAGGAAGTTAGGTGGCCAGGAGAAGGGAATTGTAAAACTAAAAATTATACTTTTATCTATGGTGGCACTGAAAATCATAATTTTGGAACAGGCTTTTATAAATAATAGGATTATCTCGGCTCTTAAAATAGTAGAATTTATTATTGATAGGATATCATATGCAGTTTTACAGGGTAGGTGCTGTAAAATTATTTTAATAAACATACATGCACCAACGGAAGATAAAGATGATGATACTAAAGATGATTTTTATACAGAGTTAGAACAGGTGTTTGAGAAATTTTCTCAATATGATATGAAAATTCTGTTAGGTGACTGTAATGCACAGATTGGCAAAGAAGAGACATTTTAACCCACAATTCGTAAAAAAAGTCTTCATGAATTAAGTAATGATAATGGTATAAGATTGATTACTTTTGAAACCTCAAAGAATTTAATTGTGAAAACTACCACTTTTAAACATAAAGATATCCATAAATATACCTGGTCTTCTTCAGATGGTAAAACTCTTAATCAGATAGATCATATTCTCATTGATAAGAGAAGGTATACTAGTATAATTTACGTTCGTACACGTAGAGGTGCTGACTGTGCCAGTGAACATTATTTAGTAATTGCTAAATTAAGAGAAAGACTCGCAGTGATAAATCATAAGCAACAAAATCTTAAAGTTCTAAAATTTAATACAGGAAAGTTTGCTGATGAAAGAATTAAGAAAGATTACCAAATAAACTGTCAAATAGATTCGATGTTTTGCAGGATTTAAATGATGATGAAAATATAAATGAAACAGACGTAAATAAGAATTGGGAGGACATACGTAATGCAATAGAATCAGCAGCTAAAGAAAGTATAGGATACCATAAACCAAGAAAAAGTAAGCCATGGTTTGATAATGAATGTCATAATCTAATAGAAATAAGAAATCAGGCCAGACTTGGGTGGTTAAATAACTCTGATGATGATACAAATCTAAGCAATTACAATAGAATAAAGCGATAAGTTAACCGCACATTTAGAAGTAAAAGAAGAGATTACTTGAAAAGCAAAATTTACGAAATTGAAACAAGCAGCAAAAACAAAAATATCAGAGATTTATATAAAGGTGTAAATGAATTTAGAAAGGGGTGGCAAAATAAAGTAAACTTGATAAAAGATAGACTGTGATTTCCTAGCTGACCTAATTTGACTGAAGTTAAAGATGCTATTAAAAGGCTAAAGAATAACAAAGCACCTGGTATTGATTTAATACCAGCTGAGTTAATTAAATATGGTAGAAATTCGTTAATATGTCAAATTCATAAATTAATTTGTTTAATATGGAATAAAGAAGAAATCCCTCAACAGTGGAAAGAATCCATAATTGTTCCTGTGTTTAAAAAAGGTGATAAAATGAACTGCAATAATTACCGTGGAATTTCTCTACTCTCAACAACATATAAAATATTATCTAACATTCTTTTAACGAGATTAACCCCCTAAGCTAATGAAATTATAGGTGATTATCAATGTGGATTTAAATGTAACAGATCAACTACAGATCAAATTTTTCACATCAGACAGACACTTGAAAAAAAAGTGGGAATATAATCAAAATGTCCATCAGCTATTCATTGATTTCGAAAAAGCATATGATTCGGTCAAAAGAGATAAGCTGTATAATATATTAGTAGAGTTTGGAATACCTAAGAAGCTTGTTAGTATGATAAAAATATGCACCAGTGAAACAGAAAGTAAAATTCGTGTGGGTATTAATATGACTGACAAATTTACTATTCATGATGGGTTAAAACAAGGAGATGCATTATCTCCATTGCTCTTTAATTTTGCCTTAGAATATGCTGTTAGGAAGGTAAAAGAAACTAAAGAAGGACTAAAATGAAATGGCGTGACTCAGTTGTTAACATATGCAGATGATGTAGATTTATTAGGGGATGATATAAATACAATTAAGAATAATGCTAAAATACTTTTCAAAACTGCTAAAGAGATAGGTTTGGAAGATAACAAAGAGAAAACTAAATATATGCTTACAGGTCGAAACCAAGTGTTGGGTAATAATCAAAATCTAATTATTGATAACAACTCGTTTGAACCAGTTTCCAAATTCAAATACTTAGAAGTAATATTAACAAATGAAAATTATATTAAAGAGGAAATAAAAAGTAGGCTTAATTCAGGAAATGCATGTTACTTCTCTCTTCATAAACTTTTGTCTTCTCGTTTAATATCTAAGAAACTAAATTTTGCCTGTAGTATTATATGGGTGTGAAAGTTGGTCCCTTACATTGAAAGAGGAACATAAATTGAGAGTATTTGAAAATAAGATCCTTAGGAAAAATGGAAAATATTTGGACCTAAAAGGTATGAGGAGACAGGTGAGTGGAGAAGGTTACATAATTTAGAACTACATAATTTGTATTCATGTTCAGAAATTATTAGAATGATTAAAGCAAGAAGACTTAGGTGGGCAGGCCATGTGGCACGAATGGGAGAGGAAAGAGGAGTTCACAGGATTCTTGTTGGGAAACCCAATGGTAAGAGACCTGTAGGAAGGCCAAGATGAAGATGGAGGGACAACGTTGAGATGGACCTAAAGGAAATCAGTACGGATGGAAAAGGGCATATAGATCTTGCTCAAGATAGGGACAGATGGAAGGCCTGTGTTGCTGCAGCCATGAACCTTCAGGTTTAAGAAGGCTAGAGAGTTAGTTAGTTAGTTAAATACTTGTAGATCTAAAACTTTTCACGCTCGCTTCGCTTGCGACCTTGGTCTTACTGTAAAGCTTATATTTATTGCTTGGAAACAGAAATTACATGCAGTCGCTTCATAATATGATATGCAAGGTACCGGGTGGAGTGATGACAAAGTATATGCTGGGACGCTTTCAAAATTAAAAATAGCCTAATTATGGGATTTGCATGTTTGATGCATTGATGAGATGATTGCTACAGCTGCAGCAAGAGACAAATATATTCTCAGTATTAATATTTTAATAGCTATTATTTTACAATGTATGGATCTTTGGTAAGAAAGGAAGGAAACACAAAAAAAACGAGAGAGAGAGAGAGGAAGGTTTAATAAGAAGGAACGAAAAAGAGAAATGAAAAAGGAAATATACAAGAAGGGAAAGGGAAGACCTCCGTGAACGAGTGGTTGAACGCTAGGATGCCAGGGGTCGAATCTCGGCCTGCGCATGGATGTTCTTTGTGAGTGTCCATTCATGAACTTTAATAATATCATCACTCACATTCATTGTTGCAATTAGCTGAAAGTGACTAAGGTGACGTTAGATAATACAAATAAAATAAAGAAGAAAACATATCAAAAAATATTGTGTAATATTTCAGGAGACATAAGCAGCGTGACTTTTTCATTGCCAAGGGGGGGGGGGGGTTGCACTTGATCTTGTGCTCTTTTGGTTACAGCAATCACCCCCATATGCATCCATGGATGTCCTGCTTTTCGTTTCAGAAAATCTAGTTCTGGTCATCCTAGCTGCAGGGACATGAATTGTGAACGAAGTTCTTTCATATCTCAGAGTCCATGGCTGGCAAAGACCAACAAGGCTGTTTTCGAGAACACAGTTCACCCCTACCCCCTTCTCTTGCGAAACAGATGACGGACTGCCTGCTGGATTCTTAGAACCTGTTTACCCTGGCTGAAAATGAGGAAGACAGAGCTATTAAGTTTCAGCAATTGAGATCATTTCACAGGCAGTTCTACTCTGTTGCCAAACTTAATGTAAATAAAACCAAGTATCGATCTATTTGTGATACAAGAAATTTGAATTTACGGACCATAAAATACGCCTTTCAATAATGTACCTTAAAAATCTGAAGGTCGCAAGTCCAATAGTTCAGGAGAAAATGTAAAATTGATCTTTTCTTCAATGTAAGTACATGGGGGAAACTCGTCTCTCTTCAGAAAAGGGGGTGTGGAAGGGGAGAAAGTTCCGTGCTTGAATGAGAGGCATGATTTCCCCTTAATGTCATGAATAGTGAAGTATGATAAATTGTTCAGTAAAAGCAGAGAAAGAAATGAGGACAAATAGAAACTGCAAACCTTTTATCAAACAACAATATTATGTTAATCAGTAGGGCCTGGTAATTTGTTATATTTTTTATTTGGCATATCTTTACGTATCTGATGAAAATCAGCCAACATAGACGAACTTGATAAGGCATATTTTGATATATTTTACCAATTTTGTATTTTTACAACATTTTTCTTCAATTTTCTCAAAAAAAGACATATTTCTGTATAATATCGTAATTGTCTTCCAGATAATTGTTTTGTAATTTATTCTTTGTACTTTTAGTACAATGGATAGTTTATATTACCGATGGCAGGATACGGAAATTAAGGACGAAGAAATTTAAAGCATGACATATTTTCTTACCAACTAGTACGGAACAATAATACCCCTCCCCCCCTTTCTTTTATAGAACCAAATTGATACCCGTGTAAATATTATTGAGGAAAAATGTTCTCGGTCATTGTTGTGCTGCAGGCAGGAAGTAAACAAGTTTCAATTGTTCTCATTTCTTTACCTTTCTTTTGCTTGTCACAACAATCAGTCAAAAGTAAAAATAGTATTCAGTACCTTGAGTTCCTATTCTATCAGCAATCGAGTGTGAGAGTTTCAAGATCACTTATCGTTTGAGCCAGGCACATACCAGTGTGTTACAGTGGGAGTGAATGGAATGCCTTGAACAGGAACCTCAGCAGCAACATTGTAAGTGCATTGTGGAATGGAAACTTATTTAGTGTAACTTGTTCTGACGAATAGTTTGTAGTCTCTTTCTCAAATTCACATTCCTTAAAATCCTCGTAAAATGTTGTTTGTGAATTGATTGCTGCCACAAAATATGTGTATTGTGGAATGGAAATAATATTGAGTGTAACATGTCCTGACAAATATTTTGTAGGCTCCTTTTAAGATTCTATATAGTTAAGAGATCTGCCTTAAAACGTTTGTGTATTGATTGCCTAGATTTACCAGAGCTGTAGCAAGCTGCCAATTATGAGGTGTAAGTTGACAGTAGTAAATGAAACTTAGGATAACTAAAGTGAACCTCATGATATTTTCAGTATTTTTCAACTACATTCCTTGGTTAAAGAAATTCTGACTTCATTTAATACACCACCATAGTCGATCTTCCTTGGAAGATACTGAATTCCTGTACATCTCTGTTCCATATCAATCTTCGAACGCTTTGATATAGTCCATCATCCATTTGTCCTCGTCTGTTTACATCCTCATCTATTCTTCCACTTCTCTCAATTACGATTCCACTATACCCTCAACTCTTCTGTGTCCATCTTTATTCTTGGTACATTTCTGGCTCTGTTTCTTGTTATTACCACCTCACTGTTTTCTGCACTGAATTTCATTCCTGCTCATCTAATTTCCTCATTCCAAATATCAAGCTGTCTCTGTACTACTTCTTCCCTGTCTACACATATTACTAAGTCATCAGCAAACAACAGGGCCTTCATCCCATCTCCACCTCTTCATTAATTTCATCCATTGTAATTATAAAGAGCAGTGGGAAAAGAGCACTTCTCTGTTTTAGTCCATTAGTTATACTGAACCACTACGTTCTTCCCACTGGTGTCTTCACACAGCTCTGGTTGGCCTTGTATGAGTTCTGCATACACTCTCTCTCTTCCTTGACTCCCCTCTCTTAGAACCTTCGAAATCTTTGTGCTACCCACGTTATCATATGCCTTTTTTATATCTAGGACTGCTATAATCAAATCATTTGCATACTCATAGTGCCCTTCCTGTAATTGCCTTATGGTGAATATCAGATCTATTGTTGATCTGCCTCTTCTAAATTCATACTGTTCCTCTCTCATGCTCAGCTCTGTTACTTCCCTTATTCTTTCCTCTAATATTTTCTCATACACCTTTGCAGAGTGGCTGATTAATGTTATTTCTATGAAGTTTTGACATTCCTTTCTGTCAACCATCTTGAATATGGGAGCTATTAGTCCCTTTGTCCAATCACTTGGTACTTCTCTCTGTTGCCACACTGTTTTCAACACTTTGTACAACTACTGCACACCAATCACTCCTGCTCCCTAGTATCATTTCCATTGGCACTTCATCTACTCCAGGTGCTCTACCTTTCTTCATTCTCTTCAGAGTTTTCTTCACTTCTTTCCATGTGAGATTCACTTTTTCCACCACCCACTTGTCCCATTCTGTTTACCTTCTCATCTATACAGTAAGATAAAAAGTAATCATCTCATATGGGGCTCACGCCTTCACAATATAGGCAGATAAAAACTACTATTCATTAATATGAGGGTTACTGCTATTTATGTATCCAGAATGGGCAACACTAATGTTGATAGGTAACATCTAATATATCTATCGTAAAGTTGGACATTTCTATGGTATATGTACACAGAACGTTGTGCTTATGGTTGCTATTTTTGTTTGTTCCAGGGACTTGAAAATTTCATTGGAGGCCAACAATGGAATTAACCCGAGAACATTTTTGAACAATGATTTTATACGACTTTCGACGTGGATTATCTCAACAACAGTGCATCGATCAACTCACTTTGACTTTTGGTGATGAAGCACCACTCAAAGGCGCTGTATATAACTGGTTTAGTGAATTCAATCGTGGCCATTGTTTGCTCACGGACGAATCTAAAGAAGGCCGTCTAAAAGAGGTTGCTGTGCCAGAAAACATTGATGCTGTGCGAGAACTGAGAATGCAAGATGGTCATGTGGCATATCGTGAGATTGAAGCATCCCTGCGCATTAGTATGACTAGCATACATAAGATATTGCATGAATATTTAGCCGTGAAGCAGATTTGTTTGCTTTGGTTTGAGTTGGTGTTTTAAGTCCACTTTATGCACAGTAAGGCTAATCGGGACTGGACCTACAGTTTAAAGTGGAATCCGAACCACTTGTGCCTCCACCGGGTATCAAACCCGGGACCCCTTGATTACAAGGCGAGGACGCTACCACTGCGCCATCCTGGAGGCCCACAGATTTGTTTGCGTCGGATCCCGCATAATTTGACAATCGCTAAAAAAAAGGCTTGTGTCGATTGGTGCAAACAAATACTCACAAAATACAATCATGGTGCTTCAAAAGCTGTGTATAACATCTACACAGGTGACGAATCTTGGATCTATGCATATGAGCCTGTAAGCAAACAGTAGTCGACGGTGTGTGTGCTCCAAGATGAGCCAAACCCAACAAAAGTTGTTCCTGCAAGAAGCACTTCGAAGCAAATGGTCGCTTTTTTTTTTTTTTTTTTTTTTTTTTGCTTCTCTAGTGGCTACAGTGCCACTAGAGAATCGTAGAACCATCGATTCTGAATGGTACACAACCATTTGTTTGCAAGAAGTCTTTGGGGAAATCAGAAAAACAACCAGCGACGCAGGATCATTCTTCACCATGACAATGCAAGTTCTCACACATCGATCCAAACGACTCAGTATTTGACCGGTGAAAACATTGAATTGATGGGTCATCTGCCGTATAGCCCTGATTTAGCACCCAATGATTTCTTTTTGTTCCCGTCCGTGAAGAATAAGCTACGTGGTCAACGAATTTCGATGCCAGAAGAAGCGATTGATGCGTTCAAAATGCATGTTTTCGAGATACATCAATCGGAATGGACAAAGTGCTATGAGAATTGGTTCAAACGTATGCAAAAGTGCATCGATCATCATGGAGAATATTTTGAAAAAAAAAAAAAAATAAAACCATTTTCAATTATACATATTTTTTTTGTTTCTTATTCTGGATACATAAATAGCAACCCCCATACTAATGATACACTTCAAAGCTCATGTAGTGATAAGAACATTTATTTCTGAACAATATCTAAGTAAAAGAAAATTCCAAAAGGTACAGTGCAGCTGCGTATTGGAAAAAAAATCTGCTGGTGCAGAACTTGGTTCAAAACTCATAAAAAGGAACTCTACTAGATCAATATACAGAGTGACCACTCTAGGATCATGATAAAATTCAAGTATAATTCCCAGTTTTCAAGGCAAACTTTTTATAAATTCAAGGGTACAAGCAGATGGTTTCTCTATTTCAAAATTATGTATTACCACCTTTCACCATACACACACAAAAACAAACACATATATTAACAAAATAATGGGTCTGTGTGATTCCATTGAATCAAAATATTCTAATTTAATTCAACGAAACAGTATGGTGTATATATACTATTTAATATATTCAATTTAAGATGTGGAGTTTACATTTGCCATTTCACATACTCAGGCTTCAAATACATGTACAAACAGAAGTCATACATGTTATGGAATACACTATTCTATGAAATTTTTTTAATTGTAAAAGATTTCCAAGGCAAATTTACACAATCAACTTCATCATATCTTGCAATAATCTCTGTCAGATTGTTCTGCAAAGGGCACTAATGAAGTACACGTATTGAGAGAGAATTCTGTTATATTTTCGATGGAGCTTTCCTTTCTTTTCTTCCTTGATAAAAATAAAAGCTGAACTGTGAAAATCTTAGCTCTGGGCATTTCTAAATGTATGAATTCATTTGGATTTACAGAAGTTGCAATCTTTACATAGAATTCATGCATAATTAGCCACCCTGATTTAGTATAGTTGTTGCAGAAAACATATATTTTTCAGTATGTATAAATGTTCTGAACGTGAATAATTGTTACAGTGTTGTGCCATCAAGATCAAAGGGGGAAGGGGACAACAAGATTATTGGAAGTTGTCTCAACTCTGTCCTAATTATATTCAATAAATCTGAGGCTCAAGTAAAGTATTCATTCATTTTGTTGAAATATCTATGCAGAAACTACACATGAACGCTATGGGAATATAAAATTGATAATTTTGGTTACATGCTGCCTTTTATTTTTGTGTGCAGGTCACATATTTTTCCATTTGAATTTCCTTTGCTATGAAGTCTCACATGTACGTGTATATCTTCATGGGTAAAATCTATGTTCAAAATTAAACAATTAAAAGTATTCTCTTTTTGATGTGAAACCTAATTTGCACATAATATATGGAACTTTAATGTTGGGATTTAAAAGATTCTTCATTGTGATGAATACTTGAAACTTTGTTTCAACATGAATCTTTTGAAGTATTCCCAATAAAATAAATTACACAGTCATATATAGTGTTGTATTACAAAAAGACAGGATATTACATACAGAGTGCAAAAAATATAAAACAAAACATATAATTTTAAGGTTCTGCCAGTTCACATGAACCAGTGAAATTATATGTTGATTTCTCAAGAATGGAATTTTTTTAAATATATTACATGTTATAACTTACAGAATTCTTGAGCATGCATAAAACAATATATTCATTCTGATTCACTCAAAGTAACTCTAAAACAAACCCAAACTTGATCACAAAATCTGTGTGATTCAAAAGTGTGCAACCACCCATACAATTTCTTCACATATCAATGTACACGAAGGGAACCATATGAAGTAACTGGAAGACCTCTTGCATCATCCCAATCCAACATCTTGAATTTAACTTAACTTCTTCAGATGGGAATAGGGGGCAAGTGAAGCATCAAAATCGTGTGAAATTTTCTCGCAAAGAGAATGGGAAATCCATTTTACAATGCCCTTAATCATATCAATTTACTCAATGATAAGAATAAAGACTGCCATTGTTACATGCATGCTATTCATCAATGTTTGTTCCTTGTTATGCAGTGAACCAAGATGCCATTGATCAAAGAGCACATTGACACTAGCTTACATTGTGGTGGACAGAGTGCAGGGAAAGTTGCAGATCTCTTCAACTGCAGACACGCTGCCAGGTGGCCAGCCAATTGTTTGTAGCACAATGGTGAAACTCATTCACAAATTGATGCAAAGGGAAAGTTTGTGTGGTGGTCACTATGAAGCTGCAACCATGGTTTTGGCATTGCTTGTGAAATCAGTTCTGTACAAATGCTGATATTGTTGATATTGAGAAGCAAATCTAGGAGGAAAGTCAAATGACGAAAATTAAATTGATCTATTTTAAGTTCACATTAAATGTTACAATATTAATTTTTCTTAGTGTGTCAGCTGCGGGTGAGAGAAAGATCTTCTTACGACCTACATCAGTGGTTTCTAAATATCATTATAACATGTTGTATTATGTAATCTGTTGAAATATGATCATGCGTACATAGGTGACAATATGCACAGATCAGGTCAGTAAAATCCCTATCCATAATGTTCACAACGTACAGGTGAAAGTGCCTGCTGTGACTGCTTCCTTCTCTGTTTTGTATCTTGGATAAGGAATAGGCATAATAAATGGTTTGTCTGTTAAAATTCAAACATCAGTATTATATTTCAATTACTGGTGGCATGTTTGAAAGCATGGATGAGATGCCTGCAGGATATAGAGACATTCTTCCTGATGTGCAGACAATTGATTCTGATAATGTAGATGTCAAAATCCTAAAGCATGTGAGATGTGCACAGTCAATAGATTGCTATTTACAAATGCATTTAGAAACACTGATGGTATTATTTCTAAACATTCAATACAGATCACTGTTTGCAATACTTCCTTAATGATTTTTGTTTGGTGTGTAATCTCCTTACCTGCATAATAACTTTATGTTTGCAGACAAAATATTTTATTCAAATTAAACAATTAATATATTTTGTTTCATGTGTGCGTCACCACATGTACTCTGAAGTTATCTTTACAGGAAATGTCACAAATTCAGTTTCTCCTTGAGATGACACATCCTCATATGTCTATTAAACTTATCTTTCCAACCAAAATATATGTTACAAATTGAACAATTGAAAGGCTTCTCTTTAGTGTGAACAGCCATATGTACACTAAGTTCTCCTTTACGTAGAATTTTTTTATTGCAAATTGAACAATTGAAATGCTTCTCTCCACTGTGACCCCTCTTATGCTTATTAAGATAAACTTTAGAGTCAAAATCTTTGTTGCAAATTGAACAATTGAAAGGATTCGCTATTAAGTGAACATTCATATGTACACTAAGATCTCCTTTACGGGCAAAATATTTATTGCAAATTGAACAATTGAATGGCTTATCTTCAGTGCGACATCTCACATGCTCATTAAGATGACATTTACGGCCAAAATCCTTGTTGCAAATTGAACAACTGAATAACTTATCTTCAGTGTGACATCTCACATGCTCATTAAAATGACCTTTACAGGTAAAATCCTTGTTGCAAATTGAACAGTTGAAAGGTTTCTCTTTAGTGTGGACTCTCACATGCTTATTAAGTTTATCTTCACAGGAAAAATATTTATTGCAAATTCAACAATTAAGAGGGTTCTCTTTTGAGTGAACTTTCATATGTTTCCGAAGATCTCCTTTACGGGCAAAATATTTATTGCAAATTGAACAATTGAAAGGCTTCTCTCCAGTGTGACCCCTCACATGCACACTAAGATTAACTTTATAAGTAAAATTTTTGTTGCAAATTGAACAATTGAAAGGCTTCTCTCCAGTGTGAACCCTCACATGCTCAGTAAGAAGACACTTATATGCAAAACCTTTGTTGCAAATTGAACAATTGAAAGGTTTCTCTCCAGTGTGACCCCTCACATGCAAATTAAGATTAACTTTAGAGGCAAAACCTTTGTTGCAAATTGAACAAATGAAAGGATTCTCTTTAGTGTGAACAGTCATATGTACACTAAGATCTCCTTTACGGGCAAAATATTTATTGCAAATTGAACAATTGAAAGGCTTCTCTTTACTGTGAACAGTCATATGTACACTAAGTTCTCCTTTACGGACAAAATTTTTATTGCAAATTGAACACTTGAAAGGCTTATCTCCAGTATGACGTCTCACATGTTCATTAAAATAAAATTTACGGGTAAAGCCTTTGTTGCAAACTGAACAATTGAATGGCTTATCTTCAGTGTGACATCTCACATGCTCATTAAGATGACATTTACGCCCAAAATCCTTGTTGCAAATTGTACAACTGAATGGCTTATCTTCAGTGTGACATCTCACATGCTCATTAAAATGACCTTTACGGGCAAAATCCTTGTTGCAAATTGGACAATTGAAAGGTTTCTCTTTAGTGTGGACTCTCACATGCTCATTAAGTTTATCTTCACAGGAAAAATATTTATTGCAAATTGAACAATTAAGAGGGTTCTCTTTTGAGTGAACTTTCATATGTTTCCGAAGATCTCCTTTACGGGCAAAATGTTTATTGCAAATTGAACAATTGAAAGGCTTCTCTTTTGTGTGAACTCTCACATGCTCATTAAGATAAATTTTATGGGCAAAATTTTTGTTGCAAATTGAACAATTGAAAGGTTTCTCTCCAGTGTGAACCCTCATATGCGCATAAAGATAAACTTTACGGGCAAAATCTTTGTTGCAAATTGAACAAATGAAAGGATTCTCTTTAGTGTGAACAGTCATATGTACACTAAGCCCTCCTTTACGGGCAAATTTTTTATTGCAAATTGAACAATTGAAAGGCTTCTCTTTAGTGTGGACTCTCACATGCTCATTACGATGACCTTCACGGGAAAATATTTATTGCAAATTGAACAATTAAAAGGATTCTCTTTTGAGTGAACTTTCATATGCTTCCGAATATCTCCTTTACAGGCAAAATATTTATTGCAAATTGAACAATTGAAAGGCTTCTCTTTTGTGTGAACTCTCACATGCTCATTAAGATAAATTTTATGGGCAAAATCCTTGTTGCAAATTGAACAAGTAAAATGTCTCCCTTGTGTGGGAACACTCATAAATGTATTACGCTCAGCTTCTTGGACAAAAGTTTTCTTGGAAACTGGACAATTAAAAAACATCTGGGGTTCATGGGGTATCAAATCTCCTTTGTCAGGGAAAGTGTTGTTGGAAATTGGGGCTATACATTGCTTTCTCCTGTTATTAGGCTTGGAACCATCAACATGTGCCTTGCTTGCAAGGGTTTTTGTTGCAGGTTCAGCCTCGAATTTTTCTTCTCTACTGACACATTCTGTAATTTCTTTTGACTGCTCTTGTTCTCTTAAGTTTCCCTCAGACACTGACAAATGTGTAACTGACCTTGGAACATCTTGTACCTGTTCTTCCACATAGTTCTCGATCAGGTAGCTGAAAAAAATATGATAGAAATGTAGTTTCAGTTTCTGAGTAAATAATGAGAATGACTTACATGTGCAAATCAATGAAAAGAAAGGAGAGTAGAATAATCTGTTGATGGGGACGTACTCATGAAAAGGTAAATACATGTATAATATTATGTAGAACTTTCAGCGAAAAATGCAGCCTCGACCAGGACTCGAAGCCAGGTCTCTGGCGTTCCATGCTATTGTTCTACCACTGAGTTACTGAGCTGGCCTGACTTCGCCTGATTTTTTACTTCCACTGTTTTATCTGTGTGGAATCCTGTCGAGTCTGAATTTTTCGCTTAATGTTCTGCATAGTACATCTCCTGTGTGTGCCTAATTTAATGTATATTATTCCTGCAGGAATGAATACATAATATTTTTTTACCATTTAGTCAAAAAATATTCATATTTTTGCTGTAATTTTCATTTGGTTGGCCATAAAGCTTGGAGCATATCAATAGTGTTGTCATTGCCTCGCACATTTACATTCATTCAATCTTACTTTTCTTCTTCTTTCTGTTACAGGGTAAAAAAGAGTTACTACAACCATATCTACTTGTGACCAGATATGTCCATTTGACTTAGGGCTGCCACTGCACACTGTCAAAACTCGAGGTCAAACTCCATGATCACATGCCCTCAGCCTCTGAACTCCCATCTTGGTCTCATCCCTCTCTTAGTGCTCAAGGTAGACCCCTGGTCTTACATGAACTCACACTTGTAAGTCTCTTGCAGGCTGGGGACCAATCTCTGGAAGCTGAACATTTGCAAGAGTAATTCATTCACAGTAGTCGGAATTGGGGGATGCCTCAAGTAATTCAGAAAGTGATTTAAGTGTTGTATTCACCTGACATTTTCAGCCACACTATGTCCACTCCAATAAAATTTATTAGGCACAAGTACACGTTACCGTTCACCCTTCTCTTTCCTTTGATTTGGTGTTTTAAGTCCACTTATTGCACAGTAAGGCTAACTGGGACTGGACCTACAGTTTAAAGTGGGATCTGAACCACTATGTGCCTTCACCGGACCCCTTGATTACAATACAGCGACGCTACCACTGCACCATCATGGAAGCCTACAATGCTTTGAAGATTGTAATTCCTTGTACAGATAAATGCCATAGAAATTACCAATTGCTTCTATAAATATTCTCTACATATTTACAGGTACAAGTTTCCTGGGTAAGTGTAACAATTTTTCTCATGAGATTTCGGCCAGTGCACGAGACCATGGCCACCTTCCATCATGAGAAATTTGGGAAGCTATGAATGAGTACTATAACACAGTCATGGAGACCTACAACAACAACTGGGGGTTTGTTGTGCTGACCACACAACATATCATAGCTGGTTGGATGATCGCCCACCTCTGCTGAGGCATGTGGGAGTGAGGCAGGCAGTCATTAAGTAGGTCCTCAACTTTATGGGCTGTTACACAACAAGTTTAGAAAAAAAGCAACTGCAATCAATGAATTTTTTTTGTATAAAAAGGCCAAAATTTAATCATTTTTGAAGATATTATCAATGTACATTAATATTTCGAATTGGTGTCTGTTGCCATTGAGAGTCATATGTTAATAATAACAGAACCTATTATTTTGTAAGTACAAGTGCTAAGCAATTATTTTTAATATCCACATGGTTGGTTTATTTCTTAAGCAGAAGTAGTAAATCATCCATCACATAGAACAAAGTGTATTTTTGGTAAACGTAGATGTAGCAGTAGAAAAGCTATATTTTTGGAAGATTAGCTGTAGCTGTAGATAAGCTACTTTTAAAGTATAGCCTTCTGATTATTTCTAATATATTTGTTCAATACTGATGCAGTACCAAAGCACAAATAGTGACAGGAAAAATAAAATGCTATCTACTCTAACTTTTATATTAATGATATACAATTAAATTAAGTATACAAAAATTCATAAAAATGAAAAGTGTGATGTATTTGATGAAAGGATGAACCTAGATTTATAGCCCTGTGCAGGTGCGAGAACATAGAGCTTTTGCTATACCATTCAAAATTGGACAGGCCAGGTTCCAGACATATTACTGAATGTAAATGCTGAAACTAAAAAGCCATGGAATCTTGCCACCTTTTGGTATGGTGATACTCAACTTTGGGCTAGGAAGAAATAAAGGAGTCACTTGGTGGAGTTTATTGCCTTTCTGATCTGTAAATATTGTTCTTAATATGCTGAACAGTGACATATATTGTATTATGTAATCTGCTGAAATATTATCATGTGTACATAGATGACAATGTGCATAGCTCATGAGAATAAAATCCCTATCCACAATGGTCACAATGTAAAGGTGAAAGTTCCTGCTATGACAGGTTCCTTCTCTGTTTTGTATCTGTCGTGTATGTATGGAAAGGTTAATTCATGCACACACGTAGGTCCTTCGTGATATAAAGATTAACACGAGGATAAAAAATAACGATGATTTAATAATAAACTTACAAGACCATTTGAATTGACTTTATTGCTGGGCGAAGTTCAGCTGTTGCTGGTCTACCACCTAACCCCAAAAAGTACAGATTAAATAAAATTAAAATAAAAGTAAAGATTACAAAGAAATTAAACAACAAAGTACAATAAAATACAAATGGAATAAAATTCCATACAATAGAGCAGATTAAAATAAAAATTAATATAAAGTTCAAGATTACAAAGAAATGAAACAAGGAAGTACAATAAAATACAATAGGAATAAAATCATATACAATGGAACAATATTAGCAGTGAATTAGATAATAAAGTAATTGAAGTGGACAAAGTTGATAGTAAGATAAAAATAAATTCTGGCAACTCAGTATTTTTCATTTTTCATATGTTGATTTACCCTGCTTCTGATCGTTGATCAGTGATTCATGGAACATATCACGAAAATGTCTGAAGTTTTGCTGTTTGGTGAGATTTCGTAGTGCATTTCAGCCATGGGTGCTGCATAGCTGAAAGATGCCTGATAAGCTGAAGTTCTGCAACGAGGTAAGCTGAAACTGGCAGCGTTTCTGGTTGAATGCGAAGTAATTTTGCTTTAAAAGTTTAATTTCGAAAAGAGGTAGTTTGGGCTTTCGATATTAATTATGTTCCTCAGTGTACAAAACAAGTGCAGTTTTCTCCTTCGTGCCATGGAGAGGATTCCATGCTCATTAAGCACGGGAAGAATGAGCTCACACTTTCTTGTTCTATGTACATATCTAATGCATGCGTTTTGAACTTTCTGTGTTTTTATTGCAAGCTTTGTGTTATTCTTAGCCCGTAAATGACATCAGAATAGTCAAATAGGAGGAAACAAGAGACTGCACAAGGTTTAATTTTATCTTAGGAAAGAGGAAGTCTACCAGAAGATAGAGGCTTTTTAATATTGAATATGCCTTGCCACATTGTTGTATCACATGCTCAGACCAATCAAGCTGCTGGTTCATAATCAGTCCTAGGTTTTTTTACTGTTTGAGAAAATTTAATACGCTGTGTGTGTAGAATTATTTCGCATCCATTGATGTCGATATGTTCCAATGAAGGTAAACATTGATTTGTTTGAATTTATTACTAATCCATTAGAAGCGCACCAATCGCTTATATTCTTCAAATCTTGGTTTAAAATTGCGAACGCGTCCTGTAATTTTGATATACGTGTGGATATACACAATTGAGTTTCGTCGGCATAACAGTGAACGTTGCATATTTTCACTGACATGACTAAATCAGCGGGCGAGAGCGTGAATAGCAAAGGACCAAGGATCGAGTCCTGAGGCACTCCAACTCGTACGTGAAGTGAAGAAGATAGTCCGGCTGTCTTAACCCACTGTTTTCCTCCGCTAAGATAAGATTCGAACCACTTAAGTGCTGTAGGCGAGATTTTATAATAATGAAGCTTGGCTAGAAGGAGCTTATGCGGTAGAGTATCAAAGGCTTTTCTAATGTCGAGCACACTAGTAGTGAGTGTTACGTTAGATTGATCCATCGAGTTAAAAATGCCGTTCGTTACTTTTAAGAGCGTCATTTGTGTGCTATGGAGAGGGCGAAAATTGGATTGCTGCCAGGCAAGGATATGAAATTTGTCAATATGCTTTCGAATTTGATCATTTGCAAATTTTTCAATGACTTTGGAAAGCGCAGGCAGAATGCTGATGGGCCGCAAGTCATTCACAGAAACCGGGTTCTGCTTTTTAGAGATGGGAATTACCGTTGCCTTCTTCCAAGAATCAGGGAAACTGCCCGTGAAGAGTGAGTAGCTGATTATGTGCGTTAGTGGTGGGAGGATATGATAAAGAGAGAGCTTTATCATTTTTATTGATACGTCATCAGATCTAGATGCATTTGATTGGATTTCGTATATTGCTTTCCTGACATGAGAACCATCCACCTCACAGAAACTGAACACCTCTGCACTGTGGTCGAAACTGCAGGCGTAACATTTCTCGCATTGCTGCGAGACTAGCTCTTCATTAATTTCCATTTTGGAGGATAGGTTTACGAAATGGTAGTTCAGTATGTTTGCGTCATTTAATGCAGGTGCAAGGTTCTCGATTTTGTTTTTCCTGCCATATCCCAAGCTTTGCAAGTGTTGCTAAATGTGTTTCAAATCATTGGATGAATTTACGATGTATTCAAAATACGCCTTTTCTTCTTGTCTTACGACTTCGGATGTGCGGGATCCCGAAAAGTCGGGACTGGGATCGGGACTGGAATTTTTTTCCCGATCCCGGTCCCGACTTCGGGAAATGACTTCCTGACTTTTTGGGATCCCGAGCAGTACCGAATGGCAATTTTAAAAAGTTGTTAATTCTCGACGTTTTCTGCATTGCAAGTATCTGAAACTTACCGGAAATTGTTTGTTTTTATTCCAGAAATGCAAAAAGAATCACTTAAGTTGAAAATGACGTGTAAAATTCGAGATTTTTAGAGCTTCGGGAAATTTCGAGCACTTACAGTCCGGAAAGTTTCCCGACTTTGTCGGAAAATTGGTGAATTTTCCCCGTCCTGACCTGACCTGACCAAAAAAATTCTGTCCCGCACACCCCTACTGACGACTGAAGTAGCAAAACTACGCAATCTCTTGTATTCGTTCCAATGGTCAGGATTATTTGTTTGCTTAAATTTTAGCAGCATGTTTTCGCGTAATGTCATAATTAATTTAACATTATCTGTAATCCAGGGTACTTTTCGTTTTGTTGCATGAACTATTTTCAGGGGGGGCATGTTTACCAAACACTTTAATCAATTTCTCCGTAAAGAAACGTACCTTGTCGTCAATGTTTTCATAGTGCATCGAAGGATTCTAGTCGATGCTCTCTAGATCTTCATTCAGAGTATCCTTCACTATTTCACTGTAGTTCCTGTATGTGAACGTTCTGTTCTTGCTTTGTGATTTGCCGCAACGTAAAGTGAGACATCCCAAAGAGTGGTCAGAATTTGTGACTGGTACCGTAACACCAGAATTGATAATATCACTTACATTATTCACAAATATTGGATCAATGAGCATTCTAGTAGAGGCGTTTATTCGCGTTGGTTCATGTAAGATTTAGAAGAGGTTAAACTGATTAACACGTGATTGAACATAGGAAGTATCGGGTTCGTTTGGTTTCAAGAAATCTACATTAAAGTTGCCTAAAACCACTAGATGATGGACTTTGTGTGGTTAATATCAGATATAATATCTTCTAGGATTGATAGCTTAGAATAAGGTATATCTCCGGATCTATAAATCCTACAGATCCCGACACTTTCTTTCTTTAAACGATTATTTACTATTATATATTCAATATTTGTTTGTTCTTCCAAATATATGAAATCTCTTCAGCTTGCAGTTCAGAGCGTACATATAATAAGAACCAGCCAGCAATTTTGTGCTTTCTGTCTTTCCGCAAAACTGAAAACCCAGGGATATTTATGGGTTTTGTCATCAATGTGTCCTTTGAGTCACGTTTCGATAACTAAAAGGGCGTCCACGTTCATTTCCGTTACGGTGTGACGTACTTCATCCAATTTGCGCATTAGGGAGTGTTTATTTACATGTGCAATCGTGAAAGAGGAGGGAGGGCAGGGGAGGCAGCAGTGGTTGCCCTGGCCGGGAGCAGGGTTGGCATGTTTAAAACAACTTGTTTTAAATGTTTAAAACACATGGCTTTGTTTTTTACAAATGTTTAAAACATGTTTTTTTTTATTTCTTTAAAACACAATTTGATAGTCTGTGATTATTTGCAGGTTTGTAACTTTGTATTTTCATTCATTTTGTGCCATTTTGTTTACTGTGCACAGAAATATGTTCAGTAGCTGAAAATGTATATCCAATTAACAAAGAAGTATATTGTGCTGAATAGAGATGAATACCCATGGGACACTTTTAAAACACCTGGCAATGTTTCTTTTACAAGCATCTAAAACATTTTTGAAATTGAATACTACATGGATGAAACTGTTTTGTTCTTCACTTAATACACTGCAGATAGTTGTTAATGTCAATATTTTGTTCCATTCACGATAAAATGTCTTATTTCGAAAAACAACAGATTAGTTGGATTGAGTGGAGCTGGCAACTGTGGATTAGCTGAACCTTCTCGAACAGCCTGCATGCGAGATTCAAGACTAACATAAATATATTTTAAGAAGTTAGTTAAGTGTTTACTTTTTAACTATGAATATAGTCTGTTCTTGGATGATTAACAGATTCCTTATTAATCAATATTCTTACAAAATATGCCTTCTTGGCATTGAGTTTTGGCTGTATTATTTGTTTAGACCATGGTTTTTCCCCGTTCTTGTTTAAAACGCTGTTTAAAACATGTTTTAAACAAAAAAACTGTTTGTTTTGTTTCTTTTGAAAAAAAACAACACAAATTTTGCAAACCCTGGCCGGGAGTGATTTTCTTGGAAGAAAGCAAAGGTCTGTCCCCCGTTTGTCACTGCAGTGGGTTGAGGATGATGGAATACACTGAACCATTCGAGTAGGTTCTAAGGAGACCATTCCTAAGATGGCTTAGCACATAATCTCATCATAAACAACTTTACAAACAATTGAATGTAGATTCAGATATTATGCACACTTAACATTCCCCCTCTTCCTTACTTGATTTACTTATAGCTCAGTCTATCTGGCGGTTTTTTTTATCGACAGGACCTTTTGTACTGCTGCTGCTATTGCTGCTGCTGTAGGCAGGAATTATCTGAATATGACATAGGCGGATGGTCACCTGGCTTTGAAACTTCAGCTCGCACTGTACTACTGTTATCGTTTTAATTTCTTCCAACGATCAATAAGTCTTCATGGTCGAAAACTGATGCGCCGCCTTGACATGTATCTGGCACATGTACTTGTTCATAATTATCCTCCTCCATCTTCTGACTTCCACTACGATATCTATCTTTCTTGTCTTGTATCCACTTCAACTGATCTTCATGTATGACCCGGTTTCTACCTTCAACATTCATCAGCCATGTAACTTTGCTTGTCCATGCTATAATTGTTCCCTTGACATACCTCATATCATTCCTCTTGTTCGTAAATGGTAGCATAATCCATACAAAATTGCCTCTTTGGTTCACCTTTTCTTCTTCTGCTTTATCCCTTTCGCAGTTTTGATCTATTATTTCTTCCATTTGGGCATCAAATCTATTCCTGAGAATGTAGGAAAGTATAATTTGCTCTGTCATTTTGTCACCTGATGCGCCATATTCGCTTCTCTAAGCCACCAATATTCTCTGCAATAATTCTTCAACCATGACATGTGAATTCTTATTCAATTGCTCCTGTACAGCACAATCTAGCTTTGTTTTCACTGACCATTGCCTGGTCATAGAGAGGTATAACAATGACTGGGGGTTTCTTGTGTTGTGCACACATCATCCCGTAACTGGTTGGATGATCACCTACCTCTGTTAGGCATGTGGGAGTGATGCTGGCAGTCAGTTGGTAGGCACTGTCCCTCACAGGCTGTTGCACCACGGGTTGAAAAAAAAACAACAACAAAGCAACTGTATTCACCATAAGTAATTGTCAATTTTTTTTACGTAATACTAAATATAGTCAGAAGTAAGTAATTTGTGACAATTTTATCAATACACTTCAAAAATTCTTATTAACACAAGGTGAGTTCATACCAGTTTCACCTGTACTAATATCGAAAATCTCACGGATACTTGAAAATTGTAACAATTAAAGGTTCTTCAAAATGTTCGTTAACAATTGTGTAAGTATCCCACTCTAATTGTATTCATCAATTGACCAAGATATTTGCTTTAAAGTATACAAAAATTACATTAGAATCTTAAATTATGTGTTATGTCTTGACAAAATTTAGTTTATTCACTAAAAAATGGTGCAAAATAATGAGAAACCTCTAACTAACTAACTCTCTAGCCTTCTTAAACCCAAAGGTTAATGGCTGCAGCAACACAGGACTTCCATCTGTCCCTATCCTGAGCAAGATCTTGTAGGGTATTTTCTCGGCCTGCTATGTATTACCAAAAATCCGCTAAATAGCTCTAGTGATGCTTCTCGACACATCTAGTTCATTTGTTTGTCACTAGATGGCTCTGTTCTCAATGTATTCTATTTTGACAGTTAACGCCTCAGACGGCGCTTTCTGTGACTAAAATTCGTGCGTCGTTTGTCTGCCCAATATCAAACCCCAAAGTCGTTTCTTCTTCGCTGGCCGAGGAGAGAGAGAACAGCTGCATATTTGCTGCGGCTTCCCGCAGAATTGAGTTGCTTGGTGTAAGTAGAATTGATAATACTTACCGGACATTAATTTATTCATAACGACGCCCACCTATTGTTATTCTGTCATTTTAATTGACATTAATAGCTTTTTATTCATTATCGATGGGTGATGCTATTGTTAATTAATCAAGCTTAGAGTATAGGGAGAGGGGGAGGAGATGAGTCATCGATGACTCATGCACACGTGGGAGTTTGGAATTAATGGTTTTCCATTAGTGCACAAAATATACTATTATGTATCCTGTTTTTACTCTAACCTAACCCTATTGTTGTACTTCATATATGCGTTACAGCCAGATATGAGTCATGGGTGCCTCATGCACACGTGGGAGTTTGGAATTAATGGGTTTCCATTAATGTACAAAAGACACTATTATGGAGTCCATTTTTACCCTAACCTAACACTATTGTTGTACTTTATATACACATTACAGCTGGATATGAATCATGGATGATTTATGCCCACGAGGAAGCTTGGAATTAATGGTTTTCTATTAGTGCACAAAAGATACCATCATGGAGACTATTTTCGGCCTTTTGCATCTCCCATTTATGTTTTTTTTTTATATGTGCTTCAGCCGGATATGAGTCACGGATGATTTATACAGACGTGGAGCTTGGTTTTAAGGGTTTTCCATTAGTGCACAATAGATACTATTATGGTACCCGGTTCCGGCCTATTCTAACCCAAGGAACCCAGTTCCGGCCTATTCTAAGCCAGTTTATGCTTTTCTTATATGCGAGGATGAGTCAAGGCTGATTCCTGCAGTCGTGGAAACTTGAAGTTAATGCGTTTTCAGGACACGTTTTTGGCTATTCTAATCCAATTTCTACTATTTATGCGAGGTTTGCAGACGTCGATGGCGTCATGACCTGCCAAGTAGAGGTAATGGTTTGTCGGTGAACATTTATTTGCTATTTATTTATTTTACCATGATTTCAGCCAATTTTCTAAGGGGGAAAGATCCAAAAAATCCAATTTTTACCATTCTTATAGTATAAAAAATAATTGTTTTTTATCAAAGCTCAACTCATAGGTGGCAAAATTTACTTTTTGAGCCTATATCAGTATATTTTAAGCATATATTTACAATTATTACATTTTTAAGAGAAATAGATATATTGATAGTGATTTTGAGTTATTTTACAATGCTGTACAGCACTGTGTACAGAATATACGGCCGATTCTGGAACATTTATTTTGTATTTATTTATTTTATCCCGATTTTAGCTAATTTTCAAACAGGAAAATATCCAAAAAAATCCAATTTTTATTATTTTTGTAGTGTAAAAAATTGTTTTTTTTATTATTAAAAGCTCAATTTCATATTTCACACATTTCTATAGGGCAAAATTTACTTTTTGAGCCAAAATCGATATATTTCAAGCAAACATTTATAATCACATATTTCTTACATTTCTATAGGGCAAAAAAAAAAATACTTTTTGAAGCAAAATCACCAAATTTCAAGCAAACATTTACAATTATCATATTTTAAAAAGAAACTAGATGTGTACAGTACTTGCCGTACAGTGCAGCATAGTGCGGTGAATGTGTCGATATATATACAACCTCTGACAATAAAGTTCGGTGAATGATCCTGAATATCGAAAGTAGACGAATTCTTAATGAAACCTATCTTACTGTCCTTCGAAGTAGTCTCCTCCCATGGCTATGCACCGTTGAAAACGGCTGTACATGTCCTGGAAACTTTTAGAAGTCTTCTTTCGGGATGGTGTTCAAGACCTTCGTCACGTTCCGTTGGATGTCCGGAATATCCTCAAATCTCTGACCTTTCAAAGCGATTTTGAGGCGTGGGAAGAGAAAGAAATCTGGAGGATTCAGATCCAAATTTCTTGCAATGCATTGCTACAGAGGATGAAAGCTGGTGTGTGAGGTACGACCCTGAAACGAAACGCCAAAGCATGGAATGGCGTTCTTCTGCATCACCCCGTCGGAAGAAGGTCAAGGCGTAAAAATCACGCATCAAGACGATGCTTATCACTTTCTTTGATACTGATGGCATGATCCACAAGGAATTCCTGCCGGAGGGAATAACAATTTTTCCGCCTTACATATATATATATGTACTGAATAATAGCCAAATTGGAAAAGCAACCAAAAGTGTCAGTGCCAGTAATGTATATCAAAAGTTACCTTGAAGAGGTTTTTTAAAAAATGAAAGAAAATCTTGAAATTATTTTATATGTTAAAAGCTGCTGCCACAAAAATACAGTATTAAAAGGAAGCCAATGTTCTCCCTCTGATGGAGGGACCCAAGTCCTGGCAGCCTCGGACACTATGCTATGTATATAATATTTCAAGATGCAATTTTTAGATTTAGAATGCTTATTTACTTACAGGCTCAAACACAAATGGTCTTAACCGAGGAATCATATGTGTTTGCATATATACGTACGGTCCCATGAAATGACGAAATGTAACGGCATTTCTATTGGCTGCTGTTGCCCGCACTAAAGAAAGGGACTTTCTCAGTACAGTAGTGACGAATTTTTCTGACGCAATGCGGTTGGATTACTGTGAATCAGTTAACAGTTGTAGCCATGAACTTAGTGATTCACCACAGTTGAATAGACAGAAATGAAGTCCCAGAATGTCTGGGTCAAAATAATGCTGTCTAAAATATCAATACTTATTACATGCAAAGCCACTATTCTATATATTGCATACAAAGCTAACATGGAAAAAACATTAATTATTCATTTTATGTTTGCATGGGACAGACGGGAGAAGGAAATATACCTGCATTATTCTATAGCATATGAAGATCAAATAAGAGAATTCAACATATATTCTTTGTTCTGTAATGTGTGCAGAGATAAGATATCTCGAAACACAGAATTGTCGTCGGATCCAGAGGTGTTCATTTTGAGTCAAACTCCCCTCACCCTCCGAGATCGCAGTCGCCCTCGCCCTCCACCGCCCTCACCCTCCGAGATCGCAGTCGCCCTCGCCCTCCATCTCCCTCACCCTCCAAGATCGCAATCGCCCTCGCCCTCCACCGCCCTCACCCTCCGAGATCGCACATCGCTTTCGCCCTCCACCGCCCTCACCCTCCGAGATCGCAGTCGCCCTCGCCCTCCACCGCCCTCACCCTCCGACATCGCTCTCGCCCTCGCCCTCCACCGCCCTCACCCTCCGAGATCGCAGTTGCCCCCACCCTCCACCGCCCTCACCCTCACAAGTCTTCTGGAGGGTGAGGGTGAGGTCTGCCCTCACGAGGGTCGCCCTCCGGAGGGTGAACACCTCTGGTCGGATCAGATAAGAGAATTTTCAAACATGTAAAGGGTTATTATTTATTCATCTATCCGACACGAAACGGAGAAATATATGTTATATTCTCTTAAATGATCTTCACATGCTATAGAATGAGCCCGATACTTCGATTTTTGCTTTTCCCATCCGAAATTTAACTGCGAACTATTTAAATACGAAAATCTCGAGAACGGAACAACATAGAAAGATAGGATTTTCTGCATTCATTTCATCTTGAAATTCTCTTCCATTTGACACCTGACTCGATATAGGTCATCATAAAAGAAGATAAAACTTTTATTTTTTATATCTCAAGAATTAGTATAGCATCCTTGCCTTGTAATCAAGGGGTGCCGGGTTCGATACCTAGTAAGGTATAAGTGGTTCGGGTCTTATTTTAAACTGTAGGTCCAGTCTCGATCAGCCTTTCATATCAACCAACCAACCAATCAAGAATTAATAAAATATAATATATTAAAAAATGATATAAATACCCAAAAGGAAGAAAAAATGCCAATGAATGTATTTGGATATAAGAAGCAACATATTCCCCAAATAGAGAGAAATCCAGATAGCATGCAAGTGATTTCCGATCTTCACCGTAAATTGAGAGGCTTAATTATTGTCCATTTAAATAGCATATGGTACGAAATTAATGAGAATACCGGACAACAGCTATATGCTATCAATAACAATCATCCGTCTTATGAAATCCCTGTGACAGAGAAGATCCAAATAACTATCTCAACACCTAATGCTGCGATTGTGCATACAGGAATAAATCTCTATAGGATCAAGTACAATAATATGATTCCTGGCACAATATATGTGGAAGATGGCCATTTCCTGTATGCTGAAATAAATGGGGACTGTGGTAAACTAATTCCTCTCTTCATCGAAATAAGAATAATTTATCCTCTCATGAATATATAAAAATACCGAAACAAAAATAAAATAAAATAAATAAATAAAAAAACAAAAAATGGACATATTTGGAAACAGAAGGCGACAGGAAATACCGGATAACTCCAGCGTTATTGCCAGATTAGACGACCGTCTTAAAAAACGTAAATGAGATTTATTAATATTACAGAATTCTTTGAATGTAAGCCTACAAGCTGAGATTACTAATCTACAGTCTGAATTAATTAACCCCATAGTGAAAATTGATGGTGAACTAAAATCTCTACTCCAAAAATATAATAACTTAGCTTCTATCGATTAGGTTGAAAATTTAAAAGAGAATTTAGCTAAATTAAAAAAATGATCTTAAGAAATTCCGTCAAATTTAAACAACTACTTCGGAGCATGTAAAGCAAGAACTAAATAACCATGCGAATACTATTCGTACCGAACTACTTTCCATAACTGAAACTATCAAGACTCGAGAGCAATATGAACTGCTCAATGCAAGCATTCTTGAATTACGGGACCAATTTTTATCTTTTGAAATTCCCTCACTGGAATATATTAAATCCGAACTGCAAACAGACCAATTACATGCAGCCATAAAAGAAGTTCAATCCAAACTACAAACATTAGAAGACTTTATTAATAATTTAGATTCATCTTCCGAATTGAATGTCATCGCACGCAGTGTTGCCAGTATCAAATTACAGTTAGAAACTTATCAAGGTTTCGGAAAGATACAGGGTACCATAGCTCATATTGAAGACACTTTGACAACCATGAGAAATGAATTGACAAATGTACAGGAAACTATGGAATTCAAGTTACCAAGTATAACCGAATCTTTAAACATAATCCAAGAACAAATTACCAAGCTGGAAAACCTCAATACCGAATCTGAATTATCCCATTTTCATCATCTCATAGATGACATACAGATCAAATTACAAATATTACAGCAATCTACGCCTACATAAGATGACATACAACAACTTAAAGAAGCTTTGAGCAATGTTGCAGGTGCTACGGAGTTAGATACTGTCAAGAAAGCTTTGACCACACTTCAAAATACCGTAGCTAATTTACCCACTTCCCAGGAGATAAGATCTGTAAAAAGAGCAGTAAATCGAATACTCAAGTCAGAGGACATCAAAAACATTCAAGCGGAAATTGCTGTAATTCAAGATACCATTGCTACTTTGCCTACCAACCAGATAGTCAACGAACTTTATGCATCGTTTGAAGAAATCAGAAGTCAGGTACACGATCTTGCGAGCCAAAGTATCAAATTGAAACTTGTAGAAAATTTACAAGAGATTATTTCTAACATTAACCTACAAATCAGTACTCTCGAAACAAGTCAAGAATCTGCTTCATCAGGTTTTACCTCGCAACTTCATGATCTCAAAGAACAATTTAAACAACTGTATGTCGATGTGAAAATCAAACCTAGCTACGATGAAGTGGTACGCACCATAAACGAATATCAAGAATCGGTATTAATGAGATTAGACGATCTTGAATTACGTCAATTTTTCACTGTTCAGATAGTTAGACTTGGGAGTGTAGCAAATGTACGAGGGCACTGGACTTATGTTAATGCAGGAAATGTTTACAAAATGTACTCTTACAGTCAGTCTCATGATTTTTTTCTTGATGGCGAAATTAAATTTTTAAAATTTGGCTATGTAAAGAAGGGAAAGTATGTGGAAGTCCCAAAATTCACCATACAGAGAAAAGATGGCGTCTACAGAGCACTTCAGATACCTATTGCATATTGGGATGAATCTGGAAAGAAATATAAAATACTTGAGGATCTAGAATTATCTGCTTTCCCTGTTCAAGCCAATGAACAATTAATATTTGAAGTGAAACAATTATACCCCGAGGATAATCCATTTTATGTTATATTTTCTTATCAAACTAAATGTCAAGACAAGATATAGTTTAGGAATTACACAGACCAGCCCGTCGTAACTACAAACGACTGAGTGTGGTAACGAAAGGTGTGAATGAATTATTCCAGGCTGATCTGATTGAAATGGCTACAGGGACTTTAAAAAATTTGGATAAGATCAATCATGGTTACAAATATATGCTTACAGTAATAGATACATTCAGTAAATATGCATGGGCTGTTCCCCTGAAATCTAAGACTGGTACTTGTGTTACCGGGGCTTTTAAGTCGATATTTAGCGAGGGAAGGATACCAAAATATTTGGAGACAGACAGAGGGAAAGAATTTTACAATTCATCATTTCCTAAGTTAATGCAACAACATAATATTGAACATTATTCTACATACAGTGATCTGAAAGCTAGTATAGTGGAACGATTCAACAGGACATTAAAAAAATCGCATTTGGAGGCAATTTACTCTGCAGGGCATTTATAAGAGGGTGCAAATTTTACCCGAGCTAGTTCATAATTATAACAACACAGTACACAGTACTATTTACATGAAACCAGTTGAGGTAACCAAGTCTGACGAGGAACGATTGATTTCTACTGTTTATTGTCAAAAATATAAATACACTACCAAGAAGCCAAAGTTAAAAATAGGGGATCAGGTAAGAGTTAGTAAATTTAAACAGTTTTTCGAAAAGGGATTCACCAAAAATTGGAGTACGGAGTTATTCACTGTGGTTCAAGTTCTACCAGGGAAAAGAAATACCTATATCATAAAAGATAATCATAACAAAATATTCAAAGGGAGATTCTATGAAGGGGAACTCAGTAAAACAAAATATCCAGATACATATTTAATTGAAAAAATATTAAAGAAGGAAAATAAAAAATTGTATGTTAAATGGTTAGGATTGCCAGACAAAAGTTGGATCGAAGCAAACCAGGTAATTCTTTAACACCAACATGGAATGTTGTACAGCGTTTACTAGATGTAGTGGAAACTAGTAAAAAAAACGGAGAGCTTTTACCCGATAATATAAGGTGCCTTATTGCAGGCCCATCTGGTTGTGAAAAATACACTCTGCTGGTTGATAATTTCTTGCTCGCCCCCAATTAGTAGGATTGGAAAAATAGACACTTGTATGTATTCTCTAAAAGTTTAGAACAACCAAAATATCAACAACTGATGAAGCTGTACGAGGGACTGGGTATATCCACATTTGCATCAAAAATAAAACCTCTCGGCCAATGTTTGAAAAATTCTGTTGTGGTATTTGACGATGTTATTCTAGAAAATCAGAATGAAATCCACAATTTCTTTACACAGGGTCGTCACAAAGAAATAGACTGCTTTTATTTAGCTCAAACTTATTCCAAAATTCCCAAACAGATACTACGAGATAATACAAACCTAATTTGTTTGTTTCGTCAAGATCATACTAATCTTAAACATGTATACGACGATTACGTGGGGGTGACTTAAATTATAACCAATTTTCAAAATTCTGTTCATCTTGTTGGAACGAAGACGATTTTGGATTTGTTACTATTGATATGACTAGAAAACCTAATAATGGAAAATTTAGAAATAAAATCAACGACTTTTTGAACGTTGAAACGAAATAAAATAACCTCTAATCAAAAAATAAATATGTCAAAACATAAAATTGAAGATAACTCGAAATTACGAGAGACTTGTCCAAACGGTTCAAAGGTTGGAAATCAGAGAATCGAGGCTTTTACGAACAACACAAACGTCAAGATCAACCAATTATCGATGCAATCAGTGGTCATGGTAAAGAGATTAAGGGTGTGACACAACAAAATAAAAATCTCACAAATGAATTGGTACACTTCGCAACATGTTATTTGACCGCCCTGAAAAATTTCAAAGTCCGGAATTCGTAAATTTGTCAGCATAGCGCTTCAGAGCCAACTAAGAGTAGCCAACTTTGCAACATTTCTTCTTTCTGAATGAAAACGCTCTTGTGATTTTTTTTTCAATCTTTCACATTCCATAAAGTAAAAATACCCTAAAGCAGTAATAAAATATATGAGTAGACAAAAATTGTTAAGTTGAAATACGAATGTTGAAAATATTTCAAGATTCTTCATTCTGAATTTGAAAATAGGGAAATTTATGTGCATTGTGAAACACTGAACAGGTTCTCATGCACCTGGAAAGAATTGCGGTCACATTTGAATGCAAGAAGGCAAATTTATGATGATTTTGTGCGAAATGTTTGGTAAAGATACCTTGCACAACACCACACGATTCTGCAAAGTGTGTCTTTTCCTTGGTTCTTGGCGAAAAATGGTTCAAAACTCCGGCACAATATTGCTTCAACTGGGATCAACCTGCTTTACTGAGTTTTCCGTTAGTAATCTCCTGGAGTAGTTGGTTAGACGGCAGCACTTTCGTTTTTTTACTGTTTTCGTCAAGATCGAAACATCGTAGGTTCAAATCCCACCCTTCCCTTATTATTTTTTCCTTTTTATTTACCGAGTACGAAGTGTTCTAATAACGTAATATAATATGATATTACTGTAAAAATGTATGCGATGCATGCTCAGTGGCGGTGATGGGGTTTCAAAACTGATGGGGCAAGGTGGGAGGCGGGCAAGGACAGTTCCTTTCCCTTGGTAGATAATGTTAAGCATAGTGCTGGGTCATCTGCCCCTCACACTCCATAATCGTCGCCACTGTGCATGCCTGAAGTAATGCTTCTACTAATGTTTTTAATCTTTCAGTGATTGGCAGAATTTTAGAAAATACTTTTCCTTTCATTCAGCTGATATAAGTTAACACATATTAAGAACTTACATGTCAACTTTCTGCATCCGGAAATGCTGGACATAAATCGCATAAATATCAACGGAAATATCCAAGAAACGTAGATAAGCATTCTCGTCCAAAGCCGTTTACTTCCCGAAAAAGATTTTCCAAAGAAGTAAGTTTGAACCTATGACCTTCCATTCCATAAGCAAACGATCCCCCTACACCACACGGTTCGCGTTATTTTATGCACTCGGTTCGGATCCCACTTTAAACTGTAGGTCCAGTCCCGATTAGCCTTACTATGCATAAATTTGAATTAAAACACCAAATCAACGAATTCATCTCCTTTCAGAGTGGGCCTTCTATGATACTGTAGTCGGCCAGCATCCGAAAATACAGTTCTGCTTCGCGTACACCAGAGTGTAATTGTATTTAATATTGTGACTAATTTTACTTTAAAACTACAGACTAAAGCGATAATAGGGTCCAGAAAAAGAACTTCAAAGTAGATCTTCACACAGAGTATTTTATTCCATTGCCAAACATTTCAGTTAAGAATAATATTATGCTTTTCCATTGACCATGTCAAGAAATCTAAATATGTAAGTTTTACTAGTAAATGCATTTAAAATGCACGAAACAACAGGGGAGGAGAAAAATAAACCTCAAAAAAGTAAAAATGCAACAAAAACTGTTAAAAATACTGACAAATAAACTAAAAGCCAAAAAAGGCCGAAAAATGCCAAAACAAAATGTAAAATATAAAGTGTTTTCCGGCTCTAACTGAAGGGAAACGGACATGATATCAGGTTTAGTATTGTTTTTAAGGGTCAGAAAAATAGTTGATTTTTCATCAACTTTCGGACCCTAATTAGTAATTATGACCATTGAAAAAGTTAGAGGTAGCTTACTTAAAATTCTCTTGCTGAGGGATCGTATCGTCCCATATCTCCACTTTATAATACAGAAAGAAATCAAGTTCATATTTCGAAAATGACTTGGAGTTTTCCACCACGAAAATATGTTTTTCATAGTTTGAAGTTCGTTAGTATTATCTTTCAAGGTTTCCATTGTATTAATTTCAAACGTACTTTATATTTCATACGTTGCATATCCATTTCCTCTCTCTTTTCATACAGTCTTTGGGAAAAAGCTGTAGTTTCTTGTTAAACGGGGTCTGGTTCAAATGACTCCTTTTCGTTCTCCTGTTCCTACTTTAAACAAAAAATAACATACTTCGTAACTAAACGATTACTTGTTCAAAACACGGAATTTTTACACAATTTACAAAATATGACAAAACGCCAATAGATATGTTCATCATTTTTCCCTTCAGCGATTCTCGATTTTATCTGAATTCGTTTCCTCATGAAAATTGCCATGAGGAAATTATAGATATGACATTATGTGTGAATTGGTTTCTTGAAGCTGGTAGCAAATTTTAACATGAGCTATATGGAGAAGAGGTAGCGTGCTTGATATTCACGAGGGAGGTCGTAGGTTCGATTCTCCAATTAGGCAGGAATTTTTAAGGAATTTATCGTTGGATGTAAAGTTTATTCGCCGTGCTAAGAAGTTAACATTGGTCGTCTCTGTATTTCACGAGGTGAAGGAAATAGTAAGAGGAAGTTATTTCGATGATAGGAGGAAGTCACATGCCACGTGGAATGCGCAGAATCAAGTTACATAGAGCAAAGTCTGTAATGGTGGTTTCTAATATTGCAAAGTTAGTGCGGAAAGTTTGTTACATCTGATACTCGGACTTTCTGTTCAAAGAAGACAAACATTTTAGATACAAAGCAGTGAGGAATTAACGATCATTACGAGGTTTTGAATTTTTTGTTTGTCACTCACTATACTTATTAGTAATTTCTATTCGAATCGGCCTTCGTCGCAATAACAATTTACTTATATTAATTAGCGATTTACTGTTAGTTTTAGACGAATGGTAAGATGGTGGTGAGGGGATTGAAAACAGTCATTATGAAGGAACGGACATAAAATTACCAATCTTAGCAATTTAAACTCATTAAACGCTCTCTTTCGTTACAGTACTGCACTACATTTAACATAACTGTATATCTTTTTTTAGTATATCGAAATCAAATAATCAATATTTTAGGTGTCACTGAAGAACAAACAATACATAACTTAAATAACATTACATTTTGCATCCTGAATAGATATATGTGATTTGTGAATTAATCATGATGTGTGTGTTAACACAACATACGAACAATAACTAACAAGAAAAGTTTTAACTTTAAATCCTGGAAATCTCTAACTTCTAAGGAGAAATATGAGCAGAAGTGTGCATCGGATTCATTTTTTAAATATTCTAACATCAACGGTATCTGTTCAGCAAACATAAAAAAGAAAGAGTAGAAGGTGGGATTTGAACCGACGACCTTTCACGCTTGACGAAAAATTAGGATAGTAGCGCCTAACCAACTTCTCTACGTTGACTTAATGACGTCATACCCTTAAAAACATGTTAACGTTTATGGAGACTCCCACCTTCCTGTGTTTCAAGCACATTTTCTCGGCAAGTCGTGTAAAATATATGTTTTTGAGAACTGTTCCATATTATGCAAGGTATTGTAAACAAAATGTCGCATAAACTCTTCACAAATTTGCTTCTTTCTGCACAAACTTGATGCCAATTTCCTCCAGGTGGAGAAATACTATATTGAGTGTTTCAAACTCCCAATATTTCAAGTCGAGCAAGTAGAATCGTAAATATCCCTCAAGGTTATTTTTCCAATTTATTATTTCTGTTTGATTGTGTATTATAATAGCGGTTTATAGTTTGTAAGTTCATGGCAAGTGTTAAATTGAAAACCTCTCACCGCGGCGTTTTTCGTCTAGTGGAAGGACCTACTCAAAGTTGGCTACTCTCACTTGGAGCTGAAGTGCAATGTTGCTAAGTTTACGATTTAGGGACTTAGAATTCTTTCGGGGCGGTCAACTAAGATGTTGCGAAGTGTACCTCTTACTGCTAAAAATTATGCAGATTTTCCCCCTACGCCATTATCTAGAATTCAAACGCCCCTGGTACTCAAGAAACCACCTAAACCAGCAGCTATAGAAGAAACAGAAAAAATTGAGTTGGGTCCCCTGGCAAGGGATTACCTGAGTACAAGTAAATTTGAAAAAGATGAAGTGTTTGGATTGTATCCAACCATGGAGAGTGATTTGAAAAATTGGGAAATCTAGAGTAACATTCGAAGGTGATAACATAAAAATTAATTTGGGTGAGAAAAATAGCTGGTCCAGATATCCTGGTACTGTGGGATTATGGGAACTCATCACTAAAAAAACAACCAAAAAATTTTACAGAAGATGATTATCAAAGTTACTCCGAAATTTTGACACTCTCTGATGCTCTATACCAAAATAACGACGCCAGTCAAAAGCGAGTGAAATCGAGCAGTGGTGATAAATACAAAAATCTTATCAAACCCATCTGGAACCAACTTAAAACCGGTAGTGGTATAAAACAATACAATACTCTACCTAAAGAATTTGTGAGGGTGAATGATGTGAGAAAACTTAATAGATAGATTGCTGGTTATACCAGGGAAGGAAAATGCTGGGAACAACATTTCCATAATGAGAAAATGGGTATTGTAAACATGATCAGTGACAAACTATCAATTTTATTGTAAACGATCCCAAAGGTATAGGTTACTTAATTAAAATTATCAATACTTTACCTCCTAAATTCTGGAATGTAGCAGAAGGTCGTGGTTTGGTAAATGATATTATTAATAAACTCCCATTCGAGTTACATGTACCAGGTTACCAATATTGTGGTCCTGGTACAAAGCTTGAAAAAAGGTTAGAAAGAGGGGACAGGGGTATCAATCCTCTCGATGCAGCTTGTAAAGAACGTGACATTGCATACAACACACACAAAGATCTGGATGCTCGTCATGTGGCTGATCAAAAATTCGAAGAGACTGCATTTGGAAGATTAACCAGGAAAGATGCATCATTAGGTGAACGAATAACAGCATTGGGTACAACTATTGCTATGAACACAAAACAAAAATTAGGGTGGGGTTTGTAATAAATAAATATATAATATATATAACCTGAAAAATAATAATAATAAATAATAACAACAACATGAAGCCAAAAGGAGTTGTATACCAAATACCATATCATGATCTTAAAAATTTAAAAATTAATCCAATTTTAAGTAAAAAACAACAGGAAAAGAAGAAACAATGTATAGCCAAAGGAAATGGAAAGAAATTATTACTCAGTACACCACAATTAAAACGTTTGCAAAATACAAGAAAAAACACATAGTGGAGGAATCATATTCAGCATTCCAGCTATCCTGGCAGCATTGGGGGCAGTGGGGAGCTTAGCTGGTGGTAGTGATGCTATTGCAAAAACTGTTATAGACTCAAAAAAAAATAAGGCAGAACTAGAAGAGCAGAAGCGTCATAATCTTGCCATGGAAAGAAAATTAGGTAGTGGTGTGAAATCCAGAGCACTCAGAACATAAAAAAAAAGAAGCAGCACTCACGAACCAAGACATTGAATCTTTAATTAGAATATATAAAATTCGTCACTTGAGGGGAGTTTTCATGTCCGATTCCCTCCCTAAAGATAGTCCCCATTCTCGTGAATGTGGCGTGGTCAATTTGGATAAGCCCGAAAACATTGATACCCACTGGATATGCTATTATAAAGAAAATAACAATGCTTTTATTTTCGATTCTTTTGGAGGGGTATCCCCTACAGAATTAATTCGTTACTTAAAACATGTTAAGGTTTATTACAACGACGATCGTATTCAAGATTTCGATCAAATTAAATGTGGCCATGTTTGCATTACGATGCTCAGAATGTTGAATAAAATACCAAACATCAAATTAAAAGATTTTCAAAAAGCTGTATTGTATATTAAATATGGAAATTTTTCATCTCTCCAGCGAGACTTCGGTCTTGAAACTACATCTTCACGATGATATTATCTATCTAAAATCCATAGCTCTGAGAGCATTCTACAGTATGTATCTGATTCCGAATGTAACTAACTACAACAATACTATATTAGTAGGTAATGAAAAAATAATTATTCCTCCTGGACAGTATAACTTATCAACTTTACAATCTGAACTTCCTAACACCGTATTGCTATCTCAAAATTCTGTTACACACAGAGTGGAGATTGTCTCCACCAAAGAAACAGTGGACTTATCTACTATGGGGGAACTTGTAGGATTCGAAAACAATAGGAAATTAGAACCTAGTGTTAGGCACATAGGTAAATTTATACCAAAATTCCTAGCTATAGAAACATTGAATATTCACTGTAATATTACCAAAGGTATGATTATCAAAGCAGAAGAAAATTCGATTGGTAGCCACGAGGAGACAGGTATCATTGCAACATTTAAACCAAATTCGGAATTTATGGAACCTATCTTCTATTCCCCAATCCCACCAGTCTATTTCCCTGTTTCTATTGATAAAGATAATTACATAGAGATAACAATTACGAATGAGAAAAATGAGATCACTGATTTTGCTGGTGCTAAAACCACTGCGATAATAGAAATTAATATTTAAAATATATAAATAAATACCAAGATGGAAAATATCGAGAGTTATGAATTACAGTCCTTCCCTCGAAACAGGAGGACATTTGCTAACCTCAATGAAACGAATAAGGATATTCAATTTGACATTACAACAGGGGACGGGTTCATTCATTTACATAGATCAGATCTGTATATAAAATTTGATATTGAAAACAAAGTAATGGTGAAGAATATCCAGGTACTGCTAATATAAAACTTACAGATAATTTTGTTCCATTCTTATTCTCACAAATTGAAATTAGGAAGCATTGTATAGTCATTGACAGGATTGATTGTCCTGGAATTACATCTACTATGGTGGGGACATTGAAGTTGTCCAAATCAGAAAGTGCATATTATAAAGTTGGTGGGTTTGAAGCTGGAACAAAAATTAAAACAAAGGTCACACAGTACTGTTCCCTATGAGATTGCTATTTGGATTTTTCTCTGATTAAAAAGAAATTATGTGGAAAGGATGTTTGAGTGTTATATTTCGCAGATCACCCAATCATTATAATGCTATCATGAGATACAAAACTTAAATGCAGATGGAACAGCGAATTAAGCTAGTTTACCCGACGCTGTGAAATGTGTGATCCAGTAACATAGATATGTATTATAATCCAGACGAGTTTATAATTCACAGACCAATGTTTTTAATAAATGCATCAAAAAGAAAATTGGTAGTTATTAATGATCGAACAAATATTAAGTTAATATGTGAGTTTCATGAAACTTTAGCTGAAAATACAGTATGCAATGCAATTTTAATTGTAGAGAAATCATACATATATGATGTAAAGAATGAAAGAGTAGTAGAACAATTTTAATTTTTATACTATTTAATACTAATATGTATAATGCAATATAATACAATATATTTTTATTTATTTTAGAGCAAAATTTTAGCCTTAGGCTACTCTACCAGCACCTAACTCAAATAGATATTACAATAAATAACAAAAATATTAAAAAATAATAATATTAATATTTATATCAATTTTTTAATTCATAAACATTTATCACAATGTTTACTTGTGTTATAGTGTCCATATTCTTTAGTATGGACATTGCAATCTAATATTTGCAATTTATTATTATTATTACTATCAAGAGCTACTTCATTTTTTGTAGTATAAACACTAGGTAATTTGCTAGTTAAATAAATATTTTTTAAAAAATCTTTCATTGTAAGTTCCCTTGTTCATGCTCAACTTACATTTATCACAATGTTTACTTGTGTTATAATATCCATATTCTCTAGTATGGACATTGCAATCTAATATTTGCAATTTATTATCTTCCCATTAAGGGCTATTTTGTTTCTTT
This sequence comes from Lepisma saccharinum, assembly GCF_977018435.1. NCBI lineage: Eukaryota > Metazoa > Arthropoda > Insecta > Zygentoma > Lepismatidae > Lepisma > Lepisma saccharinum. Next base: position 67,991,461 of record NC_139243.1, read on the forward strand.
TTATTGTATGCACACCATCCAATTTGCTAGTGAGATGATATGAAGACATGTTTCTTGTATTCTTTTCAAATAAACATTCTTTAAAATCTTCCATTATAAGTTCTCTTGTACATGATCGACTTACACCCTTGGCTCTTTTAATTTCTTCTTTGCCATCAATATTTAGGCAATACATTTTTGGTCTTAGACCAGCAAATTCTGTTATTATGAACCCTGCTGCCTCATCTTTCATTTTCCCAGGGATCATCTGATTTTCGAGGGTATATAATGGATGATTTTCTGGATAATTGCTAAAGTCAAAATATTCTTTCATAGAAAGCAAATCACTGTACAAATCGGGTGTTTCTATCACATACACAAAACTATCAGTATCCATGTATGCTATTTCAATTTTATTTTTGTATATAGGTTTCATAATATCATAATGAAATTCATACATTTCTAATTTACCTAATTCTAGAACTGCAACACCCACAGCTATTGGTGAATCACACATTACTTTGTTATTGGATCTTTCAATAAGAGTTAAATCATCTGTAATTCTTGTAAAACCTAAGTATGTAGGATCGGCAATAAGTTTCTTGAGTTTTTTTGGATTGCATACCAAATTACACCTTACTCGATTTCTTCTGTTTTCTGTACATTTTCCAGATATAGAGTTAATTATTAATTTAAAAAGATTTTTTTCAACTTTAGAATTTGGTTGTATTCGATTGTTTGTATTTTTCATAATATATTGAGCTAACCATTTTTCTTGGTCAAATTTTAACCCTTATGGATTTTAGTAAGTTCCATACCTTGCTCCAAGTAATATTGCAACAGTCGATAGTGAAGCACAAACACACACACACACACACCATCACACACACACACACACACACACACACACATATATATATATATATTAAAGATAATATCAATTTTGTTTCCTTTGTACCTGGGACTTTCTGAGAAACTGGTGCCATAGCTAATCCGTGGTGTTTGTCATGGAGATCTGATGGATATTCTAAATCAACTTCCAGTAGACAACCTTTTGGATGATCTTCAGACCAGTTTAAGAAATCCCTGTCTTCAAGTTCTTTCTTGCTCATCCATTTGTAATTACCAATTGGCAGTGATTGAGTCATCATATAACCATATAAATTGTTCATATCAATATAAAATATGTATTTAGATAGTTTGCTAGGATCATAGTTAGGTAAATATTTATTGTTTGCTTTTGCATATCTTAAAGGACACAGCACTATACCACCATGTTTAGCAGATTCAACAAACCTGAACTGATTAATATCGTTGATGAGACCAATTTCAACTTTCGTATTAAAAAGCATGGCCTGCCAGGATAAACCGGGTGTTGTGTACATAAATACAGGATCTAGTTCATATAATTTAAAACAACAATCTCGAAAAATTTCGAAAACATCAGCCAACTGGAGAGTATCCAAAATCAAGTAGTTGTCATGATAATCTCCCATTGTTTTGCAATCTAGTGTTTTCCAGACTCTCTGTGCATATTGATAATCTTCCTCGCTACATTCTTCATCCTGAAGTTTGTTCTAAAATGTATCTATCAATGGTAACTGTGTCTCTTTAAATTCTTCAAAATCATCCATGTGATCATATGGGTAGACCCCTTTTCTTTTCAACAATTCCATCTTATCCTCACCAAAATATTCTTTTGTGCGAACAAATTCCTCATTGGTTAAATGGCTCACCAGAGTAGCTAAACTACTAGATAAAAATTGATATGAATCTAAGAATCTAAGAACAACTTTTTTTCCATTTTCTAATTTGATAGTTTTCTCTATGGTAATATATTTATCTTTACTGCGTGGTATAATATTGATATTCTCTGTATCATATCCTAATTCTTTGATAAATAAATGTGCATCAAAATTTTGCAAATTGTGAATAAATACTGGAATGAAGCTAGGTTTCTGTATTTTCAAGTTACATGAATTACAAATTGTATGGATAAATTCTCCATTAAAATGGTTGTGGTGTTTCTTTTTTTCACTATCAGAAATAAACTATTACAGTATCTGCAACTTAAAGTATTATCATATTCCTGTTGTTGTTCTGGTGTAAAAGGGTTCATTGGTATTTCATCATTATATAAGATTGGACCATATTTTTCACCCCACTCTCGAAGTTTTTGAATACATTTTTGGTCTGCATCTTCACCTCAATAAAAATATAGTTCTGAATCATTTTTTTCATAAGTGTTTACTAATTTTGGTGCAAAATCACATGCTTTATGTTTAGCTATACTTGTTGTACTTGATGCATTCGAATCTGGGAAACATGTTGCTATTGGTTCTGGTATTGTTTCAAAATCTGTGTAAATTACTATTGGTTGTTTTACCAATGATTTGAAATTACTAAATTTTACACTTTTGGATGGAACATCATAAGTCCCAGGAGGGTGGAGAGAACAATATTTAATATGTTCCTTTAATTTCTCTTCACATGTTTTCCCACATCTTCCATCAAATTTTGACAAGCATCGATCACATATTGTTATTTTACCATAATTTGATGTTATTTGGCTATGTACCAATCGTCCTAGATCCTGCATGAGACAATAACGTTTCTTGTTTCTCTCTGTAACGTATAATAAATGTATAACACGTGTACCATCTGCTGCTGTATAGTGACGCAGTGGATAAATTTTATTCTTTTTATCAATAACATAAACTTGCACAGCTATTGGTTGCTTCTAGTGTTCTTTATATTGTTTTTCAAATTTACTAATATCTGAGATATCTATTGGATATTTTATGCCTGACATATTTTTTTAGACTCTTCTATATATTCAGGATAATTGTAATTAGAGGTACGATATTTATTGTTAGATGCTGGATGAAAATGAGCTATGAGATACCATAAAAAAATTTTATTGTCTTTATTTTGAATATTTATTATAGCATTCTTGTTTATTATGTCGTCAGGTAATTTAATATAAATAGATCCCCAAGGGGGACATATTTTGCTATTTTCAATTCAAGTTTATGGTTTGTATCACAAAGTGACCAACCCGAACCTCTTCCTTGGAACTTTTTTGTTTTGAGAAAAGTTCTTTACAAATTTTTTCATAAATATCATACAAAGAACGAATATCACTCTTGTGTAAAATTAACTCACGGGTACGATGAATGTATTGTTCTTTTTCACTATGAGAATTTATATACATAGAGAATAGATTAAAATATATTTTGAGAGAACATATTTAAAGTTTATTTTGAATTGCATCTATAATTTTTTTGTTTCAGTTTAGATAGAAAATTTGGAATATCTGAGTCTTCATCATTTATGTCTGATGTGGTATATTTTTTTGTATACAAATTTTTTTGTTTTTTGTTTCTGTTATTAATTTTTGTTATTCTTTTATATAATTTGCATATATATAATTATATATATATTTTTTAAAAAAATGTCTTGGTTTTATATATTTAATTTTTATTTTTTAAAAATTCTTTGGTTTTATATATTCATTTTTTTCAAAATTAAATCTTATGTTAGAACAGTTTATATTTAATAAAAAAAATAATTTTAAATTTATATGTTATTAGTATTCTACATACCAAAGTGCATATATATTTTTATATATAGCCTTTTTGCTTTCTTTCTAAAAAAAATGCTCACATGTGCATTCTCAGACGTAAAAATTAAACAGAATATATTATACATTTGAAAAATAATTTTATATACACTACATAGCACTGCAGCACTCATAACTTTAAAAAAACAAAAACAGTATCTACATTTTCAGACGTAAAAAATTAATCAGAATATACACACATTTAAGAAATAATTATATACGCAGCAGTATACAGTGCTGTACAGCATTGTAAAATAACTGAAAATCACTATCAATATATCTATTTCTCTTAAAAAATGTAATAATTGTAAATATATGTTTAAAATATACTGATATAGGCTCAAAAAATAAATTTTGCCCCCTATGAGTTGGGCTTTGAAAAAAAAAACATAATTATTTTTTTACTATAAAAATCTTAGAAAATTAGCTGAAATGAGGGTAAAATAAATAAATAGCAAATAAATGTTCACCGCCGAAACATTACCTCTTCTCTGCCATTTTGTGTAGCTGGCGAAGGAGCTCGAAGTGTCCTGGGCAGAGGCTAGAAAATATTAACCAATGAGAGAAGGTTTTTAATAAATGAATCAACCAATCAGAGAATAGCAATTAAAAATAATATTCATATTGATGGGTTTTTTGTCTAAGAATCTATAAATAACGAGCGGAAGACGAAGCGGTCCAAGAGAGTTCTCAAGTGTTTGGCTTGAAAGATGTGCTGATTTTAGCGTGAATGAGTTGTTGCAGTGTAACTAAAGGCTTTTTAACTTGGTAAGTATCTTTTTTTGTGTACTATTCTTTATTTCAAGTTGTTTTTAACTGCCATGGAAACAAAGTTTAAGCGTTTTACATTATTTTTGAAAATATTATACAAAAAATACCAGAAAATAACACTAACAATACGTATTGGTATTGTTCCAGGCTCTCTCTCTCTCTTAATTCAACGTACGAATGAAGAATGGCTTTCAGCTCCAGGGCCAACATCAGTGTGGTGAGTACTGCCGAATCCATTTTAACCCATTGCCCTTCTTCAGACGATATTATTAACGCATATTACAACTTTTGCGAGAGGGTAGTTATTTACAATGATTACCCATATTCTGATCAGACCTTGTTTTGTGAGACTGCTCACAACATACTGAATCAAATTGGGGTGGGCAAGCCTATTTTTTCAGTGGTAGGAGAATGAAACAGATATTTCAGGTGCTTTGCCATGCTAGGACGGGAGGATTCCATTGATATCCCAACGAAGGTAGTTGGGGACCCCCAATCTTTTGTCACTGCGATGTTTTTTTTTTAAATATTATACAAAAAATATAAGAAAATAATACTAACAATATGAATTATTATTGTTGCAGGTTCTTTCTGAGAAGCAGTTGTGAAGTACTCTGCAAAGAACTGAAGGGCCGATAATTATTTGATTGGAAGAAACGAATAGTGAAAACTGACGTTATTGAGCAGGTCAACAGAGAGATGAGCGATTTGGTGCTTATATGTCCATGTTTCTTCGATTATATCGATAAGGATTGCTTGCTGGAGGCTTTGAAAAAGTATACTCCTTACAAGTACATTACATGCTGGGATGTTATTCAAAGGAAGGCAACCAACTAGCCCACGATTGCTTTATTAAACATTTTTACGAGTGCGAGGATGTGCGCGGTAAAGATGAAGTTCAACTCTCCGATTGTTTTATAATTTGCCAAGAGGAATGCGGAGTGAATGAATGCCAGAATTTGTAGAGTGGATGTGCGAGAGAATACAGTGTTATCTGCAGGATCCAAACAATACAAGCCATATTTTTTATTTTTATCTTGCTAACCATGAAGATGTAGCTGATGCTTTGAAGGCACAGGAAGAATCGACAGGATACAGAGACTTTTACAGTGCCTTGTGTGAAATTTCAAATGATTTCGAACTAGTAAAAACTCTTATAGCCCCTATACGTGAAGCGGAGCTTGCCCAGGGTTAACAAACATTTTTTTTCTAAATATCTCAAGTGAAAATGGCGCAATATATTAGATGCGCAAGGTTTTATGTACAATAATAAATTTATATTGCGTGAGATGTGTGTTAGTTCTACAAATTTGGATACTGTGTATTATGCTCTTGTAAGAGTGCCAGAATATTTCAAAGACAATAATGAATCCCATTGGGTGAAAGAAAGTACTCATGCATTATCGTACGATACTCCTCTGGGATGTGAAGTGTACTGTGTTCGTAGTGTAATTAGAAATTTGAACTGTCAAGGTGCAACTTTCCATTGCAAGGGAGAAGAAAAATTTGTATATGTTTCAAGGAGGATTGTGCAAATATCATTCTGATACTTCGCCTCCATCAGAACAAGGTTGTGCATTCAGAAATGTACAAAGACTTGTATCTTGGTACAATACTAAAATTACCAATATGTAATGTATTTTAGTGCAAATAATAAAAGATTTGTGAAAAATAATTGTTTTCTATGTTGTTATTTAGCCTTACAGGCTTTCTTTCAAGAACTACTGACTTTCTTGAGTGTTTGATTAATACCAGGGTTTATTTGTGTCTGTTATACTGTATCATACGAGGCTTATTTTTACTACAATCAGAACTAAGTTCCACTTATTGAAACCTTATGCTTAGGCTCTATAGCAGACTCCTTGGTTCACAGGCTGTCAGTTAGTGACTGTGAAAACATGCCGAACTCTTAAACACTAATGCACTGACTGAAACATGACTCACTTCCCCACCCAATTCCATTAGCAATCCTTTTCTTTGAAAAGGAAACTCACTGCATTTGTCTGATTTCAGGAACAGATCGTTTTGCCTTTGAAAACCCATGTTTAGGGTACAGAATTGAAGAACAGGAGTGATATTCAGAAAATAGTTTATTTTAAAAACTATGCATCTAATATGGGACTTCCCCTTCTCAATATAGGCAGAATGAAATTATACTATTGATTAATGCTAATGATACACTTCAAAGCTCATGTAGTGATAAGAACATTTATCTCCAAGTAAAAGAAAATTCTAAAAGGTGCAGTGCAGCTGGGTATTGGCAAAAAAAAAAAAAAAAAATCTGCTTGTGCAGATCTTGGTTCCAAAGTGATAAAGAGGAACTCTACTAGATTGGCACACATGGTGGCCACTCTAGGATCATGATAAAATTCAAGTATAATTCCCAGTTCTTAAGGCAAACTTTTCAAAAATTCAAGGCTACAAACAGATGCTTTCTTTATTTCAACATTATATATTACCACCTTTCACCATTCACATACAAACACACACACATATATTAACAAAATAATGGGCTTGTGAGATTACATTGAATCCTCAAATTCTAATTTAATTCAATGAAACAGTATTGTGTATACAGGGTGGTGCAACAGTTAGTTTTAAAAAAAAAGCACATTGATAATAGTATTACGATAGTGTATGTGCTTCTTGTGCATCATCACCGGCAGACTTGGATGCACTGAAAGACTCAATTATCAATGCGTTTCATGTCATCAACAATGATACAAGTTTACTGCATGGTATTTGCAATTCTGTTGATCGTTGCAAACAATGGAGGACACTTTGAACAAAACCACTGAAACTGGAATTTGTGTATGGGTGAACTGACTTTTGCACCACCCTGTATATACTATTTAATATATTAAATTTAAGGTGAGGATTTTACATTTGCCATTTCACATACCCAGGCTTGAAATACATCTATGAACAAAAGTCATAAATGTCCAACAATCAAATATGATGACCAAGGCAGAATTTATATTATTTTAAAACATAAACTAAATGTTATATTTCAACCTTATAGCAAGGTCTTCTTCAGACTCTGTACCAAGTACAAATAGAATAAGGTACAAAACAGGAAGATATATATACACAAAAATCACTCTCCTCCAGACAAAAGTATATTAGATAGTTGTTTATCTGGAACATTCCTTTCCAGGTGTTCCAGTAGGTGGCCTTCTCCTGTCAACTGTTGTTTCACCTGACGGGCGATTTCGATAAACATATCCTCTCATCTGGAAAGTAGTTGGACTCCTGATCTCATGCTGTTTTTCCTATCTTTCTTCATTCCTCTTCCATCTTTTCTCCCCCTTCCCTCTCGTCCTTTTCACTCTTTCTAACACCTTCTTCCATTCTTTGTTTATCTTCAGTCCCCCATTCGAGTTCATTGTCTCTTCTTCCCCTATCTTTTATATTTCCTTGCAGGGAGGGTGCGACAGGTGGGCGAGAAAGCACCCACCCTAAAATTCCTCTGCCCACCTAATCAAGTAAAGACATAAGGGTTCAGAAAAACATGATTGATTGAATAAAATAAAAGTATACATTCTTGTTCTGACTTCATGCACATTTTTCTTATGAAAATTGTAAATACTAAAAAGGTTCTCAAATTATTCTAAGAAATTTCCCTGTTATTGGATTTACATTAGTTTACTGATTAAGATAAGGAAAATCGTTTGAAAATTTGTTGATGAAATGATGGATAATACCTGTCAATCTTATCTCTGATTTAAACTGATCCAGTTAACATGTTTTCGAAGGTGGGGAGTACAAAGTAAAGCAGGTTAATATAAATATCTTAAAACAACCTATCACGCAAATCAAAACACCTTCTTCCCTTCCATATGCCAAAACAATCGTCCACATATCTGCAAAACAGAATTATTTTGTCACCTCCTTTTTCGACCACTTTCTTTTCCCATTCATTCATTACCAATTCAGTCAATGCTGGGCCTAGGCTAGAGCCTATATTCAGTCCTTCACTCATTAACATTATTTTAACCCTCATTTTACTGTAACCGTTGCTCCGAATGGTACCTTATTTCATTTGTACTTGGTACAGAGTCTGAAGAAGACCTTGCTAGAAGGTTTAAACGTAACGTTTAGTTTATGATTTAAAATTCTGCCTAGGTCAGCATATATGATTTTTGGTTATCATGGAAACAAGGCTTAATGGTGTTGTCATAAATGTTACGGAATATGCTATTCTACGAAAATTGTTAATTGTATAAGAATTTCAAACTCAAATTTACACAATCAACTTAATCATATCTTGCAATAATCTGTCTGTCAGATAAATTGTTGTGGAAAGGGCACTAACAAAGTAAATGTATTGAGAGAAAATTCTGTTATATTTTCGATGCAGCTTTCCTTTCCTTCCTTCCTAGATAAAAATAAAAGCTGAACTTTGAAAAACTTACCTCGGGGCATTTGTAAATGTATGAATTCATTTGGATTTACAATAGTTGCAATTTATTACATTGAATTCATGCATAATTAGCCACTCTGAATTGGTATATTTGCTGCAGAAACATATATTTCATTATGTATAAATATTCTGAACATGTATAATTGCAGTACCATCACGATCACAGGGAAGGGGGACTATAAGATTATTGGAAGTAGTCTCAACTCTGTCCTAATTATGATATGCAATAAATCTGAGGCTCAAGTAAAGTATTCATTTATTTCGTTGAAACTTCTTTAGAGAAACTACACATGAAAGCCAAAGGAAGATAAAATTGATATTTTTTGTATCATGTTGTCCTTTTTTCTTGTGTGCAGGTCACATTTTTTCAATTTGAATTTCAATTGCTATGAAGTCTCATATGTATATCAAATATCTTCATCGTTAAATTCTATGTTCAAAATTAAACAATTAAAAGTATTATCTTTGATGTGAAATCAAATATGCAAATAATATATGGAACTTTAATGTTGGGATTTAAATGGTTCTTCATTGCGATGAATACTTATAACTATGTTTCAACACCATTTTTTTGGAGTATTCACAACAAAATAAATAACAGTTATATATATTGTTTTATTATAAAAAGACGGGATATTACATACAGAGTGTAAAATATAAAACAAAACATGTAATTTTAAGGTTCTGCCAGTTCATATGAACCAGTGAAATTATATGGTGATTTCTCAAGAATGGAAATGTTTCTTAAATATATTACTTGTTATAACTTACAGAATTCTTCAACATGCATAAAACAATATATTCATTCTGATTAACTATCAGTGTGATTCAAAAGTGTGGAATCACCCATATAATTTCTTACATGAATGGAACCATATGAAGTAACCGGAAGACCAAAGGCTTCATCCCAGAGGTATGTTACAAACCTAATCCAATATCTTGAATTCAACTTAACTTCTTCAAATTGGAATACGCGAAAAGTGACAGATCAAAATCATGTGAAATTTTCTGGCAAATAGTGAAATCCATTTAACAATGTCTTTAATCATTTTCAATTTACTCAGTGTTGAGGATAAAGCCTGCTAATCATCAATGCTTATTCCTTGTTATGCAGTGAACAAATATGCCATTGATCAAAGAGCACATTGACACTAGCTTACACTGTGGTGCACAGAGTGCAAGGAAAGTTGCAGATCTCTTCATCTGCAGACACATTGAGAGGTGGCCCAGCCAATTGTTCATAGCGCAGTGGTGAAACTCCTCCACAGTGGCATGCCAAAGGGGATGGGGGGGTGGTTATAACACCCCCTTTCTCCCAGTATGTCTTAAAAAAAAAAGAATGTTAAAAGTAGGAAAATATGACAAAATGAGGGCTACCAAAAGAAAGTATATGTAACTCTTCTCTTTCGAAAATCCTGGGGATGCCACTGCTCGTGCACAAATTGATGCGAAGGGAAAGTGTGTGTGGCTATGAAGCAGCAACCATGGTTCTGGCATTGCTTGTGAAAAACGTTCTGTACGAATGCTGATATTGTTGATATTTAGAGGCACATCTGGGAAAAAGTCAAAAGATGAAAATTAAATTCATCAATTTAAAGTTCAATTTAAATGTTACAATGTTAATTTTCTTAAGTGAGAGAAACATCTTTTTACAAGCAATCAGTGGATTTCGAATTTCATTTTAACATGTTGTATTATGGAATCTGCTGAAATATGATCATGAGTACAATGTGCACAACTCAGGCCAATAAAATCCTTATCCATAAATCTCACAATGTACAGGTGAAAGAGCCTGCTATGACTGCTTTCTTCTCTGTCTTGTATCTTGGATAAAAATAGACATAACAAATGGTTTGCTCTGTTAAAAATCAAGTATCGGTATTGTCCTTCAACTACTGGTGGCATGTTTGAAAGCACGGATGATATCCCTGTTGGATTTAGAGATGTTCCTATTGATGTACAGACAATTGATTCTGATAATGCAGATGTCCAGATCCTAAAGCATGTGAGATGCACACAATCAAGAGATTTCTATTTAGAATTCTATTTAGAAATCAATTTAGAAACACTGACGGTATGATTTCTAAAAATTCAACACAAATCAATATTTCCAGCATGCAATACTTCCTTAATGAATTCTGTTTGGTGTGTAATCTCCTCATGTGCATAATAACTTTGTTTGCAGAGAAAATATTTGATTCAAATTAAAGGATTAATAGATTACTGTTTCATTTGTGTCTCCCCATATGTACTCTGAAGTTATCTTTACAGGAAAATCTTGTCACAAATTCAGTTTCTCCTTGAGAGGAAACATCCTCATATGTCTATTAAACTTATCTTTCCAACCAAAACAACTGTTACAAATTGAACAATTAAAAGGTTTCTCTTTAGCATGAATGCACATATCCGAATTAAGACGTCTTTCAATCCCAAAACATTTAGACTGTCAGGCTTCATCAGGGTGGCTAAAAACAAGTAAAAATGAAATTCCCTGACTTTTCCAGGTTTTCTAGGACAAAATTTATATTTTTCCCTGACAATTAGAAACTAAACTAAATCGATGTTTTTGCAAATGGAAGTAATAAACTCATACAGATCCAGGTATGGATTTGTTAAATACCAATATTATTTTCTATGAAATTGACTTAACTTCTCTATTCTCTATGACTGAATTCAAACAGCAAAATAGTGAATTTGAAAAATTATTACAATTCACAAACTAGGGAATGATTACGGAATTTAATCATACGCAGTAAGTTTAAAATAAAATACTTGATTATTTTTAAAGTTACGACTAAATAACGTCAGAGTGATGAGTTACTGATTAAAAAATACAATTTGTAATTTATCACTTTCCTTATCCATTCTTGGTATTATATGCTGATATTTCCACTGAGGTTTGGAACCCTCTGCTTGCAAGAAGCAGTGCAGACTCATTTTTCGATGCATAAAGCTACTTCTCTCTTCTCTGTAAAGCAAACAACTTAACTCTTGCATATAAGTGAAACAATTGAATTGTACAAGAGAAAGTGTCATATTTCCTTACATTATCAATGGGATTTATCCTTCAGTACAGTATATCCAAGTGAAGTATGTACTGTGAAACTGACAACATGCAGTTATACCGTTATTGCTGATGAAAAAGGTATGTAGGTATTAGAAATTTAATGCAAGGAATTTATAGAATTGCATTTTATAGGTACCTGATTTAGCTAACCACACACTAAAACAAAAACACACTGTTAATAACAGCTTCTGAAAGTTCATATATGAGAGGCGTCCTGAAAAAAGCTTCAATGGTACCTGTACGCAGCACTAGTGGTCGAAGAGCGAATCACACATGCATGCAGAAAGAAGTGGCATGTAGCTGTAATCTGGCACAGTTGCAATGCAGCCGTTTTAGGACAGTTCTAGGTTAAAGATTGCAGCTCTCATACAGTCTCCCACAGACTGCGATGTTGCGTACGTGTAGTAATCATATTTTTGCATGCTCAGAATCTGGCACAGAGCCACCAGCAATCATGTGAGGTGTGCAGACCGGACGTCGTGAGTGATAATATGGTCAGACGATTGTGCAGACAATTCACGGAAGGCCAATCGAATGTGCACAACCGCATACAGGTGAGAGATCTTGGACCACTCCCTGTACAGCCCTGGCCTTGCATGTACCGACTTTCATCTCTTTGTTTAACTGAAGAGGTTTCTTGCAGGACAAGGATTTGACACCTACACTGCGGTAGAGATAGTTCCAGTCTTTGCTGTCAGACACATATGCCATGGGCAGACAAAATTTAGTGCCATGCAATGACAAATGTCAGAACAACGGTGGTGATTATGCCAAAAATTAGTTTAGGACTCACTGTTACTAATGCAATAAATTACAACTGATATTCTTGTTTTATTTATGCCCAATCGGTAGGGACCTTGATTTTTAATTTTTTTCTTAAAATTGGTGTATTTTTTATGTTTTATTTTTTTACTATTCAGTGTTATTTTTCCCAAAATTCACATTTTCATTTTAGCACATTTTCTGGCAAATATCTGAAATTATACCTTCATAGTGTTTTTAAACTACTGTTTCAAATTATAAGTCACATGGCCTACGCCTCTTTGTGCGAGTTTGATGTATTGAAAGTTATTTTCCATACCGCCTTTTTAATTTTAAGGTAAGGATTGTAGATAATGGAATCTTCCCCATATATACTGAAGGGTGCATAATGACCATAAGAATCACTTCAGGTGAGAGACAAAAAAATTAAATCAATCAATCTCATGTGACAGATACCGATATATTATGGCACCAAAAATTGGCATTATCTTTTTTTGACTTATTAGTGTTACATTTCCCAAAATTTGCGTTTTTGTTTTAGAACATTTCTCTGCCAAATATACCAAAATTTCATACTCCATTGTGCTTTTAAACTATTATTTAAATTGTAGGTCACATGGCCTATGTATTTTCGTGACAGTTTGATATGTTGGAACAGAGTTTTGAGGAAGTAAATGCTCCCCTGCACTTTGCCATGAAGGTGTATAGGGGTGTGGAGTTAGGGCCCCACACTTTCTTGATCACGGCTGAAGGTGTGATCAGCACCATGCTCCTAGCTACCTTCATCCTCAAAATTTCCTCCAGGTCCCGCTTTATATGATGCTGGGTGGGTGTCGGAGCAGTTTGAATATGTAGAAAAGATCCCGGTTCTTCCCCGCAGGGGATTGATCCCGGGTCTCTTGCATGGTAGTCAGATGCCCTAACGACTGAGCTCCATTATTTCTCACTCGACAAATGCTGGTGGTGCGCAACTAGCTAGCTTGGTAATTCAAAAATATCTCGCGTGACAAATACTGAAGATGTGATTCCGTGTGACGGTAGATACGCACTCGATCTCCTGTTAGAACCCTCTCACTTTGCTCTGTGATGCAACGGTTTTGATAGTTGAAAAAATCGTGGGAAATACATGATTTAATGTGGCTGTCAGAATTATTCCATGTACATATAACAAGCATTATAGTTTACTCTTGAATAAAATGTTGGAAAACTTGCACGTTCTATGTACACAAACATGGCCTAGAAAGGACAAGAATGTAGGATTTCATGGAATTTTTCATTGTTTAGGACATTTTTTTAAAAAAAAAAAAACGCTAAAAAACGCCAACATTTTATGCCACATTCGCGTTATTCGATATTTCGAACGGGCAAAAAATGCGTCCAGACATCACTGCACATTCATAAACACACTTCACAGCAATTACAATTTTTCACGCCACCCACTCCCATCCCCTCCATCTGATGATAGTTCTTACTACCCCCATCCGGACAAGAAGAAAATTCAATGCAATTTCCACGTAATATTTAGAGGCTTAACATTTTTCTGCCCCTCCGGAAATGCCTCTCTCTCTCTCTCTCTCTCTCTCTCCTCCTGCCATCACTGGTTTCTGGCACTGTAGTTGTGTTGTGCATAAAAGGGGCCTACAAGTTGAGGCAATAAGATTTCCTGTTCTTGTGCAGAGTTCAGTCTTAAACAAAAAAAAAAAAAGGTCAATCAAGACAAAATTCCCTGACATTCCTGGACTTTTTTGACACCTCAAATTCCCTGACTTTTCCCGGTTTTCCAGGTCTGTCGCTACCTTGTTCATGTGTACATGAAGTGTACACCTCCAGAAAAAACATCTTAGCAAATTCAACAACGGAAAAGCTTCTCTGTACTGTGAATGTTCACATGCACATTAAGTCGATCCTTAGGACCATAATCTTTGTTGAAAATTGAACAATTAAAATGCTACCCTTTTCGTGAACATTTATATGTATACACTAAGATCTCTTCCACGTGCAAAATATTTATTGAAAATTGAACAATTGGTAATTGGTATTTTTTTTTGTTAAGCTCCTCTCGCTTGTTCGTCGTTTTTGTGATGGCTGAAAAGTTTGAATAACACTACTTTGAAATTCTCTTTTCTGTTAGAGAAAACATTTCTAATACTTGAAAGGGAAAACATTTCTAATACTTGAAACAGCTTTCAAGGAAGCTGCTGTGGGTAAAAACACAAGTTTACAAGTGGTTTTCCTGCTTCAGGAATGGTGATTTGTCACTTGCAGACCAACCTCGCTCATGATCACCCTAGACCTCCCGAATGGATGAACTCATCTTGGAAGACCATCGCAGAACAATCAATGAACTTGTTGATTTGTCTGAAACGTTTGCATGACACGGTGAAATGAAAACGCCCCAAGTTGGCAAAGTGGGGAGTCCTGGTTTCACCACAACAACGTGCCAGCACACAAAGCCTCGAGTGCGAAACAATTTTTAACCAAAAACAGCATGACCCAGTTTATCCACCCACCACATTCACCTGATCTTTCTTGAAGGAGATTAAATTTGTAACACCTAAAAATAAATACCCAGTTTTTTTTTATTACAAAATTCCAGATTCTTGTGGGTTCCCTGCTCGTAGTATGGGTATGGCCTTAGCCAACCTTCACTCCCCCGATGGCAAGCAAGCATATGTTTACTCTGATCCCAAGACCTCGGAAAGTAACAATAAATCATCAATTCATGTTAGATTAAATTAGCAACACCCTTCCTTCTCTCCTCACCATAAAATCTAAAGCTGACAATAAGTCTTTGATTAAGGTAATTGTTGAGCCTGTGGGTAAGACCCAGTTGGCTTCATACAACTGGAATGTCTGTGTCATGGAAGTGAAACTTATTTGGACCCTTAGAGATATTTTACATCAAAGCGATGAGTGTCACTTTACCACAAGTGCATACACTTAAATAACGCACTTTTCCCTCCAGACTATAAACACTATCTGATGAAAAGTATCCTCAAACTAAAGTCAAACTTTCCGTGTGACACAATTTCCAGTACAGAGATTGCCATTAACAGGGCCCGGTTAGTTATGCATATTGCATGAATCATATACATGAAAATCTTGCATATTTTAGAGCAAACAACAACTACTAAAATTGTATTTTATGTCTGGGCATTGGACATATTGTCTTCTTAATAAAAGTACTTCTTCCTACTTCCTTTCGTCACTGCTACTTATTCTCCTCTTTCTTTCACAAAACAAGGAGATAAGACTTTTGTTATTCTCGCGGGAACAGAGAACAACTATTCTTTTGACAATGCAATGGACAGTCTATATATGATCTTGAACTTGACATGTTGGATACTATTGCCTTAAAATATTGTCCAGTTGTATCTTGTGAAGTCAAACTTCTTTGGTGCCTCTTTGGACACACTGTACAAAGATTTCGTGCATTACCCAAACCCACCATTATGAAAGTTTTGAAAATTTTTCAAGGCTGTCTAATTTGTTTGTGTTTGTCTTGTGTAGTAGTTGTGGTGTGTAGTGTGTTTGTGTTTATATTGTGTAATAGTTGGGGTGTTTGTGTTTACATTGTGTTATAATTAAGGTGCGTTTGCAGATTGGTCGATACGGGGAACTGTGTATGTTTACACATCTTTTTTATGAGGAACCAAATCGTTTCTGGGGAACTGACTGCGGTTCCCCGCAAAAAAATGGCGCAAAAAACATTGCAAAATGACTTTATAATACCCTGGGAGGAGTTTTACATGAATATTTGATGTTCCCCAGAAAATCTATTTTCAGTGAGTTACCTGTGTTAACCGTGTGTAACTGTTAGTTCATATTCTGCTATCCAGAGGTCTCTGGAAATGCTGCTTGCTGTGTGTCTCGGTATCTGATGTGTTTCGCTCCACAGCACGGCCAGCTCCGTGTTAGCAGATGATGGATAGAGGGAATTTTTTCCGGACGGAAGAAAACTTGAAGGGGCAATGAAACAGTGCGAAAGGAAGTAATATTCCTCAAAATTCTGCTCTGCAACATCTGAGATGTTGATTTCGCTTCGTTACAGCTTTATCTGCAAATGTTCTGGCAATCCAGACGATTTTAAAATGCTTCAAATTGAGGGATTTTTTCGAATTTTGTGTGGGATTTCGTGGTTGTCACTTCGTCTGCTCATGCCGCGTAGTTAATCAGCTAAAAATGGACACGAGATCGAAGAAAAGAAGAATAAAAGAAGGTAAGTTTTCTTTATTAATTTAGGTTTGTTCTAATTAACATTTGGTCACCTGTGTCTTTACATGTTTAGTGCAGCTGAACTTGATTTGTTCGATAAGACTGAAACCAAGTAAAAAATATTGACAAACGTTACTAAATTTGTGTATGTCGTGCACATGTGTTGGAAGGAATATTAGATTTTAATAATACGGGTTTAACATTCACAGATGGCACATTTTTTACAGCTGATGTTGATTTAGAGAAAGACACTTTATCTTCAGCAATACAGATTACAAGGTAACTTAAACAAATGACGTGTTCGTGGATGAAAATTCCAGTAAAATTATTTGCTTTCTCAATATTGTAAGCAAATGTATGATGTGAACATTGGATAAGAGACAAAATTTCTTGGGAAACTTGATGGATATTATATAGAGTAGAAGGGCAATTAATATTTTAAAATAAAAACATAGTTAAATCATCAGGGCCATTTACCCACCATACCCCCTCGAGAATTACGTTGAAATTTGTATTAATCGACAGATTTTTATGTTTTATGTAATATAAAATGAGTTCCAGCATGCGGACAACACAAATAAAGGAGATATTCGATCAAAAAGTATGACCTGCGTAAGCAAAAACTTAACATTTCGGAGTGCTTTCACTGCTTTTTATTATTAAAACCCTTTGTATGCACACTCAAATAGCGAAAGAACACGTCGATAATAAGTAAATAACTATTGGCACCAAACTATACAATCCTAAGTTAACTACGTAAAATTATAAATGCTGTTTTGAAATGTTGTTTTGGTTGCTAGATTCACTTGCACGAAACCTTCGAGCTGTTCTTCACGGTAAAGTAACACGCTAAGGTAACAGACGCACTTTGATTCACCATAACACATTTGCACGAGCTAAAATCAAACTAAAACGTTCATAAACAACAAAATCTTCATATAGCTACTATGCAAAATATCACTTTCTCTATGGGATACAGAGGGTCAAGGGCACGAAATCATCTTTCAGTTTTGCTTATAATTACTGGTAACTATGTATGTTTATGAAGTTTAGAAAGTCAATAGACGATATACATACAGTTGTTTGCTAGTTGTTACAATGGATATATTCATAACTGAAAAATTGCTTAAAAATGATTTTCAAGTTTCTTTCTAAATAGATTCTGGCAATGGGTTGCTGTTACAGAGGTTAGAAGGAAATTTCTTACATGATTTTTTGCCACGTTACATGTTGATGCCGGCTTGAGTTTGTGTTCAGTGTCTCAAGAAGATATCGAACCAGCATAAAGTTGCTTGCTGGTTAGTACTTTATGTGGCACAAGTTCCAATTGTTTAATTCCGAATTTATCATGGTAACAGGTTTGTTTACGCTGATTGATTTCTAATTATGTCTGCTACCATATACTTGAGTGCCTTGCTTATAACTTACTGTGTGTTTTCTGGAGAATGGCCTGTTTTCCTTCCGCATGTGATTGTGAGCAACCATTCATTTACTGCCATTCAATTCATGTGCTTGTGGTGCTTTCCTTATTAGGTTAGGAGGGTCAGGTTTAAGGCTCTTAGCATTAAAATAATGCATCTAAATGCTTTGAACACCTGATAATGTAATATCTAGTCTGGAACACGAAAGCTCTTTAAGTCTCCTATGAAAAAAAGGAAAAAAAAAACTTGTTTGACTCGACCAGAAACCAAGAACTCCTGCTCGCACAAGCTACATTTCAATCATAATTTATCCAGCAAATAATACTTAGCAAAGCTTTTAACTTTGCTAATTAATTTGACCAAGCTTCAAACTTGCTTCCACAATCATTTCTAGTATTCTAAAGGACCTCATAATGCTTCTATAAAAATTGCAAAAAGATCATTAGTCATTTGGAACTGTTACTCTGGTAACTGTTCCGATTGTTTTATGATTTCTCCTAGCACAAAGACTAATTATCATAGAATTTTGAAAATCATTGTCACACGAAATTTGAACTTACCGTAAAGTAATGAGCGCTGTTTGGACTCGAAAAAAGTTATTTATGTTGAAAAAAACAACTTGAAAATTACCTAACGCACTTCTCATGGACAAGATATTCTCCATCGACAAGCGACAGTAAATATCGTAGAAGCGTGGGAATGAATGTAGAAGTAAATCAGAACCTTAGTAGAATGCATTTGGGGACTTTATTTTAATGCTAAGGAAACCAAACCTAACCTGCCTAGCTTAACCACGATAGCATATATTGAACAAAATATTAAGTGATCGCTAAAACTCCGCAGTATGTGTTAACAGACATAAATCGAAATTGAATCATGTAAAAATTGCATTTGTAGCATGATAAAATCGCAATAAAACAAAAGGAACTTGGGCCGCTATTTGTTTCGATGTGTGCTGTGTTTGATTGTTACGATCAGTCTTCCTTCGCAAATACTATACTTACGATTATTCCTTATGTCTGGCAAGCACTGGAATGCATGTATTCCATTAAAAGTGATAAGATTTCACTGAATTCTATTACAGATTTTGTTGTGTTGTGGAACATATTCAAATATATGATGTTACGTAAAGTCTTGTTCAGAGCGGTGTATCTGTCATGTGTCTATTCTTACATTCAGACATTCAAAATCCTTTTAAGGAGACACTTGCAACTAGCACCCTGCATGAGCAAGCCTCTTTCTGTTCATACCAGGAGATAAATATGTTCACTCTCCAATATGCTAGCTTTGAAAAGCAGAGTTTCTGCCCCCACAATGAAAAATGCTCAATCAGTTATGATTGTTACATTTATATTATCATGTGATGTATTAACAAATATTAAATAAATTTAAAAATTGGTATTGTTTTTGAAGGAAGAATTTAAGTATATCACACAGAATATTGGCATTTACAAAATACATATCATTTATTTTTGCACAAACATTGTTAATGTTTTCTATTATCAGTAGGATTTTGTGATCTTATATTTACCATCAATGATAGCATGCTTACTTATTTTTTATTAATTTTTAGAAGAGTGCATTTTCTTTCATTCTAAATGCAACATAAAATGCTTAGTATGAAGGTTTTTATTCACAATACTAAGCACATTTATTTGCTTTTGGTTGAGGATTGCAACATCATGTTGTTACATCCCACTTGATTGTATAGCAGGATACACTTCGTATTACTTTGCCATCTTACTCAGGAAGGTCATACACCTCCATAAATAAGGAAATAAGTGCCAATATTTGCCAAATTGAACATTTCTTTGACCACCCTGCCAAATTATATGTTGGATGTGCATGTGAATCATGAATCATTTAAAAAGCAGACTGTCTTATTTTGATATGAAATTACATTTTTATCTTACAGATTGCTGGACTCTAGTCCAGTACATGGAAGATAACATTTTACAAATGTGTCCCATAGACTTGGAAAAAGACTGTATAGATGAATATAAACCAGGATTAACAAAATTGATAAAATGGCGAGACGGAAGAAAATACCCAGCAAAGATTTTAATGGTTGGATGTAAGTAACTTGATGATAAGCAATTTTAAAAAATCCTGCAGTAGGAAGAAATATGGTATATATTTAATATCCATTAAGAAGATCACAATGTAAATTGCCATCTTGTACATGTTGTATAAGTTTATGTACCTAGTCATGTTGTTTAGAACAATGTTTATAATTTTTGTAGATATTATCATTTCCATTATTATCAAATGACCATTTACATTGACTTAAAAAAACATTTCAGTGCTAGACTTTTGTGAAATCTCCTGATATAAGTATGCTTTCCTCATAGGTACCTACATAAATTTGATTTAGCACACAAATGATCTGTACATGCATGGGCGTTCGGAATGGGGGGCAAGGGGGGCCGTGGCTCCCACGTGGAAAAAAAGTCAACCAAAAATTACATATAATTTAATTTCAGCCACAATAATGTGTGTTAATTATTGCACGAACATGATAAATTCAAATTTAATCAATGTTTATTGAGAGATGAACACTATTATTGGGGAAAATATCTGAAAAAAAATACCTTTCTTGCCCCTCCTTGGAGAAAACCCTGTGGACGTCCATGTGTACATGCACATGAAAGCTGTATATGTCACTACCTAGGTGCAATGTTCTCAGTAATGAATGAAATGAAACTGGAGAAATAAAAGGAAATGTTCACATTTATTAAAGGATTGGGAACTAAAAATTCTTCCATCATAGTTCAGTGTGGTAACCACTGAAGCATGATACCAGCAAGCAGCATTTGACATTGATTTATTGAGTCCTGCATCTAACTGGGGGGATTCTTCTAAGGTTTAACATGGTGACAGTCTGGGTTATGCTTTGTGAAAATTTTATTAGCTAAGGAGATAACATCCCCACCTCCGCATTAGGGTGGATCGAAAAACCGTTTTTTTCGAAATCGGTCTGCGGCTAGTGCTTAAAGTTTGTGGTTGGTGGTCCTTATAACCCATAAAAAATTCCAACTTGATCGGATAATATCTTCAGGCTGCGCTTTTTAGTCAAAATTTTAAATTTTTATGAAAAAATGTAAAAAATTTGGAATTTTTCCTGATGGTTTCTCGATGATTCTGGAGTGACTAAATGGCAAAAAATTACATATATTTCTTGTATGTTGCTTGATATTAACGATTTAGTGTGTTTGAATCAGGGAAAATGGTTTCTTAGTTCGCCAAAATTCGTCAAAAAACGCCAAATATACAGAAATGTTACGGATGTTGGGTAGGCAATAAACCCGCTATAATTACTCAACCCCACCGACTTAAATTTACCAAAAACGATAAGGTTATAGGAAAGGAAGTAAACTGCAGCTCTTAGTTTATCAACTAATCGACTATCCAACACTTACCATGAAAAGTAAGTAAATACATTAATGACGCCAGAAAGTGCGTTGCTTATATCCTGCACCTGTAGGACTTTTCTTCCGTCACCCTAGTGCTCCCATCGCCCGTGTGATTTTTTTTTTTTCATTTTCAGAAGTGCGGCAAGTGGACGAAGCTGAAAATGTCGAAGACAAGGAAGACTTACCTGGCGATGATGAAGATGGAGAATTAATTCCGCAAAAGAAAAAGTTTAATTCAGGAAAAAGTAGTCAGACCAGGGTCAATCTGAGTTCGTTTTCGCGTGCATGTGAGAGGCGTGGTGTGTCAGACAGAGTAGCTGCACATTTGGCGTCAAGTCTTCTGAGTAATATAGATAAAACACTACCTTAAAAGGAGAAATTTAACATTGTTATAAAGAGAAACAATCTCAGGCGACAGCGCTCACGAACGCGACAAACACTAAAAGAACAACAATGTCCCCAGAACAAGAAAATTTTGTCGCTGTACTTGGATGGAAGGAAAGATTCTACTTTGTTGAAAGAGACATGTGAAGAGACTGGAAAAACGTACCAATGGACTTGTCAAGAAGAGCACATTTCTCTCATCGAGGAACCTGGTTCATTCTACCTTACCCATGTTACGCCCAAAAAAGCCGACGAAGAAGGAGCAACTGCCGCTATTTGGAACTTTCTCTGCGAAGAAGGCTTAGATTTGACGGAATTGTCGTGCTTAGTATCCGACGGAGAGAGCAAGAACACGGGGAAGCACACCGGCATCATCTGGCGTTTAGAAGAATATATTCAGCGTCCTCTCCAATGGATTGTGTGCCAATTGCATTCTAATGAACTGCCCCTAAGACACATTTTTGAGAAAATTGACGGCAAGACGTCCGGCCTGAAGGGATTTCATGGCGACGTAGGAAAGAGCTTGTCTACCTGCCAAGACCGGCCCATCGTCCAGTTTCAAAAAATTGAAGCAGTTCTTCCTGATATTGACGTTGATGTTCTCAGCACAGAGCAGGCTTACCTACAAAATGTGCCAGGCTGCAAACAGTGGAATGTGTCCAAATGATTTGCGATTTGTCTTCCTGGGCCCATTCACCATGCTCGATGACTGACTCCGCCGGGGCGCATCTTTCGACTGTATGTAGCAACGTCAAATCCATCACCTGCTCTTAAGACATTGACAGAATTTGTCGTTAAAGTTTACGCTCCCATGTGGTTTTACATCAAATGCAATGTAACTATCAAGGACGCGTCAAAATACCTGTGGCTAACATTGCAGAAAATGGAGTACTTACCAAACGATTTAAAGACTTTTCTCTATGAACGTCTTCAAAATCATGCTTTCTAGGGGCATCCAGAAAACATACTTGTTGGTATGTTTGGCAGACAGTCGTCCAAATGTGCGTCAAAACGCGGCGAAGAAGATCCTGGAAGCAAGAAAAAGCCAAACAAACAACACCATTAGAAAATTTGCACCCCCAGTGATTAACTATAATGCAAAAGATTACACAGATTTAGTGCACTAGGGAAAATAAGAAATAACATCGCCTCCAGTAGCACACCTACTTACGAATGAAGACTTAGAAGAGATCGCAGCAGGAAGAGACGATTCCCTAGGAAAACTGCAGGCTTTTTTTTTTGACCTGCCGTGCCATAGCCAGGCAGTGGAACGGTGCGTCAAAGATGTAACTGCTGCATCAATTGCTGTATGTAGCAACGTCAAATCCATCACCTGCTCTTAAGACAAAAGCTGTATGTATGCTGTATGGTTATGAGTCCCGAGATGGCTATATTAGAGCTCGATTGGAGGACAGGAGAATATTACCAAAGTTTGATACCAAAGCGGACTTTAAAACCTAAAGAGGCCAGTCTACCTGGGCGGATGGGAGGGCGGTGCTCGATTGCAGCCACCTCCTCGTGGTAAGTGTTGGATAGTCGATTAGTTGATAAACTAAGAGCTGCAGTTTACTTCCTTTCCTATAACCTTATCGTTTTTGGTAAATTTAAGTCGGTGGGGTTGAGTAATTATAGCGGGTTTATTGCCTACCCAACATCCGTAACATTTCTGTATATTTGGCGTTTTTTGACGAATTTTGGCGAACTAAGAAATCATTTTCCCTGATTCAAACACACTAAATCGTTAATATTAAGCAACATACAAGAAATATATGTAATTTTTTGCCATTTAATCACTCCAGAATCATCGAGAAACCATCAGGAAAAATTCCAAATTTTTTACATTTTTTCATAAAAATTTAAAATTTTGACTAAAAAGCGCAGCCTGAAGATATTATCCGATCAAGTTGGAATTTTTTATGGGTTATAAGGACCACCAACCACAAACTTTAAGCACTAGCCGCAGACCGATTTCGAAAAAAACGGTTTTTCGATCCACCCTACTCCGCACACCCTCTCACTTTGAGCAATGCAGCAAGAAGAACATAGAAGAGCATACTTGGTCTCAGTGGATGTGTTTTAAGAAATTGCTTACAGTTGGGTAGAATTATATTTTTCGTGGAAAACTAGTCCGAGAGACATAACTCTTTCTAATAGAGGAATGAGAAGTTTTTGAAAACATCCTCCACAACCACATTCTTTACCATATATACAGACTGTGTAATCATTACCATGCTCCAGTTTACTTTATCCCTTAGGACAGTGGTTCCCAAAGTGTGTGCTTCTGTGCCCTGGTGGCTGAGGCTAGCTTACAATGGCACCATTCCAAAATGTTCCAATATTTTCACTGAAATGATATATGATTGTTCCAAATATGTGCTTAATTACTGTAGTACTTTTTACACATAAAATCTTTCTGACTTTAAAATATATGTTTACTTCTTAACTTAAGGAAAGTGTTAGATGGGGCTACATTTTGACTTTGGCACAGTGGAAATATTCTGAAACACTAAGGGCACCATGAAGCAAAGGAGTTTGAGAATTAAACTTCAGGCACTGGAATAATTTTAGTATTTATCATAATCAGCCATTAGTAGAAACAACTATGCCTTATTATGTGAACGCCAAATTCCATCATGTGTGAATAATCACAAAAAATATAAATGATTCTACAACATTAAATGCATTAATTTAAGAATAGTTTTAAATTGTAATTAGAATTTTCTAAAACATAAATCTTGAATCCATGCCATTTGAGCAATAATCCCAATATTAATTTAGATGCAAATTTTTGCTTGTTAACATTTTTCACATGGTAATAAACGTCTTTTATTATTTACATATATATATATATTTATATTGCAGCTAAGGAAGAAGTGGATCTTGCTGCCGGGAACCCAAACATAATGGACACACATGACCAGAAAGAAAATGGTAACGTTCCAGGTGACTGTGCAAAGAGTAAAAGTACTCCTAGTGATAACAATGTGAGAAAAGTTATCACAGAAAATTCTTTCCGGAGTGAACTTTCTGCTTCAGAATTTGCATCTACTGGAGAGCAGGTAGAAGAGAATCCATCCAAGTTCAAAGAGAAAGAAAATGGTTTTGTTCCGAGTGACTGTTCAAACACAAAATATACTCCTAGTAGTTTAGTGTTAGTAAATGATAGCAAGGTGAGTGAAGGTAACACAGGAAATTCTTGTCAGAATGGACTTTCTGCTTCAGAATTTGCATCTACTGGAGAGTAGGTAGAAGAGAATCCATCCGAGTTGAAAGAGAAAGAAAATGGTTTTGTTCCAAGTGACTGTTCAAACACCAAATTACTCCTACTGGTTTAATGTTAGTAAATGATAACAATCAGGATCCAGTGTATGTATTGCGTTCTCCTCAGAATTGTTTTCCAATTTCTGAAATTATGTATTGTACTGAAAATGCATCAGAATTAGGGTATAATTTTTCTGAAAATGAAGAGAGTCAAGTTTTAGTATTGGATTCTCTTCAGAATACACATCCAGTTTCAATAATGACAACATTAGTACATGATATGAACATTCCTGAACCTAAATGTAAGGATGAACAAAAGTCAAATTTTAATTTTAATGAGGATCAAACAAATGCTTCAATTTTAAAATCTGTAGACTCAAATGAAAATAAGAATCTGTTAAAATGCTACCAAACTTTACCAGAAATGTTTTCAGCAAAGGTAAATTTACCAAGAAATGACACATTCCCTTCTGATGTTAGCACTAAAACAAAAATCCAGAATTCAACAAACACTGCATATGTCCAATCAATGGAATTTGATAGTGATGCTTCAGAAGATATGTCTGATTCTGTACTTGACCCGGATTACAAACCATCTGAAACTGACAGTTCCATCAGTGATGTAGACATGGGTGATTTGGATATTGTAACAGGCAGTCAAATCAATTGTGTTACAGATGTTGTTCCTTGTTCTTCATGTTCAGACTCGGATCATGGATCAGAAGTATTTGATCTCAGGAAACTGCTTTAAAATATGTATCTAATGAAGGGCCCAATTGCATAGCTGTTGCAACATCAAGTAACACATTGGACAAAAGAAAATATGACAGAAAAGCAGCCTGCTTTTATTGCTCAAAGTTGGTTTCTAAGCTAAGCAAACATCTCATAGTTGTGCATGGCACAGAATCGGAAGAAGTGGAAATCTTATCATTTGACAAAGGCTCAAAGAAGAGAAGAGAGGCACTTCAAAATCTTAGAAATGCAGGCAATTTTCAACATAATCAGTTAGCTCTTGAAAATAATAAAGTAACAATTATACCTAGCAGACGCTCTGCAAAACCTGTTTCACCAACAAAATATGTTCCATGTGAAAAGTGTCTAGGTTTTTTTTAGGAGATCTCACATTTGGTTGCATGTTAAGAAATGTTTAGGAACAAAGAAACTAGGAAGAACACATGTAAGGAGAGTGGCAGCTGCAGATATGTTAATGAATCCTTCACGTAACAGCACAGGTTTAAAGGAAAAAGTTTTACAAAATATGAAAAAGGACATCATATCCCTTGTTGTTAAAAACGATAAACTAATTTTAGCATATGGTTCACGGCTATTTCAAAAACATGGTTCTGAATCTCATTTAAATACATACATAAGCCAAAAAATGAGAGAACTAGGACGGCTGGTTTTGCAGATGAGTGAGATAGATAGTAAAGTTGTTAGTTTAAATGACTGTTTATCAGTTGATTACTTTCCAACCATAGTTAATGCTGTAAGAATAATATGTGATTATGATGAGGAAACACAGACGTACAAAAAACCTAGTTTGGCTTTAAAAATTGGTCATTCCATTAAAAGTTGTGCTATAATAATGAAAGCAAATGCATTAAAATCAAGAGATTCACAATTACGGATGCAAGCAGAGGAATTTGTGGAGCTCTGTACTATGGAATGGACTAATGAGATTTCTTCTCATGCATTAAAAACGTTAGACCGAAAAAAATGGAATAGACCTGAGCTGTTACCAATTGCAGAAGATTTGCTGAAACTGAAGAAATATTTATCCAATGAAATGTTGAATGCTACCAAATCTTTGACGATGGCTGCTAATAGGAAGGATTGAGAAAAAACTTCCTCAAGCCACTTTAGCTACAATAATACTCTTTAACAGAAGGAGAAGTGGCGAAGCTCAGAGACTGGAATTAGCAAGCTTTTCACAAAGGCAAAATTGTACTCAAAATACTGAGATTCTACAAATGCTTTCAAGTTTTGAAAAGCATTTAATACAATCTCTGACACTTTTGCACATAAGAGGAAAGAAGGGCAAAAAAGTACCAATATTACTTACTGATGACATGAAACAAGCAATTGAGTTACTCATAGGAACAAGACACAAAATAGGAGTATCAAAAACAAATAAATACATTTTTGCAAGAACTCAATATGGTTCAGAGGATTGTGTACGAGGAAGTGACGTACTTCATAAATATGCACGAGACTCTGGTGCAAAGTATCCACAATATATAACATCTACAAAGCTTCGTAAACACATTGCAACAATGGCACAGATTCTTAATCTTAAAAAGTGTGAAATGCAAAACATTGCCTCTTTTTTGGGACATGATCTCGATGTGCATAAAGAATTCTACAGACTTCCCGATTCAGCTCGAACAGTAGCCAAAACAAGCAAATTATTTATGGCTGCAGATAAGGGGACCTTACAAAAGTATTATGGAAAATCACTTAATGATATTGAAGACCTCTCTGTTGAGGAAGACACTGATGGTGAAGAAGTGGACAAAGAATCCATGATTGAAGCAGTTCCCGGAACAAGTTTTGACAATGAAGAAGATAATTCTGGTGAATTATCTAACAAAATAACTCAGGTTAGGAAGGCTAGGAAATTAAATGCACAAAGTAGGATGCAGTGGTCTGATCTGGAGAAGGAAACAGTGAAACGATTTTTCTCTAAATTTTTGTTGTTGAAAAAAGTTCCAGGGAAAACTGATGGTTTGGATTGCATTAAGGTGTCAGGTGATATACTAAAGGAACGATCTTGGAAACAGGTCAAAGATTTTGTCTATAATATTGTGAAAAAGAACAGACACTCTTAAGTTACCTTTCCATCCTTCATAAAATCACCATTTACAAAGTCTGTATATGAGTGAGTGTATTGATTCACATGAACCATCTATATTAGGTTATTATTTCTCATAACTGATTTTAGGTATCAATATTTGTGAAAAAACAAAGATTGAATCTTATGGGTTCAAAGTGTATTGTTATTACATTTTAATGCTCTCGTCTCCATAATTCAACCTGAATTGTGTTAAAAACTTTCATTCTTGAGTGAATTTACACAAAATCAACATTTTCAATTTGTTTTTTTACCATTTTTGTGCTTTAATGCTATTTTACCTATAATTTCATATGTTAATCACTTTATATCCATGCTGAAGGTTCAAGGTTTCACACAGAAAGTAACTTATTTCAAACTAACAATGTTTGCTCAATAATGTTAAAAGTACAATTTTTATAATACGAAATTTAAATGGCCTAAATACTTTACTTTTGTACTTTGAATGTTCCATTTTTTCTTAATTTTATATATTTGATCCACTGTGAAATTTAGTAATACAGATTTTAACTTTTCTGACACTGTACTAACATATATGTGTTCACATATTGTTCTTCCACTTTTGCATGCATCTATCTTATTGTACACATATATGATGTACCGGAAAGTACTGATTTCTTTAAGATTTCACCAAAAATGTCCGTATTTTCTAATTGTATTTTGGCGCAATCGCAACACTACTGATATTTATTATTTCAGATGAAAATTAGAAATGGAACAGAATTTGTATGTTCGAAAGCAGTAGGAGCGATTTTCATGCAAATAACCTGCATTGTCATAACATTCAAAATAATAATTAGTATACTTTTTATTCATATCCAAAAATCATATCAGATATATAAATACAGGATCCCTGAGAATGAAAGGTCATTTTTGTGATTTAGAATGAAATATCGTTACACAGTGTACATTGTTTTATTAGGTTCGGCAACACAAACAGTTTCTATAGTAAGTAAGAACTGAAACTAATTTTGCATTAACTGAAACACATGCTGGACTTTTCGCTATGAGCTTTCAATATGCACACCACACAAAACACAACAGATCGTAACAAAACTCACTAGTTAGTCTGATGTCCTTGGTCTACCTCATGATTTTATTTTCTCCACACTATCAATCTTCCATAACTGTGCGAACCATCAATCGATACTGTTCTTGTGCAGTGAACGCATTTGAAATTTGTGTCTAAATTACCTCTGCACTAGCTACAGATTACAAGCATTTTTCTCTTGCATGATGTTCATTGCTTTACAACCCACTAATTTATACTGCAAGTTCTTCCCTGATAGTGCACAAAGCAAATTGCAGTTCTTGCAGTTTTGATTCCTCATTCTCCAAACTTCAGCAAGGTGAATATCACGATTTTGTGTTATGTTATTGTGTTAGCTGAGTTCAGGTGTTTCAGTGTATGAAGAAGACACTCAGTGCATGTGCAATTAAAATTTACTCTCTGTATTGAGATCTTTAAAGGACTGAGTTTGTAAATCATTTTATCTAGCAAAGTATGAAACTATTATTTACATTATCACAATTTTCATGTTTTCATCTTCTGATCATGATGCTTTTTTTTTTTAATAAAACTTGTAAAATTATTACCAACTTACTGGAATAAAAAATGTTTCTTAATGTAGAATTTGATTTGAACTTACAGGTAATCCATTTAATAATATTTAGCATACATGAGGTAAATTAATAATATTATTTGTTGGAATGTGCGTGTATTGTATATGCACATTACTAAGAATTGACTGGTTTGTAATTAAATGAACATTTCTCGTACCATTAGGTTAACTGAGACACTTGAGATCATGATTGAAGGAATCGGACAAATAAGTGTACACGGCTATCATTAAAAGTTTTCCAGCATTTTGTCTCTGTTAACCGACGAAAACATTGGTAAAATCTCATGTAGATGGCTGCAAACCGATTTTGACTTCCAACTTCCCAAATGTAAGTTCAAGTGAGATCTTAACCTATAAGACTAAAGGATGAGCAAGAAGAAATTTGAACCAAAGAAGAGCTTATAAATTTCTCAATGCTCAAATGTGTGATGAATTTTTTGACACCTATAGTATGTTACAAATATACAACAAACCCAAATTGACCGATTTTTCATCATATTAATGACAATCGACATATGTTCTTTATGGTTTGGGAGACTTGATCATTGTAGATTATGTTTCCTTCAAACATAAGTATCACTGACAACAATTGGAATATTACGTAAACTACTTTTGTTTTTTCAACAAATCCTGTACCATTAAAATGGATGTTTAGTCGTTGAACAGCTAAAAAATTCTGAAAACTTCAGTTTGAGTACAGATGGGTAGCATTTTGTCTTTTATCATACTATGCACTCCTTTACCTAAATTATCTAGTGTTAACAGTGATGCATATGTAAAAGTAAACAACATTCTACTTGTAACTTACTTAATTTCTTCTAGTATTTCAGTTGTAATAGACTAGTACTCTGAACTAGTGTTAGGTGAATACAAGGGAACAATTTGGATCAAATTATTTGCGAGGTACTGTTGCACCTTCCAAAAATTTAGAATTATACAGTAGACCCCTGTTCCTGCATCACGGCTGGCATATCTAAATGCACATTTATCTATATTGTATATGTTTATCTCTTAAGAAAAGAATTTTTAGCTCCAGAATCTTGTGGTCTCCTTGCCACATTGATGTAAATGCTTTTTTCACTTATGGCAATACAGTAATGCAAATAACTCAAGAATGCTGCTATCATAATATGACATGCATATTCCCCACTTAGCTGTTTGACTTAGGTTACACAGAGTTCAAAATCCACCTGTCAATGTAGTGTAAGCACATTGGATATACTCATGGGCATCCGGAAGGGGGACAAGGGGGGGGTTGTTGTCTCCCCTCTGGAAAATGAAATTCGACCAAAAATTTTGTATCACACACACATAATTGTATTCTAGCCACAATAATATATTTTAATTATTGCATGAACACCATAAATTCAAAATTAAGCAATGTTTTTTTTTAGGGGATAACACTATTTTTGGGGAAAATGTGCCTTGCTTGCCCCCCCCCCTTGAAAAAAATACCTTCCTTGCCCCTCCCTGGAAAAAATCCTGCGGACGTCCAAGGATATACTTATCAAATAACAAACAGTTCCCCAATTAAAATGTTTGTCACACAGTTCCTCACATAAGAAGAAGTTCCCCGGTTAATGGATTCTCACCACATTGAATACACATATGAAAATCACACAAATTCCCCAGTTGGACTTCAAAAGTTCCCCACTTTAGATGTTTAAAAAGACACAGTTCCCCGTTTGACAGAAAGTTCCCCTCTTGGTGGAAATGAACCTCATTAATTACACTCATCATCATAGTTCCCCATTGGATACGTTTTAAGCTTGTAAGTTCCCCAGTACACAGGTTTAAAAACAGTTCTTGATTTCTCGTGAAAATGACATTTTTCATTCATATTTTAAAATTTGAAGTATCAATTCGACCTCAAGGATGTCAAATATCATAGTAAGATATCAATATTTGATGGTCCCCACAACAAGGTTTTCCGATAGGTTCCCCACATTGACCTCCCTGCAATCCGTGATGTGTTTTGTGTGTGTCTTGTGTAGTAGCTGTGCTGTCTAATGTGTTTGTGTTTGTCTTGTGTAGTAGTTCCTCCATTCATATTGGGGGTTAGGCGTAGAGCTGACAACTCTGCACTGTAAAAAGACATGACAAGGCAAGGCCATGGATGCTCCCAAGGTAAAATATTCTGCAGGTAAAATAGTCCCCCATTCGGATCTCCGGGTGGGGACTACTTTGGGAGGTCCCTGGACTAAGGATAAGATCTACATTAGGATTAGGGATATTAAATTAGGCACCTGGAATGTTCTGAGCCTTTACCGGCCTGGGGCATTTCAGTGTACAGTTAATGAGATACTTAAGTATAAATTAGATGGAGTAGCTGTCCAGGAAGTTAGGTGGCCAGGAGAAGGGAATTGTAAAACTAAAAATTATACTTTTTTCTATGGTGGTACTGAAAATCATAATTTTGGAACAGGCTTTTTCATAAATAATAGAATTATCTCGGCTCTTAAAACAGTAGAATTTATTAATGATAGGATATCATATGCAGTTTTACAGGGTAGGTGGTGTAAAATTATTTTAATAAACATACATGCACCAACGGAAGATAAAGATGATAATACTAAAGATGACTTTTATACAGAGTTAGAACAGGTCTTTGATAAATTTTCTCAGTATGATATGAAAATTCTGTTATGTGACTGTAATGCACAGATTGGCAAAAAGAGACATTTAAACCCACGATTGGTAAAGAAAGTCTTCATGAATTAAGTAATGATAATAGTATAAGATTGATTACTTTTGCAACCTCAAAGAATTTAATTGTGAAAACTACCACTTTTAAACATAAAGATATCCATAAATATACCTGGTCTTCTCCAGATGGTAAAACTCATAATCAGATAGATCATATTCTCATTAATAAGATAAGGCATAGGGTAAGGATGGGGCAAACGGACACCCTAAGGATATATTGCAAAATAACTATCAAAATGTTTATTGAAAAATTACAAATATGGTCGATACAGAAAGTGTGAACATTGAGTTAACAAATAGTACAATATATAATTTAAAATAATGAACGTTGGCTTCTAAGTTGTTAAATGAATCAGTGTGTGTAGCAGTGTCCGTTTGCCCCACCATTGCGGGGCAAACGGACATGTGAGAGGGGCAAATGGACACTAGCTCATTTATGAGTTGTCATCACTCTCAGAAGAAGAACACACAAAGTATGGGTCGTTTCCATTTGCAACACACTTTACGTGGAACCAGACAGAACACACTAAGCACTGCACCC
Source organism: Lepisma saccharinum (assembly GCF_977018435.1). Lineage (NCBI taxonomy): Eukaryota > Metazoa > Arthropoda > Insecta > Zygentoma > Lepismatidae > Lepisma > Lepisma saccharinum. The sequence goes on from NC_139243.1 coordinate 68,024,499, forward strand.
AGTGTTGACCCTGCTTGTACACAACGTTGCATATACGGCACACATCTTTTGCGGTTCATTTAACATGCTTTCCCATTCTTGTTGTTTGATTTATTGCAGTTAGTTTTTTTCTCTTTGAGGCTAGCGATGAAAGAAGGATCCGTTAATAAGTGCGATTCCCCCGTTTTTCGTTTCCTGCTAGAGGTCCCAGAAGTTGATGGCAAGGGGTTGAGTTCTTGAAATCTTCCTTGGGATGAGGCATCATCGTCTGTCGCTAAAGGTTCTGGTGATCGCTGATCTTGACCATTCACTTCATGGACAATTCCAGGAATAAATGCGTGCTCAGGCAGGCGTTGTGGATTGTTGTGGATTAAATGGATGAATCCCACACGCATGAAACCCATTTACTGCATTCCCCACTGTGGCCGCACGATTCCAAGCATCTGCAAAAATGCCACCAAAGGCCACTTTATTGATACCTTTCCCTGGATTTCTTCACAAATAAACTCTACAGCCGTCGTTGTAAAATATTTTAAGTGGCCCAAAGAACGAAACGTCGAGCGGCTGAAGTTTGTGTGTGCTGTGTGGAGGTAAACACAGAAGGTACACGTTATTGCCTAATGCCTTCTCCAGAGTTGGTGGATGTGAACAATGCCATCCGTGTACATCAAGAAAGAGCACTACAGGAATAGGGGGTTTGACACTAATGAAATGGTCCATAAAATGAGCAAACTGTTCCCATTGCATGTAGCCACTATCCGAAAGAACTATTTTCGTCCCATGAGGCATGCCAATTTCATAGTTCTCATTATATCTTTCACCCTTCATGATAACAAAAGGAGGCACATAGTGGCCAGTTGCAGATACACATGCCATAACAATGACTGTTTCTCCCCTTTCACAATTCGTTTGGCTCACGACTTCTCTTTTGCTCCGCATTGATATGACTCGTTTTGGTTTGTAGATCAGTTAGAAGCCTGTCTCATCACACATATTGTGTTCGTCTAGCAACTTTGATAAATTATTGTAAAAGATGTTAACACTTGCCTTAGATAAATCTTTAGCGCGAGCATATGACAGAGCCTCTGCAACACGCAAGCTGAGTTCCTTGTGACGAGCTAAAAATCCTTGTATCCAGTCCCTCCCTGCCATTTGTAGATCATTAAAGGAATGTACCAAACTGCGGAGTTCCTTATAGGTCAGACCATATCCTATAGAATCAAATTTCAGAAGGTGCTCCACCAGTTGTACCTCTACTGCATTTGAAAACTTAGTGTGCTGGCCAAATTTCGGAATTTGCACGATGCTACTCACCCGTCTCTGTAAAGTGATCCGCGGAACAGACAATGTTCTTTCGGCTGTAGCCAGACGCATACCATCTTGTACTGCATTAACAGCCCTCTGTATATTGTCATCTGTCCAGGAACAGTAGTCTGTGGTTCGTTCCACGATGTCGCACTATCCTGTAACAAGGACACATTATTTTAGAAACGCATACATTTGAAGGGTAAAATATGCATTACATACAATTCACACATGCCCTTTCGACTTTGAGTCAAATGTAGATTAGTTGCTGAATTACATAATACCTTATAGTATTTAAATTATATGCACTTTATGCATGTCCGTTTGCCCCAACACAAGCCTGTCCGTTCACCCCGCCTGTAGCCTTGGGCTTTACATTTTCGAAAAAGCCCACCAAATGGCAGCAGCATGTTGACACAGGCTGTGTATGTCGAGGAAGCAATGCCGTATCCACACTACAAAGCGCAACTTTGGCGGGACCATCATAATCCAAGCAATCCTTATGTTCCGCACACAGATTTTTACTGTTTAGGTTTTTGCTAGTACAAATAACCTTACCTGGTCAGGTTTTACAGCTGGATTGGCGTTCTTCTTCAAGATTTCAACCGATGTTCAACACACCTTCTCACCAACGTTCTGCTTCAAATTACAACGCCAACCGATGCACTGTTGCAAACTTCAAAGCCAAATTATTCGTATTTTTCTTAGGGACTGTCCGTTTGCCCCAGTGTCCGTTTGCCCCGTCCTTACCCTACTAGTATAATTGACGTTCATTCGCATAGAGGTGCTGACTGTGCCAGTGACCATTATTTAGTAATTGCTAAATTAAGAGAAAGACTCTCAGTGATAAATCATAAGCAACCATATCTAAAAGTTATAAAATTTGATAGAGGAAAGTTTGCTGATGAAAGAATTAAGAAAGATTACCAAATTAAACTGTCAAATAGATTTGATGTTTTGCAGGATTTAAATGATGATGAAAATATAAATGAGACAGACGTAAATAAGAATTGGGAGCACATACGTAATGCAATAGAATCAGCTGCTAAAGAAAGTATAGGATACCTTAAACCAAGAAAAAGTAAGCCATGGTTTCATATTGAATGTCATAATCTAATAGAAATAAGAAATCAGGCTAGACTTAGGTGGTTAAATAATTCTGATGATACAAATCTAAGCAAATATAATAGAATAAAGTGAGAAGGTAACTTACTTTTAGAAGTAAAAAGAGAGATTACTTGAAAACAAAATTAACGAAATTGAAACAAACAGCAAAAATAAAAATATCAGAGATTTATATAAAGGTGTAAATGAATTTAGAAATGGGTAGCAACCTAAAGTAAACTTGATAAAAGATAAAGACGGTGATTTTCTAGCTAAATAGATGGAAGAACTACTTTAATGACCTTTTAAATGTCAATGTAGGAGATAAATCAGAAGTAAATGAAGTACACACAGCAGAACCTTTAGTTCCAGAACATAACTTGACTGAAGTTAAAGATGCTATTAAAAGGCTAAAGTATAACAAAGCACCTGGCATTGATTTAATACCAGCTGAGTTAATTAAATATGGTGGAAATTCGTTAATATGTCAAATTCATAAATTAATTTGTTTAATATGGAATAAAGAAGAAATCCCTCAACAGTGGAAAGAATCCATAATTGTTCCTGTGTTTAAAAAAGGTGATAAAATGAACTGCAATAATTACCGTGGAATTTCTCTACTCTCAACAACATACAAAATATTGTCTAACATTCTTTTAACAAGACTAACCACATATGCTAATGAAATTATAAGTGATTATCAATGTGGATTTAAACGTAACAGATCAAATTTTTCACATCAGACAGACACTTGAAAAAAAGTGGGAATATAATCAAAATGTCCATCACCTATTCATTGATTTCAAAAAAGCATATGATTCGGTCAAAAGAGATCAATTACATAATATATTAGTAGATTTTGGAATACCTAAGAAGCTTGTTAGTATGATAAAAGTATGCACCAGTGAAGCAGAAAGTAAAATTCGTGTGGGTATAAATGTGTCTGACAAATTTACAATTCATGATGGGTTAAAACAAGGAGATGCATTATCTCCATTGTTCTTTAATTTTGCCTTAGAATATGCTGTTAGGAAGGTAAAAGAAACTAAAGAAGGACTAAAATTAAATAGTATGACTCAGTTGTTAGCATATGCAGATGATGTAGACTTACTGGGTGATGATGTGAATACAATTAAGAATAATGCTAAAATATTTTTCAAAACTTCTAAAGAGATAGGTTTGGAAGTTAACAATGAGAAAACTAAATACATGCCGAAACCAAGTGTTAGGTAATAATCAAAACTTAATTATTGATAACAACTCCTTTGAACCAGTTTCCAAATAATACTTACGAGTAATATTAACAAGTGAAAATTATATTAAAGAGGAAATAAAAAGTAGGCTTAATTCAGGAAATGCATGTTACTTCTCTCTTCATAAACTTTTGTCTTCTCGTTTAATATCTAAGGAACTAAGGAACTAAAAGTTAAAATATACAAAACAGTAATTTTGCCTGTGAAACTTGGTCCCTTACATTGAAAGACATAAATTGAGAGTATTTGAAAATAAGATCCTTAGAAAAATATCTGGACCTAAAAGGGATGAGGAGACAGGTGAGTGGAGAAGGTTACAAAATTTAGAACTACATAATTTGTATTCATGTCCAGATATTATTAGAATAATTAAATCAAGAAGACTTAGGTGGGCAGGCCATGTGGCACGAATGGGAGAGGAAAGAGGAGTTTACAGGATTCTTGTTGGGAAACGTGATGGTAAGAGACCTGTAGGAAGGCCAAGACGAAGGTGGAGGGACAACGTTGAGATGGACCTAAAGGAAATCGGTAGGGATCGAAAAGAGTATATAGATCTTGCTCATGATGGAAGAGTTGTGTTGCTGCAGCCATGAACCTTTGGGTTTAAGAAGGCTAGAGAGTTAGTTAGTTGGTAATGATTCTCTTTACTGTGAAACCTCACAAACTATGATGAACCTTGCGGGTAAAAATCTTTGTTGTAAATTGAACAATTGAAAAGCTTCTATTTTGAGTGAACATTCATATGTACACTAAGATCTCCTATATGGACAAAATTATTATTGCAAATTTAACAATTGAAAGGTTTATCTTTAGCGTGAATACTCACATGCTCATAAAGATGATCCTTACGGGCAAAATCTTTCTTGCAAATTGAACAATTGAAAGGATTCTTTCCAGTGTGACCCCTCATATGCGCATTAAGATTAACTTTATGGGCAAAATCTAGCTTGCAAACTGTACAATTGAAAGGTTTCTCTTTAGTGTGAATAGTCATATGTACACTAATATGATCTTTACGGGCAAAACCTTTGTTTCAAATTCAACAATTGAAAGGTTTCTCTTTTGAGTGAATTTTCATATGTACACTAAGATCTCTTTTACGGACAAATTTTTTATTGCAAATTGAACAATTGAAAGGCTTCTCTCCAGTGTGAAGCCTCACATGCACATTAAGATTAACTTTATGGGCAAAACCTTTGTTGCAAATTGAACAATTGAAAGGCTTCTCTTTTGAGTGAACATTCATATGTACACTAAGATCTCTCTTACGGACAAAATTTTTATTGCAAATTGAACAATTGAAAGGCTTCTCTCCAGTGTGACCTCTCACATGCTCCCTAAGATTAACCTTAGAGACAAAACCTTTGTTGCAAATTGAACAATTGAAAGGCTTCTCTTTTGAGTGAACATTTATATGTACACTAAGATTTCTCTTACGGACAAATTTTTTATTGCAAATTGAACAATTGAAAGGCTTCTCTCCAGTGTGACCTCTCACATGCTCCCTAAGATTAACCTTAAAGGCAAAACCTTTGTTGCAAATTGAACAGTTGAAACGTTTCTCTCCAGTGTGAAACCTCACATGCTCAGTAAGATGATACTTAGATACAAAATCTTTGTTGCAAATTGAACAATTGAAAGGTTTCTCTCCAGTGTGAAGCCTCACATGTGCATTAAGATGAACTTTATGGGCAAAATCTAGCTTGCAAACTGTACAATTGAAAGGTTTCTCTTTAGTATGAACAGTCATATGTACACTAAGATGTTTTTTACGGGCAAAACGTTTGTTGCAAATTGAACAATTGAAAGGTTTCTCTTTCAAGTGAACATTCATATGTGCACTAAGATGGCTTTTAAGGACAAAATTTTTATTGCAAATTGAACAATTGAAAGGCTTCTCTCCAGTGTGACCCCTCAAATGCTCCCTAAGATTAACCTTAGAGACAAAACCTTTGTTGCAAATTGAACAATTGAAACGCTTCTCTCCAGTGTGAACCCTCACATGCTTAGTAAGATGATACTTATATGCAAAATCTTTGTTGCAAATTGAACAATTGAAAGGCTTCTCTCCAGTGTGAAGCCTCACATGCAAATTAAGATAAACTTTACGGGCAAAATCTTTGTTGCAAATTGAACAATTGAAAGGCTTCTCTCCAGTGTGAAGCCTCACATGCGCATTAAGATTAACTTTACGGGCAAAACCTTTGTTGCAAATTGAACAATTGAAAGGTTTCTCTTTTGAGTGAACATTCATATGTACACGAAGATATTTCTTATGGACAAAATTTTTATTGCAAATTGAACAATTGAAATGCTTCTCTCCAGTGTGAACCCTCACATGCTCAGTAAGAAGATACTTATATGCAAAATCTTTGTTGCAAATTGAACAACTGAAACGCTTCTCTCCAGTGTGTACTCTCACATGCTCGTTAAGATAAACTTTACGGGCAAAATCCTTGTTGCAAATTGAACAATTGAAAGGCTTCTCTTTAGTGTGGACTCTCACATGTTCATTAAGTTTATCTTCACGGGAAAAATATTTATTGCAAATTGAACAATTAAGAGGATTCTCTTTTGAGTGAACTTTCATATGTATCCGAAGAACTCCTTTACGGGCAAAATCTTTGTTGCAAATTGAACAATTGAAAGGCTTCTCTCCAGTGTGACCCCTCACATGCACATTAAGATTAAATTTACAGGCAAAACCTTTGTTGCAAATTGAACAATTGAAAGGCTTCTCTTTAGTGTGAACAGTTATATGTACACTAAGTCCTCCTTTACGGGCAAATTTTTTATTGCAAATTGGACAATTGAAAGGCTTCTCTTTAGTGTGGACTCTCACATGCTCATTAAGGTGATCTTCACGGGAAAAATATTTATTGCAAATTGAACAATTAAAAGGATTCTCTTTTGAGTGAACTTTCATATGTTTCCGAATATCTCCTTTACGAGCAAAATATTTATTGCAAATTGAACAATTGAAAGGCTTCTCTTTTGTGTGAACTCTCACATGCTCATTAAGATAAATTTTATGGGGAGTAAAATGTCTCCCTTGTGTGGGAACACTCATAAATGTATTACGCTCAGCTTCTTGGACAAAAGTTTTCTTGGAAACTGGACAATTAAAAAACATCTGGGGTTCATGGGCTATCAAATCTCCTTTGTCAGGGAAAGTGTTGTTGGAGATGGGGGCTATACATTGCTTTCTCCTGTTATTAGGCTTAGAACCATCAACATGTGCCTTGCTTGCAAGGGTTTTTGTTGCAGGTTCAGCCTCGAATTTTTCTTCTCTACTAATACATTTTGTAATTTCTTTTGGCTGCTCTTGTTCTCTTAAGTTTCCTGCAGACACTGGCAAATGTGGAACTGACCTTGGGACATCTTGTACCTGTTCTTCCACATAGTTCTCGATCAAATACCTGAAAAAAAAATGATACAAATGTTTTTTTACACTCTAAGTAAATAATGAGAATGACACATGTACAAATGAATGAAAAGAAAGGAGAGAAGAATAGACAGTTGACTGGGATGTACTCATGAAAATGTTCATACATGTATATTATTATGTAGAATGTTCAGCACAAAATGTATCCTTAACCAGGACTCGAGCCCACGTCTCTGGCGTTCCATGCCATTGGTCTACCACTGAGCTACCGAGCCGGCCTGACTTCGCGTGATTTCTTGCATCCACTGTTTTATCTGTGTGGAATCCTGTCTACGCTGCATTTTTACTTAAAGTTCTACGTAGTACATCTCCTATGTGTGCCTAATTTAATGTGTATTATTCCTGCAAGAATGAATACATAATATTTTTTTACAACTTAGTCAAAAAGTATTCATATTTTTGCTGTAATTTTCATTAGGCTAGCCATGAAGCTTGGTGCAGATCAATAGTGTGACAATATGTTGTCATTCCCTCTCACATTTACATTCACTCATTCTTTTTTTTTTTCTGTTGCAGGGTAAACAAGAGTTACTACATCCATATCTACTTTCGACCAGAGATGCCCATTTGACTAAAGGCAGCCATTGCACAGTGTCAAAACTCAAGGTCAACCTCCAGCCTCACATGGCCTCAGCCTCTGAACTCCATTTAGGCCTCACCTTCACTCTCAGTGCTCAAGGTCCACTCCTGGTCTTACATGACCTCACACTCATAAGTGTCTTGCAGGCTGGGAACCAGTCGGGGGGTTGAACATTTGTAAGAGTAATTCATTCACAGTAGTCGGAAATGCCTCAAATGATTCAGAAAATAATTAAGGTGCTTTATTTGCCTCACATTTTCAGCCACACTATGTCCATTGATTGAATTGGTATTTTAAGTCCACTTTATGCACAGTAAGGGTACTTGGGACACTACAGTTTAAAGTGGGATCCGAACCACTATGTGCCTTCAGCGGGTACCGAACCCGGGATCCCTTGATTACAAGGCAAGGACGCTACCACTGCACCATCAGGGAGGCCCACACTATGTCCACTCCAATAAAATTTATTAGGCACAAACACATGTTTACGTCTCTTTCATTACAATGCTTTCAAGATTGTAATTCCTTGTAAAGATGAATATAACGTGTATTATTCCTGCTTGTATAAATATTCTCTACGTATGTGGGTTAAGTCATAAGTCATGGCAATTATTATTTTTTATTTATTTATTTTTTTCGTGAACTGGGGACAACACAAATAATCTAAGATATACGTTTGAAAGTGTATGGAATGTACTTTTGAAGAAGCCACCAGATGAAGTCTGGATGCAGGAAACTCTCGTAGGGAAGAGGCAGAACACATGACTTTGGACAACAGTGTTTTATTTAGGCAGTTAACACTCTGCTCCATATGAAGACCTCCACCAAACTCACCACTGTCTGATAGGACACAGCATGCAAACCCAGTGCTTCCCGTAGCTCTGTATGGCATTCCCGTAAATTTTTATCATGGAGAACTGCTATTTTAACATACGAATGTTGCTCCTGCTTCATTACCTCCATTTTCGAATGCTGTCACTCACTGACTGATTTTGTGTGGATGCTTACTACCCCAGCGTTGTTCACATACACCATCTGGTGGCTTCTTTTGAAAGTACATTCCATACACTTTCAAATGCATATCTTAGATTTTTCGTGTTGTCTCCTGTTTGTGAGAAAAAAAAAAGTAGTTGCCATGACTTATGACTTATCCCACGTATTTACAGGTACAATTAGAAAAAGTCATTGTAAAAGGGAAAAATTATTTTTAAAACTTGACAATTGAAAAATGAAGCTTCACATATTTCAGGTTTTCTGAGTTCTCAACATACCTGTACGTGCTCCTTTATTTCGGTCCCCACCTACATGAGTTCAAAATTCTGGATAAAGTATTCTGATATTTAAAATATTAGTGAGATATTATCTTTTTAACAAAAAAGTTCTCAGCTTAGTGAAATGATTATCAATCCACAAGTATCACATGTTTTTCTGGGCAGCCTTAAAAATGGCCATCTTCATAAGCTTCAGGATACTCTTTGTTATTACCTACTAGCAAATGCATTTGTCCCGCACTGTGGCCATGTGGTCTAGGACATCAGCCTTTGGGCTCAGGGTATGGAAAGCATGCTGGTTCAAGTTTCCTCGACAAGTGTAACAGCTTTTCTCATGAGATTTCAGCCAGTGCATGGGACCATGGCCACCCACCATCGTGAGAAAATTGGGGAGCTATGAATGAGTAGCATAACACAGTCGTGGAGACCTACAATGACTGGAGTTTGTTGTGCTGACCACACAACATTCCATAACTGGTTGGATGATTGAACACCTCTGCTGAGGCTTATGGTAGTGAGGCATGCAGTCATCAGGTAGGGCCTGAACCTTATGGACTGTTGCCTCGAAGGTTGAGAAAAAAATGGAACCAATGTCCATTAATATTTCTATTTGGTGTCTGTTGCTGTTTAAGATTGTATGTAATTTTGCCTTCCGCTACTCATTTGTTTTCTTTTTACTCCCGCTGGGAACCTCTTGTGAGCAAGCGGGATTCTGGAAGCGTGATATAGAAGCGTGATATAGCAAAGCGACATGGTGCATGTCGGCTCGCGGCAGCAGGAAGGGCATTTTCATTTAGCCTGTCAGTTGTGGGCTTTTGTATTCATCAGTGTGTGTGCAAACGTTTTACTATTATTGTATATAGTATGTCAGTTCATTAAAGAACCTGTATGAAATCAAATTTGTTGCTGTGTACGTGGTTCCAGCCCTATGGTAAAGCGTCCAAGATGGCGTAAGTCCCAGAGTGAATAGTATATTTTCTTGGTGCTACCGGGAAGGATTCTTCAGACAATTATGGTCCTCCGCATTCCGGATATAGTGACAGTTTGTGTTTCGTGCATTGAGCTGTGATCATCAGTTGTGAACATTTATTTGTGACAGTGCTAACCGTGAGCGTGTTACAGCAGAAATAGTGTTATAGTTTGCAGACGTACAGTGTTTTCTGCACTTTCGTAATGGACATTGTTTCAATGCGCATTTTGCAGTGACCTTGAACTCGGTTGCAATAGCATTGGAATCAATCGTCATGGCACAGTTAAATCAGCTGTTTCAGGAACTCTTGTTTTGTCGTATGACGCAATTTTTCCTACGCTTTCGTCTACAGTTGTGTGACTAGATAGTGTCTTTCTTTGCGAACGCATGAAGCAACACCTGACCATGAACTTTTCTTCAGCTCTTCAAGATTTTGTTGGAATCAAAAATGAAGCTCTGCAGAGAAAAACACATTCAACAATCAGCTTCATGTGAAGTGTTTTAACTGCGGCAGCGGTGAGTACAAAGGTCTGGTTTCTTATTAACATTCCTTTAATTATTGTTTCATAGTTCCTTGCATTCTTGTGTTTATTTCTGTATTCAGTTTCATTTCTCAGCAAGCATGGCAAATGTAAGAGCATTAATCAAAGATAGAAGCTCGTTCAAGGGGATACTTACACTTATACAATCGTATGTCAGTACTTATGACGAATTCTCAGCAAAAATACAACAAATAAAAACCCGCATGGAACATGTAAATGCTATCTAGAGTAAACTGGAAGGCATGCTTGACACAATAGAATCAGAAACACCCGAGGGTGAGCATGACGTGGAAAAGAATGAAATCGAAGAAATGTATTTAGATTTAAACTCAAATGCAAACATTAATTGACAACCATGAAAAAGCAACATGTGCAGAAAACAAATGTGTATCTAAAACTTCAAATATGCAGGTGAAACTGCCGGCAATTGCATTACCACATTTTAGCGGTAATTACACGCAGTAGGTGTCTTTCAAGGACACGTTCGTGTCAGTGATACACAACAATGTAGATATTTAAAATGTTCAGAAGTTTCAGTATTTACACGTATCATTGAAAGGCGAGGCCTTGCATCTAATTCAGAACTTAACAATGACAGAAGCAAATTACACTATTGCTTGGGAGCAACTCAATGAACAATACGACAATAAAAGATTGATTGCAGCATCACATGTAAATTATATTTTATATATCAATCCAGTTGTAAAAGAGAATTGTCAGGAACTTCGTGCATTTACAAACACTACAGTTAGCTCTATTTCAGCGCTCAAACTGATAACTGAGGACATGTCATTAGCCAGTGGCGCAGGAACGTTTTTCATTTGGGGGGGTACAAAATTCAGTCTCCCATATTATATATATACAACCTTGGTGACAATGAAGTTCGACCAGAAATGAATACGTGATTAAATGCACAGAGGCATAGGCGGTGAAATGGGTGACCCGCAGAAGTGACGCATGTGTGTAAGAGGAGGCGTGTGAGCAGGCAAGAATCGTGATCCCAGCATGTTGCACCCAAGGTCACATAAAGAACGAAAACAGGGAAATATACGCGTGACATTGAACTTTGACCAGGCACCAGACCCATACGGAAAAATTCCAGATAGTGGCGCATTCGATGGAAGCATGAAGTCTCGGACACGATAAGGGAGTCCGCCGTATATAAGCGCGTGCTGTGCACTGAGGAACCGCAGTGCATCATCACCATGGCCAGGGGCAAACCTATTGACAACACCGTGAGGAGAAGAGTGGTGGAGTTGCAACAGGATGGACTCAGTGAACGGGAAATAGGGCGCCAACTGAACTTACCCAAGTCAACCATCCACTGCATCATCAAACACCACCAAAATACGGGTACTACAGAGCCAGGTAAGGCACCCAGTCGAAAACGCCTGCTGAGCGTGCGTGACCTACGGATATTTAGGCGCTATATCCAGACCAACAATCATGTTTCTGTGGCCGAATTACGACTGTGGACTCGAGAATGCTTTCACATTGAAGTGTCAACCAGAACCATTCGCCGTTACTTACAGTGATGCGGTTACCGAGTGTACAAGGCGAAACGTAAACCCTTCCTTTCCATGTTGAACAAAAGCAATCGACTACGGTGGGCACGAATGTACCGGGGATGGACATTTCGGCAGTGGAACAGGGTTTTGTGGATGGACGAATCCATTTTCAATGTTGTGTATGGGAAAATACGGAAAACAGTTATTTGTCGGAAGGAGGAACAGAATGAAGCAAAATGTTATGCACGTCGGGTACAGAAACCTGCGTCAGTGATGGTATGGGGATGCATGACGGCATCTGGGGTTGGCCCACTACACGTCTGTGAGGGCATTGTGAATGCACACGCCTATACACGCATACTGGAGCGGCATCTTCCCACAGTGCGAAGGCAACTGTTCCACAGGCGGCGTCTCATCTTTCAACACAACAATGCCAGGCATCATACAGCGCGGCTGACAAGAGAATGGTTGACTCGCCATCACGTGCGAACTCTGCCATGGCCACCATCGAGTCCCAACCTCTCGCCAATTGAGAATGTGTGGCGTGTTCTTAAGCGACGTGTGCAACAGAGGGGACCCACGACAGTGGCTGCTCTTATCGCCTGCCTGCAGGAGGAATGGCACCGCATCGATGTGGAATACCTTGAACGACTCGTCCGCAGCATGCCCCGACGCATTGCCGCAGTTATTCGCCGACAGGGCGGCGTCACACCATGGTAAACAGGATCCCCTCTAACAGTGGTCGAACTTCAATGTCACGTGTAGATGGACGAAAATGTTTTATTTTGTGTGGACACCATACATTGCTGCGTTGCAGCGGAAATTTATGTTTTCCTTTGTTCCATGTAGCCTGCTGAATAAAATATGTTCAGCATATGCATGTGTTCTCCTTCTTTCACAACGCACTCCTATATTTGTGACTGGTAGAACTTCATTGTCACTAAGGTTGTACATACACACACACGCTCGCGCATATGTGTGTGTGTGTATACTACTTCAAAGGTAGTACCTATAGGTATGATGTGAAGGCATCGGAAATATTCCATTTTACAACAGCACACGAATTTCCTGTTCATTTTTTTAAAATTAAAAATTGGCATAAATAAATTTTATTTCTTTGTCTTCCTTAGTATTTATGGTCATTTTAAAAACAGATTTTAATCAGATAACAATTCCAAAAAATATAAATCTCTGGACCTTGTTCATGGGCTCCTTTTGAATTTAACGAAACAGAATATCAGGAGTTCGAAATGTGAAAATTGCGAACAGATACATCTATTGATTTTTAATGCAAGGTGAGAATAAAGGGGGTGAGGAGGATTCCCCCCTCTCCTCTATCTTCAGCCATCCCAACCAGGAATAATTGTCTCTCACCAACTGGATATAGAAACCATATTATTGAATATATCATACTTATAGAGTTCACATCAGTTCAGTTCACTTTAATTTTACAGTCCCATAGCTAAGCATAAAAATATCTTTAAACAATTTATGGCAGATGTGTACCACATCCCTTGCCTTTTAGAAGCCATGTATTCAGTATTTCCTCAGACATCTATAGGGTGTGTTCCCGATCAACTCGTAAGAGGTCTAAGTTTGGAATATTTGTAAAACATTTGACAAAGCATTTATTTGTAACATACCGGTAACTATTTGTACCTAACGACGTCTTTCAAGCACTGAAAAAATACTATCATTACATATACAAAACCGAAATCCTTCAGATCTCAGAGCAAGCAAGGAAAGCCAAACGCTCGAAAGTTGTTTTATTTCTCTTTTCAATCCTCGGTGGATAATATGAATAACCGGCCAAGGTTTCTTTTCGTATTTAGTAGTATTAAATGCATATACAGTACATACATGTTTTAAGGCATCTTGTCAATTCCTCGTTTCCGTGAAAAGGTGATCTTTGATGTAAGCAAAAGCATGTGCGCATCACAGTTAAGGATTTTAGCATCGACAAAGAAAATCCAAAACACATTCCCACCTCGCTGGCCTCTGTGGCGGAGGGATTAGCATAGTGCGCTATGATGTCAGAGGTCCCCCGGTTCGAATCCCGGCCTGGGCGTTATTTGTGAGTGTCCCTTCATCAATTTCATCATACCATCACTCATCCTCATATTCGCGATTAGCCAGAAGTGGCAGAAATGTGAAGTAAAATAAACCAAATCACTCAATCAAACATTCCCATCTTACTCAAAGACCTCGTGAATTCAATCAAAAATCTACCAATATCTACCAGCCGAATGTGAAATGTCATAAACCTAACCTTAACTGATTAGAAAAATAATTTAGAAGTTCTAAACATACTTTTACTTTCCTTATATTCCTTATACTCGCAATGCATTGCTTTCATGCAGAAAAATTTGCAAGAAATTGAATGACAAGCCAACTGGCAAACCATAGGACCTGCAGTGAGTTTCATTTATCCCGTGCATTCATTTGACTAATGTAATTTTCTTCCAGTTTGACTTTAGGGTTTAACTTCAAATGGCGTTGTGTTTGTGTTGCATTCAACATCAAAATTAGATTTTAAGCGATTAATGTCCAATTCTAAGTACTATGTCTAATACTTAGGTAAAGTAAGTTGTCGTCCTTTGATAAAATCACAAAATTCACCCTGTTCTAATGTCTAGGAAAGGAAAACCTTTCATTTGACCTAGGAATGACATCGAGATGAGACGAGTCGAGAATTGTCACAGCCTCCTCTCGTCTCCTGTGTGGTGAGTTTGAGTTGGTGTTTTAAGTCCACTTTATGCACATTAAGGCTAATCTGGACTGGTCCTACGGTTTAAAGTGAGATCCGAACTACTGTGTCATGTGCCTCCACCGGGTATCGAACCCGGGACCCGTTGATTACAAGGCGACGAAGCTACCACTGCCCAATTGGAGAGGCCCTGCTCTGTGGTGAGGTCCTTCTCGTTCTTGTTTGTGCTCTTCTTTTGTTTCGGTGTCTACTCAGAAGTAGTTAAAACTTATATTCACTTCATGGGCTAATCGGGACTGAATCTGCAGTTTAAAGTGGAATCCAAAGCTCTGTGCATTTGAATTGTGTAATTGAAGGTGAGATATCTCGCCTTCAATTACAAGGTGAGGTATCTCGTCCTGACCCACGAAATGTTTAGTATAAGCAACACGTACATTGTGTCACCACTCAAAGTTTCAATAAAGCAAAACTTTTCTTAATAACGTTTTTCTGCATTATATCTTGTTTTGATGCTGTGAACTGTCGAAATACGGAATTATATTATAAATAGATTAAACCCGGCAGCACAGGCTCGCAATTGTTACTAATGCATTAACTTTGCAATGACAGTAAACAAAATACACGACATTTTGAAAAAAAAAAGAAGCCAATAAATTATACGCTTGGTACGTCTGATAAGACACACAGTAATTTAAATTTATTTTAACCAATTTCTTCAAATATGATAGCAGAGTTTCGAACGAGATCATCTCGGACATCAAGTATCGCCTCGTTTTGATTTTGCAGAGATTTATCTCAGTCTCGTTTCAAAAATTGAGAGGAAACACAGACTTTTCCTGTCTCAGTATCATCTCTATGTTCAAAAATCTCTTAATATATAGATTAAGTATAGTTTTCCCTCTTACAAAGTTATGAAGTATGTGAGTACATTGTACCCCCCCCCCCCCATGTCTCGTCTCATTTGTGTAAGTATTTCGTTTCGGAAAATTCCATTTGAAAAATTCAAAAGAAAAGGTCAGTCATAGCCTATGATCTTCTGATGAAGATTTATATATTATCTTTGAATCGACGCGACCGCTTCTTTTGAAAAGTGTACCCCCCTTACGCAAAGGAGCATTCATCTGGACCGTGATTTTCTGAGAGTAAACTTTATGTGATTCCATCATTTCACAGAAATTTTACACATTTTTCATCTCCTTAAAGAGGTTTCCAAGAACACAGGTCAATTAACTAACTACATAGAAGCAAGCACAAGGTAGTAGAATAAGTTTACAATGGTTTGAATTTCTGCGGTAGCTAAGTAAGATAAATTAGATAATGCTTGTAAGTTATAAACAATATACCTAAACCTTTTTTATTGAGCGAATTGAAAATATGTTCCTTTAACAGTAGCACCTTGCATCTGTCAAATTATCTAAGGGGGTACAGGGGGTACAACGGGATTTACGAATTTAAGGGGGTACGATGTACCCCTGTACCCCCCCCCCCCCGTTCCTGCGCCACTGTCGTTAGCTGACATAATTTTAGTTCAGCATTTTGTTTCAAATCTTGATCCTGCAGCAAGAAGAGCATTTAAACTAGAAAGTAATTGTACTGAATTTAGCACATTAGATCAGCATTTTAGTTTTCTAGAGCACAGATGTCAGGCTCTTGAAAAGATCAATCCAGTTACGAATGAAAGTAACAAAGTAGCAATAAAATCATCTACAAATATGAACAAACAGTACAGTGATAAATGTCAACAATCTTCGAAGTCATATGTTACAACAGATTCTTCATTGTGCATGTTTTGTAAAGCAAACAAACATCGCTTATTTTCCTGCAAAGCCTTCAAGAAAGCTTCAATCTCACAAAAGTACAATTTTTTTACGTGAGAATCGTG
This sequence comes from Lepisma saccharinum, assembly GCF_977018435.1. Classification (NCBI taxonomy): domain Eukaryota; kingdom Metazoa; phylum Arthropoda; class Insecta; order Zygentoma; family Lepismatidae; genus Lepisma; species Lepisma saccharinum. The sequence continues at coordinate 68,041,045 of NC_139243.1, forward strand.
TATGTTTTAACTGTCTCAGCAGCAATAATCACGTCTCGGCACAGTGTAAATATGGAGCATGCAAACGAAGGAAACAGAAGCATAGTACTTTACTTCATGTAGATGAAGGTACATCCAATGCAAACCACCAGTGTCGTGAAGCATCATCTGGAGGTCACGTGAATACATTGATAGTAAACAATACAAGTGATTCTTCACAGCATTCAGATCAAGCACCTCAAGCTTCTTATTGTTCAATTAAACAAAAAACTACGTCACAAGTGTTACTTGCTACGGCAATTGTTCAAGTAAAAGACATAGTGGGCAGTTGGGTTAATTGTCTTGCTCTCTTGGATGTGGCGAGTCAGAATAATTTCATTATTGAAGATGTTGTTCAAGGTAATCGTCTTTGAAAGGTAAAACATCGAATTCCCTTTCAGGGAATCAACAATTCGTCAGCTGAATCGAGTCACTCAGTAGAGATCCCTCTCAGATCTAATTATAGCAAATTTACGACAAGTATTTTGTGTTCAGTGTTGCCAACCATCACAGGACTAATGCCTTCAGAAAGGGTTGATGCTTCTGAATGGAACATTCCAACAGATATTTGTTTAGCAGATCCAAACTTTTGCTCACAGGGCATAATACAAGGGTGGTTTGAAAAGTTCTCGGAATGGAATAGAAAGAAACGACTTACAACAGTGATTTTTTTTTTATTTTTCAATGTAGCCTCCCTGTACACTAATGCACTTGGTCCAGCGATGTTCCAATGCCTTGATCCCATCTCGAAAATTAGATTCCTCCAGGCCTGTGAAATACGTGTCAACTTCGGCCATTAGTTCTTCCTTTGAAGAAAATCTCCGTCCACCGAGGAAACTTTTGAGTTTGGGGAAAAGATGGAAGTCTGAGGGAGCCAAATCAGGCGCATGTTGCAACAATTCGTAACGAAGTTTATGAATTTTTGCCATGGCAACGACACTTGTGTGGGGGCGCACATTGTCCTGATGCAAGATGATTTTCTTTCTTGCCAAACCTGGCCTCCTTTCCCGTATCTTATGCTTTAGTTGGTCGAGGAGATTAGCGTAGTATTGTCCCGTAATTGTTTGACCAGTGGGAAGATAATCGATCAACAGAATCCCTTTCGCATCCCAAAACACTGACGCCATTACCTTTCCGGCCGACCGTATTGCCTTTGCTATCTTTGGTGGTGGTGAATCAACATGTTTCCACTGCTTTGACTGTTGTTTTGTCTCTGGGGTATAGTAGTGGACCCACGTTTCATCTGTCGTCACAAACCGGCGCATAAAATCTGTTTGGTTTCTCTTAAAACGAGTCAAACATTGTTCGGAAATGTCCACTCTGATGCGTTTATGGTCCTGTGTTAAAAGTCGCGGCACCCTTCTTACAGATAATTTTCTCATATCCAATTCAACTGTTAAAATGTGATACGCCCGTTCGGATGACATTCCTATAGCTTCAGCAATTTCACGCACTTTCAGTCGACGATCCTCCATGACCAATTTATGCACTTTTTCAATAATTTCTGGGGTAGTAGCACATTTTGGGCGACCACTACGTGGATCATCTTCTAAGCTGTCCCGACCAAATTTAAACTCGTTTGTCCACTTTGCAACAGTTGAATATGAAGGAGCAGAGTCCCCCAGTGTGTGCAGAAAATCGGCATGAATTTCCTTTGCTTTCATACCTTTCTTTACGAAGTACTTAACCACCGCTCGAATCTCGATTTTTTTCCATATTCACAAAGCACTGCACGGGAACAACTACAAAGTGACGTCCGCACCACAGATCTCTTCCCAGAACACTGACGCGCCACGTGTTTAGTAATAAAGGATGGCCTATTACTATGCAGGAACCTCGTTGTCCTAGCACTGACATCTGGTGGTAATTCCGAGAACTTTTCAAACCACCCTCGTACACATTCTGCTACGTGCAGCAGAGATTTTCTTTGCCATCATGAAGCCTGAAAAGAGAACAAGACCAGGAAATTTCCCCATTCTGCAAGACAAAGAGTTTGGATGGATTATTGCAGGGAAAATTCCAGCAACATCTTCTAGCAACAGTGTTACTAGGTCATTTTTCACGAGGAAAGAAGATTCTCTCAGCTTTCAATTGGAAGGGTTCTGGGAAATAGAACAGCTTCATATGAAACTGCAATCACCACAAGAAATTGCTTGCTAGCAACATTTTCAGCAAAGCATAACGAGAGATGAAAGTGGCCGTTATATGGTCAGGCTGCCATTACGTAAGGATCGTTCAGTGCTGGTGACTCCTCACACGCTGCATTAACTCGCTTTCACCAATTAGGAACGAGGCTTCAATGTCAACCACAATTGAAAGCTAATTATATAGAATTCATGCAAGAATATTACCAGTTGGGGCACATGGAACCCATAGGAAATTTAAATGATGTACAAACAAATGACAGCAAAAAATTTTACATTCCTCATCATTGTGTTTTCAAGGATTCTAGTAGTACGAAAATACGTGTTGTTTTTGATGGGAGCTCACCATCAAAAGTGGTGAATCAATAAATAGCATACAAATGGTTGGACCTACCATACAGGAAGATTTTTTTCCATTGTTCTGAGATTCCGAACTCACAAGGTGGCATTGGTTTCTGATATAGCAAAAATGTATAGAATGATTGATATACATCCAGATGGCAGGCCACTACAATGCATTCTGTGGTGCCTTTTAGCAACCAGATGTCTGAAGCAGTTGGCCGAAGATGAAGCAGTTAACTTTCCACATGCATCCCAAGTGTTACAGCGTGATTTTTATGTTGATGATTACATTGGAGGAAGCAGTAGAGTGCAAGGTGCGTTACAACTTTATCAAGATTTATCAGAACTTCTGAAAACAGGAGGATTCATTTTACGAAAGTGGTGCTCCAAAAGCACTGAAGTATTCGATGCTTATTCAAAATCTTATTTTCATACAGAGGGTGTGAAAACTCTAGGAGTTTCATGATATCCCTCGGCAGACATTCATGATTAACATCTGTTAACATGATGTCACACAAACCAACCAAACGTCAAGTAGCCAGTGTTATTGCACAGATATTTGATCCAATTGGACTACTTTTACCAGTAACAACACTGGCCATGGCGTGATGTTAATGGGTTGTAATTGTGCTCTGCCTTTGGATAAACTTTTCAGTGTTTATTAATAATATGGAACTGAAGATTATAGTGATTTATTTCACGTAAGTACTCTGTTTATGTAATTATGAAGCTGCACAGTGGAAGAATGAACTATATAAATTGAATTAGTTAATTTAAGGTTGAACTGCTCAATGTAAACAAACCGAGTCACAGATAGAACAAGTCTCTCATGCTTGGCAAGATTGCCAGCTCTTATATTGCAACTATATGGTGGAGCAGTCACACAATCATTTGATTATTTTTCTCGATTATTTTTTGCCTGATTTTTTCTTCTTCGATTATGTTTTCAATTATCGTCAATTATTACCAGACATTAAACTGAACTTGTATTTATTGTTTTCTTGGTAGTAGTGTGTGTGAATATTAGTACAAACATGGGACTTTGTAAGATATTGTTCTAAGCCAATTACTCGGCAAGATCAAAATTTAAAAGTGAAGTGTGGATCTTGTGCTGGTGTTTTCCATGGAGCATGTGCTGACTTTACTGAAAACGATATCGAATCCTTACATGATTCAAACCAAATATGGCACTTAAAGCAGTGTGATAAAGCTCGAAGACCAAGTTTAACAACTGAAACCCCGGTTTTGTTGTCAAATGATTGTCCAGCAATACAGGAAGTGTATCATTTATAGTTAGTAATTAAGAAAGAAATAGAAACATTAAAGCTATCTCAAAAAACGATTGAAAAAGATCTGGGAAAATCATTGAATTTTGCTAATGAAAAACTAGATGAGAATACTAAGCTTTTGAAGAGTCATGGAGAATCTTAGCAAAAGTGTTACTTGGGTCGTTCGGAAATGAATCGGACTGGCAACACTGCATTGTTGCAAATAAGATATGTCAAGCGAACTTAGTTTTGCTTAACGGTCAGACATAGTTCTACATTCCACTACCAGAGAATTGATGACTCATAACGTGAACGGGTGTGAGTGAATACGTGGACAAGCTACGAAATGGAAGGTGATTCTCGTGATCAGAGGTGGACTACGTGGTTCCTGTTTAGAGAGGGTGCTTCGGCATTCAAAATTTATCGCCGACTTGTGGCCGTTTGTGGTGCGTCAGCACCTTCACGGAGTACAGTGTTTCAGCAGGTTCAAAATTTGAAAAGGGGAAATGAAAGTGTGGACAAAGGTGGCAGCAGTGGTCGCTCAAGGTAAACGCGTAGCCCAGCAGCAATCCAAAGTGTTTCCAACTTGATTATGGGAGGTTGACGTATAACAATTGAACAACTGCAACATGAAACTGGTTTTGGGTGAGCAACTCTGCATGCATTCATTCATGAGGATCTGCAAATGAGGAAAATTTGTGCTCTGTGGGTGCCTCGCGATCTGACGGATCAGCAGAAACAACAGCGAGTGGACATGTGCAGAGAATTGTTGCACCGTTACAACCCAGACAGAGAACATTTTTTTGAAAGACTGGTCACTGGCGATGAATCTTGGCTCCTCTTCGAAACTCCAGATAAAAAAAGGCAATCCATGGAATGGAAACACACTGGAAGTCCATGCTCCAAACAACCTCGACCGACTCACTCCCAAAAAGCAAATGGGTACAGTTTTCTGGGATGAAGATGGAATTTTGCTGGTGGACTGGCTTCCCACTACCCAAATTGTAAACAGCGACAGCTACTGTGAAACTCTACAAAAGTTGCGACGCAGAATTCAGCAGAGGGGGCAAGGAAAATAGACTCTCGGGGTGATTCTTGAGCATGACAATGCGAAGCCACATACGAGCCGGCATACACAGGAGGCATTGGCAACAATGGGATTTACGGTGCTCCCACATCATGCATATTCACCGAATTTAGCCCCCTCGGATTATGCACTGTTCAACAAAATGAAGGACGCATTGCATGGTCGACACTTTCAATCTAATGAAGAACTCCAGACCGCTGTCCATGAGTGGTGCAACTCTACTCCAAGTGAGTGGTTCTCTGCAGCCATCAGGAAACTTCCCAATAAATGGGAGTGGCGCATTCAGTCAGGGGGAGATTACTGGTAATGTACCTTTGTATTGCAGGTAAAATGTAACAAATGTGGATTATATAATGCTCGTCCAATTCATTTCCGAATGCTCTTAAAATGATACAATTGACAATATAAAGTCTGAGAACTTAAGATTGCGAAACAAGTACAATCTTTGGAATTGCAGATTGATGAATTAGATCAGTATGAATGAAGGGACACACAATTGGAACTTCATGGCATTCCTTGTCAGGCTAATGAGGATACAATGCAAATAGTGAAGGATGTTGGTCGAGAATTGGATTATCAAATAGAAATTCGTGAAATTTGTTAAACGCGTAGATAGGGATAATTTGTTGCAAAAAAATAAAACTAAAAAGACATTAAGGAATTGTGATTTGGGTTATAGTACTGGTAGTTTGATTTATATTAACCAAAATTTAACAAAACGTCGTAAACAAATATTTAATGAAGCCAGGAAAGTAAAGAGAGATAAGACCTTTGCTTATGTTTGGATAGACATGCCGGGGAATATTAAGCTTAGAAAGACCCCTAATGACCCCCAAGGTGAACATTTTAAACAGTATGGATGATGTGCATGCCCTAATTATAGCCTGACAAGTTAAGTCCCGATATGCACAGATCGCTGCGGAACACTTCCTATTACTTCATCCTCCCCACCACTCTTCTACGTGCTGGTCTGGCCTTGAGACTACGAGTAGTGCCAACTCAGCAAAATTAAGCTGAAACAAATATGACAAATTGTTTTTACTGTGTAGATTGTCGGTGCTGGCTCATATCAGTTTATCAGTGGTTCATCTGATTTAATCCGGTCTTTGAAAATGCATGCGGTGCGCGGATCGTAAACTGTAGTATTACGCACGCACGTTAACGTTGAGAAACTACTGGGTGAATGACTTCATTTTCTGAATGCGACATCGAGCAGTGGCCTGTTTTTTTTTTTTTTAAAGCCGAGTGGGGTGGGGTTACTTTGTTTATCATACAGCAATCACTACGATAAAGCAATCTGATAACACGCTTGCCTGTGTTCTTTTTTAAGGCACTGAAATTTTCTTGCTCTTTACTCTTGGCTGCATATTTTTGAAATGCAAAAATCAAATCATGCTGAGTCCAATGAAATCCACAATCTGCTCTGGAAAGCCCCTTAGAGGACAGGCCAGAAAAATTGTTTACAATGTTGGAACATATTTGCGAAATCAGAAGGAGTTATATAAACTTAAGTATAATGTTGTCGAGTCCACAAGCACCGCCATGAGAGTATCTAAATGGATGATTTCTCAAGTTTTAAAAGAATTAGTTGGGATTGATTTCTTGTTGTAAGTCCACTTTATGCACAGTAAGGCTAATCGGGACTGGACGTACAGTTTAAAGTGGGATCCGAACCACTATGTGCTTCCACCGGAAATCGAACCGAGGATCTATTGATTACAAGGCGATGACGCTACCACTGCGCCATCGGGGAGTTCTAGTTTTAAAGGAAGGAAAAGAGTTGTTGGCGAAAGGTGAGCTGAAGTTCTGTACTCCGACAGGTAGAAAACAGCCAACGAAAAAGCAAATACAAATTTCGATGAAAATCCTCAGACCATTCCGCTCCCTCCAGGTTGCAACACTGCGAACCAACATCGCTGCGGAGAATGGAGTGGGGAAATGTGCTATGAACTGCGCAACAGCTATTTGCAGCATCTTGTTATTAAACTTGTCAAGTTATAGCAATGCCGGCAATGGAGAGCAATAACTTATTATGCTATTATCAAAATGTAAGGGGTGTGAATACCAAATTAACTGAGTTGCACTTGGCTGTCTTAGCAACTGATTATGATATCATTGATCTTACGGAATCTTGGCTGACAAGTGATGTTCAAAATTCAGAACTATTAGACAATAGGTATCAGATATGTAGACAAGATCAAACAAAAAGGAGGGAGAGGTGTGTTGGTCGTTGTTTGGGAAACTATTTGCGTAAAATGTATTGAGATGTCAGTTGATTGTATAGAAATTGCAAGGGATTATATGAAAGCATTGAAAAAACTGAAATCTGAGAAATCAAGTGGTCCAGATGAAATACCCTCATATATTTATAAAGGTTGTGCCGACCCTCTTCGACTCCCACTATGTTTTATCTATAATTTAATTTTATCGACACAAATCTTTCCTGATCAATGAAAAATTAGTAAAATTACTCCTGTTTTTAAAAACGGAAATATTAACAACATTGAAAATTATAGACCTATTGCGTTAATCTCAACCCCAGTGAAGATATTTGAGTAGATCCTGTATAGTAAACTTTTATTTCATGTTCAGCCGTATATCTCTGACGCTCCACATGTTTTTTTTATTCAAAAAGATCCACTTTCACTAATTTAATATATTTTACTCAATATATTTCGGATTCTTTTAATGAAAACATTTAGGTAGACGTTATATTCACTGATTTTATTAAGGCGTTTGATAAAATTGATCATACATTATTATTAAATAAACTTTCTTCATTTGGTTTATCTTATGTTTTATTAAAAATATATAATTATCTCTTATTTCAAAAACAGGAAATACAAAGTGGTTTATAACTATGCTACACCGACAGTATATACAGAATATTTAGGTGTCCCTCAGGGATCAAATCTCAGTCCCCTTCTTTTTCCATTATATATAAATGATCTTCCATCTGTTATAAATTGTTTCCACACTGCTTATTGTATGCAGATGATTTAAAGATTTTTAAAGGCATTATACTTCCAGAAGATGCTATCTTATTACAAAAAGATATAGATGCTTGTTATCAATGGAACGTTCAGAATAAATTATATTTTAAAATTAGTAAATGCCCAACAATAACATTAACGAATAAAACAAAAGCCATACTTACAAATTATATTCTTAATGGAGGTGTACTTACACACGTAGATGTAATCAATGATTTAGGATTAATATTGGATAAGATTTTTTGATTTTGTTTGATTTGATTTAGTTTATTTTACTTCGCGTTTTGTGCCTCTTGGCTAATTTGCGAAGATGGGGATGAGTGATGAAATGATGAAATTGATGAATGGACATTCACAAACAACCAAGCCCGACCAGGATTCGAACCCAGGACCCTTGGCGTCACAGCGCGATGTGCTAACCACTCGGCCACAGGGTCGGGCATATTGGATAAGAATTTAAACTATAAACATCATTATTCTTACATCTGCTCGGATTCATATAAACATCTTGGATGTATAATTAGGTCAACTAAAGATTTTAAGAATATGCAGGTTTTAATGAACCTATATAATGCAATCCTTCGTTCAGGGCTTGAATACTTGAGTGAAATTTGGGATCCATTTTATCAAGTACATTCAGATAATATTGAACGAATTTAGTTTAAATTTTTACTTTATTTGTATTTTAAAAAGTATAATCATTCAGCAGTATTAAATAGAATTTCTTATAATTTTTTACTTCTAGATTTTCAGGTGCTACCTTTGAAATCTAGAAGATTAATAGCTCAATATTTTATACTTTATAATATTATGAATTACTTAATAGATTCGCCTGAAGTGTTGCAATATTTTAAACTTAATGTTAAGACAATAAATTTTAGGTGTCTGCTTCCTTTTTTTATTGAAAAATCAAGAAACAATATACGTAAATCTTCAATTGTTATCAGACTATGCACAAATTATAAGAACATTGTTCAAAAGAGAATTAAAGTAGACTTCGTGCTTCCTTTTATAACATATAGCTCAATAATAAAAAGACATATATTGTCATTGCCTAATCAATTAAATTCACAGTAAATTTGATTGAAACTGTGTTTGTATTATGTTATTTTTATCACTACTATGTACTTAAAGTCATGCCTTATTTACTCTCATATGGATATGATATTTGTACAAATTGTGTAATTAATCTTAGTGTTCATCGACTATTGTGCGATGCATAATATGTTTGTATCTGAAAGTATATAGCAGTACTCTGTTGTGATTGTACTCGTACTATAGTGTTTTTGTATTTTGTTCTGTTAATTTGTGTAGCATACCTACTTTTTCTTTGTATTTTGTAATATTGTAATTCTGTATTTTTGTATTTTTGTAATTTTTAAATGTATTTAATCTTTATTATAAATGTTTTTAATATGATCCTTTCTAATTGGAACTATTGGTTCTGTTAAGGATCTTGTGCTAAATAAATAAATAAACAATAAAGTATAAGTATTTTTACAACAGTTGTGGCTTCACAACATAAACTGCGATGATCCACTTCCAGAGACCCTGCAAGTTGAATGGGTTCATCTTCATTCGCAGCTAGCAGTCATCAGCGAAATGCAAATACCACGTTAGTAGGGGAGTATAGAGAATTCTGCGAACTCATGCTACAAGCGTTGATTAATATTAGGGCCTATTTTGGCTTAAATGGACTGAAATTATGCTATATTTTATATCTTCTGGTGGATTTTAGTTAATCTATAAATGTAACAAATTGACGGATCATTGTACGAAATTTATACTAAGATGATTTACCCAAGTGCCAAGCTGGCCTAAAATGCTGTGACCCCCTGTTAATTGTTTGAGTGTGTATATAATATTAGTATAGCCCCCCTACCCCCTCTCTCAGATTCTTAGAATAGGATTTTATACTTGTAAGTGAATGTCCCGAGAACTAAGCTGGATCGGGAATTTCACATCAGTGACTCTGGTGAGAATTCTGAGAAATTTGGCTGGCTTGGGAATTTCCCATCAGTGACTATGGTAATATTGTGAGAAATTAAGCTGGCTCGAAAATTCTGAGAAATTTAGCTGGATTGGGAATGTCTCGTCAGTGACTCTGGTGGGAATTCTGAGAAATTAAGCTGCATCGGGAATATCTCGTCAGTGACTCTGGTGAGAATTTCGAGAAATTAAGCTGGCCTGGAATGCCCTGACCACTGTTAATTGGTTGACTACTGTCACATGCCACCAGTATCCTCAACCTGTTTTACTGTGACAGTTCATACTAGCAAACCACGTTTGATCGCACTGCGAGAATATCATCGACCCATTCCATCAATACTAGGCACATGTGGATATCGACCCATTCCATCAACACCGGGCATGTGTGTGGACATTGATCCATTCCATTATTACTGGGCACGCGTGTGTTGACCTCGAGGCATCGACCCATTGGGAATGTCCCGTCAGGGTCGAGAGAGTATATATATATATATATATATATATATATATATATATATATATATAGGTTTTGTTTGGGCATTGCCATCAGTTGTTGAAAAGCAGTTGTCATTGAGAGTGGTTGTAAGCAAATTTCCGTGAAAGCAATTGTGATACATATGTATAGTTACTAAATATACCAAGGTATAGATAGACCTGTCTCTCTAGTAATATAAATATCCTACTAGTACCCAAAATATTTTTTTTTATATACTTAGGCATAGACTTCGTGTCTCCAGCAAAATCTATATATAAATACCAATACCCAAAATATTTTACTATTTTTCATAAAATTTATATAAATACCAAATAAAAAACAATAGCTAAAACTGAATGCCTTAATTGTGGTAAATTCATATCCAAAACAAATATGTCAAAACACCGGGCAATATGCACCGGTCAACCGAAAAATTCTCTATTACCAACCCAACCCTGTCCCTATTGTGGAAATTCTATTAGCATTCCCAATCTAAACAGACATAAGAAGAGTTATGAATATCAACCATCAACCAGTCAGACCAATCCTACAAAAAGACAAGCAGATATATCACAAACCGATGGCCCTCAACCAAAACAAATTAGATCTTCGACCATACCTGGTGTAACAACTTTTGGTGGGCGACTCAATGATTACTCCTTTGAATCAGAGCCACCCTGTGATATCAACAATTTCTTAAAAAACATAAAATCCTTAATAATAGACCACCTGAAAATTTGATTTGATTTAGTTTATTTTACTTCGCGTTTTGTGCCTCTTGGCTAATTTGCGAAGATGGGGATGAGTGATGAAATGGAATGGACATTCACAAACAACCAAGCCCGACCAGTATTCGAACCCGGGACCCTTGGCGTCGCAGCGCGATGTGCTAACCACTCGGACACAGGGTCGGGCAGACCACCTGAAAAATAAACTTAAAAATAAATCTATTAAGTTCTATACTATCCTATCCTCTGAATATGAGAAACCAGATGAAACACATCAAATATTTTGCCATTGTTCCAAAACCCAGACTCTATATTTGTGTGATATAGATAATTTGGAACAAATCTATGCTCAGATATGGACACACTGCTCACAAAACACGAGGAATTTGAGGCAAAAGGATCTGGTTGGAAATTGTGTGGTAGTTCACATAAACTGGAACTGAAAATAAGTCAATTCTCCCCCTTCTCTGCTTCTACCTATGCCCACCTTCCAGTGAATATTCAGAATAAGAAAGCAGTGCTCAATATACAAAATAATGATAACAAGTATTTTCTGTGGTGCGTCTTGGCAAAACTTCACCCAGTGGATAGGAAAAACAATCCAGAGCAGATTCATCATTATATGCAGTATGAGGCAGAGTTTGAGAATGCTATGTCGGGTACCGAGTATCCTGTTGCCACATCCGATATAGCAAAATCGTGTGCGAGATCCCGTGGCAATTAATGTGTATGCCTATACAGAAAATAATTTTGTATATCCCCACAAAATAAGCACTGTCAATAATGATAATGCTACTGTCATCAATTTGTTACTTATTTTAGATGACAAAAATTCCCATTATTGCCTTATTTGCAATCTCTCCTGTCTAGTTAGAAGCCAAGCAAGAAAGCATAAAGGGGAAATCAAAATTTGTCATAGGTGTTTGTCCACATTTGATAATCAGAATGGTGATGCTATCCAGAAACGTGAAGAACAAAAAAAAAATATTGTGGTGAGAACAAACCTGTGCGTACGATTATGCCCAAACCAGGAGAGGTTCAGAAATTTAAACAACACAAGGCCCTGTTGGAGCATCCAGCTATAATAATAGCAGATTTTGAGGCATTTCTCAAACCATTCAACTATTCAGACCCTGATCTGAAATCTCTTTGACTACGCCTTACCAGCTCCATGAGGTTTGTAGTTATGGTTATGTAGTTGTGTGGTGCAATTCATCAAAACATTTAAGTATACCGAGAATCCGATGCTGTCAAACATTTTTTTCAAAAAATAAAAAATCAAGTGAGGGAAATGATATGGTATTATCTGTGTCAAAACTAAGAGCACCATTATATGCTGCTGAAAAGCAATTACATGATGCTACTAAGATTTACACACAGTGCAATTCATATTTTACAGATGATAATAAAAACGTTTATCATCATTGTCATTGCACAGGAATAAATTTGGGAGTTTTGTGTAATAGATGTAATCTCAAAATACAGAGAATAATTTGTCCCCATATTTTTTTTCATAATGGCAGCGGATATGATTTTCACCATTTGGTTAGACATCTCAGTATTGATATGGAGAACATAGAAGTCCTAGCAGAGAATCAGGAGAGATATATCAGTATCAGCAAAACAGTAAAGATTCCTGGTGGTGGCATTATAAGGATGATATTCCTGGACTCCATGCGATTTCTCTCTGCTGGCCTCGATGCCCTTCCTAGCAAATTATCTAATGACCAGTTCCAAATCACAACCAATAGTTTTTCCGGCTTGGGCATAGAACATATTAGACAAAAAATGGTGTACCCATATGAATATGTGACTGACCATACTAAATTTGATGATGAGTCTCTCCCTCCTCAATATAAGTTTTAAAGCCAACTTAGAGTAGAAAATATCACAGATCCCTCCTCAAGATAAGTTTTACAGCCAACTTAGAGAACAAAATAGCACAGATCAAGATTACCACAATGCACAACTGATATGGGAGAAATTAGGGTGTAGGACACTGGGTGACTACCATGATGCTTATCTAAAATTGGATATGACAATCCTTGCCGACGAATTCCAGGCTTTTAGAAAATTGTCTATAAATATCTATAAATTGGATCCTGCATATTTGTATACCCTCCCTGGGTTAGCATGTTCAGCTATGTTGCTCAAAACAAAAATCGAACTGGAGCTAATTACAGATGTGGACATGCTTCTCTTCATAGAGAGAGCAATACACGGGGGCATGGTGCAATGCACACAAAGATATGCGAGGGGCAACAATACACATATGACAGAATATAACCCAGATAAACCCTCCAGCTATATATTCTATGTAGATGTAAATAATTTGTATGGTTATTCGATGATGCAGAAACTCCCCTATGGTGGTTTCGATTGGATGGACTCCATATCAATAGATATCCAAAATTTTGATGACACAGAGTATGGTTTCTTTGCCGAGGTGGATCTTGTTTTCCCTTATAATTTACGCAATCTGTTTTCCGATTTGCCACCGGCTCCCGAGTTTGAGTGCCCACCCGATTCAAAACAGAAAAAGCTTCTAATGACTCTCGAGTCTAAAGAGAGATATGTTATCCACTATAAGAATCTTAGATTTTTGATGGACAAGGGGGTCAATCTAGTACAAATTCGAAGTCCTCAGATTTAGGCATTCGGAGTGGTTGAAACCTTATATTGAAACCGACACAAGACACAGAACAGTTGCCAAGTCAGATTTTGATAGGGATTTCTATAAATTAATGAATAACGCAGTCTATGGTAAGATCATGGAGAATATTAGGAAGCACGTAGATGTGAGGCTGGTCTCTAATCCAAAAAAGTGTAATAAATTGGTGGCAAAACCAAAATTCAAATTGCGTACAATATATCATGAAGATTTGTCACTTTTCCAAATGGAGAAGCCATGGATCAAATTTGACAAACCAATCTATGTGGGAGCTGCAGTCCTGGATATGTCCAAGCTACACATGCTGGAGCTTCACTATAATACAATGAAGCCCTATTATAAGGATAACATTTCTCTCCTGTATATGGATACGGATAGTTTTGTATATTACATCAAAACACCTAATTTGTATGAAAATATAGAACATCCTGAGTTGCTTGATTATTTTGATACATCTTCATATAATCCTAATTTTGGTATTCCCTCCCACAACAAAAAGGTACCGGGCAAGCTAAAAGATGAGAAAAATAATATTATTATAGAGTTTGTTGGAACTTAATGCCATTGCTCATAATGTTACTAACATCAAACTCCAGTTTGAGACTTACGAGGATTTTGGGAAAATTCAAAGTACCATAGCACACATTTAGGATACTTTGGCAACAATGAAAAATGAACTAATGAGTGTCCAGGAAATACTGGAATCAAAATTACCTGGCATTACTGAAACTCTGAGTATAGTCAAACAGCAAATTACTAAGTTCGAAAATCTGAACACTGAATCTGAATTATCTCATTTTCATCATTTGATAGATGACATACAAAACAAATTAGAAAAACTACAGCAATCAACACCTACACAAAATGAAATAACATAACTCCAAGATGCCCTGAGTACTGTAGCTGATGCCAATGAATTAGATGCTGTAAAAAAAAAGCCCTCACAGCACTCCAGAATACTGTAGCTACCTTACCTACTTCTCAGGAACTCAGAGCTGTGAAAAGAAAAGTAAATCGAATACTCAAATCTCAGGATATCAAAAACATCCAGGTGGAAATTGCACAAATTCAAGAAACTATTACCACTTTGCCCACCAAACAGATCGTCAGTGAACTTCACTCACTGTTTATGGAAATCAGAAACCAAATACAAGATCTTTCTAGCCAGAGTTCCAAATTGAGGCTTGTGGAGAGTTTACAGCAAATTATTTCAAATATTAAGCTTTAAATTGGGACCACAGAAACAAATCAAGAATCAGCCTTATCAAGTGGTTGAAACCTTATATTGAAACCGACACAAGACACAGAACAGTTGCCAAGTCAGATTTTGATAGGGATTTCTATAAATTAATGAATAACGCAGTCTATGGTAAGATCATGGAGAATATTAGGAAGCACGTAGATGTGAGGCTGGTCTCTAATCCAAAAAAGTGTAATAAATTGGTGGCAAAACCAAAATTCAAATTGCGTACAATATATCATGAAGATTTGTCACTTTTCCAAATGGAGAAGCCATGGATCAAATTTGACAAACCAATCTATGTGGGAGCTGCAGTCCTGGATATGTCCAAGCTACACATGCTGGAGCTTCACTATAATACAATGAAGCCCTATTATAAGGATAACATTTCTCTCCTGTATATGGATACGGATAGTTTTGTATATTACATCAAAACACCTAATTTGTATGAAAATATAGAACATCCTGAGTTGCTTGATTATTTTGATACATCTTCATATAATCCTAATTTTGGTATTCCCTCCCACAACAAAAAGGTACCGGGCAAGCTAAAAGATGAGAAAAATAATATTATTATAGAGTTTGTTGGAACTTAATGCCATTGCTCATAATGTTACTAACATCAAACTCCAGTTTGAGACTTACGAGGATTTTGGGAAAATTCAAAGTACCATAGCACACATTTAGGATACTTTGGCAACAATGAAAAATGAACTAATGAGTGTCCAGGAAATACTGGAATCAAAATTACCTGGCATTACTGAAACTCTGAGTATAGTCAAACAGCAAATTACTAAGTTCGAAAATCTGAACACTGAATCTGAATTATCTCATTTTCATCATTTGATAGATGACATACAAAACAAATTAGAAAAACTACAGCAATCAACACCTACACAAAATGAAATAACATAACTCCAAGATGCCCTGAGTACTGTAGCTGATGCCAATGAATTAGATGCTGTAAAAAAAAAGCCCTCACAGCACTCCAGAATACTGTAGCTACCTTACCTACTTCTCAGGAACTCAGAGCTGTGAAAAGAAAAGTAAATCGAATACTCAAATCTCAGGATATCAAAAACATCCAGGTGGAAATTGCACAAATTCAAGAAACTATTACCACTTTGCCCACCAAACAGATCGTCAGTGAACTTCACTCACTGTTTATGGAAATCAGAAACCAAATACAAGATCTTTCTAGCCAGAGTTCCAAATTGAGGCTTGTGGAGAGTTTACAGCAAATTATTTCAAATATTAAGCTTTAAATTGGGACCACAGAAACAAATCAAGAATCAGCCTTATCAAGTTTCACCACACAGCTTCATGATTTAAGAGAACAATTTAAACAACTGTATGTTGATGTGAAAATCAAACCCAGCTATGATGAGATTGTTCGTACTATAGGAGAACACTTGGAACCATTGTTGAGCAGATTGGATGAAGTAGAATCTAGTCAGTTTTTCTCTGCTGAGATTGTCAGACTTCACAGTATTCCAAATACTAGAGGGCACTGGACATATGTTAAGGCTGGCAATATTTACAAATGATAACCTTACTCACAGACTCGTGAATTTTTCTTCAATGGTACTATTCAATTTCTGATGTTTGGATATTTGAAAAAGGCAAAACAATTTGAGGTGCCACTTTTCACTATACAAAGAAAAGATGGTGAGTTCAGGGCACTTCAAATACTAATAGCATCTTGGGATAATACTACCAATAAACATAAAATACATGAAGATAAACAATTGTCTGCTTTTGATGTTGAAACTGGTGACCAATTATTATTTGAAGTCAAACAATTGTATCCTCAGGATAATCCCTTTTATGTAATCTTCTCTTACCTAACTCAATGTCTAGACAAGATATAGTTAATGGACTACACAAACCAGCTCGTCGTAACTACAAATGACTATCTGTAGTAACAAAAGGAATTGATGATCTATGGCAGGCTGATTTGATTGAAATGAACACAGGAAATTTGAATAATCTGAATAAGATAAATCATGGTTTTAAGTATTTGTTAACTGTAATAGACACTTTTAGTAAATATGCTTGGGCTGTTCCTCTGAAATCTAACAGGAGCTTGTGTCACTGAGGCTTTTAAGTCTATTTTTGAACAAGTCAGAATACCTCATCACTTACAGAAAAGGAAAAGAATTTTACAATTCCACATTCACCAAATTAATGGTCCGACATTATATTAGACATTATTTTACATACAGTAATTTGAAAGCTAGCATAGTTGAGAGATTCAACAGGACACTAAAAAATCATATGTGGAAACAGTTTAGTTTGAGGTAATTACAGGTGGATAACAATATTATCTGATCTTGTTCATAATTACAATAACTCTATACATAGAACCATACATATGAAGCCTGCTAAAGTAACTAAATCTGATGAATGACAATTGATTTCCTCTGTTTACTGTCCTAAATATCAACACACCATCAAGAAACCCAAGTACAAAGTAGGAGATCGAGTAAGAGTTAGCAAATTGAAACACAATTTTGAAAAAGGTTTTACTAAAAATTGAAGTACAGAGTTGTTCACTCTGGTTGAAGTCTTACCAGGGAACAGGCATACATATATAATAAAAGACAATTGCAATGAAATATTAAAAGGAAGATTTTATGAAGAAGAACTTAGCAAAACTGAATACCCAAATACATATCTTATTGAGAAAGTATTACATAGAAAAAAGTTATTAGTAAAATGGCTGAGACTTCCAGAAAAATGTTGATTAACACAGACCAAATAATTCTATGACAACTACATGGAATGTGGTAAGACGTTTGCGTGATTTACTAGAAACTAGAAAGGAAAATGGTGAGCTGCTCCCTGACCATCTTAGATGCCTCACTGTAGGTCCATCTGGTTGTGGAAAAACTACACTACTTGTAGATAATTTTTTGCTTGCCCCCAATTGGTTAGACTGGAAGAACAGACACTTGTATGTTTTCTCAAAAAGTTTGAAACAACCCATATACCAGCAGCTTATGAAACTGTATGAAGGACTGGGCATAGCTACCTATAAATCAGAAATAAAACCACTTGACAATTGTTATGAAAGCTCAGTTGTAGTCTTTGATGATGTAATGTTAGAAAATCAAAATGAAATACGTATTTTTTTACTCAGGGTCGTCACAGGGCAATAGACTGTTTTTATCTGGCTCAGACTTATTCTAAGATTCCCAAACAGTTACTTCGTGATAATACAAATCTAGTTTGTCTGTTTCGTCAGGGCCACACTAATCTTAAACATGTATATAATGACTATGTAGGGGGAGATTTAAACTACAGTCAATTTTTTAAATTCTGCTTTTCCTGCTGGAACAAAGATGATTTTGTATTTGCTACAATTGATATGACTCAAAAACCAAACAATAAAAATATAGAAACAAAATTAACAATTTTATAAATGTTGAGTCATTATAAAATACGTTGTGACATTATATATAACCTATAAACAAAAATGACAAAACATAAAATTGAAGACAATTTGAATTTACGTGACTATCTGGCTAAAAGATTTAAAGGCTGGAAATCTGAGAATAGAGGATACTATGAACAACATAAACATCAAGATCAATCAATTATTGATGCTATCAGTGGTCTTGGTAGATAAATTAAGGGTGTCACAGAACAAAATAAGAATCTCATAAATGAGCTAGTGCCTCTTGCTGCTAGAAATTATGCAGATTTTCATCCTACACCATTCTCTAGTATTCATACTTCTCTAGTACTCCAACAACCACCTACTAAGGCCATAGGAGATTCAGAAAAAAATGAGTTAGGTCCCTTGGTAAGAGATTACCTGAGTACTGTGAAATTTGACAAAGATGAAGTGTTTGGATTATATCGAACCATGGAGCCTAATGATAGTTTGGAAAATTGGAAAATCTAGAGTTACATTTCAAGGGGATGATGTAAAAGTCAATTTGGGTGGAGCAAATAGCTGGTCTAGATATCCTGGCTCTGTGGGAACTCATCACCAAGAAACATCCTAGAGATTATACAGATGAAGATAACCAGAGTTACACAGAAATTTTAATACTGTCTGATGCACTATACCAAAACAATGATGCTAGTCAGAATAGAGTTTAATCTAGCAGTGGGGACAAATACAAAAATATGATTAAACCTATATGGAAACAACTTAAAACTGGTAGTGGCATTAAACACTACAATACTCTACCCAAAGAGTTTGTGTGGGTGGATGATGTGAGAAAACTCATAGATAGATTGTTGGTCATAGCAGGAGAAGAAAAAATAGGCATTGTAGATATGATTAGTACTAAACTAGCCAATTTTATTGTAAATGACAGTAAAGGCATAGGATACTTAATTGAAATTATTAATACTCTACTTGTAAAGACCATGCCACTGCCTACAATACTCACACTGATCTTGGTGCTCGTCATGAGGCTGATCAAAAATTGGAGCAAGCAGCATTTGGAAGACTGATCAGCAGAGATGCTTCATTAGGTGAAAATATAGCAGCATTAGGTACAACCATTGTCATGAATAAAAAACAAAAATTGGGGTGGGGACTATAATCCTAAATATATACAGGGTGTCGCAAAACTCTTTCAACAACGCTTGGGTGCTGGTAGATATCATAAAAACAAGTAACGTTTCCCTATAAAGTTTACCTCGAAGGCGCTTAGTTTCTGCACTATAAGCGCTTAAAATCTATCCTGTACGTATGCAACCCAACACAGCAAACACTTGCTCTGACATAACTACCAGGGGCGCGTGGCAGGGTTGCCACTAGCGTTCCTCGTTAAGGGAGACTACTTCAAAACAACAACTTGGGAGTCTTGTCTGAGCAAAATCCAAAACATTAATGATATTTGCGATGTTGTAAGAAGAATTCACAGTATTTATAAACTGGCCAAGACAAATAATGGGCAGAATGAAATTCAAGATTAGCTACTCATTCTAAAATATCTCCATAATTGATTGATTGATTTGGTTTATTTCAATTCACTTTTCTGCCTCCTTTGGCTAATCGTGAAGATGAGAATGATATGATGAAATATCAAATGACACCAATGTCTAGGCCAGGATTTAAACCCGAGACACCTGGCGCCGTAGCGAGCTATGCTAACCACATCACCACGGAGTGTTTCGTGTATCATGCAATATCAACAATTGCAAGGAACACGTGAGATAGGGGAAATCCACGAACGAATCAATGTAAACATGATGTGTTTGCTGCCTCGTTTCGAACACTTTTTTTACTTAATGAGTGATGTGAAAATGATGAGAGGACCATCATAATGAACACACATGCCCAGTCCAGGATTCGAACCCAGGAGCCCTGGCATCGTAATGCACCTTGTTAACCACTGCACAACAAATAGAAACAGAAAATGCTTGATAAGTTATTTGTTTCTCCATAACTCAAGATTATATTATAAGTATTATTCACTGTATGACTAGGGATTAATTATATTTGTATGTCTAGCCAACCTAGCCACCTAAGCAGCAGCAGCTTCCGCATTTGCAGGTGGAGGTAAATGAAGAAAAATTACAGAAAGTCAGAATGATATACAAATTTTGTAACATGATACTTATAGAGCATGCAGACTGCTGTAAAAACAATTGCTACATACCTAGTTTCCTTCCTTAATTCAAACGTGGTTTATTCTTCATTATACATGAGATCAACCACCCTGGGAGTCGAACCCAGGATCTTGTGTGGTAGTCAGACTCTCTTTTTGAATGCCAATATATTGGATATTTGGTCGATCAGTCGATCTTAATCCATTGTTTCCAGAGGAGGACAATCTGGCAGCTTCTCATTCGACATTTTACTCGCGATGTAGGAAAACCAGATCAGAAACCCTTTGTGATGCTATCTTCTCGCACAACATTTTACTCGCGATGTAGGAAAACCAGATCAGAAACCCTTTGGGATGCTATCTTCTCGCGTTTACAGAAGTTTACCACCATTCGGACAACAAATCCTACTTCAAACTAACAGATATGAACGGTCCACCAAATCAATAGATGAACCGACAGCTTCGATGTTTCTCCAAATTTTCATAAAGTGGCCTTTTCCTCCTTTCAGGGCAGGTCATTAGCAGGAGGGATGAATGCATGTGAGAAGAACCGTTATGTAATTCATTCACACCTAAAATGGAGCCAGATGAAGAGAAAGTGCGGGTTTTTGGGGGATCCTGGATCTGGTGTGCAGCAGAGAGGAAAAGTGCATTTTCAATAGGTCTCAGACTTCCCTGACCGGGGCGGACCACAAAACCATTAACTGCATCCCCTCCCAATACCTCTGTTTGTGTTCAACAAGCAAGAAACAGGGAAATAAGAAAGAAATGCCTTGCTTGGGGTTCGTGCTACTGAAAATTGAAGAAGTGTTTCAAACTGCAAGCAAAATTTACTGAAGAATTATTTTGCAATATTCGTTATCAAACAAAATAAAATTTCCAGCAAATACAGAACAGTTTCCCGGGGCCATGTGGACGTTTGCTGGGGCCAGTGCCCCCGCGTGCCCCCCCTAACGACGTCCCTGGTTGAAAAGATTGCAGAGTTCCAGAAAAAAGAAACACACTGGTGGTGTCATATTCAGTATTCCAGCTATTTTAGCAGCTCTGGGTGCTGTGGGGAGTCTAGCAGGAGGTAGTGCAGCTATAGCAAAAACAGTAATTGATGCAAAGAAGAACAAAGCTGAACTAGAAGAACAAAAACGTCATAATCTGGCAATGGAGAAGAAAGGCAAGGGTATTAATGCTTTGAGAAAATATAAAAAAATAGAACCATTATCCAACTATGATATTGAAAATATGATTAAGCTACTGAAAATTAAATACTTCAGAGGTGTTTACATGTCAGATTCTCTACCTATCAAGGGGACCATATAAAATAGTGTGTGGAGTAGTCAATTTGGATAGTTTCAAAAATCAAGGCACTCACTGGATTTGTTATTACAAACAACCTAACATAGCTTTTGCTTTTGATTCCTTTGGTGGAATACCACTATCAGGCTTAGTTAGTTATCTTAATACTTCTAATCTTTATTATAGTGTTGAGCGTATCCAGGGCTTTGAGGATGTAAATTGTGGCCACCTATATGTTTCTATGCTGGCCTTCCTATCTCATACAAATAACTCAACAATTGAAGATTGTCAGAAAGCATTGTGGCATCAAAGCATCATGGGAGTATTCCATCTCATTAATGAGACTTCAGTATTGAAACTTAGCTTACACAATATTATCTATCCTAAATCTATAGCTCTACATGCTTTCTACAGTATGTATCTTATTCCTAATATCACAGAACACAATAATAGGGTTGCAGTAGGAAATGAAAAAAATATATTATTACTCCTGGTCAGTATAATCTATCAACATTACAAGCTCATCTGCTTAGAGGTGTGTTACTATCACAACATTCTGTTACACACAGAGTAGAAATAGTTTCTGCAACTGAAACAGTTGATCTAGGTACACTTGTTAATCTACCAGGTTTTGAGAATAACACAAAACTTGAGCCTGGCATCAAACACATAGGTGGCAATATTCCTAAATTCTTGGCCATCGAGACTTTGAATATTCATTGTAATGTGGCAGAAGGAATGATTGCCAATTCTGATGGCAACATAGGTAGTCACAAACAAACTGGAATCATAGCAACTTTCAAACCAAATTCTGATTTCATGGAACCTATCATCTACACACCCTCCTCACCTATATATTTTCCAGTATCTCAAAATCGTATAGACCACATAGAGTTGGTGGTAACCAATGAAAAAGGAGAAGTAGTAGATTTTGCTGGTGCTTCTAAAACAACAATCATAGAAATTATTATATAAAATAACCATTAACACGGAGCATATAGAAAGTTCTGAATTAAAATCTTTTCCTCCCAATTGTCGTACATTTGATAATCTCAATGAACCCAATCGTGAAATTGAATTTGATGTGTATGAGGGTGAGAGTTTTGTATATCCTCACAGGGCTGACTTGCATATTACATTTGAAATAGTAAAAAAATGAAAATAATGAGGCATTTCCCCCCTGGTGCAAACATAAAACTAGTAGATAATTTTGTTCTCTCAAGTAGAAAAATTTAGATACCTTTCAGCAAGACGCTATTCGTCGCCATATTTACTTTTATTATAGAAGAAAAGATCATCCCACTGTTGGGAAACTGCACGTTTCATTGAAAGATTCAGGACTTTTTCAAGGTTGTGGAAACATCTTTAAGGACAGTCATAAAATCTCTGGGATTCTCATACAAAAAACTTAATGGATGCAAAATAAATTAAAGTATGGAGGCATACGGGGATGTGGAGTTAGGGATCCACACATTCTCGACCTAGGCCATATTATGGAGGTGATGAGGTGCACCAACCACCTTTACCCCAGGTTTGCCCCAGGTACTCACTTGGGCTGAGTCGACCCCGGAGCCACTCGGGATGTTTGAAAAAGTTCCACAAACAACCGTAGGTCTCCCACGTGAAAGTCAGATGCCCCACCAACTGGACTTTGTGCAATTCAGTTACGGTCTAATTGAAAGATGGGCAGACTTTAACGGCGACTTCGGAAAGAAATGGTTACTGCAAGTGTATATATTCAGTATTTTCAGAATGGATTGAAAAGGTAACCTGTAAACAATGCTCGTTTCGTTAATTTGTTCATGTTGTAAGGAAAATGGAAATGAAGAGAGAAAACAATAACACATTTCATCATTGTTGTTCCTTTTCATAATACGTTTTCCTCGACACAGCATCAGACGGCCGCACTGCGTACCGTACCGTACTGCATGATATGGCAACACCGTGACACGTGTTCCTTCAGCTCTCAATACCAAACTGATTTTGAGGCAGGTTTAATGTTCAATCTTTGAAATTATATACAGGGTGCTCGGAAATTCCCCTTACAAACTTCTAGGGCAAGTAGAGGGGACTGAGTAGACAATATTTGGAATAGGAACCCATGACCGGAAACGTACCGTTTCCGTGCTACAACCATGACAATGTGTCGGATGTGCCTGTGTTGGTATGCAACCAGGTAGGCAGTACATGACGTGAGAAGATCACCTGATGACCTAAAGTGTAATCATTTATTACAACCATGTCAAATGAGGTGTTACGGACGGTACAGAATTGAATGATGTGTGACAGTACATAATACAAACAAATTTATTTGGTAACAATGCCAAGGGAACAACAAAGAAACGTACTATTCATGGATCACAATAACACTTGTGTCGACAGTGGAACGCAACAATTTGTTTATGTCTTCTGCACTGGATGTGTCGCATACGGCACTGCTCAACTACAACAGTGGCTCGATATGACGACCACCAACGTCGTTGCACACATTATACAGACGAATCATTTTCCGGTACAATTGCTCCATCACACCGGTGTCCCGTTAGTCTCTTGTGCAGCGACCAGAACTCGTGCCAGCAGTTCTTCCTCTGTCCTTAGATGAGTCTCGTACACCATACTCTTCATACGTCCCCACAAGAAATAGTCCAATGGCGTAAATCCGGCGATCGTAGGGGCCACACGATTGGATCACCTCGGCCTATCCATATTTGCCCGAATCTTCGGTTAAGATGTCTCCGAACGTCACGTGTAAATTGAGGCGGTGCATCATCGTGCTGAAACAACAGTTTCTGGCGGACGTTCAATGGCACAGCATCCAAGAACAAGGCCAATACTTCCTGTAGGAAGATCAAGTACGCAGCAACCGTTAGCCTGGCTGGATACCACGGCAGGGTAGACGTCACGTGCCATCAGGTGATCTTCTGACGTCATGTACTGCCTGCCAGGTTGCATACCAGCACAGGCACATCCGACACATTGTCATGGTTGTATCACGGAAACGGTACATTTCCGGACATGGGTTCCTATTCCAAATATTGTCTACTCAGTCCCCTCTACTAGCCCTAGGAGTTTGTAAGGGGGATTTCCGAGCACCCTGTATGTATGTGTGTAATATGCAAATATAAGGGTTTAAAGCAAATTAATTTTTGTCATGCTCAAAATAATATTCCATTTCCATTAAATAGTCTTATGTATCAGAATCTTTCCAAATGTTATCCGTGAGTACATCAGCATCAGCAAACTTTCAGCTTCATCATATCACTAGTCTTTATAAACCTATTGGATGCTAATTCTGGTTTGAACCTTATTTTTTGTACTTCTAAGCTCTAATTTTAAAGTGATGTTTTCAGAATCGGTTTTCATCAAGTGTTTCATTTTTAATATGCCATTACTCAAGTTTCAAGATACATTAATTCTCTCCCTTTTTAATAAAATATAAAATGTTATTGAGTAGGGGACATTTTTCCAAGAAAAATGCTTGTTTGTATTTCAATCTTTCAGCAAAACATGCACTCTTCATATAACCAGGTTCTGGAAGCCATTAAGAGGTGTACCTGAAGGAGTTCATGAAAACTAAATCACATATTGAAGTTACCCTTCAGTCAATGCTAGACCATAGTAAGTATGACCTGAACACAAGCAGGGGGCCAAGAACAGAGATTACAAGACACAGACATTTACTTCCTTTCCCTTGTGTCACTTCAGATACACTATGAATCGAAGAAACTGAGAAGTTGCTCTTTGTCAAAACTTTCGATTTTTAAAGACAATCAAAGTAATAAAATTTCATGCAATACCTAAAACACCTAAAAAAATATAAATAATGAAGCTAAGTTACCTGAAATATTTAGGCAAAGTTGAGAATCTCATGGAAAAAGTCTTCAGATAGAGAAATAGTAAACAAGTCAGCATTCATCTCTTTCCAATTCAATGATTCGAGAACAAATGTAGTGCTGGCAGCTGGCAAGTTGCTTCTCCCTGCTTCTGTTCTTTGCTTTGCAGATGAAAGTGTCAAGGTACACTCGCGCATGGGCTGGACAAAGAGTGATGGAATACTTGGCATGGAAATGTGAAGTTTAACAATACCAGACCATCGAGTTGTAGACACCATCAAAATTGGTTTTGGAAAAAGCATAATGTTGTCGACAGTCAGTCCGGCTTTAGGCAACTAACCACAGAGGTGGTTGTATGTATTTAATTCAGAGTGAGGAAAAGAACATATCTAACTGATCGTTCTACATTTTTTAAAGATTGCGACCTACCTCCAGATTAGGGATGGACACACAAACCAGATAATGGAGATCCATATTTCAAATAATCCAATATCCATTTTGGTTGCAACAGATAATTTGGATATCCAAATATTCAGATAATTTAGATAGTAGAGATCTGATGAGCAATTTGTAGGAAATCTGTACAGTAACATATGAATATGATTAATAAAGAAATTGCATAGCCCTTAAAATGAATAAATGGTAAAACTGCCTGGATAATGCACACAATAAGATATTTGGACATTTTGGACATTTGGATAATCCAGACAATTCATATATCTCAATATCAGAATATCCGATATCTGAATATTTGATAGCCAGATAAAAAAATATCCAATATCCAGATTTGGCTATCCCTATTCCAGATCGCACTAGTATAGTGCAGAAGGTAGAGCTATCAGTCTGCCATCTATGTGCGTAATGCAAACAAATACCTAATGTGAATGAGTATGTCTTGCATTTTAAGCAATGACAAATAAATGTGTGATGGATAGAATTTCTAAATTTATTAAAATTAATTATGACATAAGTCCATAATTGTTACAATTTACAGGGTGAATATTTCAAATGTTATATTATAAAATGCACATATGTGACTGTAAAATCATGTGCAAAAATCCCTAGGAGGAGGATAAAAATCAAAATTGCAAACCTACAAAGGAATATAATATACCTGATCAAAAGTAAAAACTATGGAAGC
This sequence comes from Lepisma saccharinum, assembly GCF_977018435.1. NCBI lineage: Eukaryota > Metazoa > Arthropoda > Insecta > Zygentoma > Lepismatidae > Lepisma > Lepisma saccharinum. The sequence continues at coordinate 68,067,837 of NC_139243.1, forward strand.
AGATTTCCATATCCCGTGAAGTACTCCAATGTCAAGTCAAAGGCTGTGAGGTTAAATCCCATGCTGCTGTACCTCTTACCCAATTCCGTTGCTACAGTTAACACAGCATTACAGATACATTTTCATAGTCAAGTGCATACAAATATAAATGTGATATTGTCATGAAATTATCAACTAACATGGAAATCAAATTTGTCCCTTTCGTCAGATGACTTACCTCAAATGCAATGAAGCAAGTTTATCAAACACCCTTACTTATTGACTGACAGACAGCCCACAAGGGTGCTTGCATCCTTTCACAATTGTTTATTGTTCCTTAGTCTAAGGGCACAGTGAAAGGTGGGTAGTGTTGGCTTGGAAACTAAATGATAAGTGGTGGAGTAAAATAGTGCCATCTTAGAATCTAGCAAATAACTGTCAATCATGAAGAACTTACTCCTCTCAAAATTTGTATAGAAAACTCCTTTCCTTTGACAGGCCACATTGGGGTCTCACGACAGGCATAGCCCACAGTGCACTTAACCCGGGAGAGGTTGCATGGGTCACCATGACCCGCACCTAAGTTTTCTTTCCTTACAATTCCGTTAGGGTCCGCAATAAGTGGATGGTACTTGTAGTAGCTTCCTACCTTCTGTTGTCCTTTACCTCCCCGCAGACGATCTTTAGTTTGCCTTCAGCTGTCGGAAGGAAAGGGTGTGTGTTGGTCACAGTGACCTGCAGCGACCATTAACGTTTGTGCAAATAGTCAACGCTCAGTTTGTTGCAGTAGCGTGGCATTGTTGCATCATGCATTGTTTTAATTTCGGTGATGGATCCAAAAGCTATAGATTGAATTTGTCGTATGCTGAACGAAGTGGTGTCAGAAGACGAAGAAGGCCAAGAGTTAGGAAGTGACGACAGCGAAATTGAAAGTGAAGTTGACGGGGAAGAAGAAAACAGAGATAATGAAAACCATGACACTGACACAGAACAAAGTGACACTAACGATGAAGATGGAAGTGGTGATGATGCTATGTCAGAAGATGACATTCCTTTACTCGAGAGAGGTTACTTCATTGGGAAGAATGGGACCAAGTGGAAGAGGACTGAGCCTTCTCAATCATTGCCCACAAGACGCCACAACATAGTCACTCACCTTCCAGGATGTAGAGGCAAAGCAAAGGAGGCCAACACACCAGTGAACGCGTGGCAGTGTTTGTTTACTGATCCAATACTGCAGAAGATAGTGGATTACACAAATAAGTATGTTGAAGTTTCAAAAGCTAATTACTCTCGTGAAAGAGATGTAAAATGTACCAATTTGGTTGAGATGAAAGCCCTTCTTGGACTTTTGTATTTGGCTGGTGTGTTGAAGACATCACATGTGCATATTGATGAGTTGTGCAGTGATGATTGAAAAGGAATCAGTTTTAATACGGCGGAAAATATTCCACAATTTTCCTCACTCCCATTTCGGTATGCAGTGCATCATGGTTTTGGTTAAGAGTGTTGATTGTAAAAACGGCCACTAGAGGGACGTATTGCACGATCGCCCTTTCCCCACTTTGGCTGAGAACTCGTACTGGACATGCCTTTGAGAACACACACATACTGTACTTCGACACACAGCGTCATCAGTCGTTCCCCTCTTCGATCGCAATGTGCTGGATAAAGTGACTTAAGTTTTATCGTCGGTTTTGGAACAGAAGAGCATGGACAAGGAAAATTCATTATTGAAGTGAGTGATTTTCTTACATGATGCCTCAGGGAAGTATTGTGTTTACTGAAATGTCATTCTGGAGCAATGAAGGAAGGAAGGCAGCATAAGACAGCATGATGCTTTTACCGTGGTCCAATACTACGATTTTGTGGCAAATGATTATGGACGTTTTTGGACTTTTGGATTTGTCGTATTTCTTGGAAGCGGCATGCATGTGGATTCTTAATGAAGAGGTATTTGGCAACGTAGGAACTGTTTAAACACCTTGATGTCTCGAGTTGAATGGAAGTTGCATCTTTTGGAACAAGGTATTAAGAAGAATTTTCATTTGTATCCAAAAAGAACGGTCGCAGTGTTTGGATTCTTACGTCATGGGAATTCATTGATGTTACAGATTCTTATGTTGTGGAAATGCATTGATGTTACAGATTCTTACGTTGTGGGAATGCATTGATGTTACGAAGGAGAAGAAGATTGACCGAAGTATTGGTTGTTTGGACGTCCCATTCAACGAAACTGTTTCCTAAGGTGCAGGAAGACTCAAACGTGGAACGGTAAGTAGTGGAATTTGAGGAACGTGCTTTTGCAACACAAAAAAAACCATTAGATCGATTCTTCACTCTTCAAGAACTCACCATGTGTGGTCAATGACGAATGAGTAGAGGCACATATTTTTGGTAAGTAAAAAAGCAAAATTTCGGTACAAAAACAGAGTCAATTTTGGGTTCAAAAGTGGTAAATAAAATGAAATTTCGCTGTTATAGCGGTGAAAAAGTGGTATATAAAAATACATTTTGGGTTTAAAATATGTTAATATAACCCCAAATTTCATTAAAAACTGCACTATTACATAAAATAAACATATCCCTTCTAATAGCACATTAAATCATTACGAGAATATTAAGTTTATTCCTGCATAAAGGAGTCAATTTTTGCTTCTCAAATATTTACAGCAGAATTAATCAATTTTCCATGAATTGCATAACTCACAGGATACTTCAGACTTCAGAAAGTGTTGCGTTGGTATATAGACAGTAAATTTCGTCTTTAAGAGTCTATTTCGCATTTTGCAGTTCATTTCGCATAATTTTGTGACAAAATAGGGTAGGAAAATGCACCTCACACCTTTCAGAAACATGAAAAATTAACATTAGAATATGTTATTTCACATTTCATGTTTTCGTCAAAAACCAAATATGCATGCCTCTACGAATGAGGTATGTACATTTCTTAGATAGTGAATTTACAGTGATATATTGACATAACAAAGGGGAGTATGAACTGATTTTGTGCATAGACTTACATTTGTTTTTGAGGGTCGAAAAGCACGAGTGGCTGAGTCGCTTGTTTAATTTCTGCAAGTACAAGTTGATACTTACATATTCAACAAAGGGAATGAACAGTTGCGGATGCTTCTCCCCCCCATCAACAATTGTGTTTTTATCATGTTGAAGTTAGATTGTCCTTGCGAACGTTGGATTGCATTCATGAACAACTGAAGGTAAAAATGGTTGCCGTTGTTAAAAATTGCAACTAGCATAAACATCAATCTCGCCCCCATAGACAAACCACTAAAGGAGAAATGTTAACTCAATGTTAAATTCTGTGGCTTTCGTCACTCCATGACGTCACTGGTGACACTAGTGACATCTAGCAGAGATTTTAAGGAACTACTTGTTTCTCAATGCTCACGCTAGATGGCAAGCCTCAGGTCTGACAAAGGGGGGGGGGGTGATGTGGAGGGGTAGGCTAGAAAGAAACTTCGTTTATTTGAAATTCAAATGTTTGTGTACTTCTGCCATACAGCTTTTAAATAACCTACTGTGACTATGATCTTCGCTTTAATGCAAACATAGGAATAAACTAAATGGACTAAACACTAAACAGCACACACTCATTGCAATTGTTTACGGGTACCAAAACAAAGCAGACTCTGTGCAACATGAGTCACCATCCTTGTCGAACTGACCGAGCGAGCATGTCCGGTATGGTCATTTCAAATTCAAACCCGTGTGTTGACCCAGTGTTGCAATCTTTCCCCACAGAAAATGAGCTAAGCACTGGATGGTAAATCCGTTATATAATAAATATCCATGTCAAGTGCTACGTAATGTAAGTTTTACATTATGTCCCATAAGCAAAAATCAATGATTGGAATGATGCACCTCCCTGATGGTGTAGTGGTGATGTAATGTAATGAACGTGTGTCGGGTTCGATACCTGTTGGAAGCACGAAGTGTACATTTCTAGATGTACCGAGCTAGCGAGCCTGTCCAGGATGGTCATTTCAAATTCAAACCCGTGTGGTTGACCCAGTGTTGCAATCTCTCCCCACAGGAAATGAGCTAAGTACTGGATGGTAAATCCGTTATATAATAAATATTCATGTCAAGTGCTACGTAATGTAAGTTTTACATTATGTCCAATAAAGAGTCCTGGTGAAACCTGCATTTTTTGCCAACTCCAAGGCTCGACCAAACATCCCCTAGCTAACATTTTCTACTTTTGCTATGGGTGTCTGACCGAGATATCTGTGGAATGTCCATATGTATTAAAATAGTGACAGGTGATGGATACTTTGCGTAAATATTCCTAGACAGGGTTATCTCCACCTCCACCCCCGCCCCCACACCCACACACATATCGCTCTCAACTTCGAGCACATACTGATTCAGATCCTATTTTAGCCTACAGGGCCAGTCCCGATTAGCCTATCTGTGCATGTGGGTTTAAACCCAAAACTCGTGAAACACTTTGTTGCATTGGAACAAAAACACACATTGTTAATTGTGAAAATTTCTGGAGACCTTCCTAAAAACATTCCATTTAACTAGAATCAGGAATTGTATGTTGTGATTGGAGTCACTGCCTGTTGCCTAGGCCTGCCATCTACTTTAGAAAATTGAAACAGGGAGGCATACAGTTCCTCAAAATCTTCCATAGATGTCACTAGCATTGAAAAGCAGATGAAGGGAACAAAATATGTCATGAAGTTTCACCCACATGCTCTCCCCCTTATTCTTTCCATAGAAGAGCACGAGTTATATCAATAATTAAAGTTTGCCAAAATATCTGAATGTCAAGAAACTATTAAAATGAGATCAATCAAGTAAATTTTGGCAAGGTTTGTTAACTGTATTTTGAAGTTGTAATAATTGACACTGGGTCATCTGACTAATTTAATATTGTTCTTGGTTCTTGTATTGTTGATAGCCATTACTTCGTTGCGTCAGCTATTATAATAAAACTATTAACTAGTTAAACTAAAAATCCGTTGTTGTTCATTATCCTACAAAAACATTTTTTTTTTTGCTAACAAGATTCTATGATTATTGAATGGGTTCATTTCAGGTGTTAATTATGAGGCATTTTTAAGTCAAGTCACTAGAAGGGGTGATTTTGTTTCTCTTTCACTTAGTGTTTATGCAGAGGATTGTGCATGATTGGTGAATGGATTATTTCTACATGATTGAAAATTGACAAGTTGCATTAGAGATTTTGTTCTTGCGGGTAAAGCAGTGGCGTACAGGTCCAATTGCCCCTATAGATTGTTTCCGGATCTTGGTTCTCGTCAGAGACTGAAGCATTGCGTGAAAATGCATTATTAGCTTCCTACTTAGTGGCTTTTGTGATTAGCTACTACGATTGTGTACCTTTTGTCTATGGCCTTAAGCATGTCTTCCCATTATAAATTTATATTGGCCACCTAGCACATTACAATTTGCTTTTTTCAGTCATAAAGATATTGTGTGTACCCTGTAGTATCACATAATAATTTACTACACACAATATTTATGATCTGCTATAAATGGCCATGATTGGCTGCTGCTACACGTTCATATGATGTATGATTTATTTCATTCCGCTGACCATTGTACAGTGGTTGTTTTCCACACATGGTATGGAACATGTCAGTACATAATTACAGTTAATAATTATGTTCAAATAGGTACAAGCATATATGTGTGTGAAGATATTATACTACATTACTATATAATTGTTTGGTAGGTAGATCAGTGTCACCGATTGCTTGATTACTTACTTAATCCACCCACTATCCTAGATATAAGTGCACTGTGGCCACTGAAATCCTGCTGGGCCCCATTCCAGTCAGAAACATCAAACTAGAGATGAAAGATCAACATTACAACACCTAAAAAAAAACAGGCTAAAAATGAGCATGACAGTAAGAAATTAGGTTTGCTTTTATATTCAAGAGAGCTCTTCTAGCATGCATGGAGTGTTACAGTGTAAAATCTCACTAAATGCTGTCTTCCTGGTTTGTTTATGATGAAAGGATGATACCAAATGCTTCTCAGTAATTATAACTAAGCCAGGCTTGGCAAAATTTGTTGAGGTTAAACAAGAATGCCAGCAAGGAGAGGGGAGGAAGGGGGGTTGAGTTTTGATGCACAATCCATGCAGGTCACTCATAAAAATAATATCACTGAGGCAATTATTGAAAAAAAAAGGTTTAAACATTTCCCGGGCATGTCCTACATTTAAGCCTTACGTTCTGCATCTGGGAGGAATTTGAAAAATATTGTAAATGTCATACTAACTAACTCTCTCGCCTTCTTAAACCTGAAGGCTCATGGCTGCAGCAACACAGGCCTTCCATCTGTCCCTATCTTGAGCAAGATCTATATACTCTTTTCCATCCCTACTGATTTCCTTTAGGTCCATCTTAACGATGACCCTCCATCTTCTTCGTCTTGGCCTTCCTACAGGTCTCCTACCATCAGGTTTTGAGCATCACACAATATTATTTAGGGAAATAGGTGTTTGAGTTAAACAAAGAAAAATCATGCAAGTTGCAAGTCTATGGACTGCACCAAAGAGCGCATATAACAAGAGGCCTCAATTGAATTAGAGAAGCATCGTATGTAAATGCCTAGTAGTTTGGACATGTAAATTTATTTATTTCAAACTAAGAAACACGTAAATTTGTGCATTCGTGTGTAATACTAATCTCAATTACATGTTAGTGTTTGTGTTTCATCAGCGCGAAGTACGAGACTTTGCAAACTCAGCTGATTTGTAATGTTGATTATGTGGATGGTATATATTTTAACCTGCGAAAAATTGTTAATTGTGTAAGAATTTCACTCAAATCTACCTAATGATCTTCAAGAAATCTTAACTTGCAATAATCATCTGTCTCTCAGATTCCTCTACAAAGGAACAAAGCAAACAGATCGAGAGAATTCTGTTTTATTTTTCACACAACATTATTTTCCTTCCTCGATAAAAATGAAAACTCAATTGTGAAAATCTCGCCTCAGGGCATTTATCAATATGTATAAATTCAATAAGATTTGAATTAATAAAAGTTGCAATTTTTCACGTCTATAGAGAAAAATTCAAGCAGAATTCACACATAATTCCCGGAGCAAATAATTCATGCAGAATTCCTGGAATTCAAGGAATTCCCAGTGAGTATCCAGCCAGAACTAATATTACCCAAACCCTCCTTGAGTTGAAAACAACGCTTACTTCATGGCAGTTGGTAGTGCTTTATTGTTAACATATTATAATTGGGAATGCAAGGTCAAGAGAAAGATGAAAAGACAAGACAAACAGCTTTTTATTCAAGAAAATAATGAATGGGTAAATATCCAAACAAGCTATCATGAATTTTTAGTAAATGTTTCACATGAGAAATACGGCAATAATTTTTACTTATTTCTGGCTCCGTTATGCTTTGGGACCTCCTGCCTGTATGTCATGCCCAGTGGCGGCAATTGGGTTCCAAAACGTGGGGGGGGGGGGGGGGGGGAGCATAGTGCGGGACCAAAAATGGCAAAAAAGGGGTGCCCCCTAATCAACATCACTAGTTACTCCTGTATTGACATATTCATTCAAATTATAATGTTTAACTAGAATTTTAAGCCAGATAAAAACAAAATGTTTTAATATTATTGCACTCAGTTTTATTTTGTTTTCCATCTTTTTTCTCACTTCCATTTATTAAATTTTTCACATAAGCTTCATGGGATGCGAGGCCCCTTCAGGCGTGAGGGCCTGGGCGGTCACCCACTTCGCCAACCCCTTGCTACACCACTGGCTGTGAATGGCTCTAAAGTCAGTTGCAAAAAATCCGGATTTTTTGAATGTATGGTTTTCTTTTCTTCCCCTTACAGTATTTCACTTCCAGCTTTAGTTGTGAGTTTAGAGGTATGTAATGACAAATTTTGCAAAAGAAGTCTAGAGAAAACCAACAAACAGCCATGGAAAAAACAGTTTCCCCCCATTTCCCAAAAAGCCTTTTTTCCAGATAATTTTCAACTCTATCTACAGGAACGATATTCCTGTGACAAAATTTTCTGAAATGAGGCTACAGGAAGGAGACCATACTGCAACACATCATTTACACATTAAAATCCGTAGCGGTGATTGGGTGCCAAAACTGAGGGGGGGGGGGGAGGGGGAAGCAAAAGGAGTTTAATTTTTCCTTGTAAACAAGGCTTAGCATTAAGAGGTCATAATGCAGATCAAAAAGTGGATGGGAGGGGGGGGCAACTGCCCCACCATGCTCCCCTAGTTGCCCCCTCCCTACTGATCAGTAGTTCTGAAGTATTAAACCTCTGCATTTTCTTCAATTTGAACACTGCATTTCAATGAAAAACCACAAATCCTGTATTTTGCACCAAAATTGGGAATCCTGAGTGGATCGAATGCAACCCTTGCTACACTACTGGACCAGTAACACATGACTGCATTTAACCTTTAGGTGCCCAAGCATCTCGATCGAGATATCCAAAAGTAACCCTCAATTGCCCAAGCATCTCGATCGAGATGCTGTGTCCAGGTCGTTTTGAGAGTTAGCCCCCTCCCCCCTGCCACATATACGCTGAATTTGCAAAAAAATCATATAGTCTGAATCTCTGGTTCATTCCGCGTACAACGGTATATCACTCATCTCTCTAGGGCAATTAGCTTCCGAACTACACTCATTTAATTGAAACTCTGCATTTTGCTCAAAATCGGCTTGGGCAACCGAGGCTTATTATTGAAAAAGGGCTTGGGCGTCAAAAGGTTAACACACCATATTTTCAAAACTGTTAATGATACTTCTAGATCTGTTTCTATTTCATTAATATACTATTGATTTTATGACATGCTCGAATAGTGAAATACATTGTAAAAATGATTTTTCTGAAAGGTTTGTGTTATAGAAGTCAGGCTCTGGCATCGGCTTTGTGAATGCAAATAGTTTGAAATTTGCAGGTAATCATGACAAAATACCACTTTTGAACATGTCACCATCATATTTAAAAAGTACATGCCTGGAATGCCCGGTTTTCAAAAGTTTCATTGGAAAAGCACGTGTGCATTCTTAGAGCATTTTCTGTACTACTAGTCCTTAAACTTGTATGCAAGAGCTAGTTTGAGTTTTATGTTTTAAATCCACTTTATGCACATTTGGGCTAATTGAGATTGGACCTTCATAGCCCAGGTACTGTGGTGTTTGCTTATAACTCATATAATTTTAAAAAGCTCCACCACATTCTCCTCGTTATTCTAACAAGGAGTTTTGCGTCAGTGTCCCTGACGCTCGGCTCTGGACGTCGAGTAGAGTAAATTTGGCAACGCTGTTTCCCCTAGCGGGAGAACCGTGTAACTCAAAGGGGAAAGCTTCGACAACGGGCGAGGTTTTCTCCCGAGAGAACAGTCGTTCCAGCAGAGGCATTGGTATAGTAAGGAGCCTCCTTCTCCTTCCTTGATCACGGGCGAGGATGATCGGATCCGCATCGACACACAAATTTGACTGTGGCATTTGACGATGTCTGGACATGGAATAACTGGGTATAATAATTTAATTTATTTTGGTTTATGTTCAAGTTAATTGACCGGTCATTTTTTGTTCAGTAATGATTTTCAGGAATACTCTTTTTTGAATTATCCATTTAGTGTTTTGAAACTTAGTGCATTTATTCCATGCCAAAAGTAGTGCAGTTAAAAATTCGACACCTTGATTGTTGAGAATTTCGTCGATATAGGATTCCGATCACCTAAACCATAAACATGCCTTGGTATTTATTTATTGGGTGTTCATTGTTATAATTTTTAACGACATGTAAGATAAAGGGAATTATATATTTTTCCACGTGGGTTTTAATATATTGTACAGACAATTATATATATATATATATATATATAGGGAGAGATCTTTGTCAATTGTTGGGGAGAAGTTTCTAATTGTACGGGCGATGGTTTGTTATAATAAATGATCACTAAAATGAAGTTTGACGTATCCAATTGTTATTATATTTACGTTCTTTAGCATTTCATCTTGTTTGGATATATATATATTGAGAGCGTTTCTGTTTTAGTGGCTAGACGACCACGAACACGGAAAAAAGTATTAAGTCTCGCATATTAAATAAACGGGGAAGTATATGGTATGGTGGGAAATGGGTGCTCGAGATCCACGTTAATTTAGGAGTCAGCATAAGGGGCCAATTATATCTGTGGTCATCTTTTTGGAATGAATGATGATTTTACCACAGTGGCAATAAATGGTGGAATAGAGCAAAAAGAGAAAAGGGTTGCGGGTTTTTATGAATATTCTTACAGATCTAGTTTTTGACAACCAACCCCCCTTTTTTGGGCTCTAATGTTTGGCCAATGCTGATGTGAAGTGGTCGTGGACTTACTGGTATAACAAAACCTATTTAATATTTTTGTTTAGCTTCCAAAATTTATACCAATATATTCAAAGGACGCGACCACGTCACAGTACCAAATTGAAAAGCTTGACTTGAGGTATGAATAAAATGTTTTGACTGATTTTGAAAGCTTATGTTATGTACATCTCAGATCCGATTGATGCCACACTGTCAACCTTGAGCGATTTGAGTAATTCAAGATGGCGTCCAATATCTCAGTAACCAATGGTCGTAAACAGAAAATCTTTTTGTAGTTTTGATCCTCATTAGATGCACTAAAAAAAAGATTGTGTGTAGTTTCTCACTAATGTTAGTACTTCTACCATAATTTAAAAACTAATCCTTAAAATATGTAATTTTTCTAGCACCTTTTGAAGTTTTTGCCTTGTAACTTTTGAACAAATTAAATGACAGGAAATTGTTTTGAATAAATGTGTTAGCCCAATTCATAACATTTACAACAATACAAGACTTAATGCATTTGAATGAAAAATGTGCTATAAAATATGTCCCAAAATGGAGGATAGTGCCAAAAATGGGCTTCACTGTTATATTCAAGTCCACCTGTGATAAAGATGCACTTTTTTGGCACTATCCTCCATTTTTGGACATATTTTATAGTGTATTTTTCAATCAAATGCATGAAGTCTTATATTGTTTTAAAGGTTATAAATTGGGCTACCACTTTTATTCAAAAAAAAATTTCCTGTCATTTAATTTATTCAAAAGTCACAAGGCAAAAACTTCAAAAAGGTGCGAGAAAAATTATATATTTTAAGGATTATTTTTTAAATTACAGTAAAACTACTGACATTAGCGAAAACTACACAGAATCTTTTTCATAGTCCATCTAATGAGGATCAAGAATAAAAAAAAATTCTCTTTACAACCATTGGTTACTGAGATATAGATCATTAACTGTATAGTCTGCCATATTGGACGCAATCTTGAATTACTCAAATTGCTCAAGGTGGACAGACTGGCATCAATCGGATCTGAAATGTACGTAACAAAAGCTTTCAAAAACAGCCAAAACATTTTATTTATACCTCAAAACAAGGTTATGCCACTTTTTGGCATTTGGCACCCAGACTAACAGTTTGGAGTGGAATCCAAAATGCAGTGTGTCTCCACAAGGTATTGAACCCAGGACACCTTTATTACAAGGTGACATGTAACCACTGGGGAGGTCCTTGCATGCAAGTGTGTTCCAAGAATATGTACAACTGTACAAATTTATTCACTTAATCATAGCGTACATGATTTGATCAAATACTTAATTGGCACATTTAATGGCCAAAATGTACTTTTTTTTAAAAAAGGAAGTCATAGAGATTAAAATGAATATCAGTTTGGAATTTTGAAACAAGCTACATCATCTGGCATGTAGCGATAGCAATGCCAGATGAATTGAATTTTACACCGAGAAGTGAAATTTCGGTGAGAAATTATAATTTATGATTTTCCTTGTAAATATATGGTCCCTCACCATGGCTGTGCAGTCTAAGGTACCATGCTTTGCGCTCAGGCTACGAGATGTGCACAGGTTTTAGTCTCCTAGGGAAAACGCAACAAGAGATTTCGGCCTATGTGTGGGACCGATGGCCATGCACCATTGTGAGGAAATTGGGGAGTTACAAATGAGTAGCGTAAACTGAACCTACAGCTAAGACTGGGGGTTTGTCGTGCTGACCACACAACACCCTGTAACTGGTTGGATGATCTTTCACCTCGGAAGAAGGTACTCAGTAGGATCAGGTGGAAGTGAGGCCAACAGTTGGTGGTAGACCTGGGCCTTCAATGGGCTGTTGCGCCATGTTTTATATAAATATATGGTCAATATTAGGCACATGATGTTTGTGTATGTTGACAAAACTTCGGCTAAGTAGTGTTGTCTATAAGCTCTAATACTAAGTCTTGATTCCCCAATTGGTCAAAGAAACATTTTTCCTCTTTGCCGAGTTGGTGTATTGTAAATTATCTCACTGTCATCTCAATACTGTGGCCTTATGCATTGTTTGTGTTCATTATCAATGTAATTACACATTCATTGCTTGTAACAGTTATTCAATTTACAATTTTGAGTCTGGACCGTAGTTTCTTTATTGTGTTACTGCTAAAATTCAGTGGTTACAACAATCAGTGCTATAAGAACATGGCAATAAAATGTACTGGAAGATTAAATATTAATATTATTAAAAATAGCCACTAAAGTGTGAAAACGAAAATTGTGGATGATATTGGTCAGTGTGCTCTGTCATTCATGCAGTACTTCCTTTGTTTATCACACACACACACACACACATACGTAAATTACTGGATCCATACTTGCTTCAGTAATTTTTGGATGGAGGGGAAAATAGTGGTCAAAATTGTAAAGTCAAGTTATATGCTTCAGTCTGGTTGCAGAAGTTATTACTAAAAACAAGTTTCATATTTCATTTGCACAAATGCAAAATTTCAGTTTGTATAAATAAATCAAAATGAAGTGCACAAATTGTGAATCCTATAGTTAAGGTGGTTTGAGTTATCTGATGAGATTTTGGTTATAACCATCACATGAAGAGAGAAGAAAACAGGTTAGTTTCATGAGGTAAAATTATAATCTAGAAAGTACAGTGGGATCCATAAGTATTACCGAGCAAATTGTCCATGACTTATTTTCACTAATATTTCTTTCAGCCTGTGTGATTTTAGGCGATGGATTTTTATGCATGCTGGTGCAGAAGTTGTCAGCAGCTTGTTTTGAGTTTTCATTTAATTCTTGAAGCTATTGGGTGAAATAGAATGCACGAACATGGTGATGAACAATTTGCACAGTAATACTCATGGATCCTCTCTACATATAGGCATAATGTCCACAAAATGAAACTTGCTAGAATGCACAAGACTACACCAGCAACGCCGTTTCTGCATTCAAAACTAAGCATGTAATGTCACAATGTGGTATCTCATCTCGAGTGTGCACAGTTTTGCTTAAAACATTGATAACAACATTTATGTTGTTTGGCATGGTGTTATGCATGCTGCGTCAAACTTAATTTTTTAACAAATTTAAATAGTATAAGGGGAAATGCCACATCTTATCTTGCAAGTGTATAATTCCACTGTCAGGCAACCAAAATATGGTAACGGTTCCAACTGTTTTATGATTTTTTTTAAAATTCTCCTAGCAGAAAGACTAATTATCATAGAATTTTGGAAATCATTGTCACACGAAATTTGAAACTTTCTTAAAGAAGCACGCTTTGATTCTAAAAAAAAAGTTATTTATGCTGATTGATTGAATTGTTGTTTTAAATCCACTTTATGCACAGTAAGCTAATCGGGACTGAACCTACAGTTTAAAGTGGGATCTGAACCACTATGTGCCTCCACCGGGTATTGAACCCAGGACACCTTGATTACAAGTTGATGATTTTACCACTACGCCATAGGGGAGGTGCTTTATTTATGTTGAAAAATAAAAACATAAAAATTACCTTACGGAAGCATGCGTGCTTCCCATGGAGAAGGTATTCTTCGACAAGCGACAGTTACTATGGTAGACTAGTGGTTTTGATTGATTGATTTAGTTTATTTTACTTTGCGTTTTGTGCCTCTTGGCTAATTTGCGAAGATGGGGATGAGTGATGAAATTGATGAATGGACATTCACAAACAACCAAGCCCGACCGGGATTCGAACCCAGGACCCTCGGCATCGCAGCACAATGTGCTAACCACTCGGCCACAGGGTCAGGCGGTAGACTAGTGGGAATGAATGTAGAAGCAAATCAGAACCTTAGTAGAATGCATTTTGGGACTTTATTTTAATGCTAAAACTTCCCAGTACGTGTTAACAAACATAAATCGAAAACGAACCATGTAAATATTGCATTCGTAGCATGATGAAATCACAATAAAAGAAAAGGATCTTGGGCCCAAAATAGGCACATGCTGTGTAACCTCAAGGGGATGGGGAAAGGCAGGGGACATTACTCCCGTTTGGCCCTTTATTCCTAAAAAGAAAATAAAGGCAGGAAAGGATGACAAAATGAGGGCTGACTATCAAAAAAGTATATCCAAAAATTCTGGATACACCACTCTACACATGGCTTGATCCCATAAAAAAAAAAGGGCATCAAATGGCAGGAAATTTCAGAGGACTATAATTTCCAAACTAGAATTGATATTCCAAAAGCAAAAATAAATCCTATGCAACAAATTTTATCCCAATCTGACATGGTGGGGTGGACACTTCTGGAGAATCTTGTATTGAATGACCAGTAACCCTGCAGCACTGCTGGCACAATAGAGAAATTACATGAATCATAATCTACTAGCAAAAAGGTCCAATTTTGAACCTTAGTACTGAAATGCTCATTTTCAATCCTTGTACTAAAATTTTCTTCGCCTACCTTTCTGCCATTTCGCCTTCCACCTCATCAGGATTCTCTACAGAATACTTCATGTCTTTATCTTCACTTAAAATTAATTCACCATTGTCATTGTCCTCAGATGGCATTTTTTTAACAAGTTGTCCATCATAACATGGATAAAATCCTTCACTTTTATGTACATTTTGCCCACTAGGAACTTCCCGATTTCTGCCTTCCAATTGAATCCAACTATCACCACTTACACTTTCCACTTTACAATCTGAAGTTTCTTTCATGTACTTACTTGATAGTTTGATGTCAACAGAAGCATCCTGTATGCTCTGCTTAGATTCATTGATATCGATAGAAGCATCCTGTATGCACTGCTTAGATTGTTTCATATCGACAGAAGCATCCTGTATGCACTGATCAGATGGTTTGAGGTCAACAGACAAATCAACATCAGGAGGCTCCTTGAATGATTCAGTTGCAGTCTTGACACATGACTCATCCGGAAGCCACACATTCTTCAGAGATGTTTGTTCAGAAACTAATGGATCGGCACTTTCTGATTCAGACTTTATGAGCACTTCCACAGGAGAGAAACCTGTGCCAGACACTTGAAGAGCCAAATTTTCTTCACAATCATCAGACCAGGATGAAGAAGCCTTCTGAAAGACAATCACAAGCAGTGTGGATTAAAAATTATGATCTTTAATTTAAATGTCTTTTTTACTTCTTATAAAAAAAATAATCAGATTTTTTTATTTATGAGGCTCAGTCAATAAATAATGAGGCAGAGGATATTTCACAGTACTTACGTAACGTTCCTCAGAAGTATTGTCTGCCACTGTTAGGCATTTATCCCATTGTGACACCAGTCACAAAATGGCATGGTCGTAGAACTCCTTTGGCTGCTGTTGGAAACAACTGGACACGTACTCCTTGATGTCATCGTCTGATTGAATCTGTTGTCTCCGCAGTGCTTTTTTGAGCTCACTGAAGATGTGGAAGTCACACGGGGACAGATCTGGACTATAGAGAGAGGACTTCCCACTTGAATGTTTTCAGACATTCCTTTGTTGTGTTGGCTGTTTGTGGTTTAGCATTGCCTTGCAATAGGCAGGGTTGGCATTTTGCCTAGATTTCTTCAAAAAAAAACCTCAACCCAAGTGGGTTTTTCTCTTTTTTTTCAGATAAAACCTGATAAAACCTGGGTTTTATTGGGTTTTTTAAGGTTATATTTAAAAATATATATCTTAAGAATGAAATACATTATTCCCCTAGTAGTAATGTATCATAACATTTTATTTGTACTGCTTTATACCCTGTCCCAACTCTCTCTGGAAAAAGCGAAAAAAAAACAAGTCTGCGCAAGTAGTAACGTGAGATGGCTCCACCAATGAACATGGGAGAGAGAAATGGATTGCCTGGAGAGGAGTAAGCAACTGCAGTTACCAACCTTCACAGCAGCATGTACTGCTTTGCTCAGACCACTCTATTTCCTTCCCTTTTCTGATGCTATGCGCACCTTTGCTCCAGAGACAATTGTCACAAGGAATAGTTATTTAATATTTCTGTTCTAAAATATTTGTCCAACAACTTGATTCAACTCTTCCTGGATGGTGTAATAGTTAATGCTGTTTCTTTGTGATCAGTTTTCAGGGTTCATTCCTTTAGGAGGCACATACTTTGGTGTATCCAAGAATCAAATTAACAGGTGGGAATACAAAATGTGGCATTACCAGTGCTTTTTTTTCTCCTTCTGGTAGTCAACAATGGTACTACATACTGCCACCTTATTATAGGTGAGGACTAATAACATTTTATTCTAACAAGAAAAATGCCTACAATGCCAGAGGTCCTGGGTTCGAATCCCAGCTTGGGCATAGATGTTTGTGAGTGTCCATTCATCAATTTCATCACATCATCACTCATCCCCATCTTCGCAAAATAGCCAAAAGTGGCACAAAAAGATAAGTAAAATAAAGTAAATCAATCAATCAAATCCATTCTGAACTTCAGTTTATGAAACAAATTATTTTGTGAATGCAGTGTTGTATATATATTGGAATGAATTATGCTACAAACACATTTTTTTCTATTTCATATGCCATAGACCATTAAATAATCCAAAAATACTATGTAATACAATGTTTTAAATCTGCTTCAAAACAGTTTGTTCACAGTTTATCACAGTTGTGTTTTCCCATTATTTTTCTGGACTTTTCAAGCATAAATACCTCCTCCATGTATTAACCATGCCAAATTATAAGTTAGTCGTTTCTAATTGTCTGGCTGATTTCATCCAAATGCAATACCTTATACATTTCCAAAATATCTGGCTAGCATTAATGCTGAATCAGAAACGGAACGAGTAATTACTCCTGCTTGATCGAGAAAACTTGCAAATGCAATCATACCAAAATGCAAACACCTTCCACAAGTTGGGTTTATTCCAACTACTCCACAATAAGCTTTCAAATGCTATGAGAATAGGAATTCTCATGGTCAAAACATTGGTGACCTCCAATTTGGTCACAACAAACCCAAAACATGCACTATATTTCAAACATTTATTGTCAAATTATAGCTTAACCCATCCGCTTACCTAGTCGTCAAATTGACCGCCTGAGCTGGCACACGCCTGCCTTACCTAGCCATCGTTTCGACGGGTTGTGATGTTTGTGCTTGTAACTCAGATTTTCCCTAACAGATGGCACCAGTATGCAGTCCGATTGTGCCTTAAGCTTTGGTAAATGTCCTCCTAAATTTTTCATACCGCTGCATGTGGTTGAGGCGAATTATTTTTTCATATAAACAAACAGTGTTTTGTCTTCATTGCAATCATGGCTAATAAGAGACTGGTTCCTGATGCGGCAATAGAAAACTTGCTTTTCGACAGTGATGAAGAGGAAAACGTGGATTTATTTAGTGATGATGATGAGAGTGAATCACAGTCTTCCAGTTTCAGTGAAAGTGGAGAGGGTGACAGTGATGGGGAGTGTGGTGAAAGTGGTGAAAGTGAGGGTGGTGTGACACCTGTTGCCAAGAAACAGAAAGAAGATGAATGGAAATGGTCAGAAACCTGTACACCCAAAGATGCACCTAAGAAAATCCCATTTACAGGTATGCCTGGTGTAAATAGTGTTTTTTTTTATCCTTAGGGGCTTCTCCTTCTGCATGTGAGGTGCTAAAAATTTCCTCAAAGATGATTTTTGGGAAAGTGTTTGCTCTGAGACAAACTCTTATGCCAACAACAATATACATTTTGATGAAAATGGTGAGGCTCAATCAAATATGGTACTGATGCAAAATGGTTTGCAACAACTCCCGATGAGATAAAGGCATTTTTTTTGTTTGTGTATTCTTCAGTCGCAGGTAAAGAAAGAAAGATTACAAAGCTACTGGAGCACCAGAAAGATTACTGAAACACCATTTTTTGCAAGTGTAATGCCTTATAAAAGGTATTTGCTGATTATGCGCTTTTTACATTTTGTAAATAATGATGATATTCGCCCTGGAGATAAATTAGGAAAGATTACGAAACCCATGGAGTACCTAAATAATAAATTTCATCAAATGTACACTCCAGAACAAGACATTGCTATCGATGAGAGTCTGGTCAAATGCAGAGGTAGGCTTTCATTTGTACAATACAATCCCAGCAAGAGAGCTAGATTTGGCATAAAATATTATAAATTATGCGAGTCTTCCAGTGGTTACTGCTGCGAGTTTCAAATATATACAGGTAAAAAAGTCTCCCAAGAGAAATTACCTGAGCATGAAATAATTGTACTTCAATTGATGGAACCCTTGCTTCACAAAGGTTACACATTGTATGTGGACAACTGGTACAACTCCCCAACACTTTGTGAAAAATTGTTAGCTGCAGATACAAATGTTTTGGGTACAGTTCGTCTCAACAGGAAAAAGATTCCTGAAGAATTAAAAACTCTGCAACTAAAGAAAGGTGAAGCAACTGCAATGTACAGCCACAAGATGATTGTCATAAAGTGGATGGACCGTAGAGCAGTATCAATGTTATCTACAATGCAGGATGATGTGACTAACACACGCGAAGTAGACAGAAAGACAAATCAGCCTATACAAAAGCCAAAAGCTGTTATTGAGTACAAGGGTATGGGTGGGGTGGACAAGATGGACCAGCAACTAGCCTCATTCCCAATTATGCGCCGTTACCTAAAGGCCTACAGAAGATATTTTTCTACATGCTGGACTTGACACTGTATAATTCTTATGTCATGTACAGAAAGATTACACATGTTAAAACTCTGAAGTATAATGAGTTCAGGCTGTTAGTGGTGGAACAGATGTTTCAGGAACTTGAACTACCTGAATACGCACGAAGAGGACGCCCGTCAAATGATATCCCCCTAAGACTTCAGAGTGCCAACTGGGCTCATTTTCCTCAGCAGATCCCTCCAAATCCTGTTAAACAAACCCCATCAAGGCAGTGTAAAGTTTGTTCAGCCCACAACAAGAAGTCCACCAGTAGATGGGAATGTGAGAAGTGCAAGGTTGCACTACATATGCCTGAATGCTTCAAGGAATATCACACCAAACACCACTATTAGGTAAGTTTTTCAACTTGTAATTCCATTATACTTCTTTGTCCATTTACTATACTCTATGTTTTACACTACTAGAAAATTTCATGTGGATATGGTAAATAGATTAGGAGAAATTAACATTTAAATTCAGCACTGCAGAATCAGCGAGCAGAGAGGAAAATTAAATGGTATTTTACAGATTCTGAAGCTACATTTAAATGGTAAGCGGATGGGTTAAGAAAAGCCCTAAAATTCTTACGACCCTTTTCTTAATCTCCAAAAATGTAGTTTAGGCTGAGATTTGAAAGTGTCATCAGAATTTCGAATCTACCTCAGCATAAGAAAAATCCATTTTTTTCTACACTCTTGAAATGCTTTGAATAAATGAAAATACAAAACAGACCCATTCCCTAGGTGTATCTAGTTGTAATTAATTTCAACTAAAAACCTCTAAATTTGCTGCAGTTATTGTGGTCACAAAATTGGTGACTTACCCCCACTTTCCTAAACCACACACACTACATTACACAGTTTTTACTAAAAACTTAAAACTCTAGTGATGCCGTAACATTGCTGCTAAATGTACGAAAATATAACCTAGTCAAATATGAGCATAATTTAAAGTTCTCACAAGACATGTTAAACCAGTCTGTCGTCTATTATCTTTAAACATGGTGACCATTTTTTCTCAAAGACAATGTGAGACAAATCCTTTAAGTTATATTGCAACTCAAAAGCTTTGCATTTATGGCGGTTATCAAAAATAGAATGTGTGTGATCTTACCTTTTACCACCACTCCTCTCATAAGCTAAGAAATATAATTTTAAAAGTTTTACTGCAAAATTGCAGACAAATGAAATATCTAAAATTACTCAGTTTAATTCCTTATACTCTGAAAATGTATTCTAGATGGGTTTGAAAAAAAAAAAATTAAAAAAATTGTAGAGAATAGCATAGAGCCTGCAAATTGCAGAAAATAAGTTTTTCATCCACAATCTAGAAACAAATTGATCAATTTAGTTTACAAGTTTTCTAGCTGCAGAAATAACTTTATCTAAATTATTCTAAATTTACAGCAGTTATCATGGTCATTAAATAGATGACTTATCCCTTTCTGCCCATCCACCCTAACTCATGCTCCTCCTAAATCATGAACCATATTTTGAAAACTTTATTGTTAAATTATGGTGCAAGTACACAATACTCCTTAAGTTTCATGCACAAAGCTGATATTGTGGTAATTATGAAGATGCACGACTTACATGGGTATAGAGCTTCTAATCAGACATAAATAACATTTTACTGCATAGGCAAGCAACCCATTAGGATGAGAAATGACAAAAACCATTTAAGGTGTGTTCCAATTTAATTATGCCACAATTAACGACATTTCAATAAAATGTATTCAATTCTCCCTTGAAATGTTTAAACATGCAAAAATTTTTGTATCAATTGAAACAGTTGAAACTATGATCTGCCACTATCGTTTCCCCTCACATAAGGAAGTAACAGATAACCAAAGTGCTCCCACATTTCAAAATTATAAGCTTCATTCAACTATGCTGCATCAATAAATGCAAAGGTTTTATCTAAAAATTTCTGATACTTTTCTGTTTTGTTTCTTAGATATATAATATCTTTAATTGTGTTAAAAGTCAATCTCTAGCATGATTTGAGGAAAATTGCCTGATAAAACCACTGTGACTTGTACTACATTCATTATTTTTAGTATTTAAAGCTCTGCTAAGTCTTTTCATTACAAGTTTTCCAAAAAAAATTCACAATCGTAGAACCTCACAAGTATTTAAAGCAATAATTTACAACATTTTCTGAAAAAACTACACATTTTGTCTGTCTTTTTTGGTGTTTTTTTTAGGTGGGTTCTTCTATATAAAAAAAATGCATGGGGAAAACTGGGATGGGCCTACCTGGGCCAATCCTGGCACCCGAGACCCATCGAGCGCACACTTTATGGAACATCAACGTGATTGTGTGGGCAGTACCATGACTAAGCCCCACTGATGCCGAAATGTCATCCACTGATACATGACAGTCTGTCTTGATTAGCTCATCCACCTGCATAACATGCTGGTCTGTGACACACTTTGGTGCCCACTCAGCATGTTCTTCACGAAAGTGTTTGTTCCACTCCTGCACTCTTGCCCGGGACATACAGTGCACCCCATATACCCACATATCCTTTCCATTCGTTGATGGAATTCACAACCCCCTACACCTTCCGCTGTCAAGAAGCGCACAACACCCCGCTGCTTCTCTTTGGATGCATCCATTATGCGTCACAGTCACACACGGAATGACTGGACACGGCCGCTGCTCAGTTAGCAGCCTTTGCGCATACCTTGCCAGACACGTAACACCATCTAGTGAGAAAACATGTGTGAATCAGTTCAAATCAAATCAAAACTGATTCACACATGTTTTCTCACACCTGCACCTCGATTTCAGGCCTGTTGTCCCATTTCTAGCTACCATAGTTTTGGTGTAATATCCTGTGCTTCATTATTTATTGACTGAGCCTAAAAAATCACAGGTTGTTAAAAAAAAAAAAACACCACACAAACTTCTGCACACTGCATGCCTTAAGACTTTCTAAAACAAAGGGGGTGTGAGGTTTGATACACCCTAGGGGATACAGGGGCAAAGAAAATTGGCTATAACCAGATGTAGCACCCCTTTCGAAAGTCAATTGTGGCATGCACTATAGTATATTGCACCCTGCCATTAAGGCACATTTAGGGGAAGGGGATGTGGGGGATAGAGCTACACACATTCTCGATCTTGGTTCACTATGGAGGTGATGTGATCAGCATCATTCTCCAGCTGCCTTTACCCCCAGGTACCTATATATTTGAGGCTGGGTGAACCTCAAAGGTGCTTTATACATGAACAAGGGTAGAAAAATTCTGACCTCAGATCACCCACCCAGGCACAAAACATGATATATGTTTTCTGTAAAAAGACAGATGGGCAGAAACTTGAATAGACAGGCAGAATACTGGAAATAATACAGAAGACAGTCAGCATGTTCCAATGGAGCAATCTAATATAACAGTGGTAAATAATTCTTTGGTCCATTTTGTCCATGCTGTATCTGAATGCTGCTCCAAGTAAGAAAAGCATAACAAGCATTACATACACTTACAGTGTAACTTAGAATAAATATTCCTCAGGGGGTAGTAGCTAAAGAGATAAACTAAAGTTGGGAAAAAAAATAAAAAACAGAAACTTGAAATTGGGGTTCCAGTGTATGTGTGTGATTCAATTTTGTTATGTAAAATATACAATAGCTATGAAATACCTTCTATGACTGGTTATTAAATGATAAAATGCAGTGTTTTGATCTTCTAAACAAAGGTTTCCATCAGGAATGTTGTTACATATTAAAAAAAATCCTACATTTGTCCTACAGATTAGCCTTTCAACCTCCTCATTTTACAAAGTTCCTGATCAACACTCATGTCATAAGATTGAAAAGTTGGATGTGGTGATTTTATTACCCACTCTAGGTGCAGCTTTCATTACTAGTATTTTATTATGATAAGTGCATTAACATAGACATTTATCAAGAATGTATGGTAAAATATAATGAACACATGCAACCCTTGCACATTACGTAACTCAATTGAATTTTAAATATATTTTTAAACATGGCAATATCTTGTTCTGTAGATATATTCCATTCCTCATGTATTTAAAAATAGTTTTACAATGAGGTCCATGCCACACACAAAATTGATTTGATGTGACGAACAGGAGAGGATGGTGTAATATGAAACACAATTTTATTCACAAGAAACCTGATACTTACATATCCCTTTCACAGTGGTTCTTCAAGAAAGTATACATGATTACATTATTAGCAACAGCAAGTGTAAAAATAATACTTTTCATTTCTTAGAAATACATATATTACCACCCCGAGAGAAAATAAGAGTTGACTGTATTTTTTAGTACATCACAAGTCCTTCAAGTAAAAAATAGTAACTTCACCTCAAAGCCCATCTCCCTTCTCTGCTTCTCTTCTGCAGATGATGGGTTTTCATTCAGAAGGTTTTCCGATTCAGAAGACATGTTATGGAAGTCCTGCAAGATTGTCTGGCTTGTCTATGCACGGATAGCACACAAATTTTGGCAAACCGTCATCCTCTGAAACCTAGAATGAAGAAAACTGCTGAAGTCATAAGTAGGGTAGGGTTGGGACATGGGTATTTAAACACTGGGTAGCTAAATAAAATTTGGGTAAATACTGGGTATTTATGAAAATTTAAGTCATCTACCAAGAACTGCCATAGCTCAGTTCGTAGAGCATCTGGCTATCACTCAGAAGACCTAGGCTCATCCTGGGGCAGGTGATCTGCACAAGGGAAAATTTTCCGTTTCTGCATGGCTCTGAGGTTCACCCAGACTCATATAAACCAGGACAACCCTGGAGGGTAAAGGCAGGATGCTAATCACCATCACAACTATGGCTATGATCAAGAATATGTGGAGCTCTGTACCTCACCCCATGTGCCTTCACAGCATGTGTGCACAACAAACAGGGATACCATTGCCTTTCTTTTTTTTAGTTATCTACCTCAAAAGTAGATATTTATTACAAATTAAATGTTCCCTTTATATTTTGTCTTGAGACAAAAATATAAACATTCCTCTTTGCAATTGTTACAGTTGAACATCTGGATTCCCTACCAAACCAGTAAAATTTATTGTAAACTGCATTTTTAAATGATACAAAGCTTTGTATATGTCTATTCCTATTATATTTTGGTCATTCCAGTTATATATTACATATCCTCACTTTCCTAGCTACATTCACATCTCTTACTCAGTAAATGTTTTCTCTATTTCAACCTTACACATTACCACCTCTCACCCTCCCACAAATATAATTAACAATCTAAAGGGTCTGTGTGATTAAAGGCCGACACACTCATCTCTGCCGCGGTGCAGATCACAATTTTTGTTTCATCTCCCTGCCTCTTAGCATCACGTGCTCTACCCTGCTCGCCATTGTTGCCGATTGTCATTCTTTTCCTGGACACACTCGCCCAAACATAATTAAAAACAATTGAATAGTGCTCCAGCTCACGGTTCACACAGTTCAACAGGAACATAAATGTGGCAATATAGCATGACGTAATGGTTGCTTCTTTTATGCAGTGCATTTTCATTGGCTAGTTAGTAACTAGTGTGGCCAACTGTATTAATGAAGCACTTTTCTATCACGGAAGGACAAAGACAGAGTGAGTGTGAGTTTTGTTGGATTGGAAGCACCAACATATTATTTTAAGTACTTGACCGGCTTGACGTCGTCTGTGTGTATTGCGTGTGTATGTTAGTGAACATTGCATTTCATAATGCCTCCAGTACTATTGTTCATACTTCATCACTTTAGAATTGTTCAGAAGAGATAAATTATGTGGATGCATGAGCATTTCTGTGTTTCAACTCTCATCTCCGTCACGTGTCTTTGAAGGAATTGTACGAAGGAAAGAAGCTGTTATTTTTGCTGCTTAATGCGATGCATATTGTTTTCTTTGTGAAAATTGGCATGCTTTGATGGAAAGTTCATAACAAAAGAGAACTCCACGCAGCTTATCGTCTGGTGGCAATATATGTACTTGTTATTCTTTTCTTCTTATTCTTGTTATTGTTGCGGAAGCAAATATCGTTTGTAAATGTACAACAAAGGCAGCCGACTGTCACCCATCATAGAGAGGCAATAATACTGCTTAAGGAGAAGTGTTTGTGGTCCAATTGTCGAGGTTTAACACGTTCGCAGCGTAGGTTATTAGTTCTCAAACCAGTGGTAGTGTCAGTCATGTATCACATGTTGTTGCAGTTCCAGTACCAGTGTGGGCTTATTGGGAGTGAACAGTTAAAATGCCACCAGGCCAATTAATGCAATGGAAAAATAATACATTATTTACTTTATTTCAAATCACACAAATAATGAATCACTATGAAGAAGTCTACTTTGCATCATTTTGGGTAATTTTATGCATGTGTTAGTCCAAATTTAGCGAAGTTTTAGTCCATATGTATGTACATCGAACAGATTAGCAACACTGGTCCTCGTATTGCGCTGCACAGATCGTGGCAGAGATATGTGTGTCGGCCAATACAACGTATCCCCAAAATACTTTTTTTTTTAAAAGGCATACGTACATACACACACATATATATATATATAATATTTAATTTCAGGTGCGGAGTAGTTTACATTTGTCATTTCACTTGTTCATGCTCAAAATACATACATCTACAAACACAAGTCACAAATGTTAAGGAATACATTAATCAACAAAAAAAAATGTTAATTGTATAAGAATTTCAAATTCAAATTTTAATTTTTGGAAATTAATTTGTTGTTACTTCCAGTGGTATTCTAAAAGTTGGTAGTGTGTGCTGCAGGCCAATATTTAGAATATTAATAAAATGACACTTTATTAAATTGAGAGTGTGGCATGCACCCATGACCGATTGCAGGTTAGTATGTATAAGCACAATATTATGGGTGCGTTTCGAAAGTCTTAACGAAACAAACACATTCAATGAAAATAACTGGGCTCGTGAATCTGGTGAAACCAGTTATTTTGCAGACTTATGGGACACTCTAGGCGAAAGCGCAGGTGCAGCGTTTTGTTTAAAGAACGTTTCCACATGGCATCCAGTAGAAGGAATTTTCGTAATGGCAAAAATAAACACTACTGCGGACACTGTTACTCATTTTAATCACATTGTAAGAACAGTTGAGACATACTCATCTTGTGCATGTTGCTTCATATCGCTATCTGTTAAAATTATAATACATTTTCAAAGTAGTTCAGTTTGGATCCACCAAGCACACGCATTGTCTGCAAGCAGCAGACGATTCTCACCAAACAAACCAGCCTCCTGGCCCGTGCATTTGGTGAATCTCGTTCTTGCATGAAACGTACAGAATGCGACTTTTGGGACAGCATAATGAATCTCACGAAACGCACGGAAGCACTTATGGGACAGCCAGTTACCATAACACCTTTAACGTGTTAAACTCGTGCAACTTTGGGAACGGGACCTATACTCTTGAAAAAAGAAAAGATGAAGCATTTTCAAGCAATGAGGGAGCATTTTTATTATGTGATCAAATGTATCAGTGACCTAGTCAATGGAATGAAGACTGTATGATAGAACAGGGGTTCCCAAACTGTTTCGTTTCACGACACCCTTATTGTTTCAAGATACTTCTGCAGTGCCCAAGTCAGAATGTAAGCCTATCTAGCACTTGCAAGGCTCAGTTAGTGTAGTTTGGTTGCTTGCCTTAAGTTGAAAAAATAAACACATATTTCAAATTCAGAAACATTTTACATGTAAAAAGTACTAAATAAGCACATATTTGGAAGTGTCATTTCAGTGAAAGTATTTTTTTGTACATAATGTGTAATCAATTTGCAACCATGTGAGTAGTGGAACTTTTAGTTTTGTTTTGTTTACATGGTTAATACGGGTTCCATTTTTGCATCAGAAGTATGAAATGTACACTATATAATTACAAGCAAAATTGCACTAAATGTAGACAGGAATGGTATTTTTGGGAGTCATACTAGCAACACCACTGTTTTGGATGTAATACAGAATTTGTGAAGTAGTACGGAATGTAGTCTCTCTTTCCTCCTGCTGAACTTTCGTCAATAATTTGCAGATTATCATGTGAGGCTCATAGGAAGTTTTGTGCTCAAGGCCAGATCAAGATGTGATCAGGTGTTTAAAGAATTTAGGGGCATTATTCTACTGCTAGGAGACCTAAAGGTGACCCACCTAATCTAACAATCAAAGGATTTCAGAATATTTTATTACTACCAAGAGCCCTAAACCTAACCTGACTAACAATAACAAAAACATTTAGGAGTGAAATAATACTCCTTCACATCCCACACATGTGAAATAAGATGGTAGCAGCAGTCTGTATCTAAGACAACAGTAAATGAATGACTGCTTGCCAACAATCAGATAGAAGTGCATGGGAGGGAACAATTGTTCTCCAGAAAAAGTGTAGTAAGTAGTCACAAAACCTCTGAAGTATGTGTTAACGAACATAATCAGAAATCAAACCATGTAAATTACCACAGTGGTCTAGTCGGTAAGGACCAGCCCCCCGTGACGGAGTGATTAGCACATCGTGCTATAATTCCAGGGGTCCTGGCTTTGAATCCAGGTCTGGGCATGAATGTTTGTGAGTGTTCATTCATCAATTTCATCACTCATCCCCATCTTCGGAAATTAGCCAAAAGTGGCACAAAAAGCAAAGTAAAATAAAGCAAATCACTCACACTCTAGTTGGTAGGGCATTTGACTGTCACGTGGGCAGGGGCGCCGACTTGTCAAAATTATTGGGGGGGGCTCTGATCACTGAAATAAATTAATGAGACTCACTCTCTCCCTTTTTTAAGTTTTGGCCACAGTGTTCGGAATCTCATAAAAGCCTATGTTCTAATGCAGAATATTAATTGTCCACGGATGGTTATGTCACAAGTTTCGTCAACCATAATAGCAAAATATTCCCGACTTTTAATATCTGCTACCACGGAGCGCAAAACAGATCTCCCTAATATATCAATCATCTCGTTCTGAATGTCATGTTAGAGCCATTTGTAGCCCGAACGTCCTATCCACTACCCTAGTTCATGCACATCATCTTTTGAAACTCTTTTTAGAAAAATTTTAACAATACTCATAACTACATACTTAGTATATAGTAATAAGTAGGGCTCGGAAGTTGAAGAAAAATCCTTTTTACTTTTCCTAGTGTCCGAAGACGAGACCCAACATAATATATGTTCATTTTGGGTCATTGTACGCCAGAAAAAGGTGGGTTTTATTTGTCCTTTTTTGCCTTTTTCGGCATTTTTTGGCTTATTGGTCCTTTTTAACCTTTCTTTAGGTCTTAACGACTTTATTTGCAACTTCACCTTCTTTCGACTATGTTTTTACTTCCCATTCTCAATTCGAATCATCATCAGTTCATCACCTCTTAAACATCCTTTCTGTAGTAAAGAAAGAAAAAAGAAATGAATAAATATATTTTTGGAGGAATGAAGAAGGTACGGTACAAGGTCCATAAACCGTAAGTTGTCTGGAAGGTCGCGCTGTAAGTGGCAACTTTCTCTTGTTTTGAAGGTTTCAGTTTTTTCGGACTGTGTGTTCCATACCAGCAGAATTTTGTATTTTTTTATTCATTAAATATGTAATTAAAACTGAAGTTTTTAATTAATTTGAATCAAATTTATATGTCCTTTTTTTCGTTTTTAGGTCCTTTTTTGGCTATTTTAAGGTCTTCAACTTCCGAGCTCTGGTAATAAGTCATGTGTTTTGCTGTCTGTGGTCATAGCCCCCCAAAGTTGATGGTTTAGCGGCCTCAGCCCCCCAAATTGATGGTGTAGAACATTTCAAATGTGTATTTAAAGTTAAGTTCATGTGGCACAATTCAGAGTAAACTTTACAAAAGAAGCAAAATAATACATTAGATCCTCTTAAGCAAAATTATTAGGGGGCTCTGCCCCACATCGTTAACATTGGGGGGGGGGGCTCGAGCCCCCCAAGCCCCATGGAGTCGGCGCCTATGCACGTGGGGGACCCGGGTTCAGTTTCCAGGGTGGGTGATCTAAGGTCGGAATTTTTCTGACCTTGTCCCTGCAAAAAGTGGTTCTGGGGTTTGTCTGGGGTACCTGGGGGCAACCTTGGGGGATAAAGGCAGATGGAGCATAGTGCTGGTCACATCACCTCCAAAAGAGCAGAGACTGAAAATGTCTGGGGCCCTACCCCCACATCCCCTAAATGTGTCTTCATGGCATGGTTTACCTTACTACGTAAAAAATATAGTGGCCATGAAAGAATTTCGACAATTTCTTGGTTGTATCACTCTTGATTTTCTGCCCCTCTTTACTAATCATGATGATGAGGATGAGTGATGGTCAGATGTAATTGATAAAGGTACAGACAAAGTTTGGAACCTGAAAATTTTGTTGATGGGATTAAAAGTCAAACAATTGATATGCTTGGCCACAGAGCCAGCAAAATTGACCTTTCATACAAATTAGAAACATGCTTGTCATGAGGATGCTGATATACACTATCTGGCCAATCGTCACCGGACATCTGGAACGAGTACTTTAATCCGGTTTCAGGCGTCCGTCAGTATCGTGTGGGGCCACCTTTCGCAGCAAGTACAGCCGCAACCCTCTGAGGAAGACTGTCCACCAAATTGCGATAGGTTTCGACGGGAATCCTGCTCCATTCCTCTTGCAAAGCGGCGAACAACTCTTTAGTGTTTTTTGGGCAGTGTGGCCTGGCTCTCAACTGGTGCTCCAACTCGTCCCAAAGATGCTCAATCAGGTTGAGATCAGGACTTTGGGCAGGCCAATCAAGTTTTTGCACACCCATATCCTCGAACCACGTGTTCATCACACCTGCCATATGACATGGGGCATTGTCGTGCTGAAACAGATAAGGACCACTACCGAATTGTGCCCACAATGTCGGTAGCGCAGAATTGTCCAGGATCGTTAGGTATGCATCTGCATTCATGTTTCCATGCACTAACACAAGAGGACCAAGGCGCTTCCACACGCCTTTGGTGGGGTG
Source organism: Lepisma saccharinum (assembly GCF_977018435.1). Lineage (NCBI taxonomy): Eukaryota > Metazoa > Arthropoda > Insecta > Zygentoma > Lepismatidae > Lepisma > Lepisma saccharinum. The sequence continues at coordinate 68,097,786 of NC_139243.1, forward strand.
TCCGGTGACGAATGGCCAGATAGTGTATTCAGGAATATCATTCAGCATATTGTTGCCATATACCCTATAGGCCCCTACATGGGGTGTGTTTGTAGTTCATACGTGATCCATGTGCATTTACACAATGCACAATTGCAAACACATTCTTGAAATTTGCATATTTTTGCATTTCTTAGCATTTACACATGGTTCTACACATTTTGAATGTGCATGCAACTGGTTCAGACACATAAAAATTATGGAAGTATTTCATGATAAAGTACGTGGGCCACATGTCAGGACTAAATACATCAGATATTCGAGTTTCTGCATTGTGAACAAATTTTATGTTATGTAAAACATGAACATATATTAATTGCAAAAAAAAAAAAATCAACATAAATTTAGATCAGTACATTTGGTCACCAGCCCTACATGGGTAACGGTTTTGAAAGTTGAATGATTTTATCAACATTTTTACACATTGTACAATGTGTATGTATAATATGGGATGTAGTTTCATTAATTATGAAATGGGAACTTATTATGTGCAGACAAAAATGTTATGCTTTCTTCTTTTTCTTCGAAATATAAAATATATAATGATTAAATAACAAATATTTGCTCACGCTCTATCTCTCTCACTCTAGTATTACTAGCGTTTTATTTACATATAGTAGCTCTTGGCTTCCAATGAAAACAATTGAGTAAGCATGTATTTATTTGGGCAACAGAACAAGTGTTTTTATTGTTGTTGTTGATTAGGTTTATTTTACTTTGCTTTTCTGCCACACTTGGTTATCGCAAAGATGAGGATGAGAGTGATATATGATGGAATTGATGAAGGCCGGGATTCGAACACGTGACGAGCGTGCATTCTTGTTCCTGTGTGTTGTACTCTGCAGTGAATAATGAAATGAAAAATTTATTTCAAAACTCAGAAACCCAAATGAATATCATTGAAGAAACTACAAATATGTGTGTATTGTTACCTGTTTATCCCCTTAAATATATTGAATTTTTAGTAACAGTTAGATATAGTGAAAACACATTTCTTCAAATTTACAGGAGAAAAGACAGGAAAGTACTTACGGAATTGAGTTCCTGTGGACTTTTGGAAGCTGGGAATAGTGTTTTTTCATTCATGCAACTTATTCGGCCGGTACATAATGTAATTTTTGACATTCATGTATCTCCATTGCACTACAGCTTGTGCCACCATTACCGTCGACTACGTGAATCAAATGTCCCGTGCGTTCGATTATGTAACCCCCTGTCACTGTAGCAACCACGTGGTAGTTTTACAAGATGATGCGTGAGAGGTTTTTTTTTTCAATTAAATTTTCTAAGTTTGCCTAAGCTAAATGAACCTAACCTTCCGTGAATGGTTCGTTCGGTTAATAAGTGTTAGTGTAGCAACCACGCGGTAGTTTTACAAGATGACTTGTGAGCGTTTATTTTTTATTTTATTTTTTCAATTTAATTTTCTATGTTTGCCTAACCTAACTGAACCTAACCTAACCTTCCGTGAATGGTTTGTGGATCAATTTTCGCTTAAAGACCTCTTGTGAATAGTTTGTGTAGCATTTATCAGTTCATAAGTTTGGAAACACTGCATATCAGCTGACGATAGACAATGTGAGTCAAGATTTGCCTGCCGAATTAGCAATGACCAAAAAAAAACATAATCCCAAGTTGAAAAATGTTCCGCTATGCATATAAGGTAAGTACAAATGTAAATAATTCGGAAATAAATGAGTTAAATGTGTTTTCACTATATCTAACTAGTACCACAATTTTTACATGGTTCTATTCGATTGTGATTTACGTCTGTTAACATCAGTGACCTCGACACTTGGTATAGCAATCCGAGGGGTGCTGAACGGTGGTTGGTGGGGGTCATAACCCACCCCTCCCCCACACACACACTTTAGCACCCAGTATTTCTAAAAAAAAGTACACGTAACTCCCACCCCCTTTTGAAAATAAAGAACGATTTCATTTGATTACTAAGCCAGAGATCCCGGCTTGCCATGGGTGTTCTTCGTGTGTGTGTCCCTTCATCAATTTATCATCTTCGCGATTAGCCAAAAGCGGCAGGAAATCGAAGTAAAATAAACCAAATCTAACAATCTATCAATGATTTGATATTTGTTACTTAGAGTAGATTTTTTGTCACATTTGGTTAACTGTGAAAATGATACGATATAATTAAGGAAGGGACTAACATAAAGAAAACCCATCCCCAGGTGGGGATTTGACCCCCACAGTTGGTTGATTTGGTGTTTTAAGCCCACGTCATGCACAGAAAGGCTAATCGGGACTGTCCCTAGAGTCTACAGTGGGAACTGAACCACTATGTGCCTCCACTGGGTACCGCCGTCCCTCGTAGAAGAGTGGTGTTAGCATATCAAGTTTCAACATCAGGAGCCCCGGATTCAAATCCCGGCATGGGCATGGATGTTTGTGAGTTTCCATTCATCAATTACATCATGTCATCACTCCTCCCCATCTACACAAATTAGTCAAAAGTGGCACAAGAAGCAAAGAAAAATAAAGCAAATAAAAAAATCCACTGGTTACCGATCCAGGACCACTTGCATTCCAGCATGGAGGTCGGCCGTCAACAAATACTAGAGGAAAGGGATAACCATTCGGATACGTGGGTGTCGGTAAAGCAAACTGCATTTTCCCCCAGCGATAATTTTCAATTGGTGTTTGAAACACCATCTATGTGTATGATTAACTTTTTTTTAAAAAAAATTTGCATTGCTTGATTGGTAAATGTCTGTTATATCGGAGACACATTAAAATTTGATATTTTGTGTTTCGGATGGTTCGTACTTACCAACTGTGTATTGCGGAACATAGTTGAAGGTGCCATTATGATTTTTACACGAAAATAACTTCGATTTTTCACGTTACAAGTAATTCTTTTGGTTCCTTTCTTCCATTGCGGAACATACAATATGGCACACACAGCTGTTGATCATCGCACGTCGTGCTTGTGTATTGTCGATTTGGAGTGGGTATGCAGTGTTTCCACCTTCTTAACCGAAAAATACCTACTTTCGTGTTTATTATGTCATCACAAACCATTGACGGATAGCCCCAAAAACCATTCACGATAGACCCAAGAACCATTCATGATAGCCCCATGAACCATTCACAGATAGTTCCAAAAAAAATTCACGATAGCCCCACGAACCATTGACAGATAGCCCCAAAAATCAATCATGATAGCCCCATGAACCATTGACATATAGCCCCAAAAACCATTCACCATAGCCTCATGGACCATTTCCATCAAGGTTGGGTTGGATTAGGTTAGGTAAGCATAGTTAAAAAAAAATTCTCATAAAAAAGGCACGTTTGGAAACACTGGCGAGACTTTCAACGTTTGCACCATCTGCAGGAACATAATGGAAACGACAACATAATGTTGTCACTTTGCACAAAATGCAAGTTTATTATATCAAAAGACCTTATTTCTTGTTGTGCAGCATTGTACGGTGAGAAAATACCTGCACGAGCTTTCAAAATGCTATAGAAACTCATTTCCATCAGTAGTTTCTTCTGTAAAAATGAAGAAATGTGTCTCTGATATAACAGACATTTACCGCTTGATTTCCCTTATTTCTCCATCTCACGATCTCATTACTCAAGGATCAGAGTTCAAGCCCTGGCCTGTGCATGAGCGTCTCTTTGTAACCACCCTTCACCCATTTAATTTAATCAACATTCATTGTCATGACAGAAGTAAGGTAAAGTGATGGCAGAGCAATGCTAACAATAAGAAAACGTACTAATCTGATATTCCCGGACAGATTTCTTCATTTTTACAGAAGAAACTACTTACGGTAATAAGTTTCTGTAGCATTGTCTAACATCTGGAAGGTGTTTTGTGTCATGTGGGAATGTTTCATAGGGGAAATTCAACCATTGGCACATAACCCCACGAACCATTTCCGGTAAGGTTAGGTAGGGACACATATAGGTTACAATAGTTAAAAATTGGTTTTAAAAAAAAATATGCATAGCCCCACACACCATTCTCGCATAGCGCCACGAACCATTGACATATAGCCCCACAAACCATTTGCGGAAATGTACGTTCTTCAGTTACATTAACACTTTTTTTTTAAAAAAAAAAAATGCAATTACTTTGATCAAAAAAACGTGAATACACGTTAAAGAATGTTCTGCGAAACAGAGATAGGTAAGTACAAATGTCAAAAATTGACAAAACGAAGAAGTTATAGGTGTCCGGGGAATATCAGATTTTTACCAGAAAATACAAATACAAATAATGATACTACTTTACTATACCGGAGACACCTATCAATGATATATTTCACAATGTTTTATATTGCTAACGTACTATTCTAGTGGCCGCGGTGGCTCAGTCGGTAACGCGTCTGACTACCATGCTCAAGGTCCCGGGTTCGATCCCCGGCCGGTTCAAATCCGGGAACTTTTCTAACGTTGGAAGCGGCCCCGGCGCCCACCCAGCGTCGAATAACATGGGTACCTGGGGGGTAAAGGCGGTCAGGGGCGTGATGCTGATCACATCACCCCCACTCATGACCGGATCAAGAAAGTGTGGGGCGTTACCCCCACGCCCCCTATACGCCTTCATGGCGTAGTGCTAAGCAGAGGGGAGAACTTTACCTTTTTTTTTTTACGTACTATTCTGCATTGCGGAACATTTCTTTAGGTGAAATAATTAATTTCTAACGAAAATAATGTATTTTCTTTACATTAACGAGTACTTACTGTTGTTCCTTATTTCCCACAAACCATCCATGGGTAGCCCCAAAAACCATTGACATTAGCCCAAAAATTCACAATAGCCCCACGAACCATCACGGGGATGAGATATGCCTACCAGGTTAGGTTTGGTTCCATTAGCACTCCTTTTGTTCAATTTAGCATATACGGACTACATCGGTTTTTCTCGATGAAAGAAAATACACGGAATTCTTCTAATTTTAACCTTCCACGTCCTGCATTAAACTTCTTTCTTCAAGATTCCATGTTGAATTACAAATTCCACGGCATCTTCCGCACCCGGTAACAACTTCAACGACGCATCCTCGACATGTCATCTTGTAAAAGCAGCAATAGCACGTATTGTGCTCTCGTGCAGAAAGCAAATGGCGGCAGCAGCAATAGCACGTCGGAATTAGATTCTCATAGAAAACAACATGCATTCGCATTAAAATGGTTCAAAACTACATTCCCGAACATCAACAACGCTACAGAAAATTATTTGCGTAAGTACTTTCTCCTGTAAATTTTAAGAAATCCGTCTCCGGTATATTAAAGTGTTACCCAAATAATTTTCTCCAAGTGCATCTGCAGGGCACTGTGAAATCTGGAGTCCAGAGTCCTCTGTTTATGATTGCCCTCGTGACTTAAGTTCATTAGCTACTTATTGTGATTAAATCTATACAGCTAGAAAAAGTGATGGTAGGTGGCAAAAATTCGGTACTAGTTACATATAGTGAAAACACATTGGAACGACTTGAGATTACCGGACCCCTCTTCGATTTTCTTCATATTTGGCATACTCACTAATTGAGGCCTCCTAATCACGAATCTGAAGTTAAAATTTGTCGGAAACTTCTAGAAATTGCAAAATGAGAGAAAATAAGGCATTAGTTTTCGGAATGGAAACCGTCGATTTTCGCGAACTTTTTGTTTCACAAGCAAATATATATATTCCTGATACTACCACGACACCAAATTATAACTGTTTGCCTAACCTAACCGAAACTAACCGAACCACGCACCAATGGTTCGTGGGGCTAGCGTCAATGGTTCACAATTATTTGCAATTTCTAGATCCTGATACTACCACAACACGAAATTTTGGTAAATATGCGATATCGCCCGGACGGATTTCTTCAAATTTACAGGAGAAAGTACTTACTGAAATGAGTTTCTTTAGCATTCTGGACGTTCTTGGAGGTATTTTCTTTCACGGAAAGTAAAAACTTCGTAGTTTAATGCTGCCGAACAAGAATTAATCACTTTTTATGTAAGAAATTGGCCTTGCCTGCCACATTATGCCGTTGTTTCCATTGTGTGCATGCAGATGGCGAGTGCGTTGAAAGTCACACGATCTCCGCAGTGTTTCCAAACGTGCCTTCTTTTTACGAAAATTTCTATTTTTATCTATGTTCGTCGTGCTTTCTTTTTTCGATGAATTTAGGGGTGAAATGAGTGCTAATGGAACCTAACCTAAACGTCAATGGTTTGTGGGGCTACCCATGGATGGATTTTGGGGCTAACGTCAATGGTTTGTGGGGCTACCCGTGGATGGTTTTTGGGGCTAACGTGCATGGTTTGTGGAGGTAAACATGAAAAAAAAAAATCGGAATAGTACGTAATTTTCCATCATGAAGGTTTGAAACACTGCTTGCACACTGAAAATCGACAAAACACAAGCTGGCGCATCATGACGCGTGATGATCCATTACGAGTGCACCCCATTTTGTCTATTACAGAAGCGGATCAAGTAAGACAAATAATCAATCGTAATATGAAAAGTTTACAGTATTTTATGGAAAAAGGCATAACTTCACCTTAAAGAAAGTTCTGCAAGGCAAAATAGGTAAGTACCAGTGGTAAAATTAAGGAAATAAATGAGTGAAAGGTGTCCGGGCGTTATCGCATATTTACCGAAATTTTAACTATGTTTGCCTAACCTAACTGAAACTAACCTAACCACGTGCCAATGGTTCGTGGGGCTAGCACCAATGGTTCGTGAGGCTAGCGTCAATGGTTCGCAATTTCTAGACGTTTCCGACAAATTTTAACTTCAGATTCGTGATTAGGAGGCCGCAATTAGTGACTGTGTCAAATATGAAGAAAATCGGAGAGGGGTCCGGTCATCTCAAGTCATACCAACACATTAACTATATCTAATTGTTACCATACCAAAATTGCATTCGTAGCATGATGAAATCGCAATAAAACAAAAGGAACTTGGGGCCCCTTTGGTTTTAGGCTCCGTTCTCTTCCAGCTTGAATTCCTTGCTAATTTCACCCCTCTAAAGAACACACATAGATGAAAAAATCTGCATAAACCCCTGGCACTGATACGGAGTGGAATTACATTACACCCAAAGTATATACCACTGAAGGTACTAATTTTCGGAACGAGTTTACAATACGGACCACTCTCCAATTTGTATGAAATTTTGCCTACTCACTAACTATGAACTCCTAATCACGAATCTGCATGTAATAAATAATTGGTGGTCAAGTATGGAAATCGAGAAAAAAACGAAATAAACTATGTTTTCTTAACGTAACGTAACTCTACCATAAGAACAATAGCTCCACGGAAGACGCCATTTCCCCAACGAAGAAATCAACAGGCAAGACAAGGAATAGTTCTCTTAGCTAAAATATTAATTTTTCTTTGTATTTATGCTAATGAAACCTAACCTAACAGGCCTAACCTAACCTCCTAGGCATTCCTCGTCTGACGTCAGCAAGATTGTTGTGCGTAAAGGAAGACCATTAACGAATTGCGAAAGAAAGATGGTTCCGAGTTGCTGTGTATGGACAATCACCCTGGTAAATCGCAAGGTTATTTTACAAGTTCTACACGTAAATGTACAATTTTAACAAGTGAACGCCAAATATGAACTACAGATACGTCATCAGGACACCGAAATTAGTAAGTAGGCGAAAATTATATAGAAATTGGAGAGTGGTCCGGTATTGTAAACTCATGCCTAATTTTCTTCCAGGAGAACAAGATAACCAACCTTACCAACTCCATGTGTTCGAGGTAAACATAAACAAGAGGGTTGAAAAAACAAAACAGTAACCGAAGCGCCAAATAGGCTGCAGAGTTGCCAGATCAAAATTAGAAAAGTCCTCCTATCAGGATATGACGTCCGGTCGAAAGTAGAAATATAGAATTGACAACTTATGCAAAGGCTTATCGTACAAACTTTCACAGTGCATAGAGATCGCAAAGACAAAACAACTTTTCTTAATTATTTTTTGGCAACTGTCTGCTGCCACGTTCTTTTTTCTGCTAACAACTCAAAAAAAGAAGAAGAAGACAAGCCAATCATATGATGCGTAACAAAATGTTGGCGTTTACAAGACGCAACGAGAGATCACGTGATTCAAGATGGCGAAACTAGGGTCGACGGCGTAATGAGCTCCTGCTCTCTCTCTCTCTCTCTCTGTGTCATGCGGAAGAAAGTGGTCCGTCTCTCCTAGGAAGCCAAAGTTTAAGGTGACATGATTTCCGTTCTGTAATATTGATTGATTTAGTTTATTTTACTTCGCTTTTCTGCCACTTTTGGCTAATCGCAAAGACGAGGGTGAGTAATATGATGAAATTGATGAAGGGACACTCATGGGTCGACCGGCATTCGAATGTACCATTTGATTTTAACTAAATCTGGGACTAATTATTAGGAAAGAACGTGTCTCATTGAGTTTTGAATTGTTTTTTTATTATTATTTTATGCACAGATAGGCTAATTGGGACTGGATTTACAGTTTAATGTAACTTCGTTCTACCATCCTTTCCAGCGGCTCTGCAAACTACTCTTTTGCTACTTGATGTTGACTAACGCCACGTCATACCTTTTTGCTAATATTTGTCATCAGTCAGACTCATTTCAATGGCCAATAACCCCCTTCCCCCTCCGTTCTCCTCCAAGTAACTTCCCCTGCATTCATGATGTGTGATTTGATTTATTTTCATCATATGTGTGCAATGCATTTGTAATATCGGACATGTCAATGAATAGTGCAACGTGGGGCGTATTATTGAGCAAAGAACTAGGTACATGACCTTCAATGACCCCTGAGAGACAATAGACGTATTAGAGTTCCAGAATGAACCTGGCTGGCTTCCCAGCGACCTCCACAGAGTGTCTCTTTAGTCAAGCTGCGAACCATCATATCGTAGCGTTCCTCTGAACGCGGGGATCTTAAATAGGGATGTACTATTAGTACGAGTTGATGGTAGAGACAGCCCTGAACGGGCAGGTACAAATATCTAACTATTCATTAAAATAGACTCATGATTCGTTTCTAGACTGAAGTGAGCAATGCAAATGGCAGAATGGGTGTAGACTAGCTTACCCTGTTCGGTTTAGAAATAAGACCAGTAGCTCCTGCTTCCCCGATGATTCCAGATTAAAATACCTCGTGTCGCTCTCATGCGCACGTATTTAAACACTCGCTTGGCCTCTCGTCACCTCTTGCCAAAGGCCAGTGTTCTTACCATTTCCTGTAGAATGCTTATTCTACACATTCTGAGCAGGAGCTGACAAGGTCTGCCAGGGTCAATATTTCTTAATCGAACGGGGTATGGTACGACACCCCCTCTTGCAAGACAATTTCTAAAATTGAAATTGTAGTCATGAAAAGTTTAAATTGAACCTTCTGCCATTCACCAAAATTTAAAAGGTTTTTGTTTATTACATGAAAAAAAAGGTTACATAAAATAAAATAATAAAAAAAAAATGTCGGAGACCCTTCACCGAAAATTAAATGGAACAGAATTAAGCTCAAGCTTGAAAGCTGAAAGAAAGTCTTTTGTTTTCATTAGCCACACGCTGGAAGAGTCTTTCGTAATCAACAATGCTGACGGTTGGTCAACATGGGATATAAAGTGTTGTTCGCAGGTCCGTGGAGTCAGCGGAAAGTTCAACACACTGCATCGTAACGCGATACATGCGACTTGCTTCTGAACAAGTGCTAAATAAGCACAGAACGTAATCCGTGAGAAACTTTAATGCCGCATGCTCGCAATCTTCCGCCTCATCAGGATGACAGTTCGAGGCGAGAGCAAAGGATCGTGGTAAACACCAAACTCCACTGGACTGCGCACAACCACACGAAGATTAAAAAATAGATGAAGGTTATGTTTGCACTTGCCACTGACGTTCTTAGCACACTATGTGTGCACACTATGACCTGAGAAATGAGACGGCAGGGCAATCCAAATACATTCCAACCCCGGAGTCCTGGGGTACGAAGCACTGTTCTGTGACATACACGGTCCTTGACCGATCATTTTCACTCCGGGACCGGATTCGAATCCCGGTGTGGAAAGTTCCGGAATACTGTCAGCAAAGGTCAGATGAAAAGACGTGGGCCGTGGGGCGGGCGAACACAGGGTAGTCCATGGGAAGCCACTCCAAGTAGCGGTTCCAAGCCCCAAAAATATGCCTTGTCCAATGGCGAACACTGGGGGGATGTTAGGATAGGCCCCCGAAAGTTCACAGCAGACGCCATTGCATACAGTAATTATGGCCACTGGTAGGATGAAACGTCACAGGTGGCCTGGCAGGTTGCTGATCCACAGGGCTGGGTCTCAACACATTTGGGTCGTTGACTGTACCCGGAAAGTTCCAATATGTGGTGAAGGACACTGCCTGGCCTTACAGAGCAAAAGGGGACGATGTACATGAAAGATGTTCATGCTTCTTCTTAAGGGGGTTACAGTCGTGGGGGGGGGGGGTTTCCTCTGTAAGATGACATTTCTTCTGATGTTTCTGACGCTCTTCTGATCCTGGGATGTCACTTGGAATAGGGTTTTCGGTGCTGCTACGTGACATACACCGCTGAAGCCCAAAGGAGGCTGGTGGGCTCCAAAGCCTTCAGGAATGCGTTCTTCTTGCGGCCTCAAAAAAAATCGCTGGGCGACTTTCGAAATTCCTTGAACTCGTGGAATTCCCGAACAGGGGAGGAAACAGGTTGGACATGGGAAAAACTACATTGCTCTCAGTCATTCAATATTGAAAATATATAAAAAATGTGTAAAGTAATCGTCTTTAATAGGCAAGTGAAAATCATGAGTAAAAATAAGTAAACTAAAATAAAATAAACTGCCCATTAAGTGATATAAAGTATAAAACAAAGTTTGAATGAAGGCTAAAGAAAATAAAAGGCGGAAAATGTTATTTGACGCCTTAACACTGGAACACCATTAAAATGAAAATCTAACTTCATCAAAAGTAATATATGTATATATTGACTAAATTATATATATATAGCCCCTGGCTTCTCCCAAATATAAAATAATGTGCACTATAAAACTAAAGTTATGACATGGCACCAAATGCCCTTTGTTGGGACATGATCATTATACAATAAAATAAACGAAAATATCTAGGTTTAAATATTGATAAATATATAAAAGTAATATGTAGATGGTATAAAATATATCCCCTGGTATCAGAAAGTTAACCCGACGAAATCCATTAATATCATGTCAGAAGTGTCAAAACATTGTAAAAAATGAGGAACTGACGAAAAAATAATTAACCCAAAATTTGGTAACGTCACAGCTGTTAAAACGGACCTAGCCACAAGTAAAATAAAAGAGTAACTGACATGGCTCCAATGACGTTAAGATCATTAATTACGAAAAATACATAATAAAATGGATGAATAAATCAAGGCGACATAGTGACGCATTGTTAACGCTCGCTAGTCAAGGTTGGTTTGCGCTTGCATACGCCTGACGTATAGCATAAATAAACAGTTAAAATGAAGTTCCAAATTAGTAATAGGATAACAGTAAATTCAAAACTGAAACTAAACTGGGTTATTGATTTAGAAAACATTTCTTGGCTATCTGTGAAGTAAATTTACGGTTCTGAGAATAAAGGGAAAAAATATATATAAGGCATTGCGTTAAACAGAAAAGAGGAAAAACTACTCTACGTCATGCTATAGCCCGCCGTGTATTTTCTTTGTCACTTAGCATAAATGCTCGCCGCGTAAGAGATTACACTTGACCCATGACAACTGTAAGCGTCTAAATCCACTCTTTTGAGTTTTTAGCCTAATAAGGTAAACAAAACTACTTTTTATGGTTGCCTTAGGAAAAAAAATTGAAACGGAACCGTAAATGAACATCATGACGCCGGGCCGGGAGAAAATTATAGGATTTCGTATGATATTACTTCAACTAAAGTCTATGACGTGTGGGAGAGTAAAATATAAGCACAATTACTCGCTATTACCTACTTTACGAAGATTAACACGAAATTAATCTGTAAGAAGTAATTAATTTCATTCCGGAAACTTTTGAAAATTCTGAAAGAACTAGAAAAAAATCGCATAAATAAGCGCCCTTGAAGAGGCTCTTATTCACACCTCGTTGAAGGCTAGGAATTTCAGTGTCGAAGCCAGCTGAGTGTAAAGTTCATCTACAACAAATTCCGCATCCATCCCGACACTTGAAGGGAAAAAAAAAAGGTGTCATCAAATTCTCTCTCGTGGAGACTGAAATAGGATACGTTTCTTCCGCTAACGCGAAACTGGAAATTTACGCACGGAAATCTGGCGACTTAGATGGAAGGAAAATCCTGGACTTGAGTCTTGCGACTGCACATATCCTGAGTTCGAAGGAACAAAAGGAAAACAACGAATGAATCGTGCTTTCGGTGCAGAGATTAAACTTGCGTGTTTAAACCTATCGTGAGCTAACGGAATGTAAACGTGATTATACCTAAGGGGAGGGCTTTATTGATTATACTATTCGCAATACTTCATCGTTATTTAATGAAAAAAAATGACAACCAGTTTTGCCTTAATTTAAACAACCTTTTTAACTTTTATCGCTATTTAGTGATTTAGTGATTTGCGATGCGATTAAATAACCACACGAAATCTGTTGAATAATGGTGAAGAGTGTTTATTTAAACATTAAGGAATGCCGTAACTCGAAATATAAATATCATAATATAAATACAAATGAAATTTAAGGTATTTAAAATTCAAAGCTAGAAAACGCAAAAGGAGGAATATTAAGCTATCCTTTAATAAATAGCTGAAAGAGACAATAAATATATGGATAATAACAAAAAAAATCTCGTTAATATGTGAAATACTCCACGCCTTGAATACCGCTTACGTCTCGTTCTACTTTTCATTACAAGTTGGCTTACGCCTAACTATGGTGTTTTAACAAACTAAAAGTCATGCAGACTAAGTCATTCTTATGTCATTGCGCTACAATGACAGTGTCATTCCTCTTGCTACGGGTACCTCTGTGTACACAATTAATTCGTAGGGGAAGACATAACCTTAAAACTAATGGAAGGGAGCGTCACACTTACCACTTTTAGTAGCGGACATCATTGCTCCTCTATTCCTTAAAACATATATATAAACACTTGCGCACTCTTTTATATTTCACTACCGGTATTTCTGCGCGTACAACTAAAAACACCTATTTTATCCCTTAGCTAGAACATTGAATCAACGAGCGGGTTATACTCTAAACGAATGGTAGCGTCACTCTTACTACTTACGCCAGCGTATAGTAGCGGACATATAATTGCTCCTCTATTCCTAGAAATATAATTAGCGTTTCGTTTTTTCACATATTAACTTTACTTTAGTAAAAAAAATATTCCTTAAACAAGGTAAAAATAAAAATGCTCTGCGACTGACTCGTGTATTCTCTCGACTATCTCCTTATCAATTTGCACTACAATTATTAGTACCAAGGCTCCCATCTTCGGGGCGAGAAGATTTCAGTCATTTTAAATTACGAGTGAGTCGACCTCTGATCCTTGTGCATTTCAAAACTATACGTGATAAAATTAAATATCCTCCTTGCGATAATCTTTAACAGTTTAACTTAAAAGACATAAACACAAACGGCGTTACTTTTCGGATCATTAACAAGTTACGGTCTGTTTTAAAAATATATATGAAATTGAAACTTTAAAGGACTTTAATTAATTAAAAACACAATTGACTTCAGCAATACTCTCTGCTGTGACCCACTAAGTACACACACCATGGTGTGATTGAGTCGTATCGTTTATAGCCGAACTATTATAAGTCACGCACCAAATGCATGTAAAAAAATTACCAAATTGTATTTCAAGAGACTACTGCAAGGACAAGGGTCATCAAAATCAAGTGCCACTTTCAAAATTTAGATAAAATCCTGGGAATTGATGAAAATTTCCCAGGTGGTAGTTTTGTCATAGCCATCAGGGCCTGACCGAAGGTACCGGGTTCGAGCGAACCACGGCGTTACTAGGAGCGGAATGACAAGGGCTCGTCGGTAGACGTGCCCGGGCTAGCCAAATTCTGGGCGGAATATGACACTCGAATGTCCGACATCGAACCTTCCGGCGCGCGGAATGACGGACGTACCTTATGCCACATCGCAACGACGCGGAAAACCGCGACTGTTGCCTCATTGCCCGTGGCTACCAAAGGAAACATTCTATTTTCGTTTCCTCCGCATTGTAATGTGCTTTAATGCAGCGGGTGATTAGCCTATTGGGTGGGTGTGGTGGGTAAGGACTGAATTAAAGCTGAGTATCGACATTAACCATCATTAACATTAAAACTGCGTGCTACGCAGCTTTCCCCAAAAATAAAGATTCGCGGAGAAAAAAAACAATTCTGACATGTCACTATTTAACAAATTTCAATTTTCATTTATTTCAGAGTGAAATAAATGAAAAAATTCCGCAACTCCACTACGTAGCGCTAATTTACATCACAATTCCGTAAAATGGATGAAAAGCCCAAGCATCTCAAACCACGTAGCGTTCCTCTGCACGCGGGGATCTTAAATAGGGATGTACTATTAGTACGAGTTGATGGTAGAGACAGCCCTGAACGGGCAGGTACAAATATCTAACTATTCATTAAAATAGACTCATGATTCGTTTCTAGACTGAAGTGAGCAATGCAAATGGCAGAATGGGTGTAGACTAGCTTACCCTGTTCGGTTTAGAAATAAGACCAGTAGCTCCTGCTTCTCCGATGATTCCAGATTAAAAGACCTCGTGTCGCTCTCATGCGCACGTATTTAAACACTCGCTTGGCCTCTCGTCACCTCTTGCCAAAGGCCAGTGTTCTTACCATTTCCTGTAGAATGCTTATTCTACACATTCTGAGCAGGAGCTGACAAGGTCTGCCAGGGTCAATATTTCTTAATCGTATCTCTTAAGTTCTCATTTAGACAATGTAATTTGTGCTAATAATAAGCAAGGTTTGAAGTTTCATACGTTTGACGAGATATTTTTTTTATCTATTTTCAGTTAAAATTATTCCTGGCCGACAGTTTGACTTTATCTTCTTGACCCCTCCTTGAATAATTCCTATTTACATTGCACTAATTGCATTGTTTCTAAAAACTAACTAAAATACCCGAGAAAATTTTAAGTTAAATTTATTTTGTGTAAAAATATGTGATTTATCAAATTTATTGATTTGATATTTATTGGCCGAAAAGTAATTAATTTATTCTCAATAATAACTAAAAATAACAGTTGTGGTCATTTTAGCAAGTTTAGGTTCAATAATTGCTACATATTTCAACAAGATGCAGTTTTTCCTATATTTATTAATTTTAATTGCATTTATCTCTCATGTCAATTCCCTATTCTTCAAGGAAGTGGTCATAAGATCTTTCCAATACCCGTACATTATTTGTTCAGTAATTACGTTAACACTAGTTTTTATTTGTATGTTAATTCTTGCCTTCATTTGTTGTCAGCGAAGATGTAAAAAGTTAAAAGTTTTGGAAAATAATTTCCCGAGGGAAATGGAACGAGTAAATATGTCTTCAAGTGTACAATTTTTAAATATATCCCAGTCGGATAGCGACTCTTGACACAGTGGTCCCACCCAACCCGTTACATGTCGAAATCTTGCGTCAGTTTTTACCTTTCAAGACCCCTTTTATGACCAAGCAGATACTCCAAACGTAATTATCCCACTTGAAATTCCTCCCGTCCGTCTAGATACATTTAATGTTGCATGTCAAACTCTTAATCAATTAAAGTTAGATGATGTTAACACCTCATCTCGCTCTGTTCAAACTAATCCTGTTAAAGTAAAAAGAGTTAAAGGAGTTACGGTGAAAACACAAAACGTGGATGTGTCTCGAACCGACGACCCCCAGCCCCACTCTGAACCAATTGACCCTTTCATTCAAAACATGTTTTACGACGACATATAATCAAGCTGCCTTTCCACGCACTCCCCTAGCCGTTATGCAACAGAGTTCGTAGCAGCTTGGGGCGCCGAACAAACATCTCCCCCTTTTTATTTCCCTCCGTTTTTTAATCCCGAGGAGATCCAGGTACATCAAGAACCAAAAGTTCATGAAAGGTACTCTCTTCCTCTTCCTATTTGCTCCTTGGCACCGCCTCCCTCGTTACCAGTCCTAAGTTTCTATCGTCGTGTTCCTCGCAGAGAAAGAACACGTTCCTGTTATTGGTCATCACTCACGGGGGGCTCCGCCCATCCAGAACGGTCGCCATATGTCTTCCCTTCCCTTCCTTTCCCCCCACCCCGACTCCGATCAAACATCCAGTAGAGTTGAAAAGATGTCTTTAGCTAGACTCCTCGAGTTCCTGCTTTATGCTGAATTGCATTTCCCTCGCAGTTATCTTAATCGAGGCCACTTCGGTGCGCAGTTTCTACTCCACATTCGAGTTAGCGGAAGACACATATCTTATTTCAGTCTCGGAAAGAGAGAGAATTTGATGACACCTTTCTTTGTTGTGGATGAACTTTACACTCAGCTGGCTTCGGCAATGAAATTCCTAGTCTCCAAACGAGGTGTGAATAATAGCCTCTTCAATGGCGCTTATTTATGCGATTTTTTTCTCGTCCCTTCAGAATTTTCAAAAGTTTCCCAAATGAACTTTAATTACCTCTTACAGATTAATTTCATGTTAATCTTCGTAAAGTAGGTAATAGCGAGTAATTGTGCTTATATTTTACTCTCCCACACGTCATAGACTTTAGTTGAAGTAATATCATACGAAAGCCTATACTTTTCTCCCGGCCCGTCATGATGTTCATTTACGGTTCCGTTTCAATTTTTTTCTTAAGGCAACCATAAAAAGTAGTTTTTGTTTACCTTATTAGGCTAAAACCTCAAAAGAGTGGATTTAGACGCTTACAGTTGTCATGGGTCAAGTGTAATCTCTTACGCGGCGAGCATTTATGCTAAGTGACAAAGAAAATACACGGCGGGCTATAGCATGACGTAGAGTAGTTTTTTCCTCTTTTCTGTTTAACGCAATGCCTTATATTTTTTTTTTCCTTTATTCTCAGAACCGTAAATTTACTTCACAGATAGCCAAGAAATGTTTTCTAAATCAATAACCCAGATTAGCTTCAGTTTTAAATTTACATTTTTTACCTAAGAGAGACAAATGCGCCCCCCCCCCCCTATTTTGCCGACGGTTTCAGACCGGTCAAGGCAACCTCCTAGGGTCACACCCGGGATGTTTATGGTTTCCTTTGAGCAATTTTAATTAGATTTTTTTGCTTGATTAGTATTCTAAACCGTTTTTTCCATTTTTCTCCGTTTATTTAGATCAATTTGTTTCATGAAATATTTTTGTCCCATTTTCCCGTTACTATTATCCTATTACTAATTTGGAACTTCATTTTAACTGTTTATTTATGCTATACGTCAGGCGTATGCAAGCACAAACCAACCTCGACTAGTGACCGTTAACAATGCGTCACTATGTCGCCTTGATATATTCATCCATTTTTATGTATCTTTCGTAATTAATGATCTTAACGTCATTGGAGCCATGTCATTTACTCTTTTATTATATCTTAGTGTTCCCGAATTTACTTGTGGCTAGGTTCGTTTTAACAGTTGTGACGTTACCAAATTTTGGGTTAATTATTTTTTTTCGTCAGTTTCTCATTTTTGCAATGCTTTGACACTTCTGACATGATATTAATGGATTTCGTCGGGTTAACTTTCTGATACCAGGGGATATATTTTATACCATCTACATATTTTCGTTTATTTTATAGTGCCATGTCATAACTTTAGTTTTATATTGCACATTATTTTATATTTGGGAGAAGCCAGGGGCTATATATATATAATTTAGTCAATATATACATATATTACTTTTGATGAAGTCAGATTTTTCATTTTAATGGTGTTCCAGTGTTACGGCGTCAAATGACATTTTCCGCCTTTTATTTTCTTTAGCCTTCATTCGTATCTCGTATCTCTTAATATTATCTTGAAACGGGGATGTAGAAAGCGCAGTAGACCTACTACAGCACATTGTAAAAAGAGCGGAGAGGGATGAATACACGAGACAAGACTGGTTGTGCAATTGTTATTTTACGTTGCTTTTCTTCCTGTTTAGGCTAATCTAGACAACGAGGACGAGTGAGTGTCGATATGATGGAATTAATGAACATTTACAAAGAACAATCATGCCCGGGCTGGGATTCGAACCCGGGGCCCCTGGCCTCGTAGCGCGATGTGCTAACCACTAAATCGCGGAGGGTCGGCACGAGACAAGAATTGGATGGTAAAATGGAAAATGTAACCAAATCAAAAATATGTTTGTATGTTTGTTTAGGTAGAACTTAGAGGAAAAAAATTAAAACAAGTAATCAAGCAAGCAAAGCAGCACCGGAAAACATAGGTGCCGATTTCTAGCGATATTAGGGGGGCAAAGTTAAGCTAAGTATGAATACCAATTTCTTTCCGCGTGCGGGTAGGTACACCGAAAACATAAAAACATGTATCAGCAGGGCCGGATTAACCTATGGGCAACTGGGTCAATTGCCCCGGGACCCCCACCAAGAGGAAGCTTTGAAGGGCCTCCACCAAAAAATAATATTTTATCCAGATGGCTATGCTTGTGAAAAATTACATAAGAAGTTGTATTTTAAAAATAAAAATAAAACTTCAATATTGTCGTACGTCTACACTCTTCTGGATCCAATTGTAGCACAGCTCTCAGTCGATCTGTTTGTAGATATCTGAAGCTCAGTATACTTTATACCATGGATTGATTTGGCTGTATTGTGGAAATATGGCACGCTTATTCAAACAACCAATTCTCAGATACGATTAAGGTAATAAATAATCCTACGAAGTACATAACTTTCTTTCGTTAATAACATCGTATTAGAACTGTGAGTTTTTCTAGGGGGAAAAATGTGGAGATGCTAGCGCTTTCTCAAAAATGAAATTAGTGAAAAACAGGCTTCGTGCTGCCATGGGACAGGATCGCTTATCCAATCTTTGTTTATTAAGCATTGAACATGAACTTCTTCTGATTGGACTTCGATGATATAGTAGATGAATTTTCGGCGAAAAAGGCAAGAAAAGTGTGTCTACTGTAAGTGTTAAGCCTTTGGGAATTTTCTTGAAGAAAATGCAGTTACTACAATTTCCACAATCAACCTGTCGGTAGTTGTCCAGTAGATGGACTGTGCATATGTAGTGACATATTTACTCTTAATTGTAAATTATATAATTTATAATAAATTATGTACGTAAGTACAGTCTACTGCTCAGTTCTCTGTTTCCGTCTGAACCCCCTTAGTATTTACTATATATTGTAGTTACGGTGTTCACTCTTCATAATATACTGTAGACATTTAGACCCAGAATTTTACTGCTGCTATAGCGTTACAATTTTCGTCCTGTAACTTTATTTTACTGCGCTATTCTCCCTGCAAACCTATCTGCGATATGTTCGATTGTGAATGATTACTAATTCTAAAATTAGGCCTACCATTTCAACTGCTGAAAATTGGTGGTTAACATATTTAGCTAATAAAGCTCCTAGTAAAAAATAATAAAAAAAATGGGGGCCCCCACAAAACATTTTGCCCAGGGGCCTCCACAAACCTTGATACGGCCCTATGTATCAGGGTACATCGAACTTTACTAGCTAGATAACGGTAACGCCCTCGCCTTGCAATCAGGGGGTCCCGGGTTCGATACTCGATGCAGGCACATAGTGGTTCGGATCCCACTATAAACTCTAGGCCCAGTCCTAATTAACCTTACTGTGCATAAAGTGGACTTCAAATAAACAAAAGCGGGCGCGCGTATTTTTTCAAATGTTTGTTACGCATCGTATAAGTACCGGGTGTCCCAGAAGTCTTTCCCTGATTACAAACTTTATTCATATCCGCTATATGCAATGTAGAGATGTGAAAGTGGTGCCAAAATATTGGTAAACTAACCAAGTTTATTTGTTGCAGGTTTGAGTAACGTGGCTGTAGTGTAGCAGTGTCAGTGCCAAGGAATCCGGAATTAATGGGTGGGATCTTTCCATCGAACTTGAACTAACTGGTAGTGGTAGCATGAGAGTGACAAATACTTACCAAAAATGAACACCGTTTTCCGAATCAAGAAATTCAACTGTGTTGCGGATAAAATTTTAATTTCGCATGTTTTTATAGCAATAATGTTGATTTTTGGCTGTTGCCATATCTTGCTGTACCCGTTTGAAATCACTTCTACGTGGCGGAGTGGTTAGTAGAGCGCGCTACAACGCCAGGGGTCCCAGGTTAAAATCCAGGCCGCCAGGACATGTGTGTTCTTTATGAGTGTTGTTTCATAATTTCACCATCCTCATCTTCGCGATTAGCCAAAGGTGGCAGAAAAGCGAAGTAATCAATCAATCGTTTTATGTAGTAGTAGGGTTGCTAACATATGTATGTTGTTGTTTTTTTCCTCGTTCTATTTGAATGGGATCACGCTTTCACAATAAATGAATGAATGAATAAACAATTCGATAGAATTGCTCTTTGGGAGCGCGAGGCCCTGTGTTGTGACACGCGTCGCACATCTAATGGCGGCGCTGAGTGTTGGACAGAAGTTGAACTACGCCATCATTCGAGCATCGCTGCTTTATAAATAGAAATGTGCAGACTGCCAAGGAAATTATAACGGGTAATATGTATTATTTGGTTGTGGTGGTGGTGGCGACCTATTAAGTCTTAAATTGTCAGGCGAATTCCGGTGCGAGAGATTGAGTATTTTTTCGATGGAAAGAGGGGAATATCAATGTTAAATCTTAGTTTATATCGGGAATTTTGGTAGGGAGACTGAACATCAAATTTGGAACACTAACTCAAATTTAACTAACTCTCTAAGACTCTAACCTTCTTAAATTCGAAGGTTTATGGCTCCAACAACGAAAGCTTTCCATCTGTCCCTATCCTGGGCAAGATCAGTACAATCTTTTCCATCCCATACGTATTTCCTTTAGGTTCTTCTCAACGTTATGCCTCCATCTTCGTCTTGGTCTTCCTACAGGTCTCTTACCATCAGGTTTTCCCAACAAGAATTCTGTAAACTCTTCTTTCCTCTCCAAATCGTGCCTCATGACCTGATCACGAATGTTTTCTTGATTTAATTATTATAATAATGTGGACATGCATACAAATTATGCAGTTCTAAATTACCTTCTCCACTCAGCTGTCTCCCCTCCACTATGGAAAAATTGCTTTCAAAGAGGCCACACAACGAAGAAAAATGGATGATATTTGAACTCTCATGTAAAAATATGACTAACGATTTGACATAATTTACCTTAGAAGTAATAATTGACTGTAGGCAGTGCTCGAATTGAAGAAGAGGAGGGAGGGGGTTGAGTCATGGAGTTTTGTCGTTCCCACATTTTATTTTCCAACCTCTGCATGTTTAAATTAATTTCGAACGTGGGAATGACTTTTTCTCCATTCCGCCATTGTTGTTATTAATTTTATAAATTGAAGTAATAATTATCGTTTAATTTCAAGTCAATTCACAGTAATAAAACAGCCTACATTGTAACTTTTGTACTACATTTTACATTAAAAATCGATGATTGTAAAAGAAATCTATGTAATATTACCCTGGTCTGTAGGTGAAACATTTTTTTTCTAAAAGTTATATGAAAGTATTGACGCCATTAAATTACTATTTTTGATGGTTTACCATATGCATAAATAGCAAATATCTTACTGTGAAATTTATCTGATTAAACAAAAATTTCGATAGAAGTAATAGTTCACAGAAACCCTTGAGATATGGAAATAAGCAGGTCATAAAGTTTGGGATAAAGAATTCTTGACACCTCCAACCTCCGAAAAAAATTCTGCCTGTACCTTTGGCTTCCGAAGAACTACATATCAGGCAACAATCTCAAAATGTAAAAATAGGAAGCTCTGAAAATTTACCCTCCTTCCACGTTTACTTCTAATCGAACACGGGAGAGTAGGGGAGGGGGGAGGGCTCACGTTAGCCTCCACATAAATCTGGGCCTGGCAATGAGTGAGTTGAAGTGAAAACGTTGGGACTGTCTTCACAAATGCATCTTCATGATGGGCATCGCGAGTCATCTCATCTACAATCTATCCAGGGAATCTTCTGGAGCAAGGCCGTTCTTAAGGGTAAAATTCGAGTGCGAGGAGCGAAGCAGTACGCTCTGCTGCAGAGGCTGGTAACTGCAGTTGCTTCTCTTATTATATTATTATTTTTAAGTGACCTTATTTTAGTGGTATTTCTATTATTATAAAACACTATGCTTTGAGTCTGCAACACTGAATCGCGAAAATGAGGAAGCAAAGGCTCTGAGGGCCAAAATTGAAAACATATGGTACCGTTATGGCTATACTACCCGTTTCAAAACCTTTTGGAATCATTTTCCCTCCTTCAGATAACAGGCTCAAAGATTCCTACAAAGACGCAGGACACAACTGATCATGTTTCCTGGGAGCTCTGTACCCGAAGCTTTCTAGAGAAATGGCTTTGAATTCACTTTAGTGGTCGTTTCCAAGTCATTTGCAAATCTGTTCCATTGGAACAGACAGTACGTGACAAGGAAGACATGTAAGAGATTTATTATTCTTGTCAACATCTATGTTATTCTTTTCCATTATTATTTCCAGCATCAGGCGTTGGAATGGTTCATTAGCGGGACCGGGACTTTTCTGCCGATCCCCCACTTCCTACAGGAAGTAGCCAACGTCCAGCATTTCCATCTCCGCAATGCACAATTGAAATCTGATGAGACAATCATTCCTTACTCACTGTTATTTTGTTTAATACGTATTAATTTTCTGTACGTAATTCCGTACTTACGTCTGTAAAGCTGTGTCGGTCTCAGAGGAAAGTTGAAAATGACGGCGATATCCAAAATGGGTCTCTGGCAAAAATAAAATAAATAAAATATAATTAAATTAAAAACAAACTAGGTAACAATGGCGACGAGACTCTATGCACCGTCCACGGTTTAACAAACAAACAAAAAACGTATCAATAGATACTGATTTTCAAAGGTTTTTTATCACTGAGTTAAATTTTGCGTTTCTGAGTTAAAAACAAACAACCAACAAATGATAATGTAGATTTTTGCAGAATGTATTATTTCGTTCACTGACATGTGGTTTAAGGTTAACATTTAATGTATGGGGAACTTGGCGAGGGAAAGGGTCATTTTCCTTGCCTGAAATTTTCAGGCCTAGTAAAATTTACAAGTTCAGGGCTGCCACGTCCTCTCACGTAAGCACCTACCAGCTTAGCACAGGGGAGAGACAATGAGATACCTCTGGGCACAGACCAAGGTTACTAACGCTAAGAATATATGAAAGGAAACAACAGATTTAACCCACTACTGAGGGTACAATTCGTACTATATTCTTGATTAATTATATACAAATATTAAATATCTTTGAAGTCTTTTCGTACAGTTATTTTCTTCTAATTTTATTTTTTATTAATTCTAACCAATCTTCTTCGAGCTTCTTCTTCTTATAATCAATATGGCATCTTCTTCTTATGGCCTCTTCTTCTTATGGCATCTTCTTCTTATAATTAATGTGGCATCTTCTTCTTACAACCTCTTAATTAATATGGCATCTTCTTCTTCTGATCGATATGGCATCTACTTCTTATAATCAGTATGGCATCTTCTTCTTCTGATTAATGAATTTTCTTCTTCTTGCAATTTATAATTAAATTGCCTTCTTAATAATGCTGCTTCTTCTTATAATTAATAATGATTCTTCTTTTTATAATTGCTAAGGCTGCTTCTTCTTGCAATTAATACATATTGTGTACTTTTCTTCTTTCTTTTCTTTATCGATCCCTTTCAAATTGACGTAAATATTAATAAAATCGATCTCCCAGACAAACAAAGAGAAAAGGGTTAGTTAAAGATCGCCGCCTGGCCGGCGCTAACCTTAACTTGGAGCTACAATGTATGCGCTTCCAAAAGTGCTTGGGTGCTGCCGTGAGATGGCGCTACACCTGGGACAAAACAACCCAAAAGCCACACGAAACTCTAAGTTCGTGGAAACCGAAAAAGACGCAAAATCGAAATTACAATTCGACTTCATTACTTTTGTATATTAATCACTTATGCCATTACTGAATGATAATTCCCCTTTTCTCCTTATTTATATCCTGTTATTATGTTAAATTTATTTATTTATTTCCTCATAATTAGTATTAATATATACAATCACTATTTCATCATATCTGCTCTTTCCGTTGTCTCTATTTACAATCGTATAAGTTCTCCTGGGTGGTGCCATCTCTTACCCACTTTCTAGACTGCTTTATGCATCACCTCATATAACCGTTGTTCCTTTTGCATGCTGCCATCTATGATCCTTTATTTCAAAGAATAACAATGCAGTTTGTGTACGTGACACAAAATTCCCCTCCTCTGGGCAAAATTTTTCCTTTTGAGAAGTTTCGTATGCAAGGAAAAATTTTCTTCAACATCCATTCTTACTATTCACTTCTCATGTGTACTTTTCAACATTTGTTTAACATCTTCCGTACAATTATATCTTTTTACATTATCTAAGTTTTCTCTTCTTACTTCCTTTGTCACCATATCTTGTATAACTATAGTGTTCCTAAACGTTTCTAATACCATATACGGACCTTCGTACTTGAAAAACAGTTTTTTAATTGTGCGGTCAATGGCCTTACTTATTGGGTGTGTTTTACAATAAACTATATCACCCCTCTTTACTTCTATCTTCTTTCCTTTCGCTTCCTCTTTTGACGTCCTCTTCTTTCTTTTGTTATACAGGTCATTGAAAAATTCTTTCCTTGTTCCTCTTTCCATAACCTTCTTTGGCCATTCTAAGTCATCGAAAATCATCGGCTCTGCTTCATATCCCAAGAAAATCTCTGTCGGACTCATATTTGCCTCAGCTGATATAGAGTTATTTAATAATAGAACTATCCTGTTAATTACTGCATACCATCTTGTATGATGATCATGACAGTACATTCTGAGTAACCTCACAATCTCTCCATTGTAACGCTCAATTGGATTTGAACTTGGATGGTATCTTGTTACATTAATCAATTTTATCCCTTTAAAATATAGATACTCCTTGAAATACTCTGAAGTAAATTGAGTCCCGTTGTCTGTCAACATTTTCTTTGGACTACCATAATGTTTGATGAATCCTTCATCCAACTTCTTGACTATCTCTTTGGTTGTGGCTTTCTTTAAAGGATAGCACATGATAAACTTGCTACATATGTCCACACATGTCAATATATACAAAAATCCCTTAGACCTAGGTAATGGTCCAATTAGATCTATAGAAACCATGTCTAATGGCCATTTAGCGATAATATGTAATTCTTCTTTCCTAAATTTTATCTTTGAAGGTTTAGTTTGTACGCAAACTGTACAATTTCTCACATGATTAACAACGTCACTCTTCATAGTCTTCCATACGTAAAACCTTCTAGCTAATCTCAACGTTTTGTCAACTCCGAAATGGCCAGATCCTTCATGCACGACCTCGAGTACTCTTCTTATCAAGGTTCGTGGTACCCTTATCCTTACTTGATTCGGATTCTCATAACTGACTTGGAAAACGATGCCATTTATAACTTTATATCTGTTCTTTATCTTAGACATCCTTGTTTTCTTGTTTCCTTCCTCTTCTTCCAACACCTTGATAATATCCCTTAATTCCTCATCTTCCTCTATTCCAACTCGCCATTCCTCTTCTTTAATACCATTTACTTCTTCCTCAGCGATAGCGTTGATTTCCAGCCTAATCACTTCCTCTGGTTCCTGATTTCTCTTCAAAGGTGCTCTACTTAGAGTATCTGCAACATGGTTTTCCTTTCCTTTTATATCTATAACATCAAAACTGTACTGTTGCAGTAAGATCGCCCATCTCGTAAGCCTTGCATTCCACTGTCTTGCAGAATTTAACCAAACTAGACTCTTGTGATCACACACCACCTTGAATCTACTGCCTTTCAGATATGCCGAGAACTTTTCTATTCCAAATATTATCGCCAGACACTCTAGCTCACTTATCGTATATGCTCTTTCAAAATTCTTCAAGCTTCTGCTAGCATATTGTATCACATTATCCTCATTGGATTCGTTCTTCTGAAATAAGTATGCTCCCAATCCAATGTTTGATGCATCGGTACCTAAAAAGAACATTTTCCCGAAATCAGGTTGGCTTATAGCTGGTGCTTGTATAAGGTCTTGCTTAAGTCTTTGGAAAGCCTCCTCTTCGTTTTCTTCCCATTTCCATTTTATATGTTTTCTTAGAAGTTCGTACAATGGCTTGGCTTTGCTTGCGAAATTGTGTATAAATTTTGATCGCCAATTACATACTCCCAGGAATCTTTGGAGTTGTTTCCTTGTGTTTGGCCTTGGGAACTTGCTTATAGCATCATTTTTGTCTGGACACATCTTTATTTCACCTCCAGATAGTACATGTCCTAGGAAACGTATTTCCTTCCTTGCAAAAGAGCACTTCTCCAATTTGACAGTTAATCCTGCTTCTGCCAATTTACTTAATACCCAATCTATTTTTTCTATGTGTGTCTCCCAATCTTTCGTATGTATACACATATCATCAACATATATAGCAAGCCATTCTCTCGTTTCTATACTAAATATTCTATTTAGAGCCGTCATAAAAGCTGACACTGATGAATTTAGACCATATGGGAGCCTTCTAAATTGGAATAACCTTGATCCATATCGAAACGCTGTATATTTTCTAGACTCTTCTTCTATTTCTACCTGAAAGTATCCCAAAGTCAAATCAAATGATGTGAAGTATATGCTGCCTGAAAAAGTGTGTAGTAATTCATTTATTCTTTCTACTTGATTTCTGGGGAGTAGCACGTGTTTATTTAGCTCCCTTAAATCCAGTACGGGCCTCACACCTCCGTCCGGTTTGTCTACCACGTGCATTGGGCTTACGTGTACGCTATTAGAGTTCTCTATTATCCCCCAACTTAACCATTTCTTCAATTCTTTTTCTACCGCTTCTCTCTTTGCAAAGGGTATAGGATATTGCTTTGACACTATTGGACTAGCTGTGTCTACCTCAATCCTATAGGTGTATACATCCGTCACCCCTGGGCGCTGGCTAAATATTCCCCTATGTCTCAACAAAATATATCTTAAATCTTCTTTTTCATTTTCTGAGATCCAATGACACTCATCCACTTTGGCTTGTATTTCTTCTTTCGATGCATTATATTTATGGTCCTCTCTTTCGACCTTTTTTTCATATTCACCTTTTATATTTTCATTTTCAAGTATATCATCGTAGTCTTTCTTCTTATATACTGCATCATGTTTATGATATACAAGGCTTTGCTTCCTAATGCCTATTTCGCTCTCAGAACCTTTTATTTCATTCTCCATAGGGATATCTACTTTCATGTTCTCCATTGATTCTAGATTTAGCCGTTTTTCTTTTATGTGTATGTGCCCATTGTAATTTTCTAAGAAAGGTACTCCTAGGATTATATCACACCTCAAACCCTTTATCACCAAAAATTTTACTTCGAAATTAGCTCCTCTAATGCTCATCATTATGCGTACCGTGCCCTGAATTTTGTAGTCTTCATTTCCCGCAGCCATAACTAATCTGACTTTGTCTTTTTCAGAAGCGTCTAATTTTGCTTGTGGGTATTTCTCTTTAATTCTCTGCCAAAATTTATAGCTCATTACTTCGACGACACTCCCACAATCGATCAAGCATTTAACCTTAATTTCTATTATTTCTGCTTCCACATACAATGATCTTCCAGGTTTTAAGTTTTCAAAACTCGGCTCTCCAATTAAAAATAACTTCAGAATTCCCTCTTCATTTATCGTATGTTCTCCCTTCATATATTCATCATTTTCCTCTGCTCTCACACCTGGGAGTTGCTGCGAGAGGTCTACAAGTTTAGCCTTTCGACCGATTCCACATTCCTCGACTCCTCATTTATCTGCTGCCATCCAGCATTTCCTACTTCGTTCTGCACTTGGCTTCTGACTAATTCCACTTCTTCTCTTCGCTCTTCATTTATCTCAGGATTTCCCATCTCGTTCCTGTCGTTGTAATTGTTTCCTCTATGTTGCCTTTCATCTATCTCCATCCTTCTTTCTGAGTTTCTTCGATTCACATTTTGCCAATAATCATTTCTTCCTCTATATCCGCGATTTCCTCTCCACGGTCCTGTATTCCTTCTATCATAATTTCTTTGCTCTTCCTGAACATTAGTTCGCCTTCTGCCGTTTCCGTTATCTTCTAAGAATCCTCTTCCTCTGCCTCTATATGCATTTCTGACTTCTATGTTCCTAATCCCGAATTCTTGTTTTCGGAATTTCTGCTCTGGACGTTGTTCCTCTTCAGGATGATGCCTCTTAGGATAATATCTACCTTCCTTTTCTTTATCCCATGACCTTTGAGTCTTTTTTAGCATGTCATCTGTCCTAAGGTATTCCATCAATTCTTCCACCTTCCTTATTTTTACTACAGCCACCGCTCTTTGCGTCCATATTGGTAGTGTTTGTATCACTTGCCTAACCAACTCTTCCTCATTCCACTTTTCATTCAAATTTCTGAAGCTCCTTAACGTTTCCCATGTATGTGCTTCCAAACTCTCAACCTTGGACCAATCTATATATTTTCTTTTTAATGTCTCCAATTGCCTTTCCTTAATTTCCTCACTACAATAATATTCCAAAAATCTTTTACTAAACTCTTCGAATGTTCCAAACTTGTGCTGATTTAACTGATACCAGCCTGCCGCAGACTTTTCAAAACATCCTTCGATTAAGTCCAGTATCATATTTCTTGGTATCCTCAATAGCTTCACGTTAGTAGTTAGTTCCTTCAGGAATTTTCGTGGACACTTGTCAGATATATTTCCATTAAACTTGGGCAAGTGCTGTAATTCATTAGGTTTAGGGATTCTTGTCTTATATCCTTCCTCTTCCAAATTACTTCCGTTTCCTTTGTCCAACCATCTTCCATTGTCGCTCCCTTCTTCACTACTTTTCCATTTCCTTTTCTTCCTCTGATGATTCCTTTTATGCTTTATTTCCTCCTCTGTATTCGATTCGTCGCTACTACTTTCCTTTTTTATTCTTATCTTTTCATACTCTTCTTTTCCATCATTTCCTTCTCGATTGAAACCTCTTAGCTTATCTTGTATTCTCATATCCTCTATTTTAGGGATTATTCCTCTCCATTGTACTTTACTCTCTTTCTTTCCTTTGTCGATCTTACTTTCGAGGGTTTGTATTTTCTTATTACTCTCCTCTAATTCTTCCCTAACTTCTTGTCGTTCTCTAATTATCATTTCTCTGAATTTCAAAGTTTCTTTTACTATTGTTTCTTCTGTCACAATTTTCATTTCTTCTACTCTGTTTTCTACTTCCTCTATTTTGGAGATGTTAATATCTATCTGCATCTTATTTGCTAAAATTTTGTTTTCTAAACCTGTACTCCTCTGCTGACATTCTTCATTCACCTTTGAAGCTTCCCTTTCGATCTTTCTATTAGTCTCTTCATATCTTTTATCTGACATCCTCATCATTTCTTCTATATTTCTTTCAAATGTTTTCCTGTTTTCTCCTATTTTTCGATTGTTTTCTTCTAACCTTTCTTTAACTTCTTTGCTGTTTTCTTCCAATCTTTCTTTAACTTCTTTGCTGTTTTCTTCTATTTTTCGATTGTTTTCTTCCAACCTTTTGCTGTTATGATCTTGACTTTCTTTTATTTCCATCATCATTTTCATCAACATCTCCATCGTATTTTGTTCTTCTTTCTTTCCTTCCTTTTCCTTTAACTTTACTTTTCTGCATTCCTTGCATTCGTATCCTTCTCCCCTTTCACATATCTTCTCATATTTTTCTTTGCGGATTCCTTCACATAACCAGTGTTTCATTTCTTCACATATCTTACACTGTATTATTTCTTCCTTATTTCCTTCTTCGCCACAACATATATATTTTCCTTCTTCCATTTTTGTTTTACTTATGTTTCCAAAATCTTATTCTTTGCGTTATTTCAACCTCTGGTCTGTATCGAGCCCCACACGTTGGTCGCCATTAATTTGTGCCACGTCCTCTCACGTAAGCACCTACCAGCTTAGCACAGGGGAGAGAAAATGAGATACCTCTGGGCACAGACCAAGGTTACTAACGCTAAGAATATATGAAAGGAAACAACAGATTTAACCCACTACTGAGGGTACAATTCGTACTATATTCTTGATTAATTATATACAAATATTAAATATCTTTGAAGTCTTTTCGTACAGTTATTTTCTTCTAATTTTATTTTTTATTAATTCTAACCAATCTTCTTCGAGCTTCTTCTTCTTATAATCAATATGGCATCTTCTTCTTATGGCCTCTTCTTCTTATGGCATCTTCTTCTTATAATTAATGTGGCATCTTCTTCTTACAACCTCTTAATTAATATGGCATCTTCTTCTTCTGATCGATATGGCATCTACTTCTTATAATCAGTATGGCATCTTCTTCTTCTGATTAATGAATTTTCTTCTTCTTGCAATTTATAATTAAATTGCCTTCTTAATAATGCTGCTTCTTCTTATAATTAATAATGATTCTTCTTTTTATAATTGCTAAGGCTGCTTCTTCTTGCAATTAATACATATTGTGTACTTTTCTTCTTTCTTTTCTTTATCGATCCCTTTCAAATTGACGTAAATATTAATAAAATCGATCTCCCAGACAAACAAAGAGAAAGGGGTTAGTTAAAGATCGCCGCCTGGCCGGCGCTAACCTTAACTTGGAGCTACAATGTATGCGCTTCCAAAAGTGCTTGGGTGCTGCCGTGAGATGGCGCTACACCTGGGACAAAACAACCCAAAAGCCACACGAAACTCTAAGTTCGTGGAAACCGAAAAAGACGCAAAATCGAAATTACAATTCGACTTCATTACTTTTGTATATTAATCACTTATGCCATTACTGAATGATAATTCCCCTTTTCTCCTTATTTATATCCTGTTATTATGTTAAATTTATTTATTTATTTCCTCATAATTAGTATTAATATATACAATCACTATTTCATCATATCTGCTCTTTCCGTTGTCTCTATTTACAATCGTATAAGTTCTCCTGGGTGGTGCCATCTCTTACCCACTTTCTAGACTGCTTTATGCATCACCTCATATAACCGTTGTTCCTTTTGCATGCTGCCATCTATGATCCTTTATTTCAAAGAATAACAATGCAGTTTGTGTACGTGACAGGGCATTTTTTGATGAACAAAGAATGAAAGAGTAATTTTAAATACCAAATAGTAGTGGACGCTATTTCCACAGATAAACGTATATAGGTTTATGTCTCTAGGTTTATAAGTTTATCTGTGCTATTTCTATGGGGTAAACAACTTGTCGATTCTGCCCCTCCCCCTTTCCAAAGTTAATCCCAAAGTTCGATTTTGCCTCCCCCAACCAAGTTTCGCCATGCATTTCTGCCTAAGGCTAAAGCCGTACGGCCTCCCCTTTAGACAGAAATCTGTGACTTTGATGAATCATTCACATTCCTTCCATACTCGTATCTGCAACAATAGTTAACAGCTTCCAAGTTTGGTGAACGAAGGGGTTTCATTGCTTCGGCCGTAGTGTAATGTACAGTATGCACTAGAATTCAATACCGTACATTTTTCAGATATCTGTATCATCAAAAGTGGTCTGGAGTGTGTAGTAAGGGATGATGTCAGTTGATTTTGCATTGCTTCTATTCATGTAAATATTAATTATTTTGTTGTAAATGCACTAAAAATACTATCTGGTTGCCAATAATAAAATTAAGGAAGTTGAAAAAAGTTTAAATTAATTCCATTTCACAGGTTTTAAGCTTCAGGATATTTGCAACGATTTTCGTAGCCTTTCTTAGTAAACTAATCCTGCATCAAAGAACAGCGAAGATGCCTGTTGTGAACATTTTTTGAATCGACAACATTCGCAAGGATATTACGCATGAAATCGAAACCAGATCACATCTTCCGAAAATAAGAATTCGTTTTGAGTAGGCAGTTGCCCACCCGCGTCCTCACCTGACGCCGATATAACATGAACAGCGGTTTGTGGAGGCTGAGGTTGATCCTTTATGAAATGATAATAAGTTACACATTCGCTATATTTCTGAATGCTTGCACCTGTGTTCAACAGAGACCATCGCTCTATCTCAAGCACAATAGAGCCTATCTTAAGACATGAAGGTGTGTTCTGTATGCAGGGATAATTCATTGGCTGAATCTAATGAATGTATGCCAGTGATCAGTGGCGTATCGCAGTTCCCTGGAGCCCCCTTCAAGTATAATATTGGGGCCCCTCAGTGAAAAAATAAATAAATAGACGTACAATAACAAAAGTTAGGTACCCCTTCCCCCGCCGTTTAAATCAAATTAACTTTTACCGCAAATACCCTGCCTTCCCATTTTTTGTCATCGACATAGGCTATATATCAGTGTTTCTCGGAACTAAATCAAGATGGTCTAAATCTCTGATCAATAACTTTATAACGAATTTAGAAATATTTTATCTTGCAGTGGCACAGACAGGATTAATTTTCGGGAGACTTCACTCAGCCAAATATTTTACTCGTGATCATTTGTATTTTTGGCTCGAAACATTTTTAAAAAGAAACAATTAGGTTACATATAATACACATGTATAAATACTGTTTGTGGAACGTGATTAATAGATAGTAAGCCCAGAAGCCCTCCTCTTTTGGACTTTGAGGTGGACGCGCCTTCAGCCCCCAAAGCTTGGCTGCGCCAGGCAAAGCCGTCTATGTCAGAGCCGCTCACATTAAGCTTCTTATACAAATAGTTATATACTCAAGAAAACTTATGATTTCAGTTTTGGGGGTTGAACCGGACCTCTAGCGCCACAAGGTCAATTGCAGTCTGCTACAAGAAAATAGCAACGGACTCCAGTCTTGAGAGATAGATAATAAAGCGGCGATGGGACTTTATTCACTGAAAATTTGTCACTCAATGAAATGCCGATTGGAAAGACTGGGCCACTCACAAAAAACAAGTTGTTGCCGCACGGGCAAGGTGTTTAATTTTGATGTTAATGGACGTATATTATTATTCATAGTTTTAACGATGCCATTTCTTTCCGATAGACCACTCATATTTCTTTGAGACGTTTTCATGAAACAAGAACCATTTTGTTATTAGATCATCAGTGCTCGAAGAGCGTGTGTAAGGGGGGAAGGAGTGTAAAAGACGCAAAAAATAATAATCATAAAGCATCCCCCAGCTAGGGTAATTTGCATAAGCATCCTCCTCCACCTTCTGCATTGTCTTCACGTTGATCCATGTGATGATCCTTCCTTCTATCCTCTAACTCGAACAAGAAAATTCGCAGCTAGGAATTTTCACTTCGAGCACTGTATACACCCTTTGCGAAATAAGGGCAACTGGACCTCAGAGCAAAAGGGATAATTGCCCCCGGGCTCCACCTCCTGATTTTTCAGGCCCCTTTGAAGTAAAACATAAGGGGTGTGGACAATGTGGGATATTTATATCTGATCTTATTTCAATTTCATATTGAGGCTACGTTTACGATAAACTTTGTAACTGTAAAGGTACGAGACGAGAGAATTTTCCTACCGATTGCCATATGTGAGTAAGTTCATTCTGTACTTCGGTAGAGACCCATATGTCAAGTTGCCCGGGTCCCTCAGGCTGAGACAATACCGCAGACGTCGTCATATCATATATTACTGGGAACCAGATTTCTGTTTCTTAAAACCATTTTTTATTTAAAATAAACCACACAACCTGCTGAATTTTTGGGATTATATAAAATTTCAGATGCACAGAGAGAGAACATAGCGGGCCCCTACAATTTAGAGCTCCCGACATTGCGGGGGCAGCCGCTATGCCACGTCAGTGATCGACAAGTTCAATCTGACATGTCGATAGTTCCTTTGACATTGATTTTGGAAGATACTAATACGCTTATTTATGTATTTCTAATTTGCGTTGACGTTCTTCACCATTTAGTTAACAGCGACGATGAGGATGAATGTTGATTAGACGGAACTGCTGAAGGGTCACTCACAATTCACAAAGAACAAATTACGCGAACCCGGAAACATCAGGAGATAGCTTCTGATTACCAGCGAACCAGTTATTGTGCGTGTCATAGCCCGGGCCGCCGATAGGGGTGTGTGACGCGTGCCACCGCGAAAAACATAATTGTTGTGAAAAGAAAAATTGCGTCATAACAAAGTTGTATTTCTGCTAACGGACAACTATGTCCCCTTTTGTCAAGCCACCAGTGAAAATTCACCGACCCATTCGTGACTCCAACTTTCCCTGATTTCGTGCCTAATGTTCGACCCAGGACAGGCATCATAAAATGGTTATTTGTCTGCAAACTGAGGCCAAACAAAATTCAGGGTGTGCCGTTCTGCGAGAAGACGAAAACAAGAGTCGGCATCAAAGCCTTGAAGGTCCGCTGAGCTCTTTACTACAACCTCTCGTGTTTACAACCGCAGTGGCAAAATGAAACCATCTACCGAGTGTGTAATAAATACTCCATTAGTGCAAAGCACGTAACGCTCTTGTTTTCGAGAATAATGGGTAGGGTTGTGGATTTGTAGTCAGCGAAAACCTCTGAATCAAATAGGCAAATAGGCACCCAAAGGATAAAAATGCATTTCTCTGTTTTCTGGCCTGATCGTGGCGACGATGATGAATGATGATTAAATGAAATTAGGATAACGTTATTTTATATTAAGGAAATAAATTTAAGCGTACCTATTACTGTGAAGAGGGCTCCCGCGAAGTCTACTGGTTAGCGCTCTAGATTTTGGTGCGAGTGGTCCCGGGTTCGATTCCCAGTACGAACTCTCAAAATTTCGGTGTCAACCCAGCATCGTGAGAACAATTAAGGAGCTACTTGAAAAGAAACAGTAGCAGGCTCCAGTCTCGAAAGCCAGAAAATAGCAGCGATGGGATTCGATGCGCTCACCACGGGTCACCCAAAGAAAAGCTGAGTGGCAGGCTGTCCCCCTAAGACGGCTCTTGCGCCACGGACTTGTTTGTAGCAGCATTACTGTGAAGAATTTCTAGATTAAAGATAAGTTCAGTTCGTTTGCTTCACTCATATCCCATTTTTTAATTCCTACTATTCAAATATCTAATTCTCAAGAAATGCACTCGCTCGAATCCTGACGTGGGCTTGGATGTTCCTTTGTGAGTGTCCCGTCTTCAATTCTATATATGCGTCATTCGTGCTCATCGTTACGATTTAACTGAGGCAGAAAAGTGACGTAAAATAGAAAAGTAGCAATAAATATAGTTTGATTTGCTTTATTTTACTTTGCCTTTTGTGCCACTTTTGGCTAATCTGCGAAGATGGGGATGAGTGATGATATGATGAAATTGATGAATAAACACTCACAAACATCCATGTCCAGGCCAGGATTCGAACCCGGGACCATTAGCGTCATAGCGCGATGTGCTAACCACTCCGCCACAGGGGCCGGCAATCAATATTTTGCCTGCGTGTTCGCGATATAGTCCAAGTCGTATGTATCAGTGGCGGCGGTAGCTCGTCTGTGAACCA
Organism: Lepisma saccharinum; assembly: GCF_977018435.1. Taxonomy (NCBI): domain Eukaryota; kingdom Metazoa; phylum Arthropoda; class Insecta; order Zygentoma; family Lepismatidae; genus Lepisma; species Lepisma saccharinum. Next base: position 68,133,448 of record NC_139243.1, read on the forward strand.
GATGCCAAACTACTTGTACCCGAGGCGGGTGGGGGGGGGGGGGGGTATGCTTCATGTCATCTTCTGAGCCAGGTGACAGATCGCCTCTGCTTTTAGATCAAGGTGAGTGGACCTCAGTTTTAAACAGTTCCGAATTTGACTCGATCATTCAAAAGGACCCTGTTCGCATCATAAATCATGATTACCCAATTATTGGTGATAATTTACACTTTTCACCTGGACATTATAAGCGTGTTATGCAAAATGGGGAAACGGTCGACAGAAGGGTTGGTGTACTCGAAGAGGAAAGATAAAATTTTCTCTCCTTTTTGTTGTAAGCTGTTTGGGGAGAAAGGTGGGGGCATGGTGGCAAATGAAGGATGCGATGATTGAAGGCATTTAAGCTATCGACAACAAAACCATGAAATATCAGATAGTCAAATTCAATGCCTTAAAAAATGGACCGAATGTGAATTTAGAATGCAGAAAAACATAACTATTGATGAGCAACAGGGACTGTTGATTTCACAGGAAAAGCAGGACTAGTGTGAGAAAAGCAGGACTAGTGTGAGATCTTCAAATGAATACTGTATGTCCTTAAGTATTTGGCAGAACATAATCTTGCATTACGGGGACTTGGGCATAAAATATTTGCGGGAAGTATAATTAATTTTTTTTTTTTTCAATTTTTGTTCCTTAGTCTGAAGTACAGGTGTTGTCCTACAAAATCATAATGTAAACACTATTACATGTCCATTTCGTTTTCATTCTGATGTATGTCGTTGCCTTATAACCAAGGGGTCCCGGGTTTGATACCAGGTAGAGGCAAATGGCATAGTGATTAGGATCCCACCACTTTAAAATGTAGGTCCAGTCTCGATTAGCCTATCTAGGCATAAAGTGAACTTAAAACAACAAATCGATCACTCAATCAATCTCATGTACCCCTAGTACATATTAAATTGCAAAACCGGGAAAGCTCAATATCATATTGTTACTTTAACTAAAAAAGTAGCAATATTTATTCATATCCAATCACATAATTGTTTTCTTTACTCTTCATTGAATTTTGACACTGTAGTGAATTTGCATTGTTTCCATAAAATAATACTTTCATTTATTTAATTCTATAAGTAAACAAACAATATATGTTATGTATGTTTGATACAAACATTTGGAACACTATAATTATGTAGTAGCTAGTTTGTCAAAATAACATACGAATGCAGGCGATATCAGATTAGTTACTTAATTGGAAACACCAGCATCCTATAAACTCGTAAAAAACTCACATAAACTATTATTTTTATCTAGCGCGGTGTCCCCTGGAGGCCGGGGCTTCGGGTGAGCGCCCGAGTTGCCACACTCTGGGGCTGGCTCTTGCTGTCATGTTCCCCTTTCCGTACTTAGTGCTTTTTCTGGCAGAAAAAATACATATCAACAACAAGAGTAAATTTACAATACATGGCTGCGAACACACAGGATAACATATTATTTTTTTTTTCTAGGGCATGTATCGCTAAAACAAGGTCTCAATCAGCAGTCATTAAGAAAAGCTGGTTGCCAAATTTTAAATTTTATTACTGCTAAAAGGCGATACTGCGAACGGTAATAACCAGGTTGGCGCTAGAGAAGAATTTTACGAGAAACTGTTGTTATCGATATTTTAACATTACATAACACAAAGGCCTCGCGGATATAGTTCGCACAGGGCCTCGCGTTCCCTAATGGCGGCATAGGCGTGCGCACAGGCGGTAATTGCCCCCCCCCCCAATCATGGACGTCCGCAGATTTTTTTTCCATGGAGACAAGCAGGGTAATTTTCCATGGGCACATTACCCCGATAATAGTGTTGCCCCCTCAAAAGACACTACTTGAATTTGAAGCTATCGCATTAATGTATGTAAATTACTGTGACTGAAATCAAATTATACGTGTGAAATATATACTTTTTAGGTTCACATTCGATTTCTAAGGGGGAGGTGTGGTCATCCTTGCCCCACTTCCAGACATCCATGTTTCTACATTATTATACTTTCACCTAGAAATTTGCAATTTCCCACACCTGTACAAAATCCGCAGAAATGGCTCCCCTGCGAAGAATGTGTAGCTTGCATAATGAATGGTTAGAGAGGGGCGTACACTTGGACATATTTGCTAAATTTTCTGAGTATAAACGCTATTTAATGGACAACACTCTTACTTAATTTTATCTTTTCCGTTTTCTTTCTTTACCTGCTTTATGTGTGTATATATACACACATACATATATGAATGTAATTGTGTAAGATTTGATTCATTTTTATCCACGGTAATGTATAAGAATGATATATGTAACCTCTATATGTATTTTTTTATATCTGAAAATGTGTATAAATATTATTTTAAGTGTATAAATCCTCAAATGTACTGTGCACTGTAAAAGGGCAGATGCCTGTTGTGCGCAGGATAATAATAAATAAATAAATAGTGTAGAGGAATCTTATCGCCTTTATTAAACGATATTATACTCTTAAAGAAAATGAAGTATTTTCAAGCCGATTAAATTTAAAGCAACAACGGGGGGAAGGGGTGCAATGGCGCAACTTCAAGGGGGCAATGGGCATTGCCCCTCACCAACCTTGGATGGAAATCAATTCTAGAGGGGCAAGGGGGGGGGGGCAAACATTGAGGTAAAAGTAAGCAAGACTAGTAGAATCTAAGAGTAGAAGAGCAAAAGAATACTCAAGATGGAATTAGTTTTCACGTCTTTCTTGCATTATTTCTTCCAGACGGCCAAGAGCACCTGCAGGGGGCAATTGTCCCCCTCGACATCAAATGTTATACAAATAAAAATAGATTTCGTAAAATTTTCTTGCTCGCTTCGCAAGCATTATCTTCTTTTCTTGCAGTCTTGTCAAGTTCAAAGTCGTAGCTAGGGGGCGGCGGGAGTTGGCCTTGGGCGACGAACGATCGAAATGAAAAAAATTGAAAAAAGAATGCCATGGCGCCCCATGATATTTGTTGTGCCATGTTAAATCAATATTGTTTTCAGTTTGCAAAAAAATTTGGATCTAAATTTCTTTTTGCTCGCTTTGCTAGCAATTTTATTGTTTTCTATAATGCATTGTAAATTACCAAAGAGGGAAGTTTACCTCAGACTCTTGCTACTAAACAGTTTTGTGTTAAATGCATGAAAACAATTGTTTGGAAGAAAATGAGCGCGGCACATTTCAGGGACAATTTATTTATTCGTTACGGTGCGCCTATGTTGCTGCATATATATATATATATATATATATATATATATATATATATATATATATATATATATATATATATATATATATATATATATATATATATCGATGCAATGCAACTAATAACAGTGAGATAAAGTGAGGTCTTTTTTCCGACTGAACTTTTATCAGGCTTTTGGCTCCCCTAATCAGAGGGTCTGCGCACGCCTATGGTGTGTGTGTATTTTAAAATAGAAGACAATTACAAAACGGTTTTGATAAATTGGTGTTATTTTACTTCGATTTTCTGCCACTTCGAGCTAAGCGCGATGATGCTGAATGTGCTCCACAGGGGGCCGTTGCCCCCAACCTTAGACGGAAGTCAATTAAAGGGGAGGTCAAACACTGACTTCAAAGGGCACCTGCAGAGGAGCAATTGCCCCTTTGATCTCAAATCTTATGCAAGTAAAAATACATATCGTAAAATTTTCTTGTTTGCTTCGTTCGCAATACCTGCTTTTCTTGATCTGATAAAGTTCAGACTGTAGTTAAGATGGCGACGGGAGTCGGCTCTTGACGGTGAACGATCTAAATGATAAAATTGTAAAAAAGAGAATGCCATAGTGTCCAGTGAAATTATTTGCGCTCTATTAAATCATTATTGTTTCCTGTTTACTAAAAATTGGATCTAAATTTTTTTTTTTGCTCGCTTCGCTCGCAGTTTTGTTTTCTGTAATGCATTTTAAGTTACCAGAGAGAGAAGCAAGATTTATCTTCATTGATTTTCTCTTCAATGCATGAATAATTATTTTGAGGAAAAGGAGCGTGCGCATCTCAGAGACAATTTGTATAATTTTTGGGTGGATGAAATGATTATGTAATGTATTTTAAATAATATATGTTGAATATATATATGTATTAAAGAAACGTTGAATACGTACACGTAGTGTTAGCGAATATTTTTCTAATTTTACGTCGCTTTATGTTGCATATGTGGTACATGAAAGTTATGCATGTTAGTAGGCCCGTACCCAGGGAAGGGGCCCCCCTCGAGTCATGAAATTTTAAAATGCGAACCAATAAAATGCTACGAAAATAACATCGACGATTTTTTCAAACTTGAAAAAATTTCAATTTTGTCCTTGCATAAATGAGTGTGTTTGTTGTGTAGAGAGGCAGTCTCCAGAAGTCTGCAATCATTGATGCAAGGCTACCAGCAGTGGCGGCGATTGGATGGGCAGTGCTCCCTCCACATACACACACAGTGGCGCAACCATAGGGGACAGGGGGCATTGCCCCCAACCTCGGACAGAAATGAGTTCTAGGGGGGCAAACATTGACGTCCAAGTGTACCTGCAGGGGGCAATTACCGCCCACAACTTCAAATTTTATGCAAATAAATAAATTTTCCATAAACTTTTCTTCCTCGCTTCGTTCGCAATGCGTGCTTTTCTTAGTCTTATCAAGATCAGAACGGTAGCTAGGGAGGCAGCGGGAGTAGACCCTGGGCACCGAACGATCTAAATGAAAAAAGTTGTAAAATTGATTGACTGATTGATTTACGCACAGAAAGGCTAATCGAGACTGGACCTACAGTTTAAAGTGGGATCCGAACCACTGTGCAATTTGCCTTTACCGGGTATCGAACTCGAGACCCCTTGATCACAAGGCGACGATGGTACCACTACACCATCGGGGAGGCACAAATGTTGTAAAACAGAGAATGTATTGGCATCCCGTGAAATTATTTGCGCCCTATTAATTCAATATTGATTTCAGCCTGGAAAAAAATTGGATCCAAAAATTTTCTTGCTCGCAATTTGTTATTGTTCTTTGTAATGCATTGTAAATTACTACCAGACGGAGAAATAAGACTTGTCTTAATTGATTTTCTTTTAAATGCATGAATAATTATTTTCAGGAAAGGGAGTGTGCACATTTCAGAGACAATTTATGTAATTTTTGCTGTTGGTTTATTGTGAAATGGATGAATTGGTTGTGTAATGTATTTACATAATATATGTTGTATAAAATATGTGTTAAATAAACTTTGAATACATACACGATTTTATGTCCACTTCGCTCCATGTTGCATATGTGTGAAACATATATCGTCCATGAAAGTTAGATGTTAATGTAAAAAAGAATAATATTTGGAATGCATTTATCAAGCATTTTGTGTCTTTAAAAATAGTTTGTGTACTTGTTTTCCATTATTTATGTGAAATTGAACGTGTTGAAAAAATAATTGAAATAGTTTGTTCGAACACAAATGCTATGGCACCAACTTCTACCACCTTTTTGCATAATTTACAAGGGTAATAACGTCTTTGATACTACTACTACTACTAATAATAATAATGTTGGTCCTGGGTTCGAATCCCGGATTTGGCATGGATGTTTGTGAGTGTCCATCAATTTCATCATATCATCACTCCTTCCCATCTTCGCAAATTAGCCAAAGTGGTACAAAAGCAAAGTAAAATATAGCAAATCAATAATTACATTATTAAAATTATTATTATTGGTACGTTTACCCTGATACTTGCCCCCCAGACAAAAAATCGTGGCCTCTGCCCACACACACACCTATTTCCACTTTGCTCCTGCACTGTGGCCTCTTAATGCTATGCCTTGCCTACCCAGACCCGGTGGAGGCATATAATGGTTCGGATCCCACTTTAAACTGTAGGTCCAGTCCCAATTAGTCTATCTGTGCATAAAAGTGGACCTAGAACAAAAGCTCAAACTTGTCTAATAAGAGAACGTAAATTGTCCTTGCTCCCCAGTTTTGGCACCCAATCGCAGCTACTGGCTACCAGGTGAATTATTATTTTTTCTTTAACCTCACTACGATTCTTTGTAGCGAGGTTAAGCAATTGTAATAATAACTGCTAATGCGTATGATTTAATTAACTTGGCTATTCAATGGTTCTGGTTTAAGAAAATAAAGGAAATTTGAAAACATTTTTAATTTGTGGAACTCTCAATTATCTGAATAATTCTGATCAGTAGGTATCGGCGATTAATTGCCAAAACTGGGAAAGGAGAGGGGAACAAGGACAGTTATTTCACGGTGGCAAAAGAGTAGGGGCAACTGCCTCCAGGTGCCTAGAAGGGACTTTTTTGTCACATTGCCTTGATGGGAATATACAGGGTGATTCAAAAGTCCCAGGACACCCTTTTTCTTCTGAAACGGATGCGGTAATGGCAAATCTAACTTCACCTGGGTACATCCGGGTAAGGGACCCATGTGAGGATGCTTCCAGGACATGGCCGCCATCTCTAAGTCGGCCATATTGGATCGAGGTCAACTTTTTTCAAATGGCATGTTGGGAATGAAAATACATTAGAATTTTCCAAGGAATGCAATGCTGTAATTAGTTTTGTGATAACTGTAAAGGTACAAGAGTTATTGACACTGAAAGCTAGCAACTACATGCTGCGGTACCCATCGGTATGTTCTTGAGGATGTGCTCAATGTGGTTTTCATTGTGCCGAACACAATCTTTCAGGCGTGAGATCCACTCTGCATGGACCCACATGAGCATCTGTGGAGGTATTTGATAACAGGCCTGCATGATAAGGTAGTGAAGGTGGTGTGCATCACGGATTTTCTTGGCATACTCAAGCTGTTTCAAAGTAACACCATACAAAAAAAGTCTAGGGGTGTGTGTTCGTCACAATGGAAACCACATTGAGCACATCCTCTTCAACATACCGGTGGGTATCGCAGCACTCCGTTGCAATTTTACAGTGTCAATAACTTCTGTACCGTTACAGCTATCACAAAACTAATGACAGCATTGCATTCCTTGGAAAATTCTGATGTGTTTTGATAATCCACATAATAATTTTGATAATGCCATTTGAAAAATTTGACTTCGATCCAATATGGTGGTCATCCCAATAGTACACTCACACATGGGTCCCTTACCCCAATGTACCCAGGTGAAGTTGAATTTGCCATTACTGCATCCGTTTGAGAGAAAAATGGGTGTCCTGGGACTTAAGATGTGCACATTATACTCCCAGTGTTATGCCTGCCCCTCAAGGAAAAAAAAAATATCTACATCCACCTGTGCAAAATGGTACCTAGTACCCTACCACTTTTCCCACTTGTTTCCAAATTCAATATTGCAGACTGAAAACATAATTTTATAAATAAATACTTTGCAGTTTCTTAATATTTAATATTCTCTTCTTTACCAGAAACACATATAATTAAATCTGACTGGTTACACATTAAATAACCCAGAAAAAAATTGAAAATGCTACCACCCATTCAGATTTTCATGAAACTTTGTGCATTTTTAATACTACCAAGGCATAAACACATGCAAACTTTTTCTTCTCTACACCTCATAGTTACGGAGTAACAGGAGGCTAAAGTTTCAGAATTTTGCACAGATCGATCATTGTCGAAGCCATGGCAGTGCCCTGCAGTGCTTAACAGAAAAAGTTAATCTGAGAGAGAAATCGATATATCACTTCGTTTTTTATTCTAAATTTCATATATATATGTATCTACCATAAAACTTGTCACCAAGATTCCCTTGCACTGAGAGTCAGAAAAAGTTTTGTGTTGTAAATAAAGTTGATTTTTTGGTATCAACATCTGGCGTTATTAAAATTCCATTGTCACTAACAGGCACTGCAGTAATCATGCCAATTTTTTGTTTTTAAATTGAAGCTTCAAGTATGTTCTAAAAGGCTATAAAATAAAATTAGTTTGCTTTTTTACTGCTTATATTAAGAAATCTTCATTAAAACAAATTTTATGTACATTCATATGAGTTATTCCATGCCAAATTATCACACAAAAAATAATAATTAAGAATTACTGTATTAATGTACCCTGGATTTCATTTGGCAGACTAGAGGCTCTGACATCTGAACTCGCAGCCAGTATAACTATATGTGGAGCTCGTGTTGTCGTCCCCATCTTTTTGCGCAATATATACAAAAATAAGTACACCAGGGTTCCCATGTGAACTTGAAATGTATTTTTCCGGAGTTTTCCAGAATCTTCAATTGTTTTCCAGAGTAGTCAATACACAGTGTAGTATTATTTTCTATTTTTACAATAGCCTCCATTTCCCCTTATAGCCATATCATCACCACCTTGTTCTTCTTATTATTATTAGAGACGAGTTTGACTAGCTGATTCATTGACTTAAAATTTTTGGGTGCATGGCACAATGGCACCATTGTTGTATGCAGGGGCAGTATAAGGCCTTCATGGCACAGTGCTATATACAGAGGACAGGGTGCTATATACCTTTACCTATTACGAAACCCTATACTATTATTATTCAATCAGTCACTGTGATAGGAAAAAATTCTTGACCACAAGCATAATTTCTTGACTTTTTATTGACTTTCATGAATGGTAAGTTAATGTCTGGGCTCTTTTCTCTTCTTTATTAGTTCTAGGTCCTTTATAGAAAACTTAAAACTATAAAATAAGTTAATACTTAGAAGTTGTTGACAGTTTTTAGGTTTAGGACCTTTACATAAAATTAAAAACAAAGTAAGTTGATAATTAGTAGTTGTTGATAGTTTCCTGATTACATGGCTTTTGTTACCTACTGAGAAAAAAAGTTCATGATGAATAGTTGATAATCTTCTCTTCTGTAGCAACAGCCTCCTCTTCCTATATCTTGTGCAGTTATTGGAGACTCACAGGTGAAGTATGTGTCCCAGGTGTTGGTTTGCTGGATACAAGTTACAAGATCTGGAAGAAGTATTTGTGGAGATAACTCCATTATTTTATGTTGTTGTCTCAACATGGGGACCAACAACATACCCTGCTATTCCTTGAGGAGAATTCTGGATAGTACAGGCAGTTGGTGTCAGCTGTCCTGATGTTTCAATTGTCGTCCCAGGGATTTAACCCCACCACAGCAATTTGTTTACTGCAGAAGGTGACTGGCACATAACTGTTCTCAATGAAACAGCACACATTTTCAATAAAGGTCTTTCACCGTTTGCCCCGGAGCTCTCTTGTCAATGGAAAACATTTCTGAGTTGCAGAAAAATTTCCCAGGATGGACTCAATCCTTCTTTTTCTAGATACAAGCTTCTGACAGATGCAGTTATGCATTCTGTTCAGAAGATAGATTCATCAGATAGGTTTCGTGCGTCAGACCTACAACAGTGTATCCTCAGCAAAGTATGCTGAACACCCCTGCTCATCACATCATCACTACAGATAGGTCTAGGTATACACACAGCCATCAATCATATCATAGAAAACAGAACACACATGCATCATCTGTTAGTTTGTAGACCAGATATTTGTATTGTGAGGATGACACTGCAGCTGTATGCTACACCGCTGCTTTGACTCACGTAGCTGCCACGAATGGTGACATGTCTGGCAAGAATAGTATTAAGTACAGCTTCTGTCATTCTTCAAGAAGGATGCATAAAAATAACCAAAAAATACCAAGGAACATGTCAACGGATTGCCAGTCTTAATATATACACCAAAATTTTCAACAAAAATAAATCTTCCAGTTTAGAAAAAAATGCAAAAAAGAATTGCAACTCTCATCATAAGAAAATAAACCCAAACTCAGAAGCAACTTCCATAATTTGCCAGTCCTTCAAGTTGCCCCTCCCTGTTCACTTAACAGGGAACCACCAAAACAGACTATGAAGCACACCAAAAGAGTAAGTTATTGAATAAACATTTGAAACAAATAGCAACGAAGTAAGTAGAAATCGAAACTACAATGTCATAACTTTATGTAATTGTTACTGTTTATGGCATACTCATTTCATTTTTTTTCAATTTTGAACTGTAATTTGATTTTAGAGCACATTACGGTTTTGAACATTTTGCCTCAAGGTCTCGTCTGAATTTTAAGTAAAAAAAAGTGGCATCCTTCTTTCACCAATTATATTTATTGTTAAGGCCAATAACCATTGTTTCGCGAGTGATTAAAAATGTCAAAATGTGATCCACCATGTGACTGCATGAATACAGGAATACTATGGAAGTTCATTGGGAAGAAATTTTACAGCAGTTAAGAAAAGTATTTCACAGAGTCACTTTACCTTCTGTAATGTCACTTCAGCTTTTCACAGGTACAGCTGACAATAAAATCACTCCTTTCAGGCTCAACTTTCATTATTGGTTTCAGAAGTTCAGATTTGTTTTCTTTGCCCAAGTATGTGCGAAGGAAGTGTTCCTTAACGATTTTATTAATTGCGTGAATGGCTCTTGTAAATGGAAGACAGACAGGGGAAAGAACAGAAAGGGGAAAGAGAAGGAGCTTCCTCCATCACACACACACACAATTCTCAAATGTTAGTGAATCTTACAATGTGGAGACAAAAATAATTATTTTTTCAAAGTATCACACTTGGTGTTGCATAATGCCTTTGACGGCTCCATATGAATTTCACAGAATATCAGAGAAATTTTTTTCCTGGTACCCTGTCTAAAGTTACAGAAGGTGAAGAATATACACATGTAACAAGATCTAAATCTTCATTAGGAATTATTTTATATGTGTATTAGGGACCATAGCAATCAATAGCCAAGAGAAATTAACAACTCCAATATTGAATGACGGTAACGGTTCTGAATGTTTTATGATTTCTCCTAGCACAAAGACTAATTATTATAGAATTCTGGAAATCATTGTCACATGAAATTTGAACCTTCCTTAAAGTAATGAGCACTGTTTGGACTCGAAAAAAAGTTATTTATGTTGAAAAAAAAAACTTAAAAATTACCTTACGCACTTCTCATGGACAAAATAGTCTCAGTCGACAAGCGACAGTAAATATCGTAGAAGCATGGGAATGAATGTAGAAGTAAATCAGAACCTTAGTATAATGCATTTAGGGACTTTATGTTAATGCTAAGGGAAGCAAACCTACCTGCCTAACCTAAACACGAAAGCATATATTGAACAAAATCTTAAGTAATTGCTAAAACTCCGCAGTATGTGTTAACAGATATACATCGAAATCGAACCATGTAAAAATTGCATTTGTAGCATGATGAAATCGCAATAAAACCAAATGAACTTGGGCCGCTCTAAGACCCAAATTAGTAAATACGGAAACACAGTGTTCGAGTGCCAATTTAGAAACAGATCTGCTTTTAAAGAAAATAATATGCAGAGCTACAGAGCAATCCATTCAAGTGTAGACAACAAGGTGCTCGCAGCCGTATGTCAGCACTGTAGACTGTCTGTGAATCAAGTGCGCAAGTTTCCGTAACTAGTTTAAAGAGTAATTTATTTACTTATAATTTATGTAAGAAGGTGTTGAAACTGGGAGCCTTCCTTGCCCACACATTTTTGATGGCTTTTGATGAAGTTACCCAAAACTCGCTGCACTTTGCATTGATTAATGTTGGTAATTTATTGTGAATGTCACGTTTCAGTTCTTTCAACATGCGCGGATATGACTTGTATACAGCATATTTTTAATCTACTCCAGAGATAAAATACTCCTCCATGGCCGTGTGGCATAAAGGGCTGTGCTTTGGACTCAGACTGCGGGATGACATGGGTTCGAGTCCTCCTGGGTTCTCGACCTGTGTATAGGACCGGTGGCAAGTCACCTTTGTGAGGAAATTGGGGAGCTACAAGTGAGTAGCGTAACCCGGTCTCGGAAATCTACTATAACTGCTGAGGGTTCGACGTGCTGATCCCACATCATCCCATTACCAGTTGAAGATCTCCACACCTCCAGGTAGGATTGTGGGAGGGAGACTGGCAGTCAGGAGATAGGCCAAGGCCCTTTGAGGGCTGTTGAGTCATGGGGGTAGAGATAAAACTCACAATATGTAACAAGTATCCAAAAACTTCAGTCGCCAGACTAATAAATAGGCACACAATAAAAAACTTCTGTAAAAACCAGTTTCTAACTCCCCTCACCAGCTTATTTAGTGGATGTCTTTATCAAGAATGTGTGCGCATCAAAGGTGACTAGACACGTACAACAGTTGTGTCGTACTGAAGACAAGAATTAATTCAGTATTTGAAAAATGTAAATGATTGTATTATGATATGGAATAAATGTATACATTTAATATATGTAGGAAAGATAAGCTTGTTTCACCAGAAAAGCAAATAATCTCACGAGATAATGCAATGGAGTGGAGAGACATTTTGGTACAATCACAAGTTTGCAATAGATACAGTGTGTGACATTTCACACATAAGATATAAGCTTCTAGACATGTAAATACATTAAAACATACATAATAGAATTACTTTGTGGTGTTTGCTAACAAATGAAAACAACTTGTATATGACATAGCCTGAATGGATTAAGGAAAATGTATTATTTATTTATTTGAAAAGTGTTTTAAAACTGCCGAGAACAGCTTTTCAGCCTTAATACAGCAGAATTACATGTTACAAGGTATCCAAAACCACAGTATTGGACAAGAGAGCATTCCAAAATATTTAGCAAACATAACCTAAAACTACAAGAATTTTAAAAATGCATTAAAAAATATACAATATGTGTATGATCTTTACAAATGTAGTAAAATTTGGCTTCAATTATTTGTGAAGCATTTAGGCTATAGAATATACTTATTTTTGTTTGCAAAATGTACAAATTATAAACACTTGCAAACATATAAACTTTAATGTAATTAAATACAACAATAATTTCCAGAATGATTTACTTTGGTTTGGTTTGAGTTGGTGTTTTAAGTCCACTTTATGCACAGTAAGGCTAATCGGGACTGGACCTACAGTTTAAAGTGGGATTCGAACCACTTGTGCCTCCACCGGGTATCGAACCCGGGACCCCTGGATTACAAGGCAATGACGCTACCACTGCGCCATGGGGGAGGCCCAGAATGATTTACTTTACATGAAGAAGCACCTCTTTTCGTGAAATGTTCCAATATGGAAAACAAATAGATTGATTTGCTTTATTTTACTTCGCTTTTGTGCCACTTTTGGTCAAACTGATGAATGGACACTCACAAACATTCATGCCCAGGCCGGTATTCGAACCCGGGACCCCTGGCATCGTAGCATGATGTGCTAACCACTCCGCCATGGAAAACCTATTTGGCCAATAGAAGTATCAATAGTTTCCAATTATGTAATATGGGAAAAATAAATTTGTTTCTATTTACATTCTTGAGACATTTATCACGGAACAATTACTTGCACCAAAAGTAGTAACAATCCTCATAAATTCTGTCAATATGCACTACATGAACCAATTTGCTTATTTTGTTTTATATTTTTCAAAATGCATAGAAACCGTCACTACTGACAAAATTCATGAATACATGGACAACATAAGATACCTATTTATTCTTTTACAGGAAAGGCACACACTCATTTACATATCTGATATAAGAAGAAACTAGGTTAGGTAGGAGAAAGAACTCATCCTGCAAAATGTTTATGCACAAAAAGCATTTAATTCTGTGTAGAAATGGGTGACTTACAATTATGAAACCGATTATTCTTCAAAAATCTTACTATCCAAATCACACTCATGGAGATCTGAGGGAAGCTAATTAAGCAGATGAAAAGATTTCCTTTCATAACAGAATGTGAGTGGGTTAGGTAGGTTGTGTTAGATTGGTTGAACCTTTTATTGTAATTTATGTGTATAATATTTGTTAAAAGTATCACATATGTGCTTCTAGCTGCTAAAATTTACAAGCACGAAGTTCCCCAATGTATTTTTGGTCATTTTTTTTTAGTTTTATTTATCTATTCAAACTACATTATAACAACAAACACTTGGTCATAAGTGCAGAACATAAAAAAAAGAATTAAATTGAAGTTTGGCATTAACATTACCCCTGCACACTGTTACTACTGTATGAAGACATTTTTTTATTATTTGGTTTATTTTACTTCACTTTCCTCCCATTTCTAGCTAATTGAAAGATGGGGATGAGTGATGATAGTGAGGCATTTCATGAAGTGCCCTTACTCCATGTAAATAACAACATGAACTAATCTGGAAATAATTATTGTTTTTAATTGCATTATTGTTTGTGAATACGTATTTCACAAACAAAAAAATATTAGCTTCTGAAGTCAAACGTTGCTACATATCACATTTTCATTAATACTTTTCATGCATTCAGGCTAGATCATCAACTCCAGTATTTTTTAAAATTCGTTAGCAGACAGCAAAACGTACTTTATACTTCTATATGAAATCAGTTCGTTATGAAATATTTTAATCCGATCACATTGCTAGAGCTTTATATTATACAAGTGTGAAATGTCACACAAGAACACTGTAATGCCCCTGTAAAATAAAATTGATGACGGGACACTTATAAGCAACACACATGCCCAGGCCAAGATTCGAATCCAGAACCCAAGACCGAGTATTGTCAGTTTTCTAGTCAAGAGGGTTGAAGTGTCAATTATGACAACATTATAATAACCTAACCACTTAAATTACATTTTATGGGCACTTAAATACAAGGATGTAGCTACTTTTACTTGAAAAGGTAAAAATTTACTATCCTACGGACACCTCTAATTTTTTCGTTTCGTCAATTTTTGACATTCGTACTTACGTATCTGCTTCGCGGAACATTCCTGAAGGTGTATCAACGTTGTTTTAATAAAATTAATTGCAATTTTTCACATTACCAGTACGTCTTTCCGATAGGCCTTTTCGCTTGCCTGAGACGAACTAACCTAACCACGCGCAAATGGTTCGTGGGGCTAGCGCCAATGGTTCGCAATTATTTCCAATTTCTAGATCCTGATACTAACATGACACCAAATTTTAACTATGTTTCCTAACCTAACAGAACTAACCTATCCACGCGCCAATGGTTCGTGGGGCTAGCTATTCTCCGTCGGAGAATTGATTTTCAACGAACAACATGAATTTCAGCTATGAAACATTCCCACATCACACAAAACACCTTCCCGATGTCAATGCTACAGGAACTTATTACGGTAAGTAGTTTCTTCTGTAAAAATAAATAAATGTGTCCAAAGGATAGTAAACAAGTACCCCAAAAACCATTGACGTTAGCCCAAAAATTCACGATAGCCCCAAGAACCATCATGGGGACGAGGTATGCCTACTATGTTAGGTTAGGCCTGTTAGGTTAGGTTCCATTAGAACTCCTTTCGTTCAATTTAGCATATACGGACAACATCGGTTTTTCTCGATGAAAGAAAATACATGGAATTCTTTTAATTTTAACCGTCCACTTCTTTCTTCAAGATTCCATGTTGAATTACAAATTCCACAGTATCTTCCACACCCGGCAACAACTTCACGACGCATCCTAGACACGTCATCTTGTAAAAGCAGCAATAGCGCGTATTGTGCTCTCGTGCAGAAAGCAAATGGCAGCAGCAGCAATAGCGCGTCGGAAATAGATTTTCGTAGAAAACCACATGCATTCGCATTAAAATTGATCAAAACTACATTCCCGAACATCAACAACGCTACAGAAAATGGTAAGAATTTACAATATAGAGAAAGTCTCCAATTTCGTTAATTTTCGGTATACTAACTAATTTTGGCCTCCTAATCATGAATCTGTTGTAAAAAACCGGGGAACCATTGACGTTAGCCCCACAAACCTTTGACGTTAGCCCCACAAACCATTGACGTTAGTCCCAAAAACCATTCACACGAGGTTAGGTTAGGCCTGTTAGGTTAGGTTCCATTAGCACTCATTTCAACCCTAAATTCATCGAAAAAAATAGGGATCGTACTAGAATTGAACATCATAAATCATTTTCTTGTAAAACAATGGCGTGGTTGGACACAATGACAAGAGATTACATTTTTGTTCGTACAACTACGCATACACACACACACACACACACACACACACACACACACACACACACACACACACACACACATATATATATATATATATATATATATATATATATATATATATATATATATATATATATATATACATATATATATATACATATATATAAAAATCAATCAGCTTTTTTTCAAATTTTCAGACGTGACCCCCAGTTTTTTTCAACAGATTCGTGATTAGGAGGTCAAAATTAGTTAGTATACCGAAAATTAACAAAATTGGAGACTTTCTCTATATTGTAACTTCGCTCCCAGAAAATATTTTGCGTAAGTACTTTCTCCTGTAAATTTGAAGAAATCCGTCTCCGATATAGTAAAGTGTTACCAAGAAGGTTCAAATTTCGTGTGACAATGATTTCCAAAATTCTACAATAATTATTATTTTTTTTTTGCTAGGAGAAATCATAAAACAATCGGAACCGTTACCACGTTTGTTACCTTCCTGTGACGCAGAACAGTCTGAAGACTTCCGAAAGGGAACATCGCACCAAACATGATATTCTACAACAGCAACTATAATTTTACATCATTAAGTTTGGAGTTGCTAGCATTTGTCGACGTGTTCTTTCACTACTTTAGTGTGCATACAACGTTTTTTACAAACCAATTTATCTTTGTTTTATAGCAATTTCATCATGCTATCATAGAATAGTTAGGTGCTATGTATGCAATTACGTCTGTAACACATACTGTGAAGTTTTAGCGATTACTTAGACAAAAACGTTTTAAGATTTTGTTCAAAATCTAGTAGTTCTGTTACGCGAGTCAAGTTTAGGTCCCTAGTAGGTTACGATCTGTTAGAATTACCTAAAGTAATATCGCTAAATGCTTTCTAAAATAAAGTTCTAAATTACCTGTACATTCATTCCAACTAGTCTACGATACTCCGTGTTCTAAATACATAATAAACTTGCATTTTTGGGGCAAAATTTTCACTTCAATTACTGTAAGAAAACAAAAATATTGGTACACGCATTATTGTTACACGTGTTAACTGAAACTCATTTTGGGCACAGGTTTGTATTGTATCGTCAATTTGAGACAGTTCGGTCACTCGTCTTCATTTGTTCTTAAGATTTGTAACATCCTCTGTCATTGGTTAGCAGACGAATTACGTGGCAGCAGCAAATTTGAGCCTCATTCTTTCTGCTGCCACGCGCGTGGCAGCAGACTCGGCCAAAAACAAGTGTGTGGTTGATTGTATAGGTTCTCCACACTGACAGGAAGTTGCAGGCACGGTATATGAACTGGGATGTATGACAACGTGACCTGTACGCATTCTCATGGTAAACACTAAAACTGCACGCGGTAGGTTAATGTGTTGAAACCAAGGGCGTTTATTCGCGATTAAAATTAACCGATATGCCATCTGGTGGGATTTCCAGGAAGTACTCTAAGTAGGATACGTTGTGTTGAAGTCGTATAAAGCATGGGGAATATGCGAGAGAGTAAGGTCTACTGTTCAGTTTTTTTTTGCTCTAAATCGTTTTTTGAGTCAGAACAAATTAAAAGTTTTCATGTGTCTCCACTCCGTGGAATCAGCAAAATGAAATTTGTTAATAAATCAGGGAAAACGTAATTGACAGAAGATTGGTATGGGGGATATCTATAACACCGTAATTCGGCAAGGAAATTACGAAGATGCACGAGTCTGCTTACTTTATTTTTCGACAGATAAATATATGTTACCATGAAAGTAAAGTTTTAAATTGTACTTTATAAATAAAGCTTTTTTTTTTCGAAAAATCATGAAGCGTCTTACCCAATGCGTCCATGTATTACCGGTATTACGTATGTGTGAAATTCGGAACAGGTGCAAGTCGATTAAGAGAGAAGATGAAAATAGTTTGAGAATGAATTAATGTCAAATGTAACCAGAAAAAAAGGTGGACATGCTAATGTTACTGTTTCATTCAGTACGATGTCCTTTTTCAGTGAGTATAGCCTGGTCATGAAATCGTGAATATTATTATTAAACCAGCCTTTCTCTTTCGAGAAAGAACTGCAACGATATGTTTGCAATTTTCTCCTGTCCCAGCTTTTCAAGTACAGGCAAATTTAATTCCTTTATTTTCAAATAATTTCCGAGAACCCCAGTTACAACATGACGTGCAGATGATAGAGCACTACTTTGGACAACCAGTACGTATACATAGTTTCGTCTGCATTTTCCGTGTTATTTTTGCCTATCATAATTAAATGCTTCGTTCTCAGTAAAGCTTCACGTTCGTTAGAGTACCTGGAATTCACATCGCATTCGCAATATTTAAAAATAATGCGTAATTTAAACGTTTTCTACCATACCAGTCATGACAACACGCTGCTATTTTGTACTACTGCTGAATGTAAACAAAGTTTTATCCTACTTAGAGGGGCCATATTGGAAGCGACACTAGCGCTCAGGTGGTAATTTTAATCGCGAATTGTCGACTTGTGCATGCCATTTATATGCATTGGTATTGTGGAGTTGCTGGGTGCACCAATTGTTGTTCTACTTTGATTTTGACCCGTGGGAGGAGGTCAGTGTACGGCAGGCGCATCGGGGTAACAGTTTCTTTCGTTCTAACTTGTTTAGCCATGACATCAACGCGATCTTGATATTTATTGAGGTCACTGTGGGCGCGAATATATGTAAAGGTCGCTGACAGACCCTGTTGTTGAAGGTCTAGCATGATTCGGAGAATAAGATAGGGAAATACCGTTAATTTATATGCTGCCCGACCTGTTCGTGATAACGCGTGAAGTACACTCAATGCGTCCGTGAGAATTAAAGAATGATCGAGTCGTAACTGCAGGGCAAATTGTAATGCTTTATAGATAGCATAACATTCCGCCGAGAAGATAGACATATCTGATGGGAGGGAAAATTGTCTAGTGATGTTATGAGATGGTACGTAAAAAGCGCATCCCACACCGTCTGCGGACTTCGATCCGTCAGTATAAATAAAAGTTGATGTGGGCCACAATTCTCTATAATTTTCATGTCTGCCATGCTCTTCATGTTGTATCTCTACTCGGGGTTCTGTGGGAATATTCAGGTGATATATAAGCGGGTCCGGATGGGTAAAAGTTTGGTGGTAAGCTTAAGGGTCAATATTGTAACATTGTAAAAAAAAAAACACGTTTAGTGGGGGAGGGGGATCGGGAGGCCAAACCAGTGTCGTTGAATCGCAAATGTTTTATTAAAGGGATGAGCGTGTCGCGCCCACGATTTGAACAAATATTGCACGGTGAGTTTGATACGTCGGTGTGACAAGGAGGATTCATTGCTTTCTAAATATACACTAACATTGGGGCTGGACGGCATGAGTCCTAGACATGTATGTAAGGCTCGTCGTTGTAATACGTCTATAGACGTAAGAAGTTTTGGATTGGTCCCACCATATCCTGGTGCTGCATAATCAAACAATGCGCGAAAACAATTTTTATAAAATAATAACATTGTGAGGGGGTGTCCTCCCCACTTGTCGTGGAAATACAGCGAAGTAAATTAACAATTTTTAACCCCTTTTCCTTGAGATATTGTATATGCCTTGCCCAATTTAGTTTCCTATCGAAGTATACATCCAGGTATTTGACATTGTCGACTACTGGAATGTGCTGTACTTCTGTGATATTGTTGGGGCAACTGCTCATTTTTATTTTTCTCGAGTTAAAAATTATAATTTTGGATTTCGGGATGGAAATAGTGAGTCCTAAGGTATCTAAGTGATCTGTAAGAATTGTGACGGTTTTCTTTAGGGCGAGTAGGCCTTGCGTGGCGTCAGGAGTGCATTTATAGCAGCAAAGATTGTCGGCGTATTGTAACAATTTAAAGCCGTGCACATTTAGGTGATGTATATGGTGGTTATAGATATTAAATAGTAGGGGGCTAAGGGGCGAACCTTGAGGGATCCCCGTGCGAGCTATACGGGGGCCTTCCAGCATATCTTCAAACCAGAATTGTAAATTTCGTTCGTGATGTAAGTTCCAAATTAGGGTCCCTACTATGGGGTGTATGTTTAGTTGGACCATCATTTTGTATAAGATCGGGATGTGAACAGCATCATAAGCATGTTCTATGTCAGTGAATAGGCCAAAGCAATAATCTTGAGTAATCTGGCTATTTTGAATTTCAAGTGTAAGGGTTACTATGGCATCTTGGCTACCATGCTGCATGTGAAAACCCATTTGTGTTGGCGAAAATAACTTATTATTTTCCAATGCCCAGTTAATGCGATGTTGAAGTGTTCGTTCGAAAAGTTTGGCGACTACTGGTATTAATACTATTGGTCGGTATGACTTTGCCTCCGCGGGAGGTTTGTTAGGTTTTAATATGGTAAGGACTATATGGTGACGCCACTCGATAGGGATTCGTCCGGTGCGATAGACAGTATTGAATATGTGAGTAAGTAATTGTATACCTTGATATGGCAGATGTTTGAGCATGTCATAAGTGAGCCCGTCATATCCCGGGGAAGTGTTCGGCACAATTTCTTAAATGTGTTGTATTTCGATAGCATTAACAGCCGGGAAATCGTCAGTGAAGTCCGTTTTGGTTGGGCTGGATTTATAATAGAATGAAATTTATTCCATATAGAACTAAGGCTATCTGTGCAATCGAGAGAATTACAAAAAAAAATGGCACGCTTCTCTTTTCGCTTGTAAATATATTTTCTTCGCCTTAGCTTGCAGTCGCCTAAGTTCGATTTTTTTTCCCCGGCGAGGGGTTTCGTTCGTATCGTTTTAATTGATTTTTTTTGACATTTTATTAAGGCACAATCTCGGGTTCACCAACTGAGGGAAGGAAATTTGATTGGACTACTATATTGACTTCGATGGGCACTATTGTCTATTGCAACGGTAATCATACGGAGAAAATTTTGGTATCTTATATTTCCGTCATTGTGGGGATTTGTTTGCTCATAAATGCTTGTAGATTGTGATGTAAATGCGTCCCATTCTATTGAAGCTTTGGTCCAACGTTTCACTGGAACCGACTCCCGATTTTCTCTCAACAAGCAAACCGATCTACGGGCTATAAGTAATATGGGGGAATGATCACTGCCACGGAGATCTTGTTCCTTTACCCAATGAAAACTATGATACAGGCGGGGAGAAGTAATTGTGAGATCAATACAGGAGGGTCGATTACCATTTAATGGATAATGAGTAGGGCTGCCATCGTTAAAAAGGATAAACCGAATGTGTGATCCATGCATCTAAATTTTTCCCCAAACGGTCCGCGTACGGATGTCCCCAAGAGGGATGATGGCCATTAAAGTCACCGAGAATGAGATAGGGACCCGGACCAAGGGATGTGATATTTTGTAAGTCGTGAGATCGGATTCTTTGGGAGTTGTTTGAGGAGGGAATATATAATGAAATGATGACTATATATCGGTCATTAATGTTGACTCGGATAGCCACTAACTCTAGTTGAAAGGTCTGGACGAGGGAAAGGTTATGTGGAATTTGGATTTCTGTATGAGAAAGGGTTTCATGAACATATATGACAGTACCACCCTGGTGCGTAGGGTTGCCGTACAAGTGATAATGGGCGAGTCTATAATTTTCGTGCTTCGTACCTTTAACTTCCTGTAAGCAAAGAATAAGCGGGTGGTATTCTGCAATTAAATCTAATAGTTCGAGTTTACGTGCGGAGAAACTATTCACATTCCATTGTAATATGGTACCCATTTCCGATGTCACCTTAGACATTGTCTTTGAGTAAAGTCAAAAGTTTGTCTGTCAAAAATTGAAAGTGTTGGATGAGTCGAATTCGGTGGTTGTTGTCCCGTATTTGTCTAAAAGTGTCCCACATGCTGGGAATCATATCTAATAGAGCTTGATACACCTCGCTGTGTTCGACAGGTTGTTCAGTATTGTGCGATTGTGGATTGTCACGTCTCTTGATCGGCTGCAAATATGTCTGACGTTGGAAATGCTTGGAATGGGAATGAGTGTTATTTAGAGGGTATGCGTTATTTCCTACGGGTTGGGATGTCACTTCCTGTAGGTCGATAAGGGTCGATGAACTAGCAGGGGACTCTATTGCAACGTCATCGTCTTCCCATCGCGAACGGCGATGGATTTCTTTCCTCGGGGAAGGGCGGATTTTGGATTTCTTAGTGTTTCGTGGTTGAGAATTGGTCTTAAAGGATGGCACCTTAAAGCGAGAAGAATCAATTGATGTTTGAGAATCCTTATTTTCAGGAAAGTCTCTGTCAGGTTGATTACGTAGCGGGGAAAATATATTGGCATATGTCCTGTTTGAGGAGTGCAAAGTGTGATTAGTAAAGAAAGGTTTTGTGCGGGAGGTCTGCAAGTCAGGTAATGCCTCTTTTGTCACTCGGGGTCGATAAACATCATCGCGAGTGGGAGTGGGGAGGAAGATGCTTTGCAGCTCAAGTTTCGCCTCCCGATATGATATATTGTGTTCGACCATGCTGGTTTAGACAGCTGATTTCAACCGCCAGCTCGCACAGGTGCGGTCTAAGGCTGAATGTGGTAACTTGAAATTGATGCAACACACTGTACTTTCACAGTCCTCTGTGTGGGAGTCCAGTCCACACTTGGCACACTTGGGTTTGGATTTACAAACTTAATTTAAATGTCCGTACCGGAAACATTTGGAGCATTGTTGTACGGTCGAACCTCGAATGTTTCACTGTTAATGAGAAGTTTAGCCGCCAAAATATTACCGCGAAATGTGATGCAAAAGAGTTTAGTCGGAGCTAACTGGAAAGATCCATCTTCTTTCCACAGTTTTTTGTTCATGCGCTTGGCCAGAATGGCAGGGATAGGACTCTCAAAGCCATCGAGAACGTCCTGTTAAGACACATCATGAGCTATGCCGAATATGAGTCCTTCCCGTTGAATTAACGATAATGGAATTCTCGGTTTGACTTCCATATCATGATGCATTGCACTATGCGTGAGAAACTCATTAGCAGTTTTAGCGGTGGGAAAAGTCACCCGAACACGATTACGACCGCATTGTTCCACTAAGTGTACTCGGACTTCCTTCTTACGGAGATAGTTAACAACACTTCCAGCGGCAAGAAATTTCTCGTTGTTGTCTATACCGTCAAATAGGACTATGTATGGATCCGGCATATCCATACCATACCAATATGTAGGTGGAATCTGGGGGGACACATTAAGTGTATCACTTCGGGAAATTTTATCGGGGTGAGTATCGTCCACTTCATCGCGAGAACGTTTATTGGAACATTGCTCAGCGTCCATGTCGGATTGAGAGTCCGGAGTATGATTCTCGGCCATGATATAACGGGCCTATTTCCCGGTCCCGTAAATTTAACTCGACACTCAAGCACAAGATCACTTCACAACACTATCACTGGTTCACAAATAATTTCCCGTACAGGAAAATAATAAGGAGACAATTCGAACAGGTATACGGTGGTAGTCACTCAGGACCGCTATAACTACAGGTCTTCATCCTGTCACTTCTACCGCGAGACTCCCCTCGGTTTCTAGTAACAACAACCTTTCCTCTACACAAAGGCATGCTGCAGAGTGCTGCCACCTGCTTTGTCTTCCTGTAGAAAACAGTTGAAAATCAAACGGCGTTATTGCATCCATGGCGTCATTGTAGCCGTTTACCCTATAATATAGGAATACCCCTATTCGGTGGTCTCCCCCGTCATTCACACAGTTCTTCTCAACATTCGTACATATCAGTTTTTCTCTTAATTCTCGGTTTCTTTCAAACATGCAAGTCCTAGCCGGGATTCGAACCTGGGACCCATGGCTTCGTAGCGTGCTATGCTAACCACTCCGCGAACACCGACTGAGCTACCGCGGCTACTATAATAAATAATAATTATAATAATACGTTAATGACAATTATTTTGTAATTAGTCCTAACCTATTTTTCAGGAGGGGGTAAAGTGACCGCCTTGGAATATCCCGTTCTTGGGTCAAAATATTACGGTAACCCTACTTTAAGAGCAACATCAAAACGTAATTGACCATGTTTTTATGTTTAAATTTTTGCAGCTTTTAAAAATTACGATATACCTACTATTTATGAAATCCTATGAGCAATACTTGTAGTTTCCTCGACCACTATAAATTTTTAATTCACCATGCTCCTAAAACTTGTAAAATTATTGCTTTTTTATTTTATGTTATTTATTTTATTTTCTTGAAGAGTGTCAATTGTCAATTCAACCTCTATGTGGAGTGAGTTGACTATATGTTCGGGGTCAGTTGACCATACTTGTCAACTTACCTTTGAAATGCCTTAAAATTACAGATTGCAAAAATGTGATCTAATGAACAGCATAAATGTTCCAAACCAGGGTTCGAAATCCCGGGGGAACGGGGGGGGGGGAATTCCCCCACCAATGATCTTGTCCTGAAATTTCCCCCGCACCAAATTCTTCCGGGGGAGAGTTTTTGTTTTAACAAAAAATATAAACAATTAGTTTGAGATTCGAATATGACTGGAATAATATAGAGAACATACTAAAAGAACGGCCAACAAAGAGCCTCGTCTCTAAGGACACTGAATCAACTTGTTATTTCTTCTCCATTTCTCATCGTCTTTCCTTAGCAACCACGAAATATCGTATAAAGTCTAAAAGGGGGGATCGTTGATAGGCTATGGCAGCCGTTAGGCACTCGCTTGCTAGGCGAGAGGAACGTTGTAAAAGGAAGGGGGGTAGCTCTGAAGAGCTACGTCTACACTTTGCCAAGCAAGGGGGCTAGCCCCGTGAAATAAGAACAATACTCACGATTAACTTTAAACACTACAATTGACTGGTCTGGCAGGGGTGTGAGAGAATGAAAGACAAGGATAGAGGAACGTTCGTTACCTGTAGATCTCGAAGTGACGATCGACTCGCTGGTTCGTTGATGAACACTGATGAACTCTCCTGAAATAAAACTCCTTTCCGATATTGTACTACTCCTCGCTGTAACTCCTTTTGTAACGTTCGGTAATCGGAGGTAACAACTATTCACGCCATAACTTTCTTATTTCAACAACTTGTATAATTCCGAGGCACCGACTGTGCACGCGATAGATTTCAGATACCGACTGGGGGGAGAAATATTCTCTCAAGCTATTTAAACGAAATTCGAACTTCGGCCGTTGAGAGACCGCGTCTCTCAATAACGGTGCTTTCAGCTTAAAGCTGTGTTTGCAGTATCTTTCCTGCGATTCCGGAAGAATTCGTATCAGCCGATTTTTACATCCGCTGAAGATTGCAGGTGGCATTTCCTTGAAAGAAGCTCTTTCCAGCTTCTGGGCCCTTTTTATGAAATTATTAGTCTATTGGACTATGGCGCCCGGGGTCCCGGATTCGAGTCATGCCTTCGGCATGATACGGTATATAGATATATTAATAAAACACGTTATAGCATTTATATGTGAATTTATACAGGAAACTCTTATCTTCTTAATATCTCTTAATTTTTGTCCCTCCTCTCTTACGCAAATCATTGTTCGTCAATTTACAATTACATTTTGAATGAAAGACAGTCGAGATAATATATTGTATATTTTATAATATAATTTGATTACTTAATAATTGACACACATTTAATGACATTATATGGACTGGTTAAAGTTACAGTGGTGTAAGTCACTTCGTAAAAAAGCGACTTAGACACAGAAACCAGATCTATATAAGTCAATCTGTTAACAGAAAACGTGAAGTAAGACATAGATTCATTCAACTGGCAACAGATGTCAGTTTAAGGTCTAGTGATAAAGGAAACAGCTGTTGTGTTGATCAGCAAAGTGCTGTGAGTCAGACTCTTTTTTTAAAAAAGAAAAGTGACTTACACCACTGTTACTTTAACCCGCCATATTTATACAGGGTTAGTCAAAAGTATCGGGACAGGGCAGTAATAACGAGACCCGTGGACGGAGGAAAATCACATGTTGCAAGTGGGTATTGGTGCGGAAACTGCATTGAATGGGGGTGTGGCCATCATGGCAGTCATCTTGCATTCCGCCATATTGGATATCACACAATATTTTCAAATGGAAAGGGGTATGCATGACACATCAATTTAGACTAGAATCGTTCCACAAATGACAATCCAAACTCATTTTGGACCTATCGCCATTCGTGGAAGAGATAGGGTGTACTACGTTAGACTGCAAAAAATGAGATTTGTCTGAAAGAATTGTTTACTGTATTCTTGTGGGTAGCTGTACACTGCAACTAAACAGAGAGCATGAACAGGAAAACATGATATTATACAAGTACGTTCCCATTCATATACAAATAAAACTACATCCCATATTATACATACATATTGTACAAAGTTTAAAAAGTTGTGTAAATACAGAGAACATAGTACTGCAGAAAATTTTCCCCTGAGTTCTTTATAGGATTTACAAAGGAATCGAAGGGAAACCAATCCCGTATCTGTCCTATAGGACATAGACTGGAGGACCTGAAACCACGGGCTTTCAACCTTTGGAGCGGGGGGCGAGGGGGCAAGGGAGGTACAGGCAGAAATCTTTCCTTTCCCTTCAGACGGTTGTCTATACCTGGATCTGGTAAGGTTGATGAAGAGCCAGCTAGGGTCTTCAGCCTTGCCAGCCGATCACATCGAGGGACAAGAAGCGCGTGGAAAGAAGTGTTGCATATGAACTGAGGCTTCAACATAATAAATATTGTGATTTGAAAATAATTAGAGACGTGAGATTGATTGATCTATCTCTGCTAGACTAGCTACTCCTCAGTGCACGTCACTGGGAGAAGGGTGATTGGTGTTGGTGGATGTCAAAATATAGTGCAGAACTACTAAAAAATAAAATACAACCCCTTTCGAAAATCCTGGGCACACCATTGAATGCGTCCCTCCCAACCAAGAGAAAGCCTACGTCACGCAGGAAAGTCACAGCACGGAGTTTGGGGGTTGTTTTTAAAGAAATCGTTGACGCAAGACATCAAACTATGGTCAATGGATTTGTTTCTCCCCTAACTTTCCCTCGCTCAAGGACGACTGGTCCATGGTCCTCTATGCTTCGCAAGAAGTCATCCCTTCTCCCCGCAGGCAAGTTCCGTCGTGTTCTCTGCCTGAGAAAGCCCATTCTTGCAAAGGCTAAGGCTTTTGCTTTTGTCAACCCTCGCGGTCTGAAAATTCTGTGAAATTCTCGAAGAACTTGCCTTCCTGTGATATCGTGTTCACTGTTCACGTGGAAGCTCGTACAGGGTATACAAGATCTGTGGCGCATAGAAATATTAACATCAGTGGCGTACGCAAGGGGAGGGTACCGACTTTAAACCCCCTCTTGAGTTTTGAAAAGATAATGGAAAATTATGTGGTAAAAAAATGGCCAGTTTATTATTACCTGCGACAATAATAATAATAATAATTTGGATTATTATTCCCATACAGCATGGAGAGAAGCACAGCATTCCGTATATTTAAGAGTGAATGCCTTGAAAATAATCACGAATTCTTGAAAATAAAATATGAGGATGTGAATGGACATTCACAAACAACCAAGCCCGAGCAGAATTCGAACCCGGGACCCTTGGCGTTGCAGCGCGTTGTGCTAACCACTCGGCCACAGGGTCTGGCACAAGATGAACAGAAAAGTATCAATACTAAATAGCGTGATTTGTGGAAATGTAGAAACCTTAGAGGCTTTACAATTTACCAGTTCAAGAGAAACATTTCAGCAAGCTCTTCAGTCTTTATAGTGTGTAACCTGTGGGGAGTTTGAAACATATTCACTTGTTCTATCCAAATTGCTTTATGCAGTGCAACATTATTTTGGGAACCTCAAAAGGTGGACTGTTCAATATTGTGAACGTCAAGATATTTTTTTAAAAAAAAAAATCTAAGAGAAAGTTCTGAGAACTTTAATGAAATTTATTTCAAAGCAGGGGATGATGAAGAAATGAAGAGACCTAGAACACCCGGCCGTCAAATAGAAGCACAAAAGAATATTACAAACTACACCATTATCGTCCATTTTTGACAGCGTCAGAACTCTGATACCAGCTCTCTTTTCTACTGCTCCCTTCTTATAATTTTCTATTGTACCGAATACGAAAAAATGTTCTTGATTTGAAAATCTTCAGAATATTAAACAAATTATCAATCACCGTTTGGTTCTTGTTCTTGTTATAATCTTACACACACACACACACACACACACACACACACACACACACACACACACACACACACACACACACATATATATATATATATATATATATATATATATATATATATATATATAAGAAATGTAACTGATACTATTAGTGTTGCCCACGAGACGAGACGAGACTTTGGTCTATCCCGTCCCGTCTCGTGAAAATGCTGTCTCGTCTCGTGTCTCGTCTCGAAAATATTCGTTTGTCCCGTCTCGAAGGGTTCTGTCCCATCTCGTCTCGTCCCGTCTCGTTTTGTCTCGTCTCGTCTCGTAAAAGTGATCCGGGATATCATGCCAACAAAAGTCAAAAGTAGCAGAAACACGAAATATTTTTCCGGAAAGTGGGATAAAGCTCCAAATATTTTACCCATTGCGTGGTGAGAATAAATAAGGTTCGTTAATCATTAGGACATTAATATTAAAAATGCAGTTTGTTGGTTACTGATTGCTAGGTATCTTATGAAATCTACCTTGTGGTTTTTCTGGTTTCCATACAAGAGTGCTCTTTTCATTACTGCTATACCTTTTGGAAGTTTTGAAATGTTTTCCACTAGACCTTCTTTCTTTCTGAATGTCGAACTTCCGTGCACTATGAAAATGTACATTTCTTCTTTAAATTCTAAGCTTGGCGCTCGGGAGCAACAAAAAAGTTTTTAAATGTGTAGTACGAACACAAAAGACTATTTAAAATTTCAATACTTAGTATATTACAAATAGAAAGCATTTATTGTTTTTAATATTGTTAAACATCTTCTATGACATAAGTTTCAAAAAGTGTTTCTTTGTGATAGTGTGCTGTTTCTTATGCTCAGCTTATGACGCACATACTTCTTTGTTTTCTCTTTAGCCTCTAAGTCAGATATCACCACCGCTTGATCTAATTTATCCTTCGGCAGGCACGCATCTAGAAATATATGTCCGGACAACAATTAAGCAAATGTTTAAATTAATACATTGATATAATTCATAGGTCTATTCACTTGAATATGTAAATTAACCAATTCTATTATTGTTATTACATGAAATGTTACAAAGATTGTAGAAGAATAGTAATATAACAGCACGAATATTAGCTAATATCTAGCTTACGTGTAGTTAAGATCGCCTAAATTTGCATAAAAACAACTGTCCTGGCAAGAAGTTTAATGTCAAAAAAGGTGATGAATTGAATATTTGCTAAATAACAAAAAAGGATGTTAAGTCCACTTGACGAAAAATAAAATTCCTGATTAATATTTTATTCTCATTATTATAAGTAGTAGTGTACATAAATCTTCATTGATACTGTCATTCAAAGCCGTATGATCGCAATAAAATCCTTGTTCGGCATAAAAAAGTAAACCTCGATTATGCTAAAGAAATATATTTTTGTTTAGCTAGAGCAAGGCCCCAGGAGGGTGCAAGAAGCCGTTCCTGCAAAAGTGTATGTTGTACGAAGCGAAGATTTTGATTTGATTTGAAATAAAAATTTTGGGTGCGTCAGCACTAAGGCTATTTTGCACCCGTCACATTATACGGGGTCCAGCCCCTTATCGGTACACATAACAACTCTAACGTTGCACAACTAAAATCATAAATTATTAAAATCTTCTGACTTTCGTTAAAAGCTGAGGCTGTAAAGGAGCACTCAGTACAAATAAGGACAAAACACAGGACAACACAAACAAAATTATACTGGCTATGGGGCCAGTCGCCAGAGCCTCGTTAGTCTGCAGTCCAGGGTGTACTACGTGGAAGTGAGGTTGACTATTGGGTGCACTACGTGGAAGGAGCACCCCTTACACCCCACGAAGCGAAGAAACGTGACAAAACCACCATGTATGGAAGGCAAACCTGCATATATTTTATATCGCACATTTACAGAGCCGTGCCTCCTGAAGTTATAAAAATCCCAACTTCAATGATTCTTTAATCATGCTATTGTTGAAAAAAAAAAATGTTTAGATGCGCCAAAAGTGCATCATTATCAGATTATACATGTAACGTGTTATTGGAATCAACATATTTGTGTAAATTGGGTGCCTCCCCGATTACGTAGTAATAACGTCGAGGTCTTGTAATCAAGGGTCCCTCGTTCGATACCCAATGGAGGCACAAAGTGGATCGGATCGCACTTTAAACTGTAGGTCGGTTCGCGATTTAGCCTATTTGTGAATCAAGTGGACTTGAAACCCAATATCAACCTTAAGAATATTAGAACCCACTAATTCACCCGCAGCTAAGTGAAATTTCACATATCCCTCTTCATCCTCGTTCATTGACTTCCTGCAATACTCTTGTGCATGTGGGTTGCATCCCACCAGGTGCGAGAAATGTGAAGAGTTATTCTTTCCCTGTACTGAGTTATTTCTTTTCATAAGAGTAAGGCTAAATTCTCGTTTTATCTGAACTTTTAAAAAATATGCAAAATACGTCTCTATCTTTAAACAACCACCCTTTCTCATGTATGTGAAAAATAATCCCACTCTGTCTCAGAAAACCTCTTCCTACGATCAAATGAAGGAAACAACTCTCAAGTCTCAACAATTATAATTTTTTGCTTAAATTTCCTATAATATATACAACCAGTAGCATACATCACGTCCTTTGGTGCAACACTGTCAACAGCTAATGTTACTTTCCTCGTCCTAATAAATTTACTTCCAACCAGTGACGGCGCCAGGGAAATGTGACTGGGGTGGGGCGGAAGGCTGGCAACAAAATATTGTAAGGCGGCAGTCACATTAAAACGCCCGAAAACACTACACATATATATACATATATAATCATACTTATAATAATAATAATTATTATAATTATAATAATAATAATAATAATTATTATTATTATTATATTCATGTATGATGTTTTGTGTTTGTCTTTTATTTAGAGTGGACGTTTACTGCCTAAATTTACTTCTTGATTACGAGTTTATCTCCACATGATTCGTTTTAATGAAGACATTAATTCTTTTTTATTGATAAGTTGCGTTGTGTCTAGTGGCCTATTTCAGTATTAGAAGACATTCATAATTTTATAATTCATCGTCTTTCTTGAGATGAAACTACTGATATAAATATTTTAGTTATAAGATAATAATATAAATGACGAAAAAAATGCTTCGAAGAGTTTAATTTTCTTGCAAAATAAACGTGACGTTGGAAGAAATGAATCTTCTTAAGTATTAGAAACAATGTGAGGCACTTCTCCTGTAGGAGAATTCTGCTCTATGTGCATTGCAGAACACATTGCCCACCTTAGGTACGTCCAGGACTTGACATTTCTTCTCAATGGCAAGAACAGCCAAATGAGACAGTTTGCATCCAGCATCCTGTTTCGAGCAAGCCTTTTCAAATATTTTAAGGACAACCATCTTCGTAATGCTGAAGAGTTTTGGGCATAATTTGTGTTTCACCTTTCAGGGAAATGTTATCACAGGATAAAAAAAATTAGACAAAGGTTACAGTTATCTCATAATTCAAGAAATATTCTGACCCTGGCATTACTTACTCTGACTCTACCACTCCAACGTACGTCTGTGCTACACAATTACAGGCACCTATGGGGTTCGTGGGAAGAAGTTCTTCGATTTTGATATGTACGAGAAAGAGCGAACCTGCATCCAATGATTGAAGAGTGGCAAACCCTAATAAGCATTCTTTTACCTGCCCGCGATATGTTTTGAATCGAATTTTAAGTGTAATTTGCATTTTAAGGTTCACGTTCAATACATTTCCAAATAATATCCCCTCATTAGCTTCAAGAGTATCGAAGAAATTCCCTTTGTTACGGTTTCCTCAGACTCATCATCTCGAAATTCAAGTCCCTGAATAGTAAGAAACCGCGATGAATCCACAACAACTGACATGGAGTGTCGGGGTTTTCTTCGATCACCTTTGGTCCTGAGTTCGATACCCAGTGGAGGCACTTTAAACTGTAGGTCCAATCCCGATTGGCTTTTCTGTGCATAAAGTGGACTTAAAACACCAAATCAACCAACCAACCAAATCTTGAATCAACTTTGAATGAATGTCTTTTAATAATTAGCGTTGTCACTAACGACCACGATTAGAATAATTTGCGCGTACTACAGATGATGTCTTGTGGTCCTGAAAATATTCGTGATGTTTTAAAACCATCCACATTCAACACTTTTTCCCAGTTCTGAAGACTGGTTAAAACTTAGGTTAATCTCGGCTATTACAGAACATAAATGAATGAGAAGTCACCTATGCCCAGGTCGGCGCTCGAATCTTGAACGAAAGTCACATACACATAGCTATATATACACTAAACAAATTAATATTTGTTAATCAAGTTGGTATTATAAGCAGGAAAGTGATATCATGCAGAATACACCACTTTGAAAAGGTGAAAATCGCCATACTCTTATAAATGAACTTTCTTATTATTCGATATTTAATTAACTTCAGTTGGAGGGCCCGGGGGGGGGGGGTGACGGCGAGGTGTCTGACATGGGGCGTCCCCCTGCCTTCTCTGGCGTCGTTACTGCTTCCAACCCTCTAATAACTTCGCTGCTCATAGCCTCACCTTCGAAATGGAAGCGAATAATACAATGCACTTGTGTTAACTGTCCCTCTTTCATTCAAAGTCTGCCGTTTTCCTTTTCAGCTTTTCCTGCAAAACTTCCTATCAGCAAGCAAAGCAAATTACAGAATTTTTATTGCCCCTCCCTTGCATCAACATTCATTCCTACTTTAGGCCTGGATATATGGCACTTACCCGCTACTGCAGGTCAACCTCGCCCCTATGTTTGGTGTTTACCCCCTGAAGCAACGGTGTCCATTGTTCCAAGCGAAACCTCTGTCAGTGAGGAACGGCGAAAAATAGTCTCGGAATACACCCTGGCCGTAAACAGGCTCCCGCCACCCTGACATTGGTGTCAGCTTCCCTCTGAAGTTTGATAAAACTACTTTGTGAAATTTGTTTAGTAATGATTGAAAATGTAGACAGTAGATACTACATGTATTTTGTTCATAAACTTGAAGGCTAAATTCACAGAATAAAAAGAACAGCTACAACATTTCTTCATCTGATTTACAGAAAGGCTAATCGGGACTGGACCCACACTTTAAAGTGGGATTCAAATCACTATTTTCCTTCACCGGGTATCGAACCCGGCACCCCTTGATTACAAGGTGACGACGCTACCACTGTACCATCGGGGAGTCCCCATAGAACAACGTTTCCTTCTACGACGATTATACAGAACTTAGTGCACTTCCTTCATTTGAAATCTATTCTATATCAGGCTCAGTATTTCGTTATTACAATCCAAGGAATAGTATTCTCCTTAAATAAGAAATACATAAATAAAAAAAAGCATTGGAAATAATCTTCAAACGGACGTAAAAAAATCGAATCCAACCACCTGCAGAATGCCTGAGGGAAACAACAAGAATTTTCTCAACAAAGACATTTCCGAAATTTCCATAACATTCTAAAAATTTCGCAACCCGTGCAAATAATCACGTGGTAAAATCTTGTCATGGTTCCCTGTAAACACTAAAATCACCAAATTACTTCTTTCCATAATACCCGTATTTTCTCCTCCTCTTTAGCTCTCAGCTGTTCGGAGTGGGATAATGCAAGATTATTTGTCCCTAATTATCTCTTTCTCTTAGTCTTGCTAATATCTTGGACTCCTTAATAACTTTCCCAACAACTCCTTATCAATTTGTACTGCCATGTTTCCCACAATGTTTTTCCTACTTCCTAATAACATTCACTTCTGTACACCCTTTGATGTAAAAATTAAATAATAATAATAATAAACCCTATCCGTCGGTCCGTTTATCTATCCAACCTATAGAGCTGAGACTATGTTTACAAGATAAATCTCGGACTCGGATACTCCACGATCTTTTGGCCCCTCCTTCCACCTTCTCTACCTGCCCTTTCACTTGATGTTATTCAGAATTGTATTAGTATCTGGAGTACTATCGTAACATAAAATTATTAACCTGGAATGAATTGAAAAATAAAAATGGGGAGTAACCCTGTGTTTCGAAAGAGTATTGAAAATAAGTTTAGGTATTCATTCATTCATTCATTCCTGTCTCTAGAATAGTCTTTTTTTGACTTAACACGCGCTTATCAACGTTTCTAATTGAAATAACTTTTTCCAAGAAAACAAGTATTTGCAACTGATTAAATATTTCGCTTTTATTTTTTCGAGACATTCGAGACGAGACGAGACTTTTCAAAAGCCGTCCCGTCCCGTCTCGTGTCTCGTCTCGAAAACGAGACGAGAAAGGTATTCCGTCTCGTCCCGTCTCGAATTTCAAAAGGCTTGTCCCGTCTCGTGTCTCGTCTCGAAAACGAGACGAGACACGAGACGAGACGGGACATGTCCCGTTCCGTGAGCAACACTAGATACTATAATTGAGGAAATATTTAATTAATTAATTGTCAAGTGCCAAAAAAACAATAGGAAAGTTAAAGAAATATACGATTGGCATGTTTTGTTTCACAATGTCGAAAACATTGGCAGACTACTTTTAGAGTTCTATCTTTATTCATCACATCAATCAACAACTTCTAATATTTTTACGCTTGTCAGATCTTATCCACGACATCTGACAAAAACAGAATTTTTCGTACCCTTGGTTTACGAAATAGTGGATACATATGTTCCTTAAAACTAAACTTGGTACTGTAATACACACCAGGATCCGTTATTTTTTCTCCTCTTGTTACTTTGCTTTCCTCCCGTTTGACAGTTAAAGGTCTTATGTTTTATGTATGAGTCACATATTTGGCCTCGAAACCACTCTAATATTGCTAAGTTCTCATTTTTATTTAAAACACAATCGATTTATGATAAAATTACATTACTTGATTATTAAGGGATAAATGTTGAGAAATATGCATGTGTGAAGACGATACAATAAAATTTGTAGTTATCATTCCATGGACAAATTTGAAGGGAAATTGGAAAGATCAAACACCACTTTTCAGTTTTTAAACCGAGCCCGGAAAACAGTAGATATTAATGTGTACGTGTATAATGTCTAACAATGAGGGTGCGGATTTAAAAGCACTAAAAAGCCCTCAAATAGGCAGACATATGGGCACAAAAATAAAGTAAAATAAGCACTTCAAAAACACCCTAAAATCAAGACAGATTAATATTTATTTCCCACATGGGAAAAATATGTAATTTTATGTAATGGCCTTGTTTAAAAATATCAGCTGGTTACGTGATTTTCGGCTACTCCGAAAACGTATCCAGGACAGGGTTTGTTTTTCTACCTATCACTTTAAAAAAAGAGGATATGAAGTACTCGAAGTGAGGGGGCATGATTTCCCCAAGTTAGTAACATTTTCACAGATCATCTCACCCGCTACCACACTGTCATCATGTCACCACGTTAAAGTTAAACTAGGTCGGTATTGCTGCTGCAACCGTTTTTCATCTTCTTCTTCTAAGAGAACTACTCCGCGGCGGAGTAGTTAGCACTCCGCGCTACGATGGCACAGGTGTCGGGTTGGAATCCTGGCCTGGATAGGTGTTATTTGTGAGTGTCCCTTCTTCAGTTTTAAAGTATCATCACTAGGGTGCGGATTTTTGCTTATTTGCCTCCTTTATTCCTTTGCAGAAAAACATAGGCTTTAATGCTTAAAGTTCGTTTCATGGTGTTTATAGTCCGAAAACGCATTTAGTGCGTATAAATGCCTATTTTGAGGGTTAGTGTCTATTTTGCTTAATCGTGCCTAAACTTGCCTATTCTGCCTTTTTTGATAACTTCAGCTGGTTTTATGCGTCTTTGGCTTTCCCTACATTGAAGAAGGTAAGCCATTGGTTACCATTAAACTGACTGAAATATGGTATTCGCCAAATTTGAACCCACTATTTCCTTTTTTCCACCTGAAAGCCTCTGGTGTCAACCGGTACTCATCTGCTTTGTTGAGTGTGTGATAGGAGATAGGCAGTTATGTGTGGAGATATCGTGTTCATATGTTTAAAAATGCCAAAGCACAAGGCAGCCAGAAGTGTATTAATCAAAAATGGATTGATGCAGAAGGTTCTTTTACGGCTGAAAACTTGATTTTTGTTATTTAGCGCCGCTTTTCTCCACGTTTGGCTAATCGCATCGATGAGAACGAGTGATATGATGAAACTGATGAAGAGACACTCAGAAGCAGTGGCGTGCACAAGGGGGGCTTGATAGGGGTTATGACCTTCCTCTCGCCCAGTATTCCTAAAAAAAAA
The DNA here is from genome assembly GCF_977018435.1 of Lepisma saccharinum. Taxonomy (NCBI): domain Eukaryota; kingdom Metazoa; phylum Arthropoda; class Insecta; order Zygentoma; family Lepismatidae; genus Lepisma; species Lepisma saccharinum. The sequence continues at coordinate 68,169,836 of NC_139243.1, forward strand.
AGAACGTCAAAGGTAGGAAAATATGACAAAATGAGGACTGACTACCAAGAAAAAATATACATATCCCCTCCCTTTCGAAAATCCTGGGCACGACACTGCTCACAAGGAACACCCATGCACAGGCCGGGATTCCAACCCGGGACCCCTGAGTTGTAGCCTTGTTGTACTAACAACTCAGCCATGGAGGTCGTCCCCACACGGAAAAGTAATTTTCTCTCAAGCTTGTATGAATCAGACATCTTTAACTGTTAAATTACTTCCAAATAAACATTTTCTTTCACATGGGAAATATCACATGTACCTAGGTACTACATATGTATAGTTTTATGTATTGCACTTGTTCAAAACTCTGAGCTGCTCACGTATAAATTTCCACTCTTCATAAAATGTTTTTCTACTTCTCGTGTTGTTTGGGAACAAGGATAAATGGTGAACAATGATGAGCCATTTATATTCTCAACATTTTTATCGTTGCCATTTTATCCGCTTGCCATTTTCAATTAGCCACTTTTTCCGTTGCCACTATTGCCTTTGTCATTTTTACGTAAATTCCACCAGTTTCATGCCCAATTGTTTGCAAGTTATGAAAAAAAATTGCACCCTTAAAATAAATTGTGGATGTTCCCGATAAAATGTATCTGAAGAAATGAACTTGCGTTACTCATTGCGCTGATTGCACACATTACACCAATACGTGAGCTGTTAATTTGTATGGCATTACATTTTAGAATAAATAGCATCGTTTGGCTTATGCAACACAAAGGAACTACACTAAGTTTTTCACATAACTTAGCATTGTTTCATTCAGAACTGAGGCAATGTAAGAGGGTTCATCTCGGTGTGCATTGTTCACCATTTATTCTTGTTTCCTAATAACGCGATAGGTAGAAAAACATTTTCAGAGGAGCCTAAAATCACGTACAGAGAACCTGAGTTTTGAACAAGGATATTTTGTAAAACTATATAGGTATGTGTATGTGGGATAGACTATTTATTTGTATAGTAATTTAACACAAACTTGACAGAAAATTACTTTTCTGTCACTGGGGCCGATCTCCGTGGGGAAGTGGATAGCACAGCAGGTGTTCCAGGTTCGAATCCTGGCCTGGGCATGGATGTTCTTTGCGAGTGTTCTTTCATAAATGTCATCATGTCATCCCTCATCCGAATCCTCGCGATTAGCCAAAAGTGGAAGAAAAGCGATGCTGAATAACAACAATCAAATTTTCCGTCGGTGGTTAATCAAACTTTTGCAGAAATCCATTTTTAAATCAATAGCCTACACATCTGGCAGTCTTGTGCTTTTGGCATTTTTAAACGTATGAACATGATATCTCCACAGATAACTGTCTACTTCCTTTCACACACACACACAACAAAGCAAATGAGTACGGATTGACTGCTACAAGATTTCAGGTGGAAAAAAGAAAGTGTAGTTAGGAGGTAGGTGTCGCTATGTCCACGGTGATGACTGTGATGAGTCACCAACAGGTTGTCCAGTTTGCTTATCCCGATTGAGGCTTTGTCAGTTCAACGAAGGCTTACATTCAACATAGGGAAAGCCAAAGGCGCATAACAAAGCTGAAATAAGCACAAATTGCAGAATAGGTATTTTAGGGACGATTAAGCAAAATAGGCACTCACCTAATAGGCATTTATAGCCAAGCAATATAAAAATGCGTTTTTGGACTAGAAACACCATGAAACAGGGACGTCGTTAGGGGGGGGGCCTGGGGGGCTCTGGCCCCGGCAGTTGTAACTCTGGCCCCCGCAAACAAAATTTTGATCTCTTAAAAATTATCCTAAATTAATACTACGTATTATTTTCTGGTAAATTTGTAGCAGAGTTGGAAACACTGAGCAGGAACAAACCTGCTATTCCGAAGAAAATCTTCGGAAGCAAATGTAGGACAGCAAAATTCCACCCTTTCGTTGCTTACCAGTTTATAACCAAAGGCATAAAATCTGCCTGCTTTGAGGTTATTACCCTTGCCCTACCCTAAGTTTGTGAAAACCTTTTGCCTTTTGTTGCAAATGACCCTTCCGTTACAGATGGAATCAAAGACTCCGCCGGGTTGCTACGGTCACTGTGTATTTGTTCGTGTGTGGGAAGAGTTCTAGCGTTGTTGTGCATTTCCATTTTGAATGGATAAATTTATCAAAACTGGATATTTTAAAACTATCTCAAAACATGTGGAACATGACGACAATGAAGATGATGTTGATCCAAGTTCTGACGTTCCAAAGTTAGGCAAAACAAGTGAATGTACTAATGTGAAAATAATTACTGATCTTGGGGTAGATAATCCTAGGCAACCACTTTTGCAAAACTATCCAAATACTACGTTCGGAAAGCGAAAGCGATTATTTCAAAAATACTGGTTTGCATCTGCGCCGTGGCTAGAATATAGTGTGGAACTTGACGCATGCTTTTGTTTTCCATGCCGTAAATTTGGCACAGATTCAGGATATGCAGAATCAAGTTTTAGGAAAATAGGGATTCGCAACTGGAAGAAACCATGTGAAAAAATTAAGGAAAACGGAGGAACGTCCTATCATCTAAAATGCATGGAACTGTGGGCGAATTACAAAGTGAGTACCAATCAGTTTTGTAAAACAATTATATGTGTGTGTGTGTGTGTGTGTGTGTGTGTGTGTGTGTGTGTGTGTGTGTGTGTGTGTGTGTGTGTGTGTGTGTTCGTGTGTGTTCGTAGTTTAACTTAAATAATGAAATATATGTATGTCTGTATATCGAGTGTTCAAATTGAAAAAAATGCTGAGGAGAAAAGTCGTATCAGCTTCCCTTTTCAAATTTTGAGATTTGTACCTAAAACATACGGACTGATGGTTCAAAGTAAATAACACAAATTTTCCAATTAATGTACAAGAGTTCAGTAATCACTGATTTCGTCTCAGTGGACTTTTATTTCATATCAGAATTATTTTTCTTAGAGGAAAGCAAATTAATCAGGAAATATTTTCTCATCAAATACATATTGTAATTTGCAAACCAACAACAGTATTAATTTTAATGTAAAATTCAGTACAGAAACTGACAATTTATATGCTGATATTAATGTAATATTTACTTGAAGTTGAAAGAAATGATTACGTCAAATTCTTAGCAATAGCAAAATATGATCGAGAATATTTAAGAGGAAAATTCTTTACCTGGTCAGGAGTTAAATTAAAAATTTCAATTTGAACACTGGATGTACTTTGATTTTCGTTTCCTGATTTTACATTACTTTACTGACACTTCTGGCTAATGTCAAAGATATGCAACGGTGATACAAGAAATTAATGCATGGACAGTAACAAAAAAAGCTCCTGCTTCTCCAGGCGAGGACATCGCGTAGCGGTAATGTCGTCACCATATAATTAAGAGGTCTTGGCCTGGGTTCGATATCTAGTGGACGCACATAGTGGTTTGGATCCAACTTTAAACTGTACGTCCAGTCCCGATTGGCCTATCTGTGCATGAAGAGGACTTAATACAAAAACTCACGGACTCGAACTTAGATCAATTTGGGACAATATCGTAATTCGGTAGCTAACGTGCTCAGCCACTGAGGCGGCTAGAATTCAATAGGTTTTCATTTTGGCTATTTTACCTTTTTTCCTACCTCGTAGGTTAATTTTTACAAGTCGATGTGGATGGATGAATGATGGACGGATGGAAAGGTGATGGGAGCATAGACAAACAGAATGAGTCACCAATGGCTGGTGGAGGTTTGAACATGGGATTTCTGATTCCGTAGCCCATTACGCTTACCACTCCGCCACGAACACTGGAATAAATGAAATAAGTAATGCCATTGTTTAGAATGGATGTCTGGGAGAGTTGAAGCCTTACTAATAACAATGTACACTAATGAATTGTTGGCATTGCTAGCAGATGTTAACGGTCTACCGATACCTCACACAACGGAAAAACAATATTTACCTATATTTGCATTGTTTTAAAAAATATATATAGCACTGACGAACGAAGGAACAAAGCTAATCTCTATGGCCTAGAGCAGGAATTTCCAAACTTTTTCGTTTCGCCGCGCCATTAGTGTTTCAAGATTTTTCCACGGCGTCCAAATCAGAATGTAGGCCTATCTAATACTTGCTTTGATTGATTGATTGAATTGATGTTTTAGGTCCATTTCATGCACAATAAGGCTAATCGGAACTGGACCTACAGTTTAAAGTGAGATCCGAACCACTATGTGCCTGCACCGGGTAACGAACCCGTGACCCCTTTATTACAAGGTGGCGACTAACAGTACGCCACCGGGGAGGCCCTATCTAACACTTGTAACGCTCTGTTAGTGTGCATAGGTTGCTTTCCTTAAGTTAAAAAATAAACATATATTTCAAATTCAGAAACATTTTTTATGTAAAATGTTCTAAATAAGAACATGTATTTGGAACAATCATATCAATGACTGAATTTCAGTGAAAATATTGGAACATCTCGCGGCGGCCCCGTACACCTACCAGGACGCCCCAGGGCGCCGCGACGCACACTTTGGGAACCACTGGTCTAGAGATTACAATTTCTGTAAAACAGTCCGAGGTTTGAATCCTGAAGGAGATATTATTTTCTTTCACTATTACAATAACTGATCCCATTGTCGTCGTAATCAAGAATAGTTTAAAGTCCATTTTATGCTCAAATAGATGAATTGGAACTGGATTTATAATTTAAATTTGACTCCGACCCATTGTGCAATGTGTCTCCATCGGGACTTGAACTTGGCACTCTTTGGTTACAAGGCAACGTGGTAAACCACACCGAGGAGGTCCGCCGTGGTAAACGTGACGTTATAATAAATATGCAATATAAAGCAAAAACATGAATTTATTCTTGAGAATATTAAAAAACAACAACAAGAAACAGAACATTTGAGTCGCCAATAATATTCTGCATATTACATATCATAATTGTGATGGTGATTTGTGAGTTTTCCTTCATTAATTGCCATTCATGATCGTCAACATTGCGATTAACTAAAAGTAACAGAAAAGCGGCACAACATTTAAAAAAATATAATATACGTAGAATAAAAAAAATAGGTGTGAAACTGAAAAAGAAAGGTAATAACAAGTTGATATTTACTACCTATTTTTTGTGCTTTTTGAAGTTGTCAAATTTTGTCATTTTTGGCGCCAATTTACCTGTCTATTTATCATGCTTTGTGGCTATTATAAACCCGCTCCCTACTGATAACACGAACTCAAGACAGAAATAAACAAAGTGTGAAAACACCTACTTCAGTGTCTTTGTGCATGATACTTGCACAAACCATCAACGTCGTTTTGCGAGAAATCAGGGTGCAAGTTAAGAGGTGCACAATTTTCGAAATTGCCGCAAAAGAAAGTGGCACGCATCTATTTTTCCTACTACATCTCGAGGCACTGGTGTACACATGGGGGAGCTGATGAGGCTGAAAAAAAACCCTGCACACGTTAGTGTCTAGAGGAGAGTTACAAATCACTCGCATAATTTAAAGTGCTGTTTGCGCTGGAATACTACTAAATGTGCTAGAATTTAAATTTGACAATAATTTCAATGTTAAAAGCGTCATTATTATTATTATTATTATTATTATTGTTTTTATAACGTCCTATTATTGGTTATAATTACGTCCCTGCCTAAATTCACAGCCAGAAATAAGATTGATTGAGTTGTTTTAAGTCCACTTTGTGCACAGTAAGGTTAATCGGGACTGGACCTACAGTTTCAAGTGGGATCCGAACCACTATTTGCCTCTACCGGGTATCGAACCCGGGACCCCTTAATTACAAGGGAACGACGGTACCATTGCGCCATCGGGAAGGCCCAGAAATTATAATAAAACGCGATCTTCTTTCTTCAGGAAAGCAACATCTTGACAGGCGGCCCTAAGACCAGCACAAAGCTTGAATGGAGACAATACAACAAGCTTGTTCAACAAATGTTGGCGAGATGGTTGCGGACAACCAAAGGCGGCACTGCGTCCCAAATACTCTGAACTGCCCGTCATAAAATGTTCCTGCGAGACCTATTTCTAATCTGTGGTCGTCACTGTATGACTAGACCCCTTTGTGTCGAACCTGACAATGCAGGGAGCGGTCTTTCTTGCTTTAAGGGATTAAGGGAAGGAAATGGCATTCAAATGGCAGGGAAGACTTATCCCTGGGTTGAGTTATTGTACCCCTGCTGTTTCAGTGCACCGTTTCTCTAAGGCAATACGCAAATACGGTTAAATTTTCCCTTCCCCAGTAAACCTTTGTTTTCGATTCATTTTGTTCATTCTGCTAGATTTTGCTTCTATCCAGGGTGCCAAGTACCAGAACAGTCCAATGACCTCGCTGCCTTCGAGCAAGCAATAACTTTAGTGAGGAGGTAGGAGGGCTTGGGGAGGGAGGAGGGGCAGATGCAAGAGGACGAAGAAAATGTAGCAGTTTACTTACATGATGACTCGAGAAAGTATTTGTTATTTCCTGTTTGAAAGAATGAAAGGTATGAAATTAGTAATATTTTTCTTGTTCGCTTCGCTTTCAATATAAGCGTTTGAGTCATTCCATGCGAAATCAACACAGCCTTTGACCTGACCATCTCCGATTTTCATGAAATTTGGGGAATTGAAACTATGCATGGAACTCAGTAAGTATGAAAATTTTTAGTTTCGTGCGTCTTGTAATTGTTAAATTATTCAAGGTCAAAGTTTGCAGAAATTGCCTTTTTTGAGCCCGCTTAGCTATACTAAATGTGCTGTAACTCCGCCCCTATTTTGCCTAGGAAGTTCAAATAAAGCTTATTGCACAGGGAATTGAACAAGCTTTCCAGTGATATATAACAAGCCTACCTTTGGATAAAAATATAATTTTGTCACGTGACCTTGACTTTTGACCTTGAATATCTCAAAACATGTCATCACCAAAAATCGTGAAAAAAATATATTTGGTCCCTCATACCATACTCTAAAACACATCAAAAAATCGTTCTGGGACTGCAATGGGAACAGAAGATACAAAATAATATGTGTAACTATGTGACTGATAAAAGCCCCATTACATGAACTATGAAGAGTCAAATGTCCCTTAACACCCCCTACAAAATGTGAAGGAGTTATCCTGGGTATAATTGGTAATGAAAGAAATAGGTTAGGCACAGGGAGATCCCTAGCCGTGTGTGTCAAGCGCAGGTCCGGCATATTGTTGACCGCCATATTGAATTCAACGCAAAAATTTCAAAGGAAAGGGGGTTATGTGATATATCAAATGAGGCTAGAATTTCACGATAAATGAAGTGACGAAGGATTTTCCAACGTATCTTACGCCAGCAAAAAGTTATACATATATCTTTCACTTACGATATATGCACATTACAATGTTGTCAATGTTCCTGTGAGCACACTCGTTGACGTCTCGCACTCTCGCATAGAACATTTGGTAATATAGCATGTGCAACAACATCGCAAGCAGCAACTATGCCTTTTCTCAGATGGTCAATATCAGGGACTTTTAGTGCATGCACCATTCTCTTTAAATGTTTCTGAAGGTAAAAGTCCTCCTAAGATGTTAGATCTGGGGAATGTGCAGGCCTTTTAATAGATCCCCCATCAATCTACCTAGAAAATTACCATGAAGAAATTGCGAAAATGTCTACATAGTGTGGTCACACTCTGTCCTGTTTCAAAACTCTCGAAAAGTGCCATATCCCGAAAGCAAGGGTGAAAAAACCTGTTCACTTAACAAATCCAAGAAGCCCTCACCATTTAAGGTTCCGTTGTTGAATATGGACCAACCATTTCCGTTCGCCATACATTATACCACATAATTAGCTTACCAGCAACAACCATTCGACTGAGCAAATCACAGGTATTGCATATTATTTTTATTAACTTCACCGTGAACATAAAAATTTGCCTCGTCACTGAAGAATTTTTCATTCCAAAGGAAGTGTTACGTAATTGTTTGACATACTTTTCCCAATATTCTTCACTATTCAACTATTTGGTGAATGTAGCTGATTAAAATCATATGCAATGGTGCGTATACTTCTTTCTCTCCCAAGATGTCAGCGTGATCTCGATGAGTTCTACAACGTTAGGAGCATTCCAATGCTTTGTTTTTAACACCTCGAGAAGAAGAAAATGGTTACAAGCATGCAGTAATAATTTTTTGCTGGTTAAATATATGTTGGATAAACCTTCGTCACTTCATTTCTCGTGAAATTCTAGCCTCATTTGATATATCACATAACCCCCTTTCCTTTGAAATTTTTGCTTTGAATTCAATATGGCGGTCAACAATATGCCGGACCTGCGCTTGACACACACGGCTAGGGATCTCCCTGTGTCTAACCTATTTCTTTCATGACCAATTATACCCAGGATAACTCCTTCACATTTTGTAGGGGGTGTTAAGGGACATTTGACTCTTCATAGTTCATGTAATGGGGCTTTTATCAGTCACATAGTTAAACATATTATTTTGTATCTTCTGTTCCCATTGCAGTCCCAGAATGTTTTTCTGATATGTTTTAGAGTATGGTATGAGGGACCAAATATATTTTTTTCACGATTTTTGGTGATGACATGTTTTGAGATATTCAAGGTCAAAAGTAAAGGTCACGTGACAAAATTATATTTTTATCCAAAGGTAGGCTTGTTATATATCACTGGAAAGCTTGTTCAATTCCCTGTGCAATAAGCTTTATTTGAACTTCCTAGGCAAAATAGGGGCGGAGTTACAGCACATTTAGTATAGCTAAGCGGGCTCAAAAAAGGCAATTTCTGCAAACTTTGACCTTGAATAATTTAACAATTACAAGACGCACGAGACTAAAAATTTTTATAGTTACTAAGTTCTATGCATAGTTTGAACTCCCCAAATTTCATGAAAATCGGAAATGGTCAGGTTAAAAATTGCACATATCTGTGTTGATTTGGCATGGAATGACTCGTTTCTAATAAGTAACAAGTTATAATGGTTACCCCAAAAAACTGTGTATATGTGTGCGTGTGCGTGTATGTAATATGATTTGTTAATGATGACGTACTGGATACCAAATAATGAAAAAGTAAAGTAATGTGCTCCCCTGTGCTTTTCGCTATGGCATGAAAGCATATAGGGGTGTGTAGTTATGGCTCCACACTTTCTTGATCACGGCCGAAGGTGGAGGTGATGTGATCAATCAGCACCACGTCCCTGGCCTCGTTTACCTGCCAGAGTTTCCTCCATGTACCCACTTTATACGTACGACGCTGGGTGGGCACCGGAGCCGCTCGAACAGGTGAAAAAAAATCCCGGTATCCTCCAGAATGAATAGGAAAGATCCTACACAGAATAATTTATCAGTTTAGCACTTCCACAGAGGATATAGTTTCGATAAAAAAAGAAGAGGTTCTCATTGAGACAAGCATAAAGTAAAATACATTAAGGAAAACTGTAAAGTAATAGTTTAATAGTAATTACATAAATTGATTTGCTTACTGAAAATTGTTGAACTCTAATATTTATTTGACCTCCAGTATTCACATATACGTATATTATATATACTTCTTAGTAGTTTAATATACCAATGCACTATATATGTAGCAATATTATAATGTAATATAATATTATATATATATATATATATATATATGTATATATATATATATATATATATATATCTGTGTGTGTGTACATTACACACACAGAGTTATTTACCTTTACTGTCTGGAAATATTTACATAGAAACAAATTTCAGATTTGGCTCCCCCGAACTGATCAACCTAGCTACGTCCCTGCCATGAAACGAATTAAAAATATTAAAGCCTATGTTTTACTACGAAAGAATGAAACAGGCAAATACGCAAAAAATCCGCAAGCTACTGATAATATGTAAAGATCTAAGTTGTGGGATCAATTCATCCTCTGCACAAATATGTTGAACTTGATCTCACTACGTGACAATTACTGGAATTCCATGGAAAAGGAAGACTTGCCCCGCAGGTGTTCAAAGCCCCTACCTCCACCCCATCCTTTGTTGTAAGAGGGACAGTTTCGATTTGAAGAAAGACATTCATTCTTGGAACCCATGATGGTAATCTCACAGAAGGAAGAGGAGCATTTACTATAGCTTGGTGAATGAAGACTTTTGAAGACAAAGTGGAAATAGAAATTTAATGTACTGGGTGGAAGTTTTTGAAAAGAGAAAATGAATGAGACACGCTGTCGCTTTGAAAGCCAAGGATCTCGGGAATCCACTACTAGCAGAGACATAATTTGATTACCCCACTGGCGTACGCGGAGGAGGGGGAATAAGGGGTTACAACCCCTCCCCGAAATTTCTTGACAATAAGAAAATCTAAAGAAGTTGGGAAAACTTCCCTTTAAATTACCCTCCAGCAACCATTTTTTCTTTGAGTTACTTCTGAAACGAAAGTTTAAAATAATTACTGGAGCTCCTATGTCATGAAAAAAGAAATACAACAACGAGGCAGTGGCGGCGATTTGAGGGCGAGGGGGCAATTGCCCCCCAACTTTTCGCCACTTTTGCCCTCGTACTTTGCTAAACCTTATCTACAAAGGAAAATATACTGCCTGTGTCCTCCCCCCCAGTTTTGGCACCTTGCCCCTGCCGGTTTTAAAATCCAAACGCCACCACTGCACCGAAATTGATTTACGGTGATGCATTCTATGATCCGAGCAAATTTAATCTCACTCTGATCACTAAAGGTTAGATTCATGGCACTGAACTGACTACATTCAGGTGTAATTGGTAAAACTTCGATTGAAATCTCATAATATTTGAGTGAGGTAGAACCTTCTTTCCCGATCAATTAAAATACGGAGTGACGTGCACTGAGGAGTAGCTAATCTAGCAGAGATAGATTAATCAATCTCACATATCTAAATTTCAAAGCACAATATGTATTGTCCTGTTGAAGCCACAGTTCACATACAACACTTTTCTTTCACATGCTTCTCGTCCCTCGGTGAGATCAGCTGGCAATGAGTAGTGTGCTTCCGTATGCCTAAAAGATAGTACAATTTTATTGCTGAAAAATATTTTTTTGATTTGTGGCGATTTTATCTTGATATCAAGCCAGAATTGCCAATAATGTCATTAATATCTTGATTACTATTTGTATTCTAATTTAAATAAATAGTGTGCTTTCATGTGCTAGCGAATACCTAAAAGATAGTACAATTTTGTTGCTGAAAAATGTTTTTTTGATTTGTGGCGATTTTATCATGATATCAAGCCAGAATCGCCACAATAAACTCATTAATATCTTGATTAATATTCGTGTGCTTATAAAAATAAATAGTGTGCATTCATGTGCTAACTATGTGCAAACGTTTGAGATATAATTTATTAATATGTGGCGATTTCCACTTGACATACGTTTTTCCACCACCTCAATACTCACCATCACCAGTTCCAGATAGAAACGAAACGACCTTGTCACTGTGAAGGACTTTTAATTCAATGGAAGCGTCACACTGTAAATTGTTCGCGACAACCATTCATAATGCGCAGCTCTTCTTGGATGTATCCGATTAAAATCGTATGCAATGGCATGCGAACTTCTCTCTCTAGACATCACTTTGATCTCGATGTGTTACCAATGCGCTAAGCAAATTTTAAGGCATTTTTCTAACACCTCGAAAAGGAGCAAATTGGTACAAGAATTCAGTCATACCTTTTTACTGGTTAAAGATACATAAAAAGAAACCTTCACCATTGCATTTCTCGTGAAACTCTAGCCTGATTTGATATATCATATCACCCCCTTCCCATTTAAAATTCTGAAGTTGAATTCAAGATGGCTGACATCAAGATGGCCGTTGACCACGTGGGATTTGAACCGGCCGGGGATCGAACCTGGGACCTTTAGCATGGTAGTCAGACGCGTTACCGACTGAGCCACCGCTATAATCGTACAAAAATAAAATAATGCAAATGCTTTCAATTAATCAGGTAATGTTATCTTAGCTTTCATGCAAATGAGAATATGATTAAAATTATAATCCATTGTCAATGAAACATTTGTGCGCAATTAGAAATTCCCAGAAATTTTAATTGGAACACCATTTAAAATCCTTTTTTGGTTAAAAGGATGCAAATTGCTTTTCATCCCTTTATGTGCGTACAATTGAACACAAAATTGCATGTAGTCCAGTTTCGCCTAATCCCCTTTGCCTAACTGCTTATCAGCACAGTACGCGTATAATGTGATTTATGAAATTTAACGGTCTCTCCACAGGCCGAAATGCCTGTTTTCTCCTGCTGCATTTATTGAAAAAAATTGTCTTAATATACAGGGGATGGACAAAAATATGGAAACACCTGAGAAAAGATGGAATGCTGATAAGGTGCAGGACCACCTTTAGCTTCCAAAATGGCCTGCAGTCTCCGAGGAATGGACAAATACAAGTCCTGGATGGGGATAATGGGATCTTGCACCATTCTTCAAGCAAAATATGGTCACAATCCTTCTCAGTGTCCTTCTGTCTCTGTCACGCAGTGTACATTTTCGTCCACGCAGGTGTTTATCTGATGATGTATTTCCTTACACACTATTATGTTGTCATCATTTTGGATAGAGTCCCTCTCTATATGCCAAATAACATGGCCACTTTGGTGACAGAGGCCCCTGCAAGGCAGGCACCAACAATTTGTTCCCTTTGAAACACTGTCAGCTCCGACATGATTCAGTATCAACTGCACTGCATGCTATCTACAGTGCAAATGTCGACTCCTACCAGTCCGACAGGGTCTTATGTCACGGCGCAAGACAAAATAATGTTGCAACGTGTCCGATTTCAAGTGGAAAAAGTGTGTCGATATCACCCGTTCCGATGTCGTGGTGTTTCCATATTTTTGTCCATCCCCTGTACATTTTTTATGTTGGTGATAATGTTTTAGAAACTTTTTCGTTTTACCTACTTTATACCCTACTGCCTATATCTTTAATTTTTACGCCTGTCTTTTTCATTTTCAATGACATTTTTAGAATGTGTTTTTAAGAAATTGTACATAACTTAGTTTTCTTTCAAAAACATTATTTATTAGCACATTACGATGTTGCCAGTTGCCAGAAACAATTACAAAGCTGGGAAAAAGAGGTGAAACTCTTATCCATTAAAGTCTTGGAGGAATCGGTGCAGCTACTAATTGAAGTGTCAGAAGAAAAAGTTAGCTCTTGCAGAAAAGTGCAAAGGTGTAATGAGTAAAAATGTAGAACTGGAAAACTTGAAAACGATTTGTGATATTCTTAAACGAGAAAAAAATATTTTATTCACGATATGAATCCATTTCTTAGAATAGCCTATTTCATGGGTGGTCAAATGAGATCATTTTCTCGTTATGAAAATCATTCTTTCTGACAGACGGCTATCAATGAATGTTCAAGAAAGCAAAAAAACAACACAAAAACTAGGTTTTGTGTGTAATCAAGGCAACAAACGAAATTAAATATGTTGTTTACATGTTGATTTTAAAATGAAATTACGTATAGAGATAAATTATTTGGAACTTTCCCACTTTATTTTTGTTCATTGTGCCTATTTTATAATTTGATGCCTATTTTCCACATTATAAATGCATTTTTGTCTGCCTATTCTAACCAAAATAAATGCCCGAACCCCGGTGCAAGTTATGAAAGTCATTCTTAGTTATCCTTGATATCACACACCTGGTTAGGTTAGATAAAACAAGAACAAGCAGAACATTAAGCGTCAATGAAGCAGCTTAGAATTTCTAATCCGACTAAAGTCAGAGATTAAAGGGGGTCGAGCGGAGGATTGTTTTTGCCTACTAAAAGATAGACCAAGAAATGGAGTCATATTTTCCTTTATCTTATAGAAAATATAACAAACACCCCCGGCTGCTGGATTCTGTGACAATGCTCCTTTTTCGGAGCAACACCTGACTATTTGGCATGGGCACATGTTGGGAATTGTTTGGTGTTTACTTGGATCAAAATTTCCCTCATTCCCCCTTCCAACCGGTTTAGGCGGTTAGGCGAAATGGGATGCCATCCGAAATTGGGGTATTTGCTCAAATTGGCCAAATGGTTAGTGCAAGTTCTTTATATCAGAATTACTTTAATTCACAATTCCCTGCGAAGATGAATTATTAATTAATACCAGTGGCGTGTCCAGGATTTTCGCAGTAATTTCTATCATTTACTGCCTTTCACTTTTTTAAAATAATACTGGAGCAAAGGGTAGGGGTTATGACTCCCACCGATCCCCTCTTGGCACGCCACTGATTAATACATTTCTGGCTGTCATATCTCTTGTCATTTTGAAACACATGATACCTCCTCATACAACAACATTTTTTCACAGGCACAACAAAGCAAATGAGTACTGATTGATTCCCACAAATCTTTCAGGGGAAAAAAAGAAGGGGAGAGGGGCCTCCCCGATGGCGCAGTGGTAGCATCGTTGCCTTGTAATCAAGGGGTCCCGGATTCAATACCAGGTGGAGGCACATGGCACAGTGGTTCGGATCCCACTTTAAACTGTATGTCCAGTCCCGATTAGCCTTACTGTGCATAAGGTGGACTTAAAACACCAATTCAAACCAAGAATGGGAGAGCTGGCGTCGTTACGTACGCATATATGATGAGTCACTAACAGGTTGTCCAGTTTGCTTACCCCGATTGAGGCTTTCAGTCAGTTCAACGTAGTACATTCAACATAGGGAAAGCCAAAGGTGCATAACAAAGATAAAGTAATCAAAAATTGCAGAATAGGCATTTTAAGGACGATTAAGCGAAATAGGCACTCACCTAATAGGCATTTATAGGCAATATAAAAATGCATTTTTGGACTAGAAACACCATGAAACGAATTAAAAATATTAGAGCCTGTTTCTTGCTAGATCTGGTGGAGGAGGCACATTGTAGTTCGGATCCAACTTTAAACAAGAGGTGGTCATTTTCGTTCAATCTCCCTCACTTTCATGCCTCGCCCTCACACACCTTCAACCTCATGGCTCCCTCACCCTCACATGCCCTCACGACTCGCCTTTCACCCTCATGGATTTTTCTTGCCCTCGCCCTCATGCTCACATGCTCTCACCCTCACGACTCGCCTTTCGCCCTCACACACCCTCACCCTCATGACTCGACTTCATCCTCACCCTCACACGCCCTCACCCTCACAACTCTCATTTCGTCCTCACCCTCACTCACCCTCACGGATTGACATGGCCCTCACCCTCATGACTCGAATTCGCCCTCACCCTCACGACTAGCCTTTCGCCCTTACCCTCACATGCCCTCACCCTCACGACTAACAGGTCGCCCTCACCCTCACGACTCACAGGTCACCCTCACAATCACCCTCACGGCTCAGCTTCGCCCTCACCCTCATGACTCACCAGTCACCCTCACCCTTAAATGCCCTCACCCTCACGGATCAATCTCGCCCTCACACACCCTCACCCTCACAAGTCTTCGGAGGGTGAGGTCTGCCCTCATGAGGGTCGCCCTCCGGAGGGTGACCACCTCTGGCTAAGACAGCTATCTTCTCTGTTTTGTATCTTGGAAATGGAATAGGCATAAGTAACGGTTTGCTCTGTTAAAAATTAAATATCGGTATTATCTTTCAACTACTGGTGGCATGTTTGAAAGCATGATTGAAATCCCTGCTGGATATAGAGATATTCCTCCTGATATGCAGACAATTGATTCTGATAATGCAGATGTCAAGATCTTAAACCATGTAAGATGTGCACAGAGTCAAGAGATCGCTATTTGGAAATCCATTTACAAACACTGATGGTATGATTTATAAAAATTCAACACAAATCAATACTTCCAGCGTGCAATACTTCCTACATGACTTCTGTTTGGTGTGTAATCCCTCATATGCATAATAACTTTATGTTTGCAGAGAAAATATTTCATTCAAATTAAACAATTACTGTTTCATGTGTGTGTGTCCCCATGTGTACTCAGAAGTTATTTTTACAGGAAAATCTTGACACAAATTCAGTTTCTAGAGATGTAACATCCTCATATGTTTATTATATTAAACTTATCTTACCAGCAAAAGAACTGTTACAAATTGAACAATTTAAAGGCTTCTCTTTAGCATGAATGCACATATTCAAATTAAAAAGTCTTTCAATCCCCAAACCTTTGTTGCAAATTGAACACTTTAAATATTACTCTACACTGTCAAGCTTCATGTGTACATTAAGTGTACACCTCCAGACAAAGCATCTTAGCAAATTCAACAATGGAAAAGCTTTTCTGTACTGTGAATGCTCACGTGCACATAAAGTTAGCCTTAGGAGCAAAACCTTTGTTGTAAATTGAACAATTAAAACACTACTCTTTTCATGAACATTCATATGTCTCTTCCACGTGCAAAATATTTACTGCAAATTAAAAAATTCAAAAAGATTATCTTTAGTGTGAACCTACACATGATAAATATGGTGAACCTTGTGGGCAAAAATCTTTGTTGTAAATTGAACAATTGAAAGGCTTCTCATTTTGGTGAACATTCTTCATATGTACACTAAAATCTCCTTTTTGGGCAAAATATTTATTGCAAGTTTAACAATTGAAAGGCTTCTCTTTAGTGTGAACCCTCACATGCTGAATAACATGATCTCTATGGGCAAAACCTTTGTTGCAAATTGAACAATTGAAAGGATTCTCTTCATTGTGACCCCTCACATGCGCATTAAGATCAACTTTACGGGCAAAATCTATCTTGCAAATTGACAATTGAAAGGCTTTTCTGTTGAGTAAAGAGTCACATGTACAATAAGATCTCCTTTACGGACAGAACTTTTATTGCAAATTGAACAAATAAAGGGCCTAGCTCCAGTGTGACCCCTCATATGCTCAGTAAGATGATATTTATATGCATAATCTTTGTTGCAAATTGAACAATTGAAATGCTTCTCTCCAGTGTGATCCCTCACATGTGCATTAAGATGCTCTCTACGGGCAAAACCTTTGTTGCAAATTGAACAATGGAAAAGCTTCTCTCTTGAGTGGAAGGTAGTATGTACACTAAAAACCAATTTAGAGACAAAATTTTTATTGCAAATTGAACAATTGAAAGACTTCTCTCCAGTGTGAACCCTCACATGCCTATAACGATGAATTGTAAAGGCAAAATCTTTGTTGCAAATTGAACAATTGTAAGGCTTCTCATTTGAGTGAACATTCATATGTATACTAAGATCTCCCTTACGGGCAAAATATGTATTGCAAATTGAACAATTAAAGGGCATCGAGTGTGAACTCTCACATGCTCAATAAGATGGTACTTATTTGCAAAATCTTTGTTGAAAATTGAACAATTGAAAGGCTTCTCTCCTAATTGTTTATGAAAAGGAATTTTATGGCTTTTGGTTATATATATATATGGACCCGCACATGCTGATTAAGATGATCTTTACAGGCAAAACCTTTTGTTACAAATAGAACAATTGTAAGGCTTCTCTCCAGTGTGACAACTTGCATGTGCATTAAGATAAACTTGACGGGGAAAAATCATTGTTGCAAATTAAACAATTGAAAGGCTTCTGTTTTGAGTGTACATTCATTTGTACACTAAGATCTCCTTTGCGGGCAAAATCCTTGTTTCAAATTGAACAACTGAGAGGTTTCTGTTTTGTGGGAACACTCTATTATGCTCAGCTTCATGGACAAGAGTTTTCATGGAATCTGAATAATTAAAAAGCATATGATGTTTATGGGTTATTAAGTCTTTTTTGTCAGAGAAAGTGTTGTTGCAAATGGGACCTATACGTTGTTTTCTTCTGTTTTTAGGCTTGGAACCAACAACATGTGTCTTGCTTGCAAGTGTTTTTGATGCAGGTTCAACCTCAAATTTCTCTTCTCTCCTGATGCATTCTGTACTTTGGTCTGCTCTTGTTCTCTAAAGTTTCTTGCAGACACTGGCAAATGTGGAATTGACCTTGGGACATCTTGTTCCTGTTCTTCCACGTAGTTTTTGATCAGGTAACTGAAAAAAATGATACAAATGTAGTTGAACTTTCAGAGTAAATAATGAGAATGATTGACATATTCAAATCAATGAAAAGAAAGGAGAGTAGAAAAAACTGTTGATTGTGATGTACTCATGAAAAGGTAAATACATTTATATTAATATGTAGAACTTTCAGCAAAAAATGCATACTCAACCAGAACTCCAGCCCAGGCCTCTAATGTTCTATGCCATTGCTTTAACATGGAGATATAGAGTCGGCCTGGGTTCGCCTGATTTTTTGCTTCCACTGTTTCACCTGTGTGCAATCCAGTCATTCCTCCATTTCTTGCTTAAAGTTCTATGTAGTACATCTCCTGTGTGTGCCAAATTTAATGTATATTATTCCTTCAAGAATGAATACATAATATATTTTACCATTTATATCTTTTACCATTTAGTCAATAAATATTCATATTTTTTTATGTAATTTTCATTAGGTTGGCAATAAAGCTTTGTGCATATCAATAGTGTGACATTATGTTGTCATTCCCTCTCACATTTACATTCACTAATTCCCTGTTGCAGGGTAAACAAGAGTTACCACATCCATATCTACTTGTGACCAGAGATGCCAATTTCACTAAGGACTGCCACTGCACAGTGTCAAAGCTCAAGGTCAACCTGCAGCCTCACATGGCCTCATCCTCTGAACTCCATTTAGGCCTCACCTTCACTCTCAGTGCTCAAAGTCGACTCCTGGTCTTACATGACCACACATCATTAGTCTCTTGCAGGCTGGGAACCAGTCTTGGGGTTGAACATTTGTAAGAGTAATTCATTCACAGTAGTCAGAATTGGGGGATGCCTCAAATAATTCAGAAAATGTTTTAGGTGTTGTATTTCCCTGACATTTTCAGCCACACACTGTCCACTCCAATAAAATGTATTAGGCATAAATACACGTTTCCATTCACCCTTCTCTTTGCTTACAATGCTTTCAAGATAGTAATTCCTTGTAAACATGAATGCCATAGAAATTACAAATTGCTTCTATAAATATTCTCTACATATTTACTGGTAAAATTAGAAAACGTTATTGTAAAGGGATTTTTTTTAAAAAAAAATTCGGCAATTGGAAAATGAAGGATCACATATTTCAGGTTATCTGAGTTCTCAACATGCCTGTATGTTCTCCTTTATTTTTGCCTGAGTTCAACATTCTGGATAAAGTATTCTAATATTTAAAATATTAGTGTGACATATTTTTTTTAACAAAAAATGTCTCAGTTTAGTGCAATGATTATAAATCCATAAGTATCACATGTTTTTCTGGGCAATCGTAAAAATAGCCATCTGCATAAGCTTCAGGAAACTCTTTTGTTATTACCTACTACAATTGTCCCGCACTGTGTCCGTGTGTTCTAAGATATCAGGCTTTTGGCTCAGGGTAGGGAAAGAATGCTGGTTCAAGTTTCCAGGTTAAGTGTAACAACTTTTCTCATGAGATTTCAGCCAGTGCATGGCACCATGGCCACCTACCATTGTGGGAAAATTGGGGAGCTATGAATGAGTAGCATAATCCAGTCATGGAGACCTACAACAGCAACGGGGGGGTTTGTAGTGCTAACCACACAACATTGCATAACTGGTTGGATGATTGAACACCTCTGCTGAGGGATATGGTAGTGAGGCAGGCAGTCATCAGGTAGACCCTGGACCTTACGGGCTGTTGCACCACAGGTTGAGAAAAAAAATGCAACTGTATTCAATGCAATTCTTTGTATAAAAAATCGAAAAGAAAATCATTTTGAAGATATTATCAATGTACTTTAATATTTTGATTTGGTGTCTGTTGCCATTGAAGGTCCATTTTAATAATACCTGAACCTACTTTCTAGTAAGTACAAGTGCTAAGCGTTTATTTTGATTATCCACATGGTTGGTTTATTTCTTATGCAAAAGTAGTAAAGCGGCCATTATCACATAGAACAAAGTGTATTTTTTGGTAAACGTAGATGTAGCTGCAACAAAGCTACATTTTTGGAAGATTAGCTGTAGCTGTAGAGAAGCTACTTTTAATGTTATAAAAATTCATATAAAAGAAAGGTGTGCTGTATTTTATGAAGGGATGAACCTAGATTTATAGCTCAGTGTAGGTGCAAGAACATGGAGCTTTAGCTCTGAAAGTCAAAATTGGACAGGCGCAACTCCAGACTTATTACTGAACGTGAATGTTGAAACTAAGAATCCATTGAATCTTGCCCCTTTTTGGTGTGGGGATTCTCAACTTTGAAGTAAAGGAGTCAATTGATGGGGTTTAATGCCTTTGTGTTCTGTAAAAATTGTTCTTAATATGCTGAACAGTGACATATGGTAAATTCCCCAGTAAAAGCAGAGAAAGTAATGATGACATATAAACTGGGAACCTTCCATCAAACGCAATTGTATAATGTAGAAATTTTCAGTGAAAAATGCAGGCTCGACCAGGACTTGAACCTGGGACTCTGGCATACCATGCCATTGCTATAACCACTGAGCTACCGACCTGGCCTGGCCTCGCCTGATTCCAAGCAGGTAAAATGGCGATAGCGAGGAATCAGGGAAAGCCAGTCTGGCTCGGTAGCTCAGTGGTTAGAGCAATGGCATGGTATGCCATTGCATTGGTACTCTACGTAGTACATCTCCTGTGTGTGCCTAATCTTCAACAAATGTATAAGTCTTTATTGCTTAAGTCAAGAAACAAAAGTTTCAGAAAACTACAAAATCTTTAGTATGCTTCAAACAGACAAGTACGGATCACAATTAGGATATGAATATGTAATCACAGAATACCAGTTCTCGAGTGTTCTACTGCTTCTAGAAGGAACTCAGTTGGATGAAGAGTTCTAAGAACCCTTTTGGTTCTTGGCCTCAAACAACGAACTAACGTGTCCATGTACTCACACTCCTTGGTTGACAGGCTGTCAGTCAGTGACAGTGAAAACATGCGAACTCTTGAACACTATTGCACTTACCATGCTTGAAAGCATGGGTCTCGGTAGCTAGGAACGCTCACAGATACTACAGTATACAACAAAACTCCGACGATTACCACAACCAAATTTTCTCTTAAAAATAAAAGACAAACGTGACTATATTACAGCACTTTAGGACTGATGTTGTTTTAACTGAACACACTAACGCCAAATTAAATCAGTGATAATTAGTTACAGTAATTATTATTAATTACCCCTAGTTAAGTATGCAATCAGAGCCACACTGATACTAATGACATGGTACAACAGCAATCCCACCCTTAATTGTTACCATTATGAAAACTAAAATGTGGCCTTCAAACAGGGTAAATATGTATATTTATAATTTTGACAATATTGATCTGATATGCAGTTCCCCTTGCAAGTTATGCAGCAGATTCAACTTTCAGCTAGGCTAGAATAAATTGCGACAAAACTCAGTGTACGAATGAGAGATCCCCCCCCCCCCACTGTAAGAAAAGACACTATTAGTTCATGAAATACACATAAACACTTTGAATAGATTATTTTATGTATGGAAAATCACAAACATGTATGCACAAAAATAATATATGTTGATTATAAACTCTTTACTAAGTATATGACAGTTGTATTATTGAGAAACTATCTACAATAAAAGATTGGAATAATATGTTTTTAATTCCTTGCTATAACAAAAGAATACTTGTACCCGTATTTACAGTATGCAAAATATGTTCAAGGTAACATAAACATGGAATACCCTGTACTTAACACCTCATGGAAAACTTGAAAATTTACTGTTGATATTAAATACTGTGCAATTAAAATTTACTTTCTGCAATCCTAAATCAGAGCTACCCAATTACTATAGATCCAATTTAATATCAAATGATGGATTTAAGCATAATATGCACACATAAGCATCAAACTCTTATTTTCACGGGAAGTATTTATCATGGTACTCTGATACTAGAGAAATTCGAGTGACTTACACGGTATGAGCTCCATAAGATTACCATAACCAAGCCCTGTTGGGCTTGACATGGCCATGACAAAATGACTACTATACCCTGTGCATGTTGGCTTCAGAAGCCACCACATGTGTATTCTGAGATAAGCAATAATTGTAACTTTTACACAACTCCCTTACAATTGAATGAAATTTCGTGACTATTAACCTGAAAAAATCAATACGATGATCATGAAAAGTCTCTATTAATTCCTTTTGTTTGAGCTAGACATGATTACGTACAACACTGTACGTTTACGTGATACTTCATGTATTATCAACGCCGATGAAAATTCACAATGCTTCCTTGCAGCACATAAGTAAAACTCCAAGCAACACGTAGTTTGTTCGAAGCAGCACTGAATCTTTCATGTCCTTGCTCGAGAACGTGAGTAAAGAATGTAGTGAAGCCAGTGCAGGTGCACTTACCGATCCGTAGACATGTTTACGTCTGCCAACCACATATTATACACGACAAATTCTTGTTGAAATCGACTTGAATCAAGCTTCAGGTACATTGATTGAAATATTTGTTATCGTAACTAGTAGTATAGTGATTTCGCCGGTCCGACCGCAAGTTCAAAATTTTGGCTGTTTTAAACAAAAATAAAATCAAATATCAATCAAAATATCAAAATTTTAAAATATCAATTTTATTTAAAAAATAAAAATAAATCTAGAAATCTATAAAATAAAAAAGTTAATAAAAACCATCCAAAATCGCATTAAAAAACTGAAAAACTAAAAATATATTAAAATATGCAATGACACAAAAAAACATACTTCATTATTGAGCAAAATAGGCTCAAAACTGCTAAAAATCGCTGAACATGTCAAAATTGTGAAAACTACCCATTTCATAGAACCCCGGTAATTTGCCAGGGTTAAGAGGTAATACAAAATAATTACAACTCTAATACATTATTAAATTCAAGTATATCTCCAATTGAACTATCTTGTTTTAGAAATAGTCTAAATGGCGAATTAATTACCAATATATCATCTCTCTTATGTTTTTTTAATTTTAATATTATTTGAGCTAAACGGAGATTGC
Organism: Lepisma saccharinum; assembly: GCF_977018435.1. NCBI lineage: Eukaryota > Metazoa > Arthropoda > Insecta > Zygentoma > Lepismatidae > Lepisma > Lepisma saccharinum. The sequence continues at coordinate 68,192,838 of NC_139243.1, forward strand.
GAATTGATATATTTTTCAAGAGTTTTCACATTGTAATCACCTGGTGGAACTATTAACTTTTTTATTTCCCCATCTTCTTCATATTGTAATATAGTTTCGGGTATAGTAGCTGACGGCATTATTTATTTATGTAAAATTATTGAAACCTTTCACGATCCAATAGATAATGTAAATTTATTCTTATCTTGATATATCTTTTCAATATATAGATCAGAAATGTCATGTCCCCAAATTCCATAAGGACTATTTGATTCTTTTCTATTATATTTTAAAAATTCACAATGACATGGATTGCCAACAAATTCTTCCTCCTCTTTGTAAATTTTCATATAACCATCTCTAATAGCAAGCAAGACCTCAATTAAAGTAAAACCATCACTAGACCAAATTGAGACATTATTTTTAGAAAATGGTAACGTCACTGAATTTTTCAAAGGATACTTATAAGTAATTTCAATATTATTTTTTTTGGCAAGTAGTTTATTTTTAAAGTTATTCTCCAATCCTCTAAACGTAACTATATTAATAGATCCTCGAAATGCTATTCTGCTGTCATATTCTTCATCTAATTGTTCCATTTATAAGAAATAATGTATACGAATTCGATTTCGTGTTTCGTCTGATTTCCAATTTTTTTTTTTTTCCTTATATAACAGTTTAGTTTGATCTTTTACAAGTGTTTGGATAGCTTGATTATTTAACATTTTACTATAACGATCCGGTAAATGTAATCTGTATTTGTTATCTAATGTAAGGCAGACCTTTTGGCCATGCTTTGTATTTACAATTTCTCCATTAGTAATTTCGTATTGTTTACCTATTTCTAAATCATTCATCTTGATATACTCCAATGGCATATTAAGCATATATTTCACTGCTTGAGCATCTAGGTTATTGCGTGACATTTATAAGAGATAAATTTGTCAATAATAAATGAGCAGGTTTATTCCATTATTTTTATTTTTAAATTTTGGATTATGTGAACCTAATCAGACTTTATCAGCAGTAACGTATCTACATAATTATGGATATATACCTAATCCCATGAACGAACTCACGCAAATAGATTCGCTTACATTTCAAAATGCTTTAAAAATTTTCCAAGAATACTATCATTTAGAGTCAAATGGAATTTTGGATGAACCAACTTTAGAATTAATGAACCGTCCGAGATGTGACGTCCACGATGATGAAATGCAATTTAACATGCTAAGATATAAATGGAATAGTAAGACAATTAAATGGTATTATGCCGTAATTAATAGGGAAATCCAAGGAATAGCTGAGGCCGCTTTTGAAACGTGGAGTCAGCACACAGATTTAAATTTCGAAGTGGACTCACAAAATCCTGATATTATTATATCTAACAAGCGTGGGAATCCACACAGAAATCATAAAATAGGCGGACACTGCACTGCTGTATTAGATGGAAAAGGAGGTGTCTTAGATCATGCAACTTATCCAAACAGTGCGAATACTCCTATCGAAATCCATCTCGATCAAGACGAATCGTGCTATCTACAAGTAGACAATAATACACCTGGTGACCAAACAAATCTTTTCTCGGTTTTGTTGCATGAAATTGGACATGCTCTTGGAATATCTCATAATAATAATCAAGATTCCCTCATTTTCGCTTTTAACACAAACAAAATAGAATTACATAATGATGATATTCTCGCCATACAATCTTTATATGGGAAAAATAAACAAACTATCGAAGACAAACATGTCGAAGATGAAGAAGAAGAAGAACAGGCAGCAGAGAAACAACCTAAATTATGCGAATTAACGAATATTAATCAGTTTGTAATTGTAAATGAATTTTTGTACGCGTTTTATGACCAATGGGTTTGGATTTTTGACCTGCGATTGGACCGCAACGAATCACTGATTGGTTAACCTTTTTACCATCAGATTTTGAAAGAGTTACCGCAGTTTATCAAAGACCCTCAGGACAAATAGTATGATTAAAAAGCAGAAAACAAATATGATATACATGTTCGATTACCCAACCTTAATTTTATTAAGCGATTATCCTAAATCTATAGCAGAATTTGGCATCAATTCAAGATCGAGAATTCATACTGTTGTAAACACTTATTCCGGACGCACTTTTATATTTTATAACAACATATATTTTACGGAAATAGACGAATGCACTTTAAGACCCAAACAGCATGGTCTAATAACCAGAAATTTCCCAGGTGTACCACCAAATATGGATTCTTCTTTTAGATACAATAACGGAATGTTGTATTTCTTCAAAGATAATGTATTTTACGAATTTAACGAATTATCTAACCAACTAATAAAAGCAGGAAGAAATAATCTGCAATTATTTAATATCAATTGCCCCAAATATTCTCATTCCTTCGTAGAAATATTAAACAAACTAAAATCTACAATAGATGAACTAGAATTGAATTCCTTTTAAGAAAAACGTATTAGATGACCTCCTTTCCTCAGCTGAAGTTAACGCAAGACTCCTTGTGCCGCCACATTCTACCAGTCTCCGATACACACTCAGGATTCAGACGCAACGATCCTTGCGCGAATGTCTATGCTATGGCCTTACTGCTGCAAGAGTTCTTGCGCGGACGTCATCTCAAGGTCTCACTTATATGGTAACGCAATCGGAAAAGTCTTTCACTCTCTCTTGTGTATCGCGTGCTAGTGAGCGGTTGCAACTTGATTAACTGGTTACACTTTCATTCTTTGGTTACGGTTCGGTTACATGGTTACGTTACAAAAGTCGAGCGGGTTGCCGAGATTTTAATCATAGCGCCAAATTCAAAATGTTGTCTTGATGGTTGCATAGCAAACAGGGATTACAAATACGGCAGATTGTTATCTTGGTTCCTATTAGATATTTCGGCAATCTGACTTCAGATTTGGGTAGCCCACCCATGTATTGCTGGTTGCATATGTTCAGGGGCAAGTGTTGCGTGGTTGCATACCTCCGAAAATTTCAGGGGCAAAATGAAAAATTTGACTATCTTTGTTATTTTATTTATGAACCGATTTTAAAAATTCCAATGGATATCAAAAGAGTTAAAAATATTAGTTTCTTAATGTGTTGCTGAGTGCATAACTCTAAGGATAAAATTATATAAACTTAAATATCTTTCTTATTTATGAACCGATTTTAAAAATTCCAACGGATATCAAAAGAGTGTTAAAAATATTAGTTTCTTAATGTATTGCTGGGTGCATAACTCTAAGGATAAACTTATAAAAACTTAAATAACTTTCTTATTTATGAACCCATTTTAAAAATTTCAAACGTGTAACCCGTCATTATTTATTTAAACGATTTTAAACAATTTATCTTTAATTTTCTCAACAAGATTTTTAATATATTCATCATCCATATCCCCTTTAAGGGTTAATAGAATTTCTAACTCATTTTTAACATTCTTGAATTATATTTTTATAATCCGTTTTCTTCTTATTCAAGTTAAATTTAGTGCTTAATCCGGTGATAACTGCTGAAATGGTTGTAAAACTAGTACTGATAATAGTATATGTGGTTAGTGGTAGTAAAACATTTACAAATCCTGTTGCAGCTGATAAAGCAATTGATAGAGTGATTAAACAATAATAGAAATATTTTAGAGCCTTATATCTCCTCTTTTTCTTCTTTAACGTCATCTCATATTGGTTTATTAATGATTCTAATAACTAAATCAATTTTTCTCTTGGGATATTATTTGGTATCCATTTATAATTTATGAATTCGAGTTTCATTTCTTTTGCTAGGTTTTTGTTCAAAACTGTATAAAATGTCATAAAAACTTTCACCGCAGGTAACACGTTTAATGAAATTAATACAATACAATACACATGACATACTATTATTTTGTTGGAACTGTGAGGAATTATACATAATTGGCTTGTTACTTGTTTTCAAATATTTTTTTTATTATTGCAGGAGGTGGTAAACCGAACGAATCATAATAGTAAACGTATATATTAGGTTCGGAATTAAAATACGCCACCCAGTGACTCCCAGGTGAATCAGATGCATCAAAATTTACAATACCGCTCTCAGTTTTCCTTATCGTTTTTGGTAGGCAGTCAATGGGGAACACACCCCTGAATGTTCTTTCATGTTTCATTTTCTCCAAAATATCTATATTTGAAAGCCCTATTTTCTTTTTCCGACTACAAAAACCCCTGCTCCTTTTTTTGTCTTTTTTCTAAGACCATTCCCTCCGATGGCTTCTAATCCTTTCTTGACGCCATAAGATCCCAATGCTGTTAGTCCACCAAGCCCCAAAGCTTTTGCTCCTGCGGTTACCAATAGAATTAAAGCAGGTAGAAATCTTCCAATTTGATTAGATGTGAAACTGATAGTGCACGTTTTCTTTTTATCTCTTTTTGCAGCTTCATATTTTTTAAATTTGTTGCTGAGTTAATTTTATTCGGTTATTTGCTCGCTTGGTTAAGTCAAATCTTATTTTACAACTCTTACCCGCTCTTAACTTTGAGAGTTGCGATTCTGATAGATATACATTATACTTAATTTATTATATATAAAAATATGTTCATTTATATATATACTGCTTCAAAAAGTATTTTACAAGCAACATTCAAAGTTCATATTTTTTCCACTTCTCTTTCAATATTGCATGTAATATATAAATTATCTTCAATATTAGATAAGGCAATAGTATCACTCTCTGGGCCCTTCACTATTTTAGTCCTTACATTACGTGAATCTTCAGTAGCAAACCACACATTTTTCTGACTTTCATTTTCTGTAACACAAAAAGTGATTTTCAAAAAGCTGATGGAACGTAATGGCTTTAATGAACCCTCTATTTTAAACACATCACCAAAATTGGAATTAACGTTATGTACTGATATATATGCATGAGTATATTCTCTAACAAATGATAAATTTACCATAAATACTTGTCTTTTTACTCTTAATCTATCTTTTAATATAATAGCATTTATCTTAAAAGTTTCTTCATCTACATACTTTTTATTTGCAGCGTCATATCCATCTTCAGGAAATTCAACAAGTTTAATACGATTATTTCGAGCAGTAAACCCATTGTCGTCAAACAGCATTACGTTATTGCTGATGTAATCAAAAATATTCTTTATTTTCACACCCACTTCTTGGAATTTATCGTTAACACCTCTCTCAAGTAAAATTTCCAAATCCCGAAGTTTATTATTTAAAGTTCTCAAATTTACAATTTCAGTTTCTTCTTTCGCATCAGCAACATTTATTAGTTTCTTTTCGGAGATGTCATAATTTCCATTATCGGTAAGTTTAAATCCAACCCCGGGAGGACCTCTTTTTTCTCCTCTTTTAGTTCTGTTTTTCTCGGAATATAGTGATTCATTTATAGGTGTGAAATTATCTATATATCGGATATTCGGATTTTTTAAATCTATGGTTTAAAAGTTATATGGTTGTTTCGTTATTTCGTTATAAGTATTTTTAACGCGTTCATCGATCGAATATTCTTTCAAAATTAGATTGACGTCTTTTCGAGCACAGGAAGGAAGTAACGAAATGTAGTTACACTGTAAAATTATTTTTTTTTAGGAACGTCAAAGTAAGATTGCGTTAGGCAAATTACTGAAGAATTTCGTTTCCTACCACGAATAAACAAATCCTCGATTTTTGATTGATCTCTCACCATTACGTAATCGTCGAAAATTACCAAGTTTTGTTCTTTATCGTCAAGTTCATCAACGTTAATAATTTCACTCGGGTCTGAAGAAAATTTACTGAAAATTTTTATTTTTTTTATTTTTGATTATTGAATATTTTAATCAAGTAACGATAGGATGGTTCATCCAAATCTCTAGCAAAAACGTATAGATTATGAAAGTATAGATATTTGAGAACCAAATTTAGCAATAAATTATTCTTCTTCCCACTTCCTGAATTTCCACAAATTAAGTATTTAAAAGGCCACTGAGGTGCAAGATTATTAATGTTAATATAGTTGTCCTTATCCAGGTCGTAATGTGCAATTACAATGGACATTTATATAACGTAAATTATCGACGTTCGTAAACGTTAACGTAAATTATAGATGGTTTTTATCTTTTCGTATAAATGAATGTGCAGAAAGCAGTCAAGACAATTTTAGAATCCCGAAGTAAAGTCAGGGACAGAATAGTACAGAACCAGATGAGGGAACAGTTTACGAAAACTGAAATAGAAAAATTTCAAAAACCAATTACCGAAAAACTATCTAGTACAATGAAAGCAATCGAACAGTTTAAACCCCAAGAGGCGGTAATACTGAGTATCGAATATCCTATAAAAGAAAAGAAAGAAAAAACCGTTATCATTAGATGTAAACTCTGGTATAGATGAAGATTTCTTAATTCAATTTAAGTTTCCCAAAACAAGCGAGTTGCTAACTATTAGTGACAAAACCGAGCAAACCACAGAAATAAAAAAAACTTCTTGACAAATGTGGTACATTTATTAAGCAGTATCGGGCTCACAAAACGAATGCTGTTAGAACAAATGACGAAGAGAAAATAGAACTTTATAAGCAAATAGATTCACAGTTACGTATTTATCAAACAGCTCTAAAAAATATCCAACAAATTCCCAAAAATCTTGCTCAATCTGGAACAGGAATATATTCTGATCCAAAAAAAGTGGTTGATAGGTTGCAATTACTTTTAAGTTCAAAGTGCGCTGGAAATAATTCTGATGAAGTACACAACGAAATAGTAGATATTCTCCATTATTTGCTTGTTGAAAAGTTGATTAGTAAAAGTCAACATAAGAAAATATCCCAAAATTATATGTCCATAAATGAGTCTCTTAGTGGTAACATCTAAAGAGAGTGATTTTGAGGTAAATTATGCAAATAACCCAATCGATATTCGAGATGGTGATTATGAGATAGCTCTAACACAATGTGGCTTATGGTATTAATAATAATAATAATAATAATAAATTTTCTTTATTCAGCGGGCGAGGTTCAGCCAAGGGCTGCTCTGCCACCTAACCCTTGTCAATATGATAATACATATGTGATTATTATAAGCTTATGGAGATCGTGGGATAATATCAGCGACAAATTTAATAACAATAAATTGGAGTTTTCTGATGATGAAGTTGAAACTTGGAAGTCACTAACCATCCCAAATGGATTGTATGATGAGGAAGAACTGAATTTTTATTTAGAGGACTATTTCCAAATCGATAAATTACCTTTTTTGTTTGATATTAACAACGCTGTAAAACGTTTCATTTTATTTATAAATGAAAACAATTATTGTGTGTGACGTGTCCTTTTGGTTTTGGGGTTATTGACGCCCACGAGGGATCGGTATGTTGGAAGCAATGCCGGTGATGGTAATTGTCAATAACCCTATTTATTTAACCTAGGCAAAACGCCCCAAGATAGATTTCTGCAAACGCCTTTATCGCATGTGCATCCAGCAGTTGCTTGATCCACACGCGCCTAACGGCGAGCAAAGCCTGTTGTAGTGGGTCGAACGGATCACGCGTTCAATACGTCCGTTAAGTACCAATTTTGCCAACAAAAGATATAAATGCTTAGTATTTCTCCCCTGCCAAAAGTACTACGTACACCAAAAAGCAACCCCCAAAATTCAAGAGCAGATTATATATCTATCAACGCCTGAAAACTAACAATTTTAATTACACAAAAGGAATACACCATATATTTCTAATACACTCAAGATTACGCGATATGGGCGTTGCGCGACAAGATAAGGTATAGATGGTTACTAAATTTACATTAGTGCCTAGTGATGTGTAAACGCAAAGAAGTTACAACCAAAAACGTTAACAATTGTGACTTTTATTTACTTCAAAAACCTGTCACTAAACAATTAAATGTACATGTATATGTAAATATATATCTATATGGTAAAAATTTACTATCCTTCGGACACCCCTATTTTTTTCGTTTCGTCAATTTTTGACATTCTTACTTACGTATGTGCTTCGGGGAACATTCCTGAAGGTGTATTAACGTTGTTTTCATGAAATTAATTCCAATTTTTCACATTACCAGTACTTATTGCCTCAGACGCAATATGCCGAGTACACCTTCCTACATAATCACGCGTCGTGCTTCTCTTTTGTCAAATTTTTGACATTCGTACTTACGTATCTGCCTCGCGGAACATTCCTGAAGGTTTATTGACGTTGCTTTGATCAAACTAATAGCAATTTTTCACATTACGAGTACTTCTTTCTCCTACCTTTCCGCTCGCCTCACACACAATATGGTGCGGATACCGTCGTAAATAATGAAGCGTTGGGATGAAGCATCGGCCTTCTCTTTTCTCGATTTCCAAATTTCCCGCCGGTTCCGGGCTCCGCCCCTGGGGTAACTGACCTACCGCCCCCAACCGCTATCGCGGCCCCGCCTATATCTATAGACTCCCTGTTAAGGGCATGTTAGAAATTGGCCGGATTCACCTGCCCCCAAATAAACGCCAAATTTATACGTGAGCGCCAAATTTTAAGTGCAGATTCGTGATTACGAGGCCCAAATTAGTAAGTATTTCAAATTTCAAACAAATTTCCACACCCGGTACGAACTTAAATCACACATCCAGCACACGTCATTCTTGTACCTCCCGTTTCACCGTTCTAACGCTCGTCGCAAACGCAGACAGTTCGAAACACTGCATACCAACAAAACACAATCACGACCCGTCATGATAGTCACCACGGTGTACGAAGGTGATGGTGTACGAAGGTGTACGAACGTGATGGTGTCGGAAGATGTACGCGCCAAAGGCTATCTCCGTCGGAGAATTAATTTTCAACGAACAACATAAATTTCAGCTCTGAAACATTCCCAAATCATACAAAACACCTTCCCGATGTTCGACAATGCTACAGGAACTTAAGCCCCTATCACACGGAACTGGATTTCTAGTTGGAATGCCCTAGTTGGCGATGAACTGACTTTCTAGGTAGAAATTATGGCCGCCTGGCTGACTGCTTGACTGGTTTTGAGGAATAGGACATGTTCTAATTGCTACTAACTTTTTCGACTAGATTCTGTGGAACAGCCAATCAGAGCAAAGTTTGGCCATGTGAAGATATTCTGTGAGTTTGTAAAGTAGCCTTTTTTTGTCTGTGGCTTCCGAGTGCATACAGCACGAAAGGCATGTTTACAATTGAAAAAACTAAAATATTCTTCCATACGTGTATAGTAAACGTTGCAAAGTATGTATTTTATCAGCGCCGTTTTTCTCTACCTAAAACCATTTAATACGAAGCGATATGCCTCTCGGTTGAATAGTTATTGTATTTTAAAAGTGTGAAGTGATACGTTGTTTACATCTCGCGCGGCCGCCATTATGGGAACGAAATACTATCGACAAGTACGGTGTAACAAGTACCGTGTGAGGCGAAAACTAGCAAATGGGTATCCAGTCCAGCGTCAACTAGAGCGTTCCTACTAGAAATCCAGTTCCGTGTGATAGGGGCTTAATTACGGTAAGTAGTTTCTTCTCTAAAAATAAATAAATGTGTCCGAAGGATAGTAAACTAGTACCGTGGTGGGTTTCTTTTCAAAAGGGAATCAATGAATTCGTGCATCAAAATAAAATAACAAAAAGGTTCGAAAGTAGATGGGTACGGCAAGCTGCACTAAGTTCGAGATTTTTATGTTCACTTCACTATAGGTCCTTTTTGGTGGTCGCAATTTTACCAGAACTTTCCGATTCTACGTACCTTAAATGTGTATTACACAATCTGTCTTTGGTGACATGGCGAGTCAATTCACAGTCCGGGAAGATCGTCTAAAGCATGCTCCTGTTGCTCACCATGAAAACCTCAAGTTCTATGGTACGGTACTAGAAGATCGGGCTGATAAAAGAGCGACTGCAGCTGCCTGGTGATAGTATGTCCCTTCAGGTTCCTATCTATGCACGAAGTGGAAGTGTGGGAGGACCAGCAATTTCCGCGTAGTTTTTTTGGGGGCGGTACTGGATAGTGTCGCCAGGAGGCAGCACTTCTGTATACAGCAGACAGAGGGAGCTACCCTCTAGCGGCGGACATGAGAACTTCGTTTTTTTTATCTTTTTAAACGAAAGTTCTTTCTATAAACTGTGACGGTGCGGGTTTTTATATAATACATAATCGCATCGTCACAATTTCCCCCCAGTCGAGGAAAAAAAATCCACACAACCGAAGCACCAAACAAAAGTAATAAAAAAAATCAGTAATATGTGAAGTACAATAGAAACCCAAACATATATATACATATTACCATATAATAGAAACTCACAAGAATTCCTGCAATGAATATACATATCTTGATCAAAAGAAATAATAAGAAACATAGCTATAATGACGTACAATTAGACCATTCCAAAGAAAGGAAGGTATCAAAAGCACAAGCACATGATATAAGGAATAAATAGTTAATGAGCATGAATGACAATATGATTACGAATAACATAGAACTTCGCCAGACAAAGCTAGGCTAAAGATAGACTAATAGCACCGAAATATATAAATATACATATAGGTACAATGACATACCATAACACTTGGCACACATGCATAAAGTAGTGGAATCAGAAAACATGCATCAATTAGTTAATGAGAACATCAAAATTTTTGTTTCTGCAGATCCACATACACGAAACACCGTAAAACATGCAAAATTAGTATACTACTCAATGAAAATGCGTATATGCAATTTGGAAAAATCATTAAATGCCAAATCATAAAAAAAATTGTTCATCAAAATTCCAACCTAATTGAGCTACCCATAGAAGTGATAGGTAATATCGCTCTCCAAAAATTCATGATACAACCCCCCTTTACAGTGCGAAAAGTTACAATTTAGATATATCAATCATAATGTCTATGTTGCAATTTGTTTGCCATCCCGGTCAAACATATATATAGAAGACATTAAAGAAAGCAGTTCAAAAAAAAATTGTTGCACTGATAAAAAAAAAACAACCACCTAGCTGTAATCCACCGCATATTCCATATGAAGATAAAAGGGACGGTGAAGGAAATATATATGTATTGAAGTTGCTGCCAAGAGAAGTACATTGTTCCAATTCCATTCCAAATTGTATGTAGAGTGCACATCCTCACGAAGAAAAATATGAAACAAAAAAAACTCTAAATCAATAATAAGTTAGGTAAAGATGGAAAGAAGAAAAGAAATAGGAAAGAAGGGGGAGAACACTACTAAAGGAAGGAAAAAGGGAGGTAGCATCATTACAATATACATATGGCAATTAATACACCGCAAAAATGTTACATACAGAATATACAGCCAAAAAACTTTTTTTTAAAAATGAAATGCATTAACATGACTACACATTATAGTATATGTATATGTGTATCAATTAAACAACCAGAATGAAACCTAATGCAAAGATATGACTCGATTTTAATCACATATAAAAAATGAACTTTTACTCTAAATTTAGAGGTATCCTACCTTCCAAAAGCAAGGGGAGAAATATGAAATAATCAATAAATGCAGTAATACATGCAACAAAAAAATATTAGGGTTTATAATTTCTCAAAAGATATATCTAAGGGAGTTAACTAGATCGAGGAGGAGGATGACTGCCACGAGCCACAAGCGGAAGAGGAGACGATGTCGAAGGAGATGGACAACGACGACACGTAGAAAGTAAATGCCCAGATCTACGGCAATACGTACAAAATAAAGGGGGATTGCTCGACGAAGGAGCATGGGGCGACGGTTGAGAAGCAACCAATTGTGTCAAGGACTTTGTCCAATAATCCGTCTTAGAAGTCTCAATGGGTGTGACTTCATTAGCAAAGGATGTTAACTCCGCCAAGGACTGAGGATAACCCCGAAAAAGTAGGCACCCCATTGAAATATGATTAAGATGGAGAAGAATTGTTTGCAACAAGGTCTGTTCCTCCCACGAAAGCGCCAAGGTGGCTGCAGAGAGAAGAATATCCGAAACAAATGGACGTAAATGTTCGTCCAATCTTTGAAGGCGAGTAACATGTTTATCAATCAATAACAGGTATTGAGTATGGGGAACTAAAAATGACCAAATCCGGGATTTAAGTTCGTTCCAGGAAAGATTAAGGGATAAGGCCTCCAACCAAATTGTTTCTAAGAACCCTGTAGTACGATATAAAGCATTATGGAGAACCCAATCCAAAGGAAAATGTCCATAACCAATAAGGCGTTGTAACGCTAAAAGAAAGAAAAACAAAGGTGGAGGATCAGAGCCATCACACAAAGGGAGATTATCAATGGCCTTATTTAAATTTTTCATGCGCATAGTATCTAAAGGTGTATGAGAATGGGCAGAGGTAGACGGTACCGGCATTACCGACTGTTGGGAATGCACAGGTACCGGAGGGGGGCTCCAAATGGGTGCAGAAGGTGATAATTGAGATGATAAAGGAGCAGGTGGACCGGGGAAATGATATAATGGGGGAGGGGGTGGCAGAACTAATGAGCCCAGTGGGCGAACAGAAGGAAATGCATTAAGTTGGGCACCACCAGTACCTGTGTCCCCAGTAGGAACGCAAGGCGGAAATATTGGTAAAGACAATACCGCCTGACTAGCCGCATCTATGTATTTCACATCAGGAGGCGTCATGACGAAAACCAAAATCTGAGGGTGGGGGTTATCAGCGGGGAAAAATCCCAAACATGAAAATTTCAAAATTGTGTGTAATAATCATACTTCAATACTATTCTACTTCCTAATTATTTAATGACCTGAATGAAAAATAAATGAGAGCTCAATAAAATATTCGGGAGGTGGCCGGGGGCAGTGGCAGGGAAAAAAAAATTACTGAAAAATTGGAAAGCAACCTTGCTATGCTACCAAAACTTTGTGACGTGTCCTTTTGGTTTTGGGGTTATTGACGCCCACGAGGGATCGGTATGTTGGAAGCAATGCCGGTGATGGTAATTGTCAATAACCCTATTTATTTAACCTAGGCAAAACGCCCCAAGACAGATTTCTGCAAACGCCTTTATCGCATGTGCATCCAGCAGTTGCTTGATCCACACGCGCGTAACGGCGAGCAAAGCCCTGTTGTAGTGGGTCGAACGGATCACGCGTTCAATACGTCCGTTAAGTACCAATTTTACCAACAAAAGATATAAATGCTTAGTATTTCTCACCTGCCAAAAGTACTACGTACACCAAAAAGCAACCCCCAAAATTCAAGAGCAGATTATATATATATCTATCTGAAAACAAACAATTTTAATTACACAAAAGGAATACACCATAAATTTCTAATACACTCAAGATTACGCGATATGGGCATTGCGCGACAAGATAAGGTATAGATGGTTACTAAATTTACATTAGTGCCTAGTGATGTGTAAACGCAAAGAAGTTACAATCAAAAACGTTAACAATTGTGACTTTTATTTACTTCATAAACCTGTCACTAAACAATTAAATGTACACGTATATGTAAATATATATATATATATATTCAACTCATCTCTCAACAATATTATTGTAATGTTAAATAACAGACATTAATTTAATCACAGTTTATGCGATTCACCTTTTTCATGCATCTAGTAACATTCGCACATAAAGGTTTACATCCGTTACCAACAACTCGGCCAGCGAGCCTGACATGTATATTTATTATATTACTACAATATTCAGGTACAAGGGTTTAGTTCAGGGTTGGCATGTTTAAAACAAAAGTGTTTAAAACACTTTGTTTTAAACGTTTAAAACACACGGCTTTGTTTTTTTACAAATGTTTTAAACGTTTAAAACAATGTGTTTTAAACATGTTTTTTTACAAGTGTTTAAAACACATTTTGGTGGTAGATATTTTATAGCCTGTGATATTTTTTTTGTTTGGCAACCCTGTTTTTCATTGAATCTGTGTCAAGTAATCCGTGCTTTACAGGTCTCAATTATCGCACAACCCTTGAGCAAACTTATGTTCTGACGTCACGGGAGAAAGCTTTTTAATTTTAGGCTAAATGCCTATGTTGTTAGGTTAGGCAGGCTAGCTATGTATGCACAAGGTCGCAAAATTGTTGTGCGACAAGAAAAACCCGTGCTTTACTGTAGAAATTGAAACCTCTCAGTTCCTTGTTTCGTATCGTCCTGTAAGTTTGAGACTGGTGGAAGCTTGAAATGCAAATTAATTATCTAAATACACAGTGCGTGATTTTGATCATGACGTGTTTTTTTTTTTTTTTTTGCGATACGATTCATTGGTCTGTATAACTGAATGAAGCGCAGATGCTTACTATTCGTAACATAATTTTGTACTTTGAAAGATAAATTCATCTGGAGAATCTATTATGACACTGCAGGTTGTTTTCTGCTATATAAACTGTTCAGACAGCAGGAAATATTTCACCGTGATTTTTTCAGGACGAGGATAGTAATTCTATAATATTTAGTTTCTTGAAATTTAGATGAATATAAATCCTAACCTACTTCAGTAGTGGCGGAAAAAGGGGGGCTATTACCCACAACTTTTGTCCCTGCAGACACGGGCGCCGACTTGTCAAAATTATTGGGGGGCTCTGATCACTGAAATAAATTAATGAATGACTCACTCTCTCCCTTTTTTTAAGTTTTGGCCTCAGTGTTCGGAATCTCATAAAAGCTAGGGGTGTGCGGGATTCCGAAAAGTCAGGACCGGGATCTGGAAAAAAATTTCCCGTTCCGATCCGGACTCCGGGAAATAATTTCCCGAATTTTCGGGATCCCGGACAGTCGGGAATTACCGAATGCTCATTTGAAAATTTCGTTATTTCTCGACGTTTTCTGCATTGTCAATTTCTGGAACTTACCGTAAATTGTTAGTTTTTAATCCAGAAATCACTTAAAGTGAAAATGACGTATAATTCGAGATTTTCAGAGCATCGGGAAATTTTGAACACATCCCGTCCCGAAAATTTTCCGACTTTTTCGGGAAATTGAGAATTTTCCCCGTCCCGAATGTCGGGATTTAAAGAATTTCCCGTCCCGACCCAAAAAATTCTGTCCCGCACACCCCTACCCTGCAGTATGGTATCTCCAAAGGTAAATAAACTGTCCTTGTTGCCATTGTACTCATAAAAGTGAGTATTTTTTCTCTTTAACGACTTTAAGTATAATTTACTGGGAAAAGGTTGAATTTGTTTTGTTTAAAACATGTTTAAAACATGTTTTTTTAACTCATGTTTAAAACTATGTTTAAAACATGTTTTTTTAACTCATGTTTAAAACTATGTTTAAAACAAAAAAAATGTTTTAAACAAAAAAAAACAGTTTGTTTTGTTCTTTTTTAAAAAAAACACAAATTTTGCCAACCCTGGTTTAGTTACATATTTTTATCCCATCCAACAATTATTTATATTTTAAGGATTTATTCATCTGTATCGCGTTACTTACACATGAGTATATAACGTTACTATCACAAAAGCCAACGATTTGACGCTACTACTTGAAAGGAAAGACTTAACGGAAGGTAAAATTGCAAGAAGGGGGAGGGGGAATTCGACGCATAACAATTTACGTATGAGACCTTTGTTTGTTAAATATTATTTTGCAATCCCTCTTCAATATTCCACAAAGACGAATAATCTACACTGTGGCAAAATGGAAGTTATCTTTAGTCAGTTCTCTGTTTAATGACACATTCTCAATTCTATAGCAGACGGGCAAAAATCTAGAAAAATCATGCACGTGGAGACGGCTCGACTACAGGATAGCCATTTCGCAAATTTTATGAGAGCATGTTCACAACGGTCAAAATTAGGATATTGTTTCCGCTTAAGGAACAGTCAAAAATTTCACCTTTCGTGTCGTGGTTTCTTTTCAAAAGGGAATGAATGAATTCGTGCTTCAAAAAAAATAACAAAAAGGTTCGAAAGTAGATGGGTACGGCAAGCTGCACTAAGTTTGAGATTTTTATGTTCACTTCACTATAGGTCCTTTTTGGTGGTCGCAATTTTACCAGAACTTTCCGATTCTACGTACCTTAAATGTGTATTACACAATCTGTCTTCGGTGACATGGCGAGTCAATTCACAGTCCGGGAAGATCGTCTAAAGCATGCTCCTGTTGCTCACCATAAAAACCTCAAGTTCTATGGTACGTTACTAGAAGATCGGGCTGATAAAAGAGCGACTGCAGCTGACTGGTGATAGTATGTCCCTTCAGGTTCCCATCTATGCACGAAGTGGAAGTGTGGGAGGACCAGCAATTTCCGCGTAGTTTTTTTTGGGGAGGTACTGGATAGTGTCGCCAGGAGGCAGCACTTCTGTATACAGCAGACAGAGGGAGCTACCCTCTGACGGCGGACATGAGAACTTCGTTTCTTTTTATCTTCTTAAAGGAAAGTTCTTTCTATAAACTGTGACGGTGCGGGTTTTTATATAATATATAATCGCATCGTCACATGTGTTAGATTTTATGAAGGAGATTTACATCAATTACTAGGATTTGAAAAAAAAACAAGATATACAAAAAAATTAATATAGCCCAGAACATGGCTAATATTACGCGAGATGTTGATAAAATCTTAATTCACTGTGACATTATTGGAAGCTCATATATGGATAATGTTCTCTCCGATGTTATTTATACTTTTATTCCTAATGTATACCCAGGATCACTAATCAATATTGAACCTTTCAACCCCAAATATTTACCAATTAACCGTAATAGCTTTATATGTAAAATTAGAATTAGGATTACCGATCAACTTGACAGAGATATTGATTTTAATGGTGAAAACCTGTCATCTACTTTCGACATATGACGATTGTGATTTTTAATTTTATAATAAATGGCAATTTTAACATCAAATAATCAGTTGTTCCAAAAACAACATGGAATGGGATTGAAATACAACCTTGGTGACAATGAAGTTCGACCAGAAAGGAATACGTGATTAAATGCACAGAGGCATAGGCGGTGGAATGGGTGACCCGCAGAAGTGACGCATGTGTGTAAGAGGAGGCGTGTGAGCAGGCAAGAATCGTGATCCCAGCATGTTGCACCCAAGGTCACGTAAAGAACGGAAACGGGGAACTATACGCGTGACACTGAACTTCGACCAGGCACCAGACCCATACCGTAAATTCCAGATAGTGGCGCATTCGACAGAAGCATGACGTCACGGACACGATAAGGGAGTCCGCCGTATATAAGCGCGTGCTGTGCACCGAGGAACCGCAGGCCATCATCACCATGGCCAGGGGCAAACCGATTGACAACACCGTGAGGCGAAGAGTGGTGGAGTTGCAACGGGATGGACTCAGTGAAAGGGAAATAGGGCGCCAACTGAACTTACCCAAGTCAACCGTCCACTGCATCATCAAACACCACCAAAATACGGGTACTACAGAGCCAGGTAAGGCCCCCGGTAGAAAACGCCTGCTGAGCGTGCGTGACCTACGGATATTTAGGCGCTTTATCCAGACCAACAATCATGTTTCTGTGGCCGAATTACGACTGTGGACTCGAGAACGCTTTCACATTGAAGTGTCAACCAGAACCATTCGCCGTTACCTACAGCGATGCGGTTACCGAGTGTACAAGGCGAAACGTAAATCCTTCCTTTCCATGTTGAACAAAGGCAATCGACTACGGTGGGCACGAATGTACCGGGGATGGACATTTCGGCAGTGGAACAGGGTTTTGTGGACTGACGAATCCATTTTCAATGTTGTGTACGGGAAAATACGGAAAACAGTCATTTGTCGGAAGGAAGAACAGAATGAAGCAAAATGTTATGCACGTCGGGTACAGAAACCTGCGTCAGTGTTGGTATGGAGATGCATGACGGCATCTGGGGTTAGTCCACTACACGTCTGTGAGGGCATTGTGAATGCACACGCCTATACACACATACTGGAGCGGCATCTTCCCACAGTGCGAAGGCACCTGTTCCACAGGCGGCGTCTCATCTTTCAACACGACAATGCCAGGCCTCATACAGCGCGGCTGACAAGAGAATGGTTGACTCGCCATCACGTGCGAACTCTGCCATGGCCACCATCGAGTCCCTACCTCTCGACCATTGAGAATGTGTGGCGTGTTCTTAAGCGACGTGTGCAACAGAGGGGACCCACGACAGTGACTGCTCTTATCGCCTGCCTGCAGGAGGAATGGCACCGCATCGATGTGGAATACCTCGAACGACTCGTCCGCAGCATGGTCCGACGCATTGCCACAGTTATTCGCTGACGGGGCGGCGTCACACCATGGTAAACAGGATCCCTTCTAACAGTGGTCGAACTTCAATGTCACGTGTAGATGGACGAAAATGTTTTATTTTGTGAGGACACCATACATTGCTGCGTTGCAGCGGAAATTTATGTTTTCCTTTGTTCCATGTAGCCTGCTGAATAAAATATGTTCAGCATATGCATGTGTTCTTCTTCTTTCACAACGCACTCCTATATTTGTGACTGGTCGAACTTCATTGTCACTAAGGTTGTATTATAGAGATTTGAGAGGTGGAAATATTTTTTATAAATATTTACTACCAGCTGGTAAATTTGTTTTCCGAAATATAATTAAACCGTTAATAAGAAACAATAAAGATCAAATTAAAACAGTATTATCTGAAGGCATCAAGAAAGTGTTATCTACAAGAAAAACTCCTACCTTCAATGAGGTCAAATCGGAAATAATTTCCCCCATTGTGAAAAATATTAAAGAAAAATCTCTTGCCGAACATTTAAGAGGAGAAGGATTAAATAGAAAATCAAAACGTATTATTAAGAAATTAACGGGAAATGGATTAAAGGTATTAACTTGAATTTTATTTTATATTAAATGGAAGTTATAAACTCATACTGGAATATTTTTGAACCACCAGTTATTGATAAATCTACAAAATCATTTACGTATGTTGAATACAAAGAAAACAATGTAACTGTAAGTGGTAAAACATCTTATGAGATAGTTATTAGAAATAATAATTGGAAAAATGGACATTTTGCATATTTATTCGTTAAATCAAAAATTAAAAATGATCCGAGCAATAAAGCAACAGTTTCGAATAATGGCATAAATGATTTTAAGAGAGCAAAACTAACATACGAGAATCAATTGATAGAAGATGTAGATTTCCCAGGAATTGCTACGACTGTGTCAAATGTAATCGAATTCTCAGGAGATGTTTCTAATACAAAAGCAACACAATTATGTTGGTACCAAGATACTTCTGACGAAGCTGACACACAGAGATATGTATATAATGAGGACAATAAAGAAACGAAATTGAAGGATCATGACGAATCAATTGAAGCAGTTGTAAGCAAAATAAAGCGCAATCCTAATTTTAATCAAGGTTATTTAGAAAGGTGGCAGCTAACAAAGGATGGTAAATCGCTTTGTAAATTCATTCCACTGTCGTATATGTTTAGATTTTTTAGAGATGTAAATAAAGTATTAAATGGTGAAATAAAAATAAATTTGGAAAAGAACTACGTAAAAAATATCTTACATGCCACAGAAGATGGAATTTATGATTACGAAATAACAAATTTAAGTGTATTCATACCAGAAGTTGAACCTTCATTACAGGTTTGAAGTCACCTTGAAGGGCAAATTGCAAAACCGAATTCTAATTTAGCTTATGGTTGGAACGCGATTAATTGTTACAGAAGCAATCTACAAAATTCAAACTCTGGTACGTTCAATGTAATTACTAATCAATAGAAGATTAGTAGTGTTTATATTGTGATTTCAGCTGAAGATCGCGAATCATCGTTCACTAAATCTCAAATGATATTTGATAACATGGACCTAGAAAGTTGTCATATATTACGAAATGGAAAGCAATTGCCTGTGTATTCTTATACATGCGACTTTACTCCTAACTCAATGGATTGTTCTAGATTATATGCAGATTTTCTACGCATGGGTTATAAAACACCAGATGAAGCAACTTATGTCTCATACAAGGACTTTGGATTAGTTTATCCTATTATTTGTTTCGATTTAACTAAAGAAAATCATGAAAACATATTTAGCGGCATGCAAACAGATGAATTGAAGTTCATATGGAGATTACGAACTAATCCAGCGAAAAATTATTATATTTATTGCATAGTGGAATCGGAAAGATTTGCACATGTTAATATTGTTGATAGAAAAATATTCCTTAACTCCCTAAAAGAGCATATTTTTATAATAAATAAATGACATCATTTTGTGTCAAGTGTAAAACTAATACCAAAGCATTAATCCTGTCACAAAAAGGCTAAAAATGGAAGACAATATGATTTGTCAAAATGCGTTAAATGTGGAACCAAAAAATCTACGTTTAAAAAACATAATTGGACAAGGAGTTGAACATGAATCAGTGACGGATCACCAACAGTCACGAAACGTAAGAAATCAAATTATAGATGAATTACATAAACCAGCTAGAAAAAATTATGAAACACGAAAAGTAATCACGTACGGTATTGATGATGTATGGCAAGCTGATTTGGCTGAAATGGACTCTGGTAATCTTAAAGGTGTTTCTAAAATCAATAAGGGATATAAGTACATACTCATTATTATAGACGTATTTTCTAAACTAGCTTGGGCTATACCATTAAAGAACAAAACTGGTACAGATGTTGCAAACACTTTTAAACACTTTTTTGAGGATCCTATTCCTAGAAATCTGCAAACTGATAAAGGTAAAGAATTCTACAACAAAGAATTTAAAGAGTCAATGAAACAACATAATATCAATCACTATTCAACATATACAAATATTAAAGCATCTGTTGTCGAGCGTTTTAATAGAACATTAAAAGAGAAAATGTGGAAACAGTTCTCTATTCAAGGAAATTATAAATGGATTGATATATTACAAAAATTAGTTAATAGCTATAATAATACGTATCATAATACCATTAAAATGAAGTCTATTGAAGTTAACTTAAAAAATCAAGAGGCTATCTATTATGATGTATATCGTAATAGGGTGGACGACCATCTACCCTGTAAATACAAAGTTGGTGATAAAGTTCGTATTAGTAAAATTAAAGGTATTTTCGAAAAAGGTTATACAGCAAACTGGTCTACAGAAATATTTACAGTTGATAAGGTATTTAAAGGTAACCCACCACATTATCATCTTAAAGATTCTAAAGGTGAAGAAATTGTAGGTACGTTTTATGAACAAGAAATGCAGAAAACAAAATACCCTGATATATATTTACATGAAAAAGTTATACGTGCAAAAGGAGATAAAGCGTACGTTAAATGGCTAGGATTTGACAGTTCACATAATAGTTGGATTAACAAAAAGGATGTTGTCGTTTAATACCCTAATTAAATGGATACCAAAGATATTAAGTTTGTAGATAATACTTTAGGTGGCCGCGGTGGCTCAGTCGGTAACGCGTCTGACTACCATGCTCAAGGTCCCGGGTTCGATCCCCGGTCGTTTCAAATCCGGGAACTTTTCTAACGGTGGAAGCGGCCCCGGCGCCCACCCAGCGTCGAATAACATGGGTACCTGGGGGAAACCCTGGGGGGTAAAGGCGGTCAGGGGCGTGATGCTGATCACATCACCCCCACTCACGACCGGATCAAGAAAGTGTGGGGCGTTACCCCCACACCCCCTATACGCCTTCATGGCGTGGTGCTATGCACAGGGGAACACTTTACCTTTTACCTTTTTTAGATAATACTTTAGATAACGATAAAATGAAAATATTATTTTATAAACGAAGTAATTGCATTTTAATATTTTAATGGTTTTATTAATTATAATATACATTATATTTTTTGATTTCTCTGTGTCTTTTTTTAATAATACTTGGTATCCTCGTTGCAATTTATTTGTGTTTGTATATTGCATTAAAGCTGTATTATTCTCTTTAAATTTATCTAATTCCTTTTCGTATGATATTCCTTCTTGATGTAATTTGTTTTGTAAAAATTTATTTTCACCTTTTAAGTTTTTTATATAAGCACCTTGTTTTTCAATAGTTATATCTTGCTCACCCATTACTTCTAAACAATCATTTACAAACCGTTCTGCTTTATGTTTACCAATAATTAGAACTTTGGCAGCTTCTGTTTTGGTTGCAATATTTGGTAACTGAAGAAAATCACTTTGTGTTTTTTCAACTTCTTTTAAGAAATTAACATCTTGCACATAATGTTTAGTGTATTCTTCTAGTTCCATTTATTAGAATTAAATTATACCTACTCGTTTTTGTAAAGTAGTTAATTCATCGCTGTTTTCTGATTGTGTTGTATTCCTTTTTATTTTTTCCATTAAAGCATTTTCTGAAGTACCTGCATTAAGGTTTTTAGACTTTCTATTTGTTTTTTGTTTAGATGATGTTTGCTCTAAAACACTATCTTCCCTGTCTGGTATCTGTCTAGATTTAATATGATTGTGTTTTGTAATGTTATTAGATGATTTATTAAATTTTATTAATGTTTCACCCGTTAAAAACTTTATTTGCTCTCTAATTCTATTTTCACCAATTTTATTTTTCTTAGCAAAATCCTTTAAAGTAACCTGTTTTAATTCTGGATCAGCTCTAATTGTTAGAAATTGCATTGTTAATTGTCTTGATCTCATATTAGATAAATTCTTAAATGATGGAATACTAGCCTCTGTCAAAGCTGAATCCTTTTTTTAAAATAGTATTCATTTTTTGTTTAGGCGTTTGGACTCTCTTTTGTTCAGGCATTGTTTATTTATATATGAAAAGATATTTAATAACTTATGTGTAGAGTATTATTGTAAGTAATAAAATTTTTACTATTAAATGGAGGTACCACAAGATATTACAAGAAGGTGTTCTACCTGCAAGACTCTTATAATTTTTAATGAATTTGTTAAAAATAAGAGTATGAAATATGGCTATGGATATACATGTCATGTCTGTCAAAATTTACGTAATAGTAAGCTACTTGAAAAAGTATATTGTGATATATATGTGAAAAATATGTAGCAAACTTACATTTTAAAAGACACACAAAATATAAACTCCATGAATTATTAGTAAAATTATCTAAACAAACAAAAGAAATATTATCAAGTAAAGTTGTAGTATGTTAAAGCTTTTCTTTGCTAAAATTTTTTCGTAATAAGTGGAGGTACAAAATATTGGTACAATGCAACCAAATAATTGTCTTATAAATAACACAATGGATCTAGAGAATATGAAAATACCTAATTTAAAAGCTATTGCCAAACAACATGACATTAAAGGATATAGCAAATATAGAACAATTGCAGAACTAAGAGAATATATTAAACATATGTTACATCTGAAACCATTTTCAGAACGTAATCTAGAATTTGCAGAACCGGTTGATATATTAGATACTATTAAAGGTAGAGCTAACTTGATAAGGTTTGCTAAAGAAAATGGTATCACTGAATATAGTAAATATAAAAAAGAAAGTGACCTTAAGTTCTATATAAGAACTAAATTAGAAAAATTACCATTTGCAGAATTAAATTCAAGTGATGATGTGTTTAATCCTATCCCCCCCCCCTTTGCCAATCTCAAATAATAACGAATTTACTAATAAGAATTCCGAGGAGAGAGAAAGAAGAAACCAAATAATAAGAGAATATTTAGGTACACCAAGGAGAGCTTTTAATGACATGGTTAGTGATTTTCCATTTGTTTCTAACAATAACACAGATTTTATAGTACACTTCAACGAAATAAAAAATAAGGTAATTAATTATATTAATAGTGGTTTAGACAAATATCCAAATTTACTTATTTATTTTACAACACATTTTCAATATCATATCTTAAACCCAGCTACAGGAGACGTAGTAAGTACAGAGACATGGCATCTTAGATGTCGTACTCTTAATATTGAAAGGTCAGCTAGAAATAGGTTGGGAACTATATATGAATTAGCAACAGAAGAGATCAGGACAAAGTTTGAACAATGGACTTATAGAAATACAAAATTTAGATCTGATCGAGTAAAATATACCGTGCTTAGTAGAGATGTGTATCATCCAATAAGAGGTGGAACTTGGACAGAGCTACCAAAATGGATTAAAAATAAACAGTGTTGCATTAATGTGAAAAACGTAAAAAACAGGATTTTTAAGTGTTTTAACAGAGAAGATCAAAGATGTTTTGAGTATGCATTGGAAAGTATCTTAAATCCAGCTAAAACGAAAGATCCTAATAGACCGTCTAACTATAATATTGAAAAATATAATAAATTATGTATGACTTATCCTGTTGCAATTACATCAGAAAATATTGAAATATATGAAACATTTCTAAACATCTCTATTAATGTATATGGTATTCATAATGAAATAGGTGAAGAACAACTTTACACAATGCACACCAGTAATAACATCGATCTACAAAACAAAAAGCATGTAAACATATTAGCTATCGAATCTGTACCTTCAAAAGTTCTGTCCCAGCAACACACCATTGTGTGGGTATAAAAAATTATAGTGCACTTATTAGTGGAAAAATTCATAATAGAGATAAACACATAGATACAAGTCCAAAATGTCATAAAAGATATGGTAAAAAGGAAGCTTTTACCAATCACATTTCAAATGTAAATCTAATATAGACGATAGTGGAGTTGAGATAGTGATGCCAACAGATAAAAATAATATAAAAAAATATAAATAATGTGGTGCTGAGCTCTTTCATCCGTATACTCTAACTTTTGATATGGAGAGAACACAGGAAAAACCAGAAGGATTAAAAATAAATAACAAAGAGATTATAACTACAGGAGATAGTGTTAATATACTAAAAAGAAGGGGCGATAAAAGCCAACTTATGAAAGAATTTAATGAAGATCTTGTAAATTTAGCAAAAAAGTATTATACTAACTGTATAAATAAAAACATACCTGCTATATATGATGAAGAGTCTATGAAAAAATTTGAAAGAGCAACATATTTGTGGGGATGAGTTTAAAAAAGGTGATTGTAAAGTATATGATCACGATCATACCACTGGCAAATATAGGGGTGCAGCACATAACAGTTGTAATCTTCACTTAACGTTGCCTAGATTCATATCTATATTTATACACAACCTTAAGTATGATAGTAAAATATTTATAGAGTGGATAGTAAACCTATGCAAAAACGAAAAAGATATACGTATTCTCCCTGATACAAGCAAAAATTACAAATATATTACTTTGCGAGTTGAAGTTGGTGAGTATAAGCAAAAATATGATCAAACTAAATGCAAACTATGTAATATAAGGTTTAAAGAATTACTTGATAGTTGTAAGGTTTGTAAAAATGGGGGTTCTAATTTAAATATCAAAAAAGAAGGTAGCATACAAAAATTATACATAGAAGTTAGGTTTATAGATACGTATGCTTTTCTTGGTACAAAATTAGATAAAGCTATTAAAAATGAATTAGGTGTAAACTCGGCATTTTGTGCAAAATGCAAAAAACATAGACCATTAAAAGACCCAATACTTCGTGATGTGCGCAATAGTATTATCGCATGCGAGTTTTGCAATAAAGAGATATTTACTGTATGTAACTATACACGATTTGAATTGTTTAATAAAGAATATGAAGATCTACCACTAGAAGATAAAGTTTATCTACTAACAAAAGGGGAATATCCATATGAGTGGGTTGACACATACGATAAATTTAAATATACAACATTACCACCACAAGAATGCTTTGTTTCCAAATTAACCGGGGAAAAGATAAGTAATAAAAAATACCAATATTTAAAGCGAATGTGGGACCATTTTGACTTCAAAAATTTTGGTGAATTCCACGATTTATATCTTAGATTAGATACTCTCTTATTACATGATGTGTTTACAAATTTTAGAAAGATGTGCTACGGCAATTATCAGCCAGATCCAGCATATTACATAAGCGCGCCACACTTAGCAGAGGCTGCTGCTTTAAAAACAACTGGACAAGAACTTGAATTATATACAGATCAGGAAATGTATGATCTAATGGCAGAGGGTATTAGAGGTGGCATCAGTATGGTAAGCAACCCCCACGCAATTTCAATTAATTGTTACTTCTATGATAAAAAGAAGGATAAAGTTGTTAAACTATCTAAAAACAAGCTGAAGGGAAAGGTATATTCAACTCTAAGAAACATGTTAGTTTTATAATGTATCTTGATGCAAATAATTTATATGGATGGGCTATGTCTAGAAGATTACCTATTAAAAATCGTAAGTGGATGACCACAGAAGAAATAGATTATGTTAAAGCGAATATTTTAAATATTGACGATGAAAATGATATAGGATATTCATTAGTAGTTAATCTTAAAATATCTAAAGATTTGCATGACACATTTAATGACTATGCACCTGCACCAGAGCATTTCGTCCCAAACTTTGATGATTTGTCAGAGTTTCAACGATACATGATTGATAAAAATCTTGGGACAAAGCCAACAGGCAAAAATAAAAAGCTTATGTGTACTTTAAAAGATAAAACACATTACATTGTTGATTATAGAATACTTAAAGAATATATTAAGCTTGGTGTTGAGTTAGTTAACATACATAGTGGGATTAAGTATACACAAGTAGCGTGGTTAAAACCATATATTGAGAAAAACACAAAACTTAGACAACTGGCTAAAAATGATTCTGAAAAGGAATTTTTCAAATTAATGAATAACAGCGTGTACGGTAAACAGATGGAGAATGTTAAAACTAGAACTAATGTTGATATTGCAAAAACACCTGATAGATATCTCAAATTAGTGAACTCAAAAAAATATCAAAATAGAACTATTATTAATGAAAAGATAGTGTTAGTTCATGGTAGAAATATGAGAGTAAAGCTAAATAAACCAATATTTGGTGGATTTTGTATACTAGAGTTGTCGAAATTATTAATGTATAGGTTTTATTAAAAAAAAAAAATATGGTGATAAGGTAAAGCTGCTACAGACTGATACAGACTCATTCATAATTTATGTAGAAAGTGAAGATTTCTATGAAGACATAAAACAAAATATAGAATGGTTTGATACAAGTGACTATCCAGATGACTTTCCAATAGATATACCTAAATCTAATAAAAAAATACCTGGGATATTTAAAGATGAGTTCAATAGCATACCAATTAGAGAGTTTGTTGGTTTGAGATCAAAGATGTATTCCTTTAAAAATGATATTACAGATAAAAAAGTGTGTAAGGGTATTAAAAAGTCTAACATAGAAAAAATTAAGTTTGATAACTACAAAGAATGTTTGTTCAACACAAAACAAACCACAGAAGATATACACAGAATACATTTGTGTAGTCTGCAAATGTACACGACAAAAGAAATTAAGATTGCGCTATCACCATACGATGACAAGAAATACCTACTAGATAGATTTACAAGCCTTAGTTATGGTCATTATAGTTTAAGTCAAAAGTAATATCCAGATCAGATAAGTCAATATCAAATGGATTAACAATAGAATCATACCATTCCTTTAATTTGTTTATGATATATTGTAATAATCTGAAGAGCATTTATCATATAATATTTTTCTTATAAATTGAACCAAATAGTATAGAAAATATTATTACATTAAATAATGTTTGTGTATTGTTACCAAAAAATATAGCTAAAACGTTTCAAGATAAAATTGGTTGGAATTGTATTTCTCAACAAACAACAATGACATCAAATACTAAGGTATTAGAACTAACAGAAAATATCTTAACACAGCATAATTACCCTTATAAGGTTACTAGCGGATATGAATATATTGATGAAAAAAGTAAGATTCATGTGGGGAATGAGATTTTAATAAATCCGTCAGACCTAGCAACATTTGAAAATGAGATCATCTCAGAAATTGAGAAACATTCTACAGGGTGGCTCAATAAGTCACTTAACACCCTCAGTACAAGGCCACTGCAGCGTGCAACATGGAAATGGTGATGACCAATCGTTATCAGGCCAAGGGGGAACCACATTGACGCCACTCACGCGGTCGGCGGCCATCTTGATGTCCGCCATCTTGAATTCAACTTCAGAATTTTAAATGGGAAGGGGGTCGTGCGACATATCAAAATGGGCTAGAATTTCACGAGAAATGCAATGGTGAAGGTTTTTTCGACGTATCTTTAACCAGTAAAAAGTTATGACTGAATTCTTGTATCAATTTGCTCCTTTTCGAGATGTTAGAAAAATGCCTTAAAATTTGTTTAGCGCTTCGGTAATGCATCGAGATCAAAGTGACGTCTATGGAGAGACGTTCGCATGCCATTGCACATTATTTTAATCGGATACATCCATGAAGAGCTGTGCATTATGAATGGTTGTCGCGAACAATTTACAGTGTGACGCTTCCATTGAATTAAAAGTCCTTCACAGTGACAAGGCTAATGTTTATGTTCATAAGGAAGTTCATAAACAGAATATGTGACCCTTGTCATCTGATAACTAACTTTGGACAAAAACTGGTTCATAACGTTCCCATAAGTGTTCTGGTGTTCTTCCCTATTGAAAAAACTCTGTAAAAAGTACCTTCTTCCATAAGCAAGGATGAAAAAACTGTTTATTTAACAAATCCACGTAGCCCTAAGCATTTAAGGTTCCGTTGATGGAAAATTGACTAACCAATCGTGTTCCACACAGCACGCCACACCATTAACTTACCAACACTAACCATTCAGCTTTGATCTGTCGAAAATGGGTTATCAGATAAAAATCATCGAATATTCTGTTTATGAACTTCCTTATGAACATAAACATTAGCCTTGTCACTGTGAAGGACTTTTAATTCAATGGAAGCGTCACACCGTAAATTGTTCGCGACAACCATTCATAATGCACAGCTCTTCATGGATGTATCCGATTAAAATAATGTGCAATGGCATGCGAACGTCTCTCCATAGACGTCACTTTGATCTCGATGCATTACCGAAGCGCTAAACAAATTTTAAGGCATTTTTCTAACATCTCGAAAAGGAGCAAATTGGTACAAGAATTCAGTCATAACTTTTTACTGGTTAAAGATACGTCGAAAAAACCTTCACCATTGCATTTCTCGTAAAATTCTAGCCCATTTTGATATATCGCACGACCCCCTTCCCATTTAAAATTCTGAAGTTGAATTCAAGATGGCGGACATCAAGATGGCCGCCGACCGTGTGGGTGGCGTCAATGTGGTTCTCCCTTGGCCAGATAACGATTGGTCATCGCCAATTTCAAATTCCATGCCGCAGTGGCATTGTACTGAGGGTGTTAAGTGACTTATTGAGCCACCCTGTATAAAATATAAAGGACGAGAATGTCCTTGTAAGCACAATATAGTTAGTTATTTCTTTAACACCAACATGCATTATTATCGTATAGATTTCGTTGACTGTGAAAATGTAACTAATGGATGTAAGTGTGAGTGTGGCTCCTGCAAATTCTAAAACAAGATAATCTAGTGTTGGATCACCATGTAACACTGAATTTGATACACCATAATGTATTAGAGTTGTAATTATTTTTCATTACCTCTTAACCCCGGCAAATTACCGGGGTTTTATAAAATGGGTAGTTTTCACAATTTTGACATTTTCAGCGATTTTCAGCAGTTTTGAGCCTATTTTGCTCAATAATGAAGTATGTTTTTTTGTGTCATTGCATATTTTAATATATTTTTAGTTTTTTAATGTGATTTTGGATGGTTTTTATTAACTTTTTTATTTTATAGATTTCTAGATTTATTTTTATTTTTTAAATAAAATTGATATTTTAAAATTTTGATATTTTGATTGATATTTTGATTTTATTTTTGTTTTAAACAGCCAAAATTTTGAACTTGCGGTCGGACCGGCGAAATCACTATACTACTATAACTTATCGATTGATGGCAATAATAAATTGTAAACTTGTGAAGATCAAGTTTTTTCAAGATGGCAACGTAGCTTCTATTGTATGCAAAATTAGTTGTTATGACAAAAGTTCAAATATGAATGGCATGAAAGTTCACTTGAAGTTACTTCTGCACCAAGATGTGTGCTTGCAACTTAATCCGCAACGGAACATTCACAAACTTCCTTTTTGTGAAAAGTAAGGAACAGTGTCTTACTTTCTATGCAAGCAAACCAGCATCGACGATGCAAGAACGGAACTTCTTATCTTCTTATCCTAAGGTGACATCCACCTACCTCGCAGGTTTAACATCTCCTGCATGTCTTGCAAATGGTACCTGTCAGGCTGAACACTTCCAAATCAACCATATTTAGCTGGTTTCGTGCAGAATTTTGCAAATTACACGCCGCTCAAAGAGATATGCATTCTCGCATATCCATCTTTTTACATCGACCTCTTGCAGCCTAACCCTAGCGTTGTTCCAAACGTCCCATGGCGTGCTTTGCTGTGAGCCAACTTGGCCAACGTTGGGGGCGCGATAATTGCAAATTTGTTTTCAAACAATTGTCGCCTAAAGATTGCCTAAAGATTTAACAATGACATATCATTGTAGAAAAAACGTTACATGCTTGCCTATCATGACAACTCAAAATATTTTTTTTCAAAAATAAAAGAACAAATGTCCCAAATGTTAAACACCATCTTGCAAGAATCACAAGAATCAGAGGTTAATGCTCCCTATGCAGATCTGCCATCTGCCAAATTTTTGCAACACTATGTGAACGATACACTTCGTGAATTCACTGCAGACACGTATACCTCAAACAATCACACCTTTTGTGTTCGATGGAGACTTAGGACGAATAATGGACTATATTTCTGAGTGCATAGTCCAAAAATCGTCATACACTGACTGAAAAATGACTCACTCCTCCACCCCATTCCATTAGCAATCTTGTTCTTTGAAAAGGAAATGCACTGTATTTGTCTGATTACAAGAACAGATCGTTTTGCCTTTGAAAACCCATGTTTAGGGTACAGAATTGAAGAACAGGAGTGATATTCAGAAAATAGTTTATGTAAAATGTATGCCTCTAATATGGGACTCCCCCTTTCACAATATAGGCAGAATGAAATTACTATTAATACTAATCATACACTTCAAAGCTCATGTAGCAGAAATAACATTTATCTCGGAACAATATCTGAGTAAAAGAAAATTCCGAAAGATACAGTATTGGCAAAAAAAGAAAACCCACTGGTGCAGATCTTGGACAAAACTGATAAAGAGGAACTCTACTAGATCGATATACAGAGTGACCACTCTAAGATCATGATAAAATTAAATTATAATTACTAGTTTTCAAGGCAAACTTTCAAAAATTCAAAGGTACAAACAGATGCTATGCCTATTTCAACATTATGCATTACCACCTTTCATCACCGCCACACAAACAAACACACATATATTAACAAAATAATGGGTCCGTGTGATTCCATTGAATCCACAAAATCTAATTTAATTCAAAGAAACGGTATGGTATATATATTATTTAATATATTCAATTCAAGGTATAGAGTTTACATTTGCTATTTCACGTACTCAGGCTTCAAATACATGTACAAACAGAAATATACTATTCTATGAAAAGTTGTTAATTGTGTAAGAATTTCAAACTCAAAATTACACAATGAACTTCATATCTTGCAATAATCTGTTTGTCAGATAGATTGTTCTGCAAGGGGCACTAAAAAAGTAAACGTACTGAGAGAGATTTCTATTACATCTTCGATGCAGCTTTCATTTCTATCCTTCCTCGATAAAAATAAAAGCTAAACTGTGAGAAACTTACCTCGGGGCATTTGCAAATGTATGAATTCATTTGGATTTACAAAAGTTGCAATTTTTTTACATAGAATTCACGCATAATTAGCAACCCTGATTTAGTATAGTTGATGCGGAAAACATATATTTCAGTATGTATAAATGTTCTGAACATGTATAATTGTTACAGTGTTGTACCATCATGATCAAAAAGGGGGGGGGGGTACTATAAGATTATTGGAAGTAGTCTCTTACACTCTGTCCTAATTATATTCAATAAATCTGAGGCTAAAGTAAAGTATTCATTAATGTCGTTGAAATATATATTCAGAAACTACACATGAATGCTATAGGAAGATAAAACTGACAGTTTTTTTGTATCATGCTGCCCTTTCTTCTTGTGTGCAGGTCACATTTTTTCCATTTGCATTGTCTTCTGCTATGAAGTCTCACATGTATATTAAGTATCTTCATGGTTAAAATCTATGTTTATAATTAAGCAATTAAAAGTATTCTCCTTGATGTGAAACATAATATGCAAATAATATATGGAACTTTAATGTTGGGATTTATCAAGTTCTTCATTGTGATGAATACTTAGAACTGTTTCAACACCAACCTTTTGAAGTATTCACAATAAAATAAAAAATACAGTCATACGTAGTGTTTTATTATAAAAAGATAGGATATTACATACACAGTGCAAAACAGAAAAGAAAACATAATTTTAAGGTTCTGGCAGTTCACATGACCCGTGAAATTATATGCTGATTTTTCAAGAATGGAAATTTTTTAAATATATATTACATGTTATAACTGGACAAGAAGTTTTCTTTTTATTTTTTCCTAAATTTTGAGGTTATTTATTACTACAATTCAGTGTTATTTAAAGCAAAATTCGGTGACATTAATTGAAAATCTGTGTTATTTTTACATGCATTTTTACGGTTTCTTCTATGCATAAGATTTTCACATTGCCTTAGTTCTGGAAAATTAAGGCAAATAGTTTTAATGACAAAAAAAAATCAATCGAAGGCTTACCTTTGTGAAAACTGACTAAATTTCTTGCATTTGGAAAACTATTTCATCTCATCGGTCACTAAATATGAAATGTTTATTGATGGATATCACCCAAATCTTTGAACACAATCATATTTCAAACCTTTTCACTCTCACAAAATAAAATTTTCAAAAATTGTTTACTTAAATTCATTTTCAGTTTACAATAACATTGATGATTTTCCATGCACAGATTGTGCATAGTAAAAGTTCACAGTATTCACTCACCACACTTACCATATTTATAAAAAAAAAAACCTTCTAAATAGAAAGACAGCAGTTTTTTCCCCCCCATTCACTCTAATGGAATGATTGCTTTAACGAAGGCTTCCACAGTTCGAAGTGTGATTTGCACCTTGTCTTCTTTCCTTCTCTTAAGCTTCTCGAAGCCTTCGACGACAGAAAGTTGCCGGTTTCTAACACTCACTTTATTCTTGTTCTCGGGCCTCTCCGACAGCATAGTGGTAATGTCGCCACCTTGTAATTAAGCGGTCCCGGGATTGATACCTGGTGGAGGCACCACAGTGGTCTGGATTCAACGAACTTTAGGTCCAGTCCCGATTAGCCTTTATGTGCATAAAATATATGTGAAACAGCCTCTCACTTCAATTGTGCTTAATCAAGGAATCCTTCCGCTCTCATGTTATATTGCAATTCAGTGATTACAAAATAATATAAGTTCTATCTTAAGCATAAAGTCTTTCAGAAGCAAACTATGCATTCACTGCTGGCCTTGGGATGCTGCGGAGTACACCACAGTAGGAAAAGGAAATAAGACACTGCACAAATCGTGCAGCTGCAGTAATTCTGACTGACTGAAATTTCCCTATGAATGTCAAAAAATCCATCTGACCTCAAAATACAGTTTTGTGTACACACATACAACCACATCCCTATGTAATCATTTTAAATTTACACAATGTTAAGGATAAAGACTGCCATTGTTACGTGCATGCTATTCATCAATGTTTGTTTCTAGTTATGCAGTGAACCAACATGCCATTGATCAAAGAGCACATTGATGCTACCTTACATTGTGGTGGACAGTGCAAAGAAAGTTGCAGATCTCTTCAACTGCAGACATACTGAGAGGTGGCTGGCCAATTGTTCGTAGCGCAGTAGTGAATCTCGTTCAGAAATTGATGCAAAGGAAAAGTGTTTGTGGTCACTAAGAAGCAGCAAGCATGGTTTCAGCAATGCTTGCGAAAAAAAATCTATAGGAATGCTCATATTGTTGATATTGAGAAGCACATCTAGGAGAAAAGTCAAATAACGAAAATTAAATTCATCAATTTTCAGTTCACATTAAATGTTACAATATTAATTTTTCTCAGTGCATCAGCTGTGGGTGAGAGAAAGATCCTCTTATGAGCTACATCAGTGGTTTCTAAATATCATTTTAACATGTTGTATTATGTTACCTGCTAAAAAGTGATCATGTGTACATAGGTGACAATATGCACAGCTCAGGCCAATAAAATCCCTATCCACAATGTACAGTGGGAACCATTCTAATTCCCGGATGATGGGGAGGGAAGCTTCTCCTTCCAGACAGCTGTCGCTGCGAGGCTGTCAGTGGGGACAAGCCGTGACAGGTGGTTCTACCTGCCTGTTACGTCACACCGGGAATCGTCCTGCGTGGAGGTCACAAGCCCCAACTGCGAAGGTTGTGGGAAGGAAATGGAAAGGTGTTTCAGATGTATTGCATGTTATGTCTGCAAGGGGGATATGTGTATAGTAACTATCATATGAAATACCGTGCCGATGCACACTGCATTTACAGTTTGTTTCTGATTGAGGCTAACTGAGCATTATCAATTAATACAATTATATCAATTAAATAGAGGGCCAGTCTTCCCGAGTTCCAAACTATAGATGCATTTTTAAAAACATCAACGTGCGTTGACTAAAGTGATAACAAAAACAAACAAAGCACCTGGCAAAGGGTTGATAAAAAGCAAAGGAATTGCAAGGTTAGTGGCTTTATAAATATTTTCACCCATCTCACTCAGTGGCCGCGGTGGCTCAGTCGGTAACACGTCTGACTACCATGCTAAAGGTCCAGGGTTCGATCCCCGGCCGGTTCAAATCCGGGAACTTTTCTAACGTTGGAAGCAGCCACGGTGCCCATCCAGCGTCGAATAACATGGGTACCTGGGGGAAACCCTGGGGGTAAAGGCAGTCAGGGGCGTGATGCTGATCACATCACCCCCACTCACGACCGGATCAAGAAAGTGTGGGGCGTTACCTCCACACCCCCTATACGCCTTCATGGCGTGGTACTAAGCACAGGGGAGCACTTTACCTTTACCTTTTTACCATCTCACTCTATATACGCTTACATGGGAATAATGGTGATAAAATTTCTCAGTTTGAATTCTCCCTTTGTCCCTATTCAATTCAATTTTGAGAAGTGTGATTTTTATTAGCACAGATTTGACCTAAAAGTAAAGAAAGATATCTGAAAACTTGCAAATATTCCTTCTTCTTCTTTTTTTATTGCAATCTGTGCAGTGTGTTGAATAGAAGGATAAAAATATTATTCAAACTCTTAAAATATGTTCAACTTATGGCTACTGTCAAAATCTTCCACATCTACACTGAGGTAATAATGTTCCCAGAAGCACAAACACACATCAAGTTTCGTTTGCATACCCTACTCTGAAATACACGTTGTAGAAAACGAAAAACGACTGACTGCCTAAAAAAATTAAACAAGTCACTGGTTGGACTTGAATTTTTATCACTCGTTTTAATTGCTTGTGCACATGGCTAGATAAATGCAAATAATTTGTATACATGAAGGCTAAACAGATCTTTTGGCATGATCTGTAACATAATATTATACATTCATTGCTTTCTATAATCAGTGTCTTTCCTAAGGAGCAAAGGGTGGGGTGTATTGACGTTTTAATATGTAGACTGCTCTTGCTATAGGCCCAAAGCAACACATGAGGATTTGACTGTTCGGGGGAGAGAGGGGACACAATTTGTTTCCAGTAACTATATTTTAAAGATGTTTACTCTGTACATCAAATGATGATAATTGCATATGTTTCTGCACATACAAACCTCAATAAAAACTTGTTTATATGTGCAGTCTTGCCTAATTTGTAAAGATGTAATTTCAAACCAGTTATGTTGTAAGTTAATTATTTATTGATTTTCTATAATTTACTTCGCTTTTTTTGCCAATTTTCGCTAATTTTCAAAAATGGGGTGAGTGATGATTAGATGAAATTGATGAATGAACACTCACAAACATCCATGCCCAGGCCAGGATTCGAACCTGGGACCCCTGCCATCATAGCGCAATGTGCTAACCTCTCAGCCACGAGGGATGGCATGTTGTTAGTTTAAAATCGCTTGATAGTTTGTCATTGTAATTCCTAATCAATACATGTGCAGGGCCTCCCCGATGGCATAGCGGTAACATCGTCATCTCGGGTTCAATACCTTGTGGAGACACATAGTGGTTCAGATCCCACTTTAATCTGTAATACCAATCCACGATTAGAGTAAAATTACACGCACGTATTAATATTAACTTTACAGAAGTCATGGTAATTTATTTCAATGTTTTGAGAGAGAAATGGATTACGTCTCGGGGAAGCACCGACCCCTCCACAAACATGTTATCACTCTTCTAAATGCCACTTAATATTACATGATTTTTATTAATTCTTTGTTCTGAATTGATGGACTGCAAACTTTACTTTTATAGCCTTTTAGGCCTCCCGATGTTGCAGTTGTAGCATCGTTGGCTTGTAATCAAGGGGTCCTGGGTTCAATTCCCTGTGGAGGCACATAGTAGTTTGGATCCCACTTTAAACTGTAGGTCCAGTCCCGATTAGCCCTACTGTGCATAAAGTTTACTTTAAACACCAACTCAATAAATCAATCAACAGGGTAGGCTCTTTCCCTGGCATTCCTTACTTTTGATTTTCCACTAACTTTGGAAATTTATACTTTGATATGATGACAGGAATAAAGAATTGATAAGGCAAAAATGGGAGATGATACCAAAGACACTTTTCACTTGGTCACAATTATACGAGGTTCACTATTTATATTTTGAGGCTAACAATGAAAAAACAGGAATTTGGCATTGAAAACTGCTTTATTGTTTTTCGAAGTATTCTCCTTTATGGTCAATACACTTTTGCATTTGTTCGAATCATTTGTCAAAGCAGTTTTTCCAATCTTCTTGAGACACCTCCATTATATGGTTTTTCAACGCATCAACGGCGTCTTCCGCCGACGAAAATCGTTGTCCACGCAATTTATTCTTGACATTCGGGAACAAGAAGAAGTCATTGGGTGTCAAATCAGGACTGTACGGCCGATGACCCATCAATTCGATTTTTTGACTGTTCATAAAGTCGGTTGTTAGACGACATGTGTGACAGCTGGCATTGTCTTGATGAAGAATGATCCGACGGCGTTTGTTTATTTTCCGCATTTGACCGAAGACCTCTGGCAAACAAATTGTTGTGTACCATTCAGAGTTAACCATTCTACATTCCTCTAAAGGCACAGTTGCCACATGACCAGTTTTCCCGAAAAAACAGGCGACCATTTGTTTCGATGTGCTTCGAGCGCGAACAACTTTTGTTGGATTGGGTTCATCTTGAAACACCCATACAGTCGACTGCTGTTTACGTTCTGGCTCATATGCATATATCCATGATTCGTCACCTGTTACAATCTTATATACATCTTTTGAAGCACCACGATTGTATTTATTGAGCATTTGTTTGCACCAATTGACGCGAGCGTCTTTTTGAGTTTTTGTCAAATTGTGAGGGATCCAACGAGAACATACCTTTCACACAGCTAAATGATCATGTAATATTTTATATATGCTGGTGGAACTAATGCCTATGGTTGCCTCAATCTCACAGTATGTCACATGACGATCTTGCAGTATTAGGTTTTGCACAGCATCAATGTTTTCTTGAACAACAACTGATTTTGGACGACCTTCGCGAATCTCGTCGGTGAGCGAATGGCGGCCACGATTAAATTCGTTATACCAGCATTTCACAGTGGCAAAGGATGGGGCTTCATCGCCAAATGTGGAAGTAAGTTGATCGATGCACTCTTGTCTTGATAATCCACGTCGAAAATCGTAAAAAATCATCGCACGAAAATGTTCACGAGTTAGGCAACATAAACAACACAAATGAAGCTATTGACAAAACATTTGAAGTACGTTATGGTCAATAATGCCAGACGATTCCGTGCAAACGTTAAATCGCGCCTAACTTCAATCAGTGTTGCCAAGGCTCAAAATATATCCGATTCAAACCCGCCCATAGTTTGAACCAGAGACTAGTTCAATATGTCCTTAATGACATTATAGATTGTGATTGATGGTAGAAACATGATTGATTATTGCAAACCGAAATCTGGTTAGCTTATTAGTGTAGAAAGCATAAAAAGTTTGTGTCATAAATTTTATTTATTAGAATAATAATACGTAAATGACAAGAACATGTTGCACTCTATCTTCTCTACATTTCTTTAAATAAATTATATTATGAGCTAGGGGAGGCATTCAAGTTAAACCGGGAGTTTTGTTTTTTCAGAATAAGGGAACACATTTGGATGTATAGAAAATACTTTTATTTATCATGTAATCCTGCTCTAAACTAATGCACTCATTACAGCGTTTCACGGGCACTTGGATACCAACAGCGTAGAAAGGTATGTCAATGAATATTTCTCGGTCATGATCAAACTGCTTGCTTCTTCATAACACATGGCAAAGAAATTCATTGACAAATATATATATATATATATATATATATATATATATATATATATATATATATATATATATTCTGTGCATCAAACATGTGAAGTGTATTTTCCAAAATTCTGTTAGTTAGACTTTAAAGTGTGCCAATAGCTAACCATCCTTCGGAGTTTCCAACTTCTATAACAATTCCAGCTAAAAGGATCTACATTTGTTGCAGTGATCATGGACACACAATTGGTGACGTCATCTTAGCATCACGCGCCCCATCTAAATTATGCACTATATTTATTCCATATTTTAAACCCTCTTGTGAGTCTCCTTCTCTAAGCTCCCCAGGAATCTAACCTAGGCAGTGTTTGAAAATGTCCAAACTGACCAAAATTTATAGCTATGTGTGTGAAGGTTTGTTGGCAGAAATTTGCTCCCAGCAAAGCAAATTCAGTCAGGATTTTAAAGTAACGAAAGTAGTTACTTTGTGAAACGATAAACTGTGCCTCAGGTTACATTTTCGGGTAAGGAACATGGGCGTCAGGAGGGGTCTTGGGACTTAAAACAACAATTCAATAAAACAATTCAATTCTATATTATTTCGACTATAGATGGCCTCAGCCCTCCCCCCTTCCCTCTCCGTCACAAAAAAATTCTGGCTACGCCCATGGTAAGAAGTTCAATTGATTTACTCAAAGTTTTTTTTTTTAAAAGTTAATAGTTATGTGTATACATTTGCAATGTGGGTTATTTTGGATGATGTGGTTTTTCAGGTTCACTATCAATTTCATGTCTATTTTCATGTGAGTTTATTATAATTTTTGAAAATGAATGTTCACTTTTGAGGATAAAGACGAGGAAAGGCTGTCTTCAGTTCAAGCATGTTACATGTTCTACGAGGTTTAGCTTATATGCAAATAACATCGTTACTCTTTAAAGTAATGGTAAACTATGCAAATCAGTTACACTCCATAAAAAGTAACTGTCTTAGTCACATTTTGGGCAAAATACTACAACTGGCTTTCTTTTACGAAGTAATTTTACAAAGTCTGAATGCAACAAGCACTTGATCTGTCTGTAATCTGTCTATACGTGGGAGAGGACATTTTCAGATCAGTTTTCAATAATTCATTTTCATTTCTGTCACACGCTTGGAAAATAGTTAACTGCATTAAAATTTATACGTAAAAATAGTCGTCCAGTGAGAATCGAACTTTTAACGAATAATGTTGATGAGTTAATAGCTCAAAATTTTGCATTTAGCAAATTTGATGAGTTATATTACGCGCATATGCTTAATGTATACTTTCTTAGCTTTGTGTTTATACTATTGATAATAAAATACTTGGGACAATAATGGAAATTAACAAGCACTTCTCAAGTTGCCGCCCCTTCCCTCCTCCTACATGGAAGGTAATTGTGTAAATTACTGTGTCGTGCAATCTGTAACCTTCCTTTCTAAACATAAAAACAAATTGATGATATTGAATATAAAGGATCATTTTCAGAAGATTCAAACTCAAGAACGAACACCTGTTTGGTCTACTGGCAGATGAGTTATCTTCTTGACCTGACATTGCGCACTGTGGTGATGATTAATTATTGTATATATATTTTTAAAAAAAAAAATAATCACATGTGCTTTAAAAGTAATAAATACTTCACTTGTCTCGAAACACTTACGAATGAATTACTCCCTATATATTTCCTTTGGAGAATGCTGTTAGAGGAGTGTTGTGAGCATGCAAAAACTGGTTTTGCAGCTTGCCTGCAATTAGAAGTGCACCAGGTGGGGGTGAGGAGAGGCTGTTCATTGCAGACACCACTTGGCTCGTAAACAGCGACAGCGTCCTACCTGTCTGCAAGGAAAAACTTCCCCGCTGTCTGGGAATACAAATGATTCCCACTGTACAGGTTAAAGAGCCTGTTATGACAGCTTCCATCTCTGTTTTGTACCTTGGATAAAGAATAAGCATAAAAATTGGTTTGTCTGGTTTGTCAGTTAAAAATCAAATATCGGTATTATCTTTCAACTACTGGTGGCATGTTTGAAAGCATGGATGAGATCCCTGCTGGATATAGAGACGTTACTCCTGATGTGCAGACAATTGATTCTGAAATTCAGATGTCAAAATCCTAAAGCATGTGAGATGTGCACAGAGTCAAGAGATTTCTATTTAAAAATCCATTTAGAAATACCGATGTTTGCAAAACTTCCTTAATGAATTCTTTTAGGTGTGTAATCTCCTCACATGCATAATAACTTTATGTTTGCAGACAAAATATTTGATTCAAATTAAACAATTAATAGATTTTGTTTCAAGTGTGTCCCCATATGTACCATGAAGTTATCTTTACAGGAAAATCTTGTCATAAATACAGTTTCTCTTTGAGATGAAACATCCTCGTATGTCTCTATTAAACTTATCATTCCAGCCAAAACATTTGTTACAAATTGAACAATTGAAAAGCTTCTCTCTAGCATGAATGCACATATGCGAATTAAGACGTCTTTTATTCCCAAAACATTTGTTGCAAATTAAACATTTGAAATATTACTCTTGACTGTGAAGCTTCATGTGTACATTAAGTGTACACCTCCAGACAAAACATCTTAGCAAATTGAATAGGAAAAGTTTCTTCGTACTGTGAATGCTCACATGCACATTAAGTCGGCTTTTAGGAGAAAAACCTTTGTTGTAAATTGAACAATTAAAGGCTTCTCTTTTGAGTGAACACTCATATGTACACTAAGGTCTCTTTTAGGGGCAAAATATTTATTGGAAATTGAACAATTAGAAGGGCCTCTCTTTATTGTGAACCTTCACATGGTCCCTAAGATGTTCTTTACGAGCAAAATCTTTGTTGTAAATTGAACAATTGAAAGGCTTCTGTCCAGTGTGACCCCCTCACATGCTTATTAAGATAACCTTTAAGGGCAAAGCTTTTGTTGCATATTGAACAATTGAAAGGCTTCTCTCCAGTATGACGTCTCACATGCTTATTAAGATGAACTTTACAGGCAAAATCTTTGTTGCAAATTGAACATTTGAAAGGCTTCTCTTTCATGTGAACAGTCATATGTACACTAAGTTCAGCTTTACGGGCAAAATTTTTATTGCAAATTGAACAATTGAAAGGCTTCTCTTTAGTGTGAACATTCATATGTACACTAAGAACTCCTTTACGGGCAAAAGTTTTATTGCAAATTGAACATTTGAAAGGCTTCTCTTTCGTGTGAACAGCCATATGTACACTAAGAACTCCTTTACGGGCAAAATATTTATTGCAAATTGAACAATTGAAAGGCTTCTCTTTAGTGTGAACATTCATATGTATACTAAGTTGTTCTGTACGGGCAAAATTTTTATTGCAAATTGAACAATTGAAAGGCTTCTCTTTAGTGTGAACATTCATATGTACACTAAGAACTCCTTTACATGCAAAATATTTATTGCAAATTGAACAATTGAAAAGCTTCTCTTTAGTGTGAACATTCATATGTACACTAAGAACTCCTTTATGGGCAATTTTTTTATTGCAAATTGAACATTTGAAAGGCTTCTCTTTCGTGTGAACAGTCATAGGTACACTAAGAACTTCTTTACGGGCAAAATATTTATTGCAAATTGAACAATTGAAAGGCTTCTCTCCAGTGTGAACCTTGACATGCTGATTAAGATGAAACTTACGGGCAAAATACTTGTTGCAAATTGAACAACTAAAATGTCTCTCTTGTGTGGGAACACTCATAAATGTATTATGCTCAGCTTCATGGACAACAGTTTTCTTGGAAACTGAATCCTTAAAAAACATCTGTGGTTCATGGGTTATAAAATCACCTTTGTCAGGGAAAGTGTTGTTGGAAATGGGGGCTATACATTGCTTTCTCTTGTTATTAGGCTTGGAACCATCAACATGTGCCTTGCTTGCAAGGGTTTTTGTTGCAGGTTCAGCTTCTAATTTTTCAACTGTACTAATACATTCTGCAATTTCTTTTGGCTGCTCTTGTTTTCTCAAATTTCCTGCGGACACTGGCAAATGTGGAACTGACCTTGGGACATCTTGTACTTGTTCTTCCACATTGTTCTTGATCCTGCAGCTGAAAAAAATATGATACAAATGTAGTTTCACTTTCTGAGTAAATAATGAGAAAGACTAACATGTATAAATCAATGGAAAGAAAGGAGAGTAGAGTAGACTGTTGAAGGTGACGTACATATTATTGTGTAGAACTTTCAGCAAAAAATGCAGGCTGGACCAGGATTCGATCCCAGGTCTCTGGCATTCGATGCCATTGCTCTATGACTGAGCTACTGAGCCGGCTTGACTTTGAATGAGTTTTCACTTAAAGTTCTATGTAGTACATCTATGTGTGCCTAATTTAATGTATATTACTCCTGCAAGAATAAATACATAATATTTTTTCTACTACTTAGTCAAAAAATATTCATATCTTTGCTTTAATTTTCATTAGGTTGGCCATAAAGCTTGGTACATATCAATAGTGTGACAATATGTTGTCATTGTCTCGCATAGTTACATTCATTCTATCTTCCTTTTCTTCTTTCTGTTGCGGGGTAAAAAAGAGTTACTACAACCATATCTACTTGTGACCAGATATGTTAATTTGACTTAGGGCTGCCACTACACAGTGTCAAAGCTCAAGGTCAACCTCCATCGTCACATGCCCTCAGCCTCTGAACTCCCATCTTGGTCTCATCCCTATCTCAGTGCTCAATGTAGACCCCTGGTCTAACATGAATTCACTTGTAAGTCTCTTGCAGGCTGGGGACCAATCTCTGGAAGCTGTATATTTGCAAGAGTAATTCATTCACAGTAGTCGGAATTGGGGGATGCCTCAAGTAATTCAGAAAGTGATTTAGGTGTTGTATTCACCTGACATTTTCAGCCACACTATGTCCACTTCAATAAAATTTATTAGGCACAAGTACATGTTACCTTTCAACTTTCTCTTTTTTACAATGCTTCCAATTATTTTTGATTTGGTGTTTTAAGTCCACTTTATGCACAGTAAGGCTCACTGGGACTAAACCTAGAGTTTAAAGTGGGATATGAACCACTATGTGCCTCCACCGGACCCCTTGACTACAAGGCAACGACGCCACCACTGTGCCATTGGGGAGGCCTACAATACTTGTAAAGGTAAATGCCATAGAAATTACCAATTGCTTCCAAAAATATTCTCTACATATTTACAGGTACAAGTATCCTGGATAACTGTAACAACTCTGGGATTTCGACCAGAGCATGGGACCATGGCCACTCACCATCGTGGGAAAATTGGGAAGCTATGAATAAGTAGCATAAACCAGTCCTGGATACCTACAACAACGACTGGGGGTTTGTTGTGCTGACCACCTCTGCTGAGGCATATGGGAGTGAGACAGGCAGTCATTAGGTAGACCCTGAACCTTACGGGCTGTTGCACCACAGGTTGAGGGGAAGAAAAACAACTGCATTCAACGCAATTTTTATTGGATAAAAAAGTCCAAATTAAATAATTTTGGAAGATATTATCAATGTACATTAATATTTCGATTTGGTATCTATTGCCACTGAGAGTCTCATGTTAATAATAACGGAACCTACTTTCTAGTAAGTACAAGTGCTAAGCAATTATTTTGAATATCCATATGGTTGGTTTATTTCTTATGCAGAAGTAGCAAAGTGGCCATTATCACATAGAAGGAAGTGTATTTTTGGTAAACATAGATGTAGCTGTAACAAAGTTACATTTTTGGAAGATTAGCTGTAGCTGTAGAGAAGCTACTTTTAAAGTGTAGCCTTCTGATTACTGCTAATATATTTGCTCAATACTGGTGAAGTACCAAAGCACAATGAAATGCTGTCTACTCTAACTTTTATATTATTGAGATACACATAAATTATGTATATAAAATCTCATAAAAATGAAAAGTGTGCTGCACTTGATGAAAGGATGAACCTAGATTTATAGACCAGTGCAGGTGCGAGAGAAAATAAGAGCTTTAGCTTGGACAGTCAAAATTGGAGAGGCCAGACTCCAGACTTATTACTGAACATAAATACTGAAACCAAAAAGCCTTGGAATCTTGCCACCTTTTGGTATGGTGATACTCAACTTTAGGCTAGGAAGAAGTAAATGAGTCGCTTGGTGGGGTTTACTGCCTCTGTGTTCTGTAAAAATTGTTCTTAATATGCTGAACAGTGACATATGTTGAATTATGTAATCTGCTGAAATATGATCATGTGTACAAACAACGGCAAAGGTAATAGTAGACCTCACGGCGAAGTGGGTTAGAAACCCTGTATGCTTCAGGACAGCTTTGATAAGGCATCTGAATTGTCTCGAGCTGAACCAGGAAGATGGCGATCTTTAATCCTCAAGGCCATTCTGCAAAACAAATGCCAGAAGAGGTTAGTGTGTCGATTTGCTGGGTGATGATAAGTAGATATGTTCTTGTTTTCTGTTTTCGTTATTTTACGTTGCTTTGCTACTTCTGG
Organism: Lepisma saccharinum; assembly: GCF_977018435.1. Lineage (NCBI taxonomy): Eukaryota > Metazoa > Arthropoda > Insecta > Zygentoma > Lepismatidae > Lepisma > Lepisma saccharinum. Next base: position 68,237,782 of record NC_139243.1, read on the forward strand.
AATTTGAATGACGAATAGTGATTTGATGAACTGAAAACCAACCCCGTGACAAATTGGTTAGCGTAATGCGCTTCAAAGTCCAATAGCTGGGTTTTGAACCTGGTCTTCATCCTGCCTCTACCTATCACATCTTTAATCTTTATCATCGCAATTAACGGAAACTGGTAGAACAATGGCGTGAAATAACAAAAATCTAAGTTTCGGTGTCCGCTTTTGAGCTTGAAGCATTGTTGTTTCGTCAATCAACAAACAGCAACGATAGATCGTGAGAGTGAAATGAAATAATTCTTATTTTCTAATGAATAGTAACAAGAGAAGAACGATAGGTATTCCTCGTATTATTCGCAAAAAAACTAATTTCCAATCTGTGGTGATAATGAACTTTATTTAGTGTCCGAAATATGTTTAAAATGAATTTACGTTAATCCATGCACATGTAACCCATTGCGGAGGGTCTTCAGGATGACGTAGTAATAACGTCAAGCCGTGTAATCAAGGGACCATGAATTCCATACCCGGTGGAGACATATAAAGGTTTGGATCCCACTTTATACCGATTAGCCTATCTGTGCATAAAATGGACTTGAAACAAAAACCGAAACTAATTAAGAACTTATTGTAAAATGAAGAATATTTTAAGAGTATATCAAGAATGGTAACAACAAAAATTATTTCGAAAAGCAACAATACGCAAAGCACCTGAAATCCCCACTGGCTTACAACATGATACTATTCGTCATATAAGAATTATTATTTGAGAGTTCAAACTCTGACATTTGCAGAAATTTGCAGCCTTGAAATTCATTGCTACTCTCAATGATTAAGTGCTTTCTTAGCTTTTCATTGCTCTGGTTCGCTCAGTCGCTATCTTTGTGTGAGCTTAGATTAAATGTGATAGAAGCTTATAGTCAATCCTTCACACAACTTTGCTGTATGCTTGTCACAGGTTTGACATCTTAACATAACATTAGCGTCGCTTTTCTGCCAGTTTTTTTGAAATCGCGACGATGAAGATGAGTGAACATATGATAAATAGAAGATTCAAAAATAACACCAATGACCAGGCCGGTATTCGAACCTGGGACCCCTGACGTAAAAGCATCTAGTGCTACTACTCAATCAATTTTCACATAGAAACTTACACTTACACATCTCTTCCTTACATATGTATTTTGTTTTACCTGCTGCACTTCTCTTATGGTGAATACTAACCCCTCTTTTCAGGTTTATCTCATGTTTATAGCTATTGCTTTGTAGTCGAGTTGATGTTTTAAGTCCACTTTATGCACAGTAAGGCTAATCTGGACTGGACCTACAGTTTAAAGTGGGATCCGAACCACTATGCGCCTCCAACGGGTATCGAACCCGGGACCTCTTGATTACAAGGCGACGACGCTACCACTGCGCCATCAGGGAGGCCCTATTGTTTTGTAGTGAATGATACTTAGTTCTATTAAGCCCTCGCGAATCTCATTCCGAAGAAAACCCTGTTAGAGGATTACACGTGCAGTGTTATTCATAATATATAATAAAGTCTGCTTTGGTCAGCATTTTTAGTGTATCTAATGAAAATTGCATTTTCATTTCGTGTTGAGGCACATTTTCGTCAGCCAGACTTTGCATTTAAAAAATGTAGGTCAAGTATATATTAGTCATTCTGAATTCGAGTCAATTAAAACATTTTGCGTTCCGAGATTATCCATTAGGATAAAATTTGGACGTAATGAATGTAAGTAGAGAAAATGCAACTTCAGGGTGGCTACAAACAAGCAGAAATGAAATTCCCTGACTTTTCCAGATTTTCCAGGACAAAATTTACATTTTCCCCTGACAATTACAAACTAAACTAAATTGATGTTTTTGCAAATGGAAATAATAAACTCATAGAGAGCCACGTATGGTTTTGTTAAGTACCAATATTATCTTCTATGAAATTGACTTAATTTCTTTATTCTCTATGATTTAAATTCAAACTGCAAAATAGTGAATTTGGAAAATTGTTACAATTCACAAGCTAGGGAAAGATTATGGAATTTTGTCATACGCAGTAAGTTTAAAATAAAATACTTGATTATTTTTTAAAGTTACGACTAAATTAGATAACAGAGAAGAGTGATTGTTTAAGATATACAATTTGTAATTTATCAGTCTCCTTATACATTCTCGGTATAATATGTTGATATTTCCAGTGTCCACTGAGATTTGGAACCCTCTGCTTGCAAGAACCGTGAGTGCGGACTCATTTTTCAATGCATAAAACTACTTCTCTCTTCTCTGTGAAGCAAACAACTTAACTCTTGCATATGAGTGAAACAACTGAATCGAACAAAATAAAGTGTCATATTTCCTTACATTATCAATGGGATTTCTGCTTCAGTACAGTATATCCAAATGAAGTACTGTGAAACTGGCAACAAGCAGTTATACCATTAATGCTGATGAAAAGGGTATATAGGTATTAGAAATTTAACACAAGGAATTTATAGAATTGCATTGTATAGGTACCTTATTTGGCTAACCACACATTAAAACAGGAACACTCTAATAATAATGGTCGGAGAGCGAGACACACACATGCAGGCAGGAAGAAGTGGCATGTAGCTGTAATCTGGTACAGTTGCAATGCAGCCGTTTTAGGACAGTTCTAGGTTAAAGATTGCAGCTCTCATACAGTCTCCCACCGACTGCGATGTAGCCTACATTGCATGCTCAGAATTTGCCACAGAGCCACCAGCAATCGTGTGGTGTGCAGACCAGACGTCGTGAGTGATAGTATGGTCAGACGATGGTGCAGACAATTCACGGAAGGCCAATCGAATGTGCACAACCCCATACAGCTGTGTACACACGGGCCCTTTGCATTACTTCAGGTGAGAGATCTTGGACCACTCCCTGTACAGCCCTGGCCTTGAATGTACCAACTTTCATATCTTTGTTTAACTGAAGAGGTTTCTGGCAGGGCAAGGATTTGACAGCTACGCTGCGGTAGATATAGTTGCAGTCTTTGCTGTCACACATATACCATGGGCATATAAAATTTAGTGCCATGCTACGACAAATGCCAGAACAACGGTGGTGATTATGCCGAAAATTAGGTTAGGAATCACTGTTACGAATGCAATAAACTACAACTGATATTCTTGTTTTATTTATGCCTAATCGGTAGGGACCTTGATATTTTGACTTTCTTTTTTAAATTGGTGTATTTTCTTACTTTTTTAATTTTTTACTATACGGTGTTATTTTTCCCAAAATTCACATTTTCATTTTAGCGCATTTTCTGGCAAATATCTGAAATTATACCTTCATGGTGTTTTAAAACTACTGTTTCAAATTGTAAGCCGCATGGCCTATGCCTCTTCGTGAGAGTTTCATATCTTGAAAGTGATTTTGGGAAAGTTATTTTCCATACCCCCTTTTAAATTTTAAGGACGGGTTTTAGATAATGGAATTTTCGACTTGTATACTGAAGGGTGCACAATGACCATAAGTGGCGACGCACCAAAAAAAATAAAATCAATCTTACGTGACAGATATCGATATATTATGGCACCAAAAATTGGCATTATCTTTTTTTGACTTGTTAGTGTTAAGTTTCCGAAAATTCGCGTTTTGGTTTTAGAACATTTATCTGCCAAATATACCAAAACTTAATACTCCATTGTGCATCTAAACTATTATTTTAAATTGCAGGTCACATGGTCTATGTATTTTCGTGACAGTTTGATATGTTGGAACAGATTCTTGAGGAAGTTAAAGTAAAGTACTCCCCTGCACTTTTCCATGAAGGGGTATAGGGGTGTGGAGTTAGGGCCCCACACTTTCTTGATCACGGCTGAAGGTGGGGTTGATGTGATCAGCACCATGCTCCTGGCTACCTTTATCCCTAAAGTTTCCTCAAGGTACCAGCTTCATATGATACTGGGTGGGTGCTGGAGCAGTTTGAATAGGTGGAAAACATCCCGGTTCTCCCCCGCAGGGGATCGACCACGGGTCTCTCACATAGTAGTCAGATGCCCTAACGACTGAGCTCCATTATTACTCGCTCGACAAATGCCGATGGTGCGCACTTAGCTTGGTAATTCAAAACATATCTTGTGTGACAAATACGAAGAAGTGGCTCCCGTGTGATGGTAGATATCTCTCGATCTCCTGTTAGAACCCTGCCACTTTGCTGTGTGATGGAAATGGTTTTGATAGAAGTTGAAAAAATCGTGGGAAATACATGATTTAATGTGGCTGTCGGAATTATTCCATGCACGTATAACTCTATAGTAAAATGTTGGAAAACTTGCATGTTCTATGTACACAAACATGGCCTAGAAAAGACAAGAATGTTGGATTTCATGGAATTCTTCGTTGTTATAGGGCATTTCTTTTTTTAAAAAATTGCTAAAAATGCCAACAATTCGCATTTTATGCCAAATTCGCATTACTTCGATATTTTGAACGCTAAAAATATGTCCAGACATCACTGGACATTCCTAAACATAACTTCGCAGCAATTGCTTTTTTCACGGTTTTGGCGTTTGCGAAAAATTAATGTCCCTACTATTCGGAAATTACTTTCTGACCACCCCTCGTATAAATCAGTAGATGGAAAGTGAAAATTTAGCAGGGCTGGCAGAGAAAAGTCAATTCTTGAAGAAAGTGATTTGCTTTTATGATTGAATGATTCGAGTAAATATGATATTAAAATATTTACGTATTTATTATTAGTATTTTATTTCATAATATTGGACATTAACCTTACTCAGTGAGAGATTAATGACCATCTCTCACGAGTTTAAACAGACAGGACAGAGTGTGGTGTTAATTTGATTGCAATACTAGTGTTGCAGTAAATTTGAGGTTGGGAGCATGCACTTGCCAATTTGTATAACATTCACCAATGCAGATTTATGTTTCACTTTTTCGTGATAGTATTCAATATACACTGCTGGACAAAAAAAACGGACACTTGCATTTTTTGTGATAACGCATAAAATCTGATTCGAAGGCTAACTAAAGGTTGCAGAAATTATTGGAAATAAGAAAACCTGAATATATTCAACAGAAGGCAAATTAAAATTTATTGTTAATAAGATAAATTAGAACAAAAATGAAAGTTACAGAAAACTACCAAAAAAAAAAAAGAGAAAAGGAAATCTTACCAATATTTTTTTAATATTGTTAACTGGTACTGGTGGGGTATATAAGCTGTCTAGTAGTGGGTGATACCTCCCCTGGCATCAATTACAGCTTGTAACCGCCGTGGCATACTTCAAATAAGGTTGGTAATCACTTTTTGGTCCAATTGCTCCCATTCTTCTTGAATAGCAAGTCTTAGCTCTTCAATTGTTTCTGGAACTATTGCGCGGTTTCTGATATGTCGTTTCAGTTGATCCCAGACGTGCTCTATCGGATTTAGGTCTGGACTTTGTGGTGGCCATTCTAATCGCGTAATCGCAACTTCGTCCAAGTACTCTGTGACAATATTCGCAATGTGAGGACGCGCATTGTCATGCATAAAAACAAAGTCCGGTCCTATGAATGGTGCATATGGTACTACATGATCTTCCACACATTCTGTAATATATCTGCAAGCTGCCATTGCCCCATTCTCTACAAGAACCAACTCTGTACGTCCTTGTAAAGAGATATCTTCCCAGACCATGACACCACCGCCTCCAAAGGGTGATATTTCAAAGAAACAACATTGCGCTTAACGCTCATTAGGTCTTCTATACACGTGTTCACGCCCGTCTGATGAACGTAGATTGAATTTTGACTCATCGGAAAATAAAACCTTTTCCCACTGCTCCACATTCCAATGTAAGTGTTTTGTAGCAAATTCCAGTCTTTGCTTCCGGTGACGTGCTAACAACCTGGGACCTGTAACCGGCCTCCGAGATGATAAACCACTTTCATTCAGTCTTCTACGAACTGTTCGTGAAGAAACCACAGGTCTATGAACATTTCTCAAACGCTCTACCACAATATTTGAAGTCGTACGACGGTCTCTTAAGACTATGATACGCATTAAAAGATCTTTCCGTGCTGTTGTGCATCATTTCTGACCAGAACCCAGTCTTCTACCATAGGAACCAGTTGAATCATACCGCCTGAGAGCTTCATGGATAGTACTTTGTGCCATATTTAGCACCCTAGCAATACAGTGTACACTACGACCATCATCGCAAAGAACTACTGCTTTTACTATCTCTTCACGTCTCATTTTCAAGCTAGCAAACTTACAATACACTTGCAAGAAAAATACCAGAAAATGACAATGTCAATAATATCTGTTACTATGGTTACTATGAACCAAAATTCATGGCTCTCTAGACATTAAACAAAATAACATCAACAGGAATTGAAAATCAATAACTTAAAACAAAATTTCATTAAATTGATTTTGAGCCTACTAGGTGTTCCAAATAAGTAAATACGAGTAAATAAATAAATAAATAATAAACGGAAAAACTATGGAAAATGTTCAATAATGAATGTTCAATTGTTCAATACTTAACTGAGAGCGTAATTCATAAGTAATTGCAAAATAGATGTCAAATATTAAGGTGTCCGTTTTTTTTGTCCAGCAGTATATATCCCGTTTGGTTGGATTCTTCTTGATATCTAAGAATAGGGCAATGTCATTGTAAACGTATGTTAACTTGTGCGAAACCAGTAATATGTCAGGATGATGAAAGAAAACCTTCGTAAGCACTGCTACATTAAATAAGATGAAGTGAGCCAGAAGAGTAATAAAATTCCAGCAGCATATTTGCAGTCTAAAGTTCTTCTTGTTTATGCATGCGATTTTTGTTGGATGTTGCAGTCCATGCAATTTCTGTCACATGTTGTAGTGAGATACTTTGTCGGGTGGCGATATTCGACAAAAATCGTATGTATCAATGGAACCTATTTGTTTCCATGTTCCTTCAGTTTGCCCAACAAAATTCCTTACTACGACGTCCGACAACTATCGGACGGCACCAACCGCTCTTATCCCCTCCATCTGTTGACAAGTCCCCTTACTACTCCCCTACGGACAAGAAAAAATGATACTTCAATGCATTTTCCACGCAATATTTAGAGGCTTGACCTTTACTCCCCCGATGATACCATATGGTATCATGGTGCTGATTACGAAATGAATGTGCTTTTTGGACCTTCATACTCTTATGTTTGGGTGGAAACTCATACACAGGTCTGGAGCAAGCCTGGGAAATTCATATTGATGACCAATCTCCCCCCATCTCCGCAACATATCCATGCCACATTTCCGAACAGAGTTTCACATCTTGGCTCATTATTCATCTTGTATGGCACCCAGGAACATGAAACATATTTCAGTCTCTTTGGAAACGTCCATTCTTTGAAAATAATATTAAAGTTCGCGCCTTCTCCCCAAATAGTGGAAGAAGAGGGGGGGGGGCAATCTCCAGATTTTTGTTTTTTCCGTTGAAATTTGAGGGTCGCGCCCCCAAACCCCCTTCATTGTTCGGCGTTCTGAATTGTACACGGTTGCATGCTCTGATGTTTTAGCTGCAAAACAAAACTTATCCGAAGTAGATTTCTCCCATAGTGCCCGAGTTATAACAATTTTCCTTTAAAAATGCAAATTACATATTTTTCGTAAGAAAAAAAATTCACATTTTCGCTCATTATTCAATTTGTATGGCACCCAAGAACATGAAACATGTTTCATTATCTTGAGAAATGTCCATTCTTTGAAAAGAATGCTAAAGTTCGCGCCTTCTCCCCAAAATAGCGGGAGAAGAGGAGACAAACTCCAGATTTTTGTTTTTTTCCATTGAAATTCGGGGGACGTGCCCCCCCCCCCCAAGCCCCCCTTTCTCGGTCCGGTGTTCTGAATTGTACACGGTTGCATGCACTGATGTTTTAGCTGCAAAACAAAAGTTATCCGAAGTAGATTGCTCCCATAGTGCCCAAGTTATAACAATTTTCCTCCAAAGAGTGTTCGAATTTAAAATTCCCGCCGAGAAGACCGGGCAAGAGATTCTCTCTCTCTCTCTCTCTCTATCTCTCTCTCTCTCTCTCTCTCTCTCTCTCTCTCTCTCTCTCTCTCCTCCTGCCATCACTGGTTTCTGGCGCCGTGGTTGTGTTGCGCATAAAAAGGACCTAAAAGTTGAGGCCGAAACTTACGAACGAGATTTCCTGTTCCTGTGCAGATATCAACAACGATATCTTTAAATAAATAAATAAAAAAAGTCAATGAAGACGATATTCCCTGACACTTCCCTGACTTTCTTTGACACCTCAAATTCCCTGACTTTTCCCGGTTTTCCAGGTCTGTCGCCACCCTGAACTTGTATATCGAAATTGACATGTCCAAATGATCTGTGAAAGTAGTATTTAGCATGTGCCTGCCACCGTGGCAGAGTGGTTAGCACATTGCGCTTCGATGCCAGGGGCCCCGGATTCGAATCCTGACCTGGGCATGAATGTTTGTGAGTGTCCATTCATCAATTTCATCATATCATCATTCTTAGCAAATCAGATAGAAGTGGCACAAGAAGCGAAGTAACAATCAATCAATTCAAGTATAGGCCATGATTGGATCTGGTAGCCTGTATGAACGAGATGTGACCCTCCTCTCAAACAATACGTGCCTTGTCCCCACTGAACGAAGTGTGGATTAATGTCAGTTGTAAATTAATTGTCCGAAAGCACGTATTAGGCATGAACAGAACAAAATATACTCCTGAGGAATTACAAATGTTATAAGCCAGTTCATGGCCGGGAGCATGCTGTCTGTCTATACAATTTCCTCAAAAAATGGGATAAAACCCGGAAGATTGAACCCAACATCGGTTTCCACGTCACTCCAGAAGTTATCCAAGCTGCTCGAGAAGAACGAGAATTCACGTTGGATTTGTGACATGACAGTGAGGGGGAAATAAGAAAATGAAGGGGAGAGGAAAGCGTTCCTGGAAGAGTGACCTTCACGTAGATTAGGAAACACAGTTCAGCAGGAAAAGCCGAACCTGCAAGTTGTACATAGTGATACATACTGGTTTTTAGTCTTTTAACATTCTTAACATGGGAATAGGGTAATTGTGCAAGTTTTTAGAGAACTACGAGTTTTTCAAATACGTCTAGAGGGGGTATATAATATCATAAATGTATCCACACCAACCCTTGTCCACTATCCTTTTATTACATTTCGACGTGGTACCATGTTATGTACCTAGTTTTTTATACGAACCTGAAGAAGGGGATAGTTAGTCACCGAAACGTAGTTCTAAAGAAAGGAAAATACGAACAACATACTTGCATACATAAGTACAGTTTTTAACGTTAATTTTTAACGTCTTTTTTATAACTATTAACTTAGTTAAACTAAAAATCCCTTGTTGTTCGTTATCCTAAAATAACATTTTGTTTCTTTACGCTAACAAGATTCTATGATTATTGAATGGGTTCATTTCATGTGTTAATTACGAGGCATTTTTAAGTCAAGTTACTAGAAGGGGTGATTTTGTGTTTCTCTTTCATTTAGTGTTTATGCCGAGGATTGTGCATGATTGGTGAATGGATGATTTCTGCGTGATTGAAAATTGACAAGTTGCATTAGAGAATTTGTTCTTGAGGGTACAGCAGTGGCATACATTTTCAATTGCCCCTATAGATTGTTTCTGGGTCTTGGTTCTCGTTAGAGACTGAAGCAACATGCAAAAGTGCATCATTAGCTTCCTACTTAGCGACTTTTGTGATTACTATACTGAAAACAACTCCAACTGGTGGCTGACCTTGAAGGCTATTTCTGGCCCTTTCTGTCCCCCAATCATTTTTGGGGGAGTGTGATCCAATGGGTGTCCACAAGCTCAGTTGCGAAGTAAAACTGAAGGTGACGTTGCCAAGTGTAGTTCTGATTTTGCCAGTTGTCTTTATATGACTGTGTGTCCGCCTGCATTCCAACCTGTGGGTGGTCCTTCCGGAAACTTCATCGCTCAGAACCGCGTGTTCAGTTCCATTATAAATTTATATTGCCCACTTAGAACATAACAATTTGCTTTTTTCAGTCATAAAGATATTGTGTGTACCCTGTAGAATCCCATAATAATTTACTACAAACAATATTTACGATCTGCTACAAATGGCCATGATTGGCTGCTGCTACACATTCATATGATGTATGATTTATTTAATTCTGTTGACCATTGTACAGTGGTTGTTTTCCACACATGGTATGGAACATGTCAGTACATAATTACAGTTAATAATCATGTTCAAATACGTACAAGTATATATGTGTGTGTAAAGATATTATACTACATTACTATATAATTGTTTGGTAGGTAGATCAGTGTCACCGATTGCTTGATGACTTACTTACTCCACCCACTACCCTACATATACCTGCACTGTGGCCACTGAAATCCTACTGGCCCCATTCCAGTCACACACAACAAACGAGAGACAAAAGATCAACATTACAACACCTCAAAGAGTAGACTAAAAATGAGCATGACAGTAAGAAATTAGGTTTGCTTTTATATTCAAGAGAGCTCTTCTAGCGTGCATGGACTGTTACAGTGTAAAATCTCACTAAGTGCTGTCTTCCTGGTTTGTTTATGATGAAAGGATGATACCAAATGCTTCTCAGTAATTATAACTCAGTCGGGCTTGGCAAAATTTACTGAGATTAAACAAAGAAAGCCAGCATTGAGGGGGAGAGGAGGAAGGGGGGTTGAGTTTTGATGCACAATCCATGCAGGTCACTCATAAAAATAATATCAACCTGAGGCAAATGTTGAAAAAAAAAATGTTTAGACATCATTTGACATATTATTTTTGTAATGCAGGGAGGGATCACGATCATCTATAATCCAAGGGAGGCCGGAGCCTTCAATTTGGCAACCCTGTAAACCATGACATCAGCCAGCCAATGTTACTCTCAAGAAAAATTAGAGAATGAACGTCCAAACGTAAAAAAAGTAAAATTTTCTCCGTAATCACTTCATTCGCTCAAATTGTATTCGCTAGTTTATTCGTTATTTTGCATAAGTAAAGCAGTATGTTATTAAGTTGTTAAAAAAATGCATTAAAGTTTTTGAGATGCATTCCAGCATTTCACGGAGCATTCCGTACATTTCATATGTGGTGAATCATCAAATATAATAAATATCCAATCATTATGTCATTATGATTTTTAATTATGTGCAAAATAAATCAGCTATGTCAAAAAGCTATAACCGTGACATAGAGAATAATTTAAAACATGTTTATGCAAAAAGCAAATTCCACGCTGAGAAAAGTTGTGTGCATGAGGCACCACACGCTAAGCTTTAATGTTACTTATATTAAGTACAAGGCCGAAACTAGAACACCCATAAAACAACAATTCATATAACCTCTAAGAGCATAAAATTTAACAAGCCTAACCTATCGAAAACAGTATAACACAACACTCATTCCTTCACTGCAACATATCTCCACAAGACAAAAACAATGGAAATGTAAAACTAATTCCTAAACCATGCAAAATTATCCACTTTCTCTCTGAGAGTATTTAGCCACCAACATCAAAAATGCCACTTGTTTGAAAATATTTATTTTAAGCTAATTAATTTCGTGGAAGGCATTATTTTAGCCTGTACATATGTATGCATTAGGGTGATGACTTTTTCATTTTTTTCTCAAAAATTATTTCCTGTAGCACAAATGGATGAACTTTTGCCTATTAATGACTAAAATGAGGTATATTCCATTGAAATATTGAAAAAGGTCACGCACAAACCATTTTTAAATTTTATGTATGCCATTTTATCATTTCATAAATTTGTATTAACAATATTTATATATAATATAATTCAGCAAACGGAGTTATGTAATAATTGATGCACCAGAGAATTGTATCGAATATTCCAGAAAATCATAGAACGCTGTGCACCATCCGGCCGGACTGAGACGTCAAGGTGACGTAATTACTCGGGAAGCTTCTGTACAGTACTAAAATTTTCTTCAGCTGTTTCGCAGTGTGGTATAAACTGCTATATAAGCGAGGTGTTGAAAGCGGATAGTTGAGTTTTAATTAGATTAATTTGGTGTCAATATTATTATTGCCTTATTATAACTATTGTGCAATATTCAGAGTATATTATAAAGAAATCCTTGTATTATTTGGTGAGCTACATTGAACTCTCTCGCTAATTATAATTGAGCATCTAATATATTATTAGTGTCTGTCTTTTTTTTATTTTCTATAATTCTTTTTTGCTTGTTTTTAAATAAAATATATGGAAACTCAATAACAGTTTCTTTAATTTGTTAAGAATTTAATATTTACATTAAGGCCTTTTCTATTTCAGTTGCTGAGTAGAAGACAACATGTCGTTCAAGAAGAGCTCTTCTAACATGGAGAAGAACAAGGAAACCTGGACAAAGAACTTAGTCCAGTTTCAAGCGCCATCAAGAAGAGGCAACGTGGCAATTTATGAAGCACCCTTGAGTGAACGGAGTCGCATGCCCCTGAAAAGCCACATCATTGGACGCTTCAAATTTCTAGAATCCACTGCCAAAAAACGGAGAGAGAGAGGATTGGTCTAATTGCTGTGGTTAAAGCCCTATGGAGCAAACATTGAACTTCCCGCATGTATCTGATCAAGCCATTTGTGCAAAACTAGCAAACCTTCTGAAAGACTACAGTATGAGCAATGCAGAAAGAAACAAAACTTTGATTCATTGAATGAACTGTTTGATGTGACCAAGGTGAAAGGTGAATGGATGTGCAAAGAGGATGAGAACCTCTACAAACTGCAAATTGAGAGCAAGGGCCAGGTTGGCTATTTCAGTTGCAAACGTGCTAGTGCAAAGACCATCCACCCATTCAAGCGAAAGAAGGCAATGGAAGCGACTGTGCCAACACTTACCAGCTCTGCGCCACCTAATTGTTCTGGCAGTTACACGGACTCATCTGACAACAGCAAAGACAGTCCTTGGGAGGATGAGAATGAAGCATCAACAAGCACAAGGAAGCATAACCCAACAGGCATTGCAAGACACCTTGTTACAAGCTCAAAGCTGTTGTTCCACGGAGCAGCAAAGGTGTGCCGCCAGCTTTCTGGTGAGGGCATTGAAATCCCAACCCATATGTCAGCAACCCACAAGTCTATCTACACAAGAGATGCTCAGATGAAGAAGCACTTGGTGAGCACGCTTCATCTGGAGAAGTGGAGCATACACTTTGACGGCAAACACATTGATGGCTTTGAATATCAGGCTGTGGTTCTCAAGAATGAAGCAAAATAAATTAAGTTGTCTGTACTCAAATTGAAAGATGGGAAAGCTCAAACAATCACAGAAGGACTCCAGGATTTGTTAGAGGAGTTCAACCTGTGGGGATCAGTTCTGACGATTGTTGCCGACACCAGAAGCATGAATACCGGCAAGAAGACAGGCATTGTTGTTCGGCTGCAGCAAATGTTCGAAGAGAAGGTCACCCCAAACCCAAGTTCATCAGTTGCCAGCACCATGTGCTGGATCGTGTTCCTCACGTTGTCATGGACGATGAGCTCCATGGTTCGATGAGCAATTATGATAAATTGACAGCAGCCTTCAGCAACGGCAAAACTGAGATTAAGGAAACAGGCGGCTGGAGAGACGACATGAAGTTTCTCTACCACCTCACTCGTGTCTTCCGTCACTTCACTGACAGGAATGAGATCCCCTTCGTGAAGTTTCAACAGATCCCAAACATCAGCAATGCACGATGAAACTCTCGTGCCATTCTAGCCCTTCTTGCGTTTATTCTGATGCCTGAAACCCGGAACAGGGTACGTAAAATTTGTTCATTCATTTCCTGCTCATGGGCTGACCATTGGATCAGCAGTCAATTGTTCTGCGCTGAAGATTTTGAAGAACTATCTGCAGTTCTGAATGACTACCCAACAGGTCTCAAATGCTTGAAAACCCGATGGAAAACAGATGAATCTCCAATCAACTTTGCCCGAAGCAACCAGTGCTGTGAGCATGCGATCAAAGTTATGCAAGATTTGCACGACTCCTACCGCAACAAGGACAACCTCCCACTGAGATTCATCCTGTCCAATGACATTATCGTGAATAATTGACTTCCTTGTGTGTTTGATGATCCTATATAATGCTGTATATATGTGGCTCTAAAGCTTGTGTTCAATTTTATATCTGCTTACAGTGACTTCAAAAAATGGGCAAAAAAACTCATAATTTTTTTTTAAATCATTTTGTGCGTGAGGTTTTTTTATCTAATCACCTTGAAAGTAAGATTTTATCTTATCTTTAATGAAAGCTCATGAAATTATGATACAGGGAAATGAGGTTGTAAAAATGTCATCACCCTAGTATGCACACAAAACAAATATATGCTCATATGTACATTGTAATTACAAATATTGGCAAATTATTGTAACAGATTGTTAACAGAACGTTCCGGGAAGAAAGAAGCAAAAGAAATCGAAACACCCCTTTTTGAGATAATAGACTGAGTCCGGTACACAAAGGGAAGTAAGCGCTCATGGATTTGCGCGCGGAGTAGTTGAAGCAGTTGGCGCGGAGATTTTTACTGGAAGGTGGTCGCGCAATTTAGTGCTCTGTCTGTTGAGTTTTGCATACCTCCGGTGACATTTTCTTCTGGCGAAATGGTAAAGTAGTCTCTTCAGTCGGAAGACCACGCTAGTCTGCCGTTGTATGCAGAGGCACAAGAAATGTTAAATCGGTATTAAGGCTCTCCGGAAAAGAGATCGTCCGGGAATGAACTTTGTCTGTAGCAGTTTAGCAGATTTTCATTCAGTGAAGCCGAGATTGCAGAGAAGGATTTTCTCCAGCAACAAGACACCGAGGATTGTCAGAAAAAGAGGACGGAACAACGAGGATTTTAGTGAAGTGGCCCCCAGTGACAAGAGCTCTCGTGTTTTAACCCCGACAAGCTTGATCTTCTGATGAAAAAATCCCACTAAAGTTTGAAAAGTGCTAATTCTTTCTAAAGGCCGGCCATGTAATCGTGAGTAAAAAGGTTAAATTTGTTCTTGTTTATAAATATATGTGAGAGTAATTTTTCTTATATTTCTTTTACCAAGATAATCTAAAGTACTGGTGTGACCTCTTGTATTGGGTTTACTCATGTAAACCAAGAACCACCAGCGAATCAGTGTGAACCTTTAATTTTTGTTGTGAAGTTATTTCTTAGTTTTCTTCTGTAATAAAAGAAAGTAAAGGTAATTGGTTATTTTTTCCTTCAAACATTAAAATCTATAATAATATTTGAAATCAGTTTATGTCAACCAAACTGTAGCTAAGTCTAATACTAATAATAATAATGACATAATCACGTTTTATCATTATGTCATAAAATATGGAGACGCTGTACGGAAATATTATGTTCAAGATACATTTTACACTCTGTAATACTCTCCCATGCTGGTTTATCGCACCCAGAACTACTCTTACGTCTTACTTTTAAAACTGTAAAACCAGTGTATTAGACCTTCCATCACCTAAATATTTAGTTTCTAAAGTCATTCCGACTTTCTAGCAAATAAAATAGGTTCAAACAACTGTACACATTATTGGAAAGTTCCATGCTGCATACGATATGTAAAGTGTGCCTTGCATTTTCTGTATATTTCCAGTTATTTAACAATAATTTTCCATTTCTATTGTTAATGTATGTTTTCCACTTACATTGTAATGTCAATCTTCTGTCCAGGTTTGGAAAGGGAAAAACATTTTACACAGATCCCCATGTTTCTTTAAAAGTCAACCGCAATTTTGCTATTCGCGGCCATACCTTGTAGCTTGATTTTTAAGCTGGCGAGACAGCATTGCCAAATTTAAGAATTCTGGCCTAAATAGAACTGGCCGTGGAGGGATGCAAATATCCACAATCATTTTTTCACCTTGCAGTAAATTGTATGCTTTTGTGTGCATCGTGTAAGATACTATTTTACCATCTATATTGATTAATTACCATCCTCTAAGAAGTCTCAAAACATACAAGTTGGGTTTCATCGCTCTCAGCAAAGATAGAAAATGTACATTTTGTGTGTGTGTATAATTTAAATTTGTGTAGATTGAAATTTAAGTTTAGTTGGAAAATAAATCTTTCTTGTATCCTACAAATGATATTTAAGGATAACAATTTTGGAACAGTAAATTATTTTTAATGTCAGATAGACAGAAGATAATGTACAAGACAAACTTTTAATGAATCAAATAAAAACATGTGTATGGTCAAAGTTAAAAATTCTGTTTAATATTATATGGGTATGATCTTCCTCTGCATTTGCATATGATGAACTTTCATTGTAGCTCCACAGTACAATATTTCTTCTCTTGTAAATTTACTGCATTACGGGCAGTTTGTTATTTTAGTGCAAGGGGAAGATAATTTGGTCCTATTATTGTTAATCTCATTGCATATCACGTGGATTGATTTAATAAACTCTAATGTAAATAACAAATCTAGACTCAATTACAATAATGAAGTATTAAATAAGATTTTTAGTGTTACAATTGAAATGTTTCTTGTCTTGAATTTTATGAAAACCATAAAATGACCCAATATCATATATATTTAGTAAATATATAACAAATTATAAATTTGCCAGGTATTTCCTTTGCACAAGACAAGATGCAACAATTTTAATTAATCCTTTTTTTAATTTATTAAATTCCAATGAAAAAAGTCGATTTGCTTTCTAAGTATTGAGCTCAAACATCGATATGTGTATTAATTGATAGTTCCTCACTTTTCGAGTATGTCTTCACCCCCCACATGGTTCTGCTTGTACTGGATATGTATAGTCTGTGGTTTATAAGGCCTTAGAAAAGTGTTCGCACAAGTCAATAGAGAATATGTTCAGTGTCCCATCCTGTAATAGGTAATCCTTGATAGCACTTTAGTTACCGGTCACTTCCTCATGTGGGAACTTTGGCTGCACACCATAGTGGGCATGGGTGGAGGGCAAAAGGGATTTACTACCATAAGTTTATAATCAAATTAGTACATAATATATGCATACTATTCCACATTTTCTATATACATGGTTTGGCAGGAATTTGTAATTCAAAATGGTTGGGCCAACTTCACACTTGCTTGACCATTAGCTCAAAATGGACCTAAACCAGTGCCAAAATTGAGTGCACAATTTTGCTACTTTGAGCATGCTACCCTGGAATTTGCACACACTCCTATCAGGCATTCAAAGTATTAGAAACTATCAGATCAATTTCTAACCTGACCTGCATGACCACATCAAACGAACCAAAGTTAGTGCATAATGTGTGCATACTTCTACAAGGGATGTGAAGCATTAGAAATTCTGATAGTTCACCAGCATGACCACTTGTTCCAGAGTTTGATATCTTCGAGGAAGTTTATTTAATTAAGAGTTGTTGAATGTTGTCCATAAACAAACACTTTCGCAATCATCAATAGCTTGACTGATCATTTTGTCAAGTGAAGAGTCTGTGATGGGTATAACCTAAAAAGGACTGCTGTATTCGTATTCCTCGCATTGTGGTCGGTGGAAATTTTGTCAACAGACACAGATCAAATGTACTCAAGTATTGGCCATACACAGTGTTTGAATTGAATTTCTCCAGGGAAATTCCCCCTTCTACTTTTTCCATCCCCGGCTCTATATTTATATTTTTATTCCCAACCAGAGAAAGAAAATTCCCTCCTCTGAATGTGTATTCTATTATTAGTTTGGATGTCATGACAGTTATTCACTGCTTGAGTCATAAATTCAAGCTTGCTGTTGTGAAGAAAAGATACAGCCATTGCACTTAAAATCTTTTATGGGTGTACTTTATTTTTGTATATTCAGTCAAAACAGCAAAATCAGAGGGATCTCTTCGAGAGTTGTCAAGCAGTGGCAACAACAATAATGGAAATTAACAAAATGTTGAACATTTGTTGGGTGGCATCTTATCAATTTGTGTCGGCAGTAGAGTCCTGAGCTCAGTGCAGCTATCAGTTGAAAAGAAAGAATAGATTTCCTCAAACAGTTTTCATTGCTTCCTTCTACAGGGTGCAAGTGTATTTACTGCACAGTAGAAACTGGTTGTGGAAATGAAATCACTAACTTCAATGAAAGAGTACCTTGGAGAAAGTGTAAAGATGCAGAATTTTAGTTTTCTCAAAACAAAGCATTTATGAGTGTACCGCTAACCGAAACATCTGAATACGTTGAAAAAAAATATCATATTTTCAGATCATCATTTCCTTTAGGGACTTGCTGATAAACATTAATTCCAGATTTGAAGATCATGAAATATTCGAAGGAACTACTGTTTTGAACCATGAGATGCAGCCAGAGAATGAAACAAAACATATATTTTACGGTGACAAAGAAATCACTTTGATGTGTGGTAGGGTTAAAATAGAAAGAGACTGGTTAGTTGTCAATGAATGCTAAAACAAAGACAAGCTCAATAGGTGCTTTGCTGAGTGAACATTTTGTAAACTACAGACCATTCCAATATCAACAACTGATTGTGGAAGAGGTTTCAGTAAATGTATGTGGCTCTTACCAAACAACGAAATCGAACGAAGGATGGAACACTATGAGCATTGTTATTTATCGCTGTGAACATGGTGTAGGAACATATCGTGAGGCCCTGGGTGAGATTAGTATGTGAGGCCCACATCCGTTCTTTAAATTTGACATCTCAATGTGAATTGATACAAAATCTTCAGGGATATGTCAGGAAATTTTCATATTTAAATAATAATAAAAAATTACTGACGAAAATTATATATAATAATTTTACTCACTTTAAAAATGTCTTTCTCTGTTTTCCGCAAGCTGAAATCTGAAGCTGTAGGAAGGAAGGAAGAAACTAATATTATTCAAATCCTCCTTGAGTTGAAAACAATGCAAGCATTTAAATGCCTCACGCTTACTTCGTGGCAGTTGGTAGTGCTTTATTGTTATCATATTATAATTGGGAATGCAAGGTCAAGAGAAAGATGAAAAGACAAGACACACAGTTTCTTAGTCAAGAAAATAATGAATGGGTATAAATGTCCAAGCAAGCTATCGTGAATTTTTAGTAAATGTTTCGCATGAGAAATACGGCAATAATTTTTACTTATTTCTGGCTTCCTTACACTTTGGGACTTCCTGCCTGTATGTTATGCCCAGTGGCGGCAATTGGGTTCCAAAGCTTGGGGGCAATAACAGTTTACCTTCCCTAGATTCATTAGGTTTAGCATAGTGCAGGAGCGAAAGTAGCAAAAAGGCGTTCCCCCTTAATCGACATCACTAGTTACTCCTGTATTGATGTACTCATTCAAATTATAATGTTTAACTACAATTTATGCCAGATAAAAACAAAATGTTTTAATATTATTGCATTCAGTTTTATTTCCTTTTCCATCTTTTTTTTCACTTCTATTTATTAAATTTTTTGTATAAGCTCCATGGGATGCGAGGCCCCTTCAGGCACGAGGGCCCAGGCGGTTGCCCACTTTGCCCACCCCTTGCTACACTACTGGCTGTGAACAACTCTAAAGTCAGTTGCAAAAAATCCAGATTTTTTTGAATGTATGATTTTTTTTCTTCAAACTACAGTATTTCACTTCCAGCTTTAGTTGTGAGTTTTGAGGTATGTAATGACAAATTTTGCAAAAGAGGTAGAAAGAAAGCCAACAAAAAGCCACAGGAAAAACAGATTCCCCCACCTCCAAATAAAGCCTATTTTCCAGGTAATTTTCAACTCTACCTTCCTGTGACAAAATTTTCTGAAATGAGGCTACAGGAAGGAGACCATACTGCAACACATCATTTACACATTAAAATCAGTAGCAGGGATTGGGTGCCACAACTGAGGGGGGGAGGGGGAAGCAAAAGGAGTTTAATTTTTCCGTGTAAACAAGGCTTAGCATTAAGAGGTCATAATTTAGATCAAAAACTGGCTGGGAGGAGGGGGCAAGTGCCCCACCATGCTCCCTTAGTCCTTCCTCCTACTGATCAGTAGTTCTGAAGTATTTCCCCTCTCTGCATTTTCTTCAATTTGAACACTGGCTCTCGCATCGGCCCTGTGAATGCAAATAGTTTGAAATTTGCAGGTAATCATGACAAAATAACACTTTTGAACATGTCACCATCATATTTAAAAAGTACCTGCCTGGAATGCCCACTTCTCAAAAGGTTCATTGGAAAAGCACGTGTGCATTCTTAGAGCATTTTCTGTACTACTTGTCCTTAAACTTGTATGCAAGAGTTTGTTTGAGTTCCTTGTTTTAAATCCACTTTATGCATATTTGGGCTAATTGAGACTGGACCTACACAGTCCGGGTGCCAAATGGAAAAGTTTGACTTGAGATATGAATAAAATATTTTGACTGATTTTGAATGCTTATGTTAAGTACATTTGAGATCCGATGGATGCCACACTGTAAACCTTGAGCGATTTGAGTAATTCAAGATGGCGTCCAATATCTCAGTAACCAATGGACATAAACAGAAAATATTTTTTTTTAGTTTTGATCGTCATTAGATGCACTACGAAAAAGATTCTGTGTAGTTTTTTGCTAAATTACCATAATTAAAAAACTAAAACTTAAAATATGTAATTTTTCTCGCACCTTTTGAACTTTTTGCCTTGTAACTTTTGAATAAATTAAAAGACTGGAAATTGTTTTGAATAAATGTGTTAGCCCAATTAATAACCTTTACATAAAATATGTCCCAAAATGGAGGATAGTGCCAAAAAAGTGCTTCATTATAACAGGCCGGCAGCTAAGTCTCAAATCATTGACTTCTTGATAAAAGCAAGAGACTTGGTAGGATTAATTGTTAAATCTAGACAATTTTCACTAGTTTTTTATCATAAATTACAATAAAGATGTGTTTTTTCTTTCAAATAATGCAACAATTTCATATTGTATAAATTTCAATGACTCTTTTCTTTTTCAGAAATTATGTTGACTTGTTTGTAAATTTATTTCTCTTAAAATGTTATTTAAGGTAATTTTATAAATCTAAAAAAAATAGGGGTTCAGTTCATCTAAAGACTTCTAACAAACACTTGGTAATCTTACAAAATAGAAAATACCATCATTTGGTTCGCTAATCGGGAAAAGAAGAAGCACTGAAATTAGTTGTGGAACAGAGTGCAGCAAGTGTGGAAAAGTTGGAGAAAGTGGGAGTGTTTTTGGTGACAGTGAAGGAAAAGAGAAGTGAGGTGAGGAAGAAGGAAGAAAGACTGGAGGAAGAATGAGTGGAATGAATGAGCTGTTAGGGGAGGGGAAAGAAGGTGTACATAGGGGAGAAAATAAGAGACAGCATATAAGATAAACTAGTTGCAGAAAATATATATATGTATGTATGCATTGTAGAAAAATATCCAAATGTTATGCAGTGCGTAGAGCTTATGGCTTGCACTTGAAAAAATAAATCTAAATAAAATAGTTTCTCTGCAAACTTCTACTTCTTATTTTTCAAAAAAATGATTTATTGATTTATTATGAAAGTTTACATTATTTGGAACATTTCTGAGAAAACCGGACTTTGGTAGGGGACACCATTCCTGAGATATGACAAACCAAAAATATATCTGATAATATGACATTTAATTTTGAAGATGGCAGCCGTCAAAGTGCAGATATCGATTGGCTACTCGACTGAAAATATCTTTAATGATAGAATTAACAATTAATCCTACCAAGTCTCTTGCTTTTATCAAAAAGTCAATGATTCGAGACTTAGCTGCCGGCTTGTGATAAAGATGCCCTTTTTGGCACTATCCTCCATTTTGGGACACATTTTATAGTGATTTTTTTAATCAAATGCATGAAGTCTTATATTGTTGTAAAGGTTATGAATTGGGCTACCACTTTTATTAAAAAAAAAACAATTTTCTGTCATTTAATTTGTTCAAAAGTCACAAGGCAAAAACTTCAAAAGGTGCTAGAAAAATTACATATTTTAAGGATTATTTTTTAAATTACTGTAAAACTACTGACATTAGCAAAAAACTACACCAAATCTTTTTTGTAGTCCTTCTAATGAGGATAAATAATAATAATAATAAAAAAATCTTTTTACAAACATTGGTTACTGAGATGTAGGTCATTAACTGCATAGTCTGCCATATTTGGATGCCATCTTGAATTACTCAAATTGCTCAAGGTTGACAGACTGGCATCAATCGGATCTGAAATATACATAACAAAAGCTTTCAAAAACAGTCAAAACATTTTATTCATACCTCAAAACAAGGTTATGCCACTTTTTGGCATTTGGCACCCAGACTAACAGTTTGGAGTGGAATCCAAAATGCTGTGTGCCTCACTGGGGAGGTCCTTGCATGCAAGTGTGTTCCAAGAAAACATGTATGTGGAACTGTATAAATTTATTGACTCAATGATAGCGTACATCATTAGATTGAAGACTTAGTTGGCACATTTAATGGCCAAAGTGTACTTTTTTTAAAAGGAAGTCATAGAGATTAAAATGAATACCAGTTTGCAATTTCAAAACAAGTTACATCATCTGGCATGTACTGATAGCAATGCCAGGTGTATAGAATTTTACACCTAGGTGTGAAATTTCAGTGGGAAATTATAATTTATGATTTTCCTTGTAAATATATGTTCGCTCACCATGGCTGTGCAGTCTAAGGTGCCATGCTTTGCACTCAGACTATGAGACCTGCACAGGTTTTGAGTCTCCTAGGGAAAGCGCAGCAACAGATTTCGGCCTGTGTGTGGGACTGGTGGCCACCCACCATGGTGAGGAAATTGGGGAGCTGCAATTGAGTAGCATAACCCAGCCATGGAAACCTACAACAAAGACTGGAGGTTTGTCGTGCTGACCACACAAAACCCTGTAACTGGTTGGATGATCTGCCACCTCGGGCGAGTGAGTAAGCAGGATCAGGTGGGAGTGAGGCCAACAGTTGGTGGTAGACTTGGGCCCTCATTGGGTTGTTGCACCATGGGTTATATAAATATGTGGCCAATATTAGGCACATGATGCTTCTTTATGTTGACAAAACTTCGGCTCTGTAGTGTTGTCTACAAGTACTAATACTAAGTCTTGATTCCCCAAATGGTCAAAGAAATATTTTTCCTCCCTGCCAACTGGGTGCATTGTAAAATATTTCACTGCCATCTCAATACTGTGGCCATATGCTTTGTTTGTGTTCATTATCAACATAATTACACATTCATTGCTTGTAACAGTTACTCAATTTACAATTTTGAATCTGGACCGTAGTTTCTTTATTGTGTTACTGCTAACATTCAGTGATTACGACAATCAGTGCTATAAGAACATGGCAATAAAATGTACTGGAAGATAAAAACATTAATATTATTAAAAAAAAAAAAAAAAAAAAGGCCACTGAAGTGCGAAAACGAAAACTGTGGATGATATTGGTCAGTGTGCTCTGTCATTCATGCAGTACTTCCCTTGTCTAACACACACACACACATATCTCGAAGATAAAGGGTGTTGTAGATGAATATAATTTGATCAAGAAAAACAAATCATGAGAGTCACAAGCACAGAGAGACAGGGAGGAAGTATTTTCAAAGAGAATGTCAAAAAAATTTATTTTTGACATTGCTCATAAAGAAGCAATGACTTTGATCAAGATTGAAGAAGACAGACAATTCTTGAAGGATCAGTGTGGAGAAGCAAAAGATGTGAATGGCTGGTGTAGATGTGCATTTGGCAAAACAGGAAGAAAGGGCAAAATTAAGGAAAGAAGCAGATGAAAATTGAATGGAATGTGAGAAACGAAGAAAAGAGGAAATGACACCCATTGCAGCAGTTGGCATTTCCAATAGCAGTGAGGAAGACAATAGTGGTGATGCAAATAGTGATGATGATGCTTATGATATTCAGATACCACTTTATTATATAAAAAAAAACGTGACATATCTCAGGGTGAATCTGATGATCCTGGCCCAAGTACCTCCAAGAAGTCCCGAATTTTACAAAACATGCTGAGTCCCCCAGAAGTTTCTTCAACATTAGATTGTATTAATTTGTCAGACACCAAATTTACAATTTTAGCTGCAGCTATAGCAAAAGCAGATTGTCAGGATCTTGCAGACGCTCCACTCTCACGTTCAACTGTGCAACATAGAAGGTCAGCTCATCGTGCCAAAACCACAGACAAAATAAAGCCTATTTCACACAAGCAGCGAAACCAACCCTTACTGTTCACTGGAATGCAAGAATTATGAAAAACAGTACAGCTGATGAAACTGCTACCAGAACAACTAGTTTAGAGAGACTGGCTGTCATTGTCACTGGCCATAGCTTGGAAAAAATACTCGTAATTGCCAAAATACCATCTGGAACAGGAGAAGCACAAGCAAAGCTACTTATGAGCTGCTTCAATTGTGGGAAGTGTGTGATGACATTGTAGGGATGAGTTTCGACACTACTGCATCAAACACAGGACTAAGAAAAGGTGCTTGTTCACTTCTCGAAAATAACATCGATCGTAACTTGCTATATTTTGCTTGTCATCACCATATCCTACTAACTAACTAACTAACTCTCTAGCCTTCTTAAACCCGAAGGTTCATGGCTGCAGCAACACAGACCTTCCATCTGTCCCTATCTTGAGCAAGATCTATATACTCTTTTCCATCCATACCAATTTCCTTTAGGTCCATCTCAACGTTGTCCCTCCATCTTCGTCTTGGCCTTCCTACAGGTCTTTTACCATCAGGTTTCCCAACAAGAATCCTGTAAACTTCTCTTTCCTCTCCCATTCCTGCCACATGGCCTGCCCACCTCAGTCTTCTTGACTTAATCATTCTAATAATATCTGGACATGAATACAAATTATGTACTTCTAATTATGTAACCTTCTCCACTCACCAGTCTCCTCATCCCTTTTAGGTCCAAATATTTTCCTAAGGACCTTGTTTTCAAATACTCTCAATTCATGTTCCTCTTTCAATGTAAGGGACCAAGTTTCACACCCATATAATACTACAGGCAAAATTACTGTTTTGTATATTTTAACTTTTAGTTTCTTAGATATTAAACGAGAAGACAAAAGTTTATGAAGAGAGAAGTAACATGTATTTCCTGAATTAAGCCTACATTTTATTTCCTCTTTAATATCATTTTCATTTGTTAGTATTACTCCTAAGTAATTGAATTTAGAAACTGGTTCAAACGAATTGTTATCAATAATTAGATTTTGATTATTACCTAACACTTGGTTTCGGCCTGTAAGCCTATATTTAGTTTTCTCTTTGTTAACTTCCAAACCTATCTCTTTAGCAGTTTTGAAAAATATTTTAGCATTATTCTTAATTGTATTTATATCATCCCCTAATAAGTCTACATCATCTGCATATGCTAACAACTGAGTCACACCATTTAATTTTAGTCCTTCTTTAGTTTCTCTTACCTTCCTAACAGCATATTCTAACGCAAAATTAAATAACAATGGAGATAATGCATCTCCTTGTTTTAACCCATAATGAATTGTAAATTTGTCAGACACATTAATACGCACACGAATTTTACTTTCTGTTTCACTGGTGCATACTTTTATCATACTAACAAGCTTCTTGGGTATTCCAAACTCGACTAATATATTATATAATTTATCTCTTTTGACCGAATCATATGCTTTTATGAAATTAATGAATAGCTGATGGATGATTAATTTATTTCATGAACAACGCATCTACACACTCTTACTTCAATATTTTAGATTAATTTCTTAGTGTCTAAAAGCAGTTGAGATATAGAAAAAATACATTTTCTGTAAATCAATTTAGTAGTATTATTTCGAGGTTGCTGAGCAACCTCTAAACACAAACCGATCTTCTTGAATTTTGGTAGGTATATCCTCTAATGTGAAAGCAACAAAATAAGCCACTATGTGAAATTCCACCTGTCAATATTTTTTTTTCTGAACACCCCTACTACACACGTAATGCCACAATCTGGTATCTCATCTCAAGTGTGCACATTTTTGCTTAAAACATTGATAACATTTATGTTGCTTGGCATGGTGATATGCATGCTGCATCAAACTTAATTTTTTAACTATTTTAAAGGTAACAGTTCCGACTGTTTTATGATATTTTTAAAGTTCTCCTAGCAGAAAAACTAATTATCGTAGAATTTTGGAAATCATTGTCACACGAAATTTGAAACTTTCTTAAAGAAGCACTGCTTGGATTCTAAAAAAAGTTATTTATGTTGATTGATTGATTGAATTGTTGTTTTAAGTCCACTTTATGCACAGTAAGCTAATCGGGACTGAACCTACAATTTAAAGTGGGATCCGAAACACTATGTGCCTCTACTGGGTATCGAAAAAGGGACACCTTGATTACAAGGTGACAACGTTACCACTATACCATAGGGGAGGCCCTTTATTTATGTTGAAAAATAAAACTTAAAAATTACCTTACACAAGCATGTGTGCTTCCCATGGACAAGGTATTCTTCATTAACAAGTTACAGTTTGTATGGTAGACTAGTGGGAATGAATGTAGAAGCAAATCAAAACCTTAGTAGAATGCATTTGGGGGACTTTATTTTAATGCTAAGAAAACCAAACCTAATCTGCCTAACCTAACCACGAAAGCATATATTTAACAAAATCATAAGTAATTGCTAAAACTCCCCAGTATGTGTTAACAAACATAAATCGAAAATGAACCATGTAAATATTGCATTCGTAGCATGATGAAATCGCAATAAAACAAAAGGAACCTGGGCCCAAAATATTTACATGCTGTGTAACCTTAAGGGGATGGGAAAATGTAGGGGACATATCTCCCCTTTGGCCCTCTATTCCTAAGAAAAAATTAAAGCCAGGAAAAGACGACAAAATGAGGGCTGACTATCAAAAAAGTATATATAACCCCCCTCCTCCTTCCAAAAATCCTGGATACACCACTCTACACACGGCTTGATCTCATAAAAAAAAAGGCGTCAAATGGCAGGAAATTTTAGAGGACTATAAATTCCAAACTAGAGTTGATATTCCAGAAGCAAAAATAAATATATGGGTTCTTATACACGGTGACTACTCTAGGACCATGATAGAATTCAAGTATAATTCCCGGATTTCAAGGCGAACTTTCCAAAAATTCAAGCAGATTTTTTTTTCTATTTTAACCTTACGTATATTAGTGTCTCTCAACATCCACACACAAATATCTTAATAATATAAAGGGTCTATGTGATTCCAACATCCAAAAATTCTGATACAATTAAACGGTATATGCAATATAATTAAAATATTTAATTTAAGGTGCTGAGTTTCTATTTACTATCAGAGGCGCAACCACGAATTTTATTCACAGGGCAAGTTCCAGAATAAACTAACAATAATAATAATAGTGTTAATAATAATGTTATTATTATAACATTATTACTATTATTGATTTGCTTTATTTCACTTCGCTTCTTGTGCCACTTTTGACCAATTTCCAATGATCCAATTTTTTGCAGGCTGAAATCAATATTGATTTAATAGGGCGCAACTAATTTCACGGGACGCCAATGCATTCTCTCTTTAACAACTTTGGTGCTCCCCGATGGTGTAGTGGTAACATCGTCGCCTTGTGATCAAAGGGTCCCAGGTTCGATACCCGGTGGAGGCACATGGGACAGCAGTTCGGAAGACTAAGAAAAACAGGAATTGCGAGAGAAGCGAGCAAGAAATTTTTACGAAAGTATTTTTATTTGCATAAAAGGTGAAGTTGTGGGCGGTAATAAAAATTGTAATTGTTTACGTCTATGGAGAAAAATTCAAGTAGAATTCACACATAGGAATTTCCGGTGAGTAGCCACCCTGTTATATATGTCTAAGTATATCACGTAACAAATTTTATCCCAATCTGACATGGTGGGGTGGACACTTCTGGAGAATCTTGTATTGAATGACCAGTAACCCTGCAGCACTGGTGGCACAATACAGAAATTACATGAATCATAATCTACAAGCAATAAGGTCCAATTTTGAACCTTAGTACTGCCATGCTCATTTTCAATCCTCCTACTAAAATTTTCTTCACCTACCTATCTGCAGGATCTGCCATTTTGCCTTCCACCTCATCAGGATTCTTCATGTCTTTATCTTCACTTAAAATTAATTCACCATTGTCACTGTCCTCAGATGGCATTTTTTTAACAAGTTGTCCATGATAACATGGATAAAATCCTTCACTTTTATGAACATTTTCCTGATTTCTGCCTTCAAATTGAATCCAACTATCACCACTCACATTTTCCACTTTACAAACTGAAGTTTCTTTCATGTACTCACTCGATAGTTTGCTGTCAACAGAAGCATCCTGTATGCACTCATTAGATGGTTTGATGTCAACAGAGATATCAACATCAAGAGGCTCCTTGAAGGATTCTGTTTCAGTCTTGACACATGACTCATCCGGAAGCCACACATTCTCCAGAGATGTTTGTTCACAAACGAATGGATTGGCACTTTCTGATTCAGACATTATGAGCACTTTCATAGGAGAGAAACCTGTGCCAGACACTTGAAGAGCCAAATTTTCTTCACAATCATCAGACCAGGATGGAGAAGCCTTCTGAAAGACAATCACAAGCAGTGTGGATTAAAAATGATGTTTAATTTAAATGTCTTTTTTACTTTTTATAAAAAAAAAAATAATCAGATTTTTTTTATTTATGAGGCTCAGTCAATAAATAACAAGGCCGAGGATATTTCACAGTACTTATGTAACGTCCCTCAGAAGTATTGTCTGCCACTGTTAGGCATTTATCCCATTGTGACACCAGTCACCAAATGGCATGTTTGTAGAACTCCTTTGGCTGCTGTTGGAACCAACTGGACACGTACTCCTTGATGTCATCGTCCAATTGAAACTGTTGTCTCCTCAGTGTTTTTTTCTTGTTTTGAGCTCACCGAAGATATGGAAGTCACACGGGGACAGATCTGGACTATAGAGAGGAGGGAAGGGGCTCAGGACTTCCCACTTGAATGTTTTCAGACATTCCTTTGAGAAGGAATGAGAGAAAACAAGATGGTGCCAGTTGAGTCGGTCCGATCCTGTGTAGTGCTTTCAAAAAATCGTGTGATCACTGATATTAAGTGTGTTAAATGTAGAAGAACTGTTCGAAATGGTATCTTATGCGATTTGTGTGATTTGTGGAACCATTTTAGATGTGTAGGCATAAGTGACAACGAGTTGCCAAGTGAGGGAACTGAATGGATTTGTCCGAGGTGCGTATGTCTACAGTCCAATATGGACGATACACATGTGGCGAGTGCACAGAGTGGTGGTGGTAAGGGGGAAGAAGGCACTCTTCTGGAGATAATATCTGTGCTGATATTGAAACATTGCAGGGTGAGAATGCGCAGTTAAATAAAAACCTGGAGGCATGTGAACTGCAGTTGGGCAAGGGATTATCTTGTGGTGAAGTGGTACTGAGGGCTGAACTTGATGAAAATGTGTGGCAAATTGTTTCACATGGGAAGAGAATACACTCTATGAGCCAGAAGAGGAATCATGTAATGGGTGATGGTGATGTTATTAGTGATAATAGATATGCAGTCTTGGGCAGAGAGGATGATACATGTGGGGATCAGGTTGGTGAACCAGGGCTCACTGGGAAAGTTGAAATAGGTGAAGTGCAACCTAAGATACAAAGAAATAAGAATAAAAGAATGGGTAGGATCGAGATATACTCTGATAGTCATGGCTGTGGTTTATTTTCAATGCTAACTTCTTCAAAATGTGCTGATAATCTAAAAATTGAAAGTGTTGTGAAACCAGGTGCAACTTTTGAACAGGTGGTAGGGAACAAAGAATATTCAAAATTATCATGTGATGACTTTGCCATATTACTTGGTGGATAAAATGACGTAAGCAAAGATCAAACATTTGATGCTGTAGCTACACTGTGAAAGACTTTGGGGAGGCTGACTCACACAAATGTGATTGTAGTAAATGTTCCACACCGCCATGATCTCAGAAGCTGGTCTATTGTCAATAAAGAAGTAGAGAAAGCTAATAGCATGTACAGTAATGTATGTAAAAATTTTGAAAATGTAACGGCTATGGATAGTTCCATACTTGCTAGAGAAATGCATACCAGGCATGGCCAACATTTGAATGCAAATGGAAAATTGGAATTGTGTAAAATTATACACAGGATTATTCAGGATATGCTAATTGTTAGACAACATATGAATATTGCTGTAACTGATCATACGGAGCAGGGAATCCTGTAATAGTGGCCAAGTGTAATACTAGTGAAACTTGGCCTATATCTATATCTACAAACCAATCTAACTTAAGTATTCCTAACAATATCATCAGTAAACCCGAATGTATCACTTCCTCATATTCTGAACAATCAGGTGTTAATTTTGGTTTTGAGAATTCTCATGGGGAAGTTAGAGCATGTTGTTCTAACTCTCACACTCCATTGGATTTAAAGATAGGTTATCTCAATACACAGGGATTCGGCAAAGAACATGAAATTTATTAATGATTTTGCTAATTAAAATAGTTTTGATGCTGTTTGTCTAAGTGAGCATTGGTGCCATAAAAGTGAAATTTCCTTTGAAACACTAGATGACTTCTATCTGTTTAATAGTTATAGTAGGGAAAAATTCAATATGGTGGAGTGTCTATATATGTAAAAAATGCATTTGTACATGGTAGTCATAAGTTATATTTTGAATTCCTCTGTAGTGAATTAAACTTTGAAGCCAAAGGTTTATTTATTAGAGACTTGAAACTTGTAATAGTTGTGCTTTATAGATCACAAAATGGGGTTCCTACTGTTTTTCTTGAAAAACTTGAGGAAATGTTAGATTTTTTCAGTAAGTCTCAATGGAAACACTTTAGTATCATAATTGGTGGTGACCTAAACTCTCATTTTGATGTAACAGAAGATAAACAAAGTGTGATGATATAAAAATCTGTTCAGGCAATTTAACTTTAACTATATGAATAATAAACCCACTAGAGGTTTTGGCATGCCTGGATAATATACCGTATTTACTCATGTATAATGCACACTTCCTTCTAAAATTTTTGCTCCCAAGAACTGTCATGCGTATTATTCACAGAATAATTCTGACAGCCAACGTGAAACCGTACAGGGTCATGCCATGATTTTGGGACACTTGCATTGATTTTTCATGTTTATGGAACCTTATCATGTTATATATCATTGTAAAGCTTAAATCCTGCAGTTTCTGAATATGGCAACAGTATTCAATTCAAGATAACGACACTAATGTGAAATGCAGTTGAAATAAGTTCATCACAAAATGAAGGAACGTTCTGATTTCTATGGTGCTTTGCATGAAGGAAAACATAACGAAAAAATAAAACAATAATTAAAATGTATTACTGGCCAAATAATAATAATAATATATATATAATGGATAAAAGCAAGGAGGGCCAAAAGGGCTAAGTAAAAATCAAAGAAGGTAAAAGTAAACACTCACCGGACAGTAGAAAAATTCAAAATTTTTGCTAATTTCATAGCATCATCGGTGTGAGGAGAAATAGACTGAACCGGAAGTTGGGGCACTGCAGAGTTGCCAGGTCCCCATCGAAGAAGAAGTGGTGTGTAGAACGAAAAAAACACCGTTTCGTTACCAGGCTCGTCGTAAACTGTGAGTGTGTAGGAAGAGTTATATATATATATATATATATATATATATATATATATATATATATATATGGAGTGTGTAAATTCATTAATAGAATAAATCTTGTGCTGCTAACTGTTAGTTTGAAGGTCCTGAATGTGTCTTGTATAAATGTTACATTATTCATGGTAAAAGTATATATTTTGAAGTTATTTTAGAAAAATTAAAAAAGGAATGAGCAAAACCACATATAAAATTTTTAAGGTCATTCACACGATTTTTCACTTTGTAATGCAATGTTCTACGACAACAAGAAAAGCAGTGCAACTCTGGCAGAATTAAAGCCTGCATCTTCCCTCACATGGGATGCATATCAGCAGAATTTGTTGGGCGAGAAATAATAGAAAATAACTTCCTGAGCACTGCAAATCCATAATGTAATTTTGATCTCGCTTTCTACTATTACAGAATAAATAAGGTGGTTAAAGAGTGAAAGCTTTGGGATGCTAAACACAGTGGAGGGAGAAGGGGGAGGTGGTCTGTGTTGGAGACTTACTCTTTACACAAGAGGATATTCTCCTCTTGGTCCACATAGCAACAGGTGACTCATTGAATAGGAATGATGTTATTCACTCTTGATCAGCATAGCAACAGCTCTACGACCTACAACTAAGGAATCCATTTCTTGAAACTGGATTGTACTGCACATTATAAACGAGATATAATTTTTTGTAACTTTTACCCATCAAAAACAAGGGTGCCCATTATACACTCATAAAAACGGTATTTACAAACATAAAAACATCATTTATAACATGTGATGTAACTGTATTTGCGTACTCAAATCACGATTCTCCTTGGCTAAAAATACACAACTTAAAACCGTGTGATTGTAACTGTAAGGAATCTAAAATAGTGATCTCGAGACCAATAACGGATGATAAAATATTAAACTTCAGGAACTTGCTCTGTAATATAAACTGGCTACATCTGTTAAGTAAACCTCTAGTCCTTGGACACAGAACCCACATTGGCTGATGTAACATTTGAAAAGATTCTAACAGTATTTATAGATATTTATGATAGGGGTATTCCCCAGAAAAAGTGTGAAGTTAGTCTTAAAGTTAATAAGAAGAAAATACCAAAAAAAATGCTAGTTGGTACACTCCTAAGTTAGCCGGTATGAAATGTAGGGTTTTATTATACTTAGATTTATTTAAGAGCAATAAGACAGAATAAGACAGATCTGGCTAAATCAATCTACCTGAGGGCAAGAAAGGAATACAAATGAGCTATAAATGAATCAAAAAAATTGTATAATCTAACTAATATTGAGGCATCCAGGAATAAATGCAAGACTGCCTGGAAATTAATTAATTCAATTCCCAAATACAGCAAAAAAAGATGTTATAGAAATCTCTCCTAATGACTTTAATAATTTTTGTATTAATTCTGTTGAGGAAATCTGTAACAACATTGTACTTCCGACTTACTTGAACAGTATAGCGTAAGACATTCTGAAATAAAATTTGTTTTTTCTCGAATAACTCCAGAGATAATTATAGATGTTGTGAAAAAGCTGAAACCATCAGATAGTGTAGATATCTATGATATATCCAGTAATCTTGTGAAAAAAATCATACATTGTATAATTCTTCCAATGACCTTTTGTATAAATATGTGTCTTAGGGAAGGAACTTTTCCAAATGTATTGAAATTAAAGGGTTGTACCAATTTATAAAAAAGGTGAGAAAAATTGTTTAGCCAGCTACTGTCCCATCTCACTGACTCCAGCATTTTCAAAAGTTTTAGAATCAATTATGCATTCTCAATTATGCAATTACTTGGACCATAATAACTTAATTTGCAAATCACAGTTTGGTTTCAGGAAGGGTAAGTCAACAATTTATGCCATGGACACACTAGTCAAAAATGTACTTAAGGCTTTGAAACTAAGGACTTTGCTCAGGCCTCTTTCTGTGACCAGAGCAGGGCTTTTGATTGTGTAGAACACACTTCACTTTTAAAAAAGATGACATACTATGGCATTGGTGGTACAGATCTTAAACTATTTCATTCATGCCTTCAGAACCGTAAACAAATTGTCTGCATAGGAATGGAGAGGTCAAATGTAGCTGAGGTCAAATGCGGTGTACCTCAAGGTTCGGTTCTTGGACCTTTATTGTTTCCTCTCATGATGAATGATTTACCATTTTGCGTCACTGTTCGCACAATACTGTATGCACATGATACTACCTTCTTTAATGCCAGCTCAGACTTTAACACTATTAAAGCC
Source organism: Lepisma saccharinum (assembly GCF_977018435.1). Lineage (NCBI taxonomy): Eukaryota > Metazoa > Arthropoda > Insecta > Zygentoma > Lepismatidae > Lepisma > Lepisma saccharinum. Next base: position 68,271,671 of record NC_139243.1, read on the forward strand.
ATAATTGATAATACCCTGTATCAATCTTCTTTATGGTTCAGAGCTAATTGTTTTTTGCTGAATAAAAGTAAAACCCAGCACATGTTTTTCAGTCTTAGAGACATCCCGATCGATAATAGCTCAGATAATGTGAAATTTCTAGGTGTTGTCATTGATAATAAATTATCATGGGAGCCACATATTAAATACATAACTGCCAAGCTCTCCAGGGTTATATATTTGTTAAGGAATCTAAACAGTCATGTACCTGAAGATTACATAAGACCAGCTTACGTTGCTTTTTTCAAAGCATTATATCATATGGAATTTTACTTTGGAGGAACTGCAGTTAGGTACAAGAAATTTTAATAATTTTAATGAGAATAATTACCAACTCACACAAATTAGTTCATTGTAAGCCACTGTTCATTAAGTTAAAATTTATGACTGTGATAAATCTATATATTTACACTGTGCTGTTGTATGTAAAGAAAAATTTGCCACAACAACAAAGTAGACAAGATGTACATTACTATACTACAAGAAACAGCAGGCGTATAAATATACCCTATCCTACACTCTCAAAATCCCTGAACAGTTATGAAGCACTAGGATTAAGACTATTTAATAAGCTACCTCTTGATGTGACAAATATGTCTTTGAATGTATTTAAGCATAAAGTGTATGCATGGTTAGTTGCTACACCATTGTACTCAACTCGAGAACTTTTTGAAATTAAAAATATTGTATTTTAGTGCAACTTAAACATAAAAGGGGTTATAATTTTATATTATTTTATAATATATTTTACATGTATTTTGTTCTTGACGTTGTCTATTGCTGTACAAGCTTAATGACAATAAAATATTATTATTATTATTATTTGTTGCGTTGGCTGTGTGTGGTTTAGCATTGCCATGCAATAGGCAAGGTTGGTATTTTGCCCATGTTTTTTCCGGTTGGGTTTTTCATTTTTTTTTTCAGATAAAATCCGGGCAAAACTGGGTTTTATTGGTTTTCTCAGGTTATATTTAAAAAAATATAAAAAATGAAATACATTCTTCCCCTAGTAGTAATGTATTTGTATTGCTTTATACCCTCCCAACTCTCTCTGGAGCAAGCAAACAAGAACAAGTCTCTGCGCAAGTAGTAACGTGAGATGGCTCCACCAATGAACATGGGAGAGAGAGAAATGGATTGCCTGGAGAGGAGTAAGCGACTACAGTTACCAACCTTCACAGCAGCATGTACTGCTTTGCTCTGCCCACTCTATTTCCTTCCCTTTTCTGATGCTATGCGCACCTTTGCTCCAGAGATAATTGCCACAGGGAATAGTTATTTAATATTTCTGTTCTAAAATATTTGTCCAACAACTTGATTTAACTCCTCCTGGATGGTGTAATAGTTAACGCTGTTGCTTTGTGATCCGTTTTCAGGGTTGCATTCCCTGAGGAGGCACATACTTTGGTGTATCCAAGAATCAAATTAATGGGGGGAGTACAGAATATGTCATTACCAGTATTTTTTTTCTTTCTGGTAGTCAACAAGGGTACTCCACACTGCCAACTGATTATAAGTGAGGACTAATAACATTTTATTCTAATGAGAAATGCCTATGATGCCAGAGGTCCTGGGTTTGAATTCCAGCCTGGGCATGGGTATTATTTGTATGTTCCTTCATCAATTTAATCGTATCACTCGTTTTCATCTTTGCAATTAGCCAAATGGGGCAGAAAAGAGGAGTAAAATAAAGCAAATCAATTGATCAACCAGTGAAACAAACAAGAGAAATCCATATGTATGTGTGTGTGTGTGTGTGTGTGTGTGTACTTGGATGCATTATCGATTATGAACATAACACAAATCTGAGTAGTTCTTATGATGAACACATTAACAAACAACACGGTAACATAACATATCAACTTGAATAGTGCCGGAAGATTTCTTCCCAAAAAAAAGCAGTAACTAACTTTTTACAGACTTTTAATTTTCTTAATTAGGTTTGCTACCTTCTTCCTCCATAACGATACTCAAATTTAGACATTAAATCACATGTTTTTCAAGATTATGCACATTTTCAGTTAATACTATTAGTAAATATTTCATTCTGAACTTCACCGATCCCTGTGGCGGAGTAGTTAGCACATCATGCTACGATGCCAAGGGTCCTGGGTTCGAATCTCAGTCTGGGCATGGATCTTTGTGAGTGTCCATTCATCAATTTCCTCACATCATCACTCATCCCCATCTTCGCAAATTAGCCAAAAGTTACACAAAAGCAAAGTAAAATAAAGCAAGTCTATCAATCAAATCCATTCTGAACTTCAGTTTATGAAACAAATTATTTTGCCAATGCAGTGTTGGACATATGTTGGAATGAATTATGCTACAAACACATTTTTTCTAATTTATTTAACATGCAAAGACCATTCAATAATACAAAAATACTATGTAACACAATGTTTTAAATCTGTTTCAATACAGTTTGTTCACAGCTTATCACACATGTGTTTTCCCATTATTTTTCGGGACTTTTCAAGCATAAATACCTCCCCCATGTATTAACCATGACAAATTATAAGTTTGTCGTTTTTAATTGTCTGGCTGATTTCATCCAAATGGAATACCTTATACATCTTCCAAAATACCTGCCTAGCATTAATGCTGAATCAGAAACGAATCGAGTAATTACTCCTGCTTGATCGAGAAAACTTGCAAATGCAATCATACCAAAATGTGAACACCTTCCGCAAGCTGGCTTTATTCCAACTACTCCACAATAAGCTTTCAAATGCTATGAGAATGGGAATTCTCATGGTCAAAACATTGGTGACCTCCAATTTGGTCACAACGAATCCAAAACATGCACTATATTTCAAAACATTTATTGTCAAAGTATAGCTTAAGAAAAGCCCTAAAATTCTTAAGACTCTTTTCTTAATCTCCAAAATTGTAGTTTAGGCAGAGATTTGAAAGTGTCATCAGAATTTGGAATCTACCTCAGCATAAGAAAAATCAATATTTTATCTACACTCTTCAAATGCTTTGAACAAACGCAAATGCAAAACAGAGCCATTCCGTAGGTGTATCTAGTTGGACTAATTTCAACTAAAAACCTCTAAATTTGCTGCAGTTATTGTGGTCTCAAAATTGGTGACTTACACCCACTTTCCTAAAACATACACACTACATTACACAGTTTTTACTAAAAACTTAAAACTCGAGTGATGCCGTAACATTGCTGAAACTTGTGTTTCATAATGTACGAAAATATAACCTAGTCAAATATGAGCATAATTTAGAGTTCTTGCAAGAAATGTTAAAACAGTCTGTAGTCTGGTATCTTTAAACATGGTGACCAATTTCTCTCAGATACAAAGTAACACCAATCCTTTCAGTTATATTGCAACTCAAAAGCTTTCCATTTATGGCAGTTATCAAAAATAGAATGTGTGTGATCTTAACTTTTACCACCACTCCTCTCATAAGCTAAGAAATATTGCTTTAAAAGTTTTACTACAAAATTGTGGACCAATGAAATCTCTAAAATTACTCAGTTTAATTAATTCCTTATACTCTGAAAATGTATTCTAGACCATTTTGAAAAAGAAAAAAAAACATTGTAAAGCAGAGCATAGCAACATGCAGAAAATAAGTTTTTCATCCACCACTTTGAAACAAATTGTTCAATTTGGTTCACAAGTTTTCTAGCTGCAAAAATAATTATACCTAAATTATTCTAAAATTACAGCAGTTATCATGGTCATTAAATACATGACTTATCTCTCTCTGCCCATCCACCCTAACTCATGTTCCTCCTAAATCATGCACCATATTTCGGTAATTTTATTGTCAAATTATGGTGCAAGTACATAATATTCCTTAAGTTTCGTGCACAAAGCTGATATTATGGTAATTATGAAGATGCGCGACTTACATGGGTATAGAGCTCCTAACCAGACATAAATAACATTTTACTGCATAGGCAAGCAACCCATTAGGATGAGAAATGATAAAAATAATTTAAAGTGTGTTCCAATTTAATTATGCCACAATCGACGACATTTCAATAAAATGTACTCAATTCTGCCTTGTAATGTTTAAACATGCAAAAATTTATTGTTATCAATTGATCGTCACAGTTGAAACTATGATCTGCCACTATCGTTTCCCCTCACATAAGGAAGTAACTGATAACCAAAGTGCTCCCACATTTCAAAATTATAAGCTTCATTCAATTATGATGCATCAATAAATGCAAAGGATTTATCTAAAAATTTCTGATACATTTTCTATTTTGTTTCTTAGATACATAATAATTTTATTTGCTAGCATGACTTGAGGATAATAACTTGAAAAAAAAACCACTGTGCATTTTCTTTAAAAGTTTTACAAAAAATTTTGACAATTGCAGAACCTCACAAGTATTTAATGCAATAATTTACAACATTTTCTGAAAAGAAAAAAACACTTTTGTTTGGGTTTTTCTAAAAAAAAAATAATGGGGAAAACTGGGATTGGCCCACCTGGACCAACCCTGGCAATAGGATGACATTGCAGGACCCATTGAGCGCAAACTTTACAGAACATCAACGTGTCCTTGATGATTGTGTGGGCAGTACCATGACTAAGCCCCAATGATGCCAAAATGTCATCCACTGATACACGACGGTCTGTCTTGATGAGCTCATCCACCTGCATAACATTCTGGTCTGTGACACACTTTGGTGCCCCACTCCGCGTGTCCTTCGCGAAAGCATTTGTTCCACTCCTGCACTCTTGTCCGGGACATACAGTGCACCCCATATACCCATATATCATTTCCATTCGTCGATGGATTTCATGACCCCCTACACTGTCCGCTGCCAAGAAGCGTACAGCACCCCACTGCTCCTCTTTGGACGCATCCATTACGCATCGCAGTCAAACACGGAATGACTGGACACGGCCGCTGCTCAGTTAGAAGCCTTTGCGGATACGTTGCCAGACTCGTAACACCATCTAGCTAGAAAACATGTGCGAATCAGTTTTGTCACACCTGCACCTCGATTTCAGGCCCATCGACCCATTTCTAACTACCATAGATTTGGTGTAATATCCTCTGCCTCATTATTTATTGACTAAGCCTCAAAAATCACAGGTTGTTAAAAAAAAAAAACACCACAGAAACTTCTGCACACTGCATGCCTTAAGACTTTCTAAAACAAAGGGGATGTGAGTTTTGATACACCCTAGTGGATACAAGGGCAAAGAAAATTGGCTACAACCAGATGTAACCCCCTCTTTTGAATGTCAATTGTGGCATGCACTATAGTAAAGTCCCCCATGCATATTGCACTCTGCCATTAAGGCACATTTAGGGGAAGGGGATGTAGGGGATAGAGCTACACACATTCTCAATCTTGGTTCACTATGGAGGTGATGTGATCAGCACCATTCTCCAGCTGCCCTTTAACCCCAGGTACCTATTTATTTGAGGCTGGATGAACCTCAAAGGTGCTTTATACATGCACAAGGGTAGAAAAATTTTGACCTCAGATCACTCACCTGGGCACAAAACATGATCTATGGTTTCTGTAAAAAGACAGATGGGCAGAGACTTGAATAGACAGGCAGATTACTTGAAATAATACAGAAGACAGTCAGCATGTTCCAATGGAGCAATCTAATATAACAATGGTAAATAATTATTTGGTCCATTTTGTCCCTGCTGTATCTGAATGCTGCTCCAAGTAAGAAAATGCATAACATGCATTACATACACTTACAGTGTAACTTAAAATAAATATTCCTCAGGGGGTAGTAGCTAAAAAGGTAAAATAAAATTAGGGAATAAAATAAAAAAGAGAAACTTGAAATTAAGGTTCCAGTGTATGTGTAATCCGATTTTGTTATGTAAAATATACAATAGCTATAAAATACCTTCTACGACTGGTTATTAAAAGATAAAATTAAGTGTTTTGATCTTCTAAACACAGGATTCCATCAGCAATGTTGTTATATGTTATTATACATTTGTCCTACACATTAGCCTTTCAACCTCCTCATTTTACAAAGTTCCTGATGAACACTCATGTCATAAGATTGAAAAGTTGGATGTGGTGTTTTTTATTACCCACTCTAGGTGCGGCTTTCATTACTAGTATTTTGTTATGATGACTTCATTAACATAGACATTTATCAAGAATGTATGGTAAAATATAATGAACACATGCAACTCTTGCACATTATGTAACTCAATTGAATTTTAAATATATTTTTAAACATGGCAATATCTTGTTCTGTAGATATATTCCATTCCTCATGTATTTTAAAATAGTTTTACAATGAGGTCCATGCCACACACAAAACTGATTTGCTGTGCCAAACAGGAGAGAATAGTGTAATATGAAACACAATTTTATTCACAAGAACCTTGATACTAACATATCCCTTTCACAGTGGTTATTCAAGGAAGTATACATGCTTACATTATTAGTAACAGCAGGTATAAAAATAATACTTTTCATTTCTTAGAAATACATCTATTACCACCCCAAGAGCAAATAAGAGTTGACTGTATTTTTTAGTACATCAAAACTCCTTCAAGTAAAAAATAGTAACTTTACCTCAAAGCCCATCTCCCTTCTCGGCTTCTCGTCTGCAGATGATGGGTTTTCATTCAGAAGGTTTTCCGATTCAGAAGACATCTTATGGAAGTCCTGCAAGATTGTCTGGCTTGTCTATGAACGGATAGCACACAAACTTTGGCAAACTGTTATTCTCTGAAACCTAGAATGAAGAAAACTGAAGTCATAAGTAGGGTAGGGTTGGGACATGGGTATTTAAACACTGGGTAGCTAAATAAAATTTGGGTAAATACTGGGTATTTATGAAAATTTTAGTCATCTACCAAGAACCGCCATAGCTCAATTCGTAGAGCATATAGCTATCACTCAGAAGACCTAGGCTCATCCTGGGGCAGGTGATTTGCACAAGGGAAAATTTTCCCTGTTTCTGCATGGCTCTGAGGTTCACCCAGACTCATAGAAATCAGGACAACCCTGGAGGGTAAAGGCAGGATGCTAATCACCATCACAACTATGGCTATGATCAAGAATATGTGGAGCTCTGTACCTCCACACACCTCATGTGCATTCACAGCATGTGCGCACAACAAACAGGGATACCCTTGCTCTTTCTTTTTTTTAGTTATCTACCTCAAAAGGAGATATTTATTACAAATTAAATGTTCGCTTTATATTTTGTCTTGAGACAAAAATATAAACATCCCTCTTTGCAATTGTTACAGTTGAACATCTGGATTCCCTACCAAACTTGTAAAATTTATTGTAAACTGCATTTTTAAATTATACAAAGCTTTGTATATTTCTATTCCTATTATATTTTGGTCATTCCAGTTATATATTGCATGTCCTCACTTTCCTAGCTACATTCACATCTCTTACTCAGTATGGCCACTATTGGACCATGATAAAATACAACTATAATTCCTGGTTTAAGGCAAACTTTCCAAAACTTCAAGGGTATAAACAGATGTTTTCTCTATTTCAACCTTACATATTACCACCTCTCACCCTCCCACAAATATAATTAACAATCTAAAGGGTCTGTGTGATTAAAGGCCGACACACTCATCTCTGCTGCGGTGCAGATCTCAATTTTCATTTCATCTCCCTGCCTCTTAGCATCACCTGTTCTACCCTGCTCGCCAAACTTTGTCATTGTTGCCAATTGTCATTCTATTCCTGGACACACTCGCCCAAACATAATTGAAAACAATTGAATAGCGCTCCAGCTCATGGTTCACACCGTTCAACAGAAACATTAATGTGGCAATATAGCATGACGTAATGGTTGCTTCTTTTATGCAGTGCATTTTCATTGGCTAATTAGTAACTAGTGTGGCCAACTGTATTAATGAAGCACTTTTCTATCACGGAAGGACAAAGACAGAGTGTGTGTGTGAATTTTGTTGGATTGGAAGCACCAAAATATTATTTTAAGTACTTGACCAGCTTGACGTTGTCTGTGTGTATTGCATGTGTATGTTAGTGAACATTGCATTCCATAATGCCTCCAGTGCTAATGTTCGTACTTCATCACTTTAGAATTGTTCAGAAGAAATAAATTATATGGATGCATGAGTATTTCTGTGTTTCAACTCTCGGCTCTGTCACGTGTTATTGTAGGAATTGTAAGAAGGAAGGAAGCTGGTATTTTTGCTGCTTAATGTGATGCATATTGTTTTCTTTGTTAAAATTGGCATTCTTTGATGGAAAGTTTATAACAAAAGAGAAATCCACACAGCTTATCGTCAGGTGGCAATATATGTACTTGTTATTCTTTCCTTCTTATTCTTGTTATTGTTGCGGAAGCCAATATCGTTTGTAAATGTACAACGAAGGCAGCTGACTGTCGCCCATCATAGAGAGGCAATAACACTGCTTAAGGAGAAGTGTTTGGTCCAATTATCGAGGTTTAACCCTTTCGCAGCGCAGGTTATTAGTTCTCAAACCAGTGGTAGTGTCAGTCATGTATCACATGTCGTTGCAGTACCAATGTGGGCTTATTGGGAGTGAACAGTTAAAATGCCACCAAGCCAATTAATGCAATGGAAAAATAATACATTATTTACTTTATTTGAAATCACACAAATAATGAATCACTATGAAGAAGTTTTCTTTGCATCATTTTGGGTAATTTTACACATGTGTTAGTCCAAATTTAGCGAAGTTTTAGTCCATATGTATGTACATCGAACAGATTAGCAACACTGGTTCTCGCATTGCGATGCACATCAGCTGGGCTTGTGAATCTGGTGAAACCAGTTATTTTGCAGACTTATGGGACACTCTAGGCGAAAGCACAGGCGCAGCATTTTGTTTAGAGAATGTTTCCACATGTCATCGAGCAGAAGGAATGTTCTTAATGGCAAAAATAAACACTACTGCGGACACTGTTACTCAATTCAATCACATTCTAAGAACAGTTGAGGCATACTCATCTTGTGCATGTTGCTTCATATGGCTATCTGTTAAAATTATAATACATTTTCGAAGTAGTTCAGTTTGGATCCATCAAGCAGGCGCATTGTCTGCAAGCAGCAGATGATTCTCACCGAACAAACCAGCCTCCTGGCCCGTGCATTTGGTGAATCTCGTTCTTGCACGAAACGTACAGAATGCAACTTTTGGGACAGCATAATAAATCTCATGAAACGCATGGAAGAACTTATGGGACAGCCAGTTACCATAACTCGTTTAACGTGTTAAAATCGTGCAACTTTCGGAACGGGACCTATACTCTTGAAAAAAGAAAAGATGAAGCATTTTCAAGCAGATCAAAGTTTCAAGCAATGAGGGTGCATTTTTCTTATGTGATCAAATGTATCAGTGACCTAGTCAATGGAATGAAGACTGTATGATAGAACAGGGGTTCCCAAACTGTTTCGTATCATGACACCCTTAGTATTTCAAGATACTTCTGCAGAGGCCCAAGTCAGAATGTAAGCCTATCTAGCACTTGCAAGGCTCAGTTAGTGTAGTTTGGTTGCTTGCCTTAAACACATATTTCAAACAAACATTTTACATGTAAGAAGTACTAAATAAGCATATATTTGGAAGCGTCATTTCAGTGAAAGTATTGGAACATTTCGCGACACCCCTGTAAGCCAATCTGATATAATATTTTGGAAAGGATTTTTTTTGTACATATATGTGTAGTCAATTGCAACCATGTGAGTAGTGAAACTTTTAGTTTGGTTTTGTTTACATGGTTAATACAGGTTACATTTCTGCATCAGAAGTATGAAATGTACACTACATAATTACAAGCAAAATTGCACTAAATGTAGACAGGAATAGTATTTTTGGGAGTCATACTAGCTACAACCATTTTGTATGTAATGCAGAATTGTGAAATAGTAAGATGGAATGTAGTCTCTCTTTCCCCCTGCTGAACTTTCGTCAATTATTTGCAGATTATCATGTGAGGCTCGTAGGAAGTTTTTTGCTCAATGCCAGATCAAGATGTGATCAGGTGTTTAAAGAATTTAGGGGCATTATTCTACTGCTAAGAGATCTAAAGGTGACCCACCTAATCTAACAATCAAAGGATTTCAGAATATTTTATTAATACCAAGAGCCCTAAACATAACCTGACTAACATAATAACAAAAACATTTAGGAGTGAAAAAATACTCCTTCACATCCCACGCATGTGAAATAAGATGGTAGCAGCAGTCTGTATCTAAGACAACAGTAAATGAATGACTGCTTGCAAACAATCAGATAGAAGTGCATGGCAGGGAAAAATTGTTCTCCAGAAAAAGTGTAGTAAGTAGTCATGAAACCTCTGAAGTATGTGTTAACAGACATAATTAGAAATCAAACCATGTAAAATACCACAGCGGTCTAGTCGGTAAGGACCAGCCCCCCGTGACGGAGTGATTAGCACATAGTGAAAGAATTTCTACAATTTCTTGGTTGTATCACTCTTGATTTTCTGCCTCTCTTTACTAATCATGATGATGAGGATGAGTGATGATCAGATGTACAAAATTTTGTTGATGGGATTAAAAGCCAACCAACTGATATGCTTGGCCACAGAGCCAACAAAATTTACCTTCGATTCAAATTAGAAACATGCTTGTCATGAGGATGCTGATATATTCAAGAATATAATTCAGCATATTGTTGCCATATACCATGTACGCCCCCCTACATGGCCATGTCTGTAGTTCATACGTTATCCATGTGCATTTGACACAATGCACAATTGCAAACACATTCTTGAAAAATTTACATATTTTTGCATTTCTTAGTATTTACACATGGTTGTACACATTTTGTATGTGCATGCAACTGGTTCAGACACACAAAAATTGTGGAAGTATTTCATGATAGAAGTACGTGGACCACATGTCAGGACTAAATACATCAGATATTCGATTCTGCATTGTGAACAAATTTTATGTTATGTAAAACATGAACATATATTAATTGCAAAAAAAAAAAAAAAAAAAAAAAAAAATATAAATAAATTTAGATCAGTACATTTGGTCACCAGCCCTACATGGGTAACGGTTTCGAAAGTTGAATGATTTTTTTCAACGTTTTTACACATTGTACAATTTGTATGTATAATATGGGATGTAGTTTCATTATTTATGAAAAGGGAACTTATTATGTGCAGACAAAAATGTTATGCATTCTTCTCTTTTTCCAAATATAAAATATATAATGATTAAATAACAAATATTTGCTCACTCTCTCTCTCTCTCTCACACTAGTTTTACTAGCGTTTTATTTACTTATAGTAGCTCTTGGCTTCCAATGAAAACAACTGAGTAAGCATGTATTTATTTGGGCAACAGAACAAGTGTTTTTATTGTTGTTGTTGATTAGGTTTATTTTACTTCGCTTTTCTGCCACACTTGGTTATCGCGAAGATGAGGATGAGAGTGATATATGATGGAATTGATGAAGGCCGGGATTCGAACACGTGACGAGCGTGTATTCTTGTTCCTATGTGTTGTACTCTGCAGTGAATAATGAAATGAATTTTTTTTTTCAAAACTCAAAAAGCCAAATGAATATCATTGAAGAAACTACAAAAATGTGTGTATTGTTACCTGTTTATCCCCTTAAATATATTGAATTTTTAGTAACAGTTAGATATAGTAGTGTTTCAAATTTACAGGAGAAAAGACAGGAAAGTACTTACGGAATTGAGTTCCTGTGGACTTTTGGAAGCTGGGAATAGTGTTTTTTCCATTCGTGCAACTTATTCGGCCGGTAAATAATGTAATTTTCGATATTCATGTATCTCCATTGCATTATAGCTCGTGCCACCATTACCGTCGACTACGTGAATCAAATGTTCCGTGCGTTCGATTATGTAAACCCCTGTCACTGTAGCAACCATGCGGTAGTTTTACAAGATGACGCGTGAGCGTTTTTTTTTATTCAATTCAATTTTCTATGTTTGCCTAAGCTAACTGAACCTAACCTTCTGTGAATGGTTTGTGGATCAATTTTAGCCTAAAAACCATCATTTTTTGGTTAATAAGTGTTAGTGTAGCAATCACGCGGTAGTTTTACAAAATGACTTGTGAGCATTTTTTTTTTTAAATTTAATTTTCTGTTTGCCTAATCTAACTGAACCTAACCTAACCTTCCATGAATAGTTTGTGGATCAATTTTCACTTAAAGACCTTTTGTGAATAGTTTGTGTAGCATTTATCGGTTCATAAGTTTGGAAACACTGCATATCAGCTGATGATAGACAATGCGAGTCAAGATTTGCCCGCCGAATTAGCAATGACCAAAAAAACATAATCCCAAGTTGAAAAATGTTCCGCTATGCATATAAGGTAAGTACAAATGGAAATAATTCAGAAATAAACGAGTTAAATTTGTTTTCACTATATCTAACTAGTACCACAATTTTTACATGGTTCTATTCGATTGTGATTTACGTCTGTTAACATCAGTGACATGAGGTGACCTCGACCCTTGGCATAGCAATCCGAGGGGTGCCGAAGGGTGGTTTTTGGGGGTCATAACCTCTCCCCCCCTCCCCACACACACTTTAGCACCCAGTATTTCTAAAAAAGTACACATAACTCCCACCTCCTTTTGAAAATAAAAAACTATTTCATTTGATTACTAAGCCAGAGATTGCCATGGGTGTTCATTGTGTGTGTGTGTTTTCATCAATTTATCATCTTCGCGATTAGCCAAAAGCGGCAGGAAAGCGAAGTAAAATAAACCAAATATAACAATCTATCAATGATTTGATTTGATATTTGTTACTTAGAGTAGATTTTTTGTCACGTTTGGTTAAGCGCGAAGATGATACGATATAATTAAGGAAGGGACGAACACAAAGAAAACCCATCCCCAGGTGGGGAGTCGACCCGCACTGTGATAACCACTCCCCCACGGTTGGTTGATTTGGTGTTTTAAGCCCACGTTATGCACAGAAAGACTAATCGGGACTGGCCCTACAGTCTAAAGTGGGAACTGAACCACTATGTGCCTCCACTGGGTACCGCCGTCCCTCGTAGAAGAGTGGTGTTAGCATATCAAGCTTCGACATGAGGAGCCCCGGATTCAAATCCCGGCATGGGCATGGATGTTTGTGAGTTTCCATTCATCAACTACATCAAGTCATCACTCCTCCCCATCTTCATAAATTAGTCAGAAGTGGCACAAGAAGCAAAGTAAAATAAAGCTAACTAACTAACTCTCTCGCCTTCTTAAACCTGAAGGCTCATGGCTGCAGCAACACAGGCCTTCCATCTTTCCCTATCTTGAGCAAGATCTATATACTCTTTTCCATCCATACCAATTTCCTTTAGGTCCATCTCAACGTTGTCCCTCCATCTTTGTCTTGGCCTTCCTAGAGGTCTCTTACCATCAGGTTTCCCAACAAGAATCCTGTGAACTCCTCTTTCCTCTCCCATTCATGCCACATGACTTGCCCACCTAAGTCTTCTTGATTTAATTATTCTAATAATATCTGGACATGAATACAAAATATGTAACCTTCTCCACTCACCTGTCTCCTCATCCCTTTTAGGTCCAAATATTTTCCTCGGGATCTTATTTTCAAATACTCTCAATTTGTGTTCCTCTTTCAATATAAGGGAACAAGTTTCACACCCATATAATACTACAGGCAAAATTACTGTTTTGTATATTTTACAAATAAAAAAATCCACTGGTTACCGATCCAGGACCACTTGCATTCCCCCATGCAGGTCGGCCGACAACAAATACTAGAGGAAAGGGCTAACCATTCGGGTACGTGTGTCGGTAAAGCAAACTGCATTTTCCCCCAGTGATAATTTTCAATTGGTGTAAGAAACACCATCTTTGTGTATGATTAACTTTTTTTTAAAAAAAAAAATTGCATTGCTTGATTGGTAAATGTCTGTTATATCGGAGACACATTAAAATTTGATATCTTGTGTTTCAGATGGTTCATACTTACCAACTGTGTATTCCAGAACATAGTTGAAGGTGCCATTATGATTTTTACATGAAAATAACTTAGATTTTTCACATTACGAGAAATTCTTTTGGTTCCTTTCTTCCATTGCGGAACATACAATATGGCGCACACAGCTGTTGATCATCGTGCGTCTTGCTTGTGTATTGTCGATTTGGAGTGGATATGCAGTGTTTCCACCTTCTTAACTGAAAAATACCTACTTTCGTGTTTATTATGTCATCACAAACCATTGACGGATAGCCCCAAAAACCATTCACGATAGCCCCACGAACCATTGACAGATAGTTCCAAAAAAAATTCACGATAGCCCCACGAACCATTGACGGATAGCCCCAAAAACCATTCACGATAGCCCCATGAACCACTGACAGATAGCCCCAAAAACCATTCACCATAGCCTCATGGACTATTTCCTTCAAGGTTGGGTTGGGTTAGGTTAGATAAGCAAAGTTAAAAAAAAATTCTCATAAAAAAGGCACGTTTGGAAACACTGGCAAGACTGCGTGACTTTCAATGCTCACACCATCTGCATGAACATAATGGAAACGACGACATAATGTTGTCACTTTGCACAAAATGCAAGTTTATTATATCAAAAGACCTTATTTCTTGTTGTGCAGCATTCTACGTTGAGAAAATACCTCCACGAGCTTTCAAAATGCTATAGAAACTCATTTCCGTAAGTAGTTTCTTCTGTAAAAATGAAGAAATGTGTCTCCGATATAACAGACATATATCGCTTGATTTCCCTTATTTCTCCATCTCACAATCTCATTACTGAAGGATCAGAGTTCAAGCCCTGGCCTGTGCATGAGCGTCTCTTTGTATCCACCCTTCACCCATTTAATTTAATCAACATTAATTGTCATGACAGAAGTTAGGTAAAGTGATGGCAGAGCAATGCTAACAATAAGAAAAGGTACTAATCTGATATTCCCCGGACAGATTTCTTCATTTTTACAGAAGAAACTACTTACGGTAATAAGTTCCTGTAGCATTGTCTAACATCTGGAAGGTGTTTTGTGTCATGTGGGAATGTATCATAGCGGAAATTCAACCATTGATGCATAACCCCACGAACCATTTCCGGTAAGGTTAGGTTAGGTAGGGTCACGTATAGGGTACAATAGTTAAAAATTGGTTTTAAAAAAAAATATATGCATAGCCCCACACACCATTCTCGCATAGCCCCACGAACCATTGACACATAGCCCCACAAACCATTTGCGGAAATGTACGTTCTTCAGTTACATTAACACTTTTTTTTTAAAAAAATGCAATTACTTTGATAAAAAAAACGTGAATACACGTTAAAGAATGTTCTGCGAAACAGATAGGTAAGTACGAATGTCAAAAATTGACAAAACGAAGAAGCTATAGGTGTCCGGGGAATATCAGATTTTTACCAGAAAATACAAATACAAATACAAATAATGGCACAACTTTACTATACCGGAGACACCTATCAATGATATATTTCACAATTTTTTATATTGCTAACGTAGTATTCTGCATTGAGGAACATTTCTTAGGTGAAATAATGAATTTCTAACGACAATAATGTATTTACTTTACATAAACGAGTACTTACTGTTGTTCCTTATTTCCCACAAACCATCCAGGGGTAGCCCCAAAAACCATTGACGTTAGCCCAAAAATTCACGATAGCCCCACGAACCATCACAGGGTTTGATTGATTGATTTGTTTTATTTTACTTCACGTTTTGTGCCTCTTGGCTAATTTGCGAAGATGGGGATGAGTGATGAAATGATGAAATTGATGAATAGACATTCACAAACAACCAAGCCCGAGAGGGATTCGAACCCGGGACCCTTGGCGTCGCAGGGCGAACCATCACAGGGATGAGATATGTCTACCAGGTTAGGTTAGGTCCCATTAGCACTCCTTTTGTTCAATTTAGCATATACGGACAACATTGGTTTTTCTCGATGAAAGAAAATACACGGAATTCTTTTAATTTTAACCTTCCACGTCCTGCATTCCACTTCTTTCTTCAAGATTCCATGTTGAATTACAAATTCCACGGCATCTTCCACACCCGGTAACAACTTCAACGACGCATCCTCGACACGTCATCTTGTAAAAGCAGCAATAGCGCTTATTGTGCTCTCGTGCAGAAAGCAAATGGCGGCAGCAGCAATAGCGCGTCGCAAATAGATTTTCGTAGAAAACCACATGCATTAGCATTAAAATGGATCAAAACTACATTCCCGAACAAAAACAACGCTACAGAAAATGATTTGCGTAAGTACTTTCTCCTGTAAATTTTAAGAAATTCGTCTCCGGTATAGTAAGGTGTTACCCACTGTGAAATCTGGAGTCCAGAGTCTTCTGTTTATGATTGCCCTCATGACTTAAGTTCATTAGCTACTTATTGTGATTAAATCTATACAGCTAGAAAAAGTGATGGTAGGTGGCAAAAATTTGGTACTAGTTAGATATAGTGAAAACACATTGGAACGACTTGAGATGACCGGACCCCTCTCCGATTGTCTTCATATTTGGCATACTCACTAATTGAGGCCTCCTAATCACGAATCTGAAGTTAAAATTTGTCGGAAACTTCTAGAAATTGCAAAATGTGCAAAAATAAGGCGTTAGTTTTCGGAATCGAAACCGTCGATTTTTGCGAAATTTTTTGTTTCACAAGCAAATACATATATATTCCTGATACTACCATGACACCAAATTATGGTACTATTATCGTATGAGGGAAACACCTACGAATCATATACTTCGGACTTCTTTACGTTGCTAACGAGTTATTTTCGAATGTGGAACATTTCCTAAAGTGGAATAATGCATATCAATGTCTATTTCTTAGATTTACGAGTACTTTCTGTTACTTGTTGTTTTGAATCTGTAACACATTATGGCCGTGATATCGTACTGGTTTAGGGGGCGTTCTGAGAGTGTTTTGTCGATTTAGGCAATGTTGCAACCTCGTTCACCGGAAAATACCTACTTTTGTGAACGGAGTTGAAATTATGCTAATACGTCGCAAACCATTGACGTTAGCCCCAAAAACCATTTTCCGTAAGGTTAGGTTAAGTTAGGTTAGGCATGCATAGTTAAAAAAAAAATTCAAAATACTCGACACGTCATGTTCTAGTGAAAACACGGCGAGGCTGAAACACTGGCTATGGCATTGCATCATCTTAACACACGGAACATTGCACTCTCGTGCACAAAGCAAATGGCGGGAGCAGAAACAGCATGTCGGACAGAGATTTACACAGAAAACAACACGGATTCACATTAAAATGGATCAAATATACATTCAGGAACTTCCACAATGCTAAAGAAAATGATTTCCATAAGTACTTTCTCCTGTAAATTTGAAGGAATCTGTTTCCCTCATATGATAATGTTACCCAAATTATAACTATGTTTGCCTAACCTAACCACGCACCAATGGTTTGTGGGGCTAGCGTCAATGGTTCGCAATTAGGGTAGGTGGTAGAGCAGCCTACGGCTGAACCTCGCCCGCTAAATAAAGGAATTATTATTGTTATTATTATTATTATTATTTGCAATTTCTAGATCCTGATACCACCACGACACGAAATTTTAACTATGTTTGCCTAACCTAACTGAAACTAACCTAACCACGTGCCAATGGTTCGTGGGGCTAGCACCAATGGTTCGTGAGGCTAGCGTCAATGGTTCGCAATTTCTAGACGTTTCCGACAAATTTTAACTTCAGATTCGTGATTAGGAGGCCGCAATTAGTGACTGTGTCAAATATGAAGAAAATCGGAGAGGGGTCCGGTCATCTCAAGTCATACCAACACATTAACTATATCTAATTGTTACCATACCAAAATTGCATTCGTTGCATGATGAAATCGCAATAAAACAAAAGGAACTTGGGCCCCTTTGGTTTTAGGCTCCGCTCTCTTCCAGCTTGAATTCCTTGCTAATTTCACCCCTCTAAAGAACACACATAGATGAAAAATTCTGCATAAACCCCAGGCACTGATACGCAGTGGAATTACATTACACCCAAAGTATATACCACTGAAGGTACTAATTTTCTTTCTGGAGAACAAAATAACCAGCCTTACCAACTCCATATGTTCGAGGTAAACATAAACAAGAGAGTTGAAAAAACAAAACAGTAACCAAAGCGCCAAATAGGCTGCAGAGTTGCCAGATCAAAATTAGAAAAGTCCTCCTATCAGGATATGACGTCCAGTCGAAAGTAGAAATATAGAATTGACAACTTATGCAAAGGCTTATCGTACAAACTTTCACAGTGCATAGATATCGCAAAGACAAAACAACTTTTCTTAATTATTTTTTTGTTTCTTTGTTTGACTCCTCGTTTCAACGCTACGAGCCTTCTAAAACTGCCGATCAGAATTGCCACGAATGAACTGGCGTTGTAATTATTATACACAAATTCACAGTGGCGCAGGACGTTTTTCATTTGGGAGGGTACAAAATTCAGCCTCCCATATATATATATATAATATATATATAATATATATAAACACACATACTACTGCACCTAGAAATACATATCGGGGGTCCAACCAAGTGTTGCAATAGACGGTGTTAAAGGCGGAGCATGCGCACTTGTCCGGCTCCCCTCGAACATCCGGTTACTCTTAGGGTGCTATGGACGATAATATGAAACGGCAAAGTGGAGACTCTTTTACAAGGAAATAGCGTGTCAGCTATGTAGCATGGTTGCACAGTTCGATCGGGAACAAATTTATTGAGTCAAGTATCACTTCGTAGGTTTCCGAAGGACGTAGAGACGAAATCTGTGGATACAAGCAGAACGCAAAAAGGATTGGTACCCGTGCAAATTTGTACGACTTGCATTTTTTTACAAGCATGTTGATCGCTTATCTGCGTATTGTGTTGTGGTGAAAAGAACGCCTGTTAGTAAGGTTTCAAACCGAAGCGACACGCGACAGCAGTAGTTCACACCGAAGTGACAAGCGACACAGGCCCATTTAGTATAATAAGCATTTACCGTGCATGAGAAATCAAGTCTCAGGCGGCACAATACACGTCATTGGGAATCTGAGCGACACGTGCAGCTTGTCGTGTGTCTTCGATTCGATAAATTTCATTGATCACTGAGGATTCACTTTCAAGTGGCACGGAGATTACACACCGAAGCGACAAGCAACGGCCCCTTATTCTAAAGGAAACAATTCACCTTACATACGAGTACAACAGACTGAGGCGACACGATGCATAGTACTGAGAAAACAGTCCAGACCAAGCGACACGTACATTTTCTCTTGGTGAATTGGTTCGAAAGGAAGCTTTCAGACTGAAGCGATACGTATCTCTTGGAAACCAACATTAAAAAATAAACACCACCTTCCGAATTAAAGCGACGCGACAATTTGCAGGTGTCGCTTGTCACTTTATGTTGCTCGGACTAGGCGTTTTATCAATACCGGGTGGATGGTTAGCTTTAGATCGAATGCTTCTGTGCGAAATCCCGATATCGCTTGTCGCTTCAGTCTGAAAACTCCCTTGTTGTTTGAAGTAATTTCGTGCAAGTGAAAGTGACATGCCATATCAAAGGTTTTCCCCAAATCCCTCAGGCGGAAAGGCGAAGTTGAAAGTGCACATATTTACTAGCATTTGTATGTGTCATTACTTCTGCAGATTTGTTGGCAAAGATTCACTTAAGCATACTTTATAATATAATAATATCACTAGTTTTATAGAATTCTCTTTCCCTCACTTTTCCATTTACAATATAATTGTACGTATACATCTAAACTTTCGTACGTTTTGAGTTCGTCTTGCGTGTACGTGAGATACGTAGTATGCTATACAACTGGCGGCCACAGAGACACGTCATGTTTTAATAATCTGCTCTGCAGTTGATCATCCGACCGTCCGACAGGTTCTAGACGTCCACTCCTTCATAGTAGAACTTTAACAAATACATTTCTTGACTATCGTCGAACAATTGATGAAAACAAACGCTCACTTCTTACTTCGTTTGCCAGTGAATCTGTACTGGAAGCAACGGGGTCTGACCTAAACCGGAAGTTCCGGGAGGAGCGGGCAAGATCTCACCAATGTTTATGTTTACATTTTTAACACGGTCTATAATAATAACAATAATAATAAATAATTACAATTATAATAATTATATTTAATTAAATTAAAATATTAATTAAATATGTAAGTTAATTAATATTGTATTGTTGTTATTACATGAATAGGTAAAAGAATAGAAATATAAAAGCGTATATTCATTATCTAGCTTACGTGTAGTTAAGATCGCCAAGATTTACATAGAAACAACTGCCCTGGCAAGGAATTTAATGACAAATAGGGGAGACCGGGGTAATTAGAACAGGAAACAGCCTGTAGAAGTTCCACTGTAAATTACTCAGAAAGTTACTGATGGATTTTTAAAAAATTTCTACCATTTGAAAGGACATCTTTTGCATATTTTTGAAAAAAATAATGACCATACCTGCATTGCAAATACTCGTCCAAAAAAAAAATTGTCATGACACCATAAAATTGTTCCAATTACCCCATTTGGGGTTAATGGAACATAAGTTAGAAATTTCAACTGACTAGCTTTAGATTGCTGTTGGGGTAATACGAACATCATATATAAATGTCCCATTTACCCTGCAAATTTGAACACAATAGCTCTACTTCTTCTGGAGTTATCAATGCTTGTTTAAATAAAATCTCAAGTTAACGTCTTTTTTTCATAAAGTTCAATTTCCCAGCTGTGAAGCAAATATGTGTGAATGAAAATCAGTGTTCTATGATTTATTTGAAAGGTTACAGGCCATTCTACAATGTAGTAAAGAAAAAACTTTTAATAGTTACATGTACAATTTAGTATACCCAAGCGAAATCAAGCAAATTACGCAATGTTCTAATAACCCATTTGCAGAAATTTTTGGGGTAATAAGAACTTTGCTTATAAAAACCAGGCAAATTGCCCATAGACAACCAAACTCACATGAAATGATGTGTGCCCTTATGTTTATTATAGGGGTGAAGAAAATTTTGAAAGGGTTCTTTCATTCACATCCAGTATATGCAGAAGCAGAGAAACACCAAGCATGCGTCACATCATTTTTGTAGGTGTATAATAAAAGTCAAATAAAACTTACTTTTGTGTAGTTATTCCAATAACAAATTTTCTGCATGTAGGTTTAGTGTAGGTACATAGGTATGAAATGTTATTACACCAGTCTTTTCGTTTTAAATTATTCTACATTAACATGTTCCAATAACCCCATGTTCTAATTACCCCGGTCTCCCCTAGAAAAATAATTGAATATTTATTGAATAGCAAACAAGGAGTTAGATCCAATTAACGAAAAGTAAAGTTTCTGATTAATATTTTATGGATATTATCATTAGTTGTGTGCATAAATCTTTTGGAACCCTTCAAAGCCCTATGAGCCAAATTCCTTGCCTTCCAATAAGTTCAGCGGAAATAACCATCGATTATATAACAAATGCTAAACAATTATATTTTGATTAATTACATTTACTTCTTGGTAAGTCTTTCGGGGGAGTGTCCGGACCCCCTCCTAAATATGTCTATTCATTTTAATGCAGGTTGAGATTAAAGGGGGTTAGGAGGATCTTGAGCCACCCCAACCAGGAATAATCATCTCCCCCACTGAATATAGAAACCACATTATGAATATATCATACTTATAGAGTTCCACTTCAGTTCAGTTGATTCTAATTTTAAATTCCCATAGCTACGCATAAAAAATATCTTAAAACAATTTATGGCAGATGTGTACCACATCCAATGTCTTTTAGAAGCCATGTATTTGGTATGTACTTAGACATCTGTAGGGCGTTGTATTAAAAAAGAAAGAAACTGAGTTGAGATGGTTCCCGACCAACTCGTAAGAAGTCTAACTTTGAAATATTTGTGAAACATTTGACAAAGCATTTATTTGTTATATAATTAGCTGTACCTAATGACACTCTTCAAGCACTGAAAGTACTATCATTACATATACAAAACCAAAATCCTTCAGATGTCAGAGGAAGCAAGGAAAGGCATACGCTCAAAATGTTTTTTTCTTACCTTTCTTTTCAATCTTTGGTGGACAATATGAAGAACCGCCCAAGGTTTCCTTTCGTATGTAGTGGTATTAAATGCAGATACATGCGTGTGTTTTATGGTGACAAGTCAATTTCTCGTTTATGTGAAAAGGCAAACTTTAATGTAAGCAAAAGCATGTGCGTGTCACAGTTAAAGATTTTCGCATCTACAAAGAAAATCCAAAACACATTCCCACCTCGCCGGCTGGCATAGCGCGCTTTGATTCCAGCGGCGCGATTCACGAACTGTTAGTAGTCCGATATGTAGTCTAATATGTAGCCACGTCAGGCTTGTGGTCAAATTTGTAGTCATTTCCTCCGGCGCGATTCACGAACTGTTAGTAGTCCGATATGTAGTCTAATATGTAGCCGCGTCAGGCTTGTGGTCAAATTTGTAGTCATTTCCTGAATTTGCGATTCTTGAAACTGTCTACAGCGGTCTACAGGCTACAGTCGACTACATATCGGGCTACAGTTGTAGACAGTTCTTGTAGGACCCTTTTTAACCCTCCTAGAGCGGGCTACAGCGAACTACATTCGTCATATTCTGTGTTTGTGTATGACATCCAACTTCAAAGAAGAAAATAGAGCTACCAAAATGGCCCATAATCTGTGTTTTCACGTTTTCGAAAGCAGAAGGAAATGACAGTGGGCATTTGCGTGTACTTAAAACACATCTTAGAGATATCGGAAATCCTTTTTCTGTTTCGAAAATATCTTCATAGTAATTTGTCACTGAACAGGAGGTGCCGGATTGATCAAAATTGTGGAACCTCATTTTCCCAACAAAAGGATTGTTTCTCTCAACCTCCTGTAATCCAAGTTAGTAATAATAATTATTATCGATATCTTGCACTAATTTATATGAAAATACACTTCACGAGCAGATTAAGTTTGGTAGGCATAATTTGTTAGCACCTCTCTTTGCAGGCATTCCTGCTCGTGCACAATACATTTCAAAACATAATTTATCTTGTAATTAATACTTTGTGCAACTTTTAACTGTGCTAATTAGTTTCTCCAAGTTTCTAACTTACTCCCACAATCATTTCCAGTTTTGTAAACACTTCCTAATACTCCTATAAAATTTGTGAAAAATCATGAAACATTCGGAACTGTTACCTAGGATTTCATGCGATTTAAAAACAGCAATTTCATCTTCTACAGACCATAAATAATAACCACTCATTTTGAATCTTATGCATCCCATAAGCCATGCCAAAATCGTAATTATACGGAAGTCAAGCCCCAACAGTATGCAGTTTGGTTTTGTACGAACGTGCTTGCAAGCAGACGGATGAGAAGAAGCAGCACAAACTTAAGTGAAAAAAAAATGTGCATAGGTTATCGATGGCTGTAACAGGACAAAAGTAAATAGTGAAAACATTTCTGAAAATAAATGAAAACTCTTGATAGGCTACTTAAGGTTGCTAAATCATACAAACGCATGCATCGAAAATGTTCACAGTACACACACCACTTATCATAGCAGCCTATATTTTTGCCAGTTATGTACAATCGTTGTGATGTTGTTTTTATTATTGTTATTTATCCATGCCATTCCATTCGCCTTCTCAATTGCCAGCGATGTGGTTAGCACATCATCGTGCTATGATGCTAGGGGTCCCGGGTTCGAATCCTGACCTGGGCATGGCTGTTTCTGAGTGTCCATCCATCAATTTCATCATATCATCCCTCATTCCCATCTTCGCAAATTAGCCAAAAGTGAAGCAAAATAAAGCAAATCAAATCAAATCAAATCAAATCAACCTAACCGTCTCAATTGTTAACATGGGCTTCAATGAAGTCCCATGAGAGCTATTTTTCTTCTTTGTGCAGTGCTCAAGATTTGTGTGAAATATAGTTTTACATAAATTTATTAAGCATTTACTTAATTTATAAATAAAATTCACAGCACAATAATTATGCATTTATTATGAAATAATTTTTATAATGATCATGCATTAATACAAATTGTTGAAACATATGTCATTTAAAAATTAGATGTGGATAAAAATTGTACTTTACAGCAGGTTTTATTTACACATTGTATA
Source organism: Lepisma saccharinum (assembly GCF_977018435.1). Taxonomy (NCBI): domain Eukaryota; kingdom Metazoa; phylum Arthropoda; class Insecta; order Zygentoma; family Lepismatidae; genus Lepisma; species Lepisma saccharinum. Next base: position 68,295,830 of record NC_139243.1, read on the forward strand.
CTTAGGACATAGTGTAGATAGAGCACGTTGTATACTTAGGGCATAGTGTAGATAGAGCACATATTATCTGCTAGAACAAAACAGTACACAGTACTGACACAAACACATGTAAACATTTAGAGTTTGTTGTGACGATTATGTGTTCATTACCATGTGCAAACTATATATATATATTTTTTATTTTTCTCAGGTTCCAAGTTCATTCTGGCTTCCCTGGGATCCAGACTCAGGAGCATTAATGCAAGGCACGGTATGGGATTTGTGCTTGGGAAGTGTATTGTACATAAACTTTTCTGTTCAAATCCTGTATCAGCCAGCATAAAACATCTTTCGATGCATATAAAATATTAGGGATATCACTATTATAAACAAGAAGCACTATATTTCCTCTATTGGCAACCCCTCAGCACATTCATGTTTAATTATGTAACACTACTTATCTTTTAATGGTTAAAAAATTTTGGTAGCAATTATTGTAAAACAACATAACTTTCAAAATAGTTAATACATGAGAGGAAATATTTTCCTGTAGTTTACGGTTATTACAAGCATAAGAAAACAGTTTTTCTTTGTGACGTTTCAGGAGAACACATGCTCCTTTCATCAGACATTTATTTTTGTTTTGACTAAAGATACAGTTATAACAATGGTTAGTAATTTTTTAAACAATGAGAGGAAATTGCATTAGAACATGATTTTTTAAAAATTAATTTGGTGCACCAAAGCATTCTAGTGTAAATAGGTAAAGAATTTAGGGTAACAGTTCGTTATATCGGAGACACATTAAAATTGGATATTTTGTGTTTCGCATGGTTCGTACTTACCAATTGTGTATTGTGAAACATAGTTCAAGGTGCCATTATGCTTTTTACACAAAAACAAACACAATTTTTCATATAGAGAGTAGTTTTTATTATTCCTTTTTTCGCTTCCGTAACACACAGTATGGTGGGCAGAGGTTGACTACTGTTGTAGGTATGCAGTGTTTCCAACCTTCTTTACCGAAAAATACCTACTATCATGTTCGTCACGTGTGCAAATTGTATATTATGCATGGGTAGCTGACGGATAGCCCCACAAACCATTTCTGATAAGGTTAGGTTAGGCAAGCATAGTTTAAAAAAAGGGGGGGTTGGAAACTGACGGGGTTACATCATCAAACGTATGTAGCATCCAGTTCACGTAGCGAAGGCAATGGCACTTGTGCGTTGCTGAGATGTTTCTCTTGAAAAATACATGATTTCCCGGTCAAATAGATTCCAGGATGAAAGAAAATACCTCGATGAACGTTGTAAGTAGTTTCTTCTGTAAAAACGAAGAAATGTGTCTCCGATATAACGAACTGTTATCGAGGTTAGCAAAGTTTGCTATGATGCCAGGAGTTAAGGGTTCAAATCCTTCCCAGGACATGGATGTTATTGTGAGTGTCCTTTCGTTAATTTAAACATGTCATTCCTCATCCCCATCTTCATGATTAGCCAAACGTAGCAGAAGACCAATGCAATAAATAAATCAATAAATAGGTTAAAAAAATATGTGAACAGAGCATTTTTATTTTAAATCTATAATCCCATATAGTTGGTCCTTTCATTATTGTGTGATTTTAGGTATGACTTGAGATGACCGGACCCCTCTCCGATTTTCTTCATATTTGACATACTCACTAATTGAGGCCTCCTAAACACGAATCTGAAGTTAAAATTTCTCGGTCACGTCTAGAAATTGCGAACCATTGACGCTAGCCTCACGAGCCATTGGCACGTGATTAGGTTAGTTTCGGTTAGGTTAGGCAAACATAGTTAAAATTTGGTGTCGTGGTAGTATCAGGATCTAGAAATTGGAAATAATTGCGAACCATTTGCACGTGGTTAGGTTAGTTCTGTTAGGTTAGGCAAACATAGTTAAAATTTGGTGTCGTGGTAGTATCAGGCATATATATATATTTGTTTGTGAAACAAAAAAATTCTCGAAAATCGACAGTTTCCATTCCGAAAACTAACACCTTATTTTCGCTTATTTTGCAATTTCTAGACATTTCCTACAAATTTTAACTTCAGATTCGTGATTAGGAGGCCTCAATTAGTGAGTATGCCAAATGTGAAGAAAATCGGAGAGGGGTCCGGTCATCTCAAGTCGTTCCGTGATTTCTAATCCAAATTGTTACAAATGTCAACATTTCTTTTTTGTTATCAACAGGAATGCAAGGTATATTCTGGAGTGTGTCAAATTGTGATGTGTGTAACTTTTAAGAATTTCTTGAAATTCTCATTGAATGAAATTTCTGTAAATTTGAGGTGTAAGCAAATGTGATGTGAGTGGTTGTCTTATACATAGATATTACATGAGCAGCTAACAGCAGCTTGGTGTTACATGCTAAAAACACCAAACCTACTAGCATATGCATCTGATAGCAAAAACAAACATCTGAAAAGGTTAGGGTGGTTATGTTTGATTTATTTCTGATCTCAGATGCAGGTGTGAGTAGGTTAGGTAGGTCACGGTTTGGTGCTTTTACCATACTCCAAGTTGCTGTCACTAGCAGCTTATAGATAATGCAAATGAATGTTGTTGTTTTTTTGCCAGGTGGTGGCAGTACTAGTCCATCTTCTTGGCAACAAACAATGAATGACTGTCTGCTGAGAATTCCATACAGTATAACATGGGACATGAAAATCGTCCTTAAAGAAAAAAGAAGTAACATGTAGGCCTATCTTTTATGTTTCCGTAGTATGTGCATTCAGTCAGAAATCAAATTCATATGTACAAATGTAGCATGTAACATGACAATATTTTATTCATCAATTAAAAGTTTGGCCAAGTTCAAGGCATGAACAATTTTTGAGCCCAAAAACATTCAAAAGTTTGTTCTAATAATTAGTGACATTTGTAATCCGTGAACTTTGAACTTAATTTTCGCTAGTGATTCCAATTGTTCAGATTCTACTTTACTAGGTTCGATACTCAGTGGAGGTACATAGTGGCCCGATTAGCTGGGAATTTCTATTTACAACTGTTATCAATTGTACTCTTGGAAATCTACTGAAACTGAATGGTTTTCTACCAAACACCTACAGTAGATCTAATGTACAGGAAAGAGAAAAAATAATAGGCAAATAGTTCATATCTATGACGCTTGTCTGGTTAAGGCAACTAACTAACCCGGTACGTTAATGTATAAGTTAATGGAAGCGCGTGGTAAATATACCCTCGTTAGCGCCTGCTCCATGCAAGGGTCACAAACACCTTCCGACACTACCTTTTCGTTGGGCAAGTATGTTTCAAACATGCAAATCACCAACAGAAAGGCAACGTCCTGTTCCGCTAAACGCAGGAATCCGAGGAACGGTCAAAAATCACGAAGATTCCGTTCCAATTAGTACTTTGCTTATTTATGCTGTCAACAGAAATTTTCCTGTAACAAATGACGACACAAAGAAACTTAATCACAATTAACCCTTTTAATACTAATTGATTAAACAGGCATGCATAATTTATTATTCACTGTAATCTTCAAAAGAAGAAAAAAAGGGGGGGTAGAACAGTCAAAAGATGTACACGACTTTAATCATTCAAGGACAGTATCCTTGTTCTTATTCAAAAACCTATATATATATATATTGCATTCTTTCAATGTGCTCGATTTAACTCTAACAGGACAGAAGCAAGCAAGCAAAGATAAAAGAAAAAGGACTTCAATTTTAACCTCCTTTTATTTCAACAGTTTTAGACTATCTTAACTTTTTAATAACAACGTGAAAGTTAAATATTATTTACATGACCCTCAACCTCTCTTTTTAAGAGGGGGACTATTCTTTACAAACGAGTACCGGGAACACGTCCAATTGTAAATCTACGTTCCCGTAACTGTACTACTTAACAAAAGGCAACACAATGCCGATAACAATCTACGGAGGTGTTCTTCAATAACAATGAATCCTTAACAACTACGTACAATCATGCATATGTACATTACATATATATGTATATATATATTGTGCATGGCTTTGAGGCTACTGCTTAAGGTGTTCCGGGGATATGACTTATTAAAGAGGGAAAAGGGGAAGAATTACAAAAAAATGAGCAGTGTCATTTGACGAACGCGATTTAAAACGTTGCTTCCTTTCTTTCAACAAGGTCTATACAGCAATTCCTTGCGTAAAGAAAAACAAATTTATTTTCTTGTGTCACAATCGATTATTCAGTCCCCAAAAGTCATGAGAATAGTCAGCTAATCGCTCTTTCTTTGGGATTGGACTTTTATACGAAATATTGGAGCAAAAATGCCTAACGCTTCGTGTTGGGCGTACTTTGACTTGGTATTATTATCAGTTACAAAAAACGCATGCATAAATTATTAGAGTTCACTATCCGAAGCACTGTACCAATATACTCGGCACGTTAATTTATATCCATTAGTCAAAAAAGGGGGGGGGTAATGTGTTGGAGAAGAAACTCCAAACAAACAGCTCGCTCAACAATCACAAGAGAGGGGGGTAATTGTACAGTTCAAAAAGGGTAAGTCGGTAACAGGATCGAAATCTATAAATGTCCACTATACCTTAATGCAATCCTTCTGATGGTCCATATCACAATCACAAGCACATGGTCTGGATCACGTAACTGCATTCGTGCGCCTCTTCACGAGTCTAGAAATCGTGGCTTCCTTTGTTGTATTCCCATCTCACCATTGCAATTCGTGGGCGAAGGAATTGCGTGTAGGCAAGGCGATCCTGTTCCGCTGCTAGTCGACTGTATGTGGCTGTTTCGAAGACCGGATGCGAACTGTGCTATTGACGATCGGGAATCGTGCAAGAAAAAGGGGAAGGGGAGAGGAGAGTATAGTTTAGCTTATCTACGACAGATGGCAACACCATCGAAATGCCATAGCGCTATCGTATTTTGCGGTAGAGAGTTTATTTTCTCCGAAATAAACTCTATAGACGTACGACAAGGTACGAGTAATATTCCCAAATTGAATATATTATATTTGGAATGTTACATATCTTTTCATTTTTTTCATTCCACATCATATGTTGCTTTAAAGAATGGAATTCTGTTGAAGTGAAGCACATATTGTCCTCCACTTTTTTTACATTTTCATTTAAATTTCACATTGTGTAGAACAGACCAAATAAAAACTGTTATGGACAACTCGCCTACCATTTCTTTAACATATTTGCTGTAAATATAAATTGTCATTCCTCATGATAAACGATTTGTTTTCATATCTGCTTGAAAATCTACACACAGTAGATGTTTCAAAACACCTGTTGATGTACTGAAAACAGTACAGAAGAGACACTAAAAGTGTAAATCATTTCTTTAGTATTATTTTTAATGTGTATGTAATGTGCTTAGCATAAGATGATGGCTGCTCAGCAGGGCTATTTGTGCATAAAGTTGAGTAAAGAGAAACAGTTCGTACGAAACTGGCAACGTTAATCTTAATGGATTTGAACAGGTTAAGAAAACGTAGACGTTCCTGCTACGAACAACTAACTTAAGAAAATGTAATGCCAAACAACTAAAAATTTGACATTTGTAAAAAGAAGAAAATTGAGTTTTCACGAGATATTCAATGGGTGGATAATTTAATGGTTTCTTACTCCCTGCATTTTAGATAATAATGGCAAAGCATGAAAAATCAGCTGCCCCATCCTGTGGCCGAGTGGTTAGCACACCGCGCTGCGACGCCAAGGGTCCCGGGTTCGAATCCCGGTCGGGCTTGGTTGTTTGTGAATGTCCATTCATCTATTTCATCACTCATCCCATCTTCAAAATTAGCCAAGAGGCACAAAACGCGAAGTAAAATAAACTGGTACTACTTTACTATACCGGAGACACCTATCAATGTTTTATTTCGCAATTTTTTACATTGCTAACGTACTATTCTGCATTGCGGAACATTTCTTTAGGTGAAATAATGAATTTCTAACGAAAATAATGTCTATTTCTTACAATAACGAGTACTTACTGTTGTTCCTTATTTCCCACAAACTTTCACGGGCAGCCCCAAAAATTCACGATAGCCTCACGAACCATCACGGGGACGAGGTATGCCTACTAGGTTAGGTTAGGCTTGTTAGGTTAGTTTCCATTAGCACTCCTTTCGTTCAATTTAGCATATACGGAAAATACGAGAGGGTATTGTGCTCTCGTGCAGAAAGCAAATGGCGGCAGCAGCAATAGCGCGTTGGAAATAGATTTTCGTAGAAAACCACATGCTTTCGCATTAAAATGGACCAAAACTACATTCCCGAACATCAACAACGCTACAGAAAATGATTTGCGTAAGTACTTTCTCGTGTAAATTTGAAGAACTCCGTCTCCGGTATAGTAAAGTGTTACCAATAAACTAAATCAATCAATCATGAAAAATCAGCTGCCTTTACATTTTGCATCATTCAATTGCAACACATAAGAAAAATAGTATTCCTTAGTTCTGCCGCATATGTTTCAACAGTGACATACAGTAGAAGGTAAGGTAAAACATAGCATCTGTTATTAAATTTCGTGTATTTACACACAATTGCTTTAATTCAACGAGTATTTTCACTTTATACAAATTACTTTGCGGTTACGCGTACATTACGATTACTTCGCAGTTTTAACAAACTAAACTAGTTTTCTGTGCATTCTGCGTAAACAAACAACTTTCGGAATCTCGAAGTACGACAAGCATCGATAATGTCAAGGAAATAGCACAACAATCGATTAAAATATCGATTATTTTCATAAATATTGCTTAGTTTCGCCAAGTTCACCACTTTCCTTGTAGCCGTGCGCTGTAGACAATTAAAGATGTAGTCGATTCTTAGTAGACGGTTTCGTGAATCGCACTTTACTACATCTTTTACTACTAAAAACTACTACTTCGTTGTAGACTCGATTTTGTAGTCATTTTCGTGAATCGCCCTGCTGAATTTGCGATTCTTGAAACTGTCTACAGCGGTCTACAGGCTACAGTGGACTACATATCGGGCCACAGTTGTAGACAGTTCTTGTAGGACCCTTTTTAACCCTCCTAGAGCGGGCTACAGCGAACTACATTCGTCATATTCTGTGTTTGTGTATGACATCCAACTTCAAATTAGAAAATAGAGCTACCAAAATGGCCCATAATCTGTGTTTTCACGTTTTCGAAAAGCAGAAGGAAATGACAGTGGGCATTTGTGTGTACTTAAAACACATCTTAGAGATATCGGAAATCCTTTTTCTGTTTCGAAAATATCTTCATAGTAATTTGTCACTGAACAGGAGGTGCCGAATTGATCAAAATTTTGGAACCTCATTTTCCCGACAAAAGGACTGTTTCTCTCAACCTCCTGTAATCCAAGTTAGTAATAATAATAATTATCGATATCTTGCACTAATTTATATGAAAATACACTTGCACGAGCAGATTAAGTTTGGTAGGCATAATTTGTTAGCACCTCTTTGCAGGCATTCCTGCTTGTGCACAATACATTTCAAAACATAATTTATCTTGTAATTAATACTTTGTGAACTTTTAACTGTGCTAATTAGTTTCTCCAAGTTTCTAACTTACTTCGACAATCATTTCCAGTTTTGTAAACACTTCCTAATACTCCTATAAAATTTGTGAAAAATCATGAAACATTCGGAACTGTTACCTGGGATTTCCTGCGATTTAAAAACAGCAATTTCATCTTCTACAGACCATAAATAATAACCACTCATTTTGAATCTTATGCATCCCATAAGCCATGCCAAAATCGTAATTATATGGAAGTCAAGTCCCAACAGTACGCAGTTTGGTTTTGTATGAACGTGCTTGCAGGCAGACGGATGAGAAGAAGCAGCACAAACTTAAGTGAAAAAAAATGTCCATGGAAAAAAAATGTGCATAGATTATCGATGGCTGTAACAGGACAAAAGTAAACGGAAGAGTACAAATAGAGAAAACCATTCTGAAAAGAAATGAAAACTCTTGATAGGCTACTTAAGGTTGCTAAATCATACAAACGCATGCATCAAAAATGTTCACAGTACACACACCACTTATCATAGCAGCCTATATTTTTGCCAGTTATGTACAAACGTTGTGATGATGTTTTTATTATTGTTATTTATCCATGTAGTGTAATTGATACTATTATAAACTCAACAAATGATGAGCCCCCCTCAAGCAGATTTGGCTACACTTAAAACAAGCTCAACATGCCCATATGAGCTTATTGGTCAAGTGTGGTACTCTGTCTAATCCAAGATTTTCGTAAAAATGCCCTCGGGAATTTCCCGAAACTACAGTGTACAAATGATGACCCCCTCAGATTGATTTGCCCACACTTACAAAAGTTGCATCAGCCAGATTCTTGTCCATAAGCTTGTTAAAAATATGCCCCTCTTGATATTGTTTTGGATACACTTGAAATTAAGCCAAAATCCTCATAAAACCCACACACACCCACACACACACCTACACACACACACACCCACACACACACACACACACACACACACAAAGTATACAAAGCACACTGCTGAACCCAACTGATATTTTTTATTAAGCATAGAATTTTGATTTGAACCCCAAGAAATTTTATATAAATACCAAAGCCAAAAATATTAACACACATACACACACACACACACACACACACACAAAATATACAAAGCACACTGCTGAACCCAACTGATATTTTTATTAAGTATAAAGTTTTGATTTGAACCCCAAGAAATTTTATATAATAAACAACACCAAAAATGCCGAATCAAAAATATTGTAATCAATGCAATAAGAATATATCCAGCCCCAATTGGGCTAGGCATCAAAATAATTGTGATCTAGATAAATGCAGAACTCTCACAAAAATATGCACAAAATGCCATAGAGAAATAGCATGCAATACTTCACATATAAACATACAGATACTTCTGCACAATCATCAACATTGCCAAACAAAATTGATTGGAAATATTTGTGTGATTGCCCTGTATAGCTTGGATTGCAAGGCCAAATTTTGTAATTGTTGTATTTCTGAAGGGTGTAATAATATGTATGAAATTTACTTGCTGCTGATCGGCCATGGTGCTTGCATACAGATGCTTGTGATTTTTTTTGATGTGCCTTGAAAAATATGTGGGGCCAACAAACATGCCACAATACATGCACTGTTTTTTCATCTCGTTGCTACATATTGAAAACACCATTGGGTGATATTTATAGAAGAATCTTAAGATAATAATAGGCCTACATATATTGTATTTAATGTAAGCACCATACTCTTCTTGTGAATACACACAAAATATTGATTGTGCACAATAGGCCCTGCCTCACAATTCACAGGATGATGTACAAGGGTTCCTGTTTTTTTTTTTTTGCAACCCTATACAAGTATGGGTAGAATTGTGGTGGTGCATTTTCAGACCATATCTGCATAATTTTATATACTAGGCACTTGTGTTGGGCAGGGATGTGATGAATACAAACATGATCTGATTCAACTTCTCTCTCCATAACAATAAATGTGATCTCAGATTTTCAAGTTTTGTATAATTTAATTTGTTTTTACTGTGATTTTCAAGCTTTTCCTGTATTGCCGTGTCGATAAATTTTATGCAAGATTCCACAGTGTTTTGGTAATTTTGTATTCTAAAAATGAGCTCCTGCAGATATGTTTCCACTTCCATTCTGGCTATGATCATAAACAATCACACAGATACGAACAGGTATGAACCTAACAAATTTGAAAGCATCCAGTACATGTGCCCTTTAAATTGTATAGGTAATTTTTTAGACAATTTACCTGCCACATATGAGCTTGAGTGCAGATTGAAACTCTCATTTGACAAAACAACAGAGATACTGGACAGAACAAAATTAAATTCTCAAAATACTCTGTGGAGCAAAATATTCAGCAGGGATGGGCTCAGGATCCGGCCATGTGGAAACATGCAAGGCAAGAATGCACTTTCTGCATTCACAGTGAATATTGGGTCCCAGCTTATGTACTGCACCCTTTCCAGAGAAACAAGCCTGTTCTCCATAGAGGAGATGGAAGAGCATATGTGCCCCCTGTGTTCCAACTATATTATTGAATTGTATGTGAACACTCCATTTCAGATAAGATACAATTTTCTGTGCACAACATTTGAAGATTGGAATGTAACAGGTTATGTCTACAAAACCCCATCCACACTGTATGGTGGGGGCCTCTTGGAGCTTGATCAGCAATTTGAAACACCTGCCCAGGCTCTGAGTATTATAGGGAAAATGAGTGGCAATTTATTTGATTTTGTGACTGATTTGTGGCCCCTGTCATGGAACACATATTACCTATCTGAATTCTATCCAAAATTTCAGATACACAATGAGGTGAGATTCAGAAACCAGCCCAATATGAGCAAGCCCATAACAACAAAATTCACAGTGCCCACAGTTATGGCATCAATGGCAAGCATGGAGTTGTTTGCAGAAAATACAAGATATGTTGCCTCCAAATGGGACGGGATTCCTGTATGTATCATGTTTACAAGCCCATATCTGTGCCAGGTGACAAATCCATGCACAAACATACATCATACCCTTAAAGCAAATATTGTGGATCAGGTGCCGCCTCTGTTCTGTATTCTTATGGGAGAGCTCATACAAATATCTGTCAATAAGATTATTATTATTGTGTACAATGTTAATACATATTTTTCAAACTGGGATGCACACAAGCAGTGGCTTATAGACAGCATGACCGGAAACAGCATAGGTGAATACATGAATATGACCAATACAATACAATTCTTCATACAATATCAATATTTCCTAAAATACAATCCCTATGAAATCATAGATATGAATCAATTCATATCCAATATGATTAGATGCTATGCTCTTGACAAAAATTTTGTGGATGGATTGATTCTAATAGGACACAAAAAATTCTACAAGATAAAATTGCAAGACAAACACACAGTGGACATTATGACAGACAACAGGGTTGTGGAATATTTAATTCCCGACATGTCTGTTGTGAAGATCAGAACTGATAAATCTGTTGGGAATACAAATGGGGAGTTATATCAAATATGGAATGTTTTTAATTATTATAATAAACTATTGAATAGATTAGGGATCATAGAGCATGGTCCGAGTGAAGCAACAGCCCAGAACATTTAATGAGAGATTTGCCCCCAAAAATATCAAGAGAAAAACAAAACCGGCATGTGATGATACAGTGTTGGGTGGGGCATTGAATTATCTGAGCAGCCAGGAGTGGGAAGAATTTATAAGATTAAATTGCCCCGATAAAACATATGTAAAAACATTGCCAAGTTTTGTGCTCGGCATGTTATGTGAGAATCAAAATTATTGGCAGATTCAAAACAAGAGTGTAAAATGTATATGCGGTGCAGATTACAGTGCATGTTTTGACATTTCAGAGGCCAAAATTTTGCTCAAGAAGCCAGTTCCTGTTCCACTGCCCCCTAGGAACAAGTTTTTCCTGTCAAAATGTAGGCCTGACAACAAGTACAGAGAAATTATAAAATCTGCATCTGTGTGCAGGGAGACAAAACCTGTTGTTGTTCCATTCAGGGGAGCAAGAATGATGCTTCCACCACCAGGCATGTATGTTCCCGACCTACCCAATAAATTTAGGGTATCATATTTTCACAGCAGGGGAACAGGTAGCAGCAGAACAAGCCTCAATCCTGATGAAAAATTTGAAGTAGGCAAGAAGGGCAAAAATGAGCCAGGTGTCAGGAAGCCCATAAGATTAAACATGAGGAATATTATCCACGATGAAACAGATGTGAATATGCCCATGAGAACATCTCACTATGAGAATTTGCTAAGAGATTGCCTGTTGTGCATTTTGTTTGCAAGAAAAAATACAAAACTCACAGCCATATCAAGCAATTTGAGGCATCAAATTGTTCTTCCTAGGAGAACAAAATTTTTCAGGTGCCTTCCCCCCAGAGGATTTCTAGATGTAAATCTGAGAACAAATGATGTGTTCCTGCTAGATGAGAATACAAATTGGGAAAATCTGAGGCAGAACAGATGTACAATTTGAACATGATCCCGGGCCAGCATTTCTAAGAGCATGCCTGATGCCATTCCTGAGAATCTGTAAGTAGGGCTCCCTGGCATCTGCCCTGATGTGCAGAGTGTTAATCTGTATGGATCCATCCTCACTGTTGTACCTAACATTGAAGGGAGGTGCAAGTTTGTATTTGATGAGGCCTCTCAAAAAATCATTGATGTAGTATTGAAATTCCAGAATTGTTTTTTGGATTTGGTGGGGCCTCAGATTTTCCCAATTTGTATTCTCATCTAGCAGGAACACATCATTTGTTCTCAGATTTACATCTAGAAATCCTCTGGGGGGAAGGCACCTGAAAAATTTTGTTCTCCTAGGAAGAACAATTTGATGCCTCAAATTGCTTGATATGGCTGTGAGTTTTGTATTTTTTCTTGCAAACAAAATGCACAACAAGCAATCTCTTAGCAAATTCTCATAGTGAGATGTTCTCATGGGCATATTCACATCTGTTTCATCGTGGATAATATTCCTCATGTTTAATCTTATGGGCTTCCTGACACCTGGCTCATTTTTGCCCTTCTTGCCTACTTCAAATTTTTCATCAGGATTGAGGCTTGTTCTGCTGCTACCTGTTCCCCTGCTGTGAAAATATGATACCCTAAATTTATTGGGTAGGTCGGGAACATACATGCCTGGTGGTGGAAGCATCATTCTTGCTCCCCTGAATGGAACAACAACAGGTTTTGTCTCCCTGCACACAGATGCAGATTTTATAATTTCTCTGTACTTGTTGTCAGGCCTACATTTTGACAGGAAAAACTTGTTCCTAGGGGGCAGTGGAACAGGAACTGGCTTCTTGAGCAAAATTTTGGCCTCTGAAATGTCAAAACATGCACTGTAATCTGCACCGCATATACATTTTACACTCTTGTTTTGAATCTGCCAATAATTTTGATTCTCACATAACATGCCGAGCACAAAACTTGGCAATGTTTTTACATATGTTTTATCGGGGCAATTTAATCTTATAAATTCTTCCCACTCCTGGCTGCTCAGATAATTCAATGCCCCACCCAACACTGTATCATCACATGCCGGTTTTGTTTTTCTCTTGATATTTTTGGGGGCAAATCTCTCATTAAATGTTCTGGGCTGTTGCTTCACTCGGACCATGCTCTATGATCCCTAATCTATTCAATAGTTTATTATAATAATTAAAAACATTCCATATTTGATATAACTCCCCATTTGTATTCCCAACAGATTTATCAGTTCTGATCTTCACAACAGACATGTCGGGAATTAAATATTCCACAACCCTGTTGTCTGTCATAATGTCCACTGTGTGTTTGTCTTGCAATTTTATCTTGTAGAATTTTTGTGTCCTATTAGAATCAATCCATCCACAAAATTTTTGTCAAGAGCATAGCATCTAATCATATTGGATATGAATTGATTCATATCTATGATTTCATAGGGATTGTATTTTAGGAAATATTGATATTGTATGAAGAATTGTATTGTATTGGTCATATTCATGTATTCACCTATGCTGTTTCCGGTCATGCTGTCTATAAGCCACTGCTTGTGTGCATCCCAGTTTGAAAAATATGTATTAACATTGTACACAATAATAATAATCTTATTGACAGATATTTGTATGAGCTCTCCCATAAGAATACAGAACAGAGGCGGCACCTGATCCACAATATTTGCTTTAAGGGTATGATGTATGTTTGTGCATGGATTTGTCACCTGGCACAGATATGGGCTTGTAAACATGATACATACAGGAATCCCGTCCCATTTGGGGGCAACATATCTTGTATTTTCTGCAAACAACTCCATGCTTGCCATTGATGCCATAACTGTGGGCACTGTGAATTTTGTTGTTATGGGCTTGCTCATATTGGGCTGGTTTCTGAATCTCACCTCATTGTGTATCTGAAATTTTGGATAGAATTCAGATAGGTAATATGTGTTCCATGACAGGGGCCACAAATCAGTCACAAAATCAAATAAATTGCCACTCATTTTCCCTATAATACTCAGAGCCTGGGCAGGTGTTTCAAATTGCTGATCAAGCTCCAAGAGGCCCCCACCATACAGTGTGGATGGGGTTTTGTAGACATAACCTGTTACATTCCAATCTTCAAATGTTGTGCACAGAAAATTGTATCTTATCTGAAATGGAGTGTTCACATACAATTCAATAATATAGTTGGAACACAGGGGGCACATATGCTCTTCCATCTCCTCTATGGAGAACAGGCTTGTTTCTCTGGAAAGGGTGCAATACATAAGCTGGGACCCAATATTCACTGTGAATGCAGAAAGTGCATTCTTGCCTTGCATGTTTCCACATAGCCGGATCCTGAGCCCATCCCTGCTGAATATTTTGCTCCACAGAGTATTTTGAGAATTTAATTTTGTTCTGTCCAGTATCTCTGTTGTTTTGTCAAATGAGAGTTTCAATCTGCACTCAAGCTCATATGTGGCAGGTAAATTGTCTAAAAAATTACCTATACAATTTAAAGGGCACGTGTACTGGATGCTTTCAAATTTGTTAGGTTCATACCTGTTCGTATCTGTGTGATTGTTTATGATCATAGCCAGAATGGAAGTGGAAACATATCTGCAGGAGCTCATTTTTAGAATACAAAATTACCAAAACACTGTGGAATCTTGCATAAAATTTATCGACACGGCAATACAGGAAAAGCTTGAAAATCACAGTAAAAACAAATTAAATTATACAAAACTTGAAAATCTGAGATCACATTTATTGTTATGGAGAGAGAAGTTGAATCAGATCATGTTTGTATTCATCACATCCCTGCCCAACACAAGTGCCTAGTATATAAAATTATGCAGATATGGTCTGAAAATGCACCACCACAATTCTACCCATACTTGTATAGGGTTGCAAAAAAAAAAAAAACAGGAACCCTTGTACATCATCCTGTGAATTGTGAGGCAGGGCCTATTGTGCACAATCAATATTTTGTGTGTATTCACAAGAAGAGTATGGTGCTTACATTAAATACAATATATGTAGGCCTATTATTATCTTAAGATTCTTCTATAAATATCACCCAATGGTGTTTTCAATATGTAGCAACGAGATGAAAAAACAGTGCATGTATTGTGGCATGTTTGTTGGCCCCACATATTTTTCAAGGCACATCAAAAAAAATCACAAGCATCTGTATGCAAGCACCATGGCCGATCAGCAGCAAGTAAATTTCATACATATTATTACACCCTTCAGAAATACAACAATTACAAAATTTGGCCTTGCAATCCAAGCTATACAGGGCAATCACACAAATATTTCCAATCAATTTTGTTTGGCAATGTTGATGATTGTGCAGAAGAAGTATCTGTATGTTTATATGTGAAGTATTGCATGCTATATTCTCTATGGCATTTTGTGCATATTTTTGTGAGAGTTCTGCATTTATCTAGATCACAATTATTTTGATGCCTAGCCCAATTGGGGCTGGATATATTCTTATTGCATTGATTACAATATTTTTGAATCGGCATTTTTGGTGTTGTTTATTATATAAAATTTCTTGGGGTTCAAATCAAAACTTTATACTTAATAAAAATATCAGTTGGGTTCAGCAGTGTGCTTTGTATATTTTGTGTGTGTGTGTGTGTGTGTGTGTGTGTATGTGTGTTAATATTTTTGGCTTTGGTATTTATATAAAATTTCTTGGGGTTCAAATCAAAATTCTATGCTTAATAAAAAATATCAGTTGGGTTCAGCAGTGTGCTTTGTATACTTTGTGTGTGTGTGTGTGTGTGTGTGGGTTTTATGAGGATTTTGGCTTAATTTCAAGTGTATCCAAATCAATATCAAGAGGGGCATATTTTTAACAAGCTTATGGACAACAATCTGGCTGATGCAACTTTTGTAAGTGTGGGCAAATCAATCTGAGGGGGGTCATCATTTGTACACTGTAGTTTCGGGAAATTCCCGAGGGCATTTTTACAAAAATCTTGGATTAGACAGAGTACCACACTTGAGCAAAAAGCTCATATGGGCATGTTGAGCTAGGTTTAAGTGTAGCCAAATCTGCCTGAGGTTGGCTCATCATTTGTTGAGTTTATAATAGTATCAATACTACTACTCCATTCCATTCTCCTTCTTAATTGCCAGCGATGTGGTTAGCACTTCGTGATATGATGCTAGGGGTCTCGGGTTCGAATCCTGGCCTGGGCATGGCTGTTTCTGAGTGTCCATTCATGAATTTCATCATAGCATCCCTGATTCCCATCTTCGCAAATTAGCCAAAAGTGGCTCAAAAGCGAAGTAAAATAAAGCAAATCAAATCAAATCAACCTAACCGTCTCAATTGTTAACATGGGCTTCAATGAAGTCCCATGAGAGCTATTTTTCTTCTTTGTGCAGTGCTCAAGATTTGTGTGAAATATAGTTTTACATAAAATTATTAAGCATTTACTTAATTTATAAATAAAATTCACAGAACAATAATTATGCATTTATTATGAAACAATTTTTATAACGATCGTGCATTAATACAAATTGTTGAAACATATGTCATTTTAAAATTAGATGTGGATAAAAATTGTACTTTACAGTAGGTTTTATTTACACATTGTATACTTAGGACATAGTGCAGATAGAGCACGTTGTATACTTAGGGCATATTGTAGATAGAGTACATATTATCTGCTAGAACAAAACAGTACACTGTACTGACACAAACACATGTAAACATTTAGAGTTTGTTGTGACGCTTATGTGTTCATTACCATGTGCAAACTATATATATATTTTTTATTTTTCTCAGGTTCGAAGTTCATTCTGGCTTCCCTGGGATCCAGAGTCAGGAGCATTAATGCAAGGCACGGTATGGAATTTGTGCTTGGGAAGTGTATTGTACATAAAACTTCTCAGTTCAAATCCTGTATCAGCCAGCATAAAACATCTTTCGATGCATATAAAATATTAGGGATATCACTATTATAAACAAGAAGCACTATATTTCCTCTATTGGCAACCCCTTAGCACATTCATGTTTAATTATGTAACACTACTTATTTTTTAACGGTTAAAAAATTGTGGTAGCAATTATTGTAAAACAACATAACTTTCAAAATAGTTAATACATGAGAGGAAATTGCATTAGAACATGATTTTTTTAAAATTAATTTGTTGCACCAAAGCATTCTAGTGTAAATAGGTAAAGAGGTTAGGGTAACAGTTCGTTATATCGGAGACACATTAAAATTGGATATTTTGTGTTTCGCATGGTTCGTACTTACCAATTGTGTATTGTGAAACATAGTTCAAGGTGCCATTATGCTTTTTACACAAAAACAAACACAATTTTTCACATAGAGAGTAGTTTTTGTTATTCCTTTTTTCGCTTCTGTAACACACAATATGATGGGCAGAGGTTGACTACTATGCAGTGTTTCCAACCTTCTTTACCGAAAAATACCTACTATTGTGTTCGTCACGTGTGCAAATTGTACATTATGCACGGGTAGCTGACGGATAGCCCCACGAACCATTTCTGATAAGGTTAGGCTAGGTTAGGCAAGCATAGTTAAAAAAAGGGGGGTTGGAAACTGACAGGGTGTTACATCATCAAACGTATGTAGCATCCAGTTCACGTAGAGAAAGCAATGGCACTTGTGTGTCGGTGAGATGTTTCTCTTGAAAAATACATGATTTCCCGGTCAAATAGATTCCAGGATGAAAGAAAATACCTCGACGAACGTTCTAATTAGTTTCTTCTGTAAAAATGAAGAAATGTGTCTCCGATATAACGAACTGTTATCGAGGTTAGCAAAGTTTGCTATGATGCCAGGAGTTAAGGGTTCAAATCCTTCTCAGGACATAGATGTTATTGTGAGTGTCCTTTCGTCAATTTAAACATGTCATTCCTCAACCCCATCTACATGATTACCCAAAAGTAGCAGAAGACCAATGCAATAAATAAATCAATAAATAAGTTAAAAAAATATGTGAACAGAGCATTTTTATTTTAAATCTATAATCCCATATAGTTGGTTCTTTCATTATTGTGTGATTTTGGGTATGACTTGAGATGACCGGACCCCTCACTGATTTTCTTCATATTTGACATACTCACTAATTGAGGCCTCCTAATCACGAATCTGAAGTTAAAATTTCTCGGTCACGTCTAGAAATTGCGAACCATTGATGCTAGCCTCACGAACCATTGGCACATGGTTAGGTTAGTTTCGGTTAGGTTAGGCAAACATAGTTTAAATTTGGTGTCGTGGTAGTATCAGGATCTAGAAATTGGAAATAATTGCGAACCATTGGCGCGTGGTTAGGTTAGTTCAGTTAGGTTAGGCAAACATAGTTAAAATTTGGTGTCGTGGTAGTATCAGGAATATATATATATATTTGTTTGTGAAACAAAAAAATTCTCAAATAGACAGTTTCCATTAGGAAAATTAATGCCTTATTTTAGCTTATTTTGCAATTTCTAGACGTTTCCGACAAATTTTAACTTCAAGTTTCTTGATTAGGAGGCCTCAATTAGTGAGTATGCCAAATGTGCAGAAAATCGGAGAGGGGTCCGGTCATCTCAAGTCGTTCCGTGATTTCTAATCCAAATTGTTACAAATGTCAACATTTCTTTTTTGTTATCAACAGGAATGCAAGGTATATTCTGGAGTGTATCAAATTGTGATGTGTGTAACTTTTAAGAATTTCTTGACATTCTCATTGAAAATTATTTCTGTAAATTTGAGGTGTAAACAAATGTGATGTGAGTGGTTGTTTTATACATAGATAATACATGAGCAACTAACAGCAGCTATAGCAGCTTGGTGTTACATGCTAAAAACACCAAACCTACTAGCATATGCATCTAATAGCAAAAACAAACATCTGAAAAGGTTAGGCTGGTTAAGTTTGATTTATTTCTGATCTCAGTTGCAGGTGTGGGTAGGTTAGGTACGTCAGGGTTTGGTGCTTTTACCATACTCCAAGTTGCTGTCACTAGCAGCTTATAGATAATGCAAATGTATGTTGTTTTTTTGCCAGGTGGTGGCAGTTCTAGTCCATCTTCTTGGCAACAAACAATGAATGACTGTGCACTGAGAATTCCATACAGTATAACATGGGACATGAAAATCGTCCTTAAAGAAAAAAGAAGTAACATGTAGGCCTATCTTTTATGTTTCCGTAGTATGTGCATTCAGTCAGAAATCAAATTCATATGTACAAATGTAGCATGTAACATGACAATACTTTATTCACCAATTAAAAGTTTGGCCAAGTTCAAGGCATGAACAATTTTTGAGCACAAAAACATTCAAAAGTGTTTTCTAATAATTACTGACATTTGTAATCCGTGAACAATGAACTTAATTTTCGCTAGTGATTCCAATTGTTCAGATTCTACTTTACTAGGTTCAATACTCAGTGGAGGTACATAGTGGCCCGATTAGCTGGGAATTTCTATTTACAACTGTTATCAATTGTACTCTACTGTTTTCTTAGAAATCTACTGAAACTGAATGGTTTTCTACCAAACACCTAAAATAGATCTAATGTACAGCCAAGAGAAAAAAATAATAGGCAAATAGTTCATATCTTTTCATTTTTTCATTCCACATCATATGTTGCTTTAAAGAATGGAATTCTGTTGAAGTGAAGTACATATTGTCCTCCACTTTTTTTACATTTTCATTTAAATTTCACATTGTGTAGAACAGACCAAATGAAAACTATTATGGACACACTCGCCTACCATTTCTTTAACATATTGGCTGTAAATATAAATTGTCATTCCTCATGATAAACGATTTGTTTTCATATCTGCTTGAAAATCTACACACAGTAGATGTTTCAAAACAGTACAGAAGAGACACTAAAAGTGTAAATCATTTCGTTAGTATTATTTTTAATGTGTATGTAATGTGCTTAGCATAATATGATGGCTGCTCAGCAGGGCTATTTGTGCATAAAGTTGAGTAAAGAGAAACAGTTCCTACGAAACTGGCAACGTTAATCTTAATGGGTTTGAACAGGTTAAGAAAACGTAGACGTTCCTGCTACGAAAGACTAACTTAAGAAAATGTAATGCCAAACAACTAAAAATTTGTAAAAAGAAGAAAATTGAGTTTTCACGAGATATTCAATGGGTGGATAATTTAATGGTTTCTTACTCCCTGCATTATAGATGATAATGGCAAAGCATGAAAAATCAGCTGCCTTTACATTTTGCATCATTCAATTGCAACATAAGAAAAATAGTATTAGTTAGTTCTGCCGCATATGTTTCAACAGTGACATACAGTAGAAGGTAAGGTAAAACATAGCATCAGTTATTAAATTTCGTGTATTTACACACAATTGCTTTAATTCAACGAGTATTTTCACTTTATACAAATTACTTTACGGTTACGCGTACATTACGATTACTTCGCAGTTTTAACAAACTAAACTAGTTTTCTATGCATTCTGCGTAAACATACAACTCTCGGAATCTCGAAGTACGACATGTATCGATAATGTCAAGGAAATAGCACAACAATCGATAAAAATATCGATTATTTCCATAGATATTGCTTAGTTTCGCCAAGTTCACTAAAGTCGCTCCGGCTAGAGTTTGGACTTGAGGAAACCCTGACTTTTCGTCTTCAGTTGTGCTAGTGGGGAGGCGGGAAAAGCGGTGTTGCCAAACGTCTGAGACTCTGATTTTTTTTGTCCAGTCGTACAGGACGTACAGGACATCTTTTCCTGTCAACATGCACCCTTCGCTCGCTCGCATTTCAGGCAGAGGCAGGGAGGCGGAGACCCACGCCTTCGCTTGCTACACCGCGGCAACCGACTTCGCCGTGCTTGGCCTTTTTGTAGGTGGACTCTCTCGAGGGGGGGGGGGCGATGAGCCGAAAACTCGAAATTATTGCGGAGGGTTAGAATTCTATGTAGGGTATTGTGGAGACTGTTCGTATGAACATCTGCACTGCAATCAAGGTTTACGGTCCAGTTACTTCTCGTGGCATATTTCGTTTTGCTCGCCAGTTAAAATGGCACGTCGAGTTCCGATTACTCAATATTATCCATCCTTTATAGTTTATATTAATTTCATTGTTGTCTACACAGCGATATCAAATAGTGAATTGTAAATTGATTGGAAGTGCACTTGTTTTTTACCAGTTTTTGATAAATCAAATGTCAAATATCATATTAATCAACCGTTCCATGTACAAGGTACATTTTCTGAATGACTACAATTTCATCACATAATGAATAACTAAACATAATATAAAGTCCCGTACTACACATGTATGTTTTATTAAGAAAAAAGCTTAATCCTAAGCTGTTTCTGGTAATATAGTTTCGTGCATGAACATTGTAAAAGTATGCATATTTGTTTCTAAAACACAGTACCACGCATTCGGAAATTATTCTTTGCACGGTACGTTCGTACAAGTTTTGAGGATACTGTCTAACAGTGTACTTGTCCTTTTTACCATTTATGATAAATCAAATATAAAATATCGTATTGTATTATACATATTTTTTTCTTTGAAAAATATTTGTACGAAACAAAAACACAACCATTCAGAAACGTCAGAAACACATGCATGAACGGTAATCATACTGGTAAACATTTTACGTGCCTTCTTTTTTTGTCAGTGATTATTTGGAAACAGTAGATTTCTTGTTTGCAATGCCCCATTCACATGTGACTTGCAATATCTACATATTATTTAATTGCCATGGCACAGTAAGTTAAGTTATGCATGGTGTACATTTCGTGAAATGTTCTCGTTTGTTGAGGAAAATTATTATAGCAAACACACGTTCATTTCCACCTTTAGGCCTCTTTTGCAATGCCATTTTAATATAATTAAATCAACCTCCCAAATATCATTTTTGTCTTTAAACCACTTTTAACCGTGGTATCAGTATCGGAAGATATCGGTTGGATTATATTTACCGACACCGGCCGATACTTTTCCAACATTTTAATCTTTTGCGAGGCTTGCAAATATGCTGCAAGCACTTTCAGGGTGTCCTTGAATTTATGCATAATTCCAAGTTTCCGTTATTTTGAACCAATGTTGTATGGAAAAGTGTATTTTGTGATTACGTAATAGTATTTTCAGAATTTGATGTAATTCTTACGTTTAAAGCACAACCCTAATAAATTGATACACACAATTGGAAGTATTTACTTACACACTAATATTTGTCAATATTTTGAACAGCTTTTAATTAATACGCGTCATTTTCAAACAAGGGTATCGGTGAGATAGGTAAGAGAATCAGCATGGTTGTGGATATCCGTTCAACTCTAATAATTATGAAATGTTTTATTACTTATTCTGCCCCACGGGAAAAAATGCAACTTTGTAACATCCACATTTACAATTCAAACCCTCCGAAAAAAATCCTGCTTACTCCAGTGGTACTATAGCATGTTATGATGCGTCTGTCTCCATTAAGCGGGACTTTTCCTTCCCGATGGACATCACGGACGTTCTGATAATTCCCAGAGCAGCTGCTGTTCTCCCAATCACTTTTTTTTAAACGGAATCAAGGGGATTCTCTTTCATTTTCAAAATAAACTCGCACTGCACATACTAATTCACGAGTCTGGCCACGCAGAGGAAAACCACGCCCGACAACTTTTTTTTCTCTTCCGATTTCGCCGGTGTATTCGCGTTAGGCTCATCATCTTTCAGTATAAAAATCACAGATACGAAAAAAAGCACAAACAAACCGCACAATAACGCCGAACTTTTGCTGTCAGGCATACACTTGGCAACGCAGAATACCACGAGAAGTCCCCCTCACCGCGGCAACTGGTCAAAGCCGATTGGTTCAGCGGTTCACGTGACCCTCCCTAACTTTCGACAGAAAAGGCAAAACTAGAATTTCCAAGTCCAAACTCTGGGCGGAAGAATTTTACTTTCCTTGTAGCCGTGCGCTGTTGACAATTAAAGATATAGTCGATTCTTAGTAGACGGTTTCGTGATTTGCACTTTACTACATCTTTTACTACTAAAAACTACTACTTCGTTGTAGACTCGATTTTGTAGTCATTTTCGTGAATCGCCCTGCAGAGGTCTCAGGTTGGGCATGTGAGTGTTCATCAATTTCATGATATCATCGCCCATCCTCATCTTTGCGATTAGCCAAAAGTGGCAGAAATGCGAAGTAAAATAAACCAAATAAATCAATCAAACATTCTCATCTCACTCAAAAACCTTGTGAATCCAATCCAAAATCTACCAATAGAACCTGCAGTGAGTTTCATTTATCTCGTGCATTCATCTGACTAATGCAATTTTCTTACAGCTTGACTTTAGGGTTTAACTTAAAATGGCGTTGTGTTTGTGTTGCATTCGATACCAAAATTAGATTTTAAGCAATTAATATCCAATTATAAGTATACCTAATACATAATCCCCCCCTCTGATAATATCGCAAATTGCACCTTGTTTAAATGTTTAGGAAAAATTTCATTTCACCTAGGAATGATATCGCGATGCGATGAGTCGAAAATTGTCACAGCCTCATCTCGTCTCCTGTGTGGCGAGGTCCTTCTCGTTCTTGTTTGTGTTTATTTTTGTTTCGGTTTCCACTCGGAAGTCATTAAAACTTATTCTAGATTCACTTCATGCTCAGATAGGCTAATCGGGACTCTATTCTCAAAATCTCTTAATATTTAGGTTTAAGTATAGTTTTCCGAATACCCCCTTACAAAGTTATGAAAAATATGGGTGAGATACAGCAGTACATTGTACCCCCAAAGTTGGTGTGTAGTATCTCGTCTCGTTCGTGTAAGTATTTCGTTTTGGAAAATACCATTTTAAATATGCAAAGGAAAATGGGATCACCTTCTGATGAAGATTTGTATCTTATCTTCGAATCGAAGCCACCATTTCTTTAGAAAAGTGTACCCCCCCCCCTACGCAAATTAGCATTCGTCTGCAGCGTGATTTTCTGAGAGCAACTCTGATTCCATCGTTCCACACACATTTTAAACAATTTTCATCTCCTTAGAGAGGTTTCCAAGAACTTAGGTCAATGAACTAACTAGTAGCAACCACAATGTATAGTGGAACCACAAGCAAAACAACCTGCGCACACCCGCGACTTCTGTGCACCGTACTCCCGCGAGGAGGGGAGGGGGAGAGTGGACCTTCCTTATGGCCCGAGCTGAACGGAAGAAGGGAAAGCTGTGCGGGGACTTTTCGTCCAAGGTTTTTTCCTTGTGGTCGCTCAATAGTAGAATAAGTTTAGAATGGTTTGAATTTCTGTGGTAAGGAAGATAATGTTTATAAGTTATAAACAATGTACAATTTTTTATTGAGCGAACTGGAAATAGGTTCTTTTAACAGTAGCACCTTGTGTCTGCTGTCAAATTACCAAAGCGGGGTTACAGAGGATACAACTCTATTTACGGATTTAGGGGGGTACAGTACCCCCTTCAAAAATTTAGGGGGGTACAATGTACCCCTGTACCCCCCCGTTCCTGCGCCACTGCAAATTCATGATTTAACTGAGGAACTCACAAGTTCCAGGTTTGACTCTCGAGCTGGGCATGACTGTTCCTTCGTGAATGTCCTTTCATTGAAGTGAAAGTTGTTTGGAGGAGGAGGGGGGTTTGCTCGAGCCTTTGGGGGAACAGTAGGCCTTAGGGGACACTTCTATTGTTAACGTTAGTGCTGCTCACGAGACGAGACATTTCCCGTCTCATCTCATAAAAGGAGACGGAAAAGCGAATGTTTCGAAATAAGTCGGGACAGACCAAAGTTTCCTCTCGTCTTGTGGGCAGGTTGGGTGATACTTAGATTGTGGTGGTTGGTATTGGTGGTAGTGGGGGTGGGGGAGTTTCTCCTGCACCACTTCGAATACTGCTCGTAGTCATTGTCGCGATTACCCAAAAGTGGGAAGAAATGTGACATTAGAGAAGATACATACTAACCTTTAAACAATATGACGGAAAAGCTACGTAAAAGTAGGACAAATACTACATACATTTGCCATACATAAGTAGTTATGCACCCGCGTAGAGTCCGATAAATCAATTGATTGGAAAAGATCGATCAAAGATCAATTGATGACCAAGCAGTGTGGGCAAGCAAGGGTGGTGGTTTTGAGTGATGACGTCATAAATGGGTGGAGTTTATTTTGTGAGGAAGGATTTGATTGGTGTGACGTCATTGAATGGGTTGTGATTAATTTGTGAGGAGTGTTTTGATTGGTTGAGGAGGAAAAGTCGGTGGCTGTTGGGGAATTTGATAAGACGGTTTCCTGTTGTTAATGATGAGGTGGCGGTTTTCTGGGAATGTTGATATGGGTTGGGGTTTCCTGTTGAGGAAGTGACTACGGTTGGTTTTCTGGGAATGATGATATGGGTTTCCGGTTGGGGGGCGTAAAAAGACTGTTGAAGTTGATAAGAGTCGACGGATGAGAAGATAAAGGAGTTGGAAAGGAAATGTGTTGGGATGTTGAAGTGATATGGAGAGATTGTGGAACACGTGTTGGGACATGTCGGATGTTTCTTGGAATGGGCGTGTAGAAGTTCGTGGGAACGTTGATAAGGTATGACTGTTTGCAGGATACGTTAGTAGGCGTCGGAATGGAGAGCGGGAAAAAGGAAAAGAGCGGATGTGTCTAATTGGTTTTTAGGGGCGTTGGTTATGAGTTTAGTTGAGATAAATGCTATTTGTGTAGGAACATGTGCTGGTTGGGACTGTAAATGCAAAGATAGAGAAAATGTGATACTGTTTTTGCTGGATGGAGAACGGAAGGAAAGAAAAGAAAAAAGTACGTTTCTCCGAAGAGGTGGATGTGTATGTGATACCGGGGGAGGAGGATCGACGAGGTACGTGGGCACTCGACGCTCTGCGCGAGAGGATGCGCAAGGAACTTCAGGGAGAAGTTATCAGCGAGGAAGAGGAGGGGTAGGTAGGTATATAAAAAGTTCCGTTGTGTTTGAATTTCACTATTCACCAGACATCTTCAGCTGTGTACATCATTGGAGATAGTTGTTACCGGAGGAAGCGATAGAACCGCTATTCGAAGGTAAGTATGATGGGTTTGGTGTCCTGGGTGTTGACGTTTTTCGGTGGGGTGATTGGAAAATTATCCCCAGCTGAACCAGTTTCGGATTGTAGTAGTGACGTACCTGCTCCTGAAAGTTTACCGGAATCATCGATACGTCCAGGTGGGAGTACGGAAGAGAATGAGGGTAGTTGTATTAGCGAAGCAGAATTTCGACGTAGTTGGGAGGAAAAAAATGCCGCCCATCATGTATACGAGAAACTAAAACGCTGTAGAGGAAAACGTATCGATGATGACGGTAAACATTCAAGGAGGAGGAGGAAACAGAATATTCTGAAGAATGTTGTGTCTAACCCCTTATATGGCTATACGGAGTACTCTCCATGTAAAACAACGTGTCTGGCATACCCTGCTACGATTTCTGGTCTAGGGAAAGTGAAGTCGTCGGTCAAATCAAAATTGTCTGGTGGGAAGAATTGTGAGTTGCTGATTATAGATGCACCTGTAAGATTCCGAGAATCTCTTCTGGTCACATATTACAGCAGGAATGTATCGCGTGAAAGATGTTTGGAATTGGACAATGATGGATTTGCGATCAGTATGTTCTATTCCCGACATCGTACGCACGGATTATGCGAGACACATTTTGTTACAGAAAGAGCTCCCGTGTACAGCCACTTACCGTACTGTGTGTGGTCGGAGAAAGTAGCAGATGATATAGCTGCACACGGGTACCAGGCAGGGCCGTTCATCGTAGTTACGGGGGTTACCTCAACTAACTGTATATGCCAGGAAACAGAGACGGAGTTAAATTCCGAGCATATAAATGTAGATTATCTGCATGTTCCTCCTCAATGTGTTGCCACAAAATATCTGATGGGAGCCGGCGAGAATTTGAGACATTCTGTTTCAGGCATCGAGATGGTTCGCTATGAGAATTTGGAGGAGCTAGTTAGTGAGGAAATCCCACGTGTCTACCGAGTAGGGTGCCACAAGTCCTACATGATAGTTGATTACTGTGACGTTTCAACGTTAATGCAGATGTTTCGAAAAAGTTACCGAGACTCTGTATTAACGTTGAACGAGATTTTCAAATGGTTCCACACCGGTATATTGTTAAACAACTCGATAGGCACGGTAATGGGTGTGAACGGCCATGTTTTGGATCCTGCGGAATTACTGGAGTACGGTAACGATCCGACAATAAGTGGACTAAAAAGAATATTCATTTTTCTTTCCAGCATATACAAAGTGGAGGAACAGTTTTCCGGAAGTAGAACCCCACCGACACGGCGGTATCCAGATATCATAGAAGAGACGGACACCTCAGAAATTGACGAAGAGTGAACGGTGAGAAAGCATATTGTTTTTGTTCTGTATTCCGGAGTAGGGTATAATTTCCGAAACTGAGGGTAAAATGAAAAGATCGATATTTAAAAATAGTAATAAACGTGTACATATATATTTAAAATGAGCTATGAATACAAAGTTAGAAGCGATAGAATATAAAAAACAGAAAACTCACCGGAGATTCGGTACTTATACCTGTTGAGCTTCTTCTTCTTCTTCTCCGGAAAGTATCTCCACTATCTCCGGTTGGGGGTTATTTCCACCCGAAGATAGTGAAGTAGTAGAGTTACCAGCATTCGGTATCAGGGGGGAGGACAGGCGTGCGAAAAATAGAGCAGAACTCGGAGGGGGAATTTGTGGAAGAGCTGCAGGTTCGAGAGGCACGGGTTCTGTAGCAAGAGTGTGAGTAGTAGAGGTAGAAGGTTTGGAACGGTCGAAAGGTGACGGAGACGTAGGTATCAGAGGGGGTGGGGGGTTTACTGTTGTGGAAGATGAAGAAGTTTGTTTTCGTCTTAAACTCTTCCCTGATGCTAGATGCTGGTAACGTCTTACATGTCTTTTTCGGAGAGTATCGAACCTGTAAATAGATAGAAATATTTTGTGAGAAAATGCATATAAATATATAGAGCGAATTAGTAATGATTAAAATGTTTAAATTTAGAAGAACGTTTGTAAGTATAGAAAAGTATGTTTCTATGTGTGAATCGGGAATTATCAGATACTTTAATCGAAAAATTGTAAATATGCGTGTATAAGAAATTATAATTTGAGAATTCCAGAAAAAATGTATTCCAATATAATAGACGTGTCAAAATATTGTATTATAAAATATGGTATTTACCCTGTTTGGTGGGTACGGCACTCGTCCAGAATCTCGTTCTGCATATCATGAGTACCGAATCTCCGGTCCAGCTCCTCTTCCATCTGGTCCAACTGTCCCCTCATGGCGTCTATTTTTTGCTTGAATAATTTTCTGTTTTGCTGATTTATCCTGTGATATTTCGCCAATATATTCCTTATTTTTCTGAGAAACGTCTCTTCCGTACCCGTCATCACACCGAATATCTGCATTAATATGAACTGTGTCTGCATCATGTTGCCTATGGTGAAAAACTTTTGCTGAAAACAAAAAAAAACATATGTCTTACTTTTTGTTTTTTATTTCCAGATGGCATCCCTACCGTTCGAATTTGACCTTCTACACGCGAATGTGAAAAATGAAGCTGAACGTGGAGGTGAGAGAAGGAATCTATGGAGCAAGACCCATGCGAAGCAGGCTGAGAAGCAGATTGCGTGCTTTGTAGATTTTTGCGAGGAGAATGGTTTAGCTGGAGAGTTGTTGGAAAATCTGGAAGAGGTGTGCAAGGATATGGAGGTTAGGCTCGACAACCTCGTCAAGCTGTTCACGTACATATTCGACAAGAAACAAACAAGTCCGGTGTTCGAGGGGTTTATTGAAAATATAAGAAAAGCTACCTATGTACCATCCCACTTCAGCATGAAAGTGTGTTTTGAACTGATGGAAGTTTTCAAAGGTGTGCGGAAGCAGAGAGGTATAGATAAAATGGGGGGTACAGAAGGTGAAATGGAGAAGAGGATGCTAGAGATTTTGAAAAAACGAAAATTGGATAACTAAAAACTAACAATGCTAACACACTAATCATCTTATTCAATTTTCGTTATTTCTATATATGCAATGTATATAACTTGACATGTGTGCAGAGTAACACTGTTTTTCTGATCCATATATGTTTTTTGAATAAATGGAAATAATAAACATATATTGAATATATAAAAAATGATTATGTTAATTATTTACTTGGAATACTTACAAAGTTCTCTCTCTCCATATTCTTGATGGCTTCTATAAGATGTCAGAACAAACACTGTCAGTGTATTCGACAAGTTTCATTTTCCATTCGCAATATCAAAAGGAAATGGGTGGATGTTGATATCTCTGTAAGGAAATGGGTGGATGTTGATATCTCTGTACGGAAGTGGGTGGATAGCGGTATCATATTCTGCTAACGAGAATGACAAACCATTCGCAGTATGTCACAGAGCCCGCTAACACACATGGTTAAAGTGTAAAACCGTATACCTTTGTAACCGTAAGTTAATGACCGCTAATAACAGTATATATATATATATATATATCACACACACACACACACAACACACACATATGTCAGAGTATATATATATATATATTACATATACATATACATCTTGACCTTGACCTTGACCTTGACCCTGACCTTGACCCTGACCTTGACCTTGACCTTGACCTTGACCTTGACCTTGACCTTGAGATGACCTTGACCTTGGCCGTGACCTTGACCTTGACCTTGAGATGACCTTGACCTTGACCTTGACCTTGGCCGTGACCTTGACCTTGGCCTTGACCTTGACCTTGGCCGTGACCTTGACCTTGAGATGACCTTGACCTTGACCTTGACCTTGACGTTGAAATGACCTTGAAACTTCAAACCCGGATATCTCGGTAACCGGAAGTGCTAGACCGGAAATGACACCATATTCGGATTCTACGCTTCGAGATCTATCGATTGGACAACTTGACCTTGAAATGACCTTCAAACTTAAAATCGCTATATCTCGACTCCTAATTAAGCTAGGAGGATGATTGATAGCTTGTTGGACTCGGAGTGAAGGCCTCTTTCCGGTGAACCAGGTTTCATTGTTCTAGGACTGGTCGTTTCCTACTTTTTTTATTTTCAATCGTAGACCCCTTCCGACCACTCTACTGAAAGGTCTCGACGTGCAGATTACGAATTTGTCATCACTTCCGGTCTAGCTCAATTAGGAGCCGTGCTATTTTCTTATCTACGTCCTTCTTCCTTTGCCGATAGATAAACATTTCAGACGTTCCTTCGTTAAGAATTTATCTACATCCTGTGTCCTGTGTTTACAGATAAACACGAAAACCGTTACATAGCGATATCAACGAGGAAAACATGTGGTGAAGACTGTTAATCATTTCCGGGATAATCACATAGGGTCAGTAGAACCGTTAGGATCGGAGATAACTGTTGCGTCATGCTTGCGTATATAAAGAACGGCGTTCTCTCCACAAGACAGTCTTCTTGAAATAATCATTGTACGATCATGGACGTACAGTTATCCGCTGACGATCTGTTAGTGCTATATCGTGACGGATATTACACAACATCTGCACAATTACGGGAAGTGTTGGCGAACATTGCGCAGAAAATCATCGCGGGAGAAAATATCTCATTGGTCGAGGAGTATGACCACTTACTACGGACAGTGACAACATCCGCACCCGATCTTTCAGGAGGAGGATGGACAGGTATTCCCGAAGAGTCCCCAGGCCCCTCATCGACACCTGATCCTGTATCCCGAGTCACAAAGGAGACGCAGGCATCCGACACAGGAACTTCTACAAACGCTGCATCCAGATCACACCCGGAGCCTTTGCCAGGACCGTCATGGAGACCGGACCCACCAGCAGAAGGAGGATGGACAGGTATTCCCGAAGAGTCCCCAGGCCCCCCGTCGACACCTGATCCTGTATCCCGAGTCACCAATGAGACGCAGGCATCCGACACAGGAACTAACGCTGCATCCAGATCACACCCGGAGCCTTTGCCAGGACCGTCATGGAGACCGGACCCCCCAGCAGAACAGCCATCAAATGGGAAAGGTAAGAAAAGGAAACGTGCTTCAGTGTCTCGTGAACAGATAGGGAATATAACATTACATAACATTCAAGAACGTGAATATCCTAAATTCCGTTCCAAGGGACGGCGTGTTGAATTCAGTTTCTCACAGCCACCAGAAAATGTCGATCCTCACACTTGGATTCGCGAAGGTGTTGAAAATCTTCTCATCTACGTTAAAAAAGATACCAAGGATGAAGACAAAATAGGTTTAACTTTGTCTAACATATCTGACCCAACTGTGAAAGATATTTACATCGGGTGGCATAGATGTGATCAGTTGCATAGTGATATGGTGTGGAACATTATGTACAAAATACTACAAAGTGCGAAAACCTTCACTGCTACAGATCGTTTAATTTTACGAGCAGACCATGTCAGTATACCTGTTGGAGGTGGTGGGGGTAATCGAACATATTGTTTACCTAATTATATGTTAAACACTCGAAAAAGAAGTATCGTCGGTGTGCCAAATAGAAAAAAACCACTCTGTTTAGCTGAAGCGCTGGTCATAGGGAAAGCCTATGCTGATAACGATCCTTCCTATACTCAATACAGAAAAAACAGAAATCTTCTCAAACCTGTTTTCGAAATTATGCGAAAAGCAGATGTAGATCTGACAGACAATACGTGTGTCGGAAGTGGAATTCCCGAACTGAGAAAATTTCAGCAAGTTCTCCCAGAATATAAAATTATTGTATACAACAATCTTCGTGACGTTAAAGATGTTTTGTTTGAAGGACAGGTTGAAAACGCTTCCAAATTTATATATCTTCTCTACGATAACCTGAGACAGCATTATGATGTGATAGTGAACCGTGTTGGAGCATTTGCGGCAAAACAAGAATGTCGCGGGTGTAACGAACTCATATTTCAGAAAGCTCATAACCATCTGTGTAAACAGTTATGTTCTATGTGCCGTTCAACTCCACCGTGTGTGCCTGAAGAGGGTGTTCGTAGAATATGTCAAACATGTAACAGAATTTTCAAAAATGAGAACTGCTTCACAAATCATGTTTCTACACCGTTCCGAAACGGTACTGTCTGCAGCGAAATCCAACAGTGTCCCCGATGTTTCAGAATTATTCTCACGAACAATAGATATGAGAAAGTACATAGATGCAACATGAAATATTGTACGGTATGTAATTGTGTGAAACCTGTAAATCATTTCTGTTACATGTCTATACCGAAACCTAAACAGAACTCAAAATTTCTATTTGTGTTTTACGACTTTGAATGCTACACTAACATTCCTTATTTTGAGAAAGAAAAAACTTTTCTTCACGTTCCGAATCTTATTGTGGTGCAGACGGCCTGTCACGCATGTTACGAAAAAGAGGATTTAACGGTTCCGTGTTCTGTTTGTGGAACAAGAGAGTTTATATTCTGGGATGACCCTGTAGACACATTCCTGTCCTATTTGGAATTGCAGCATAAGTTTTCCGACATAACCATCTGTGCACATAATGCACGAGGTTACGATTGTACATTTTTATTACGGAGAATGTTGGAGAGAGAAATGAAACCTCGTGTCATCTTAGATGGTACCAAAATCATCAGCATGACATACCAAAATCTTCATTTTGTGGACAGTCTCAACTACGTTCAGACAAATCTTGCAGGCTTTTCGAAACTTTTCGGTTTGCCTGTTCAGAAAGGATATTATCCGCATTTGTGGAACACCTACAAGAACAGAAATTACATTGGACCGATGCCTCCTCCTTCTGCATACGGTTATGAATACATGAAAACAGTTGAAGATCAACACCGTTTCATGTCTTGGTATGACGTCGAATGCATGCGAAATATACCTTTCAACAACAGAAACCAACTTCTCCAATACTGCATCAAGGATGTTACCCTGTTGAGACAAGGATGTCTGAAGCTGAGACAGAATTTCCTAGACATATGCAAAATAGACATTTTCAAGGATTGCCTCACAATAGCATCTGCCTGTTCACTAATTTACAGACAGAAATGTATGCCTGCTAACACTATAGGAATAATTCCTAAAGGAGGTTACCATCATGCAGATCAGATGTCGAAGTTTGCATTGAAATGGCTAACCTACGTTGAAGAACAGAATGATGTAATACTTCTTCACGGCGGACGTACTCGTGAAAAATATGTCATAGGAGGACGTTACAGAGTGGACGGTTATCACGAGGAGACGAGGACAGTGTATGAGGCCCTGGGCTGTTACTGGCATGGTTGTCAACGTTGCATATCCGTTAACAGGGATATGTATCCGAAAGATGACGATGAAACCGATCAGGATAGTAACAGTCAGAAACACAGTGACATGTTGAACACAGCAGCCTTCAGATACGAGACAACATGTCGTAAACTTGCGGCTTTACGTTCTGAAGGATACCATGTCGTCACTATGTGGGAATGCGATTTCAACAAAATATTGAAAGCAGATCCTGAACTGAATAGATATCTATCGACACATCCTATTGTCTGCTGCATTCCTTTAAATCCACGAGACGCCTTATATGGAGGAAGAGTTGAAACAGTCAGGACTTATTACAAGATCAAGGAAAACGAGAAATTGCAGTACAACGATTTTACAAGTTTGTACCCTTATGTGAACAAATACTGTGCCTATCCTGTCGGACATCCTACAATATTTCTAGGAAATTCTATTCCTTCGGTAAATGAGGTTTTGAACATGGAGGGACTCATCAAATGTACTATTCTGCCACCGAAATCCCTTTTACATCCTGTTTTACCTACAAAAATGCACGGAAAACTGATGTTTGTATTGTGCAAGGAATGTGCTTTTAGATTAAAATGTGAAGGTACATGCAGCCATTCCGATGATCAGCGTATACTTTCAGGAACTTGGGTCATAGCCGAGGTGCGTAAAGCTTGCAGTTTAGGCTACAAAGTGCTGTCAGTGTCGGAAGTGTGGAAGTAGATAGTAAATATGCCTTTGAGGCCAACTTTGATTTCTTGACCAAACGACCTCAAAAACCTCAAAAACCCACTTTCTCTCCCCGTTTCACACCTCATTTATTACACCAATAATGTTTCACGGCGCAGAAAAGCAGTGATGAGTGAAAGATGAGCTCTCATCCTCTCATCCTCTCATCCTCTCATCTTCTCATCTTCTCATCTTCTCATCTTCTCATCTTCTCATCCTCTCATCCTCTCATCTTCTCATCTGATGCACCTTATCGTAATCTTCCAAGTCTCGGGGATACCAATGTTTGTATATCGTGACCTTTGTAAACCTCTCTCGGGAACGATGTGCCACACACACGTGCGTGCGCCTTATTTATTACGCTGACGATGTTTTGCAACGAAGAAAACGGCACCAAAACATCAAAAAATTTATTTTACTCATTTGGCGTTCGCCAAAACCTCAAAAGTCCCGGTCACCAATGTTTGTATATCGTGACCTTTGTAAACCTCTCTCGGGAACGATGTGCCACACGCGCGCGCGCTGGCGCTTCTTATTGCTAGGACATTGACTATAGCGCTTATTGTGTTTTAGTTTACTGCATGCTTCGAGCCTCGAAGCGCCTGCCAGGCCATCAATCATCCAACCTGCGTGGAAATTCTCCTCTCGCAGCTCTCTGCCCCGAGAAGCGAGATATCATCATTTTATCTCTAGCCTGTTGCGTGTTTCGAGCTTCGGCCTCGAAGCGATCACCTGTCAGGCCATCAATCATCCAACCTGCGTGGAAATTCTCCTCTCGCAGCTCTCTGCCCCGAGAAGCGAGATATCATCATTTTATCTATAGCCTGTTGCGTGTTTCGAGCTTCGGCCTCGAAGCGACCCGGCTGCAGGTCATCACCCGGCCTGCGTGGAAATTCTCCTCTCGCAGCTCTCTGCCCCGAGAAGCGAGATATCATCATTTTATCTATAGCCTGTTGCGTGTTTCGAGCTTCGGCCTCGAAGCGACCCGGCTGCAGGTCATCACCCCACCAAAGGAGGGGTAATTCTGTGGAGTGGGGATTCCTATATATAACGTAGCAGTTTTCTTTCTATCATAGTGAAACGTCAATCGTGGCAGTTCAGTATTCTTTAATTTGTTTGTCTGGCAGTATACATACATACATATCATTGTGGAAGTTTTTTTTAGTGAGCTACAAGTTTATTTTCAAGTCTCTCTATCTCTCTTGAAAGGTGAACGTCAATCGTGGCAGTTCAGTATTTTTTAATTTGTTTGTCTGGCAGTATACATACATACATATCATCGTGGAAGTTTTTTTTTAGTGAGCTACAAGTTTTTTGAAGTCTCTCTATCTCTCTTGAAAGGTAAGTTTTTATTTTTTTCATGATATATTTATATTTTGTTTTGCGTCTGACACACACATATTCAAGAGGAGTCATAAAAAAATTGACACACACACTTACATGTCGCATATTTTTTACCTTCTACAACAGTGCACACACACACACACACACACACACACACATACTGTTCGCGTCTATAGAGGAGCCCAAGTTAAGAGTTCAGTATGGGCCGTTATGGGCTTTTATTTTGAGATCCCCACCCCCATTCTGCCAGAAACAAAAGTTATTAACATGCGAAGAGAAAATAATAAATATGCAAAAAGGAGAGGAAATGTAAGGTTTTGATGCTCTATACCTTCTATTACAATTCAGAACATTCAAAAAATGCGCTTTCCTTTCTTATGTTAAGCGCGATTTGGGGAGTCAAAAATAACAGCCATTTGCCTGTTGCCACTGGCTGCAAACACATGTTGGGAAGAGGGAAGGGGGTGGGGAATGGCCAGGCAAAAGTTTGTGAATAGGCTTCCGTCTTGGGGCCAGGTCAAGAAATTTATTATTTGTGTGTGGGCTTTCTTGTTTTGGGGAATTTTTCTCTGAAAACAGGCATATTGTATGCATTGGTGGATCTAGCGGGAATACCCCCGGTTCACTTGCTCTTCCCAAAGGATGACTAACTATTATAAAAAGTTAGATAGCATTATATTAAAAGAACATAAAATGATCGAGCAGTTTTTTTCCAGATAGTAAAGTTTGGCGCAAATGCATAAATAGGGAATAGATTTATGAGATACCTAAGTAAATTTAATCCGGAACTTGTTGTTTGAAAGGCAATAACGTTAACTGATGGACACAAAGCGAGAGCATTTTAGATTGAATATTTCCAATGTCTGTTTTTTTTCTATTACACAAATACAACAGAACTTTATCTATTTCACACCTCTAGTTTTTGATTAATTGAGTTTTAAATTCATTTTTCTGCACAGATATGTTAATTGGGACTGGACGGACTTACGGTTTTATGTGAGATACGAACCTTTAAATGCCTCCACAGGGTATAGAACCCTAATCCCTTAATTAAAATGCGACGACCGGGGTCCTTTGGTGTATGCCGGTATTATAATGAACACTGTTCCGTTTCAAATGAGACAGTGCACCGAAAAATGTGAAAGAGGCCTCCCCGATAGAGCAGTGGTAACGTTGTCGCCTTTATGTGCATAAAGGAAAAAAAAAACACTGTGATAAAATAGAGAGCAAGACGTATAAAAAGTATATTCGGAAACAGTTATTTTCAAATCTTCCTCCACGGACCGTCATTATTGTGGACCAACAGCTGCAAGAATGACCAGCTTCCCACCAAGTCATGCATTCTTGTATGTTCCAGTCAAAGCAAACTATTGTAGGTGCCAGCACCCATGTTGTGACCCCACGCTTTTGATAGGCAATTGTTCTCCCATATTTAAATATAAGGGGAATTTGATGCTGAACGTGCTGCTATTACATTAAATTGCAAGTTTAATTTCATCTTAACATCGGAAATTATATCGGAACATCAGTGTTGTGAAACTAAGAATTTTAATAAGACGATTGTTAATAACAGAAAAGATATCGGATCTAAAAATAGCATTAAATTTGCACAGCACTTGTTTACGTCACTTTGAATTTTCACAATTTAAGTGTTTTATTCTTGTGAATCTGGTAAAGAATAATACATAATAATTCCACGCGACTGCACTTTTTTTATAGCTAGTTGTTATTAATACCCGACTTATTTTTTATCGTGATATCATACTTTTCCTCATAGCTAGTAAATATAGTTCTCTATTTTATACATACATATTTATTGAGAAGAATAGTTACTACAAGAAATATGTTACATTCTGTTTCATATCTCGCAACCTCTAGGATTTTCTTATTTACAGGAATTATAATCTTAAAAGGACGAAAATACGAGGGGGAAATGTCTGCTTCATACAAAGAAAACATATGTTAATATTAAGTTATAGGATAGGGCATAGTGTATAATAATAAATATTATGCGCTTATCCACTTAATACATTTTCTTTTTGTAATTTAGGTAGTTTTCCCGATTCCTACTCCCGCCGTTGAATTGCACATACTTGCAAGTTGCAACAAGAGGAAACATAAAACCGTAGTGCAGAAATCTATTTTTTTTTAAATTATAGACCCATAGCAGCTAGGGACGACCAAAATAACGTCTAGTTTAGTACTCTTTGTGCATAAATATACTATATTTAGCCCGTCTGAGCTACCCTGTTGTTTGCGCTTTAATATATTAATTCTTAGGTTCAGGACAACGTAATTTTCAGAAATTTATGACTTGCTACATAATCCTAAAGCTTTGGTAAACAATTTTTGTTATCGATTTACACAAGAAGTTCTTACCTTCGTTGAAAATAACGTTTGAATAGCCATCCTATCGCACTCCAATGTAAAGCTTAGAGCAACCAGATGACGAACGAAATTATTTAGGGACAAACAGGGCTGGCGCCTCTAGAGGAAAAGTTTGGCAGTGAACAGCCCCGTTGACCACTAACTTTTGTTGTTGCGTGTACCACAGCAGACGCTCGATGTGCGCTGGAGCTTTCTTCTACTGCACACCATGCGGCAACGCTGTTGCCATAAGCCCCATACTGAACTCTTAAGTTGGGCTCGCCAATAATATATATATATGTGGAAGGAAAAAAAATGTCTAGCATTTTTTCAACTTTTTTCCTTCTGTTTCAGTGTGCCTTCCCCTACCAACCCCCAAAAAAATTTATCTGTATATATAAATAACAGAGAAAAAATGGAACCGCAACCAGGTCCCTCCGGTCTTTGCGGGAAAGTGGCATGTCGCAACTGTGAAAAATTAATTTCTAAACCTAATATTGCTAGGCATTTGAAAAAATGTCGTCTACCGGAACATGACGTCGTAGTCCCCCCGACAAAAAAATCTCGCATTGATGCGCATGAATGCGGCGGTGCTTTGAATAAAAGTGCACGCATTATGACGTATAAATCTGGAGCTGACGAAAAATGTGACTCGAGCATCTTCCTCGACAATGTGAAATCTATGGTAGTCGATCAATTACGGGATTGCATCGTTAATGTTGCAGTTAAAATTCATCTCGTCTTGACCCTGCTGTATGAGAAAGTTGTCTCGTCCGAGTCAAGCACTTTCAGCTTTTACGTAGGGTGTGAAGGCTTACACGAAGGCAATCACGACGATCTGGAGGAAATTGTGACACGGCTATTCGAGCACTTGGGACAAAAACAAGAAGAGTTTGAAGGTCGTGGAAGTGGATGGAGTCTTTGCGGTCGCAGCCACATGTTACAGCTTCGAGTCTGCAATTTCAAACCGTTACGCAGCGCTCAAAAAAACAAAAAAACAAAAAAAAAGCAAAATGCAGTGTTGAACATACAAAGTAATGATGCGAAAAGTTTCCTATGGTCTGTCATCGCCGCATTACACCCAGCTAATAATCACCCCCAACGTCTGTCCAATTACAAACGATATGAGGGGGGATACGAGAATATGATGAGAGGAATTTCCTATCCTGTGCCCCTGAATAAGATCAATCAATTTTTAAAAAACTATAGAGAGGAAAAAAAAGAAGATCTCGATATTTCTGTGTTTGGGGTTGACGATTGCGACAACATTCGTGTGTTAAGACCTGCGAGAAGCCAGAATAATGTAATTCAACTCTTGCTTGTAGATGGCCGTTACAGTTTGATACGGAATTTCTCACGATTAGTAGGAAGACAGATCAGCAAGGATCACGATAAGATCGAAATTTGCGATCGATGTTTGGGAATTTTTCGCGTGGGAAAGAAGACGAAAGAACAGCACAAGTGTTTTGCCTCCGTGACTGCAGAACCCGAAGATGTCATGCCGGAACCCGGAACCAAGATGAAATTTCAGAAACACCAGGCTCTTCTCCACCATCCCGCTGTCCTTTATGCCGACTTTGAAAGCTTCCAAGTTCCCATGACGTCTTGCAACCCTGATCCCTCTACCTCAAGCACAATCCAAATTTTTCACCACGAGCCTTGCAGTTTCTCCATCTACGGAGAAAAATTGAATGATGTCATCTTGTATTGCGGACCTGATGCGGCAAAACATTTTGTTAAGAAGATAGCGGAATGCGCAAAAGAACTTGCACCCAGCCTGAAAGGCTCTTACGTTTCTCCACCTGCTCTCACGACGGAACAACAGCGGAGACATGACACGGCGACAAGATGCGCGGAGTGTGACCAGGCTTTCACCCCCGAAAATCACAAGGTCGTGCACCATGATCATCAGAATGGATTATTCCTGAGCACGATCTGTAATTCGTGCAATCTTAAGATTAAGGAGTCGCATTTCGTTGCCGTGTTTCTGCATTACACGGAGAAGTACGATACGCATCTGTTCGTCAAAGAGCTCTACAACATAACGACTCGAATCAGCATCATTCCGAGAACGAGTGAGAAGTACATCGCGGTGAGAGTGTGGATCCCTCTCGAAGAAGGAGGAAGTGTGGAAGTTAGAATCCTGGATTCGTACAATTTCCTGTCCTCCAGCCTGGCCACCCTTGCAGCTCAACTCGGCGACGAAGATCTTGTGGCCACCAAGCAAATGTGTTTTTCGGGAGGAGATGAAAATTTGAATCTGTTGCGTCGCAAGGGCGTCTACCCCTACGAGTACGTCAACGATTTCGACAAATTTGACGAGACGGAACTTCCACCCCGGGAGGCATTTTATTCCCATCTCACGGAGGACGTCTGTTCCGAAGAGGACTACGAACACGCCCGTAGTGTGTGGACGGCCTTCAATTGCCAAACTTTTCGTGATTATCACGACCTGTATTTGAAATTGGACGTGACTCTCCTCATGGATATTTTCGAGTCGTTTCGCAAGAGATGCATCTCGATCTACAAGTTGGATCCTGCGTATTTCTTCACGACGCCGGGATTGACTTGGGAATCGATGATGAAATACACCAACATGGAACTGGGACTCATCGCAGAGAAGGAACAGTATGCCTTCATGGAGAGTGCGATACGCGGTGGCATCGTCCAATGTCCCCGACGCCATGCTCAGGCAAACAATCCTCGTACGCCTGGTTACGATGCATCGAAGCCCAACACCTACATCGTCTACTGGGATGTCAACAACCTGTATGGCCACTCCATGTCCCAGTGTCTTCCCATCGGCGACTACGCGTGGATGACCGAAGAGGAACTCTCCTGCGAGGATGATTTTCTCAACTGGAGCGAAGATAGCGAATGGGGCTGTTTCTTGGAAGTGGATCTCGATTATCCCGAAACGCTGCACGAGAAACACCACGGATTGGCCCTGGCCCCCACCAAAGAGAAGCCACCTGGAGGATCATCGGAGCCAAAACTCATACTGAGCATGGAGAACAAGTCGAATTACGTTCTGCACTACCGACTCCTCCAATTCTACGTGCGTCACGGCTTGCAGCTGAAGAAAGTACACAGAGGATTGAAATTTAGGCAGAGCAGGTGGCTGGAACCGTACATAGCCGAGAACACGCGACGCAGAGCGCAATCGACATCGCCTGCGGACAAGGATCTGTACAAACTGTTCAATAACGCCATCTACGGCAAGACGATGGAGAACGTGCGTAATTACATCGACGCAACGTTGGTCACGGACGAAAAAAAATTTGAAAAAATTGTCGCGTCACCCTACTTCAAAAACTTCACCATTTTCGACGAGAATCTGGTATTCGTCGAGAAGAACAAGAAGCAAGTGATGCTCAACAAGCCGATTGCCATAGGTGCCACAGTCCTTGAACTATCAAAATTGCACATGTACCAATCGTACTACGATCAGTTTCAACCTTTTTATGGAGATAACATCCAAATATGTTACATTGACACGGATAGCTTCATTTTTCTAATCCAAAACACACCAAGCCTCGAACATGATCTGGCTAAGATGAAGCATCTTTTTGATTTTAGCAACTTACCATCAGGCCATCACTTGCATTCGACGGAAAATAAAATGACCATAGGAAAGTTCAAAGACGAAGCGGCTGGTAATTACATCAGCGAATTTGCGGGGCTTCGTGCCAAAATGTACTGCGTCAAGATTGCAGATAAGAAAGAGATCAAGAAAGCGAAAGGGGTAGGAAGAACAAGTACTGCTAAATTCAACATGAAAGACTACAAAGAATGCCTCTTTCATGGTGAAAAAAAACTCAGCACAGATCATCGCATTGCGAATAAATTACACGAATTGTACACGACGCGTGTAACCAAGGTCGCATTGGATGGCAGAGACAACAAGTTACGTGTTCTCGATTGTCAAATCCACACGAGAGAGTGGGGCCACTGCAATGGAAGCGATAAATGTGACGTGTGTTAACTGTAACCCCATGGCCATGAAGTTTGCTGTGTGTCTTTTGCCATTCTTCAAAAACAGACGGAGGAAAAGAATGAAAGGGGAGCCCTCGGGCGATGAAAAGTTGCAAGTTGTAATTATGTCGTTAAGGCTCGCTCTAAACACGAGGCTCATTAAATTCAACTCTTACTTTTTCTTCTTCATAATTACATGTTCTCGAGCTTTTTGAATTGCATCGGCGCAGATAAAATCTTCTTTTTTCTTCATTCGATCTATGAAGGGGGCACAGCATGTAGAAATTTAATTTAAATAACAGGAACAA
Source organism: Lepisma saccharinum (assembly GCF_977018435.1). NCBI lineage: Eukaryota > Metazoa > Arthropoda > Insecta > Zygentoma > Lepismatidae > Lepisma > Lepisma saccharinum. The sequence goes on from NC_139243.1 coordinate 68,337,856, forward strand.
TGAATCTTTTCGGTTTTCGCAAACAGACCATTATGGAAACTGCACCAATAAATTCCAATAACCCCTTACCTTCCGTGTTAACTAAACTCAATGGTCTACTCATCGTTCATCTTAACAGCATTTGGACAAAACTGGATGACGATGTGGGCAAGATGTTTTACGTTTTTAATAACAATTTACATTTTTACAAAATTCCGATCGATGGAAAACTTCAAATTACTGTGAATCCGGAAAACGTAGGCGAAATCAAAATATCTACCGGCAAGAACATTTTTCGAATCAAGCACGACAAGATGCTTTCTAACATTACGTACGATGTTTCTGCAGGAGATTGTTTATACGTGGAACTCCTAGGAGATTACGACAAACTCATTCCTCTCTTCGTAGAATTACGAATCGTCTATCCTATTATAAATAACCGTTAACCAAAAATGCCTAACGACATTTTCGGCAACACCAAGCGTGTAGACCACGCAGAAGAGATTCTCATGCTCGACGTCCGAATTAAAAAGTTGAGGAGCGATTTGATCGCTTTGCAGGAGACCTTAAACAAAAGTTTAGAGTCGGAGATCGCTACGCTCCAAACGCAATGTCTCGACCCCATTCTGAAAATCGATTCCGAACTGAAAACGCTCATAAAAAATTATGTCGACGTACCTTCTTACGACAACGTTCAAAATATACAGTTGAGCGTGGATAAGCTTCAAAATGATTTGGCCAAATTACAACAATTTCAATCGAAAAATGAAGATTTGGAAAAATTGAAACTCGAAATCGAAGAACGAACTTCGGCAATCGAAAAAAATTTCTCTGAACTTCAAACCGTCGTGAAGGATATTGATGTAGAACGCTTGCATGTTGTTGTTTCCAAATTACAAGAAGAATTCGCCGGCACGTTGGAAGAAATTAAATCCAAGTTACAGACTTTGGAAGATACCATGACGAACCTACCATCGTCAGACGAACTGCAGGTCATCAGCAAAAGCGTCGCGAACATAAAAATTCAATTGGAGGCTTATCAAGATTTCGAACACATTCAAACCACCATCGCTACGCTTCAGGCGTCTCTGGAGTTGATCAACGAAGAAATTAAAAATATTCACGCTGAAGCCAGTGCGTTGACGAGCATACAAGACACGTTGAGCACGGTTCAGCAGAAGATCGAATATTTAGAAAATTTGAACATCGAAACAAATCTTGCTCATTTTCATCACGTACTGGACAACATACAGGGTGACTTGGAATCGTTACGGACAAGCGTACCTTCGAGCGAAGATTTGGAAAAATTGAAATCGGCGGTGAGGGCACTATCCGATTCGAGCGACATCAAAAGTTCATTGAGCGATCTCGAGAGTAGGGTGGCCAATCTCCCCACCTCAAAAGAATTACACGCTTTGAAAAGGAACATATCACGTATGCTGAAACGACTAGAAACAGAAACGGCGAACGTGGAACAGATTCGAGACGAACTTGCTTCGCTGGTGTCGACGTTGCCCACTTCGCAGAGCGTCGCCGATCTTCACACGCAGTTTACCGAGATGCGAAGCATCGTGAACGATCTTACCGAGAAGAGTTCGAAATTGAATCAAGTCGAGAACCTTCAGAACATCGTCGTCAACATCAGAGATCAAGTTGGAGTGCTGGAATCCACGCAGGAATCGACGCTGACCTCTTTCGGTGCCAAGTTACAAGAACTCAACGAAAACTACAAGCAGTTGAACGTGGAAGTGAAAATCAAACCGTCATTTTCTACAGTAACGGATAGCATCGTCGAACATTTGTTGCCCGTACAAAATACATTGGGACAGCTTCACAGCAACCTCGTTAGCGTCGATACTAAATTCGCTAAACTGCATTCTCTGCAAGCCATCGAAATCAACAGCGTACCCAATCAACAGAGAATCTCCACGTTCGTCGAAGGTAACAAACTGTACATGTTACATCCTTATCATCCGTACTACAAGTTTCTCCTCGATGGTACAATTCAGATAAACGAATTTTCGTACTGGTCTCACGGCAGAAAAGCTAGCGTTCCCACCATGACCTTGATATCGAATCGTGGTGTTCAGAAAGCAGGAAACATTCCTCTGGCACGTTGGAACGAAACGCGCAACATATATGAAATACACGAAGACGAAGATCTCACCGTTTTTGACGTGAGTGCCGGCGATAAGCTGATCATTCAAAACACGAGCGAAGTACCACCCTCTTTGAATCCCATCACGCTGGTACTTCTCTTCAAACGTAATCTCTAAAAAATGTCTAGGCAAGCCATCGTCGAAGAATTGCATAAACCTGCACGCCGCAACTACGAACGTTTGGCGGTGGTGACCAAGGGCATCGACGACCTCTGGCAAAGTGACCTCGTGGAGATGAGTAGCGGCAATCTAAAAAATGTACATAAATTGAACAAGGGCAACAAGTATCTCCTCACCGTCATAGACACGTTTTCGAAATTCGCATGGGCTCTACCTTTGAAAGCCAAAACGGGAACGTGCGTCACGGAAGCATTCAAGACAATTTTTCGCGAAAACGGCAGACGACCTCGGTTTTTGCAAACAGACAAGGGGAAGGAATTTTACAATGCCGTATTCCAAAAGTTTATTCGGAAACACGACATTCGACATTATTCAACCTTCAGTCACATCAAAGCCAGCATCGTGGAAAGATTTAATCGAACCTTGAAAACACACATGTGGAAACAATTCACCCTTCGGGGGAATTACAAATGGGTCGACATACTGCCGGAACTCGTCGACACCTATAATAATACGGTACACAGAACGATAGGCATGAAGCCAGCTGATGTTACGAAATCTGACGAGCAGCGTTTAATTTCTACAGTTTACTGTCCAAAGTACACTCCCACGACTACCAAGAAATCAAAATTCAAAATTGGAGACCAGGTGAGGATCAGCAAATTCAAACGCACCTTCGAGAAGGGGTTCACAAAAAATTGGAGCACGGAACTTTTTACGGTGGTTCGAGTTTTACCCGGAAACCGACACACGTATATAATAAAAGATAGTAGCGGCGAGATTTTGAAAGGAAGATTTTACGAAGAGGAACTCTCTAAAACAAAACATCCCGACACGTACCTCATCGAGAAAGTATTGCGTAGGAAAGGCGAGAAACTGTTTGTCAAATGGCTGGGACTTCCGGAAAAGAGTTGGATCGACGCGAACGAAGTAATCTTGTGAGTACGTGGAACGTGGTGAAGCGTCTACCGGATTCGGAAAGTCAAACGAAAAAAAAGAACGGTGAGTTGCTTCCCGACAGCATCCGCTGTCTGATCGTAGGTCCTTCGGGGTGTGGGAAAACAACACTGCTCGTGGACAATTTTCTCCTCGCACCGAATTGGTTAGATTGGAAGAACAGGCACCTCTACGTATTTTCGAAAAGTCTCGAACAAGCGAAATACAAGCAACTGATGAAACTGTACGATGGTCTGGACATTGCAACGTTCGCTTCGGAAATAAAGCCACTCGACGATTGTCGTGAAAATTCAGTCGTTGTGTTCGACGATGTCATCCTGGAAAATCAAAATGAAATTCGCAATTTTTTCACGCAAGGTCGTCACAAAGGAATAGATTGCTTCTTCCTAGCTCAAACGTTTTCCAAAATTCCAAAACAGTTAGTACGCGACAACGCTAATTTCATATGTTTGTTTCGTCAAGATCACACCAACCTCAAGCACGCGTACGATGACTACGTAGGCGGAGACATGAACTACAATCAATTTTCGGAACGCTGCTGCTCCCACTGTTGGAACAGTGACGATTTCGGATTCGCGACGATCGACATGACGAGAAAACCCAACGACGGAAAATACAGAAACAAAATCAACGACTTTCTAAACGTTGCAACGTTGTGAGAAACGACGTGTATAAATAACGCTATGACGAAACGAAAAATCGAAGACGAAAATCTCAAGCTTCGCGATTACCTCGCGAAACGCTTCAAAGGTTGGAAATCCGAGAATCGCGGATTCTACGAAGAGAAGAAACGTCAAGATCAACCTGTGATCGACGCCATCAGCGATCTAGGTAAAGAAATTAAAGGCGTCACGGAACAAAATAAAAATTTGATCAACGAACTCGTACCACTTGCAGCTAAAAGTTACACCGTACCCACGCCCATTTCGAGCATTCCTTCGACGCCGTTCGAACTGAAGGACGTACCCGCACGACGTCGAGCCATAGGTAGCACGTCTTCGGATAAGATTGAGTTAGGACCTTTGGCACGAGACTACCTGAGCACGGGAAAATTCGACAAAGATGAAGTGTTCGGATTGTATCCGAGCATGGAGAGCAACGAAGGCGGCGGTGTGGTTTGGAAGATTGGAAAATCGAAGGTGACCTTCGAAGGCAACGACATTAAAGTTAATTTAGGCGAGAAGGATAGTTGGAACAGGTATCCGGGTACGGTGGGACTGTGGGAACTCGTTGCCAAAAAGCAGCCGAAAGATTACACTGACGAAGATTACCAGAGTTACAAGGAAATTTTGATCATGACGGATGCCTTATACCAGAACAACGACGCCTCGCAGAATAGGGTGAAATCGAGCAGCGGCGAGAAGTACAGAAATCTCATCAAACCGATTTGGAACCAGGTGAAAACAGGCAGCGGCGTCAAACTCTACAACACCCTGCCCAAAGAGTTTGTGTGGGTGGACGACGTGCGCAAGCTCATAGACCGATTGTTGGTTATTGCAGGAGAGGAGAATGCAGGCAATCGTAATTTCTACAACGAGAAGGTAGGAATTGTGGACATGATCAGCACAAAACTTTCCAACTTCATCGTGAACAACGACAAGGGCATAGGTTACCTCATTAAAATTATCAACACGCTGCCTCCGAGATTCTGGAACGTGGCCGAAGGAAAGGGACTCGTGAACGACATCATCAACAAGTTACCTTTCGAGATGCATTTACCCGGCTACCAGTTCTGCGGACCGGGTACCAAACTCGAGAAAAGATTGGAGAGAGGAGACAAGGGTGTGAATCCGTTGGACGCTGCATGCAAAGATCACGACATCGCTTACAACACCACTCGCACCGATCTGGATGCACGTCACGAAGCAGACAGAAAGTTAGAGCACGCAGCTTTCGAAAGATTCGTTAGTAGAGATGCTTCGCTGGGAGAAAGAGTTGCAGCACTGGGCACCACCATCGCCATGAACACAAAACAAAAATTTGGATGGGGTGTATAAATAAATAACATACAGTAAAAAAGAAATAATAACAACATGTCTTGCATAACCGATTTGCCGCACGAACTGCTATGTAAAATATTCAAACACGCTTGCGAGGATGTAGGGAAACTTTTACACGTAGCAAGAACAACTCCGAAATTTCGTATCCCTTGTGAAATGCTTATCAAGGGCCATCTTCGGGAGATCAGTGGAATGAGGAGCGGTGATCTTGACACTCTTCTTTCGGTTGCGGGGGAAAAATTAAACGATAGGTTAGACGAACTGCACGAGGCGAGGCAGGGGAGAAGACGATATACTGATGATTGGTGTAAGTCCAAACAGGAAACTGAAGAAATCATCACGCACATCATTGCGTTTTCCGAAGCACGAACTTTCTTCCTCTAACGCACACACACAAAAAAAAATCTTCGATACAAATCGTGAAAAAAATATATATATAAATAACACACATCGTGAAAAAAATCTTCGGTATATATAAATAACACACATCGTGAAAAAAAAACTAAATTTCTCTAACACACACACTGAAAATTTCTCTTCGATATGACAACTGAAAAAATGAGTGACCTCCAAGCATTAAAACAAATGCTAAATTTGTCAGTAGAGTATGTAAAAATTCGGGAATTGGAAGTGGACAAACCTTACACGATAACTTCCGGCTCAATTGTTTCTACCCAGTATGGTCCCAAGGCGCGTCTGTTGCTCAACGCACAATACAGTCTATTTTTACCAGATCGATACGCTGACATGTTATCCAACGAGAAGCTAGCTATTTTAATCGAGAACAAAACTCAAATCGTGTACAAGGGTACAAAGGAACTTCTTGGTAAGAAAACAAAGCACGTAATAGAATTTGTGTAACGGCTCTGCGCGGAGTATATCCTTGAAAAAAAATTACACAGAACAAAAAAAAATCTCAGAACATTTATATATAAATAACATACCGAAAAAAATTACACAAAACAAAAAAATCTCAAAACATATATATAAATAACATACCGTAAAGATAACATATAGAGCATCAACATGAAGCCCAAAGGTGTCGTGTACCAGATACCATACTCCAATCTGAAAAATCTAGGTGCCCTCGATGGGTTACTCACCAAGAAACAACGTGAGAAGAAACGTTCTTGCTTGACGAAAGGACACGGAATGAAATTACTTCTCAGCACACCTCAATTGAAACGCTTGCAGCGTTCGCGGAAACAGCAAAAGATTGGAGGTTTCATATTCAGCATCCCAGCCATCCTGGCAGCATTGGGGGCCGTTGGAAGTTTGGCCGGCGGTAGCGCCGCCATCGCGAAAACCGTCATCGACTCGAAGAAGAACAAGGCAGAATTGGAAGAACAGAAACGTCACAACCTGGCTATGGAGAAGAAGGGGAAAGGTATAACCAAAAAACAAAAAAGCAACCTCGATGCTTTGAAAAAATATAAAAAAAGAAGAAGCCCTGTCCAACTTCGATATTGAATCTCTGATCGAACTGTTGGGAATAAAGAACTTCAGGGGTGTTTTCATGTCCGATTCTCTACCCTCTGCTGTGAAGAAAAAGGAGTATGGGGTGGTCAACCTGGACAGTTACAAAAATCCTGGTACACATTGGATATGCTACCTCAAAATTGACGATAACAATGCATTTGTTTTCGATTCGTTCGGTGGCACACCACCTGCCAGGTTGGTGAAGTATCTCAGTGTTGCCAACCTCTACTACAATGACAAACGCATCCAGGGTTTCACCGATGTTAACTGCGGCCACCTATGCCTTTCCGTTCTCGCATACATGTCTAAAATAAATAACCCGTCGGTGGAACATTTTCAGAAAGCATTGTGGAACCTGAAACACGATGGGCGTGTTCCATCTCACGAGCGAATCTTCGATCCTGAAACTCACGCTGCACGACGACATCGTCTATCCTAAATCCGTAGCTCTGCGTGCATTCTACAGCATGTACCTCATACCTAACGTCACGCAGCACAACAACAAAATTAGCGTCGGAAGCGAACACATCGTCGTCACGCCAGGCCAATACAATCTTTCCACTTTGCAAGCTCAGTTACCCAAAGGCACGTACCTTTCTCAAAATTCGGTCACGCACAGAGTGGAAATCGTGTCGGCGACGGAGACCGTGGACCTGGGCACCATGGGAGAACTTTTAGGTTTCGAGAACGACACCAAACTCGAAGCCGGCATCAAACACACGGCAACCAACATTCCTAAATTTCTAGCCATCGAAACTCTGAACGTTCACTGCAACGTGGCAGAAGGCATGATCACGAAATCTTCGGACGGATTGTTAGGAAGTCACAAGCAGACGGGAATCATAGCCACGTTCAAACCCAGTTCCGAATTCATGGAACCGATCATCTACACGCCCTCTTCGCCAATCTATTTTCCAGTATGCCGCAACCGCATAGACGACATAGAGTTGGTGGTGACAAACGAGAAAGGAGACGTGGTGGATTTCGCAGGTGCCACTACGACGGCCATCGTGGAGATCAACGTATAATAAATAACACGCATAGAGAAAAATGGAGCAAATCGAAAGTTACGAATTGCAATCTTTCCCTCCCAACCGTCGCACGTTCGCCAATCTCAACGAAGCGAACAGGGAGATCGAATACGACGTGGACGTAGGCGACGGGTTCGTTCATCCTCACAGAGCGGACCTCTACCTTCAATTCGACGTGGTGAAGAAAGAAAGCGGAGACGCATTTCCACCCAATGCAAATTTGATACTCGTGGACAACTTCGTGCCTCACCTATTCTCGCAGGTGGAGGTGAGGAAACACAACACCGTCATAGACAGAATAGACTATCCAGGCATCACGTCGACGGCAGTGGGAACATTGAAATTATCCAAAACAGACGCAGCATACTACCAGGCAGGAGGATTCGAAGCGGGGACCAAAATATCGACTAGAAGTCACACGGTGCTTTTTCCCATGCGTCTGCTGCCGGGATTCTTCTCGGACTACAAGGAGATCATGTGGAAGGGAGGATTGCGCGTCACGTTTCGAAGAGCGGCCAACGACAACAACGCACTGATGCGATACACCAACTTGAACGCCGACAGCACGCCAATAGCCAACACATTACCTGAAGCAGCCAAGTGCGTCATCCGGAGCATGGAATTGAGAATGCCGATCGTGGAATACGAAACAAACTACGCCCTCAAGTACAAAGCGGAGATCTTAAAGAGTCCGCAGGTACCGATTCACTTTCACGGTTACCAGTGCGTGCAGAAGATGGCATCGGGGAGTCACATGGAATTCGACGTGACGACACAGTTCAACAACATACAGTTCGACATGCCAGATTTCGTTGTAGTGCTCTTTCAAACCGGTCGCGATAACAACCAGGAAAAAAATTCCAGCAAATTCGACGACTGCAAGATCAAAAACATTTATCTCAAGAATGGACGCAACGAAGTCTTCCCGCGCGAGAATTACAACCTCGACATGTCCAAAGACGATTACCTCAAACTTTACGAAGCTTACACGGCTTACAAGCGCGTGACCGAGGGAAGCATGGACATGTACTACACGCCCAGCGAATTCAAAACCCGCAGACCCATGTTCGTCATCAATACCACGAAGAGGAAGCAGGTGGTGGTCAACGATCGAACCAACATCAAGGTCGTCTGCGAGTTCAACAGTCCGTTGCCCGAGGACACCGTATGCAGTGTGATCCTGGTCGCCGAGAAGTCCTTCGTCCACGACGTGAAGAACGAGAGGGTCACAGAGCAGTTTTAACAGGTTTTTAACATCTTTTTCTTGCACAATAAGAAATTTTTTGTGCTAGCACAATCAGTTTCAATGGCACAATACGAAAATTTCACTAGTTCAAGATCAATTACAATATCAATTTCATCAGTTACAATATCTTTTTTGCACTATAGCACAAAACAATCAGAAAATTTGCACAAAAATTTTGTTGTTGGTGTTTTTACATGAGAAAATTAACAATAAAATTTTTTTATCGTTTCAGATGCTGTCAAACATCAAAAACACATACACATACACATACACACACACTAAAAAATAAGCATGCAACTTTATTTGTAACACACACATACATTCTCCATCTTCATCAAGAAAATATTATAATAAACATAATTATTTTTATCTATATCTCACAATAAAACTCTATATCCAAAAATATTACAACATCAAAATAACACTAGAGTCGTTAGTACACGTTGCATGCATTACGGAGGTCCTCTGTAGGGTTTCATGGAAGTTTGGGGGAAAAAAAAAAACACGTGAAACTCTACAGAGGTGCGGCTATCTAGAACCGCAGCCATTAGAACCTTTTTTGGGTTGGGCACCACGCACCCTGGCGGGGTTAGGGGCCAGGCATCCTAAAAACAACAATTATTATTTGTTTTTGCTTGGGTCACAATACGAAAATAATAAGAAGCGCCAGCGCGCGCGCGTGTGGCACATCGTTCCCGAGAGAGGTTTACAAAGGTCACGATATACAAACATTGGTGACCGGGACTTTTGAGGTTTTGGCGAACGCCAAATGAGTAAAATAAATTTTTTGATGTTTTGGTGCCGTTTTCTTCGTTGCGAAACATCGTCAGCGTAATAAATGAGGCGCGCGTGTGTGTGGCACATCGTTCCCGAGAGAGGTTTACAAAGGTCACGATATACAAACATTGGTGTCCCCGAGACTTGGAAGATTACGATAAGGTGCATAAGATGAGAAGATGAGAGGATGAGAAGATGAGAAGATGAGAAGATGAGAAGATGAGAGGATGAGAGGATGAGAGGATGAGAGGATGAGAGGATGAGAGCTCATCTTTCACTCATCACTGCTTTTCTGCGCCGTGAAACATTATTGGTGTAATAAATGAGGTGTGAAACGGGGAGAGAAAGTGGGTTTTTGAGGTTTTTGAGGTCGTTTGGTCAAGAAATCAAAGTTGGCCTCAAAGGCATATTTACTATCTACTTGTGGAAGTATGAAACATCGATGTACGACCCTGTCACAAAGACTGGAGGACTTTTTTCTGGTTATGTCAACACCTTCTTGAAAATAAAACAGGAAGCGAGCGGGTGGCCTTCATGGTGTCAGAACGACGAGGATAAGCAGAAATACATACAGGAATATTTCGATAAGGAGGGTATTCTGTTGGAAGAAAACAGTATCGAAGTCAATCCCGGGAAACGTACTCTGGCTAAACTCTGCCTTAATTCTTTATGGGGCAAGTTCTGCCAACGGGACAATCTTTCCCAGACAACCATCATCAAGGAATCGAAGGATTTCCTCGATAAAATGACTGACCCAAATATCATACTCGGAGGAGTCGTATTCATCAATCAGGACACCGTTTTAGTGAACTGGAAATATGTTGAAGAGGCAGTCAGTCAGAACAGGAAAGTAAACGTTCCTATCGCTGCCTTCACAACATGTCATGCTCGTCTGAAACTTTATGAACTTCTAGAAAAATTGGGTGACAGGGTATGTTATTGTGATACAGATTCAGTAATTTACATAGATAGTCCTGAAATGGAATACCATCCCCAGACAGGTGACGCACTAGGAGAACTCACCGATGAATTGGCAGATTTCGGCACCGATGCGGTTTGTGAACAGTTTGTTTCAACGGGACCGAAAAGTTACAGCATGAAAATAACAAAACCGTTCTCCGAAGCACAGTATATCTGTAAAGTGAAAGGGATTACATTGAATACCTCCACATCAGAATTGATTAATTTCGATACCATGTGCGACATGATAAACAATCAGAAACCTGAAGTTATGGTCGAAAATATTTTCCGAATCAGAAGAACAAAACAGTTCCAAGTCATCAGTACAAATGAAAAAAAGCTGTTTCAGCCAGTATTGTTGAAACGACAATTCGACCATGAACATTTATCGTTTCCTTTCGGATACTGTGCAGACTAAAATATGTCTGTAACGGTCCAGAGTTCGAACCCTTCGGGGCTGATATAAAACGTGTTCGCAGACTGCCGGACCTTCATTTTTCTTCAGAATCTGTAAGACGTTTCTTCAGCATGATTCCTAAACTTTCTCATCCTTTCACCATGATGGTTTGCGGAGCATCAGGAAGCGGAAAAACTACTTTTGTGACAAATATGGTCGATTCCATCGTTCATCTTGTAGAAGGATCCGTCAAGAAAATCATATGGTGTTACGATCAGGAGAACAGTATTCCACAAAGTCTTAGAGATGTGCAATATCATAAAGGTATCGTCGATTGGCAGTCGTGGAACGGAAAAACTCCTACACTCATAATCCTGGATGATCTTATGATGGTTGCACAAGGGGAAAAAGTCGCCGACCTTTTCACAAAAGGTAGCCATCACAAAAACATTTCGGTGGTGTTCATAACACAGAATCTTTTTCACCAAGGAAAAAATTGCAGAGATATTTCGTTGAACGTGAAGCACTTTGTTATTTTTAAAAATCCTCGAGATATGAACCAATTCACTGTTTTTGCAAGACAACTTCATCCTCACCGCATGAAGGAACTCGAAAAAGTATATATAGATGCTACCACTCAACCTTTCAGTTATTTGTATATCGATCTCTCACAGTCAACACCGGATCCTTTACGTTATCAGACAGACGTTTTCAACCAGAATTACTCAACTGTATATCTTCCTCAGGAATGTTTAAAACATCGAGATGAGGAAAACGAGGAAGACACGTACCAACTCACGTTCTAACAGGAATAGACATTCCACTTCTTTCAAGAAACATTCACCTTTCTTGCACGTGTTGAAAAATTCACCGCCCAAAATCCGTAAATCATTATTGAAAAGTGCTCCGAAAAAAACGATACGTTTCATCAGCGAATGCTGCCTGAACGTTTTAAAAGGAAACGTGAAAATTAAACCGTCCGCAAAACGTCGTCTGACACCTTACAAGTCGGTCATACGCAATCTAGTGAAACCGAAAGTGAACATCGAGAAACGCAGAAAGCTTCTTGTTCAGAAAGGAGGATTTCTACCTTTACTTCTAGGCTCCTTGTTATCGGGTCTTCTCGGTACTCTCATTCCTCATTGAGAAATGACATCTTCTTACAAAAAGATGATCGTCCTTTCACCGGAACAGTTAGCACGTATTCGTGGTTCCGAATTGTCTGTAACTCAAAAATTATCCGTTCTAGATAAGAAGATGAATGATATTCTAAAAATGAAAAATATATCAGACGATCAAAAATGGCGTCTTTACAGAAAGGAACTGGACGAGTATTTATGGCTGAGTCGAAAATCCAAAGAACCATTACAGATTCCTATTGTTCAAGATAACGACGGTTCTTCTACTATTTCACCAGAATCGACGTATTTTCCTCAGAACCTGGCAGAGACATTACCCCGTAATACACGTCATCAGTTACAGAATATCATAGATGAGTACCAATCTACGGCACAACATTTGATAGACGAACGTCAGGAAAAAACACTTCCGGATCCGAAAACGTTGAACTTCTCATCGTCGCCAACGGAAAGCCCTGGACCGTCTCGTCGACAGAAGAAGAAGAAGAAGAAAGTGACAGTCCGTGTTTCCAGGAAAACTACACCTTTTCTGAGAACACCTGACGCTTACAAACTGGTTCCTCTGAGAAAAAGCCGTAGACAGAGAGATCGGTCATGGGAGTCTCTAAGTTGAAACACAATAAAATTCTCACCAAAATATATTACGATCCCCGACACCATGCTTCATTCTCATCTGTAGATCGTCTGTGGAAAGCGGTACGGGATAAAAATATATCCCGCGATACGGTGAAAAAATGGCTGATGCATCAGGAAACCTACACTCTCCACAAACCTGCGAGAAAAAGGTTTCCTCGAAATCATTACAATGTATGGAACATAGACATGCTTTGGGAAGCTGATCTCAACGACATGACCTCGATACAAAAACATAACGACGGATACAAATATCTTCTGACAGTGATCGACGTATTTTCAAAATATGCCTTTGCATTACCGCTAAAAAATAAAACAAGCAATTCGGTAACCGAAGCTTTCAAAACTATTTTCGAAGAAAACAGACGGAAACCTGTTACACTGCAGACCGACCAAGGAACGGAATTTACAAATTCTACATTCCAGAAATTTTTAAAAAATGAACATGTACAATTTTCGACAGCAACAAATTATCCTGTGAAAGCGAGTGTAGTGGAACGTTTCAACAGAACATTAAAAGAACGGATGTGGAAATATTTCACCTCAAAACAGACAAGACGTTATGTAGATATTTTACCGCAACTTCTCGAAGGTTACAATACGGCAATCCATAGTTCCATAGGAATGGCCCCTCGAGATGTCAACGAGACAAATGTTTACATTGTGTGGAAACGTCTTAACAAACCTGACAAACATGTCTCGCAACCGTCTTCAGATCTTAATGTAGGTGATATTGTACGAATTTCTGTCGTCAAAGGACATTTTGAGAAAGGATACGAACAAACGTGGTCACGAGAACTTTTCAAAATCCATTCCCTTGTTCAGCGAACACCTGTACCTGTATACATATTAGACGACTTAAATGAAGAACCAGTAAAAGGTACATTTTACAAACACGAACTGCAGAAAGTTTATTCGGATCCTGACGAAGAGTATAAAATTGATAAGATTTTGAACACCCGGGGAAAAGGAAAAAAATTGGAATACCTGGTTCGTTGGCTCGGATATCCGCCTAGTTTCGATTCATGGATCAAGGCATCTTCCGTAAAACAGTTATCGGGAAAATAATTTTCAAAACATATTTATATCAAAATATAACGTTACAGCGATCCAGTGAGTCCTCTGTGTTCGGCGAGAATGGATGATAATTTCTACGTTTACCTCCTATCATCTGCATCGGAGGAATATTTTCCAGACAACACACTCACTCATTTCACCGTAAAACTTGCTAAACGGATCGATCTGTCTCCAGAATTGTGGGAAGTCGGATTGGCAGAACTACATTATTCAACTCTATACGACAATGTTTTGGAAACTGATTCTGGAATGTTAACTCTTCCTGTTCGGACATATGCAAGTGCTGAGGACCTGATCTCTACCATCATCGAATCTCTCCCCGACGACCTGGAAATAAGGAGATCCGTTCTCGAGAAATTCTGGCATTTTTTGACGGAACCGCAATGGGGAACATTTGGATCTACTGTTTGTGCGGATAACACACTCTATATTAACGAACAACCATTTTATTTTCCTGCAACAACATATACGATAGAGGATCTGATTTATTTCCTGAAAACAGACCCTGCTAATGTAGCTGTTCCTACTCATCTCAGGTTTTTCTTCAAACAGGCCGTGTACAAACATCTATCCGTGATAGGGGTTCCGAAGCCTGAACCTGACGATGCTCCAACAAATACCGTTACACCCATAAACGAAACTGATGACTATGCTAAATTTCGATATGACATATTGAAATCTATTTATTCTACGCACGCACAGTCCAATAGCGTTGTGGATAAAAACCCATATATATTTATTTACTCCGATCTGGTGAAACAACAATTGGTCGGGGGAGAAATGGTACGTCTCTTGCGTCTTACCAGAAAACAGTGTTCGGACACAAATACGTCTTGCACAGTACCCGTAGCCCATCAATCATTCGACCCGATTCATTACGTTCCTCTGGATAAAGCCTCTTTCGAAACAATAGAAATTGCGTTGTACGATAGAAAAGGAAATTTCTTACCTTTGAGAACTGGCTCCGTACCCACAATCGCTGTTTTACATTTTCGTAGAAAAGCAAAGTCCTTTTAAAAAACAGTAGACAGCTATTTGTCTCAGTCTTTGTCGAAAAGCGAATGAATCATCATGAATTCGCAGACCGAATATTACAGTAACCAAATCCGTGGAGGAATTGGCCCCATCTACCGTTCAACTAGAAATCAAAAAGGGAGAGGATTGGGGTCACTTTTCGCAGGACTGTTTAGAATGGTGAAACCTCTACTCTGGAGCGGTGCAAAGGCGATCGGAAGAGAAGCTTTAAAAACAGGCGCTAACATTATCACCGACATTGCAACAAACCAACAAACTCCGAAAACTATTGTTCGTCAACGGGTACGTGAAGCAGGTCAAAATCTTCAAAGTAAAGCACAACGAAAAATCGACTCTCTGGTAGGTTCTGGTATAAGAACAAAACCTGCAACAAGAATTGCTCAGTTGATGTTAAAACGTTCAGCCACCCGTATTAGAACATCTACGATCCGTAAAAAACGAGCATCCAAAAAACGAAGGAAAACATCCGCAAAATCTAGGAGAACACGTAAAAGAAAAATCAAACAGAAGGTCTCAGGGAAAGATATTTTTGGATAATGATGGAGGATAACATGTGCATGATCTCGCAGTTCGACCTCTTCCTGAAAAAACCTATTCAGCAAAATGTGGAAAAAACGTACACAGCCACCTACAAACCTATCGCTTCCATCGATAATCAGAATATAATTCAGTTTGTCATACCGGGGGCAGGAACTGATTTTCTCGATCTTTCATCTGCATATCTCCGTCTGCAAACGCAAATGGTTAAACAGGATGGAAGTCCCATGAGTGCTTCCGAAACCGAAAATGGCCTCACAAAAAACTGCGGGGTCGTGAATTATCTTCTCCATTCACTCTTTTCCCAATGTACAGTGACTCTCAACGGCATTGCTGTAACAACCGCCGATAACAATTACGCATATAAAGCGATCTTCGAAGCAGCTATCAATTACGGAAGCGATGCCGCAAACACGCATCTCACGAATGCCCTATGGTATTTAGACACACCTGAACATCAAGATGAAATCACTGCCGACAACACAGGTTTCACTACAAGGAAAAAATTTTTCCAGTATGTTCCGACTACCGGAAATCCTACGGAAGTGACAGCCGTGGTCGACCTTATGGGAAAACTTCACATAGATTTCTTCCACCAGTCTAAATACCTGATCAACGGTGTTGAAGTACGCATCGATCTAGCTAGATCACGTGACGCTTTTTACATCTGGGGAGACCAGACATCACCTACAGTCAGAATAAAAATTTTAAAGGCTGTTCTCGAAATAAATCACATCATTCCTACTCCTACCACCAGTTTGGCCATAGACAGAGCACTCACTTACGCTCCTGCTCATTATCCGTTCACCAGAAGCGTGATCAAAGCTTATTCTTACGTCGCCGGAACGCAGCAGATTTCGATCGATAATGCTTTTCAAGGTCCTTTTCCGAATGTTGTTCTTTTTGCTATGGTATCCACCGCCAGCTTTCTCGGAGACAGTAAGAAAAATCCGTTCGACTTTAGAAGTTTTAACCTATCTTCTTTCCATCTTGTGAAAAATGGAGAACTCGTACCTTCCGAACCTTTACGAATCACCACAGGAGGAAACAGCGGATTGATAACACGTGCCTATCAAACTCTATTTTCCGGTACAGGCATTCACCACGCCAATTACGGACACCAGATCACACGGAAAATGTTCGAGAACGGATTCTTTTTTCTGATTTACGACATAACGCCTGACTCTTCAGGAAACGACACGCACACCAGTCTCCAGGAACAAGGCATCATCGGAGCCGAGATGCAATTTTCTCCCCCGCTGTCGGAAAATATAACATGCCTTTTGTATGCTGAATTTGAATCTGCAGTGGATATACCTAAAGATAGAAGTGTCATCCTCCATCAGTGAGACAGAATTTTCCATAAATATGTCTGCCTGTGTTTCTGACTCACAGTGTTATCGAAACAGCTCCGATGTAAAGATTATACTGCTTGTGATGGAAAAACCCACCAAAGTGATAACCCGTACTATTAAGCATAGTAGTGTTTCTTCGAAAGTGACAACTTCAAAACCTGTGAAGATACAATCGTTTCCCGAACTACTTGACAACAGCCCTGGAAGCATAGAAATGACCAAAGACAGACGCATTATTATACATTATTGAAAACATAAGCAGCATGAACACGTCGCAGATCAGACAGATTCTATCTCGTAACTGTTCCACCAGAAACATTTTCTACGGTGTTTACCCGAGGGATCTTTTACCTCGGACGTTTCCTACCCCGGCCTTGATCATCGCAAACACTGACAAGTCCGACTCCCGGGGTACACACTGGGTGGCCTTCTATTTCGACAAAAACAATGTGGCCGAGTATTTCGATTCATACGGATTTCATCCTTTCTATCAAGAATTCGTAAATTTCCTGAACAGTCATTCCTCGGTATGGACTTACAACAACATTCCCTTACAGGGGATATTGGCCACAACATGCGGCCATTACTGTTGCGTGTATGCTTATTACAAAGCACGTCACGTTACAACCAAGGATTTTATCCAGACATTTCCACCAGGTATCAGTAAAGATGGATATATCCTGTACCGTTCTCGTCAGATCTTCAAATGTTTACCACATTCCAAGTGTTCCAGAGGGGAACAAACGTGTTGTTCTATCCACACGATCCAGGCTCGCGTCATGAAGAAATCTATTTAAAATGTGTGCTGCCGTATCTTTCTCTCAGTGCCATCGAGACAGTTCTAGTGAACACACCATGGAACCTACTGCGGCTTCTATAATGGAGAAACACGACAAACTTGTGACACGCATGACCCATAAGGATGATGTTTCCAAACGTAAACCTCGCAAACGTGTGCAACCTATTAAATTAGAAACCGTTACTATCAAGAACGAGACGGCTGACGAGGGAATGGATGTGACTACGGACTGTGATTTCATAAAGAGACGTAGGGAAATTGGTTTTTCCACAGACAAAATCGAGTGTCCTAAACTACATGACGTAGATGCATGTTTAGATCTCTATCTTGCAAACACATATTTTCTGAACAAGGAAAAAAACAAGTACGTAGCCATAGGATTCGAAAAGGAATCCCCTTTCAATTTGGTGTGGGAGTTTTCGCAACAGGGGAGATCACCCGTACGCATCGATTCTAAACAGATTAGAGAACTGTGTGCTTTAAAATCTGACTTACTGAATTACGTCGACACTGGTCGACGATTCAATTATTTGGTTACTGGAAATATCACCGTTAGTGGTGTAAATTTTTTCGGGAAACGTTGCATCTCGATGTATCAACATCATTCACCGGATGCTTTCATTTTCACAGCCTCTGAACTACATTTATTTATGTGTAATCTTTTTAGACCTCTGCAAAAATTAATGAACGAACGTTATCATAAATTACAACCCGAAATGGAGGCTTTTGTATATTGTATAAAAAAGAATATGGTTTCAGAAAAAAAAGAAGTACCCGATGTATTGAACTATTTTTATGTACTTTGGTACAACGAACTGATGATTGAAATATATCTTGAGAACAATCTTGGACACACATTGATATTGTAAATAAGTTATCTTATGTATCTGATGCTGCAAAGTATCCATTGTAAATCTATTCCATATTGTATTCCATTGTTATTTTTATGTATTGTAAATCAGTCTTTGTTATTTTATGTATTGTAAATCAGTCTTTTTTATTTTATGTATTGTAATATAACCCTTCAGGTATTGTAAACCTTCCATATCATCAATTGTAAATAAAATATTTGTGTTATTCTATATCCATACTATCAATTATAAATAAAACATTTGTATATTTTGAACATTTCTTTTATTTATTACAATAAAAAGTGTACATTTTCCAGACATTTTCAACTGCACAGGTTTTTTCACCTTTACCATGTTCTTTACATTTTAAACTTTCTGAACTGTTTTTGACACTGCTTAACTTTGGACATTCAAGTTCTTCGATATTGCATACAGTCATCTTACCCTCACCTTTTTTCCCCACTAATGTTTTCACCCATTCCATTTTCTCCGTACCTTTAACATAAACTTGCTGATTCATAAGCACTAAATACAGAAGATCTTCTAATTTCTCGTACGGTAGCCATCCATCATTCCAATCGAGACCATGTTTGTTGGTACGGAGCCAGTAATTCACTCGGCGATACTTTTCACTCAACAAGTGTAAACCATATGGAGGTTTCACTAAACAGTCAAATGCACTGTCGAAAGGAAATTTTAAAATTCCTACTTCTTTACACACAAATTCTCCTTCGACTCCTCGAAAACCTTGAATGTCCAAAAAACAGGCATCCATTTTGTTCAACAGGTGAACACTGTCAATGTATCATCAATACTGCCCCGACATACCGCACACTTGTCCAATTGAGAGGCACAGAGACCACAGGCTACAAAATGTCGACACGGAAGAATTACCACACTGCGAGAGTTTTCAAAACATATTTTACAGAGTAGCACAGAATCCACACTCTTTTTATCGGATGTTTTTTCAGTAGTTTCCACACTGTCGCAATATTTGCAACTTTTCGAATCACTGTGTAACGCTGCAACACTCTGTATGTAACTACAGGCTGGTATTGCCTGGTAATGTTCTAGAATCGGGCAATCTTCGGATGTCCAATCACACGCTCCGTACCCACAATGGAAACATATTACCCTATCACTGAATCCTGAATAATAAAAACCTGCAGTGACTAATTCTTCAGCAGTCTGACGTAATCCTATTGGCCACTTTCTGTAAGTCTTGTATCTCGCATTCACCGACATATAATCGGTGGTAAAAGGACCGCCTGCTATCAGACGAGTATGGTAAGTATACACTCTCATATGTCGAACAAAGGAAACTCGTCTGATACTGTAGGTGACGGCGTTGTAGGCTCGGTGCGAGTCCAGCAATCGTGGTGAGTAAACACTCTCATACGAGGTAAAAACGAATTAAATCGGGTTCTGTAGGTGACAGGGTCCTTGGCATCGGGTATGAAGGTTCAGCCAGAATATTCTCAAAATCAGATACTATAGGTGACGGGGTCCTCGGTATCGGCGATAAAGGTTCAGCCAGAATATCCTCAGGATCGTCGGGGAACAGCCGTCTGCGAAAATCGAAACCTTCGGGAGGAACCACAGGGAAACAAGGATGACCTTCTAAGTTAAGTAACAATGGACGATCACAGCCAGAACACCACACGGAATTTCTGTCTGCCAACAAAGAAAGCCACTCTTTCACTCTCTTCTTCAAAGCTTCGCCCAACTCTTCCTTCCTGCGACGTAGTTCGCAGATACACCCGTGACTCGGAAATCCTGTTCTCTCGTCACCTCTTCTTTTCCTCTCTTCTATCTCCTTCAAAGTCTCGCAGCGACGGTGAATTCTTTTTCCTGAGCCGTTGACCACGTGACATCCACACCAGGGAGATTCAGGTATCGCTACATACATAAACGGGAAATAACTCAGCAACCGATCCAGGGCCGTTCGATCGCTGTCCAGATCGCCGCAAGACCGAACAAGTTCCCAGAACTCTTCGTAGCTGATCTCGTAGAAATTCACACCATTATCAGACAAACGTGTACCGCTTACATCCATCCTCACATGACACTAAGATCCTCCATCCTTTCTATTTATACCTTTTTCCCTCCTACGTCACCATTTCCGTTAAACAAACTTAACACTACAAGGCTACGCCCAAAACATGTTCGGGCATGTTCACACAGAAAACCGTTACACCACCCAGAAATTGCAAATTCATCCAAACCTACGCCCAAAACATGTTCCGACATGTTCTATTCAGACAGAAAACCGTTACACCCATTTCCAGGAATCTCAGACTCATCAACGGTCTCAAACGGGAAACGCCCCCCAAAAATAGCCACCTATCTCATCAACAACCGGAAACCCATATCAATCACTCATTAACAACACATCAACGCCATCTGTTTTCAAACACCGGAAACACGTACTCCAATTTATATATGACGTCACACGTTAAAATAGCGTAACAAAAACAAAATGGCGTCACAGAAATTAAAACCATTCATAATAATAATATAATAATATTTAAATTAATAATAATTTAATAATATAATCTGGTCACGTGACTTCCATTTTGTGACGTTACAAACAGTCACGTGACTCCCAGAAATTGCAAATTCATCCAAACCTACGCCCAAAACATGTTCGGACATGTTCTATTCAGACAGAAAAACTGTTACACCCATTTCCAGGAATCTCAGACTTATCAACGGTCTCAAACGGGAAACGCCCCCCAAAAATAGCCACCTATCTCATCAACACCGGAAACCCTTATCAAGTCCTCAATAACAACAGGAAACACTTCCCGCCAAACTTATCAAAGCCCCCAAACCGAAAACGCCCCCCTTAATCAACTCCAGACCGGAAACACTTATCAATCACTCATTAACAACAAAAAACACTTCCCGCCAAACTTATCAAAGCCCCGAAAACGCCCCCCACTTATCAATCTCCTCATTAACAACAGGAAGTCCATATCATTAAGCCCCGCCCCTTTTCCACCATCAACCAATCAAAACGCTCAAAACCCCCACCCTTGCTTGCCCACACTGCTTGGTCATCAATTGATCTTTGATCGATCTTTTCCAATCAATTGATTTATCGGACTCTACGCGGGTGCATAACTACTACATATATTAACTGAAGAAAACTGTCGTTTACTGCAGGAAATTTAAAAACTCCGCGTACTTTTTTTTACCATATCACCTCTTATATTGAAGAAATTGGCGTGTAAATCCGAGTGTTCTAAATCCAGGGGAGACAGGGGGGAATTTTCCCCACCAATGATCTTGTCCTGAAATTTCCCCCCACCAGTCTCTTCCGGGGAGGAAAGTTTTTGTTTTAACAAGAAACATAAACAATTAATTTGGGATTCGAATATATTTGACTGGAATAATATCGAAAACGTACAAAAAGAACGGACAACCAAGAACCTCATCTCTAAGTACACTGAACACCGCTATCACCAGAACACAGAAGTAAGACCGACTTGTTATTTCTTCTCCATTTCTCATCGGCTTTCGTTAGCAACCGCGAATTATATAAATATATTAATAAAACACGTATTAGCATTTATATGTGGATTTTATGCAAGAAACTATTATCTTCTTTTAATGTCTCGTATTTTTTGTCCCACCCTCCTTAGGCAAATCATTGTTCATAGCATCAATAGTAGCTACATTAAAATCTTCAATTTGCAATTACATTTTGAATGAAGGACTGTCGATATAATATATTGTATATTTTATAATTCAATTTCATTATTTAATAAATGACACATATTTAATGACATTATGTATACATGTGTGTGTGGGGCGTGTGCGTGCGTGCGTGTGTGTGTGTATATATATATATATACACCTAGGTGTATATAGTGTGTGTGTGTGTCTGCTGCTTCCCCCCACCAATCTGCAGTAATTTCGCACCCTGTCTAAATGTATTATTATTTTAAAAATTGCGAAGAGAATATGACGAAAATAATTGTAATTCCAGAAAATACATTTTTCTAACAATAATTGCTTGCCAGTCAGAACCTATGTATTGGCAATAAACAAGGCTGTTCACGTGTTCAGCCATTGACTGTTACCTTACCAGTATTGCTTTGTCAGCCTAATGAAAACCCTCTACTGAGTGGCTGAATTATAGTAAATACTATAACAAGATACTTGTTTTACGCAGTAAGAAGTGACTGTCGCTTGCACGGCCCATGCTAGTTTATGGGACGAGCAGAAGCTCTGCCTGCACGCATTTCTAGAGGAGACATCAGGACGTTTTCAAATCTGTGACGTAGGAGGTGAATTTCAGCAGAGTTTGAAGGCTTGTATCTCGAGAACCAAAACAAATATCGCCGAGATTTTTTTGGACATTTCAGTTTGGTGTAATTATCAGCAAAATGAATAGATTTAAAACGTTTTTCATGTCATAGTGGAAATGTCTATTCGCCATTTCCGGACTAAGTCGAGAAATTATCGGGACGGGAAATGTTCGAAATTTCCCGAAGGTCTGCAAATCTCGAATTCAACACGTCATTTTCAACTTCAGTGAATGTTTTTGCATTTCTGGAATCAGTAGCGAAGCATAGTCTTACGAAGGAGGCAAGCAATGTTTCAGTACAACAAAACATGTAGTACAACGACATGCCGAGGGGAAAGATTCAAGGTTTATAGCCTCATTTACCCAGTCGCTGGATTTGTCAAAATATCGTAATAAAGTGACTGTACTAAAAATAAACCATATGATCCGCAAACGTCACATTTACTTTTTAAAAAAAATCCAGGTAACGTTATTCATATGATAGTTAAACGTTTTGCATATGCGAACTTTCCGCATACGACTAAAGGGAGACGGAATTTCTTACTTACTTATTAGTACCTTTATTTGTTCATTATTATTTAATATGGTCAAACGGTGACCAAACCGATTTAGATAAAAAAAAATGGGAATCATTTGTTTATTTTACGCTGCATGATGTAATTTAGTATTTTTGGGCACCCTAAAAACCGCATTGGAGTAACTTAAACACTAAATAAAAAGTTAAACACAAACAATAAAAAATTCATTTCAAAGCTACGAACTTGGTTTCACTTACCTCGGCCTTAATTGCGTCCGTTATGACACCACTCGTGCTTTTAATAAGGTCATTCTGAATCTCTTTTTGACAAGCCAGTAAATGTTGTAGAATTCTCCAAATGACTTGCCAGCAAAGTATCAAATTCTGCCAACATATTTACAAGTTCTACAAAATTTCCACGGTTCAATGATGCCTCACTTTCATTGTGTCCCCGGAATGATAATTCTTGACTACCAAGAAAGGTTGTTACACTTGCAAGACGCTTTAAAATATCGCGATTTTGACGAACAACTTTGTTATGGCGCTCGATTGTTACTAGTCTGTGGTGATCCAGAGCAAAATCCACACGAGATTTTCCGAATTCCTTCAGAGTTAAAAATGCCCTTATGTGAGATTCTGCTTTTTCATGTCTCTGTAATGCATTGTGCACGTTATTCAGATCACAGTATCCCTCACTTGACCACACGGAGTTCGTCTTGTGCACGGCGAACAATACGCATGGCCAACAGTACAACCTACTGCGTGCTTCACAACCTTGATTTGATTTGATTTGATTTAGTTTATTTTACTTCGCGTTTTGTGCCTCTTGGCTAATTTGCGAAGATGGGGATGAGTGATGAAATGATGAAATTGATGAATGGACATTCACAAACAACCAAGCCCGACCGGGATTCGAACCCGGGACCCTTGGCGTCGCAGCGCGATGTGCTAACCACTCGGCCACAGGGTCGGGCGAAACGTTGCTGTTGATTGGCTCAACCTGCTAGCCAAATAAACTTGTGGTACAAATTGCTTTGAAAATGTCGCACAAAGCCCCTTGGGCTAACTTGTTTTAAGTCCGGTAAATGCGGTGTTGGTCGACCCCCTTCCACGATTTTCATTTTAACACTTATCTCTCTCGAGCTAAACGAAGCAATTTTCAATTGCTCAATAATACAACCGCACTTCACATCAACCGTTCCTAAATACGCGTTCAATCCGATAAATTCACAGCACAAAACACGAAGCAACAAACACTCACACTATCCAACGCGCTTTCCACAACTGCAAATGCAAGCATCCACACAAGATCACTTTGAAAATCTCTGAAACAACAGAAAGTGATACCAACCTATTTCCTTAATTTTATCCGTCACAAAGGAAAGATATATTAGTTTGGAGATAAAAATTACGCGGAGGAATCAGAATCATTTCAGCAGAACGAGTATGTACATTAATATTTAAGTAATAAAGTGTCATTCAATGGCGTGCCCGGGGCGAAGGGGGGGGGGTGGATGGTAGACATAACCCCCTTTTGGCCCAGTATATCTAAGAAAAAACGTCAAAGGAAGGAAAAGATGACAAAATGGGGACCGTAAAAAGACCCTGGGAACACCACTTGCGTCATAATAATAGAACTTAAAACATATTCGGGCCTCCCCGATGGCGCAGTGGTAGTGTCGTCGCCTTGTAATCAAGGGGTTCCGGGTTCGATACCCGGTGGAGGCACAAATGTTTCAGATCCCATTTTAAACTGCAGGTCCAGTCCCGATTAGCCTTACTGTGCATAAAGTGGACTTAAAACAACAAATCAATCAATCAATCATTAAAACATATTCTTGTGCTCATAATGTGCAGAATGTATACGATTTACTTCTATGCCATGTACAAATATCAGTAGATAGTTCTTTCTCAGATAGCTTTATTTTCACCCCAAGTTTTATTCAAAAGCAGTCAATTTATTGATTGTAAAATTTGTGAAAGAGCTCACTTGAATTACTGCGTAAATAATTTGGCAGTTGCAAACACTGGTAGCGGTCAACACTTCTGGCGTAATTTGAGCTGGACCGACCAGGAAGCAGGGTGCAGGACCAAGGCCCGTCCAATCTTCCCTCCCTCCCTGAGAAAACTCTTCACGGGGGTGCAGAAATTCCACTGCCCCAACTCCCAATGTCAATTTTTTTTACGCGTTTTACATTTCGCGAAATCTAAAATAATTTGTAATATAATATGATATATATAGAATTTAGAACAGTGAAAATAACTTCTTTTAGTTATTTTATGACTAACAATTATTATTATATTTGCGATCTTGTTTATGTGTTCATGAAGACAAATATTCGTTACTAGTTTTTACTGGCAACAAAAAATCATCCATAGATGAATCCTGCTTTCGGTTGAACTCGGCTATTTTCGGGAATCACGCAAGCTCGGAAAGCACAGCTTTTTGTAGAAGCTTTGTGGACGGGTTCCACCAGAATTTCACGCTTCGCCATGTGACTCCTTCGGAGGCCTTATTTTCCCGCAGAACGGCTGCAAGCATTGAGGCTGGTGCTTGCTACAGAGCTGCTGGGGGAGTTTGCGGCCGCATTTTTTCGCGAAATCGAGTGCGATGGAAACTAAATACGGTTAGAACATTAAGTACATTAAATGATATTCGAATAATCAAGCAGTGCTTGCATTGCTTGTACTATATCTTCGCCTCTGTCTGGAATAAAAACAAACAATTTCCGATAAGTTCCAGACACTTGTAATGCAGAAAACGTCGAGATTTAACAACTTTTTAAAATGACCATTCGGTATTTCCCAACCGCTCGGGATCCCGAAAAGTCATTTCCCGAAGTCGGGATCTGGACGGGAAATTTCTTTCCCGATCCCGATCCCGACTATTCCGGATCCCGCACACCCCTATCTATTAGTATAGTTTCAAGGCCGAGTCTGCTGCCATGCGCGTGTCAGCAGTAAGAATGAGCGTCAGATTTGCTCCTGTCACGTAATTCGTCTGCTAAGAGGATGTTACAAATCTTAAAAACAGATGAAGGCGAGAAAAATGCAAATTTATGACTAGTGGGAATGAATGTACAGGTAATTTAGAAAGAATTTAGCGATATTATTTTAATGTTAACAGAACCTAAACTAACTACGAGAGCATTTAGGTTTATTATTTGAAGAATGCTAAGGGACCTAATCTTAACACATTTTTGTGTAAGTAATCGCTAAAACTCCACAGTATGTGTTCCAGACGTAATTGCATACATAGCGTGATGAAATCACGATAAAACAAAGACCGAATATGCTGCCAGGCGCATGTCTCTTTTGAGGTTAGCAGAAAAAGAACGTGGCAGCAGACACTACCTAGTTTTCAAACCGTGTCGATTGGCACACAGCCTGGCGTTTAAATATAGAACTACAAGCGCTCGTGATTAAAATTACCACCTGAATGCTAGTGTCGCCTCCAATATGGCCGCTCTATGTAGGATAAATGTTTCTTTTCATTCAGTAGTATAGTACGTAATAGCAGCGTGTTGTTATTGCTGGCATGGAAGAAACGTTTAAATTACGCCATATTTTTAAATATTGCGAATGATATGTGAATCGCAGGAACTATAATGAAGGTGAAGCAGTGCTGAGAGCGAAGCATTTAATTATGATAGGCAAAAATAACACGGAAAACGCAGACGAAACTAATGTATACGCACTGGTTCTTCAAAGCAGTGCTGTTTCATCTGCACCTCGGTTTTAACTGGGGGGCTCAGAAATTATTTGAAAATAAAGCCATTCACCTGTATTGCAAAGCTTGAGCAGGAGAAAGATGTAAACATGCCGTTGCAATTATTTCCCCGAAGAGGCAGGCTGGTTTAAAAACAATACAGGATTAATGATAATAATAATAATAATAACAACAATTTCATTGAGGCTATCTTCAGTCTTCACTGAAAATTAACTTACTGAGTGAAACAGCAACATTAGCATGTCAATTTCCTTTCTCTGACTTACCTTTACGATTACAGATATTAATTAATTCTCAAACTATTTCCATCTTCGCACTTAATCGACTTGCACCTGTTCCAAATTACATACGTAATACATTGTTTTCGAAAAAAATGTTATATTCATAAAGAACAATTTAAAACTTTCTTTCATGGTAATAAAATCATCTTTCGGAAAATAAAGTATACAGACTCGTGCATTCTTCGTAATTTCCTTGCCGCATTTCAGTTATGCCAATCTTGCCAATCAGTTCTGTTTTCCCTGATTTATTTACAAATTTCATTTTGTTGATTCCACGAGATGGAAAACACATGTAAGCTTTCACTTGTCCTGACCCACAAAACGATTTAGAGCAAAGAACTGAATAGTAGACATTACTTTTTCGCATGTCCCCAATGCTTTGAACGGCTTCAACACAGCAAAGTATCCTACGTGGAGTGGTTCCTGAAAATTTCACCAGATGGCATAGCGGATAATTTTAATCGCGAATTGCATAGGAAACGATTGGAAAAATCGCTGCGTATCCATTCTGTAAACTTACGAAATAAATTAATGAAAGCAAGCACTACAGATTTGGCTTTCTTCTAAAAAAGGTAAATTCAATTCAATATTGGGGAAATGCTGTTATGAGGCGCAAGCCCAGATACTTTCTTGTAGAAGAACTCGAAAGTAGAAACATTAATAATACCTGTTTGTTGATATAAACACTATTAATATGTAGATATTGTACATTTGACTGCATGCTTTGTACCTCTCTATGCATGTTTGTTGAGCAAAAGAATAACATGTTACTGAGCACTCTTTGTAGGTAAAGTTACGGCAATCGCGAACACTTGGAAATAATTTATAATAAAAATGTAAGAGTTGTTTGTTCGGCGGTGCTTACCAATGTCCATGCAAATATGGAAATTAAGCAGCGTAGTTGCTAGAATTCGCTTGACAAAGTTGTGTTGGAGAATTTGTGACCAGGATATCCGGTCTACCAGGCGGACAATCTCCAAACGGAAATTTGGTCCAGTGGTTAGCGACACCACCTTTCAGAGCGTGTTGTGTTTAACAGTTTTATGAATCATATCTTGTGTAATCTGACAGTGGAGTTTGCGAGTGTGGAACTTCGATAGATGCATGAGGCAGCCATGTTGCTTCATAACTTAGTTTGGGGTTTGTCCTATTGGAACTCTGCCTTACTTCAAGAGCCTAATGTCAATGAGATGTTTGAAGACAAATGGAAGTATTGGTGCCGGCAACAAGAACACTATAATGACTACAATTATAGTGTTTATGTTGCCGGTACCAATACTTCCTGTGCGTCTTGAGAAAAACATACATTACATTGTATGGAAGTTAGGCCATAATATTGAGGCACTTTTTGTGAGCACTATTAAAATTTATGAACCACTGCTTGACATGCCAACAATATACACAAATTGCTCGTACGCATGGCATGTACATAAAACTAATATTTTACGACAAAAACATCTATCCGGAGATTAATTATTTTAATTCGCTTCGTTACTTCTGATTAGCTTCTCTCCATAACTCAATTAATTTCTAGTGCGGTCGGAACGCCGGAAAATATTTCACTTCCGGCGGAGTTACGATACTACATTAATTTCCGAACCTAGAACGCCCCAAACCCCAAGTTTTTAAGCCCTCGTTTGTCTGTAATGGCTTCTTTAAAATGGCGTTCATGTGTGTGTGTTTCTACACCCACACACCCACATACACACACACAGTTCTTACTTTGCCTCTAATTTTGAGTCATCATTCTCAATTTACCGAGTACAATACGGTGTAAATACCCCCTTAAGGACGAAGCATGTGACAACAAGGCAATGTCAGTTCTCATTGAGGCTCGTACCAGTGAACAGCCTCAACTGTGCATGCTACGTTCAAAATTCAAGCCCATTAAATTGAAAACCTTATATTTCCAACAACTTTCCGCTCTTTCCATTTTTCACCATGTGCACTAATAACGCAGTTGTTCTTTGGTGTCAAGACTTTTGAATCACCCTGTATATATACAGATTGTCAAAAATTGAACTATTATTATTTCATGGGCTTAGTCTGACACTATTTTCGATGCTACTGTTGAGTTCTGACACATCCAAAACATAAGGTTTGATCCAAAACATGATGAAATAGCTGAAACGGTTATTTTTAGAATTTTCGCAGCCATATTGGCCGCCATATATAATATTTTTTGATAAAGTACGTCTTTTTCAATTCTTATTATCATAATAGAATAATAAACTGCAAATTAGGTGAAAATAAGATGTCATGAATGATAAATAACTGCAATAAACTAGCTGGTTTCAGGATTAGAATGACTAGTGATGTGACCCCCCTATCTTTCTTCTGTAACTTCTTCTTTCTCTGTGTGTGATGAAGAATTTTTCCATGATGATGATTCTTCACTAAAGAATGTGGGTCCATTCCACCACAGTGTATTGTCTTGAAATGTGGCCGGTTCTACACCTCGAGATACAAGGTCCGTAGGATTATCATGTGATGAGACTTGTCTCCTTTGTGATGGACTTGTTGAATCTTGAACTTGTGCCACCCTGTTGGCAATAAACGTTTTCCAGTTGTTTGGTGGCGATGACAGTCATTCTAGGACTATCTTCGAGTCTGTCTAAAGATATACTTGACTCATTGCAAGATTGAGTACTGCTAATACTTTCTTCATTCATTCGGTAAGTAAAAATGCTCTGCATAGTTCCAGACGTGGAAGTGTAACCTGTTTTACTGGAGCCACTCTTGATTTGACACAAAGAAGTTTAACTGCAACATCACCAGTTGTGTTTGTTGACCAAACGTAGATTGCTGCTACATAAGCCTTCGTACTGGCATCGCAGAATCCATGAAGCTGTATGTAATTCATTTTCCATCAAACATGATGAATCTACTGACTCGTATATCATTGATGTGTGGTAGGTTTCTATACAACTGCAACCATTGCTGCACTAGCGTCGGTGGTAAGCTCTCGTCCCAATCGATGCGTTGAAACCACAACTATTTTAGAAATGCTTTGAAACTGATGACTACAGGACTGACCAATCAAAGAGGATAAAATATTGAGGCGATTATTCACGTCACCCTTCTTTTGCTTATTTCTGCTGCGTGGGCAGATGTTGATTCTATCTTGTTGGCGATTAAGAATTTGTCTGTGCGTGGATCCCAGAGTAGACCAACAGTTTTGACACATTTATCGTTATCTAACTGAAGTGGTAACTGCACTTCTCTGTGGCTATGAGGTACTGCTTCTAAAAGTGCGGGATGGTTAGAACACCATTTTCGAAGATTGAAACCGCCACCTCGTAGAAGATTGATTAATTCTTCTCGTAGTTTCAGTGCATCCTCTACACTGTCACTGCCTGATAAACAATCATCCATGTACATATCTTCCTTTACTGTTCTTTCTGCATTCGGCTACGCGTTTTGCTCCTGTTCAGCTAGCATTTGTGTACACGTTGTTGCGAGGAATGAAGCTGGTTTTGTGCCATATGTTACTGTTAAAAGTTCATAAGTGTGTACTGGCTGTCTGACGAGCGTTTTCAGAATATTATCTGCAATGGTAAGTCGTCTTCATGGACCATAATTTGATGGTACTTTTTCTCCGTGTCGGCCGTGAATGCTATGCGGTGTGTGCGAAATCGTAGAATGATTGAGTACAGATCTTCTTGCAGAATTGGACCTGCCAGTAAAATATCGTTAAGCAAGTTTCCAGACGTAGTTTTTGCACTGGAATCATAGACAACTCTGGTCTTCGTTGTGCTGCTCTCTGGCTTGAATACTGGATGATGAGGTATGTAGAATACTTGTGTGTCACCCTTGACAGTGTCTGATTCTAACTTCCTCGCATTCCTTCATGAAGTTATTGTAATCTTCTTTCAAAGCTGGCTGCCTCTTCAATCTTCTCTCCAGTTGTTCCAATCTGCTCATGGCTTGCTGAGTCGAGTCTCCTAAGTCTGGATGATTTGGGCATTTAGGTAGACGTACTATGAAACGACCAGATTCGGATCGCGTTGGATTTAATTTAAAGTGCTCTTCACCTAGCTGTACTTCCTTAGATCTGTGTGGTGACTGTATTCCTTCCATCTCCCAGAAGCGTTTAAGTTGGTTATTCAAACTGTCATCTGTTCTTATAAAACATGCAGTGATTGATGAGTTACATTCTTGAGGCATGCATCCACCCAGTATTCATCCAATTTGCGAATCTTGCAAAACAGGGTATTTACCTTCTATACTTAAACGTTATGGCTTCAGTATGGCGTAGAAAAGCCCTGCGCCCAAAACAATGTCTATCTTGCGAGGTTTATTGAATTTGAGATCTGCCAGTGCGACATCCGTTGGAACATTCTATGTATCGTAGATTATGTTCTCTCCAGTGATTTTTGGCAGAAATGAACAAGAGATTGTAATCGACAAGTCATTCGCGAGTGATGAAATGTTTACATTCACACTCAAGCGAGTTTCCGACGTTGAGTTATTTATCCAGTGATTGGAATGTACGTCCTTTGTATCTTGAGACGCAGTCTTTGTACGGTTTCCTCCTTTACGATGTTTGACTATCTTCCATTATCTAGTAAGGCACGACATGTGACCAATCTTCCGTCTGATATGATCCATATTTTTATGTGACGTCACAACTTTAAAATATGCCACGGATATATTATACTTTTATGAAAGGGCACGTAAATTATGTGTTATTATATGTAATATTACACCTTGTTTGTAATGTATATATTTCACATTCACACTCAAGCGAGTTTCCGACGTTGAGTTATTTATCCAATGATTGGAATGTACGTCCTTTGTTTCTTGAGACGCAGTCTTTGTACGGTTTCCTCCTTTACGATGTTTGACTATCTTCCATTATCTAGTAAGGCACGACATGTGACCAATCTTCCGTCTGATATGATCCATATTTTTATGTGACGTCACAACTTTAAAATATGCCACTGATATATTATACTTTTATGAAAGGGCACGTAAATGATGTGTTATTATATGTAATATTGCACCTTGTTTGTAATGTATATAATATATTTTGTTTAATGTTTATTGTATTTTATGCTCTATTATGAGTAGTTTAATGTATCTTCATGTTTGCGAGAGTGCACTATGTGAATTTGTATTTCTAAACATGTGGGTAGATGTCAGTTTTGTTGAGAGTATCCTTTTGTAGATAGTGAGTGATTCATCTGTACTTGAATCTGTGTTCTCGAAAATAGTATAAAAGCGAGGATATTGCGTAAGAAATAACATACTTTCGCCACGGATCGACGAAGCTTTTTCAACTTAAAAAGAACTCCTCGGTGTTGTGCATACATCTTGGTATGGTAGTATACACAATACTGCAACCATTCTACGTTAAATAATATAGCTAGCCTAAGGATTAATTTGGAAATAAAAGGCTAAAGAGCAAATATTGGCTCAGTTATTATTGCATATCTCTTAGTGTGGTAGTTCGAGGTGCAAGCTAGGTCTATGTGATCATAGGCATGCCGATAGCCACGCATCGAGTTTATGCGTTTTAGTTGAGTCAATTTATCGACAAAGCGAAATCCTTGCCTTCATCTCAAGTATATTTGCATTATAATTGCAACAAATAAAGAATAAAACCTTTCAGTTTATACATACTGCAGTAATGTGGTTTTATTTCTCTGTGCTGTGAATATTGTCTTTGTCTAACACTATCCCTGTACCTGAGAGGAGTCTGTGTACTTCACCGAGTCTCATCGTTCACGGCTGAGTATTATTATTAAGTTGTTATTAATAAATATAATAACACGTTTAATAGTATAATGATACTTGAGGCATGATCGTATCACGTCCTTATCCTTGACTTGCACGAAAGCAGTTGAAAGTAGAACATGCGATGTGTGTCTGGTCTTGAAACTGCAGTATGATGATTGCGTGTTCTCCCGATTGTGAGTATCGCTCTCCGCCATTGAACTTTGGGTGTCGGTGTGTCTGTTCTGTGTTTCCCTTCGAACGGCACCGAGCTTCCGTTGATCATCTTGCAGCAAAGTGTTGTGCCTCTGTGGACATGCTCTGCAATTGCCTGATTTACAGTCCCTGCTTCGATGTGGTTTCAGACAGTTCCAACACAAATTGTTTTCACGCACGCACTGTCTCCTTTGATTTACAGTTGCACTGAGAAACCCTGGGCATTCATACAGAAAATGAGAAGGCTGTTGTTTACAATACAAACATGGATTTGATGAAGAAGCCAAATATGAATGTGACTGATGTGTATTTTTGTTTTGTTTGGTCCTTGCGTCACTGAATTTATTATCCCTAGGTGTCTGGCTGTTTTGCGGTTTGATAGTTTCTAGTGCTTGACATTTATGCTGGAGAAACGTAAAGAATTCTGAGAGTGGTGGGAAGTCTTGCTCAGTGTGAGTTAATTCCCAATCACGTCTTGTTTGCATGTCTATTTGAGATAGGAAGTGCTGCAATAATATTACATCCTCTAAAGCAGTGTTCCACAACAGGTGTGCCGCGGCACTCTAGTGTGTCGTCACAAGGTGAAAGGTGTGACGCGAACTTTTACCTACTACTGTAACATTGTAAGAAATTAATTGTCGATTTTAAGTAAAAAGGTGCTTGTTTATTCTTGCTCATAACTGTTATATTTTCATAGAAATTAAATGTAATTTATTTACTCAATATTGTTATAGTTTGCTCATCTTATATGTATAGCTTTGTGTTCGCCGCAAAGAAAGCCCCGTAAGACTTTGTGCAAGCCTTTTAGCGGCCCGCACCAATCATACAATACAGCTATTGAAGAGAGTTCTTTGTTTGTAACACTGCATCTTTTGTGGTGTACGGCTGGCTGTTTTGTGCCTATTTGTCGGCGCTTCTTAAACTTTATTGCCCTTTTCCTTCGCCGAAGGACCCACACATTGTCAGACAACAATTATAGTATTTCAGTTCAGTTCTATCACAGCTGTGCTCTGTAGTAGTGCGAATATTGGATTGCTACACCAGTCTTACTATTTTCTTTTTTCGATATAAATAAGTTCCTTGTACGGAGTGGTCCGTCCTCGAGTGCAAGTAGTGAAACCATCGAGTCCGAAAAAAGAAACAGGAAGTAGTTCACCGGCAATATAGTGATAACTATTTATCTTACGATATTTTTTTTTGCGTGGTGTCAAAACATGCCCAATCCCTGAGTGTGTTGTGTGTGGTGAAAAACTCAGTAATGCTGCTATGGTTCCCAGTAAATTAAAACGACATTTGTCAACAAAACATTCCTCTCTGTTAAGTAAAGATGTGCATTATTTTCGTCGGTTGTTGGAACAAAATAAAAAAACAAGCGACGCTCTTGACTACGTCGGTACGTGTTTCGCAAAAAGTACAGGAAGCTAGCTATAAGGTAGCCGAACTTATCGTAAAGGCAAAAAAAAACCACACACAATAGCAGAAACGTTGTTTATGCCCGCGTGTAAAGAAATGTTAAAAATAGTCCTGGGTTCAGAAGCTGCTACTGAAATTTTAAAAATTCCTCTCTCTGCTGACACAATCAGCCGCCGAGTTAGTGACATGTCCAGTGACATCGAAGTCACTATATAAAGAGCAGTCGAAAGTTCTCACTTCAGATCGACGAATCCACCGATATTCCGTAATGAATTAACATGGGAGGACTGCGTTAGTGTTTGTACAGACGGAGCCGCTTCTATGACAGGCCGAGTGGAAGGATTCACGGGTAAAGTACGCGAAGTAAATCCTAACTTACGAACCGACCATTGCCTCATTCACCACGAAGCCATTGTTGCTAAGTCTTTGCCATCTCCTCTGAAAATTGTGATGGACAAAGTAGTAAAAGTCGTTTACTTCATCAAATCGCGGCCCCTAAATATGCGGCTTTTTAACGTTTTGTGTCAAGAAATGGGATTTATTAGAAATATGTATTTTCTACAGTGCATTAAAGTTAATAAATTTTTAATAAATGCATAAGCCTATTCATGTTTTATAATAATAATAATAATAATGATAATAATAATAATAATTGATTACATAACGACGTAATATTTCGTAATTATATTAAGATTCATATGATTTTTAGGGGACAGACATTTTGGTGTGCCGTGTTGAGTCTAGGCCCATCTGGAGTGTGCCGTGAGTAAAAGAAGGTTGCGGAACACTGCTCTAAAGGTTCCGATAAGTTTAAGTAATGGCCTTAATGCCGAAATATTGCTTGTAATGGTACTTGCGAAGTGACGCAAATCTGAAGCATTTTGCCTACTAACTGAGTGAATGTGCAAGAGTTCCTTTATGTGTGTTGCCGCTATGAGCTTCTTGTGTTCATCGCGCTGAACTAACTGTTCCGAAGCTATTGTGAAATTGCCTTCAGTGATTGGCAAATTCTATATTAAACGTAGTGCCTGGCCTTTAATAGCTGATTTCAAATAATGGAATTTCTGAATTGAGAATAAGGT
This sequence comes from Lepisma saccharinum, assembly GCF_977018435.1. NCBI lineage: Eukaryota > Metazoa > Arthropoda > Insecta > Zygentoma > Lepismatidae > Lepisma > Lepisma saccharinum. The sequence continues at coordinate 68,373,659 of NC_139243.1, forward strand.
GTCATTATTGTGCACTAACGTTACAAATGTATCCCAAAACCCTAACCATTTGTCGTAACTACCATCAAAAGTAGGAAGAGAAATCGAAGGTAATATTAGCTGATTGTTTTTATTTGGAAATTTCTGATCAGCTGATTCTTGACACTGATTGTTGATTGTAGCATGTTTAGAAATTATGTTTTGCATTTGAACCTTTATTTGAAAGTACAACTCTTCAACTTCAATGCGGTAAGTTTCATGTTCTTGTGACTCGTCGTCTTCGAGTTCCAGCTGTGTTTGCACTTCATTGAATTTTGCCCAAACATCTCATGAATACTGAGCACGGCATTTCACCTCCTCAATACTTTGCGTTTCTTCAAAGTTCTGAATAAATTCTAACAAACCTGTAAGTTGCCCCTTTACAAGTCCGCGCTGTCGTGTTAATTTCTCCCGTGCTTCTTGATTCATTTTGAAAGGGGAGAGAAAGAAACAAGAGGAAAGGAATTGAGTTTGTGTGAGTGTTGTGTTAGCGGAAATGACTGACCTTTGTAGAGCTGATTGCCGCTCCCGACTCCAGACGTCAACAAAGCTGCTTGGAACTCCGCACGGAGGACCATAAATGTTTGCGATTGCCGTAACTGCTTCACCATACTGATTTTGTACGAATGCAATAGACGTTATTTCTTGTAACTCCTTATATTTGAGGAATACATATCATTGTATACACACACTAACAAATACAACTAGACTGTGTTCGCGCAACACACACGCACGTCTTCGTCGAGTGTTTCACTGGAACCAAATGAGACTGTCTTTGGGCAGTGTTGCCAACTCTATACGCTGTTTCGCTGGCGTGCTGCAAGTCCCACTAAAATACACTGATTAATGATTGAAACCTGAACACCAAGTGTATAGAATCTGTCGAGTCAAGAACCTGCTTTGTTATTGAAATATGTAAACACTATGTCCTTTCGTTTTTCGTTCCAGATGTCCTTCAGTTGTAAATCGCTGATCAAGGTAGTTAATGCTAGGCTATTTTGAAACTTTCCTACGCAATCACATGGTCGCAGCACTTGGTTAAAATCACCGCCTAGGATTATACACGAATCACCGTTTGGAAGAAAGTATACTATATCTGCCTGGGAAAAGTCTTCTCACTTCCACCTATCTTACTGTCTGGAGGGGACGTAGATATTAACAAATGTATAGCGTTGACTTTCAAAAACTAATTCCCCTTCCATCGACTAATTTATTTACATTTTGTATTTCTATACCACTTTTGATTAAAATTGCCGTCCCTCTCCCGCTTGTCCCCAAGTTTACAGTAGCCTCGTACCCATACAGGAAGTTAAAATCTACAATACAAACTTCCTGCAAGTATAAAATATCGATCGAGTGTATTCGGACAAATTCCGCAAGCAATTTGCTTTTCACTGGCGACAAGATCCCATTGATATTAAGGGTAAAAAGACGAGTGCTGTAGTTCATGCACAATAAGATATTCTAAAGAACGGAATGTAAGAATACCACGTAAATTTGCATTTTTGGTGCTCAATTACACTAAAGTAAGTATTAATCTTAACTGGTTTCAGAATGATGATAATCGTTCATGTGAACTACTATCATGACACAATTTACACTATTTTTTCTATTTGTTATCATATCAATATTAATATTGTAACGCACTAACTTGTAGTATGTAACGATGCACTGTACACACTAGGAAAGTAAACAAACTTATGTCGCGCACTACACACGTAAATCACTCTCATCTCAAAACATAAACAAACACTTCTCCTTACTCTCACTACCTAATGGAGGGGGAGGGAAAGGCGACCTGAACCCACATGTAATTGACATTTCACTTTTGTTGTGTTTTCTTACTGGGTATGACAGGCTTCTGTCATAAAGACATTGTTATACATTTTTTCTTACCTTCTGTTACCGCTTTGAGTCGTGAACTAGTGCGGTTCTTCTTTTTAGGTGACGTTTGTCTATATTCTGCTTATCATCTGTGAATTGCTCTTCGGTTTGGGAGTCGTCTCCTGATGCAATTTCTTGAGTTTGTGTGGACGGAAGGGGGTGGGAAGGTACAAGTTGAGGTTGGCCATTTTGTTCACTCACGTTTCCTTCGGCTGGTTTCAAGGTCGTTGTGGTCGAGGAATCGTCTGGCAGGGAAACTCATCACCTGCCTAGCTTCTTTCACTTTCCGGCACACAGCTGGTTGTGGGTCGTCTTATCATTAATCGAGGCTTCAGGCGTGACCTGGTAGTTTTTCACGATTTCCTCCCTTTCAACGTCTGCGGCCAATCTCGAATTTCGACCTTCTGTTGCTGACAAATGGGAAGTTCCCTTTGCTGCTCTCTCTGATGAAACTTGGGTTATTGAAGTATCCAGTGGCATCTGTACGACCCCCGTGTGCTCTTGTGCGTCCAGTTCCTTGATCGGTGGATTGCTTCCGCATATGTTGAGGCCGTTCTCCGTCCTGGTTTTCTACGCTTATCACAACAATTACAAAGATGTTCTATAGAATCACATATCCTGCATGTAATCTTTTGACCATGGTTCGTTACCCAATGTCTATCACCTTTGATAGTGACGTACGATGGAATTGTTTATTTGAGCGTCATTCGAATTCGCTTTGTACCGGTACGTGTAGGGTATATATGTTCATCCGTGTACTTTGCATCGTCAACATGTTTCATGCCACTATATGTAGCCAACGTCTCCTGTATAACTTCTATAGGAAGTTCCATAGGAACTACATGCAAGTTCACAAGGACATTTACCTCATGTTCTCCATTGTCATCAGTGTATATTAATGTTCTTCCAGATCTTAATATTATCTGCTCGCCTAGCACTCTCGATATTAACTAAATAAACACACACACTTATGATATTGATCGATTTCAATAATAAGCAATTGACCTTCTTTTGCAGTTGTAGCGATGTCGGTTTTTGTCGCACATTCGTGAAGACCAATTTCACAGTATTCACTCGCCATACATACATGATTCAGAACACGGAAGATAGACGTAACAGGAACTCACTCGCGTGCACGTAATGCTCAACACGGACGATGCACCGCGTGCCAGTGCTGTCAGCGGACTCACGACCGAGCTACCGCGGATATATATATATATATATACACACACACACACACATACATACATACACACACACATGTACAGGCAAATTACAATGTTGGGTACATTCGAAAATGGGAAAAGAACTACTAGAGACCATGTTAGTTTAATTCGTCATTGGTAGGGAGACAAATTTATGGTAAATGAAAACTGAGGGGAGCGGTAAATAAAATGTTAGATCAGCGGTATATACCAGCGGTGGAAAAAAAATATTGGAACACGCTTTTTCATTATGAGAGGAAACAACGTACAAAAGAGTTAAAAATTGATAAACTTCTTCAGTTTTATATACTGTACACATACACAAGTACTTAGATTTCAACTGTAATTGCCAGTAGCGGCGATTGGGTGGGGGCAAGGATAGTTTACTTCTCTTGCCAGACAAGGCTTAGTATTTAGAGGCCATAGTGCAGGGGCAAAGAAAGCTAGTAAGTTCAATGAACCTGGAAGTTGAGTAGACATTCTGGGGAAGAAACGAATGCAACTTGACAGGGAGCGAAGTTTTCGAACTGAGTTTATGTTCATGGGCAATCCCAATTTGCAGCGTCTTCCTGATGTGATCGAAGATAAAACGTTCTTCAGCTGCAAGTGGAAGGAAACTTTAGGCAAACGTTTCGTTACAAATCGACAGTTTGCGCGCACAACCTCGCTTGCCGGTTTTTGCGTGTTTTCCACTTAATTTGATGATATTTCATGGTTATTTCGCGAAAAAGCGTTCATTTCGTGGAAAAGCACACATTTCGCATTACTTTGCCAATAAAACTCATGCATATTTCATCATTGGGGGTGAAGTCAAAATTGCATCTTTTTTTAACATTTCGCGATTTCGTGCATCGCGAAAATTCAATGTCCCTAGTCATCGGTTACGAATATCTTGTCGAAAACGTTAAAGCTGTACATTGCACACCTTTTTTGGTGCTACGCGTAGTAGCAGGGAGGACGGAGTGATGGAATTGTATCCTAGCAACTGTAGCATGCTTCTTGCAGTGAGGATGTTAAGAGAAGGGGTGAGGAAAACTACCTGAAGGGCAGTAAACAATCTCCCCGTTTAAACTCATGCCACGTGAGGTTATTTGCTTTCAAATGTAGTTCATTATTGCTTGCATGGATTAAGTTCATGTTATAAGACGTGGCATTAGGGGCAGAGGTTTAGTGAAATAAAACTTCATGATTTGGTTCCTATGGAAGAAAGCCTCTAATAAAATTTTAATCTGTTGGGCTATTAGTGACAGGACATAATGAGTTAATGTGTAATCAATGGATTCTTAATGTAATTGTATTAGTTTAATTTAAGTCAATTTATGCTGAATAGACGTTTGTGTCAGAGAGAGTATCAATGGCATCTGTCTCTATCAGAGTAACAAACAGGAGAAACACTAAACTCTGCTCCGGGAATCTCTGGAGCAAGTCTCTGAGCAATAGTGATTCGAAAGGGCTGCACCAATAAACAAGTTCGAGGGAACGGGATTGCACGGAGGGGGGAAAGCGATTGCAGCAGCGTACTGCTTCGCTCCGTCCACTCTGTTTCTCTCCCTTCTCTGGCATTATGCTCCAGAGATTCCTGGATAGAATATAGACTCAGTCCCTTAGCATCGGTTGTTTCCCAAGGAACTGTGCAGGTATCGAACCAGTATCGAACCCCTTGTAGCCCTTAGGGCAAATTACATAGTTTGGTGGGTTCGAGGGTTGGCTGATGGACCTCTCTCTGTGTCAGGTTGATGAGCCGAGTAGCATTAATGTAACTACAACTGTAGCAAATGATGCAATGGATATTAAATTCTCGCTGAAATTAGTAGTGGGAAATACGATATTATAAACTCAAGAAAGTATGAACCCCCCCCAAGCAGATTTGTTTATACTTAAAACTAGCTCAACATGCCCATATGAGATTTTTGCTCAAGTGTGGAACCTTGTCTAATCCAAGATTTTTGTAAAAAAGCCCTCATGGATTCCATGAGAAAGTATGACCCCCCTCAGATTGATGTGCCTATACTTATAAAAGGCACTTCTGTGAGATTGTTGTCCATAAATTTGTTAAAAATATGCCCCTCTTGATATTTTTTTTTGCCACACTTAAAACTAGGCCACCCACACCCACACCCACCCACATACACACACACATACACACATATTTACTTCTGGTTTAAGTTCAATTGGATACCAGGTTCAAATTGTTTATCTAATATTAAAACAATGTAATATGCAGAGACCCTCTAGAATTGCTCCGTGACTCTCTCATTTCTCACATCATAAACATATGATTTTTCACCTATGAGAATAACACTACATATGGTGTCATCAGGTAATGCCTCATGGAATTCACAGATAATTTTAATATTTGTTCTGTCATTCACCACAACCTGTTTCCTTTTTGAAGTGTTAATTACAAACATGGGTCTCTGTGCCTTGAATTCATCTGGTGTGTAATACATGTCAGTATTGCCTGTAGTGACCCTTTTGAATGATGTAAATGCTTCATATAATTTAAGGAAATCATCCTTGGACATGTCTAAATTATAATTTTCTCTAGGAAATACCTCATTTCTGCCATTTTTAAGATATATGTTCTTGATGTTGCAGCTATCAAATTTGCTTGAATTTTTTTCCTGATTGTTGTGTCTCCCAGTCTGAAACAATACCACTACAAAATCAGGCATGTCATATTGAATACTGGAGAATGAATTTGTGGCATCAAATTCATAATAAGAACCAGATGCGGGCTTTTGTACACATTGATATGTATAAAATTGCAGAGGAATCTGTGGATTTTTTATTATATCTGCTTTGTATTTAAGAGCATAACTGGCCTCATATTCAACAACAGGGATTCTTAACTCCATAGTCTGAATAATGCATTTGCCTGCATCTGGTAGGGTATTAGGCAGAGCTTCCCCTGTAGGGTTTAATGCACTGTACCTCATCAAAGCATTATTATCATTTGCAGCTCTTCTAAATGTGATTCTTAACCCACCCTTCCACATAATTTCTTTGTAATCTGAGAAGAATCCTGGCAACAGGCGCATAGGGAACAGCACTGTGTGGTTTTTAGATAATATCTTATCACCAGCCTCAAATCCCCCGATTTTGTAGTATGAAGCCTCGGTTTTGGATAATTTTAATGTGGCCAAAGCTGTGGAGGTAATGCCGGGATAATCCACTCTGTTTATAACAACGCCATGCTTTCTGATCTCAATTTCAGAGAATAGATGCGGCACAAAATTATCTACCAATCTTATATTTGAATTTGCCGGATAATCTGTTCCATCGAGCTTTACAACATCAAATTTGATGTATAGATCTGCTCTGTGGGGGTGTATAAATCCATCCCCCACATCAAGATCAACCTCAATCTCTGTGTTGGGTTGATTTAAATTTGCAAATGTCCTCCTGTTTGGGGGGAATGATTGAAGCTCATAACTCTCAATATTTTCCATTTTCTTCTTGTATGTATTTTTATTTAAATATTAATCTCTATGATTGCAGTTGTTGTGGCTCCAGCAAAATCAACTAATTCTTCTTTTTCATTAGTGACCATCAATTCAATATAATCTATTCTATTATGGCACACAGGAAAATATAATGTTGGGGATGGATTATAGATGATGGGCTCCATAAATTCAGAATTAGGTTTGAATGTTGCAATGATGCCTGTTTGTTTGTGAGTGCCTATGCCATTTGATTTGGTGATCATACCCTCAGCCACATTACAGTGAATATTCAGAGTCTCTATGGCCAAGAATTTAGGTATATTCATAGCAGTGTGTTTGATGCCTGGTTCAAGTTTTGTGTTGTTCTCAAAGCCTAACAGCTCTCCTATAGTACCCAGATCCACTGTTTCTGTGGCAGATACAATCTCTACTCTGTGAGTGACAGAATTTTGACTTAACACTATACCTCTGGGTAATTGAGCATTTAGAGTGGATAGATTATATTGCCCTGGAGTGATGACAATTTTTTCATCCCCAACTGCAATTGTGTTGTTGTGGTGTGTAATATTTGGGATCAGGTACATGCCATAAAATGCCCTGAGAGCTATTGTTTTGGGATATACAATGTCATCATGTAATTTGAGTTTCAATATTGAATTTTGGCTGGTGAGATGAAATACCCCCATGATGTTTCAGATACCACAAGGCTTTTTGAAAATCTTCAATTGATGGTTTATTTATTTGAGACATATATCTAAGAACAGATAAACACAAATGTCCGCAATTAACATCTTTGAAATTTTGAACACGGGCATTATTGTAATAAAGATTAGCTGAATTTAGATATTTTATTAAATTTTCAGGTGGAACACCTCCAAATGAATCAAACACAAATGCCTCATCTTTTAAATATTTAAGATAGCAGATCCAGTGAGTGCCCTGATTTTTGTACTCATCCAAATTAACAATGCCACACTCTTTGTTGAGTGGTTGTTCTTGTACTGTTTTTGCTATGGCAGCTATGGCAGCTGATCCCCCAGCCAAGCTCCCCACAGCCCCGAGAGCAGCTAAGATGGCAGGGATGGTAAATATAAATCCCCCCACATGTGATTTTTTTCTTGATTGCTGTAATTTTTTTAATTGGGGGTTACTAAGTAACAATTTCATACCATGCCCCTTTGCAAGACAAGAATTTTTTTTCTTGCGCTGCTTTTTGGTTAAAAGACTGTCAATAGTTTTAAGAGATTTGAGACCTGCATAAGGTATTTGATACATAACACCCTTGGCCTTCATTGTAGGTTTATTATATACATATTCACAACCCCCACCCCAGTTTTTGTTTGGTGCTCATAGCTATGGTGGTTCCCAATGCTGCTATTTTTTCACTCAAAGAAGCATCTTTGCTTACAAATCTGCCAAATGCAGCCTCTTCTAATTTCTTGTCTGCAACATGTCTCTTGTCAAGATCAGAATGTGTGTTGTATGCAATATCATGGTCTCTACAAGCAGCATCTAAGGGATTAACACCAGGATCCCCTCTGTTTAATCTATGATCTAGTTTTGTGCCTGGACCACAATACTGATAGCCTGGAATATGTAATTCAAATGGCAGCTTGTTTATAATGTCATTAACAAGGCCCCGGCCCTCAGAGATATTCCAAAATTTGGGGGGTAGAGTATTAATAATTTTTATAAGATATCCAATCCCCTTAGTGTCATTCACTATAAAATTAGACAATTTTGTGCTTATCATGTCCATAATTCCAACCTTTTCATTGTAAAAATTGTTGTTGCCAGCATTTTCCTCCCCAGCTATCACCAATAACCTATCTACAAGTTTCCTGACATCATCAACCCACACAAATTCTTTAGGCAGGGTGTTGTATTGTTTGATTCCACTGGCAGTCTTGATTTGTGACCATATGGGCTTGATTAAATTGTTGTATTTTGCCCCACTGCTAGACTTAACCCTTTTTTGTGTGGGATCATTGTTCTGGTATAGAGCATCTGATTTTATTAATATTTCTTTGTAATCCTCATAATCTTGATCTGTATAGCTGCCAGGTCTCTTCCTGGTCATCAGTTCCCACAATCCAGGTGTTCCGAGATACTTAACAAAAGCACCTTTTTCTCCGAGATGAGATTCTGAATATACAATTATATCATCTCCCATAAATGTTACTCTGAAATTGCCAATTCTATGTATGATGCTACCATCAAGCTCTGTGTCAGCATATAAGCCAAACACTTCATCTTTATTGTCTTTAGGTGTGGTTAAATATTTTTGAGCAAGAAGACCCAATTCAATAGGATCCTGACTAGCCTCAATTCTTCTAGGAGCAATAGGACTAGGTGTATTAATACTGGAAAGTGGGGTGAATGGATAATCTAATATGTTCCTAGCAGCTACAGGTACAAGCTCTGTGAGCAAATTTTGATTTTGCTCTGTAACAGTTTTGATATTTTACCTAAATTATTAATAGCATCAATTACAGGCTGTTCTGTTTGTTTGTGTTTTTCATAAATTCCACGGTTCTCTGATTTTCATCCCTTAAATCTTTTTACAAGATAATCTCTTAACTTAAGATCATCAATGATTGGCCTTTTCATGTTTATTTATATATGTTTCAATGCCTAGAAAATTGTTGATTTTATTTCTGTATTTGCCACTATTGGGTGTTCTTGTCATATCAATTGTGACAAACCCATAACTGTCCTGGTTCCAGCACTTGCTGCAAATCTTGGTAAAATCATTGTAGCTCAGGTCCCCACCTACATATTCATCATGTATGTGTTTGAGGTTGGTATGGTCTTGATGAAATACACATATAAAATTGCTGTTGTCTCGGATCAGTTGCTTGGGTATTTTTGAAAAAGTCTGTGCCAGGTAGAAACAATCAATTTTTTTGTGCCGGCCCTGTGTAAAAAAGTTTCTAACCTTGTTTTGATTATCCAATATAATGTCATCAAACACAACAACAGAATTATCGAGACATTCATGAAGTGGCTTAACATCTGGTTCAAAAGTGGCAATATCCAATCCATCATATAGCTTCATCAGCTGCTGATATTTTAATTGTTCCAAGCTCTTGGAGAAGATATACAAGTGCCTGTTTTTCCAGTCTAACCAGTTGGGTGCCAATAAAAAATTATCAACCATTAGTGTAGTTTTACCACAAGCAGATGGCCCAACAATAAGACACCTAATATTTTCAGGCAGCAATTTTCCATTTCTCTTATTTTGTTGTTCAGGTTCTGGCAGCCTTTTTATAACATCCCAGGTGCTCATATTATTATTTTGTTTGCATCGATCCAGCTGTGTTCTGGAAGTCCTAGCCATTTGACAAGTAACTTGTTGCCTTTTCTGCGGATGATTTTTTCTATGAGATATGTGTCAGGCTGTTTAGTTTTGCTGAGCTCTTGTTCATAGAACCTGCCTTTGAGAATTTCTCCTCGGTGATCCTTTATTATATATGTGTTAAGGGTCCCGGGTTTAACCTGAACCACTGTAAATAATTCAGTGCTCCAGTTTCTTGTAAAGCCTCTCTTGAATAAGTGCTTATATTTGCTGATTCTTACTTGATCACCCACCCTGTATTTGGGTTTTTTTGTTGTTGGCTGATATCTAGGATAATAAACAGTGCTGATCAATTTTTGCTCATCAGATGAAGTTACTTCAGAGGGTTTCATGTTGATTGTAGAATGGACCGAGTTGTTATATTTATGTATAAGTTCTGGAAGAATATTAATCCATTTATAATTACCCTGCAGTGTAAATTGTTTATACATAAGATTTTTTAAGGTTCTGTTGAATCTCTCTACAATTGAGGCCTTGAGATCACTGTAACTCGAATAATGTTGTATTGACTGGCTTTTAATAAATTGTTGAAACACTGAATTATAAAATTCTTTGCCATTATCTGTTTGCAAATAGCGCGGTGATCTTCCACTCTGATTGATGATTGTCCTGAAGGCTTCTATAACACATTTTCCAGTCTTGGATTTGAGTGGCACAGCCCAGGCAAATTTTGAAAATGTGTCTATTACAGTGAGTAGATACTTGTAGCCCTTGTTGATTTTGTCTAAGTTTTTCAACTGTCCACTTGCCATCTCAATCAAGTCGCTCTGCCATAAATCATCTATGCCCTTTGTGACTACTGGGAGTCTCTTAAAATTATGTCGGGCCTGTCTGTGTAATTCATCAACAATAATTTTTCTAGACATAATATGTAAACAAGAATATTGCAACTATGGGGTGTTCAGCAGCTGAGACTGCAGGATTTTCTAAATATAATTTGTCCCCAATATGTATTTTAAATTCCAAAGAGCCATCATCTTCAACATATGCTGTTTCTAATGTATTGGGATCTGTAAAATCCTCCAATTCTACACTGGTGATTTTCACTTTGTTATCAGCATTTGTTATTGATAAGGTAGGGTAGTGGTGTGCCTGTGGCTGTAGCCAATATTTGATCTTGATTGGTCTCAATGTGCCCCCAACAAAAAATTGATAATAAAATTGTGCAGGGGACAGCATATATATTTTGCCACCTGGTGTAAATGGAGAATCATATTCTTTGTTGGGGATGCTGTACAATTCAAGAATTTCTGAATGTTTTGGATTTTCAATTATGCCTGTTATTTCCTTTTCTGCTGTGAGCAATCTGCTTGTTACAGATTCAAGGTGCTCATTGATGGTCCTAACAACATCATCATGGCCCGGCTTTATTTTTATGTCCACAACAAGTTTCTTGTATTGTTGCACAATCTCTTGAAGCTGGGTGGCAAAAACAGACAGAGCATTTGCTTGATTGGATTCCATGGTTCCTAGCTGTTGCTTGATATTAGCTACAATTTGTTGCAAATTTTCAACAATTGCCAATTTTGAATTTTGAGCTGTAAGATCATGGACCTGTCTTCTGATATCCTCAAACAGGGCATGCAGTTCATTAATATGTTGATTTGTTGGTAGAGTGGCCACTGTCTGAGTGAGATGTTTGATCTCTGCCTGGATATTTTTGATATCTTCTGATTTCAATATCCTATTCACTGCTCTCTTAATATTTTTAAGTTCCTGTGATGTAGGCAAATTTGATACTGTATTTTGCAAAAATTCAAGTGCCAATTTCACATCATTTAATTCAGAAGCATGAGCCACATTTTGCATAGCATTTTGGAGCAGGGTTATATCTGCCTGAGAGGGTGTGGATTGTTGTAAAATTTCAAGTTTTGTTTGGATATCATCTATCAAGTGATGAAAATGAGACAGTTCAGATTCAGTGTTGAGGTTTTCAAGCTTTGTGATTTGTTGCTGGACACTGACAAGGGTATCTACAATCCCAGGCAATCGGGATTCTAGTACATTTGCCAAATCATTTTGCACTGCTGCTATTGTGCCTTCAAGATGGGTTATGGAACTTTGAATTTTTCCAAAATCTTCATATGTTTCAAGTTGCAGCTTAATATTTGCAACACTCCGAGTTATTGCATTCAAAGCATCAGAAGATGGCAAATTGTTCATAAAATTTTCAAGTGTCTCAATTTTTTCTTTAACCTCGGCTATGGCATTGTTCAGAGGGTCCAGATTAGGTATTTGGAGTGACTGAATCTGTTCTTTTAGAGTGGAAATCACTAGATCAAAATCTTCTTGTGATTTTATGCTTTTGACAATTGTTTGGAGCTGTGTCTGGACATTATTTATTTGCTCTTCTAATTGCTGTTTCAATTGCTCAGAGTTGGTGGCTTGGGTCTTAAATTTGGCTTGAAGAGCTGCAACAGCTTCTTCTAAACTTTGAAAATTATCCAATGTGGCCAAATCAGTATATTTCTGAAGCAACAATTTGAGTTCAGAATCAATTTTAAGAAGAGGGTCCATGCATTGTGATTGCAAATTTGTAATTTCTAATTGAAGACTGGCATTTAGTGTAGTTTGTAAAGCTTGTAAATCACTTCTTAATTTCTTGACTCTGACATCAAGCATCAGAATCTCATCACTGTGATCTTCATGTCTTGTATGGCCAAAAATATCATTAGGCATTTTGTTTAGTAGTTATTTATTATAGAGTATCTGATTCTTAATTCTATAAAAAAGGGTATAAGTTTGTCATAAGATCCAGGGACCTCAATATATAAGCAATCACCAGCAGAAACAGTATAAACAGTGCCAGAAATCATGTTTGAGTGCTTAATTCTGTAAATATTTCTCCCTACTGAAATTTTAACATCACCCTCAGGGGTTGTAATAAATTGTAATTGCCCACCTACAGGTAATTGGTAATGATTTAAATTATTGTTAAATATGTACAATATTTTGCCTGTTTCATCATCAACATCTGTAAATATGCTGTTCAGATGAATAATTAACAAGGCACTCAGTTTAGACAGCATATCAGAAGAGGCTTGTGGTGTTGGCAGCTCCATAATACCTTGTTTTTTGAACCCAAATAAGTTCATAGGCATGTTTATTTATTTCAAATCATGCTCTGTGCTTGTGCATTGATTCCCATTTTTCAAATCACAATGACCCCATGGTAAAGTATGAATGCCACATGATAAAATGCATCTCTTATTATCATGTGGGTCCAGAGCCACTTTTCTTACAACATTTGAAGTCAATAAGTGATCCACACTCTGAATTCTGGATTCTGATGTTTTGATTAAATTCTGGGATTTGAGGCAATTTTTATAATCTTCAAATTGGAGCTCTTTTTCAACAGTTACTCTGCCAATGCCCTTGGCTTTTTTGACAACAGCACTACATGTTTTAAAACTGTACATCTTGGCACTTAACCCAGCAAATTCCACAATAACATCACCAAGTGTCTCATCTTTTAACTTGCCAGGCACCTTTTTGTTGTGGGGTTGAATATTCAAATGGCCTGGCAATTCACTGGTATCAAAGTATTTAAACAATTCAGGCTGTGCTATATCTTGATAAACATCTTCTGTTTTAATATCAAGAACAAAACTATCCGTGTCCATGTACATCAATTTTATATTATCACCATAAAAAGGTTTCAACACATCATAATACAATGTTAACATATGTGATTTGGCCAATTCCAATATTGCAGCCCCTACATAAATAGGTTTATCAAACTTAATTTTTGTTTTTTTCATGTTGAAAAGTGCCATATTTTCATCATAAATTCTTCTATAATTGAAATTAGGCTTTGCAACCAATTTTTTGCTCAGGCTGGGGTCAGTAATTATTTTAACATCGGTATGTTTTCTGACATTTTCAATTGTTTTGCCATATACAGAATTGACCATCAATTTAAACAAGGCCTTATCAAATTGGCTCTTTGCAGATGTTCGAAGCTCCGTGTTTGTATTAATGTATGGTTTCAACCATTCTGAGTGCCTGAATCTCAAAACTTTGCCAAGTTTGGTCACTTGAACACCATGTTTCATCAGGAACTGGAGGTTTTTGTAATATGTGACATAACCCTGTTTTGGCTCCAGTGTCATCATCAATTTCTTCTGTTTAGAGCCAGGTGAGCACTGAACCTCAGGAATTGGGGGCAGATCAGAAAATTTCTTATGTAAATGACCAGGAATTGTCAGATCAACCTCTAAGAAGAGGCCATGGTCACTGTCATCAAAGTCCTGAAGATCTTCAATATTAAAATCTTCAACCCATTCAAGCCCTGCATATGGCAGTTTTTGCATCATGGCATGACCATAGAGGCTATTTGCATCTACATACAGTATATAATTTGATGGCAATTCTGGATTATAATCAGGAATATATTTGTTATTTGCTCTGGCATATCTCTGGGAACATTGGACCACCCCTCCTCTTATACCTTTCTCCATAAACAGATACATATTTTGATCTGGGATCAAATCCAATTGCATTTTAGTGTTCAAAAACATTGAAGACCATGCTAGGCCCGGGGCACTGTAAAAATACACTGGGTCCAGTTTATAATTTTGCATAGAAGATTTTCTGAATGCCTGCAATATATCAGCTAAGAGGGTCACATCAAGTTTCAAATATGCCATGTGATAATCACCAAATGTCTGGCATTTTAAATTGTTCCACATCAATTGGGCATGGTAATAATCATCATCAGTGATTCCAGATCCTCTGATTTTGCTGTAAAACTCATGTTGTGGAGGCAGGGAACACTCATCAAATTTAGAAAAATCTGTAACATAATCATATGGATATACACCCTTCCGCCTGATTAATTTCAGGTCCTGATTTGGAAACAAGGCACATGTAATTTTGAATTGATCATCAGATAATTGAGTGGCCAGTGTAGCCAGGCTAGCAGATAAAATTCTGTAAGAATCAAGAAATCTTATGTGAATAGGAACACCATTAACTTTAATTATTTTGCTAATAGATATATATTTCTCATCATTTTCAGCTAAAATATTTAAATTCTGCTTCTCAAACCCCTCATATCTGATCAGATGATGGAAATCATAATTGGATGCTCCATGGCAAAATATGGGGACAAATTTTGGTCTCTTGATCTTAATATTACAGCTATTACACAGGGCCATTAAGAATTTACCATCTGTATGAGAATGGTGTTTCACCTTGATATTTGTATCTGAAAATTCAGAATCACATACCGGGCATTTTTCTGCATTGTTGAAATCCTCAATCTGTTTCTCTGTTAAAGGCAACATGGGTTTTGATTTTAATAAAATATTAGATGCTATGTCACGGCACTCATTTTCTATTCTATGTGCAAATATTTTGATAGCATCTGGCCCCATGTATGAATCTTTTTTACTAACAACACCATCCTGTACAACCACATAATAAAAGCTGGAAGGTTCATGTAGCTGGTATGGTGTAATTGAAGATTCTTCAGGATCTGGATTGCAGAATGCAAGAGGTTTGAGATTTGATTCAAAATCACAGACAATATATGCTGGGTGTTCCAACAAGGCTTCAAACTTTTTGAATTTGCAATTTTCACTTCTATTAGGCATCACCATATGAACAGGTTTATGGATGCCACAATATTTCAGATGCTCAATTAACTTGTTTTTTGCAATTTTTGCACTCTCTTCACGAACCCCATTTATTATTTTTTGACCATCAAGTACAGTTAAACATCTTCTGCACAACTTGAATATTCTATTAGATTTGTCTAGTTGTGTTCTCACTAAAGCTTCAAGATTATGTATCAGAGTGTAATGATATGTGCCATCCCCTTCAATTAAGAGCAGATCAATCGGAACAGCAGAATCATCATCAAATGTACTGATTCTGAGAGGTTCTATCAAGCAATTGCCACGGCCAGTGGAACAAATAAATACATTAATAGATAATTGTTTGCCATTAATATCCCGGGCTCTTTTTTCAAATTTATCAATATTCTGAACAGATATTGGATATTCTAAACCCTCCATTGCATCGTCAAAAAAGTGTTCATTTTGTTTGTAATAATTTATTCTCTGAGGATTTCTTGAAGCTGGAAACAAAGCAGCTAATATACACCACAAAAAGCATTTCTGGTCGGTATTTTCTATATTAACCACGGCTCTTTTGTTTTTAATATTGGCAGGTAATGGCAGATATGTAGATCCTTGTAATGGGCAGAATTCAGAAATATTAACATAGAGCCTGTGTGGAGATCCGCATAGGCTCCATCCAGACTCTTTTGCCGCAAATTCAGAGTGTTTAATATTCAATTGATCCATCAACCTGCTTATTATTGTGTCTAAATTTGCATTTGAATATACCGGTACAGTTTCTGTTATGTGGGGCTGTGTAAATTTTGTGCCATTTGGTTTCTTATATTGTGTAAACAATTTGAGGGACAGCTTATAAGAGCCATTTTGTGCATTTAGAATTGCCTGCACATCAGGATTTATATTGTTCAAAAAATTCTCAATACCACATCTTGGCTCTGATACAAACCGATGATCCCTAAGTTGGGCATTAAAACTGCTATGGATAGGTGCATAGCATAGCTGCTTTGCAGGTCCAGCATTAAGAGGTGCTTCATGCTTTCTTTTCAGACCAGATGTGGATGGTTGTGAGGGCAATATTGATGACTGTACAGAGCAAGTATTTTTATGTGTATATGTGAAGTATTGCATGTTATATTTTCTATGGCATTTGGGGCATATTTTTGTGGGAGTTCTGCATTTGTCTGGGTCACAAATCTTTTGGTGCTTGGCCCAATTGGGGCTGGATATATTCTTATTGCATTGATTACAATATTTTTGATTCGGCATTTTTGTTGTTGTTTATTATATACAATTTCCTGGGCTTCAATTCAAAATTCTATGCTGGATAAAAATATCAGTTGGGTTCAGCACTGTGCTTTGTGTGTGTGTGTATGTGTGTGTATATATATGTGTGTGTGTGTGTGTATGTTAATATTTTTTGGCTTTGGTATTTATATAAAATTTCTTGGGAATCAAATCAAAATTCTATGCTTAATCAGTTGGGTTCAGTGCAGACAAAAAAACTGCATAGCTCTATGTCAATTAGTTCTTGAGATATTAATTATTTTGTATTTAGGAACCACTTTGGGCTTTTCTCTTCCCCCCCCTGCCAAAAATTGGCTTTTATTGTATTAGTGTATATTGTTTCTATGACCTTACTTGGGTTATTCCGCCAAATTATATGCTTCAATTCTCCTATACTTTGGTGGAGCCTGTTCAGGTTCTGCCCCCCACTTGTGGGTTCCACTGCCGATCCAGCAATGGTGAAGAATCTGCACTGTGCCCTGGCTTATATAGATTTACAGAGCCAATAGAAACACTGCTTATTTAAACCAATCAGAAAACACCACATCATCACATTATGTCATAACTATTTAATCAATTAATATTGCACAACATGATGCAATAGAAGTGGGCCGGGAAGTAAATATGTATGGATGTGGGTGGGTGGGGGTGGGTAGGTATGGATGGGGGTGGGTGTGGGTGTGTGGGGGTGGGGGTGGGGGTGGGGGTAGGGGTGCATCTTGGCTTAGTTTTAAGTGCTGTGTTCAAAATAAAAATATAGTGGCTGGTAGCTGTATCCAAGCCCTATTATAATTTTTGTTTCTATATTCTGTCACTAATTTTGATCCTAGAATAATTATATTTATGGGGGTGACTCTGCATGGCCCCCAGAGCAACATACCCAAATTTTGAAAAAATCGATAATTTTTTGAATTTTGATTATCTCTGGAACCATGAATCCTAGAGACATGGGGTTTGTTGCTTTGGCCTGGGCATAGCAAGATGCAACTTTTTGATCTCTATAAATTTTTCAAAATATCTTGTTGTTCTCTAGATCTTGAATAACTTGCCTATTTTTCAAGATAGGAGCATGGGGGTTGCATATTTGAAATCTAGAAGCTGTTTAGAAGTTTTGTTAAAAAATCGATAATTTTTTGAATTTGAGATTTTTTCAAAAACTATCAGTACTGGAGACTTGAAATTTTGTAGGCATATTCTAGGCGTAATTCTCTACATTTTTTGTCTCTATAATTTTCCTGATATATGCAATATTTAAGCTGTAAAAGTCTAATTTTTATAAATAGAATTTTCTGAAAAATGCAATATTAACAAAATTTTGAAATCTATACATGCTAGGGCACTATAGCAGTTACTATACTTAAGATATCATACAATATCAAAAAGAGCATATTTTTGACAGGATTATAGACAACAATCTCACAGAAGTGCCTTTTATAAGTATAGGCACATCAATCTGAGGGGGGTCATACTTTCTCATGGAATCCATGAGGGCTTTTTTACAAAAATCTTGGATTAGACAAGGTTCCACACTTGAGCAAAAATCTCATATGGGCATGTTGAGCTAGTTTTAAGTATAAACAAATCTGCTTGGGGGGGGGGGTTCATACTTTCTTGAGTTTATAATATCGTATTTCCCACTACAATATATATATGTAGATGTAGAGCCTAACGGAATATATTATCAACAACTTAATCTACGGCGACTTCTTTCAATATTTTCCGTAAATATAGCTTGGTTTGAACCATGGGACTACTGCAATCTTACCGAAATAACATTTTTCCGTCAAAAAGATTGAATTCTGAAAGCTCATTTGAATGCCTGAAATGTACATGCTATGAAAAGAGTTGGGAGAGCGGATTAATTGTTTGATTGATTGAGTTTTATATTTAGTCCACTTTATGCACAGTAAGGCCAATCGGGACTGGACCTACAGTTTAAAGTGGGATCCGACCCAATATATGCCTCCGCCGGGTATCGAACCCGGGACCCTTCCATTATTAAGCGACGTCACTGATACTACGCCATCGGAGAGGCTGGGAAAGAGGAGGAGAAGAATTTGAGGTGGATACGTCTCAGCCATTTTGGTAAACAAAGGGATGGCAAAGTTACATCTGAACTCCTCGTTTACCAAAGAACAATTACAAAAAAATATACAGATTCATTCCCCCGTCCTATACCTATATAAAGCGCTTGGGAATGAGACAGAAAAATCTTTAGATATGGACTAGAGGTAACTTGTATTTTTCCCCTTTTTTGTAAAATTATAGTGATAAATGGGAGTTCTTCTTAAGTACACTATATGCAGAGAAAATTTAACTGTTAGTGTACTTACAATTTAAAGTGTGCCTCTTCCGGTATCGAACCCGTGATCTATAAATTTAAAGGTGATGACGCCATTGGGTAAACCCAATGATGATAGGAACAATTGATCAAACAGAAAAATGCCAGAAACACATGAAAAAGCCATGATAAGCTTTACTAATCAATGCCGTTTTAAGAGTTGTTGAAAAAGTTGAGACGTTATCTCATTTCAATGCCTACAAGGTCAAGAAAAGCAAATAGTTTAAATGCAAGAATTTTATTAAGTTGTCCACCTCACTTTATTTAAATCAAATACAAATTGATTTCCAACAGATCACCGTACACGTAAATCTTGCTATAATATGAGTCTTTATTTTTACGTTTTGAGAAATTTAGAAAAAAAATGTCTGTCGGTATGATTGTAGTATAGGATAGAAATTTATAATCCGAGAGCAGAAATGATAAGAAACAAAACGAAGAAGCATGTACTTCTGAAGACAATGGCGGTACTACTTTCATATAGGTGAGACACCTTCGAAACATTTATTTCCCACTTTTTTACATTGATAACACACTACTATACATTGCGGAACATTTATTTAGGTGAAGTAATTAATTTCTACCGAAAATAATGTATATTTCTTACATTACCGAGTACTTACTGTTCTTCATTATTTCCACACACAATATGGCGATAGCGTACCCGTTCATCGCGCGTTGTGCAAGTGTTTTGTCGATTTGGAGTGTGCATGCAGTGATGCAACCTTGTTCACCGAAAAATACCTACTTTCATGCCCGGATTTGAAATTATGTTAATACCTCGCAAATTATGCTAATACCTCGCAAACCATTGAAGTTAGCCCCACAAACCATTTCCCGTAAGGTTAGGTTAGGTTAGGTTAGGCAAGCATAGTTTAAAAAAAATATAAAAAAATTAGGAACACTTCAGGAAATTTTTTCACGAAAAAAAGTTAAATTTTCGACATAAAGAGTAATTATTAAACCATTGACGTTAGCCCCAAAAACCATTGACGTTAGCCCCACAAGCCATTGACGTTATCCCCAAAAATTTATGATGGCCCCACGAACCATCTTCCGGCAATAACTCCACGACGCATCCTCGACACGTCATCTTATAGCGAAAACACGGCGTGGTTTGAAACACTGACTACGGGGTTTACGCCATCTAACACACGGAACATTGTGCTCTCGTGCAGAAAGCAAATGGCGGCAGCAGCAATAGCGTGTCGGAGAGATATTTTCGCAGAAAAACACATGAATTCGCATTAAAATGGAACAAAACTACATTCCAGAACTTCAACAACGCTAAAGAAAATGATTTGCGTAAGTACTTTCTCCTGTAAAAAGTAAGAAATCCCTCTCACCTATATGAAAGTGTTACCGAAAATGGCTATTGAATTATTATACTTGCAATTGCAGAACAGAAGTTGCAGCTAATTTCATAATCGTCTGAAAACAGCAAAATCAACGCAAACGACTAATTATACTAAAATACTTCATTCACCCCTTTTTTCTCCTCTATTCAAAATATTTTTGCAAAAGTTCCCACTAAAGACATTACCTGCACCACAATTACTTCGTACAAAGTTAATAAAATATTCAGACTAGACCAGGACTCGAAACCGTGTCGCTACCATACACTGTTATTGCTCTAAAGATTTCTTTCAACAAATGTTTATTACATAAATATGAGGCTAATACATAGACAATTAGTTACATTTAGTGCGATTTGCTATTCATTAATAATTGCTTGGTTGTTGCACATAATGTTCGTTGCATGTCCTTGATTACATAAGATTGTGATATTAATAAATTAAAAATCCTTCATAGATAGTCATAAATCATGCATATTGTCCAAGAAGCCACTCAACACTACGTAATTTCCTTCACGGAAAATAGGAGAATATCCGTAACATTAGGATATGAAAACTGATAGGTATTGGGGTACGTCAAACAAGCTACCAAGCTAGCTCTGGATTTCCCGCTTCCGTTCCTTTTTAAATTTCTAGGAAGTACATTCACGAACATTTTTTGTTTGCTACAATCCTATTGACTTTTAATAGGATCGTTAGACCCCAGACGTGTCTGCGACTGTACATCTCCAATTGAGAAGGCAACACTTCTTCAGACAAGCCAAGCGGATATCCACCTGGCTATTTATAAACAGACCATACAATACTTTGCTTATTGTAATTGATCAGTTAATGCAATAGCAAGTTATGTGATAACGCAAAGGCTTGGTTGCATAATTGAAGGATAAAATTAACTTTGCTTCTGGGTCCGTAACATCGAAATGACGCATGAAACAGGAGAAAATGAATCTTACAAAATTTGTTTGTCGATACAATGCAATGTTGTGACGTACGATTGTTTATATTTCAACCCTCGAATCGAGATCGCGACGATATTTATAAATTGAGACCAGATGAAGAGAGAAAGTGTTGTTTACAACAAAACGAGACAGTTTTTCTCAGGTTCACTGGTGACGGAATTTAACTTTATCCATCGAATTTTCAGCATATCTAAAGAATCCAGACATTCCGTTAAGGAATTTTAACAGTTTTACGGAGAAAAATCTATCTGCTCTGGTTCTTTCGTTATTGTTTTTCTATTCGAGAAAGGATCGCAGTGGACCAATCGTTTGGGAGACCGGTATCAGGTGGTTGGTCTCAAATGGAAGTTTTCCTCTACCTGCATGAGCAGCTCTGGAGCTCACTTACCTCCCAATCAGTTGGTGTTCCTGTGAAATTCTCGGGTAAAAGGAGACTGGGAGGCTGTCTCAACTGTGGCAGATATCAAGAATGTGTGGAGCACTAACCCCACACTCCTTACATGTCTTCGTGAAACGGTCTAACGAACTCATTCACCTTTCAACCGTTGGGAAGTATACAGTTGGTTGATTGATTGAGGTGAGAATCAGTTTGGATGCATCATCATTGAGTCTACTTGCACAGTCATTTAGTGCGAGAATAAGCCCCTTCCAAAAGAGATACACTGGAAGTGAAAGACAAGTACAAGTCAATTCTGCACGTAAGGGAACCACAGATGATTTTCTTGTATCTGTTTTGCTTTTAGTATATTTATTGTAGTACAGTCTCTACCAAATTTTAAGGCCACCAGCTTTTTTCATATAAATGAATCCTGACCGAAAGTTTTTGGTACAAATATGGAGTGAAATTGTATGGAAATAATATAGTGTGTGAGGCATATGTTGTCGAAAAAATATTGGTATACGTCTTTTAGTTCTTGAGATACGAAAGTGGAAAATCAAATTTCTTAACTGCAAAAATTCAGCGTTTTGAAGTACAGATGAATGTGTATACACTGTCGTTATGACAGTACTGAATTTTTTCCAGTATTGTGGAACATGCACGAAGGTTTTTGTAGGAAAAAAAAAATCCAAAAAAATTGTCGTGATTTATATTTTTTTTCTAAAATTCGGAAAATAAAAAAAATACAGCGAAAACTGAGAGGTCATCAGATAACAATATCTTCCTCAGCGACTGCGCTGGAGTGAACAAATTTTATCAGTCATTAGTTGAAATGTGTGTCAATAGATGGCTCAAAAGACATATCTCGAATAGCAGTATTGTGCAAGTCCAAGCCTGTTTTCGTTACGCTTGATAATAAACAGGCTGTTTGAATCGCAAGCTACGTGATAATGGGGAAAACATCTGTGTCCGCCTGGCCGTGAAATTGCAAATAATTGGTATGTACAGATGCAATAGGTCTCATAGAGAAATTGCAGTCGCATTGAATGTGCAAAACCTGCGTGGCGAACACAATAAAAAATTCAAGCAGCAAGGTACAGTGGTTAATAAACCACGCTGCGGCCGCCCCAGGGTAATGTCTGTACGCGAAGACCGGATTATCGCGAGAGTGGCAAAGAATAACCGCAAAGCCCCTCTTCCAGATATAAGGAGAGATTTTGAGATTCATTCTTGGCTCCATGGATTCACGAGAATACATCAAAACAATGAAAGATAACATGCTCCCGTCCGCCCAGAAGCTCAACAACGGGTACTTCGTATTCCAACAGGACAACGCTACTTGCCACACGTCAGCAGCAACAATGGCTTGGATTCAAGCGAGGGAAACCCATTGTTGCCTTGGCCAGCACGAAGTCCGGATTTGAATCCTATATAAAACCTATGGAATACCATTGGTCGTCATGTAGCCAGACGCCAGCCATGGAATGTCCAGGACTTTCGTGAACAGATCTCCGAAGTATGGAGTGAGATTACGCCCCAAAAATGCCAGAATTTGGTTCGCAGCATGAGAAAACGTGTTCAAATGTGCTTGAAACTTAAAGGTGGACCTACTGACTATTAAATTTTTACACTTCATTCATCTAATTTCAGGAGAAATGTTTGTTTCCAAGTATATTTTCAAAGTTCAGATTTAATGATTTTACAAATTGTACCTCCAGTTGCATCTATTAGTTATAAGTGCATTAATATACACTTACACTTTCTTGATCTCGATTATTATATTATATATAATATATATTATATTATATTACATATAATAATTCCAATTTTGTATTAAAGTGTTTATTTCATGAAAAGCACTCGCATATGTACTTTTTCTGTTTGTCTGAAAACACATGACAATGTGGTCTTAAACTTTTGGTAGGGACTGTATTATTAAAAATTTCTGTTTGATAATTGGTAAATATGGCGCTGATCTTTTTTTTTTGTGGTGGACAGTTACATTTAAACGCCTGAATTCTCACACACGCACACACACTCAGACGGACAACCGTCTCGCAGAAAGAAACAGAGAGGGGGGCTAGGTTAAGTAATGTAATCTCGGTGGCCATAACTTTCGGGAAATGAACCGGTCCTCAAAGACCCTTTGGATCAACGCCAAGGATTCATTTGGTGGAGCATTTGGAGTTTGCCATTTGATAATACCCTTGACAAAGCTCAATCGCTCAACTAACAACATGGAGATTCGTAACGTGTACTTCATTTTCATAGCGACTGAGAAGACAATATGACGACGAGAGCTACCAAATCCTTCACACTTGCCAGCTCTCATGAAAATGTATGTATCTCCCAGACGTCCAGTGTCATGTGAGACTGACACTGGGCATTTCGATGTATTCATATTGAAATGAAACGTGAATGAAATGTGTCTGTTTTGTGTGAATCATCACACACAAAGGCACAAACAAGAAGCATATTCTCAAAGGTTATATTTCCTCAATCACACGAAACAAGTTATTATTTTAAATAGCTTGTTAATAAATTTTATTTATACAAAATATTCACATGCCATAACAATAAAAATCGTCAGCATTATACGTGTAAATAATGTACATTTACAATTTCTAAAATTTACATATTTTTGGAATTTTGTGACAAATTGCAAATTCCAAAATATTAATACATAGGATTAACATTTCCATCCTCCTTAGAGTGGGAAATTTAAGATCGTAAATATACTTATGGTAAAGGAGTGACACTTTACAGTACTACAGGTTCCGATACTCTTACCAATTCCTACCGATACCGATACCGATACTTGAAAATTACAATCGTTAAAGTTTGTTCAAAGTATTGATCAATGTTGGTGTGCAAATATTATTATCCAATTATAAGCACCAATTTACCAAGAAATTGGCTTTAGAATATTATAGAATAATCAGAAATATAGATTTCGTACAAAATTGGTGCAAAATAAAAAGAAAGTTTGAATGTTGCAGAGTTTTCAGGATAATTAGACTTAACGAAAGTATCGCGTGGCTTTTTTGCGGACCCTGTGAAAGACCAAAATGCCGGGAAAGTATCGGTAGAAGAATTATAACCGATACTCTCCGATAACGATACCGCCGGTATCGGCTCAGCTCTAATATATATATATATATATATATATACAGGGTGATTTCGAACTCCCATTACAAACTTAGGGGGGTGAATCTAGAAGGAAAAACAAGCCGAAAGTGCCATGTGGCAAAATTACGAAAACGGCACCGTGTGGCTGCCAGAGCCGTGAGAAAATCGGTTCACACCTCTTTCAAAGAGCAATAACGTCTGAACCACGAAAGATACGAAGATCGGCTCTGGCGGAAGTGGAGGAAGTCGTATCCAAACAATATCAGGGCGTTGAAATTGCGGCGCTTTTCGTAATGCCCAAGGGGAATCCCCAAAGGAAATGGGGAATCCCCACTGCAAGTGAGCGGAAACTCGCGCAAAATGGAGAAAGACGACGAGGGAACATGCTGTCACAGGACGGTCGAAAAGTGACACATGGAGGGAGTCCCCAGAGGAGCGCATGAAGTGCGACAAATGGAACATGCTTGGACAGTGACTGTCGCGCATCCCAGATGGTACGCAAAACGGAGTGATGGATGTACACGTGCATGCTACGTGGAACGCAACGTGCAATTACAATTGCGATATGAACCACTACGTGCCCCCTCCCACCGGGAATTCGTTGAACCCGGGACCTCGTGAGTACAAGGTCAGCCGGAAGTCGGCTCTCTGAGGAGCAGCACCAAATACGTATCCACGTGCCCCACGAATGCTGGGACACGTTCGTATTGTTCTGTACTACATTACTGCAGAGCGTGTAGAGGTATCCCATGCGAGTCCGACGTTAGTCATTAACGTTCTCACGTGAAGGACATGGAACGGGAGCGACCAACCACACCAACCCGTACTTACTGACGTTCCTTCCCGTTCGTAGCCTCTGTGATGCATGAAGGTGTGCGCTGACGTCATACTAGGAGTCACTCGCTATCCCTGGTCGAAGTTGACCCTTGCGCCCTCTGGGTATTGCAAGACTGTATGGAGAGAGCGCTGGACGTGACACATTGGTTGAGTACGTACACACGACGTATCTTCTGGGAACATTACGACGTTGTGGGTGTGTGTGGACGTGAAAACTCCCACAATGGTGCAATACAGTTTCGAGGAGTATGCAGACATGATGCTCATTTACGGGGAAGCGAGATGCAATGGAAGGGCTGCCCGTGCGATGTACCAGGAACGTTTCCCGGAACGTGTGACGCCATCACACACCATATTCGAAAAAGTGAACCGTCGTCTTCGTGAATCTGGAACATTTGTTGTGAGTAGAGTGGACACAGGTGCCCCAAGGACGAGGCGCACGCCTGCGGTGGAGGAGGCAATTCTTCATGCTGTGCACGAAGACCCTGGTACGAGTACCCGAATCGTAGCGCGGGATGTTGGTGTATCTCAGTCTGTAGTGTGGAATGTCCTTCATGATCAACAACTGCACCCATATCACCCCCAGAAGGTGCACGCCATGGGTCCCACAGATTTTGAACCACGTGTTCGCTTCTGCACATGGTTTGTGCGTCGTTGCGTGAATACGCCTCAGTTTCCACAGTTGGTGCTCTTCACGGATGAGGCGAAATTCTCCAGAGAGGGTGTTTTTAATTCCTGCAACAGCCATGTGTGGGATGAAGAGAACCCATTCGCAACGAAAGCTCGTGGGTTCCAGCAGCGAATGGGCATCAACGTCTGGGCAGGAATACTGGCCGGTCGTTTAATTGGCCCATACGTACTTCCCACCAATCTCACAGGTCGTACTTATCTGATTTTTCTCCAAGAGACATTGCCCGAGATGTTGGAAAATGTGCCATTGGCCATTAGGCAAAACATGTGGTTCCAGCATGATGGGGCGCCACCCCACTTTGCACGGGACGTACAGGACCATCTGACCCACAGATATGACAGGCAATGGATAGGGCGTGCCGGGCCCGTGCCGTGGTCCCACGATCTCCCGACTTAACGCCTCTGGACTTTTTTCTATGGGGGCGCATGAAGAGTCTCATTTATGAAACCCCCATCGAGTCTGAGCATGACCTGGTTGCTAGGATTGTGGCAGCAGCGGACTTCATTCGAGAGAATCCACTGGTCTTCAATCGTCTGTATGAGAACATTCTTCGAAGGTACAATGTGTGCATCGATGTTGGTGGTCGTCATATTGAGCCCCTGTTGTGAGTTTCCGTTCTGCACACGCCAAAGGATGTTTTCATACTGTCCTTCGCAGTGCTTACGTGCATGATACACGAAACACTCCGTCGTGATGTGGTTAGCACAGCTCGCTACGGAGCCAGGTGTCTCGGGTTTAATCCTGGCCTAGACATTGGTGTCATTTGTTATTTATCATATCATCCTCATCTTCGCCATTAGCCAAAGGTGGCAGAAAAGCGAATTAAAATAAACCAAATCAATCAATAAATTATGGAGATATTTTAGAATGAGTAATCTTGAATTTCAGTCTGCCCATTATTTGTCTTGGTCAGTTTATAAATACTGACAATGCTTCTTACAACATCGCAAGTATCATTAATGTTTTGGATTTTGCTCAGACAAGACTCCCAAGTTGTTGTTTTTCAAGTCGTCTCTCTTAACGAGGAACGCTAGTGGCAACTTGCCACGCGCCCCTGGTAGTTATGTCAGAGCAAGCGTTTGCTGTTTGGGTTGCATACGTACAGGATAGATTTTAAGCGCTTATAGCGCAGAAACTAAGCGCTTTCGAGGTAAACTTTATAGGGAAAAGTTACTTGTTTTTATGATATCTACCAGCACTCAAGCGTTGTTGAAAGAGTTTTGCGACACCCTGTGTGTGTGTATATATATATATATATATATATAACACATTTGCTGGGTAGGTAGTTAGTGAAGTGCGTTCAGTGGTCGACTCTCATAGCGCCACCGAAGTTAAATAGTAGAGTCCCTGACAAGACATGGAAGCTCTTTGTAAGTGTTCCAACATTAATTTTATCTAATTTCTCTCATCCTCATCGCTACGATTAAGAGTAACAGGAACGGCATTCTCAAAAACAAGAATACAAATAAATAAATAAATACCTCTTATAATACACATATACATATTTATATACACATTCACATAGTTATATACACACACAAATTTATGTACACACATTAATATACTGCAGTACATAGCACACTCTCAAATCTTAAGGAAGAGGGCACAGTTTACCTTTAAGTCTTCCAATCACATATTACAACCCTGAATATTTGTCTGACAAGTGTAAATAGTTAAGGCTGGTAGGAGCAGATTATAATAATGCAAAACATTTTTACTACCTCAAATGAAAACATTCCTACCCCACTTATAAGATCATTTGATATGCTTCCAATGTGAAGATTATCCTAACATCAAATGTATGTATATAATCTTCATTACAGACTCAGATATCATTAACACATAACAGTTTTCAGTAAATACAAATTCGTGGAACAATAGGAAACAAAAGATGTACACCAACTTCAATCATGAAAAGCACGTTATAGTTTTTTTTTTACAGAAACAATATTAAAAATAAATAACCTCTGCTGGGAATTTGACATTGGAGTGACAATCGTGTAGATTTTTATGTAATATGATCCTCTTCCACATCATTTATTAATATAAAACTCTCTTTAACCAATAGAGGAAGAGTGACAGGGCTTAAGGTAGGTCGAAAATATATTGAAACTGTGTAGCTTGTAATTAACTGTTGATGATAAAGAAGGATGCTGGATACCATCAATTATGACTCTTATATCCTAGACCATGGGTGATACAAGACTTTCCTTCTGAACTATAAACAACGGAAAAATAACTTTTCCCGCAAGGAAAAAACCTCTGTAGGACACAAGAAAATTATTTTTATAGAAACTGTGATCCTTTACCGCCGTTTAAACAGGAGACGTTGGTCTACGGAATAGACCAATCGCTGAAATACTTTTTCTAGGTTCCTTTAGTGAGAAGCGGTGCTAATGAAAATAATTTTGTGTGTGCTGTTTATTATGGTGGAATGAAACATATACGAAGTTTGACTTGTAATAGCAAAATTATTTTGCCTTTTGCTTGAAAGAGAAATGCTTAAAATTTCATGTCCATATCTACATTCTAAGGCCCGCCCCAATGGCTTCAAGTATCGTGGGTATGCAACCACTCAATACATTTAATTTTTCCGATTTGCAGGCAATTTCTCCAACTAGGAGCACTGACGTTGAGCAAAAATGGAACACATCAAAGCTCATAGTTTGATAAGTCGCTTAATTTTGAATAACAATGCTTTGTCATATGTGACACCTACGTTCATGTTTTGCATGCATTCGCGTGACAACCGGTTAGAGGTTTCTCATATGTGGCATACCTTCCTAGCCAGTATGTAAGTAGACATGGAGCTAGTCGTCTGTATCCCCACCTAACTAGTCTGCTCGTAGTTGCATATTATTTGAGGTCGTGTGCACAAAGATGTCTCGTGTGACGCTGCCTTGTTGTTTGTGTCCGAACTTCATCCACGACTATGAATCGGGAATTATTACCGAGGAAGAGATAAGAAAGGAACGAATAAGGCAAGGAAAAGCAAGCGGTGATGATGCGGTAGCTCAGGTGACTCAGGGAGTGGAACAGAGGACTGTCTTATATCAGATGAACACTACAAAGAGAATCTCCCTAGCGATGCGGAGGTACAAACTTTTGATGATTCAGATGTCAATTTTGGGAATGATATGGAAGTTTAAGATGATATAAATTTCACTTTGGTTAGAGATTTGAAAACTGTCTGGGCAGACAAACCATTGAGTAGCAGAAAATCTAGAACTCCAAGCAGAAGCAGGAATATAGTGACCAACCTTCCTGAGCCGAAAGGAAGAATCACGGAACTTAGGCAAGAAGATTATATATATATTTTTGATCACCCCTGACGATATTATTGACGTACTTTCTTTGGACGTTTTCGCATGAGATATTCAAGATAAAAGGTAAACAAACTATATTTGCGAAATTGGAATTAGTTATGGGTCTAAAAATCAACTAATAGGGTTGGTGTAGGCCATGACACCTAATTGGTAGATTTGTCTTATCACACATCCTTGTTTTAAGAGTGGCATGTATTGCGTGGTTAAATACCCACAACGCTTCAAAGTCGATGGGCGAGTCTTGGAGTCAAGATATTGACGTGAAATTGTAAACCTGTTTTTTTTAAAGGAAAAAGGCAACATGATTTTGCTATTACAATTAATGTTTCGAAAATTTTCATTTTCATTCAACCCTACTCTGTACTATGAGTTATAAGATGCTGGTCTTTACAATTCGTTATTGAAATCATTTTCTAAATGAAGTACTACTTAAAAATCTCGTTAAACATTTCAATCAAAAATAGTTAATATCCCATGTTTGTTTAATTATAGCACGAACTCATAAAATGGAAATATTATTGAATGTGAAAAATGTAAATTCACTACAGCGTGAAAATTCAAGGAAAACTAAACGAAAGAAAAGCATGTCATTGACTATAATTATAAATTGCAACTTTGATAGGTAAAATTATATTTTGATAATAAATAAACATGAATAACTTTGAACGAGAGAAGTACATACATTCACCGGAAGTAAACATGGAACACCAAGATCCTGAAATTATGGTTTCTCTGCAAGGAAATTATGTGCAGTGGTGGCGATTAGAGGAGGCGTGGGGGCACTTTCCCCCCAACTTTTGCCACTTTCTCACCGCTCTCTGCTAAACCTTATGTACCAAGGAAAAGTAAACTCTCGTTGCCTCCCCCAAGTATTGGCACCTTATGACCCCCAGTTTTGGAACCCAATCGTCGCCACTGGTCATGTGTCTTATCTAATGCTCCGTTGGTAGCAGAACTTCCTGTTAAATAGTTGCTATTGAAGTCGGCTGATCGCCGTAGAATTTAGCAACACATAATGCATTGCAGGGAAGCCAGTATTTCAGGATTGAGGTGTCCGATTTTCATTGACTGTACTTCGCAAATGAAAATAAAAATAATAATTTAGAAACTTTTATTAGCTTCTCATAATTCAGCATCTTCTGCTTTATTGCGCTTAGATAAGACTATGCAACAATACAATAATTGCTAATTAATTGTAACAATGCTAATATTGTGATTATATTGGGCACCTATACTTCAGGCTAAGGAACAGACACTGATTTCTACAGACTTTTGAAAAGTGTTGGTTTAAGATCTCTGCGTTTATTGTAATGCCCGCCTGTAGTTCAGAAAATACAGTGAGCAGCATTCGTCATACATCCGTCAAGAAATAAAAATGAGGTACACCGATAAAAAGAGAAGGTCTAGTTTAGGGAAGTATACATTCTGTGATCGCAGCAGCTTCATTCGGGGGACTTTCCTTTTAGCAACTGTTACAGCATGAATGGACCATAAATAAATTGGCGTATGCTGTTTAGATTTAACTGGAGATCAATTCAAGGGGTAGCAGATAAGAACAATATCTTAAATTTACGCTTCAAG
This sequence comes from Lepisma saccharinum, assembly GCF_977018435.1. NCBI lineage: Eukaryota > Metazoa > Arthropoda > Insecta > Zygentoma > Lepismatidae > Lepisma > Lepisma saccharinum. The sequence continues at coordinate 68,405,037 of NC_139243.1, forward strand.
ATAGCTACCAGATTTGTTTTTGGTCGCCATATTGGTTTTGAAGTCAGACATTATATTGACAACCTAATGATTACATTTTAAAAAAAATCTTCCCCGATAATGTTTTCCCACTCACAACAACCGAACCTTTCGTTCTGGATCAAAAAAGAAATATTTTGATTTTGCTTCGTGCTTTTCATAATGAGCTCGACTGATAGTTTGATTTGGTGTTTAAAGTCCCTTTTATGCACAGTAAGTCTAATATGGACTGGACCTACAGTTTACAGTGAGATCCGAACTGCTATGTGCATCCAGTGGGCATCAAACACGGGTCCACTTGATTACATGGCGACGATGCTACAACTGCGCCATTGGGGAGGCACATGAGCTTGGTTGTAATTTTAAATAGTTTATGTGTTGTCTGTCATTGATAGCTTTGGAAAGCACAACATAATAATTTCTTTAGAAATAATTTTACATTTTAATATCTCAAGGAAATATTTGAATTACGAATATTTGTGACTCGTTCGTACACGTAGAGGTGCTGACTGTGGCAGTGAACATTATTTAGTAATTGCTAACTTAAGAGAAAAACTCGCAGTGATAAATCATAAGCAACAAAATCTATAAGTTATAAAATTTAACACAGGAAAATTTGCTGATGAAAGAATTAAGAAAGATTACCAAATTAAACTGTCAAATAGATTTGATGTTTTGCAGGATTTAAATGATGATGAAAATATAATTGAAACAGACGTAAATAAGAATTGGGATCACATACGAAATGCAATTGAATCAGCAGCTAAAGAAAGTATAAGATACCATAAACCAAGAAAAAGTAAGCCATGGTTTGATAATGAATGTCATAATCTAATAGAAATAAGAAATCAGGCTAGACTTAGGTGGTTAAATAACTCTGATGATACAAATCTAAGCAATTATAATAGAATAAAGGAAGAAGTTAACCACACATTTAGAAGTAAAAAAAGAGATTACTTGAAAAGGAAAATTTAAGAAATTGAAACAAACGGCAAAAATAAAAATATCAGAGATTTATATAAAGATGTAAATTAATTTAGGAAGGGGAGGCAACCTAAAGTAAATTTGATAAAAGATAAAGACTGTGATTTTCTAGCTGACGCAAGCGATATTCTAAATAGATGGAAGAACTACTTTAATGACCTTTTAAATGTTCATGTAGGAGATAAATCAGAAGTAAATGAAGTGCACACAGCAGAACCTTTAGTTCCAAAACGTAACTTGACTGAAGTTAAAGATGCTATTACAAGGCTAAAGAATAACAAAACACCTGGCATTGATTTAATACAAGCTGAGTTAGTTAAATATGGTGGAAATTCGTTAATACGTCAAATTCATAAATTAATTGGTTTAATATAGAATAGGGAAGAAATCCCTCAACAGTGAAAATAATCCATAATTGTTCCTGTGTTTAAAAAAGGTGATAAAATGAACTGCAATCATTACCGTGGAATTTCTCTATTCTCAACAACATATAAATTATTATCTAACATTATTTTAACAAGACTAACACCATATGCTAATGAAATTTTAGGTGATTATCAATGAGGATTTAAACGTAACAGATCAACTGGAGATTAAATTTTTCACATTAGACAGACACTTGAAAAAAATAAGTGGCAATATAATCAAAATGTGCATGAGCTAGCTATTCATTGATTTCAAAAAAGCATATGATTCTGTCAAAAGAGATAAATTATATAATATATTAGTAGAGTTTGGAATACCTAAGAAACTTGTTAGTATGATAAAAGTATGCACCAGTGAAATAGAAAGTAAAATTCGTGTAGGTATTAATGTGTCTGAAAAATTTACAATTCATGATGGGTTAAAACAAGGAGATGCATTATCTCCATTGCTCTTTAATTTTGAATTAGAATATGCTGTTAGGAAGGTAAAAGAAATTAACGAAGGACTAAAATTAAATGGTGTGACTCAGTTGTTAGCATATGCAGATGATGTAGACTTATTAGGGGATGATATAAATACAATTAAGAATAATGCTAAAATATTTTTCAAAACTGCTAAAGATATAGGTTTGGAAGTTAACAAAGAGAAAACTAAATATATGCTTACAGGCCGAAACCAAGTGTTAGGTAATAATCAAAATCTAATTATTGATAACAACTCATTTGAACCAGTTTCCAAATTCAAATACTTAGGAGTAATATTAACAAATGCAAATTATATTAAAGAGGAAATAAAAAGTAGGCTTAATTCAGGAAATGCATGTTACTTCTCTTTTGTCTTCTCGTTTAATATCTAAGAAACTAAAAGTTAAAATATACAAAACAGCAATTTTGTCTGTAGTATTATATGCGTGTGAAACTTGGTCCCTTACATTGAAAGAGGAACATAAATTGAGAGTATTTGAAAATAAGATCCTTAGGAAAATATTTGGACCCAAAAGGGATGAGGAGACAGGAGAGTGGAGAAGGTTACATAATTTAGAACTACATAATTTGTATTCATGTCCAGATATTATTAAAATAATTAAATGAAGAAGACTTAGGTGGGCAGGCCATGTGGCACGAATGGGAGAGGAAAGAGGAGTTTACAGGATTCTTGTTGGGAAACCTGATGGTAAGAGACCTGTAGGAAGGCCAAGACGAAGATGGCTGGACAACGTTGAGATGGAACTAAAGGAAATCTGTAGGTATGGAAAAGAGTATATAGATCTTGCTCAGGATAGGGACAGATTTAATCCCTGTGTTGCTGCAGCCATGAACCTTCGGGTTTAAGAAGGCTAGAGAGTTAGTTAGTTAGTTAGTTAGTTAGTTTAATGTTGTTATGGGCGGATAATAGCGTCCCTTTAAGGACTATGCTAGTATATTGGGCAAGGGATAATAGATACCTCCACTGTCAATTCTCTCATGTCTTGTAGTCAAACATTCTCCACGTATACACAGAACTATCTCTATTGTGTGAAATGAGACATGTGGGAATAACTTGGTTCACTCAGCTTTTACTGCTCAATCCAAATGATCCTGTGTGCAATGATCAATGGAAAGTGTTTCCTCCTTTATCGTCTCAAGCAGAAATTTAACAAGTTCTATGTCTCCACCTCTTACAGCATAATAGAATGGAGTGTTTCCTATGTTATCTCTACCACTCATAATCCTTAAAAGGCTGCAACTTCCCCCACGCTTTTGTTTCACCTTCCTAAAAAGGAACTCCATCACATTCTTGTCACCAGATATTGCAGCGATGTGAAAGACACTTCTTCTCCCCCTTCGCCTTCCCTCAACGAAATTTAGAGACTCAAAAATGCTTAATACTTCTTTTCTGCGGAAGATGAAATCCAACATCTCAATATTCCCGGTCTCAATTGCCAGGTGAATTTGTGCCTTTACATTTATATCGGGAGGTATATAGTTCAGAAAGTTTTGTTTTACTCTTTCTGCAACGTGGCAGAATAGGTTAGCTACTTCAGTCATATCATTTTTCAATGCATCGGCGCGACATTGTTCAAGGTAATCATTCAAACATTTTAAATGTGTTTCCTTCTCACTATCAAGTTCTTTCTCCTCATTTTCAGATTCTTCTTCTACTATTCTACTTATGAAATTCTCCTCACAAAAATAGTCAAGGACATTTCCTCCTCCCTCTTTTATCACACCTATCAAGTACTCTGCTGCTTCGTAGTTTTTACAAATCAGAGTTTGCTCTAAAAGTAGTATTTTCCCTTCTGTATCAGGTATCGATAGATAATGGAAGATGTTTCCACTTTCTTTCTCTGCCTGATTCAACAACAATTCTAAAACTTCTCTGTCTACGTACTTGGCCAAATAGTAAAACACTGACTTCTCTGTGTCAGGATCTTCAGAACATGTAGAGAGAATACTGCCATTTTCTTTTTGGATTAGACCAAGGACAAATAGAAACAATTCAGTATTTCTTTTCTTCAAAATGCTTTGCAGAAATTCGTCCAAAGTCAAGGAACTCCACAAACTCCACTGGAAGATGTCTTCTCCCTCTTCTTCACACATCGTCTGCAGCAACAGTGTGGAAACACTTACATTGCCACTTGAGATGGAATAATGCAAGAGAGTCTTATCATGTTGGTCTCTGCTGTGGAGGTAGTTCTTTAAATATTTCACCCTGTTTATGACTAGTTGGATTAAGTAAGAGAGACATTTCCATGATCCGTGAATGTGTGCATAATGGAAAGGTGATCTAATATTGGTGCCATGGAAGCAATTTACGAGATTCTTAACGAAATAATTTCTGACCCTTTTACTTCCAACGTTCTCAAAAAGGAATTGTATTACCTGCACATTGTCGTGTCGAATGGCGTAGTAAAGTGGTGAACTCTTGCAGTTCCCAAAGACGAATCTGAAAATACTACTTGACTTTCTCACTATTCTTGTACGTTTCATCATCTTCATCCCTCTTAAGTTGGCCGTATATTTTGAAAATTTCATCTTCTTCTTTATTTTACTTCCACGTTTGAGTACATCTCTTTCACGTTCCTTTCTTGTACATTTCTGCAGTACAAAATCCAGAAGCTCGGCGTCACCATTAGACGCTGCATCACACAACAGAGTGTTCTTATATTCTTGCTTGCAGAGAATATGTGCTACAAGAACAGAACTTCTCATTTCTATGACGGTGAGTAAGAGCTTTACAACTTCTGCATGGCATTTAGAAGAAGCGCAGTGAATAGAACTCTGTCCATCATTTGTTTCTAGGAGAATATATTCAAAGATGTTGAACTTATATTTCCTGATCTTGTATAGAAGAAACCCTACTAAACACGTATTTCCACCAACAGCAGCTGAATGCAACAGTGTCCATCCTTTCTCGTTCTGATAGAAGCAGCGACTACAGTCTCCACATTCCTTGTCCAATTCTTCAAGAAGATACTCAACGACTTCCTTCCTCCCTCTCTCAGCTGCACAGTGAATACTAGTAACACCTTCATCATTTCTTCGTGTGATGTGATACTCAATACTTTCGTCATTGCGACGTATTATTTTAAAATAGATTTTCAGAACAGTTATATCGCAGAACTTTGCAAGGCCATGCACAGAATACTTAAATTCTGAATCTTCTTTGAGTATCCTCATGACATCTGCCTCCAACTGCGAGGATGACACTTTCTCATTCATCAAGCATTCTAGAAATGTTTTGATAATATATTTATTACATCTTACGTAATATGGATTGCAATCAAGTACATCTCCTGCACGTTTTATTTTCTGCAGAATAAACTCAAGTATCTGTATGTGTCCTCTGTCTGCCGACAACTCAATAACAGAGTTATATTTTCCATAATACCAATTCTTCACTATAAAGTGGATATGATCTGCTCCCTCTTTCTCAATTTCCTCTGTGAGCAGTTTAAATATTTCAAAATGGTTTCCAGAGACAGCACCTGACAGAGCACTGGGTCGCCCTATATTGGTGGAAGCAATCAAGTAGGTAACTGCGTTCCTCTTTTCATTACTTTTATGGATTATGAATTTCATGAAATTTGCAACGCTAAATGTCGTTGAAAGTGCCTGAAATAGGTTAACAAGGTCGCTCTGCATCAGATCCCTTATCCATTCCACGCAGCATACTCCATTAATTTTGTGGTATTTGTTGCAAGTATGTTCATCATTATCTTCACCTAACAAGTCCAAAATATTCGTTTGCGCGGAGTCGGTTTGCAAAATGTAAGCTAGTAGGTTGCATCCATGTTTCATAATTTTCATATATAAAGTTTCAAACAACTGAATCTCATCGCCAGATTCATGGCAACTCACTAATGAAACTTTACTTGTTCCTTCGAAAATAGGTGTTTGTTCATTTTTCATTTTCAAAATGAGAAATTTCACCATATCCATATGACTGTGATAAGCAGCCCAATGAAGAGAATTTCTTCCAAGATGGTTTTTGTGGGATATAAATTCCCCAACATTTCCTTCATGTTCTCTAACTTTTTGAATAAGTAGATCAAACAATTTAATGTAATTTCTCATAACAGCATGATGCAATAGTGGTAGCTGTTGCACATCTGGAGGTAAAATGTAATTAAGTATATTTTCACCTTCTGTTTCTATTGTCTTTATTAGAAAAATAACAGAAGTCTCTGTACCATGAACGGCAGAAAAATGTAACATGGTCTCATGTGATTCAAAAGGTTGTAAAATGAAGGAGACAATATCGTCATGCACTTTACCCACTTTCATGAATACTTTCTCCAAGTCAGAGTCTTCACCATATAATAGAGTTGACCACAGCACATCCTTTAGGGGAACGTCACATTCCAACAAACACTGTACAAAATCTGTGTAAGAAGAACTGAATGGAGACATATTTTCTATGAGGGTACGAGACCAATTACTTAATATCGCTTCCTTAATTACTAACATCATCCATACTCTCTCTCTTTCCACATCAGAAGAATAAAATATATGGAAGATTTTGATAAGATCATCTTGTATACTCTGCACAGAATAGTCCTTACATTTGTCAAGAAGAATTCTAACTACTTCAACATTGTCATTTACTATAGCGGTTTTCAACCCAGGAGTACCTCTTCGATCTGTTGAATAAAATATCTGCTGGAACTGTAAAATATGGTTCAAACAAAAACGAAGTTTATTTAGCATTTGTTTTAGGGGCTCTGCTTTTCCATTCTGACAAAGATATCTAAATAGTGTGCATTTCTCTTCTATATCTAATTCGATATTTCTTCCCTTTGATAGAAAGAGAGAACATATCTCCCACTTCCCCACCTTAGCAGCCACTTGCGCTGGTGTATACTTGTGAAGACCTTCCTTAATATGTGTATTACATCCCCTTGTGAGGAGCAATTCTGCTGCCTCCACGTGTCCATAGGAAGCCGCTAGGTGGCAGGGCGTTCTTCCCAGTGCATCGCGTAGGTTAACTGAAGTTCCCTTTTCTAACTCTTTCTTTACTGTTTCTGCATCATTTGTGAGAGCAGCCTTATGAATTCTACTTGTAGCTAAGGCGCTATCCAGAAAAAGCCTTACCATAGAGAATCTACTTTCGTAAAACCCACTCTTGAATGCCTTTACAAATTTTTTACAATATTTATTAATCTGTAAGAGATGGTGTATTACAATGAAGTACTCTGCAAATGTTCTGTGAATAAATGATAGTCTTCTTCCTCCAATCATCTGCAAAATCCCAATCCTCAGAATTTCATTCTCTTCTAGTAATAGAACTGACTTCGGCTTACTTTTCAGACAACAGTAACACGGGAATCCAGTGATCGGGAACAGTTCGTCAAGAGCTACTTCTACGCATATCTTTCTGTGATCGTTGGAGATAATTTCCTTTATTTTCCTGTCAATTGAAGTACCTTCCTTTAGTTCTTTTCTACAGAAGTCTTTACACTTTTTATCTTCAAAACTTCTATAAAGCATTGACACGTTGTCAATTCTAATATTCACAGACTCTATATGTGGGTCTTTCATATTGCAATATGTATTACATTTATTCTCGTACACTTCCCCAAGCAACATTACCAACAAAGGAATCCCAATAAAGCTCTCTATCCCTTTATCATCTTTATTGGAAAAGTCCTTAAGGAGCTCCCGTGCGTAGACGTGAACACGTTCTGATTTCTCCTCATTGGAAGAAATGCCCAGGTTCGTAATCCATGTTTGTGCCAGGAGCTTTTCCTGCTTTGATGCTGTCAAAGGTTTCAAGCGGTAGGCAATGGCTGATATTGCTAACTCTAATTCCTCCTTGAAGTGGAGCCTCGTTGTTATTATCACCTGGCCAAGAGAGTTCTCCTTCAATTTCTGTAAGACGATACGCACCTTATCCCGTTCTTCTTTAGAACCAATCTCGTCGTATCCGTCTAACAAGAGAATATAGTTCCCTGTCACTTCAAGGCTGTGTTGGAACAAGCGCTTTGAGAGTGAACTCTCTCCTTCCAAGAGAACCTCACTCAAGCACTTGGCGATTGTGGAAATGCTGTCACTCGGATTCAACTTGAGAAACTTTCTGGCGACGTCTTTGAGGCGCACGTTGACAACCCATCGGTTGCTGTTATTCTTCTTTTCTTCCCCTGCTATGTGGGAGAGCAGAGTGGTCTTCCCCATTCCTGGCTCGGCTGCTAATATGGAAATTGGGTTAGGTTGAATTCTTTCGACATCAACACTTGCACTGTCATTTATATATTTGAAGAGAGCATCAGCTGCACCATGAGTCTCGATCCATTGTAATTGAATTGTTTGTCCAAAACAAGACCAAAATGTAATCACCTTCAATTTGTGAATTGTCTTATCTTGAAAATTTTGATAAAGTGTTGTAAACTCTGCATCAACCTTCTCCATAGTCACTAAATGTATATTTGTTTTTTTTCCTGACAAATCAGTTATTGATAAATGTAGACGACTACTCAAAATAGGTAACATGTACAATTTATCTCTCTCGTTGGGAGTTGCTAAAATAAACAATTCATCCACTAACTTACGCAAACTGTTCACTTCTACAATACTTTTGACGTAGAACTCCCTCGGGATGAATATATTCTGCTTATTCTCCACACTAGTACCACTTTCACCTAGGATGATGTCTACTTCTGACACTAGAGTCTCAATATCATGTGAATCAAAAGGAGGCATGGAATCCTCGCTGCATAGGTTATTGAAGGCTGCAGGAACTCCTTGAAATGTTACTACCTTCTCCATGATTGAATGCTGACTTTTACAGGAGAGACTCTCGAAGTTATATGTGTCGTCTTGCACATAAAATATGTTCTTGTGTAAGTCAGGCATTCTACACATGTTGAAATTCAAGAAAGAACTTGATACAAGAATTAATTTAGAAGCATTTGTCTTTTGTTGCCTGTTTACGTGAGTCTCCTTGTTATGGCTTGATGTATCAGTCTCATCTCCGGAGGACACAAAACGTTTCACTAGAGACTGCAAAGTTTCGTTCCGCATTTCTGATTTCTCTTGCATGTCGCAAACAACTATTATTAATAGTTCTTCCTTTAAAGGAAGACTGGGCAAGACAATGTTACTCACTTTTACAAATTCTGCGAAAAGCAAGAAAAGTTTTTCTTGACAAACATCTAGATGGTTAATTAATTTGCTGCAGCAAAGTGTTGGGTTGCATGTTCTAATATGAATAATACATTTATCAGTTTGCCTTATTTTGTCTATCAGATCACAAGATGAAAATGTAACATCTAACAGAAACGAATTATTATACATTTCTGAGAGTATTCGTAATATAAGTTTAGCAATTTGAATTTCTGTGAAATATTTAGAGTTGGATGTGCTTTCCATGAACGATTTACGAATTTCCCTAGAGATGTTATCCCTAAAAATGTGAGTATCAATATGTCCAGCTGCCTCCTTAAGTTTGGTCAACAGGATATTACTGAAATCTTCAACTGTTGGTTGTCCCACAGCAAACCGCAAATGTTGCAAAAAGTCCTCTACGTCCTCGTCAGTGGCACCACTTGTTTTCTTCAAATGACGATTTATGAAGTCATCTGCAAGTATCTCAAACATGGAGTATCTACTTGCATCCAGCAGATCGTGTTCTTCTGTCACCTTTCTCAAACTCAGAGAATAATTTTCTGAAGTTAAGTAACTAAAATCTTCATCGGTCTGTTTGTTGTCGAAGTCAAAATGTGCTGGAGTGTATATGATGTACCTGGACGCAGATGCTTCTGCAGATATTTTCCTTTTCCTAATGTTTAGAAATGACTGGAAGTATTTTCTCAGGTAGAAGTCTCCATTCTGCATACACAAAAGATCCTTGAAATAAATTATTGCACCCTTTTCCCTGTGCTTAGCTTGAATAAACCAGCAGATGTATTGTCCTTGGTAAAGAACTTTGAAGACAAGATCATCGAATTTCTCCGCAGATTTATCTTCCATCGATAGATTGTAGCGGATGTTTTCTTTCTGCAGAGCCAAAGTTACAAGCAATTCTGCTATCTTCATTTGATATTCCCCTCCCTTTTGAGTAATGAAGAATCCGAAATTCTTCTCGAAACCTTTCTTTCTGTCTTTCAGCAACATCTCCTCTGCAGTAGATTCCTCTTCCATCTTGAATTGTACGTAGTTAAGGAATACGTTAGGGGATCTGATTCTAACTTACAGTCTAGATGGCTACAGGCGCATTGTAAAATCAACCACAACGTTTCTTCTATTCATGTGATTCACTTCTTCCATTTCTTCTTTTCAGCCTTGCATCTGTAATGAAAAAATAATCACAAATATTATCATAGCAGAAATTAGAAATTTTTAATATCAATCCTCTGAAAGAACTACGGGCTGCAGAAACAATTGAATATCAAATGGCTGCCAATCGGCTTTTCCATCGGGTCACACGTGGCCAGCACATCCAATCCCTTCACCGCTGCTTGTGACACTGGAAACCATAGTCGTCTTCAATAGCTTTCATGCAATTCCAGAATTACCCTCACTAATCTAGTCAAACTCGGAAATTGTCTAGCTTCAACCCTGCTGTTGACCTGTAGTGAACTGAATTTCGATCTTGTTTCCCTAGGAAATTGCTGATGCCCTACATTGCTTCATATATGTACATAGGTCCACATAGGTCACAGAACGGTTTTCTGTACGAGTGATTACATGTAGTTTTCATTAGGTACCAAACTCGCATATTTTAGTTTCGAGCACTCGCAAGTTTTTGGTGATTATCATTTAGTAGCATTTCTAGTGCCCCAATTGTTGTCTTTAAACTGTTCATCGATCGATCGAGTTCGAGTTGGTGTTTTAAGTCTACTTTATGCACAGTAAGGTTAATCGGGACTGGACCTACAGTTTAAAGTTGAATCTGAACCACTATGTGCCCCCATCGGGTATCGAACCCGGGACCCCTTGTGTACAAGGCGACGACACTACCACTGCACCATCAAGGAGGATCTTATATTGTTCATGATTTAGCTTCTAATTGGGTAACATTTCCTGGTTAATTCATGGTTTATTGTTTCGAGTTTTAAGGGACGGGCCGACCCCCGTGGCAGAGTGGTTAGTACATCCCGCTACGACGCCAGGGGCCCCGGTTTCGACTCATGGCCTGGGCATGGATGTTTGAGAGTGTCAATTCATCAATATCATCACTCATCCTCATCCTCGCAAATTAGCCAAAAGTGGCACAAGAAGCGAAGTAAAATAAAGCAATTCAATCAATCAATCAATCAATCTAAGGGAGGGGCTAAATGAACAGATCGAAAAGCAAAATAACTGTGCAATTACTCAGCCTCGATTTGTTGACTTGTTGAATTTTGTTATATTGTGTAGCTTTTATGCCATTTTAACTATCGGGACTATGAGAATGAATGATCCTATGATGAAGTCGTTGAAGGGACACTCTCAAATAACACTTATGCACAGCCCGGGATTCGAATCCGCAACCCCTTGTGACGTAGCGTGCTATGATAACCACTCAGTCATGAAGATCGACACATACATAGCTTCGAGAATTGTATCTATCAGATGGTGAAGAGACGTATCCCCTACAATATTAAAAAAGATGTTTGAGGAAGGAGGAAGGTGTGGAACAGGTTATGTCCATTTGGTACTGTAAAATTTTGCACGGCTTTAAATTAAATATTAACGGAATGTGGGAAGTACCTTGAATTATTTATTACTGTTAGAACACTTTAACAATAGAGTATAACTGGAATTTGCAAAGAGAGTCAATATAATTTATGATTCAGAGAAAATAAAAAATTATGACCAACTTTTCTACCAAGAAAAGAACAACCTCTCTTTGGCTCTGCAGTCAAATTATCAACCCTAAGAGAGCGGAGGGAGCGTAGGTGATGCAATCAGCTGCTTGCCACGTAATCCTGCTCCTGCGTTGCCAAAATGTTCGACATTCTAAACACGCTGTTGAAATTATTCATTAATTTTGAGCCAGAAGTCTTTTTACCATCTTGAAGGTGAAAACTTTGCACAATGAAAGCATAGGCGAAATTTTAACATAGTTGAATTTTTTGCTTTACAAAGATCACATTGGGCCAGAATTCTGAATATGGGGACAAAATTCGAAATTCCTACTTTAAAGCAGAGCCTTTAAACCATTAATTCCCTGTGGAACAATGATGGGGCTGCTTCAAAACGCAAATAGTTTCTTCGAGGTGTTGACATAAATGAGGATTTAAGTTGGTCAAAACCAGTACATTTTCCAAATGCCATTTCACAAATGTCTCTTACACAGTTTCACCCATTGAAACTTGTGTTGAATTATCAGAACATTATCTGTGTGGACTTCTGTTCCGCATATTCTACATATCGTCAAGGTATGAACTTTCGGTGCGTAGAGTATGAATTGAATTACTTTATTGTGTGGATTGTTATACGAGCAGGTTCATACCCTGCTATTTTCAGCTGAGCTAGAATGATGCATGTTTCTTCCATTGACTTTCAAAGTTTGTGGGATGAGGTGGGATGAAGATATTTATGCCGAATGGTTCAACGGGTCTTAGCAATGCAATCAAGAGAAAACTGGCTGCTTACTCGTTCTAATGCCCAGTTACGAGATGGAAAAAGAATATCAGTCGCATTCGGCTTCACACCACCAAATAAGCCTGCATTGAAATAGAATTGCATTAGAACGGAATATTCAACGTAAACCGAGCAGAATCATAATAAATTGGACACTATATACAGCATTTCAGTCCTACATACACTCTCATCTGGCATTAGGGAAGATCTGACAGTTTTTTTTACACATTAGTTTGCAACAAAGTACATCATCTGCTCAGGTGTGTTGCATTGGTGGCGTTTGTCCGACAGAAACGAACAATTTTGACAAGGTCGCTCAAAGAGCAACAAAAACTCAGCAGAGCAAATAAGAAAGAACGAAAACTGAACATCCAGGAGAAATTCAAACGCATCATGGGCATTGTCTTTGACATGTCTAAACAAGATGGTAGTGGCACCCAGAGGTAGTCACCCTCCGGAGGGCGACCCTCATGAGGGCAGGCCTCACCCTCATCCTCCGAAGATGCGGATTTATAGGCACTAAAAACCTCTGAAATAGGCAGGCAATAGGCACCAAAATGATGCAAATAGGCACTTAAAAAGAGGCTCTAAAATAGGCAACCAAAATAAAAATACATTAAAATAGGCATTTTCTACTTCCAATGCACATGCATACTATATTAGCATTCCAGTTTACATATAAAAGTGCGCTAACAATTCACAAATTTCAGAGAATCGTCAGTTAAAGTAATTCTCGCAGAAAGAACTTGAGCTAACGATTGTTACGTGAATAATGGACATTTCCACTTTTACATGAAAAACGTTTTAAATCCATTCATTTTACAGATAATGACACAAACATAAAATGTGCAAAATATCTCGGCGATATTTGTCTTGGTTCTCGAGAAACACCCCTTCAAACACCGCTGAAATTCACCTCCCACGTCACGGATTTGAAAACGTCCTCTCCACAGACACGAGGTCCTCTGACGTCATCACTTAGAAATGCGTGCAGGCAAGGCTTCTTTCTGCTCGTCCCGTCAACTTAGCATGAGCCGCGGAAGCGACAGTAGTCACTCGTTACTGTGTAAAACAAGTATCTTGTAACTTCCAGTGCAAAAATCTGTGGACCATTTCTTGGAGATGAATTATGCCCTAGCAGTATAGCAGTATTTACTATAATTCAGCAACTCTGTATAGGGTTTTCCCATTAGGGTGACAAAGCAAAACTTGTAACAGTCAATGGCTGAACACGTGAACAGCCTTGTTCAATGCGAATACATAGGTTGGTTCTGACTGGCAAGCATGTAATTGTAATGTTATAGGAATGCCTTTTCTGGAATTACAATTATTTTCGTCATAATATTTTCTTCGCAAATTTTAAGATAATACGTTTAGAACACTCTGGTTTACACGCCAATTTCTGCAATATAAGAGGTGATACGGTATAAAAAGGTACGGGGAGTTTTTAAATTTCCTGCAGTAAATGACAGTTTTCTTCAGTTAATATATATATTGCAAATTTTTGTATTTAGCGTACTTTTACGTCGCTTTTTCATCACTTTGTTTAACCGCAACGATGAGAACGCATGGTTAATTTAGTATGTATCTTCTCTAACATCACATTTCTTCCCACTTTTGGCTAATCGCTACAATGAAGATGAATAACTACAAGCAGTATTCGAAGTCGGGGTGCAGGAGAATACCCCCCCCCACACACACACTACCACCACTACCAACAAGCACAATCTAAGTATCACGCAACCTGCCACGATACGATACGAACGTTTTCTTCTGTCCCATCTCATTTCGAAAACATTCACTTGTCCCATCTCCTTTTATGAGACGGGACGGAAAGTGTCTAGTCTCGTGAGCAACACTAACATTAACAATAGAAGCATCCCCCTAGCTGTCCCCAAAGTCTCGAGCAAACATCCTCCCATGTAACAATTTCCAGTTCAATGAAATGTCACTCACAAGGAAACAGTCATGCCCAGGTCGAGAGTCAAACCTGGAACATGCGACTTCCTCAGATAAATCATGAATTTTGTGTATAATAATTACAACGCCAGTTCATTCCTGGTAATTCTGAATCTGCAGTTTCGTTTGCATATATAAGCAGGATAATATTCAGTTTTCGAGGTCTCGTACCGTCGAAACGAGGAGTCAAAAAAAATATTAAGAAAGGTGTTTTTTTTTAATAATGATAAGCCTTTGTATATTTTGTTAATTCTATATTTTTCGAGACTTGAGACGAAAAAGAGAATTGCCCTCCCAAACCGAGACGGATGTTTATAAATAGAGACGAGACTGTCAATGAGACATTTACAAATAAACACGAGACAGACATTTACAACTCTCAACGAGAACGAGACCAAGGCTGCCATGTCTCGTCTCGATAGGATCCTTAGTGGTGAAGTTGTGAACCGACCAATTAATGCGTTCGGGGTAACGAGATGAGGCGGCTTTTTTCGCAGTACAAAATTCAAAATATATCGTACCATTTTACTATGGGATATTGTTATACACATGGGCGTATATATAGTTCAAGTGGGGGGGGGGGATGGATCAACTTTTGGTATGATTAGGGTTGCTTTATTTCGTAAGTGAAAATCCATGACATTGCTGGCCGGAAACTTGTTGGGGAGCAGGGGTTGCTGGACCCGACAAAGTTGTGTGTATGTAGTCACGAAGTTACGTTAGAATTGATAGTTTTCTGTTCATCTTGTGTCACTGCGTTTTAAAAAATCAATATCTTTAAGATGACTCGAAAGGAAAAATAATTGATTTCACAGTCTCAATGCAGTTTCTTATCGCAGAAATTCCGAAACTATCAGGAAATTGCAGACATTTGGTCTGCAGTCCCATCTGGTGTGTGGAATTACGTAATTTCTTTCCCATCCGTATCCCGTCTTACGTCTCTAATTTAAGAGAATAAAATAAGTCCGAAGAAATTTTTATGAACAAGCGGATGAACAGGTAACTGGTAATTTTACTGAACCAAAGAGGGGTGGACCCGTTGACCCCCCTTAAATACGCCCTTGGTTAAACACATTATTTCCTTGTAATAATTATACATAAACTAACTATTAATATGTACTGTGCAACTGATGTAATCTTCTCAGTGTATTTTCTCTTAATTTCCCAAAAATATTTGATCATAACTTGCGCAACAGAAATGAAACTCAAACTGAAATTGCGTTATGGAAAATAAAGTAAAATAGGCTTTATAAATAAAGTGAAGAATGTGAAAATTCTTATTTTGCACTACATAGGTTACGGTAAATTTCGATAAATATAAGTTTAAAATATATATATTTTTGAAAGTTTGGTCAGCAACCAATTTTACAAGCAATATTTTTCGCATGACCTGAGAACACGCACGCAGCAGAACCCTTTCATTTATCTTGCACGTGAGCAGCAGGGATATTTCATTTTTCATGGAAGAATGATCATTACAAAGCATAGCTTTCCTTTCCACTATTGCTCCTTCTTCCATTATTTAAATCTGTACAAATTTGTAAAACTGCTGCACATGTTCGCTCACCGTGGGCTACCCGCAGTAAACTGGACGCTCGAAGCAGACGACAAACGAGCTCTCCCTAAGTCGTGACGTATTAACATGGCGGCGGCGTGTTTTCAGCGCAACGCTAGCCTGGCAACTTTGGAAGTCTCGTTTCTGCCTTAAACTGGACGCAGAGAAACGCGAGAACTTGCAGGGGTCATTTTTCCAGGGTGTAGTTTTTAAAATTGTAAAAAAATTGAGTGGAAATGTCCATTGTTCTGAAGTGATGAAAAAACGATTTGCACCATTTTAACAAAAAAATATTTTAAAGGATATTCCGATTAAAATTTCTCCGGAGAAATGAATTTCTGTTACCCACTGTACAGTGTCTCTCAAAAGTTTAAAGACAACGACATTTTAAACTAGGCAACCCAATTTATACAAGGCGTTGGTGGGTTGCGTGTATAGTTAGGCTGAATTTCAGGGTTGCCACATGCACAATAGATATTTGTGAAATACGCGAAAGAAATGAAAATAAGTATTATAGTATAAAATTATTAAAAATATCAATATTATATCGCAAATGACAAAATTCTTACTAAACCAAAGAAACTAGGTTTTCTAGTTTTTCATCGCTGATGAGCCTAAGGAAAGGATAACAGGTTAGAGGAGACGAAAGGCGACAAAGGAGAGGAGAAAGAGAAAGCGAAAGAGAATTGGAAAACTAGAGGAGAGAAAAAGAGAGGATAGACGAGGAGAGGAGAAGTAGTGAGAAGAAAGGAAAAAATCGAGGAGAGATGAGGAAAATGGAGCAAAGAAGAGAGGAGGAAACCGAGAGGAGAGGAGGAGACGAGAGTAGAGTAAAAATGAGTAAAAGTGAAGAATGAAAAGAAGAGGAGAAGAGTGCAGTGGAGTCGGAAATCTAAGACAGGAAAGGAGATAAGAGGAGTGGATAAGAGTGGGATGAGACAAGATGCGAGAAAAATAGAGAAGGTGATATGAGATAAAAGCAGAGGAGAAGGAGGGGAGAGAAGAATAAGAAGGAGAAGAGAAAATAGAAGAGAATGGAAACGAAAGGAGAGAAGAGGTAGTTGGAGAAAATATCGTCTCGGCGTCAAGAATCGATGCATTGATCAAATTATCGATATGAAACACTCAATAACGTTTTGAAATATATTGGAGAATGTATTAGATCGGTGCCATATGCCTTTTGGCTGAGTTCAGAGCAAGATGAAATCTTTCTCGTAAGATCATTGATTTTTCCTGCGATTATACCACTAAAAACATGAATGTAATTTTAATATTTATAAGAATTATCCATTTTTTTCGACTTGTTGAGGGGAAGATGTTGTAATTTAATATTTCCCCTCCCCCCATCGTTAATTCTAAACTGAATCATTCCGTTTCACACTGCGTGGACAATGAACACAAAGAGATATGTCTAAAACTTACGTAAAATTTCTGCCACCGGAGGGGTTTGAACCTACGACCATCAGGTTGACAATCCTTAACGATAACCACTACCCCTCAAGCTTTCGCTCCCGAAAACAGGTAGAAGGAGCTGACCAATGTGAAATGTAGATGCAACTCTCCTCCTACATGTAATGTGCAAGGAATAGTTGTTTGTAACAAAGAAAACTAAGGTAGAACAAATCGCCGAAAACATTTAACGGAGATTTGCACATGTTGAAAACTTTTCATTCGATACTTGCGGAGGTATCCTTGCATTCATCTCTAGTGGGAAAAGGGGTAAAATTAGTATATCCTGAATTGCCACAAATATAAAGAGTTATTTCATTAATATTTGTCAATGCCTTTAAAGCAGTACAGAATTATCGTTAGAGTATCATAATTCAGGATCTTATACATGAAAATATCCCTTTGAACGCCTGTCAATTCATTTTTTATATTTTTATATATAAATTCCAGATGCAGAACAATGTAGCCACTTTACACTGTTATTACAAATAATGTTTCCACGCTCTTGGTTAATAGAAGGGGAAATATGTTTTCTAATATGGAGGATCGAACCTGGGACCGCAATCAATGCTTTCAAGAACTCTAACCAATTCACTACGCTTTCGTTTCCCTTGGAGCGAAAATTCTTAATCATTCGCTCGTCTCAATATTGTAAACGTTATCCTGCAAAAGAAAAGTTCAATGCTCTGATATAGCTTTGTACTTCTAGAATTACTTTATACAGATTCATTTAACTCTGAATGTCTTTCTGCGTATTAGTATATCTAAGCTTGTGAATAATTTATTTGTAATTTTATAAAGGTTACATGAACATCTACGAAATAGTTCCTTACAACTTGGAATCTAGTAAATAGATACTTTCAAGCCTTCAAATGAACTTTAGACTACTAGATTTTTGCAAGGGGATTATATGTGATCCGTTTCCAGTCATTCATTGCTGAAGCAAAGTTTTAAAACTCTGTGGAATTTTCATTCTGAGATAAGTTTGTTTACTTGCTACATATATGCGAACTACACTCTGTCCCACTTATCTCTGGAGCAGGTGAACGAAAACAAGCATCTGAGCAGCGATGAACAAGTGAGAGGAACAGGATTGCGTGGAGGGGGAAAGCCACTGTAGTTACCAGCATTCCCAGCAGCGTGCACTGTTTCGCTCTGTCCAGTCGATCCCCCTTCCCCCCTTTTCCTCTCTCTCCTTCTCTTCTGCTATGCGTGGCTTTGCTCCAGAGATGCTCGGACAGGACAGAATTAATTGTTTTCGCAAAACGTATCTCTGTGTGCCACACATTAATTTCTTACCCACATGAAAAAAAATGTGAATTTTCATTCAGGGGTAGTTTCACAGTTACAAACTATTTAGTCCTCTTTCAGAAGTTTAGTATAAATAGGCAATTTTTTTTAATTTTGAAATTGAGGTCTAAGGTTAAAATTCTCATATTTAGGGCTTGAACTCGTAATCTAAGAGGTTTGAAGATTCGTCCTCTTCTTTGTGCGTGAACTTCTTTATTTCTTTCTCTATTCATTATTCATCCTCATCGTCGCGATTAGCCAAAAGTAAAATAAGAAACGTCCCCCTCCTTGACTGTGCGGTCTAAGGCGCTGTGCTTTGGACTCCGACTGCGGGACGTTATGGGTTCGAGTTCGCCTGTGTTCAGTGTTTGGGTTCTCGGCCTGGGTATAGCATCGGTAGCAACCCACCATCGTGAGGAAATTGGGGAGGTACGAGTGAGTAGCGTAATCTGGTCTGGGAAATCTCCTATAACGGCTGGGGTGCGACGCGCTGATCTCACGTCACCCCATTACCGGTTGAAGAACCCCACACCTCTAGGCAGTACTGTTGGAGGGAGACTGGCAGTCGGGAGATAGGTCAAGGCCCTTCCAGGACTGTGGAGCCATGGGTTATTATTATTATTATTATTATTAAAATAATAAAAAAGGGAATGAAGAAAAATATATTTTTTAAATATTTATCTATAATAAAGCAAACATTCAGTTTTATTTTGTTTTTCATGGATCTGTTGCCACTACTACGCTGTAATCCCAATAAGTATCTTACATGTTACAGGATAAAGCACGTATTGCTATTCTAATACATGTTTAATAAGCTTTTTGTTTGTCAGGAATTATGACTTAAACTATTGCATGTTGAGCTAGTGCCCACAAAGCCGCCTCTGATGAAATCTATCATTCTTAAGATTCTCTTTAAAATTCGACTCTGGTCACTTGTAACTTGCTGGGTGCAGACGTTATGCATCGACAGTGTTTCGCGATAAGAAGCGGCCTTGAATATAGCGTGAGTCACTTTGAACGCCAGCAAGCTACGCTACAAAGCTTGTCTGCCTTTGAAAACAAAGTCATTTTTTTCACCGTTTCCGAACGCGATTGCTATTGTAGAAGTAAGAAAGAGCAAGAAAGAAATTCGACCAATGTTCTTCCGTCGTTTTCTAAACATAGAATTATAATGAATTTTCAATGGCTCTCGCACAATTTGAACTGTTTTGTAATCTCCCTCTCTCTCTCTCTCTCTCTCTCTCTCTCTCTCTCTCTATATATATATATATATATATATATATATATATATATAATTATATAATTATATAATTTTGGGTATGGCCCCTTCCTCAAAGAAATCCTGGATACAGGACTGGTCTACGTCAATGACAGAAATGCAAGCAATATTTTTATTTATTTTTAACCCAATTAAAGGAATGTGTAAGAATTTAAATGTTAGAAAGATCGGAACTACTGTTACTCTACCTTAAAAATTGTTGTTCTTCGAGGAAGAAAAATAAGAAGGATTTAGTCCACCTCCTTAACACAGCGTCCCACGAGTATCTCTTGACAAACACTGTCAAATGTGATGTGATTTCATGAATAAAATTTTTCGCCTGTCTACGTATAATGTTTCTCACATTTGGCAGTTCGCAAACATATTTGCAAACGGTGTAATTATTTTGTGTTAACTTGCGCAACAGCAAATACATTTCATAAGACTGTTCTGGACACGTTTCGTGTCAGTAAACAAGCATTTCGTCTGTTACAGTATCACAGGAAGAGAGCATCGTTCTGCAATGTTCAAGCCTCTAGATATTTTCCATTCCTATTCATAATATCTAATCACAATAATAAGTTACAAGAAATAACTCGTATTTTCACAAGTACTAATATTCTCGTTTTTCATCATTGCATCATCAGGGCCTCCCCGATGGCGCAGTGGCAGCATCGTCGCCTTGTAATCAAGGGGTCCCGGGTTCGATACCCGGTGGAGGCACAAGTGGTTTGGATCCCACTTTAAACTGTAGGTCCAGTCCCGATTAGCCTTACTTTGCATAAACTGGACTTAAAACAGCAACTCAAACTCATCATTGCATCAAATTATTTCTCGAAGATAGCTACTATTGATAGTGTTTTAAGTCCACTTTATGCACAGTAAGGCTAATCGGGACTGGACCTACAGTTTAAAGTGGGATCCGAACCACTATGTGACTCCACCGGGAATCGAACCAGAGACCCCTGATTACAAGGCAAGGCGGAAAGAATTTACAATACCGGACTCTTCTGTAATTTATATGCTTATACTCACGAAATAATTAGTCGCGATGATTTATCTCAGGTCAACATGTTGGGGTGAGGTGAAGAAATTGTTCATTAACGTGTGGTAGTTGTAAAATAAGCTTTTCAATTCTCACAATGATTTTCCGTATACAAGTAGTATGGTAGCCATATTTTTTGATATGAACAATTGACGTTCGCAATTAGTTACGCTGTCTACAGCCTTGCCACACTGTTGATTTCATACTTGGAGAGCATGGAAATACGTCGAGGATGACGAAGAAGACGACAGTAACAGTGACAATCACGATGTAGAAGAACATGTGGAATGTGGACTGATTTGATTGCAGGTAAGTTTGGTAACAGTGCATCGATAGTAAAATTGCAGGACACGAAAATGGCGTCTTCGATGATGAACGTTTGCCGTTAAAGTGCTACGAAAATAAGATTTTTTATTGGTTCGTTTTCACAATTTGCGCAAAACCATTCACGGATAGCCCCACTGACCATTCTCGGTAAGGTTAGGTTAGGTTAGGCAAGGCAAGCATATTTAAAATTTGGGGTCGTAGTAACATCAGGAATGTAGGCTATATTTCTTTTTTAAGTATTGGAAACAAAATTTTCCGGTAAATAATAAGCAATCGTGCCGATCGCGGACCACTAAATTTAGCATATTTTTTAATTTCTAAATTTTTACTTCAAGTTCCTGATTAGGAGGCCTCAATTATTGAGTATGCGAAACATTACAAAAATCGGGGAGGGGTCCGGTATTGTAAATTCGCTCCAAGTACGCTACCACTGCGCCATCGGGGAGGCTGATAGTTGTTATACTACAAGAAAGCAATTCAAAATTAAAGTAAAAGTTAAACTACATGTATACCCAACGACATATACAATATTTAAAGGACAGAATACTTAAAAATTGATGTTTCAAAGGAAGGTAAAAGTGAGGTGTAGTGGCTAGTGTTCTCGATTGGGCTGCTAGAGGTCCTAGGATCGATCCTCCTTACGAGGTGTTCTCTTTTGTTCGATTCTCATTTTATTAAACAACAGCATGGTAGCATTATTTGTAATAGCAGTGTAAAGTGGCTACATTGTTCTGCATCTGGAATTTATAAAAAGAAATAAAAATGAATTGACAGGCGTTCAAAGGGATATTTTCATGTATAAGATCCTGAATTATGATACTCTAACGATAATTCTGTACTGCTTTAAAGGCATTGACAAATATTAATGAAATAACTCTTTATATTTGTGGCAATTCAGGATATACTAATTTTACCCCTTTTCCCACTAGAGATGAATGCAAGGATACCTCCGCAAGTATCGAATGAAAAGTTTTCAACATGTGCAAATCTCCGTTAAATGTTTTCGGCGATTTGTTCTACCTTAGTTTTCTTTGTTACAAACAACTATTCCTTGCACATTACATGTAGGAGGAGAGTTGCATCTACATTTCACATTGGTCAGCTCCTTCTACCTGTTTTCGGGAGCGAAAGCTTGAGGGGTAGTGGTTATCGTTAAGGATTGTCAACCTGATGGTCGTAGGTTCAAACCCCTCCGGTGGCAGAAATTTTACGTAAGTTTTAGACATATCTCTTTGTGTTCATTGTCCACGCTGTGTGAAACGGAATGATTCAGTTTAGAATTAACGATGGGGGGAGGGGAAATATTAAATTACAACATCTTCCCCTCAACAAGTCGGAAAAAAATGGATAATTCTTATAAATATTAAAATTACATTCATGTTTTTAGTAGTATAATCGCAGGAAAAATCAATGATCTTACGAGAAAGATTTCATCTTGCTCTGAACTCAGCCAAAAGGCATATGGCACCGTTCTAATACATTCTCCAATATATTTCAAAACGTTATTGAGTGTTTCATATCGATAATTTGATCAATGCATCGATTCTTGACGCCGAGACGATATTTTCTCCAACTACCTCTTCTCTCCTTTCGTTTCCATTCTCTTCTATTTTCTCTTCTCCTTCTTATTCTTCTCTCCCCTCCTTCTCCTCTGCTTTTATCTCATATCACCTTCTCTATTTTTCTCGCATCTTGTCTCATCCCACTCTTATCCACTCCTCTTATCTCCTTTCCTGTCTTAGATTTCCAACTCCACTGCACTCTTCTCCTCTTCTTTTCATTCTTCACTTTTACTCATTTTTACTCTACTCTCGTCTCCTCCTCTCCTCTCGGTTTCCTCCTCTCTTCTTTGCTCCATTTTCCTCATCTCTCCTCGATTTTTTCCTTTCTTCTCACTACTTCTCCTCTCCTCGTCTATCCTCTCTTTTTTCTCTCCTCTAGTTTTCAAATTCTCCTTTCGCTTTCTCTTTCTCCTCTCCTTTGTCGCCTTTCGTCTCCTCTAACCTGTTATCCTTTCCTTAGGCTCATCAGCGATGAAAAACTAGAAAACCTAGTTTATTTTGTTTAGTAAGAATTTCGTCATTTGCAATATAATATTGATATTTTTAATAATTTTATACTATAATACTTATTTTCATTTCTTCCGCGTATTTCACAAATAAATATTGTGCATGTGGCAACCCTGAAATTCAGCCTAACTCTACACGCAACCCACGAACGCCTTGTGTAAATTGGATTGACTAGTTTAAAATGTCGTTGTCCTAAAACTTTTGAGAGACACTGTACTAATTGCGCACATATGTTTCACAAGCAATTGACAATAGTTTGAATCAAATCATCATTTGCAGGGAAGCTAGGATAACACAACCTGGTTAATTTATTTATTTGAATGTATTTTACTTGCACTTTTTGCACGAGTAGATGAGCTGTTCATCTATGTATGCGCATAACATTTTAGAATAAATAATATCGTTCGACTTAGTGTCAGTGCTTGAAGTGAGTCGGCATGCGAGCGGATGGCATCCTCGCAACTAGCGCCAAGTCACGCTATTAGAGTAATTCTCCATATTCAACACAAAGCCACTAAACGAAGTTTGTCACATAACATAGCATTGTTACATTTAGAACTGAGGTAATGTAAGCTGAAAGCTCGTCACAGTGTGCATTGTTCACCATTTATCCTTGTTCCCAAACAACGCGAGAGGTAGAAAAACATTTTCTGAGGAGTGGGAATTTATACGTGAGCAGCTCAGAGTTTTGAACAAGTCCAATAAATAAACTATACATATGTAGTACCTAGGTACATGTGATATTTCCCATGTGAAAGAAAATGTTTATTTGGAAGTAATTTAACAGTTGAAGATGTCTGCTTCATACAAGCTTGACAGAAAATTACTTTTCCGTGTGGGAGCGACCTCCGTGGCTGAGTGGTTAGTACAACAAGGCTACAACTCAGGGGTCCCGGGTTGGAATACCGGCCTGTGCATGGGTGTTCCATGTGAGCAGTGTCGTGCCCAGGATTTTCGAAAGGGAGGGGTTATGTATATTTTTTCTTGGTAGTCAGCCCTCATTTTGTCATATTTTCCTACCTTTGACTTTTTTTTAGGAATACTGGGCGAAAGGGAGGGGTTATAACTCCCACTGCTTGTGAGTGTCTCTTCATCAGTTTCATCATATCACTCATCCTCATCGATGCGATTAGCCAAACGTGGAGAAAAGCGGCGCTAAATAACAAAAATCAAGTTTTCAGCCGTAAAACAACCTTTTGCACCAATCCATTTTTGATTAATACACTTCTGGCCGCCTTGTGCTTTGGCATTTTTAAACATATGATCACGATATCTCCACACATAACTGAATATATCCTATCACATGCTCAACAAAGCAAATGAGTACTGGTTGACACTAGAGGCTTTCAGGTGGAAAAAAGGAAGGAGTGGCTTAACGTCTTTTTGTCCAAGTATGAATCACCAACAAGTTGTCCAGTTTGCTTACCCTGATTCAAGGACATTTATTTGGTATTTCCAAAGATCTGACATCCCTTGAGACCCTCAAATTTGGCGAATACCATATTTCAGTCAGTTCAATGTAACCAATGGCTTACCTTCTTCAATGTAGGGAAAGCCAAAGACGCATAAAACCAGCTGAAGTTATCAAAAAAGGCAGAATAGGCATGTTTAGGCACGATTAAGCAAAATAGACACTAACCCTCAAAATAGGCATTTATACGCACTAAATGCGTTTTCGGACTATAAATACCATGAAACGAAATTTAAACATTAAAGCCTATGTTTTTCTGCAAAGGAATAAAGAAGGCAAATAAGCAAAAATCCGCACCGTAGTGATGATACTTTAAAACTGAAGAAGGGACACTCACGAAGAACACCTATCCAGGCCAGGATTCCAACCCGAGACCTGTGCCATCGTAGCGCGCAGTGCTAACTACTCCGCCGCGGAGATGGGCCGGGTCTCTTAGAAGAAGACGAAAAACGGTTGTAGCAACAATACCGACCTAGTTAAACTTTAACGTGGTGACATGATGATAGTGTGGCAGCCGGTGGTATGATCTGTGAAAATGTTGCTAACTCGGGGAAACCATGCCCCCTCACTTCGAGCACTGCTTATCCTCTTTTTTTTAAAGTGATAGGTAGAGAAACAAACCCTGTCCTGGATACGTTTTCGGAGTAGCCGAAAATCACGTAAGCAGCTGATATTTTTAAACAAGGCCATTACATAAAATTACATATATTTCCCATGTGGGAAAGAAATATTAATTTGTCTTTTGATTTTAGGGTGTTTTTTGAAGTACCTATTTTTGTTATTTTTGTGCCCATTTGTCTGCCTATTTGAGGGCTTTTTAGTGCTTTTAAATCCGAACCCTCATTGTTAGACAATATACACGTACACATTAATATCTACTGTTTTCCGGACTCTGTTTAAAAACTGAAAAGTGGAGTTTGATCTTTCCAATTTCCCTTCAATTATTTCCATGGAATGATAACTATCAATTTTATTGTATTGTCTTCACATGCATATTTCTCAACATTTATCCCTTAATAATCAAGTAATGTAATTTTATCATAAATCGATTGTGTTTTAAATAAAAATGAGAACTTAGCAATATTCCAGTGGTTTCGAGGCCAAATATGTGACACATACATAAAACGTAAAAACTTTCACTGTCAAGCGGGAAGAAAGCAAAGTAACAAGAGGAGAAAAAATAACGGATTCTGGTGTGTCTTACAGTACCAAGTTTCGTTTTAAAGAACATATGTATCCACTATATGTCGTAAATCAAGGGTACGAAAAATTCGGTTTTGTAAGATGTCGTGGATAAGATCTGGCAAGCGTAAAAAATATTAGAAGTTGTTGATTGATGTGATGAATATTCTAGTAGTAAGATAGAACTCTAAAAGTAGTCTGCCAATGTTTTCGACATTGTGAAACAAAACATCGCAGTGTCTGCATGCCAATCATATATTTCTTTAACTTTCCTATTGTTGTTTTTTGGCACTTGACAATTAATTAATTAAATATTTCCTCAATTAGAGTATCAGTCACATTTCTTATATATATATATATATATATATATATATATATATATATATATATGTATATGAATGTGTGTGTGTGCGTGTGTGTGTGTGTATTTGCATGCATTCTTTTACAACATACTTGTTTCTCTTAACATATTGCACTCTCACCCCACATCAGTCCTTTTTATTCCTCTTCTTATCTATGTTCCTCGTTTTTTAATTTACTTGTTGTTGCTATTCCCTCATACTACCCAGGTCTTGTGAAATATATGCCGTCAAATATTTCTCAGTGTTCACATTATGTATAGATACGTATGTAGACAGAGGCAAAGGAATTGAGAATGGGAAAGAAATAATTTAATAATTCCCATGCAGTATCGATGCCTCATATGTAAACAGGTAGGAGCAAGCGAGTACTCGACTGTTTCCCCTATTGACAATGACGTTACTGTAACCATATTCGTTGAAAGAACAGCATTCATATCATGACAATCAGATTTCCATTTACCTGGTAGAGGTAAATAAATTAAACAAATAAACTAAACTAAATGTTTGGTAATTGCAACGTTGTGTTCTCTTAAAATCGAGACGAATTACATGGGGTGTAGGCAGCAGTAGCATATGATATTCGTAGGATCTTTGCCATAACCCACTCTGTTAAACGCACGAAGGAACCATGTGGTTATTTATTAATCGAAACACTGACCGTGTATTATGACAGATTTCTTCCGAAAAAAATTGAAGTGAAACAGAATTTTGGGGGGAGAAAATGAAATGAAAAGTTTCATGTGCCCAGATATCGGTTTTTCTTTGTGTTCCATCGCCTATTCCTTATTCATGTATCTGTATCGTTGCTATTCTAGAGAAGTATAATTGGAACGTGAAGAAACCAAAATACGATTTGATTGATTGATTTCCTTTATTGTACTCCGATTTTGTGCCAATTTTGACTAATTGCGAAGATGGGGATGAGTGATGAGATGATATGATGAAATTAATGAATGGTGACTCACAATCATCCACGCACAAGTCGACAATCGAACCCGGGACACCTTGCGTCGTAACGCGATGTGCTAACCACTCCGCATCAGGGGCCTGTTCAAAATAAGAAGAAAAAGAAGCAATGTACATGCCCATCAACAAGGTAGTAATATTTTATATTCTTTATCAAGGGGTGTAGTTTGTTAGAATTAAACTTTATGCTCAAATAAGCTAATATCTACTGCACCTACAATTACAATGGGAGAAGTACTAAATTGTACACCAGCTAGAAGTGGAATCCTTGAGTAGTGTGTTTGGTACTATTATAAGCACAACAAATGAAGAACCATATGATTAAACAGCCCGATTTGGCTACACTTAAAACTATGCCAAGATGCCCATATGCCCCAATTGTTCAAGTGTGATATGCTCTTAATCCTAAGAATTCTGAATCCTAGTGTGCAAATGAAGAAGCCTCAACAGACAGATTTGGCTACACTTAAAATTATGTCAAGTACCGATATGATATTATTGCTTACAGCGTGCTACTCTGTCAAAATCCCAAGAATCCTGAATTCTAGTGTACAAATGAAGAAGCCTCAACAGATTGATTCGGCCATGTGTGCAAAGGCTGAATCTGTGAGATTGTTGTCCATAAGCTTGTCAAAAATATGCCCCTCTTGATATTGTTTTGGCTACACTTAAAACTAAGCCAAAAATGCTCATAAGAGCTTTTGCTTACACAGTAGTATAATGAAATATATGCTTAAATACTTGTTGCTGTTATGTTAATATGTTACCTGGAATATGCTCAATATTTTAATTGGACACCAGGCCCAGCTTGCATATCTAGTACTAAGACAATGCATTGTGCAGAGGTTTTCTAGAATTGATCTGTGACTCTCTCATTTCTTACATCATAAACATATGATTTTTCACCTATAAGAATAACACTACATATAGTATCATCAGGGAGTGTATCGTGGAATTCACATATAATTTTAATGTTTGTCCTGTCATTAACCTTAACTTGTTTTCTTTTTGAGGTGTTGATGACAAACATGGGTCTCTGTGCTTTGAATTCATCTGGTGTGTAATACATGTCAGTATTGCCAGTAGTGACCCTTTTGTATGCTGTAAATGCTTCATATAATTTGAGGAAATCATCCTTGGACATGTTTAAATTATAATTTTCTCTAGGAAACACCTCATTTCTGCCATTTTTAAGATATATGTTCTTGATGTTGCAGCTATCAAATTTACTTGAATTTTTTTCGTGATTATTGTGTCTTCCAGTCTGAAACAGTACCATCACAAAATCTGGCATGTCATATTGTATACTGGAGAATGAGTTTGTAGCATCAAATTCATAATAGCTACCAGTGCCAGGCTTCTGCACACATTGATATGCATAAAATTGTAAAGGCACCTGTGGATTTTTTAGGATATCTGCTTTGTATTTAAGAGCATAACTGGCTTCATATTCAACTACTGGCATTCTTAGCTCCATAGTCTGAATAAGGCACTTGTCCTCATCAGGTAGGGTATTAGGCAGAGCTGCCGCAAATTCCAGCAAAACATATTCAAATACAAAACTCAGTGGTACAAGAACAGGACACTGCCTGGAACCTCTGTGGCAGCAACCAGAGCACATTGCAGTAGGTTTTTTGGAAAATATGACATACTCCAGCACCTGAAGAATGCAGATGAAGATGTCAAGGATAAGTTTGTGGAAGATCTGCTGTTAAAATCTGTAAAAGATTACATGGATGAGTGCAACATAGATGCAAGCCAGGTTGCAGCTTTGAAGAGTTACATGAATACTTTCTTCAAACTGCTTGCTGATAACAAGTGCCCTGTTAAGAATCAGGAGAAGATAATTTTAAAGCACTGGACTATTGCCCATATACAGAATCCATATATTGATTAATATATATAACTCTGAGCACTCAGCATTGAACTTTACATGTTTTCTGAGCAGTTTTCCTGTATTCAGATACATGTGATCAATGTTTTCTAATTACATAGAGTGCATTACATGTCTTCAAATACAGAAAGCATTGATTTCCTAAGTACTTAATTACATAGAGTGCAAATGCATTTATAAAGTAAACATAGAGTGCCTTCAGATAGAGAAAGCATTGATTCCCTAAGTACTTAATTACATAAATACAGAAAGCATCGATCTTCTTACATGGAGTGTATTACATGTTTTTAAATAGAGAAAGCATTGATTTTCCCAAGTACTATAGAAAAGCATTGCCTGTCTTCAGATACATGTACATATAGAAGGCAAGCATTGATTTTCCCAAGTGCTATAGAAAAGCATTGCCTGCCTTCAGATACATGTACAAATAGAAGGCATTACATGTCTTCATAAAGTACTGAGTCACATTGAATAGAAAGCATTGATATTTGCATGTTATCCTGAATATATAGAAAGCATGTAATCGAGTGAATAATACAGAGCTAGGGTTGTATGGATTCACTTTGCCACAATTTTACCTACCAGCTGCTATTGCCTTGTTGATCCTGAATCAGGAGAGTGTCAGTGCAGTTCTACAGTTTTGAAAGTTATGCTGATATTCTTCTCTGTGCTGTCACTGATTCTAGGCCACTTGTATTTCTGGTGACTGGGCTTTGATTGTGCATACTTATGGGTTGCCCACATGCTTTTGAATTGCTGCATGATTGTAAATATTGCTTATTTACAGCCTATTCTGTTTAGGCAGGCAGACCCTGTCAGAATAGAAAGCAGTCAAACATGGCACAAAGTGAACAGCAGTTAAATTTATAGACAGTTGAACCTCTGTCAGTATAAGCATTCATATTAGTTAAATTCTGTAAAAATATGTATGTATTACCTAATATAACATTTATTTTTGTTTAACAGGTATAGCAAGTTTCTGAGTGCATCAGCAGTTGCTGAGAAATATAAGGCAGCAGGTAAGATCACTGTCAAATATTATATGCTAGAGTGTAAATAATATTATCTTAAGCAGTGACATATGCATCCTATCTATTTGCATGAATAATCCTGATACTGGATTTTTTGAGAGAAGATGTATTTCAAAGTACATAAAATCCAAGTCTCTTGTTGAGGATTTCAGGATCAGATTCTCTGGCCTGTCTGAGTATGACCTGTTTGCCATACAGAATGAAACTGAAATGCACTGGGTGCTTATCAGTGACAGGATTTTTAAATATTTGTGCTTGAAGCTTCTTAGCAGGTTTGAAAGATTTGTATACAACAGGAGTATGAGGATTGTTGGGTTCTTTGTCAATTTTTATACAGACAAGTGTTATTATTATTGCGGGTTGAAATTGTTTGATAATTGGTGGTTCAACAATAGGCACAGGTGGTGTTTTGAGTACAGAATGCACCAGCGGCGTAGTGCCCACGTAAGGCTTGTAAGTCCACCTTACAAGTTGAAATTTTTGAAGAAAACTTATTTCATTCCCGTATTTATCGCTTGAACACACACAGAAATATCAGACTGCAAGTAGAACTTTTAACGAAATATTTGAGGACTTGTTTTGATTCGAGTTGTTTCTCTGTAAGGCTTCTTCAGAGGACTTACGTGTAGGTGAATGGAAGGAATGATTTGGACTCGCCCATGGCGGGTGTGTTTGATTACGTAGTATCTTCTCAACCAATGACAGGGCACCCCGATTCTTAGCCAGATGTAATGCGCATTACCAGTGGGTGATAACTGGCGAGAATATCTGTCCCCAGGCAGGCGAAGCTTACGTTGCCATGGTTGCCGCTCCGTATGACTCATATGCTTGCCACGGTCGGAAGAGAACAAGGAAATTCGACTCCCGTGTTTTTTCAACAATGCTTGACGGGAGGTGTAACAAAACGGGTGTCATTTTTAATGTGTAAACTGACTATTAAGTTCACAAACGAGATGGTTTAATGTTGGATATTACCTCCATTAGAAGCAGCGAAGTTAACGATAAAAGAGGAATGTCTGGCAATCCTAGATCCGGCAGCGCTCGCAAAGTTTGGCGCGTGCATCCCAGTTACCTGTAATGTTAAAGCATGCGCGTAATACTTAGCGTTATGATTTACAGAATTTTTTTTACCTTTTCCTTTCACTAAGTTGCTTGATATGCTTTTCAAAATGTGCGCAAATATCGTAACCATGATAATGAGTAATATTCTCGAATGCATTTGCATTTGCAAATTGTATTCTACGCATTTCCCACAATAAGAATAAAAATATGACATGACCTTTCCAGAAGAAGAGTTTGTGTCCTAAACTAAGCTGTATGCAAGATTTTTCAATTGCTACCAGTTGAAAGTTGAGCTACAGGTAATTTATTCTGAAGCCGAATATCGAGTAAAGAGTGTGTTTGAACTTCATGAGTACTTGCGTACTACCCATATGAATGAAGCTGTTGAACAAGTGTACAAACTAACAGAATTGTTCCTCACTGTTCCTGCCTCAAGCTCGTCGGTGGAAAGGTCGTTTTCTGCACTGAAGAGGATTCATACATTTCAACGCAGCACACAGACTCAGGCAAGGAAATCTGACTTGGGACTGATATCCATTGAAAAGGAGCTGCCAAATACATTGGCCAGAAACTCCCGATTCTACGACATCGTGATTGAAGTGTTCAGACTAAAGGATCGTCGAATCGGGTTACAGTATAAATGAGAATTTTCATTAAGTAATACATATGCTATTATTGTTAACAGAGTGTGTGCATTTTGTGTTTGAAATTGAGTATGCCCATACATGGCTTAGATTCAAATAGATTCTATTTAGTTAAAATGTTTTTGGGTTTTCTTTATCCAATATTCAGGTCAGGTTTATCTAAGGAAGCCTTACACCTTTCATAGAATCACGCTACGCCACAGGAATGCACATGATTGCATGTCAGAGTTCAAATTGGATGCATTATAAATTTTTAAATAGAATACTTGGTTTTAAACTGGAGCACAGTGAATTTATCACCACAAATGAGGGGAATTTGTATAGTAGGGCAGATTTTGATCCTGACAGGGTTGAGTACTCAAAGCACGGATACCTGAATGAGCTTGTTATGTATTTTCTGAGGCAAAAATTTAGAAATTGTAGCCATGAGTGCCTACCCCTGTCACTAGAGGAGAACAATTTGAGTGATGTATGCAACTGTGGGAAACAATTATCTGATCTCCCGATAATACATACATAGGGTTGGAACAAAGATTTTTGAAGCCAAACAGACATCATGTATTTAGGGCACAAAGGTTTGGAAATAAACAGGGAGTATCAGCAGCAGAGGAATGATGTACTTAAGAAGAGTATCCATCATGCTCTCAAAAAATTGCAGCATTGTATCTTTGAGTGTGTTGTTGTCTTGGAGGGATAGCTATATGTGCCTAAAACACAGAACAATTCTAGTCATGCACCTGTTTCTATAGATTTGTTACCCAGTACTGTTCACACTATACAATAATGTTTTTTGACAGGAGGAATCTTTCAAGATACATAAAATCAGAGTCACTTTTGAGGGATTTCAGGCTTGTGTTCTCTGACTTGTCGGAATATGATCTGTTTGCTGTAAGAAATGAAACTGAGTTCAGGTGGATGCTTGACAGTGAGCATGAGTTTAGATACATGAACCTGGGCTGCCTTGGTGATTATGAAAAAATTGCATATCTTATACACAGGAGAATTGTTGCATTTTTTGTCAGTTTCTATAATTTCTTTAGGATCAATTACTGGTTCACAACCACAAATTTCACAGCACTGTACAATTTTTATATGCCCTTTGACCAGACTTCAAACTGGAAACATTTCAATTGTGATATTGTTATGAGTTGTTTTGATACATTTGAGTTTATAACTACAAACACAGGAATGGTGTATTCTGGGTTGGATTTTGTTGCCAGGCAAAATTTCTACAACAGGAGAATTGTTAATATGAATGAGGTTCTGCTGTATCTGCTTAGTCAAAAAATTAAAACTTGTGATCCTGTTATAAGACCTCTTGTGTGTAATTTTCTAGACATGAGCAATATTCACATATTCCTAGGGCACACTGTGTAAAAATGTCAAGAGGTATTGCAAAATATTGAGGATTTCAAAATTAGATTCTCAACCCTGTCAGAGTATGATGTGTTTGCCAGAGTTTCACTGGGCACTTAACAGCAAACACAGTTAAAGTCTTGTATTTTCTGCTTCACAGTGGCAACAGTGTCCTCTGGATTAACCTCCATACCTACATCTGTTAGATTGTTAATGTCTGTATGTCTGTCAGAATTATGTTGTGATGCTATTATTAGGTATAGGCTTCAGAAAATTGATTGCAAGATTTTATATGCCCATGCAGGTGTCTTGCCTGTTTCTGCATACAGACCAAAGCCTGTCAAGGGCATTGCAGGGCAGAGATATACAGCTGTTTTATTTTTTATTGTTGATATCTTACATGCCTAAGAGATCAGAGGTCTATGTCTATGACATCTACAATCTAACAACAGGATTGTTTTTAAGACCCTACATGAGAACCCTTGATGTATTAAGTGAGGCTGGGTTCAAGAACACAATTAAAGGCCGAGTAGTGCACCTGACTGATGATTTTTGGGCAGGGATAGAGTCAGAGAAGTCACTTTTATTCCCACACATAAATCAAATAGAGGGATTTGTGTTCTATCACAACTCGTCCCACCCTGTTGTTGAGGGTCACATGTTCAATCAGAACATATTCAAAAATTTTACCTACCCAGCGGATGTTGTTCTGAGAGCAGGTGAATATTATAAACCCAGGTGAATTATAAACCCAGGGATGGAATATTACAAGAATGTTGAACCACCCCAATATAGAGAGGTGGAAAGGGATTGTTGCTACTGCCTCTGTTAATTCTGAAACAGGATATTCTCAGTGTGGCCCTACAGTTTTGAAGGCTATGTTTGTCTTCTTCTGTGTGATAGCACTAATTTTGATTCTGGGCTGCTTATATTTCTGGGGGTGATCCAGCATAGGATACAGAACAGCATACTCAAATTTTGAAAAAAAATCAATAATTTTGTTTCTCTGATATCTCTGAAACTATTGATGCTAGAGACATGGGGCTTGGTGATTTCTCATAGACATGCCAAAATGCAACTTTTTGATCTCTATAATTTTTCAAAAAAATCTTGTTGTTCTCTAGATCCTGAATAACTTGCCTATTTTTCAAGATAAAGGCATGGGAGTTGTGTATTTCAACTCTGTATGCTGTTTAGAAGTTTTGTGAAAATATCGATAATTTTTTGATTTTGTGATTTCTCAAAAACTACAAGTGCTGGAGACCTGAAATCTTTTCAGGTGGATTCTGTGCATGATTCTCTATGTTTTAGGTCTGTATAATTGTTTTGATAGATGCAATATTTAAGCTGCAAATGTCCAATTTATGTCTGTTCTATAAATAGAATTTTATGAAAAGTGCAGTATTAACAGTATTTTGAGAACTATGCATTCTGTGCCACTCCAGCAGGGAGATATCAACTTGTGGTACCCTACTGAACAACATACTCAAAATTTGTTGAATTCTGATTATCTCAGAAACTATAAGTAATGTCATATGCCATGTGGTACATGCAATTGCTATGTGCTTGAATAACTCAAAAATGATGCATGTAACAAGCACGGGGGTTTGAGATTTGAACTCTCCTGGATGTGCTTATTACATAGTTAGAATTACAAGTTTTTTGGAAAAATTATAGAGGCACAAAACATAGAGAATTTTATATGCATGACATCTGAAAAGATTCCAGGTCTCCATCACTTATAGTTTCTGAGATAATCAAATTCAAAAAATTATCGATTTTTTCAA
The DNA here is from genome assembly GCF_977018435.1 of Lepisma saccharinum. Classification (NCBI taxonomy): domain Eukaryota; kingdom Metazoa; phylum Arthropoda; class Insecta; order Zygentoma; family Lepismatidae; genus Lepisma; species Lepisma saccharinum. The sequence continues at coordinate 68,440,217 of NC_139243.1, forward strand.
AAACATGTATAACAGGCAGGAGAGTTCAAATCTCAAACCCCCGTGCTTGTCACATTCATCATTTTTGAGTTATTCAAGCACATAGGTAGAATTACAAGTTTTTTGAAAAAAAATATAGAGGCACAAAACATAGAGAATTGTATATGCATGACATCTGAAAAGATTCCAGGTCTCCATCACTTATAGTTTCTGAGATAATCAATTTCAAAAAATTATCGATTTTATCAAAAAAAATGTATAACAGCCAGGAGAGTTCAAATCTCAAACCCCCGTGCTTGTTACATGCATCATTTTTGAGTTATTCAAGCACATAGCAATTTCATGCACCACATGGCATATGACATTACTTATAGTTTCTGAGATAATCAGAATTCAACAAATTTTGAGTATGTTGTTCAGTAGGGTACCACAAGTTGATATCTCCCTGCTGTAGTGGCACAGAATGCATAGTTCTCAAAATACTGTTAATACTGCACTTTTCATAAAATTCTATTTATAGAACAGACATAAATTGGACATTTGCAGCTTAAATATTGCATCTATCAAAACAATTATAGAGACCTAAAACATAGAGAATCATGCACAGAATCCACCTGAAAAGATTTCAGGTCTCCAGCACTTGTAGTTTTTGAGAAATCACAAAATCAAAAAATTATCGATATTTTCACAAAACTTCTAAACAGCATACAGAGTTGAAATACACAACTCCCATGCCTTTATCTTGAAAAATAGGCAAGTTATTCAGGATCTAGAGAACAACAAGATTTTTTTGAAAAATTATAGAGATCAAAAAGTTGCATTTTGGCATGTCTATGAGAAATCACCAAGCCCCATGTCTCTAGCGTCAATAGTTTCAGAGATATCAGAGAAACAAAATTATTGATTTTTTTCAAAATTTGAGTGTTGTTCTGTATCCTATGCTGGGTCACCCCAAGAAATATAAGCAGCCCAGAATCAAAATTAGTGCTATCACACAGAAGAAGACAAACATAGCCTTCAAAACTGTAGGGCTACACTGAGTATATCCTGTTTCAGAATTAACAGAGGCAGTAGCAACAATCCCTTTCCACCTCTCTATATTGGGGTGGTTCAACATTCTTGTAATATTCCATCCCTGGGTTTATAATTCACCTGGGTTTATAATATTCACCTGCTCTCAGAACAACATCCGCTGGGTAGGTAAAATTTTTGAATATGTTCTGATTGAACATGTGACCCTCAACAACAGGGTGAGACGAGTTGTGATAGAACACAAATCCCTCTATTTGATTTATGTGTGGGAATAAAAGTGACTTCTCTGACTCTATCCCTGCCCAAAAATCATCAGTCAGGTGCACTACTCGGCCTTTAATTGTGTTCTTGAACCCAGCCTCACTTAATACATCAAGGGTTCTCATGTAGGGTCTTAAAAACAATCCTGTTGTTAGATTGTAGATGTCATAGACATAGACCTCTGATCTCTTAGGCATGTAAGATATCAACAATAAAAATAAAACAGCTGTATATCTCTGCCCTGCAATGCCCTTGCCAGGCTTTGGTCTGTATGCAGAAACAGGCAAGACACCTGCATGGGCATATAAAATCTTGCAATCAATTTTCTGAAGCCTATACCTAATAATAGCATCACAACATAATTCTGACAGACATACAGACATTAACAATCTAACAGATGTAGGTATGGAGGTTAATCCAGAGGACACTGTTGCCACTGTGAAGCAGAAAATACAAGACTTTAACTGTGTTTGCTGTTAAGTGCCCAGTGAAACTCTGGCAAACACATCATACTCTGACAGGGTTGAGAATCTAATTTTGAAATCCTCAATATTTTGCAATACCTCTTGACATTTTTACACAGTGTGCCCTAGGAATATGTGAATATTGCTCCTGTCTAGAAAATTACACACAAGAGGTCTTATAACAGGATCACAAGTTTTAATTTTTTGACTAAGCAGATACAGCAGAACCTCATTCATATTAACAATTCTCCTGTTGTAGAAATTTTGCCTGGCAACAAAATCCAACCCAGAATACACCATTCCTGTGTTTGTAGTTATAAACTCAAATGTATCAAAACAACTCATAACAATATCACAATTGAAATGTTTCCAGTTTGAAGTCTGGTCAAAGGGCATATAAAAATTGTACAGTGCTGTGAAATTTGTGGTTGTGAACCAGTAATTGATCCTAAAGAAATTATAGAAACTGACAAAAAATGCAACAATTCTCCTGTGTATAAGATATGCAATTTTTTCATAATCACCAAGGCAGCCCAGGTTCATGTATCTAAACTCATGCTCACTGTCAAGCATCCACCTGAACTCAGTTTCATTTCTTACAGCAAACAGATCATATTCCGACAAGTCAGAGAACACAAGCCTGAAATCCCTCAAAAGTGACTCTGATTTTATGTATCTTGAAAGATTCCTCCTGTCAAAAAACATTATTGTATAGTGTGAACAGTACTGGGTAACAAATCTATAGAAACAGGTGCATGACTAGAATTGTTCTGTGTTTTAGGCACATATAGCTATCCCTCCAAGACAACAACACACTCAAAGATACAATGCTGCAATTTTTTGAGAGCATGATGGATACTCTTCTTAAGCACATCATTCCTCTGCTGCTGATACTCCCTGTTTATTTCCAAACCTTTGTGCCCTAAATACATGATGTCTGTTTGGCTTCAAAAATCTTTGTTCCAACCCTATGTATGTATTATCGGGAGATCAGATAATTGTTTCCCACAGTTGCATACATCACTCAAATTGTTCTCCTCTAGTGACAGAGGTAGACACTCATGGCTACAATTTCTAAATTTTTGCCTCAGAAAATACATAACAAGCTCATTCAGGTATCCGTGCTTTGAGTACTCAACCCTGTCAGGATCAAAATCTGCCCTACTATACAAATTCCCCTCATTTGTGGTGATAAATTCACTGTGCTCCAGTTTAAAACCAAGTATTCTATTTAAAAATTTATAATGCATCCAATTTGAACTCTGACATGCAATCATGTGCATTCTGTACTCAAAACACCACCTGTGCCTATTGTTGAACCACCAATTATCAAACAATTTCAACCCGCAATAATAATAACACTTGTCTGTATAAAAATTGACAAAGAACCCAACAATCCTCATACTCCTGTTGTATACAAATCTTTCAAACCTGCTAAGAAGCTTCAAGCACAAATATTTAAAAATCCTGTCACTGATAAGCACCCAGTGCATTTCAGTTTCATTCTGTATGGCAAACAGGTCATACTCAGACAGGCCAGAGAATCTGATCCTGAAATCCTCAACAAGAGACTTGGATTTTATGTACTTTGAAATACATCTTCTCTCAAAAAATCCAGTATCAGGATTATTCATGCAAATAGATAGGATGCATATGTCACTGCTTAAGATAATATTATTTACACTCTAGCATATAAATATTTGACAGTGATCTTACCTGCTGCCTTATATTTCTCAGCAACTGCTGATGCACTCAGAAACTTGCTATACCTGTTAAACAAAAATAAATGTTATATTAGGTAATACATACATATTTTTACAGAATTTAACTAATATGAATGCTTATACTGACAGAGGTTCAACTGTCTATAAATTTAACTGCTGTTCACTTTGTGCCATGTTTGACTGCTTTCTATTCTGACAGGGTCTGCCTGCCTAAACAGAATAGGCTGTAAATAAGCAATATTTACAATCATGCAGCAATTCAAAAGCATGTGGGCAACCCATAAGTATGCACAATCAAAGCCCAGTCACCAGAAATACAAGTGGCCTAGAATCAGTGACAGCACAGAGAAGAATATCAGCATAACTTTCAAAACTGTAGAACTGCACTGACACTCTCCTGATTCAGGATCAACAAGGCAATAGCAGCTGGTAGGTAAAATTGTGGCAAAGTGAATCCATACAACCCTAGCTCTGTATTATTCACTCGATTACATGCTTTCTATATATTCAGGATAACATGCAAATATCAATGCTTTCTATTCAATGTGACTCAGTACTTTATGAAGACATGTAATGCCTTCTATTTGTACATGTATCTGAAGGCAGGCAATGCTTTTCTATAGCACTTGGGAAAATCAATGCTTGCCTTCTATATGTACATGTATCTGAAGACAGGCAATGCTTTTCTATAGTACTTGGGAAAATCAATGCTTTCTCTATTTAAAAACATGTAATACACTCCATGTAAGAAGATCGATGCTTTCTGTATTTATGTAATTAAGTACTTAGGGAATCAATGCTTTCTCTATCTGAAGGCACTCTATGTTTACTTTATAAATGCATTTGCACTCTATGTAATTAAGTACTTAGGAAATCAATGCTTTCTGTATTTGAAGACATGTAATGCACTCTATGTAATTAGAAAACATTGATCACATGTATCTGAATACAGGAAAACTGCTCAGAAAACATGTAAAGTTCAATGCTGAGTGCTCAGAGTTATATATATTAATCAATATATGGATTCTGTATATGGGCAATAGTCCAGTGCTTTAAAATTATCTTCTCCTGATTCTTAACAGGGCACTTGTTATCAGCAAGCAGTTTGAAGAAAGTATTCATGTAACTCTTCAAAGCTGCAACCTGGCTTGCATCTATGTTGCACTCATCCATGTAATCTTTTACAGATTTTAACAGCAGATCTTCCACAAACTTATCCTTGACATCTTCATCTGCATTCTTCAGGTGCTGGAGTATGTCATATTTTCCAAAAAACCTACTGCAATGTGCTCTGGTTGCTGCCACAGAGGTTCCAGGCAGTGTCCTGTTCTTGTACCACTGAGTTTTGTATTTGAATATGTTTTGCTGGAATTTGCGGCAGCTCTGCCTAATACCCTACCTGATGAGGACAAGTGCCTTATTCAGACTATGGAGCTAAGAATGCCAGTAGTTGAATATGAAGCCAGTTATGCTCTTAAATACAAAGCAGATATCCTAAAAAATCCACAGGTGCCTTTACAATTTTATGCATATCAATGTGTGCAGAAGCCTGGCACTGGTAGCTATTATGAATTTGATGCTACAAACTCATTCTCCAGTATACAATATGACATGCCAGATTTTGTGATGGTACTGTTTCAGACTGGAAGACACAATAATCACGAAAAAAATTCAAGTAAATTTGATAGCTGCAACATCAAGAACATATATCTTAAAAATGGCAGAAATGAGGTGTTTCCTAGAGAAAATTATAATTTAAACATGTCCAAGGATGATTTCCTCAAATTATATGAAGCATTTACAGCATACAAAAGGGTCACTACTGGCAATACTGACATGTATTACACACCAGATGAATTCAAAGCACAGAGACCCATGTTTGTCATCAACACCTCAAAAAGGAAACAAGTTAAGGTTAATGACAGGACAAACATTAAAATTATATGTGAATTCCACGATACACTCCCTGATGATACCATATGTAGTGTTATTCTTATAGGTGAAAAATCATATGTTTATGATGTAAGAAATGAGAGAGTCACAGAGCAATTCTAGAAAGTCTCTGCACAATGCATTATCTTAGTACTAGATATGCAAGTTGGGCCTGGTGTCCAATTAAAATATTGAGCATATTCCAGGTAACATATTAACATAACAGCAACAAGTATTTAAGCACATATTTCATTATACTACTGTGTAAGCAAAAGCTCTTATGAGCATTTTTGGCTTAGTTTTAAGTGTAGCCAAAACAATATCAAGAGGGGCATATTTTTGACAAGCTTATGAACAACAATCTCACAGATTCAGCCTTTGCACACATGGCCGAATCAATCAGTTGAGGCTTCTTCATTTGTACACTAGAATTCAGGATTCTTGGGATTTTGACAGAGTAGCACGCTGTAAGGAATAATATCATATCGGTACTTGACATAATTTTAAGTGTAGCCAAATCTGTCTGTTGAGGCTCCTTCATTTGTACACTAGGATTCAGAATTCTTAGGATTAAGAGCATATCACACTTGAACAATTGGGGCATATGGGCATCTTGGCATAGTTTTAAGTGTAGCCAAATCGGGCTGTTTAATCATATTGTTCTTCATTTGTTGTGCTTATAATAGTACCAAACACACTACTTCCTTGGATTTCAAAACGCAGAGGTGCAACAACGAATTTTTGTCTGGGGGGGGGCAAGTACCAGGGTAAAAGTACCAATAGTAGTAGTAGTAGTAGTAAAATAATGCCATCATCTTTATTATTAGTAGTAGTAGTAGCATCGAAAACGTTATTATCCTCTGAAATTACGCAAAAAGGGGGTAGAAATCGGTGCTAAAGTATTTGTTTGGTCAAACGATTTGAAATATTTTTTCAACACGTTCAATTTCACATTACCTAATAATGGAAAACAATCACACAAACTGTATTTTTGAATTGCAGAAAATGCACGATAAATGCATTCCGATTATAATTATTTTCGTACACATGTCATGTATAGCTTTCATGTACATCATATGTTGTACACATATGCAACATGGAGCACGTAAAATAAGAAAATACATATGCAACATGCTGCCACTAAATTGTGTTCAAATTCAAAATTTATTTAATACATATATGTACAACAGATGTATATTTCCTAAATACATTACATTGCAGAAAACAATTGTATTGTGAGCAAAGCCTATAAGAAAATGTTTAGATCCAATTTTTCCAAACTGAAAAGAATATTGATTTAATATGGCGCAAATAATTTCACGGGGCGCCATGGCATTCTATCTTTTACAGCTTTTTAAATTTAGATCGCTCGGCGTCCATGGCCGACTCCCGCCGCCCCCTAACTACGGCTCTGAACTTGACGAGATTGAGAAAAGCAGGCAGTGCGAGCGAAGCGAGGAAGAAAATTTTACGAAATGTATTTTTATTTGCATAAAATTTGAAATCAAAGTGGGGGCAATTGCTCCTATGTGCCCTCTGGAAATGCCTTTGGCCGTCAACGTTTGCCCCTATACAATTGACTTCCGTCGAAGCTTTGGGGGGCAATGCCTCCCTGCTCCCCTGTAGTTGCGCCACTGTCAAAACGACAGCGTGGGCACTAGTCTGTTTGACAAAGGAAAGTTTATTTAACCACGACACGATACAATCAGCGGAGACTCTTAGAATAGCCTTCGAAGTGAAAGGTTGTGTTGAAGGTGAGCTCCGGAGTGCGGCAGTGCCAGATTTCACGATGGGGGTAGATCTCGTCACATGGCGGGTGCGAATCGGGAGGTGCGGCTTCGGCGGAGGAAAGAGGAGGCTGAAAGAAAAGGAACCCGAGATGAACGGCTTCTTCGCATACGGTGTGGTGGTGTTGGTGCTACTTCTACGGGCAGGGGTAGAACCCAACCCAGGACCTGGAAGATCGCTGGATGAACTTTATGTTTTGGTGGAAACAGGATAGGAGAGTCTCAAGGGAGAGATTCAGAAACTGGGAGAAAATATACAAATTCTCATGAACAAGAATACGGAGCTGGAGGAGTTGTTAGCAGTGGCGAATAGGCAAACGGAGTGGTTATTCGATAAAGTGCATGAACTAGAAGCGAAAGTGGACGCTCTGGAGAACCAGACCAGAAGATCAAATCTAGTGTTCTACAACGTGCCCGAAAGTGAACATGAAACCTGGGAGGACTCTGATGCAGCGCTGAAGAGAGTATTGGGTGTCAAGGTAGAAACGGCCGCAGGAGGCAGGATATTCGAACGGGTGCACAGGCTGGGTACGATAAGGGACAAAACTAAGCCGCGGCCATTAATCGCAAGGTCCGCTCATTACAAAGACAGATCTGCAGTGCTACGTAGGGCGAAGGATCTTCGTGAGGCAGGAGTAAGTGTGGCGGAAGATTTTTCTTATGAAACCCGCCAGTACAGACGAAAACTGAAAATATACATGTCCCAGGCCAGAGAAGAAGGATGCAGAGTGCAACTGAATTTCAGGACCCTCTACGTCAATGACAGACCGTGGACGTTGGAAGAGCTTCAAAGGAAAGAGGAGAGTAGAACCATGGACGGCAATCTGGCAACGTCGCCTCGTGAAGAAAGGAACTTCGCAGGGACATCTAGCCAGAAAGGCCCCCACGGGGCGTTTCCGAGAGGGACCCACTTCTACGCGAGGGATGTACGCCGCCAGGACCCCGCTGGGCAAGAGGAAAAGTTCAATGAGGTAGGTGGCCGTCTGACCCGTCGAGGCCTTCGGAGCTGCAGCCGAAATCAGTGCAACCGCCGGAGGGAGACAAGGATGATTCTGGACACTTCCAAGATGCAGGTGAGGGAACTTTCTCTTTAGTACAAAATGTGGAACGCTCTGTCAACGACCCCAGATTCCGAATCTTAACCTGGAATATCGAGGGTCTGGAGAAGAGGGTGCGTGACGAGAGTTTTATGGAATTTGTCCAGCAATTTGACATTCAGTGTTATACGGAAACTTGGGGAAGGTCTAATAGTGTTCCGGAGTCACTGGGGGAGGGGTTCTCGAAAGTCACGTGTAGGAGGGCTATTAGGGGCAGGCATCCGGGTGGGATAGCAATCATATTTAAACAAAAATTGAAAAAGTTCATAAAACCACTAGATATTAATTATGAGGGGATGCTGGAGATTCAATTTTCAGGGGGTCTCTGAACTTCATGCTAATAGCAGTATACAGGCAACCACCGGGGTCAAAATTCTACTCAGAACAGTTTTTCGATAACCTTGGAAACTATTTGCTGCGTTTGGGGGAGGATCACCCGGGAATCAGCATCGTAGTCACGGGCGACCTGAATGCTCGCATGGGGGGGGGGAGGAAGTTCCATGGGACACTTACCGAAAGATCGATTGGGACCAAATGACGGATGACAGAATGTATTTGGGACACAGGCGAGAAAGCAGGGACAAAACTTTAAACGCGGGGGGGGGGGGGGAGGGCGCTGTTGGATCTCTGTGCGATACATAGGATGCAGATATTAAGCGGCAAATTTTTCGATGATCAACCAGGACACTTTACGTACGTGGGGGAGGGGGGAAGCAGCACAATTGACTATACCATCTGCTCACTCGATATGCTGAAAGAAATCAGGGATTTTCGTGTGCATGCCCAAACGCAATCGCATCATATGCCTCTCGAATTCTCCTTCCAGTACAAAATAAACGGGAAGGCAGTTTTCAATAACAGTAATACGAAACTCCAGACAGAGCCGGGGAAAAATATACGTAAATACATATGGACAAAGGAGGGGGAGGAACGATACGTGGGTTTTATGGGGGATGACATAACGGAAATGATGCGTGAACGCATGTACGCAGCCTTAGACGAATCCAATATAGACGAAGCGGTCCAGCTGATATATCATATCTTTGAACGTGCAGGAAGAAATATGGTAAAGGGAGGGGGAAGGGGGACAGGCCTGCAAAGACAGGGTGGTACAACGGGAAGTGTAAAGCGATGAAAAAGAAACTAGATCACGCGTTAAAAGGGTATAGATACGTAAATAGCTTGGAAACCAGAAACAATTATATATCGAGCAGAAAGGCTTATAATAACATTTTAACGGAAGAAAAGGAGAAATGGGAACAGGGAAATTTTGAAGATATAAAAAAGGCCGTAGCAGAAAAGAATAACACCGCTTTGTGGGGCATATTACGGAAATTACGGGGACAAAAGAGCAACTGGGCACATATTGAACCTTACATTTGGGAAGCACACTGTCGTCGTGTCGTCGGGGGGGAAGGGGGCCACCACGCTTAGAAGTTACGCGGGAAATATACTTTTCAGGGGATTTCGTTCCTATTCTCGAAGAAGATATAGGGGTCGATGAGATAAAAATAGCGATAAGGAAACTGGAAAAGGGGAAAGCGGCAGGACTTGACTCCATTGGGGCGGAATTTTTCAAAGCCAACGAAACTGACATTCATATGGTGGAAGCACAAAGCAAATTAATGGACAAGATTTTTAAAGAGGGGTACTTTCCGAAGGACTGGGCAAGCTCCATAATCTGTCCTATTTATAAAGGGAAGGGGGACAGAAATGACGCAAACAATTTCAGGGGCATTTCTTTATTACCTATATGGAGTAAAATTTACACACACATCTTAAACCGTAGGATCCAGAAATGGACAGAAATATTCGACAAAATCTCACTACTACAAGCGGGCTTCAGGAAAGGGTACAGCACGTTAGACAACATATTCATATTGAGCCTCCCCATGGCGCAGTGGTAGCGTCATTGCCTTGTAATCAAGGGATCCCGGGTTCGCTACCCGGTGGAGGCACAAGTGGTTCGGATCCCACTTTAAACTGTAGGCCCAGTCCCGATTAGCCTTACTGTGCATAAAGTGGACTTAAAACAGCAAATCAAACCAATTTAACCAACATATTCATATTACAAACTCTCGTACAGAGGAAAATAAAACAGAAGGGGGGGGGGGAATTATACGCATGTTTCATAGATTTTGAAAAAGCATTCGACAAAGTTCATAGGGATATTTTGTGGGGAAAATTGTATGAGAAGGGAATGTCCGCGCGCATGATCAGAGCACTGCAAGAAATATATGCGAGGGTAGAATTCGGAGTAAGATGCGAAGGAAACCAAGTCTCGGCACTGCAGCCTTCGCTTAGGGGACTCAAACAAGGATGCATTATTTGACCAGTGCTATTTTCACTGTTCATAGATTGGGTAGCGCATGAAACTAAAATGGACCAGGATTCTATCCCATGTATAGGAGTGCAAAGTATACCAGTCCTTATGTATGCAGACGACATAGTCATCTTGTCCGAGACAATAGAGGGTCTTCAAAGGGGCATAGATAGCATATATGAGGGGTGCATCAAATATAAAATGAAGGTAAACATTAAAAAAACAAAAATTATTGCTTTCAAAATGGCTACATATTTAGCAGACAACAGACATGGACATACGGGGGAGAGTTAATCGAGCGGGTTAAAAACTTCACATACCTGGGGGCAACACTCTCCATGACAGGGAGTTGGACACACCACATAAGGGCAAGAAAAACTAAAACAAAATTTGCAATAGAACAAGTCATAAAGACAATAAATAAGGCATCTCAAATGCCTTTCCCGGTCATTCAAAACCTCTATTCATCAAAAGTATTAGGTACATTAAACAATGGAATAGAACTGTGGGGGTTAAGGGGGGACAACACAATAATTGGCATACAAACAGAATTTTATAAGAGAGTAATGGGCGTAAGCAGAGGCACGGCCAACTGTGGGATTCATAAGGAATTGGGACTGAACAGAGACGCGGTACAAGCACGGATGAGGGTTGTTAAATATTGGATGCGATTATCACAAGAGGGCCAAACTACGCTGAGGGGACAATGTTTGGAAATACAGACAAGGGAGGAAAACGTTTCCAGCTGGGGTCTGGAAGTGAAAAATCTCTTATATAATAGCGGAATGGGTTGGGTATGGGAAGAGGGAGGAAGGGGGGGGGGCATCTCAACAGAAAATCAAATCAGGGACAGGTTACTCGACATAGACAGACAAGAAATAATAGCAGACTGCCAAACAAAGACCTCAATCAGGGAACAGTTAAGATTAAGTGAATGGGGGAAAGCGAAATATATCCAGGTGGTGGAAAAAAATGAAAGAGGCGCGCTGGCATGGTTCAGATTAGGGGGATGAAAACAACTAAGAAAGAGAAACGAAGCAGGGGAACGATATGTCCTTTGTGCGAGGGGGAGGAGACGTATAAGCATATCCTACTGAACTGCCCTTCTACACGTGACCTAAGGGACAAATGGATGAAAAACTTAACAGGCAGGGAGATGATAGAAGTGGTAGACGACAGAATAAAGATAAAGGAAGCGGGGCAGCAAGTGGGGAAATACTTGGGGGAAGTAAGAGAACGGCGGGGGAAAGCTATTAGAGAAGGCAACGAAATGAGTGATCATGCTCCAGACGAGCCTTCTTTATAGTGTAAGTGTGTGTAAAGCAATATGTATGCGTGTTTTGGTGAGAGTGCAGGAAAAGAGAAGTGAGGAGAAAGACTGGAAGAAGAACTGCCGAGGGAGGGGAAGAATGTGTATATAGGGGACAAAGTAAGAGACAGCTTAAACGAAAAGTAAATGTAACAAAATAGTGTAGAAAAATCAAAAATATGTAGTGCGTACAGCCTATGGCTCGCACAAAAAGAAAATAAATCTAAATCTAAATCTACAATCAGTGATTCACGAATCAATGAAAAATAAATTTTGAAATTGACTGACATATTCAAAATTGTAGCACAGTACTTTGATTGTTGTTCTGTCTTCATTACCATGAAATTTATGCCTCGTCAATATATTTCCCCCTCTTAAAAGCTTCTACGTTCTATTTAGTGAACATATTTCCATTTCCTAGCTGACTTCAAGCTACTCTAAATACTCCTGTTCGCGGTGCAGATTTCCATCACGGTTTCCAAGAAGATCAGTAAATGGAATGTCTTTTTTCAAATCCAAACTGTCCTTGCAGACAAGAGGGTGGGGGTAGGGGCTTTGAACGCCTGCGGGGCAAGTCTTTCTCATCTAAGGAATTCCGGTAATTGTGACGCAGCTAGTGAGATCAAGTCCAACATCTCTGGGCAGAAAATGAAGTAATACAACTAAGATGCTTGTATATTATCATTGTTATAGTGTGATAAACAACAAGAAATAAAGACGGAGCAGTTGCATCTTCCATTGATAAGGCGTTTATAAAGTGAACGCTACTGTCAGTGGCCCACCGACAATACAGTATATGACACGAATTTTGGACAACGTATAGTTAAAAATATTTATATTAAAAATAATAATTATACTTGATGTAAATTAATTATGCAATATATAACTCAAATAATCTTAGTCCAAAATGATAGTCACTGTTAAACCTTATTGCTTAATAAACAAAATGTATTATTATTATTATTATTATTAACTTCCTTCACATGAATGAGTTAACATTTTCGTGTCATTTCAATGTATGAAATGCACGTGGTAAAGGAATTAGTTATTTCTTCAAACATCGCTAACTCTCTACGGAGGGCAACCCTCATGAGGGCAGACCTCAACCTCCGAATACTTGTGAGGGTGAAGGTGAGGGTGAGATTGATCCGTGAGGGTGAGGGCGAAGTCAATCCGTGAGGGTAAGGGCGTGTGAGGGTGAGGGCGAAGTCAATCCGTGAGGGTGAGGGTGTGTGAGAGTGAGGGCGTGTGAGGGCGAGGGCGAAGTCGATCGGTGAGAGTGTGTGAGGTTGAGGGCGAAAGGCTAGTTGTGAGGGTGAGGGCAAGTGAGGGTGAGGGCGAAAGGCGAGTCGTGAGGGTGAGGGCATGTGAGGGTGAGGGCGAGAGGCGACTCGTGAGGGTGAGGGCGTATGAGGGTGAGGGCGAAAGGCGAGTTGTGAGGGTGAGGGCGTATGAGGGTGAGGGCGACCTATGAGTCGTGATGGTGAAGGCGTGTGAGGGTGAGGGTGAACGGCAAATCGTGAGGGTGAGGGTGAAGCCGAGTCGTGAGGGTGAGGGCGAAGCCGAGCCTTGAGAGTGAGGGTGAGGGTGAGGGAGGTTGAACGAAAATTACCACCTCTGGTGGCACCTTCAAAAGTTAGTTGAAATCACAGGTATCAACGAGGTGTTAATCAAACTATGCAGATATTTTGTAACCACTATCATCAAGTCACAGTACTAACGCTCACAGTTTCCATGAATACCAGTTGCAAACTGCGAAACTTCTTGTAACAGAATATTTCTGGTATTATATGCCCGATGGCAGAATCAAGAACATTAAGAGGGTGACTTTCCCGCGAGATCTCCAGAATTTCAACTAACAAAGATCATCTTCTGGTTATCTCATCTGATCCACTAATATCAAGCTTTCGGCCTTTGCTTGCTAAGAAACGATGTATGTATGCTATCAGAAGACGTCACGAGCTTGCTCGATAACACACAGTGTCAAATGAACACCAACAATCTGCCTGAGCAATGAAAATCTATCCATTGCTAACAGTGAAAGTGAAGGTTGAGGTTTATCTGTCAGTATGTGAACACAGTGCACTTTAAAATTTATCTCGTAGTGTAAAGTAGGTGAAATTCACCGTGAACACTGCACCGTTCCGTGAAGGAACATAAGGGAATTCGGAGACTCCACATATTCATGATCTCGAACGCTTGTGGAGGAAATGCGATCAGCGTCATGCTGAGTTTTTCTCAGTAGATGAGCACAGGGAATTATTTGTACACAAAGACGTTAGTTTATTATTTTGCATTGCCATCATGTGAATAACTAGAGAATTCCAATCTTTATATATTTTTTATGTATTATATTCTGTTATTAGAAATACTGATAGCGTAAAGTAAATCTATTCACCAATTTCAGAATTCTGGCCCACTGTGTGATGCAAGGTAGGAGATAAGCAAAGGAGAACTTTTTCTTCTGCGGAGACTGTGACAGATGTAAACAAAATGTCCGCTTTAGTTCGCGAGTTGATAGCGACTTCCTTTTCTTGGTACTATGTATGTAAGATACTATATTTTGAATGACACGTCTTCTCATACAAAGAATTGCATGCATGTATCTATGTGCGTGGGGTTAAGAGAGTGGCCTGACAAGACACCGAAGTGTCAAACTCACCACCGCATAGTTCAACTTACTTAGAGTGAACTTTGCAGACTAACGAGGCTATGGATGGATTCACAACCAGATAATAATCCTCTGTGGTGCTCTTGTTGTGAATATGTGTTTGTGATTGTCTCTTCATGCATCTCATCGTATTACCGTTCATCGAAATCGTCGCTACAAGCCAAAATTTGAAAAAAAGCAACGTAATATAAACCAAATTAATCAATCCATCTGTGTGTGTGTGTGTGGATACCTTCTAAATTATGAAAGCAAATTATGCATTTTGTCACAGCCCCCGGATTTCATAGCTGTACGGTGAACTTGGCAACATTTACGTCACATGTTCTGACGTCACACGCTACGTAATCTCGATGCTTCGTATCCGAGCAAGGAAATCCGCTCGACAACTTGGTCTCGATTAGGAAAGCAACACACACTTGGGGAAACTTGCATAACAGTTACGTATTATAACAAAACCATGAATTGATCAAGGCAATAGCCTACCTAATCCGCTTTAGTGTGCTTATCAGCCATATGGGGCTAATAATAACTGCTTAAAAAGGGGGTGGTTACTTAAATTGTTCTTCCATAGCTTACACTCTATGGCTGATAATGTTACTTGTAAGTAAAGTAAACAATTAGGTTCGTGTTATAAGCATTGAATGTATACAAAGAGGGGCAACTGAATTTGTTAGAATTATTGTTAATTGTAGTTTCCAATTGTTAACACTTTAATCCACTTGTTGTAATTGGAATTGAAAGAATTTCATGTGTCTAATTGAACGAATAATTACTCATAATTATCTACTTTGGCCACGAGCTCCTGTTACCAATGTGTGTGGTCTTAGGCTCAAGGAAAAATGAGGCTCAGTTCATCTATCTACTGCGTGGAAAGACTATCGCAAGTAACTTGTCTTCCACATAAGGGCAAATAACTTAGGAGAGTCATAAGATTTTAAACTAGCATAGCAACACCTAAATTTAGAATCTACCTAGTGTCACTGTCGCTGGATAGCGTAAGTCGTCGATTCTCAATATCGCCACCAACGTTTCTTGCTTCGATTCCCAGCCTGGGCATTAGTCAAGATAGAAACAAATAGAAGCAATTGAGATGTGTGACTAACGTCTACATCAGTGGTAAGGGATCCCGGGTTCGATACTCGGTGGACGCATAGTGGTTCTGATTGCACTTTAAACTGTAGGTCCATTCTCGATTATCCTTTCTGTGCATAAAGTTAACTTAAAAACAACAAGCAACAATTATTCCATATCGAAGTTTTTCAATCTTAGTGCTATCCTGGTACGGTATTATTTTTAGTAATTCGGTGCCCGATCTCGACAATTATACTCGTAAATACTTCCTGTAATCTTAATGTTTTACTTTAAATAATATTAACACTGAAATTAACTGATAATAATTAAAGTATAGCACAATCATAAAGAGGAATCGTTCCACTATGCCTACGTTTCTCTACAAATGTAAAATTAGAATTGTCAACTTTTAGGCTAATCAACTATTGGATCTAATACTAAAAGGTAAACCACATCTTCATCTTGACATTGGCGACTCATTAGTGAGGAAATAGAGAGAAACTTCAAAAGCCGACAATAGTTTATTATTATTATTATTATAGGTACCTTACCAGTGTTGCTTTGAGGATAAAGAATT
Source organism: Lepisma saccharinum (assembly GCF_977018435.1). Lineage (NCBI taxonomy): Eukaryota > Metazoa > Arthropoda > Insecta > Zygentoma > Lepismatidae > Lepisma > Lepisma saccharinum. The sequence goes on from NC_139243.1 coordinate 68,456,444, forward strand.
TGCTTTGTACTGCCACAAGCAGGATGACGCTTTGTGGGTTATCGAATGGATAGGCAATAAGCCAGTAGGCTACTTGATGGATTGATTCATTTGGTGTTTTAAGTCCACTTTATGCACAGTAAGTCTAATCGGGACTGGACCTAAAGTTTAAAGTGGGATCCGAACCACTGTGCCGTGTGCCTCCACCGAGTATCGAACCCGCGACACCTTGATTACAAGACGACGACGATACCACTGCGCCATCGGGGAGGCCCTAATAAGCCAGTACTTGTTGCTTCATCCAGCCATGGGTTTCAGTCGAAGAGTCGAGTTCATGCAGAAGTGAAAAGACTTCATGTAATTCGAACTTACAGTGCCAACATGCGAGGGGTCGACCTTTGGCAAAGAATCTTAGCTTTGAATAGGATTCCAACTAAAACCAGGAAGTCAACAGCATGGGTACCTTGGCACTGAATTGATCTACAACTGGTAAATTCGTGGCGGTCTTAAAATATATATAAGAACTCAGTCATATGATATTACTGGTTTCAAAAAATATACCAGCAGAGAAGAATGCAAGGTTGCAAGATGGAAACAATTTTTGATAGAGAAATTTCCAAGAACCGAGAGAAAAGGGAATGTAGAAAAATGAGTGGTTTTGACAGAGGAAGAAAATAACAGTAAATTGTTTCACTCCCGACAATCAAGATGTCATTTTTCACCGAAACGACCGGTCTCCAAATTTTACAACCTTTCGTTAAGTGACAAGAGAGGTATATAGTTGTTTTTGTCTCTTGCGTGCTGATGCAATGCGAATGTACGTCGTTTGACAGAAAATATACAAGTTCATCCTGAAGGCTTAGTTAAAAACTCTTCGCCTTGTAATCAAGGGGTATCCGGTTCGATATCCTGTGGAGGAAAATTGACGGTAATTCGGATATCACTTTAAATACTGGATCCTGTCCCGACTAGCTTATCTGTGCATAATGTGGATTTAACTATTCAAATTTGAGAGAAAACACACAAAATATATAAATGCTACTACGTACCTTACACAGACACACTCCTAATGTATTGTTCATGATGTAGGCCTAAATCTGACTGCGCAGTTGATGAACATCTGCTTATCTTCTTGTTGATCGTCAACAGCTTCATCACACTCTCGTGCTTTCCAAATTCTGAAAATAACATGATTGACAAGGACTATTCTCATTGCTTGCTTAACTATGGCACGTTACTTGATTCAAGTTGTTGGAAACACTAATTATATTGAAGCGAGTAGCAATATCCAGGCGAAATTAGGCAAAACAAAATTCAGATTTGTGAATCATTCTTTTGTGACTGTACTTATGACATGAAGGCAGACATTCTACTTACTTCATATGAAATATTTTTTTTGTTCTATATCTGGCAACTACATTGTTACGGGAGGGAAGGATGAAATCTTCACATTCAGGAATGGAAATGTTTCCATGTTGCCAAGGACAGCAAGGTCAAGGGGAGGGGAATCCTTAATATCCCCGGTAAATCCCACATAATCAGGTTAGAAATTTTCTAAAATTGCTTTCCGCTTCCACTAACTCACCTTCTGACATTCAGCAACCCAATAACCTTCCACTCTCCCCCCAAAATTTCTATTTTGACTTCTATTCTCTATTTCCTTCAGATCCATCACATCAGCGTCTTTCTACCTTCAACTTACGCTTTCTACGGATCTTATACCATCAGGTTTCCACACAAGGATTCTCTAAACATTTCTATCCTCTCGTTCATATGTACCAGATACCCACTCATCCATTAATGCGTTTTCCACGTGATTATTTCTTTTATATAATATTAAGAGATTAAAATATATAATTCAAAACTATGTAACCTTTTTCACAATTTTGTTTCTTCATTTATTACAGATTTTGCAAGTAATTTATTTCCGAAAAGTCTAAATTTATATCCTTCAACAATATTTCAGAACACTACAATCAAACTAGTAAAAATATTTGATTACCTCATATTGAGCAAGAGCGATCCATCTGCACTATCATTGGCTCTTTATTTCTTCCAGCACAGTGCACTCGCAAATGACTTGGTTCGACAATATTAATGGTCAATAAAACCATTCCAAGTCATCACAGCTAGAAATGAAAGATAATAAACCACTGAAATAGTTGTGAAATTTAGAAATTCACAAATTGAAATATATCATGATTTCCTTTAAACTTAACACACAACAAAGCATTTAGACCTCATTTTTATGTCAAATGCAGTGCACTGAGTCACCATTGCGGAAATTCCATTTCTTCAGCGTCAGCAAGAAATTCGTAATATTTTCTTCATCTCTCATGCGATTATAAGCAAAGATGAAACTGATAACTACGTCACAGATGTCAGAAAACATGACTGTGATATTCTTCCTAAAGTAACTAGATGTTTCTTCGTATTTAATAGTGATGGTTTTTCCAAAAATACATTTCTAACTTATTAGTTAACATTGCTCTGAAACAGAGAATCGAGTCCGCTTCAAAAGTTGACAAAATGCCTCCACTTGTCTCGTAAGATTCCACGTGTACATCTTAAATTATCTTGTAGATTAGATAATCTCCATAACAACCACAATATCTAATCTGGCCAATTTAAATTTAGCGGTTGCTACATTATACGATGACGAAGCAAAATGTTGATTGAAGCAGATGTATTGGTTACTAATTCCAATCATTTGTAACCCCTGAACTTCGTTCTTTACATGCCAACATTTCAAAGACTTGTCCTGTGTGTCTCTCACTCCCAGGCGTTACCCGCTCAAGATGACTGCTCTTCCGGGCAGAGACCTGAACGGGCGGGTGTGATTCGCTGGACGAAAGCCAATCCACTAAACCGATCTGCAACCTATCGAGACCATGCGTAGGGCATGCTGGACGAACTCAGACTGTTGTCATCCCTTCATGGTTATTTGCTGGGCGGGCCCCATATGCTTCAAACTGGTGTGAACTGATGTCATACATTAACGAGTCGCGCCTGCTCACGAACGGATATTTACAGTTTATTCGCGGCTTTGAGATTACTTCCTCTGGCAGACAGTACAGTGTGACGGCAGTCATTTGGCAGTAAGAGAGCAGGCGGTTCAAAATTCTTCATAAAGGCTATCGATTTGATTCGGTGTTGAAAACCACGTGCTTAAGACATGAATATTTCGAGACTCTTTCCAGTTTAAATGAAAGCGTAAGCATTGTTGTGCTAAACCAACGGAGTCTGCAAAAGATCACCGACAGGAATGATATTCTCCAAGGTTGTCAAATAGCTCAGTGGTTAAGGCAATGTCGTATGGTGGAAAAGGTCTTGATTTCGATTCTTGTTTGGGAAATTACATTTTAAAGACATTTTATGCATCATTGCAAGTTTATATTTAAATTAAACAAAACATTTTTCGTATTCACTTGCTTCATTTTTTTTACGTTTTTTTTCGACGGAGCGGAGAAAAGTTCAAAATTCCATCTGCGTAGTTGAACCAGTCATGTTCAGGGTTCATACACTCACTTTAATATTTCTATACTGCTACACGCATTAATAATTACTGTACGTACAAACGTTTTTGGAGACCAATTCGCAAACGATGGTCCAAACCTTGTATGTCTCCTACAAAAGTTGTTTGTAATTAATAGACCCATCAAACACGATGTCACTGGACACTCGGTCCCATTTAAAATTTTCTAGATTCATCCTGTAAGTAACGCCTGAAATACCACCTTTGTACTCAACCCATGTTTTCTCATGCATATATATTCAACATTCGAGCATTCTGTTATCAGTTTTAGCAACATTTGCACCAGCATGCAATGTCCTCGTCTGCATCCAACGCTTGTTGCTCCAAGTGCTGTAGACGCCGACCGTCACTGACTCTTTGGCCACTGTTGAACTGGGCAATGACGGATGCTGGAAAATTTCCCTTCAGATGGGCGAGTCGGGTTGGTTCAGGGCAACAACTGCTTAGGGAGGTAGTGGCGGTTATTTCTTCCCATCCCGGCGGGCAGGCAATGGATCATATTCGAATATCTTTACGACCTTCATATGACCACGAAACACAATATTCTGCCCTGATGAGGAAGGCAGAACTAGTTTGAAACCTCCCCTATGGCGCAATGGTAGCGTTGTACCCTTGTAATTGATGAGTCCCGGGTTCGATTCTCGGTGGAGGCACATAGTAGTTCGGATCTCACTTTAAACTGTAGGTTCAGTCCCGATTAGCCTTACTGTGCATAAAGTGAACTTAAAAACACCAACTCACTCTGAAACCACTCATCGTGAAGCAACCACGATTGATTACTCAAAATTATTCCTGTTTCTAGGTGTTTATATAATTGTCTCTTAATTTATGATCCTTTGACAATGTTTCTTAACCCACCAATAGCCCTACCTAGTACAGGCAAGATCAGCGTATTCTTTTGTTTCCTGACACAGGGCATGAGCGATTCATCTACACTATCCTGACTCCTCATTCATTTCAGCAAAGTGTACTCGATAATATCTTGGAATCTATATAAAACTATTCCAAATTTTCGCGACTGCAAGTAAAAGTTAATAAGAAACGTAAGTGGTTGGGAAACTAGAAATTCACAAATTGAATGAAACCATGATTAATTCTATACTTAATACATAACAAAGCATGGAAACCTCATTTTCTGCCAAATGCAGGGTCCAGAGTTTCTTTTAGTAGAAATTCTGTCACTTCATAATCAGCAACAGAGCCTTTCTATTTACGTGTTCCCCTCACTCGTTTCTTTACAAAGATGCAACTGTTTGTTGACAGAAAACATGATTGTGATAGCGCTATTGCTCCTAGAAAAATTATGTTATTTCGTATCTATTCATTTAACAGTAATGACCTTTTCAATATATATATTCCTGATTTCTTACCTGATTGTTAATATTTTTGAATCAGAATGTAGAGTCCGCTACAGAAGTGGATGAAATGGTTCCACTTCGCACTTTAGGTTATCTTTTAGCTAAGATAATTGTTCTTGCAGATTAGATAATCTCCATAGCAGCCAAAATATCTAATCTGGCAAACAGAGCGTTATATTTCATATTGCTGCTTTACCCACCTACGAAACAAAATAATGATTACTGGGGTGGGTGATCTAAGGTCACAATTTTTGCGGCCATATTCCTGCATAAAGCAACTCTGGACCTCACCCAGCCTGAAATCAGTGGGTACCTGGGGGCAACCCTGGGGTTAATAGGTGGCCGGGCGTAATACTGATCATTCGAACTATGGTCGAGATGAAGAATATGTGGAGCTCTACCTCCACATAACCTTACATGCCTTTACAGTTTTATCTGTCTCTCGGATATTACAGCTCACATTGATACATTTACCTACGGCTTTACCTAATGAAACAGGTTCCAAGAAATCAGTGGAGCAAAGCCGCGCGTAAAGGTTGAGAAGGGGAGAAAACGAGTGGGCGGAGCAAAGCAGTACAAGCTGCTGTAAAGCTGGTAGCGGAGCTCCGTTGCCCTCCTCCATGCACTCGCTTCTACTGTAACGCGTTCATTGGCTGGATTCTCTCATTAACTACTTGCGGAGAGGATTTGTTTTCGTTCGCTTGCTCCACAAATTCCTTGGACAGAGTATACGAATGGGAATATAACACAATATGCGGTACTGAAAACTGGGGTAGAACTAGTTGCTGAAACGTTGGTGAACATCCAAGCACAGCTCATTAGAGTACAAGCAATTCATCCTGATCATCAATGAAATTAGTAGCATCGTACAGGTGGGTCCTTGTTATTGATGACAGGAGAGTGGCCTTCGTAGAGAGGTACCTGTCACTGCGGAAGAATGACTCTAATGAAATTGCAAAGTAATGCAATGTTAATGGGGGGGGGGGGGCAGATATAAAATGTAGAATCAAGTGTAGTGAATTGATTCTAAGTGTAATTATGTGTGTACGATTCCATTTGTTTTATGTTGAATGTGGCACGAGCTTTTTGCGTCTATCTGAGTAATGAGTTCCCTGTCGACCAACAAACAGGAGCAACACTAGACTCAGCTACCCTTGGGCTCCAATTCCCTTCACTCTTGATTGTTTCCTAGGGGACTGCGCAGGGGGTTTGTCACCTCAGCCACTTGGGATGGGTTCGGGAATTGGTTGTCGTACTGCTCTTTATCAGGTTACTGTCCCTTGTTGAAAGAATACAACGTACAACCACGTTCGTATGCCGTGATCGAAAGGCGTGCTTGCCTCTTGTCTCAGACTCAACAGACATAGCCTCTGCTCCCATTTGGCTTAGCCAGGATTCCTTGTGACGTTGCATCTAATTCTCTTCCACGATTTAGCCGGTGTGAAAACCTCCATCACTCTGCCACCCCGAGGAATCAGCTGCCGAGGTCTCATCGATGGATGTGAAGGTTTGGACACTGCAAGGTGTCTACTTGCACGTTCTTCTCCACTCCTACCAAAAAGCGTCTCCATTAAGTTTTTCCGGCCATTCTCCTTCCGTCAGAGCCTTTCCTGGCTGCTGTCTCTATACTCTGTCCCAGCTATCTTTGGATCAGGCGAACGAAAACAAGTCTTTGCGCAAGTCGTGACGCAAGATGGCTCCATCAATGAACACCTGGAAAGAAACGGGATTCCGTGTGGGTGTGGATGGAAGCTACTGCAGTTATACTAGACGCATATCCAACTGGTACCTGGGAAACAATGAATCAGTGATCAGTTGAATTATCTTGGAACTGACATCGGGCATTGTGGTGTCACAAAATGCCGGCGGGACGAAAATAGTTAGTGTCGGATACACGTACTGGAGAGAGAGGGTTGATCAGCACCATTACTGGATAAAACTTGTACAATAGTACACAAAGCACGAAATATTAGTACACAAACACCCAAAATGTGTACAAAGAAGCTAATAAGAACAAAATTGACGTACTCCTGGAATCGCTCCTACTTTGCAACCGAGGTTGTTGGCACTCATCGAGCCACACCAGCCCGAGGACCATTGGTGGACGACAGCCACCAGTTGGCCCTGCGATCAGTTTTTCAGCGTGAACTGCTTTGCTCTGCCCACGCGATTTCCCCCTTCTCTACCGTCATGCGTGGCATTGTTCCGCAGGTTCTAGGAATAGAGTATAATCAAGTGGCCCGTAGTCCTATTCTGTATGATCGTCTGTGTGTCCACGATCTCGTCCGTTTACCATCCAACCCACGCGACGTTCTCTATGGCAACTTGCTTGCATACTCCCCAGCAGCCTAGTGACGCTCCACTGTTGTGTGTGGGATTCCCTCGGCTATGTTCGCTAGACAACTGTCTCGTTAAGACCGTCGCAGTAAAAGGAATTCGATCTTTCTATGAAGTGAGGTTACCTGAAGAGACAACCCTGCTGTGTGACAATGAGTTATTTCTGGAGATTAGGAGCACGTATAGACCTTGAGGTTGCAACCACGAGTCAATTGTGTCTTGGACTTTGTGTTTATCCGAACTGCTTATATGTAGCGTGTCATTCTAAAGAATGATGGGATCAGAACCAGTCACTTTGCAATTAATTGCTGTTTGATGTAAGCTATTCATCATTCATCCTCCTTGATGAGAGCACTCGTCATTGGCATGACGAGTTAACGCTTGGCAATACGAAAGGTACAAATAAGAATTAGGAACTAAACAGCTAGAAAAGACAATGGTCACTCGTTGGGTTTTCTGAACCTTTGAACCTGAATCATGGCTGGGTCTTAGGATAGTTACCTGTCTATCTGATGTATGAAGATAATTACGATGAATAGAAATATACTAAGTCCTCTGTTGGCTTCTCTATCCGTTGACCAGAGCCTCGTCTCACTTTTCCTCCACTGCTCTCCTAACCTCTACTCCCTTCTCAATTCCAATCCAAAGTCAGTCACCTCTCAGCTTGTCTCACCTCTATATCCCTAGGTCATGGAGCTCTTCCTCCATGCCGAATCGTGTTTTTAATTGCCACTATGCAAACCGCTGACTCCATAGGCAGAAGAAACTACCTGTTTCCTGAATAGCTCAAGAGGTTTGCATAGCACAACACTGTGCATTGTTTACATGCCTCAGAGGCTGAGACAACTGAGAAAAACAAGTGAATGCCCTGGTCAACGTGAAGCATTCAGAGAGGCTTTTGTAAAATAAACATAGAATCTTAGGGATTGATACGGTAGTCAGACCACTACACTAGCGTAAGACAGTTAACGTGTTGCCAACTATTTGGGCTACCGTGCCGACATCTATTGGCTATCATTTGTACCTTGCTTAGCATGTTCCGCACCTACTGGCTCATGTTACTACTGCGTGCTTACGACAGTTCCGGCATAAACCATTTTCAACTTAACCTGTTATGAACTCATGGTTGTCACAAGTGATACAAACTAAACATAACTAAAGTCCATGCTGCAACAGCCCTCAAAGGGCCAGAGGGGATTTTACATTGGGTGACACCTGGTAAGCTCATCATGTCCCATCGCCGCTGTTTTCTGGCTTTCGAGACCGGAGTTCGCTACTTCTTCTATTCAAGCAGCTTCCGAATTGTCCTCACGACTCCGGGGCAAGGGCAAAAATTTGTGGAATCGAACCCGAGGCCGTTCGTACCAAAGGTGAAAGCACTAATTATTTCGGTACGCAGGAACCCAATAACAAATGTTTGAATTTAATTCTGACGACCAACGATTTAATCTAAGGGAATTTCTGCACTATTTTCCTTAATGATGATTTCATTCGACCGTGGGACAAATAAAATCCTCCTGAAATTAAACTTTCCTTGAAAAGGATGAATTGCAAAACCTCCCTTGTCCTGTGTGTCTGTCCGCATGTGTGCTGAGTGCTTATTCACAGCCTCAGCTTTTAGCATCGGTAAGAAGACAGATGTTGATTTCAGCTACGGTCAGAAAGGCTTCAAAGACGCCAAACCACCATGTGTCTTTACCGTGTATCGAATCGGTGAACTATTGATTACTAGGCAACGACGTTACCAGCTAGAAATATGCCAGAAACAAACGCAAAGGTTATGATAAGCGTTCTGATACTTCACAAATGCAGTTTTAAGAGTTGTTGACTAAGTAGATATGTTATCTCATTCCCATGCCAACATGATACAAGAAAGACAAACACGTTCTTCAAACCTATTTTTTATTATATGGCGTCAATCTCACTTTCCTTATTCCCAGAAGAAACTGATATTCCGGCAAATCACCGTACACCATATAACAACACTGAGAAACAAATTTTAACATATTTTCTGCATCAGAAACGAAATGAGGTGTTCAATTACATGCTCGCTTGTACTGATCTCAGAAATTGTCTCCAAAGTTTGTACCACGTCACAGTTTTTACATACACAGAGTGATCCAAACTTACTACCATATGCAACATGGACATCAATCTGCCAGACCCTGTGGCTGAGTGGTTAGCACATTGCGCTGCGACGCCAGGGGTTTCGGGTTCGAATCCCGCTCAAGCACGGTTGTTTGTGAATGTCCATTCATCAATTTCATAATTTCATCATTCATCCCCATCTTCGCAAATTAGCCAAAAGGAACAAAACGCGAAGTAAAATAAAATCAATCAATCAATCAATTGACACCAATCTGACATCATAACCTTTAGGCTTTCGTACTTCATGAATAATAATGTACAGTATAAGTAGGGGAGTATAGGGCATTCTGATCCATCATAGTACGAGGATCGATTAATATGAGGGCCTATTTTGACTCAAATTGACTAAAATTACGCTATATTTTTATATCTTCTGGTGGATTTTAGCTTATCTATAAGTGTAACAAATTGTCTCATCATTGTATGAACTTTATACTAAGATGATTAACCCAAGTGTCAAGCTAGCCTCGAATGCCCTCACCCCCTGTTGATTGGTTGGGTGTGTATATAATATTAGTATAGTCCCCTATCTCCTCTCTCAGATTCTTAGAATAGGAATTTGTACTTGTAAGTAAAATTCGGGATATTCCTGTCAGTAACTCTGGTGAGAATTCTGAGAATTAGGGTAGCTCGGGGACATTCTGATAAATTAAGCTGGCTTGGGTATAGCTATTCTACCCCCAAGGGGTCAAATGACATTTCGTTAATTGGTTGGGTGTGTATATAATAATAGTATAGCCCCCTTCCCTTTCAAGCTGCACCCTTGCTTATATATCTACATACACATGTCAACAGTGTCCTCGACTTGTTTCACTGCGACAGTCAATACCCTGCAGCCTATGTTTGATCGCACTGCGACAATAGCATCGATCCAAGTAGTATAATTGATGCTATTACTGGAACATAAAAAGTATGAACCCCCTCAGATTGGTTTTGGCTATACTTTAAAACTAGGTCAAGATGCTTATATAAGCTTATTACCTACAGTGTGCTACCTGTCTAATCCAAGACTTTAGTAAAAAGCCCTCGGGGATTGCCTGTAAAAAGTATGAGCCCCGTCAGATAGGTTTGGCTACACTTAAAACTAAGCCAAGATGCTCAAAAGCTGCGTCTGTCAGATTGTTGTCCATAGGATCGTAAAAAATATGCCCCTCTTGGCATTGGTTTGGCTACACTTAAAACTAAGCCAAGATGCTCATATGAGCTTATTGCCTTTAGTGTAATACTCTGTAAAATGTAATCTTATTCGCTACACACACACACACACACGCACACACACACACACACACATAATAAACGCAAATACTTTCACATAAATTATACAATTACATAAAGTTGATTAAACTAAGTAACATAACTTCTTGTATGATACACACAATAAAAGTGTTGAAATACATTGTTTGTATTATTTAAAAATATATATTTCCTCAACAAAATGAAATAATACCATAATAAATCTTGATTTATATATAATATTTACATTTCTTAATTACATAATTACAAAATACAACATTTACATGAACATTATAAACGTGAATAATGTACAGTTACAATGTACCTAATTTACCCATTTCATGAAATTACATAACCTTTTGTGACAAATTTCAAAGTTAATTGCTTATTATCAATACATAATGTATGCAAATCATAAGAAGGAAGCAGCTCCGGTCCATTGGAAAGTTGCAAGATGTTTGAAATCTTGTATTGGTCGTGATTAGCAAAACCATAAAATCATAAATACATAGCTTCTTTCAAGTTGTATTATTTTACGTCGCTTTTCTACCTTTTTTGTCATTCGTTACGGCGAGAAGGAATAACGTGCCTACGAAATGGATGATGGTGCCACCATCTTAGGGTTCGAACCTGGGACCTCTGGCTGGACATAGCTATACATACGCTGGCTAAGTAGTCAACAAAGTTGAGTGTTCGACTTTCATAACACCACGGAAGTTACCTAGTAGATTCCTGTCAGGGAATGAAAGGGCTTTGTAATTGTTCCAACATTAATTTTATCTATTCCACCTCATCCTCATCGTCGCGATTAAGAGGAATAGGAGAGTAACACTTAATAACAGGAATACACATTAATACATACTAATGTAATACATAGTGATTGAATGATTTGGTGTTTTATGCACGCAAGACTAATTGGAACTGGACCTACAGTTTAAAGTGGGATCCGAACTACTGTGTACCTCCACCGGTAATCGAACCCGGGACCCCTTGATTACAAAGCGACAGCGGTACCACTACGCCATCGGGGAGGCTGTAATACATATACATATATACATATATATATATATATATATATACACATTTACAATCATATATATTTATATATACAAACATATACATACAGTGGCGTAGGAACTAGCTATACAGCTGTACATAGGACACTCTCAAACCTTTAGGAAGAGGGCATAGTTTACCTCTGCGTCATCACATATTACAACCCTGAACATTTGTCTGACAAGTGCAAATAGTTAAGGTTGGTAGAAGAAGATTTTAATCATACAAAACATATTTACTCCCTCAAATGAAAACATTCCTACGCCACTCAAATGATCATTTGATATGTTTCTGAATGTGAAGATTCTCCTAACATCAAAAGCATGGATATTATCTTCATTACAGACACAGATCCCATTAATACATAACAGTTTAAAAATAATACAATTTCGTGCAGCAATAAGAAACATAGGGACATGAACTCCAATCATGAAGCATGTTCTAGTTTTTTTTTATAGAAACAATATTAAATATTAACATTTGCTGGATATTTGACGTTAGAATGACAATAGTGTAGCTGTTTATATCATATGATCCTCTAGCACGGAATTTACTAGTATAAAACCCTCTTTAACTAATAGAGAAAGAGTGACGGGGGTTAACACAGGTCGCCAATAGAATGAAATGGTATGTCTTGAGTGTCACATACGATGAACAACAAGATGGCGGGCACCATCAAATATGGCTTTTATTTCCTAAACCATGGTTGATACAAGAACTTGCTTCTAAACTATAAACATGGGATGGATTACTTTTCCTTCTTCTGTTGGTGCTTATAAGTAAATTATTTTTGTGAGAACAATGATCTATTACCGATCTTCCAACGGAAGACGTTGGTCTACGGAATATTGTTTCGACGCCAATCGCTGAAAAATCATTTCTAGGTTTCTGTAGTCAGAGCCGACCCTAATAGAAATAATTGTGTGTGTACTGTTTATTATGGTGGAGTGAGAAATGAAAAAAATCGAAGTTTGACTTGTAATAACACAATTACGTTTACTTTTATCTTCAGAAAAAAAAGTATAAAATTTCACGTCCGCATCTAGATTTTAAGGTTCGTCTCAACTTCTTTGAAAGTTATGGGTATGCAACCACGCTATACATTCCATTTGTTGGCGGTTTGCAAGCCAATTTCTCCAACTACGAGCATTGATGTGGAGCGAAAACGGTACACATGAATGCTCGCAGTTTGATAAATCGCTTAAAAGTTGTATTTACAGCGGGGTTGCATACCCACAACGCTCCAAAGACGTTGGAGCGAGCCTTAGAGTCGAGGTATCGACGTGAAATTTTATACTCTTCTTTTGTAAGCAAAAAGGGAAACAGAATGTTGCTACTACAAGTCATATTTCGAAAATTTTAATTTTATTCCACCCTACCCTTTATTAAGATTCCAGTACTTCCAATGAAGTAACTATTGTGATTTTTCCGACTTGATTGATTGATGTGACATTCTTAAAAGCATCAACAATTACTGAAATCATATTCTAAACGAAGTGCTATATATAAATAGCGTTAAAATATTTGAATCAAAAATAGTGAATTTCCACTATTCGTTTAATTATAGGATGAAATCATGAAATGGAAATATTATTGAATGTGAAAACTACAGCGTGGAAATTCAATGAAAAGAAAACGAAGAAGAAATGACAGAATATTATCAGATATGATTAAAAATTTCCACTTTGATAGGTGAAATGACATTTGGATAATAAATCAACAGAGTTTGGTAAATAAATATGATTAACGTTGCAGGAGAGAAACACGTACAATCACCGAAAATAAACAAGCGACACCAAGATCCTGAAATATTGGCTTCCCTGGAATGCGTTATGTGCAGTGGCGGCGATTAGGGGAGGCGTGGGGCACTTTCCCCCACTATTTGCCACCTTTAACCCTGCACTATGTTAAACCTGATATAGCCTACTAAGGGAAAGTAAATTGTCCTTGCCGCCCCCCAGTTTTGGCACCCTGCGAATCCCAGTTTTGGAATCCACTGGTCATGTGTCTTATCTAATGCTACGGCGATGGCAGAACCTCCTGTTATAAAGTTGCTATTGAAGTTGGATTGTCTCGCAAGAATTGAGCAACACATAATGCATTGCACGGAAGCCAGTATTTCAGGATGGAGGTGTCTCATTTTCATTGCCGGTGAGTGTACATTGCAAAAAAACTTTTATTAGATTCTCATAATTCAGCATGTTCTGCTTATTGCCCTTAGGGGAGAATATGAAATTTTGTTTGTATATTGGAACTCTACTATGTGTAGTTACTTAAAAAAATTGATCTGACTCGTGGTCATTTTCCCGAAATTTCCGCCATCTTGGATTTTCGATATTTTTTTTTTTCAATTTTTGTTAGTATCATGGGAGAGTAGAATGTTATTTTATATGTTTTCAAGCCCACTGAGCTAAGAAAAAGCATACGGTGACCTCCAGGGGGGAGGGTCAAAGTTTTGCCTGGGGCCCCATTTTTGGAAATGTGCATCTCCGGCATCGTTGGCAGGGAAGGTTAGTGGAATGAGGTACCTAGCAGTGTTACCGGTCCTCTTTCGACCGGTTATTTCGATTTTTCAAAATGGCGGCCAATTTGGATTTTCAAGGGGTTTTGGAGGTTTTTGAACTTTTCGGCCACCCTCTATATTGGGGGACTAAAAGGGGTGCACGACGTCGCTTTCCTAACGTGTCCGAAGCTGCACCCTATGGCAAGTCCGAGGGTACCAATTACATGGGGCTCCAGGGGGCCCAACACGTACCCGTGGAGGACCAATCAAGTGTCGGCTATGGCGGAAAACCACAGGGTGCTCTCAGAGGGTCAAGTTCCTATCCATCTGGGTGGGAAAGTGCACTGAAAAGCACTATCTCCATCCTCCAGGGCGTCATTTTGGAAAACTCTAATAACGAACATGGCGGCAACATTTTTTGAGGGGGACGATTTTGAGTTTGATTCGTTTAATTCAACTGCCTGCATGTTTAAATCATCGCAAGACACAAAGATATTCCGCAAAAAGAAAGAGAAAATTGAATTAATAACATGTTCTTGAGCATATGTAGAAACCTTAAGACTTTCACAGAATTTTAAACTTTGCCATCAATTTCTACGAAATTCATACTTTTTAACTCCTAATGCTTTTTATGATACATGCCATTATTGTACTCTCGGTGCGAAAAAAACATATAAAATGACATATTATATTGCCACAATAAGGTTTCTAAAAAAATACGAAAATCCAAGCTTGCGGCAATTTCTGCAAAATTACAATCAGCCCGACTAATAGACCAATTTTTTTAGAATCACTAATCATAGTAAGTAGAGAAAGTCGGAACAATCAAAACTTCTGGTTCTCAATCTTCCAACAGAACCTTCCCAGCTCCTACATTATATATTGCACCTATACTTCAGGCTATGGAACAGTCACTCTGGTTTCTACAAAATTCTGAAAAAATTTGGTTATAGGTCCCGAGTTTATTGCATTCCCCGCGGCCCGTCTGTAGTTTGGAAAATGCAGTGAGCAACACTCGTCATCATCCGTCAAGATATGAAAATGAGTTACATCGATAAAAGGAGGAACTCTAGTTGAGTGAAGAATACATTACATGATCGCTGCAGCATCACCAGCATGACTTTTCTTTTAGCAACTGCAACAGATTGGCGTATGTGGCTTAGAATTAACATGAGATCAATTCAAGGTTTAGCAGATTTGAGCAATAATGTAAATTTATGCATCACGAAAGATACCAGATTTGATTAGGCCGCCATATTTTTTTTGAAGTAAATGTAGATTTGAAGACACATCATTCAATTATATTGGCAACCTAATATTTACATTTCAAAACAATTCTGCCCAGGTATCTCCCATCTAAAAATCTTGTTCTAAAACAAAAACTAAATATTTACATTTTGATTGGTGCTTTTAATAATGAGCTGAGTTTTTTTAAGTGCTGGTTATACTTTATATTTATATTCTTATACTCAACATGGAATATACTATTCTGGTGTATTTTCTTGCTGAGGAAGTAACATTCGTGAATATTTATTATTATTTTGTCATTTATTTCCATTAAATTTTTTAATTGTTTTTTGTTCTCCAATATTTCATTGAATTTAAATTATTTAAGTAGTTTAAGTAGAATAGTAAGTTGTGGACTTAGGGGTAACTAAAAAGTTCTTAAATCAATGGTTTTTAATTTTTTTATTACAAGTATAGTATCAATTATTTTATTAATTAGTAGAATAATCTTATTATTATTAGGGATAATATTTTTAATTAAGGATGTTACAATTTTTATTGAGTGAAATATTGTTAATTTGAATAGTTCTAGTATTATTATAACAATATTATTTGATTGAATATCTTTAATTTTTATAGGATTAGTTATATATATCTCTTCTATGGTTATTAATTATAGAGGTTCTTATATAGAAGGGGATTATAATATAAATCGATTTATTATTTTAGTTTTATTATTTGTTGGATCTATAATGTTTTTAATTATTTCTCCTAATATTATTAGAATTATTTTAGGATGGGATGGTCTAGGACTAGTTTCTTACTGCCTAGTAATTTATTATCAGAATGTTCGTTCCTATTCTGCTGGAATATTAACTGCTTTATCTAACCGAATTGGTGATGTATTTATTTTATTATCTATTGCTTGAATATTAAATTATGGTAGCTGAAATTATATTTATTATTTATGATTAATTTCTGACTTTGATATAATATTAATTACTAGATTTATTATTATTGCTGGGATAACAAAGAGTGCACAAATTCCATTTTCTGCATGGTTGCCGGCAGCTATAGCTGCACCAAC
Source organism: Lepisma saccharinum (assembly GCF_977018435.1). Taxonomy (NCBI): domain Eukaryota; kingdom Metazoa; phylum Arthropoda; class Insecta; order Zygentoma; family Lepismatidae; genus Lepisma; species Lepisma saccharinum. The sequence goes on from NC_139243.1 coordinate 68,472,907, forward strand.
CCCAGTTTCTGCATTAGTTCATTCTTCTACTTTGGTTACTGCTGGGGTTTATTTATTAATTCGTTTAGGAGATATACTGATATACACTGTTTTTGGTAGGATACTTTTATTACTATCAGGGTTAACTATATTTATAGCTGGGATTGGTGCTAATTTTGAATATGATTTGAGGAAAATTATTGCTTTATCTACATTAAGACAACTTGGGTTAATAATGTTAACATTATCTATGGGGTTAAAGGAGTTATCATTTTTTCACTTATTGACGCATGCTATATTTAAGTCTTTATTGTTTTTATGCGCCGGTGTAGTTATTCATGTTATAGGGGATGTTCAGGATATTCGTTGTATGGGTGGTTTAATTAATAAAATACCAATAACTATTTCTTGTATAATAATTTCTAGTCTTGCCCTATGTGGAATACCATTTTTGGCTGGGTTTTATTCTAAGGATTTATTTTGGAAATATTAAGTATATCTTCTTTTAATTTAGTAATATTTGTTTTATTATGAATTTCTACGGGCATAACTATAGCTTATAGTTTTCGATTAAATTATTATTTAGTTGGTAAGGCTTATAGAGGCATACCATTTCAATTATTTTCAGATGAGGGGGGATGAGGTATATTTAAAGGTATATTAGGTCTATTATTTTTATCTATTGTAGGTGGTTCTGGGTTAATGTGATTAGTCTTTCCTTCTGTTTTTGTTATTATTATTCCACTTAGTTTGAAGATAGGGGCAATTATATGTATTTTATTGGGAGGGTGAATTGGATATAATATTACATCTTTCTTGTTCGAAATTTATCCATTTTTTAATAATAAAATAATATATTATTTATTAGGAGGAATATGATTTTTACCTTATTTATCCTCTGGTGGATTAATTGGTAGTTCATTTATTATTGGAGGGCTATATATTAAGGCTATTGATTATGGATGAAGTGAACTTATGGGGGGACAGGGAGTCTATAAATATATAAGGAGTGGTTCTTTAAATATTCAATTAATACATTCTAACTATTTTAATATTTATTTTATATTTTCATTTTTAATAGTAATTTTATTAATAATTTATGTGTGTTTATATAGCTTATAGTAAAGCATAATATTGAAGCTATTAGGAAGAATAAAATAATTCTGTAGGCACTTCTTGAACTTATTTAAAGTCCAGCTTTATCATGAAAAGATAATGTAATTTTATACTAAAGAAATAATGTGAGAGTATTAATGGAATTTCACCACTAAAGATGGAAGTTAGCAGCCCCCACTTAATAATATACCCCTTAACTGAGGAGATAATCCTAATTTTATTATTAACATTAATATGCCGCCTTCCTTTGGCTTCAGTTAAATAAGCAAGGGTAATATATACCAATTTATTCAGGTCGAAGCTGATTGCTTTTGCTTCTTGCTCAATAAAGTAAATTGAATATTCAATACCTTTTGAATGCAACTCAAATATTATTATTAACTATTACTCTAGCATGCTCATTCTAGTGATCCTTGGGTTCATTCATGATATAAACCTAAAAGTAAGATTAATAGGAATAGGAGTCTAACACATATTCAATATATTAGTTTTGAATTAGTAATAATAACTGTTATTGGTAATAGTAATACAATTTCTACATCAAAAATTAGAAAAATTACTGCAATTAGGAAGAATTTTATAGAGAATGGAATTCGTGCTGAGGATTTTGGGTCAAATCCACACTCAAATGGCGATCTTTTTTCTCGGTCTATAATTATTTTTTTTGATAGTAATGTAGATAATATTATTACAATTGAGGTGATTATTATAATTAATAATGAGGTACTTATGATTATATTAATTATTTACTTTATTTTATTATAATCTCTTTAATTGGAAGTTAAGCGTACTTTAAATATACTAAGTAAATTATCTACCTCATCAGTAAATTGAAATATAAAGGAATAATCATACTACATCTACGAAATGTCAATATCATGCTGCTGCTTCAAATCCGAAGTGATGTGTTGGTGAAAAATGGCATAAGATGTGTCGAGCTAAACATACCCCTAAGAATGTTGATCCAATAATAACATGTAGCCCGTGAAATCCTGTTGCTATAAAGAATGTGGATCCATACACTGCATCAGCGATAGTAAACGGAGATTCATAATATTCATATGCTTGAAGAATAGTAAAATATATTCCTAATATTAATGTTAATATAAGGGCTTGTGTTGTATGTGAGTGGTTTTTTTCTAATAGTCCATGGTGGGCTCATGTTACTGTTACTCCTGAAGCTAGTAAAATTGCTGTATTTAATAAAGGTACTTGTATTGGGTTAAATGGAGTAATTCCCCTTGGTGGTCATAATATTCCTAGTTCAATTGTTGGGGATAATCTTCTATGGAAAAATGCCCAAAAGAATGATACAAAAAATAATACCTCTGAAATAATAAATAGAATTATACCCCATCGTAGTCCTATTATAACTTGATTTGTATGTAATCCTTGATATGTTCCTTCTCGTGAAATATCTCGTCATCATTGAATTATTGTAAGAAGTATAGTTGTTATTCCTATTGATAATAGAATTATATTTTGTTGGTGAAATCATCTAATTATTCCTGTTGTTAATATTATTGCTCTAATAGCTCCTGTTGCTGGTCATGGGCTTTGATCTACTAGGTGATATGGGTGGTTTTGGTTTGCTGACATTAGTTATTTTGATTCTCTAGAATAAATAGCAATTAATAAGGCAAATACATAAGATTGGATAAATGCTACGGCTGTTTCTATAATAATTAATATAATTTGTGCTAAAATTAATATTGAAAGTCCAATAATTTCTAATATTGTTCCTGTATTTCCAATTATTGATATTATTAAATGTCCGACTATTATGTTTGCTGCTAGTCGCACTGATAAGGTTATTGGACGAATTAGATTTCTAATTATTTCAATACCTACTATAATTGGTATTAATAGTGCTGGCACACCTTCCGGCACTAGGTGTGCTAGTATATGTTTTGTGTTATTAATTCACCCAAATAGCATAAATGATAATCATATCGGTAGGGCTAGGGTTAGGGTAAATACTAAGTGACTTGATCTAGTAAATACATAGGGTAGTAATCCTAATGAATTATTAAATAAGATTATTGAAAATATACTAATAAATATTAGGGTTCTTCCCTGATGACTAATTATTCCTAAAAATGTTTTAAATTCTTCATGTAAATAAGTTTACATTTTAAAATCTCCTGGCAATATTTGATTTACGAATGCGTGTGACTAATATATTGTTATGGGTGGATAAAAGCTTCACTTGAAGAGTTACATTAGTATTTTGGAAGAGGGATGACACTGTTAATTCTCTCATGTCCTGTAGTCAAACATTCTCCACGTATGCACAGAACTGTCGTTATTGTATGCAATGGGACATGTAGGAATAACTTGTTTCCTTCAGCTTTTACTGCTAAATCGAAATGATTCTATGGGCAATGATCATTAGAAAGTGTTTCCCACTTTATAGTCTCAAGTAGAAATTTAACAAGTTCTATGTGTCCAAATCTTACAGCAAAATAGAATGGAGTCATTCCTTTATTATCTCTACCACTCAAAATTCTTATAAGGATGCAACTTCCCCCGCTTTCGTCTTTCACTTTCCTTAAAAGGAACTCCATCACACTCTTGTCACCATAATGTGCAGCGATGTGAAACGCGTTTGTTCCATACATATCACTGTCATTGTATAAACACTCTGCAATGCTCAAGCCTTCTAGTGTGCTGAGGATGAAATCCAACATCTCAATATTCCCTGTCTCAATTGCAAGACGAATTTGTTTTCTTACACTTACATTGGGAGGTAAGTAGTTCAGGAAGTTTTGTTTTAAACTTTCAGAAACCTGTAAGTGTAGGTTAGCGACTTCAGTCACATCATTTTTCAATGCGTTGGCATGAGATTTTTTAAGGTAAACATTCAGATATTCGTAGTCACTAACAAATTCCTTATCACTGTTTCCACATTCTTCCCTTGCCTTGTGCGTTATTCTTCTTATGAAATCTTCCTTACAAAAAAATTCATTGATATTTCTTTCTCTATCTTTTATCACATCTATCAGGTACTCTGCTGCTTCGTAGTTTTCATAAAAGACAGCTTCCTCTAATAGTCTTTTCCCTTCTGTATCACGTGTCGATAGATATTGGAATATGTTTCCACCTTCCTTCTCTATATCCTTGAAAAGCAATTCCAAAATTTCTCTGCCCACGTGCTTGGCCAAGTAGTAAATTACTGACTTCTCTAGGCCAATTTGTTCAGAAAATAAAGACAGAATGCTGTTCTTTCCTTTCTGTAATAGACGAATGAAAAAGAGAAACAATTCAATATTTCTTTTCTTCAAAAGACTTTGCATGAACTCGTCCAAGATCGTGGATGACCACAAACTCCAGTGGAAAATGTCTTCTCCCTCTTCTTCACACATCGTCTGCATCAACGATGTGGACACACTAACATTGCCACTTGAGATGGAATAATGCAAGAGTGTCTTACCATTTTTGTCTCTCCTGTAGAGGTAGTACTTGAAATATTTCACCCTCTTCGTGACTAGTTGGATGAAGTACGAGAGACATTTCCATGCTTCATGAATGTGTGCATAGTGGATAGGTGATCTAGTATTGTTGCCATGGAAGCAACTTACGAGATTGTTAAGAAACGTACTCTTGTCCCTTCTCCTTCCAACGTTCTCAAACAAATATTGTACTACCTGCACATTATCGTGCCTAATGGCATAGTAAAGTGGAGACATCTGTTGGTTCTTTAAGTCAAATCCACAAATAGTAAGCGACTTTTTCCGTCTATTTTTAGATTTCATTTTCTTTATTTCTGTTAAGTTGGCAGTATATTTCGGGAACTTCTTTCTGTGAATAACACTATTTGGTACATTTCTCTTTCGTACATTTTTTGTACATTTCTTCACTACAAAATCCAGAAGCTCGCCGTCATCATGAGACACAGCATCACGCAACAGAGTGTTCTTATATTGTTGGTTGGAGAGAATATTTGTTAGAAGAACAGAACTTTTCATTTCTATGACGGTGAGTAAGAGCTTTACAACGTCTGCATAGCCATTAGAGGAAGCGCAGTGAATAGCACTCTGTCCATCAGCTGTCTCTAGGAGAATGTATGCTAAGGTGTTAAACTTATATTTCCTGATTTTGTCCAGAAGAAACCCTACTAAACACGTATTTCCACTAACAGCAGCTGAATGCAACAGTGTTTTCCCTTTCTTGTTCGGATAGAAGCAGTGACTGCAGTCTCCACATTCATCTTCCACTTCTTGAAGAAGATACTCAACGACGTCCTTTCTCCCTCTCTCAGCTGCGCAGTGTACACAAGTCTTACCCTCCTTGTTTCTTCGTGTAATGTAATACTCAAGGCTTGCGCCATTTAGGCGTATTATTTCAAAGTAGGTCCTCAGAACAGTTATATCGCAGAACTCTGCCAGGCCATGCAGAAAATACTTAAGTTTAGGATCTTCTTTGAGTAACATTATGACATCTTCCTCCAACTGCGATGATGATATTTCCTTATTCATCAAGATTTCTGAAAAGGTTTGGAAAATATATATATTACATTTTCTGTAATATGCGTTCCAATCAGCTATATTCCCTCCTAAACGTTTAATTTTCTGAAGAATGAACTCAAGTATCTGTATGTGTCCTCTGCATGCCGACAATTCAATCAGTGTACGATATCCTGAGATATAATAATAGTCATTTCTATCTATCAAGAGGTTAAGTTCTCCTCCTTCTTTCTCTGTTTCCTCTGTGAGGAGTTTAAATATTTCGAAATGGTTTTTATTAACAGCTTCTGATAGAGCGTAGACTCCAAATTTATTCATGGAAGCAACCAAGTAGGTAACTGTTTTCCTCTTTTCAATACTTTTAAGGAATAAGAAATTAGTGAAATTCTCAACACTACATGTCGTTGAAATTGCGTGAAAAAGATTAGCAATTTCGCCATTCATCTTCTCCCTTATCCATTCCGTGCAACGAACTCCATTAATTTTATGCTCATCATTATCTTCGCCTAAGAAGTCCAAAATATTCATTTGTGCGGAGTCGGTTTGCAAAATGTAAGCTAATAGGTTGCTTCCATGTTTCATAATTTTCTGAAGTAAAGTTTCAAAGAACTGAATCTCATTACCTGATTCATGGCAACTCACTAACGGAAGCTTATTTGTTCCTTCGAAAATAGGTGTTTGTTCATCTTTCATTATCAAAATCAGAAATTCCACCATAGCCTGATGTTCGTGATGAGCAGCCCAATGAAGAGGAGTTCTTCCAAGATGGTCTTTCTGGGATAAAAATTCTCCAACGTTTCCTCCACTTTCTCTAACATTTTGAATGTATAGATCACAAAGTTTAATGTGCTTCCTCCTAACAGCATGATGCAATATCGATAGCTTTTGCACATCTGGAGGTAAAATATAATGAAGTATATTTACCCCTTCTGTTTCTAATGTCTTTATTAGAAAAATAACAGAATCCTCTTCACAGCAAAATGTAACACGGTCTCACGTGATTCAAGAGGTTGTAAAATGAAGGAAACCATATCGTCATGTACTTCACCCACTTTCATGAATACTTCCTCCAAATCAGAGTCCTTACCACGCAATATAGTGAACCACAGCACATCCTTTAGGGGAACGTCATATTTCAACATACACTGTACAATAGTTGAGTATGACCAACATCTGTAACGAAAACTGTTAGCAAACAGATTTTCTATTACGGTACGAGGGTAATTACGTATTATCGCTTCCTGAACTAATAACTTCACACACGCCTTGTGTCTTTCCACGTCACAAGAAGAAAAGCGAAAAAAGGGTAAGTTAAGTTTATCTTCTATACTTTGCACAGAATAGTCCGTACATTTGTCAAGAAGAATCCTAACTACTTCAACATTGGCATTTTCTGAAGCGATGTACAACCCAGCGCGCCGTCTTTCATCTTTGGAATAAAATATCTGCTGGAACTGAAAAACACCCTTCAGATTTGAACTAAAGTTACTGAGCATTTGTTCCAGGGGCCCAGCTTTCCCATTCTGACAAATATATCTAAATAAAGTGCATTTCTCCTCTTTATATAATTTAATATTCATTCCTTTAGATAGAAACAGAGAACATATTTCCCACTTCCCCACATTAGCAGCCACTTCCGCTGGTGTGTATTTGTGAAGACCATCCTTTATGCATGTATTACATCCCCTTGTCAGGAACAATTCTGCTGCCTCAACGTGTCCATAAGATGCCGCTAGGTGGCAGGGCGTTCTTCCCAGTGCATCGCGTAGGTTAACTGATATTCCCTTTTCCAACTCTTCCTTAATCACTTCTACATCATTTATGAGAGCAGCCTTATGAATTCTGTTTGTAGATAAGTCGTAGTCCAGAAACAGCCTGATCATAGAAAATCTACTTTCGTAAAATCCACTCTTCAAGGCCTTGACGAATTTCTTGCAATATTTTCTCATTGGTAGGAGATGGTATATTGCGAAAAAGTACTCTGCAAACGTTCTGTGAATAAAGGATAGTCCTCTTCCTCCAACCTTTTGCAAAATCCCAATCCTCAGAATTTGATCTTCCTTTAGTATTTGTTGTTTCCTTGGTTCCCTCCTCAGACAGCATTTACATGAAAATACAGGGTAAGGGAATAGATCTTGAAGAGCTACTTCAACACATATATGCCTGTGATCATCAGCGATCATTGTCCTTATGATCTCGTTAACTGAAGCACCTTCCGTTAGTTCTTTTGCATAGAAGTCTTCATATTTCTTGTTTTCGAATCTTCTATAGAGCATTAAGACATTGTCAATTCCAATGATAACAGACTCAACTTGAGGGTCTTCCTTATTGCAAAATAATCTACATTTCCTTTCATACACTTCACCAAGTAACGTTACCAACAAGGGAATCCCTATCAAGCTCTCTATCCCTTTGTCCACTTTTTGGGAAAATCCCTTCACAAGCTCTCTAACATAGACGTAAACACGTTCTTCTTTGTCCTCAGTGGAAAATATATCAAGGTTCTTAATCCATGTTTCTTCCAGAAGCGTTTCCTGTTCTGTTGCTGTTAATGGTTTCAAGCGGTAAGCAATGGCTGATACTGCTAATTCCAATTCCTCCTTGAAGTGTAGCCTTGTCGTAATAATTACCTGGCCAAGTGAGTTCTCCTTCAATTTCTGTAAGACGATACGTACCTTCTCCCGTTCCTTTTCTGGCCCAATTTCGTCGTATCCGTCCAAGAGGAGAATAAATTTCCCTGTCACTTCAAGGCTGTGTTGGAACAAGTGCAAGGAGATTGAACTATCTCCTTCTAATAAAACCTCACTCAAGCACTTGGCGATGGTGGAAATGCTGTCAGTTGGATTCAAGTTCATGAGTTTGCAGGCAACATCTTTGAGGCGCACGTTGACAACCCATCGGTCGCTGTGCTTCTTCTTTCCTTCCTCTGCTATGTGGGAGAGCAGAGTGGTCTTCCCCATTCCTGGCTCCGCAGCAACTACAGCGATTGGCTTCTGTTCAATCATGGCGACATCTGCAGTTTCACTCTTATTTAAGTATTTGAACAGAGCATCCGTTGTACCATGAGTCTGGAGCCATTGAAATGTAATATATTGAAATGTGGAATGACGCCATAATTTATTCAACTTCAATTTATGAATGGCCTTATCAGGATTTTTTTGACACAGTGTGGCAAACTTTTCATCAGCTTCTTCCGCACTCACTAAATATATATTTGAGTTTTGCTCTGTCAATTCAGTTTTTGATAAATTTAGACTAATCAATGTAAGGAACAAGACCAATTTATTTCTCTCGTTCGAAGTTATTAAAATAAATAACTCATCCGGTAGCTTATGCAAACTGTTAATTTCTAAAATACTATTGACGTAGAACTCCCTCGGGATGAATATCTCCAGCATATTTTTCACAATAGTACCACTTTCATCTAGGATGATGTCAGATTCTGACACTAGAGCTTCAATATCATGTGAATCAAAGGGAGGCATGCAATCCTGGCTACATAGTGTATTGAAGGCTACAGGAACTCCTTGGAATGTTACTACCTTCTTCATGATTAAATCCTGACTTTCACCAGAGAGACTCTCGAAGGTATATGTGTCGTCCTCCACACAAAGTATGTTATTGTGTAATTCAGTCATTCTAACCATGCTCACTCCCGATACAAGAAGTAATTTCGGTACATTTGTCAGTTGTCTCTCTACGGAGGATTGTCAGTCTTCATTTGATTCTTCCATCTCAACTCTGGAGTTCGAAAATCGTTCCACGAGAGAACGCAAATTCTCTTCCCACAATTCTGAACTCGTCTCCATGTCGTAAACAACTAATATTGATAGCTCTTCGTTTAGAGGAAGGCAAGGCAAGACAATGCTTCTCACTTTTACCAAATCTTCGAAATTCAATAAAATTGTTTCTTTACAAACGACTGGATGACTAATTAATTTGTTGCAACAAAGTTTAGGGTTGCACGTGCTAATGTGAACAACATTTTTATTAGTTTGCCATATTTTGCTTACCAGGTCAGATGGTAGAAATGTAACATCTAACAGAATACGAGTTTTACAAGTTTCTGAGAATTGCTGTAATATAATTTTAGCAACTCCCATTTCTGTGAAATATTTGGATTCTTGTGTGTGTCCCATGAACCAATTATGTAGGTTCAGGTAGATATTATCTCTTAAAATCTTGGGATCAATATGTGTATTTGCCTCCTTAACTTTGTTCAACAGGATATCGCTGAGCTCTTCAACTGTTGGTTGTCCCACAGCAAACCGGAAATGTTGCAAGAAGTCCTCTATGTTCTCATCAGTGGCACCAGGTGTCTTCGTTTAATGACGCTTTATGAAGTCATCTGCAAGTAACTCAAACAAGAAGTAGCTGCTTGCATCCAGCAGAACGTGCTCTTCTATTACTTTTCTGAATCTGAGAGAATTATTTCCGGAAGTTATATCAGAAAATGTCTCATCGGTCTGATTGCTGTCGAAGTCAAGAAGTGCTGGTGTGTATATGACATACCTCGACACAGATGCTTCTGTAGATCCTTCCCTCTCCCAAGTGTCCAGGAATGACTGGAAGTACTTCCTCAACGAGAAGTCTCCCTTCTGCTCGAACAGAAGATCATTGAAAGTAATCTTTGCACCCTTTTTTCTGTGCTTGGCTTGAAGAAACCAGCAGATGTATTGTCCCTGGTGAAGAACTTTTAAGACAAGGTCATCGAATTTCCCCGCAGATGTGTCTGCCATCGATAGATTGTAACGGATATTTTATTTCTTCAGGGCCAAAATCACAAACAATTCTCCTATCTTCATTTGATACTCTCCACCCTTTTGTGCCCTACAGAGTGCAGAAGCCTTCAGGAAACCTTTCTGTCTATCCTTCAGCAACATCTCCCCTGCAGTTGGTTGCTTTTCCATCTCGAATTATAATTAACGATTATCTGCCACCTAATGGAGTCTAATTTTCAGTTTTGATGTCAATAACTGTAGGTGAACTCAACCTCAAGGTTTCCCTATGCGGATGATACACTTCTTCCATTTCTTCCTTCGTTTCCTGGCTCTGAAATGAAAAAGATAGCTTATATAGAATTACAAACATTACATATTCGAAATTAGAGTACTTATATAATCTAAAAAGAATACAGCGTTACTGCAGCCCTTCGAAGGTCCAGTCATCGACTTATCAGCGCTTCGACCGCTGTATTCTGGCTTTGAGGACCTTAGTCAGCTACTAGTTCTGTGCGCCCTCACGATGTATAACCTACTCCAAAATTTTGGATCTCCTATGCTTCATAGCTCTATATATTTATAGTGTAATATGATTTACATTTCTTTCTCCAACCAGAAAAATGGTTCTAAGTTCAAAACTCACGGAACGCAAGGTTAATTGATCTGCTTTGTGTGATATTTGCACACTAGCAAGTAAATAGGTTTCGTTCGTTTCATTGAATTTGTGTTTTGAGTCCACTTTATGCACAGTAAGGTTAAATGGGACTGGATCTACGGTTTAAAGTGAGATCCGGAGCACTATGTGCCTCTACCGGGTATTGAACAAGGAACCCCTTGATTACAAGGCGACGACGATACCACTGCGCCGTCAGGGAGGCCAACTATTTATGGATGCCGATTGCGAATGTTATATTTGTAGTGTTGGAAAGAGAACACACAAAATATGACAATGCCTTTACCTTACCGAAGACAAATTCCTCAAGTGTGTTTCATGACGTAGCGTAGGTCTAAATCTGACAACGCAACTGACGGAACTCTTCCGTAACTTCATGTTGATCGTCAATCATCTTCATTAGACTCTGCACCATATCGTTTCAAAGCCACTAAGAACTGCACGTTTCCAAAATTCTGAAAATAACAAGGTTGGAAACGAATATTGACAAAATAATAGTACACACGTAATAATTCAATGACACATTACATTGTATTATTGCAGAGTGCTACGAAAGTTTATCGGAAAATCCACAACGTATTTCAACATTTTTATGTATATAATGTCCCTTAAATATTTTAAATTATTATTTATCAATAGTAAAGTACCTTTAATTGCTCTTTATGTAAAATATATTATGTATGTTATAATGAGACCTCGGATTTTTATGTTCTAAAAAGTGTGCTTTTAGGTTCCTAAAATAGGCTCGAAAAATCCTAAAATAGGTTCTAAAAACCTTAAAATAGGTTCTAAAAACCCTAAAATAGGTCCTAAAAATCCTGAAGTAGGTTCAAGAAACCTTTGAATAGTTCAACAATTCTGAAAAATGCTGATCAGGTATAGTCACCGTCAATGAAAATGGGATACGCACTATCTTGCATGACGTTGTGTGTGTTGCCTAACCCTATGGCGATGGCAGAACTTACCATTGGTACTTTGCTATTAGAATCCACTCCTCGAAGTATAGTTAGGCAACAATATTTTTTCATGTTATCCACAATTAAACTCTGCAATTTTGTCTGCGAGGATCATCTTATGTGATGAAAATAATATTTAAAAAAAAACATAGTCAGTGGTGGAAACTTCAGTGCTGAAATGTTAGTTTGCAAGGCGTGAATGCCACATAGCACCGTATTGGCGCAAAAGTGAGCAGGACAACACAGATCAGAAGTTTGCACTTTGGACTGTGCAGGTAACAGTTGCACCTGACATTTTGCTTTGTTTAGAGCTTTGAAAAATCACCATGGACTTGGAGGAAGGGTAATCGACAGAGGGAACGTTTCAAACACGTTCGTCATTGAATTGTTTTCGTGACCAAACAAAGCAAATGCCTCTGTGTAACTTAAAAATCCTGTAAAACCTTAAAAAATATATAAAAACCTAAAAAAAGGCTTCATTTAGGCGCATACACATAAAATAGGTTCTAACAAGCAAAATAGGTTCTTGTGGTACTATAAAACTTCGTCAGTTGTTGCGTTTTTTAATGAAACATTGACATAACTTATTATTTCTTACATACCTGTAAAGGAAAAATAGGTTAAAAACCCAAAATTCGAGGTCTAGTTATAATATGTTAGATAATATGACAAAAGCAATGTAATATAAAAAGCACAACTATCGTAACGAACCTTAAAGTTCGTGGGATCTTACCAAAAGGTTAACCAGTTAATCGATGCAATTAATTGCTGGGCTGATGTAAACTACTCATCATTCATCCTCTTGATGAGACCACTCGTCATTGGCATGACGAGTTACGCTTGGCAACTGCGAAAGGTACAAATTACACAAAGGAATTAATCTACTGAAAAGACAATGGTCACTCGTTGGGTTTTGCGAACCGTTGAACCAGAATCATGGCTGGGTGTAGGATAATTACCTGTCTATCTGAAGTCTTTAGCTGAATCAAAATAAGCGAAGTCCTCTGTAAGCTTCTCTCCTATTTGTCGACCAGAGCGTCGTTCTACTCCTCACCTACTGCCTTGCTGACCACCTTCTCTCTCTCCACTCAATCCCAAAAGTCAGTCACTTCCCAGCTTGTCTCACCTCTATATTCCCTGGCCATCGAGCTCTTCCTCGATGCCGAATCGCCGAATCGTGTTTATTATAATTGCTACCATGCAAACCGCTGACACCATAACCAGAAGTATTACCTGTTTCCTGAATGCTCAGGAGGTTTGCATGGCACAACACAATGCATTGTAAACATGCCTAAGAGGCTTGAGACAGCTGAGAAAAACAAGTGAATGCCCTGGTCAACATGAAGTGTTCAGAGAGACTTAATAAAATAAACATACAATTTTAGGGATTGATACGTTCACCCCGGCGGAAAACAATTTTCCCCATTGAAAATTTAAAAGTCAAATCGCAAAGCTTGACATGACTCAGGTTCGCCAATTCCATATATTTTCTTAAAAAAACCAAATATACAAAATAAAATCCACCAGACATAACTTCCTCTTGTTTGCCGAACCCCGAAAGAAAAAAAAATTCATTCCCTAAAACCTTATACTGAATAGACATTATAAAAACCTTATAATTAATAATAACAAGTTCGTATGTTTATATAATATAAAAAACAATAATATGTACTATTATAAGACTAGAAATCAAAAAAGTTCGTGTCGTTAAGCGACAGAACTCTTAATGTACCACATTTGTGCGTACGTAATGTTTATTATGTAGAATTGCTCATCCGCGAGCGCTTAGTCAATAGTCTGTGATACCTCGCCAAGCGATTTCTACTCTGTGTCGCCAAGCAAAGCAAATGTCCGTTGTGTTTGCGTTGTGTTGTCTTACAAAACAAAACATAGCTCCCACTGTTTCTTAAAATTGGAGCCCGTAAATACGCTACAAACCCTGACAAGGGTACACACGTAAGTCTATAAAATGTGAATAGTCACATTCGTCCTAAATAGGCATGTTAAATATTGACACAATATATATATCTCACTGTTTTGTCTGTGTTAAAGCCTGTGTAATACGTTTTGCTAACTGCGTAGCCACTTCACTCCTAACGTCGTTGAATATATGAACTTGCACGGCTATGTTGCACATTCCAATGTATTATAATACAATATTCAATGCATATAATGAGTTACACTGAAAACTGTCGCTGGTAAAAACTTAATTATAGCGTTCAATTTTCTTTTCTACGTTAATCTGTACACTGTATACATATATCTGGCTTGGTGATTACCTTTGTATGACTGCACACACCAAAAAAAAAAAAATAATAATAATCTTGCAAGTATCTTACCAACTGTCTACTCTGATTATAAATATCAGAAAATGTCCTGCGAACAAATGTGTCGCTTTCGATATTCCATGTTGGTGAGAAGGAAAAAAAAAATAACAATAATAACTGCATGCGACAAACATATGCATAAAATCTTGGCACTAAAGCATGCTTTCTAAAATGTTCGAAAGTGCTGTAGTTATGCTTTTTATTGCTTGCATGTCCATTTGTTTATCCAAAGTGCAATTTTCTTCGTAAAAAATTAACACTAGTCGTTGTTAGTGCTAGTTAATGGCCACACCTGGCGCTTGTCGCCTCCTTGTAGTAAGAAAAAACCATAATGCATGTACAAAACTGGCTAACATGCATGGGACTGCACTGAACATGGGAAGAAGGACTATGAAAAAAAAACTATTCTTTCCCATAATGCTTGTGTATATGTTGAAAACCACTATAGCACAACTTGAACAACTCTATATTTGTTGTAACAAAACTGGTGCTTGTGGGATATATCTGCTTGCTGCTTCTCCTCTTGTATTAGTGTAGGGCAATGTAACACAAGTAGGAAATTACCCATAGAACTTGGGAAATGGGGAAAAGTTGTTGTTCGAACTGCAAACAGAGTGGAGGGAAATTATTATCTGCTACCTTCACTAAATGTCGTTGAAGGTGTATAGTCTGCTATACTGGTAAATTCCTGGTCAATTACATCCTTCCTGTAAAAGGTATTCTTCGTGTGGTAGAAAAAAATGTCTGCATGTCTCCCTCAAATTGGTGGTGACGAGTCTCTCCTTGAAATAGTAAGTAGTACAGTGGGCCCGGTTCTGCAACCGAAAATGAGGCTCGGTGAGGCTCGCAGTGTTACCAACTCCTCACTTGAAAAAATCACCAAGGTTTTTGTTTTTGGGTATAACCTAACCTCAAGCAAGAAGCTGGCAACACTGCGAGAAAGCCTCAAGCAGTGTTGCCAACTCCTTACTCGAAAAAATCACTAAGGTTTGTTCTTGGGTATAACCTAACCTCAAGCAAGAAGCTGGCAACACTGCTTGAGGCTTGTTTTAATGGTTTGCTCTCGTAAGGCGAGCCTTATTTTCTTGCAGTGTTGCCAACTACTCACTCAAAAAAATCACCAAGGTTTTTTTTTGGTTCGCAAACTGAAAATGAGGCTCGGTGAGGCTCGCAGTGTTGCCAACTCCTCACTCGAAAAATCACCAAGGTTTTTGTTTTTGGGTATAACCTAACCTCAAGCAAGAAGCTGGCAACACTGCTTGAGGCTTGTTTTAATGGTTTGCTCTCGTAAGGCGAGCCTTATTTTCTTGCAGTGTTGCCAACTCCTCACTCAAAAAAAATCACCAAGGTTTTTTCGGTTCGCAAACCGAAAATGAGGCTCGGTGAGGCTCGCAGCGTGGCCAACATCTTACTCGAAAAAAATCACTAAGGTTTTTGTTTTTGGGTCTAACCTAACCTAAAGCAAGGAGCTGGCAATACTGCTTGAGGCTTGTTCTGCAGTATTGCTAACATCTTACTCGAAAAAATCACCAAGGTTTTTTGTTTTTGGGTATAACCTAACCTCAAGCAAGAAGCTGGCAACACTGCTTGAGGCTTGTTTTAATGGTTTGCTCTTGTAAGGCATGAGTCTTATTTTTTTGCAGTGTGGCCAACTCCTCACTTGAAAAAATCACCAAGGTTTGTTTTTGGGTCTAACCTAACCTCAAGCAAGAAGCTGGCAACACTGCTTGAGGCTCGCCTTGCAGTGTGGCCAACTCCTCACTTGAAAAAATCACCAAGGTTTGTTTTTGGGTCTAACCTAACCTAAAGCAAGGAGCTGGCAATACTGCTTGAGGCTTGTTCTGCAGTATTGCCAACATCTTACTCGAAAAATCACCAAGGTTTTTATTTGGTCTAACCTAACCTAAAGCAAGGAGCTGGCAATACTGCTTGAGGCCTTACAGTGCATAAAGCAATTTGCCAACCTACTGGTACTTTTGCCATAGCTTTTTTTTACAAAAAAAAGAGAAAGGAGAAAAAGAGAGAGAGGGAAGAGTTAAACAACCGACAGTATTACCAACACCTACCTACAGCTTTTTTTACTTGGCAAGGGCTATTTTGCTTGAGGCTTAGCCAATTTATATACTGATGTAACATACACACACTAGGCAAGAAGAGCCAGCAACAAATATATACTGCCGTAAAAGAGAGAGGGATGGATGGATGGCAACACAGTATGTGCGTGCGTGTGTGTGTATAATATGTAGTTTTATTAACTAGAGTGTGTTGGCAACCCACCTACAACTAAAAAAAATAGAGATACCAATATTGGTGTAAGATGAAGAGAGAGAGACCTATTGTGATTTTTGTAAACTTCTCTCGGGGGAAACACGTGCTATACACACGTGCGCGCGCTGGTGTTTTTTTTATTATTTTCCTATAAGGCTGTTTTTTTACTGTAAGGTTTTTTAGTGTAATCTACTACGACCTGCTAATAGGCTTCTGCTCTCAGCGTAATCTGTTTTTACAGGCGAAGCTATCCTACAATTAGGAGTTGACAACATTGACTAGTTGCTTCACAAACCTCTTGTTTTTTAAACATATGATATTTCACAGGCGAGGCTAACCTACAAGTTACAAGTTGACAGCGTAATCTTCTATAAGATGATAAGTATGCAATAAGATGAAGAAGACGCTAACTGGCAATAGCGGCGTCAATGTTTTTAGCTCTCTACCCCCCTCTCACCGGGCCTCCTCCTCTATGGCGCAGTGGTAGCCTTGTATTCAAGGGTTCGATACTCACACAAGTGGTTTTTGAAACTGTAGGTCCAGCCCTGATTAGTCTTACTTACAGGGGGCTCTTGTAATGCCATGGGGGGGCGAAAAAAACATGCATACTTCTGTTTTTCCACATGTATGTATGTATGTAATGCGATTTGTGTGGGGGGCCAAAATTTTGAACTTACGGCTTAATTAATCTGCATGAATGCTTAATGTTTGATTTTTTATTTCTAGTTTGACATGAGATACACACAATTTTTATTTTTTGAAGTACAGTTAATATTACCTAGTTTGGGTTAAGCTGTAACATACAACTAGCGATCGACACGACCACCTGACACACAGACAGAGAGAGTGTGAGCAAATTCAAAGTGTGATCTATTGTGAACTAAACTAACTTTACTCACCCACCCACATATAGTCTTACAAGTAACTCAAAAAGCAGAAAGTAGTACATAGCATGACAGGTCGATCTATTGTAAACTAAACTAATTTTACTCGCCCACTCACATATAGCCTTACAGGTGACTCAAAGGCAGAAAGGCAGCTATATTATTTGTAAGGGCCAACACACAAGATCTATTGCAAACTAAATTAACTTACGACATAAGCCATGGACACATCTTCCAGATAGGGTATAAGCAACTCACCTCTTGCAATTGTATAACGGGGAAAATTAACCTACAGCTGGCAACACTGTTTGAGTTGCTTTCGACGAGCCAAACTTATATTTTGCTAATAGGCTCTACAGCTAGAAGCTTGAAACATATACCCTCGCAGAGTATGCCATCTTACCTCATGTAAAAATATTACCTAGTGCGGTTAAGCTGTGACATACAACTAATGATCGACACGACCACCTGACACACATATGGAGAGAGTGAGACAGCTTATATGCAATATATTCCTACGCATGTACTGGCTTTAAAAGGTAACTTGCAACAACTATTTCACTCACTCCCTATCAAAATCTCCTAACTACATGTTTTTGATACTTACTGCCAGAACATGATGGTTTTAGACTGTAAATTCAAGCTGATTATTCTATTTGTGCATGATGCCTGCATTTGGAATATTTAATTCTTGGCATACGGTATTTTTTGCGTGCTCCACTAACCTTGCGCTCGATTCACGGAAGCTATGACGTGTATTTCCTGTTTCGCGAACATGCGAGAATTTTTCACAATAGATAATATATTACAAAAACGAGTTGTTTGTGTATATAAATCTAGTTTTGGAAATGGACATGAATATAATGTCAAAAATTATTGCATAACTTAAAAATATTGACATTTATTGCACTAGCAAAGGTAAATGTGGAATGTCCCGGCCCCTCAGCTGTTAGGTTAAACAGCATAAAAATTTCATTACTGATAGCAAGCATTGTCATATGGACAAAACAGATCTAGTAATGAGCTGTCTTGCATGTCTCCTGAGTGGAAGGAATATGATGCCACTATAAACTGTAAACAAGATATGCAGTCCCTGGCATGAGATGCACGAGGCTTATGAACCTCGACCTATAGAGTTGTACAATCGATGTTTTTTTTTAAGCATAGCGGTGTGTTTTTGCTTATTTCAATGTCATCGAGCGTGCATGTAAAGAAGGGGAGAGAAAAAAAGAGGAGGAGGGGTTATAACGGATAATTCATATTTCGATTTCAATATTTTTGCTAGTCACGATTCACCTGCTATCTAGAAGGACACTGGACGATGGCTAAAAACGAGGGAAGGAGAGAAATGCTATTTTTTTTTATTTTTTTGATTGTGTGTGATGAAATAGTTTTAGATAATAATAGTAGGCTAATAGAATTGTAGAAAACAACTGTATCGTGATGCGAGGCTGAAAGTAATTTCGAAAGCAGTCTCGGGCATCTTCGCGTTCAGCCAACAAGGAAAAATGTACATGGAAGGGGCAACGGTATTATCCATGGATGGTTTTTCTGAATAAACATACATATCAGTTTTTGCTGTCTCCAGATGGGACCGGAGCTTTTGTTTTGCTTGGACAGGGGGGTTCAGATAAATGCATGGACATCAAAAATAAAAGAAAGAAATTTTACTCCACTGCTCACATGTATTGAATCTTCCAATAACACACCTCGCGGGGGCGTACCTACATGTATGTAAAATATAGTTAATGTCTTATTTTTCGAACCTGTGGTCTGTAGATTTGCTTTTGTTGGCAACAGAAACAGAAAAAATGGCATCATGTTATTGTATACTGATATGGGTGTACTGTAATCACATCAATTTTTCTAGTTAAAAATCTATGTCGAAAAGCAATGTTGGGTGACTTGTCTGTGTTGGGTCTTATTAACAACTTCACAGCTGTACCTGCACAACTCATCGACTACAAGGCAACAATGTTAGGAAATGTGTGCATGGCTCCGAGAATACAATTTAAAATCACTAATGTGGCATGAACCCCCTCCACTTGTGTGTATTTGAATATGCGAAAATTAGACACTTTGAATAATCGAGGAGAACAATCACAAAAACAGCTTGCACCGGTATGATGTGTTCAAACTTCAGACGATTTTTGTTAATCTACAAAAGCCAAGTGCGAACGGAGATCACTACGAAAATTGGGAAAAAGAAAAAAGCGAGGCTATTTCGGCTAATGGCAACAATGAGGATGAATAATGGTTGTTTTTGATAAAATTGACGAAGTCAATATGCCTAGCCTAAAATAAAATTCAACAATTAATGTTAAACATTTGCCACTCTGAAATGGCGACGGCTATCATCATAACATCACTTGTTTCTGACCTGTCCATATTGGCCCTCTCTCTACCCCTCCATAAATTTGATTCGAAAGGTACAATCATTCCAGTTCTTGAATAAGACTCGCATATGCCCTCAGAAAAAAACAAGAGAAGAAATAAATAAATCAAGTTATGTATATTCTTCATCCCCCAACTTTCTTCCCACAACACCGCACGAAGCCTCGAGTTTCGGATATTGTTGTTGTGCGACAGGATAGGATAGATGAACTGTATGTTTACCGAGGACCAGACGTAATCAAATAATTTTTTTTTTTGAAAAGATAGTTGAAGAGGTTGAGACCATTGGCAGCCTCTTATGTGAATCGAAACCAAAATGCTCTTATTATCCAACGATGAACTTCAATCTCACAATAACATTGAAATGTGTCTGGTGTGCGATCAAAAGTTTCACCGACGAGAACCGGAAAGTAATTTCATCATAATTATTTTACCGGAAACTACATCGGTGGAATCTGTAACATAATGTATTCATGTATGTGTTTGACAATCATATATCACTTACTAGAACAATTTTCATATTGTTTTCACTACGTGAGATGATATTTTATTTATATTTACGATAAAATAGAGGTTTGGGTGTAATAACAGTTTTCATTAATTAATTTAGAGATGCATTTTTTATTTGTTGAGTTAATGATTAGGTTAATTCGTTATTTCTCGCGAAAAAAAAGAGGGAACCACAGCTGAAAGAAAATACACAACTTGTATTATTGAGGTCAAGAGTTTGTTTTAACATCACTTTTTGCACACATAGGCTAATCACGACTCGGGATATGTTTAAAATGGAATCTGAAACATTGATTAGGCGACCTGACTGGAACTCGGAATAGGACACACTGATTACAAGACGTCGATATATTACCACTTGGTAAGAAATTGTAGTGTTTCAATTCACACACACACTCACAATTTAAAACAACTAAACTGATCGCAGGCCCAACTGGTGGCTGGCATACACAACTATCCAACTATTACAATGTTGGCAAACTTTCCAACTTCATCGTGAACGACGACAAAAGTATCGGCTACCTGATCAAAATTATCAACATGCTGCCTCCGAGATTCTGGAACGTTGCCGAAGGAAAGGGACTCGTGAACGACATCATCAACAAGTTATTTTTCGAGATGCATTTACTTGGCTACCAATACTGCGGACCGGGTACCAAACTCGAGAAAAGATTGGAGAGAGGAGACAAGGGTGTGAATCTGTTGGACGCGGCATGCAAAGATTACGATATTGCTTACAACACGCACACGAATTTGGATGCACGTCACGAAGCAGACAAGAAATTGGAGCATGCCGCTTTCAGGAGGGTCATGAGCAAAGATGCTTCTTTGCGAGAAAAAGTTGCAGCATTGGGCACTACCATCGCCATGAACACGAAACAAAAATTTGGATGGGGAATCCTACCTAGAGTTATCTTTAACTGGCAACGAGGTGATCTTGGTCAGCACGACGAACCCTCAACCGTTATAGAAGATATCTGAAACCAGCTTACACCAGTCACTCATAGCTCCCCCAATTTTCTCACGATGGTGGGTTGCCACCGGCCCTATACGTAGGCCGAATAAATTCCGAGCAGAGCCGGATTCGAACCTATGGCGTCTCGCAGCGAACAATCTCAAGACGAGTGAACGCCGTAACTCGTTCAGCTACGGAGGACGACTCTCTCTCTCTCTCTCTCTACTCTTTCTCTAATTTTCATTATTATTGCTAAAATTAATTCAAGAGAAAATATATATTTTGTGTTGACATGGGAAATATGCAATAAAAAAATGCATGATCAATAGTTAAGGTCAAAATCTGAATAAACAGTGAGGGTGATACACGCAAGCTTCCAGGCATGTGATTTGCACAGAATTAAATATAAAATGAGAGATGGAAGGTTTTTGTTACTATTAGAATTTAAGTACGGAAAATATGTACAGCGAATGAATACTACGTTTGACTAATCGTGAAGATGAGTATTACAGTACGTTTTTTATCGTTCTTATATAAACGTTGAAACGTTTAAGAACGTATAAGAACGTTTCAACGTTTCGGTAAACGTTCTTATACGTTCTTAAACGTTTCAACGTTTATATAAGAACGATAAAAAACGTACTGTAATACTCATCTTCACGATTAGTCAAACGTAGTATTCATTCGCTGTACATATTTTCCGTACTTAAATTCTAATAGTAACAAAAACCTTCCATCTCTCATTTTATATTTAATTCTGTGCAAATCACATGCCTGGAAGCTTGCGTGTATCACCCTCACTGTTTATTCAGATTTTGACCTTAACTATTGATCATGCATTTTTTTATTGCATATTTCCCATGTCAACACAAAATATATATTTTCTCTTGAATTAATTTTAACAATAATAATGAAAATTAGAGAAAAAGTAGAGAGAGAGAGAGAGAGAGTCGTCCTCCGTAGCTGAACGAGTTACGGCGTTCACTCGTCTTGAGATTGTTCGCTGCGAGACGCCATAGGTTCGAATCCGGCTCTGCTCGGAATTTATTCGGCCTACGTATAGGGCCGGTGGCAACCCACCATCGTGAGAAAATTGGGGGAGCTATGAGTGACTGGTGTAAGCTGGTTTCAGATATCTTCTATAACGGTTGAGGGTTCGTCGTGCTGACCAAGATCACCTCGTTGCCAGTTAAAGATAACTCTAGGTAGGATTCCCCATCCAAATTTTTGTTTCGTGTTCATGGCGATGGTAGTGCCCAATGCTGCAACTTTTTCTCGCAAAGAAGCATCTTTGCTCATGACCCTCCTGAAAGCGGCATGCTCCAATTTCTTGTCTGCTTCGTGACGTGCATCCAAATTCGTGTGCGTGTTGTAAGCAATATCGTAATCTTTGCATGCCGCGTCCAACAGATTCACACCCTTGTCTCCTCTCTCCAATCTTTTCTCGAGTTTGGTACCCGGTCCGCAGTATTGGTAGCCAAGTAAATGCATCTCGAAAAATAACTTGTTGATGATGTCGTTCACGAGTCCCTTTCCTTCGGCAACGTTCCAGAATCTCGGAGGCAGCATGTTGATAATTTTGATCAGGTAGCCGATACTTTTGTCGTCGTTCACGATGAAGTTGGAAAGTTTGCCAACATTGTAATAGTTGGATAGTTGTGTATGCCAGCTACCAGTTGGGCCTGCGATCAGTTTAGTTGTTTTAAATTGTGAGTGTGTGTGTGAATTGAAACACTACAATTTCTTACCAAGTGGTAATATATCGACGTCTTGTAATCAGTGTGTCCTATTCCGAGTTCCAGTCAGGTCGCCTAATCAATGTTTCAGATTCCATTTTAAACATATCCCGAGTCGTGATTAGCCTATGTATGCAAAAAATGATGTTAAAACAAACTCTTGACCTCAATAATACAAGTTGTGTATTTTCTTTCAGCTATAGTTCCCTCTTTTTTTTCGCGAGAAATAACGAATTAACCTAATCATTAACTCAACAAATAAAAAATGCATCTCTAAATTAATTAATGAAAACTGTTATTACACCCAAACCTCTATTTTATCGTAAATATAAATAAAATATCATCTCACGTAGTGAAAACAATATGAAAATTGTTCTAGTAAGTGATATATGATTGTCAAACACATACATGAATACATTATGTTATGTTACAGATTCCACCGATGTAGTTTCCGGTAAAATAATTATGATGAAATTACTTTCCGGTTCTCGTCGGTGAAACTTTTGATCGCACACCAGACACATTTCAATGTTATTGTGAGATTGAAGTTCATCGTTGGATAATAAGAGCATTTTGGTTTCGATTCACATAAGAGGCTGCCAATGGTCTCAACCTCTTCAACTATCTTTTCAAAAAAAAAAATTATTTGATTACGTCTGGTCCTCGGTAAACATACAGTTCATCTATCCTATCCTGTCGCACAACAACAATATCCGAAACTCGAGGCTTCGTGCGGTGTTGTGGGAAGAAAGTTGGGGGATGAAGAATATACATAACTTGATTTATTTATTTCTTCTCTTGTTTTTTTCTGAGGGCATATGCGAGTCTTATTCAAGAACTGGAATGATTGTACCTTTCGAATCAAATTTATGGAGGGGTAGAGAGAGGGCCAATATGGACAGGTCAGAAACAAGTAATGTTATGATGATAGCCGTCGCCATTTCAGAGTGGCAAATGTTTAACATTAATTGTTGAATTTTATTTTAGGCTAGGCATATTGACTTCGTCAATTTTATCAAAAACAACCATTATTCATCCTCATTGTTGCCATTAGCCGAAATAGCCTCGCTTCTTTCTTTTTCCCAATTTTCGTAGTGATCTCCGTTCGCACTTGGCTTTTGTAGATTAACAAAAATCGTCTGAAGTTTGAACACATCATACCGGTGCAAGCTGTTTTTGTGATTGTTCTCCTCGATTATTCAAAGTGTCTAATTTTCGCATATTCAAATACACACAAGTGGAGGGGGTTCATGCCACATTAGTGATTTTAAATTGTATTCTCGGAGCCATGCACACATTTCCTAACATTGTTGCCTTGTAGTCGATGAGTTGTGCAGGTACAGCTGTAAAGTTGTTAATAAGACCCAACACAGACAAGTCACCCAACATTGCTTTTCGACATAGATTTTTAACTAGAAAAATTGATGTAATTACAGTACACCCATATCAGTATACAATAACATGATGCCATTTTTTCTGTTTCTGTTGCCAACAAAAGCAAATCTACAGACCACAGGTTCGAAAAATAAGACATTAACTATATTTTACATACATGTAGGTACGCCCCCGCGAGGTGTGTTATTGGAAGATTCAATACATGTGAGCAGTGGAGTAAAATTTCTTTCTTTTATTTTTGATGTCCATGCATTTATCTGAACCCCCCTGTCCAAGCAAAACAAAAGCTCCGGTCCCATCTGGAGACAGCAAAAACTGATATGTATGTTTATTCAGAAAAACCATCCATGGATAATACCGTTGCCCCTTCCATGTACATTTTTCCTTGTTGGCTGAACGCGAAGATGCCCGAGACTGCTTTCGAAATTACTTTCAGCCTCGCATCACGATACAGTTGTTTTCTACAATTCTATTAGCCTACTATTATTATCTAAAACTATTTCATCACACACAATCAAAAAAATAAAAAAAATAGCATTTCTCTCCTTCCCTCGTTTTTAGCCATCGTCCAGTGTCCTTCTAGATAGCAGGTGAATCGTGACTAGCAAAAGTATTGAAATCGAAATATGAATTATCCGTTATAACCCCTCCTCCTCTTTTTTTCTCTCCCCTTCTTTACATGCACGCTCGATGACATTGAAATAAGCAAAAACACACCGCTATGCTTAAAAAAAACATCGATTGTACAACTCTATAGGTCGAGGTTCATAAGCCTCGTGCATCTCATGCCAGGGACTGCATATCTTGTTTACAGTTTATAGTGACATCATATTCCTTCCACTCAGGAGACATGCAAGACAGCTCATTACTAGATCTGTTTTGTCCATATGACAATGCTTGCTATCAGTAATGAAATTTTTATGCTGTTTAACCTAACAGCTGAGGGGCCGGGACATTCCACATTTACCTTTGCTAGTGCAATAAATATCAATATTTTTAAGTTATGCAATAATTTTTGACATTATATTCATGTCCATTTCCAAAACTAGATTTATATACACAAACAACTCGTTTTTTGTAATATATTATCTATTGTAAAAAATTCTCGCATGTTCGCGAAACAGGAAATACACGTCATAGCTTCCGTGAATCAAGCACAAGGTTAGTAGAGCACGCAAAAAATACCGTATGCCAAGAATTAAATATTCCAAATGCAGGCATCATGCACAAATAGAATAATCAGCTTGAATTTACAGTCTAAAACCATCATGTTCTGGCAGTAAGTATCAAAAACATGTAGTTAGGAGATTTTGATAGGGAGTGAGTGAAATAGTTGTTGCAAGTTACCTTTTAAAGCCAGTACATGCGTAGGAATATATTGCATATAAGCTGTCTCACTCTCTCCATATGTGTGTCAGGTGGTCGTGTCGATCATTAGTTGTATGTCACAGCTTAACCGCACTAGGTAATATTTTTACATGAGGTAAGATGGCATACTCTGCGAGGGTATATGTTTCAAGCTTCTAGCTGTAGAGCCTATTAGCAAAATATAAGTTTGGCTCGTCGAAAGCAACTCAAACAGTGTTGCCAGCTGTAGGTTAATTTTCCCCGTTATACAATTGCAAGAGGTGAGTTGCTTATACCCTATCTGGAAGATGTATCCATGGCTTATGTCGTAAGTTAATTTAGTTTGCAATAGATCTTGTGTGTTGGCCCTTACAAATAATATAGCTGCCTTTCTGCCTTTGAGTCACCTGTAAGGCTATATGTAAGTGGGCAAGTAAAATTAGTTTAGTTTACAATAGATCAACCTGTCATGCTATGTACTACTTTCTGCTTTTTGAGTTACTTGTAAGACTATATGTGGGTGGGTGAGTAAAGTTAGTTTAGTTCACAATAGATCACACTTTGAATTTGCTCACACTCTCTCTGTCTGTGTGTCAGGTGGTCGTGTCGATCGCTAGTTGTATGTTACAGCTTAACCCAAACTAGGTAATATTAACTGTACTTCAAAAAATAAAAATTGTGTGTATCTCATGTCAAACTAGAAATAAAAAATCAAACATTAAGCATTCATGCAGATTAATTAAGCCGTAAGTTCAAAATTTTGGCCCCCCACACAAATCGCATTACATACATACATACATGTGGAAAAACAGAAGTATGCATGTTTTTTTCGCCCCCCCATGGCATTACAAGAGCCCCCTGTAAGTAAGACTAATCAGGGCTGGACCTACAGTTTCAAAAACCACTTGTGTGAGTATCGAACCCTTGAATACAAGGCTACCACTGCGCCATAGAGGAGGAGGCCCGGTGAGAGGGGGGTAGAGAGCTAAAAACATTGACGCCGCTATTGCCAGTTAGCGTCTTCTTCATCTTATTGCATACTTATCATCTTATAGAAGATTACGCTGTCAACTTGTAACTTGTAGGTTAGCCTCGCCTGTGAAATATCATATGTTCAAAAAACAAGAGGTTTGTGAAGCAACTAGTCAATGTTGTCAACTCCTAATTGTAGGATAGCTTCGCCTGTAAAAACAGATTACGCTGAGAGCAGAAGCCTATTAGCAGGTCGTAGTAGATTACACTAAAAAACCTTACAGTAAAAAAACAGCCTTATAGGAAAATAATAAAAAAAACACCAGCGCGCGCACGTGTGTATAGCACGTGTTTCCCCCGAGAGAAGTTTACAAAAATCACAATAGGTCTCTCTCTCTTCATCTTACACCAATATTGGTATCTCTATTTTTTTTAGTTGTAGGTGGGTTGCCAACACACTCTAGTTAATAAAACTACATATTATACACACACACGCACGCACATACTGTGTTGCCATCCATCCATCCCTCTCTCTTTTACGGCAGTATATATTTGTTGCTGGCTCTTCTTGCCTAGTGTGTGTATGTTACATCAGTATATAAATTGGCTAAGCCTCAAGCAAAATAGCCCTTGCCAAGTAAAAAAAGCTGTAGGTAGGTGTTGGTAATACTGTCGGTTGTTTAACTCTTCCCTCTCTCTCTTTTTCTCCTTTCTCTTTTTTTTGTAAAAAAAAGCTATGGCAAAAGTACCAGTAGGTTGGCAAATTGCTTTATGCACTGTAAGGCCTCAAGCAGTATTGCCAGCTCCTTGCTTTAGGTTAGGTTAGACCAAATAAAAACCTTGGTGATTTTTCGAGTAAGATGTTGGCAATACTGCAGAACAAGCCTCAAGCAGTATTGCCAGCTCCTTGCTTTAGGTTAGGTTAGACCCAAAAACAAACCTTGGTGATTTTTTCAAGTGAGGAGTTGGCCACACTGCAAGGCGAGCCTCAAGCAGTGTTGCCAGCTTCTTGCTTGAGGTTAGGTTAGACCCAAAAACAAACCTTGGTGATTTTTTCAAGTGAGGAGTTGGCCACACTGCAAAAAAATAAGACTCATGCCTTACAAGAGCAAACCATTAAAACAAGCCTCAAGCAGTGTTGCCAGCTTCTTGCTTGAGGTTAGGTTATACCCAAAAACAAAAAACCTTGGTGATTTTTTCGAGTAAGATGTTAGCAATACTGCAGAACAAGCCTCAAGCAGTATTGCCAGCTCCTTGCTTTAGGTTAGGTTAGACCCAAAAACAAAAACCTTAGTGATTTTTTTCGAGTAAGATGTTGGCCACGCTGCGAGCCTCACCGAGCCTCATTTTCGGTTTGCGAACCGAAAAAACCTTGGTGATTTTTTTTGAGTGAGGAGTTGGCAACACTGCAAGAAAATAAGGCTCGCCTTACGAGAGCAAACCATTAAAACAAGCCTCAAGCAGTGTTGCCAGCTTCTTGCTTGAGGTTAGGTTATACCCAAAAACAAAAACCTTGGTGATTTTTCGAGTGAGGAGTTGGCAACACTGCGAGCCTCACCGAGCCTCATTTTCAGTTTGCGAACCAAAAAAAAACCTTGGTGATTTTTTTGAGTGAGTAGTTGGCAACACTGCAAGAAAATAAGGCTCGCCTTACGAGAGCAAACCATTAAAACAAGCCTCAAGCAGTGTTGCCAGCTTCTTGCTTGAGGTTAGGTTATACCCAAGAACAAACCTTAGTGATTTTTTCGAGTAAGGAGTTGGCAACACTGCTTGAGGCTTTCTCGCAGTGTTGCCAGCTTCTTGCTTGAGGTTAGGTTATACCCAAAAACAAAAACCTTGGTGATTTTTTCAAGTGAGGAGTTGGTAACACTGCGAGCCTCACCGAGCCTCATTTTCGGTTGCAGAACCGGGCCCACTGTACTACTATAGTACTTAAAAATGTCTGCATGTCTCCTTGTAGTATGGTAATAAGTCTTTCTGCATGGTAATAGTAGACTGCCTGCGGATGTCCGTCATGAAAAATGCCCATGGATGGTGTAGGCATTGCTTGCTCACGTCGTTCCGTATAGACAGGTTAGGTTACCAGAAGGTAAAATTATAAGAAAAAAAGGAAATTGCGTGGGATAGGTATATATATAATTCTGGTAACGCACAAGACCAACTTCATTTCCATTGCCTTTTCTTAAAATTAAATTAAATTAAATTGTCTCATCAAAATAAAATAAATTAAATAAATAGATAAAATAATTGCCATAACTCTTTGAAAATAAATAAGGAAAATTTAAATAAAGTATACTACCGTAATTAAAATATTAATGTCCATGATTAATGTGTTGCCTTAACCTATTAATTATTACTGCGCTGCTCTAAATGAATCTGTTTAGAAAGCTGATGATGCTTATACAAATAATATCCTAGGGTTGCGGTTAGTAAAACATTCCAAATAACAAAAACTAATATAGACATGGGCAAAGGATTTAAAACTAATTCCTGAAATGAGATGCCCTTACTAATTGATTGATTAAGTTGCTTTAAAGCAAGTTAAAGCGGAGTCCATTGGGGAATAGTGAAGTCAGATAAATTCTTGGGGATATTAAGTCGTAATTCAATTTCCTTCATTTTAACTTGTTCAAACGCTAAAATTCTTGTGTGTAAAATTTGTTGATCCACAATAATCTGCGAAAAATCCTGATAATTAAAAAATATAGATTGTCCTTCGTTAAGCTGAATTGATCTGTGGGTGTTCAAATTATTATTTAAATTCTGAATAACAATAAATTGACCTGAACCTGATATTAAAATACCATTACGGGTTCTAATAAACTGAAATAATTTATTGTCAGCAATAGATTTCACTTCAAATTTACAAGAAACTGATCTATTGTGTAAAAGTAAATCTTCCAAACACTGTACATCTCTATCGATGGTAACTTCACTATGCGAGCAGAGATAAAAAAAAGTTTTTAAGCTCGCATGCGCTCTCAACAATTTGTACTAATCATAGACTTCCCTTATGTTGCATACTATAGGTTAACTCTGGGATTCGAATGCGAGACCATGAATTGTTATGCAAAATGCCTAAGTTAACTGCTCTAAAAATAGGAGCAATGTCATTCATCTGTACTAAAGGTGTCTCTAAAAGTAAATGAAATGATCTACTACTGGGTTCATAATTAATCAAATATACTTTGGTCAAGGAATATAATAATCCTATGTCTGTTTTATAAAGTGAATCTTTAAAATCGGGATGATGCTGAATAAATGTACGGAGCCAATTAGGAGTTAAAATATGATAAGATAATTTTCCTGAAGCTATTTCCATAATGATAAAATCTAAACGCTCAATCATCTCAGAGGCGTGCAATAAGGCAACTATATGTCTCTCTTCATTATAATCATAACAAAATTTAGCTAATAATTCTTCCTTTAAATGCAAAACTGATTGTTTTAACACTACCAGAATTCCATTAACAATGTTAACCATCTTCACTTGACTTTGCTTCATATTCTGTACTTCCTGAATGATATGATGTTGATTGGCTGCTAAAGTTTTAACTGATTGAGATAAATGATGAACCGACATAGTATTGAAAACAGAAAGTCCTGCACTGAACAAATTTATTAAATTAAGAAAAATCTGCCTCTTTTCCCTGTTATGAATATTAGTAACATTCTGATATAAATTTTGGCAATTAGGCCTTACGTCTCCTACTGTAAATTTACATGGGAAATACTGAGAAATTTCGGTAAGATAATCATTAATTTTGGTGCTAGTATCATTATGAATGACTTTCCATTGCGCACATGCGGAATCATTGTCAACCTGAATATGTGCATCGATGAATATATTCACAGTTGTAAAAATATTCTTACTGCTATGAATGGTTAACCTTTGTCTCTCATAATACAGGCCTAATGATTTAAAAAATATGTCTTGCGACTGTTCATTGTTGGGTGAGGATCCAATAAAATGAATCAGGGATAGGAGTAGGATTAAAATCCAAAATAGGAAAGTAATTCTGCTAGTAACCATGCTTCTGTAATAAAAAAAATTTCCTGCATCAGTACAGCTTGAAGTTGGGATATATACCTTAGTAAGGCTAAAATTATGCTGATGTAATAACTAAGTATTGGATCAGATAAGTAACTAGATCGTTGTTAGGGAAGGGGTGGGAAATAACACATCAGCAATATCATGCGAAAGATTGGAAAGATACCGTAACTCTAAAGCCAATACCTTCAGTTAGTAAGAATCATGGGTCATATCGACAATGAACCTTACGATTTTTGGATTAGTGAATTAGAAAGGGTGCCGGATATAACGGAGAACATAATAAACTACACCCCCCTAGTCCTAGAAGGTCCTTCGTGGGATATTAGAATCAAATATATAGTAAATTACGCCATTAAGGATAGGGTGTTCCGGGAGATAGGCACCCTTTCCCAACTGGAAGATCTGGTGCGTGAGTATTGGGAAAAAGTAAAACAACTGGAACGATTTGTAGCGGCCTGCCCCAAAAACTTGCAAAGGCGGTTAGGTGCCCTCCAACAGGAGCTGGAGTCAGTCGAAGACGATTTCCTGTGGCTGGGGAACTTGTTCCACAGCTGCAGGATCTGGAGAGTCTTCGAAGTCGACTTGGAGTAGGGTAAGTGAACAAAATTTTCCTAAGACTAACTAATAATAATAATAATTTCTCAAATTATAACATTTGTGGTAAACCACACTGTTAAAATTTGGAAAGGCTAACGATGCCGTGGCGACTTTTGCCGCACATGCCTGTGCCAATCACCGAGGCTTAGCCTGGGCATGTTGCTGACAAATTTTGATTACTCTATGTGCATAAAGTGCTAAAATTGCCCTTTCGTAAACTTTCCCTGATTTTTCGAAATTTCGTTTATCTTTATCCTGATTCTAATGAAAAATGCGTCGATTTCCCAAAAAATTTACTTACTATAAATATCTCTATAAAAAACGGGAAAATTTTGCGAAAAAAAACAAAAAAAAATTTCGTCTTGTTGTTCCCTTGTAAAATTATTGGTCGTGATTAACCTGAAGTGCATAAATGCGACGTTTTACGGCAAAAGTTATTTATGTAGATCAAAATATCCCTAACATTGTTGACATGAAGTTCCAATGGCTATATTCTTAGCTAAACTGATCCCATAAAATTTTAATGGGCGAACGCCACTGTTTGTTGTAATTTCTATGCTAAGTGTTTCTGAGCTTCCAGCGTGTTCAAAGTAATCGGGAGAGCTTCCGCTCGGAAAAAGGAATTCGCTAACACCAGACATTCTGAGTTGTGCAAAGTTTGCATTTTCGTAGTCACTTGGAAGGACTGAACTAATTTCTCTACAGCGACTGCAAGAAAACTCGGAGGCTCGCTTGCCGGCGTGTTCGGGCGACATCTTCGGGTACGTTCGGGATGCCGTCGGAGAAGTGGAGGGGAAAAATGAAGGGCGATGATTCGCTGACGCGTTAAGTGACGCGTGAATGTTTATAAAACTTTAAATTACTATGAACAAGGTTTAGTAAGAGCTGCGAGAATTCGAAATGAAGTCAAGGATTTTTAAAATTACATCATAGATGGGATGGAAAGAGAGAAAACTTCGTTGCGCTTGCGAGAGCGTGTTTACTGGAACACTTCCGTGCTCGTACAATAACAAAAGTTGGGAAGCTGTTAGAAAAATAAATGACTAATAAACCTTGCATAAAGTATACTTAAACCTAAAAAATGAATTATACTTAAAGTTTGAATCGTAATAAATATAAAAATTCTAGGCGAACGTGAAGTCGTAAAAAATATGGTCTGTGAACGATACAACAGGTTCGGGAACCTGAGAATTTGGCTTACTTTCTGCTTTTAAAGTAACACTTGAAACTTTCTCGACTTTTACTGGTGACTGATTCGCAAATAAATCTTAACTTTTACAACTGGCTGAACACAGTGTGAAATAGGCAATTCACTTTCCAATTTGCGACTGTTTTGATCAAAATTCGGACCCTTGCTTACGGAAAATTTCTGGACTCTATCTTTAACGGATACAATATTCTTCGGCACATCAAAAGTGTCGTCTTTAGTAACTAAAATATTTCTGGATACATCTTGAACTTCTTTTTGTACAATATGTGGAATAAGAACAGTTGGAGGAAAGGGCGGGGGAATTGGCGAGTGACTCGTTTTTAATGGTTCCTTATCAACCATCGGTGCAACATATCGTAAATCTGATCAATGGACGGTGGATCATTAAGTTTGCTTAACGGTAATTCATAGGTACACTCATGGTCATAAATAATAGATTTTTTGCGTTGACATTGACAGTAACAGATTATGAAAATTATAAAAATACTAATAATAAAATTGTAATTATATTATAAGGATAATCAAAAGACTTTTTCAACAGATAAATAAAATTAGAAGATTTTACGTGTGGAAGTAATCCGTTTAAAATAACTAAAATCGCAATGATTTTCATGTTGCTTAGGCAATCAAAACAAACAATTCTACCAAACTAACACGTACTTTAAGCCTGCCTAGTCTAAATTAGTAGATATTTTAACTCAACTTTTAATTATTTCTGACTCTAGGCTCAATTTATCTGCGTAATTTATTTATTTGGTATAATTTATTTATCCTTTAAATTTATTAGCACTGTTTAACTTATGTTATTTTAAATTTTACTGCAAACTTATCTTAAATAATTTCAGGTGTTAACTTTATGTTTAAATACTTAAAATCAATCGAACCGTACTAAGGTACAAGGTAAAGGAAAAATTGAGTCTGATATACTCCTGACTACCTGAAATAAAATAACAATTATAATTTATGCGATCTTTAAATGCATTAAAATACTAAAATCACTAAAACTTGAAGAATCTTTAATTCTCTCTACTCATTCTAAAATATGCTTAGCATATTATTGTAGCAAAGCTAGAAACTAAAACCGTTGTGGTTTAATCATTATCATTCTGCGATGGCAGAATGGATTTCCAGGATTTTGGTCTAGATCCAAATTCGAAGGAAAATACTTGTTATAGGAGCGCAAAAAAAAACTTGACGTCGACGTATACATATTCATATAATATAAATATTCTCATAATTGGCGCTTAAAATAAACTTTGCTAATATAAATCATATACCTTCTTCTGAAGAGTAACTATAAAATTCTAGTGATATATTCGCTGAACTAGTATTGTTACATACTGCAAAAAAACTTTTGTGCCTAAAGCACATTATTAAATAATGAGGCTGCTTTTAATCTTTAATATTATTAGTGCTATTCTATGATAAATTATTATTATTATTATGTCATGCAAGTGAAATTAAAATGTTAAACCTGTTACTTATATGAATTTTCAATTTTAGTGACCATTATCCGTGCGTGAGTCCGCGTTGTCTTCTTGATGATCTTCATCTTCACCTTCACCTGCCAAGTGCTCTTCGCCTTCACCGTCATCTGCCGCATAATATTTTTTGAGTCTCTGGACGGCAATAGAGTCCACTAATGTCTTTCCGCGCTTGTTTTGGAATTCCACCAGGTATGTATTCGGATTCTCTTCTCGAATAACTGTGGCTGGGCCTTTATAAATACCTGAAACGCACCGTGCGGTTCCAATTTTCTGGGTGCTGTCAACAAGTAATACTTTATCACCTGGTTGACATGTGATCTGCTTCCTCTTTCGATCATAATACTTCTTTACTTCAACATGTCGCTTCGCCAGATTATCTGTAGCATTGGTTCTTGCTTTCTCCAATACTCGGAACCGTACATCATTCTCCACATTTTCACAGCTTGGTGTGTGTAATGCAAGTTACCAGGGCAAAGTAGGTTGGAATCCAAGTACTAAAAAGAATGGGCTATATCGCAAATTCTGATTCCTTGTAGTGTTATAACTGAATACACTTGGCTGTAAATATTGGACCCAATCAGTGTGTTTTGAATTCACATAACACTTCATTATACTCTGCAGTACGCCGTGGTTCCGTTCAGAAAGACCTATAGAGTTATGTAGACCGACTGGTGAAAACTTGATAGTGATTCCCAATTTATTGCCAAGTTCCTGGAAAAGCTTAGATTTAAATGCAGATCCGCGATCGGTGTAAATATCCTGTGGGGTTCCGTAGCGCAACACTATCTCTTCATACACAAATTCTGCTGCTGTACTGGCCATGCAATCCGCAACTGGTTTGGCTATTAAATAGCGCGTCCCAAAATCTGTTGCAGCGATTATGTATCGATGACAAAGATTGGATGAGGGAGGATATGGACCTGAAAAGTCCAGGCAAATCCGCTGGAACGGCTTTTGTGCGGGAAAGGTGCACAGTTCTCCTACTGGTGTACCTGGACGACGTTTATTCTGCTGGCATGTAATACATTCCTTAATTTTCCGTTGTATAAATAACTTCATATTTGGAAAGTAAATTCTTGATAAGGCCACATTGTAACACTTGGTAAATCCAAGATGAGAACCTCCTATGGGTGAAGCATGGAGTGTCTCAATGACAGAATCACGTAATGTCATTGGAATGCATAATAATTTCTTGGTAGTAGCTCCTAATTTCTGCTGTCTATATAATAATCCATCTTCCAACACATGATGATAGACTTGCCTCTGGATGGATAAAGGTAGTGTTCCATCGTCCCTGTCTGGATCTTCCAAAACTTTAATAATTGGGCCAAAAAATGAATCCTGTCTCTGATGTTCCGCAACATTTGTGGTTGCATCGAATAATGTAAGTGTCCTGGGTTCGGGAATTTCTTCCTCAGTGTTGCCATCCTCTACGTTTTCTCCACATTCTCTGCTAAGGGGATCGGCGATGTTCTCCGTAGTTTTGACATGAATCGGAGCAAATGAAAAATCCTCCGAAAGGTTTCTCCATCGAAGAGGCTTTGAGCTCAAATTACGGGATGTCCTAATGTACGTAATTGCTTTGTTGTCCGTGTGTAAATCAAAATGGCGCCCAACAAGAAAAAATCTAAACGATTTGAGAGCATATAAAATTGCTGTTAATTCTTGCTCAATAATACTCAATCTTTTTCAGTGTCGGTCAACGTTCTACTGCAGTACGCACACGGCAAGTATTCTCCTTCTGCATTGGGCTGCATTAATACGCCACTGACCGCATGAGATGAAGCATCGGTGAAAACCTTGGTGTTCTTCGCTGGATCGTACGGTAACAAAACAGGTGCAGTAATTAGTGCTTCCTTTAATTTCTCAAATGCCGATTGTTGTTCAGGACCCTATGTAAATTTCTTGCCCTTACGAATTAAACCTTGTAATGGTGATGCAATGTCAGAAAAATTCTTGACGTATTTCCTCACGTAGCTGCAAAGACCTATAAACATTTTAACCTTTTTTGTGGTGGTGGGAACTTTATAATTTTTAATGGATGACAGTATTCTGTCGCTGATACGGTAACCATATCTGCCCACATTGTGGCCTAAGGCAATTGTCTCGTAATATCCAAATGAACATTTAGGTACAGCCAATTTCAATCCGGCAGATCGTAAACATTGAAACATTTTCTCTAAATTCACCAACATATCCTTAAATGTATTGGCAAAAACAAACATGTCATCGATATAAAAGGCAAAGTTATTCTCGTTCATCCCCGCTGTAGCGAGCTGAACACATCGGGTCATTGCCGCAGGAGAAGTCACATGTCCCATAGGTGTAAAATTCATCGCAAATTGTCCCCTGGCTGGTATAGTAAAGGCAGTGTACTTTTTCGATTCTTCTGCTAATGGTATTTGAAAAATCCTTGTTTCAAATCGACACTACAGTAATAGCTCTTACCGGCCATATTGTGCAATATCTCTGAGATGTTTCCTATAGAAACTGCATCGAAAACAGACCTAGCATTAAGTAATCGGAAATCCTGCACCATGCAATAAGCTCCTGATTTCTTCTTGACAAGAAAAACCGGTGAATTGTATGGTGATGTCGTAGGACTGATGACCCCTGCTTCTAGCAAGTTGTCAATTTGTCGGTTAATTTCCTTACGCAGGTGTACAGGTATAGGGTAGGCTGGGACATGAAATTCCGAATCATCCTTTAACTTTATACGATGCGTATAGTTAGTGGCACAACCAATGTCCTGCTCGGACCAAGAAAATACATCTACATACTTCTCTAACAATTGTCTAAGTTGCAACTTCTGAT
This sequence comes from Lepisma saccharinum, assembly GCF_977018435.1. Classification (NCBI taxonomy): domain Eukaryota; kingdom Metazoa; phylum Arthropoda; class Insecta; order Zygentoma; family Lepismatidae; genus Lepisma; species Lepisma saccharinum. Next base: position 68,509,768 of record NC_139243.1, read on the forward strand.
CGGGTTCCAATGCTGGATTAATGTCAAATTTAGTAATATCGTGCACTGGTTTGGTCACGGTGCCAGTCTCCTTAGTCACCATAACGTTAGGTCCTTCGTCATCTGCAATATGACGCGAAGCTGGTACTGGATTTTGCCATGCCTCTGCAGTACCTAAGCGTGCCCCTTTCCTAATTTTAATTTTGTAAGAATTTGGATTAGTAATCCAAATTAAAAATGACTCCGGATTTACAATGGCTCGAGGCACCATTAAGCTTGTGTCCATTTGAAACTGTAAATCTGGTTCCAAATAAGTTAAATTTTGATTATTAGAATTTGTCAATTTGACAGGAATACACAAATGAGATCTAGGTTTAATTCTAATTTGTCTGGAAGTTACAAATTCCGGCACATATAAATCCCTGATCAGACTAGCAACTTTAATGGATACGTCAAAGGTTTTTCTGTGTTCCGTCCTTAACTGGTTCCGCGGAGGAGTACCAAATCTCCTCAAAGTGAGTCGATTTTGATCGAAATCCAAATTTGCTTTATGAGCTCTTAAAAAATCATTTCCCAGGATTGTCCCATGTTCAAAATTTGGAATCACCCGAAAAGGATGGGTAAAATTACGGCCGTTTATTGCAAATGTTAACAGGACAATCTCTTTAATTTCAATTTGTTCTTTTGCTACTCAAATTATGGCCGTATGGATCTTAAAACGTTTGGCAGTTGTAGGAATACCTCGATCACTGGTGACGGATACTTGGCTTCCGGAATCCACAAGAAACCTCTGACGTTGTCCCCCTAACACTGCGATAATGTAAATTAACTCCTCATAGGGGAAAGTAGAGACTGCTATTTGTTTGCCAACGAAATCTGCGCATACGTCTCTGCTATGGGCAGTCACTGTTCGTTTAGAGCCTCCATGTTCTGAAAACAAGTGGCTGCTGTGTGGTTAGGGTAATTACAAATTGATCAGTGTGGTCTCCCCCGTTGCTCTTCCCTGTTTTCCTGGTCTCGCTCTGCTGAAGACGAGGAACCCCGCGAGTTCTGTCCGCGGAAGTTTCCACGTCCTCGCCATTGTTGGGTATTACCATATCGCCTATTGCGATCTGAGTTGTTATTATTATTATTGCGTCCATTCCTGTACCCCCTATTGTACTGTCGTCTATTATTATTACCCCGATAGGAGCCTCTATAATTATTACCTGACTGATAGCTATCCCTATAATAAGGTTCTCTAAATTGCTTTGGAGTAGATGAGTCGGTGCCAGGGTTCTGTTTTTGATCCTCCATGCTATCCAATCTCAAAGTGAGACTGGCTAATCTCGCTTCCAGACCAGTTTCCTGAGCCTGGACTTGAGCTTTGGTATTCTGAGGATTATTAGATAATTTTAATTGCTCAACCTCCTTTTGCAATGCTTTGAATTTTGCCTCAATGTCTGAAGTGGGTCGCGATTGCGCAGACTCAGCAGTAGCCAGATTGTTACTCTGCAGTAAAATCTGCTGCTGTTGCGAGAGTGCTGGTGTATTATGCAAAGGAGAGAATAAACTGTCCCTTTGATCTTCGTACCTCAGTTCTTTCAGCTTGCGCTGCCTCATCAAAAATTGGAGTTTCTCAAAGGATTTTAAATCTTTAAGCAACCCATGCACTGACTCATACTCTTTATGGTGGATATCTTTCATGTAATCCACCTGTAATCCTAATATAATGTGTTTGATTTGTTGTTGAACACTCATTTTGGGGTCTGCCTTAAGTAGAAGTAACTGTTTGTCCCGAACATAATTCGTAACTCGCTCAGTTTCCTTGTGTAATCTGTATCGAATTTGTTCCTCGATCTGGAGTTGATCCAAGGACCCTGTAAATTCGTCTTTAAATTTTTGCCGTATCTCCTCGTAAGAAACTTCTTGATTTTCTGTACCATCTTTCCAAGTCTGGTACCATCGTAACTCTGGCCCGGCCAGAAGGGCTGGGAATAATTCCTGCTTACGGGCATTGTTCCATCCATTTAATATGGCAAGGCTATCCACTTTATCTAAGAATTTTGAAACATCTTCCCCGGCTATCCCTTGAAATGGGATACCCTCTAAAATAGTCGAGGGAACAAACTGAGACTGAGCCATGGTTGCGAATTGTGTTTGGTCTAAATCTCTAATATCCTGATCTTGTTGCTCTAATTGTGGTTCACATTTCTGTTTTTCCAATAATTGTCGCTGAAGGCGTCTAGTTAAGATTGGGCTACGTGTAAACTTGGGGGTGGAACTTGCAGCTGGGCCGCTGACATCTAAATTAAAACTTGTAGTCCCTCGTGCTATATCTAATAATTGATCTAATGTTTCGTCGAGTTCATCAGCAAGGTGAAAGCTCGACATCTATCATGGCACAAGTAAATTCTTCTCCCCCCATAAATGCAAAAAGCTTTAAGCCCTATGTATTTTCAAAATTAATTTTGGTAAGGACATACCAAAAACTACACAAATGAGCAAAACTTTAGGGTGGGTTTGAATTTAAAACCATGAAAGAAATTTGGGGTGGGGTTGAATTTAAAACTGACTAACAAACTTTTTTCATTCATGTAAGAAATGAAAAGACCCACGTATCTCCACCACGTAACGAGCTTTGCGGTGGGGTTAATTTAAACTGGCTAACAAACTCTTTTCTCATCGCATTTCCGAAAAAATTGATGAGAAGCCCAAATCTCCAACCACGTAACGAACCTTAAAGTTCGTGGGATCTTACCAAAAGGTTAACCAGTTAATCGATGCAATTAATTGCTGGGGTGATGTAAACTACTCATCATTCATCCTTTTCATGAGACCACTCGTCATTGGCATGACGAGTTACGCTTGGCAACTGCGAAAGGTACAAATTACACAAAGAATTAATCTACTGAAAAGACAATGGTTACTCGTTGGGTTTTGTGAACCGTTGAACCTGTATCATGGCTGGGTGTAGGATAATTACCTGTCTATCTGAAGTCTTTAGCTGAATCAAAATAAGCGTAGTCCTCTGTAAGCTTCTTCCTATTTGTCGACCAGAGCGTCGTTCTACTCCTCACCTACTGCCTTGCTGACCACCTTCTCTCTCTCCACTCAATCCCCAAAGTCAGTCACTTCCCAGCTTGTCTCACCTCTATATTCCCTGGATATCGAGCTCTTCCTCGATGCCGAATCGCCGAATCGTGTTTATTATAATTGCTACCATGCAAACCGCTGATACCATAACCAGAAGTATTACCTGTTTCATGAATGCTCAGGAGGTTTGCATGGCACAACACAATGCATTGTAAACATGCCTAAGAGGCTTGAGACAGCTGAGAAAAACAAGTGAATGCCCTGGTCAACATGAAGCGTTCAGAGAGACTTAATAAAATAAACATACAATCTTAGGGATTGATACGAAAGGACTTGTTCAACAGATAAATAAAATTAGAAGCTTTTACGTGTGGAATTAATCCTTTTAAAATAGCTAAAATCGCAATGATTTTCATGTTGCTTAGGCAATCAAAACAAACAATTCTACCAAACTAACACGTACTTTAAGCCTGCCTAGTCTAAATTAGTAGATATTTTAACTCAACTTTTAATTATTTCTGACTCTAGGCTCAATTTATCTGCGTAATTTATTTATTTGGTATAATTTATTTATCCTTTAAATTTATTAGCACTGTTTAACTTATGTTATTTTAAATTTTACTGCAAACTTATCTTATTTAATTTCAGGTGTTAACTTTATGTTTAAATACTTAAAATCAACCGAACCGTACTAAGGTACAAGGTAAAGGAAAAATTGAATCTGATTTACTCCTGACTACCTGAAATAAAATAACAATTATTATTTATGCGATGTTTAAATGCATTAAAATACTAACATCACTAAAACTTGAAGAATCTTTAATTCTCTCTACTCATTCTAAAATATGCTTAGCATATTATTGTAGCAAAGCTAGAAACTAAAACCGTTGTGGTTTAATCATTATCATTCTGCGATGGCAGAATGGATTTCCAGGATTTTGGTCTAGATCCAAATTCGAAGGAAAATACTTGTTATAGGAGCGCAAAAAAAATCTTGACGTCGACGTCTACATATTCATATAATATAAATATTCTCATAATTGGCGCTTAAAATAAACTTTGCTAATATAAATCATATACCTTCTTCTGAAGAGTAACTATAAAATTCTAGTGATATATTCGCTGAGCTAGTATTGTTACATACTGCAAAAAACTTTTGTGCCTAAAGCACATTATTAAATAATAAGTCTGCTTTTAATCTTTAATATTATTAGTGCTATTCTATGATAAATTATTATTATTATTATTATGTCATGCAAGTGAAATTAAAATGTTAAACCTGTTACTTATATGAATTTTCAATTTTAGTGACCATTATCCGTGCGTGAGTCCTCGTTGTCTTCTTGATGATCTTCATCTTCACCTTCACCTGCCAAGTTCTCTTCGCCTTCACCGTCATCTGGCGCATAATATTTTTTGAGTCTCTGGACGGCAATAGAGTCCACTAATGTCTTTCCGCGCTTGTTTTGGAATTCCACCAGGTATGTATTCGGATTCTCTTCTCGAATAACTGTGGCTGGGCCTTTATAAATACCTGAAAAGCACCGTGCGGTTCCAATTTTCTGGGTGCTGTCAAAAATTAATACTTTATCACCTGGTTGAAATGTGATCTGCTTCCTCTTTCGATCATAATACTTCTTTACTTCAACATGTCGCTTCGCCAGGTTATCTGTAGCATTGGTTTTTGCTTTCTCCAATACTCGGAACCGTACATCATTCTCCACATTTTCACAGCTTGGTGTGTGTAATGCAAGTTACCAGGGCAAAGTAGGTTGGAATCCATGTACTAAAAAGAATGGGCTATATCGCAAATTCTGATTCCTTGTAGTGTTATAACTGAATACACTTGGCTGTAAATATTGGACCCAATCAGTGTGTTTTGAATTCACATAACACTTCATTATACTCTGCAGTACGCCGTGGTTCCGTTCAGAAAGACCTATAGAGTTATGTAGACCGACTGGTGAAAACTTGATGGTGATTCCCAATTTATTGCCAAGTTCCTGGAAAAGCTTAGATTTAAATGCAGATCCGCGATCGGTGTAAATATCCTGTGGGGTTCCGTAGCGCAACACTATCTCTTCATACACAAATTCTGCTGCTGTACTGGCCGTGCAATCCGCAACTGGTTTGGCTATTAAATAGCGCGTCCCAAAATCTGTTGCAGCGATTATGTATCGATGACGAAGATTGGATGAGGGAGGATATGGACCTGAAAAGTCCAGGCAAATCCGCTGGAACGGCTTTTGTGCGGGAAAGGTGCACAGTTCTCCTACTGGTGGACCTGGACGGCGTTTATTCTGCTGGCATGTAATACATTCCTTAATTTTCCGTTGTATAAATAACTTCATATTTGGAAAGTAAATTCTTGATAAGGCCACATTGTAACACTTGGTAAATCCAAGATGAGAACCTCCTATGGGTGAAGCATGGAGTGTCTCAATGACAGAATCACGTAATGTCATTGGAATGCATAATAATTTCTTGGTAGTAGCTCCTAATTTCTGCTGTCTATATAATAATCCATCTTCCAACACATGATGATAGACTTGCATCGAATAATGTAAGTGTCCTGGGTTCGGAAATTTCTTCTTCAGTGTTGCCATCCTCTACGTTTTCTCCACATTCTCTGCTAAGGGGATCGGCGATGTTCTCCGTAGTTTTGACATGAATCGGAGTAAATGAAAAATCCTCCAAAAGGTTACTCCATCGAAGAAGCTTTGAGCTCAAATTACGGGATGTCCTAATGTACGTAATTGCTTTGTTGTCCGTGTGTAAATCAAAATGGCGCCCAACAAGAAAAAATCTAAACGATTTGAGAGCATATAAAATTGCTGTTAATTCTTGCTCAATAATACTCAATCTTTTTCAGTGTCGGTCAACGTTCTACTGCAGTACGCACATGGCAAGTACTCTCCTTCTGCATTGGGCTGCATTAATACGCCACTGACCGCATGAGATGAAGCATCGGTGAAAACCTTGGTGTTCTTCGCTGGATCGTACGGTAACAAAACAGGTGCAGTAATTAGTGCTTCCTATAATTTCTCAAATGCCGATTGTTGTTCAGGACCCCATGTAAATTTCTTGCCCTTACGAATTAAACCTTGTAATGGTGATGCAATGTCAGAAAAATTCTTGATGTATTTCCTCACGTAGCTGCAAAGACCTATAAACATTTTAACCTTTTTTGTGGTGGTGGGAACTTTATAATTTTTAATGGATGACAGTATTCTGTCGCTGGTACGGTAACCATATCTGCCCACATTGTGGCCTAAGGCAATTGTCTCGTAATATCCAAATGAACATTTAGGTACAGCCAATTTCAATCCGGCAGATCGTAAACATTGAAACATTTTCTCTAAATTCACCAACATATCCTTAAATGTATTGGCAAAAACAAACATGTCATCGATATAAAAGGCAAAGTTATTGTCGTTCATCCCCGCTGTAGCGAGCTGAACACATCGGGTCATTGCCGCAGGAGAAGTCACATGTCCCATAGGTGTAAAATTCATCGCAAATTGTCCCCTGGCTGGTATAGTAAAGGCAGTGTACTTTTTCGATTCTTCTGCTAATGGTATTTGAAAAAATCCTTGTTTCAAATCGACACTACAGTAATAGCTCTTACCGGCCATATTGTGCAATATCTCTGAGATGTTTCGTATAGAAACTGCATCGAAAACAAACCTAGCATTAAGTAATCGGAAATCCTGCACCATGCGATAAGCTCCTGATTTCTTCTTGACAAGAAAAACCGGTGAATTGTATGGTGATGTCGTAGGACTGATGACCCCTGCTTCTAGCAAGTTGTCAATTTGCTGGTTAATTTCCTTACGCAGGTGTACAGGTATAGGGTAGGCTGGGACATGAAATTCCGAATCGTCCTTTAACTTTATACGATGCGTATAGTTAGTGGCACGACCAATGTCCTGCTCGGACCAAGAAAATACATCTACATACTTCTCTAATAATTGTCTAAGTTGCAACTTCTGATCGGGTTCCAATGCTGGATTAATATCAAATTTAGTAATGTCGTGCACTGGTTTTGTCACGGTGCCAGTCTCCTTGGTCACCATAACGTTAGGTCCTTCGTCATCTGCAATATGACGCGAAGCTGGTGCTGGATTTTGCCATGCCTCTGCGGTACCTAAGCGTGCCCCTTTCCTAATTTTAATTTGGCAAGAATTTGGATTAGTAATCCAAATTAAAAATGGCTCCGGATTTACAATGGCTCGAGGCACCATTAAGCCTGTGTCCATTTGAAACTGTAAATCTGGTTCCAAATAAGTTAAATTTTGATTATTAGAATTTGTCAATTTGACAGGAATACACAAATGAGATCTAGGTTTAATTCTAATTTGTCTGGAAGTTACAAATTCCGGCACATATAAATCCCTGATCAGACTATCAACTTTAATGGATACGTCAAAGGTTTTTCTGTGTTCCGTCCTTAACTGGTTCCGCGGAGGAGTACCAAATCTCCTCAAAGTGAGTCGATTTTGATCGATATCCAAATTTGCTTTATGAGCTCTTAAAAAATCATTTCCCAGGATTGTCCCATGTTCAAAATTTGGAATCACCCGAAAAGGATGGGTAAAATTACGGCCGTTTATTGCAAATGTTAACAGGACAATCTCTTTAATTTCAATTTGTTCTTTTGCTACTCAAATTATGGCCGTATGGATCTTAAAACGTTTGGCAGTTGTAGGAATACCTCGATCACTGGTGACGGATACTTGGCTTCCGGAATCCACAAGAAACCTCTGACGTTGTCCCCCTAACACTGCGTTAATGTAAATTAACTCCTCATAGGGGAAAGTAGAGACTGCTATTTGTTTGCCAACGAAATCTGCGCATACGTCTCTGCTATGGGCAGTCACTGTTCGTTTAAAGCCTCCATGTTCTGAAAACAAGTGGCTGCTGTGTGGTTAGGGTAATTACAAATTGATCAGTGTGGTCTCCCCCGTTGCTCTTCCCTGTTTTCCTGGTCTCGCTCTGCTGAAGACGAGGAACCCCGCGAGTTCTGTCCGCGGAAGTTTCCACGTCCTCGCCATTGTTGGGTATTACCATATCGCCTATTGCGATCTGAGTTGTTATTATTATTATTGCGTCCATTCCTGTACCCCCTATTGTACTGTCGTCTATTATTATTACCCCGATAGGAGCCTCTATAATTATTACCTGACTGATAGCTATCCCTATAATAAGGTTCTCTAAATTGCTTTGGAGTAGATGAGTCGGTGCCAGGGTTCTGTTTTTGATCCTCCATGCTATCCAATCTCAAAGTGAGACTGGCTAATCTCGCTTCCAGACCAGTTTCCTGAGCCTGGACTTGAGCTTTGGTATTCTGAGGATTATTAGATAATTTTAATTGCTCAACCTCCTTTTGCAATGCTTTGAATTTTGCCTCAATGTCTGAAGTGGGTCGCGATTGCGCAGACTCAGCAGTAGCCAGATTGTTACTCTGCAGTAAAATCTGCTGCTGTTGCGAGAGTGCTGGTGTATTATGCAAAGGAGAGAATAAACTGTCCCTTTGATCTTCGTACCTCAGTTCTTTCAGCTTGCGCTGCCTCATCAAAAATTGGAGTTTCTCAAAGGATTTTAAATCTTTAAGCAACCCATGCACTGACTCATACTCTTTATGGTGGATATCTTTCATGTAATCCACCTGTAATCCTAATATAATGTGTTTGATTTGTTGTTGAACACTCATTTTGGGGTCTGCCTTAAGTAGAAGTAACTGTTTGTCCCGAACATAATTCGTAACTCGCTCAGTTTCCTTGTGTAATCTGTATCGAATTTGTTCCTCGATCTGGAGTTGATCCAAGGACCCTGTAAATTCGTCTTTAAATTTTTGCCGTATCTCCTCGTAAGAAACTTCTTGATTTTCTGTACCATCTTTCCAAGTCTGGTACCATCGTAACTCTGGCCCGGCCAGAAGGGCTGGGAATAATTCCTGCTTACGGGCATTGTTCCATCCATTTAATATGGCAAGGCTATCCACTTTATCTAAGAATTTTGAAACATCTTCCCCGGCTATCCCTTGAAATGGGATACCCTCTAAAATAGTCGAGGGAACAAACTGAGACTGAGCCATGGTTGCGAATTGTGTTTGGTCTAAATCTCTAATATCCTGATCTTGTTGCTCTAATTGTGGTTCACATTTCTGTTTTTCCAATAATTGTCGCTGAAGGCGTCTAGTTAAGATTGGGCTACGTGTAAACTTGGGGGTGGAACTTGCAGCTGGGCCGCTGACATCTAAATTAAAACTTGTAGTCCCTCGTGCTATATCTAATAATTGATCTAATGTTTCGTCGAGTTCATCAGCAAGGTGAAAGCTCGACATCTATCATGGCACAAGTAAATTCTTCTCCCCCCATAAATGCAAAAAGCTTTAAGCCCTATGTATTTTCAAAATTAATTTTGGTAAGGACATACCAAAAACTACACAAATGAGCAAAATTTTAGGGTGGGTTTGAATTTAAAACCATGTAACGAAATTTGGGGTGGGGTTGAATTTAAAACTGACTAACAAACTTTTTTCATTCTTGTAAGAAATGAAAAGACCCACGTATCTCCACCACGTAACGAGCTTTGCGGTGGGGTTAATTTAAACTGGCTAACAAACTCTTTTCTCATCGCATTTCCGAAAAAATGGATGAGAAGCCCAAATCTCCACCACGTAACGAACCTTAAAGTTCGTGGGATCTTACCAAAAGGTTAACCAGTTAATCGATGCAATTAATTGCTGGGGTGATGTAAACTACTCATCATTCATCCTCTTCATGAGACCACTCGTCATTGGCATGACGAGTTACGCTTGGCAACTGCGAAAGGTACAAATTACACAAAGAATTAATCTACTGAAAAGACAATGGTTACTCGTTGGGTTTTGTGAACCGTTGAACCTGTATCATGGCTGGGTGTAGGATAATTACCTGTCTATCTGAAGTCTTTAGCTGAATCAAAATAAGCGTAGTCCTCTGTAAGCTTCTTCCTATTTGTCGACCAGAGCGTCGTTCTACTCCTCACCTACTGCCTTGCTGACCACCTTCTCTCTCTCCACTCAATCCCAAAAGTCAGTCACTTCCCAGCTTGTCTCACCTCTATATTCCCTGGCCATCGAGCTCTTCCTCGATGCCGAATCGCCGAATCGTGTTTATTATAATTGCTACCATGCAAACCGCTGATACCATAACCAGAAGTATTACCTGTTTCCTGAATGCTCAGGAGGTTTGCATGGCACAACACAATGCATTGTAAACATGCCTAAGAGGCTTGAGACAGCTGAGAAAAACAAGTGAATGCCCTGGTCAACATGAAGCGTTCAGAGAGACTTAATAAAATAAACATACAATCTTAGGGATTGATACGCTATTAAGAAAATAATGTTACTATTAACGTAAATTATATACTATGCTTAGTGTGAAATTAGAGCCTAGAATATTCCTTTTCAGTTTGTGACTTCGTTTTAATTCTATGCGTCGATCGAATTCATTTGTCGACTTTCAGTCACCACCGAAGTCCCGAGGTTCGAGTCCCGAATGTGTCATGAGACTGTGAGCGTGATTCATTAATTTCATTTAATAATCATAACTCATTTTCATTATCGCTCTCACGACGTCGTAGGTGAACATTGGTGGTGTGGAAGTAGAGATTGAAACTTGAATTGGCTTGATGTTTACCACACCCACCGCATAGTCCAGATGTGACGTCCCGGAAGGATGCACTATGAGTGCAATTTTTCACCTACAACGCAGCTGTGAGAAGAACTGTCTCTGACATAACATCTGACTAGCATGACATGCACGTTCTTGCTCATCGCTGACAAAAATCGATTAGGAAGGATGGCGACAGTGGAAGAATAGTGATTATCCGGTGAAGGCTTGCTGTATACAGTACAGAGGTGTCAGTGCTTCAACATGCATCTGTTGAAGTTTCCGTGGAAATAAACGACAAAAAAGATGATTTACCGTTGCAATCTACGGTAGTCACATTCGTTCTTTGATTGCTTCTATAAGAACACCACTTGTTTTGCTTACCTTTATCAGTTTGGAAACGGTCCTAACCTTAATTATTTTTATTCATTATTTTTTGGTTTGGTGGTAGTGTAAATTATAATATTAATAATTAAATCATGGCAATAAATGAAATTTGAAGCCCCCATATATTGGGTAAATCAACTGCAGGTATCTTCTTGGTCTCGTAATATGGTAACATAAAACGTTATTAATCATGTAATATGTAATATACAGGGTGGCTCAAAAAGTCACTTAACACCCTCGGTACAAGGCCACTGCAGCGCGCAACATGGAAATGGTGATGGCCAATCTTTGCCAGGCCAAGGGGGAACCACATTGACGCCACCCGCGCGGTCGGCGGCCATCTTGATGTCCGCTATCTTGAATTCAACTTCAGAATTTTAAATGGGAAAGGGGTGATACGAAATATCAAATCAGACTAGAATTTTACGAGAAATGCAATGGTGAAGGTTTTTTCGACGTATCTTTAACCAGTAAATGTTATGATTGAATTCTTCTACCAATTTCCTACTTTTCGAGGTGTTAGAAAAATGCCTTAAAATTTGTTTAGCGCATCGGTAATGCATCGAGATCAAAGTGATGTCTAGGGAGAGAAGTTCGCATGCCATTGCACACGATTTTAATCGGATACATACAGGAAGAGCTGTGCATTATGAATGGTTGTCGCGAACAATTACAGTGTGACGCTTCCATTGAATTAAAAGTCCTTCACAGTGACAAGGCTAATGTTTATGTTCATAAGGAAGTTCATAAACAGAATATTCGATGCTTTTTATCTGATAACCCATTTTTGACAGATCAAAGCTGAATTGTTAGTGCTGGTAAGTTAATAATGTGGCGTGCTGTGTGGAACACGATTGGTTAGTCAATTTTCCATCAACGGAACCTTAAATGCTTAGGGCTACTTGGATTTGTTATATAAACAGTGTTTTTCATCCTTGCTTATGGAAGAAGGTACTTTTTACAGAGTTTTTTCAATAGGGAAGAACACCAGAACACTATGGGAACGTTGTGAAGCAGTTTCTGTCCAGCAGTTTCTGTTAGTTATCAGATGACAAGGTTCACATATTCTGTTTAGGAACTTCCTTATGAACATAAACATTAGCCTTGTCACTGTGAAGGACTTTTAATTCAATGGAAGCGTCACACTGTAAATTGTTCGCGACAACCATTCATAATGCGCAGCTCTTCGTGGATGTATCCGATTAAAATCGTGTGCAATGGCATGCGAACTTCTCTCCCTAGACATCACTTTGATCTAGATGCATTACCGATGCGCTAAACAAATTTTAAGGTATTTTTCTAACACCTCGAAAAGGAGGAAATTGGTGGAAGAATTCAGTCATAACATTTTAATGGTTAAAGATACGTCGAAAAAACCTTCACCATTGCATTTCTCGTGAAATTCTAGCCCATTTTAATATGTCGCACGACCCCCTTCCCATTTAAAATTCTGAAGTTGAATTCAAGATGGCGGACATCAAGATTGCCGCCGACTGCGCGGGTGGCTCTTATGTGGTTCCCCCTTGGCCTGATAACGATTCGTCATCACCATTTCCATGTTACGCGCTGCAGTGGCCTTGTACCAGGGGTGTTAATTGACTTTTTGAGCCACCTCGTAGTTGTATGTATTGTACACCAACATTTATATATAATATATATAACACGCATGTATAAATAAAGGCGATAGAAAATTTACGATTAAATTGCAATCCTTGCCTGTTATGGAAACCCAAATTTTCTGCAAAATATAAACCCGAAATGAAACAATAAAAGGAGAAAATGAGGGGAACCATTATTCAACAAACAGACGCTCAGTTAAAAGTTTTCCGGAATCAGGCTATAAGTGCATGCTTCTGAAAGTATGCGGTTGGAACGGGCTTTTTCCGGGAGTTTCCCGAATTTTTCTTCCGTGGCAATAAATCAGGGACACTACTTTTGGAGAGGAGAAAACAAAAACAGCATCTACGCTGGGCATAGTGAATGAATTAAAATTCAGATTTTAAAAATTTCTGCTAAGTTACTTCTAAAGTCACTACTGCTATTACTACTGCTACTGCTGCTGCTACTACTACAAATAATAATAATAACAGTAATAATTTCATTGTTCTCACGTATGTTTACGATTTAGATCGTTGTTTAAATAAGGTAACCTCAATTTTTTTATATTTTTTATTTCTATAAGCTGCTCCGTGTTTTGTTAGTGAATGTGACAAGAGGCTACTAGCGTTGAACATTACCTTAAATATATTTTTTAATTTCTAACCTTGTTCGTGTCTTTCTAGCCAATAATAACCAACACACACAATATTTGTACGTATTTTCTTAATAATAAGCAGTGAATGTACGAGTGTGTATTTCTGAAATAGGAGCTCTCGTTTCCACGCGTGGGCTGTAGAGCGTGCAGCGATGCTGTAGCGCCGTAAGAAGAGGAGAAAAGGTGGAGGCTTCGTCAGTCGCGTTCGTGCATTCATGAGTCTCTCGCCGTTCGTAGTTTACAGTGCAGTGTGGCATTGTCATCATGGCAGAAGAAACAGGTGTAGGTTCCCTGAAAAGGATGGCGCCTTCTCTCGCGGCATAGTTACCTAACAAAGCAAGAATATGACCCACTTCTGCTCTTCAGCTTTAGTGGCCTAGAGTTCCAGTGTACAGGCGGGAAGCTCTCACCGTACAAGACCAAACGAAATCATCAAGTTTGTTGGATATTGTCAGTGAGTGTAGTTACAACGTTACAAGAACACAAGTGTATTTACTACATGCACAAGATTACCTTTGTTGAAACTATTCTTTTGTTATGGAAGAGGGTGTAAAAATCACGTCAGGGTTTGAAATTTACCTTTGTTGCCAATAAAGCTTCGGTCTGGTAACAAGACGATTCCTTGGTATCGCCATTAATTACCACCCTGTCTGATAAGAAATCTACTTTCTCTAACATTTCTCTCCACTTTCACTAATTGTCTTACATTCCTACCTGGAATAACTCTTCCATCTTCTCCTCTCTCCCTGTCTTGAAAAACATGAAATGGGTGATTCCGTATTCAGAAATTTTCCAGTAAATAAATTCAATGTTGACCATCTAGTCGGTAGGGCTTCGGCTGGCTTCTGACTGCCAGGCGGGAGACCCGGGTTTGATTTCCGAGGTGGGTGATCTAACGGCGGAATAAAGCGGCTCTGGGGATCACCTTGCCTCAAATCAATGTGTACCTGTGTGGCAAACGTGGGGGTGTAAAGGCGGCCGAAGCGTGGTGCTTATCACATCACCTAGAAAATGGCCGAGATCTAGAGTGTGTGGGGCACATGATGGCATGGTCTATATGCACGGGGAACTTTATTTACACACTTATTTTGACCATCCTACCGATTTTCTTCTGGAGCACTCCTAGCATGGTTTTTCGACCTTCGGTAGATTTAGTTTAGTTTTTACTTCCCTTTTCTGTGTCTTTTGGCTAAATGCGAAGGTGGGGATGAATTAAGATATGATGAAATCGATGGAATGACACTCACAAAGAACACCATGCCCAGGCCAGGATTCGAACCCGAAACCCCAGGCGTTCTCCCTATTCGACTAAGTCTTCCTACTTGTATCTCCAGGTTGCCTACATCAGGAATCCAAACAAGGATCCTGGACACATTTCTACCCTTCGCGACGTGCAGCACAAGGCACGTTCGTCAAAGTGTTCTTAATTCAATTATTTTTGTATAAACCCTCCATTAGCCACATGTGAAACCAATATTCAAATCGTGGTAACTGCACTACACATGAGTGCTTTTGTGTAGCTGAATATTCTTTCTTTTGACTGTCTTCAGCTGGAATATTCTATATGATGAACATAATTGATAAATAGATTGAATTTTTAACCACTATCCTTAAAAAGGTTTAAAGGCTTGTTGAGTATGTGTCTAACATTTACAATCCAATTCATTTAAAATGAAAGTAAAGAGCTTGCTAATGAAGCATTTGTTTTATGGTACATAATATTACGCAGGGCACATTATCCCTTAATGGACATTACCTTTAAAACTTTTTCTGTTTTTAATATTACTCATTGTAACTTGTCCTGAGAATTTTTTTAAAAAAATTAGTTTTGCTATTTTAACAGTAATTGTTAGTATGTGTAAATTCCTTAGTATTCAAAATTGGGCATTAATGTAATGTACCTACTGTACTTGTATGAGCAAGTGGATGGGAAGAAGGGAAGGACGCATAGTTATGTGATGGTGACGAAAGTGAACATGAAAGTGACCACGTGATCAAAAATGAACATGACCGTTCTTCGTTTGTTATTTATTAAGGAGTATGGGAACAACCTACCTCCAATCACGTGACTGACGTTAACTTTAGAATATTACGTCACTTAGAAAGTGCAGAAGAAAATTGAATCTGATCTTAGACGAAAAACGAAGAAAGAACGTTCAGCACGCATGTGCAGTATAATTCACGGGTTGGGAGATAAAAGGATATTACGCAGCAGTACTATGTAATGTTCTTCACTAACTCGTTTCTTCAATTACTATAGACATACTTAGTTTTATAAGGAATTTGTTCCAGAAACTTAAATGTTAATAATCTAACAATCTTTCACTAACCTACAGTAGGCTTTTCTTTGGCAAAATTAGACTAATCTTTGCTTACCTGAGCGGTTCATCTGCACTAACATAGACTTCCTTCCAACACGGAATAATAATTTGATTCAGAAAGTTGTACAGTCAATAAAATTATTCCAAATCACCAGATCTAGAAGTAAAAGCAAATAAAATGCTGGAATAGTTTAAAAAATTAGAAATTCTTCTATTGAATTAAACCATAATTGGTTCTAATTTTAACACCTAACAAAGCACGGAAATCTGATTTTATACCAAGTGCAGCAGCGTCGAATTACATGGGTACCAGGGGGAAACCCTGGGGGGGGGGGTAAACACGGTCAGAGGCGTGATGCTGATAACATCACCCCCACTCACGACCGGATCAAGAAAGTGTGGGGCGTTATCCCCACCCCCCCTACACGCCTTCATGGCATGGTGCTAAGCACAGGGGAATACTTTACCTTTTTATATCAAGTGCAGTGCACTGAGTAAATTCCTTTTTACGGGAGTTGAGTCGGTGCTGTCCTAATTGGGATCAATACCGAAATCGTCCTAATTACGAACACATGGAAGTGAGAAATAATTCCAGGTCTTAAGTACTTGCGAACAATGCCTAGTTCGTTCTAATTGCGAATACACGAAAGATAAATAATTCCAGGTCCTAAGCGAACAATGCCTAAATTGTCCTAATTGCGAGCACAAGAAAGTGAGAAATAATTCCAGATCCTAATTGCAAAATTTGACAAAATCGCCCTAATTGCAAACACACGAAAGAGATAAATAATTCCAGGTACTAATAGCGAACAATGCGTAAATGATACTAATTGCGAACGCACGTATGTGAGAAAACATTCCAGATCCTAATTCCGAACAATGCCTAAATCGTTCTAATTGCGAGCACACGAAAGTGAGAAATAATTCCTGATCCTAATTGCAAACTTTGATTAAATCGTTCTAATTGTAAACACACGAAACACAGAAATAATTTCAGGTCATAATAGCGAACAATGCCTAAATGATCGTAATTGTGAACACACGTAAATGAGAAATAATTCCAGGTTCTAATTGCGAACAATGCCTAAATCGTTCTAATTGTAAACAAACAGTAGATACAAATGGAGAGTTCTGAATCCTCTTTTGAGGCTCGAATCATCATTTGAGGCTCGTCGTAGCCTTTTATGATGTATATTTTGAGGGCACAGAGTTGGCAACACTGTGGGCCCTTACTGTAGCCTTTTATGAGGGGGGTCCATTGCCCCCTGTTTACATCTGGCAACACTGCCGTAGATTCTTTGACAGTGTTGTTAACCTACTGGGTTTTTCACTGTAAATTTTCATCAAAGGGCCTGAGGGGTCCATGTACTCTTTATGTTTGGCAACACTGTTGGGGGCTTAGTGTTGGCGACCTGTGGGCTCTTACTGTAGCCTTTTATGAGGGGGACCTATTGTCCTTTTTTTACATTTGGCAACTCTATTGGATGTTCCTCCTTTGAGGCTTGGGTTTTGCCAACCCATCCGAAGAAAATTCCACTATATGATTTTTCACTGGCTAAGCTAACCTACAAATAGGAATTGGCAACACTGACGAGGCTCGAATTATCATTTGAGGCTCGAAATTATTATTTGATGCTCGTCGGTGTTGCCAACCCACTCTACAAAAATTCCACTATATGATCTTTCACAAGCTAAGCTAACCTACAAATAGGAGTTGGCAGCACTGACTTATAAACCCACTGGGTCCTCTTGGCATGTTCTTTCATGATGTGTTGCTAGGCTATTGGGCATTTTGGCGTATACAATGTATATATTTTGAGGGGGGGGGGTTATGGCTTTTTATGCTGTACGAATACTGGAAGCTTGACAGTGACAACCAACAGAGTAGGTAAACCTACATCCAGGAACTGGCAACACTAGTTTCTGACAGTGAATTTGAAATAAAATATTAAACAAAATACATGAGTAAGCACTGTGAGTACAAATAGTACCAGTGTTATGCCCCCAACTCCAACTGGGCAACTGGGGGAAATAATTGTACAACAATTTGTACCTAATTGTACAATACTTGTACCTAGTTGTACAACATACATATACACAGACATAAAAGAGAGAGCCTTCCCGCAACTTACTTCATGTACAATTTATATGATTTTACAACTGTGAAAAGAAAGCATATGTGTTCTGTATGCACACATTTATTCTTATTTTTCGAAGTTGAATGAAAGCACATGTTTTTACGTTCTCGTAATACTAACCTTGCTCCACTGATTTTAAATTGCTTCCATCCGCTTTTTTTTTCTGTGTTATTTCCGTATGCACGCAACATTCGCTTTCAATAGTATAATGAAACACAGAAGGAGTGTTAGTATAGCAGGCTCCGAGTTTACAATTTATTAAATGAAACAATAATTTATGTAAGAATATACTTGTACTTACCGAACACAAAATAATAAAAGCACATGTGAATGTTTGCGTGTGTTCATGTTATATGACGACTGAGTACAAAAATAATGTTGACCCCCCGAAAGATAAAGTTCCTAGTTCGACATCAGATGCATGCAAATTTTATGTTTTGCTCTCCAAAATCTTGATTTTATGTTTGTGCTATTTGTCATACAGCAGAGGAGGAGGAGAAAGAGGGGGAGAGGAGAAGAGGGGAGAGAGAGAGAGGAGGTACTATCAGCGCCATCTATTAGCAAACAATAGAAATAAAAAGTAGGTCAAACTTTTTCAACACCCAAACATTTTGAATATCTTCGCTTAGTAATACGATCTAGCTGAAGACGTTTAAAAGAGTACTCTTAGTCGACGAAGCTAATTGCTAGGGCCCTTATATTACTAAAATATTCTTTAATTTGCATATTTCTCATACCGCCATATGTTGTTCTAGTTGACTTCTTCCAAAAAAATGCTAATTAGCGAGAGTTAATTAAGCAAGGCAAGTAAAAGAAGCAAAATAGAACAACATATGTGCCGGCGTGAGAATATGTAAAAAAATCGATTCAGAGGTGGATCGAATTAAAATTGGGGGATATTTTGCATTTTTTCCCTATAATGTACAAAACATTTACCGTACATAATCCTTTCCATTTACAACAGTATAAAATAAGAGGAATGTGTGACAATATCCATATTAATTAGGAAGGTATGTTGTATGCTAGGTTAGCTAATTGTGTCTTCTACAGCTTCACTGTATAGAGAGAAGATAGAAAAAGAGAGCTCTACGGAAACTGACGCTCTTAACAATATTGTACGCCCGTGAAAATTATATATAAATAAGACTTAAGCGTATTATCTGCTTTCATATCAGATTTTGCCAACCTGTAAGCTGTAGTGTTTAGGTGACAAGCGACCTGCTCAAATATGATACTGTTGACAATATTGTACGCCCGTGAAAATTATATATAAATAAGACTTAAGCGTATTATCTGCTTTCATATCAGATTTTGCCAACCTGTAAGCTGTAGTGTTTAGGTGACAAGCGACCTGCTCAAATATGATACTGTTGACAATATTGTACGCCCGTGAAAATTATATATAAATAAGACTTAAGCGTATTATCTGCTTTCATATCAGATTTTGCCAACCTGTAAGCTGTAGTGTTTAGGTGACAAGCGACCTGCTCAAATATGATACTGTTGACAATATTGTACGCCCGTGAAAATTATATATAAATAAGACTTAAGCGTATTATCTGCTTTCATATCAGATTTTGCCAACCTGTAAGCTGTAGTGTTTAGGTGACAAGCGACCTGCTCAAATATGATACTGTTGACAATATTGTACGCCCGTGAAAATTATATATAAATAAAACTTAAGCGTATTATCTGCTTTCATATCAGATTTTGCCAACCTGTAAGCTGTAGTGTGTAGCAACAAGTTATTACGTAATATAATGATGTCATATCAGTCGTGTTGTTTTCTGATTGGCTTAGTGTCTCGAGTAAAAAACAGAAATTTTGATTGGCTAATAATTTATACGTGGTGTTTTCTGATTGGTTTAAGTAAGCAAGATTTCTATTGGCTGTCTAAATCTATATAAGCCGGAGCACAGCGCTGATTTCTCACCTTTGCTGGATTGGCAGAGGAACCCACATGGCGGGGGATAGAACCTGAACGGGCTCCACCAAAGTATAGGAGACTAGAAGCATATAATTTGGCGGAAAAACCCAAGTAAGGTCATAGAGAATATTTCAAAAATAGATTTTTTTTAAAAAAAAGTTAACAATTATATTTTGCATTGCACAGCATTGGGTATTAAATAACATACCCCCAAAAAATCTCTGCATTATGCATTCTGTAAAAAATTGCCCTACGTGCCAAACTGCTGTGTCAAGTAAAAATTTTCAAAGGCACTGTCGTACTTGTGTGCCGGGAAAGCGAATATATGCGACCAAACTGTGCTCTAAGTGTGGAAAAAATATTACTATTGCCAACTTCAAGCGACACCAGCTTACTTGCAAGAGCACTGGAACATCTCTACCGCAACCTTCCAAGCGAAAGGTAGAAGTAACCTCCCTCGATGCATCGCCACCTGCCAAACGCGTCAAGCTGGCGAAGAAAGCAGACCGGTTTGCGTTTGAGCATTTATTAGAAGACTTTGACATAACATCAGACAGCTTCTGCGATGTGCGTAGTTTTCTGGAGAGCGAGATAATATCCATCCTCAACGATGCATTGGCCACACACTCCACTAAATTCTATGCTGTGCTATGCTGCAAGTATAAGAAACCGTCTGATGAAATATATAAATTCTTCCATGCCACAAAAGCAAAAACACTGCATCAGGCAGATGTCACTGACCTCGACAGCATCTACGACAAGTTTGTCGAGGAGCTTGTGGCAAAGCACGAGGAGCATCAGGCTGAAGGCTCGGGCGGTTCGCTGTGTGGCGACTCCCACGAACTTTGTCTGACACTTAACAAGTTCCTGCCACTGGCAGGGTCTAGCTATATTGCCCTGCCACCCGAGGTTGAAGCAAGGAAAGCTGTTCTCAATATTCAGAACAAAGACACCAAATGCTTCCTCTGGTCGGTGCTGGCAGCATTGCACCCTATACCTCGGGAAAACAGTCCACGCCGTGTTGCACACTACAAGCAGTATGAGTCGGAACTGGAGGATGCAATGGCCGGGATTGCCTACCCTGTAGAAGTCTTGCATATTCGCAAGTTTGAGGTTCGTGCTCGTGACTTGTTGGGCCTGCAATTAGCCATCAATGTTTACGGTCTCACCGAGGCAAACATCGTCTACCCTATTCGGGTAAGTGATGTAGATGATGATAGTGCACAGCAAATTGACCTTCTTCTTATCAAGAATAACACCTGCTACCATTATATGCTTATTCGCTCTCTTTCCAGACTTGTTTCAAATCAGAAAAATAGACATAATGGTCACATCGTGGTGTGTCGCAGGTGCCTGTCCACTTTCGACAACCGAAACCATTATAAATTCAAACACTCTCGAGGACCCAACATTGCTGCTGAGAAGCTAGCTCGCCACATGCTCTACTGTGGTACCAACAAGCCTGCACGAACTATCCTGCCCGAACCTGGTGCAGTAGAGTGTTTTCGCATGCACAGTGCTATGGTGAAGCATCCTGCCTATATTGTAGCAGACTTCGAGGCCTTTCTTCAACCTCTGTCTAACTGCCATCCCAACCCCGAAACATCCTCTACTATTCCTTTCCAAATCCATGAGGCCTCGAGTTACTCCTATGTTGTGGTGTGGCGAGACCAACATATTGCCTCCGAGCCCTATGTGTATCGCGGTCCCGACCCGGTCAAACACTTCCTGGAGAGAATGCAACAGGAAGGCATCAAGATAGGGAAGGTGCTGTTGGCCCCCAAGCCCATGCTGCCTCTGTCTCCGGAAGACAAGCATCAGCACGAAATGGCTCTAAATTGTTCTGTTTGCAACTCAGTCTTCAATGACGATAACAAAAAGGTCCACCACCATGACTATTATGGGACCGGAAGCTACATTGGCCCGTGGTGCAACAGGTGTAACTTGAGAGCCAGGGACCCGCGCTTCATACCGGTCTTTTTTCACAATGGCTCGGGATATGATTTCCATCACTTGGTCACACATCTAGGGTACGACAATGCAAGAATCAATGTCCTGGCACAAAACGAGGAGCGTTATATTAGCGTCAGCAAGTGGGTGCCGATCCCCGACTCAAAAAGCAGGAGCATCGTGCTTCGGTTCCTCGACTCTCTGAGGTTCCTCCAGGCAAGCCTGGATGCTCTTGCTGGGAAGCTCAGAGACGACCAACTAGCCATTACCACATCAAATTTCCCGAACTTAGATGTCGCACTCATCAGACGTAAAGGGGTCTACCCCTACGAATACGTCACCGACCCTTCCAAGTTCGAAGAAGAGTTGCTGCCTCCCCAGGATAAGTTCTACAGCCAGCTGAGAGGTTCAGGTATTACCGACGAGGAGTACAAGCATGCTCAGTCTATGTGGGTCAAGTTGGGTTGCCGAACTTTTGGTGATTACCACGATGCATACCTGAAGCTTGATGTGACGCTTCTTGCCGATGTGTTCCAGGCGTTTCGGGCGACTGCGATAAACATTTACAACCTGGACCCTGTATATTTTTACAGCCTTCCTGGACTGGCATGGTCGGCCATGCTCCTGCTGACTAAAATTAAACTTTCACTTATCTCCCATATTGATATCATGCTTTTCATCGAGAGAGCTATCCGGGGCGGCATGGTCCAAGTGTCGCAACGCTTCGCACACGCCAACAATCACCACATGGCCACTGGTTACGACCCCTCCCAACCATCAAGCTACATCATGTACACTGATGTGAATAATCTTTACGGGCACTCCATGATGCAGCCACTCCCAACAGGACAGTTTGAGTGGGTTGATCCTTTATACCACGACATCGAAAAAGAGTGCGACGAGTTTGGGTTTTTTGCCGAGGTGGACCTTGACTTCCCCGAGAAGCTGCAGGATACATTCTGTGACCTTTCGCCTGCTCCGGAATTCAAGTGTCCACCTGGCTCGGATCAACCGAAGCTCGTCATGGACTTGGAGCCCAAAAAGCGTTATGTGCTACACTACCGGAACCTCCAGTGGTTAATGCAGCAAGGGGTCTCGGTCAAAGCAGTTTACCGCGTGCTCTTGTTCAGGCAGTCTCCATGGTTGAAGCCGTACATCGAACTGAACACCAAACATCGCACTGCTGCCACTTCGGAACTTGATCGCGATTTTTTTCAAATTAATGAACAATGCGGTATTTGGGAAGACCATGGAGAATGTGCGAAATCGCGTTGATGTGAGGTTGGTGACGAAGAAAACACAGTGTCGTCGACTTGTTGCAAGCCCGCTGTTCAGATCTCGAACAATTTACAACGAACAGATGTCTCTGGTTCACATGAACCGGGGCGAGGTGCTACTCAACAAGCCCATCTATGTGGGAGCTGCAGTTTTGGATCTGAGCAAGTTGTGCATGTTCGAGACATATTACGACATACTACGTGCACACTTCAACCACAATATCTCGCTCCTCTACACAGACACAGACAGCTTGGTGTACCATGTTCGCACGGCCGATGCGTATGGTGATATAGCCAAAGTTCCAGCTCTTGTCAAGCTCTTCGACACATCGGGCTATCCCCAGCTAAACCGGTATGGAATTCTGCCCCGGAACAAAAAAATACCCGGCAAACTCAAGGACGAGAAAAACGGGGATGTGATTGTGGAGTTTGCTGGACTTCGTGCCAAAGCCTATGCGATCCGGGCTGAGGGTTCTGTAACAAAAAAGGCAAAGGGTGTAAGCAGGCAAGTGGTTCGGGAGCACCTCAAGTTTGAGGATTACCTCGAGTGCCTCAGAACAAAATCGCCCATTCTACAAAAAGAGCATCGTATCCAAAGCGTCGATCATGTGCTTACAACTAATATTGTCAGGAAAGTTGCTCTGGATGCACACGACGACAAGAGGTGTATTCTTGAATGTGGGGTCCATACACTTCCGTGGGGCCACTATCGCCTCCAAACTAGTAAGGCCTGCCCAGAGTGTAACAAAAAGTAATAGGCAATGCGAAAAGAAAAAAAACAATTTTAATTTACTTCCACTTCCTCGATTACATGCATGCATGGCACAGCAAAATTAAACTTCTGGAAACTGCTAATTGCAATTTGTACTTATATATATAAAATTCCACATTTCTTATTGTGTGCTATTTTTTTTTATTTATTTAAAACTGTTCAGTCACTCTTTCATTCTTGACGTCATACACAAATGTTTTCTCTGCAATAAGAATGACACTGCACAGAGTATCTGCAGGCAAGGCGTCGTGGAACTCGCATACAATCTTGATGTTGGTACGATCGTTAACAACCACCTGTTTTCTTTTAGATGTGTTGATGACAAACATGGGTCTGCGAGCTATGAACTCGTTGGGGTTGTAGTACACGTCCACATTGCCGGAGGTCACTCTCTTGTAAGCTGTGTACGCCTCGTAAAGTTTCAGGTAATCGTTGTTCGTAATGTTTAAGTTATAATTCTCGCGTGGAAAAACTTCATTCCTTCCATTTTTGAGGTAAACATTCTTAATTTTGCAATTATCAAACTGGCTAGAATCTTTCTCTTGGTTATTATCTTTCCCCGTCTGGAAGAGCACGACCGCAAACTCAGGCATATCGTACCGGATGCTGTTGAACTGCGTAGTAACATCAAATTCAAAATGGCTGCCGGAAGCAGGTTTCTGCACAAACTGGTAACCGTAAAATTGGATGGGTACTTGGGGGTTCTTCAAAATGTCGGCTTTGTACTTGAGACCGTAGTTAGATTCGTATTCCACCACAGGCATGCGCAGCTCCATGAACTGGATGACGCACTTGGCTGCGTCGGGTAGTGTGTTGGCAAGTGCTGCACCGTCTGCACCCAAGGTGCTGTAACGCATCAGCACATCGTTGTCGTTGGCGCTTCTGCGAAAAGTGACGCGCAAGCCACCCTTCCACATAATCTCCGTGTAGTCGGAGAAGAAGCCTGGAAGCAAGCGCATGGGAAACAGTACTGTGTGGCTTCGAGTTTTGATTTTTGTATCTGCTTCGAATCCCCCCGCCTGGTAGTATGCTGCATCGGTCTTGGAGAGTTTCAGTGTTCCCACAGCTGTAGAAGTAATCCCAGGGTAGTCAACCCTATCGATGACGGTGCCATGCTTTCTAACTTCCACTTGCGAGAACAGATACGGCACAAAATTGTCCACAAGTCTTAAATTTGCATTGGCGTGGAATGCTTCGCCGTTGTCTCTCTTCACCACATCAAACTTGATATACAAATCAGCTCTGTGAGGGTGAATGAACCCATCCCCAACGTCCACATCGTATTCGATCTCCCTGTTCGGCTCGTTCAAATTGGCGAACGTGCGGCGATTGGGTGGGAAAGATTGCAACTCGTAACTTTCGATTTGCTCCATGATTGTTATTTATTATACGTTAATCTCCACGACGGCGGTGGTAGTAGCTCCGGCAAAATTCACCACCTCATCTTTTTCGTTTGTCACTGCCAATTTTATGTTGTCTATGCGATTACGAGATATAGGGAAGTATATCGGTGGTGAGGGTGTGTAGATAATCGGTTCCATGAATTCAGAGTTTGGTTTGAACGTAGCGATGATACCTGTTTGCTTGTGGCTGCCTGGGATACCATCCGAGGATTTGGTGATCATGCCTTCTGCCACATTGCAATGTATGTTCAGAGTCTCGATAGCTAGAAATTTAGGAATGTTGGCACCGATGTGCTTGATGCCAGGTTCGAGCTTTGTGTTGTTCTTGAATCCCAGAAGCTCTCCAACAGTGCCTAGGTCTACTGTTTCCGTAGCAGACACAATTTCAACTCTGTGAGTTACAGAATTTTGAGATAGCAGTACATTTCTTGGCAATTGGGCTTGCAAGGTAGACAGATTGTACTGTCCTGGCGTGATAACTATTTTTTCATTTCCAACAGTAATTTTGTTATTGTGCTCCGTGACATTGGGTATTAGGTACATGCTGTAGAATGCACGAAGAGCAATAGATTTAGGATAGATGATGTCGTCATTCAACGCGAGTTTCAAGACCGAAGTCTCGCTGGTGAGATGGAACACTCCCATGGTGTTTTAGGTACCACAATGCTTTCTGAAAATGTTCCACCGACGGGTTATTTATTTTAGACATGTATGCGAGAACGGAAAGGCATAGGTGGCCGCAGTTAACATCGGTGAAACCCTGGATGCGTTTGTCATTGTAGTAGAGGTTGGCAACACTGAGATACTTCACCAACCTGGCAGGCGGTGTGCCACCGAACGAATCGAAAACAAATGCATTGTTATCGTCAATTTTGAGGTAGCATATCCAATGTGTACCAGGATTTTTGTAACTGTCCAGGTTGACCACGCCATACTCCTTTTTCTTCACAGCAGAGGGTAGAGAATCGGACATGAAAACACCCCTGAAGTTCCTTATTCCCAACGGTTCGATCAGAGATTCAATATCGAAGTTGGACAGGGCTTCTTCTTTTTTTTATATTTCTTCAAAGCATCGAGGTTGCTTTTTTGCTTTTTGGTCACACCTTTCCCCTTCTTCTCCATAGCCAGGTTGTGACGTTTCTGTTCTTCCAGCTCGGCCTTGTTCTTCTTTGCATCGATGACG
The DNA here is from genome assembly GCF_977018435.1 of Lepisma saccharinum. NCBI lineage: Eukaryota > Metazoa > Arthropoda > Insecta > Zygentoma > Lepismatidae > Lepisma > Lepisma saccharinum. Next base: position 68,536,092 of record NC_139243.1, read on the forward strand.
GTTTTGGCGATAGCGGCACTGCCTCCAGCCAAGCTGCCCACTGCACCCAAAGCTGCCAAGATGGCCGGAATGCTGAATATGAAACCTCCAATCTTCTGCTGCTTCCGCGAATGCTGCAACTTTTTCAATTGTGGAGTGCTGAGCAGCAATTTCATTCCGTGTCCTTTGGACAAGCATGAACGTTTCTTCTTGAGTTGTTTCTTGGTGAGTAACCCATCGAGGGCACCCAGCGTTTTCAGATTCGAATATGGTATCTGGTACACGACGCCCTTGGGCTTCATGATGTATTTTTTTTTACGATATGTTATTTTATATATGTTCCGAGATTTTTTGTTTCCCTCTCGTATAATTTTTTTACGGCATATTATTTATATATACTACGCAACCGTTAAACAAATTCTATTATGTGCTTTGTTTTCTTACCAAGAAGTTCTTTTGTCCCCTTGTACACGATTCGAGTTTTACTCTCGATTAAAATAGATAGCTTCTCGTCGGATAACATGCTAGCGTATCGATCTGGTAAAAATAGACTGTATTGTCCGTTGAGCAACAGACGTACTTTGGGACCATACTGGGTTGCAACAATTGAACCGGAAGTTATTGCGTAAGGTTTGTCCACTTCCAATTCTTGAATTTTTATATATTCGACTGACAAATTTAGCATTTGTTTTAATGCCTGGACGTCACTAATTTTTTCACTCATATCGAAGAAATATTCTTTTTGGTCTCGTAGATTTTTTTACAGTGTGTTATTTATAGAAAAAAGTTTCGGCATTGCCTAATGCGATGAGGTGATCGATGATCCTACTGGTTTCTGCATTTGAAGCGTACCAGTCGTCTGTATATCGTCTCCTCCCCTGTCTCCACTCGTGAAGTTCGTCCATCTTATCAGCCAATTTTTCATCAGCAGCCCGAAAAAAAGCATAGGGAGAAGAAGAAGATTTCACACCGCTTATTTTTCTCAGATGATCCAGAAGTAGCATTTCACAGGGCAAGCGAAATTGTGGTGTTATTTTAACTAAATCAATAAGCTTTTTAACATCCTCGTGACTATCGTCGAAGGTAAATATAAATATTTTGCATAACACTTCAGTTGGTAAGTCTGTTATATGCGTAGACATTTTTTTTTGCTAAATTTTTCTCTCTGTAATCCGTGTGTTATTTAATTACAGCCCCCACCCCAATTTTCGTTTTGTGTTCATGGCAATGGTCGTACCCAATGCTGCAACCCGTTCACCCAGCGAGGCGTCTCTGCTAACAAGTCTCCCGAACGCAGCATGCTCCAATATTCTGTCTGCATCGTGACGCGCGTCGAGATCAGTGTGAGTATTGTAAGCAATGTCGTGATCCTTGCATGCTGCGTCCAATGGGTTCACTCCCTTGTCTCCTCTCTCCAGTCGTCGTTCGAGTTTGGTACCCGGTCCGCAGTACTGGTAACCTGGCAGGTGCATCTCGAAGGGTAGCTTGTTGATGATGTCGTTCACGAGACCTCGACCCTCGGCCACATTCCAGAATTTGGGAGGCAGGGTGTTGATGATTTTGATAAGGTAACCTATACCTTTGTTGTCGTTGACAATGAAGTTGCTAAGCTTGGTGCTAATCATGTCCATGATGCCCACCTTCTCGTTGTGAAAGTTGCGATTACCTGCATTCTCTTCACCTGCGATAACCAGCAATCGATCTACAAGCTTTCTTACGTCGTCTACCCAAACAAACTCTTTAGGTAGGGTATTGTAGAGTTTGACACCGCTGCCAGTTTTAATTTGGTTCCATATTGGCTTGATGAGGTTCCTGTATTTTTCTCCACTGCTTGATTTTACGCGATTCTGTGTTGCATCGTTGTTTTGGTACAGGGCATCCGTCATGATTAAAATTTCTGTGTAACTTTGGTAATCCTCGTCTGTATAATCTTTAGGTTGCTTTTTGGTGATAAGTTCCCACAGGCCCACAGTGCCAGGATACCTAGTCCAGCTGTTCTTCTCGCCCAAATTAATTTTCACGTCGTCACCTTCGAACGTGACTTTCGATTTCCCAATTTTCCAAACCACACCCTCGTTAGGTTCCACAGAGGGGTACAATCCAAACACCTCGTCCTTTTCAAATTTCCCGGTGCTCAGGTAATCTTTCGCCAACGGACCTAATTCAACTACCTTGTCCGAAGAGGTACTGCCTAGAACCTGACGTCTCAGAGGTGCAGCTCCAAGTTCGAACGGGGTAGTGTGAATACTGGATATCGGTGTAGGCACAGCATAATTTCGAGCAGCAAGTGGCACGAGCTCGTTGATTAAATCTTTGTTTTGCTCGGTAACATCTTTGATGTCTTTACCTAGTCCACTTATAGCATCGATGATAGGTTGGTCCTGTCGCTTTTTCTCTTCGTAAATTCCGCGATTCTCTGATTTCCAACCCCTGAAGCGTTTGGCCAGGTAGTCGCGCAGCTTCAGGTTGCGTTTCATCATTTGTTATTTATAATACGTCAAGACGTTTCTTGTAACGTCGCAACGTTTAGAAAATTGTTAATTTTGTTTCTGTACTTTCCGTTATTAGGTTTCCTCGTCATGTCTATCGTGGCAAATCCGAAATCATCTTGGTTCCAGCATGAAGAGCAAAATTTAGAAAACTGATTGAAGTTCATGTCCCCGCCTACATAATCATCGTAGGCGTGTTTTAAATTGGTGTGGTCTTGACGAAACAAGCAAATAAAATTAGCATTGTCTCGGAGAAGCTGCTTGGGAATTTTGGAGAAGGTCTGAGCAAGGTAGAAGCAGTCTATGCCTCTGTGCCGCCCCTGAGTAAAAAAATTGCGAATCTCGTTCTGGTTCTCCAAAATCACATCGTCGAAGACCACCACCGAATTTTCATGGCAGCAGTCTAGTGGCATTACTTCGGAGGCAAAGGTAGCTATGCTCAGCCCTTCGTACAGTTTTGTCCGCTGTTGATATTTTGCTTGCTCCAAACTTTTGGAAAAAACATACAAGTGCCTGTTCTTCCAATCTAACCAGTCGGGAGCAAGAAGAAAATTATCAATAAGTAAAGTTGTTTTCCCACACCATGAAGGTCCGACAATAAGGCTGCGAATATTGTCCGGCAACAATTCGCCGTTTTTCCTAGCCTGACACTCCGAGGGAAAATCTGGCAGTCGTCTCACCACATCCCAAGCACCTGTTACACAATCACTTCGTTTGCGTCGATCCAACTTTTTTCCTCGAGTCCCAACCATTTCACCAACAGTTTGTCACCTTTTCTACGTAATACTTTTTCGATAAGATACGTATTGGGGTATTTTGTTTTGGGGAGTTCCTCCTCGTAGAATCGCCCTTTCAAAATTTCGTCGCGATTATCTTTTATTATATACGTGTGACGGTTACCGGGTAACAATCGAGCAACGGTGAAAAGTTCTGTACTCCAGTTTTTGGTAAAGCCTTTTTCAAACATGCGCTTAAATTTACTAATTCTTACTTGGTCTCCAATTTTGAATTTCGGTTTTTTGTTAGTGGGCCGGTACTTGGGGCAATAAACAGTAGAGATCAGTCGTGCCTCATCAGACTTGCTGACATCGGCAGGCTTCATGCATATCGTGCTATGCAAACTGTGATTATAGTCATTTACAAGTTCCGGAAGTACGTCTACCCACTTGTGGTTACCTTGAAGCGTAAATCGTTTCCACATGCGTGTTTTGAGAGTACGGTTAAAACGTTCTACTACGCTGGCTTTGATGTGACTGAAAGTCGAGTAATGTTGAATATTTTGTTTCTGAACAAACTGTTGAAATATCGAGTTGTAAAATTCTTTTCCGTTATCCGTTTGAAGAAATCGAGGTCACCTGCCACTTTCATTGAAAATAGTTTTGAATGCTTCCATTACGCACACACCTGTTTTAGCCTTGAGGGGCAAAGCCCACGCAAATTTTGAAAATGTATCTATAACAGTAAGAAGATACTTGTATCCTTTATTGATTTTATGTAAATTTTTTAGGTTTCCGCTACTCATTTCCACAAGGTCAGCCTGCCAAAGGTCATCCACGCCTTTGGTCACCACCGCCAGTCGTTTGTAGTTTCGTCGTGCAGGTTTATGAGGCTCGTTCACGATACCCTGCCTAGACATGGCGCGAAAATAAGAATATAGCCTGGATGGGATTTCTGGCTGCAGACAATGCTGGGTTTTCTATGTACAGCTTGTCACCTATTTCTATGTCGATAATTTGAGTGGCATCTTCGGCATAGGCAGTCTCGCGACTTTCGGGGTGTGTGAAATCGACCAGCTCAACTCCTCTTATTTTAGGCTCATCGCCAATGTTCGTCACGGTCATGATTGGGTAGTGGGTTGCGTGAGGCAAAGACCAGTAGGAAACCTTGACGAACTGAAGTGTGCCAGCGAGGAAAAATTGATGATAGGCTTTTGCAGGAGTCAACATGTAGAGTTTGTAACCTGGATTGAAAGGGGAGGAGAACTCTCTGTTTGGTATGCTGTACAGTTCGATGACAATCGTAGACTTGAGATTGTCGATGCTGGCATTTAGAGTGTTTACGTTGGTTCGAACCTCAGTCTCCACATCCTCCAATCTGCCATTCACCGATTCCAGGTGTTCCTCGATAGCATGAACAACAGTGTCGTAGTTTGGTTTGATCTTTACATCGACAATAAGGCTCTTGAATTTTTCATTTAAGTCATGTAGTTGGGTGCTGAAATTAGCTATAGTCGATTCCTGACTTGCCTCGATACTCCCAATTTGCTCTTTCACGCTGGCAATAATCTGCTGCAGGCTTTCTACAAGCGTCAACTTGGAGCTCTGTATTACAAGGTCGTGGACCTGGGTTCTAATTTCCGCAAACAATTCATGCAGCTCGGTGATGTTCTGGTTGGTAGGTAAAGTCGCGACAGACCCCCGTATCGATTCAATTTCGGATTGGATGTTTTTGATGTCGTCGGATTTGAGTATTCGGTTGAGAGTTCTCTTCACGCTTTTCAGTTCCTGAGAGGTAGTCAGGGTGGCCACCGTGTTTTGGAGCGATTCCAAAGCTTTTTTCACCGCGTCCAACTCGGAGGCATCGGCAGCAGCACGTATGCCTTCTTGCAGTTGCGTTATGTCATCCTGGGTGGGGGTAGATTGTTGCAGGGTTTCCAACTTAGTCTGTATGTCGTCGATCAAGTGATGGAAATGAGACAACTCGGATTCTGCATTCAGATTTTCCAGTTTGGCGATTTGCTGTTGGACGTTGGCCAGTGTATCCCTGATGCCCGGCAGTTTGGTTTCCAGCTCATCGTGAACGTTCGCCAGATCATTTCTAATGACAGCACGAGCATCCTCAATATGGGTTATGGTGCCTTGCAGCTTCCCGAAATCCTCGTAGGTCTCAAGTTGGAGTTTGATGTTGGCCACGCTACGGGCAATGGCGTTCAGTTCGCTGGACGACGGTAGATTGTTGATAAAATCCTCCAGCGTTTGGAGTTTAGTTTTTACTTCGTTGATGGCCGCATGCAAAGCATCCGTTTGAAGCTCAGCCTTGATGCTTTTCAACGTAGGGATTTCGAAAGATTGAAACTGTTCGCGCAATTTAGCAATACTAGCGTTCACGCGATCGTAGTCGCCTTGTGTTTTAATGCTTTGGATGATAGTTTGCAGTTCGGTCTGGATGTTGCTTGTTTGATCCTGCAAGCGTTGTTTCAGCTGTTCAACGTCTGAGGTTTGCGTTTGTTGCAGCTTCAGAAGTTCGTTCTGCAGATTGCCCACACTCAGTGCCAGCTTGTCGAGATTGTCTATCGACGCGAGGTCGGTGTATTTTTGCAGCAGCGATTTTAGCTCTGCATCAATCTTGAGTACAGGGTCCAATCACTGAGACTGCAAGCTGGCTATCTCGGACTGGAGGCTGGAGTTGAGCGTGGACTGGAGGGCCTGCAGATCGCTTCGCAGCTTCTTGACCCTGACGTCGAGCATGAGAAGCTCGTCGCCATGGTCGTCGCGTTTCGTATGGCCAAAAATATCGTTAGGCATTATTGTTATTTATTATAGGATAGCTAATTTTCATTTCTATGAAAAGAGGGATGAGTTTGTCGTAGTCGTCCAAGAGCTCTATGTACAGGCGATCGCCAGCAGATACATCGTACGTGGTGGTACTGTTCATCCTATCGTGTTTGATGCGATAGATGTTCTTGCCGGAGGAAATTTTGGCTTCTCCTTTATTCTCGGGATTCATGTCAAACTGCAGTTTGCCGGAGATGGGGAATTGGTAATAATTCAAGTTGTTGTTGAATATGTAGAAAGTCTTGCCCACATCCTCGTCGTACTGGGTCAGGATGCTATTCAAGTGTATAATCAACAAACCGTTGAGTTTAGATAATAGGGAGGGTAACAGGTCCCAGCTTGCAGGTGGCGACGGTGCGCTTTGGGCGGATGCCTCCATAGCCTGCTTCCTGAAGCCAAACAGGTTCATAGGCATTGTTATTTTATTTTATATTTAGCGATTCGTTTCGAGCAAGCCAATTTCAGCGTTGGTAAAGCAAAGCCCTTTTTCTTTACCCCCTACGCAAACATAAAGCATGCCGGGGAAGGGGGGAGTGGGATATGTTTGCTTCGTACAAAAAAAAATTAGGTTAAGTTAACCTCTCTCCGAGAACTGACCCCGAGCGCCCATTTTCAGCGAGCGCCATTTCAGCGAGCGCCATTTCAGCGAGTTTAGTGTTTTGTAGAGCGAGTTGGCAACACTGCCAGTGAGGTTAACATACATTATCAAAAGCACATCGTGAAAGGCTACGTTTTGTTCGGGCACACGTACACTCACACACACACAAAAAGCTAAAAAAATTATATACCGTGAAAAGCTACGACGAGTTGGAAACACTGCTAGTAGGAAACACTGCTAGTGAGGTTAACATACACCGTGAAAGGCTACGCCTCGCCCGGGCACATGTACACACACACACATACATACACACACACACACACGCACACGCACACAAAAAAAGCTAAAAATTATACACCGTGAAAGGCTACGACGAGTTGGAAACACTGCTGGTGGGGTTAACATACACCATAAAAGGCTACGCCTCGCCCCGAGTTGGCAACACTGCTTGTGAGGTTAACATACACCGTGAAGGGCTTCAAAATATCATATAGTGGAATTTTTGTAGAGTGGGTTGGCAACACCGACGAGCATCAAATAATAATTTCGAGCCTCAAATGATGATTCGAGCCTCAAATGATGATTCGAGCCTCAAATGATAATTCGAGCCTCGTCAGTGTTGCCAATTCCTATTTGTAGGTTAGCTTAGCCAGTGAAAAATCATATAGTGGAATTTTCTTCGGATGGGTTGGCAAAACCCAAGCCTCAAAGGAGGAACATCCAATAGAGTTGCCAAATGTAAAAAAAGGACAATAGGTCCCCCTCATAAAAGGCTACAGTAAGAGCCCACAGGTCGCCAACACTAAGCCCCCAACAGTGTTGCCAGACATAAAGAGTACATGGACCCCTCAGGCCCTTTGATGAAAATTTACAGTGAAAAACCCAGTAGGTTAACAACACTGTCAAAGAATCTACGGCAGTGTTGCCAGATGTAAACAGGGGGCAATGGACCCCCCTCATAAAAGGCTACAGTAAGGGCCCACAGTGTTGCCAACTCTGTGCCCTCAAAATATACATCATAAAAGGCTACGACGAGCCTCAAATGATGATTCGAGCCTCAAAAGAGGATTCAGAACTCTCCATTTGTATCTACTACAAACGAAACACAGAAATAATTTCAGGTCATAATAGCGAACAATGCCTAAATAATCGTAATTGTGAACACACGGAAATGAGAAATAATTCCAGGTTCTAATTGCGAACAATGCCTAAATCGTCTTAATTGCAAACACGGGAAAGTGAGAAATGATTTCAGGCCTTAATGCGATCAATGCCTAAATTGTCCTAATTTCTACCACATGAAAGTGAGAAATAATTCCAGATCAAGGAAGAAGAGGAGAGATTGATAAAGAGATAATTACATGTGAAAGAGAAAAATTACCCCATATACAGTAAAGTATCTTCAAGTTTTAAGCTGTGACAACTGGAAGTGGCTTGGCATAAGTTGTAGTTAACTTTTGTTTATCTGTTAAAGGTTTTAAAACGTGGCTTCAGGGTCATTGTTTTAGGAAAGTAAATTTAATGGTTGGGTTCCTATTGTCATGTACCCGTGTCTGGCTCGTTTGGGCCCCTTATGCATCGCTACCTTTCTAAATCAGACTTGATTTGAAGGCTGAAGGTAACTAACACCTTGCCAGAACTTGATACAAGTCGGAATTCATCTGTTCTTTCTCGAATAGATTCAATCCATTATCAATCTGTCTCTCTTGTAGTAATTTGTGCCCTTATCTCCGCCTCTAGGTTTTTATTGGTTTTCCGACGTCACAAGTTACGCGATACCGCTCTTCAACAGGATATAACCATATGGATGAAAGGGATCCCGGGTTCGATTCACGTTGTAGACATTTAGTGGTTCGGATCCCACTTTAAACTGTAGGTTCAATCCCAATTAGCCTTACTGTGCATACAGTGGGCTTAAAAAACAACTCAGTCAATCAATTATGTTGTGATGCACTAGAATCCTGAAATTTAAGCAGAACTTCTGTTAGCTGTGTGATTCAGGTGTTCGAGTGAAAACCCAAAGTCGCCTTAATTACTGACCACGCTGGTGACGACCAAACAAAAGGTCCTGGCTGTAATTAGTTGAAAACCTCTCCCCCCTTCAAAGTTTTCGTAAAAATTGTGAAGCAGCGTTGTCTTCCTTCATAGAGTAAAAACCCATTCGGTGGGACGATGGCTGGAAACATACGAGTGAAACCCCGATATGTCTTGTTCTACCGTGTAAATTTCGTCCATTATATTCCTCGAGATTGTTAGTCCGTTTCTGTGGTAATAGTCGTTTGTTGAATTGATGCTACGGTAAAAATCGGACATTTGCACTTTCAGCTTTCTATAATTTGTAAATAAGAATACAAATGTATCCCTTAATTATTAGTATCGTCTCTAAATATTATTTCCTTTCGTTTTACGATCGTTGATACTCAAGGGGGAAAAAATAATTTTCGTCGTTCCATTTTTGTCCAGAATTTAATGATAGAGAAGTGGTCATCGTGTAGGTGAGTCCTTGTTTTTGATTAGAGGAGAGTGGCTTACGTAGAGAGGTATCTGTCACTGTGGAAGAATGACTAATAAAATTCCAAACTAACTGAATGGTAGTGGGAGGATGTGAAGCATAGAATCAAGTGTATAGAATTGATTCTAAACTGCAATTGCATGTGATTGATGTAATTAATGTTATGTTCAAAAGACGTTTGTATGAGATAATGTTTAAACAGCATATGTGCATCCATCTGAGTAATGGGTGCCCTGTCGACCAACAAACAGTAGCAACACTAAATTCAGATAACATCTGCCTCCAGTTCCCTTCACTCTCGATTGTTTCCCAAGGGACTGCGCAGGGGGTTCTTCGCCTCAGCCACTTGGGGTAAGTTTGGGTTGCTGTCCCTTGTTGGAAGAATGCAACTGGGATCCATCTTATTGCTGATGGCAGAGTGCGTATGCAGAGATAGAAAGGCGTGCCTGGCTCCTTGTTGAAGAGTCCACGGGCCCAGTTTCTGCTCCTGATTGTCTTAGCTCGCTCTCCTTGTGATGTTCCATCCAATTCTGTTTCACGATTCAGGCGGTGCGAAAACCTCGAGGAATCACCTATCGACACTTCATCGATGGATGTGCAGGTTTGAACACTGCAAAGTACCTATACTCTGTCCCGAGTATCTCTGAAGCAAGAGAACGAAAACAAGTCTCTGCGCACGAAGTGACGCGAGATGACTCAACCAGTGAACACCTGAGAGGAAACGGGATTGTATGCAGGTGGGGGCGGGGTAGTGGAAGCCCCTGCAGTTATACTGGTCGTATTTCCAGCTGGTCCCTTAGAAACAACGAATCAGCTCCGTTACTGGATAAAAGTTGTACGATATTACACAAAGTAATAATTCACAAAACACCCAAACACTGTACAAACAATATAATAAAAATGACGAAAATAGACGTACACTTGGCAACGTTGCAACGGGAGAGCGATGTTACCTCTACATCTTTTACTTCTCATCTGATGTTGTTGACACTTATAGAGCCACACATTCTCGAAGAAGATTGGTGGACAGATGGAGTTATTTAGGTCAGCCACCAGTTGGGCCTGCGATGAGTATACCTGCGTGAACTTCTTCGCTCTGCCCACGGAATTTCCCCCTTCTCTGACGTCATGTACGGCATTACTTCACAGGTTCTAGGGATAGAGTATAGTCAAATGGGCCGTAGTTCTATTCCGTATCATCTTCTGTGTGTCCACGATCTCGTCCGTTTACCATCCAACCCACGCGACGCTCTAAGCAGCTTCCTATCATATCCCCACCGACCTGGTGATGAGAGTTGAAATCATTCCGCTCCACTGCTGTGTCTGCTATTCGCTCGGCTATGTTCGCTAGGCAATCGCGTCGCTGTGAAGGTAATTCTTTATTTCTACGAAGCAGAGCTACCTGAAGAGACAACCCTGCTATGGATATTAATATCACGCATAGACCTTGTGCTGGCCACGAATCTAAATTTCATAAAAGTGCTGGAACTCATAATTCAACACCATTTCAAATTCCACATTACTGTCAGGAATATGTGAGCGTGTGTGTTTGTGGCCTGTGTCTAAAGGTTCCACTCTTATTCTTCAGGTGTAAATTTCTCTATGTATTTTTTCCCTTGTAATTTCAATGTAGACCACTAAATCCATATTCAAAAATTGTGTAAACATGGTAAAGTGGAAGAAAAGGTTCCATAGCCTTAACTTCGCCACGTAAGACAAGACGACATAAATAATTAAATACATTTGGGTTACAGAGCCGACATTTGTTCCTCACTCATTATGTCGCACTTATACTGCCTCATATTACTACTAAGTGCTGACTACAGTGATGGTATTAAATATTATAAACTTAATCTGTGATAACCTTATGGTTGTAACAACTGATACAAACTAAATTTATAATCTCCATGCTGCAACAGCCCTCTAAGGGTCAGGACCTGTCAGAGTGGGCTTTTCTTTGGATGGCGCATGGTAAGCGCATCATGTCCCATCGACGCTATTTCCTGGCTTTCGAGACCGGAGCCCACTCCTTCTTCTTTTCAAGCATCTTTCCAATAGTCCTCATGACGCTGGGCCAACGCAAACATTTTTGGTGGCTCCCACCGGAATCTATCCCGGGACCACTCGCCCCGAAGTCCAGAGCGCTAATAATTTGGGTAAGCACTAGTCCAATTACAAATTATGAAATATAATTATCACGATCAACCATTTAATCTACAGGGATTTTTGCACTATTTTCATTCGACCGTGGGACAAATAATATCCTCCTGAAATTACACTCTACTTAAAAAGGATGAATTGCAATACCTCCCTCAGTAGTGTAAATTTGTGACTCCCACCGCAACTCTGAGTTCTTGACCAAACGACCACAAAAAGTTGAAAAACTCATTTTCTCTCCCCGTTCCGTGCCTCATTTATTACGCTAACGATGTTTCACGGGGGCAAAAAGGCAGTGATGAGTGAAAGAGGAGCTCTCCTCCTCCTCCTCCTCCTCCTCCTCTCCTCTTCTCATCTTCTTATTTTTTTATTTTCTTATTTTCTTATTTTCTTATTTTCTCATCTTCTTATTTTCTCATCTTCTCATCTTCTTATTTTCTTATTTTCTCATCTTCTCATCTTCTTATTTTTTAAGGACCAAATGTTTGTAGATCGTGATCTTCGTAAACCTCTCTTCTTATTTTTTTTATTTTCTCATCCTCTCATTCTCTTATTTTCTTATTCTCTCTACCTTTAGAACATTGTCGTCAACATTAGAGATGAAGTTGGAGTGCTGGAATCAAGGGGGCCAAATGTTTGTAGATCGTGATCTTCGTAAACCTCTCTTCTCATTTTTTTTATTTTCTCATCCTCTCATTCTCTTATTTTCTTATTCTCTCTACCTTTAGAACATTGTCGTCAACATTAGAGATGAAGTTGGAGTGCTGGAATCAAGGGGACCAAAATGTTTATATATATCGTGACCTACGTAAACTTTTCTCCCTCGGGGAGGGAACGATGTGCCACACACATACGTGCGCGCGCTTATGTATTGTAACACAAACAAACAAACAAATAATAATTGTTGTTTTTTTTTTTTAGGATCCCTGGCCCCTATATAACCTCACCGGGGGTGCATGGCGGCGACGAAATCATCACGAGTTTAGATTTGTACTGTGAATGTTGTCAAAAATTTAATCAATATTGTTTATTCTCGATGCTAGAATCTTACATAAATTATTCTCTAAAAACAAAAATCGATAATCCTATGCCAAACCCCCCCAAGGCATTCAGGCAATTTCTAATGTTCGCGTGGATAGCCACGCTCGGTAAAATTTTTCCTGTTCCTGTGAAGCAATTGTGTTTCGTTGCCCAATGTAACATTTTCATCACGGACCAAACTATCCACGACAACCCCTCCCCGAACCTATTCACCTTGCATTTTTTCGCCCAAAGAGATTTTATTTTTTTTCAGTTTTCCCACGGTTCTGAATAAAGAATCCATCACATCCCTGATAACAATAGAATCAGAGGGGGATGTGGCGGAAGCAAACACAGCAGCATCTTCTGTTTTTGAGTTTTATACTGGGAATTATTTGTTTCACACACCACACCCTGACGGGGCGTGGAATAGATGACGAGGGGGAAATAATCGACAATACATACATGGGTGGAACTATCAACGTCCTGTTTATTGTTATTTGTCCCCCACAGGATATTGTGCGCATCACAAAATCTTTTGTTAAAAAAATATAGCATGAGCGCTATAGTCAACAAGAGTTTTTATTTACTAGAACATTGACTATAGCGCTTATTGTGTTTTCACCAAAAAGAGTCGCGTGGAGTAGGAAGGAGGGAAGGAGAAAAAAAAAGAGGAGTTTCTATATAACGTACCAGTTTCTTCTTTTGTACATTATTATCATAGTGAACGTCAATCGTGGCAGTTCAGTATTCTTAATTGTTTATCTGGTAGTATACATATATATCATCGTGGAAGTTTTAGTGAGCTACAAGTTTATTTTGAAGTTTCTCTATCTCTCTTAAAAAGTGAACGTCAATCGTGGCAGTTCAGTATTCTTAATTGTTTATCTGGCAGTATACATATATATCATCGTGGAAGTTTTAGTGAGCTACAAGTTTTTATTTTGAAGTCTCTCTCTCTATCCCTGTTGAAAGGTAAGTTTTTATTTTCATGATATATTAATATTTTTTGTTTTGCGTCTGACACACACATATTCAGAGGAGGCATAAAAAATTGACACACACTTACATGTCGTATATTTTTAACCCCCTACAACAGTGCACACACACATACATACATACATACATACTGTTCGCGTCTAATATATATGTGGAAGGAAAAAATATCTAGCATTTTTCAATTTTTTTTTCCTTCTGTTTCAGTGTGTTTTCCACTACCATTACTACAACCCCCAAAAAAAAATTTCTCTGTATATATATAAATAACAGAGAGAAAAAATGGAACCGCAACCAGGTCCCTCCGGTCTTTGCGTTAAAGTGGCATGTCGCAACTGCGGAATATCAATTTCTAAACGTAATATTGCTAGACATTTGAAAAAATGTCGTCGACCGGATCATGATGATGTAGCCCCGCCGGCAAAAAAATCTCGCACTGATGGGGATGAATGCGGTGCTTTGAATAAAAGTGCACGCATCATGACCTATAAATCTGGAAGCGACAAAAAATGTGACTCAAGCATCTTCCTCGACAACGTGAAATCTCTGGTAGTCGATAAATTACGTGATTGCCTCGCCAATGTTGCAATTAAAATTCATCTCGTCTTGACCTTGCTGTATGAGAAAGTTGTCTCGTCCGAGTCAAGTACTTTTAGCTTTTACGTAGGGTGTGAAAGCTTACACGATGACAATAACGAGAATCTTGACGAGATAGTGACACAGCTATTTGAGCACTTGACACAAAAACAAGAAGAGTTTGAAGGTAGAGGAAGTGGATGGAGTCTTTGCGGTCACAACCACATGTTAGAACTTCGAGTCTGCAATTTCAAACCATTACGCAGCACTCAAAAAAAAACAAAAAAACAAAAAAAGCAAAATGCAGTGTTGAACATACAAAGTAATGATCAGAAGAGTTTCCTATGGTCTGTCATCGCTGCATTACACCCAGCAAATAATAACCCCCAACGTCTGTCCAATTACAGAGGATACGAGGGAAGATACGAGAATATGATGAGAGGAATTTCCTATCCTGTGCCCCTGAATAAGATCAATCAAATTTTAAAAAACTATAGAGAGGAAAAAAAAGAAGATATTGATATTTCTGTCTTTGGGGTTGACGATTCCGGCAATATTCGTGTCTTAAGACCTGCTAGAACCCAGAATAATGTAATTCGACTCTTGCTTGTAGATGGCCGTTACAGTTTAATTCGGAATTTCTCAGGATTAGTAGGAAGACAGATCAGCAAGGATCACGATAAGATCGAAATTTGCGATCGATGCTTGAGAATTTTTCGTGTGGGAAAGAAGATGAAAGAACAGCACAAGTGTTTTGGCTCCGTGAATGCAGAACCCGAAGATGTCATGCCGGAACCCGGAACCAAGATGAAATTTCACAAACACCAGGCTCTTCTCCACCATCCCGTCGTCCTTTATGCCGACTTTGAAAGCTTCCAAGTTCCCATGACGTCTTGCGACCCTAATCCCTCTACCTCAAGCACGACCCAAATTTTTCACCACGAGCCTTGCAGTTTCTCCATCTACGGAGAAAAATTGAATGATGTCATCTTGTATTGCGGACCTGATGCGGCAAAACATTTTGTTGAGAAGATAGCGGAATGCGCGAGAAAACTTGCACCCAGCCTGAAAGGCTCTTACGTTTCTCCACCTGCTCTCACAACAGAACAACAACAGAGACATGACGCGGCGACAAGATGCGAGGAGTGTAACCAGACTTTCACCGCCGAAAATTACAAGGTCGTCCACCATAACCACCAGAATGGGTTATTTCTAAGCACCATCTGTAATTCGTGCAATCTCAAGATTAAGGAGTCGCATTTTGTTGCCGTGTTTCTGCACTACACGGAGAAGTACGACACGCATCTCTTCGTCAAAGAGCTCCACAACATAACTTCTCGAATCAGTATTATTCCGAGAACGAGCGAGAAGTATATTACAGTGAGAGTGTGGATCCCTCTCGAAGAAGGAAAAAGTGTGGAAGTGCGAATCCTGGACTCTTACAATTTCCTGTCCTCCAGCCTCGCAAGCCTTGCATCTCAACTTGGCGACGAAGATCTTGTGGCCACCAAGCAAAAATGTTTTTCGGGGAGAGATGAGAATTTGAATCTGTTGCGTCGCAAGGGCGTCTACCCCTACGAGTACGTCAACAATTTCGACAAATTTGACGAGACGGAACTTCCACCCCGGGAGGCATTTTATTCTTCTCTCACGGAGGACGTCTGTTCCGAAGAGGACTACGAACATGCTCGTAGTGTGTGGACGGCATTCAATTGCCAAACTTTTCGTGATTATCACGATCTTTATCTGAAATTGGACGTGACACTTCTGATGGATATTTTCGAATCATTTCGTAAGAGATGCATCACGATATACAAGTTGGATCCTGCGTATTTCTTCACCACGCCGGGATTGACTTGGGAATCGATGATGAAATACACTAACGTGGAACTGGGCCTTATCGCAGAGAAGGAACAGTATGTTTTCATGGAGAGTGCGATACGCGGTGGCATCGTCCAATGTCCCCGACGCCATGCTCAGGCAAACAATCCTCATACGCCTAGTTACAATGCATCAAAGCCCAACACCTATATTGTCTACTGGGATGTCAACAACCTGTACGGCCACTCCATGTCTCAGTGTCTTCCCATCAGCGACTACGCGTGGATGACCGAAGAGGAACTCTCCTGCGAGGATTTTCTCAACTGGAGCGAAGATAACGAATGGGGTTGTTTCTTGGAAGTGGATCTCGATTATCCCGAAACACTTCACGAGAAACATCATGGATTGGCCCTGGCCCCCACCAAGGAGAAGCCACCTGGAGGATCGGAGCCAAAACTCATACTAAGCATGGAGAACAAGCGGAATTACGTTCTGCACTACCGACTCCTCCAATTTTACATAAGTCACGGCTTGCAGTTGAAGAAAATTCATAGAGGATTGAAGTTCCAACAGAGCAAGTGGCTCGAAGCGTACATAGCCGAGAACACGCGCCGCAGAGCGCAATCGACATCGCCTGCAGACAAGGATCTGTACAAACTGTTCAATAACGCCATCTACGGCAAGACGATGGAGAACGTGCGTAATTACATCGACGCAACGTTGGTCACGGACGAAAAGAAATTTGAGAAGATCGTCGCGTCCCCCTACTTCAAAAACTTCACTATTTTCGACGAGAATCTAGTATTCGTCGAGAGGAACAAGAAGCAAGTGATGCTCAACAAGCCGATTGCCATAGGTGCCACTGTCCTTGAACTATCAAAATTGCACATGTACCAATCGTACTACGATCAGTTTCAACCTTTTTATGGAGATAACATCCAAATATGTTACATTGACACGGATAGCTTCATTTTTCTAATCCAAACACCAAGCCTCGAACATAATCTGACTAAGATGAAGCATCTGTTTGATTTTAGCAACTTACCATCAGGCCATTACTTACATTCGGCAGAAAACAAAATGACGATTGGAAAATACAAAGATGAAGTTGGCGGGGAGTACATCAGCGAATTTGCGGGGCTTCGTGCCAAAATGTACTGTGTAAAGATTACAGAAGAAAAAGAGATCAAGAAGGCGAAGGGGGTGGGAAAAATAAGTACCAGCAAATTTAGCATGCAAGACTACAAAGAATGCCTTTTTCATGGTAAAAGGCAACTCAGCACCGATCATCGCATTGCAAGTAAATTGCATGATGTGTACACGACGCGCGTAACCAAAGTAGCATTGGATGCAACGGACAACAAGTTACGTGTTCTCGATTGTCAAACCCACACGCGAGAGTGGGGGCACTACAATAAAAGTGATAAATGTGACGCGTGTTAACCGTAACCTCATAGCCATGAAGTCCGCTGTGTTTTTGAAGAAGAATAGCAGACGGAGGGAAAGAATGAAAGTGGGAGCCCTCGGGCGATGAAAAATAAAAGTTGAATTTAATGAGCCTCAGTTTGGAGCGGGCTTAACAACTTAATAACAGGTTGCAACTTTTCATCGCCCGAGGGCTCCCACTTTCATTCTCTTCCTCTGTCTGCTTTTGAAGAATAGGAAAAGACACAGCGTGTTAAAATAACTAACAGGGACAATGAATCTTTTTGGTTTTCGCAAAGAAAACAAGATGGACACTCCTTCACCGAATTCTAATAACCTCTTACCTTCCGTGTTATCTAAACTCAATGGTCTACTAATTGTACATCTTAATAGTATATGGACGGAAATAAATAACGATGTGGGCAAGATGTTTTATGTTTTTAATAACAATTTACATTTCTATGAAATTCCGATCGACGGGAAACTTCAAATCACCGTGAATCCGGAAAACGCAGGCGAAATCAAAATTTCTACCGGCAAGAACATTTTTCGAATCAAGCACGACAAGATGCTTTCTAACATTACGTACGATGTGTCTGCAGGAGATTATCTTTACGTGGAACTCCTCGGAGACTACGACAAACTTATTCCTCTATTCGTAGAATTACGAATCGTCTATCCTATTATAAATAACCGTTAACCAAAAATGCCTAACGACATTTTCGGCAATACCAAGCGTGTGGACCATGCAGAAGAGATTCTCATGTTGGACATTCGAGTTAAGAAGTTGAGGACCGATTTGATCGCTTTGCAGGAAACCTTAAACAAAAGTTTAGAGTCGGAAATCGCTACGCTCCAAACGCAATGTCTCGACCCTATTCTGAAAATCGATTCCGAACTAAAAACGCTGATAAAAAATTATGTCGACGTACCTTCTTACGACAGCGTTCAAAATATACAGTTGAACGTGGATTCGCTTCAAAATGATTTGGCCAAATTACAACAATTTCAATCGAAAAATGAAGATTTGGAAAAATTGAAACTCGAAATCGAAGAACGAACTTCCGCAATAGAAAAGAATTTCTCTGAACTTCAAACTGTGGTGAATGATATAGACGCAGAACGCTTGCATGTCGTCGTTTCCAAATTACAAGAAGAATTCACCAGCACGTTAGAAGAAATTAAATCCAAGTTGCAGACTTTGGAAGATACAATGACGAACCTACCATCGTCGGACGAACTGCAGGTCATCGGTAAAAGCGTCGCGAACATAAAAATTCAACTGGAGGCTTATCAAGATTTCGAACACATTCAAACCACCATCGCTACGCTTCAGGCGTCTCTGGAGTTGATCAACGAAGAAATTAAAAATATTCACGCTGAAGCAAGTGTGTTGACGAGTATTCAGGACACGTTAAGCACAGTTCAGCAGAAGATCCAATATTTGGAAAATTTGAATGTCGAATCCAATCTTCCTCATTTTCATCACGTACTGGACAACATACAGGGTGACTTGGAATCGTTACGAACAAGCGTGCCTTCGAGCGAAGATTTGGAAAAATTGAAAACGGCGGTGACGGCACTATCCGATTCGAGTGACATCAAAAGTTCGTTGAGCGATCTCGAGAGTAAAGTGGCCAATCTCCCTACCTCCAAAGAATTACACGCTTTGAAAAGAAACATATCACGTATGCTGAAACGACTGGAAACGGAAACGACGAACGTGGAACAGATTCGAGACGAACTTGCTTCGCTGGTGTCGACGCTACCCACTTCGCAGAGCGTCGCCGATCTTCACATGCAGTTTACAGAGATGCGAAGCATCGTGAACGATCTTACCGAGAAGAGCTCGAAATTGAATCAAGTCGAGAACCTTCAGAACATTGTGGTCAACATCAGAGATCAAGTTGGAGTGCTGGAATCAACGCAGGAATCAACGCTGGCCTCTTTCGGTGCCAAGTTGCAAGAACTCAACGAAAGCTACAAGCAGTTGAACGTGGAAGTGAAAATCAAACCGTCATTTTCTACCGTAACGGATACCATAGTCGAGCATTTGTTGCCCGTACAAAACACGCTGGGTCAGCTTCACAGCAACCTCGTTAGCGTCGATACTAAATTCGCTAAACTGCATTCTCTGCAAGCCATCGAAATCAACAGCGTACCCAATCAACAGAGAATCTCCACGTTCGTCGAAGGTAACAAACTGTACATGTTGCATCCTTATCATCCGTATTACAAGTTTCTCCTCGGTGGCACGATTCAGATAAACGAATTTTCGTACTGGTCTCACGGTAGAAAAGCTAGCGTTCCCACCATGACTTTGATATCGAATCGTGGTGTCCAGAAAGCAGGAAATATTCCTCTGGCACGTTGGAACGAAACGCGCAACATATATGAAATACACGAAGACGAAGATCTCACCGTTTTCGACGTGAGTGCCGGCGATAAGCTGATCATTCAAAACACGAGCGAAGTGCCACCCTCTTTGAATCCCATCACGCTTGTGCTTCTCTTCAAACGTAATCTCTAAAAATAATAAAAATGTCTAGGCAAGCTATCGTCCAAGAATTGCATAAACCTGCGCGCCGCAACTACAAACGTTTGGCCGTGGTAACCAAGGGAATTGACGACCTCTGGGAAAGTGACCTCGTGGAGATGAGTAGCGGCAAGTTAAAAAACGTACATAAATTGAACAAAGACAACAAGTACCTCCTCACCGTCATAGACACGTTTTCGAAATTCGCATGGGCCCTACCTTTGAAGGCGAAAACGGGAACATGCGTCACGGAAGCATTCAAGACAATTTTTCGCGAAAGCGGTGGCAGACAACCACGGTTTCTGCACACGGACAAAGGGAAGGAATTTTACAATGCCGTATTCCAAAAGTTTATTCGGAAACACAACGTTCAACATTACTCGACCTTCAGTGACGTCAAGGCCAGCATCGTGGAAAGATTCAATCGCACTCTGAAATCGCGCATGTGGTCACGCTTCACGCTTCAGGGAAGCTACAAGTGGGTCACTATTCTTCCGGAACTTGTTAACGACTATAATCACACACGGCACGGAACGATAGGCATGAAGCCAGCTGACGTTACCAAGTCTGACGAGCAACGTTTAATTTCTAGCGTTTACTGTCCGAAATACACGCCCACGACAAAAAAAGCTAAATACAAAATTGGAGAACAGGTGAGGGTTAGTAAATTGAAGCGAACGTTCGACAGGGGTTTCACACGAAACTGGAGTACTGAACTTTTTACCGTGGTTCGAGTTCTACCCGGGAACCGTCACACGTATATAATAAAGGACAGTGGCGGTGAAATTTTATTGGGGCGCTTCTATGAAGAGGAACTCTCTAAAACTAAATACCCCGACACGTACCTTATTGAAAAAGTTTTGCGCAAGAGAGGCAACAAACTTTTGGTGAAATGGCTGGGACTTCCGGAAACAAGTTGGATCGATTCAAACGAAGTGATTCTATGAGTACGTGGAATGTTGTGAAACGTTTACCTAATTCGGAAAATAGAAGGAAGAAAAAGAACGGCGAATTGCTTCCCGACAGCATCCGCTGTCTCATCGTAGGTCCTTCGGGGTGTGGGAAAACAACACTGCTCGTGGACAATTTTCTCCTCGCACCGAATTGGTTAGATTGGAAGAACAGGTACCTGTACGTGTTCTCGAAAAGTTTGGAGCAATCCAAATACCAGCAACTGATGAAACTGTACGATGGTCTGGACATTGCAACGTTCGCCTCGGAAATAAAACCACTTGACGATTGTCGTGAAAATTCAGTCGTTGTGTTCGACGACGCCATCCTGGAAAATCAAAATGAAATTCGCAACTTTTTCACGCAAGGTCGTCACAAAGGAATGGATTGCTTTTACCTAGCTCAAACGTTTTCCAAAATTCCAAAACAGTTAGTACGGGACAATGCTAATTTCATATGTTTGTTTCGTCAAGATCACACCAACCTCAAGCACGCGTACGATGACTACGTAGGGGGAGACATGAACTACAATCAATTTTCGGAAGGCTGCTCTTCTTGCTGGAACGGTGACGATTTCGGATTCGTGACGATCGACATGACGAGGAAACCCAACGACGGAAAATACAGAAACAAAATCAACGACTTTCTAAACGTTGCAACGTTGTGAGAAACGACGTATATAAATAACGTCATGACGAAACGAAAAATTGAAGACGAAAATCTCAAGCTTCGCGATTACCTCGCGAAACGCTTCAAAGGTTGGAAATCCGAAAATCGCGGATTCTACGAAGAGAAGAAACGTCAGGATCAACCTGTGATTGATGCCATCAGCGGTCTAGGTAAAGAAATTAAAAGTGTCACGGAACAAAATAAAAATTTGATCAATGAACTCGTACCGCTCGCAGCTAAAAGTTATGCTGTACCCACGCCTATTTCAAGCATTCCTTCGACGCCGTTCGAACTGAAGGATGCACCGGCACGACGTCGAGCCATAGGCAGCACGTCGTCGTCTTCGGATAAAATCGAGTTGGGACCTTTGGCACGAGACTACCTGAGCACGGGGAAGTTCGACAAGGATGAAGTGTTCGGATTGTATCCCAGCATGGAAACCAACGAAGGCGGCGGTGTGGTGTGGAAGATTGGGAAATCGAAGGTGACCTTCGAAGGCAACGACATTAAAATCAATTTAGGCGACAAGGATAGTTGGAGCAGGTATCCGGGTACGGTGGGACTGTGGGAACTTGTTGCCAAAAAGCAGCCGAAAGATTATACCGACGAAGATTACCAAAGTTACAAGGAAATTCTGATCATGACGGATGCCTTGTACCAAAACAACGACGCCTCGCAGAATAGGGTGAAATCGAGCAGCGGCGAGAAGTACAGGAATCTCATCAAACCGATTTGGAACCAGGTTAAAACAGGCAGCGGCGTCAAACGCTACAACACGTTACCCAAAGAATTCGTTTGGGTGGACGACGTTAGGAAACTCGTGGACCGATTGTTGGTGATAGCCGGCGAAGAGAATGCAGGCAACCGTAATTTCTACAACGAGAAGGTTGGCATCGTGGACATGATCAGCACGAAACTTTCCAACTTCATCGTTAACGACGACAAGGGCATAGGTTACCTCATCAAAATCATCAACACGCTGCCTCCGAAATTTTGGAACGTGGCCGAAGGAAAGGGACTCGTAAACGACATCATCAACAAGTTACCTTTCGAGATGCATCTACCTGGCTACCAGTACTGCGGACCGGGTACCAAACTTGAGAAAAGATTGGAGAGAGGAGACAAGGGTGTGAATCCGTTGGACGCCGCATGCAAAGATCACGACATTGCCTACAACACCACGCAGACGGATCTGGATGCACGTCACGAAGCAGACAGAAAGTTAGAGCATGCAGCTTTCGAAAGATTCGTGAGCAGAGACGCATCGTTGGGTGAACGGGTCGCCGCACTAGGCACCACCATTGCCATGAACACAAAACAAAAATTGGGGTGGGGTATATAAATAACATACAGTAAAAAAAACAACATGTCTCACATAACCGATTTGCCACCCGAGCTACTATCTAAAATATTCAAAAAGGTAGTTAACGGAGATGTTAATAAACTTGTGATCATAGCAAAAACAACGCCGGAATTTCGCATCCCTTGTGAAATGGTTCTCAAGGACCTTCTTCGGAAGATCAGCGGCCTGAGGTGCGATGATCTCAACATTCTGCTTTCGGCTGCAGGGGAGAAATTAAACGATAGGTTGGACGAACTGCACGAGGCAATGCAGGGAAGAAGACGGTATACTAATGATTGGTACAAGTCTATGCAGGAGAGGGAAGATATCACTACGCACATCCTCGCGTTTTCCGAAGCACGAACTTTCTTCCTCTGTTAAAAAAAATAATAATATATATACGCGTCAAAAAAACTTGATATATAAATAACACACATCGCAAAAAAAATAATCTTCGGTATATATAAATAACACACATCGTGAAAAAACACAATTAAATTTCTCTAACACACACACTGAAATTTTTCTCTTCTTCTATATGACAACTGAAAAAATGAGTGAGCTCCAAGCATTAAAACAAATGCTAAATTTGTCATTTGAGTATGTAAAAATTCGGGAATTGGAAGTCGACAAATCTTACACGATAACTTCCGGTTCAATCGTTTCTACCCAGTATGGCCCTAAGGTACGCCTGTTGCTCAACGCACAATACAGTCTATTTTTACCAGATCGATACGCTAACATGTTATCGGACGAGAAGCTATCTATTTTAATCGAGAACAAAACTCGAATCGTGTACAAGGGGACAAAAGAACTTCTTGGCAAGAAAACAAAGCACGTAATAGAATTTGTGTAACGACTGCGAGGCCTTAAAAATATATAAATAACATACCGTAAAAAACTACACAAGAAAAAATCTCAGAATATATATAAATAACATACCGTGAAAATAACACATAGAGCATCAACATGAAGCCCAAGGGTGTCGTGTACCAGATACCATATTCGAATCTAAAAAATCTAGGTACCCTTGATGGGTTACTCACCAAGAAACAACGCGAGAAGAAACGTTCTTGCTTGTCGAAAGGACATGGAATAAAATTGCTGCTCAGCACACCTCAATTGAAAAGGTTGCAACGTTCGCGGAAACAGCAAAAGATCGGAGGTTTCATATTCAGCATCCCGGCCATCCTGGCAGCATTGGGGGCCGTTGGAAGTTTGGCCGGCGGAAGTGCCGCCATTGCGAAAACCGTCATCGACTCGAAGAAGAACAAGGCGAAATTGGAAGAACAGAAACGTCACAACCTGGCCATGGAGAAGAAGGGGAAAGGCATAACCAAAAAACAAAAAAGCAACCTCGATGCTTTGAAGAAATATAAAAAAAAGAAACAGAAGCACTCACCAACCGAGACATTGAATCTCTGATCGAACCGTTACGAATCAAACACTTCAGAGGAGTTTTCATGTCCGACTCGCTACCTTCAAGCGTCAAAAGAAGAGAATGCGGAGTAGTCAACTTGGACGGTCAAGAAAATCCAGGCACGCATTGGATATGTTACCACAAAAACAATAATGATAAAACATTTGTTTTCGATTCTTTCGGAGGTGTTCCACCTACAAATTTAGTTCATTATCTGAAAACAAACAAAACCTCCATATACTACAACGACGAACGCATTCAAGATTTCGGAGACGTGAACTGCGGTCATCTCTGCCTCTCCGTGCTCGCCTTTCTCTCTAAAATAAATAACCCTACGATCGAGGATTTCCAGAAAGCATTGTGGAACCTCAAACAGCATCACTAGGATGGGTGTGTTCCATCTCACGAGCGAATCTTCAATTTTGAAACTCACGCTGCACGACGACATCGTCTATCCTAAATCCGTGGCTCTGCGTGCGTTCTATAGCATGTACCTCATACCTAACGTCACCCAGCACAACAACAAAATTAGCGTCGGAAGCGAACACATCGTCGTCACGCCAGGACAATACAATCTTTCCACTTTGCAAGCTCAATTACCCAAAGGCACGTACCTTTCTCAAAATTCGGTCACGCACAGAGTGGAAATCCTATCCGCGACGGAGACCGTGGACCTGGGCACCATAGGAGAACTTTTAGGTTTCGAGAACGACACAAAACTCGAAGCTGGCATCAAGCACGTGGCAACCAACATTCCTAAATTCTTGGCCATAGAAACTTTGAACGTACACTGCAACGTGGCGGAAGGTATGATCACGAAATCCTCGGACGGATTATTAGGAAGTCACAAGCAGACGGGAATCATAGCCACTTTCAAACCAAGTTCCGAATTCATGGAACCGATCATCTACACGCCCTCTTCGCCGATCTATTTTCCAGTATGTCGCAACCGCATAGACGACATAGAGTTGGTGGTGACGAACGAGAAAGGAGACGTGGTGGATTTCGCAGGTGCAACGACTACTGCCATCGTGGAGATCAACGTATAATAAATAACCATACATGTAAAATGGAGCAAATCGAAAGTTACGAATTGCAATCTTTCCCTCCTAACCGTCGCACGTTCGCCAATCTCAACGAGGCGAACAGGGAGATCGAATACGACGTGGACATAGGCGATGGGTTTATTCATCCTCACAGAGCAGACCTCTACCTTCAATTCGACGTGGTGAAGAAAGAAAGCGGAGACGCGTTTCCCGCAGCAGCAAACTTGATACTCGTGGACAACTTCGTGCCTCACCTGTTCTCGCAGGTGGAGGTGAGGAAACACAACACCGTCATCGAGAGAATAGATTATCCAGGCATCACGTCGACGGCAGTGGGAACGTTGAAATTATCTAAAACGGACGCAGCGTACTATCAAGCGGGAGGATTCGAAGCCGGGACCAAAATATCGACGAGAAGTCACACGGTGCTCTTTCCCATGCGTCTGCTTCCGGGATTCTTCTCCGATTACAAGGAGATCATGTGGAAGGGAGGACTGAGAGTCACGTTTCGAAGAGCGGCCAACGACAACGACGCACTGATGCGATACGCTACTTTGGGCCCGGACGGCACCACGCCGATAGCCAACACTTTACCCGAAGCAGCGAAATGCGTCATCCGAAGCATGGAATTGAGAATGCCGGTGGTGGAATACGAAACGAACTACGCCCTCAAGTACAAAGCGGAGATCTTGAAAAGTCCGCAGGTACCGATTCACTTTCACGGTTACCAGTGCGTGCAAAAGATGGCGTCCGGAAGTCACATGGAATTCGACGTGACGACGCAGTTCAACAACATACAGTTCGACATGCCAGATTTCGTCGTAGTGCTCTTTCAGACCGGGAGGGACAAAAATCAGGAAAAAGATTCCAGCAAATTCGACGACTGCAAGATCAAGAACATTTATCTGAAGAATGGACGCAATGAAGTGTTCCCGCGCGAGAATTACAACCTCGACATGACCAAAGACGATTATCTCAAACTTTACGAAGCGTTTTCGGCTTACAAACGCGTGACCGAGGGAAGTGTGGACATGTACTACACGCCCAGCGAATTCAAAGCACGGAGACCCATGGCCGTCATCAACACATCTAAGAGAAAGCAGGTGGTGGTCAACGATCGAACCAACATCAAGATCGTCTGCGAGTTCCATGATGCCTTGCCCGAGGATACCCTATGCAGTGTCATCCTGATTGCAGAGAAGTCCTTCGCCTACGACGTGAAGAACGAGAGGGTCACAGAGCAGTTTTAACAAGTTTTTTAACATCTTTTCTTGCACAATAAGAAATTTTCTGCACTAGCACAATCAGTTACAATGGCACAATACGAATTTCACTAGTTCAGATCAGTTACAAATGTCAATTTCATTAATTATCACTCACAATATCTTTTTGCACTATAGCACGAAACAATCAGAAAATTTGCACAAAAAAATTTGTTGTTGTTTTTACACGTGAAAATTAACAATAAAATTTCTTTTTTATCGTTTCAGATGCTGTCGAAACATCAAAAACATATACACACACTAAAAAAATAAGCATGCAACTTTATTTGTAACACACACATACATTCTCCATTTTTATTAAGAAAATATTATAATAAACATAATCATTTTTATCTATCTCATAATAAAACTCTATATCCAAAAATATCACAACATTAAATAACACTAGAGTCGTTAGTACACGTTGCATGCATTACGGAGGTCCTCTGTAGGGTTTCATGGAAGTTTGGGGGAAAAAAAAAACACGTGAAACTCTACAGAGGTGCGGTAATCTATAACCGCAGCCATTAGAAAACTTTTACATTTTTGGTTGGGCACCACGCACCCTGGCGAGGTTATAGGGGCCAGGCATCCTAAAAAAACAACAATTATTATTTGTTTGTTTGTTTGTGTTACAATACATAAGCGCGCGCACGTATGTGTGTGGCACATCGTTCCCTCCCCGAGGGAGAAAAGTTTACGTAGGTCACGATATATATAAACATTTTGGTCCCCTTGATTCCAGCACTCCAACTTCATCTCTAATGTTGACGACAATGTTCTAAAGGTAGAGAGAATAAGAAAATAAGAGAATGAGAGGATGAGAAAATAAAAAAAATGAGAAGAGAGGTTTACGAAGATCACGATCTACAAACATTTGGCCCCCTTGATTCCAGCACTCCAACTTCATCTCTAATGTTGACGACAATGTTCTAAAGGTAGAGAGAATAAGAAAATAAGAGAATGAGAGGATGAGAAAATAAAAAAAATAAGAAGAGAGGTTTACGAAGATCACGATCTACAAACATTTGGTCCTTAAAAAATGAGAAGATGAGAAGATGAGAAAATGAGAAAATAAGAAGATGAGAAGATGAGAAAATAAGAAGATGAGAAAATGGGAAAATGAGAAAATGAGAAAATAAGAAAATAAGAAGATGAGAAGAGGAGAGGAGGAGGAGGAGGAGGAGGAGGAGAGCTCCTCTTTCACTCATCACTGCCTTTTTGCCCCCGTGAAACGTCGTTAGCGTAATAAATGAGGCACGGAACGGGGAGAGAAAATGAGTTTTTCAACTTTTTGTGGTCGTTTGGTCAAGAACTCAGAGTTGTTTTCAGATGCATATTTTACTACTACTTCCCTCGTCCTTTCTCTTGCCCACATGTGTGCTGAGTGCCACTTCACAACCTCGGCTTTTAACATAGGTAAGGAGACAGATGTTGATTTCAGCTACGGTAAGGGGGCGGGCTACGTATTATGTGACGGGTGCAAAATTGCCTAAATGCTGACGCACTACAATTTGAATTCAACCATCAGTCAAATCAAAAGCTAAGAATGAGGAAGAGATGAAATGAGGTTAAATATATCCAACCATTTTCTTAAACAAACGGATGGTAAAAATTATTATATGTCGTCAATCTCACGTTCCTTAACCCAAGTAGAAACTGAAATTCCGGCAAATCAACATACACCGGAATTGTGTATTCAGAAATTGTCTCCAAAATTGCGTACAACGTCACAATTTTTACACACAAGGTGTTGTCCAAAAATTATTACCATATACAGCATGTGCACCAATCTGACATCATATCCTTCAGGCTTTTTAGTATTCTGAAAGAATCACAAGACATTACAAGATGGAGTATATTTGCAACAATGGAGGAATAATATATACAGTATTACGTATGCAAATGAACGGATCATACATGTTGCATTTGGAAGTGGGTCCTCTGGCCAGTTCATTTAGTGAGGAGCTCTGTCTCCCTGTAGAGATAATAATTAAAATCTGGCTACTTCTAGGTGTTTAAACTCCTCTCACTTAGTCTCTCCATTTCACTTATATCCGAATGAGCACGCGTCCCCTGTTCATCACTTATGTTGCCAGATTGTCGGGAATGAAATCCAGATGTTCCACGTGGAACCCTAATACATGGAATGTTCAATGAGGTCATTGACCAGTTGCACATAATTTGGTTACTTCGTATTTCTCAAGAAGTCAGTACACACAGCAGCAAATGAATTTGATTCTGCTGATTCAACAGAGCTCATTGCTGATTTGAATTCCTTGACAATTAATTACAAGTAGTGTGATTTACATTTAATTATAACAGGTTATGTGCATATTAAGTTCGTTACATGTCCTTATTTCATTAAAATTAAATATAAAATTAATTAAATTACGTTATGAAATGTGAATTATGTTGAGGTACGTCAAAAAGCTAACCAGTTAGCCTTGGATTCGTCTGAATTTTTCTGCTCCACTCTTTGGTAAATTTCTACGATGTACAGTCACGGGAATATCTGGGTTGTAACAATCCCATAGACTCTCAGAAGAATCGCTACAACCCAGGAGTGTCCGCGACTGTACATCTCCTGTGAGTGCAAATTCATAAGGAAAGATTTCTTTGTAATGCGGCTTCTTCAATCATATTTGGTTCATAAGTCAAGATTATATAACCATGCGACTTCTTCAAATATAGCAAGCGGATATTTAATTGGTTATTTATAAATAGACCCCATAATATTTTGCTTATTTTAAGTGAACATTTAATGTAATAATGAATACTCAGAAACAACTCAGTTTCTTGGAAGATTCGTAGCGTCGAAATGACGCATGAAGTAATAAAGAAAAGTTTGCCGAAACTAGCTGATACAATGTAATTCTGTGACGGATGCCTGTTTTCAATTCTCGAAACGAGAAAGATACGAGAATGTATAAACCGAGACGAGACCGAGGAAGATAGAGTTTACAACTGGACAAGACAGATTCTCTCACGCTCCCTGATGACGGAATGTAACTTTCCATTTTCAGCACATCTAGAGAAGCCAGGAGCTTCTGTAAGGGATGCTAAGCACCTACGCAGTTTAGGGAGGAAAACTCTGTCTGTTCTAGCTGTGGTTGTTCTCGGGCGGAAATTCTTCCTCTATCTGCATAAGCAGCTCTGGGGCTCACCTAGCCACCACCAATTAGTTGGTGTCCTTGTCAAATCCTGATATTAAAGGTGACTCGGAGCCTGTCTCCAATATAGTAGATATCAAGAATGTATGGAGCACTACCTCCACCTCACACTCCCTACATGTCTTCATGAAACGGTCTAATGAACTCATTCACCTTTAAGTCGTTTGGAAGGCAGACAGTTGGTTGATTGATTGATTTGAGAATTTCTTTGGATGCATCAGCACTGAGGCTACTTGCACAGTCATTTAGTACTAGAGTAAGCTTCTTCCAAAAGAGATATACTGCAATCGAAAGACAAACACGACTCGGTTCTCGTGCTAGGAACAACACAGATGATTTTCTTGTGTCGGTATTATTCTTAGAATTTTTATGGTAGTATTATTACAGTCCGCTCTTCAGTCACTTGTAAAGATGGCGGCACACATAGCGTTGAGATATTAATTCACCAGAGAATTGGAGTCTGAAACCAGTGGCGGCGCCAAGAGAAGGTGACTGCGGGGGAGCGAGAAAATATTGAAGGGGGAAAGTTACATTCAAAAGCCTGAAAACACACCACACGCATGCAACCCTCCCCCCACCACACACACACAAACAAGAGACACGTATTATTTCAACAGTTATATTTCCTCAATCACATGAAACAACATTTCATTTTATATAACGTAACTAATAATAAATTTTATTCCTAAGCGATATTAACATGACATAAAAAAAGAATACAACATTAGCATCAGCATTAATGTATTTAGTTCGTTCAATATTAATTGGCACTCCCCCTATAACTCCTGCAAAGTAGCAGTGTGAAATGTGTGTCGATTACTGCGTGAAGATAGACGATAGTACTGTCTACCGCCACCAGATGGTGTTGCTGCTTCCCATAGGTAGCGCGTAGCAGCAGCATTTGTTCCGGCATGCCAGTACGCTGGTGGACGGAGATCCGACAACATGGAAGCAGACACGCATGGGCAACGGTGGACAGTGTGGTTTCTCTTAAGAGAAGGAGTGACTGCTTCAGACATCCACAAGAGGTTAGTAGTCATATGTGGGGAGACAGCCAAGTCGCAGATCCGTGTTTCGGTGGGTAGCAGAGTTCAAAGACAGCAGGGACTGTGCGGAAAAACGCAAAAGCACTGGGCATCCAGCAACTGCAAGTAAAGCAAACAATGCTCAGCGTGTCAATGACTTGATAATGACGAACAGACGCATGACGTTTGATGAACTACAGACGGCAACAGGTTTATCACGGGTAACCCTCCACACCATCATCCATGAGGATTTTAAGATGAAGAATGTGTGTGCCCAATGAGTGCTCCATTCCTTCACCAGAGCGCAGAAACAGCAGCATGTGGAGATATGCGAACCGTTGGTACAACAGTACAGTGCAGATCCAGCGGAGTTCTTTGAGCGTCTGGTCACCGTCGACGAGTCATGGTTCTTCCACGAGACTCCAGAAAAAAAACGCCAGTCTATGGAGTGGAGGCATACTTGGAGCCCTCGTCCCAAGAAGTCACGGCCGGGACTATTTGTGCACAAACAAATGGCGATTGTGTTCTTGGATCAGGAAGGGATACTTCTGTTGGACTGGCTCCTTCCCAATACGACCATCAACAGTGATCGGTACTGCAGTTCACTGCTCCAACAACGCCGCCACGGAAAATGGGGACGTATGCGTTCTTCTCCAACAAGACAATGCGCGCCCACATGCCAGTCGCCAGACCATGGCCACCGTGCGTGAACTACGGTTTACTGTGCTGCCATATCCTCCATATTCGCCGGATCTTGATCCTAGCGACTATGCCCTATTCGACGCAATGAAAGAAGTAAGAAGTTCACCAGAAATAACGAACTTCATGTAGTTGTCCGCCAATGGCACCTGGATACCCCCCAGAATGGTTTGCTACGCAAATACGGAAGCTGCCAGAACGATGGCAACAGTGCATAGACATTGGGGGAGGAATACCTTTAATATAATCTGTATTCGATTGTTCAATAAATGGTACCTGTGAACACAAAGAAAATTGTAGTGCCAATCATTTTTGAACGCCCTATATGTAAATAACATACAGTTACATTTTTTAAACATTCACATTTTAGGAATTTCTGTAACAAATTGCAACTTGCAAAATATTAATACACAGGATTAACATTTCCATCCTCCTTCGAGTGGGAAATTGAAGCTCGTGAATTTCTTTTTTGTCAAAGGAGTGACACTTCATAGTAAAATAGATTTTATTTACAAAGTGGTCATGTTTTATACACACACACAGAAAACGCAAGTGCTTTGTCATAATTTATACAATTACATGAAGTTGATTAAACTGAACAACACAACTCTTGTGTGATACACACAATTAAAGTGTTGCAATACATTGTTTGTATTATTTAAAAACTATATTTCCTCAAAAAGATGAAATAATACAATATAAATCTTGATTTATATACAATATTTACGTTTCATAATTACAAAATAAAACATTTACAATAACATTCTAAAAGTAAATATTGAACAGTTACAATGTGATGAAATTGAAATACGGTGCAGGCAGAAAGGTTTTAAACACAATTATTAATTTTCAGAGTACTGGATAGTCCTACAAATAAAATACGTATTTGTCTTCTTTGATCTTTGCATCTGTTTGTAGAATTCATTGTAATTGTAAATTCACCTTGGGAAAACTATTTTATATTATGATTTATATTGAACTGAGAAAAGATGTGCGTGGAACATGGAAACACCGCTTGCATTATTTCACAGTGATAGCCCGCAGTTTACACGGTTCAACGGACACGGCTGTGATTCCCATATTTTTTAACTCCCTACATGTACGCATTATAAATTCCAGAAATCTGTAAGCCTACGCACGGCCTTCAAATTAGGCGGATGGCAGAAGTTGGCGATGCTGCCACATCGGGGCACGACTCTGTGTGTACGGAGGTTTAGGAGAATGAAAGATCTCGTTGCAGAATTGGTCTTTGCAATCCATGTGATACAAACTGACAGTATTTGCTCGGAAGGTCAGGGATGACACAATAGTGCCCCGGAGAGAGGTCGGTCTGATGCTCGAACTAGGCAACGCAGCCCGGTTGACGTTGCCACACAATGCGCGGGAACCAGCGACTTTTGTTCCGCTCTCGCTTTGCTTGACCATGTGTGGCACTAAGGTCTAAATCACCATCCCTGAGACCATCTGTAAACAAACGGTCTCACCGATTCGATGTATCACTCCGCGTCAGCTGATCCATGACCGCAATCATCTGCTGTTACACTCATAGTTCGCCGCACCTATTCATTTTATATAAGAGCCTCTGAATGTGAGAACCCGCTCTCAAAACATCAGACGAATATGCTGCCGCATACATTGTTACTCTCCCGGTCATTCTCTCTTTCATAACCCTTAAAACTGCAGACACTGACACACCACTGCACTGGGATACCAACTTAACCACTTCATTTACTGGTTTCTCAGGATACTACTGACAGAACGTTACATAAATATTGAGTAGAATCTGTTTCTCACCCCTTTTCAAAGGCTGTCCTTGCTGGTGTTTTGAAAACAAGCTCGGAGAACACGGAGACTTTCCCTCACGCATAGAACTCGGCATGTTATTTTTCTAAGGCTAAGTCAGGCAATATTACTAAGTTGCACTACTTCCTTCCTGTTCACATGATTATTTTTAGAAAATAACCAATGTTATAAAATATCATTTGTACACAAATCTCTAAGCTCATTGAAAGTTATATTACTACAAAATGTTCACACTTATCTTGCCTTGCCATGTCACGAAGTTATTTTACGAAGTGCACTATATTTGGCAGAACAAAAATCGTTATTAGGATGCTTGTCAAAGTTTCCAACCGCAATAAATTTACGAACTTTTTGTCTTGTTTTGATCATCGTCAATATATTTATTGGACTTACAGCAATGCATATGGCTGTTTATGCCCATTATATATTTTATTTACATAAGATACAATTTACATAAAATGTACAAACAAATTTCAAATACACTCCTATCTATATCATCCTTAGAAATATACATTACCATGTCATATCATTTTGTCTAAAAAAATGCAAGTAAAATATATTCAATTCACATGCAAGAAAGAAGCCAAATTTATGGGAAATGATTACTGGTGGAAAGAGTTAACCATAAAGGTGAAGCAATATGTAAAAAAAGAAAGAGCATTGGGTTTAAAGTGAGACGTCATTTGCGGCAGCGTATCCCATACTACAAATTTGCCATTGTTTTACCTTACCTAATGAATCCTGTAACAACGCTGGATTTTCGTGTGGATTATTTTACTTCTATGAGTTTGCAATGCTTTCTGCATGCAGGTGGTTTTGTTTACAGAAGGTGTCAGGGTTTGTGATTTGAACTATAGTGCAATTCTGCGGAGCCGCCTATTTTCATGGCCGTGCGTTTAGATATAAAGTTGTGGTGCACGTGAAATGTAAGTTTAGAATCGAAGAGAACTTCTAGATCTTAAATTCTTTCTACCTGCTTTAATTTTTTATTTTTGTGAAATATTCGTATTTTATTGACATAGTATTTCTAGTACATGATTCGGTAACATTTTTTGGAATTTAATATTTGTTTGTTCTTGTTTTCGCACAATTCCAAAGGGTTGGTAACGTCTGTTTGTAACTCGATGCAGTCACTGTAACTGCATGTTCTTCTATATATTTTTAACTCGTCCACAGATAGTAATTTATTTCATTGATTCAAATGTTCATGAAGATCATTTGTATGCACGGTAATGAATATAGGACCAAGGTTAGAGACTTGGGGAACTTCGGATGTTTGCGGTTTGCTAAGTAAGACTGGCATAGTTCTAACATGGGATTCGATAGATTGTAAAATTTCAGTTTTTCTATTAAGAATGAATGATTTGCACCAAAAGCTTTCGACAAATCTGTCGTCGTCGCCTTGTAATCAAGGGGTCCCGGGTTCGATACCCGGTGGAGGCACATAATGGTTCGGATCCAACTTTAAACTGTAGGTCCAGTCCCGATTAGCCTTACTGTGCATAAAGTGGACTTAAAAAACCAAATCAATCAATCAATCGAAAAATCTGTACGCATTACATCTACATGGGCTCCGTTATCCTTCGCGGTCGCGATAAAATGAGTGATTTCTGACAGGTTGGTACAGACAGATTTTTTTTTTTTACTTAAGAATCCATGTTGATAAGGAGAGATCATTGCTCGTATGTGATAAGAAATGAGATTGTAAAGAATGTGCTCCAAAAGCTTGGAAGGTGCTTCCAGAATTACAATCGGCCTTATTTATTGTTAACTATAGTAAAATTAACATCACAGAAAATAGTTCATTATGTGATGTACTTATTTTGTGTCCCCATTTTCAGTCCAACTAGTAAACTTTTTCGTCAAAATACGAGATTTCAGAAGGTTTTGGTGATCAACTCTTAAATAACATTTCCGGTAGCTAAACTGTTGCATTGATAGTACTCATTGAATAACAATGTCTGCAACTAAATTGTTGTCTAATAGCCTTCATTATTTACTTCTGATTGACTAGCACTACCCGTATCTCAATTCTTGTCTCTTTGGTTCTTATTCTTTAGTATCTCATTGAATAACATTTCATCGATCTGACGATTCAGCACCACTTTTAGATACATCTTGGAGGTTGATTGCACGCGGGCGGTTGTCGCTTCCACAGGCTCTTTTCATTCGCCTATATATCGACGTTAAGCTGCATCATACTCTTGTACCCCTCTATTCCAAATACTTCAGCGCCTCTCCGACGGTGCAGTTGTAACGTATTGGTCTTCTAATCAAAGGGTCCCGGGTTCTATATCTAGTGGGGCACATTTGATTCTTTACCGCCCCAGCCATTTCCAGCACGTGTGACTCACACACAACTCGAAAGAGTAAGGATCAAGGTTATTGTCAGTATTGGCAATTATTTACGTAAGATAAATATCCGTTGTACGTACTTTCCTGACATCCTTGTATCTTCAGTTATCCCATATCAGTTTGTGACCTATTTACTGACTTCCCTTCGTTTATAACTGACACATTTAGCTTGGACTATCCAGAGATTTCCTTTACAAAAGCTAACGTCATGAAATTAGTCCAGTCAATGTTACGCCACCCACCTACAATGTTGCCAACAAGAAACGAATAATCCTTGGTCAATACACTAGCGAAGATGAAATCAACCGAACACTTACAACTTGTAATGTGTCGACTGGGCAGCTTAGAAGAAGTGTGGCAACCCTGGAGGGCCAGGGGCGTGGAGGAGGAAAGGGAAAGCTCGACCTTGACTGGGCTGTTTTCGTGGAGAGAGCAATGCGTTTTAACAATGAAATAGTTGGTCTGAAGTTGAATAATAACATCTCTTGAATTAACAGCTTACAGAAATGACTATTGGACATTCTGACAAATTTGTTAATGATGAGTCAAGGAGCAAGAGATAAATATAATAGTTACACTTTGACCTTGTAGTCTAGTCCCTGGCCATATGAAACGCAGAAATTTTGAGGTGGACGAGTTTTCTCTTTTGGTCCTGTTAGGGCATGCCTAAAGAAAGAAAAACATCTCCATAATCCTCCATACCCATGTCTTCAATTCATTCAAAAACCCAACGAACCTATAGATGGTCAAACTTTCTTCTGAAGGGGACATGGTCGAATTTATTTGTTAATGTCTTCAGAGGCAGACAGTTTAGTAGGCACCAAAAAGTATCACAGGCAGTAATGTTTTGCTCTTTATATGCCGGACTGTCAAGCAAAGTGTAAAATATTGCTTAGAATCCTTGCAGAAAAGGGTACGGAATTCTTTCACTTTACATATCTCCATAACAGTGCAAGATATAAAAAAAAATCTGTAAGAATATATTTTGTTCCGTTTTCAATCCTGAACAAAATATGTATCACTGCAAAAATGTCAAAAAACAATTTTAAAAGAGTTGTGATCGATTTCATTTGTTGGTACATGAAGCAGCGGCCATCTTGAATTTAAGGCCCCCTAGATGTCTTGGACCCGGTATGCAAGATGTCTACGCAACATTTTTTCCATTCTTTAGGCATGGTATAGTAGGATCGGAAGTGAAAACTCGTCCACATCAAAATTTCTATGGGTCTTATGGCCAGGGACTGGATTATTGGAGAGGGAGAGGCTTACTCGATGGATAGAAGAATGAGAAATACTTTCCTCCTTTTTTGCAAATGTTCAGTAGAACGAAATTTCCAGCCCAAACATCATTCCACGAAAATGTCCGAACCAACTTCTGTTCCTAATTCCTTTTGGGCTAATAGATACCCACAGGGTCGGCCAATAGGGCAATTCCTCCCCCTTCTTGATTTTTGAAATAGAAAAAATATCGACTGTTACCACTACAGAAGTATAATTTTCAAATGAACATGAAAAAATGGCTACTTTTGCATGGAATATTGACATTTAACATTGATTACTTGTAACATAATTTTCGATTTAATCCTTTATTTGATATACGGGTTGTCAATGCTACCGTAAACTCTTTATTAATGTGCTACTCCATTTCTCTTGCATTCCTTAATTTCGCTAGTGTGTTTTTGCAGCAAACTTGTGTAAGCAACATATCCAAACTCTGACTCAGTTTTAGTCGAATAATTCCTTATGAAATGAGTTCCCGTCGCTGCAAATATGTTGTCAACCAAGGCCGCTCCCAGGAATTTTTCTCGAGGGGGAGGGGGCAGCAGTGCTTCAAGTTGAGGAAACGTGGACTGATGGTTTACTTCAATTAAGAGAATCTCATGTATCATCCCCAGCACTAGGGAAATTTGTATAAAGTTAATCTGCTGTCTTTCACGTCATCCCTCGTCCATGTTTTCACGCTACAATCTCAAAATTTGAATTATATGAAGTATTTCCAGATATATCAGGGGAGGGGTAAGTGCCCCCTGGCCCCCCTATGCGAGCGCCCTTGCTGTCAACAACCTATGTCTTAAGAAGATAGCTCAAAAGCCATTGTTGCTAGTAGCAAATAAGCTTCCCAGTTTTGGTCGACTGTGTGCATTTGTCACATTTTTTAATTTTGAAATGCAATAATTGTTTCCTGTGAATGCTGCTCAAATAATATATGATATTCTAATCAGTTGATTTATATCTAGTTATGCTATGTACGGAAATAATAGTTGAGTTTTATTATGTGCACGGCTACTATCTCTTTAGAAAGTAAACGCTCGGTTGATGGTGGCGTTGCAAGCAAAACTTGAAATATGAAACATTTTAAGGTCAAATGTGTGACTGAACACATCATTCCCACCTGACGTTTCTTGAAACTAAGATATTATCTTTTCTTGGAGCTGCGTCCTAATATTGTATTCCATAAGAATCTCCATGGATGGCAGAAGGTAAAAGATTGTAACGGACTGGAAAAACATCTGAAAGAAAATAAGCGAGAAGAAATACGCCTCGCCAGTGGAGAAACAATTCAAAAACTTATATCATAAGCAATTGTCACCTACCAGTAGAAGTGGAAGGTGAGTGGCTGTGGACCTCCGTGGCGGAGTGATAGTCTGCGTGCAACTCGTGCAGGAAGCAGTTCGTAGCTAGCTCCGCTCTTCAGGCTTAGTGATCGAACTGTCCGAGTTAGCTAGGGCCGTATTTGGTTTGCTAGTGTTGTGTTAATTTTTCCTTTGGAGTGCAAGCGAGGTTTTGTATACAATTACAGAGAGCCTGTGAAGATACGATGAAATACATTGTAGATCACGATGAACACACAAAGAGAAAACACCTTGAAATTTGTTTTCATTGATGTAACAAAGCGACCCACGTCATTGGATTTTCATCGATGGTTTCATGATGCATACCAAGTACCTACGAACCAAGTGCTCAGTTTTCAAATAGATTATTTCCGTAAGTTTTTCTACGTAAAATTTGTGACAAAAGTGGTAGGAGAACGGTTACTCAATGATGTTGGTGCTGAGGTAAGCTCTAGTGACATAGATGGTGACCATAAGGTTGAAGTAGAATGGGCCCACCAGCGACATGTAATTGTCAGAATCCATGTAGTCCCAACTGAATTAAGTGAAGAAATGATAAGTCGAGTCATGAGTTCTTATGGGGAAGTGTTGAAACTTTACGACAAGACATACCAGTCTAGCAGGGGGCCAGTCAATATACCCGCTGACAATGTACCGATGGTATATGAACCTACTGTGCTAACCGTGCGGACTAAACCAAGAGA
Organism: Lepisma saccharinum; assembly: GCF_977018435.1. Taxonomy (NCBI): domain Eukaryota; kingdom Metazoa; phylum Arthropoda; class Insecta; order Zygentoma; family Lepismatidae; genus Lepisma; species Lepisma saccharinum. The sequence goes on from NC_139243.1 coordinate 68,574,816, forward strand.
TTCAGCTTCATCAGTTGTAGAAGTCACTGCGTCAGGAGATAACAAAGGAGGGAACACGGACAGCCCCATAATCACCGAAGAGGAGAAAGGTACCAGACTCGAAGTTAGTGTGGAGAATACACCAACAGGAAGGGAAGAGATGGAGCAGACAACCTTGACTACTTCAGAGGAGATGCATCACATACCCTCACCCCCCCCCCCCAAGTGCTTTGTTACCCGAGGCAGTTACCTCCTACAGGAAATCACGGTCAAGATCTGTATTACTGTTACGGTCAGTGGAGGAAGAGTCAATGGTGCTGTGGCGAATACTATCATATTATTTGTTACGCTTCAATTTTGCATATACTACTGCTACCCGATAGCAAAATTCTATAAATACAATATTGAAGCGTACGATGTTTAGGAAGCTGCTACCTTAGTATTATTATTTCGCCCAGCCCAATATACTACCCTGAACTACGTGGATCGAATTTTGGCTTGCTCCAGGAGACAAAGAACTCAAATCGCCGAGTGCACCAATCCGGGTTAACGCAATCTTATTGAGAAATGGGGAAATCGTCTAGTTCCCCCTCCCAAGAAAATTACGTACGCCCAAAACAACCCAGATAAATTATCACTTTCGCCCTAGATCATTCTACGTCAACGGCTATTTCGCAAAACAATAATAACTTAGTCTACTCTTTGATTGATTAAAAATTGTGCTCAATATTAACAAGGTTTTATTCAAGAACAGATTAGCTTTGTAAAAAAAATAAGAACAGTGGCTTGACCAGTACAATAGGTTCAATATCTTAATTTCCCGGAATATAACAATTCAATGAAAATATACGGAGTCAATAATGTTCACAATTTAAAGTTAAGCGGACCTCAAATACTATTTTTACATTCACTTATCGCTTACTTTTCTCGTTTACTTGTTTTTGTTCCTATCCTAAATAGCCTATAATAAATAGCAATGAACTCTTCCCAAATTTCTATATATATATATATATATATGCTATTACGAAGCGTAAGGCAGAGAACAGGGAAAGCTGGAGATTGCAGTGAAAAACCTGCCAATTATGCAGAAAACAATGAATGAATGAATGAATATATATATATATATATATATATATATATATATATATATATATATATATATATACGCATTCAAATCCCCTTCCCAATTCTTCATTCAAATATTAAAACCAAATTAATATAATTAGATACACCCATTTGAAACAAATCTCAACAATCGTGCATACACTATTTGAGGTGGTGCTGAAACAAGTCACTGATAGAATTAGTTAAAAAAAAAAGATATACGTAATAATTCAGCCTGTTACGGAGTGGAGAGACAAAAAAAATAATACTTATTACTGCTCAATTTATTTTTTGTAAAATGGAAGTCGATTCAAGTTGCTCATTAATTTAGAATTATTAATCTCTTGTTACTAAATCAGTCGTGTACCCGAGTTACAAAAATGAATTAGACAAAAGCCCCATACTGACCTTCTTCCTTCCCCGTTACGCAACATGGCAGAATCCAGATGGCTTGGAAGATATGGCAACTCAAACGTATAACGTCAGTTAAAATGCCATGCCAATTACGAAACGAAGGAGAGGTGAAAGGTCGAGCACCTGTTGCGCGAACTATTTGATATACCTGTCGTCTCTCCGCTCCGGCTGACGTCTAATGCTGGTCTGTCCTTGGTATCGAGTGTATCGGAACTGTACTGTGTCTCTTTCGTTCACCCAGTTCACAACGCTGCTCGGTCGACAAGTATATTTTACGCATGCGCGAGTGACGTGCCGAGGCAGCGAGCGCCCTCTATCGAGAAGCTGCGCAACTTGATACATTACGTAACCATCAGTGACTTATTTGGCGCGTGGCATATTTCACTCTCGTATGTCAAGAGAAGAGTGAAGCTGTGACGGGATGATATTTATATAATGTATATCAACCGTCACAACCTCCCTCTGCTCCGAAAAATCCAGGTCACACAGGCACAAATTTAACAATAGGCAACCATAAAATTATACCCCTAAAAACACTAAATACATATTCTTGAAAATGCAGCAAGTAAATTTTTATATATATGTATATACTGTTTTTGTTTTTTGTTTTGTTTGTTTTTTTTTGCAAATTTTCTCTAATTACTCCCATCATGAACTACAAAACCCAAAAAATTTTTGATAATCATAAATATTGAATTAATTATATATATACAAATGAGGTCCAAATCATGATTAAATATAAGCCACTAAAAATACAGAAATATACACATCCTTGTGGCAACCAGTCAACATTGCATTAGAGGAGATCCACTCCGCAAATATGGCAAGTAACCCATTTTAATAAATATGCATACAAGGTCTATAAGACAAGATTAAAAGTAATATCATATGGTTAATCTGAATAAATATTAGGAAAATTTATCTCAACATATGAATGACAATGAATATATTATAATACACTGATGAAAGACTAGCAATAATAACAGGCATTATGAGCCTATATTTATACATATATATACCAAATATATATTTCAAAGAGGAACACCTATATAGTACCACACTATTCAATATATCACTGAAAAAAATATTAAAGAAGGTGTCCTGCTTTTAACAAAGTTTCTGCACTAAGAATATTATTCAAGTTTATAAAATCCAATTAATTCCATGGTGTTGGAATACATTTCACCCAATATATCATATTATTGAACACAATACAAGGTCCTGGTGACAGAAATCCTAATAAAAGTTCATATGTATGTACAATCATCTTCTAGGAATCCCTGTGCTTCCTGCACAAGGTAAACAAAGAAGAGAAATACTCGACGAGAATTTCCATAGAAGAAAGGGGATGCTTAATCCTCCAAGCGGGAACATCCAATAAAGTTCATCCATTTACAAGGCAAGACATGTACAGAATCCACTCCCAAGGAATCCTTAAGCTATTCCATCTTCTAAAACAAGGGCATTTCTTTTCATAACAAATGATGTACCTCAATACATTTTCATCAAGGGAATTATCATCACTAGATGCATTTGAAACACTACACCAAGGTCACGATGCGGCCTATTTTCTTAAATTTGGATCACAATCTGCACATTACGTATCGTAATTTCTTCTTCGTCGTAAAACACTATATCTGCAAAACATACCTGATGAACACCAGAGTCAATCGGTACTAATCCCAAGTATCCGTACTAGAATCCTTATCCATCAGGGGTCAAAGAGATACAGAGGTGACGATCTGTGTAGAAGAAATTTAAATCCATTTTATCTAGTGCAGTGGAAGAGCGAAGATCTCCAGATAAACGAAGGTGACGTATGACTGCAGGCAAAAAGCAGAATATGATAGCAGGGCACTTCGATGAAGATGTTGATATGCTCAATAGGTGTAGTAGGTCATCACGGTACAATTCTCCACGAAATGATAATATGAAAGTAAATAAAAACAAAAAATTACTAATAAGAAGAGAAAAGAAAGAAAAAACAAGAATTATAGGAAAGAAGAAGAAAAATACCATATGATTAACATATACACATGTACATTGCTACCAGGAGGTGATATTATACATCCAATGCATAAGCTTATTAGTTGTTTACATTATAATTATATTGTGTACGATCATTATTAATGCTCTGATTAAATCTGCCTCCTAACCGTACATTGGCCGGTAATTTAACATGGCAGTTAGCCTTAACATGGCCCCATTTTAAACATCTATGGCACTGCTTATTAAGTCTAGAAACACTAGAAGTATGTGTATTGCCTGTGACCTGATTTAAAGTTGTCGCCATCAACCTATGATCCTCATAATCCATCCTTTCATCATTTACAAGAGCGCGTGAAAAATTCCGCTCAAATGGGGAAATTTCCTGAGCTAATGCAAGTAATTCAGAAAGAGTAGTTGGTGTTGGTTTAAACAACAAAAATCCACGAGTGGTGGGGTGTAGATTTTGTAAAATGGTCTGAATCAAAACAGACTCCTCCCATATAATATTTAATGCATTAGCACAGTCAACTATAACTGAAGCAAATGAATAGAGCGTTTCGGATGTTTTTTGAAATCTACAAACATTAGAATTTATAAGAAGGGTAAGGATATTAGAAGTTACTAACGTTTTCCAAATTTGACATTTTAATGCAAACCACGATGCATTTGCAGCCAAAGCCTCACGCCGCAACATTTTGAGATTTCCCCCGTCTTCCTGAGGACATTTGTCAAAATTAGTGATTCCGGGTACATATTTACGCTGACAATCAGCTGAACTGATAAGATGAAGGAGAATAAATTATTACTATCTTCTCCGTTACATAAATATAGTTCATCAATATCGGCAACCAAATTGCGTAACGTTATTTTATTTGACAATGATGATTTGAATCCCGACTCTTTGGTGTCCTCGCTGTCTGATTTATCCGCACCTGTTTGAGCGGGTGTCGTAAAAAGGACTTTGGGAATTTTAACATAATCTGGCCGCTTAGGAGTAGTTGTAGGATCTAATTGAACAAAGCCCTTAAACTGAGACATGACGTAGTAGCGTTACAAATAACAATCAATTTTATAAGTCTGTCAAAATGAGCTGAAAAAACTAAAGAAAAGATTACACTCCGCAATGTAAGTTCTCCATGCCTGCTACCATCTTTTTTGTGGCGAATACTATCATATTATTTGTTACGCTTCAATTTTGCATATACTATTGCTACCCGATAGCAAAATTCTATAAATACAATATTGAATTGTACGATGTTTAGGAAGCTGCTACCTTAGTATTATTATTTCGCCCAGCCCAATATACTACCCTGAACTACGTGGATCGAATTTTGGCTTGCTCCAGGAGACAAAGAACTCAAATCGCCGAGTGCACCAATCCGGGTTAACGCAATCTTATTGAGAAATGGGGGAATCGTCTAGTTCCCCCTCCCAAGAAAATTACGTACGCCCAAAACAACCCAGATAAATTATCACTTTCGCCCTAGATCATTCTACGTCAACGGCTATTTCGCAAAACAATAATAACTTAGTCTACTCTTTGATTGATTAAAAATTGTGCTCAATATTAACAAGGTTTTATTCAAGAACAGATTAGCTTTGTAAAAAAAATAAGAACAGTGGCTTGACCAGTACAATAGGTTCAATATCTTAATTTCCCGGAATATAACAATTCAATGAAAATATACGGAGTCAATAATGTTCACAATTTAAAGTTAAGCGGACCTCAAATACTATTTTTACATTCACTTATCGCTTACTTTTCTCGTTTACTTGTTTTTGTTCCTATCCTAAATAGCCTATAATAAATAGCAATGAACTCTTCCCAAATTTCTATATATATATATATATATATGCTATTACGAAGCGTAAGGCAGAGAACAGGGAAAGCTGGAGATTGCAGTGAAAAACCTGCCAATTAGGCAGAAAACAATGAATGAATGAATGAATATATATATATATATATATATATATATATATATATATATATATATATATATATATATATATATATACGCATTCAAATCCCCTTCCCAATTCTTCATTCAAATATTAAAACCAAATTAATATAATTAGATACACCCATTTGAAACAAATCTCAACAATCGTGCATACACTATTTGAGGTGGTGCTGAAACAAGTCACTGATAGAATTAGTTAAAAAAAAAAGATATACGTAATAATTCAGCCTGTTACGGAGTGGAGAGACAAAAAAAATAATACTTATTACTGCTCAATTTATTTTTTGTAAAATGGAAGTCGATTCAAGTTGCTCATTAATTTAGAATTATTAATCTCTTGTTACTAAATCAGTCGTGTACCCGAGTTACAAAAATGAATTAGACAAAAGCCCCATACTGACCTTCTTCCTTCCCCGTTACGCAACATGGCAGAATCCAGATGGCTTGGAAGATATGGCAACTCAAACGTATAACGTCAGTTAAAATGCCATGCCAATTACGAAACGAAGGAGAGGTGAAAGGTCGAGCACCTGTTGCGCGAACTATTTGATATACCTGTCGTCTCTCCGCTCCGGCTGACGTCTAATGCTGGTCTGTCCTTGGTATCGAGTGTATCGGAACTGTACTGTGTCTCTTTCGTTCACCCAGTTCACAACGCTGCTCGGTCGACAAGTATATTTTACGCATGCGCGAGTGACGTGCCGAGGCAGCGAGCGCCCTCTATCGAGAAGCTGCGCAACTTGATACATTACGTAACCATCAGTGACTTATTTGGCGCGTGGCATATTTCACTCTCGTATGTCAAGAGAAGAGTGAAGCTGTGACGGGATGATATTTATATAATGTATATCAACCGTCACAGTGCTACGTAGAAAGAAGAAGAAAAATAATGAATGCGTAAGTTCCACAATAGTTCATAACGAATTTAGAGTAGAAACAGGTACTCCAAAACAAGAAGTTCGAAAGGTTAGTTTAAGAAGTAATTCAGCAAATGTAACTAAATAAAAACCTTCGAAGAGTAACAAACTTACCCCAGATTTATTTAGTGGAAAGCATATTTAATGCATTATAGGCAGAAGTTGGAGATCTGTAACGTTGAAGAATTTAAGTAACTTTAGTTTGCTGTTGTGGACAGTTATAATCATGCAAACATTTACCTTCGCATCTATAATAATTGCTCTCAATTACTTTCTCATTAAATCGTCTATTGATGTCGCACTCTTTCAAGAGGTTGCAATAGACGATTTTTCCGTACTGATCATGTTTAAAGTATACAACAATTTTACCCACTTTGCACAAGGGACTGCCATAGCAAGTAGGCGACATTTGGATTTAAGTAATGTAGTTCCCCATTCCACGGGCAGACAAATAAGTGTCACATTAGGCTCGGTTTTTCTCTGTAATATGTATGCTCCGTCAGGAAACCAAAACAGACGGGCAAGAGAAGATTTTTTTCTACAGTTGTAGGGTCCGAGTTGACATCCCACATACTAGACACTATACTAGTGGGGGATTTCAACTGAGTAACTCGTTCACAAGATCAAAACCCAGGGTACAACTTCTCACGTACGCAATATGAATTAATGCAGGGGTTAAAACTGCGTGACGCTTGGATACACGCCAACGGTGAAAGTCGAGGTTACATACATATCACCTCCAGTAGTGCGTCAAGAATAGATAGATTTTATGTCGCACCAAGATTTCAGGAATATATAATTAGTGTTCAAAATTGTCCAGTATGCTTTTGTGATCATAGTGTACCAATTCCCAAAATAAATTTAGATTTGATCAAACTCCGACAAGGCAGAGGATACTGGCTTTTAAATAGCACATTATTACACAATGGTAGTTATGTCCAGCTAATTCAGGGAAACGAGGGATGAACTGAAGACCTCTCGGCCAGTGCAAAAGACCCTAATCGCGTGGTGGGAAACTCGAGTTAAGCCTAAATTTCGTCAGGTCAGTAAATTCTTCAGTGCAGAGGTAAGTAGAGATCAAAGAAACAAATATAATTTTTTGTATGCAGTCTTGAATGATCTCCATCGTTTAGCACTGCAAGGTAATTTCAATCGTCCTTATGAAAATGAAATAAAAGCGCAATTGCTTTCTATACATAGGTAACGAAAATCTGCAGCAATAATAAAGAGCAAGATTCTTCCTACAGACCCGGACGAGCAAGCCACACTAAGTCACATTCTTCAAGAACATAAACACGCCAGGAGTCACGTTATTCATAAATTAACTTTAGATTCCGGCGAAGTTGTCACCAGCCCTCATAGTATACACGACAGGTTGTTGCAATACTATAAAGATCTTCTTGGTCAAACCTTTAAAACAACAGAAACGCAATGTAATTTTTTGAACTACCTCCCTGCATCACTGACGCAAAATGAAAGAACTGAGCTCACACAACCGTTTAGTAAAAAGGAGGTTCATATTGAAGTATTTAATGCTCCGAGCAATAAAACTACAGCCGAAGAGGGATTACCATCAGAATTCTAGTAATGTTCCTGGGATTTAACAAGAGACGAATTAACGAAATGGGTCAATGAAGTGTTGACAACAGGGACAATAGGAAAGACCAGTAGCACGGGAGTTATAGCGTTAGTATCTAAAAAGGCAAATCCAAAGTTCGTCACACATTTTAGGCCAATCTGAATATTGAGTAGTGACATCAAACTTATACGTAAGTAGGTGCATAAATCAGCGTTTAAATAAATATATGGTTAAACTTATTGGTAATTTACAGTTCGCTTGTAATACGTGTCAAAATATACATCACTTGCTGCAAACGATAAGAGACGTAATTATTATCAAACAAAATAAGACTGCATCGGAGGAAATTCTATATTTAGACTTTTCACAAGCATATGACAGAGTGAGCCATGAATATCTGTACAAAGGCTTAGAACTATATGGCTTCGGAGACACTTTTATTAATTGGATCAAGACCTGATATAATCACACTCTGCTAAAATTAAAAATAAATGGTTTCTTGGCAACAAGTTTTAAAATGAGACGAGGTGTACTACAAGGTAGTCTCTTGAGTAACACATTGTACGTCCTCACAATAGCCCCCTTTCTATGGCTTCCACAACAATACAAGTGGCCAGTTTCCTGGATGACGTGACCATTTTCCTCAAGGATGAAAGAGATCTGTACAGTGTTCAAAGCCAAATACATACTTTTGAGCACTCATCAGGAGCAAAACTAAACAGTCGAAAGTCATTCCTGATGCCTGTTGGCAAGGATAATCCTTTCACAAAATATACTGAGATCACTGTAGACAAGAAAATAAAAGTTTTAGGTATAAACTTCTATGCAAATATCGATGAAACGATCGAAGCCAATAGTAAATTCACGTGCGAGATGGCAATGTACGTCCTCAGAACGTAAAAGATGCTCTCCCTGAGTTTAAAAGCACGAGTAAGATTTATCAACGTTTTTGCTCTCTCTAAACTTTGGTATGTAGCAAAAATCCTGCCCTTCAAACCACAGCACTTAGCCAAGGTCAACAAAGCTGTTGGCTCCTTTATGTGGCATGATACAATTTTCCGAGTGGCAATGTGCGAGCTCACGTTATACTTAAAGACAGGTGGGTTGGCACTAATACACGGGAACACATGAGCAAGAGCATTGTTTGTACAGACTGACCTTCAAACAACTTTCTCAGTGCACGAGTCAACGACCCAAGCATATATATAGACGATAATACGGAACATTCCATTAGAAGCTCCCATCGATATCCAAAGTATCCCAAAAAGGTTTTTTGTTTTATAAGGACATTGCTATACAAGTATGCTATAAGTTATTACGACATGAGACAATTACACCATCTGTTAAAAAAGTTATATAGTGAAATCAATAGTTCAAAGAACACAGTACCACGAATAGTCAGGGATTTCAATACACATAATTGGCCACAAATATGGGAAAATGTCTCCGCCAAACACCTTTCAAAAGCTGGTCAATCAATATGGTACAAAGTGGTTCATCGTGTTATAGTGACAAGAGATAGGACATACCAATATGGAATCAGTGACTCTCCTAACTATATATCATGCAACGTGCCAGACTCTTTAACCCACAGGATAACGAAGTGTCGAAACTCCTCAACGGCATGGAGCAAATTGAGAACAATGCTTAGTCGTATATGCCGCACCTCATTAACAAAGTTCACGGATACAGATATAGTTTCCCCTGATTTCATTTTTTTCCACCAACAAAACAACGAGCAGTACAATGGTGGATAACTGAATACTTATTATATATATTTCACAATGACGAGAGCAGTTTTCAGAATAAAAATCAGTATCTTCTTGCAAGAAAAATACGAAAAAATTCATCTCCAAACAAGAGAGAAATGGTATGCAAATTTCTTAATTGTGCTTTATACTTAATTTAGGTAAATGAAAATGTAAAGGTTAAAACCAGATAGAAATAGAATTGTAATAGCAGTAATACACTTATGTAAACAACAATCTAATTCCACAACTTGTATATTAGAATGAGACAATAAAAAAATATATAAAAAGAGTGGTTAGCACATCACGCTACGACGCCAAAGGTCCTGGGTTCGAATCCTGGTCTGGGTATGGATGTTCGTGAGTGTTTATTCATCATCAATTTCATCATATCATCACTCATCCACATCTTTGCAAATTAGCCAAAAGTGGCACAAAAAGCGAAGTAAAATAAAGCAAATCAAATCAAATTTAAAAAATCTGCTCCAGAAGATGGAAAAGAATCTGATATATTTTTATTGATTGAGTTAGTGTTTTAAGTCTACTTTATGCACAGTGTTCAACATACGTTGAAACGTTTATATAGAAACAATAGGCATTGATTGCCACTTTTCAGACAAGTTTTAAATTCCATACAAATACAGAGTTGAAACTGTCATGGCATAGGGATGAAATAACATCTAGACACTCAATAGATGTGAAGAATTAATTATACCCTAACTGTTAGTCCCTATCTCAGAGCTGTGCTCTGTACAAATCCCACACAGACACAGGAACTGTTATGAAGAAATAAAATATTAATATCCCTATCTACACAGACACAGAGCTTTGCTAAGCATGAAACTGTTAAGAGAATTTTTAGATGTAAAGAATAAATTTCACAGAGCTGTTATGGATATGGAGGTGAGGAATTGAATGAAATAATATTTATACCCATCTACTCTGTCTCTAACAAAGCTATGTTGCTGTACAAATCCCACACAGACACAAAGCTGAGCATGGAACTGTTATGGAATTGTTAGATGAGATTTGTTTGTGAAGAATGAAATTTAAATCTATACTTAATATTCCTATATTTAACAGAGCTGTGCTTGCCTCACACAGACACAGAGCTGAGCATGGAACTGTTATGGAATTGTTAGATGAGATTTGTTTGTGAAGAATGAAATAATTTTTAAATTTATATAATATCCCTATCTCTAACAGTTTTGCTCTACATAGACTCAGAGCTGAGCATGGAACTGTTATGGAATTGTGAAGAATTGAATATTCTGTCTCTAACAGAGCTGTGTTGTTTTGATGTTATTAGGTACAAATCCCCACACAGACACAGAACTGAGCATGGAATTGTTAGATGAGATTTGTTTGTGAAGAATAAAATAATTTCTAGATGTTTCAATACTCAATATCCCTATCTCTAACAGAGCTGTGCTTGCCTCACACAGACACAGAGCTGTTATGAAGAAATAAATAAAATAATATTTATACTTATTTGCTCTGTCTCTAACAGAGCAGCTGTGCTGTACTGATGTTATTAGGTACAAATCCTTGCACAGACACAGAGCTGAGCATGGAATTGTTAGATGAGATTTGTTTGTGAAGAATAATTTCTAGATGTTTCAATAATAATATAATTAAATCATCCCTATCTCTAACAGAGCTGCTGTGCTGTACTGATGTTATTAGGTACAAATCCTCCTCGCACAGACACAGAGCTGAGCATGGAATTGTTAGATGAGATTTGTTTGTGAAGAATAAGCCTTGTTGATATTTCCTCAAGACAGGAAATTTGTGACAATGTTTGTATCACCGACAGGAATAATTATTACAAGATTACAGATCACAGAACATGTGGCAAATATTATTATAGTGATGGCCCATATGTTGCAGAGTATGTATACAGGGAAGTGTTTGTAACAGCAGAGCTTGAAAAATACAGAAACACATCCAAATTATATTTTATTAGGGCTTTTGCTGAGATTCAGATCCCACCCAGTAAGGTTTCAAAACAATGTGCATATCTTAAGCCGGGAGGCACAGATCCTATGTAATTGCCAGATTTGTACCTACCTATACCGGGAACAGGCCTCAAACACAGACACAGGGCCATGCTGAGATTTTTTGCTATGCTCAATTATACAATTGGAAAGAATGAAATTTATTAACAAAGCTGTGCTTGCCTCACACAGACACAGAGCTGAGCATGGAACTGTTATGGAATTGTTAGATGAGATTTGTTTGTGAAGAATAAAATAATTTTTAAATTTATACTTAATATCCCTATCTGCTAGCTGAGCATGGAACTGTTATGGAATTGTGAAGAATTGAACTAGTTAGAATTGAACAATATTTTTATCACCGACAGGAATAATTATTACAAGATTACTTATAATCACAGAACATGTGGCAAATATTATTATAGTGATAGCCCAGTATGTATACAGGGAAGTGTTTGCAACAGCAGAGCTTGAAAGTTATCATATCTTATAGGGGGGTTTGTTCTGAATACAATTATATCCTATCAATTATAATCCCTGACACAGCCCCGCTGTGATTAGGGCTTTTGCTGAGATTCAGATCCCACCTCAAAACAATATGCATAGTCCCTTTCTTCTCAAGCCGGGAGGCACAGATCCTATTTCAAATCTACCTATACCGGGAACAGGCCTCAAATCTCACACAGACACAGGGCCATGCTGAGATTTTTTTTTGGCAAAAAACACAATTTCATGCCACACATTGGGAGATGTGAAGAATTGGACAAGCTTTAAATCCCACACAAATACAGAGTTGAAACTGTCATGGCATAGGGATGAAATAACATCTAGACACTCAATAGATAGGAGGAATTGTTATAGTTGTTAGATGTGAAGAATTAATTATACCCTAACTGTTAGTCCCTATCTCAGAGCTGTGCTCTGTACAAATCCCACACAGGAACTGTTATGAAACTACACAGACACAGAGCCTTGCTGAGCATGAAACTGTTATGGGAATTGTTAGATGTGAAGATCTATTATAAACACAGAGCTGTTATGGATATGGAGGTGAAGAATTGAATAAAATAATATTTATACCCATCTACTCTGTCTCTAATATTGCTGTACAAATCCCACACAGATACAAGCTGAGCATGGAACTGCTATGGAATTGTTAGAAGAGATTTGTTTGTGAAGAATAAAATAATTTTTAAATTTATATAATATCCCTATCTGCTCTAGATAGACACAGAGCTGAGCATGGAGCTGTTATGGAATTACACAGAGATGTTATGGATATGGATGTGAAGAATTGAACTAACAGAGCTGTGTTGTTTTTGATGTTATTAGGCACAAATCCCCACACAGACAGAGCTGAGCATGGAACTGTTAGTTGTGAAGAATGAAATAATTTTTAATCCCTATCTCTAACAGAGCTGTGCTTGCCTCACACAGACACAGAGCTGAGCATGGAACTGTTAGATGAGATTTGTTTGTGAGCTGATCATGGAACTGTTATGGAATTACACAGAGATGTTATAGATATGGAGGTGAAGAATTGAATAAAATAATATTTATACCTAATAACAAAAATATTGAGTATCTTCATGGTAATCACCTATCCATAATAGTTCCAAAATTTGAATCCTGTTCCCAATAATTATATCACTGGTATCTTCACTCTAAGCTCAGCATTGTGCAGGGATTTGAAGCTTGTTCCCAATAACTATATCACCGCACAGTTTTGTTCATGGCATAGTTCTAAGTTTAGCAAGTTTGAATCCTGTTCCAATAACAGCATCCCTGCACAGCTCTGTCAGGTATAGGGATATTGAGTATAGATTTATGGAAAACACAGCTCTGTTAAAATTGTTCCCAATAACAGCATCACTGCACAGCTCTGTCAGGTATAGGGATATTATTTCATGGCAATCACCTATCCATAATAGTTCTAAGCCCAGCAAAAATCTGTTTCTGTGTGGGATTTGAATCTTGTTCCCAATAACAGCATCACCGCACAGCTGTCAGGTATAGGGATATTGAGTATAGATTTATAGAAACCACAGTTCTGTATGCATCTAGATATTATATCTGTGTCTGTGTAATTGAATTTTGTACCTAATAACAGCAGAAATATCTTCCATGACAATCACCTATTAAGCTCAGCAAGAATCTGTATCTGTATAGGATTTGAATCCTGTTCCCAATAACAGCATTATTGCACAGGGATCTAGATATAATTTCATGGCAATCACTCCTATCCATAAATCTGTGTAGGATTTGAATTCTGTTCCCAATAACAACATCACTGCACAGCTCTGTTAGGTTTAGGGACTAGATATTCATCATCACAACATGCAGCAGAGCTGTTCATAATTGATAAGATATAATTGTACTCAGAACAAACCTCTATACCAACAAATATTATAAACACATCACCTCTTGCTCAAATATATCATGCAGAAGCTGAGATAGACCCGCTTGTAGAATAGCTTCACTTTTATGAACTTCCAGACAGTTTGGATTCTGTTTCAAATTTCAGGAACCTGAAATACATAAGCTTTGGGAGTTTTGTTTGCAACCCGTACAATATTATTTTTCCTACATTTGTAGACAATATATTGCACAGTCCCGAATTGTTGAAGCTCCAATTGCAGTATGTACGTGGAAAAATAATTACTCCATGCCATCGCTTGGAATTATGATTTTATGCGTGCCTTGTGATATTAATTGTATTAGAATAGGTGTGACAGAATCCATGGACTTAACATGTTCCACAGCAATGCTATACTACAAAATTAATACTGATCTTAGAAACAACATATTCCCACTCAGGGGACTTGAAATTGTTAGCAAAAAAAAATTGTTAGCACGTCCCTGTGCAATATTTTGTGTAAAAACTCTATTTAAATCCATCTTGTATTGAATGAGCCAGAATTGATATTGTTTTTAAGCAGGTACATAATCAACTCATTAAAATATAAACCAGAATTTACATCCAATTTTCCTGCCTCATCAAGTATGGAAATTGTTGTGTCATCAACAGGCCACCTGCTGTTTGTATAAATTCTATGATCATGGAAAAATTTGTAAAACCTAAATTTTTCTAAACTTGAAGTACTTTTTGTAAAAAAAGCAACATATTTTCCCCAATAACAATGCAACAGGTATGCATCAATTCTATGCCAGTATGTATTGGATTCAAAATCATCATATTCAGAACCCAATTCTATGCTCACATACCCAAACCCAACATCACTGTCAAGTACCCATCTTGCCTCTGTTTCATTTTGCACTTTAAAAAAATCATACTCTGATAGATTTTCAAATTTTTCCCTAAAACAATCCAACGGGTGGTCTGATTTTATATATCTTGCAATGTTTCTTCTTTCAAAATATGTTTGCATGTTCAGGTATCTATATTTTATTGCATTGATTGCAATATTTTTGATTCGGCATTTTTGTTGTTGTTTATTATATATATTTCCTGGGCTTCAATTCAAAACTCTGTGCTGGATAAAAATATCAGTTGGGTTCAGCACTGTGCTTTGTGTGTGTGTGTATATGTATGTATATGTGTGTATGTGTGTTAATATTTTTGGCTTTGGTATTTATATAAAATTTCCTGGGTTTTAAATCTAATCTCTATGCTTATCTTATGACAGGTTGTAAAGCCAATAGCCCACAAGTGGAAAAATAGAATAAATATTCATTCACACTGACCTTCCGCAAATACCTGCACGAACATGCATATCTTGAATGGCAATGACCCAGCACTGAGTATTATGTATTGATTTTTGTATAACAAGCTGGGACAAATATAAGCCTGACCCTAAATAAGAGTGGATTACAACAAACAAACTAGATGTAACAAATATCAGGCAACAATATATATTTAATATTCATATTAAATCAAACAAGCCTGTAAGTATGAGGAGCACTGTAAAAACACATCTGTTCTCCTCAGCCACTCTCACAATACTGGCTGATGCAATATTGCATCAAAGCTGCAATACTCGGGAATTTCTGTAAGTACTGGCGCTGAGGAGAACATGCAAAGCAAAAATCAATACTACCGTCTCGGGAATTGCACACACTGACACAGAGGAGAAACATGCAAACATATAATATAAGAAATAAGAGAGTCACGGAGCAATTCTAGAGGGTCTCTGCATATTGCATTGTTTTAATATTAGATTGAACCTGGGGTCCAATTAAACTTAAACTAGAGTGTGTATGTATATGGATGGGTGTGTGTGTGTGTATATAGCTTTTTGGCTTAATTTCTGGTGTGGCCAAAAAAATATCAATTTTTGACAAGTTTATGAACAAAAATCTGGCTGATGCAACTTTTGTAAGTATGGGCAAATCAATCTGAGGGGGCTCTTCCTTTCCGAGAAATTCCCGAGGGCATTTTTACAAAAATCTTGGATTAGAGGGGGTTCCACACTTGAGCAAAAAGCTCATATGGGCATGTTGAGCTAGGTTTAAGTATAGCCAAACCTGCTTGAGGGGGGCTCTTCCTTTCCTGTCCTAGCTATATTGTAAATACAACTACTAATTACAACATCTACATGAACATTATAAACGTAAATAATACATTTCAGGGAATGACAGAACCTTTTTGTTACAAATGTCAAAGTTCATCCCTTATTATCAATTAATAATATTTGCAAAGCATAAGAAGGAAGAAGCTCCGGTGCATTGGAAACTTGCCTCGTAGTACTCGTGATTAGCAAAACCTTAAAATCATAAACACATAGGTTATTTCAAGTTGTATTAATTTACGTCCTTTTCGACCTTCTGTGTCAATCTCGACGACGAGAAGGAATAAGGTGCCTGCGAAATGGATGATAGTGCCACCATATTAGGTTTCGAACTTGTGACCTCTGGCTACACATGGTCATACATACGCTGGCTAGGTAGTCAAGTGCGTTTAGTGGTCGACTCTCATAACGCCACCGAAGTTACCTAGTAGAGTCCCTGTCAGAGCGTGGAAGCTCTTTGTAAGTGTTCCTTCATAAATGTTATCTGATCTCTCTCATCCTCATCGTCGCGATTAAGACTAATAGGAAATCAACGCTTAATAACAAATTACAAATCAATACATACTTACATAATACATACATAACTAATTACATACAAATTCACAAATATATACGTACACACACACACACACATGCATGCATATATATACACACACACATATATACAGACACGAATTTGTAATCTTTAAAAGATAACTACACTTCCTCAATCATATAGAATATATAAATAATGAAATAACACATTTTGCTTTAGATATAATATGCACAGTTTTGCAATTGCAAAAAACAACATTCATATTGAATACACTAAAATATTATACTATTCATACATGTTTCAAATGAATAACCAATGTGAATCACCATGTTTTGGGTACAGCCAACGACTCGCACAAAGAAATTCAAATAAATTCACTAAAATATTTACATTTAAATGTAAAAATGTACATTTTCAATTATCTATTTTTCCCACTTCAGAAATTTACAGAATCATGTGAAAAATTCCAAAGTAAATTCCAAAAACTGAATGCACACTTTTTCTCTTCTTTTTGACGTCACTTTCCTACCAATTGTGTTTACCACGACGACGAGGGTGAAGACTAACCGATGAAATGGTTGGTAGGGCAAACAGGGTTTGAATCAAGGACCTCTTACTTGACAGCATTTCACATTGACCACTTTTCCATGGAAGCTGACAGTAATACAGTAATATATACACTGACATAATGTTTATATACCATATATGTGTGTATTTACATACACATTCATGCATATACACACGACTTGGTAGCCGACAGCGGTAAGTTGTCGACTTTACATCCCGCCACGGAAAGCGAACTCCCTGGTTCGAGTTCCGATGTGGCAATGTATTGTGACGTCATGAGTGTCATCTAATTATCACTCATTATCATCGTCAGGATGAGCCGAAAGTGACAGAAAAGAGACGCTATGAAATACAATACATATACAAAGTACATATGTGAACATATATAAACAAATATATACATATATACATGTTATTTGATATGATTCAAATGTGAAGTTTCTCCTGACATCAAGTATTTATACCATCTCTACTAGAAGATTCCGATACTATTAAAACATAAAATTTTCACAAAACACAAGTTCATAGAGCAATAGCAAACATAAGAAGAACATTAAATCTTATCACGTCATGTACGTCCTAGTTTTTTAAACATAACCAAAAATACATTAACATTTTCTTGATCTTTGACGTTACATGAAAATGGCACTGATTTCCATAAATGTCTAACATATAGACTTCATTTGTATCATAATTTTTTTTGATCAAATAGAAGAAGTGTGACGGAGGAGTGGGAACATGTTAACAGCAGTCGATATCTTTTCAAATGTAACCACAAGATTACCAATATCATGAAACTGTATGTCTTCAAACTCACAGATGGTTGAAAACCAAGATGGCGCAAGTTCAAATTGATATTACTACCTATTCTTTCTTAATTATGTATCAAACCTTTTAGAGATGCACTTAGTATGTCTCCAGTACGATAAAGTGGAATATATTCAAGGCTACACGTGATATAGAACATACATGGCAGTGAGACACAAATAAATAAGATCGCTGCTCGTGATATTCAAATGGTCATCAATCATCATTTATATCTGCTAAAATAGAGAGATATTTCTTGTGAAATGTAGAAACATAGTATAGCACCAATATAACGAAATGGAATGTCTTCAAGATGAGTCAAAAATTCACTGTGTATTGATATTTCATTCATACTGTAGCAGTTTCTGTAAGAAAAATCTTCCGGATGGGGGAAAGTGAGCAGACATCGCAGTCTTAGTCAACTATGTTTTGTCATTGTATGAGATATCTCCTTGATATTTCTGGTGATTTTCTGAGGAAACGTTGCGGAGGTATATGATTATTTTTCTCTGATGTTCACAGATCCATAATAAAATCTGTTATTTACGAAAGTTGCATATGAAATGCGTCTCGAAATTTAAGCAACCAATAAAGTTTCTTCAGAGATTGGTGTTGCAGAATTATTCTTAAGATTAACATCTCCAGTTGGAAAAAACATCAACCCAAGTTGTCTTCTTGCAGGAAATAAATAAAAATTATTTCGTTACAGTTAGGAAGAATAATCTTTGTATCATAAATAGTTTAACAAAGAGGAGTAAGAATGTAAATTGACGCGTTCTGACACCGGACATATTTTAGTTTGACATCAATCTTGATTATGAAACACTTGTGACTTTCAGGAAATGAAATGTGATTATATTGGTGAACTAATGGTTACATTTCAAGAGAGACCTGCTCCTGAGTTTCCCACTCACCCCGTCATCCGCCCTGCGTACACTAGAACACAATGAAAATACAAATGGTTGCATTTGCAGAGACCTGCCCTGGTCATCAGTTCTAGACAAGAAGGCATCTTAAATATCGTTATTCGTGTATGTTTGTTTAATCGGGTGGGTTGTCGGTTTCACTGCAAAACACGTAAAAATTTTAGATTCAGAAATATGTTTCAACTTTAAAATTCAATGGAGATATTTGTTGAATAATAAATTCGTTGCACTGTTGTATGGTTATGCATGGATAAAATCATCAATGGCAGATACATACGGGTTCTTGTGAGGAGAGGTAACAGGAATCTCTCTGTTTTTCGTGACTATCTTGTTGTCAGTAAAACATTTCCAGTACGTGCAGAACAGAGATGGTATAAAATAGTGTAGTTCTATCAGTTCTTACAGCTCAATTCAATTAGTTCTGCGTGCAATGGTTATACGAAAGGGTTTCCTCCCTTATAGTCTTCAGCAGAAATTTAACGAGTTCTGTATGTCCACCTTCGACAGCATAATAGAATGGAGTTCGTCCAAAATTATGTTTTGTGCTAATGAGACTTATAAGGCTGCAACTTCCACCACTTTCGTCTTTAACCTTCCTAAACAGGAATTCCATGACATTCTTGTGACCATACATTGCAGCGGTGTGAAAGATATTTCCTCTTTCCAAGTCGAAGGATGCGTACTCCAGACTCTCTGCAATGCTTAAGCCTCCCATTCTGCTGAGAAAGGAATCCAACATCTCAATGTTGCCTATCTTCATTGCAAGACAAATGTGTGTATGTACATTTATAATTGGAGGTACGTATTTCAGAAAGTTTTGGTTTATGCTTTCTACCACGTGTGAGAGTAGGTTAGCTACTTCAGTCATACCATTCTTCTCTGCATTGGCGTGAGATTTCCCAAGGTAGTCATTTAAACATTCTAAGTCGCTATACAATTCTTCTTTCTTGTTTTCAGCTTTATCTCTTGCATTTTGCGTTATTTTTCTAATGAATTCTTCCTTACAAAAAAAGTCAATGATATCTCGTCCTCTGTCTTTAATTACACCTATCAAGTACCCTGCTGCTGCATAGTTATCATATAACACAGCTTCCTCTAAGAGTTTTTTCTCTTTTCTATCAGGTGTCGATAGATAGTGGAATATGTCTCCACCGTCTTTCTCTATGTCTTTTAAAAACAAATCCAAAATTTCCCTGTCTACATGCTTGGCCATATAATAAATAACCGACTTCTCTGTATCAATTTGTTCAGAAAATAAAGAGAGAATGCTACCTTCATTCCCTCTCTGGATAAGGCGAAGAACAAACACAAACAACTCAATATTTCTTTTCTTCAAAAGGCTTGTCAGAAATTCTTCCAAAGTCATGGAACTCCACAAACTCCACCGGAAGATGTCTTCTCCCTCTTCTTCACTCATCGTCTGCATCAACAATGTTGACACTCTTGTGTTGCCACTTGAGATGGAATAATGCAAGAGAGTCTTACCATATTGGTCTGTGCTGTAGAGGTAGTACTTGAAATATTTCACCCTATTTGAGACTAGTTCGATCAAGTAGGAGAGGCATTTCCATGATCCATGAATGTGTGCATAGTGGAAAGGTGATCTTGCATTGGTGCCATGGAAGCAACTTATGAGATTCTTCAGAAAAATAGTCTTGTCCCTTTTCCTTCCAATGTTCTCAAACAAATATTGTAGTACTTGCACATTGTCATGACCGATGACACAGTAAAACGGTGACCTTTTGCAGCTCCCAAAGACGAACCTGAAAATTCTACTAAACTTTCTCAATCTATTTTTCTTCTCTATCTTGTTCCCACTATAAAGTACACTTCTCTTATATAGCTTTCTTGTGCATTTCTGCACTACAAAATCCAGAAGATCAACGTCACCATTACACGCTGCATCACACAACAGAGTGTTCCTGTATTTTTGCATGGAGAGAATATGTGTTAGAAGGACACGACTTTTCATTTCTATGACGGTAAGTAAGAGCTTTACAACTTCTGCATGGCCATTAGAGGAAGCGCAACGAATAGCACTCTGTCCACTAGTTGTTTCTTGGAGAATATAAGCAAAAGTGTTAAACTTATATTCCCTGATTTTGTGAAGAATATGCGCTACTAAAAAAGGATTTCCACCAACAGCAGACGAATGCAATAGCGTCCATCCTTCCTCGTTCGGATAGAAGCAGTGACTGCAGTCTCCACATTCCTCTTCCACTTCTTGAAGAAGATACTCAACTACTTCCTTCCTCCCTCTTTCAGCTGCACAGTGGATACTAGTCTTACCATAATTGTCTCTCCGTGTAATTCCATACTCAAGGCTTGCGCCACTTTGGCGTATTTTTCCAAAATATGCTCTCAGAACAGTTATATCGCAGAACTTTGCAATGCCATGCACAGAATACTTAAGTTCAAAATTGTCTTTGGGCAACATCGTGACATCTGCTTCCAAATTTGACGACAAAATTTTCCCATTAACCAAACACTCTGAAAATGTTTGGAGAATATATTTATTACGTTTAATGTACTTTGTGTTAAATTGTGGCATACTCCCTTTTTGATGTTTTATTTTCTGGAGAATAAACTCTAGTATCTGGAAGCTCCCAGTCCTGAATGACAATTCAATGAGAGATGACTTTCCCGAATGTTCTTTGTCTCCAGAAAAATTAATGAGACTTTCTCCTTCTCTCTCAATCTCTTCTGTGAGCACTCTAAATATTTCTAAATTGCGTTTTTTAATGGCTAAGGCCAGAGCGTTTTGGGTCCAGATACTTTCATAAGTAGCAAGGAAAGCCACTGTTTTCCTGTTATCAACATATTTATTTTTGACAGAACTCACGAAATTTTCAACTCTAAATTTTGTCATAGTTTCTTTAAAAAGGCCAAAAATTTCGTTCTTCATCTCTTTCGTTATCCATGTGAGGCAGCAAACTCCATTGATTTCATGGTTCTTGCTGCAAATATGCATATTATGGTCTTCATCCATGATATGAAATATGTTCATTTGTGCAGAATCTTTTTGCAATATATAAGCTAACATGTTGTTTCTATGTTTCATAATTTTCTGAAATAGCATCTCAAACAATTCAACTTCATTACTTGATTCATGGAAACTCTCTAATGAAAGCTGATTACTTTCTTTGAAAACAGGTATTTGTTCATCTTTCATTTTCAAAATAAGATATTCCACCATTTTCATATGTTTGTGATAAGCAGCCCAATGCAGAGGATTTCTACCAAATTGGTCTTGTTGGGACATATATTCTCGTAATGTTGCTCCCTTTTCTCTAACTATTTCAATGTAAAAATCACACAATTCAATTTGATTCCTCTGAACAGCGTAATGTAAAAGTGAAAGTTGTTGGGCATTCGAGGGAAACATATAATCAAGGATATTTTCTCTTTCCATTTCTAATTTCCTCAGCAGGAACTTAACAGAATCCACTTTACCATATGCTGCTGCAAACTGTAACAGTGTCTCATGTGATTTAAAAGGTTGTAAAATGAAGGAAACAATATCCACATCCTCTTCACCAACTTTTTTGAATACTTTCTCCAAGTCGCATTCACTACCATACAAAACAGCTGACCACACTACGTCCTTAAGCGAAATGTCGCATTCCAGAAAACAGTCCAGAAGAACTGAGAGGGCTAATTTTGTGTCATGGTAAATCCTGAAAGCATCCAGTTCTTCCGTGAAGTATGGAAAGCTATTACTTACTATTGATTTCTCAATTAAAATCTTGACAAATGCTTTCTGTCTTAGTAACTTCTCATGAGAAATAGCAATAAGACCTTCGAGTAGATCTTCTCCCGTGCTGTTCACACAATATTCCGCACATTTCTCTAGAAGCATTGTGACTATTTCAACATTGCCATTACGAGCAGCGATTTGAACACCTAATCGTCCTGTTTCATTCTTAGAGTAAAACATTTGTTGGAACTGAAAGACATCATTAGGACGTAAACTAAGATTATTAAGCATTTCTTCCAGAGGCTTCAATTGTCCAATCTCACAAAGATATCTAAATAGTGTGCATTTCTCATTTATACCTAGCTCAATATATCGTCGCTTAGATAGAATGACAGAACATATCTCCCACTTCCCCACCTTAGCAGCCACTTCCGCTGGTGTGTATTTGTGAAGAGATTCCTTTATGCGTGTGTTGCATCCCCTTGTCAGGAGAAAATTTGCTGCCTCCACGTTTCTATAGGAAGCCGCTAGGTGGCAGGGCGTTCTTCCCAGTGCATCGCGTAGGTTAACTGAAGTTCCCATTTCTAGCTCTTTCTCAATTGTTTCAACATTATTTGTGAGAGCAGCGTTATGAATTTTGTTTGTAGCTAAAGCGCTGTCCAGAAACAGCCTTACCATAGAAAATCTATTTTCGTAAAATCCACTTTTGAATGCTTTCGCAAATTTCTTACAACATTTTTTCATTTGTAGGAGATAGTATATTGCAAAGAAATACTCTGCAAATGTTCTGTGTGTAAAGGATAGCTCTCCTCCGCTTATCTTCTGCAAAACCCCAATTCTCAGAATTTGATCCTCTTGTAGTATTTGAACCGGCTTCGGCTTTCTCCTGACACAACATCCACACGGGTATCCAGTGCGTGGGAACAACTCTCTAAGTGCTACTTCTACACATATATTCATGTGATCATCAGCAATTATATTCTTTGTACTCTCGTTAATCGAAGCACCTTCCTTTAGTTCATTTGCACAGAAGGTCCCATATTTCTTTTCTTCAAAACTGCTATAAAGCATTGAGATATTGTCAATTGTAACGACCACAGAGTCAACTTGAGGGCTGTCTTCATAGCAATATGCGCAGCACTTTTTATCATAAACTTCTGCAAGCAACGTTACCAACTCTGGAATCCCTATCAAGTTCTTTATTCCTACACCAACGTTCTGAAAAAAAATCTTCATGAGCTCCCGTGCGTAGACGTGGACACGTTCTGATTTCTCCTCATTCGAAGAAATACCCAGGTTTTTAATCCATGTCTCTGCCAGAAGCGTTTCCTGCTCCGTTTCATTTAATGGTTTCAAGCGGTAAGCAATGGCTGATACTGCTAACTCTAATTCCTCCTTGAAGTGGAGCCTCGTTGTTATTATTACCTGGCCAAGAGAGTTCTCCTTCAATTTCTGTAAGACGATTTGCACCTTCTCCCGTTCTTCTTTGGACCCAATCTCGTCGAATCCGTCCAACAGGAGAATAAAGTTCCCTGTCATTTCAAGGCTGTATTGGAACAAATGCTTTGAGAGTGAACTTTCTCCTTCCAAGAAACCCTCACTCAAGTACTTGGCGATGTTAGAAATGCTGTCAGTTGGATTCAAGTTGAGGAGTTTGCTGGCAACGTCTTTGAGGCGCACGTTAACAACCCATCGGTCGCTGTGATTCTTCTTTTCTTCCTCTGCTATGTGGGAGAGCAGAGTGGTCTTCCCCATCCCTGGCTCGGCTGCTAAAATGGCAATTGGGATAGGTTGAATTCTATCGATATCTACACTTGCACTGTCATTTATGTATTTGAAGAGAGCATTCGATGCACCATGAGTTTCGAGCCATTCCAAATTAATTTGATGTCTAAATTCAGACCAAAATATATTTACCTTAAGTTTGTGAATTGTCTTATCTGGACATTGTTTACATAGTGTGGCAAACTTTGCATCAGCTTCTTCCGTAGTCACTAAATATATTTTTGGGTTTTGCTTTGACAATTCAGTTATTGATAAATTTAGAGAACTACTCAAAATATATAACATATCAGATTTATTTCTCTCATTTGGAGTTACTATAATAAAGAGTTCGTCTTCTAACTTATATAGACTGTCCAGTTCTAAAATACTTTTAACGTAGAACTTCCTTGGGATGAATATATTCTGCTTATTCTCCACACCAGCAACACTTTCAGCTAGGATGATGTCTGATTCTGCCACTAGAGTTTCAATGTCATGCGAATCAAACGGAGGCGTGGAATCATTGCTGCATAGCTTATTGAAGTCTACACGGACACCTTGAAATGTTACTACCTTCTCCATGATTAAATTCTGACTTTTAAGGGAGAGACTATTGAATGTATATGTATCATCCTCCACACAAAATATGCTTCTGTGTAAGTCAGGCATTATGCCCATGTTTAAATCCAAGGAATATCTTGATACAAGAATTAATTTTGTTATATTAGTATCTTGTTCCCTGGTAAGATGGGTCTGCTTACTATGGCTTGATGCTTCAGTCTTATCACTGGAAGACGCAAAACGTTTGACTAGAGACTGCAAAGTTTCCTTCCACATTCCTGATTTCTCTCGCACGTCACAATCAGTTATTATTAATAGTTTATCATTTAAAGGAAGACTGGGCAAAATAATCTTACTCGCTTTTACCAAATCTTCGATGTGAAAGGAAAATTTTGTTCTGGAAATGTACAGGTGATTAATTAGTTTCTTGCAACAAAGTTTTGTGTTACAAGTGCTAATCTGAATAATACATTTATCAGTTTGCCTTATTTTGTCTATCAGATCACATGATGAAAATGTAACATCTAACAAAAACGAATTATTATAATTTTCAGAGAGTATTCGTAATATAAGTTTAGCAATTTTAATTTCGGTGAAATATTTAGAATTTGATGTGCGTTCCATAAACCATTTACGTATTTCCCTAGAGATATTGTCCCTAAAAATATGGGGATCAATATGAGCAGCTGCCTCCTTCACTCTATTCAACAGGATGTCACTGAGCTCCTCAACTGTTGGTTGTCCCACAGCAAACCGGAAATAATGCAAGAAATCCTCTATGTTCTCTTCAGTGGCACCAGGTGTCTTCCTTAAGTGACTTCTTATGAAGTCATCCGCAAGTAACTCAAACATGAATTAGCTGCTTGCATCCAGCAGATCGTGCTCTTCTGTTACTTTTCTGAATCTAAGATAATTAGTTTCGGAAATGTTATAAGAAAAAGGCTCATCCGTCTCATAGTTGTCGAAGTCAAGAAGTGCTGGAGTGTAAATAATATACCTCGACACAGATGTCTCTGGATATCCTGTGCTTTGCCAAGTATCTAGGAATGACTTGAAGTATTTTCTGAGGTAGAAGTCTCCCTTCTGCTCAAACAGAAGATCTTTGAAAGTAATCCTTGCACCAATTTCCCTGTGCTTAGCTTGAAGAAACCAGGAGATGTATTGTCCCTGGTGAAGAACTTTGAAGACAAGATCATCGAATTTTCCCGCAGATTTATCTTCCATCGATAGATTGTAGCGAATGTTTTCTTTCTTCAGAGCCAAAATTACAAACAATTCTGCTATCTTAATTTGATATTCTGCACCCCTTTGAGCAATGGCGGGTCCAGAATTCTTCTCGAAACCTTTCTCTCTGTCTTTAAGCAACATCTCCTCTGCAGTAGATTCCTCTTCCATCTTGAATTGTAATTAACGATTAGGTGAGGGGGTCTGCTTCTAACGTCCAGTCGAGATTGTTACAAGGGCATTGCAAAGTCAAACTCAACGTTTCTTCTATTCATGTGATTCACTTCTTACATTCCTTCTTTTCAGCCTTGCCTCTGTAATGAAAAACATGAATAATCACAAATATGATCACAGCACAAATTACAAATTTAAATATCAATCTTATAAAAGAACTCCGTGGTACAGAAACAATTAAATATACAATTTCTGCCGATCGTCTTTTCCATTGGGTCACACGTGGCCAGCACATCCAATCCCTTTACAGCTGCTTGTGACTTTCGAAATCATAGTCATCTTTAATATCTTTGAAGAAATTCCCCAATTGTTTTCACGATTCTAGTCAAACTCCCATCCTGGCGTTGAGCTGTAGTATAACTGAATTTCCTTCTTGCTTCCCTAGGAAATGGCTTTATACCTACAATCCTTTCTAGAACACTTAAATACAGGTCACACAGGTAACAAAAAGATTTTCCATATGAGTGGGTGAATTTAGTTTTCGTCAGGTATCAGACTCACGTATTTGAGTTACGAGCACTTGGATGTATTTAGTGATGATAACGCTACTGGCAGCTCAATTGTTGTATTTATGATATTCCTTACTTAGCTTTTGATTGAGTAACATTTCCTGGTTAATTGAAGTTTTATCGTCAAGTTTCGAGTTGTAGGGAAGTAGGGAAGGGC
Organism: Lepisma saccharinum; assembly: GCF_977018435.1. Taxonomy (NCBI): domain Eukaryota; kingdom Metazoa; phylum Arthropoda; class Insecta; order Zygentoma; family Lepismatidae; genus Lepisma; species Lepisma saccharinum. The sequence continues at coordinate 68,602,014 of NC_139243.1, forward strand.
TATGTGAACAGGTCGTACACGTGTAATTCGTATCAATCCATAAGATTATATTTTATTTCAAGCCTCTCTGATGCTTCATGTTGACCAGGGCATTCACTTGTTTATCTCAGTTGTCTCAACCTCTGTGGTATGTAAATAATGCACAGTGTTGTGCTATGCAAACTTCCTGATGTATTCAGGGAGTTCCATCAGCCTATGGAGTCAGCTGTTTGCAATAGAGGTAGTAAAAATCACGATTCGGCATGGAGGAAGGTCTCCATGGCCTGGGTGATATAGAGGTGAGACAGACTGAGAAGGGACTGACTTTTGATTTGGATTGAGGAGAGAGAGGAGCTTAGAGAAAGGAGTTGAGGGAAAGTGAGGCGAGGCCTGGTCAACCTGCAACGAAGCCTAGAGAGGACTTACTTTATTTTATTCTTCGAATTTATCATCACTCTTCAGATAGACAGGTAATTATCCTAACCCAGTCATGATTCAGGTTCAAAGGTTCATAAAACCCAATGAGTGACCATTGTCTTTTCTAGTTGTTAAGCTGTTTAGTTTTAGTTGTGCCTTTCGCACTGCCAAGCGTTTAACTCGTCATGTTAATGACGAGTGCTCTCATCATTGAGGATGAAGGATGAATAAGTTACATCACCCATTGATTAATTGTGGAAGTGACTGGTTCTGATCCCCATCATTCTGTAGAATGATACGTGGATGGAGATGCTTAGAGCTTTCATTAATTTTTCATGGAAATGAGATGAAAAATCATTGACCAGTTTTAAATTAAACCAACCCCAAAACTTTTCCTAACTTGTCTAGTTTTTTTTATTAGTATGACATTGCCACAATTAAGTTTGAAAATACATAGGGCTAAAAGGTTTTATTTTGTTAACATTAATGGGGGGAAGAATATATATATGCCATGATAGATGTCGAGTTTTAACTCGAGGATGAATCAGATGGAAAATTTTGACCTCAAGTCAAGGTCGGTCACCCGCAAAATGTAAAAATGCAGAGGAACCTCCGCCCTAGCTCCGTCGCGGTTACCCGCGTCGGGCTGGCGATTTGGTATCAGGAGCGTCCGGCATTCCGCGTGGCGGAAGGTTCGATGTCGGGTTTTAGGCAGCCACATTTTGCCAAAAATGCGGTCGGCCCAGGGACGTCTGTGGACAATTCCCTATCAATCCGCTCCTGGTAGCGCTGTGGTTCGCTCGCGAATCCGGCACCCCGGCTATGACAGAATTCCCACCTGGGAAATTTTTACCATTCCCAGGATTTTCAATAAGGTAAAAGAATAAGGCATTTAGATTCGATGGTCTCTTGAATTTACAGTGGTTTTAGAACGTAAAAGGTAGGAACATTTTTACATGATTTTGGATACGAAAATTATGAGGGTTAAAATAATGCAGTAAGCTACAGTAATTCTAAACGAATTTCTTATATATATCTAACGTTCCTGTGCATTTTGCTCAGATTGTGATTATGCTTACCCTTAATAATTAATTAAACACGTAGATTAAAAGTGAATATTGAAGTTATATCATGAACGACGAAAATAAATTACAGTATATTGACTCTGACTCAATGGCACTATGGTGCAGTTTAACGAGTCATAGCAGAGAGTATGCTTGTTTGAGTAAATATTTTGTTTTTCTTATTTTTATTAATTGAAATTCCTTTAAAGTTTAATTTAAATTTTCTTTAAAACTGACCGTAACTTGTAAATGACTTATAATGCTTGAACTATAACTGCTAAGATTATTGCAACGAGGATATTACATTTTTATAAGTATATAGTTTTGGGAACGAATAAGGTCCCGAGGACCACTCATTTATATTCTTAATGACTGAAGTCTCCTAGCACCTTATGAAGGGAGCTTAGATTAAGGAGATAGTGAAGTTTATACGTGATAGTCACTTCCCATATGTTACCGTAACTTACTAATACATTGCCTCAATTTCTAAATTCATGTTAATGTGTAAAGAAACGAAACGCTAATTATATTCCTCGACACGCTGTACAATTATGTCCGCTATTACACCAAGCGTATATAGTTAGAGTGGCGTATCATGATTTAGGGTATAAACCGTATATATAAATGATGTGGTATATATATACACATATATTGTTTTAAATTTTAAAATATAAAAATTGCAATTTTTGCTTCAAGTTACGGCATTTATTAACATTAAACAGGTCCTACACGACTCAAGTGTGCACAAAATAAGTTTTTTAAAAGACATTAGTCTCTATTAATTTATTTAAATTTCATAATATGCGATAATATTTTGTTTAAGCAGTATAATTTATACTAGCTTAGTAGTTACATCACTAAATTTTTAGTTATACTTCAGAAGAAGGTAAACATTTATATTAGCAAAATTTTGTATCAAGCGCAAGTTATTGAGAATATTTATTTCATATGAATATGTCGACGACAACATTTTAGTGCGCAAAAATAACTAGTATTTCCCTAGTATATTGGATCGCGACCAAAGTTCTGGAAATCCATTTTGCTATCGCAGAATTATTATGGTTAAACCACTACGGTTTTAGTTTTAAGCTTCGCTACAATAATATGCTGGTAAATTGAAGTTTTATCGTCAAGTTAGGATTTACTTCTTTACCCTGCATTTATACAGTCTCAATACGTTAATTTATTTATTTGTTGTTTTTTATATTTAGCGTCGCTTATGTTGTTTAATATGGAATAAAGAAGAAATCTCTCAACATTGGGAAGAATGTATCATTGTTCCTGTGTTTTTAAAATGTGATAAAATGAACTGCAAAAATTACCGTGGTATTTCTCTACTCTCAACATCATATATAACATTATCTAACATTCTTTCAACAATATTAACCCAATGTGCTAATGAAATTATAGGTGATTATCAATGTGGATTCAAACGTAACAAATCAGCTATATATCAATTTTCTTACATCAGACACACACTTGAGAAAAAGTGGGAATATAATCAAAATGTCCATAAAGTATTCAATGATTTTAAAGAAGCATTTGCTTTTATCAAGAGAGATAAATTATATAATATATTAATCAAGTTTGTAATACCTAATAAGCTTGTTAATATGATAACAATATGCACCAATGAAGAAAGTAAAATTCGTGTGGGTATTAATGTGTCTGAGAAATTTATAATTCATGATGGGTTAAAACAAGGAGATGCATTATCTCCATTACTGTTAATTTTACCTTAGAATACGTTGTTAGGAAGGTAAAATAAACTAACGAAGGACTAAACTTAAACATTGTGACTCAGTTGTTAGCATATGCAGATGATGTAAATACAATTAAGAGTAATGCAAAAATATTTTTCAAAGCAGCTAGAGAGGTAGGTTTGGAAGTTTGCAAAGGGAAAACTAAATATATGCTTATAGGCTGAAACCAAGTGTTAGGTAAACATTGAAAGAAGAACATACATTAAAAGTATTTGAAAGTAAAATCGTTAGGAAAATATTTGGACCTAAAAGGGATGAGGAGACAGGTGAGTGGAGAGGACTATATAATTTAGAACTACATCAATTGTATTCATGTTCAGATATTATTATAATGATTAAATCAAGAGGACTTAGATGAGCAGGCCATGTGGCACGAATGGAAGAGGAAAGAAGAGTTTACAGGATTTTCGTTGGGAAACCTGATGGTAAGAGACTAGTGGGAAGGTCAAAACGAAGATGGAGAGATAACGTTGAGATGGACACATCTTCTCACATAAGAAGATTGCTCTTATTGTCTATATGTGTTTGTGATTGTTCATTCACCCATCTCATCTTATTACCTTTCATCCAAGTCGTCGCGATTAGCCAAAAGTTGCAGAAAAGCAACGTAATATAAACCAAATTAATCAATAAATCTCTGTGTGTTTGTGTGTGTGAATACAGTTTAAATTATCTATGCAGCTCTCGCCGTTTATGGACTAGTATACCCACACCTAAATTTAGTATCTTCATGGTGTCAGGGTCGCCGGTTATGGTAAGTTGTCGATTCTCAATCTCGCCACCGAAGTTTATGGCTACGTACGCATTGAACCTCTTCTATCTCGTTGTAACATTTACTGAACCTAATTGAATTTCATAGAATAGAAGCGTGGAACACAAGCATTTAGCCGGATGATACAATACAATTAAGACTTGTGACGATCGTCTACATCAATGGGAAGGGATCCCGGTTTCGATACTCGGTGGAGGCACATAGTAGTTCTGCTCTCACTTTTAAACTGTAGGTACATTCCCGAATATTCTTTCTGTGCCTAAAGTGGACATACAATCAACAAAGATCAGTGATTCTCAACTTTAGTGAGACAGACCCTGGTACGGTATTATTTTTAGTAAGTCGATGCTCCGATTGCAAAGTTATACTCACAAATACTTCCTGTAATCTTAATATTATAGTTCAAATAATATTAGCACAGAACTTATCTATGGTCTCCTCGATGGCCCAGTGATAGCGTCGTAATAAAGGGATCCCGGGATCGAAACCCGGTGGAGGCACATAGAGGTTCGATTCGCACTTTAAACTATAGGTCCATTCCCGATTATTCTTTCTGTGTATAAAGTGAGTAGCGAATATTGATTTTTCAAACTCATCCCAAGTACGTATCCCCTTTTTCTATGCATTTAGCCTCAGTTGTATCATATTATGACGATTTTTCTGTGGATTTTATGGATTTCGACGACGTTCAAGTACAATTTTCACCGCAACTCAGTTTTTTCCACCTCATTCTTTGCACGAATGCTACGATCTTACTTGATATAACTTAACCTATTCACTTCTTTACGACCTTTTACGGGCTAAGTTAACATACAAGGGTTGTTCTGTTTACGTCCTTTTTTTTCTTACGACCTTACGTGATATAACTTAACCTATTCACTTTTTTTACGATCTTTCACGAGTTAGATAACATACAGAGTAGTATGAAACGGTATGAGCTGGAAGCATACTTTCACCTACTTTTGATTTTACATTTTACGTGCTAAGGTAACCTACAGAGAGAAAAAAATGCACAGTAGAGTCTCTGGCAACAGTTTTTAAGTTATTTTTTATCTCTTGCAAATTTTTACCATGTTTTTTCTTACGCCTACCGCGTCCTTTGACCTACTTTTTATTTTTATGATATTTTACGTAATAAACTAACCTACGTATGCATATCCTTGCTGATTCGAAGAAAACAAGATTTTTTTTTAACCAAAGTGTAACCGTTTTCGAGATGCGTCCACTTCCGGTCGCCATTTTGAATTTTGGAAATCCCGAAGAACACCGAGACGATGCTAACACACCAAACCTGAGCTCTCTGCGACCATCCGTTCGGAAGTTACGAGCAATGAAAAAAAAACATTTGGCAATTCTTATTTAGACCAAACTCTCCTCCCCCTTGAACTTAGGACCACCAAGCTTGGTATACGTACTCTACATCATCGAAATCTACAAGGGGTATGTGAGGTACCAAATGGGGAGATTTTTCGATTTATTTTTCCCTATCTATCACCGTTTTCGAGATATTCGCAATTTTAGGTTTTCTAACACTGGACTTTGAAAACTTTCAGAGGGGGCAAAATTTGACCTATACCAATTTTGGTAGGGGAGGACAGAAGATGCTAACGCAAAAAGAACCCATGTCTCTACGATCATCCTTTCGAAAGTTACGAGCGATCGAATAAAAATAAATTTTGGCAGTTGGCCCACGCTTGACCTCAGGTCAGGACCACAGTGGCGTCTGCGGGAGGATTTTTCGATTTATTTTCGCGATATCTCTTACCGTTTTCGAGATACTTCCACTTCCGGTCGCCATTTTTTTTAAGATTTTGTAATTTAAAAAAAAAACAGAAGGTTCGAATTTTGATAGTCGACGACAGAGCCATCTATGAGTAAAACGTTGAAACTCTCGGATGTTGGAATTTTTTCTGTCACCTTTTTTCAGTACGTCAACATTTTTTTTATTTTTTTATTTTTTTCTTAGTGAATGGGTTATGTGACTTTCAACTACGAAGGCTTTCTAGCAACACGAACTTAGGTCATGCCGGCGTATTTCACTAAAATAAGTCTTTAACTATTGTCATTTAGGAACCACCATCTCCTTTTGGTAAATTTGGTTATGGCCAATTTGAAAATTGAGCCAACAATAACAATGGAGATGCCAACTAAAAGTTCGGAAATGACAATAGTTAGAGGTTACCCCAAACTAGTTAGATAGGTTGGTTGAAATTTCCAAGGCGTATTTTGCATTTTTTTTTAAAAAAAAATATATAAGCACGTTAGAAATTGAATTGTCCCTGAGAAATTCTATGTAAATAACATACCTGAAAATTCTATCGTATTTGCGACCATAATCCTTTAACTTGTTTTAAAGCTATATTCGACAAATTATTTCAAGCTTAAAGAGTCTTTTTAGAAGTTGTTTGCTAGTTTTTTCGAACACATAGAATTTTTTACATAATCGGATTTTACTTGGTTTGGTTTGATTTGGTGTTTTAAGTCCACTTTGTGCACAGTAAGGCTAATCGGGACTGGACCTTCAGTTTAAATTGGGATCCGAACCACTATGTGCCTTGATTACGAGGCAACGACGCTACCACTGCGCCATAGGGGAGGCCCGGATTTTACTTGTCACCGAGAAATTCTATCTATAAATAACATACCTGAAAATTCTATCGCATTTGTGACATAGTCCTTTAACTTTGTTTTAAAGCTATATTCGACAAATTATTTCAAGCTTAAAGAGTCTTTTTAGAAGTTGTTTCCTAGTTTTTTCGACCATATTAAATTTTTTACATGATCGAATTTTACCTGTTGTCCCCGAGAAATTCTCTATATATAACATACCTGAAAATTGTATCGTATTTGCGACCATAGTGCTTTAACTTGTTTTAAAGCTATATTCGACAAATTATTTCAAGCTTAACCCGCGATCGCTCGCGCTATTAGATAAAATCTAACAATTGCAAAAATTTTGTTATTTCTAGATTGTTACTGGAGGTAACAATGCGTTAAGGCTAAAATGTCTCCTTCCATGTCTCTACTTGTCAACACTGTAGCAAATGTTATTGAAATTGAAAGCGAAACCTTATACTAGCGGCTTCGATCCTAGCCGAGTGCATTGTTAGATTTTTTCTAACATGCGAGTTATCGCGTCACATTTCCAGCGAATGATTGTACAACAGTTTTGCTTTGGGAAATACCGCTTTCATTTATTATTCCGTCTGTATACAGTGTAGTGGAAAGGTGCATTGGTTCTTCCAATCTGATGATTGTTGTTTTTGGCATTGTGTTATTGAAGAGAATAGCAGTAAAATGTCTGACAAACAAACTAAACAGTACATGATGTGGCTGGAAGAAGAAGACACAGATGAAGTGGACATTGGACCTCAAGACACAGGTTGGGAAACCGATACAGACGGTCCATCAGAACATGAGGAAGTGCATACCGAGACAGAACAGTCAGTTAGTGATTCTGATGATTCTGTGACAGTTTCAAGACATGTGAATCGTGATACGTATCGAGGCAAAGATGGTTCAACAATATGGTTGAAGCAAAAAGCCCCACCAAGTAAAATCACCAGACAGAATATTGTCACACAGTTACCAGGTGTGATAGGTGGGGCCAAGAATTTGAAGTCAATTCTAGACTGTTGGAAACTGTTCTCTCCGGATTCTCTAATCACACGTATTGTCCAATACACAAACGTAAAGCTCAGGGAAATGGCACCTTCCTACTCACGTAATACACGGGACTGCCCTCTAACTGATTTTGAAGAAATTTCAGCATTCCTAGGAGTACTATATCTTGCTGGAGTAAAGAAGTCACAGCACCTAAATACAGATGAGTTGTGGGCCACAGATAGAACTGCACCAGACTTTTTCATCGCGTCAATGAGCAAACGAAGATTTCACACTCTTCTCCAAGCTGTTAGGTTTGATGATATCACTACACGAGCACAAAGGAAGCAAGAAGACAACCTATCTCCAATTAGAGAAATATTCGATGACTTTGTTAGTGTCTGCATGAATAGTTACAGGCCAAGTGCTTACACTACCATTGATGAGATGTTAGAAGCATTCAAAGGACGATGCAAGTTCAGACAATACATTGCAAATAAACCTGTAAAATATGGCAAAAAAATATATGCACTCTGTGATGCTAGAACATTCTACACTCTAAATATGGAAATTTATGCAGGAAAACAACAATCTGGGCCTTACCAAGTTCCCAATGATGCACAAAACGTGGTATTGCGATTAATACGTCCTATTGACAACAGCGGAAGGACTGTGACCATGGACAATTATTTTACCTCCATACTTCTAGCTAATTAACTGTACCCCAACCACAGGTTGACACTAGTAGGAACTCTTCGATTGAATAAAAGAGAAATTCCACCGGAATTTTTATCTGTCAAGGAAAGGCTTCGAAACAGCAGCATGTTTGCGTTTGGAGAGAAACCATCTAATAATTGTCTCCTCTGCTCTTATGTGCCAAAGAAGAAACAGAAAAAATGTTATGATGATTTCCACCATGCATAATGACGACGGCATTGATCCTGACTCTGGAGAGGCAAAAAAGCCAGAAGTGATTACTTTCTACAATCTCACAAAAGGAGGAGTGGATGTTGTAGATCGTCTGAAATCTGAATATTCTGTTTCAAGAATAAGCAATCGCTGGCCTCTCACAGTATGTCTCAGCCTTCTCAACATTGGAGTAATAAATGCTCAGATAATTTACAAAACAAATACAGGCGACTTGTTGGCTCGTAGAAAATTTGTTACGCAACTTAGTACGATGCTTACAAAACCGCATATGATGAGACGGATGTCAGTTCCAAATGTATCACTTCGTCTGAAGGAGAAAATAAAAAGTATTATAAATAATAAATTGTATTTTAATGTGCTTATTTGCATTAATGTTTTAAATATTCATAAAGACGAATGCTGTAACAATGTAAAATGATTTCAATGTTTAATAAAACATGTTTGATAAAATATATTTTGCAAATATTAAGTGATAACTGAAAAAAAACAAGTTGTTAGAAAAAATGTAACACGCGAGTTATCGCGTGAAACATGAAGGGCGAGCGATCGCGGGTTAAAGAGGCTTTTTAGAAGGTATTTCGGGTGTTTCCTAGTTTTTTCGACCACATTGAATTTTTTACATGATCGGATTTTACTTGTTGTAACCAAGAAATTCTATATAAACAACATACCTGAAAATTCCATCGTTTTTTACTTGACTTTTGTATTCTGTTTGATTTGTGTGAAATCGTATTAAAAAAAATGGAATCCACCAGTTTCGCCGAAAAACCTAAAGTAGGTTGTTTCACTTGTGGGAAAATAATCTCGAAATCTATTATTAGCAAGATTAGAGCGAGATGTGAGCAATCGAGTTCTCAGAAAAAGAATCATTTTTTGCCAACCAAATCCTGTCCCTAATGCACACAACCCATTAGCATCGCCAATCTTAATAGACACATGCAACAAAATTGCAAAGCACCACCACCATCGAAGAGGAAAGCTGACGATTCTGCCACCACCGATCCCGAAACAAAAAGAATCAAGTATTCGGGATCGAAGAAACGAACCCGAACTGCTCTCTGTCAACAACTGAACGATTACATTTTCAAAAATGATTCTCCCTTCGACATTCGTCACTTTCTAATGCACTTTAAACCTTCCGTGATAGAAATATTAAAGGATGAGCTTGAACAGAATTCTATTAAATTTTATGCAAATCTCTCTTGCGAGTATGTGAATCCAGGCGGCAAGAGAGATGTGTTTCACCATCCAAAAAAAATGCAGACAATTTATTTGGCTGACGCCAACGATCTGGAACTCATCTACACCGATCTTGTTGCCAAGTTACTCGCGAAGCACAGTGAATTTGAAACGAAAGGTTCAGGCTGGACACTATGTGGTACCTTCCACGAATTATGCTTGAAACTTAGTATATTCACACCTCTTTGTGCATCCAGCTATGTGTCTCTTCCACCGGACATTCAACATAAAAGAGCCGTGCTGAATATCAAAAATAATGATGCAAAGTCCTTTTTTTTGGTGCGTTTTGGCGGCTCTGCAGAGCGGGTTAGTCATTACATGCATTATGCAGATGAGATTATGCTCATGCTATGGCGGGTATCGGCTTTTAATTTCTACTGTATATTGTCCAAAGTACAGTCCCACGACCAAAAAACCTAAATACAAAATAGGAGACTAGGTGAGGATCAGAAAATTCAAACGTATATTCTAGAAGGGATTCACAAAAAAATGGAGCACGGAACTCTTTACTGTAGTTCCAGTTCTACCCGGAAACCGTCACACGTATATAATAATGAATAGTCGCGAGGAAATTTTGAAAGAAAGGTTTTACGAAGAGGAACTCTCTAAAGTTAATACCCCGACACGTATCTCATCGAGAAAGTATTGCGTAGAAAACATAACAAACTGTTGGTCAAATGGCTGGGACTTCCGGAAAAGAGTTGGATCAATGCATACAAAGTGATTCTATGAGTACTTGGAACGTGATAAAGCGTTTACCAGATTTTAAATGTCAAATTAAAAGAAAAAATGGTTAATTACTATCCGATAACATTCGTTGTCTAATCGTAGGTCCTTCTGATACTGGAAAAACTACGTTACTGGTGGACAATTTTCTCCTCGCACCGAATTGGCTAGATTTGAAGAACAGACACCTGTACGTGTTCTCAAAAAGTTTGGTGCAGCTACTTACGAAACTCTATGAGGGACTGGGCATTGCAACTTTTGGATCCGAAATAAAACTATTCGACCGTTGTGACGAAAATTCAGTCGTGGTCTTCGACGATGTAATTTTAGAAAATCAAAATGAAATTCGCAACTTTTTTACTCAAGGTCGTCACAGGAGAATGGATTGCCTTTACCTAGCTCAAACTTTTTCCAACATTCCAAAACAGTTACTACGCGACAATGCTAATTTTATTTGTTTGTTTCGTCAAGATCACACTAATGTCAAGCATGTCTATGATGACTACGTAGGAGGAGATTTAAACAACAATTAATTTTCGAAATTCTGCTCTTCTTGTTGGAACAGTGGCGATCTTGGATTTGCAATGATCGACATGACTCGAAAACCCAGCGATGGAAAATACAGAAACAAAATCAACGACCTTGTAAATGTTGCAACGTCACACGATGTTTAAAATAACCCCATATCAAAAAACGACAAAACGAAAAATGGAAGACAGCTTGAAATTGCGCGATTACCTTGCAAAACGATTCAAAGGTTGGAAATCCGAGAATCGTGGATTGTACGAAGAGAACAAGCGCGAAAGTCAACATATCATCAACGCCATCAGAGGTCTCGGTAAAGAAATTAAAAATGTCACAGAACAGAACAAGGATTTCATCACGGAACTCGTACCTCTTGCCGCTCGAAAGTATGTCGATTTCCCATCCACGCCTCTCTCTAGCATTCACACTGCTCTCGAACTCAGACAACCGTCCAAACGTCAAGCCATAGGAAGCACCTCATCTTCTTCGGATAAGATCGAGTTAGGTCCATTGGCAAGAGATTACCTGAATACCGGGAAATTCGACAAGGACGAGGTGTTTGGATTGTATCCGAGCATGGAAACAAACGAAGGAGTGATTTGGAAAATTGGAAAATCGAAAGTCACATTCGAAGGAGACGACGTAAAAGTTAATTTAGGTGAAAAAAATAATTGGTCCAGGTATCCCGGTATGGTTGGACTTTGGGAACTCATCACCAAAAAATATCACAAAGATTACACGGACGAAGATTATCAAAGTTACACGGACATTTTAATATTGTCGGATGCTCTGTACCAAAACAACGACGCCACTCAAAATCGAGTGAAAACCAGCAGCGGAGAAAATTACAGGACTCTCATCAAACCTATTTGGAACGATGTAAAAAGTGGAAGCGATGTCAAACGCTACAACACGTTACCGAAGGACTTCGTATGGGTTTACGACGTTAGGAAACTCGTGGATCGTTTACTTGTCATAGCAGGCGAAGAGAAAGCAGGGAACCGTAATTTCCACATCGAGAAGGTGGGCATCGTGGCCATGATCAGCACCAAACTCTCCAACTTCATCGTGAGTGACAGTAAATGAATAGGATACCTGATCAAAATAATCAACACTCTTCCACCGAAATTTTGGAACGTGGAAGAAGGCAAGGGACTCGTGAACGACATCATAAACAAATTACCGTTCGAAATGCATATACCAGGTTATCAGTACTGCGGACCGGGTACCAAACTCGAACAACGCTTTCAAAAAGGAGACAGGGGAGTGAATCCATTGGACACTGCATGCAAAGATCACGACATCGCTTACAATACTCACACAAATCTAGATGCACGTCACGAAGCAGATAGAAAATTTGAACATGCAGCATTCGGGAGACTCATCAGCAGGGACGCTTCTCTGGGGGAACGGGCTTCAGCGTTGGGCACAACCATCGCCATGAACACAAAATAAAAATTGGAATGGGGTCTATAAATAACCGATTGTCAAAAATAAAAATATGAACAAAACTCATGACACGAATTATTCACAAAACTCATAGACATAGAGAGAAATCACCTAACAATTAGCAATATCAAGATCTCAGATCACATCGAACACAGATACCAATAATATTGTCGATCACATCATCGAGCTGAGTGAGACAAAATAGTTTTTTTTTTTATATTACAAGGAGATCATGTGGAAAGGAAATTTGAGAATCACTTTTCGCATATCATCGAACGAAAACAAGGTTTTGATGCGATACAGTAACTTGAAAGTCGACGGCACGTCACTGCCCAACACCCTACCCGAAGCGGCCAAATGCATCATTCAGAGCATGGAGTTGAGAATGCCAGTTGTAGAATACGAAACCAACTACGCGCTCAAGTACAAAGCGGAAATTTTGAAAAATCCACAGGTACCGATGCAGTTTTACAGTTACCAGTGCGTGCAGAAACCCGCTTCGGACAACCATTACGAATTCGACGCCACAAAACAATTAAACAACATACAGTTCAACATGCCCGATTTCGTGGTTGTGCTTTTTCAGACCGGACGCGACAACAACCTGGGAAAAGATTCCAGCATGTTCGATAACTGCCAGATCAAGAACGTCTACCTCAAGAACGGAAGAAACTAAGTTTTCCCGCGCGAGAATTACAACCTAGACATTACCACAAACGAATACTTCAAGCTTTACGAAGCGTACACCGCGTACAAAAGGGTAACCACGAGTAACGTGGATATGTACTACAATCCAAGCGAATTCAAAGCACAGAGACTCATGTTCGTAATCAACACTTCGAAAAGAAAGCACGTTGTGGTCAACGATCGCACAAACATCAAAATAGTGTGTGAATTTCACGACGCACTCGCCGACGACACCGTTTGCAGCGTAGGGCTGGTGGCAGAAAAGTCATTCGTCCAAGATGTGAAAAACGAGAGAGTCACGGAACAGTTTTAAAGTTTCAAATGAAAACACAAGTAGTAAAGTTTATTTCAAATCATTTTTTCTTGCACCATTTTAGAAATCATAAATTTGCACAAAATTGACAAAAATTCAAAATACTAAGTTATTAAAAAACAATGTCGACGTACCGAAAAATAAAAGTTGGCAGAAAATTCCAACATCCAAGAGTTTCAAAGTTGTTATTGTTGCTCATAGATTGCTCTGTAGTCGTAGCCTATAAAAATTCCAAACCCTTCCGAAAAAAAAATATAAATTCTAAAATCATAAAAATGGCTACCGGAAGTGGACATATCTCGGAAACTGTAAGAGATATCGCAAAAATAACTCAAAAGATCGCCCCCGCTGAACCCACGGTCAATTTCGGTGACGTAGAGTACGCGTAAGAAATTTGGTAGTCCTGTGAGGTCAAGGGGTCAAGGCCAACAGACCAATTTTTTTTATGATTTTTGTAACTTTCGAACGGATGATATTAGAGACATGGGTTTTTTTGCGCTAGCATCGTCTGTCCTCCCCTACCAAAATTGGCATAGATCAAATTTTGCCCCCCCCCCCCTGAAAATTTTCTAAGCGCAGTGTTAAAAAACCTAAGATTGCGAATATCTCGAAAACGGTGAGAGATTGCGCAAAAATAAATAAAAAAATCTCCCCATTGGGTACCATGAGGTACCCCATGTCGATTTCGGTGATGTAGAGTACGTATACCAAGTTTGGTGGTCCTAAGTTCAATTTATTTTTCATTGCTCGTAACTTCCGAGCAGAGAGCTCAATTTTTTTTGCGCTAGAATCGTCTCCATGTCCTCGTATGTCCCGTATCTCGAAAACGGTTACACTTTTGGTTAAAAAATCTTGTTTTCTTCGAATCAGCAAGGACATGCGTACGTAGGTTAGTTTATCACGTAAAAGATCGTAAAAATAAAAAGTAGGTCAAATGACGCGGTCAGCGTAAGAAAAAACATGGTGAAAATTTGCAAGAGGTAAAAAATAACTTAAAAACTGTTGCCAGAGCCTCTACTGTGCATTTTTTGTCTCCCTGTAGGTTACCTTAGAACGTAAAAGGTCGTAAAATTAAAAGTAGGTCAAAGTATGCTTCCAGCTCATACCGTTTCATACTACTCTGTATGTTATCTAACTCGTGAAAGATCGTTAAAAAAGTGAATTGGTTAAGTTATATCAAGTAAGAAAAAAGAGGATGTAATCAGAACAACCGTTGTAGGTTAACTTAGCCCGTAAAAGGTCGTAAAGAAGTGAATAGGTTAAGTTATATCAAGTAAGATCGTAGTATTCGTACAAAGGATGAGGTTGAAAAACTGAGTTGCCGTGAAAATTGTACTTGAACGTCGTCGAACGCCATAACATCCACAAAAAAATCTTCATAATATGATACAATTGAGGCTATATCCATAGAAAAAGGGGATACGTACTTGGGATGAAATTAACTGATAATAAATAAAGTAGAGCACAATCATAAAGAGGAATAGTTTTACTATGCCTAGGTTTCTCTACAAATGTAAAATTAGGGTTGTCAACCATTGGATCTAACACTAATTGGTAAACCACATCCTCATCTTGACATTGGCTACTCAATAGTGAGGAAACAGATATAAACCTTATATTTTAATAGGTGCCTTACCAGTGTTGCTTTGAGGATAAAGAATTTGCTTGGTACTGTCAAAAGCAGGATAAAGCTTTGTGTGTTATCAAATAGATAAGCAATAAGTTGGTACCTGTTGCTTTATTATGACATGGGTTTCAGTCGAAGAGTCAAGTTCATGCAGAAGTGAAAAAAACTTCGTGTTATTGGAACTTACAATACCAACATGTGATTGGTCGACCTTTGACATAGAAACTTAGAATTACGTAGGATTTCAACTAAAACCAGGAAGTCAACAGTACGTGCGTTTTGGCACTGAATTGAACTGGTAAATTCGTGGCGGACTTAAAAATATATAAGAACTCAGTCATAAGATATTACTGGCTTCAAAATGTATACTAGCAAAGTAGAATGTAAGGTTGCAAGATGGAAACAAGTTCTGATCCAGAAAATGTCCAAGAACTGGTAGTAGAAAAAACCATTATCCAGAAGAAGGGAATGGAGAAAAGGAAGTGGTTTTGATAGAGCAAATAACAAGAAAGTATTTCTCTTCCAACAATCAAGATGTCATTTTTGAGTAAAACGACCAGTCTTCAATTTTTATAACCTTTCGTTGAGTAGCACGAGCAAGCAAGTTTTTTTTTTAGATTAAACGGCAACGCGATTGTATATATATGTTTTTTGACAGAAAACATACAAGGTCATGCAGATGGCTTAGTAAAACATTTTCGCCTTGTAATGAAGGGGAATCTGGTTCGATACCCTATGGAGGCAAATTGACCAGTAGTTAGGATCTCACTTTAAACTTTGGGTCTTGTCCTGACTAGCTTATATGTTCATAATGTGGACTTAACAATTCAAATTAGAGAGAAAACATTCAAGATATATAAATGTTATTACCACAACCCTTATGTGTTGTTCATAATGTAGGCCTAAATCTGACTTCGCAGTTGATGAACATCTAAACTTCTTGTTGATCGTCAATCATCTTCATCACCCTCATGTGCTCTCCAAATTCTGAAAGTAACAAGGTTGGCAAGTACTATTCATATTGCTTGCCTAACTACGCCACGTAGCTTGGTTCAAGGAGTTGGAAAAATTAATTCTTGAAGCTAACTGCAATATCCAGGCAAAATTAGGCGAAACAAAATTCAAGGTTATGATTATTTTTTTGTGACTGTACATATGACATGAAGGAACGGTATTTTACTTACGTCATGAGCACGTTTACACTTGGGAAATATTTCTTGTTCCAAATTTGACAATTACATTGACGTGGGAGGGAAGGTTGAAATCATCCCAGTTACTGATGGAAATTTATCCTTCTTGCCAAGGAAATATGGTAGGGAAATCCTTGATATCCCAGCTAAATCCCACATAGTCAGGTGAGAAAATGTCTAAAATTTATATCCATTTTCACTAACTAACAATCTAACACTCTGCAACTCGTTAACCTCCTCTTTCTCTCCAAAGTCGTCATTTCTACAATGTATTTAGACTTTTCTTCTCTATTTCCTTCAGATCCATCTCAACAGCGTCTTTTTACCTTCGACTTGGCCTTTCTACGGGTCTCCTACCATCAGGCTTCCCAACAAGTATCTCTAAATATTTATATTCTCTCGTTCATATCAGAGGACCAACCCATCCATTAAAGCGTTTTTCACTTGATTATTTATTTTATAATGTCAGAGATTAAAATAAAATTTTATAAATACTATGTAAACCTTTTTCCCAACCCTGCTTGCTCACTTACTACAGGTTTTGTAAGGAATGTATTTCCGAAAGGTATCTATCTTTATCCTTTAACAATATTTCAGAACACCTACAATCCAACTACCGTATAGTCAAACATATTTTTTACCTGGCATAGGGCAAGAGAGATTCATCTGCACTATCACTGACTCTTTATTCCTTCCAGCACAGTGCACTCGGAAACAGTTTGGTTCGACAATTTGAATTCTTGATAAAATCATCCCCATCACATCATCATCACAGCTAGAAATGGAAGAAAATAAATCACTGAAATTGTTATGAAAATTAGAAATTCACAAATTGAATTATATCATGATTCGCTCTAAACTTAACACACAACAAAGCATTCATACCTCATTTTTATGTCAAATCCAGTGCCCTGAGTGACCATTCGCGGAAATTCCTTCACTTCAGCGTCAGCAAGAAATTCGTGATATTTACTTCATCTCTCATTCGATTCCTAGCAAAGATCAAACTGAAATACAAGATACATTTCTTAATTATTTGTTATCATTGCCCTGAATCAGAAAATCGAATCCTCTTCAAGAGTTAACAAACTGCTTCCACTTGTTTCGTAAGATTACTCGTGTATATCTTTAGCTATGATAATTTCTCTCACAGATTAGATAATGTCCATATCAACTACAATATGTAATCTGGCCAATTTAAATTTAGCGGTTGCTACATTATTCAATGTCGAAGCAAAATATTGATTGAAGCAGATGTATTCGTTACTAATTCCTTTCATTTTTAATTTCTGTTCTTCATAAGCCAAGATTTTAGACTTGTTCTGTCTATCTCTCTCTCCCTGGCGTTACCCGCTCATAGTGACTGCTTTTCCCGGTAGAGATCTGCACGGGCAGGTATGATTCGCTGGAAGGAAGCCAATCCACTCAACCGATCTCCAACCTATCGGGACCATTCGTAGGGCATGCTGGCAAACGCAGACATCCCTTCATGGTCATTTTCTGGACGGGACACACATGCTTCAAACTGATGTGAACTGATGTCATACACTAACGACTCGCGCCTGCGCACGAACGAATATTCACAGTTTATTCGAGACTTTCAGATTGCTTCCTCTGGCAGACGGTAGAGTGTGCCGGTAGTCCTTTGGCAATAAGAGAGCAGGCGATTCACATTTCTTAATAAAGGCTTTCATTTTGATTCCGTGTTGAAAGCCATGTGCTTGAGACATGAATATTTCGAGACCCTTTCCAGTTTAAATGAAAGTGTAAGCATTATTGTGCTAAACCAAGGGAGGCTGCAAAAGATACCGATAAGAAATATATTTTCCAAGTTTGGTGGGCCTCCCCAATGGCGCAGTGGTAGCGTCATTGCCTTGTAATCGAGGGGTCCCGGGTTCGATACCCGGTGGATGCACAAGTGGTTCGGATCCCACTTTAAACTGTAGGTCCAGTCCCGATTAGCATTACTGTGCATAAAGTGGACTTAAAACAGCAACTCAAACCAACCAAGGTTGGCCAATAGCTGAGTGGTTAAGGCAATGTCGTATGGTGGAGAAGGCTTTGCGTTCGATCCCTGTTTGGGTAATTACATTTTGAACACTTTTTAATGTATCTTTGCACTTTTATATTTCAATTAATCATATTGGTAAAAATTAATTTTAAAAATAAGGATTTACGTTTTTAGATTTTTGAAGTTCCATTGGACGGGGGTGTGGGTGGGGTGAGAATCGGGGGGGGGGCAGATGTATTAAACAGCACCTGCATATTGTACTGATTCCAGGTCCGACTGGCGGCTGCCCTACATAGCTCCATCTGTCCATCAATCGTCTTCGGGGATATGTTCCTACATGAGTGCCAACATTCTCAGTTGCGAATTGAGAGCTGTAGGGGCAACATCGCTCTCCCGTTACCACATTAACAAGCGTACATCTGTCTTTGTCAGGTGCTTTTATTGGCTGGTTTGTACAGTGTTTTCCGTGCTTTGTATACTATTGTACTGTCAACGGCAAAGATAATGGTAGGCAAATTGTCCACCGCTATTTTCATTACTTTTCTTATTTTACACCCTGTGATGTTTTAAGGAATGAAACTATGTCATTCGAAGCAGGCATTGTTCTCTGCTTATTGGCGTTTTTATTTCAATTCATTGTAATCACATTGTATAATTCAGAGCGAAAAGCAGTAAGGGCGCTGATACAATACGTTTGGCAACATTATGTGTATCCGATGCTCATTTGTTTCGTTATGCCAGGAACTTTTGGTGCCTTGGGACTCGAAAATTCCCGATGTCAGTCGAAGAGAATTCAGCTGATCGCTGATTCGTTGCTTCCCAGTCGCCAGTTGGAGTTGGGGGCGGTGTAGCGACGTTCAGTGTTTATGCACTCAGTTTAATGTTTCCATGATGTTAGCATGTTACGCGTATGATTAAGTACAACAGCTTTTTTAAGGCTAATCACAAACAATGGTCCAAACCAATGCATATTTTCTACAAAAGATGTTTGTAATTATTAGACCCATCAAACACTATGTCACCAGACAGATGTTCTCATTCAAAATTTTTAAGATTCATCCTTCGCAGCCTATAAGTAAGGGATCATTAACGTCTGAAATACAATCTTCGTTCTGAATCCATGCTTTCTCATGCATTGATATACAAAATTCGAACATTCTATTTTTCATTTTTGACTATGGATCCCACTTTGAACTGTAGGTCCAGTCCCGATTATCCTTACTGTGCATAAAGTGGATTTAGAAAACACCAAATCAACCAAAATCATTTTTGGCAATATTTGTTCTAGTATGTCGTGTCCTCCTCTGCATCCGAAGCTTGTGTTTGCAGTGCTATGGACATCGACGGTCATTCACTGCCTGTCCGTTGTTGAACTGGATAATGATAGTAGCTGGAAAACTTTCCCTTCCGATGGGCGAGTCGGGTAAGTTCAAGGGAATAGGCGGGTATTTCTTCCAGTTACGGCAACATTATTGCAGACCTTTACTACCTTCATGTGACAACATACCACAATACCCTGCCCTCAAGAGGAAGGCACAACTAGCGTGTTTATAAAAACCATGTACAGTAATTACTGGTCCGAGCAACACATCATTACCTATTGATCAGTTACATGTACAATATGTGTTTACATAACGGTCTCCTAACTTATGCCCCTTTGACAGTATTTCACAACCCTACAATAGCTCTACCTAGTACAGGTAAAATCAGTGAGTTCCTGACACGGGGCAAGAGCGACTCATCTACACTAACCTGACTGTCCATTTATTCCAGCCAAATGGAATATTTTAACTCAAGACATTACAATCGTAATAGAAAAATTAAAAACCATTGATGTGCTTTCATTTTACAAAAAATGAAAGAGACTGCTAAAATTATCTAGATGAAAAGTAATACATTAGAAATAAATTTATACAGACAGTGAATTAGCAAGAGCACAAGTACGAACAATATGTTTAAAATTATTAACAAAACTATTCCAAATGAACGATTTTATGTGCAGTTCCCAGAGTTACCATTCGTGGAAATTCTTTCAGCAACCGCATCGGTCAATTTACGTGTTCTCTTTATTCGATTCTTAACGAAGATGTAACTCTTACATGATAGAGAACATGATTTTGATAACGATATTGCTCATAAAAAATAATGTTGTTATTTTGTATCTACTCATTTAACAGTAATGACTTTTTCAAATACATATATTCCTAATTTCTTACCTGATTGTTAACATTTTCCTGAATCAGAAAGTAGAGTCCGTTACAGAAGTGGATGAAATGGTTTCACTAGGCACGTAAGGTTACACGTGCATATCTTTAGCTAAGATATTTTTTATTGCAGATTAGATAATCTCCATAGCAGCCACAATATCTAATCTGGTAAATAAGAAGAGTTATATTTCGTATTACTGCTACATCCAATGACGAGGCAAAATAATGACCGAACTGTCGTCTGTCGACAGAAAGCCACATTCGATTCACCGGGTGGGTGATCTAGGGTCGGAACTTTTGCTGCATTGTTTCCGCATACAGCTACTCTGGGTCTCACTCAGCCTCTAATCAATGGGTACCTGGGGGGGGAACCCTAGGGAGGGGGGTAAAGTTGGCCGGGCGTGATGTTGATCCCATCATCCCAACTATAGCCGAGATCAAGAATATGTGACCCCATATGCACAACTCACATTGATACATTTATCTACGGCAGTACCTAAAGTATGTAACAGGTCCCAAGAAGTCTGTGGAGCAAAGCCGGGCGTAAGGGTAGAGAAGGGGAGAGAACGATTGGGCGAAGTAAAGCAGTACGAGCTGCTGCAAACCTGGTAGTGGAGATCTGTTGCTCTCTTCCGTGCAGTCACTTCAGCTCTAACGCGTTCATTGGCCGAACCCTCTCAGTCACTACTTGCGGACAAGATTTGTTTTCGTTCGCTTGCCCCACAGATTCCTTGGACATAGTATACGAATGGCAATATAACACAAAATGCCGTACTAAAACAGGGATACAACTATTCGCTCAAACGTTGGTGATCATCCAAGCACAGCTCCTTAGAGTACAAGCAATTATTCATGATCATCAATGAAAGTAGTAGCCATCGTGCAGGTGAGTCCTTGTTATTGATGACAGGAAAGTGGCCTTCGTAGAGAGGTACCTGTCTCTGCGGAAGAATGACTTTAATCGATTTCCAAAGTAATGGAATGTTAATGGATGATATTAAGTGTAGAATCAAGTGTAGTGAATTCATTCTAAAATTTAATTATATGTGTTGGATTTTATTTGTTTTATGTTGACTAGTCATTTTTATGAGAGGGAATGTGTCACCAGCATATGTGCGTCTATCTGAGTAATGGGTGCCCTGTCGAACAACAAACAGGAGCAACACTAGACTCAGCTACCCTTGGGCTCCAGTTCCCTTCGCTCTCGATTGCTTCCCAAGGGACTGAGCAGGGGGTTCGTCGCCTCAGCCACTTGGGGTGGGTTCGGGAGTTGGTTGTGGTACTGCTCTGTGCCAGGTTGCCGTCCCTTGTTGGAAGAATACAACCACGTCCGTATGCCGTGATCGAAAGGCGTGCTTCCCTCCTGTCTCAGACTCAACAGGCCTAGCCTCTGCTCCCATTTGGCTTAGCCTGGTTGCCTTGTGACGTCGCATCCAATTCTCTTTCACGATTTAGCCGGTGTGAGAACCTCGATCACTCAGCCACCTCGAGGAATCACCTGCCGAGGTCTCATCGATGGATGTGAAGGTTTGGACACTGCAAAAGATCTACCTGCACGTTCTTTGCGTCCCCATAAAGGTTCCTCTACTCCAGAGCCTTTCCTGGCTACCGTCTCTAAACTCTGTCTCTGATATCTTTGTACCAAGTGAACGAAAACAAGTTTTTGCTCAAGTAGTGACGCAAGACGTCTCCATCATTGGACATGTGAGAGGGAACGGGATTGCGTGGAGGTGGGGGTGGAAGCTAAAAAAGTTATGCTGGTCGTATACCCAGCTGGCGCCTGGGAAACGATGAATGATCAGTTGAATTCTCTTCGACTGATATCGGGCATTGTGATGTTACAAAGTTTCCTGCGGGACGAAAATTAGTGTCGGAGGATACACGTACTGAGGAGAGAGAGAGTAGATCAGCGCCATTACTGGATAAATGTTGCACAATACTACACAAAGCACTGAAAATTAGTACACAAAACACCCAAAAACTGTACAAACAAAACTGACAATAATACATGTACTCTTGGAAACGGTGCATCCGGAGAGCGATGTTACCGCTACAGCTTTTACTTCTTAACTGAGGTTGTTGACACTCATGGAGCCACAAATCCCCGCAGACGATTGGTGGACAGGTGGAGCTAAAAGTCAGTCGCAGAGTTGGGCCTGCGATAAGTATACTTGCGTGAACTGCTTCGCCCTGCTCAATTGATTTCCCCCTTCTCTGCTGTCATGCGTGGCGTTGATCCACAAGTTCTAGGAGTAGAGTATAGTCAAGTTGCCTGTTGCCCTATTCCGTCTCGTCTCCAGTGCGTCCACTGTCTGCCCATGATCTGATTCAACTCACGCGACCCTCTATATGGCCGCTTCTTGCATACACCCCACCGACCTTGTGACGAGAAATGAAATCCTTCCGCTCCACTGTTGTGTCTGGTAATCGCTCGGCTATGTTCGCTAGACAATCGCGTCGCTGCGAGGGTAATTCTCTCTTTCTTTGAAGCAGGGCTACCTGAAGAGACAATCCTGCTATGTGGCAATGAGTTATTTCTGGAGATTAATAGCACGCATAGACCTTGTGCTGGCAACCACGAGTCTAAATTGAAGAAAACTGCTGGGAACTCATAATTCAAAACCATTTCAAATTCCACTTTATTGTCAGAAATATGTGAGCGCGTGCGTGTGTGTTCCCCGTGTCTATAGGTTAGACTTCTATTCGTATTCTTTAGGTGTAAATTTGTGTATGTATTTTTTCCCTTGTAATTTCAATGTAGACCACTAATTCATATTCAAAAATTGTGTAAACATGGTCAAGTGGAAGGAAACTTTCCACAGCCTTAACTTCGACATGTAAAACAAGACGAAATAAATAAATAAATAAATACATTTGGGTTACAGTGCCGACATCTATTGGCCGTCATTTCTTCCTCACTCATTATGTCGCACTTACACTGCTCATATTACTACTACGTGCTGACGACAGTGATGGTATTAATTATTTTAACCTGTGATAAACTCATGATTGTAGCAAACGATACACACGAAACTAAACTAAACTCCACGCTAAAACAGCTCTAAGGGCCAGAGTGGATTTTACATTTGGTGACGTCTGGTTAGCGCATCATGTCCCATCGCCGCTGTTTTCCAGCTTCCTAGACCGGAGTTCGCTACCTCTTCTTTTCAAGCATCTTCCCAAGGCGCTGAGTCATCGCCAACAGTTTTTGGAGGTTCCCATCGGGGCTCGAACGCGAGACCGTTCGCACCAAAGGCCAGAGCGCTAATCATTTGGGTAAGCAGGAGTCCAATAACAAATTAAACAATTGAATTCTCACGAGCAACCATTTTATCTATCATTCGAACGTGAAAATAAAATCATCCTGAAACAAACTTTCGTTGAAAAGAATCAATTTTCAAAGCCTCCCTTGTCGTGCGTGTTTGTCGACTTGTGTGCTGAGTACCACTTTACAGCCTCAGGAAACAGATGTAATGGGCTGGGTTCAGTATTATGTGACGGGTTCAAAATTGCCTAAATGTTGACGCACTATAATTTTGAATTCAACCAATCAATGAAACCAAGAGCTAAGAATGGGCAGGAGAAAAAATGAGGTTAAATAAACCTAACCATTTTTTTAAACAAACGGAAGGTAAAAATCGTACTTGAACCCTTTATGTGCCATTACAAGCAAATAAAATTACACCAACTTCTCCTCTGGAGTTCCACAGGGCAGTGTTCTAGGACCTCTCTTATTCATACAGAGTATTATTCGTCTACGACCTTGCCGACCATCTCGCAGTTCCCTCTAGTAACTACTTTCTTTTCGCAGATGACAGTAAAATTGTCAAAGAAATCTCCACTTCCAACGATACTCATCTTCTTCAGAATGACATAACAACATTTACTTCCTGGTGTCTAACATGGGACCTTACGTTACATCCTGAAAAATGTACTACTCTCACCACCTCTCTCGAGAAGAACCTGTTAAAGTCATCTTACTCCATCTCTGGCAATAACTTCAAAGCAGTATCCTCTCAGAAAGACCTACGCTTTTTTTAGACGAAATGCTCCATTTGAGGAATACATTTTAGGCACCACTAAAAAGGCCATGCGTCTCTTAGGTTTCCTGTATCGTTTTACTGAAATTAGTGACATCTCAGCCCTCACCTTGTACTTCATTTCCCCAATAATAGAATACTGCTCCTCCGCCTGGTCCATGGCGTGTCCCACTCAGCTCTCTGGAATAGATTCAGTATTTCACTTCTTCCTAGCTATAGTTCGTCACAGGGTTTCCTTATTACGTAATCATGATGTTGTAAAAAATGTGGGAGTGGCCTTGGATGTAAATGTAGATTACAATATGATTGATGTTTGTCACAGATTGAAAAAACTCCCTCATCAAAAATCAGGTGGAATAATTGTAAAATTTGTTAGGCGTACTGATAAGGAAAACTTTTTGGTAAAACGCAAGGTAAAAAGAAACTTGAATTGTACTCATTTAGGATACACGAGTAATGAAATTATCTATATTAATCAAAGCCTTACACCGTATCGAAAGATTGTGTATGGGAAAGCCAGAAAAATTAAGCATGAAAGAAATGATGCCTATTTGTGGGTAGATAGTTCAGGGAATATAAGATTAAGGAAAAAAGAGGACGATAGGGATGTACATGTACTAAAGACGATTGAAGATGTAAATAACCTATAATATTATAAATGGCTACTTCAAATGAGATGATAATTTACTATCAAAATGTAAGAGGCTTGTGTACAAAAACCCAAGAATTCTATGTAAATGTTATCTCAAATAGATACGACATTATACTCATTACAGAAACATGGTTACATCAAGGTATACATGATGGTGAACTGTTTAATGGGAAATATAAAGTTTATCGGCATGATAAACCGGTTAGTAATAGGGGAGGAGGAGTTGCCATTGCAGTTAGGGAAGGTATTATTTCTAAGCACATAAAGTTAGATGATAACCTTGATTTATGTTGTGTAAAAGTAACCATATGTAATATAATATATATTATTGTTGTTGTCTACTTTACACCTGGTTCTAAGGTAGACAAATATGCAGCTTTTTATAGCTTATTTGAGGACCATGAAGAAATTCAAAACAATAATCTTATTATTGTTGGTGACTTCAACCTTCCTTTAATTGTAGATTCAAATTATAGGTTACAAAATGGAGGAAGTTGTTATAGAGTATTGGATGACTTTTTAAGTCTTCTTAACTTACAATCTATTAATAATATTAAAAATAGTAATAATAGAACACTGGACTTGATTTTAACTAACATCAAAAATAACATTTCAGTTTTTAGAGAAGTTGCACCTCTTGTTAAAGAGGACAAGCATCACCCTGCTTTAATAATTAATATGAGCATAAGAAAACCAACAAATACTTTAAAAAATAATAAAACTTTAGTGTACAATTTTCGAAAAGCAAACTTTCTGAAAATCTATGAGTTATTTCGGAACACTGACTGGACCTTCTTGAGTAGTCTCAGAAACGTAGAGGAAGCAGTAAGCCAATTTTATGATGTAGTAAATACGGTATTCGAAGCATCAATTCCAAAAAAGAAAGCTTATGTAAATAATAAATACCCTTGCTGGTTTACGAAAGAAATTGTGGAGATATTGAAGTTAAAAGAGTATCACAGAAAACGTATGAAACATGCAGAGGACAGTAAATTATTGTATGAGGAAACCAGGAAAAAGTCAAAATCATTGATAAATAAAGCTTATTTTAATTACACTAAGGAGATGGAGGAGAATATCAAACATGATTCACGCTCTTTTTGGAAATTTGTTCGAAACAAAAAGGATAAAAATAGACACAGTAATAGTGCTATGGTTTTCAATGGGAAAGTTTTCGATACTAGTCAGGATATTGCAGATACCTTTGCACACTACTTTAAATCTGTTTATGCGGATTCCCCTAGTTCATATAGAGTATCAGGAAATGATGAGCTAAGAGTTCCACATTCATTATGTATTGAAAGAATTACTGAATGCGAGTTTAATAATGCTATCAAGAAATTGAAACCTAAAAAAGCAGCAGGTCCAGATGGCATACCGCCTTACGTATTAAAGGGATGTGCCGAGGTCTTGAAAAAACCTTTACTGGTGATATTTAATTTAATATTGGAATTACATACCTTTCCAAATATGTGGAAAATAACACGCGTGTGCCCAATTTTGAAATCTGGAGATAGTAGTAACATGGAAAATTATAGACCAGTTGCAATCCTCAGTGCTCCAATTAAAGTACTAGAACAAATTCTATATACTAGAATTTTTAATCATGTAAAAAGTTACATAAATAGTAACCAACATGGATTCTTTCCTCATAGATCCACTGTCACAAATTTAGTAAATTTCATTCAAGATCTTTATAATGCAATTCATAATCGGTCAAGTGTTCACACTATTTACATGGATTTCTCCAAAGCTTTTGATAAATTAAATCACGATGTATTACTATGTAAACTTGCAAACTTTGGTTTTACGAGTGACATGTTATCTCTTATTATTTCGTATCTTCACAATAGGAAACAATATGTGGCTTACAAACAGACAGATTCGCATCAATATATTGTAAATTCTGGAGTCCCCCAAGGTTCGAACCTTGGTCCACTTCTGTTTATTATATTTATAAACGATTTGCCACATAAACTTCAGCACTCCAAACTTCTCATGTACGCAGACGATGTTAAACTGTATAAAGAAATTAATTGTACTCAAGATATGTTAGATCTTCAGAATGATATAAATGTACTCTATGATTGGAGTATGGATAACGATCTAAGGTTTAATATTAAAAAATGTAGCTTTATGGTATTTTCGATGAATAAACACCCATATGAGTATTCATACAGAATTAATAATGAAAAGCTGGAAAAAGTGTACTCTGTCAAAGATCTTGGTGTTGTTGTTGATTGTAATTTATCCTTTGAGGAACATATTTCGAATATTGTTAAGGAAGCATATAGACGACTAGGATTTCTCATAAGAAGCTCAAAGAGCCTAAATAATTTAAATGTTATTATGCTATTGTATAACAGTATGATAAGAAGTAAACTCGAATATGCGTCGGTTGTATGGTCTCCTGGGTATATATCTCATAAAAATAGAATAGAGCAAATTCAAAAAAGATTTCTACGGTACTTATACTACAAGAAGAACCAAGTATCTGCTTACCAGATGAAATTATCTTATAAGTATTTATTGAAAGAGTTTTGTTATGTAAGCCTCAGTAGTAGGAGAGAATTAGCACAACAAATATTTCTTTACAAAACAGTAAATGGAATTCTGGATAATAGTAACTTTCTTCATCAGTTTAAATTTAATACTAGAAAATCTAATCTTCGGATGCGACACCTTTTCCTCTGTGATATCCCGAGAACAGAAAAATACAAATCATCACCTATATTCAGACTTTGTTCTACATATAATAATATTTCTACAAAGCATGAAAATCTGGATGTCAGTCTACCACTTTCCTTATATCTAAAAACATTAAAACCAATTTTTGAAAAAGACTATATGTGAATCCATTCTACTGTGCATTATTTTCTATTTTCTACTGTACTGTGCATTATTTTCCTTTATTCTGAAAGTATTTTACCTTCTATGCTATTTTCATTTTTTTAAATTATTTTTTGCCGTTTAATACTATATAAAGGCTATGTTTTGAACTATGAATATATGTGTATATGGTTGGATATATGTCCTGTAGTACTTCACTTATTATCTTGTGTGTATAAATGCGTTTGTGTGTGTATGTGTTTATATGTAATCTACACTTTTATATGTTTATTATTTGAATTTATGTAAGCTTTCCTGTAATTGGAGATTCTCTCTGTAGGAAGCAAATAAATAAATAAATAAATAAATAAATAAATTTTACATATCCGCATCTTTTGTCTTTTCTAAACTTACAAACTGCTTATCAGCGACGTTTGCAGAATGACTTCAGTTATTTATACAAAATTGTGAATTGTAAAATCCGCTGCAACACACTCCTTGAGGAATTCCACTTTAGATTACCTATGCGCACAACTCGCAACACAAGATCATTTTATACAAAAAACCCTAGACTAGAAATTCAAAAAAGATGTCTCTTTTACAGACTTGCCACACAATACAATGATCTCTCATCAAGATTCGATATATTTTCCTCCGAGTTTGGCTTTCGGTCTTCTATTAGAAGGAATGTTTGTAAATAATATCAAACAGTATCCTTTTTACTTATTATTTGTTAATTTGCTATTCACTTTTGTGTTATTTTGTTACTTTATTATTTTTATATATTTCCTTATTATTATTATTTTTATCATCCCATTTTCATTGTTGACAATTTCAGTATAAAATGACCACCTGTGCTGTATCTGGAATTTTCTCAATAAATAAATAAATAAATTCTAAATAGTACATCTCATCTTGAGATATGGACTGAAGGAAAATTTTATCTGTCTCTACTTTTTTTAAGTAGATAAGTGGTGTTCACTCCCAGTGATAAGTGGGAGTTTGATTTTTAAGTCCACTTAGTTAACAGAAAGGCTTCAAAGAGCCAAACCATTATGAGCCTGCAGCGTGTATCGAACCCGTGAACTATTGATTACAAGACAACAACGTTATCGGGGAGGCCTGTGATGTTTCTGTTTTCAAAGTTGTTGGCTAAGTAGATATTTTATATAATTTCTATGCCAACAAGATACAAGAAAGGCAAATACATATCTCAAAGCTATTTTGTATTATGTGTTGTCAATCTCACATTCTCTAACCCCAGAAGAAACTGAAATTCCAAAGATCACCGTACACCATACAACAACACTGAGCACCAAATTTTAACTTATTTTCTGCATCAGAAAGGAAATGAGGTGCTCTTTACATACTCGCATGTGCTGATGTTCATAAATTGTCCCCAAAATTGCGTATCACGTCAGTTTTTAGATAGACAGGGTGCACAAAAACTCACCACCATATGCAGCACGGACACCAACCTGTCAACATATCCTTCAACCTTTCGTAATTTGTGAATAATAATGTAGTGTATAATATTCTGAAAGATTCATTATTGTTTGATTTCGTGTTAGTAGTATATTTAATGCTATTATAAACTCAGGAAAGGAAGAGCCCCCCTCCAGCAGATTTGCTTATACTTAAAACTAGTTCAACATACCCATATGAGCTTTTTGCTCAAGTGTGGAACCCCCTCTAATCCAAGATTTTTGTAAAATTGCCCTCGGGAATTTCTCGGAAAGGAAGAGCCCCCTCAGATTGATTTGCCCATACTTACAAAAGTTGCATCAGCCAGATTTTTGTCCATAAATTTGTCAAAAATTGATATTTTTTTGGCCATACCAGAAATTAAGCCAAAAAGCTATATACACACACACACCCATCCATATATATACATATTTACTTCCAGTTTAAGTTTAATTGGACCCCAGCCTCAACTTGCATATCCAATATTAAAACAATGCAATATGCAGAGACCCTCTAGAATTGCTCCGTGACTCTCTCATTTCTTACATCATAAACATATGATTTTTCTCCTATGAGAATAACACTACATATGGTGTCATCAGGTAATGCCTCATGGAATTCACAGATAATTTTAATGTTTGTCCTGTCATTAACCACAACTTGTTTCCTTTTTGAAGTGTTGATTACAAACATGGGCCTCTGTGCTTTGAATTCATCTGGTGTGTAATACATGTCAGTATTGCCAGTAGTGACCCTTTTGAAGGATGTAAATGCCTCATATAATTTGAGGAAATCATCCTTGGACATGTCTAAATTGTAATTTTCTCTAGGAAATACCTCATTTCTGCCATTTTTAAGATATATGTTCTTGATGTTGCAGTTATCAAATTTACTTGAATTTTTTTCCTGATTGTTGTGTCTTCCAGTCTGAAACAATACCACTACAAAATCCGGCATGTCATATTGTATGCTGGAGAATGAATTTGTAGCATCAAACTCATAATATGTACCAGATGCGGGCTTCTGTACACATTGATATGTATAAAATTGTAGAGGAATCTGTGGATTTTTTATTATATCTGCTTTGTATTTAAGAGCATAACTGGCCTCGTATTCAACAACAGGGATTCTTAACTCCATAGTTTGAATAATGCATTTGCCCTCATCAGGTAGGGTATTGGGCAGAGCTTCCCCTGTAGAGTTTAATGTGCTGTACCTCATCAAAGCATTATTATCATTTGCAGCTCTTCTAAATGTGATTCTTAACCCACCCTTCCACATAATATCTTTGTAATCTGAGAAGAATCCTGGCAACAGGCGCATGGGGAACAGCACTGTGTGGTTCTTGGATAATATTTTATCACCAGCCTCAAATCCACCTATTTTGTAGTAAGAAGCCTCGGTTTTGGATAATTTTAATGTGGCCAAAGCTGTGGAGGTAATGCCGGGATAATCCACTCTGTTTATAACAACGCCATGCTTTCTGATCTCAATTTCAGAGAATAGATGAGGCACAAAATTATCTACCAATCTTATATTTGAATTTGCCGGATAATCTGTACCATCGAGCTTTACAACATCAAATTTGATGTATAGATCTGCTCTGTGGGGGTGTATAAAGCCATCCCCTACATCAAGATCAACCTCAATCTCTGTGTTGGGTTGATTTAAATTTGCAAATGTCCTCCTGTTTGGGGGGAATGATTGTAGCTCATAACTCTCAATATTTTCCATTTTTTTTGTATGTATTTTTATTTAAATATTAATCTCTATGATAGCAGTTGTTGTGGCTCCAGCAAAATCAACTAATTCTTCTTTTTCATTAGTGACCATCAATTCAATATAATCTATTCTATTATGGCACACAGGAAAATATAATGTTGGGGATGGATTGTAGATGATGGGCTCCATGAATTCAGAATTAGGTTTGAATGTTGCAATGATGCCTGTTTGTTTGTGAGTGCCTATGCCATTTGATTTGGTGATCATACCCTCTGCAATATTACAGTGAATATTCAGAGTCTCTATGGCTAAGAATTTAGGTATATTCATAGCAGTGTGTTTGATGCCTGGTTCAAGTTTTGTGTTGTTCTCAAAGCCTAACAACTCTCCAATAGTACCCAGATCCACTGTTTCTGTGGCAGATACAATTTCTACTCTGTGAGTGACAGAATTTTGAGTTAATACTACACCTCTGGGTAATTGAGCATTTAGAGTGGACAGATTATACTGCCCTGGAGTGATGACAATTTTTTCATCACCAACTGCAATTTTGTTGTTGTGGTGTGTAATATTAGGGATCAAGTACATGCCATAAAATGCCCTGAGAGCTATTGTTTTGGGATACACTATGTCATCATGTAATTTGAGTTTCAATATTGAATTTTGGCTGGTGAGATGGAATACCCCCATGATGTTTCAGATACCACAAGGCTTTTTGAAAATCTTCAATTGATGGTTTATTTATTTGAGACATATATCTAAGAACAGATAAACACAAATGTCCGCAATTAACATCTTTGAAGTTTTGAACACGGGCAATATTGTAATAAAGATTAGCTGAATTTAGATATTTTATTAAATTTTCAGGTGGAACACCTCCAAATGAATCAAATACAAATGCCTCATTTTTTAAATATTTAAGATAACAAATCCAGTGAGTGCCCTGATTTTTGTACTCATCCAAATTAACAATGCCACACTCTTTGTTGAGTGGTTGTTCTGGTAAAGAATCAGACATGTACACACCTCTAAAATGTTTGATGCCCAGTGGCTTGATTAAAGCTTCAATATCTTGGTTTGTAAGCGGCTCTTGTTTTTTTTAAACTTATTCATGGCTCTTTTAACACCTTTGCCTTGTTTCTCCATTGCCAGGTTATGGCGCTTCTGCTCATCTAATTCTGCCCTATTTTTCTTGGCATCTATTACTGTTTTTGCTATGGCAGCTGATCCCCCCGCCAAGCTCCCAACAGCCCCGACAGCAGCTAAGATGGCAGGGATGGTAAATATAAATCCCCCCACATGTGATTTTTTTCTTGATTGCTGTAATTTTTTTAATTGGGGGGTGCTAAGCAACAATTTCATACCATGACCCTTTGCAATACAAGAATTTTTCTTCTTGCGCTGCTTTTTGGTCAAAAGGCTATCAATAGGCCCAAGAGATTTAAGACCTGCATAAGGTATTTGATACATAACACCCTTGGCCTTCATTGTAGGTTTATTATATACATATTCACAACCCCCACCCCAATTTTTGTTTGGTGCTCATAGCTATGGTGGTTCCCAATGCTGCTATTTTTTCACTCAAAGATGCATCTTTGCTTACAAATCTGCCAAATGCAGCCTCTTCTAATTTTTTGTCTGCAACATGTCTCTTATCAAGATCAGAATGTGTGTTGTATGCAATGTCATGGTCTCTACAAGCAGCATCTAGGGGATTAACACCAGGATCCCCTCTGTTTAATCTATGGTCCAGTTTTGTGCCTGGACCACAATATTGATAGCCTGGAATATGTAATTCAAATGGCAGCTTGTTTATAATGTCATTAACCAAGCCCCGACCCTCAGAAATATTCCAAAATTTAGGTGGTAGAGTATTAATAATTTTTATAAGATATCCAATCCCCTTAGTGTCATTCACTATAAAATTAGACAATTTTGTGCTTATCATGTCCATAATTCCAACCTTTTCATTGTAAAAATTGTGGTTCCCAGCATTTTCCTCCCCAGCTATCACCAATAACCTATCTACAAGTTTCCTGACATCATCAACCCACACAAATTCTTTGGGCAGGGTGTTGTATTGTTTGATTCCACTGCCAGTCTTGATCTGAGACCATATGGGCTTGATTAAATTGTTGTATTTTGCCCCACTGCTAGACTTGACTCTTTTCTGTGTGGGATCATTGTTCTGGTATAGAGCATCTGATTTTATTAATATTTCTTTGTAATTTTCATAATCTTGATCTGTATAGCTCCCAGGTCTTTTCCTAGTCATCAGTTCCCACAATCCAGGTGTTCCGAGATACTTAACAAAAGCACCTTTTTCTCCAAGATGAGATTCTGAATATACAATCAGATCATCTCCCATAAATGTTACTCTGAAATTGCCAATTCTATGTATGATGCTGCCATCAAGCTCTGTGTCAGCATATAAGCCAAAAACCTCATCTTTATTGTCTTTAGGTGTTGTTAAATATTTTTGAGCAAGAAGACCCAATTCAATAGGATCCTGAGTAGCTTCAATTCTTCTAGGAGCAATAGGACTAGGTGTATGAATACTTGAAAGTGGGGTGAATGGATAATCTAATATGTTTCTTGCAGCTACAGGTACAAGCTCTGTGATCAAGTTTTGATTTTGCTCTGTAACAGTTTTGATATTTTTACCTAAATTATTAATAGCATCAATTACAGGCTATTCTGTTTGTTTGTGTTTTTCATAAATTCCACGGTTCTCTGATTTCCATCCCTTAAATCTTTTTACAAGATAATCTCTTAATTTAAGATTATCAATGATTGGCCTTTTCATGGTTATTTATTTATGTTACAATGTCTAGAAAATTGTTGATTTTATTTCTGTATTTCCCACTATTGGGTGTTCTTGTCATATCAATTGTGACAAACCCATAACTGTCCTGGTTCCAGCACTTGCTGCAAAACTTGGAAAAATCATTGTAGCTCAAGTCCCCACCTACATATTCATCATGTATGTGTTTGAGGTTGGTATGGTCTTGATGAAACACACATATAAAATTGCTGTTGTCTCGGATCAGTTGCTTGGGTATTTTTGAAAAAGTCTGTGCCAGGTAGAAGCAATCAATGTTTTTGTGCAGGCCCTGTGTAAAGAAATTTCTAACCTTGTTTTGATTATCCAGTATAATGTCATCAAACACAACAACAGAATTATCGAGACATTCATGAAGTGGCTTAACATCTGGTTCAAAAGTGGCAATATCCAATCCATCATATAGCTTCATCAGCTGCTGATATTTTAATTGTTCCAAGCTCTTAGAAAAAACATACAAGTGCCTGTTTTTTCCAGTCTAACCAGTTGGGTGCCAATAAAAAATTATCAACCATTAGTGTAGTTTTACCACAAGCAGATGGCCCAACAATAAGACACCTAATATTATCAGGTAGCAATTTGCCATTTCTCTTATTCTGCTGTTCAGGTTCTGGCAGCCTCTTTATAACATCCCAGGTGCTCATATTATTATTTTGTTTGCATCGATCCAGCTGTGTTCTGGGAGTCCTAGCCATTTGACAAATAACTTGTTGCCTTTTCTGCGGATAATTTTTTCTATGAGATATGTGTCAGGCTGTTTAGTTTTGCTGAGCTCTTCTTCATAGAACCTGCCTTTGAGAATTTCTCCTCGGTGATCCTTTATTATATATGTGTTAAGAGTCCCGGGTTTAATTTGAACCTTGGAAATAATTCAGTGCTCCAGTTTCTTGTAAAGCCTCTCTTGAATAAGTGCTTATATTTGCTGATTCTTACTTGATCACCAATCTTGTATTTGGCCTTTCTTGTTGTTGGCTGGTATCTAGGATAATAAACAGTGCTGATCAATTTTTGCTCATCAGATGAAGTTACTTCAGAGGGTTTCATGTTGATTGTGGAATGGACCGAGTTCTTATATTTTTGTGGAAGTTCGTGAAGAATATTAATCCATTTATAATTACCTTGAAGTGTAAATTGTTTATACATAAGATTTTTTAGGGTTTTGTTGAATCTCTCTACAATTGAGGCCTTGAGATCACTGTAACTCGAGTAATGTTTTATTGCCTGGCTTTTAATAAATTGTTGAAACACTGAATTATAAAATTCTTTGCCATTATCTGTTTGCAAATAGCGCGGGGATCTTCCACTCTGATTGATGATTGTCCTGAGGGCTTCTGTAACACATTTTCCAGTCTTGGATTTGAGTGGCACAGCCCAGGCAAATTTTGAAAATGTGTCTATGATAGTGAGTAGATACTTGTAGCCCTTGTTGATTTTGTCTAAGTTTTTCAACTGCCCACTTGACATTTCAATCAAGTCGCTCTGCCATAAATCATCTATGCTTTTTGTGACTACTGGGAGTCTCTTAAAATTATGTCTGGCCTGTCTGTGTAATTCATCAACAATAATTTGTCTAGACATAATATGTAAACAAGAATATTGCAACTATGGGGTGTTCAGCAGCTGATACTGCAGGATTTTCTAAATATAATTTGTCCCCTATTTGTATTTTGAATTCCAAAGAGCCATCATCTTCAGTATAGGCTGTTTCCAATGTATTGGGATCTGTAAAATCCTCTAATTCTACACTGGTGATTTTCACTTTGTTATCAGCATTTATTATTGATAAGGTAGGGTAGTGGTGTGCCTGTGGCTGAAGCCAATATTTGATCTTGATTGGTCTCAATGTGCCCCCAACAAAAAATTGGTAATAAAATTGTGCAGGGGACAGCATATATATTTTGCCACCTGGTGTAAATGGAGAATCATATTCTTTGTTGGGGATGCTGTACAATTCAAGAATTACTGTATGTTTTGGATTCTCGATTATGCCTGTTATTTCCTTTTCTGCTGTGAGCAATCTGCTTGTTACAGATTCAAGGTGCTCATTGATGGTCCTAACAACATCATCATGGCCTGGCTTTAATTTTATGTCCACAGCAAGTCTCTTGTATTGTTGCACAATTTCTTGTAGCTGGGTGGCAAAAACAGACAGAGCATTTGCTTGATTGGATTCCATGGTTCCTAGCTGTTGCTTGATATTAACTACAATTTGTTGTAAATTTTCAACAACTGCCAATTTTGAATTTTGAGCTGTAAGATCATGGACCTGTCTTCTGATATCCTCAAACAGGGCATGCAGTTCATTAATATGTTGATTGGTTGGAAGAGTGGCCACTGTCTGAGTGAGATGTTTGATCTCTGCTTGGATATTTTTGATATCTTCTGATTTCAATATCCTATTCACTGCCCTCTTAATATTTTTAAGTTCCTGTGATGTAGGCAGATTTGATACTGTATTTTGCAAAAATTCAAGTGCCAATTTCACATTGTTTAATTCAGAAGCATCAGCCACATTTTGCATAGCATTTTGGAGCAGGGCTATATCTGCCTGAGTGGGTGTGGATTGTTGTAAAATTTCAAGTTTTGTTTGAATATCATCAATCAAGTGATGAAAATGAGATAGTTCAGATTCAGTATTGAGGTTTTCAAGCTTTGTGATTTGGTGCTGGACACATACAAGGGTATCTACAATCCCAGGCAATCTGGATTCTAGTACATTTGCCAAATCATTTTGCACTGCTGCTATTGTACCTTCAAGATGGGTTATGGAACTTTGAATTTTTCCAAAATCTTCATATGTTTCAAGTTGCAGCTTAATATTTGCAACACTCCGAGTTATTGCATTCAAAGCATCAGAAGATGGCAAATTGTTCATAAAATTTTCAAGTGTCTCAATTTTTTCTTTAACCTCGGCTATGGCATTGTTCAGAGGGTCCAGATTAGGTATTTGGAGTGACTGAATCTGTTCCTTTAGAGTGGAAATCACAAGATCAAAATCTTCTTGTGATTTTATGCTTTTGACAATTGTTTGGAGCTGTGTCTGGACATTATTTATCTGCTCTTCCAATTGCTGTTTCAATTGCTCAGAGTTGTTAGCCTGGGTCTTAAATTTGGCTTGAAGAGCTGCTACAGCCTCTTCTAAACTTTGAAAATTATCCAATGTGGCCAGGTCAGTATATTTCTGAAGCAGCAATTTGAGTTCAGAATCAATTTTAAGAAGAGGGTCCATGCATTGTGATTGCAAATTTGTAATTTCTAATTGAAGACTGGCATTGAGTGTGGTTTGTAAAGCTTGTAAATCACTTCTTAATTTCTTGACTCTGACATCAAGCATCAAAATCTCATCACTGTGATCTTCATGTCTTGTATGGCCAAAAATATCATTAGACATTTTGTTTAGTAGTTATTTATTATAGAGTATCTGATTCTTAATTCTATAAAAAAAGGTATAAGCTTATCATAGGATCCAGGGACCTCAATATATAAGCAGTCACCAGCAGAAACAGTATAAACAGTGCCAGAAATCATGTTTGAGTGCTTAATTCTGTAAATATTTCTCCCTACTGAAATTTTAACATCACCTTCAGGAGTTGTAATAAATTGTAATTGCCCACCTACAGGTAATTGGTAATGATTTAAATTATTGTTAAATATGTACAATATTTTGCCTGTTTCCTCATCAACATCTGTAAATATGCTGTTCAGATGAATAATTAACAAGCCACTCAGTTTAGACAGCATATCAGAAGAGGGTTGTGGTGTTGGCAGCTCCATAATAGCCTGTTTTTTGAACCCAAATAAGTTCATAGGCATGTTTATTTATTTCAAATCATGCTCTGTGCTTGTGCATTGTTTGCCATTTTTCAAATCACAATGACCCCATGGTAAAGTATGTATGCCACATGACAAAATGCATCTCTTATCATCATGTGGGTCCAGAGCCACTTTTCTTACAATATTGCTTGTCAATAAGTGATCCACGCTCTGAATTCTGGATTCTGATGTTCTGATTAAACTCTGGGATTTGAGGCAATTTTTATAATCTTCAAATTCAAGCTCTTTTTCCACAGCTACTTTGCCAATGCCCTTGGCCTTTTTAGCAGCAACACCACTACATGTTTTAAAACTGTACATCTTGGCACTTAACCCAGCAAATTCCACAATAACATCACCAAGTGTCTCATCTTTTAACTTGCCAGGCACCTTTTTGTTGTGGGGTTGAATATTCAAATGGCCTGGCAATTCACTGGTATCAAAATATTGAAACAATTCAGGCTGTGCCATATCTTGATAAACATCTTCTGTTTTAATATCAAGAACAAAACTATCCGTGTCCATGTACATCAATTTTATATTATCACCATAAAAAGGTTTCAACACATCATAATACAATGTTAACATATGTGATTTGGCCAATTCCAATATCGCAGCCCCTACATAAATAGGTTTATCAAACTTAATTTTTGTTTTTTTCATGTTGAAAAGTGCCATATTTTCATCATAAATTCTTCTATAATTGAAATTAGGCTTTGCAACCAATTTTTTGCTCAGGCTGGGGTCAGTAATTATTTTAACATCGGTATGTTTTCTGACATTTTCAATTGTTTTGCCATATACAGAATTAACCATCAATTTAAACAAGGCCTTATCAAATTGGCTCTTTGCAGATGTTCGAAGCTCTGTGTTTGTATTAATATATGGTTTCAACCATTCTGAGTGCCTGAACCTCAAAACTTTGCCAATTTTGGTCACTTGAACACCATGTTTCATCAGGAACTGGAGGTTTTTGTAATATATGACATAACCTTGTTTTGGATCCAGTGTCATCATCAATTTCTTCTGTTTAGAGCCAGGTGAGCACTGAACCTCAGGAATTGGGGGCAGATCAGAAAATTTGTTTTGTAAATTAACTGGAGTTGTCAGATCAACCTCTAAGAATAGGCCATAATTACTATCATCAAAGTTCTTAAGATCTTCAATATTGAAATCTTCGACCCATTCAAGCCCTGCATATGGCAGTTTTTGCATCATAGCGTGACCATAGAGGCTATTTGCATCCACATACAGTATATAATTTGATGGCCGTGCTGGATTATAATCAGGCATATATTTGTTATTTGCTCTGGCATATCTCTGAGAGCATTGCACCATGCCTCCTCTTATATTTTCCTCCATAAACAGATACTTGTTCTGATCTTGGATCAGATCCAATGGCATTTTAGTGTTTAAAAACATTGCAGACCATGCTAGGCCTGGGGCACTGAAAAAATATATTGGGTCCAGTTTATAATTTTGCATAGAAGATTTTCTGAATGCCTGCAATATATCAGCTAAGAGGGTCACATCAAGTTTCAAATATGCCATGTGATAATCACCAAATGTCTGGCATTTTAAATTGTTCCACATCAATTGGGGCATGGTGATAATCATCATCAGTGATTCCAGATCCTCTGATTTTGCTGTAAAACTCATGTTGTGGTGGCAGGGAACACTCATCAAATTTAGAAAAATCTGTAACATAATCATATGGATATACACCCTTCCGCCTAATTAATTTCAGGTCCTGATTTGGAAACAAAGCACGTGTGATTTTGAATTGATCATCAGATAATTGAGTGGCCAGTGTGGCCAGGCTAGCAGATAAAATTCTGTAAGAATCAAGAAATCTTATGTGAATAGGAATACCATTAACTTTAATTATTTTGCTAATAGATATATATTTCTCATCATTTTCAGCTAAAATATTTAAATTCTGCTTGTCAAACCCCTCATATCTGATCAAATGATGGAAATCATAATTGGATGCTCCATGGCAAAATATAGGGACAAATTTTGGTCTCTTGATCTTAATATTACAGCTATTACACAGGGCCATTTTGAATTTACCATCTGTATGAGAATGGTGTTTCACCTTGATTTTTGTATCTGAAAATTCAGAATCACATACCGGGCATTTTTCTGCATTGTTGAAATCCTCAATCTGTTTCTCTGTTAAAGGCAACATGGGTTTTGATTTTAATAAAATATTAGATGCTATGTCACGGCACTCATTTTCTATTCTATGTGCAAATATTTTGATGGCATCTGGCCCCATGTATGAATCTTTTTTGGTAACAACACCATCCTGTACAACCACATAATAAAAACTGGAAGGTTCATGTAGCTGGTATGGTGTAATTGAAGATTCTTCAGGATCTGGATTGCAGAATGCAAGAGGTTTTAGGTTTGATTCAAAATCACAGACAATATATGCTGGGTGTTCCGACAAGGCTTCAAACTTTTTGAATTCTGCATTTTCACTTGGCATTGGCATCACCATATGAACAGGTTTATAGTTGCCACAGTATTTCAGATGCTCAATTAACTTGTTTTTGGCAATTTCTGCATTCACTTCCCGAACCCCATTCACCATTTTCCTGCCATCAAATACACTTAAACATCTTCTGCACAACTTGAATATTGTATTGGATTTGTCTATTTGCTTTCTTACTAAAGCTTCAAGATTATGTATCAGAGTGTAATGATATGTGCCATCCCCTTCAATTAAGAGCAAATCAATCGGAACAGCAGAATCATCATCAAATGTACTGATTCTGAGAGGTTCTATCAAACAATTGCCACGGCCAGTGGAACAAATAAATACATTAATAGATAATTGTTTGCCATTAATATCCCGGGCCTTTTTTTCAAATTTATCAATATTCTGAACAGACATTGGATATTCTAAACCCTCCATTGCTCATACTGTTTGTAATAATTTATTCTCTGAGGATTCCTTGAAACTGGATACAAAGCAGCTAAAATACACCACAAAAAGCATTTATCATCATTATTTTTTATATTAACCACGGCTCTTTTGTTTTTAATATTGGCAGGTAATGGCAGATATGTAGATCCTTGTAATGGGCTGAATTCAGAAATATTAACATATAACTTGTGTGGAGAGCCGCATAGACTCCATCCAGACTCTTTTGCTGCAAATTCAGAGTGTTTAATATTCAATTGATCCATCAAACTGCTTATTATTGTGTCTGAATTTGCATTTGAATATACAGGTACAGTTTCTGTTATGTGGGGCTGTGTAAATTTTGTGCCATTTGGTTTCTTATATTGTGCAAACAATTTGAGGGAGAGCTTATAAGAGCCATTTTGTGCATTAAGAATTGCCTGCAGATCAGGATTTACACTGTTCAAAAAATTATTAATACCACATCTTGGCTCTGATACAAACCTATAATCCCTAAGTTGGGCATTAAAACTGCTATGGATAGGTGCATAGCGTGGCTGCTTTGCAGGTCCAGCATTAACAGGTGCTTCATGCTTCCTTTTCAGACCAGATGTGGATGGTTGTGGGGGCAATATTGATGACTGTGCAGAGCAAGTATTTTTATGTGTATATGTGAAGTATTGCATGCTGTATTTTCTATTGCATTTGGGGCATATTTTTGTGGGAGTTCTGTATTTGTCTGGGTTACAAATCTTTTGGTGCTTGGCCCAATTGGGGCTGGATATATTCTTATTGCATTGATTACAATATTTTTGATTCGGCATTTTTGTTGTTGTTTATTATATACAAAATCTTGGGATTCAAATCAAAATTCTATGCTGGATAAAAATATCAGTTGGGTTCAGCACTGTGCTTTGTGTGTATGTGTATGTGTGTGTGTATGTGTGTATGTGTGTTAATATTTTTGGCTTTGGTATTTATATAAAATTTCCTGGGTTTTAAATCTAATCTCTATGCTTATCTTATGACAGGTTGTAAAGCCAATAGCCCACAAGTGGAAAAAGAGAATAAATATTCATTCACACTGACCTTCCGCAAATACCTGCACGAACATGCATATCTTGAATGGCAATGACCCAGCACTGAGTATTATGTATTGATTTTTGTATAACAAGCTGGGACAAATATAAGCCTGACCCTAAATAAGAGTGGATTACAACAAACAAACTAGATGTAACAAATATCAAGCAACAATATATATTTAATATTCATATTAAATCAAACAAGTCTGTAAGTATGAGGAGCACTGTAAAAACACATCTGTTCTCCTCAGCCACTCTCACAATACTGGCTGATGCAATATTGCATCAAAACTTAAATACTCGGGAATTTCTGTAAGTACTGGCGCTGAGGAGAACATGCAAAATCAATACTACCGTCTCGGGAATTGTACACACTGACACAGAGGAGAAACATGCAAACATATAATATAAGAAATGAGAGAGTCACGGAGCAATTCTAGAGGGTCTCTGCATATTGCATTGTTTTAATATTGGATATGCAAGTTGAGGCTGGGGTCCAATTAAACTTAAACTGGAAGTAAATATGTGTGTATATGGATGGGTGTGTGTGTGTATATAGCTTTTTGGCTTAATTTCTGGTATGGCCAAAAAAATATCAATTTTTGACAAGTTTATGGACAAAAATCTGGCTGATGCAACTTTTGTAAGTATGGGCAAATCAATCTGAGGGGGCTCTTCCTTTCCGAGAAATTCCCGAGGGCATTTTTACAAAAATCTTGGATTAGAGGGGGTTCCACACTTGAGCAAAAAGCTCATATGGGCATGTTGAGCTAGGTTTAAGTATAGCCAAACCTGCTTGAGGGGGGCTCTTCCTTTCCTGAGTTTATAATAGCATTAAATATACTACTCGTGTTTTAAGTCCACTTTATGCACAGTAAGGCTAATCGGGACTGGACCTACAGTTTAAAGAGGGGTCCGAACCACTTAGTGCCTCCACCGGGTATCGAACCCGGGACCCCTTGATTACAAGGCGACGACGCTACCACTGCGCCATCACGGATGCCAATGTTCTGAAAGAATCACAACACATTACAAGAAGAGCAGAAGTACATATATTTGAACCAAGGGGCAAAAATATAAACGGTATCACGTATGCGAATGGACGAACCTTACATGCTGCATTTGGAAGTGAGTTCATCTGGGCAGTTTTTGTATGAGGAGCTCTGTCTCCTTTTAGAGAAACTAATTGTAATCTGCTAACTTCGAGGTGCTACCCTCACATCGTCTCTCCATTTTACCTAATATCCCCTGTTCATCATTTATGTTACCAGATTGTCTGGAAAGAAATCCAGATGTAACACGTGGCACCCTAACACATGGCATATTCCAATGAGGTCAATGTTCAGGTTCACATAATTTGGTTACTTCGTATTTTCCAAGAAGTCAGTACACACAGCAGAAAATTAATTTCATTCTGCTGATACAACAGAGTTCATTGCTGATTTGAATTCCTAGACAATTAATTACAAGTAGTGTCATTTACTCTTCATTATAACAAGTTATGTGCATAGAATGTTCACATTCCATTAAAATTAAATATTAAACTAATTAAATTACGGTATGAAATCTGAATTATATTGAGGTACGTCAACCGAGCTACCCTTGGATTCAACTGAATTTTTCTCCACCGCTCCTTGGTAAATTTCTACGATGTACAGTCACGGGCATTTCTGTGTTGTAAGAATCTCATAGACTCTCAATAGGATCGCTACAACCCAGGAGTATCCGCGACTGTACGTCTCCTGTGCGTGCCAATGCATAAGGAAAGATGTCTTTCTAATTCGACTTCTTCAAACAAATTTGGTTCATAAGGCAAGATTACTTCCTCAACATAGCAAGCGGATATCTAACTGGTTATTTATAATTAGACCACATAATATTTTGCTTATTTTAAGTAAACATTTAATGTAGTAATGGATAATCAGAAAGAAGAAAGATTTTTTGGAAGGTGCGTAGCGTCGAAACGTCGCATGAATTAGAAGAAAATATATATGAGACATTTGTTTGTCGAAACTGGCTTATAAATGTAATCCTGTAACGTATGCGTGTTTTCAATTCTTGAAACGAGAAAGATACGAGTAAGTATAAGCCGAGACGAGACCGTGAAAGATAGAGTTTGCAACTAAGACGAGACATACTCTCTCACGCTCCCTGATGACGGAATTTAACTTGGTGCATTTTCAGCCCATCTGGAGAAGCCAGGTGCTTCCATAAAGGATGCTAAGCACCTACGAAGTTTTAGGGAGGAAAAGTCTTTCTGCTCTGGTTGTAGTTGGTCTCGTGGAGAGGAAATGTTTCCTCGACCTGCATAATCAACCCTGGGGCTCACCTAGCTCTCAATTAGTTGGTGTCCGTGTGAAATCCTGGGGTAAAAGGTCACTCGGAGACTTTCTCCAGTATGGTAGGTATGAATAATGTATGGAGCACTACCTCCACCTGACACTCCCTACATGTCCTCATGAAACGGCCTAATGAACTCATTCACCTTTCAGCCGTTTGGGAAGCAGACGGTTGGTTGATTGATTGAGGTGAGAATCACTTTGGATGCA
This sequence comes from Lepisma saccharinum, assembly GCF_977018435.1. NCBI lineage: Eukaryota > Metazoa > Arthropoda > Insecta > Zygentoma > Lepismatidae > Lepisma > Lepisma saccharinum. Next base: position 68,646,423 of record NC_139243.1, read on the forward strand.
TCAACACTAAGCCTACTTGCACAGTCATTTAGTACAAGAGTAAGCTTCTTCCAAAAGAGATACACTGCAATCGAAAGACAAACACGAGTCTGTTCTCGTGCTAGGAACAACACAGATGATTTTCTTGTGTCGGTATTATTCTTAGAATTTTTATGGTAGTATTGTTAAAGTCCGCTCTTCAGTCATTTGTAAAGATGGCGACAAACATAGCGTTGGGACATTAATTCACCAGAGAATTGGAGTCTTCAACCAGTGGCGGCACCAGGGGAAGGTGGCTGTGGGGGACGAGAAAATATTGTAGGGGGAAAGTTACATTAAAAAGCCTGAAAACACACACACACACGCATGCACTCTCCCCTTACACACAGACGAAACTTGTTGAATTAATTCAACAGTTATATTTCCTCAATCACATGAAACAACTTTTCATTTTATATAACGTAACTAATAATAAATTTTATTCCTACGCAATATTCACATGGCATAACAATAAAATACAACATTAATATCAGCATTAATGCACATGTAAATAACATAGAGTTACAGTTTCTTTTAACTTTCAAATTTTAGAAATTTGAGAGAAGTTGCAACTTCCAAATTATTAATACACAGGATTAACATTTACACCCTAATTTGAGTGGTAAATTGAAGCTCGTGAATATCCCATTTGACAAAGGAGTGACACTTCATAGTAAAATATATGTATTTACAAAATGGACATGTTTTAAACACACACGTAAAAAACGCAAGTACTTTCACATAAATTATACAATTACATAAAGTTGATTAAAGTGAATAACATAACTTCTTGTGTAATATACACAATAAGAGTGTTGAAATACATTATTTGTATTATTTAAAAGTATATTTCCTCAACAAGATGAAATAATACAATAATAATTATTGTTTTATATACAATATTTACATTTAATAATTACAAAATACAACATTTACATGAACATTATAAACGTAAATAATGTATAGTTACAATGAAACTAATTTTCCCATTTCAGGGAATTACAAAATTTAATTCCTTATTATGAATACATAATGTATGCAAATCATAAGAACGAAGCAGCTCCCGTGTGCATTGGAAACTTGCAAATTGTTTGTAATCTTCTAGTGCTCGTGATTAGCATAACCTTAAAATCATAAACACATAGATTCTTTGAAATTATATTATTTTACGTCGCTTTTCTACATTTTGTGTCAATCGCGACGACGAGAAGGAATAATGAGCCAACGAAATTAATGATAGTGCCACCATGTTAGGGTTCGAACCTGGACCTTTGGCTACACATTGTCATACATGCGCTGGCTAGGTAGTCAAGAGAGTTGAGTGGTCGACTCTCATAACGCCACCGAAGTTACCTAGTAGAGTCCCTGTCATTGCGTGGAAGCTCTTTGTAAGTGTTCCTTCATCAATTTCATCTAATCTCTCTCATCCTCATCGTCGCGATTAAGAGTAACAGGAAATCAACGCATAATAAGTTGAATACAAATTAATACATACTTATATAATACACATACAGTATATATATAAAAATATATATATTTATATACACATTTACACACACACACATATAGGTATATATACAAACAAATGCATACAGTGGCGTAGGAACAGGGTATGTAGCAGAACATAGCATACACAAACTTTAAGAAGATGACACAGTTTACCTTTAAGTCATAAATGCACATGTTACAAACCTGAATATTTGTCTGAAAAGTATAAATTGTTAAGGTTGGTAGGAGGAGATTTCAATAATACAAAACATTGTTACTCCCTCAAATGAAAAACATTCCTGCGCCACATGACATGACATGACAGTCTTCTTCACTAAATACAAATTCGTGCAGCAATAGAAAACACAAGATGGACACAAACTCCAATCATGAAAAGCACATTCTAATTCTTTCATAGAAAGAATTTTAAAAATAAATTAACCTTTCCTGGATATTTGACGTTGGATTGATAATAGTGAAGATTTTTCTGTAATATGATCCTCCAGCATGAAATTTATTAATATAAAACCCTTTGTAGCAAATAGAGGAAGCGTGACAGGGGTTAAGTTAGGTCGCTAATATAATGGAACTGTGTGCTTTCTAAGTCACCGTTGATACAAAACCAAGATGGCGGACACCACAAATATAACTCTTATTTCCTAAAGAATGGTTGATACAAGAACTGCCTCCTAAAATGGAAAGGACGGATAAATAACTTTTCCCGCAAGGAAAAGTGGAGGTGTTCACAAGAAAATTGTTTTTTATACGTAGAAACTATGACAACGGGAGATGTTGGTACGGAATATCGTTGTTGCACCAATCGCTGAAAAATCATTTCTAGGTTTCTGTACTGTTTATTACGGTGGAGTGAAAAATGAAAATTTACGAAGTTTGACTTGTAATAGCAAAATTGTGTTTCCTTTTTCTTAAAAAAAAAGTATAAAATTTCACGTCGATGCTCGTCTCAACGGCTTTAAAATGTGGGTATGCAGCCACGCTGTACATTCCACTTGTAAGCGATTTGCAAGCACATTTCTCCAACTACGAGGATTGACTTCAAGCAGAAACGGTACACATCAATCCTCAGAGGTTGATAAATCGCTTAAGAGTGACATGCATTGCGTGGTTGCATACACACAACGCTTCAGAGTAAATTCACTACAGCTTGAAAATTCAATGAAAAGAAACGAAAGGGGAACATGACATAAAATATTATCAGATATGATAAAAATTTGCCATTTTGATAAGTAAAATGATAAACGGAGTTTGGAAAGTAAATATGATTAATGTTGCGTTGAGTTGTTGTTTTAAGTCCACTTTATGCACAGTAAGGCTAATCGGGACAGGACCTACAGTTTAAAGTGGGATCCGAACTACTTGTGCCTCCACCGGGTATCGAACCCGGGACCCCTTGATTACAAGGCGACGACGCTACCACTGCGCCATCGGGGAGGCCCGATTAATGTTGCACGAGAGAATTACGTGCAGTCACCGGAAATAAACGCTTCCCTGCAATGCGTTATGTGCAGTGGTGTGGCGTGGAGGCACTTTCCCTCAACTATTTGCCACTTTTGTTAAATGCACTATGCTAAACCGTATACCAAGGGAAAGTAAACTGTCCTTGCCTCCACCCCTCAGTTTTGGAACCCACTCGCCGCCACTGGTTATGTGTGTTATCTTACGCTACAGCGATGACAAAACGTCCTGTTAAGAAGTTTCTATTGAAGTCATCTGATTTATTTATTTATTTATACCTACTCCCCATAACAGAGCTATTGCTCCACTTACAACGGAGGTTTACACGTAAATAAGTTTACATATGCATAATATCCATATACATAAACATAAATACGAACATATACAAACACTTGAAACCAATTACATATACATAAGTAATTAAATGATAACAATGCCTATTTTCAGTTGTACGATACATACAGAAATTATATTTAGCATTAATAAAATAATTTAAAATATAAAAGTATAAAATCACAAACGTTTAGATCGCCGTAGAATTAAGCAACACACATAATGCATTGCAGGGAAGCCAGTATTTCAGGATGTAGGTGTCACATTTTTAATGCCGGTAAGTGTACATCGCAAATAATTGAAAAAAAAAACCAACTAATTTAGAAACTTTTGTAAGCTTCTCATAATTCAGTAGGTTCTTCTGATTGCTCTTAGATATTATTATTATTTATTAACAATAAAGTAATTGTTTATTCATTGTAACAACGTTTAGAGTGTTATTATATTAGGCATCTATACTTCAGGCTACGGAACAGACACTCTGATTTCTACAGATTTGTGAAAAGTGTTCGTCATAGGTCCCGAGTTTATTGTATTCCCCGCGGCCCACCTGTAGTTCAGAAAATACAGTGAGCTGCATTCGTCATACATCCGTCAAAAAATACAAATGAGGTAGAACGATAATAAGAGGAACTTTAGTTGAGCGAAGAATACATTCTCTGATAGCTGCAGCCTCACACTGACGACTTTTAGAAACCTCTACAGAGTGAATGGACCACAAATAAATTGGCGCATGCTGCTTAGATTTAACATGAGATCCATTCAAGATTCAGCAGATAAGAACAATATTGTAAATTAACGCGTCACGACTACCAGATTTGATTCTGGCCGCCATATTGCTTTTGAAGTCAGTGTAGTTTTGATGACATCATTCCATTATATTGGCCACCTAATGCTTACATTTAAAAATCTTCCCCGACAACGTTTTCCCATTCACAAACCCCGAAACCTTCGTTCTGGATCAAAAAATAAATATATAGATTTTGCTTCGTGATTTTCACAATGAGCTGGGTTGATTGATAGATTGACTTGATGATTTAAGTCCACTTTGTGCACAGTAAGGCTAATCGGGACTGGAACTACAGTTTAAAGTGTGATTCGAACCACTATGTGCCTCCACAGGAATCGAACCCGTGACCCCTCGATTACAAGTGGACGACGCTACCACTGCGCTATTGGAGAGGCACATGAGCTGGTTTGTAATTTCAAATTGTCTGCCATTGATGATCGCATTGGAGAGCAAAACAAAATAATTTCTTAAGAAATAAGTTCACATTTTAAAATATCATGGTAAAAGATTTGATTTACGAATTTGTGTGACTAATGGATGGACAAAAGCTTCACTTGAAGAGTTATAACATTACTAGTTCATTGGAGGAGGGATAACAGGCCCCCCAATGTGAATACTCACATGTCTTCTAGGCAACTATTCTCATCTGCATACACTGTACAGAACTGTCATTATTGTGCGGAATGAGACACGTAGAAACAGCTTGATTCCCTCAGCTTTTACTGCTCAATCCAAATGATCCTTCGTGCAATGATCATTCGAAAGTGTTTCCTCCTTTACAGTCTTAAGCAAAAATTTAACAAGTTCCATATGTCCACGTTCTACAGCATAGTAGAATGGAGTGTATCCGTAAGCATCTCTACAATGCATAATGCTTAGAACACTGCAACTTCCCCCATACTCTTGTTTCGCCTTCCTAAAAAGGAACTCCATCACACTCTTGTAACCAGATATTGCAGCGATGTGAAAAACGTTCCTTCTGTCCCTATCATAGTCAGGGCACTTTTCAGTGCTGAAGATGAAATCCAACATCTCAATATTCCTTGTCTTAATTGCTAGATTAAGATATGTCTGTACATTCATTTCGGGAGGTAAATAGTTCAGAAAGTTTTGGTTTACGGTTTCAATCACGTCTGAGAGTAGGTTATCTACTTCAATCGTATCATTTCCTATTGCAACAGTACGAAGCTTTTTAAGGTAATCATTGAGATATTTTAGTTCCTCCATTTCAGGTTCTTGAAGCGCAATTTGTCTAATAAAATCATCCTTACAAAAATAGTCAGCAGCATTTTCTCCCCTCGCTTTTATTACACCCATCAAGTACTCTGCTGCTTCCAAGTTATCATAAAACACAGCTCCCTCTAAGAGTCTTTTTCCTATTATATCAGGTATCAATAAAAAATGGAATATGTCTCCACCTTCTTTCTCTATGTTTCTTAAAAACAAATCCAAAATTTCCCTGTCTACATGCTTGGCCATATAATAAATAACCGACTTCACTAAGTCAATTTGTTCAGAAAATAAAGAGAGAATGCTACCTTCATTCCCTCTCTGCATTAGGCGAAGGACAAATACAAGCAATTCAATATTTCTTTTCTTCAAAAGACTTTGCAGAAATTCTTCCAAAGTCAAGGAACTCCACATACTCCACTGGAAGATATCTTCTCCCTCTTCTTCACTCATCGTCTGCATCAACAAAATAGACATTCTTGTGTTACCACTTGAGATGGAATAATGCAAGAGGGTTTTACCATAATGGTCTCTGCTGTAGAGGAAGTTCTTTAAATATTTCGCCCTGTTTATGACTAGTTCGATTAAGTAAGAGAGACATTTCCATGATCCATGAGTGTGTGCATAGTGGAAAGGTGATCTTGTATTGGTGCCATGGAAGCAACTTACAAGATTCTTAACAAAGGTAATTTTGTCCCTTTTCAGTCCAACATTCCCAAACAAATATTGTACTACCTGCACATTATCTTGCCTAATGGCATAGTAAAGTGGTGACATCTGGTGGTTCTCTAAGTCAAATCCACAAACACTACGCGAGTTTCTCAGTCTATTTTTAGATTTCGTTTTCATTTCTGTTAAGTTGGCAGTGTATTTCGGGAACTTCTTTCTGTGACTATCTCTATTAGGTACATTTCTTTTTCGTAAATTTTTAGTACATTTCTGCACTACAAAATCCAGAAGCTCGGTGTCACCACAAGATGCTGCATCACGGAACAGAGTGTTCCTGTATTCTTGCTTGGAGAGAATCTCTGCTAGAAGAACAGAACTTTTCATTTCTATGACGGTGAGTAACAGCTTTACAACTTCTGCATGACCAATAGAGGAAGCGCAGTGAATAGCACTCTGCCCAACAGTGGTTTCTTGGAGAATGTATTCAAAGGTGTTGAACTTATACTCTCTGATTTTGTCCAGAAGAAACCCTACTAAATACGTATTTCCACCAACAGCAGACGAATGCAACAGCGTCCATCCTTCCTCGTTCGGATAGAAGCAGTGACTGCAGTCTCCACATTCCTCTTCCACTTCTTGAAGAAGATACTCAACGACTTCCTTCCTTCCTCTCTCAGCTGCACAGTTTACACAAGTCTTACCCTCTTTGTTTCTGCGTGTGATATAATACTCGATACTTGCTTCATTTTGGCGTATTATTTCAAGGTAGATCCTCAGAACAGTTATATCGCAGAACTTTGCAAGGCCATGCAGAAAATACTTAGGTTCAGGATATTCTTTGAGTAACATCATGGCATCTGCCTGCAACTGCGATGATGATATTTCCTTATTCATCAAGCATTCTAAAAATGTTTGGGGAATATATTTATCTGTATGCATGAAATGTGGGTTCCAATTGGGTTTATTCCCTCCTCCAAGTTTAATTTTCTGAAGAATAAACTCAAGTGTCTGTATGTGTCCTTTGTATGCCGACAATTCAATCAGAGTATCATAGACTGAATTGGGTCCTTCAAATATATATATATATATAAAGTGGATAAGATATGCTCCCTCTTTCTCAATTTCCTCTGTGAGGTGTTGAAATATTTCGAAATGGTTTCTATCGACAGCTGCTGTCAGAGCGTTGTATCTCAACGTGATGTTCGAAGCAACGAGGTAGGTAACATTATTCCTCTTTTCAATACTTTTCCGCAAGATGAAATTCACGAATCTCTCAAAACTAAATGGCGCTGAAATTGCCTGAAATAGGTTATCAATTTCGTCCTTCATCTGCTCCCTTATCCATTCCACGCAGCAAACTTCATTAATCTTATGGCATCGGTAGCATCTATGCTCATCATTATCTACACCTAAGAAGTCAAAAATATTCATTTGTGCGGAGTCGGTTTGCAATATGTAAGCTAATAGATTGTTTCCATGTTTCATAATTTTCTGAAGTAAAGTCTCACAGAACTGAATCTCATCACTTGATTCATGGCAACTCACTAACGGAAGCTTTTCTGTACCTTCGAAAATAGGTGTTTGTTCATCTCTCATTTTCAAAATAAGAAATTCCACCATTTCCATATGTTTATCATAAGCAGCCCAATGGAGAGGAGTTCTACCAACATGGTCTTTCTGGGATATAAATTCCCCAACATTTCCTCCACTTTCTCTAACTTTTTGAATGTATAGATTACACAGTCTAATCTGAAAGTATTTGCTCCTAACAGTACGATGCAATAGCGATAGCTGTTTCACATCTGGAGGTAAAATATAATGAAGTATATTTACTCCTTCTGTTTCTAACGTCTTTATTAGAAAAATAACAGAATTCTCTCTACTATTAACGACAGCAAAATGTAACATGGTCTCATGAGATTCGAAAGGTTGTGTAATGAAGGAAACAATATCGCCATGTACTTCACCAACTATAGTGAATACTTTCTCCAAGTCAGAGCCTTCACCATGTAATAGAGTGAACAACAACACATCCTTTAGGGAAACGTCACATTCCAACAAACATTGTATAATAGTTGGAACTTCGAATTCATAAAGAAAACCATAACCCAACAGTTTTTCTGTAAGGGTACGAAGGTAATTACCTACTATCGCATACTGAACTATTAATTTCACACATACTCTCCGTTTTTCGTCTTTACAATATGAAATATTAAAGAGGTGTTCGATTAGATCATCTTCTATACTGTGCACAGAATAGTCCGCACATTTGTCAAGAAGAATTCTAACTATTTCAACACTGCCATTTAAAAATGCGATGATGAACCCAGTACATCCTCTTTCATTTGTAGAATAAAGTATCTTCTTGAAATGAAAAACACCCTTCAGACATAAATTAAGGTTACTGAGCATTTGTTTCAGGGGCTCTGCTATTCCATTTTCACAAAGATATCTAAATAGAATGCATTTCTCTTTTATATTTAATTCAATATTCCTTCGCTTTGATAGAAAGAGAGAACATATCTCCCACTTCCCCACCTTAGCAGCCACTTCCGCTGGTGTGTATTTGTGAAGGCCGTCCTTTATGCATGTATTACATCCCCTTGTGAGGAGCAATTCAGCTGCCTTCACGTGTCCATATGAAGCCGCTAGGTGGCAGGGCGTTCTTCCCAGTGCATCGCGTAGGTTAACTGATTTTCCCTTTTCTAACTCTATCTTAATAACTTCTACATCATTTGTGAGAGCCGCCTTATGGATTCTGCTTGTAGCTAAGGCGTTGTCCAGAAACAGCCTTATCATAGAAAATCTACTTTCGTAAAATCCACTCTTGAATGCTTTCACGAATTTCTTACATTTGTTTTTCATTTGTAGGATATGGTATATTGCAATGAAGTACTCTGCAAATGTTCTGTGAATAAAGGAGAGTCCTCTTCCGCTAACCTTCTGCAAAATCCCAATCCTCAGAATTTGATCTTCCTTTAGTATTTGCAGTTTCCTCGGTTCTATCCTCAGACAACATTTACATGGAAGCCCAGAGGAAGGGAATATATCTTGAAGAGCTACTTCAACACATATATGCCTGTGATCATCAGCGATCATTGTCCTTATGCTCTCGTTAACTGAAGCACCTTCCGTTAGTTCTCTTGCATAGAAGTCTTCATATTTCTTGTCTTCAAATCTTCTATAGAGCATTAAGATATTGTCAATTCCAATGATAACA